>NC_136065.1:1581231994-1583631994 GCF_964261635.1 Lissotriton helveticus | reverse complement strand
GAGTGGATCATCTCCTTCCTCGCCGGAAGGACTCAGAGAGTCCGCCTCCCCCCGTTCAGATCAGAAGCCACCGAAGTCATCTGCGGCGTTCCTCAAGGCTCCTCACTCAGCCCAACCCTCTTCAACGTCTACATGAGCCCCCTCGCAGCCATCGCACGCCAACACAACCTCAACATCATCTCCTACGCCGACGACACCCAGCTGATCCTCTCCCTCACCAACGACCCCGCCACTGCCAGAGCCAACCTACACGAAGGGATGACAGACGTAGCCAAGTGGATGATGAACAGCCGCCTGAAACTCGGACAAGATGGAAGTCTTCATCCTGGGATCTTCACCCTCCGCCTGGGACGACTCCTGGTGGCCCCCCGCCCTGGGCAGCGCACCCAAACCAACAGACCACGCACGCAACCTGGGCTTCATCCGGGACTCCTCCCTCTCCATGTCCAGACAAATCAACGCCGTCTCCTCGTAGTGCTTCAACATCCTGCCCATGCTACGTAAGATCTTCCGTTGGATCCCCACCGAGACCAGGAAGACGGTCATCCAGGCCCTCGTCACCAGCCGTCTGGACTACGGCAACTCCCTCTACGCCGGTACCACCGCCAAACTCCAGAAGAGACTCCAGCGGATCCAGAATGCCTCAGCACGTCTCATCCTGGACATCCCCCGGCGCAGCCACATCTCCGGACACCTGAGAGACCTGCACTGGCTCCCGGTTAACAAGAGAATCACCTTCCGTCTCCTCACCCACGCACACAAAGCCCTGCACAACCAAGGCCCAAGATACCTCAACAGCCGCCTCAACTTGTACACTCCCACACGCCAGCTTCGATCGACCAGCCACGCCCTCGCCGCCATCCCCCGCATCCGAAGAGCCACCAGAGGGGGAAGGTCCTTCTCCTACCTGGCCGCCAAGACTTGGAACTCCCTCCCGACTCACCTCCGCCTGACCCAGGACCACCTCGCCTTCAGGAAGCAGCTCAAGACCTGGCTGTTCGAGCAGTAGCGGACCCCCCCTCCCCTAGCGCCTTGAGACCCTCCGGGTGAGTAGTGCGCTTTATAAATGCTTTGATTGATTGATTGATTGATTGATTGATTGATTGGCCCTTTCAATCATTTCCGTGTAAAAGTCACTTCTTATTTTCTTAATTAAGGAATGATATTATTTAAATTCCTTTCTATAGTTCTCTTTGGCCTTACTACATTAGTCTTTATGCCACGCACGTTTTAGCTGCTTACACTCTTTTTTTGCTTTCATCAGTGACTCATTAAACCATGGTGCCGATGCTTTATGTTGCTTGGAGATCCTAGTGCTCCAAGTCCAAGGTACCGTCTCATCTAGAGCCTCCATTATCCATGTCTCAAACTGGCTATTGTCTAAGTTTACATCTTTGTCTAGTGTAAGATTGTTTTTCCTCCTCAGTGCCTGGGTGAATATATTGAGATTACATTTATTCCATTTCCTGTTCGTGACTGTCTGTGCCGGTTTCTCTGCCCTCTGTCTGTGAGAGGGCACAGTAAGAGGGACTAAGAAGTGGTCTGACCAGGGTATTGGCCATGGTGTTCCCACCTCTGTCTCCATTGAATTGGAGAAGATTGGATCTAAGATATGTTCCCCTTGGTGTGTTGACATTCCTACTTTTTGCGCTAGGTTCAGTGTCATCAGGTCCTTGCATATGGCTTGCGCTTCCCGGTTCTGCTTATTATTAAAGTGTATGTTTAAGTCGCCTAAGATAAGGACATTTTTATACCGGATGGCTGGGAGACCTACTTTCTCCTCCAGCCTGGCCATAAATTGGGCTACTGGTCCTGGTGGGCGGTAGATTAGAAAACCCGCTATGGTGTTATCTTCCACAGCTGACAGTGTAAACAAGCACGCCTCACAGTTTTCCTGGCATGCTTCCTTGATGTTGCACTTTATCGCGGATTTATAAATTATTGCAATTCCACCGCCTCTTTGACCCTCTCGATCTTGCCTTGCTATGATGTAGTCATCTGGGAGCGCATCCAGGACATTTGGGGTGGAGCTCTCGCTAAGCCAGGTCTCAGTCAGGAATAGCGCATCAAGTGCTTTCTCTCTCAGTAAGTCATTAATCTCATATTTGTGTTTAGTCACTGACCTGCAGTTTAATAGAGCCAGTCTCTACTTGCCCCCCTGATTCATGGTCTGGGTTGTGAATGTTAGAGTCTTATCACAGTGCCCATATTTTAATATTTTATTATTTACATTCCTATTGTGTTTACAGAGTTCATTGATAGGCTGTGCATGATCAAGTAACTTGTCTGCACAGTATCAATCAATCAATCAGGACATTTGTAAAGCGCGCTACATACCTGTGGGGGTCTCAAGGCGCTGGGGGTGGGGGGGTGAGGAGGGATGCTGCTACTGATCGAAGAGACAGGTCTTGAGAAGACGTCTGAAGGCCAGGAGATCCTGAGTCTGACGTAAGTTGTTGGGGAGGGTGTTCCAGGTCTTGGAGGCGAGATGGGAGAAGGATCTTAAGTACTTAATCCTATTTTGAGATCTGCAACTAGCAGGGGTTTTAACCCCTGGGCTCGGTTGGGCGCAGACGGGCTTGCCTTTGACACACCAGAGGCGCGCCCAATGCAGAAGTCCGCTGTGCGTCGGCGCCATCCCCGGTATTTATTCCTTATTGGCAGCAGGCCTGTGAAGAGACTAGAGCGTCTGTTGATCAAAATGGTCCCCGCTGAAGTACCACCGGAAGTATGAAAATCAAGCCACGTTAACTCCCTCCACTCAATCAGCACAAGCTGTGGTGGAACAGGGAAAGTGGCAAAGTGAAAGTTAGGGTGGCGATTTTTAAAACAGTCTTCAAGCACTCTCAAGGATAAAAACATTAAAAACAGTCTCAAGGATTAAAAGGTTAAAATCGCCTGCAGTCAGTCAATGATATTATTAGTAAGCAATCACCCTCGCGATCAGCTAAAAAGTGAATTAACAAGGTATAGCACTGTGGCAGCAGCCCGACCTCTGATATCCCACAAGTACCGTCTAAGCAGCTATTCCAGTAATCTCTGGTGCAGTTTGGCTACTGAGAGAATGAGTTTCTAACTTTCAGTGAGGATGCTTTCAATGCTGCCTAATGTGGAACCTAGTTTCAAGGATTCTGTACCACGTGCATGCCACAGGGGCCTGGTCAGTGTTGTAAGATGTCTCTGGAGTCAGATTGTCACAACCACCACCTGTGGGAAATCCTATACAAGATCAGAAGTTCCCCTTCACTCAGATGTCTACTGGATGGTGACGTTTCGGTTTTTCTGAGGTTTCTGGATCCATAAAGGCAGGGTCATGTCTCAAAGAGGAGGTGTCAGGACCGTGCCCACACCATGCAAGACAGACACGCTTCAACCCTCCTTCAGTCTTTCCTCTTCCCTTAGCCCTCCTCATCCACCCGCAGTGAGAGACAGGAGGGGGCATATTTATGGGAAGGTTGGCGCAGGGCAGCCAGCAAGTTACTTTGCTGCGCTGTCCTGCGCCCCAGGGAAAGGGCAGGAATGCACCATATCCAATACAGTGCATTCCTTTCCTTTCCCCCGTGCTGGTGCCGTTTCAGCAGCCTAGTGCTAACTCAGGTACCCTTGCACCATAGTGCAAGGATGTCTGTGCCGCAGGCAGGATTACTTTTGTGCTAGGAGGGGCACCTTCCTGCACAAAACAATCCCTAGAGGCAGCACACATAAAAAGAAGAAAAAATGAGTTCAAATTAACATATTTCTCTTTGTTACGTCTCACATGGGAAGGCGTAAGATTTTGACGCATTCGCAGGTTTACAAGTCCTTGTAAATCTGAGAATGCATCAAAAACCGTGGGAGCTGTGGTAACACGACTGCAACTCCCATGGAACGCCTGCCTTGCGCAGAGTAAGGCAGCGCATCGATTTGCACTGCGTTGCATTGCTCCATATTTGTGAAGCCATTAAAAGCCATGCAAAGTGGCTTTGCATGCCTTCATGAATATAACTTGGGGCTTTGCGTCGTGCATTTATCACATTGTGTGGTGCAAGCATGACACAAGGCCCTCGTTAATATGCCCCAGAGTTTGCTTCTTTCCCACAGGCTTCAGACAAAGAGGTGGTTGCACAGACTGAATGTCAATCTGAGAGCTTACTATATTACTATGTGTATTAAATGTCCATTTAATACATTTGTATTAGTTATTGACATGAGTAGGGCCTGGCCCGGAATCTCCTCATTCTCTTGTCCCATCTAAGTAGATATGTATGTGATTGATATTGTGCAAACTTAGCTGTAAAGTAGCGGAGAGTTGTACAAGTTGGTGATTTTACAGTGAGTAGTGCAGAGGAAGAAAGAGAGGATGGAGGGAATAGAGGGGGTTACACCATCGAGGTTGGAGGTTACATTAAGGAGGGCGAAAGTACTGCAGTGAGGTTCACAGGAGTGGGTAGAGGCAGAGCTCTGGATGGGGGACTTGGTGTAGTGGGTAGTGGGGGGAGTGGGAATTCTTAGGGGTGGTCTGCTCTTCAGGCGACCTGGCAACCCCACAGAGTGCTGCTCCTTTCCTAGGATTGTTGTTATGTGTCCCCAACCACCATTGAAGTGCCTGCCATCATCTGTAGTTAGAAATACGCCATGTACATATTTTCATGCCTTTATACTGACCCTTTCTGAGCATCCATGAGGTGAGCACGTGTGGGAGGGAGAAAGATCTTTGGTCAGCCAGCTGAACTAAGTTTTTGAGACATTTGGTAAACAATATAAATACTGTTCTATTGTGAAGGTGTCACTTTTTTTCTAATATCTATTGTTTACAGCATGTTACAAAGTGTGTAAACTAGTGCTTTAGTGCCTGAGAGTGGTAAGTTACTTATAGGTGTTCAGTGTGTCACTGGGTGTTTACTGTGCCATCCTTCCTATACTCTGTACCCTTCCTCAATCCCATTTGAAGTTTGCCTCAAATTGCCAGTTTCCCCTCTTACCATGGAAGCCTCCAGACCTGGATTGCTGTGTCCACCACTGGGTTCTGCAGATGAGATAAGCATAATATTGAAGTTTACAGCACACAGAAACATACACATTTAGTCAATTACCTGTCAAGAATCCCTTAACGTGGGCCATATACCAAGAACTGCTGAGCCACCAAGGTGAGAAGGAAGATGAGATAGATGAAAGAGATATTTTTATACCTCAATCACAGAAAGGAGAGGTGATGTGATATAGACATTAAAATGCTTCTGAGATATGAAGAAAGTAGAAGAGGGCAAAGGGAGGGGAGGCGGCAGACACCTCAATGTTCTTGAGGGTGCTATTCTACCTCCTCGTACTGGAGGAGCAATTAGTAGTATCAAGATGGCTGCTCATACCTACATCAACATTTTTCAGCCAGATTTCCTATGCTTATCTTCACTTAGTGGATTCTGTACAGGGGTTGAGGGCAGGCGAGTGGCATGTGTTATTGGTTGAAGTGAAGTGCAAGTCTTCCCTGTTGGTGTAGGGAGGGCACAGGAGCCACACTTAGGGGCCGATTATGATGGCGGACGGACCTGAGTCCGTCCGCCACCATAGAGAAGGAGGGACCGTCCGCAGGGGCAGCGGCGGTCCCTCCATGCAAATTAGTATGTGACCGCCACCCTGGCGGTCACATCCTGTATTTTTATCATTGCGGCGGGTGCTGCTTGAAGCAGCACCCGCCGCAATGATAAAAAATGTAAGTTGTGCATTTGCATGCACAAAGCGGCAGGCACCTCGCGGTGCCTGCCGCTTTGTGCAGGCAAATGCAGGGGGGTACCATAGGTACCCCCCATGTGCACCCCCCACCCTCCCTTCACCCCTGGGGGCCCGCAACGGGCCCCCTAACACAGATCCGTATGCCTTTACACGGCGGAAATGCCGCCGTGTAAAGGCATCTTTCCGCACTCATCCTAATATGGCTGGCGGTGTCTGATAGACACCGCCAGCCATGTTAATGCTTTTCCGCCGCGGGCGGAATCCGCCCGCGGCGGAAAAGCGGCGGACAGATAGTGAGACCCACCAGCCATCCTAATGTGGCGGTGGGTCTTGCAAGGCTCCCCGGCGGATTTCCCGCATCCTCCGGGCCGGCGGTGGCTTCCGCCGGCCCGGTGGATGCGGGAAATCCGCCATCATAATCGGCCCCAATATGTGTTGGAAACTCCACAGGGATTGTGAACACTGGCCCACCGGTTTACAATATTCTCTAAAAGATATGCCCAAATGCTCTAGAAACAACTAGTCCACACATAAATATGGCAGACCCAATGCAGTTTGGGAATGTTTAACAGTGCCCCGAGGGTGACTATAAGAGGGGAAGAGAGGCAGTAAGAGACAGATGTAGAGGTTGCTGGTGTGGCTTCCTGTACATAAAAGAAGGTGCTTGCGTGAAGGGCCGGCTTTTGCTATTATGGTGCCCAGTGTGACAGTCTCTGTTGGCGCACCCCCTATGGCCTCCTACTCCATTTCTTCCCTCACAACCACCCTGCAACAGTGCCCCTCATCTGGCCATAGCCCCTCTCTCACTTGCAGTTCATTTGTTTTATAGCACTACTCGTGCCAGTGTAGTGTAGTTCCTATTATCCCAATAGGCTCTGCGCATTGGAATAATATCTTCAATAGTATAGACCTAGGGCAGAGGTTAACTAGGTCTTCTACCGACGATATTAGACTTAAAGTTTTGTGTTTGCCAGCTAGCTCAGAGTTCACTAGAAACTTTCTCGAATAGGCAAGGAGGATTTTAACCTCCCTGGATAGACAAGAAGGGATTTAGTTTCTGACAACCATAGAACATGACAACTTTTCTCTCCCCTAATCAAGAGTGTATCTCTAGAGTCGTGTGAAAACAAAAGACAACTTATTTTACTCAGTCAGTACGTGCATTTTAGTTTCACCAGTTTGTAGAGAAATAAGAGATGGGCGTGGTTCAATAAAAGATGTTATTTATTGATCAGTCTCTTTTCTCATACAAGAGAAATGAATCGCTATTATTGCAATACTTGTAGTTAAGTAAAGTGCATACAGTAGAGACAGAATTATAAAATAATACTGTAAAAGCATTGATATGGTTTCTGAGCCATATGATACTTTAAAATGGATAAAATAGATACATACATATATACATTTGTCTAATCATACTCAACTGGTGCTTCTAATTACGCCTACCCCAATGTACCTGACCTAAGCCTAATACGTGGGCGGGAGTAGATAAGTAGCAGTTTAAGTTAAGTTTGTTTTGCCAAGGGACTGATTCGAGAATTCTCTTCGAGGGGTTATTCAGTTCTGTACCTGAGATCTAGAATGATGGAGGGCTGGTATCTCTTATCCCAGGTCTTGATATTCCAGCTGCCTGCGAGGGCTGCTTGGAAGCGCCGGAGCTGGATTTCTCTGCAGGAGAAAGGCAGCGTCTCGTTCTCAGCGCGTCAGGAAGGCAGGGCAGCGTCTGTGGGCTTCGCTCTCTGCTGGGCTCCTCAGCACGTCTCGCTGCTCCAATCTCGTCACCACCGCATGTGTTTGCTTAAGGCAATGTCGGTAATATTTATACCTGAAAGGTGCCGAGATTGACGTAAGGATGGACATATATACGTCAATAAGGATGTCATATGAACGGGCTCGTTCGCACATTCTTTTGCTGAAGTTCTCGGTGAAATCAAAACAATGGCTATGGGAATTTCCCAGGTCGCTGTAGGTTTGATTTGTTTTGAGAACTCCGTATGCCTTATCAGGGGCTGGAGGAATATCGCTTGTCTAATTAGATGGCATGCGTTATGACCTAATCAGATAACGCGCTTCTGTGCCGTGGTGTGGCTTAATCAGATAACGGTTTTTGCACCGTTGGATGGCTGCTAGTTAATTATTAACCAAACCAGGGTCAGGAATAGGGGAATCAATACAGTACCTATAGGAATACATCACACCCACTCCACGTAGACTATGTCCATATTTACAAATCTAGGCATAGTGAATACCAGTAGCGTTTGTGTCTACCGTACCACCCCAAAATACATTTATATGCATTCCGAAAATTGGATTTTATAAAATATACGAAACACAATCACATGCACTGTCACGTATACTATATGCACAAGCAGTCTAATAATGCTACTCATATGTTAAAAATTCAGCATAATCTAAATGCGAAAACCACACATGAAATGGCTCTTAATACAGAAAAAAAAGTGCGAGACCATTTCATCACAATCATAAATTTATGTATAACAGTGCTAGCATAGCGAATGTCTTGTGACTACCTAAAAATAGAAAGAAAATATATTGGTAACGGTATACAAGAGCGCACAGCACAGAGTCCAGGTACAAGTAATAAAACAGTAAATCTATTAGGTGCTCAGGAAGAGGTGGGGGACTGGTTACCACAGTCTCCAAGACAACCAAAGGTCCAAACAGTTACTGTGATCCTCCGAGCACTCAATCATGTAACAAATAGTCTTTATATAGTTTTCACTATATCTTTAATGTCCAGTCTTCTTGTACATTCAATCCAATTTTCCTCATAAGATATTCGCAGCCAACGCACGTTTCGTCAAGTCCGTCTAGGACTAATGACTTCCTCAGGGCTGCAACCCAAATACACACAATCAGTTTCAAATTACACTCATTAGAAATAACAAAATAAATGCAATTTACATTTTTCATGAATTGACTGTTAATCATTCTTAATAGTTCCTCCGACCTTAACTAAGGTCCAATATGTATTTACAAATACTAACACACTGGTTATTTAAAGAAGACCCAATTTTACCAAAACCGTGTTAATCACGTCATTGAATACAAATCAAATATATTACAAAAGTTCAAAGCTATAGTTACATACGAGTCATATGCAAAGTACTTCAGTACAGGGTAAGAGGTATCGGTCACTGATAACAACCTTAGCTTACAGGTTATCTGATATGTCTCAACAGTCTACCTGCTCGTAAACTCACCTATTCCCAGTTGCGTATCCACGCTTAATTAATCCACATGTAATAGACCCGTTTGATCTCAAGTATATATCTCCACATCTGTAGATAAAATTATCAAATACTGCTGTCAAGTACTAGACATGGGTTTCAAACTAATCAAATAATAACTAGTAGGTCGCTGTGGGCAATAAGATTATAGGTAACCATTGTAACACTCACCAAATTATAATACTCCAACATCCAAGTAAATCCTAATCCAAAGTATCTTTCTGTCAAGTGACTCAGTCACTACCTATAGTAAAATAACAGCGTACTCAGTATTCTCAATTCTAGCATCCAAAGTCTGAACAAAGTAACAACAGACTAAATATGTCTGTTCCATGTTTCTCACCTTGTAATTCTATATCAGCAATTCCCCGTTATTACAAATATCTTCCAATTTCACATAATTTTCCCACGTGTTCGTGTCTGATAGGAAAAAGTAAAAAAATATATATATATGTATAAAACAGGATATCCTAGTAGACTCAAAACCGCTAAAGTCAGTGATTGCACAGTAATATTCCTGTCGCGTGCTTACCATCAGTCAGCCCGAAGTATCCCGACTTTGGCGTTCAGCACGGGTGCCATCTTGGAGTGGCAATTTATATCACATTACGCGGGCGCCATCTTGTAGTGTCTGATTTTGTGGAGATACTTGAGATCAAACGGGTCTATTACATGTGGATTAATTAAGCGTGGATACGCAACTGGGAATAGGTGAGTTTACGAGCAGGTAGACTGTTGAGACATATCAGATAACCTGTAAGCTAAGGTTGTTATCAGTGACCGATACCTCTTACCCTGTACTGAAGTACTTTGCATATGACTCGTATGTAACTATAGCTTTGAACTTTTGTAATATATTTGATTTGTATTCAATGACGTGATTAACACGGTTTTGGTAAAATTGGGTCTTCTTTAAATAACCAGTGTGTTAGTATTTGTAAATACATATTGGACCTTAGTTAAGGTCGGAGGAACTATTAAGAATGATTAACAGTCAATTCATGAAAAATGTAAATTGCATTTATTTTGTTATTTCTAATGAGTGTAATTTGAAACTGATTGTGTGTATTTGGGTTGCAGCCCTGAGGAAGTCATTAGTCCTAGACGGACTTGACGAAACGTGCGTTGGCTGCGAATATCTTATGAGGAAAATTGGATTGAATGTACAAGAAGACTGGACATTAAAGATATAGTGAAAACTATATAAAGACTATTTGTTACATGATTGAGTGCTCGGAGGATCACAGTACCTAAAAATAGAAATTTAGTTCTCTAAGAATAATGTCTACTTTAAGCAGAAGATAAGTGTCCCAAAAATCGTAAATATTTTGGAATTGGGGAAAAAGGTTCTTGCAGTCTGAACAAACTTTATGAGAAAATTTTTCATATCGCTTTTCTTTAAAAAGTTGAAGGCCAAATTCAGGATGTGGGGAACTCCAAGTGCTAATTTGCTCAAAGTTATTCCTGCTGCTCTGGTGAAAACATCATATCATTTAGACTGTTGAAAAAACTGTCAACAGCTTCTTGCGTAAGTTCCACTAACTCGGAAAAAGTTGTTACCATGCATTCATGAGCCTGAGCATGATTGCGGAGAAGCGTGGCTCAGTGGTTAGAGGCGGCAGACCCGGAAGCTGAGATCGACCGTGGACCAGGGTTTGATTCCCCGCCTCGGCGGGTCTCGGCTCAAAAAATTCCACAGACTCGACAATTCTCGCTCTGGTGCCTACTCAACTCACGGGGTCACACTCTGCGACTCTGGGCAATAGCTTGCTTAATCTCCACTACGGCCCCTCGCGGCGGGATGCCTGGCTTTCACCTTGTGGACACCCTGCCGGGGTTTCTCCCAGGGGAATACCAGGACGGGTTCCCTAAGCAAGCGCCGGGACGCTCACGGGCAGCCGTGCGCTTTACAAATCCAGCACATTTACATTTACATTTACATTGCCTCCATTGATGTTTTTATCAGCATAGCTGACTGAAGGTCGTACCTGATTGATGCTGCTTTCATCTTGTACTTCACTACCCCTCAATCGTAGTGGTGAAGACTCCACGAATGCCGTCATCAGGATTGGTAGCCGCTGGGGACAGCACAATGCATGAGCCGTTACCGGACCCAACAAGGTATCTGCGTCCATTGGCACATCCGATTGTAGTGCCAGACAGGTGTCCAACACGCATTCTTCGCCGCATAGCAAGCACCTTAATACAGGCATAACACAACTTTGCCACATTGGTCTAAATGAAAGAAACCAAGTCATGTTCAGGTCCCGAAGCCGTGCTAGTCCAAGGACTTTAGATATGCGGTCCCGGTAGCCAATGGCTAGGATCATTTCTTCCCTTGTCGCAGGTGTTTTGTCTGTGACATGGTTTGCCATAGCGAAATAACAGGATCAAAAATAGAATACCCGCTACTAGTCCTAAAAGGAGAGGAAGTCCGCCAAAAATGGAATGGACAAAATCTGGAAAAATACCCAGGATGGCTTTGAATGGAGTTAAAGCACCCGAAAACACTGCTTTAAATACACTGGAGATACCAGTGGTATCAGAAATATTTAAGATTTCGTTCAGTATTTCTGCGAAATGTATGGGGGAATTAGTTGATAATAATGAATGAATCTCTTCTGTTGTCCTTGCAACTTGGAGATCATACGTTTCTTTTGATGACGTGAGCCTGGTCGGCGTCTGTAGGAGCACAGTCTTCATTCTGCTTAAAGTATCTATTCGAATAGAAGCAATTTTCAAATCGGGCCATAACCTTGCCTCCCTGTCTGGAGAATCGCTGGGGAACAATACATGTTCACAGCACATGACCTTCCTAGTCACAGTTATGAGATAAGGTTTTCCGGGCAGCAAACTACAACATCTGCGATCTACTATTAGAATGTAACTCCCGTTCGAGAGTCTCCTAAAGAATGGTTCTATTCGTGTTGCAGGTGTGCCTAGCTGGTAACATGAAAGGTTATTTGAAGTCCCTTCACAGGCTCCATGCAAACTAATACCCTGACACAGAAGTGTACCGCTCAGTGATCTTGCACAATTATCGCCACTGAGAAACACTTTCTGGCCTTTATTACTGACACATTCGTGTGTATAGGGCAAGTTCCATATTGACTTAATGTATCCTTTACCCAACCTTTCATACTGGCCTGCCTGTATATATTTTTGGCAGAATTGAAACTGGAAAGTAGTTATCGGAATATTTATTATTCCATGTATTATCCATTCAATGACAGGTCGTTCTGACATTGTCAATGGTAATCTCTCAAGTTTTTCAATGCTCAGAATTGTATAGTCAGCACCCTTCTGTGCCAAACTGATTTGTTTATCAGTGAGGTTAAAGATATTAAATAATGACGTTGTGTTGATTAAACGCCAAGGCACATAGCCAGAACGCAGATTTTGTAACGTCCAGCCAAGCTGTACAATAGAACGCAATTGGGACTGACCGTGTTGTAACATCAGTAAGTCTTGCGATATTATATCGATTGCTGAAGACACAATGCTGTCCAGAGAATATATTCTGGAGGACAGAGTCATTAACCCATTGTCCATCACAGAAAGTGATTTTTCCAAATTAATACGGTCAATTTCCCGTATTTTTTCTGCTGTCTCAATTTGAGTTACTTTCCATACTTCGTTATAAGCTGCATATTATGAGGCCGCTATGAAACGTTTTTGACGCTGTTTGCGTGGTCCCAATATGAAATCACGCAAGTCAGCACCTTCTGTAAGTAAAGTTAGGTGTTGCTTAATTTCAGCCAGTGTGGACGTTTGTAGCCATTGAAGGCAGAGCTTTCCCACACTGTAGGTGGTTACTATCCCTGGATGTTGTCTTTGGGAATATCTAGGGTCTGGCCTAGTCAATGTGAACCCCTGTATTTTGTTCAGGAATCGGTCTTGACAGTTATTTGTATCTGTGGGCCAGATCAACCATTTTTTCCATTCAGGATGTGTTCTGTTTTGGTTTAAAATATGGTTTACGTCTATCTCAACATCTATAGAGCTATTAATGTTCACTGTTGGCTTTGGAATAGACGGTTTTTTCAAATCTTTGATTTTGGCTAAGCCAAGACAGGTAGTTTGTTGAATAGTGTCATTCAAGAATATAATTTGTTCTGGGATCATGAAGGCTCTAAACAATGATTCTATACCTTGTACTTGCCAATCTCTTGTACCCCAAACAGTTTTTGCTTCAATATTATTGTTCCAGAAATCAAACCCAAATGTATTCATTTGTTCAAAGAATGAATCGGAATATATCAATGTTGTGTTTGTAAGCATGGTCTTCATACCTGTCTTATTTGACAATTTGAAATAAAATGTTTCTGCATTACTTGTGTTAAACCCTGAAAAGTATGAATATTTATCATAAAATGTTTTTGAGCTGTCTTTTGGAGGAGTAGCACAATGTTCCCATTGGTTATAATTTAAAACATTTCTAGGTTGAGCAGATTTATGTAGATAATGGTTACCATAATGGTTGTAGCAGAACATCTGATCATAATTAGACGAACCCTGCAAATAATCATGTTCTGTAAATTTAGCAGACATCACAAGATCAGACATCATTTCATTAATACTTTCAAAGTCCCAATCATCAGCAAATGAGCTTGGTTTTACAAAGTCACTCAATGAGATTTTGAATTGGTATAGATACTTCAGGATTTCAACCGGACCATAGATTTCATAATCAGTTTTGTCCCATGCTACACCGCCTGGTATAGGATTGGCTGTGAAGTTCACTGAAGAAAGTTCTCTTTTCTCGATGTGTGAAGATGTGTGTGGTTTAAGGACCAAGTTGATTTTCTGGTTTGCTGTGTCCATTTGAGCATATTTTCCTTCAATGAAATGTCCCAAGCATAGTACTAAGATGAGCCAAAGAATGAGGATAAATGCACCAAAGGCCACCCAAAATTCAATCCATGGAGAGATCAGATAGGTTTCTTTCAGCTGTTGAAAAAGTTCCTTAGCTTTGTCTTTAAAAGTTTTTGTTGATGGCTGTTTCTTTGCTTCACTCAGGTCTTCAGATGAATCATCGAAGTTGATGAAGTAGCCGGATGCTGTTCTGTCAATTGTTCCAATTGCTTTTGGATTTTGCTTTGTTTCATTAGTAAGGTCTGCAGTTACATCATCATAGGTTGTTGTTTTTTGATGAAAAGCTTTGATTTGGGTTTTAAGAGGTTCAAGTTCCATTGCTTTGTTGAATAATCCTTGTTGATTCACTGTAGATTTTCCAAATGTGATCAGTCTTCCAGTTTGAGCCTCTGTATTTGTACCAAACATTGGTGTTCTGCTACTTCTCGGGAGTCCACTTGGCCTACTGTTTGTTATCGGCCACATGATTGTGGTTTTACCAGGTCGATGGATACAACTCGGTTCTCCTTTTTACCAGCAAGGGGCGGTAGTACTACTGATCTTGTCCCGTTGATAGACAAGACAGGAACTGCTTTTCTGTAAGAAGGCCCAAATTCCTTCTTTACCGTGATCTTTTCTCTGACTAGATCCCCGACTTTTGGAATCCAGACAGGCCTTGCTGGGACAGGTGGTTTCTCTTCAGTGGTTGTTGGCTGTTGTTTCAACTTTATGTTGCTCAGGTCTTTCCTTGTTTCATTTAAGTCCTGTAAAATAGCCAAACGATCTTTGATATCAAAGCTTTTGTCTTTAACCACTGAAGTCTGACTATCAAGATCTTGGATCATCATTCTAGTCCCGAACAATAGTTCGTACGGACTGAACCCTTTCAGAGAATTCCTTGGCAGGTTATTTAGACTACGTTGGACACTTATTAGATGTTTGACCCACCCAGCACCCGAACCTAATACCTTTTATGTTATAGATTGCTTTATATCTTGGCTTTTTCTTTACACCATCCCGTATCCCTAAGGAAGGAAGTGAGAAGAGACCCGCTATGCAATGCTCATTAGGCCATGCTTCCCCATAAGCTTGAAGGCTAAAAGGAATACATTAGTCAAAACGTAGCATGCTCCTAGCGTATATGCCATTATAGACTCGCAAATCTTTTTATAACAGTCCAGACGTCAGCCGAGCACTGGGGTCTACATTATAAGTGTAAATTAGTCTTTTTATGTTAATACGACGCATTTTCATGATGGGTACTTTCATGTTCTTGTTGTTTATCTGGAGCGAAATGCCATGGCAATAGTCCTCCTCGCTCGCCACTGCGATCTCTGTTGCAGTCTGGGCAGTTTTTTACAAAAATGTGATGATGCAGGCTCATGCCTGGCCACCAGTACACTGATTGTAATTCATCCAGAGAATCTTTTTGCTTAAGGTGTCTGAGACCCTCACCCATATGTGCGTCTGCTATTAACAAGCCTCTCCTGTCCGTGTTTGGAATTACTCTATCCCCCACTCCAGGGATTCGAGCAAAAGGGACTGAGTTTGCATCGATTATGTATGTATAATTGAGTGGGTAATTGATCGGTAGTGCTGAGCAGTCGCCTTTTGCTGACGTTTTTACTGCCAGCACTGTTTCACCGTCAATGTGTTTTACTGCACGCTTTTTTGTAGCTACGGAAGCCGATTTAGTTGCTACCGCTGTGGCTGTCTCAGCCAATGAATTCCCTGCAACGTGAACGCCATCACGCTGATGACTCAGTGAGTGTATCACGTGAGTTTTTGGTAGTTCTTTCTGTAAAAGAGCTGCTTGTTCCCAATGCAATTTTTGCTTGATTGTTGCACCTGTTTCATCTTTGTAACCGTTTTGAATCCATGTCTGCAAATCGTTATTGTATGATTTGACGCAGTAATACGAATCGCACACTATGAGTGTTGGGAATTCGCGATCGGCATATTCTAGCGCCATCTTTAACGCTATTATTTCAGTTTGTTGTTCTGAATTATTTTCCACTGAGTGTGTTTTTGTGAGTAGAGGTCTTAATTTACCTCTGCGCCACACTTCTTTCACAATTTCGCATGTGGCTTTGTAAGCCAGCTCTCCCCAAACTGAGGGCTGAGCATGACCGTCTGTATATATTACACAGGCGTACTGTCGTAAAGGCAGAATGTCGATTGGCAGAGGGTATTCTCTCTCATATTCTAGATATTTTAATTCTTTCATTTCCGGGTCAAAATAGTATTTTACTTTGTCTGTAGCAACAGAATTTACCCATTGTATCCATTCTGGATTCAGTGCAGTTGTCGGTAAATTACATGGAGTTGTTAATGCCTCAAAAGCTGATTCTGCTGTTCTGACTGTAACCTGTCTACCGTCTGCTTGGTATTTTTCTTTTGCTACAGCTGTTTGAACCGCACGAACAATGCTTTCCTTAATGCTAAAAAAATTTTCTGCTTTTGTGTACAAGTGTGATTTGTATGCTATTGGTACCTTCTCTCCCTCATTAGAGGTCAGGTATGTGAATCCGCATCTTCCTGGGATTACTCGAATCACAAGGTTGCGTGTGTTCTCACGTGTTTGTAATTTTGTTTTAACTAACATATCTGTTTGTAAAGATCTCAAAATTTCTGTGTGTTTTTGAGTCCAATTGATTCTTTTAAAATCTGGTTTTATTAGATCATAGAGAGGTTTAATTCTCTCTGCATAATTTATAATGTAAGTTCTTCCGAAATTTAGGAAGCCTAGAATTGATTGTAAGTTTTTTAGTGTTCTAGGTGCTTGGATTACAGCACATTTCTCTAGGAAATTGTCAGCCAGGCTTTTGCCTTCACTTGATAGTTCATATCCTAAAAACAGGACTGTTAGATGGGCAATTCTTGACTTTTTAAAGTTAAATTTGTAACCCTCTGCTGCGAACCCAAGTATTATGGTGTTCACTCTTTTCAAGTGAGTATCCAAGTCATCATCTGTTAGATAGATGTCGTCGACATAAGATAATGCCTCGTCATCATATGTTTGTAGTAATTCTGTTACTCTCGCTGAGAATAATCCTGGGCTGTTCTTGAACCCCTGGGGCAAACGACAGGAATGTTTTTGCGTGCCATTTATTGAGAACGCCGTCAAATATCTGCTCTCTGGTGCTATATTTTGACAAAAGAATCCATTAGAAATGTCTAATGGGGTTTTGTATTTTTTGCGCACTATGTTATTCATTAGTGCAGCACTATGCGAGTTTTGTACTGCAAATGTTTTGCAACATGAGTTAAGGTGTCTGTAGTCCAAAACAAGACAATATGAATTGTCTGGCTTGGAGACAGGAAACAAAGGGTTGTTCATTTGTGAGGTGCAGGTTTCAATCACCCCCTGGTATTCAAGTTGATCTAGGATCTCTTTTACCTGTTTTTTAGCTTCTTGCTTAATCGGGTACTGCCTCTGTGCAGTAGGTTGTGATTTTAACTGGATTTTGTGAGGAGGAGAGTCCTCATCCCATCCCACATGATTTTTATATAAGGCAGGGGCTTGAGCTACTGCCCACTTTCTTGCAAGTGTATATTTTTTATGAATTGGAATATGGTTTGAGAAGGCAGGCATAATTATTTCTTCGCCATGTGGGCACTCCCTGACAAACTCTGGAGGCCAGTCTCGTTCAGCTAGAAGGATGTCATAGCCCTTGGACAGATTATCCCAAAATAGTCCCCTTATTTTTCTAGTCTTATCCCCCTCTGTACGCAATGTTATTTCATATATTTTATGAGGTTTGCTAACTCTGGTATCTGCAGTTTCCACCTGAATGTATTCATTCGTGTCCACTGTCTCCAGATGATTCATAAGGACTTCTGCTGCGCTGTCTAGCATTGTCTGAGCCCATTCTCCGTTTTTCAGCTGTGTCCTCAGTATTCTCGGCATTGTTGATTACTGTAATACTGGCTACCTTCTTTTTTGGAAATTGTAATTTTTTATTCAGATGAGCATGTACTTTGTCTTTGGACTTGACGTGCTCTTCCCTTTGTTCTGATCGTCCTCTTCTTTCCGATTTCTGCGAGGAAGTCTGAAAAGATTGAGAGGGACGTGTATCAATATCTTGATATCTATCAGGTTTTTTTATATTATCCCTATTTCTAAGGTTGTATTTTTTCACAGAGGGCTCCCTTTGGGGAGACTTGCGTCCTTGGTCAGGAGATCTTTCTCTCCGGCGAGGAGACCTTCCTCTGGACTGGAATCTTTTTTCTTTAGGATTGGATTGCTTATTTCCATCCCAGCTCTTTTTTTGAGTGTTTAAATTATTTTTATAAATATCTTTTCAGGACTTTCAACTAGTTGGGGTTTCACTGGTATTCCACCCAAACTATCTCTTCCTAGTTCTTCATAGGATTTTTCTATGATTCTGGCAATTTCAGATGGTTGGTCTGCTATATTTGTCTCTTTTAACCTCTGGCGAATCGCCACATTTGCTGCTTCTCCCTTTATGTTGGCTAATAATATTGCAGAAACCTGCTTGAAGTCTTTCAGTAATTTCATACCGAGAGTTAAAACGGGTTCTGGACCGTATTCATCTTGAATCTGTTTTAGCACATCTGGTATTACTGACATGGATGGTACACCATGTGTTTTTGTGTAAATGGAAGCAAAGACTGTTCCCCAAGTGTCACAGTCCTCCACATGTGGTGCGATTCCCATTGGAAGACAGATAGTCAGAATCCTATGTTTCTCAACAGGGGTGGTATCTGGAAACACCGCCTCTATTTGAGTTATTTTTTGTGCTAGCCAGAAAGGAATTTGTTCCCGTTTTGCGGGTACCTTACCTAGACAGGACTGTATGTTCTGTGTTGTAATTTTATTTGTGTTCCCCTGATGACTGGTCAGCTGTGGCATTTTAATAGCTGGTTGGATTGTTGAAGTCCGCATTACAAATTGGACTAATTGTCTATGTATTTTTATTAATTGTTTTAGCTGTGCTAAAAGTTCTGGTGCAGGCATTTCTTCAATGTCTGGATGTGGTGTGTATCCGGCTAGGACCGGCCACGTTGCTCCTGGTCTACCTAGTGGACCGAGCCTGGTGATGTGATTATTATGTTTTAGGGCGCCATTAAACAAGAGCAGGTGCTCTTGGAATTTGAGTGGTATTTCCACCTCCTCGAAAGGAGTGTACTCATTAGGAGGTTCCTCTATTTTGTAATAGTGGAAGTCCTTTGTTACAGCGTTTGCTGCTGGAAAGTTTATCCATGAATAGAATACCTCTGTCTGCCGATATTCGTGTGCCTCAATTACGAATATGACTGTACCACCTCTTGGTGTTAGTCCATTTTCTATAAGTTTTAAGGTTATAGATTTTCTTATGTTGACCGGGATGAGTATTATATCCGGGTCATTTTGCTGCAGAGTATTATCTGCTTCTAGGAGTTCAGCTGCTAGTCTAACTGTCTCCCTTTCTTCTTCAGTTTCTGACATACTATTGTCAAGAAGATTATTTTATTTATTTGCAGATCAGGTTTCTATGGAAACAAAGATTAGATGCACAATATTTTGGAACAGTGTATCCTTCAACGTTGAATATACCAAGAACCAAACATAGGAGTCTCCACCTGCGAGGTTTGGCGGATATGACCTTTCACCCACGCCAGACGTCTTTGGAGTATTATGGGAAAAAAGGGGTCTGTGTGAAAAAGCACGACTGAGTTACTCTAATGTCTTGCGTTAGTTTTATCGCCTATCCAAACGGTTGGGCGCCATGTAGTGTAGTTCCTATTATCCCAATAGGCTCTGCGCATTGGAATAATATCTTCAATAGTATAGACCTAGGGCAGAGGTTAACTAGGTCTTCTACCGACGATATTAGACTTAAAGTTTTGTGTTTGCCAGCTAGCTCAGAGTTCACTAGAAACTTTCTCGAATAGGCAAGGAGGATTTTAACCTCCCTGGATAGACAAGAAGGGATTTAGTTTCTGACAACCATAGAACATGACAACTTTGCTCTCCCCTAATCAAGAGTGTATCTCTAGAGTCGTGTGAAAACAAAAGACAACTTATTTTACTCAGTCAGTACGTGCATTCTTAGTTTCACCAGTTTGTAGAGAAATAAGAGATGGGCGTGGTTCAATAAAAGATGTTATTTATTGATCAGTCTCTTTTCTCATACAAGAGAAATGAATCGCTATTATTGCAATACTTGTAGTTAAGTAAAGTGCATACAGTAGAGACAGAATTATAAAATAATACTGTAAAAGCATTGATATGGTTTCTGAGCCATATGATACTTTAAAATGGATAAAATAGATACATACATATATACATTTGTCTAATCATACTCAACTGGTGCTTCTAATTACGCCTACCCCAATGTACCTGACCTAAGCCTAATACATGGGCGGGAGTAGATAAGTAGCAGTTTAAGTTAAGTTTGTTTTGCCAAGGGACTGATTCGAGAATTCTCTGCGAGGGGTTATTCAGTTCTGTACCTGAGATCTAGAATGATGGAGGGCTGGTATCTCTTATCCCAGGTCTTGATATTCCAGCTGCCTGCGAGGGCTGCTTGGAAGCGCCAGAGCTGGATTTCTCTGCAGGAGAAAGGCAGCGTCTCGTTCTCAGCGCGTCAGGAAGGCGGGGCAGCGTCTGTGGGCTTCGCTCTCTGCTGGGCTCCTCAGCACGTCTCGCTGCTCCAATCTCGTCACCACCGCATGTGTTTGCTTAAGGCAATGTCGGTAATATTTATACCTGAAAGGTGCCGAGATTGACGTAAGGATGGACATATATACGTCAATAAGGATGTCATATGAACGGGCTCGTTCGCACATTCTTTTGCTGAAGTTCTCGGTGAAATCAAAACAATGGCTATGGGAATTTCCCAGGTCGCTGTAGGTTTGATTTGTTTTGAGAACTCCGTATGCCTCATGAGGGGCTGGAGGAATATCGCTTGTCTAATTAGATGCCATGCGTTATGACCTAATCAGATAACGCGCTTCTGTGCCGTGGTGTGGCTTAATCAGATAACGGTTTTTGCACCGTTGGATGGATGCTAGTTAATTATTAACCAAACCAGGGTCAGGAATAGGGGAATCGATACAGCACCTATAGGAATACATCACACCAGGGTAGTGTGTTAGAGCACTTTACATCACTCACACGTTATACAGATACATGTGTGAATCAATCTATGGGAAATGTTACATTAGTCAATGAGGATTGTAAGGTGGAAGAATCATATGTTACCCATACTAGTAGGCAGTATATTTTAAGCGATTTTGGTTTGGAGAAACACAAACTCTGGATTTCAAACGTACCACAGTGGTTGGAGTTGGCTTTACTAATAAGAATGTATTTCTTCCCAAACTAACTGCTAACATTTTAGCAACATTAGGATAATTAAAGACTGGTGAAAGACATATGGTTTCAAAACCCATTTCTTGCAGTTTGCATGCAGCTCTTTGATGACACTTCATAGGTCACTGTGCTTATTAGGATTGTAACTTATGAACTGCAAGTTACAAAAGGAGGTCTGTGACAAAAACAGTAACCCGCTGAGCTACCCACATAAAATACAGTTCTGTGATCTGCATGGTACACTTCTTCACAGCAGGCATATGAACCCTCTATGCTACTTTATGAAGAGTCAGAACTGCCACTAGACAAAGCTCTAGCAGGAGCATTATCTCTCTCTCTTTCACTCTCTCCACTGGGCACTCACCAATGAGTCTTTCATTCTTCCGTTTCCGGGCCCATCTGATATAGAAGAGTGCGATAATGGTGAGAAGGAACAGGAAGCACAGCCCCACAGTGATGAGGATAATGTATAGGTCTGACAATCTGGAAAAAAAAACAAGAAACAAGAAACAGATCAGCTATGCAAGGAGTAAAGTATGCAGTGAGAGGAACCATTCAAGCTGCCTCACTGCTTTTAGGACCAAGCAGTGAGGTCGCCTGAACACTAATGCATGAATATATCATCTCACTTTCTAAACACGGAAATCATCTGTCACTTACCAGGCTGGAGAGTTGCCGTCACCTGCCAGGTCAAGATTCCATTAATGCTGCATCAGCTGCAGTCGGTAGAGGGATGGCCTGCAGGACGGTGACGTGGGGAGGGGCAAGGTGAGGGGTACTAATGTATGGATTACAGAGTTTTAAAGAAACTGAATATGGTATGTTTGTTGGTGGGTAACTATAAGGCAAAAGGGTTGCTGATGTATGTCACACCTGTCCCTCCACAAGTTTTTTCATTTCTGATCCCCCCCTCTCTCCATCCAAGGGATGATCAGGATAACAACTTCAGACCTACCAAACCAGAATCATAGGCTGCTGCTTAGAGATAAAGTACCAGACAAGACATGTGTACATCCTTGCCAGAGTATCCGGTCTCAACTCTCTGTTAGGTGTCTGCCTGATTGGTTGCAGTGTAATTACTATTGATTGGCACAGCCATTTTGCTGTGCAACTGAGGTCAGATCTACTGACACGACCCCTTAAAAAATCTGTGCAGACTTCTGAGGTGTAAACCCTTCTATTATCGTGGGTGTGCAGAAAGTGTGTACCCTTTGTGCCTGCATTCCCCCATCCGGTTGCGACACCTCAACAGGTCTGCATGGACATGGCTGTTGCATCCTGGATATGGTAAAGCATGGTACTCAATCCCCTCAATTTAGGACCAGACCTGGAGAGATCTGCTGGAGTAGGTTCTGGCTGCCTTCTTGGGAGTGTTTGTCTGAAGGTGGGAGACTCCCAGACTGGCATATAGCCCTCCAGTGACAGCAAGATCCAGCAGGGGACAGCAACCATAGAATAACTGGAACTGTGCAAATTAACCACCCTGCAATGGAAACCCTAAAATGTCTGCTTATTTCCTGCACTTTGAGGGACCTACAATTTAACACAGAAGGGAGACCACCCTACTCAGCCTCTTGTTACTCTTGTCAGCACGGCATTTATATTTCTTCTGCCGTCCCAGCCCAGAGGCTTAGAGTATGCCCCAAGCCACACTTTGGGATCCCCATCAGCTCTCACTGGGTTATGAGACCAACCAGCAACATTTGTAACCAGGAACTGGAGCTTGTCCTCTCTTTTTACTTTATCCGGATCTGAAGCCCACTCCCATGCCCTTCTACACATTCCAAACCCAAATAGTAAAACTAGACTAGGCAGCTAAGACTCCCTGGAATCAAGAGTTGAAGCTAGGCTTCCCTGTTGGTCTGAAGGATCTAGTTTATTTTGGCCTTGTGGTCCCCAAATGTTCAAAACATTAATTTCATTCTATAATCCCAAATAACTGCTTTCCTGGAGAAATGAAGAAACCTGACAGCAAATGTTTAATTCAAACATACTCGCCATAATAGTGTCAAAGATGCTGCTGTTAAGACAGGGATGCCCCTGTTTCCGCTCTTATTTAATCTATACATAGAGCCTTTCGCTAATTCGTTAGGGTGGATACTGCGATTCTCCCCTTCAACTGTAACGGGTTTGAGGTAAAACTGGGTTTATACGCAGATGATCTGATCCTTTGTACAATTAATCCCCAAGAGGCAATACCTAGTTTGATGAGAAAAGCGGAGGACTTTGGATTAATCTCTGGCTACAAGGTGATTATAGACAAAACCAAGATTATGCAGTGGAACCAGGAAATAAGCATCCAGGGAGCCAAAATTCAAATGCGTAATCTGGGAGTGATTATTACGCAGAAGTTAGAAGATATTTCGAGAATAAACTGGAAGAAGTGAGCCAGGAGATTTTGGCCTTATTGTTGAAATGGGCGAACTTACCGTTAAATATCTATGGTAGGGTACACCTCATAAAGATGATTATACTCCTGAAAGTAACTTTTCTTTTTAATTCTATACCTTTAACTTTTAGAAAGGAGGATATAGCCATGTTACATGGGGAAAATTGGTAGTTTTATCTGGGCGTCCAAGGGGCCAAGGATAGCTTGGAGGAAGCTGAGGAGGAAACTGGGGGCAGGAGGATTGGCACTTCCAGACCTGCTTGTTTACTGTCACGCATTCCATTTCAAAAGTTTCTGTATGTTAGCAAATAAGCCAGATGGGTCATCTTTGTGTTTGCTGTTTTTAGCAATGCTTGGAGAGGTTAGCCAAGGCCAGCATTACTTTTTGTTTAAGTATGGGGACCCTAATTTCTTCAAAAAGGTAAGATTGAAGATCTTAAGTACAACATTAAAAACATGGGTATATGTCCGGAAACAACTGCGAATTCCATATTATTCTACACAGGCTCCAATCTGGGAATCCCCGGGTACCCCTGAGTGATTGAAAGATTAACTGAGTCAACCACTAATAGATGGGGGTATTTTTTATTGGGCGGACCGCATGATAGACAGAAGTTTAGCGAGCTGGGAAATGCTTAGCAACCTGACTAGGGGGAAGTTAACAAGTTTCAAATACTATCAATTGGGCTCCTGGTGAGCAGCACAAGGTCGGGCACTGGAGGAGGAAGACCCTAAGCTAGATCAGCTAACAAGAACTGATCAATGGAGGAAGGAAATTTCCTACTGGTATTGGGCCTTCATAGAGGCAGAAGATATGTTAGAGACCGACATTAGAAACTTATGGCGTGAAGAGCTTAAAGATGAGGCAGCAGGCACCATATGGGCTGATACTTTCGATATGCTATGAGTGGTTGTAAAACCAGCTTCACTTAAGCGTAACCATCTATTCACTGTTCACAGAGTTTATTGGTCTCCGATGAAGTTGTCAAAGGTTACAGGGAATAAGTATTGCTGCCCAAGATGTAAGCATGAAGGAGCGGACGACTTGCACATGTTTCTGTAATGCCCAAAAATTACGCAATACTGGTTGGAGGTCTGTAATTTCCCTAGGAGAGGCCCGAGGTAAACAAATTAAGGTAAGCCCACACTTGGTATTCTTTGGGCTTCCGCAGGACGAAAATCTGGGGAAGGAGGTTCAAGTTGACTTTTTACGTGGTTGTACTTGCAAGGCGTGAGATTTGTAAGAAGTGGAAATCAGAAAATCCCCCATCTTTTGCTGAGTGCCTAAAGAATTTGATACTAACAAGTTAATCTGATATTGTAGTGTAGTTCCTATAGTCCCAATAGGCTCTGCGCATTGGAATAATATCTTCAGTAGTGTAGACGTAGGACTGAGGTTAGCTAGGTCTCTACTGACTATATTAGACTTAAGTTAAGCTAGCTCAGAGTTCACTAGAAACTTTCTCGAATAAGCGAGGAGGAGTTTAACCTCCCTGGATAGACAAGAAGGGATTTAGTTTCTGACAACCATAAAACATGACAACTTTGCTCTCCCTGAATAAGAGTATATCTCTAGAGTCGTGTGAAAACAAAAGACAGCTATTTCACTCAGTCAATAAGTGCGTACTTAGTTTCACCAGATTGCAGAGAAAAAGAGAGACGGGCGTTTTCAATAAAAGGTGTTATTTATTGAGCAGTCTCTTTCCTCATGCAAGAGAAATGAATTGCTACAATTGCAATACTTATAGTTAAGTAAAGTGCATACAGTAAAAGCAGGATTATGAAATAATACTGTAAAAGCATTGATATGGTTTCTTAGCCATATGATACTTTAAAATGGATAAAATAGATACATACATATATACATTGACTAATCATACTCAACTGGTGCTTCTAACTACGCCTACCCCGGTGTACCTGACCTAAGCCTAATACGTGGGAAGGAGTAAGTAAGTAGCAGTTTAAGTTAAGTTTGTTTTGCCATGGCTGAATCGCAGGTACATTTCGATTGTTCTTGTTCCTCGTCCGTCTCCATCAAGATGGCTGCCCGATTTCACAATGGCGGATCTGAATCTCCGGACCTCCAAAACTTCAATGCTGCGGATGTTGCATGCCTGGGGCGAGGTGATGACCTCAGACTGGAATCGCGACGAGAGTACTTGCCCCTAGCCATACTCCTCATTGCCCGGGGGTCGCCTCGGGTGTTGTCGGATGTTGACATTTTCCCTCCTGGCTCGGCTCCGCATTGTGACATGGGGATGGTTCATTCTGTGCCCGGGATGGGATCATTGGGTTTGAGCGTAGCTGCCATTATTGGGTGGTTGTACCGACTTGCCACTTTTGGGTTGATGTTCGCGATTTTTTGGGACACTTTGGTAAACTGTGGTGCACGTGAAAAAACGGGACAGGGATGAACGCTTCCTATTATTGACTGATGGGTTTCTCGTTGCTGACCGAGCCAGATATGTGATGTGCTGATTTCTTTGACTATGCACTGTGCCGGCTTCGTGCCTTGTGAATTGCTCTGCTGGTAATGTTTTTTGGCACCGGACTCTACATCCCTATTGATCCATGGGAGGGTGATGCTGGGGACAGACATGTGGGATGTGGATCGCTATCCTTGCTTACGATGTGGGCTGCCTTTGTGTTTCCGACTTCTCTTGCTTGTAATGCTTGCCGCCGCCGGACGTTATGTTTAGTGCTGTTGACTTTGCGGGAGGGTGGAGCCGGGGGACGGGTGGTGGACTCCTCCCCGCTTTTCCTTTCATGGGAGCTTAGATTAGGTTTCTTCTCTTACTTTCTACATTTCGGGACTCCTTTTATTGGGCGACAGGCACACTGCTAAGGGGGGGGAAGGCCGTAGCCAGCGCAGAGGTGCAGGGTGGGTGGTGGATGGGGGGGGGTTTTGTTTTTATTTTTGGTTCTATGGGCCTTCTATTCTTTCTCTTTTTCCTCTTTTCGGGGTTTAGACGTTTTTCTAGGTGGTGCGCAGCGATTCTGGCGTTTTTGTTGTATTGTGCAATTGGCTATCCTGATTATTACAGGCCGGAATCACCCTGTTGTGCTATGTTATCCTGCTCTTGTCTATCCTTCGGAACGTAAACCTTTAAAATTAGACCTCTGTACTCCTGGTCCAGATCCTTCGCGTTTCTGTATTGCAATGTACTGTATTTGCGAGCCCTGGGCTCTTCGCTGTGTTGTAATTGCGGTTTCTATCAATAAAGGTCTTTAAAAAAAAATAAAAAAAGTTTGTTTTGCCAAGGATCTGACTCAAGAATTCTCTGTAAGGGTTTAGTCAGTTCAGTACCTGGGTATTAGAAGGCAGGAGGGCTGGCATCTCTCTCTCAGGACTCGGTATCCCAGTCACCCGCAAGGGTAAGCTGGAAACGCCGGAGGCTGGATTTCTCGGCAAGAGAAAAGACAGCGTCTTTCTCAGCGCGTCAAAAGGGAGGGGCAGCGTCCGTGGGCTCTCGCTTCAGCTGGGCTCTCGGGCAAGTAGTAGCTGCTCCAGATTCATCACCACAGTGTGTTTGCTTAAGGCAACGTTGGTATATTTATACCTGAAAGGTGCCGGGTTTGACGTAAGGCTGGACATAAGACGTCAATAAAAGATGTCACTAAGAACTGGTCGTTCTAACAGTGTTTTACATGAGTTCTTGGACGAAATCAAAACAACGGCAGCGGGGATTTCCCAGGTTGCTGGAGGCTTGGATTTGTTTAAGAACTCGGTGTGCTTTCTAGGGGGCTGGAGGAATAGGCTTGCTTAATGTGACAGCATGCGCTATGACTGAATTATGAAAAGGGTTTCTATGCCGTTGTAGGGATATTATTGATTTATAACAACACAAGGGCAAAGAATAGGAATATCGATTCAGGTACCTAGATAAACACACTACACCCACTCCACGAATTCATGTCCATAATTACTAAACTAAGCAATAGTAAACATATCTAACGGTGCATATGTATACAGATCCACCCCAAAATACATTTTTTGCTCTGAAATGGCAGATGCGAAATACACAAAAAATGACTATAGGTACAGTATTTCAAGCAGAGTAATCATTCATAAAATAGGATGCCTATATATCAGCGGAATGATTTTGCGAAAATTACACATGAAATGGCTCTTAATACAGAAAAGAAAAGTGTGAGACCATTTCATCACATATAAATACAGTTATTTGTAAATATGCTAGAGGCTGAGGTAATATATTGTCTCTAGAGTTCCTAAAAATAGAAGCTCTGTTCTCTAAGAATAGTTCTACTTTAAGCAGAGGATGAGTGCCAAAAAAAAGTAAATATTTTGGAATCGTGGAAAAAAATAATTTCGTTTTTCAGGGGAAGAAGCCAAAACAGTTCCAAATATTTTCCAGAAGCTTTTGTTTTTCAAAGCTGAAGGCCAAATTCAGAGTTCAGGGAACGCTGAGTGCTCGTTTGCTTAAAAGTTATTCTTTTTGTTCAGGGGAGAACATCATTTCAGATAGACTTTCAAAAAAGCAGTTTACCGCTTCAGGTGAAAGTTCGACCAAGTTGGAAAATGCCGCAACTGTGCAGTCGTGAGAATGATTGCTATCATCGATGTATTGATCAGCATTGCTCACAGAAGGTCGTACCTGGTTGATGCTGCTCTCATCTTGCACTTCACTACCCTTTAATCGCAGTGGTGAAGTCTCAACGAATGCCGTCATCAGGATGGGTAACCGCTGGGGACAACACGATGCATGAGCCGTTACAGGACTAAGCAAAGTATCTGTATCCAATGGTACATCTGATTGTAGTGTAAGACAGACGTCCAACACGCATTCTTCTCCGCATAGCATACATCTTAGCACAGGTAAGATACAGTTCTGCCAGATGGGTCTGAATGAAAGAAACCAGGTCATATTCAGATCTCTTAGCCGGGCTAATCCAAGGACTTTAGTTATGCGGTCCCAATAGCGTATAGCTAGGATCGTTTCTTCCATTGTTGCTGGAGTCTTGTCTGTGACATGGCTTGCCATAACGAAGCAGGAGTATCAAAAATAAAATGCCTGCTACGAGTCCCAACAGGAGTGGAAGGCCACCAAGGATCGAATGGACAAAATTAGGAAAGATGTCCAGGACTGCTTTGAAAGGTGTCAACAGTCCCGAAAAAATTGTCTTAAATATACTCGGGATACCATTCGTATCTGAAATGTTTAAGATTTGGTTTAGCATTTCTGCGAAATGTAAGGGGCAATTTGTTGATAATAGTGCATGTATCTCTGTTGTTGTCCTTGCAACCTGGAGATCATACGTTTCTTTTGATGACGTCAAGGGCACAGGCGTCTGTAGAAGAACAGACTTCATTCTGCTTAAAGTATCAATTCGAATAGAAGAGATTTTCAAACTGGGCCAAATTTTTCCCTCCCTGTCTGGAGTGTCGTTTGGATACAATACTTGCATACAACAAGTGACCATGGACGAAACGCTTACAAGATAAGCTTTTCCTGGCATCAAGCCACAACATCTGTGGTCCACAATTAGAATGTAGCTCCCGTTCAAAAGCCTTCTAAAGAATGGCTCAATTCGAGTGCAGGTGTGCCAAGCTGGTGACATGAAAGGTTATTTGAAGTCCCCTCACAGGCCCCATGTAGATTTATACCCTGACACAGAAGTATACCACTTAGTGATTTTTCACAATTATCACCACTAAGAAATACTTTCTGTCCTTTTTCACTATAACATGTGTGTGTGTAAGGTAATTTCCATGATGACTTAATGTATCCTTTACCCAACCTTTCATACTGCCCTGCCTGTATATACTTTTGGCAGTATCGAAATCGGAAAGTTGTTATCGGAATAGTTATGATTCCGTGTATTATCCATTCGATGACAGGTCGTTCTGACATTGTCAATGGTAATCTCTCAAGTTTTTCAATGCTCAGAATTGTATACTCTGCTCCTTTTTGTGCCAAGCTGATTTGTATATCAGTAAGGTTAAAGATAGAGAACAGTGACGTTGTGTTGATTAAACGCCAAGGCACGTAGCCTGAACGCAGATTTTGTAACGTCCAGCCAAGCTGTACAATAGAACGCAATTGGGACTGACAATGTAGTAAGTCCTGCTCTATTATATCGATTGCAGATGATACAATACTGTCCAGTGAATATATTCTGGAAGACAGAGTCATTAACCCATTGTCCACAACAAAAAGTGATTTTTCCAAATTAATACGGTCAATTTCCCGTAATTTCTCTGCTGTTTCAATTTGAGTTTCTTTCCAAGCTTCGTTATAAGCTGCATATATAGAGGCCGCTATGAAACGTTTTTGACGCTGTTTGCGTGGTCCCATAATGAAATCACGCAAGTCAGCACCTTCTTTGTAAAGTTAAGTGTTGCTTAATTTCTGCCAGTGTGGATGTCTGTAGCCATTCAAGGCACAGTTTTCCTACACTGTATGGTGTAACTATCCCTGGATGTTGTCTCTGGGAGTATCTAGGGTCTGGCCTGGTCAATTTGAACCCCTGTATTTTGTTCAGGAATCTATCTTGACAGTTATTTGTGTCTGTGGGCCAGATCAACCATTTTTTCCAATCAGGATGTGTTCTGTTTTGGTTTAAAATATGGGATACGTCTATCTCAACATCTGTAGTGCTATTACTGTCAGGTGTTGGCTTTGGAATAGACGGTTTGTATAAGTCTTTAATTTTGGCCAGGCCAAGACAGGTTGTTTGTTGAATTGTGTCATTCAAAAATATAATTTGTTCTGGGATCATGCAGGCTCTGAATAATGATTCTATTCCTTGGACTTGCCAATCTTTTGTACCCCAGATGGTTTTTGTTTCAATGTTATTTTTCCAAAAATCAAAACCAAATGTATTCATTTTTTCAAAAAATGTTTCTGAATAGATTAATTTTGTATTTGTCAGCATGGTTTTCATTCCTGTCTTATTTAACAGTTTGAAATAAAACGTTTCTGCTTCACTTGTGTTAAACCCTGAGAAGTATGGGAATTTCTCATAAAATGTTTTTGAACTACCTTTTGGTGGAGTTGCACAATGTTCCCATTGATTATAATTTAAAACATTTCTAGGTTGAGCAGATTTATGCAAATAATGGTTAGCATAGTGATTGTAGCAGTACATCTGTTCATAATTTGATGAACCCTGTAAATAATCATGTTCTGTAAATTTTGCTGACATAACTAAGTCTGACATCATATCATTAATACTTTCAAAGTCCCAATCATCAGAGAATGTGCTCGGTTTTACAAAGTCACTTAATGAAACCTTAAATTGATGAGGATACTTCAAGCTCGACCGGGCCATATATTTCGTAATCTGTTTTGTCCCATGCTACCCCACCGGGTAACGGATTGGCTGTGAAGTTTACTGAAGAAAGTTCTCTTTTCTCGATGTGTGAAGACTTGTGTGGCTTTAGGACCAGGTTGATATTCTGGCTTGCTGTGTCCATTGTAATATATTTTCCCTCAATGAAGTGTCCCAAGCATAGCACCATGATGAGCCAAAGCAGGAGGAAAAGTGCACCTAGCACCACCCAAAATTCAATCCATGGGGAAATCAGATAGGTTTCTTGTAGTTGATGAAAGAGTTCTTTAGTTTTGTCTTTAAAAGTTTTTGTTGTTGTTGGCTGTTCCTCAGGTTCGCTCGGATCCTCAGAAAGGTCATCGAAATTGATGAAGTAGCCTGATGCAGTTCTGTCAATTGTTGGAATTGCTTCTGGATTTTTCTTTGTTTCATTAGCATAGTCTGTGGCTACATCGTTGTAGACAGGTGTTTCTTGACGAATTGTTGCAATTTGGGTTTTAAGAGGCATAAGTTCCATGGCTTTGTTGCATAGTCCTCGTTGATTCACTGTAGGTTTATCAAATGTGATTAGTCTCTCAGTTTGAATCTCTTGATTTGTAGCAAACTTTGGTGTTCTGCTATTTCTTGGGAGTCCACTTGGCCTACTACTTATTATTGGCCACATGATTGTGGTTTAACCAGGTCGATGGATACAACTCGGTTCTCCTTTTTACCAGCAAGGGGAGGTAGTACAACTGATCTTGTTCCGTTGACAGCTAAGACAGGTACTGCTTTTCTGTAAGAAGGCCCAAATTCCTTCTTCACCGCGATTATCTCTCTGACCAGATCCCCAATCTTTGGAATCCAGACAGGCCTTGCTGGGACAGGTGGTTTCTCTTCAGTGGCTGTTGGCTGTTGTTTCAACTTTATGTTGCTCAGGTCTTTTCTTGTTTCATTTAAGTCCTGTAAAATAGCCAAACGATCTTTGATATCAAAGCATTTTCCTTCTACCACTGAAGTCTGACTATCGAGGTCCTGGATATGCATTCTAGTCCTGAACAATAGTTCGTACGGACTGAAACCTTTTAGAGAATTTCCTGGCAGATTGTTAAGACTACGTTGGACACTTATTAAATGTTTGACCCACCCAACCCCCGAACCTAATACCTTTGCCGTTATAGATTGCTTTATGTCTCGGTTTTTTCTTTCCACCATCCCATTTCCCTCAGGAAGGAAGTGATAAGATTACCGCAATGCAATGCCCATGCTGGTCATGGCCTCCTTATAAGCTCGAGAGCTAAAAGCAGGATCCTGGTCAGAATGTAGCATGCCAATTGCGTCTATGCCGCTATAGACTTGAAAATCTTTTATAACAGTTCAGACGTCAGCCGAGAGCTGGGGTCTACATTTTAAGTGAAACTAGTCTCTTTATGTTAATTTGACGCATTATTCCTACTGGCTTTTGCATATAGATAGCATTGTCCTATCAAAGCGAAGGGCCATGGCAATACACCGGCCGGTTCGCCACTGCGATCTCTGTTGCAGTCTGGGCAGTTTATTGCGAATTTGTGATGTTGTAGGCTCATTCCTGGCCACCAGTATATTGATTGTAATTCTTTCAGAGATTCCTTAATTTTAAGGTGTCTTAGACCCTCACCCATATGTGCGTCTGCTATTAACAATACTCTCCTGTTCGTGTTTGGAATTACCCTATCCCCACTCCAGGGATTTGAGCAAAAGGAACGGAGTTTGCATCGATTATGTATGTATAATTGAGCGGATAGTTGACGGGTAGCGCTGCACAGTCGCCTTTTGATGACGTTTTTACCGCCAGCATCGTTTCCCCGTCTATGTATTTTCCTGAACGCTTTTTTGTAGCTACGGAAGCCGGCTTAGTTGCTTCCGCTGTGGCTGTCTCAGCCAATGAATTCCCTGTAACGTGAACGCCATCACGTTTATGACTCAATGAATGTATCACGTGAGTCTTTGGTAGTTCTTTCTGTAAAATAACTACTTGTTCCCAAAGCGATTTTTGCTTTATTGTGGCATCTGTGTCATCTTTGTAACCGTTTTGAACCCATTTCTGCAAGTCGTTATTGTATGATTTGACGCAGTAATGCGAATCGCACACTATTAGTGTCGGGAATTCGCGATCGGCATTATCTAGCGCCATTTTTAACGCTATTACTTCAGTTTGCTGATCTGAATTGTTTTCTACAGAGTGTGATTTTGTTACCAGAGGTTTCAATTTACCTCCGCGCCACACGTTTTTAACGATCTCGCATGTGGCGTTATAGGCTTGTTTTCCCCAAACTTAGGGTTGTGCATATCCGTCTGTATATATTACACAGGCGTACTGTTGTATGGGCAGAATGTTGATTGGCAGAGGATATTCTCTTTCATATTCTAGATTTTTTAATCTTTTCATGTTTGGGCCAAAATAGTATTTCACTTTGTCTGTAGCAAGAGAATTTTCCCATTGTATCCATTTTGGATTTAATGCCACGGTAGTTAAATTACATGGGCTTGTTAATGCCTCAAAGGCTGATTCTGCTGTTATAACAGTAATCCGTCTGCCTTCGGCTTGGTCTCTTTCTTTTGCTACAGCTGTTTGAACCGCATGTACAATGTTTTCCTTAATACTGAATGTTTTTTCAGCTTCTGTGTACAAATGTGATTTGTATGCTATCGGTACCGTTTCTCCCTCATTAGAGGTTAGGTATGTGAATCCGCGGTAAACATCGTTTACAACGATGTTTTCACAACGCGGTACCTTTACACCGCGGCTGTGACAACGCAAGTCGTTACCACGACTTGCGCTGGAGGGCGCTCAAGGTCTAAAAATAGTTAATTTACTATCCTAACACCTTCCCTAGGGTCCACGGGGACTGGTGTTAGAATAGTAAATTAAACTATTCGAAATCCGCGCCCCCCCAACGCAAGTCGTGGTAACGACTTGCGTTGTCACGGCCGCGTTGTAAAGGTATGCGTTGTGACGGTACGCGTTGTACCGTCATATATCCGAATCCGCATCTTCCTGGGATGACCCGGATCACAAGGTTGCATGTGTTATCGCGTGTTTGCAATTTTGTTTTAGCTAACATGTCTGTTTGCAATGATCTCAAAATTTCTGTGTGTTTTTGAGTCCAATTGATTGTTTTAAAATCTGGTTTTGTTAGTTCATAGAGAGGTTTAACCCTCTCTGCATAATTTAGAATGTAAGTTCTTCCGAAATTCAGGAAACCTAGAATTGATTGTAAGTTTTATAGCGTTCTTGGTGCTTGGATTACAGCACATTTCTCTAAGAAATTGTCTGCCAGGCTTTTGCCTTCACTTGATAATTCATATCCTAAAAACATGACAGTTAGATGGGCAATTCGTGACTTTTTAAAGTTGAATTTGTAACCCTCTGCTGCGAACCCAAGTATTATGGTGTTCACTCTTTTCAAGTGAGTATCCAAGTCATCATCTGTTAGATAGATGTCATCGACATAAGATAATGCCTCATCATCATACATTTGTAGTAATTCTGTTACTCTCGCTGAGAATAATCCTGGGCTGTTCTTGAACCCCTGTGGGAGTCGACAGAATTTTTTCTGCGAGCCCATTATTGAGAAAGCGGTCAAATACCTGCGTTCAGGTGCTATGTTTTGACAAAAGAATCCATTAGAGATGTCTCATCCCATCCAACATGGTTTTTATACAATGCAGGTGCTTGGGCTACTGCCCACTTTCTTGCAAGTGTATATTTTTTATGAATTGGAATGTGATTTGAGAAGGCAGGCATAATCATTTCTTTGCCATGAGGGCACTCTCTGACAAACTCCGGTGGCCAGTCTATTTCAGCTAAAAGGATGTCATAGCCTTTGGAGAGGTTATCCCAAAATAGACCCCATATTTTCCTAGTCTTATCTCCCTCTATACGTAATGTTATTTCGTATATTTTATGAGGTTTGCTAACTCTGGTATCTGCAGTTTCTACCTGAATGTATTCATTTGTGTCCACTGTCTCCAGATGATTCATCAGGATCTTGCGAGCTATGCTCACTTCTGCTGCGCTGTCTAGCATTGTCTGAGCCCACTCTCCGTTTTTCAGCTGTGTCCTCAGGATCCTCGGCATGTTTGATTATTTTAATACTGGCTACCTTCTTTTTTGGAAATTTTAATTTTTTACTTTGATGAGCAGGTTCCTTGTCTTTGGACTTGACGTGCTCTTCCCTGTGTTCTGACCGTCCTCTTCTTTCCAATTTCTGCAAGGAAGTCTGAAAAGATCGAGAGGGACGTGTATCAATATCTTGATATCTATCAGGTTTCTTCTAATTATCCCTATTTCTAAGGTTGTATCTTTTCTCAAAGGGCTCCCTCTGGGGAGACTTGTGTCCTTGGTCCGGAGATCTTTCTCTCCGCCGAGGAGACCTGCCTCTGGACTGGAATCTTTTTTCTTTGGGAGTGGATTGTTTATTTCCATCCCAGCTCCTTTTTGGAGTGTTTAGATTATTTTTAATAAAAATCTTTTCAGGATTTTCAGTTAGTTGGGGTTTTACTGGCTTCCCACCCAAACTATCTCTTCCTAGCTCTTCATAGGATTTTTCTATGATTCTGGCAAGTTCAAATGGTTGTTCTGCTATATCTGTTTCTTTCAATTTCTGGAGGAAAGTTATATCCTCCGTTGCCAATTGAACCAACTCTCTATATGCCTTTGTTAATTCTTTTATTTTAACTAAGAGTTCTTCGCTAGACATTTTATCAATGTCAGGTTGTGGTGTGTAGCTGGCTAGAACCGGCCATGTTGCTCCTGGTCTACCTAGTGGACTGAGCCTGGTGATGTGATTATTATGTTTAGGGCGCCTTTAAACCAGAGCAGGTGCTCTTGGTATTTTAATGGGATTTCCACCTCCTCAAAAGGAGTGTACTCTTCCGGAGGTTCCTCTATTTTGTAATAGTGGAACTCACGTGTGACAGCGTTTGCTGCTGGAAAGTTTATCCATGAATAGAATACCTCTGTCTGCCGATATTCATGTGCCTCAATTACGAATATGACTGTACCACCTCTCGATGTTAGTCCATTTTCTATAAATTTAATAGTTATAGTTTTTCTTATGTTGACCGGGATGAGTATTGCATCCGGGTCAGTCTGCAGGAGACTTGTGTCATCCGCTAGGAGTTGAGCTGCTATTCTAGCTGCCTCCCTTTCTTCTTCACCGTCTGACATTTTACTGACAGGAAGGTTTTTGTTGCAGATCAAGTTTCAAGGAAACAAAGATTAGGTGCACAATATTTTGGAACACTGTATCCTTCAACGTTGAATAAACCACAAACTATACATAGAAATCTCTTCCTACTAAGTTCCGGCGGATTTTAACCTTTGACCCACTCCAGACGTCTTTGGAGTATTTACGGGAAAAAAGGGTCTGTGTGAAAAAACACGACTGAGTTACTCTAACGTCTTGCGTTAGATTTATCGCCTTACCAAATGTTGGGCGCCATGTAGTGTAGTTCCTATAGTCCCAATAGGCTCTGCGCATTGGAATAATATCTTCAGTAGTGTAGACGTAGGACTGAGGTTAACTAGGTCTCTACTGACTATATTAGACTTAAGTTTTTTGCCAGCTTGATCAGAGTTCACTAGAAACTTTCTTGAATAAGCGAGGAGGAGTTTAACCTCCCTGGATAGACAAGAAGGGATTTAGTTTCTAACAACCATAAGACATGACAACTTTGCTCTCCCTGAATAAGAGTATATCTCTAGAGTCGTGTGAAAACAAAAGACAGCTATTTCACTCAGTCAATAAGTGCGTACTTAGTTTCACCAGATTGCAGAGAAAAAGAGAGACGGGCGTTTTCAATAAAAGGTGTTATTTATTGAGCAGTCTCTTTCCTCATACAAGAGAAATGAATTGCTACAATTGCAATACTTATAGTTAAGTAAAGTGCATACAGTAAAAGCAGGATTATGAAATAATACTGTAAAAGCATTGATATGGTTTCTTAGCCATATGATACTTTAAAATGGATAAAATAGATACATACATATATACATTGACTAATCGTACTCAACTGGTGCTTCTAACTACGCCTACCCCGGTGTACCTGACCTAAGCCTAATACGTGGGAAGGAGTAAGTAAGTAGCAGTTTAAGTTAAGTTTGTTTTGCCAAGGATCTGACTCAAGAATTCTCTGTAAGGGTTTAGTCAGTTCAGTACCTGGGTATTAGAAGGCAGGAGGGCTGGTATCTCTCTCTCAGGACTCGGTATCCCAGTCACCCGCAAGGGTAAGCTGGAAACGCCGGAGGCTGGATTTCTCGGCAAGAGAAAAGACAGCGTCTTTCTCAGCGCGTCAAAAGGGAGGGGCAGCGTCCGTGGGCTCTCGCATCAGCTGGGCTCTCGGGCAAGTAGTAGCTGCTCCAGATTCATCACCACCGTGTGTTTGCTTAAGGCAACGTTGGTATATTTATACCTGAAAGGTGCCGGGTTTGACGTAAGGCTGGACATAAGACGTCAATAAAAGATGTCACTAAGAACTGGTCGTTCTTACAGTGTTTTACATGAGTTCTTGGACGAAATCAAAACAACGGCAGCAGGGATTTCCCAGGTTGCTGGAGGCTTGGATTTGTTTAAGAACTCGGTGTGCTTTCTAGGGGGCTGGAGGAATAGGCTTGCTTAATGTGACAGCATGCGCTATGACTGAATTATGAAAAGTGTTTCTATGCCGTTGTAGGGATATTATTGATTTATAACCACACAAGGGCAAAGAATAGGAATATCGATTCAGGTACCTAGATAAACACACTAAAATATGGCCTGTAACCCAGGAAGTAGGGATAAGATCTGGACTCTATTGTTGTGATGGAGAGGAAAAACAAGTGGGTCCAATGATAAAGCCAAACGTGCCGGTGGCTCTGGTGTCTCCAGAAATTTTTCCAAGGGCGGTGTAGAGAAATATGGACAGGTTCAGAAACGGCACACTCCATATGGAGTACTCCTTCTTCTCTCTGATGGTCTTCACACTCAGTATAGAGAGTTAAGAAGAGACTCAACATGAGAGTTGACAAAATGAGGACACAAAAAAAAGATGCTGCTGTTAGATGAGCCACATAAAAGGATGGGCAGAGGAGACAATTGACTACTACCTTGTTTTTAGGATTTAGTTAATTTCACAAATTGCATTAATGAACAGCACAAAGCCACCTGGCTGTGAAGAGCTGTTCATGACAATGAAGTTAGAAACTACCTTCCTTGGAGTTTGTCTTTTGACCCTTGTAGATGTGTGTAAATGCCCAAGGAACAGGCTTTCAAAACCAAGGACATGCTGCTGACCCTCAATAGATGCAATAAGTTTACAAAACAGTAATAGGAGGAATGCTTGAATTAATCTCAGCCACTGGTAATCACTCGGGCCGCATCCCAATCCATTGTTATTTTGCACACCATGTCTCCTCTGTTTGGACCCAGCTACATGCAAATCAGTCTTCACCCTGCTCCAATAGGAACAGTCCATTCCGAACTGCTAAGCCAGGTTCTCCCTGAACCAGAACACAAGCAACACAGGCCCGGTTTAGCCCTAGTTATGGACTCATCAGCCGGGTACAGCTTGGTTCCAGAGATGCAGTGTACACAGGACCCACGTATGGGCAAACCCGCCCCACTTAGGATGACACAATAAGCATACATAACAGTGGAGTGGTAGAAGGAATGGTATGGAATGGAAGGAATGGTCGCTGGTAATCACTTGAGCCACATCCCATTCCATTGTTATTTTGTACACCCTTCCACCTCAGTTGGGACCCAGATAAAAGCAAATCATTCTTGACCCTGTTCCAATAGTAATGGTCCAGCCCGAACTGTCAAGCCAGATCCAGAACACAGTGTGTCGGGGAACATCCTTTACAACGCAACTTTTACAACGAAGTACCTTTACGACGCAACCATTACAACGCAACTTTTACAACGTCTTCCGCTGGGGGGGCGCTCTAGGATAGGGAATAGTTTCCAACACCTTCCCTAATATCCACGGGGACTGGAGTTGGAATAGTAAATTAAACTATTCACTATCCAGCGCCCCCCAACGCAAGTCGTTGTAACGACTTTCGTTGTAAAACTTGCTTCGTAAAGGCATGAGTTGTAATAGCATGCGTTGTAACGTCATACATCCCAGTGTGTCTACTTATGGTGCCACACTGCGTGGGATGGGTATGCCCAGACGTGGACTGTAGCTGGCTAATGAGCCCATAACTAGGGAGAAACCGGTTCTGGGTTGCTTGTGTTCCAGTTCAGGAAGGACCTGGCTTGGCAGTTTGGGCTGAACTGTTCCTATTCGAGCAGGGTCAAGATTGATTTGCATACAACTGGGTCCAAACTGATGTGGCATGGTGTGCAAAATAATGATGGGATTGGAATGCGGCCCGAGTAATTACCAGTGGCTGAGAATAATTCAAGTATTCCATCCATCACCGTTTTGCATACTGTAGATAAGCATAAACAATTTTAACTTGGTGAAGTTTGTATTAGACAAATAATCCACATCCCATCTCCATTATTGAACAATCCTAGGATGCAGCATATGGAATCTCAGATTGCGTCCATAAAGATATAAGGAATCCCTGTGCCAGACTCTACAGCCTATTTAGAAAGATTGGGGTCTTCAGGAGGTCCATGTTTGCTAACATGTAGTTCCTGTTAGTAATAATCCTTGTTACAGTGTCATGGTTAAGAACAGGATTAGAGTGCATGGAGGGACTGGAGGTTTCTTATATAGGTTAGGAGTTAAGCGACCAACACTTTCTCCAAATATTTGGAGAGCCAAGGGATGTAGGTGATTGAACAGTAGCTGAGTAGATAACTTGGTCAAATGGTGCTAATTATAAGATGAGACGGGTAGGGTTGTGTTTGGTTTTGTTAAAAGTTAGATCAGGAGTGATTTATTAACATTGGGCAGTTAAACATCTCTCTGGGATAAAACACTATCAGAGGAACCTTGGCATTCTACCCTGGGTAAGCATTCCTGATAGGTGGCAATAAATGGAGAGACTTATAACATGTTCAGACACAATGAAGCACAGGAATGACTGCACAGGTAGAGAGACATACAAAGAGTTCAAAAGACATTTACAGAGAGTTAAAGGTACTGAATGAAATACTGGAATGCCAAGGTAAGAAAGTTATACCATCATCATAAATGATATACACATTCAGCAGAGGGAAGAGGATTCGTTCTCACATTCAGTGCAGGTCTAGAGTGTGAGAAGCCCTCTGATCTAGGGCTTAGCAGAACTTTATCACTCGAAACGTCTGGACTATTTAAAGTCTATACATCGTGAGGTTTTTCTTCCTTCTAAACAGCTTGTCAACTCCAATGGCAACATTTTGGCTATTAAGGCTTTCCTAGGAAGTAGTTCATTTTGCAATCATATGTCATTTGGCTAGCAAACACTGAAAATGTGCCACATACGAACATGACTTCCTTTTTCAATAGCAAATTCAAATCTTCCCAAGTAACGCATCTTCTTCTAAATACTATAATCTGGGTGACAACCCCTGGGTTTAGTATAATTTCATACAGCCTACATGGATCCTTTGTAGGTCAAGGCCTGCCAGACAGTGAAGGCTGTCTGGTTGCAAAAGGCCTATTGTGAACTCACAGTGAACTTACAGCCCACCCATTGCTTACTATTGGTTGCTTTATTGTAAGTCTTATTTGCTTGCTTCTTATTTGATGGCTTGTCTTCCACTCTTAGGTTTGTCACTTTCATGAAGCATATCTTCTTTACCATCTTTTTGATTGGCTAACTTGCATTCTTTCAATGTCCACTTTTAGGTCACTCCCTTCTTTTGTTTTTAGTCCAGAACTCCATGAGAGTGGAAGTGTTTTCTTGCTCTTTTCTATGCACCTTTTCCTTTACTCATATCCCCACTCTCCTTGCTTCCCCAAACTCATTTGCAGTGACAAAGCTCATCACAGAATCAGTCTCTGGGGATTACGTTATCCTGCTTATGCGAAGAAGAAAAAACGTTCTAGTTTGCTAGGGAGCATAACATCTGCCTTGACCTGGGAATGCAGTCTTGTTAAATAATGTGTCATCTGCATATCCCTCAGTGTTCACAGAGAGAGAGTCAGCTGTCCACTGTTAGCTCTGCGTCCTGGGATATGATGAGGCCAGCTCAGCCTAGTTCTGGTGCATGATACCCCTCCAGTCTGTAATTGGTTCAGGCCAAGAGGGCAACTATTTTAACATACATTTTTTGCTACTTGATGTGTGTGGTCTCCCATCACACCCTGTTGCCACATCCATGTCCACACAGTTGACCTCCACACACACACATTCTCCTGTTGGAGAAAGGAAAACCTATCTACTCTGAATACGCTATGAAGGATACCAGCTTCATTTTAGGGTGATGCATATCAGAAACCAAGACCAACTCCAATGGTGATAGGAGGCGAAAGCTTCTACTCTGAGAACAAGCACACCACTAATGCCAGGTGTGGTACCTGAAGTAGGAAACAGGGGAGTGTCATTGAAGCAAAGTAAAGATTTCTTCTCTAAAGTCCCATCATATTTACTCTCCCCATCAGGGACATATCCAAAATATGTCAAAACATATATATAGAGCTTGCACATTGCTCAGCATTGCTTGACTTTCTTTCCAATGCTTCTTATTCTCTTCCTTTCCATCCTCTTCTTGTATTTAGCCCTCACCTGGAGAATCACTTCTTTACCACCCTTCTGAATGAATGATTTTTTATCTTTCCACTGCTTACATTCAGAGTACTGCTTTTTCTTAAATCTCTCCTTGAGAGTTCATGTGATTTCTTGCTCTTTCTCTCTCTTGTGTAGCCGACCCCAGGGCACTTTGTGTAGCTCCTTCCTTCACTTCACCTCAGCTTGTCCATATTTTTTCCCCACCTGGGCTCTTTTTTTGTTGCTTTTTTAAAAACGTATTTCTTTACCATGTCTTAAGCTCCTCCATTCCTCCCTCAGCCACTTTGCCCTGTTCACACCTCTAAATTGATTCGTCTCTTGCCCACTCCTCTGTTTGTTCTCTGCCCCTCCAGAAGCAGTTTTCTTCATTCTTATTTATCAGTTTTTTCAGGGGTTTGGCTGCTGCCATTTGCCGCATTAAATAAAGCACTTTCACACAAGTAAAAATTCAGGGGGAATTTACAAAAAAAGTCTCGCAGCGCAGGCCCCCGCGAAGCTACGCTGCGTTGCGCGACAGGGAGGGAGCAGGATGGTGCCTTTCCCTTGCACTGGCGCTGATTACAGCTGCCGTGCGCCATGCACACACCTTAGTGCCCCAGCGCTAGTGTGGGTGCATGAGTCCAGCATAGGTTTTGTAAAGGAAGGGTATCCTTCCTACACAAAATACTATGCTCGACACAAGGGAAAGCTTTACCCAGTTTATATGCGTGCTGAATAGTGCAGCACGCATGCAAAGTCGGAAAAATAAGGAGAAATGAAAGCATTTCTCCTTCCTTGCACCTAGTTCAAAAGGGCGCATTTTTCTCACGCTAAACCCAATCTACTGTTTTTAGTAAATTTGGTTTAGCATGAGAAACCTTGGGTGGTAGCATGGGCACGCCCATGCACCACCCTCGGTACGCCCCCTTGGTGCAAAGTAATGCAAAGCAGCGGAATGCGCTGCTTCACATCACTTTTACGTTATTTCCAGCGCAAAACAAGTTTAATGCTGGACCGGTAAATTCCCCCCAAAAATGTGCGCCGTTCTGCGTCACTTTTGTGAAACACCGTGCAAAAGCTTAGTAAATCTCCCTCTCAGTTTTTATTTACAGCTCCAAGTGGTATGTACCATCTTGGAATGGTAAATCAAATAAATTAAATGGGGACCACATTGTTCCGTATATACACGCCTGCTTGGTGATGCATGTATGTGCATATGTCAGCACACGTGCATGCACATAGATATTGACATGGCCACCAGCAGTGTCATAATGTGTACTCTAGCATAAACACGTTCATGTGACCGCGTCTTATTTTTATGCTACACAAATCACCAAAAACATTTATGTTTGTCGATGCTTCACATCTTCTGCAAAAAGCCTTAGCAAATCAGTAATCTAAAAGGCGAGACCTGTTGACTTTTGCCAATGCTTGTTCTAAAATGTTAATATAGGTAATTTTAAATTGGTTGAAAAGCTACAGAAGGTACAAGTGAGTTGGTTGCTGCCACAACAATGACGTTTTGTCAACCAGCCCACCAAACCCTAAATCGCTGCCAAAGATTTTACCTGGACTCATGAAGCACAATGAGTGACTGCCCATATCCACAGACTTTATTAAAACATTTAATAACATTTTTCACCAGTCCTTCTTATCACAAGCTTCTTGCTAGTTACAATATTGTTTTTGCGACAATATAGAGATTGCTTGTTGATTTCTGCCTTCCACAACTCCCCTTGCAGAGTCACAACTTCAAGCTTGAACAGTCCAAGTGTTGGTGAACCAGAGGGTACTTCAACAAGGTTTCTATGCTGTCTCTGGTGTAACTCCCTGGATTGGTGATTTACGCACAGCTGCACTGTATTAAACCTACACTGTGCAAATACTCTCCCCTTCTGCCCTGCGAGCGAGTTACCTACCCAGAAAGATGAGCACATTTTGCACAGGATAGACAGCAATATGCACATCATAGTAAGACATGTGCATATTCTGTGCAGGATTGTGGAAGTCACACATACTGGACATTTCAGGAGAGATGAGTCCATATCTCTAGATGACATGGAGAGATATGCACATTGCGGCCAGATTCTGTGCATGATCAGGGAGATGGAAATTTACCCAGAACAGAACGTGATGTGCACACATTTGTAGCGGACAGAGGGAGAAGAGCTCAAGCTGCACAGAGTACAGGGAGAAACCCACATAAACCTATGCATGTAGGAAGAAAGCATAAGTCATACCTGGAGTTCTCATCGCTCTCCTTGTTGTCTTCTTCTTGGCTCTCATCTGTGCTGTCAGTTAGTATTCTTTCTGGGGAGTTTGTAAAACCTGGCAAAAACACACAGGTACAGAGGATTGTAAACCATTGATGCTCACACTGAATGTGCAACGGCAGCCAACTGAGCATGTGACTGAATTAATACAGTGATGATGGAAACACCAAAGCTTCCTGACCCCCTCTTACCCAGCAGCACCCATCGTCAAGTATGCCACACCCAGCAATCTATGCACACAGCACCCACTGCGCAACCTGGAGCAACCCTTGCTCAGCATAAAGCCCCTATTGCATAACAGGCAGCATCCTACTGATAGAGCACTCAGCATCCTTCTCAGTCTAGATCCCTCACACAAAGTGCACCTCTCAAATGGAGTAGTGACAACCTGGTCCCACTGCAGCACTCACAAATCCTTGGACTCCCTGGGATACCACAAACCTGTGTTCAATCATGCTCATACTACCTTATGAATTGCAAAGAATGAGGGCTATATTTCCATCTTACTATCCAGATGTGATGGGTAGAGGTAGACTGGGTATTTGGAGACACCACTAGAAGAATCTTGGTGTCTGCCTCTCAATCATCCAACATCATTACTGCCTCCAAAGCAACACTGGTGTGTCCCTCTTCTGCAAAGAGACAAAGGCAGGCGCATTTTCTGTGACCTTTTTCACCTTTCGCAGACCCACATAACCTGGGCTTGGTCTTGGCATCTTTACATCATTCTCTTTCTAGTGCTGATTACCCCTAACTCGCAGATTTTAACTCATGCTTATTTTTAGCTCCGGGAGATTGTTCCGTGCTGTAAAATCAGCCCAAACTGCACAACATGGCATTCCAGAGGGCACTGCTTCTTTCTGCTGCTCGAGTAGACTATAGTTCTGCTTCCGGGTCGTGGCCCGATTCTTCACTCGGCGCATGTGTCTCCCCGGCGTCCAGGAAGTTGTCTAGCTCAACCCTCTGGTATAGAGGTAAGTGGGGAGATGCGAGTCAAGGGGGAGGTGTATGACTCACGCTCCGCTTCTAAATGGAAAAACAAAGCTCAGGTCCCTGGTATTGGAAAGTGGGTGAGTGAGACAAAAGGTTTTAGTTAGGAAGGCTTTATGACGTGCTGTGCATGGGTCATCTTGCGGTTTTTATTTTTTATTTTTATTTAGAAAGTTTTATAGCGCGCGAACAAGATCCTCGCGGATATCAGAGCGCTTTACACACATAGGGGAATAAAGATAAAAGAATAGTTAAACACAGCATTTTGTGCAAAGATGACCATGGGTTACAAAGACAAAAGAATAGTTAACAAACCATTTTGTGCCCAGATGAGCGAAATAAATGATTACCCATATAGACAAGGCAAGGTAACAAGGTGCCCTGGGTGATCTGGCTGATCGTGGCCATAAAACGGAAAATAATGAGTCTCGAGAATTCCTTAGCCTAAATTCATGTGAATTTAGTCAAGAGGATCGATTTTACTTCTTTTTTGAAGGATGCCGTGGAAGAGATAAGTCTGGTTTCTGGAGGGAGAGCATTCCAGATCATGGGCGCCATACCTGAAAAGGACCGTTTATATGTTTTTTTCTTGTCGAATCTTTGTGGTTTTAGCAGTAGAGTTTCTGTGCTTCTTGTGGTTCTAGAGCCACCCGAGACTGTCAATTTCTGAGCGAGGTAACTGGGCGAGTTGTGATGTAAAGCCTTATGTGTCATGCACACGATTTTCAGATGTATTCTAGCTTCGTATGGCAGCCAGTTCAAGGATTTTAAGTCAGGAGAGATGTGTGAGCGTTTTTTGAAGCTAGTGATGAGTCTGGCTGCAGCATTAATAGAGGCCCTTAGGGGTGCGGTTGTCGATATGGGGAGGCCACAGAGAGCGACACTTCCATAATCTACTCGAGGGATAACTAGAGCTTGGACAGCAGTCCTGAGGTCGTTGGCTGGCAGGAAGGGTTTCAGCTTCCTCAGAGTATTGATTTGGAAATTAGCTCCCTTAGTTGAATTACTGATATGTTGCTGCATATTTAGATTGCCGAAGAGGGTTATGCCTAGTGATTTCGCTGAGTCCACGATGGTTGATTGAACGTTGAATGCAGTAAGATGTTTAAGCCAGTTCCTTGGCTAATGCTTCCACTTGCTTTATAGAGATTAGATGAAGGCATTAGGATACTATTTGGCAAACATGAGACTAAATGCTGGTAGTATCAATATTTCATGATGGCTAAATAAGGTGTGTATGTATTCACAGGTTCACAGTTGGTGGCTGCGTTTTACCTCATGGGAAAAAGTTGTAAAAAACCCAGAGTGAGTTGCTGATCGGAGTCCACTTGGCAACCACTTGGTAATTATGACACAAAATATACACACTTCAAAAAAGTGTGGTAATTTCGACATAGAATAATAACCCATATATGTGTTTTATGTCTCTGGCACAATCTTTCTTTTATCTTGTTTGTGAACCACTACAAATCTTTTTAGAAGCATCAGTGAGGTGGAGATGCGTCCCGGAGCCCTGATGAAATTGCCATAAAATGTGCGAGGCAATGAAACATGTCGGCCGTTCCAATTAAGGTGGTCTACACATGCTCTTCTTTTTAGTCTGAGTGAGCCACAACTCATTTTAGCTTAGAAAAATGTTTTCTTTCGCACTTTACGGGGTCTAGAAGGTTGATGGATGATATGTTCATCTACACTTTATTTTTTTCACCTATTCTCACACAATTTCAAGACTTGGGTAAAAACTCCCACTTTCCCCTTTACTTTTTTTGTCATGAAAGTTACCGATGATGACAACGTCAGCAAGCTGGCAAGTACCAACCTGTAGCTCTATGGGTGGTGCTTACGTGAGGTACTCCCCACACCTTTTTTCTTTTTCTTTAATTGATGTGACCTTGTGTATGGTTGTTCGAGAAACTCACATTTTATTTAGAAAAGAACAGTTGGAGGTGGGCAGGACTGATAAACAAGCGTAGCCTTACCTAGGAGTATACAAATATCCCTTTTTGTTGATGTAACATTTAAAGGTTGCAGTGTTCTATGTAACCAGGTCATTGGTGTATGGATTTGTGAGTGGAGGGCGCGCTGGCATTAATCCCTCTATTGCTTAAATTTTTTTTATCATAGTAGGAAGCACCGGGTCCGCAGGCTAGCCTTCGTAGGACTACCTATTTTATGGCCTCAGAAGGCTCACATGGTTTTTATGGGCAGGACAAAAATGCAACAATGTCCCCAGAAAAATGACAGAGCATGAAGGACGTTATTTTGAGAAAAATACTACTGGCTGAGAACACTTTTGGCAAAAAAATCCCACCACATGTGCATTGATCTAATTTTGGCAGGGTTGCCTCTGCTGGAGGGGTGTAGGTGGGGCCTTCAATGCCCGTGTGCCTTCATGGTAAACCACCATGACCCAAATGAGGCAGTTGATGTGTCCTATGCCAGTACAATCTGCCCACCCAGTTTGCTGTCTGCCTATCAGCAGCTAGTGCCTGCTGGCTAAGTGCTACTGAAAGTCAGCCAAGAAATTCCTCAGTTCTACAGGGCAATAGTCCATGAGTGGACAGCCAAGAGAATATACAATGCATCATACACTGACCTATAAACGTTTGTTTCACCCCTTGAACCCAGTCACCTATGAAACTCCTTGGCAATGACTTGGATCATTAAAGTTATTGTATTAAATGGATTTGGGTGAGTCCAAACAATCTGATCAAGGCACCCTTCACTTACTAATACTACTCTGCTCACTAGTGTTCAAAACAAGAATGACCATGTCCCAAAGATAAATTAACTCAATGGAGCCAGTGTCTTTTGGTGCCAACTCAGTTTTTGAAGGTGCCAAGTAATTTTAAAACTAAACGAAAGCTCTGGGGCCATGGGAAAGGGGGAGAGAAGGGTCAGTTGCAGCTGGAGGTGAAATGAGTGAGTGGGGTTTACCTGCTGCCTCCCTCGCCCCCAACGTGATGGCATTGTCCAGTTTTTCCTTTTCTAATAGCTTACTCCACTCTCCTTCCACTCCTCCTTTTGATTCTATTGTTCTTTCTAGGATTTTCCCTTTTGAAACCAACTTGGGGTTGTTGCAGCTAGAGTTCTGACTTGCTTAAGCTGAGAGCTGTGCAATCAGACAACCTGTGGTACACTGCATTATTTGTGGGGGAGACTGATATTTACCACTGGTTCCAAAAGGCCTCAGGTAATTCAGATATAAGAACATGGAAAGGTTTTTATTAAGAAAACTGCTATGAACCACAAGATGAACTCACTGTACCACCCCAGGAGCAATGGCTATTTTGAAAGATTATTTTCATTATTATGGGATTAGTTGCCCTTCTCTTCATCTCGACTCTACCCCAAGACGTTATTTTTATTCTCCAGCACAATGTGGATGATGGGAATGAACCCATTTCTGTAGCTCGCATCACACCATCCAGGATGCTCTGGGAGCTTTCAACAAACATGTCTGGACATTGTCATGGTTCTTTGTGCAAGAACCCCATGGTTTTCATAGACGTTCTACACAGATGGAATGCCACTTTATATGTCATCGGATGACTCACCATACACTGGGTGGACGGTCTAATGCCATTTCTGTCATTGTCACATCCACTAAGTTAGTGCTGCCAAATGTAGATCTGATGGTAGCTTTGCCATTGGTAGCACCGCTTTCCAGAGAAAGCAGAAGACTGTGGAGAGGGCAATCACATTTTTAGGCAGATGTCCAGCTATTTCCCTCCACGAAATGAGGTCCTTAAACTGTTCTCTTTCTTATGTGTGTTGTTTACTCTGAACCATAAGGAAGGGGATATGTGTAGCTTCTAGATTTTAGCATCCCAGCATTGCTTTAAAGCATTCCATATGCAGCACTGTTATATTATCCATGCGGTTAACTTGTATTCCACAACTTACAGCTCCATGAGTTTGATTGTGCTGGACGATGGGGGTCCTCACTCTTGAGTAAACTACCAGGTGCCTCACTATGTGTATATCATTCATACTTCAGCCACCTTTGCGTTCTGTCCTGGAAGAACCACAGAGAGGTTTGAGGAAGGATGTAACATAATTGGCTGCGGGGAAAACACTGCATTTAATTCTGTCTCAGCATGTGACAATCCTAGCATCCTTCCTTGATTTAGCTTCCTTTACCAGTGCTGGGCAGATGCTGGGGCTGAGGAGGAAAAACACCAACATCCAACTACACATCAAGCCTGGAGCTGATGCTATAATTAAATACAGAAAGCAGCATTGCCCCAAGTGAATTCACTGCTTCACTTTATGGAAACCAGTTAATACAGCCATGTGGAGCTGCTTCTTTGAGTAAGGAAAGCACTCAACAAGAGCCATTTTGCTGTACTTTATGGACGATGTTGTCTCTTGGCTTGGGAATGCAGAAGCTGCACCAGTCTTTCCAAGCAGGTGCTCCTTTAGGAGCAAACACATTTAGCCAATTCTTGATGAGAACGCATGAGGTAATGGTTCACAGGGGACAGTGTCTTGAAAGCTAATTAATCTCAGCAGGAGGCACTGAGCTTCACCATTGTTTTTTATAGTAAGATTTGAGGGCTTGAACTGAGTGCACTGTGGCCTGGCTAAATTTGCTCTGAGGCATGGGCTAATATAGCAAGAAGGGCTAAATAGCTGTTAAATGAGTCTTTGCTGGGGTGGGTAGTATCTGCCACTTCGCTCTGTGGGTCTCCACAGTGAGCCAGACTGTGCTCCGATACTGACTCAAGAAGAGTCACATGAAGATGGGTGCCCTGCCTTTAGCACAACATAATTCATGCCAGTGCTACCTCTTCAAGTACATGTTCCAGTTCCTGGCCATATGATCTGTCTTAAGGATGTCGCGTGTGTAATGTCCTAAAGGAGGAGGAGTCCCCAAAAGAACAGGAGGGAAGGATATTCAGAGATGTTCCTCGGTCACAGAGCAGCATTTAATTTCCACCGATGAACTTGGGTCTAAAATAATCAACTGGAGTAACACTTTCCTGTAAATACATTTATTTCAGTAACCATCCAATGTTAGACCAGGCAAGTTTCTTTTTTTTTTTTTTTAAACATTTTTATTTCATCAAAACAAAGAATACATACATTTCAAAGCCTAAAAAAATGTAATTCATTTTTCCTCCCGCCCTTCTTCCCTCCCCCCACCCTGAAATTGGATCCATACACAAACAAAAATACAATAAATAAATAAAAAAGAAAAAAAAGACCATAGAGCTGCATTTCATAAGTAAAGACAAGCAGAGATAGTATAACCCAAGCTGCTAGCACTGATCCGGTTGTTAGAGCAGCCAATGTATCTACAGTTACTATAACCTTACTCTACCTGAAACCCATCTAGCCACTGCTTAATTGGGGTCCAAATTCCTCTACCCCTTTTCCTAGCCTTATATCCCCTTTGTTCATAAACAGCTATTTCGGATTGATATTTAGCTAGTAGTCTCCCCAGCCACTGCTGTCCAGGGGGTGGTTCGGTATCCAGCCATGCTGTGGCCAAGCATAGTCTAAGAATAGTCATAGCTATTTGATGTCTCCACTGGATTTCCAGATCGCATATGCCTAAAACTAATAGGGCCAGTGAAATAGAGATTGGATAACCAAGCTGAGCTTCAAGTATTTTGCCCACCTCCTTTATTAGATTTTCCAGCTTGGGACAGTCTGCAAATAAATGAATGAGATCGGCTGCAAATCAGCCACACGGTGGACAGTGAGTCCCCTTCAACCCCCCCCCTCATTTAGCAATCTTCGCTGGAGTCATATAAAGTTTAAACCAAGTTTTATAACATGCAGGCTGTACAGCAGCCTACATGAAGAAAACAGAGAGTGCTATGACTGGTTTGGTTGGCCCTTGGGCCGACCAAACAGTCAGCGCCCATAACATTGAGCAAGCCACACCTCACTGACCCGGCCACCTGCCCGATCCCCAACCAGGCATACACTTCTTCTGCTTTCTCGCAGTGTGAGAAGCAGAAACCTAAATAGTATTTCTATTTATACCATCTTACGTTTCTGCTTCTCGCACTGCGAGAAAGCAGTGGGCCGCCGCTCCAATGCCCATGTGGAGGAGCCGCCGCTGGACGGGACCAGTGGCAGGGCTACACCTTTTGCCGCCTGTGGCATTCACTGCCTTTGCTGCCCCGAGGCGGACGCAGGTAAAAGCGAAGAGCAGGGGGTCCTGGACACAGACAATGACAAGAGTAAAAGTGCCAACAACCCCAAAACTCGTGCTGCCCGGGGCGGATCACCCCTCCTTGCTACGCCACTGAATGGGACACTGTGACAATAATTTAACTGCCCGTGCTATTCAGAGTAGAATGGCGAACTCATATTAAGTTTGGTATGTTTGCAATGGGTCCTTCATTCAAAAGTATGGAACACACTGGTAATTCCTCGGTACTTGGGTATAAAACTGTTTTTAAAGTGTAATGTCCCATGGAGGCATAAAATACAAGCTTATGGCTTTCTAGTTTTAAAGATATATATACACATTGCGCAGGGGACACACTTTACATTGTTTTTCTGATAGGAAAGATTTATTTGTATCTACACCTTTCTGTCTTCTGTGGTCAGATCACTACTCTATTCCTTTCTCTTGTGATCTGAGATTACCTTGCCTATACCCTTCAAAATCCATGCACACTACAGGAATTTCCTGGGAAAAATCTATTCTTTAAAATCCCTTATGCTGCTCTCTCCTCCCTTCCCCCGTGATAGTGGTAGATGTCTGAACTAAAGCCATGTATTCTAACAAAGTGATCTCTTTGGCCTTACTCTTTATAGTTCTCCACAAACTCTAAACCCAACGAGTCCTGCCATCTGCCTTATGAGTCACCACTGTTCTGGCAGAAGCCAAGCGTATCTGTAAGAAGCTGAAAGACCCCAGCCTCAGGATTGTAATCCTCCTCACAAGGTATGGTCCATCGCCTTCTCCTTCACATGGAAAGCATCTGTATTCTTGACACTGCCCAAGTTGGCTCTGCGTGTGCCCCTGGTACTGAAGCTGTGCTCGTCTTGATACTGAATGACCTTCAAATGTTCTTGGATAGAGAAGAAAGGCATCCCCCTACCTTCTTGGCCTTTCTGTAGTTGTAAACAGTTTCTCTGAGTCCGTCGTAAATCAGAGCCTCTTTGGGACTGGTGAATGGTGTGAGGGACAGTGCACAACATTTGCTACTGTATTTTCTTACAGACATAGCTCTTCCTCCTTTTCACTTTTCTTTCAAGTGTCTCTCTTGTAGCATTCCTCATCCTATTTAATATCTAACTGGCTCCTTTTCATCCGTTTAATATACCTTGCTTTTTACACGTGCTTAATTGTTGTTCCCAGTAGCCACATAGGGGAGAAACCTCCTCTATGTGGCAGGAGTGTCTAGACTCCGGTTTGTTTCTTTGGTTCACCAGGCTGTTTTCAGTTTAAAAAAAATAAATTATTTACAGAAACTCTGTTGTGGGGTTGCCCAGCAACAGGAAACAGGCCCACCTGCCCAGCTCAAGGCAGGGCCTTTCCAATGCGCGACGAGCAGCGGGGGGCTTGGGATCACTGAAACAATATAGATGTAAAAAATATAGAACTACAAGAATATCGAGTAAAAAATATAGAATGCAAAAATATCGAACTCCTATCTCCAAACAGGTAAGTACAAAAATATTGAATCAAAAATATCATTGTAAAAAATATAGTTAGTCAAAATATCAATTTTTTTAAAATGCTTTAAAGTAATTAAAAATGAATGAAATAATAAATATAATTAACTTAAACATACTTAAAATACTTAAATAACCTTCAAATTAATAAATAATTAATGTAAGTAAAAAAAACATACAAATTAATTTGTTAATACATATATATATATATATGAACATAATATTAATAAAATATTTACTATATTTTTACCGTAGGATAGCGGAAAGGGTAAAATTTACTATTACCACTCCAGTGAGTGCAACAGTAGAGAAAGCGTTGGATAGCGTAGGGGTAAAAATTACTATTCCCACTCCAGTGAGTTCAACAGTAGGGAAAGCGTTGGATAGCGGAAGGGTAAAAATTACTATTCCCACTCCAGAGAGTGCAACAGTAGGGAAAGCGTTGGATAGCATAGGGGTAAAAATTACTATTCACACTGCAGAGAGTGCAACAGTAGGGAAAGTGTTGGATAGCGTAGGGGTAAAAATTACTATTCCCACTCCAGAGAGTGCAACAGTAGGGAAAGCGTTGGATTGCGGGAGGGTAAAAATTACTATTCCCACTCCAGAGAGTGCAACAGTAGGGAAAGCGTTGGATAGCATAGGGGTAAAAATTACTATTCCTAATCCAGAGAGTGCAACAGTAGGGAAAGCGTTGGATAGCGTAGGGGTAAAAATTACTATTCCCAATCCAGACAGTGCAACAGTAGCGAAAGCATTGGATAGCGGAAGGGTAAAAATTACTATTCCCACTCCAGAGAATGCAACAGTAGGGAAAGCGTTGGATAGAGTAGGGGTAAAAATGTATATTCCCACTCCAGAGAGTGCAACAGTAGGGAAAGCGTTGGAAAGCGTAGGGGTAAAAATTACTATTCCCACTCCAGAGAGTGCAACAGTAGGGAAAGAGTTGGATAGCGTAGGGGTAAAATTACTATTCCCAATCCAAAGAGTGCAACAGTAGGGAAAGCGTTGGATGGCGTGAGGGTAAAAATTACTATTCCCACTCCAGTGAGTGCAACAGTAGGGAAAGCGTTGGATAGCGGGAGGGTAAAAATTACTATTCCCACTCCAGAGAATGCAACAGTAGGGAAAGCGTTGGATAGCGTAGGGGTAAAAATTACCTATCTGCATTTCTCCTGCAAAACTAAAAATTTGAAAGTATTCTGGAGCATAATAAACAATCTTGAAAATGGTGGTAAAAGAGCGAATAGCGCTAATATCGGCAAATCCTGCGGGACGTCTTTAATTTTTAATCTCTATGGTTCATCCCTAGACATACTGCTTAATACTAATGCCGTTCATCAAAAGTCAAGCCTGTCAAGCAGAGATGACGGTGGAACCTCTATGAATGTTCAGTATCGCAAGCAAGCTGGACCACAAGTTAAAGAGACATGGCAAACAGAACAAGTAAAAATGGCAATAAGCAGGATTAGATTGAGATGGTGCACCAGGCCCTAACGGAATCCCAAACTCAATTTTTAAAGCAAAGCTTGATCTTTGGTCAGAGATTTCAACAATCTTGTTTAATGATGTCATTAAATCTAAAATGGTCCCTGAGTCATGGCAGGGAAGCATAATACAGCCAATTTACAAAAGTGGTCGGCAAACATTTTCGCAAGCTGTTTGCTGAATGACCTGGAAGAACGGGCCGCAAAAGAAGATCTAATTCCAACCTTCCAAACTGGCTTTCGAAGGGGCGAGTCAACGACTACGAACTTGACCATACTGACTTTATTGGCCAAAAGAGCAAAGTATAGAAAGCAAAAGCAAAAAGCTATGTATTTGTTTTGTCGACCTTAAGGCCACTTTTGATTCCACCCCCCACAATTTACTTTGGGCCAAGCAATTTGAATGGGGTATCTCAAATCAATTGCTCGACATGATTAAATTGCTAACACATGGGTCCAGGTTATAGTCGGAGATGGTAGAAGCACAATGCGCCGATTTGAAACTAAAAGTGGTCTTAAACAGGGTGCGTCCTGGCACCATGCCTTTTTAATCTTTTCATGGCTGACCTACTGTTGTATTTAAAAAAAGTTAATACCCATTCACCAACTTTCTTAGGCCAAGATATCAAATATTTACAATATGCAGACTATACCATATTATTAAGCCACACTGTCTTAGGTTTAAAAAAATTAGTTGATTCATTCAACAACTATATTTCCGCTAATGGCATACAAATAAATACCAAGAAGACAAAAATAATGATGATTGGTGGTACAAAATCAGACAAGAGAGAATGGAAGATTAATGGGTTATATATTGTAACTGTGAAATTGTATAAGTATTTGGAAATCACATTCGATGATAAATTGTCTTTTAAACAGCATTTTATTAACCTCAAAGCAAAAACTACAGCCCTGTCCTTTGCTTTTAGAAAGCTGAGACATACGTTGGCATGTCCAAATCATGAGCATTTACTTAAGGTTATGAAAGCAAAGCTGATTCCTTCTTTGGCCTACGATTCAATGATTGTTCGAGGGAAAGACGCGAAAATCCTTGATAACCTAAAGATAAAAGTTTTTAAATCTGTTTTTTAGGGTTCCAAGGTATATGGGGCATGCCAATGTCAGATTAGAGTTTGGTCTGAAAAGACAAACTCGGTTATGGTAATCTGCCTTTTTAAAATCGTTAGATTCTTTTTTCCGCTCAGACCAGGGCACCCTCGCAAACCAATGTTGGCAGGAGATAATGAGGTATGAGCATGCTAGGAGCTGGAGAGCTTATCTAATGGAGAGTTTAAATAATTTTAAGTCTCTGTCTTTTGAAGATGAAGTCAGGAGTAAAGCGGTCTACAAATAGACAATAAATCGATCAGCTACCTTTATATCGCTCGCAAAAAAGTGTCACTCTGGGCAGTTATTAACTCATTTACCAAATTAGAACCTCAATCATATCTCACGGCCCATTTAAAATCATTTTAAGGGACAGATTTATGTTGTTACGGTTTGGGAGATATCCCACAAAGGGTGGAATCCCTACATGAGAACGAAATTGGTCCTCAAACAGCTGTAGGTTATGTGGCTTTTATTAAGAATATTTTATGCATATTGTAACTACTTGCCCTCAGCTATTAGAAGAGAGAGTAAAGATCTGTTCAAATGAATTAGGGGTGAGAACATGTCGAGAAGCTATTAGAACCTGCCTCACTGGGAATACGCCAGGCCTGATCACACAATTTGTAAAGTTCGTTCTCATCGCAGAAAAAAAGCTATTCTCTTAGAGTGACTCCCAACATCAGTCGCATGCCTAGATTATTAATGATTGGTTTTGCGGGATAATGTTGTTAATGTCATTAATGTTAAATGAAAATTTGCAATCCCCAAAAACTGTTCCTGAAGTTCTGTGTATGCCCCCGAATTTGCAGTCCTAAAAGATTTTAATTGTTTACAGTACCTAGAAAGAAAAACCGAGGTTTTTAACAAGATTTTAAGTGCTCGTAGTAATTGGTTAGATCCTAATACTAAATCAATAATCAATATAGTGTGGGTCCGTACTGATGAGGAGAAATTATCCATTTTAATTTACAGTTCAGCATGTTTTTCAGCTGTTAGACACAATTGCATTTTACTTGTTGTTGCTAAATGTAAGACTCTGCACTAGTGCTTTTAACCATTGCTGCTAGCCATAAGATATTGCAGAGGTACACTTTATTTAGTACATCTTAATTTTTGAAATACCAATATATGTATTCCAAATTTGGGGTAGGGCTGGTAGTTCCCTTGAGAAGATTGTTATCTTCCATTTGGAGAAATGGTTTTTGTGATAGCTGTGCAATATGAAACAATTTTAAAATGTATCTCGATATTGCTCTTATCAGATTGTATTATATGTGCTTTTGTTTTTTATAGTTGTTATATCAGACAGGTTGATTTGGTTTAATTGAGTGCACTCTTATTATTGCTATTAGATGCAAGACATTGCACAAGTGAACTTTACCTATTGCACCTTAACTATGGTATATTGAAATGTAAATTTAAAAAATTGAGGGTAGTGTGGTTGTTCCATTGTAAACATGTTATTCTTTAGTTTGAAGGGATATCTCCAGTGACTGGTACGAAATATGGTATTGGTTTCCCTTGCTCACTCTACCACTGGATTCAAGATAGCCTAGCTGATGAGGATTATGAATCCGAAACCGGTCCCGGGATGCTTGTTTCCGATCCAGTGAAGACATGGCTTGGCAGTTCGGGCTGGACTGTTAACCATGAGGCAAAGGGTCAGACTGATTTGCATATGGCCATGTCTGAACTGGGGTGGTGGAGTGAGCTAAGGAATGATGATGGATTAAACCTAGATCAGTTGACTGGGGGTGAGTGTTTGATTTGCTCAAGCGCTCCGTCCCTCATCCCCTTTGGTATCGCATTGGTTTTCAATGTACCACGATATTTCTCAACACAATGTAGTATATGTGCTGTGTCGACTAAAGATGTGATACAAGTTAATCTAATTGGTATAATAATATTCATAACCCAATGTGTTTTTTATTCTTGTTTGTAATGATTTTTATTAATCAACAAATAAAGTATTTCTTTTTCTTCTTCATTTAAGTGGACACACCCTTGATTTGATGTGCACCACTCCTAATATGGCGAGCTGGAAGCACAACCTTGAACATCCAAGAACGGCCTACACAGCAGTATTAGTCCACATGTCTTTACCATGTCCAGCCACCTTAACTCAAGCCTAGCAGCCTTCCCTTGGTAGAACTCGTCCTAATTCTCTCCTCCTCTGGTAATACATTCTTTAGAGGCAGCTCAGTCTTTTTATCTGACACCTTAGAACTCAGTGCTCCGAACTTTAAGATTGAATTACTCATGCTCTTCATCCCAGTGTTCTTCTATAGCAGACTTTTGGTATAAAACACAACTAGCATTTGCCAAATACATCTGTAGGAAATGAGAGCACTCCTGGGCCATTCCCTAAGATGTTGGTAGAAGGCCTGGGTGAATTTTAATACCACAAAAACTCCTTTGTCCTACTCGAGCCTCTTTCTATCAACGAAGCACTGAACATTCCATACATCAAAATTAAGAAATCTTTAATACTACTTCAACAGTCACTCAAGAACTGATGATCTCAGGTTTCTGATTTCTTTCATCATACAATTATTAATATATTAGTCACTCTTCAATCTCTTGACACCCTCCCTTATCCTGAGAATCTGGCTCACTGTGATAGCCATTTCAAGGGCAGAATGCAGTTCTGGACTCTTTTCCCTGCTTTGTCCAAGATAATGGCAATACCCTCCTGCCTCATACACTGCACAATCGTGATACCTGCAATAGTGTGTGTCTGCAGAAAGGGCTTCCCCAAAGTGAAGGAAAAAGCAAGTAAAGGCAGACAAAGCTCCAAACCAAGCATGGAAAACCCAAGTAATCCATGATGTTTGTATTTTGTAGAAAACAGTGCAATCACCAGAAAACAAGTGCTTGGGGAAAGCAGGCGCAACACTTCTGATGGTGAACACACAACTAAAGAACCAACAAAACTGGAGCATCACCGAAGGGACAAAAATAGAAACAAGAGGATGTGAAACCCTTTTTAAAAATACTGCCAGTGTGTTGCAACACAGTGAGTGCATGATTCAGATCTCTTATGTATGTAATGTAATGTAACCGGATTTATAAAGCGGGTGGTTACTCGGGAGCGTCCCAGCGCTGAGAGAGAGCCAAAATTCCTGCGGGGATTGAAGTTTAGGGGCGCTGAGGGAAAAGGAAAGATTTAAGAAGTTTCCGAAACCGCAGGTGGCATGATTCCGCTCGCAGCTTCAGCGAGAGGGAGTTCCACAGAAACGCAGCGTTCACGGAAAATCGACGGCCTCCAGTGCGCGCCCTCTTAACTCTAGGGATTATGGCCAGATATTCATGATCACAGCGAAGGGATCTATTAGCTTTATAGGGCGCTACTAGTTTCTTCAAGATCGGAGGTCCCTTGCCTTTCAGAGATTTGTGAGCAATACACAAAGATTTAAACGTTATTCTCTCACGAATAGGCAGCCAGTGAAGTTGTCTGAGGGCTGGTTTCGCTGAGGCCCTCGCAGAAGTGCCTATGAGCAGTCTGGCTGCCGAGTTCTGAATCCGCTGCAATTTAGAGATTGTTCTTTCCGGGGCGCCCAAAATCAAGGCGTTACTATAATCTAATCTAGAAAGGATCAGCCCTTGAATTAGCAGCTTCCTTGAGAGAGGGGGGAGAAGAGGGAGGACTTTCCGAGCTGAGCACAGTAAGCCGAAACAGATGCCAGCCGTTTTTTTGGCATGGGTTTTGAACGAAAGATCTTGTTCCAGCCAGACCCCTAAACTTTTGATTTCTTGTTTTGGGGGGGGGAGACTCCCATACAGGTAGGCCAGATAGCATCAGACAGTGACGTCCCCTTATGCCCCAACAGCATAAGTTCCGTTTTGGAGCCATTAAGTTTGAAAGAGGACTCGCTCATCCAGGCGTGGATTTTGGACAGACAGGCCTGAAGGTTTTCAGAACACTGGTCTGATTGAGTCAGCGAGACGACGAGTTGGGTGTCGTCAGCATAGCTTACTATTTTAATCCCAAAAGGGGCAACCACATCCTCCAGAGGGGACATGTACACGTTGAACAATGTCGGGCTCAATGATGAGCCCTGCGGTACGCCACACTGGAGGGGGATGGAGTTGGACCGCGCAGTGCCTTCCCAGACTTCTAAAGTCCGATTATCTAAGTAGGATGTTAGCCAGTCCAGGGCCTTACCAGACACTCCCATATTGAATAGGCGCTGAGTCAGGACACGGTGGTTAACCGTGTCGAAGGCTGCACTTAGATCCAGAGGATCACTACCACTGATCCTCCTGAATCCAAGATGCACCTCGCCTCTTCGATGACCGATATAAGGGCCGTGTCAGTACCCTGGCCCGGGCGAAAGCCTGTTTGAGAGCCGCGTAGTAGCTCATTAGATTCCAATAAAGTGGACAGTTGTTGGTTGACCATTTTCTCTGCAATCTAGCTGAGTCCAGGTAGCAGTGAAATAGGCCTAAAATTAGCCAACTCCGTAGGGTCCAGCTGCAGTTTTTTCAATAGGGCCTTTACAACAGCCCCCTTCCAACTTGAAGGGACAATGCCTTGACAAAAGGAGGCGTTAATTAGGTCGGTAGCCAGGGGGGACATGGTGGAGGCAACCATTTTGTGAATAGATATTGGAACGGAGTCACTGGGAGAGCCACTTTTCATGGCAGCCGGGACCTTTTGGAATTCTTCCACAGAAACTCAGTCGAAGGAGTCTAACTGAGGGCCGAGCACCATAGGCCTACTATAGGTATCTACTGTATAGTCGGGCTGTGGCAGAGTCTTAAGGATATTGTGAATTTTAGCGTCAAAATAATAAGCAAGCTCATTACATTTGCCTCCGGAGATGTCCGGGGCTATGGGGGGGTCAGGAACCTTCAGTAGTTCTTTTACAATCTGAAAAGTTTCTCTCGAGGAGTTGGAGGAGGATCTAATTCTTTCTTCAAAGAATGCAGCCTTAACGTTTTTAAGAGAGACTTTGTAGGCCCTAATTGCTGAGGGATAGGCTTCCTTGTTATGACTGGCCCAGTCCCTTCTCCATACGCGCTCGAGCTTCTTGCATCCTTTCCGTAAGGCTCTGAGCTCAGGGGTATACCAAGGAGATTTACAGGCTCTGCCCTTTTTTTTAAAATTGATTTCTTCGGCAGAACTAAATCCAAAGAACTGTCGAGCCAGTTCTTAAAGTTATTATCAGCTACCACGGGGTCGGGGTCAGGTAGGGGAATAGATTGTTCAAGCTTAAGGGTCCAGCTTTCAACGGGGAGCTTAGACCAGGCCCTTTCCAAAGTGCGCAAGGCCGTGATACGCAGAAGGTCAATCTCGGCTTGCCAAGAGAAAGGGACCAGGAAGTGATCCGACCAAGGAAGAGGTAGGGGGAGCTGGACTGGAGTTACAGGATGTTGGAAAAAATGGGGTCCAAAAGCTGGCAACCATGGAAGAAGAAAGAGTAAACATCACAGGAAATGTGTGGTCATTTTAGATCAGTTTTTCACTCTTACTGTTCGTAGAACAATTAGCCATCATGAGTTGAGTTTTAGGTGCAAGAGAAATCATGGAACCGTAAAAGAGCCTTAAAGGGGCATTACTGACCTCCTTGATTCTCCTTTTGCCTTTCCTCTCTTGTGCTTCAGATCCCTTCACCAGGTCTGTCCCTGCTGGAACCAGGTCCCGGAGACGAGCCAGAACTGTTCCTGAGAGAAAACGTAGTAGACCTCCGCGAGATGCCACCCACTAAGGTATGTGAAGGAGCACGGCACCTCTGGAAAATTCCACGGTGCTGCCCTGCAGCCGTGCCGAAGATGCCGAAGCATCCAATGAGAGCGAGCCTGAATCCTGGCTCCACCTTCCTGTGGCACAACACAGATTCAGATTATTTTGTTTTCCCATTATTGCCTCACATGGAGACTTGCCTAAAATGTTATCTGCTTCCTCTAGTACCCACCAGATCAATCCTTGTGAAGTCATGCAATGCCTTGCTCCACCCATTGCCCCATATTAAACAGTCTCTGCAAGTTATCTCTATCATCGAGAATGGGCCTGGATGATTGGAAAACAATCTCTAGTTATCTACTCTCGAAAAAGCCCAAGGGTTGATTCCACTGAACATACTAAATATTGCCCTAATTTATTTCAACTGTTACCACTAAAATTCTGGACAGCTTTGTGGAATCCAAGGGCTCCAGTTAGCTGGAACTAATTATATCATATATCCCCATCAATCTGACTTTCACCTGCTGCATGGAACAGGAACTGTTCTAACCTCAGTGGCCCTCGAACTTGGCATGAAACGTAATGAGTAGAGCAGCTGCACTGACACTGATGGACCTCTCCGACGTTCTCTCACCTCTACGGCTTTACCTTGGTTGTTCACCTTGCTTTTGCACATAGTTTAGAACTTGTACATGCACCGTCGCTGGTTGGTTGAATAATAATGAATTAAGCTTAAACTCCTCCAAAACTGAGATATTGATCTTTGTCAGTCTCTCCACTTGAAGACTCAATTGTTGGTGCAGCGCCCTGGGTCTGCCACAGCTCCCTGTGTCCTCAATCCACAATTTCCTTGTCATTTCTGACTTTCAACTTTCTTTTAAGGAACATATTTCCAAGCTCACTTGTTCCTGTTTAAGAGAAGAAAGTTCTGTCCGAATCCTTTCATTTCTACCAGGCTTCCTATTCAGAAACTGCTTGCACTTTACTCCTGAGGCTTGAGCCGGGAGGATCATTTATTTTAAAATTATCTCGCTGCTGTTTTAAATTGTATTACCTTTTCCCCGTGTGTCCTTTCCCTCCCCTTAGCCCCTTAGCGTGTCTCTGATCGAGCATTGACTGCTTGCTTAACGTAAAACAAAGCAAAGGCGATTATCTTTTAAATTTGCATTGCTTTTTAGTCTGACGACTTAATTCTTGCCCTGCCCTGGGGGTGTGGTCGAATTTTTGACCGTCATCATTGGGGACTAACGAAGCTATTGAGATAGAAAGGGGCCATCTATTGAGGGCTCACACTGCACGTCGCGCTACCGAGTGCATATAAGCATACGTCAATGGCTCCGCGCAGCGGACGCGCATTGCGGGCGCGCCGATCTCGCGCCGGAGTCAAGCCAGAGTCCTGCCCGTCTGCGCCCGTCTGCGATCGACCGTGGCGCGGGGCAGGACTCCATGCTCACACAGACCAAACATCTGACGCAGATCAGCATAGTATACATTATACCAAAACGGACCTCCTTACTATTGGTAAGAATAAATCTCAAGCCTGCTTATACACCATAGACCCTGAAGTGCTGCCCGCACACTGCAATATATGTAACATGTCACTTCCTATATTAAATAATACCACTGAACCAATAGCTAAATTGAAGATGACACTGTTAAATTGCAGATCAATGATAAAGCATAAATCGGAAATCCACGACTTATTAATAACCAATGATTTTGACACAATGTTTCTTACTGAAACATGGTTAGAAGAGTCATCCTCCCCCGACATTTTAGAAGCTATACCACCTAACTACTGTCTTCTTAGAATCGACAGGTACAAACAACGAGGTGGGGGACTTGCACTCATTTGTAAAAAAGAGTTAGAGTGCACACTAAATACCAAAAATATCACTAACAGTGAATGCGGTGTTTTCTCCATAAAACTAAATGCCTCTAACACGATAACAGCTTTACTTATTTATCGACCCCCTGGATCTTTGGGCCCTTTTTGTGATCAACTTGTAGAAGCCACGACCCAGCTGGCAATAAGACATAAAAACCTTATGATCTTAGGTGATCTGAATCTTCACTTTGAAGATATTAATGCAAAAGAAGCACAATCACTAAAGACTGCACTCAACTCATTGGGCTTAAAATTATTGTCCACTAATCCCACCCACCAACATGGACACCTTTTAGACCCAATATTTGCTAGTTGGGAAGGGATCGACATATCCCCCCCCATTCCGTTAATATGGTCTGACCATTATATGATAAATTTTGAAATACCTAACAGTCTCACTATGCCTGTATCTTCTAAAACTTACTCTCATAAACGCCGCAATTGGAAGAAATATACCCCGGACCGCTTCAAAAGCGCATTAGATGAACAACCTCTTGTCATGGGGCAATCTTTACAAGAGACATGGAACAATTACGAACTTTGGCAAAGTAAAGCTTTGGACAAAATAGCACCATGGACCACCAAACCCCCGGTCAGAAGAAGAAAATCTGAGCCGTGGTTCACTGAAAAACTCCAACTTGCTAAAGCTCTATGTAAATTAGTGGAGCGCAAATGGAGAAAAAGCTATACTCTGGAACTTAAGAAAGAGTATACAACCAAGCTTAAAGAATATCATAAATTGATAAGAGAAGAGAAGAGTGCTTTCTTTAAAAACAGAATTGAGGAGGCAAATAATCCCAGGAAGGAAATGTTCTGTATTTTTAAAGAACTAACAAATTCCTCTCGCCTAGATACCCAAGACACTTATTCCTCGGAAATATGCGAACAAATAGCAGATTATTTTGTAGAAAAAGTAGAGAAAATCCATACTACTTTCACTAAATCTGCTATTTTGACCAATACTAATGTACCTATTAAAGCTCCTTGTACACACAATCTCACACTTAACAAATTCACTACACCTGACAGAAAGGATCTACTTAAGATCATAAATGGAATACATTCAGGATCCCCCAATGATGTGTGTCCGCAGAAAAGGAGTAAGGACATTATGGAAAGCACACTTATTAATCATATCAGTCATATGATTACGCTATCCTTTCAGGAATGTCTGGTTCCAGAGGCTTGGAAAATAGCCCAAGTAATTCCTTTAAAGAAAAAACCGAATATCTCCATTTCTCAGCTTCAAAACCTGAGACCTATCTCCCTTCTCCCGTACTGTGCCAAAATTATTGAAAAAATAGTTAATAAACAACTCATGGCATTTTTGGAGGGAGAAACATTACTCCATCCATCCCAATCGGGATTTAGACCAGGTTATTCCACCGAATCCGCAGTCCTGTATTCCTCAGAATACATCCGTAAGATGGTGGACGAAGGCGAGACGGCAGCGTTGGTCATGCTCGATCTTAGCGCAGCATTTGACACCGTGCTGCATTCCACGCTGTTGTCTCGCCTCTCAGATTTAGGTGTGACAGGATCTGCTCTTGCCTGGATGAAATCCTTCCTTACTGATAGATCGTTCCAGCTGTATTGCCCACCCTTTAAATCATCTCCTCGCAGCGTGAACCATGGGGTTCCACAGGGCTCCAGTTTGAGCCCTACTTTATTCAACATCTATATGGAACCCCTGGCACACGTTGTAGAGAATTTTGGGGTGGGTATTGTCAGCTACGCTGACGATACTCAATTAATGTTCAAATTAACACCGGACAGTAAAGACTATGCCGCCAACTTTTCCAACTGTATGGCGGCTGTAGCCACCTGGATGGACAACAATTGTCTCCGTTTAAATGGCGACAAGACAGAGGTGCTGGTGGTAGGGAAGGAAACCTCCATATGGTCTCACGCATGGTGGCCTAGTGAACTGGGAGAACTACCCAGTCCCGTAAAATCGGTAAGAAACCTAGGGATCATGCTAGACTCGGATCTTTCTGGCAAATCCCAAGTTAATAAAACTACAGGAATATGCTTCGGCACACTAAAGGTTCTTCGAAAAATTATTGACCTAATTCCCACCAAAGTTAGAAAAGCATTAGTCCATGCTCTCATAACTCCCCACCTGGACTACGGAAATGCTCTCTTGATAGGTCTTAATCAAAAAGGCCTACACCAGCTACAAAGCATTCAAAATGCAGCGGCTCGAATGGTGTTAGGCCTTTCGAGAAGAACATCTACCAAAGCAGCCTTAACCAAGCTACATTGGCTTCCTGTCAAGGAAAGAATTAGATTCAAAAGCCTCTGCTATGCCCATGGTATAGCTCATAATAAAGGCCCCATCTACCTCAGAAGCCTTTTGACCATCCATCGTCCGTTAAGAGACTTAAGATCTTCAGGAATGATGCAATTCAAACTCCCTCGCATTATGAGAGCCAGAATGGGAGGTAAATCCTTCCGTTTCTTGGCCACTAAATATTGGAACGCCCTTCCACTTCCTCTTCGGATGGAACCCTTCGAAACACTATTCAGGGCCAAACTGAAAACTCTTCTATTCCCTAAATAATTGCTGTCCTTACTCCCTCAGGTTTCATCTTCCTCAGTTTATGAATTGTAAGCAGTTAGCGCGGGGACACACAGTCTTGTGCAGCCAGGCGCTTTATAAATATTTTTATTATTATTATAGGCAGTGCTGGTGTCTAGGCAGGATTACTGGAACTCCCTCTTTGTGGGTGTGTGCAGTAACTTCTTTATGGTCTTTAAGTCGTCTAGAATGCAGCAGCGCAGTCAGCGTTGGGGCTTAAGGAAAGATCTTGAATCCCTCACCATCTTGGGGCTCTCAATTGGTTTCCTCTTCACAAGTACTGTCTCTTCAAACCTCTCTGCCTTTGTCACTGGGTCACTCATATATTCAGTCACTCTTTACCCTCATTCTACTTTATGCTCTTTGGGTTACCCCTCAACTGATCTGCCACCCGTACTTGGTAATGTTTTCTGCTCTATAGCCAAGGCATGAAATGATTAAGTTCTCTCTTTACAAACTCTCTCTTCTTATTCTCTCTTTAAGAAACTCCTCAAAGCTCACCTTTTCTCATCCAGTTGAGGTGAGTCAGTCTGTTTTCCATAGAGCCAGGATACTCACCTCCCGAGTAATTGTAGCTCTTTATAAACTTGCAATCAATCTATGCTACCTATTTTCTCACTCTTGAATTCCTAAGTAAGATCTTTCCTCAACTGTCTTCTTCCTGGAAATCCTTTACTCAGACCACAGTGACACCTCGCCTTGATTACTATAATGCTATTCACTTTTGGCTTCCAAAGTGTCTTCTGTTCCCTCATCAGTTAGTGTACAACTCGGAGGCCAGACTGACCTGGGACACATCCATTACAATGCAGTCATTACAGCGACCTCCAGTTACAATGCAACTGTTACAACAAAACTGCCTTTACATTGCATGCCATTACAATGCATGCCGTTACAACGCATGTCACTACAACGCATGCCATTACAACGCATACCATTACAACACGTGCCATTACAATGCATTATAAGGTAAGTAATGAAGATTTTTTTAGTATTAGTTTGGGCATGGGGTTTGGGGTACATGGAAATAGTAATGAGACACGCAAGGTCATGAACTCCATCCACTCAGGATCTCCGTCAGACCCCTGCCCACACCACGTTTTCAACAAAGCCAATGCAACCATCGCCCCCCAACTACGGAAGGTCATCAACATCTCCTTCGACACAGCGACATTCCCGGAAAGCTGGAAGCATGTCAAAATCAACGCCCTCCTCAAGAAGCCCAAGGCGGACCCCAAAGACCTCAAGAACTTCCAGCCCATCTCCCTGCTCCCCTTCCCGGCGAAGGTCATCGAGAAAATTGCCAACATACAGCTGACCCGCCACCTCGAGGACAACAACATCCTAGACCCATCCCAGTCCGTATTCAGACGAAACCACAGCACCGAGACAGCCCTCATCGCCGCCACAGACGACATCAGGTGCCAACTAGACAACGGCGAAACTTCAGCCCTCATCCTCCTGGACCTGTCAGCCACCTTCGACACGGTCAGTTACCGCACACTAAGAACACGCCTCCAAGAAGCCGGAATCCAGAAGAAGGCCCTGGACTGGACCACATCCTTTCTCTCCGGCAGAACCCAACAAGTTTACATCCCACCTTTCCAAAGCCACTGACATCATCTGTGGCGTACCCCAGGGCTCATCCCTCAGCCTGACCCTGTTCAACGTCTACATGGCCCCCCTCGCACAAGTGGCCTGCCAGCACAACCTGAACATCATCTCCTACGCCGACGACACCCAGCTTATCCTCTCCCTCACCAAGGACCCTCACATCGCTAAAACCATCCTCTACGAGGGAATGAAGTCCGTCGCTGAGTGGATGAGGAACAGCCGCCTGAGCTGAACTCGGACAAGACGGAAGTCCTCATCCTCGGCCTCACCCCCTCTGCGTGGGACAACTCCTGGTGGCCGACCACATTGGGAACAGCTCCAACACCCACGGACCACGCACGCACGCAACCTAGGATTCATCCTCGACTCCTCCCTCTCCATGTCTCCTCCTCCTGCTACAACACCCTCCGCATGCTTCTCAGGAGCTACAAGTGGATCCCCACCAAAACCAGAAGAGTGGTGACCCAAGCCCTTGTCAGCAGCAGGCTGTTCTATGGTAACGCATTCTACGCAGGAATCCCGGCCAAACACCTGCGACGACTACAACGCATCCAAAATGCCTCCGCCCGACTGATCCTCAACGTCCCCTGCCGCAGCCACATCACCTCCCACCTAAGAGACCTGCACTGGCTCCCCGTCAACAAGAGGATCACCTTCAAGCTCCTCAGCCACGCACAAAAAGCACTCCACAACAGCTGACCAGCCTACCTGAACAATAGACTCAACTTCTACACCCCCGCCCGCCAGCTTCGCTCCGCCAGCCTCGCCCTTGCCACCGGCCCGCGCATCCAACGTACAATTTCCGGCAGCAGATCCGTCTCCTTCCTCGCCACCAAGACCTGGAACACCCTCCCCACCCATTTGCGGCAGACCCAAGGCCTGCTCACCTTCAGAAGGCTCCTCAAGACCTGGCTCTTCGAGCAGTAGCCGCCCCCTCCCCCATCCTCAGCGCCTTGAGACCCTCACGGGTAAGTAGCGTGTTTTACAAGTTCATTGATTGATTGTTACCCCTGCACTATCCAACACTTTACCTACTGTTGCTTTCACTGGAGTGGGAATAGTAATTTTTACCCCTACACTATGCAACGCTTAGTCAGTTTTACCCCTGCACTATACAACACTCAATCAATCAATCAATCAATCAGTCATGCCATTTGTATAGCGCACTACTCACCCGGGAGGGTCTCAAGGTGCTTGGGGGGAGGGGTATGCTACTGCTCGAACAGCCATGTCTTGAGTTGTTTCCTGAAGGCGAGATGGTCCTGGGTCAGCCGAAGGTGGATGGGGAGGGAGTTCCAAGTCTTGGCAGCCAGGTAAGAGAAGGATCTTCCTCCGGCGGTGGCTCTTCGGATGCGTGGTACGGCTGCAAAGGCGAGGCTGGTGGACCGTAGCTGGCGGGTGGGCGTGTAGAAGGTCAGGCGGTCGTTGAGGTGCTTGGGGCCCAGGTCGTGGAGAGACTTGTGTGTGTGGGTGAGGAGCCGGAACTTACTCTACTGTTGCACTCACTGGAGTGGGAATAATAATTTTTAACCCTACACTATTCAACACTTACCCTACTGTTGCCCTAAAAGTATTATGTGTTGTAATGGTATGCGTTGTAATGGTATGTGTTGTAATGGAATGCGTTGTAATGGTAGTTTTTAAAAATGTGTTGTTGGGGAGGAGCCAAGATGGCGATCGGGACGGACGCGTAGGCTCCCGGCTCCGTGAACCTCCGAGCCCCGCACAACTATCCTGCACACCATCCTGACGTTGCGCTATACTCTGTGTTGGGGAAGAAGCGCTGCAATCGATGACGCGGCCCTGATATCCCTGTCGGCCCCAGAACCGGAGAAATTTGCGAGGGCAGTCAGCGGCCCTGAAGACCCTGGAGGCGGGACATAGGCTGCAGAAAATGGCCGGGTGAAAACAACGGCAGCGACCATTTGCACTGGTGCGGAGTCGATCCGTTGGTGTGCAGTGACCATCGGCCGGATTTTTGCCGCGGACGCCCTAATTGGTAAACAGCGCGACGGTGCCTCACCCCCCGAAACGTTGGCCTGGAGGACGAATATATGCCTGCGGAGCACATCAGTTAGCTGCTCCGACGCTGCCTTGGATTCGGCCCTGTTTTTGCGGGCCGCTCCCGAATTTTCGGCTAGTGCCCATCGGGGTGAGGGTGACCGATGCGTGTGACTTCTCCTTGGGTGTCTGCCGTCATTGTCTTGACGAACCGGAAAGCGGCCGTATTGAGCTGATTCGCATCTGACCGCCTCGCTGTCCCCATTAGTGATGGAAGCGCCAGAGTGTTGCCTGGACGGGGTGGAGACTGCTATCCTGGCTATCGAGGTACAGCAGGGGGGAGAATATACACAGCTGAGTCGCGCCGCGATGCGGGAGAACAGGACTACGCTATCCTGCGGCGATATCCTGGCTGCTATTTGTGCCTTTCGATCTGCCTAGGAGCATACCTCCTGTTTGTTGGGGAAGAAGCTGGATGGTATTGCGCTTCTGCTGGGGCGCTCACGGTCGGATTGCCCCCTGGCCCATGGGGACCGGCCCCACACTGCTGTTGAAGGATGCGCCGTGGCTGCCCCTCAGTCCGGAGGGGTAACTGTGCTGCTGGAATGTGCGGAGAATTATGATCAGTTATCCATGGGCCTGTGCTATTCTGATGGTCTCCCTTTACGACAGACGATGGCTGCTTCGCACTCTACATTGCTGCCTTCGCCCCGTGCTTGTCTACAGCGGCGTTTGTCTCCTGTGCCTGCTTCTTCTGTCCTTGTCTTCGAGTTTCCGATGTGGACTACGTGCACTGGGACTGTTTTGAGGAAGGTGACCGTAGGTACTGATGTTCTTGTTGGTGGCCAGCGACGTCCATCTTGTAGGTCTGTGCTGCTTCTCGCCCTTGCTTGGACATTCCTTTTTTCTCCACCGGCTGAACTGAGACTTAATCGGCAGACATGCTTTAAGGAACTTGAAAGGTCTGGCCTGGGTTAAGCTGTATCCCGGTAATGTTGGCATTTAGGGGGCTGGCGGGGGTGGGGGGCGCGCGTTATCTTTGATACGTCTATTTGTGCACTATTTTGATATTTCTCCCCATCACTGCTTGATTTGCTTGATTGCTGAAGTGACTATAGGTCCTGGGGTTGAGTGCTTTTGCGGGACGGGGTGGCCGGGAGCCCGTATTGATGGCCCTCCTCCAGCTTTATAAAATATCTTTTCTTCTCTTTCTCTGACTACATTTCGGGTATTCCTTGTGGGCGACAGGCACGCTGCTAGGGGGGGGTTAGGCCGTAGCCTCTGCAGAGGTGCAGGGTGGGGGGTGGAGAGGGGGGGGTTTCTTTAGTTTTGTCCTTTTTCAGTTTCTATGGGCCTCTTTGTCTCCTTCTTCCGTTTCTTGTTTTCTTTAGTTTCTCTTCCTTTTGGGTCAGGGTGCTGGTTGGGTATTGCGTTTTTTCTCCATTTTTGATTCATATACTTTTTGTACTCATTATTACGGTAACTCCTTGTTCATGGTGTGGGCGTTGACTGGTGCGAAATATGATTATGTGTTACTCATCCTGATAAGTATACTCTAGCAACTATACCTCGATTATCATTAATTGGTCTGTTGATATTCTGTTGCTAGCGTCGCTCACTCCCTGTTTTCGCTTGCTTGTACGGCATCTGATCCTTCTTATTTTATCATAGTAAAATTAACCACATTGCATCCTGTAGCTCAATGGTCACGTTAAACTAAGTGCTGCTTTGAAATACTGTCGTCTTTACTACTGGGGGACTGTTGAGTTGTTTTGTTGCTTGCGGATGTGCTAATAACTGCCTCGAGGCCGGCCAGGTGGTTGTAGGCCCGTATATGTACGTTGATCATGCACAATTAAGGTTTTAAAAAAAAAAAAATGTGTTGTAATGGCATGCGTTGTAAAATCATGCAATGTAATGGTAGTTGCAATGTAAAAACTGCTATGTAAAAGCATGCGTTGTAATTGTATACTTGACTGACCCTTAGTCTAGGAGTATTCATATCCTCCCACCTATTTTTCATTAATTGGCTGCCTATCGGCAAAAGCTCCTCATTAAGCTTCTATATCTTTGTTTCTGAGCCATGCACGTCATTGAACCTGTCTTTCTTTATCAGCTATTTGTGAAGCATCACCCCTCCCAAAGTGTCCATTCTACTTTGCGCAATTTCTAATTTGCGCAATTATACCCTGCCCGAACAAAGCCAGCTCGTGTAGTGAAGCTTCTTCTACATTTGAGTTACCGCCTAGCGTGCATTTTCTCCTTCCATTATGGCTTCTTGGTTTTACTCCACCGTTTTTAAAGGGGTGAAAAATATTGTTTTTAAAAATAATATGCACATGGAAGGCCTATGTTTCTTATTTTTTATCTTGTCATATTAGTGTAAGGATATCATGTCCCAGGGTTACAGTCGCTCTTCAAAATGTCAAAATTAATAAAAGAAGCTGTTTTTTCAATTTGAAAAGCAGGAATCCGCCTACAATTGCTGGCTTAATGGTATATTGTCAGTGTAAGTGTAATTAGTTACTTCTCACAATTTTGATACACAATTATTACATGAATAATAATATTTTGGTATTTTCACAGTCTAGATTGATGCATCAACAGTCGTGATAAACAACTGGGAAATTATTGAACTTCAGTCATGCAACTTATATACAATATTGTATTGCCATAGTTGTGTCAACATGAATTGGTGAACTGTGTCTAGTTAATTCAGGATGTGTGCAAAACATAACGTGATTGGGACCAATGAGTATATGGTGTTGCAAAATGTGTTAATGTATGTGTTTTATCAAATTGCTTTACCACTCAACTGATTTCAATTCACACAGGACAAGGAAAGATACGTCTGTTAATTTAGTGACAGAGTAAGAGCCGGGCAAGCCAGCTACGTAAGAGTGTTTAATTTATTCAAGAATCAGCACAGCTATTGGTTTATTGCCATTCTACTACAATATTATTATTTTTTCTCTCTAAAGGGATCAGGCTCCAGTACTTTAAGAGGGCCCGGTCCTGTTTGCAATGCATAAAAATGGGTTTTGAGACACATCTCTGCCAGGCCCTGTTCTTCTTACATCTAACCTTCAGCATAAAAACCGGAAAGGCCACTTTGAAAAAAAAGCATGAGTGACAGATGGGAGACAGAAACATAACCTATAAAGTGTAACTAAGATCCGTTTAGGAGAAGTGTTGCTCTCTAATTAAGGGCATGTCCAATCCTGAAAAATGACAAATTGATTATTTTATGATCTCTCTCGTTGAAATACCGCACCTTTTTCTAGTCAACTTAAAGCATTGTGTGTGGCCATGGTGTCGAAAGCACATTTCAATAAGCTATCACAACCAGCACCCCCCCCCTTAGCTTGCAGACAAGCTCCCCATCTCTGGCGGATCTTGGCACACCCGCAGCCAGGACACCATGAGACTAACAAGCATTTGCAATGCAAAAGGTCTCGCATTTTTGAGAGTTAGAGCTATTGGCATTTTAAATGACAATGTCTTTTACCTATGTGTTTTGGTTTGGAGTGTAGTGACTTTATGAACAGAGTTGCAGCCACAGCACTGTCTAGAGGATTAAGAATGGGGAATTACCGCTGGGAACACAGCTGCAGCACTGCCTGGAGAGGACTAGGAATGGAGGAGTTACCGACGGGACATGAGAAGCAGCTAGCAGCACAGCCTAGAAGACTAGGAATGAGGAATTACTTGAGGGCATTTTAAATTGACTGTGAGGCTGTTCTGCATGCAACTTGTGCTTAGATGTCTGGTGAAGTCATAGTCCGCATTGAGACGAGGCTGATGGCAAAAACATTTGAGGTGGTTGTTGTAGTTAGAATGAGGTTGAACAGGGTTAGGCTGTCATTCAGCAACAACTTGATTGGATTGACTGTGGTGTTGGTGTGATGGTTGGTCTTTAATGTTGGTTCTCTGCATGCAGTATTGGCGACTCAAGCTGATGTGTCAAGTAATGATAGCACATTGGCCATAGAATGTTGTACCATTACCCTCTACACTTCTAGGTTCTCTTTGTTGACTTTGATCCTCATGGTGTCAGCAGTTTAGATGTTTATTCTTGCTTTATGTGGTTGGTTGGGTTTCCAGCTGAGTCATTTTGCTCCTCCTAAAATGTATGTGTCTTTTGTGACAACAAAGGAGTTTTTTTGTATAGAATGCTTTTTTCAATTTGGTGGGATGGATTGTACAAAATAGACGTACTTTTTTTGCCTGTTTATATGCTGTTGTAAACATCCATACTGAAGGTCACACTGTGTCTCTTTAGAAAGGCCATCTTGAACATCATCTTGAGTTTAATCAGTAGATAATCCAGGTCACAAAGCAGAGAATCGCTCCATGACGGCTCTGCAAAGTGAGCTACCAGCCTCTACCCTTGCGAAGTTGCTTTTTTTGGGGAATTACATACTGAGAGCAGGACACATTAATTACTGTGACTGTGCCGATATTTAAAATAAATAGGGATTGAGCTATTTTTAAAGGAGCGTTGTGTTTTCTTGTGTTTTTTTCTTTAAATTACGTGAATTTTTATAGCGCACACTGGCCACTCGTATGGAATCAGTGTGCTTCTTTAACACAAGATCTTTACATTGTTAAGGTCATACCTGCCCAATATATACATGGTGCTTTGAAATTGAGCATTAAAAATAATATCTGCAGATCATAAAAGTAGGGAGATGCATAATCTGTGCAATACGTCGACATTGAAAACCACAAGACTTGAAAAATGTTGGTACTGGATGGAGGCTGCAGTCAGGTTTGGTAATAGGTCAGTGTCTGGGCCTAGTCCTCTATCAATAGTATTTATTTCTTCTGCTCACTGCCAAGCAGCACACAAACACTGGAGACCTGCATGCATCCAGAAGAAAGATCAGCATGAGTCTCAGGCTGTTTCTCACAGTCATTTGTTTTGAAAAGGAAAACTGATAATTTCCACTAGCTGGCAGGAGTGACTAGCTAGTGAACAGAAACCGTAACTTACCACAGTTTTCTTTTCATCACATTTATAGGTCGAGCCTGAGCCAGCGCACAATCGCTACTCTGGGGTTGATCTGTGGTAGTTGACTGCGTGAGAAAAGCCACGCCCACTCCCCCACCCATCTTTCTTATTGACTTGTGTCTTTGTCCTTTCTAAATGCTGCCTTCCGATTGGTTTATAGGCTTGTTAGTCCCTCCTTATGACGGCCATGTCGTTATTTGTATCCTTCCATGGCTACTGGCCGTTTATTTTGAGTGTTGCATGGTATGTGTTGTTTAGACTGTGAGCACTATCTTCTTCCCATGCCCCCTGCCCGCCCACACTCCCGTTCGCAATGCAATAGGTCAGGCGTAAATGTGAGTCCTATTGCATTACAAATGCTTGTTTAATCAAGCGATAGTACTTTTCATATAAAAGTAAAACATTATTTTTATATCCATAAACCAGTGAAACAAAATCTCAAAACGTTATATAATTGTGAAACAATATAAATCTACTATATTTTATTTCTTTTCAACTACGAAGTTTGTTAGTAAATCGTAAAGGCAATGTAAAATGCTTCCATTCAAAGATGGCCGCTCTATTCAATGTCTAATATGAAGGTTCCAATTAGGTTGGGCTTTCTCTATGTTAATAGTTAAACCTGTGAGCGTTCGAAGTATTTTCTGGCTTCCTGTTTTCCAAGGGTTGTTGTGCTTTCTTGGTGTCTAGATCTCTTTCTCTGCTTGACCTGTGCTCATCCCGATTTGCACCATGGGGAAGGCTGATTTTCTCAGCCCCAAAGCCATATCTAACCATTTCAAGTCAAAAGGTCTCCAGAAGTTGTGCTGGTACTGCCAGATGTGCCAGAAGCAGTGCAGAGATGAGGTGGGTGGCTGAGATGATGCTGGAAAGCCTGACAGAGTGGGCACCTGTGTTTGTAGACCTACTTCAGAGGTCTAGAGATTCCTATGTGAAACACGGTATTCAATAAAATGGTGTAGGAATCTAATACTCTTCGTTATATAGTAGAACTGTCCATTTTCTCTGTTCCATCCGTGAATAACCCAAACAGTCCAGGGTTTTGCTGTGCATTATGAGAGCTGTAGTCGCAAAGTTTATAACGGGAACAAACGCACTTAAGGTCCTCCATAACGAAATCCTGCACTCGGTTGACTACTCATGCGCAGACACCATAAACGTGAGAGCTCTATAGTTTGCATTGATTGGGGACCTTTGAAGTGAAACTGCTACTACCATTTCAACTTTTGTTGAGAGAAAGATAATACGGTTTTGATTTAGCATTTGTTTTCTCTGATCTGCATTTTGTGGCAATGCTGTGATCAAGGCTCATTTCTGCCTCATTTCTGCACTTGTTTTGTTGTGTTTTATGATGTCCAGGCTTATTTTTGTGCCTGGATTATTTCTCACTCGCAGTGGGCAGGGTCAGATCTGTGCCTTGTTTATTGTGAGATTGTGATGATTAAGGGGGTCATTAGGATGGCTGGAGGACTTAGTCCGTCCGCCATCCTATCGGTCATCGGGACCACTCGCCATGAGGGCGGGGGTCCCGTGGGGGGTATTAGGATGCCCCCGCCACTGTGGCGGGCGCATCCCGCATTTTTAGCATTGTGGCGGGCGGTGCTCTAAGCACCGCCCGCCACAATGCTAAAAATGCACGTATGCATTTGCATAAACAAAGCGGCAGGCACCGCGCGGTGTCTGCCGCTTTATTTATGCAAATGCAGGGGGGTACCCCCCCCGTGTGCACCCCCCACCTCTCCTTCACTCCGGGGGACTGCAGGGGGCCCCCGAAGTGAAGACCGCATGCCTTTCCGTGGCGGCGATGCATCTGTTTTGGCCCATGGTTATATGACACCGCCACCATATTAAACCTTTTCCGTCCGGCCGCAAGGCGACCGGGGCGGAAAAGCGGCGGATGGTCTTTCCGTCCGCCGCGGTCCCCCGGCCATAGTAATATGGCGGGGGGGAAATGGGTGGTGGGCGGGTATGGATGTCTGGCGGATCGCCACTTCCCGCACAACGGTGGCGCAAGAAATCCTAATGGGCACCTAAGTTTGGGTTTGCATTCAGCCTTGTGTGGTTTTATGATGCCTCATCATTGATTTGCCCTATGTTTATTGTAGGATTGCAGTGGCCATGCTGAGGTCTGCACTTGGTGAGGTGTATTTTTATGATGGCCAAGGTCACGTCTGTACTTTGTTTGTTAGGGGTTCATGGTCAATTTGGTGTGACCAAGCTGAGACTTCCGCTTGTTTCAGTGTTGGTTTATGAGACTTTTCCTATCCCAACTTTGTTCTGTGTGTATATGGGTCATCTGTATTCATATGTAACCCTTTTTAGGTCGAGCGTGAGCCAGCGCGCAAGCCCTGCTCTGCGAAGAGCTGTGGTAGTTCAGTACGGATAGAAGCTTTGCCCACTCCCCCGCATTTATTTTTAATTGGCTTTTGTGTTTGTCCTTCTTAACTGCTATCTTCTGATTCATTAAGAGGCTTGTTAGTCCCTCCTTAGTACAGCCATGTCGTCATTTGTATCCTCCCATGGCTACTGGCCCCTTTACATGGTCGTTACACGGGGTATGTACAATTTCCTTTTGGAGCCAGAGCCCGCCGCAGGAGATGGACCACGTTGTCATGCCTTCTTCCCCCCTCCCTCCCGTTGTCCGTGCCTTCTCCTCTCCTGCCTGCCCATCCTCCAGTTGTCTGTGCCTTCTCCCCCGCCCTCCCTTCCTCACTACCGATGTCAATGCTTCTCCACCCCACCCTCCCTCACTGTGTCCGTGATGCCAAGTTGCCATATGCAATTCAATAGGTCTTTCATAAATAGGAGACCTATTGCATTATAAATGCTTTTTATTTTAATGGTTCTTCAGTCCGTGCAGTGTCGGTGATGGCTCCGGAGAAGAAATGTGCTCTTAAACCTGGGGCGAAAAGCACTCCCTGAAGCCGCTCTGTTCGAAGCAGGCACCTCTGCACTCAGTGCCTGTTTGCATTGTCAGCGTTAGCATGGGTTTCAATCCCCTGAGCAGCCAGTATTTCCAGAGTGTGCTCTTGTTATAGCCTACATCTTCTTGTACCCGGAGAGGAGCTGTATTATTAAAAATGTGTCACGGTTGAGCCTGGGCACCCCTGGAGCTCCTCACTTGGCACATGTTTAGTGCCTTCAGGATTGCTGTACGCATACAAGCGAGATGTAGTGTTTTCTGTGTTTTGGTGCCAGTGGTAGTCTTTTCTCTATTCACATGCAAGTGATGATGTTTTCGGTTAAGTCAAATGGTAGTGTCTTCTGTTTAGGTGCATTTGGTAGTGTTTTTTCTGTTTACATAGAAGTGGTTGTGTGTTTTCTGTTTACAATCAAGTGATAGTGTGTTTTCTATTTACAATCAAGTGGTAGTGTGTTTTCTGTTTACAAACAAGCTGTAGTGTGTGTTCTGTTTACATATAAGTGGAAGTGTCATGTATTAGCAGATGTGTTTTCTATTTGCATGCAAGCTGTAGTGTATTTTCTGTTTAAATGGGGGCGTTGGTGTGTTTTTTCTGTTTACTAGAATTGGTAGTGTGTCCGCACATATAAGTAGTAGTGTGTTTTCTGTTTAAGTGGCAATGCAACTTTTCTTTTTTTTTAAATATCTTTTTATTAAACGTAAACATTGACATTCGGCAAAGCAGCGTGCACTTACATGGTATGGATACATATGGTTAGTACATTTAGACATCATAGGTAGCTGGGACATACATCGAGTGCCCGAAAGGGCTTCAAGGAGACAGAGGTTCATCCTCCGAATGGACCACAGGGGCCACACATATATCTCCCGGAAGGCATTCCACTTACACCATACAGCGGACCACTTCTTAGGACATCCCCGTACTAGGTAGACCGTTTTCTCCCTGAACATGCACCAATCTAAGTTCTTTTTCCAGGTGTCCAGAGTCAGTGAGTTTCCCGCCCCCCCCCCACATTTGTGCTATATCACGTTTGGCCACCATTGCTCCCAGAGTAGCCCAGAGCCTCTCCATACCAGTCAAATCAGTGGGTTCCCAAAGATTAAGGAGACATCTTTTAACCTCCGGGCATATGTCTTTGTGCAGTACTTCCCGCATGACCTCGTGTAGCCCCTGCCAGTACTCCTGGATCTGTTCACGCTCCCAAAGTATGTGAAGGAAAGTGCCCACCTGACCACAGTGTCTTCTACAATCTCCCCCTTTCCCCCATCCCCATATGAACCCGCTGGGGCCCAGTGATGTACGTTCTATGCAATATTTTAAGTTGGACCAGCCGTAGCCGCGTCGAAATTGCCACCTCTTGGGGCGAAGCCACCGCCTCTCGCCATTCCCCGTCGTCAAGCTTAAGGCCATCTCTTTCCGAACACTCACGTAGTCTTTCAAGGGGGCCGGGGTATTATTAATCAATGTTTTATATGTCCCCAACTTTTTTTTGTTGGATATTTTTTTATAGCGCCAACTTACCCTAAGAGCATTATAGCATTTTACACCAGTATCAGATATTTTTTTTAAGAAACCTGGGGAGATTAACTGATGTGCCCAGAGTCACAGGATGTTGAGCTGATGCCAGCACTCAAACCTTGTTCTCCAGTTCCAAAGTCGGCAGCTCTCTCTAGCAGGCCTAATGTAGCATAATAGTGGTATGTGTTTTCTGTTTGTGTAGGAGTGGTGGTGTATTTCCAGTCAATTATGGGGTCAAATTTTGGCATCTGCTGAAACCAACAAAAGTACTGCTGTTCAAGGGTGTATTAACCGACGGGGCTAATTCACGGCTTACTATGAGATGGCCTTTATTTCATCCACGCTCACTCTTTAGTTTTTGGTTTAATTCGAGTTGATGGCGAGATTCGTGTTCTAGTGTTTGATTCTGCATTGTGTGCAGAGCTACTTATTTTCTGTGTTGTACTTCATTCAGTGTTTCATGTACTTAAGGTTCCTGCATATTTGCACACCCTTAGCTCAGAAATGAGCTCCCCTGAGGGCTCCCTTCCTTCTGCCATGCATCTTGAGGGTTGCCCATCTCCAGTCCAGAAGATTTGCTCAATATTTTAGCTAGGCGCTTGACAAATGCAAATGACGGTGGCATATTTCGCATAATTTCGGGAAATTCAGACTCCGCTGTTAAGTAGAATAAGCCATTACACATTGTGGTGTAAATATGCAGCAGTTCTCTGCAAAATGAAATCATGGCAGGCCTGAAACAGTGTTAAGTGCGAAATGCAACCTCCCTTCAAAAATTGACATAAGGACGCATTTCACGCAAAGATTTCGCTTTATATGGCGTATTTACATTTTGCACGTAAAAGCAAGTTACACACATTTCTCACACCCGTGCCATCTTTCCCTTGTCTTGCTTCTTCTCTGGTTTAGTGTTGCTGCCTGATGGGAATATTTTTGTTTAGCCTGTGTTCTTATACCTCAACCGAGGTAGTTCAGGGTGGTATGCATGCGCTGCACGTCATAGAGCTTGTCTAGGCGCTATATCCATATGTTGGAGGCTACATGCGAAAGTTTGGCACTATTGAACCTTCCTCGTTCCAGGCTAAGGGGCGCAACGAACTAGTGGCTGGCATAGGGCGTCTTTTGCCCACCTTTCGCCTGGATTTAATAAAAGTACTCTTTTTCAGCGAGATGGCTAGTAGACGCCCGCCCCTCTCCCTCATCTGGCCTTCAAACCATCACATTGTGCAGTATCAAATATTAATAAGTAAGTAATATTTTATTTTGTATATGATTAATTAAAATCGTTACAAAAATATAAAACGCCCTATGACAGTACAAATGATTTAAAATACAGCAGTTACTATTGTCAATTCAAGGTTGTTATTAAGTCCCGATGAGTCTTTCAGGTGTGCTTGAATCTTTCCTTCATTAAATCAAAGAACTTCACAACCTGACAATTCAGTTTAATATCACTGGAGGAAAAACACAGTTTGACTGCCTGCCTACAGGTCCGAACGGCATGTGATCTAAAAAAAGGTAGCAACAGCTTATGCCTCAGGTCCATTAGTCTCGGGCAAATGCATATCACATGGATGAAGTCCTCCTTGCCAGATTTACACAGGCTACATAGAGCCGAGGCGTGAGTTCTCTCCCATGGCGGCAGGTGTGGTAATATCGGGATAGCTCCAAGGTGCAGTTTCAGGAACTTTTCTTTGATTTTTATTTTCATCCCGATATTAAGATATGCCTGTGGCCGTATTTTGCCGTAATCTCCCACCGTTATCCATCCATGCGCCCTGTTGGCTAGGTCTTTCTTATCTTCTATTGCCGAAATTATTCGGGCAGATTTTTTTGCCAACTTTTTGAAGGACTGGTGATCTATGGCGGTTTCCCAAATATCGGATAAGCCTAGCACATCAAGAGATCCAAATAGGTAGTCCCTCTGCAGTGAAGTGCGACATCTAAGTAGCTCTTCCCAGACGCTGGCATTTAAGGAGTCAGGATCTGCATCGCGAATCTTGCGCCAGTTAGTTACATATGCACTCCGTCTTTCTAGTGTTTGTTTGACCACCCCAAATTCTAAACTAATTTGGGCCGGAGACGCGTAATTGGGAAGATTGAATATGGCCCTGTAACAATTGGCTATGACTGTGTCTAGCAATGCAGCGTCCTTCCCAAGCAACGATTCACTCCCATAGGTGAGCGTTGGTTGAAGTTTCGCTCGGAGGATTTCAAGGAAGGGTTTAAGGGTGAGGTCAGGGAGTTTACTCTTTAGTGATTTCAGTGCGAGGTGGGTCATTGTTGCCTTCCCTCGGATAGACTGGAGCTGAGGCCTAGACGTGTTCTTAGAATCCAACATGACGCCAAGGTACTTGTATGTGGCTACCGTTCAAGCTTTACTCTGTTCAGGTACCAACAAGGGATCCTTTTCTTCCTGTAGTTCACTGTCATGACCTTAGATTTGTTGAGGTTTATTTCTAGGGCATTCTTTACCGAGAAGGCATGGGTACAATTCAAAAGATGCTGAAGGCCTATTGGCGACCGGCTTATCAGCACTAAATCGTCCGCATATAACAGACTAGGGAGGGTGACTTTTCCTAGCTTGGGCACATGATTGCGGCATTTGTCAAGTTCTTCCGGTAAGTCCGAAATAAACAGATTGAAACGAATTGGCGCTAATAAGCACCCCTGCTTTAGTCCTTTAGTTGTCCTAATCAGCTTCGAGAGGTGCTGGCCAGTTCCAAGTTTAATTTTAACCCAGGTGTTAGAGTGGAGCAGTATTAGGACATCTAGGAGATGTATCGGAATGCCCCAATTGAATAGTTTTTCCCAAAGTTTATTTCGGTCCACATGGTCGAAGGCCGCAGTGTAATCAATAAATGAGAGGAATAGCGGTAGCTTGGTGGTTTTTGCTTCGCCCATCAGTAAGGACAGGGCCATGATGTTGGTTGTTGTCCCTTGGCCTTTACGGAAACCTGTTTGATTGGGGGGGATAATGGCTTTTTCGGACGCCCACGCCGATAGTTCTTCCAGAATGAGACCGCTAAAATATTTTGCTTCTATATCAAGCAAAGCAATGAGACGGTAGCTGTTCGGATTACTCTTGCTCCCATGTTTGTATATCGGACTAATGATGGACCCATGCCAGGAGTCTGGAAGGGATAAAGTAAGTCTGGCCTAGTTAAAGACCTGACCCAAGGATGCACTCCAAAAGGCTACGTCAGATTTGTACAACATGGGGGGGATTCCATTCGGTCCCGGGGCCCCATTCGGTCGTCCTTTGTTGATTCGCCGCCCGATGTCTGCTAGGGTGTATTCCGTGAGCCCTGTCTCCATGTTCTTTATAGGTCTTCCTTCCCCTTCTAAATGTTCTGGTTGTGGTAAGGTCCTACCCTTAAACTCCCCCAATCCACACATGCTTGTCCCGCTTTGATTGCTGGAGTTACCATCACGACCAAGCTTTGTGATTTTCATGCAGGGAGACTTGGTTGTCGTATCTCCTATATTGTCATTATTAAAGTGTGATAATAAGTATTTGGTCCATACTTCCTCTGCTATGTGCGAATTTTGCCCCAGATGGTCAGGGTTCTGGATTCTTTTCACCATTTTCCAGAACCTAGAACTGTTTTTCCGCTTTTCTTCGTGGACAAGTTTCCCCCAAAGTTCTTTGTTCCTTTGTTTTTGACTTACCCATTTCAGCCGTTTGAGTTGCTTTTTTGCTTCCCTCAGCACTACTTGCAAACTAAGGTTTCCACGATCCTTTCGTATCCGCCTCAGAGTTTGATTAATCAGGCGTTTTTGTGTTTTCATATCCAACCACATCTGTCTCGTGCTTGTGGGTCCCCTCACAAGGCGAGAATTGGTGGGCCTGGTACTACCCAGTTGTTCCCCGATGGTGATGATGAAGTCATGCCAGACATTCGCCAACTTAGATGAGCAATGAATTTGGTGGAAGAGGGTTTTCGCAATTGAACCAATAAGGTCGATGTTGTCAAGACTACACCGTATCCGTTTTAAGTTTGCACTGACTTCTGTTTCTGGGCCAATGTAGCGTTCTTTTTTCACTGCCGAATTGGATTTTATCTCAGCCACTAAGGGCAGGTGGTCGCTGAAATCACTCACGTTTATTTTAAATGAAGTTATCCAGCTGAACATGTCTAAGGACATGAACATGTAATCCAAATGCTAAGATTGTGTGCTAGAGTGGAAAGTGGCTGCCGGTGGATCGTCTTCAGCATAACGTCCATTTAGGGCCCTTAAGTTATGGGTATTCAATTGCCATAGAAGGTTTTTTGAGTGTTTCGTTAGGTTGTTATTTTTTGTTCAACCTTGCGGCGGCACGCCCCATGCTGTGTCTAACTCATAAGAGAGGTCAGTGCCTTGCTCATTGCTGATGAGAAGCATGTTAAAGGCACCAGCCAGGATGAAGGTGTCTGACTCCCCGGAGTCCCTTATTTTTTGTAAAACGTGCCCCAGCTCTTCCACCGATTTTTTGTTTCCATTTGGGGTGAATGTATGTGTTTATAATAATAACTTCCTGGTGCTGCTTTGTTAGAGGGAGTGAGAGCTTTACCACCTGTATGACACTTGGGGGGGTATCAAATATTGAACAGCTCTTTGGCTTCCAGCGTCAGACTCATGCTCTCGCCTCCGACAGAGAAATGTGTCAATAGTGCCGGAGAGGCCATTCTCCTCAGAGGATGGCTACCTGCTTTATTTATGCTTTATCGTCTGATAGATGTGCGGTCCCTTTATGTGTATAATCCCATGTTTAGGTGGCTACATGGCCCTTAGTGAGTCACATGCCTCATTCCAGCTCTTAAAGGACCGGCCGTGGAGGTAAAGGGGGGCGGTTTGCCGAGTTCTGTGCCCATTCAGTCAGTGGCCCCTCTGGTGTCAGCAGTTTAGATGTTTATTCTTGCTTTATGTGGTTGGTTGGGTTTCCAGCTGAGTCATTTTGCTCCTCCTAAAATGTATGTGTCTTTTGTGACAACAAAGGAGTTTTTTTTGTATAGAATGCTTTTTTCAATTTGGTGGGATGGATTGTACAAAATAGACGTACTTTTTTTGCCTGTTTTTATGCTGGTGTAAACATCCATACTGAAGGTCACACTGTGTCTCTTTAGAAAGGCCATCTTGAACATCATCTTGAGTTTAATCAGTAGATAATCCAGGTCACAAAGCAGAGAATCGCTCCATGACGGCTCTGCAAAGTGAGCTACCAGCCTCTACCCTTGCGAAGTTGCTTTTTTTGGGGAATTACATACTGAGAGCAGGACACATTAATTACTGTGACTGTGCCGATATTTAAAATAAATAGGGATTGAGCTATTTTTAAAGGAGCGTTGTGTTTTCTTGTGTTTTTTTCTTTAAATTACGTGAATTTTTATAGCGCACACTGGCCACTGGCCACTCGTATGGAATCAGTGTGCTTCTTTAACACAAGATCTTTACATTGTTAAGGTCATACCTGCCCAATATATACCTGGTGCTTTGAAATTGAGCATTAAAAATAATATCTGCAGATCATAAAAGTAGGGAGATGCATAATCTGTGCAATACGTCGACATTGAAAACCACAAGACTTGAAAAATGTTGGTACTGGATGGAGGCTGCAGTCAGGTTTGGTAATGGGTCAGTGTCTGGGCCTAGTCCTCTATCAATAGTATTTATTTCTTCTGCTCACTGCCAAGCAGCACACAAACACTGGAGACCTGCATGTATCCAGCAGAAAGATCAGCATGAGTCTCAGGCTGTTTCTCACAGTCATTTGTTTTGAAAAGGAAAACTGATAATTTCCACTAGCTGGCAGGAGTGACTAGCTAGTGAACAGAAACCGTAACTTACCACAGTTTTCTTTTCATCACATTTTTAGGTCGAGCCTGAGCCAGCGCACAATCGCTACTCTGGGGTTGATCTGTGGTAGTTGACTGCGTGAGAAAAGCCACGCCCACTCCCCCACCCATCTTTCTTATTGACTTGTGTCTTTGTCCTTTCTAAATGCTGCCTTCCGATTGGTTTATAGGCTTGTTAGTCCCTCCTTATGACGGCCATGTCGTTATTTGTATCCTTCCATGGCTACTGGCCGTTTATTTTGAGTGTTGCATGGTATGTGTTATTTAGACCGTGAGCACTATCTTCTTCCCATGCCCCCTGCCCGCCCACACTCCCGTTCGCAATGCAATAGGTCAGGCGTAAATGTGAGTCCTATTGCGTTACAAATGCTTGTTTAATCAAGCGATAGTACTTTTCATATAAAAGTAAAACATTATTTTTATATCCATAAACCAGTGAAACAAAATCTCAAAACGTTATATAATTGTGAAACAATATAAATCTACTATATTTTATTTCTTTTCAACTACGAAGTTTGTTAGTAAATCGTAAAGTCAATGTAAAATGCTTCCATTCAAAGATGGCCGCTCTATTCAATGTCTAATATGAAGGTTCCAATTAGGTTGGGCTTTCTCTATGTTAATAGTTAAACCTGTGAGCGTTCGAAGTATTTTCTGGCTTCCTGTTTTCCAAGGGTTGTTGTGCTTTCTTGGTGTCTAGATCTCTTTCTCTGCTTGACCTGTGCTCATCCCGATTTGCACCATGGGGAAGGCTGATTTTCTCAGCCCCAAAGCCATATCTAACCATTTCAAGTCAAAAGGTCTCCAGAAGTTGTGCTGGTACTGCCAGATGTGCCAGAAGCAGTGCAGAGATGAGGTGGGTGGCTGAGATGATGCTGGAAAGCCTGACAGAGTGGGCACCTGTGTTTGTAGACCTACTTCAGAGGTCTAGAGATTCCTATGTGAAACACGGTATTCAATAAAATGGTGTAGGAATCTAATACTCTTCGTTATATAGTAGAACTGTCCATTTTCTCTGGTCCATCCGTGAATAACCCAAACAGTCCAGTGTTTTGCTGTGCATTATGAGAGCTGTAGTCGCAAAGTTTATAACGGGAACAAACGCACTTAAGGTCCTCCATAACGAAATCCTGCACTCGGTTGACTATTCATGCGCAGACACCATAAACGTGAGAGCTCTATAGTTTTCATTGATTGGGGACCTTTGAAGTGAAACTGCTACTACCATTTCAACTTTTGTTGAGAGAAAGATAATACGGTTTTGATTTAGCATTTGTTTTCTCTGATCTGCATTTTGTGGCAATGCTGTGATCAAGGCTCATTTCTGCCTCATTTCTGCACTTGTTTTGTTGTGTTTTTATGATGTCCAGGCTTATTTTTGTGCCTGGATTATTTCTCACTCGCAGTGGGCAGGGTCAGATCTGTGCCTTGTTTATTGTGAGATTGTGATGATTAAGGGGGTCATTAGGATGGCTGGAGGACTTAGTCCGCCCGCCATCCTATCGGTCATCGGGACCGCTCGCCATGAGGGCGGGGGTCCCGTGGGGGGTATTAGGATGCCCCCGCCACTGTGGCGGGCGCATCCCGCATTTTTAGCATTGTGGCGGGCGGTGCTCTAAGCACCGCCCGCCACAATGCTAAAAATGCACGTATACATTTGCATAAACAAAGCGGCAGACACCGCGCGGTGTCTGCCGCTTTATTTATGCAAATGCAGGGGGGTACCACAGGTACCCCCCCCCCCCGTGTGCACCCCCCACCTCTCCTTCACTCCGGGGGACCGCAGGGGGCCCCCGAAGTGAAGACCGCATGCCTTTCCGTGGCGGCGATGCATCTGTTTTGGCCCATGGTTATATGACACCGCCACCATATTAAACCTTTTCCGCCCGGCCGCAAGGCGACCGGGGCGGAAAAGCGGCGGATGGTCTTTCCGTCCGCCGCGGTCCCCCGGCCATAGTAATATGGCGGGGGGGAAATGGGTGGTGGGCGGGTATGGATGTCTGGCGGATCGCCACTTCCCGCACAACGGTGGCGCAAGAAATCCTAATGGGCACCTAAGTTTGGGTTTGCATTCAGCCTTGTGTGGTTTTATGATGCCTCATCATTGATTTGCCCTATGTTTATTGTAGGATTGCAGTGGCCATGCTGAGGTCTGCACTTGGTGAGGTGTATTTTTATGACGGCCAAGGTCACGTCTGTACTTTGTTTGTTAGGGGTTCATGGTCAATTTGGTGTGACCAAGCTGAGACTTCCGCTTGTTTCAGTGTTGGTTTATGAGACTTTTCCTATCCCAACTTTGTTCTGTGTGTATATGGGTCATCTGTATTCATATGTAACCCTTTTTAGGTCGAGCGTGAGCCAGCGCGCAAGCCCTGTTCTGCGAAGAGCTGTGGTAGTTCAGTACGGATAGAAGCTTTGCCCACTCCCCTGCATTTATTTTTAATTGGCTTTTGTGTTTGTCCTTCTTAACTGCAATCTTCTGATTCATTAAGAGGCTTGTTAGTCCCTCCTTAGTACAGCCATGTCGTCATTTGTATCCTCCCATGGCTACTGGCCCCTTTACATGGTCGTTACACGGGGTATGTACAATTTCCTTTTGGAGCCAGAGCCCGCCGCAGGAGATGGACCACGTTGTCATGCCTTCTTCCCCCCTCCCTCCCGTTGTCCGTGCCTTCTCCTCTCCTGCCTGCCCATCCTCCAGTTGTCTGTGCCTTCTCCCCCGCCCTCCCTTCCTCACTACCGATGTCAATGCTTCTCCACCCCACCCTCCCTCACTGTGTCCGTGATGCCAAGTTGCCATATGCAATTCAATAGGTCTTTCATAAATAGGAGACCTATTGCATTATAAATGCTTTTTATTTTAATGGTTCTTCAGTCCGTGCAGTGTCGGTGATGGCTCCGGAGAAGAAATGTGCTCTTAAACCTGGGGCGAAAAGCACTCCCTGAAGCCACTCTGTTCGAAGCAGGCACCTCTGCACTCAGTGCCTGTTTGCATTGTCAGCGTTAGCATGGGTTTCAATCCCCTGAGCAGCCAGTATTTCCAGAGTGTGCTCTTGTTATAGCCTACATCTTCTTGTACCCGGAGAGGAGCTGTATTATTAAAAATGTGTCACGGTTGAGCCTGGGCACCCCTGGAGCTCCTCACTTGGCACATGTTTAGTGCCTTCAGGATTGCTGTACGCATACAAGCGAGATGTAGTGTTTTCTGTGTTTTGGTGCCAGTGGTAGTCTTTTCTCTATTCACATGCAAGTGATAGTGTTTTCGGTTAAGTCAAATGGTAGTGTCTTCTGTTTAGGTGCATTTGGTAGTGTTTTTTCTGTTTACATAGAAGTGGTTGTGTGTTTTCTATTTACAATCAAGTGATAGTGTGTTTTCTGTTTACAAACAAGCTGTAGTGTGTGTTCTGTTTACATATAAGTGGAAGTGTCATGTATTAGCAGATGTGTTTTCTATTTGCATGCAAGCTGTAGTGTATTTTCTGTTTACTAGAATTGGTAGTGTGTCCGCACATATAAGTAGTAGTGTGTTTTCTGTTTAAGTGGCAATGCAACTTTTCTTTTTTTTAAATATCTTTTTATTAAACGTAAACATTGACATTCGGCAAAGCAGCGTGCACTTACATGGTATGGATACATATGGTTAGTACATTTAGACATCATAGGTAGCTGGGACATACATCGAGTGCCCGAAAGGGCTTCAAGGAGACAGAGGTTCATCCTCCGAATGGACCACAGGGGCCACACATATATCTCCCGGAAGGCATTCCACTTACACCATACAGCGGACCACTTCTTAGGACATCCCCGTACTAGGTAGACCGTTTTCTCCCTGAACATGCACCAATCTAAGTTCTTTTTCCAGGTGTCCAGAGTCGGTGAGTTTCCCGCCCCCCCCCCACATTTGTGCTATATCACGTTTGGCCACCATTGCTCCCAGAGTAGCCCAGAGCCTCTCCATACCAGTCAAATCAGTGGGTTCCCACAGATTAAGGAGACATCTTTTAACCTCCGGGCATATGTCTTTGTGCAGTACTTCCCGCATGACCTCGTGTAGCCCCTGCCAGTACTCCTGGATCTGTTCACACTCCCAAAGTATGTGAAGGAAAGTGCCCACCTGACCACAGTGTCTTCTACAATCTCCCCCTTTCCCCCATCCCCATATGAACCCGCTGGGGCCCAGTGATGTATGTTCTATGCAATATTTTAAGTTGGACCAGCCGTAGCCGCGTGGAAATTGCCACCTCTTGGGGCGAAGCCACCGCCTCTCGCCATTCCCCGTCGTCAAGCTTAAGGCCATCTCTTTCCCAACACTCACGTAGTCTTTCAAGGGGGCCGGGGTATTATTAATCAATGTTTTATATGTCCCCAACTTTTTTTGTTGGATATTTTTTTACAGCGCCAACTTGCCCTAAGAGCATTATAGCATTTTACACCAGTATCAGATTTTTTTTTAAAGAAACCTGGGGAGATTAACTGATGTGCCCAGAGTCACAGGATGTTGAGCTGATGCCAGCACTCAAACCTTGTTCTCCAGTTCCAAAGTCGGCAGCTCTCTCTAGCAGGCCTAATGTAGCATAATAGTGGTATGTGTTTTCTGTTTGTGTAGGAGTGGTGGTGTATTTCCAGTCAATTATGGGGTCAAATTTTGGCATCTGCTGAAACCAACAAAAGTACTGCTGTTCAAGGGTGTATTAACCGACGGAGCTAATTCACGGCTTACTATGAGATGGCCTTTATTTCATCCACGCTCACTCTTTAGTTTTTGGTTTAATTCGAGTTGATGGCGAGATTCGTGTTCTAGTGTTTGATTCTGCATTGTGTGCAGAGCTACTTATTTTCTGTGTTGTACTTCATTCAGTGTTTCATGTACTTAAGGTTCCTGCATATTTGCACACCCTTAGCTCAGAAATGAGCTCCCCTGAGGGCTCCCTTCCTTCTGCCATGCATCTTGAGGGTTGCCCATCTCCAGTCCAGAAGATTTGCTCAATATTTTAGCTAGGCGCTTGACAAATGCAAATGACGGTGGCATATTTCGCATAATTTCGGGAAATTCAGACTCCGCTGTTAAGTAGAATAAGCCATTACACATTGTGGTGTAAATATGCAGCAGTTCTCTGCAAAATGAAATCATGGCAGGCCTGAAACAGTGTTAAGTGCGAAATGCAACCTCCCTTCAAAAATTGACATAAGGACGCATTTCACGCAAAGATTTCGCTTTATATGGCGTATTTACATTTTGCACGTAAAAGCAAGTTACACACATTTCTCACACCCGTGCCATCTTTCCCTTGTCTTGCTTCTTCTCTGGTTTAGTGTTGCTGCCTGATGGGAATATTTTTGTTTAGCCTGTGTTCTTATACCTCAACCGAGGTAGTTCAGGGTGGTATGCATGCGCTGCACGTCATAGAGCTTGTCTAGGCGCTATATCCATATGTTGGAGGCTACATGCGAAAGTTTGGCACTATTGAACCTTCCTCGTTCCAGGCTAAGGGGCGCAACGAACTAGTGGCTGGCATAGGGCGTCTTTTGCCCACCTTTCGCCTGGATTTAATAAAAGTACTATTTTTCAGCGAGATGGCTAGTAGACGCCCGCCCCTCTCCCTCATCTGGCCTTCAAACCATCACATTGTGCAGTATCAAATATTAATAAGTAAGTAATATTTTATTTTGTATATGATTAATTAAAATCGTTACAAAAATATAAAACGCCCTATGACAGTACAAATGATTTAAAATACAGCAGTTACTATTGTCAATTCAAGGTTGTTATTAAGTCCCGATGAGTCTTTCAGGTGTGCTTGAATCTTTCCTTCATTAAATCAAAGAACTTCACAACCTGACAATTCAGTTTAATATCACTGGAGGAAAAACACAGTTTGACTGCCTGCCTACAGGTCCGAACGGCATGTGATCTAAAAAAAGGTAGCAACAGCTTATGCCTCAGGTCCATTAGTCTCGGGCAAATGCATATCACATGGATGATGTCCTCCTTGCCAGATTTACACAGGCTACATAGAGCCGAGGCGTGAGTTCTCTCCCATGGCGGCAGGTGTGGTAATATCGGGATAGCTCCAAGGTGCAGTTTCAGGAACTTTTCTTTGATTTTTATTTTCATCCCGATATTAAGATATGCCTGTGGCCGTATTTTGCCGTAATCTCCCACCGTTATCCATCCATGCGCCCTGTTGGCTAGGTCTTTCTTATCTTCTATTGCCGAAATTATTCGGGCAGATTTTTTTGCCAACTTTTTGAAGGACTGGTGATCTATGGCGGTTTCCCAAATATCGGATAAGCCTAGCACATCAAGAGATCCAAATAGGTAGTCCCTCGGCAGTGAAGTGCGACATCTAAGTAGCTCTTCCCAGACGCTGGCATTTAAGGAGTCAGGATCTGCATCGCGAATCTTGCGCCAGTTAGTTACATATGCACTCCGTCTTTCTAGTGTTTGTTTGACCACCCCAAATTCTAAACTAATTTGGGCCGGAGACGCGTAATTGGGAAGATTGAATATGGCCCTGTAACAATTGGCTATGACTGTGTCTAGCAATGCAGCGTCCTTCCCATGCAACGATTCACTCCCATAGGTGAGCGTTGGTTGAAGTTTCGCTCGGAGGATTTCAAGGAAGGGTTTAAGGGTGAGGTCAGGGAGTTTACTCTTTAGTGATTTCAGTGCGAGGTGGGTCATTGTTGCCTTCCCTCGGATAGACTGGAGCTGAGGCCTAGACGTGTTCTTAGAATCCAACATGACGCCAAGGTACTTGTATGTGGCTACCCGTTCAAGCTTTACTCTGTTCAGGTACCAACAAGGGATCCTTTTCTTCCTGTAGTTCACTGTCATGACCTTAGATTTGTTGAGGTTTATTTCTAGGGCATTCTTTACCGAGAAGGCATGGGTACAATTCAAAAGATGCTGAAGGCCTATTGGCGACCGGCTTATCAGCACTAAATCGTCCGCATATAACAGACTAGGGAGGGTGACTTTTCCTAGCTTGGGCACATGATTGCGGCATTTGTCAAGTTCTTCCGGTAAGTCCGAAATAAACAGATTGAAACGAATTGGCGCTAATAAGCACCCCTGCTTTAGTCCTTTAGTTGTCCTAATCAGCTTCGAGAGGTGCTGGCCAGTTCCAAGTTTAATTTTAACCCAGGTGTTAGAGTGGAGCAGTATTAGGACATCTAGGAGATGTATCGGAATGCCCCAATTGAATAGTTTTTCCCAAAGTTTATTTCGGTCCACATGGTCGAAGGCCGCAGTGTAATCAATAAATGAGAGGAATAGCGGTAGCTTGGTGGTTTTTGCTTCACCCATCAGTAAGGACAGGGCCATGATGTTGGTTGTTGTCCCTTGGCCTTTACGGAAACCTGTTTGATTGGGGGGGGATAATGGCTTTTTCGGACGCCCACGCCGATAGTTCTTCCAGAATGAGACCGCTAAAATATTTTGCTTCTATATCAAGCAAAGCAATGAGACGGTAGCTGTTCGGATTACTCTTGCTCCCATGTTTGTATATCGGACTAATGATGGACCCATGCCAGGAGTCTGGAAGGGATAAAGTAAGTCTGGCCTCGTTAAAGACTTGACCCAAGGATGCACTCCAAAAGGCTACGTCAGATTTGTACAACATGGGGGGGATTACATTCGGTCCCGGGGCCCCATTCGGTCGTCCCTTGGTGATTCGCCGCCCGATGTCTGCTAGGGTGTATTCCGTGAGCCCTGTCTCCATGTTCTTTATAGGTCTTCCTTCCCCTTCTAAATGTTCTGGTTGTGGTAAGGTCCTACCCTTAAACTCCCCCAATCCACACATGCTTGTCCCGCTTTGATTGCTGGAGTTACCATCACGACCAAGCTTTGTGATTTCCTTGCAGGGAGACTTGGTTGTCGTATCTCCTATATTGTCATTATTAAAGTGTGATAATAAGTATTTGGTCCATACTTCCTCTGCTATGTGCAAATTTTGCCCCCGATGGTCCGGGTTCTGGATTCTTTTCACCATTTGCCAGAACCTAGAACTGTTTTTCCGCTTTCCTTCGTGGACAAGTTTCCCCCAAAGTTCTTTGTTCCTTTGTTTTTGACTTACCCATTTCAGCCGTTTGAGTTGCTTTTTTGCTTCCCTCAGCACTACTTGCAAACTAAGGTTTCCACGATCCTTTCGTATCCGCCTCAGAGTTTGATTAATCAGGCGTTTTTGTGTTTTCATATCCAACCACATCTGTCTCGTGCTTGAGGGTCCCCTCACAAGGCGAGAATTGGTGGGCCTGGTACTACCCAGTTGTTCCCCGATGGTGATGATGAAGTCATGCCAGACATTCGCCAACTTAGATGAGCAATGAATTTGGTGGAAGAGGGTTTTCGCAATTGAACCAATAAGGTCGATGTTGTCAAGACTACACCGTATCCGTTTTAAGTTTGCACTGACTTCTGTTTCTGGGCCAATGTAGCGTTCTTTTTTCACTGCCGAATTGGATTTTATCTCAGCCACTAAGGGCAGGTGGTCGCTGAAATCACTCACGTCTATTTTAAATGAAGTTATCCAGCTGAACATGTCTAAGGACATGAACATGTAATCCAAATCCTAAGATTGTGTGCTAGAGTGGAAAGTGGCTGCCGGCGGATCGTCTTCAGCATAACGTCCATTTAGGGCCCTTAAGTTATGGGTATTCAATTGCCAAAGAAGGTTTTTTGAGTATTTCATTAGGTTGTTATTTTTTGTTCAACCTTGCGGCGGCACGCCCCATGCTGTGTCTAACTCATAAGAGAGGTCAGTGCCTTGCTCATTGCTGATTAGAAGCATGTTAAAGTCACCAGCCAGGATGAAGGTGTCTGACTCCCCGGAGTCCCTTATTTTTTGTAAAACGTGCCCCAGCTCTTCCACCGATTTTTTGTTTCCATTTGGGGTGAATGTATGTGTTTATAATAATAACTTCCTGGTGCTGCTTTGTTAGAGGGAGTGAGAGCTTTACCACCTGTATGACACTTGGGGGGGTATCAAATATTGAACAGCTCTTTGGCTTCCAGCGCCAGACTCATGCTCTCGCCTCCGACAGAGAAATGTGTCAATAGTGCCGGAGAGGCCATTCTCCTCAGAGGATGGCTACCTGCTTTATTTATGCTTTATCGTCTGATAGATGTGCGGTCCCTTTATGTGTATAATCCCATGTTTAGGTGGCTACATGGCCCTTAGTGAGTCACATGCCTCATTCCAGCTCTTAAAGGACCGGCCGTGGAGGTAAAGGGGGGCGGTTTGCCGAGTTCTGTGCCCATTCAGTCAAGTGGCCCCTCTGCTGAGACTGAAAAATATTCTGCTTTCCAATGGGTCTTTTTGTGAAGTGCACCTCGACTACTCAGAGTTCCTAACTGTTTACGTGACCGTCGTCATGTTAAAGTGAAAGTTCAAAGGTTACAGTAATACACGTTGGAGTTGTTCTGTGCTTGTTCCAAGACGTCAGGCTCAGCACCACTTCGACATAGCTCAGCAGTTATTTTAATGGCGTACCAACTGCTTCCTCTGGGTGTTGCATTAATTTCTAGGGTTTATTGTTTGCTTTTGAATCAAAAATTGAAATTGAAGGTAAAACTTCCTGTCAGACCCCACTTCAGACAAGATCACACTGATATCAGGGACTTGTGGTGTATCATTCCGCCTCCCATAGATTACATTGCAATGTACGAGGGACTATTGTAAATCTCAAAAGTGTGTTCTATCAACACACCGTTTGTCACACTCAATTGTTTCTCTAATATCGCCTGCATTCATTACATACTAAAAACAATCACGTCCTGCTACTTTCTCCCAGCACTTGGACAATCAGTAGGGTTTCTTTAATGTGATACGCGGCATTTTTGAATGTCTATTCTTACATTCATTTTACTATTTAAGCCTTAGATATAGGCTTTGCCAGTGCTTGTATAATGCTTATGATGTCCATTGTGTTTAACAGTAATACCAGATCTACGGCGTGAAAGCAGGCGTAAGAGTGTGAGGCCTACTCAGTCTCGCGGCAGCGGTGTGTGTATTAAAAGATTTATAAACAACGTATTGGACACGTGCCGCCTTGCAATTTTGGTAGCAAATGTAACTGCCTCACAAGCTGTGCGAGAAAATAACATTCAAGGAACACCTGTCTTTGCAGCTGCGGTCTGCATTGTTTTATCGAAGAAGCATCGTGCTAAACTGTGCACTTTTTTCTGGCCACAATGACTACCAAAGAGAGGCAAATTTGAGGGTTGAAACTCTGAGATTGACATGCTGCTTTCATAATGTGTATCCTCCGGTTATCAAACGAGCAGATCCTGGAACGAGACAGCTGGAAGTCTGCTTGGCCAGGCACAAAGGTGATACAGTGGTGTTTTTAAGGTACACGACGATGTAGGTACAGCGCAGCACACACATCAGCGTGGTGGGTAAGCTGTCGTGCGGGGTGGTGTGTCCTTTGTGATGGAATTTTGACCTCGAGAATGCTTGTTTCCGGTCCAGGGAGGACTTCGCTTGGCAGTTCGGGCTGGACTCAAAATTGATTTGCATTTGGGCAGGTCTAAACTGGGGTGGCATGATGAGCAAAAGAATGATGGATTTCATTTAACCAAGATCTCTTGACTGGGGTAAATGTTTTTATTTCTACTGCATTCCGTCCATTAATTCTGTGTCTTCTGCTTTCTCGCCCTAAGCGCACCGCATATGCCAGACGTGGGTCCCGGGCTCACTGTGCCACTGGATTCAAGCTATCCTGGCTGATGAGGGGTGAAATCCCGAAACCGGTTCAAGAATGCTTGATTCCAGTCCAGGAACGACCTGGCTTGGCAGTTCGGGCTGGACTGTTCGAATGAGGCAGAGAGTCAAGACTGATTTGCATATGGCCAGGTCTAAACTGGGGTGGCATTGTGAGCAAAAGAATTATGGATTTAACCCAGATCTCTTGACTGGGGGTGAATGTTTTGATTTGTTCTGCATTCCATCCATCAATTGTGTGTCTTTTGCTTTTTGCCCTAAGTGCGCTGGGCATGCCCAGACGTGGGTCTTGGGCTCACTTTGCCACTGGATTCAAGCTATCCTGGCTGATGAGGGGTGAAACCCGAAACCGGTCCTAGGATGCATGTTTCTGGTCCAGTGAGGACCTGACTTTGCAGTTCGGGCTTGACTGTTCCCATAAGGCGCAGGTCAAGACTGATTTGCATATGGCCAGGTCTAAACTGGGGTGGCATGGTGAGCAAAAGAATAATGGATTTAACCCAGATCTCTTGACTGGGGGTAAATGTTTTGATTTGTCCTGCATTCCGTCCATCAATTGTGTGTCTTTTGCTTTCTCGCCCTATAGTAAAATGTAAGCAGCTATGGCACCAAAGCTGAATACAGGCAGACAGTAACAGAGTAGAAAACCAAGAACAAAGTAGTTCCTCAAAGAACAGATAAAGAACCTTAGAGTACTTAGGGCCATATTATCAAGAACGGCATTAACATTATCGCCTCTTTAGTGGCAGGAAACTGCAGCTAAAGCGGCAATAAGGGGCTTGATAATATGATCTTGTAAATTCTCATAGAAGCCAAGGTTCATATCAGAACCTGGGCTTCTATGGTAAGTCACAAGGGCATATTATCAAGCCCCTTATCGCCGCTTTAGTGGCAGTTTCCTGCTGCTAAAGCGGCGATAATGTTAACGAGCTTCTTGATAATATGTCCCAAAGTCCATGCTGCGTGCGCGGAACTGAAGAGAAAAAGAAGAGGCAGGAGTGACCACCAGCAAAAAAGGATTTTTAAAGGACATTGAAACAAACAAATCAAAAGCAGGGGGATTGCTGGAGGCACACGAGAAGTTACAAAAGGTCCCGAATGCTCGACCTAAAAAGTGGAAGTGGAAAAAAGAAAAAACAAGTCCTTTCCCGTCTGCACCTAGGATCTGGAAAAACATCCCCATATCCATCAGGATTGCCCCAATGCCCCAATGCTCGTCCAATTTAGGAAACAGCTGAAGAAACAGCTGAACACTACATCACAATGCATTAACCGCCTAGAACCCAATCCTATTACTTGTTGACTTTATACTTGTCTTTGACGTTGTACAGAGCTCCACTGCCTAGGAAACACCTGAAGACTCACCTGTTTAAAGAACACTACATCACAATGCATTAACTGCCTAGAACCCAATCCTATTACTTGGTGACTTTATGTTTGTCTTTGACTTTGTACAGAGCTCCACTGCCTTTTGTATAGGTTTGCTTTATAGAAATACCATGTACAGATATACAAACAATGAGGTGCTGTGGCAGCTGTGTAGTGTGTAGAAGACGAGTTGGCACTGGGTGCCTCTCCCTTCTCAGGAACAGGGGTCATTGGTTCAATGTCCCTGTCCTTCTAGTTTGGAATTGGTGGTGATCCATAAAGCCCTGTAGGTATTTACTTCTTCCCTTATGATTTGGCCTACTGGTCCTGTCAGAGGCCCTTATTGGTAAGACTGGACCAACTATGCTGAGTATCCCATTTCCTCCCATCCTAGCCAGGATATTCCATATCCTCCCAGCCTACTTAGCATGCGTAGAATTCATTGGGGTCTACATTTTGGGTCATGGCATAGTAAATATTTGAAGATCACATTTATTTGCATATCTCCCAGCAGTTTTCCAGGTTGCTGAAGGCACAGACCTGAAGGGTGGAGAGATTTACTCATGTCAATAGAAAATTCTGGGTACCTTACTCCATTTTCAACATGTGAAGCTGTTGGCCCACATCAGGGCACGGTGCCCACATGTAGATGGGAGGTCATGTCACATCATTTTGCTGACGGATACTCGACTGGTGTCCTTATGCTACATCAACTGACAGTAGATACAGTACAATTGTGATTTGTCTTATGTCCTGCTATGTGTATTTGTCAAGCACCATATCGCCCACAGGAATATCCCAGCGCCATACAAGGATAGGAGTCTGGGCACAGGGGTGTGGGGGGATAGTCAAAGAGCCAGGTCTTTGACTTCCTGCAGAATTCAAGAAGTAAGGAAGAGGCTCTGATGTAGAACAGGAGGGCGTTCATGCTTTAAGATTAACAAATGCACAAATTGTGCAAATCAGTAATTTCGCCTTTTTGATATCCTTTCAAGATGTATGAAAGGCTTTGTAGTCGCAATTTTAGGTATTTGCAAAAATACTGATTACCTAAAATTGAGACAAAAAATAGGGAATCACAATTTGCGATTTCCTTAGCACATGTGAATTTAGGAAAATGCTATTACCATTTACTCCAAGTTGATGGTAACCATGTGCAAATGTTAAAAAATGCATTTTTCAAAGGGCCATGTAGCGCGCACATGCACCTAGGGCCGGTGTGCTCTGTACATGTGCACAATTCTTTTTTTTGGGGGTGCTTCAGGGGGGCCTTAGACCCCCCGGCATCCGTGGATTTGCATTATCTAATTTGCGATTACCAATGAGGTAATCGCAAATTAACTAATGCCAAACCATTCGCACCTATGGCCCTTTAGACCCATAGGAACGAATGGAGCAGTATTACCTAATAGCGATTACCCATTTCCGAATCACCATTTGGTAATATTAAGGAATTACTAAATATTTGGCAACTCCTTACATACATAGCTTTTTGCAATTACCAAATAGCAATTTGGTAAATATCACTATTTGGTAATCGCAAAATGATATTTTGTGATACATGTGGCCCTTGGTGAGAACTGGAGCTGCAATTGGTGCTTAGTTTACAGCTTAAAAGGTGCTGTGAGAAACAAGATGCAAAAAGAAACAGGAGTCAAAGTTGCTGATGTTGGATGCTGGTTGCAAGGTGATCCCTCTAGATGCAATGTTGAGTGTGGGGGCTAGTTGCCGGATTGTTCACCAACAAGCCAAGGCAGCACTAAGACAAACTAAAAGCTATGGCCACTTTACAGGGTCCGGGGGAGTGAGGTAGCATTCTGAAAATTCGGGACAGGCAAGACTGCAACTCCCACAATGCACTGGACCATCTGATTTTCATCAATCCCTCGGCAGGCCCGATGGCCAGTGATTCTTAAGACCCTGTAAGTGTTTTTACCTGAAGTGTGCAAGGAACTAGTGCCACTAGTCTAGGGGAGTCTGAGGGTGCTTCTGGATTCCAAAGCAGTCCCTGTGTCAGGGGTTGCCAAGTTGGAGCCAAGTACGAAGATCGTTCTCACAATTCCAAGTCTGTTGTCACAGGGACAGAGGGGCATATTACCAAGCAATAGCGATAATTATCGCTATTGCTTGGTTAGAGAGAACATTTTACCGCTAAGCTGCGGCTATTTTTACCGCAGATAAACCTTGGTATTACCAAGGTTTATCGCAAATGCGATAAAAAACGGCCGCAATGCATGAATATCGCTGAAAAGTCAGCGATATTCATGCATTATCGAGCAAATGCTCTTAGCCATGTTATCCACCTCCCATTGGATAACATGGCTAAGAACTGCTCCTGGGCAAGTGTTAACTTTTGGAGATATTCGCGCTTAGCGCGAATATCTCCAAAAGTTGGTAATAGGAGATAGCGATGTTAGCGACTGTTTCCAGTCGCTAACATCTTGGCACGCCCACTTTGCATGTCATTAGTGATAAATATCACTGACATGCAAAGTGGGGCCCAAGATGGTCGCTATCTCCTACTAGCTGTCGCTAACTGGTGTTAGCGACAGCTAGGTAATAGGGAGATAATTTTATCTCCGCTTTCTTGGCTTTTAAAGCCAAAAAAGCGGAGATAAACCCCCTTGATAATATGCCCCAGAGTATCCCTCTTTAGCTTTGGCTGGTAGGATAAGTCCTGTTGTGATGGACACAGGTCTTTTCTTGATTCTTCTTCCATGCAGGTCGAGTAGCTCTGAGGTTCTGGTGTCAGGGCAGTCCCTTAAATCCTTGATTTAGGGAAGTTAGGGATGTGGAGGGTTGTATTTATTTTATTTTATTTATTTTAGGTTTTTATAGAGCGCGTAGTCACCCGTGGGTATCCCAGCGCTGAACCTGTACCTCTTAAAGGGGAAAGAAGTTGACGATTCAGGGGAAGAGTAGGGTTTTAAGGGACTTCCTGAATCGTAGGAGGTTTGGTTCTGCTCTGAGATTCGGGGGAAGCGCGTTCCATTTTTTTGCTGTGTTCACTGAGAAGCGGCGACCGCCTGAGCGGGCCTTCTTCACCTTAGGAATTGTAATGAGGTTTCCATGTTCAGACCGAAGGGCTCTCGTTGGTCTGTAGGGTGTAATCCAGTTGCTGAGGATTGGGGGGCCAGCGTTGTGCAAGACTTTATGGGCAAGGCAGAGGGCTTTAAAGATTACTCTCTCCCTAATTGGGAGCCAATGAAGTTTCCTTAGTGCGGGTTTAGCTGAGGTTGTGGCTGGGGTGTTCGTGAGTAATCGGGCTGCTGCATTCTGGGATTTTTGCAGTGTTTGGAGAGTGGATTCTGGTGCTCCGAGGTAAATAGCGTTGCTGTAGTCAAGCCTTGATAAAATTAGGCCTTGAATCAGCAAAAGTCGGGACTGGAATGGTAGTAGGGGGAGCACCTTTCTACATGACCTTAGTAGGCCGTAGCAGATGCCGGCCGTTTTTCTTGCCTGTGTTCTAAAGGTGAGGTCTGTCTCTAACCATACTCCCAGACTCTTAACCTCCGTCTTAGGGGTAGGGGGTTCACCCATACACGCGGGCCAGATGTTGGGGGGGAGGGTCATTGCTTTGCGTCCTAAGAGCAGGATCTCTGTTTTTGATCCATTCAATTTCAGAGCAGAATCACTCATCCATTGATGGATATTGGAGAGGCAGTCATGGAGATTGGAAGGCTCTAGCTTAGGGTGGGAGAGTGTTACCACCAGCTGAGTGTCGTCGGCATGTATGATGGAACCACGAATGTATTTACCAAACATGCCGGTTCTACGCAGGCTGAACATCGAAATTCTTAAGCACGACTACGCCTTTACCACACATGCCTTTACAACTAATCATGTGTTGGTAAGACATATATGGTAAATGCACATTTGTGGTTAAGACTTCACAGGTAAGTCTTAACCCTCAACCCATAAGCTCGGCCTGAATTCTTAAACTACCCCATTCCCCCACCCCCAGCCCTAGAAACTTTTCCGACCCATCCTCCAGCCCTGAAAACTTCACCGACACACCCCCAGCCCAGAAAGCAACCCAACCCCCAGCCCAGAAAACTACCCGAACCACTCCCCAGCCCACAAAACTACCCCGACCAACCCCAGCCCACAAAACATTCCCGACCAACCCCCCAGCCCACAAAACAACCCCCGATCCCACCCCGGCCCACAAAAGTTCCCTGACCCAGCCTCTCTTTAAATAACCCGACCTAACCTCAGCCCACAAAAAAACCCTGATACCCCTGGCCCCACTTAAAATAACCCAGACCCACCCCCAGCCCACAAAAAAACCTGACCCCTCGAGTCCACCAAAGTAACCCGAGCCACGCCCCACCCCCACTTACCTCACCATGATCTCTTGCTGTTCCTGTCTGTCTGCAAGCCCTGTTGCGCATATGCCTTAACCACGTACAATGAGTGCTTAACCCTTTGTGTGCTCGTGACGGAACGGTTCCGTCACGAGCCTCGGGTGGGCTGTGTTGGTGACGGAACGGTTCCGTCACGGCCCGCTCACCGCGCCTGCGCGGCGCAAATTCCGGGCCTGCGCTGACGTTCTAAAGAGCAGGTGGGGCCGTGACGGAACTGTTCCATCACAAGCACAGCTCACCCGAGGGCCGTGACGGAGCGGTTCCGTCATGAGTACGGGAGCGCCGCGCGGCCCCGCCTCCCCCTTAGCGATGCGGCGGAATAGCCGCCGCAGCTAAGGGGTTAAAGCATATGCGTGGTTAAGGCATGCGTAGTTCAGCTTTCATTGTAAAGGCTGTTCGTTGTTCAGCCTTCGTGGTAAAGACTGTTTCCCATGTGGAGACTAGTAGCCAATGGGCAGCTAGCTCCTGCAGCTAATCTGCCCCTGAGGTGACCACATCCGGTTGGGTGGGTCACCTTTTCTACCCAGGACCCTCTAATCTGCCACTTCTAAATATGGGAAAAACTGATTTAGTGTACTGACCATGCTGCTCACTCTGAAGGTGTTGGCTCCCTTCTGGTGTTGTACACTACCGTGCATAGCTAATTTCCCACCTATCCCCAAGTAAATGTGCCTGGGGCCAGCTCTGATGGATATCAGAGGCGGTGCTGCCTCTGAAGCTCACCGCCTTGATGTGCCCATTCACTAGTCTGCATGGGAGGAGGGAGGTGCAACCTTCTTCCTGCCCTTGTCTTGGTTCCTGACTCCTGGGAGTCTTTACACTGCCTAGCAGGAGTTCAGAATTCTGTCCTGGCAGCAGCAGGTGAAGGAAAGTGTGAGCTTGCCAGCCAAAGCATAGGACAGCTGGGGCAATCAGGCGGGCATCATCTAAGGTCCCCACTTGTGTGCAAGCCACATCGCCCTTGACACAAGAATCATGTCAGGGGTGAGAAGGTATATTGTTTGATACCAAACATGACATATTTTGGCATTACCATAATAGAAGTTGTGTGACCTCGAGTATGCCCGGGTGCCCAGCCGATGTTATCCTATGGGACTGCTAACATTTACAGTGGATACCAATTGGGAATGCAACTATAGGACATGCACTTATATGTCCTCACCCTTAATATATTGCACCCTGCCTCTTGGGCCCAGGAGGCCTTCCTTAGCGGTGTCTGACATATATAAAAAGCAGTGTAGTTGACTGTGCCACTCATGGTGAGGGCATAATCGAGTTCAAGCAGCTTGCACTGCTCTAGAAGTGTGCAATGTCAGGCCCATAGTTCAGTGGTTTGTGTGGGTCACTCAGGGTGGCACAAGAATGTGCTTCAGCCCAAGGAATCCCTTTACAACCAATGCCCTTGGTACAACTTGCAACTTATTCTAGGGACTTATAAACAGGTATTTGCCAATTTGGGATTACCGAAATGAACATAACAGTTTTAGAGAGCACAAGCACTGTGGTCTGGGCAGCAGACTCTTGTGCACTATCAGAGTCATAACCATCAGCATTTGGAGAAATAAGTGGGGGTGACCATACAGAAAAGGGCACTCTCCTATAGTTATGCCTTCCACCAGGGAGGAGAGGGAGGACTATTCTATCCTCCCCTTCAGGATGTCACTTGAGAGCTATGACAGTGAGCTGGTTCATGCTGAACTAACACTGGTGATGGTAGTTATGGGTCTGCCATTTACTCTAGTGAAATTTGCACAGAGAATACTTTGCTTTCTGGTAGGTGGTGTACCCGTAGACCTGAGCGGCTAGGCTTTGGGAGTTGGTATATCACCATTTGCCTCCCATTACCAGTTGAGGTAGTGACTGAGGTTTGTTTCTCTTCCTTGTATTATACAACCAGCAGATTATCACAGTTTTACCCAGTACGTGTGCACAGCTGCATGGGCCCTAGTATGCACTTAACAGCTGTAGTGGGTTCTGTGCTTATCTCTGAAACTGAGTTGAAAGGACTGGGAATTTTATGAATATTAAATTCGTATTACTCCCTGTAATCTTCATTATTTTCCATTCCCATCCCATTCCTTCAACCCACCTTCATGCCTGAGGGTGCATCAGTACCTAATTCCAGACGGATCTTGATAGTTACACAGCATGTTTCACGAGACAGGGCTTCCTCTGTAGGACACTCTTGGTAATGTGATAGGGGCCTCCAGAGGAAAGGACTGTCTGGGGGAGGGGCCTGCCAGGGTAAGTACCCTTTGGGGAGGGACCTCCCAAGGACAGGACACTTCCTGTATTGGGGGAGGGGCCTCCCAAAGATAGATAACCTTTCACTGGTCTACAGTTGGCAGGTGAGTAGATGGAACAAAAAAGCTTTAGAGGTGCCCGAAGTACACCACAATAAATCAGACGATGAACTCATCCAGCGAGATACAAATGCTTTGGGTGCAGAATGGTTCCAATGCAGGAATCCTCTCTTTAGACCACACTCGCTTTATCCTTCCTCCTCAACATCAGACGTATGACATTTAGGGAAGACCTCAACAAATGAACTTTGGATCAAACTGAAAGCTAGAAGGGCAATAGTATATGATCCTTCAATGGATCCATTTTCACCTCTGTAACTTCCCGTCCCTCCCTAGCAAAGCACTTTGACGCGGCCACCCGTCATCTCAATACAGCAGAGAAAAATATATAAATACCTGTAAAACTCTGCTGGGCATCAGTGTTGTGGTTGCATTCAGCATGAGAAGCAAGAAAAATTGGAAACATGTAATTGTTGGAAAAGCTTCTAGAGTGAGTGTGCCACTACAGATCAAACCTTCTAGCTCAAAATAGTCTAAAAGTTCTATATCGACTTCCTTGGAGTTTAAATATACTGTATGTTTCATATTTAAAGCTTCTAGGTACTGATAAGCTATCAAACCATACTCCTTGAGCTTAAAACGTATATATCCCTACAGTGTAAACCTACTAGATCAACTTTCTTGGAGTTTAAAGATGCTCTATTAGCAGAGATTAAACTTCTAGAACTTATGTCTTAAAAAATGTCTTTAACCTCAGAGATTCAAGGTACTATTGTTAGATGTCAAAGTTTTTGTAACTCTGGGATTTATCCTAAGAGGTCTAAACTTCTAGACGTATAGAATTCAAAAGTTCTTTCCTCAATGTCTTTAGAGTTTAAATGTAGTTTATCCAGAGAAGTGAGGCCTTTAAAACATGTATCCATACTGGTTAAATGATCCAGATTCTTGGATGGGAATAGGAGTGATGGTCGGCCACGGGGGGAGGGGCGGGTGAAATGCTATTGGAGAAAATGGGTAAGTTGTCCGCCTCTTGTGTTGTGATTGGCCTACAAACAACAATGGAGAAAATAATTTGCTACAATAAGCATGAGCCTTTTGGATTGGCCATTTAAAGTGAACTGGACTCACCTTCGGAAATACGCAGGTCTATTTTCTTCCTTATCTGAACTTCTTTCGTGGAATAGAAAGACACCCCGCACCAGTACACTCCCGCATCCCGCTCCTCTAGCTTCTGAACCGTGACAAATATCTGTTGTGTTCTTTTGTTATCACTAATATGGGTCCTTCCGTATGTGGCGCTCACTTGTGTCTCACTACTCCATCGTGGTGTTATGACAACAGTATCACAAAAGCGTGGCCTTGTCTCTCTGCACCATATTTTCTGGTGATCCTTATAATCATCGTCGTAGTCGCAGCTCACAGTCACACTTTCTCCAGGGCTGCGTTGTTCAACCTCTGTCCCCTGACCTGAAAAAGAACAAACGGATTAATCCTGTGACGCACCAGAAGACAATGCATCTGCGCTGCTTGTTGTGGAGTTATTAATCAACATGACATTGAGTTATTTACATACATATTGCGAAGGTGCTCAAACACGGCGTTGAGTGAAGGCGCAGAGGACGTGCAGTACAGAGGGCCCTGGGCAGGTGTCCCTGAAAGCCATGCCAGGACTTCCAGTCAAGCCTCCCTCCCCCTGATGAGGAAGGGGAGGATACTGGATTGATGGAAAGAAAAACATGTTTCCAGGGCTGCTGTCAGCTCCCAGTCAGGTCCTCACTAGCTCCCTTTGCTAGCCCGCAACACCTTCAACACCAACTGCATTAGCTACAAGGCCACCACGACTAGCACTTTGGCTTATCGGGCTCAGAAGCTCAGCTTAAGCACACACACAGCCAGACACCATCAGCTTCAGCAAGCCCACAACCAAACACCATCAGCTCCAGCACACCCGCAGCCAGACACCATCAGCTCCAGCACACCCACAACAAAACACCATCAGCTTCAGGACACCCACAACTAAACACCATCAGCTCCAGCACACCCACAACCAAACACCATTAGCTCCAGCACGCCCACAACCAAACACCATCAGATTCAGCACACCCACACACCATCAGCTCCAGCACACCCACAGCCAGACACCATCAGCTTCAGCAAGCCCACAACCAAACACCATCAGCTTCAGCAAGCCCACAACCAAACACCATCAGCTCCAGCACACCCACAGCCAAGCACCATCAGCTTCACACACCCAAGGCCAAACACCATCAGCTTACCCACGGCCAGACACCACCAGCTTCAGCACACCGACGCCCAGACACCATCAGCTTCAGCACACCCACACACCATCAGCTCCAGCACACCCCCAGCCAGACACCACTGTTAAAATCTGGTTTGCGATGTCAACATTATCGGCGCCATCTTGTCCCCTTTCAGACTCACGCACACTTGCAGCAGCAGCCATTTTTTTGAAAACCATGGTCTCTCTGCCCACTGCCAATAGCCAGCGCGTCTCTCCCCCTCACCCCCCCGGCCTCGCAAGCATCCCCCGCGCCCCGACAGCCCCCGGTCTCTCCTGCCTGGGCCATAAACGCACCTCCAGCGCGACCCTGCCTCCGAGCCACATCCCGTGCTGAACCCCCTCACTCTTTCATCTCATTCATAGAACAGGCCCTTTTGATAACCTCTTCCTCCCTGCCCGATTGTCCGGCCTGATCCCAGGCCATCACCTAGCCCAACAGATGCAGTTTATTGCCCCCTACAGTAGGACCTCGCCTCACATCAAAGGAGCGGGGATTAATCAATGCCTTCACACCCCTAGATCCGACCGATCGCCCGCATTCCTGTTCCCAGCGGAATGTCCAGCTGCGCGATAGCCATCATGCTGAGATTTGGGTGGGGACCCCTACTGTAGATATGTGTGAGAACGGGCCTGAACCGGGGATTCCAAAGATGCCTTTTTCGTCCTTCAAAGCAATACCACGGATGTCATAAATGTAATAAAGCCATAAACTTGTGTATAAGAGGCCAGGCCTCAGAGATGCGGTTAGAGCACCTCGAGAAGATACCCTGTTGTCTGATTTGATGTGTTCTGCTCCGTCGGAATAAACTTCTGTTTCCTGCCTTCCAGTCTCCAGCGCCTGCCTCTTTGTTTGATAATATTGAACGGTATGAGAGGCGGCTAACGCCGGGCAAATACTGAAGGGTTCTTGGTCGAATTCGGCCCTGCCTTTTTACAATTGGCGTCCCAAACGTGGGGCCCATCAGCGACACGTGGATCCAGTGGGAGAGGTCCCAACGACAGAGTGAACGACTGCAACGATCGGGAAGTGCACCTGCCCGATAGACCCTCGTCTGGCAGCCGATCATCCGAACTTCACCGGTTCCGAGCAGACCTCTCTCGAGTGATCTACGGTCCTGACTGGGAACCATCAGGAGTGCCACAGCAATTACGGAGAAAAGAGGACGATCAGGCGCTGGAAGCGGAAGACGAGAAACTGTCCATGCGGTCCGGGTAAGGTCGTGTAACACGACGAATTGCGAATTGATTGTTTGATTGTCTTGGAAAATACTAGTATTACGCATTTGATTGTTTGGTTCTGAGAGATTCTCTGTCTACAAACGGGGAAGGATAGGAGTATTCTCCCTTTGCAGATAGTGAAGGGTAGGTAGCGCAGGCTTTTGCCCCCGTTGTAACCCGTCGCGCCTACTTCCCTCTCCATTGATTGATTGTTTGTTCGAGCATTAACTGTTCGAAATCGGTTCTCTGAAAGGATCTTCTCTGCCTACAAACGGGAAGGAACAGGAATTTTCCTCTCTCTTTGCAGATAGTGAAGGGTAGGTAGCGCAGGCTTTTGCCCCCGTTGTAACCCGTCGCGCCTATTTTATTCCTCATTTGATTGATTGATTGTTTGTCCGAACATTGACTGTTTGGAATTAGTTCTCTCTTTGGGTATTCCCTATTTGCGAATACTGTAGAATAGAAATATTCTGCCTAGTCTTCGCAAAGTAGTGAAGGATAGGTAGTGCAGACTTTTGTCCCCATTGTAACCCGTCATGCCTATCTTCTCCCCATTGTTCAGTAGTTGGTTCAGCCCGGACCGCTTATTAGAGGTGGATCATCCGGCTCCTCTGGAAGGCACCCCTAATAAGAATATGTTTTTAAAGTATGGACTAGTCGCCGTAGCTTATAGTAAGTTATGGCATAAATATACTAAAAAGGATCAGGAAAGTCAGTGGCCACTGATAGGATCCTTCGATGATACTAAAATAAGCGTGCTGGAAACAGCCCTTCGTAATCATAAAACAACGCCCACTATGCTTGATAGTTTTGGCATGTGGCGCAAAGAAACAGAACAGCGAAAGAAAAGAAATGAAGTCAGACTAGAAAAAGAATTACGAAAAGCAGCTCATTTAGCCGCGAACAAGTTGAAAGAAGAAATAAAATAAAGAGAGGAAGCAAAACTAAAACAAGAATCTGAAACATCAAGCCAATGTCCCGTTAGAACGCCCGCCACACTTTACCCTGAGCTACCTTCGAAGCAGCGAGCGAACGATGATCTACTGCTAGGTCCCCCGATCATCTACATGCCCCCTCCATACGCCCCTTCCCAACCCCTAGTGCAACGCATGCAACCCCCAAGCACAGATGAGAGCGGTACCAGAGCCTCGGTCCTCACGGCCTCCGCGCCGGCCGAGCCCCTTGTACTCAGCGCAGCGCAAGCAGCAACAGTAGATGACCCCGACACTGAGAAGAAAGACTCCGCTAGAATAAATCGATTGAGTAAGAATGAACGAGCAGGGATTGATAAAATCGTAAAGACGCTAGTGGAACGGAAAGAAAGCGAAGATTACGTAACAGATATATGCAATTCGTATGCCAATAACCACAAATGACACTTTGTTACACGTTTCTGTTACCACACCCTTAATGCTTATGAAGATCGGTACCAAGCCAAAGGTCCTGAAAGCCTAACGACTCTGTATAGAAAAGTCGACATTGGAGACGAAGGTGAGTGTGATGTGACGGACCTCTTCATGCGCACGCTTGAAGTCTCCCGCCACCTCACTGAACAAAGATTAGAAGCTAGCACACGACCCCTGTAGCGACTGTACCTCAAACCGAGGGAACTAACACCATGATGCCGATAAGAGAAGCAGCTCCTTATTGGGTCCCCTCACGAGGACAGGGAACACACGACGATATTAACCACCAAGATGCGAGGGGGAGGGTAATGTACAACTGGGTCTACCAACCCTGGGATCGGCAAGACATCCTGACTTTTCGAAAGTCCTTGCCTGATCTACGAAAGAACCCCACTGCCTTCTACACAGAATTAGGTACCGCCTTGGGGTCGACGATTATGACCCTAGCGGACATCGACTTGTTTTTCGGGCTATGTCTACCAGCTGATGTGTGGAAGCTAATCCGGAAAGTCGACCACCTTGAGCTGTTCGGACATACCTGGTTACAACTCGATGGCATAGACAAGCAACGAGAGCCCGGACAGAAACCTTTGAAATCAATTCTAGACCTGCCAGACAAAATCGTACAAAAACTCAAAACCATAGTCCCAGAAAAGAAGGTGGACTGGTCGATAGTAACGGCCTGCTGCCAGAAACCCCAGGAAGACGTATCAGAATACTTTTCCAGGTTCGAAACGGTGTTCTCCGATTACAGCGGCCAGGACATGACCTCTGCAACCGGACATCACTTATTCGTCCAGAATTACGTAAAGGGCCTGACTCCAGAAGTCTCGCAGAAACTGCAGACTAGTGAAAGTAGTTGGGCTGCCTCCAAACCCGCGGCTATTCTTTAGATGGCTCAATACTACGAACGACAAAAGAATGAGAACGACAAAGCGACTGAGAGAAAGAAAAAGGACTTGAAAGAACGAGTAATGATCGCTCAATTGCAAGGAGCGACGATAGGTAGGGAACCGTACAAAGGACACTACCAGTCGACTGCCCCTAGAAATCCACCCCCTAAAGACCGTACCCCCGCGCCCTATGCTGGACGGACAGACATTGACGACAACCAATGTGCGTTCTGCAAGGGATTTGGGCATTGGAAGTCGCAGTGTCCGGTCCTGTTAGAAATGTACAAAAATAGAGACACAAAAGACGTAGCGGATGGGCCGAAAAATAGAGGACAGGGCGAGGGCACACAAACAACGCTAGCAATGACAGACCAGGCAGACCGAACACTTTTGACCGCCCCCGACAGAACCAATGCCAGCAGGCTGACTGTGACGATGCCCGCTACTTCGCATAGGACTGCCAAGGGCAAGGGAGGGATCCAGTCGAGCTCTATGTTGACCAGCAAGGTCCTTATGTCACCGCTAAGGTCCTGGGTACGAAGTCTCCATTTCTGGTAGACAGTGGCGCGACACGTAGTGCGTTATCTAAACGACTGATTCCAAGGGCACCCTTGTCTGGCTCACACATAACATCAATAGGTTTTGATGGAACGCCCTCCACTAATCCCTTGTCCGCGCCGATCTCCTTCGACTTGGACAGTAACCCCACTGACACGACGTTTCTGCTTTCCTCCAACACCCCCGATGCCATTATGGGACTTGACTTACTGAAGCATTTCCGAGCTACTATTAGGTGTTCACAGGACGGAGTTCGAGTCATTCTGTACGATAACCCGACTCTGCTCAGACCTTATCCCTTACGACACATGTTCTCCATCTCTGACGCTGACTCATCCTTGCTCGACTCTCTACCTCTGTATCTGTGGGCCAAAACTGACGCTGACGTAGGACGCATGATGATTGACCCTGTGCACATAACTGTTCGCCAAGATGCGATACTCCCAAAACTCCCACAGTATCGGATATCGCCCGAAGGTGAGAAGGTATTGGTAAAGATAATTCAGTCCTTGGTAGAGGCAGGAGTGGTAGAGGAAGTAGTCAGCAATATTTGCAACAACCCTATCCTACCCATTGTAAAGAAGCAGGGTGAGGGAGATGAGAAAGCGTACCGCTTCATCATCGACCTTCGAGAGGTCAACAAAGTGGTTGTACCTCAGTACCCCGTAGTCTCGGATATCACCACCATTCTGACCCTGATTCCTTCCACAGCCACCACCTTCACTGTAATCGATCTCAAGAATGCATTCTTCTCCATCCCCATCCACCCAGACAGCCGCTACCTTTTCGGCTTCACGTTAAAATCCCGCTCATATAGATTTTGTAGAGCTCCCCAAGGTTACACAGAAAGTCCCAGCATCTATAGCCAGGCCCTCAAGAGACAGCTGGACGCCGTTCAGCTGCCGGATGGAGTGGTGTTGATACAATACGTCGATGATATCCTTTTGGCGGCCGACACCACTCCACTTGCAGTCACTACCACTGTCCAACTCCTGCACTTCCTTGCGGAAAATGGCCACAAGGTCTCCAAGAAGAAGTTGCAATTCTGCCAACCCCAGGTCACCTACCTAGGCCACCTCTTGTCCAAAGACGGGAGAAAGCTTACACCCGATCGAATTCAGGCCATTCTAGAAACCCCTGTCCCAAAGACCCAGAAACAAGTCCGCTCCCTGGTAGGCCTCACCTCCTTCTGCCGGCAGTGGTTGCCAAACTCCAGCCTCATTGTAAAGCCACTGCTTTCTCTACTAGCTAAAGATGTCCCCTTCCCGCTCCCTTGGACCCCCGAATGCCAATCCTCCTTCAAAGAACTTCGAGACGCCCTTTGTTCTGCACCAGTCCTAGGAACCCCCGATTATACCAAACCCTTCTCTCTCTACACTCACGAAAGGGAGGGATGCACTTTGTCTGTCCTGACTCAAACCATCGGCCCCAAGCAACGACCATGTGCCTATTTCTCTGCCACTCTTGACCCCGTAGCGAGAGCCTTGCCTGCCTGCCTTCGAGCCGTAGCTGCCGCTGCTGTCTCTATCGGACAAAGTGAGGGGATCGTACTCTCGAATTCCCTCACAGTATTAGTGCCCCATGCTGTTGACACCCTCCTGAACCAGACTAAGACGCAACACCTGACTAGCGCACGACTGACTGGATACGAACTGACTCTGCTTGCACCCCACATCACGCTGAAAAGATGCACCACGCTGAACCCAGCCACCTTGTTGCCTCTGCCCGAAAATGACCCAAACGTCCCCCCTATACATGACTGTGTGACCCTCACGGACGAACAGACTAGGAGTAGAGTTGACCTCCGAGACACTGCCTTCCCAAACCCTGACGGAGAGCTATGGGTAGACGGCTCTTGCATTAAACTCCCCGACGGCACCACCTCAGCTGCCTATGCAGTTACCACAGCCCGAACTGTAGTTGAAACCGCCCGCATCACGCAACGATCCGCACAGGCGGCAGAACTGATTGCCCTCACACGAGCATGTATCTTAGCAAAGGGGACGACAGCAAACATTTACACGGACAGCCAGTATGCCTTCGGGGTGGTTCATCATTTTGGGCTCTTATGGAAGGAGAGGGGATTTCTGACATCTCATGGCACACCCATCCTGCACGGAGATCTAGTCTCCGCTCTGACTGAAGCGGTTCTCCTCCCCAAACGACTTGCCGTAATCAAATGCCAAGCACACAAAAAGGTGACAGACATCATTGGACAGGGAAATGCACTGGCCGACATCACTGCCCGAACCACAGCTGAGAATAGGACGACGACTCACATGTACGTGACTAGGTCACAAGCAGAAAATGGACGGACGCTAGGGAAACTATTAGGGACATCCAAATGGCCAGCTCACCACACGAATTGACAGAATGGGCACGGGTGGGATTAAAAGACGATGTAGGCTGCTGGTGGACAAAAGACACGAACAAATGGTTGCTACCCAACTCGTATCTGATCCCCATACTGACTATGGCTCATTCCCCTGCACACATAGGATCTGCCCCTATGACCGAACTTGTCTCCCGAGTTTGGCATAACGATAGAATTGCAGACTCAGCCAAACGATTAGTCCAGCAATGTCTAGTCTGCCTGCAACAAAACCCTGGGAAAGGAACTGTCGTACCCCGGGGAGGGTTTGGGGTCCCCAACCATCCATTTGAAGTCCTACAGATGGACTATATCCAGTTAGAGAGATATCAAGGACTGAAGTATGTACTTGTTGTTGTATGCGCTTTTAGCAAATGGGTGGAAGCCTACCCGACGCGTGACAACACTGCCATTGCCACTGCAAAAGTACTACTGAAAGAGTTCTTCCCTCGCTACGGCCTTTGTCGTATTTTATGGAGTGACAATGGCCCCCATTTCGTAGCCGAGGTTATCCAGCTTATCCTGAAGGGGCTGGGGGTACGACAGAAATTCCATGCAGTTTTTCACCCCCAATCTGCTGGACTGGTCGAGCGACACAACGCCACATTGAAATTAAAACTGGCAAAAATAGTGGCTACCACAGGACTAAAATGGCCAGACGCTCTTCCCCTGGCATTGCTGTCAATGCGTTCCACCCCCACCAAACACCACTTGACCCCTTACGAGGACGTTTTTGGCCGACCCATGAGTATCTGGTCTGCACCCAAACCGACATCTATTCACGACGTCCCGGACGTCCTAATGTCTGACTATCTGTATAACCGAACTAAAACGCTGTCTGTTATTCATCATCAGATGCTGCAGGCCATCCCCGATGCTTCCAGGGGCCCCGGACATACCATCCAGCCTGGAGATTTCGTCCTAATTCGGAACTTCCAGCGGGAGAAGAGTCTGGAACCCCACTGGACGGGCCCCTGGCAAGTTTTGATCACCACCCGAACAGCTCTTCGAGTGGAGGGAAAGCGCAATTGGCTGCACGCACACCACTGCAAGAAAATCTCGTCGAATCTGACAACAACCGAAGGCGTGACCACGCAAGAAGAGCTCCTGAACAAAGATCGACCATCCCTGAGCTGCTACCCAGAAACAGACGCGCTTGAACTGGCAACATATCCCGGCCCCACTGTGCCATCCAGAGAAGGGTACAACCTGTGACGAAAGGAGGGAGCTTCGGCTAAATAGACCACTGACTAAGTTTATATTCTCAGAGCGGTGGCCTAACGCTACTAAGGTCGCCAGGAGAGAAGCCAAACGAAGTTTGTGGTTCTGCCCACTACCGAGCCCCCTTGAAGATGATGGAAGCGCCCGATACGAAGATGATGGAAGCACCCGACTTGAAGATGGTGGAAGCGACCGAATATCCAAAGACCCACTACAGAAACCCAAAGACTGACAAAATGCACAGTTCAAAGACTATTGCCTTCTTTGTTACCCTTCTCTTCTGCCTCCTCCTCATGACCACCCTCTGGATCTTGGAAGAAAGCTCACCAGCACATGAGACACCTCTAGCCACTGTACTACCTGTCACCGTGAAGGAACACCACCTGATCTCTCTCTCACCTCAACTCCGAGAAAGACGTAAGGAGTTCTGGAATAACTCCTTCGTACAACTTTTGCACCAGCACAACCTTGCCGCCAATGCCACCAACTGCTGGATCTGCGGGTTGCTTCCGCATGCCACTGTACATTCCATCCCTTTCATCCCCTCACCATTCTCTGTTCATGGCTCCTGCCTCGCCTGGTTGATTCTCCTGCAAGAGAGCTACAGAGATAAGACAATCTCCAGCGAAACCATGTCACACTTTTATCAAGGGGTCTGGCTGAACGAAACAAAAAAAGCGGCTGCACCCTTTTGCCCACTGACGTCCAACACCTCTGTTCACTTGGACATCCCAGCCAAAGAGCGTGTCGAAATGCAGGTGTTCAACAACCCGGCCAGACCTACCTTCTCCTACCTCCGGAAACGAACAGCAGCCACCCTGACTGTGGCCCTATCTGTTGTCAATGTCTCGGGCCTTGTATGCATCGAAGGCCTCGGGACACAATTTGTAGGTCACAGTGCCTGCAACATCACCAGAACCTTGGACACAAATGACCCACCCTCTTTTGTCACTTCTCCAAACATGTACTTTGTCTGCGGTACGAAAGCCTACACCTGGCTCCCAAAAGGCTGGGGAGGTACCTGCTACATTGCCTTCATCCTTCCTCCGACCTATGTGGCATCTGCAAACCACCACCGACAAAAACGAGAGAGAGACATTGAACAAGCCGACTCTGCCGGAGCACAGTTCCTGGACGCAATGAAGGGACTTGTTCCACTCTGGGGTCCAATGGCAAACAGCCGTGCCATCCGACATTTGACCCAGGCAGTTGAAACAACCATGAACATTACAGCTGGCATCCTCACAAATAACACGGCCGAGCTACAAGCGGTCCGCTTGGTGGCCCTTCAGAACCGCCTTGTTCTAGATGTGGTTCTAGCAGATCGTGGAGGGGCATGCCGCATCATTGGGTCTAGCTGCTGCACCTATATACCGGACAATTCACCCTCAGTGTACAAAGCCATTGAACATCTCCACAGACTTTCCTCAGAAGTCCACCAGGAACAAGGAGAATGGTCGCTTGGCGGATCGTTCTGGAGTACTGTAAAGAACTGGGGGTGGAAGTTGTTTACAATTATACTGATACCCATTGTTGTGTTATGTGGGTTCTGCCTAGGAATTCAATGCCTGCCGCCTTTGTGCTCACTATGTGCAAACTGTATCTGCCCAAAGACTCTGGACTTTGACAAGGAACGCATGAGAGCATTGTACGATGTTGAGGTTAAGGATTTAATGAAGATCGATATCGACTAGATAAAATGGCTAGATATGTTGAAAAGGGAGGACTGTTAAAATCTGGTTTGCGATGTCAACATTATCGGCGCCATCTTGTCCCCTTTCAGACTCACGCACACTTGCAGCAGCAGCCATTTTTTTGAAAACCATGGTCTCTCTGCCCACTGCCAATAGCCAGCGCGTCTCTCCCCCTCACCCCCGGCCTCGCAAGCATCCCCGGCGCCCCGACAGCCACCGGTCTCTCCTGCCTGGGCCATAAACGCACCTCCAGCGCGACCCTGCCTCCGAGCCACATCCCGTGCTGAACCCCCTCACTCTTTCATCTCATTCATAGAACAGGCCCTTTTGATAACCTCTTCCTCCCTGCCCGATTGTCCGGCCTGATCCCAGGCCATCACCTAGCCCAACAGATGCAGTTTATTGCCCCCTACAGTAGGACCTCGCCTCACATCAAAGGAGCGGGGATTAATCAATGCCTTCACACCCCTAGATCCGACCGATCGCCCGCATTCCTGTTCCCAGCGGAATGTCCAGCTGCGCGATAGCCATCATGCTGAGATTTATGTGGGGACCCCTACTGTAGATATGTGTGAGAACGGGCCTGAACCGGGGATTCCAAAGATGCCTTTTTCGTCCTTCAAAGCAATACCACGGATGTCATAAATGTAATAAAGCCATAAACTTGTGTATAAGAGGCCAGGCCTCAGAGATGCGGTTAGAGCACCTCGAGAAGATACCCTGTTGTCTGATTTGACGTGTTCTGCTCCGTCGGAAAAAACTCCTGTTTCCTGCCTTCCAGTCTCCAGCGCCTGCCTCTTTGTTTGGTAATATTGAACGGTATGAGAGGCGGCTAACGCCGGGCAAATACTGAAGGGTTCTTGGTCGAATTCGGCCCTGCCTTTTTACACCATCAGCTCCAGCACACCCACAACCAAACACCATCAGCTTCAGCACACCCACACACCATCAGCTCCAGCACACCCACAGCCAGACACCATCAGCTTCAGCACGCCCACGACCAAACACCATCAGCTCCAGCACACCCACAACCAAACACCATCAGCTCCAGTACACCCACGGCCAGACACCACCAGCTTCAGCACACCCACGGCCAGGCACAAATCAGCTCCAGCACACCCACAGTCAGACACATCCGCTTCAGCACACCCACAACCAAACACCATCAGCTTCACCATCAGCTCCAGCACACCCACAGCCAAACACCATCAGCTCCAGCACACCCACAGCCAGACACCATCAGCTCCAGCACACCCACAGCCAGACACCATCAGCTCCAGCACACCCTTAGCCAAACACCATAGGCACCAGCACACCCACAGCCAAACACCATCAGCTCCAGCACGCCCACAGCCTGACACCATGAGCTCCAGCACACCCACAGCCAGACACCATTGGACTGCAGCCGAATAAGTGTCAGATAGAAAAAACCAAAGACAACTGCCTTCTCCATCTGTGCACTCATTATTAGGAAAGAGATGAAGACACACACTGTTAAGGAAAACTACATCACGATGACGTAAGATCGACATTCACTCTCAAACACTGGTCATGTTTATCATTACCTTTCTACAGGAACAGTGCTCCGCTGCCTCTTAACTGGGTTTGCGCTCTACAAATACTACAAAGATACGTTTCGGCAGGGTTTTAGGTGTGGATCACTGACTAAATATCGAGGGACAAAATATAGACTACCCAAAATATCGATGCCAAAATATCGACAGACAAAATATCGAATTCCTATCTACAAACAGGTAAGTACCAAAATATCTAATCCAAAATATCGTTTAAAAATATATACTTTGCAAAAATATCAAATTTCTTAAAAATAATGTAAAATTGAAAAAATATTAAAAATAAATAGCTAAATTATACTTAAAAATACTTAAACTACCTTAAAATTATTAAATAATTAATTTAACTTATTAAAAAAAACATACAATCATATATGTTAAAACATATATATATATATTAACATAATATTAATAAAAAATACACAATATTATTACTGTAGGATAGCGGGAGTGTAAAAATTACTATTCCCACTCCTGGAAGTGCAAAAGTAAGGAAAGCATTGGATAGCGTAGGGGTAAAAATTACTATTCCCACTCCAAAGAGTGCAACAGTAGGGAAAGCATTGGATAGCGTAGGGGTACAAATTACTATTCCCACTCCAGAGAGTGCAACAGTAGGGAAAGCGTTGGATAGCGTAGGGGTAAAAATTACTATTCCCACTCCATGAGAGTGCAACAGTAGGGAATGCATTGGATAGCGTAGGGGTAAAAATTACTATTCCCACTCCAGAGAGTGCAACAGTAGGGAAAGCGTTGGATAGCGTAGGGGTAAAAATTACTATTCCCACTCCAGAGAGTGCAACAGTAGAAAAAGCGTTGGATAGCGTAGGGGCAAAAATTACTATTCCCACTCCAGAGATTGCAACAGTAGGGAAAACATTGGCTAGCGTAGGGGTAAAAATTACTATTCCCACTCCAGAGAGTGCAACAGTATGGAAAGCGCAGAATAGCGTAGGGGTAAAAATTACTATTCCCACTCCAGAGAGTGCAACAGTAGGGAAGGCGTTGGATAGCGTAGGGGTAAAAATTACTTTTCCCACTCCAGAGAGTGCAACAGTATGGAAAGCGTTGGATAGCGTAGGGGTAAAAATTACTATTCCCACTCCAGAGAGTGCAACAGTAGGGAAAGCGTTGGATAGTGTAGGGGTAAAAATTACTATTCCCACTCCAGTGAGTGCAACAGTAGGGAAAGCGTTGGATAGCATAGGGGTAAATTTTACTATTCCCACTCTAGTGAAAATAAATTAATATAATTCACATAATTATCAATTAATCAATTAATAAAAACTAATCACCAATTAAGAATCAATTAATTACCAATTAAAAATGTATTAACAATTTATTCAAAATAAATACCAATAAATAAATTAACATATTTAATTAATTATAATTAAATTACTTCCCACCCTATTCCCCTATAAACTTACAACCCGCTACAGAAAATAAATTAATATTATTCTCATAATTATAAATTAAGAAATTAATTAAAATTAATTATCAACTAAGAATTAATTAATTACCAATTAAAAATAATTAACAATTTATTAAAAATAAATACCAATAAATAAATTACATATTTAATTAATTCTAATTAAATTACTTCCCACCCTATTCCCCTATAAACACACAACCCGCTACAGAAAACAAATTAATATTATTCACATAATTATCAATTGATACAACTTAATTATCAATTAAGAATTAATTAATTACCAATTAAAAATTAATTAACAATGTATTCAAAATAAATACCAATAAATTAATTAACGTATTTAATTAAATATAATTAATTACTTCCCACCCTATTCCTCTATAAACCCACAACGCGCTACAGAAATAAATTACCCAAAAATTCAATAACATAAAATTAATTACTTAAAATAAATTACAAAAAAATACACTTTTCACACATATACTAACATGCAAAACACTTTAAAAAAAATGATATTATTTAAAATTTGATATTTTTATATTATGTACTTCGATATTTTGACTTTATATTTTTAAAATCGATATTACATTACTTACCTTAAAAACTATATTTTTGATGTCTATATTCTGTCTATTCGATATTTTGTAGATTCTATATTTTGGAGTCGATATTTGTGTTACTCGATATTCTGGACTCGATATTTTGACCATATACCGTTAGGTGTGTGTGTTGTGGTGTCAGAAAGGCTAGATTGTGGAACGGGGTACTAATTAATAATCATTTCCTCTAGATAACACAAATGCTGAAGACTCTCTCATTTGAACCCTAAGCAATATATTTTCAGAGAGGCCAACTTCCAGACTTCTATGTCTTTATATACTAGGATTGTCCTTGTATTTATAGGCAAGGGAACATCAGGAGGAGGTTGACACATTTAAATTACTCACTTTCTTGCCACTGTCTTGGGACGAGAGCACAAGGGCTAGAACCACAGCTCTGAGTTAAGAGGGACAGACAGTAGCTTTGAGTTTAGTTTTCTGACCTGATGCTGTTGAAGGAGGTGTTTTGCACATGTTGGAGCGGCGAGGTGCATTGTTAATATGAGACCAGTCCTAAAGCTCAGTAAATGTGCAAACTGGTCCAGTTTGAGTAACATATCTAGGTGTAAGAGTTGTGCAGCCACTTTTGCCTTGAAGTGGAGATTCTCTGGAGTAGATGAAGAATAATTCAGTGTATGCCGGTTTCAGTTTTAAAGACACTGACTACATGCAGTTCAGAATTTAAATGTGGAATCGCTTTGAAAAGTTAAGATGAAGCTTGAGGTCACTGGCAGCCTGTTGGATGTTGGTCCATTTGGGCCGACGGCTCCGTGTAGAGAGAGAATAGAAAAGGCAGGAGCCTTGCTGTGCTCCATGCTTTAGAAGTAGGACCTGGAATCGGTGCCAGGAAGGATTAGAACAAGTTCAATACCTGACACTCTATGGACACATGTTTACCCTGGTAGACAAGATGGAGAGAAGTATTTCATGGTCTGTAATTCAGAATGCCGCTTACAGATCAAGATCAAGTGGTTGCAAACTGTATTTGTTTTGCGGTCTCTTACGAGTCTGAAATGACCCATAGGTGATTTGTCCACAGCTATACAGATGCTAGAGCCAGCAACATAACTCTAGGAGGAGTATGACTGGACAAAGGTAGCTGGACCAGGAATCTCCTAAGGCAAAACCAAAACACCAGCACAAGAGGACACTGGCTCAGCCCTCCAGGAGAAATTCAACAAGCATTTACAATGCAATGGTTTCGCCTTTGGAAAAGTTAGAGTTATTGGCATTGTAAATGACAACATTTTTATTTATGTGTTGGCTTTGAAAACAGATAAATAAATGGCATTGTCATTTACATTGCTATTAGCTTAATCTCTGCAGTCACTCTGTGCTGTCTTGCACTCCCTAGCACTTCCTACGCACTCTGCACTCCCAATGCACTCTGCACTCCCAATGCACTCTGCACTCCCTATGCACTCTGCACTCCTTATGCTCTCTGCACTCCTTATACTCTCTGCACTCCTTATGCTCTCTGCACTCCTTATGCTCTCTGCACTCCTCATGCTCTCTGCACTCCCCATGCTCTCTGCACTCCCAATGCTCTCTGCACTCCCCATGCTCTCTGCACTCCCCATGCTCTCTGCACTCCCCATGCTCTCTGCACTCTCCCCATGCTCTCTGCTCTCCCCATGCTCTCTGAAAACTCACTACTCTGCACACTCACTACTCTGCACACTCACTACTCTGCACACTCACTACTCTGCACACTGACTACTCTGCACACTCACTACTGTGCACTCACTAGCCTGCACACTCACTAGTCTGCACACTCACTACTCTGCACTTTGCACTCACTACTTTGAGTATGTAGAGTGAGTGTGCAGAGTAGTGAGGGCAGAGTGCACTTTGCACTCACTACTCTGCACACTCACTGTACACACTCACTCTGCATTTATATTGTGCACTTTGCACACTCAGTCTGCATTCACACTTTGCACTCATACTCTACACACTCACTCTGCACACTTTGTGTTATATCACTAACTGGCTGTCCGAGGTTAAAAAAATTTAAATTACACTAAATGTCAGGCGCACCATCCTGGCGAGCGCCTGACGTGCCAAAATATGCCCTATTACCGGACTTGTTGTGACCGACACTGCCCCATTGCAGACAAAGTCTAAAACGAAAAATATCCCCAGACCAGTAGCTCCTGAGCATTCAGGCCGGGCTCCGTGACTCTCTGCCCCCAAATGCTTCTGACATGCCTTCCTCGGCTTGGGCCAGTGTTACAAGAACTAGTGCTATTAACAGAGCTGTGTTCCTGATAACGTGCCACTCGCCGTAAAGAAAGCGCTTTGACGCCTGGCCAGCGGCAGCAAGCGCTACATAAATCCAATTACAATATTTTTTTATTTTTTTTAAACATCGGTATGACTTGCTCGTGAATTTACCCCGCTATTCGGCCCAGATCACGGGGTGTCTGAGGCTCTATCCGTTATGTCCTTTCAGTTTTAGCAAGTAGGAGTCCCGGGTCGCTAATGTAAAACCTGCAAGGCCGAAGTGACCCTCGCGACCTCTAGGAGCTGGCACCGGCAGTTTAGCACGCTTAATATCCTCTGTTGCTAAAATTACACAATTAACATAGTTTACCCGTTTTAGAATAAAAGTATAGTAGTGCTTTCTTTCATTTACTAAAAGTCTAATTTAAAGCAATAATCCTTTCGGACTCTGGGGAAATATATACGCTTGTTGCGCTGCCCTTTGGCGCGAACCCAGGTCTCCCAGACCACAGTCAACCGCTCTACCAACTACGCTGATTCATATAGTGCAAACTCGACCCGGTGTCCCAGAGCGCTTTACAGAGTACCCGTTACATTACACCCGAACACAATAATTTCGGTAGGGAGATTAAGGTATTTGCCCAGAATCACGAGATGTTGCAGAGGATCGATCCTTGTTCCCCAAGTCTGGCGGTATCATACCCCGGGCTTTTGGCGACCGCGCTTCCTCTTTTTTTTTTTTCTTTATCATTCATCGTTAAATACTCGAACACCGCTCTCTTATAGCCCGTAGGCCAACTCGAACCCCATCCTGCCACGCGGGTCGGAACGAAAAGCCCCTCCCTCCACCTACCGAATAACGCTGCCCTCGCTCTGCCCGCGATATCGCTGCTCATGTTCTCACCCATGACTTAAAAACAGCAAGCGCCTATCATTTTCTTACTCTGGATAATTAACCTTGCTTTTTCCAGCATATATTTTGATTCTTGCTGAAAATAGGAAAATATCTCTACAATTAAATCGCTTCACGGGGGCCCGAACCCGAGGCTCCCGGCACCATAAACATGTGCTCCAAACGCTACGCTATGGCCTCTCACCCGTTTGCACTCCAAAGCCGCCAGGCCTGACTCCACCGCACGATAACTATTTCCCGGCTAGCGAACGGACAGCGGGGGGGGGCGGGAACGGCGCATGGTCAGCGGGAGGGGGGGGCGGGAACGGCGCACGGTCAGCGGGAGGGGGGGCGGGAACGGGCACTCACCTGGGCTTCTTCCGTCGGCGGTCAGCCGCAGAATGGGAAGGAAACAAACGGACTACAAAAAAAATAAACCCCGCCCACGGCCGCGATGACGACATCGCAGAGGCGGAGAGGGAAAAAATCTCGGGAACGCCCACGAATCTGGTCCCGCCATGACGGACAGATCTCTGTTCCAATGGCTAGCCTCCATTTATGGAGCTAGACAATGGAAGCAGAGGCGGGACTAAGCCCCACACTGTAGGGACATAAGATTTCTCCTGGGCGGAGCTAGGAGCTCCGGCCCCAAGCGAAACCTAAAAAGGGAATTGGCTCAGTGTATGGGTCCATTTCATAAACCGCAAACTGTTAAATCTAAACTACAAATGGAGAATGGGATATCCACATCCTCACATTTGCATTTTAGAATAGACAGACCAGTGCCAAACAAAAACAAGTAAGTACTCAGAAAATCTTGCACATGTCTGTAGAACATGGGTACTCACAAACATTTTCCCGGGGGCCAAAAAGTTTGGTCTTTGGTGTGACCAAGTGCCCCACTGATGCAGGAGGGGGAAGGCATAACGTGGGTGTAGGGGAAGTATAGCATGAACATCAAGTGACTGAACTGAATTGCACAATGTGGAACCATAAAACCGAGGATGAATCCGGGTTTCCCCACTTGACCAAATTGTGTGATTCTGGGCAACTGTTTTATTTTAATTTCAATTTCCCTCCTTTTTTCCATTAGCTCAAACAAGAGGACCTTGAAATATATGACTTTGGGATGTATGCTATACGAAACCAATTCCTGTGTTTGGCTTTAATCACTTTTGTCAGTATTGTCATTCAGGGTGAGGGGGGAGCATGAACATTTCTATATTCATGTTTGAAAACTATCAAATGCTTCTGAATGCACTGCGATAATCTGATTTACTAAGGTGAAATGATTCTACATTTTAATGAAATACACTTTTTGAATTTTGAAAAGACTATCATATTTTTCCATGTTTGTGGTCTTTAAAAATGAAGTTTTCCTAAAGTTAAGGGCTGTGTTACTTCCTTTTCTTAACTACAATTAACTTTTAAATAAGTGCATGATGTTTATTTAATTTTTTTATTGGTAGTGGTAAGTCGAGTAAACAGCAGCCCAGTGCTGCTGTTGCCCAGGGGTCCACATGCAAAGGTCAGGATGGCTGCATGCAGCCCCAGAGCTTACTTTGGGGGATATTCTCAAGAACGTGTGACAATTATTGCAAAATTAGCTTAACGCAACTCTTCACATCGCAATCTATTGTGGGAAAATAACGCTGTGTTAACGTTGTATTCTCAACACGGCGGTACCATGCGATAGTCTCACGATAACGCATCAAATGACCGTGTTAAAATTAACGCGATGCCTAAAAAGTCAGAAACACAAAAGCGAAAAATGCTGCGACGTCTCAAACCGAGATACAAAAATCAGCGATAACCAGTAACAGGCCTGCAATTCCTGCGCGTCATGCGGGAAAATGCACCATAAACGCAGAGAAAAAAAACAGTGAGATGACAATGTACGAGTACAACTTCATATCCGTGATGTAGTACAAATGTCCACTGTCCCGCATCAAATAGGCATCTCCTCACAAACTGTTACAATGTACATTGTCATGTAGTCTGTATGTAAACTTCGCCAATGCATAAAAATGTATGGAACTCACTGTGAAACTGCATCGCCCCTTTAGATTGCAGAGGGGCACTCAACACCTCCTGCAGAGCAGACCATACATCACATCAGTGACGATGGAGACGACCCCCAGGACAACGTCTACGCTGAACTCCAACGGTTCATGGACAACCTCAGCACCCCACCTCCAGGAGCAGGGCAGCCCAGCACCATTGAGGTGAGCCCACCCCCTGCACAGACCACACAGCAGGAAGCACCCACCTCCACGTCTGGCTTCCAGCACCCCACCGAAGAACACATGGCGTTCCAACGCTGTGTGTTAGACCGCCAGAAGGAGCTGGCTGCACAGATGTGGGTGGGGTTCAGCCTCATGGCAGCCAAACTAGATGCCATATGTGGGTGTCTAAGTCCCATCAGAGACCACTTACACTCCCTAACGGACACCCACAGTCCGCCCCATGCCCTCCAACAATCCATGGCTGGCATCGCTGGAGTCATGACTCGGAGATACCAACTGTCTAGTCAGAGTGGATACAGCGATGTCATCCGTGATTTGGGAAACATAAGAAGGAGGGTCATGGAGAACATGGAGCGGATGTAGGCGCAAAGAATGGCTACCACAGCTGCACACGAGAAAGCTATAGATGAGATCTTCCATGCCCTGCAGATCCTCATCATGGGAGTGATACCACAAGACATTGTGCAGATGAATGCTGCTGCTACTTCTACGTCCACATTTCCGGCCCTTGATGTGTCAGTTTCACACAATGCTGCAGACCAAACACCACCATCCACATGTGAGGTGCATGAAACGTCAGAGGACGAAGATGAGGATGAATCTGCCTCAGTGGTAAGAAGGAAGCAGTAGCACTCATCTCCGCCATATGGCTTGTTTCTGCTTGGTTCTGCTCTCTGCATCATGCAATGGAAGAACACCTTCTACCATCCCCCGATACACTCTGAAACACTAACCTTGGACCTCGACATGGACTGACATATTTTGTTTGCTTAACAATGACACAGCAATCAGCCTGCGGACTGGACTCTTTCCCTTCCGTGTAACTTGTCAATCCCAAAGGACTCTGGCTGTCCCTCCACTGGGCAGCATTGCAAAGTGTTGTCTGCATGGCTCAGTACTAAGACACCTTCAACCTGCCACTGAACGTGAATAATACATACTAATACACACAGTCGTGTCATGTCAAGGATTAATCAAGTATGAAAGCATGAACGAATGTAGGGGCAGTGATTCCCCCTTTAGTCCATGTTGCTCATGTTGTGGGACTTGAGTCACAGGGTGCAACCCTGCATCATGGTGGTACATATTAGGCCCCAAAAGAAGGCCTGTTGTCAATTGTAGGTCACAAATGACAGCCTATATGTAATGATTTGGGACACATGTGAATGCTGATGAGTGGGATTCCGTACTATTTTTGACACACAGAAATGGCATTTAGAATACGTGACACCCTAAACACCCTCTCTGTACAGCGGTGACACACCCACCATCTATTTTCAAATGATGAGATTGCTAGCACTACATGTTGCACTTACACTTGTCAGAGTGATGTGCTTGTACTTAGGAGTAACATGCACTCAGGGAATGTGTGTTGTAATGAATTCATTTGCACATGCTGTGCCTGTGGTCATTTTGTACTGTCCCATATTTGTTAATGACTGTGACAATATGACGTGCTCATGTGAAGAAATTGTCAATGATGGTGTTCCTACGGGCTATTCCTGCTGCGGCTGCAGTGGGGTGTGGTCCACCTGTCTCATCTTCCTCATCATCGTCTGGTGCATCTGGCACTTGTATCCATGGGGCGTTGGTGCGTACACATATGTTGTGCAACACACAACATGCAACGATCTTCTTGCACGCGATGTCTGGCCGATACAGGAGCCTTCCACCTGTGATGTCCAGGCACCTGAAACGTGACTTCAACACGCCAAATGTGCGTTTCAGGATGCCCCTGGTGCATTTGTGGGCCGCATTGTACTGCCTCTGGGACTGTGTTTTCGGGGTTCTGAACGGTGTTGTCATCCAAGGGCAGAGTGCATATCCTTGATCACCTGTGACAGTGCAGAGAGACATGACACAGTAATCAGCCTGTGCATGATGTGTTGGCAGGCTCACTGGTTCATTTGTGTGTGATATCTGTGACTTAGTGATTCCTGTTTGACATGTACTGCTTGTAGCAAATGAGCGGCATCAATGTGTATTACGTAGCCTCACTACTGCTCCTCCCTCCCCGAGCCTATTTACTAGTGTGCGCAGCGCGGTTGCATCACTTGCACTCCTACGGTACACCATTGTTATGCCTGTCTGCACATGTCCACAAGCTTGACAATGACACTGTGATGTTGTGCATTCAAGGTGGGCGGCCACGTGTGTGTAGGCCTATGGTAAGGATAGGGCGGACACACATGTAGAGTTCATGGCTGGCTGAACCCGCGATGCGGTTGAAGGTAGACCTTTGGCTTATGCTGCGGTAATAGCGACACACACAACAGTTGGCATGCATGATCCCGGACCCCGAGCGGGCTTGTGCTCCTTCATTTACCCCTTCGGTCAAGCCTGCTCTCCGGGGGCATGCTACATTGCAACATTGTCCATTGCGGGATGGGTGGCGCCAACACTACAACAGAGACACACGCACCAATTACTTCCTTGGCAAGGCAAAAATGTAACCATGCCCAGGGTCCCTGGTTGATTAACCACGCCCTTAAACTAGAGTGTCGTACGCCAGCCCACTCTGCTTACGCTTAAAGGGGGGTACGACACAGCTACATGTCCCAGGTCTTCCCCACTGCCTGAGGTGACATGGTTGCGTCCGCTGTACACAGCACAATGTTATGTGGTAGGGCCCGGGGCCCTCATGCATACATAATGACCACACTTAGATAGTTTGTGGAACTGGCTACGGGCACGTATGCTGGCTCCTTTTATTGCCAGGGTCACATGTCCAGTGACGCCTGCGCTGGATTGGTGTGGGGTGAGTGTAAGCCAGCCCTCAGGGAGTGTTTGGTGCTGGCAACAACTACAACAGTGATCAGACAATCAGAAGTTCAAAGTTCACACAGCAAGGGTCCATGACTTGAGCTGCACAGAGTTAGTGGCGCCGGATGCACTGCAGCCGGCCCAGGCACACTGCCATGGGACGGTGACTTGCAGTGCAATGAGGTAGGGCCACGAGAGCTGAGCGGGTCCTCATCAGGTCCGGATTGAGAACCGAAACCGGCCCTGGCAAAGTGCTCGACCGCCTCCCCCCCAGGGGGGTGTTGGAGGTGCCGCCGAGCTCTTTGCCGAGGCCGGTTTTTGGCCAATTTTGGTACAGGGCCGATTTTGCAGCTAAGCTGCAAAAATGGCCCTGTAACAAAAACGCCCCCCAGGGGCCCAAAACTGTCCCCCACCTGTGCGGCGCACCGGGGGATTGCCCGGTGCCCGCTATGGCCAGTCTGGTCCTGGTCGTCATCAATGCCCATGGAGAATGTCGCATAGTGTTTCGGGGGACAGTGGAAGGTGTTCTTCCAGGGCCTGATGCAGAGGGCAGAACCAAGCAGAAACAGGCAATATGGAGGAGATGAATGCTAGAGACTCATTCTTAACACCAAGTCAGTATCAGCTACATGATGATGAATACAATCCCCAGGCCATATACTCAGCCACCACCAAAGTTCAACCAGAGAGTGTCCATGAATTTCGGGGCACAGAGTTAGTGGCACCAGAGCTGAAAGGGGATACAGTCTGTGATGAGGCCTGTACAATGATATAAACTCTGCCATAAATAAATCAAGACTCAGTCCAAATGTGTGACCTACTAGACCGCAGTGTAGGCCGGAGACAGCGGTGGAGTACGTCAACGAGAAAGGAGAGCTGGGGGCCTATGTCACGGAGGCCAGCGATGGTCTGAGGAGGCTGCCATGGTCGTGGGCCTTGGGCTTGGAGCTTGCACCGGCCTGTGGTGGGCCCTCTTTCACACGCCGGTGTCGGCAGGTGAGCAGTGATGCCTGGGTCCGCAGGTGCGGGCAAGACGGGTCTGGGGACCCACCGCCTGGGGTGCAGCAGGGGCACAGGGTCGAAGGCACCACCGCTCATGGCGTCGGCCTCCTGGCGGGGTGAGAGACGCCACCCTGGCAGACACGTTGGCCATTATTGAAAAGAACCACGCCCAGAGCATTTGGCTTTTTATTCACACCACTAAGCTGGCCTGGCAAACGCCGGGCCAGCCCACTCCGTTCACGCTTACGGGGGGACGTAACAAGCTACATTTCCGCGATCTTCCCCACTGCCTGGGGTAACATGGTTACGTCCACTGTCCACTGCACTCCAAACACCAGCAGTATATGTCAACATGGACATGTCTGTGGTCTGCATACTGCAGTGTGGCCAGCACATCCACGCCACATTTGGCATTGTGTAAATTTTTATTCATGGGTACACTTGCCTCCTTCGCACATGCCTGGTTCCCACCTCTCCCCACATTCTGCTATTGTGTGGCTGAGGTGCCATGCTGTTGATGGTTTGTGTACATGGCTAGCCCAGGTTACAACAGTAAGTTGTGCTGTTGTGTCTGGTAGGTGGGCATGTTGTTTGGCATGTTTAATGTGAGTTTGTAACATGTTTATTCCCAGATTTGGGAATTGCATGATTTTGGAGTTGAGGTGTGTGGTGTGTTCATTTGGTACTAACAAACAAGCAGTGCATAGGTGCCATCCTGGAAGCCCTGGTTAATGATGGACTGTCGGAAGCTGTAGGAATCATGCATACTGCCTGGGTAGTTGGCGACGATGTTTGTGAAGAGTCCCCGGTGGTCCACTATTTCCTGCACATTGATGGAATGCGTGTGCTTCCTGTTGCAGTAATTGTGTGCAGTGTCGGAAGGAGGCACAAGTCGGACATGTGTGCAGTCAATCGCCCCTAACACGTGCGGGAAGCCAGCTATGGTGTAGAAGCCTTGCTAGGTCTCCAGCTGTTCCTGTGCAGTGTGTGGGAAGTGAAGGTGCCGGGGTACCAAGCTGATAATGGCATCCAAGACAGTTGTGATGAACTTTGATAGGGCTGGCTGTGAGACCCCTTCGACTCTGGCAGTTGTTGGTTGGAAGGTGTCAGAGGTCAACAGGTGCAGCACAGCCAGCAGCTTTGTCTGCGGAGGGATGTTGCTTGTCCGCTGTGTTGGTACAGTCAGCCTGTGGGCAATGATAGTCAGGATGCGGAGGATGGTTGTCCTTTTGAGCCTGTAGTGCGCAATTATATCCTCTGGTGTTGAGTCTGTGAGGCTGGGGTGTTTTCTGAGGGTCCGCTGTTTTTGTCTGTGCTATCTCTGTGGTAGTCCGGAGGGAGGCAGGGGGCGTACCTGGGGGTGGTGGCAGGGGGTGTTGTGGCCCTCTTGGGGCTCTGGGCTGCATGATCATGGCATCTGTTGTTCTTCAGGTGTGGCTCTGGGCTGGGCTCCCTTTTATGGTGCAGGTTGTCGTCCGACTTTACACCAAGTAAGAGCAGGTATTAAATCCCTGCTGCTAACGCACCTTATCGCATGTTTTGTGATCTTATCGACAATCTGGCTGGTCATCGAGAATTTTGCGAAGTAGTGTTGTCGCGGCTTTTTGCACGGGACCGCCATCTCTGCATATCATTAGCGTTTGTTGCCGCTGTCATCTGTGGCGATGTTTTTTTGCGGCTGCTATCGCAGGAAAACTGGTGATTTTGGCTGTTAGCACGAGCTTGTGAATATGGCGATAACTTTATCGCCACTTTGACTGCGATAAAGTGCGCTAACTCAGCAATAAGTCTTGAGAATATTTCCCTTTGAGTATCACTGCTGTAGAACATCCAGGGAGCGTCACATTAAGATGAAGATACTAAGGGCCTCATTTACGATATTTTGACTCACTGCAGATCAGCAAGCCTTCCTGTTGCACTACCAATGCATCAAAATAAAAGGGCAGAAATGTGCAGTATCTACAAGATACGTGGCATTCGGCACACAAACAGCAGCTATGCGCCAACTCACACACACTTGCCTCATGTTGCAAGGGTGCCTACATTGTGGGGATGGTTGTTTTTGTGCAGGAGGGGACATATTCCTGCATAAAATCATTAATTAATGGCATTGCAGCACGCATAGAAAGAGGAAAAAATACATGGAAATATAAAAGTATTTCTCCCCGTTGAGCCACTCCTATGCCACCCCTGGGGAGGCGTAGGATTCTGACACATTCAGAGCTTTAGAAAATGTTGTAAACCTGGGAATGTGTCAGGTTCAATGGATTTTGCCTGAGAACACCCTCAGCAACATCCATGGAGTGCCCCTTTCAGGCAGAGTAATGCGTGAAGGGGCCCATATTTACAAGGCTGGGAAAAGTCACGAAGAGTGGCTTTAGGTGGGCGGTGTGTCAAACACAGTGACGCACCGGCGGCACAATGGGCTTGTAAATGAGGCGCTAAGAGTGTCACAGCAATCTGAGGTTTAGCCAGGATCTTCTTTTTTGGTGATTTGGTACAACAATGCCTCTGAAAGTGCGAAAGTTGCATTATTACATAAATCACAGCAACAATCCACTGCCATCATAACTGATGATTGAAACAAGAGGGAAAGGAACAGGAGCATACATGCTTTGCAATGTTGCATTTGTAAACTGCTTACTGCCAAGTCTCCACAGCCTAAGCACACTGTAGCTAGAACTTTTACTCTAAACCAGTCACCATCATAATGCAAAGGCTGTGACAAGGAAGAGGCATGAAGTGATAATGCAAGCAGGAGTACACAGCTGAAAACCATCACATTTCCAGGTAACGCGTTGGTTCATCCTGCTGGTATTGGAAGGCAGAGAGAGTGAGAGAGAGAGAGAGAGAGAGAGAGAGAGAGAGAGAGAGAGAGAGAGAGAGAGAGAGAGAGAGAGAGAGAAGAGAGAGAGAGAGAGAGAGAGAGAGAGAGAGACAGAGAGAGAGACAGAGGCAGAGACAGAGAGAACAATGAAAGGGAACATGGGAGCAAAGGAGAGAGAAAGAAGCTGGGGAGAGGGGCCAAATGCTTCGACATGAGGTAAACTTGGAGGGACGGAAGAGGCTGGCTTTTGTTGATGCTTGAGTATCTCATGGCTGCCATTTTCAAAGACTTTGTGGATGAAGCGCCACCAGAAGCAGTGACTGGGGCTAGGCTACTAGGACATTCTGGAGTCAGTGATGTCTAGGTGGGTACATAACGGTTGATCCGGGGGAATAGACTAACCCTGGGCGTAGTGGGGCGTAGTGGGGCTCCGCGGAGCTACGCGGAGAGGGCGAGAAGCTACGCCCACTCCCGCACTCCGCGTAGCCCCACTACGCACCTCCCTCCCGCTCTCCCCTATATACTTTATTTAAGCAATTACACGGATTAAAACAACTTAAAGCACTTACCTTGTCCGGGGCTCGTCCGGGTCTCCATCTTTGAATAGCGTCCTTTTCCTGGATACCAATGCGCATGCGCGGGCGGCCATTTCTCCTGAGAAATGCGCATGCGCGGCCGCCCGCGCATGCGCATTGGTATCCAGGAAAAGGACGCTATTCAAAGATGGAGACCCGGACGAGCCCCGGACAAGGTAAGTGCTTTAAAATTGTTTTAATCCGTGTAATTGCTTAAATAAAGTATCTAGCGGAGGGCGGGAGGGAGGCGGGTGGCGGCCGACTCGGCTACGCTCACGGAGTGGGCGTAGTGTTGCCGGCTACGCTGTCTACGCAAAATGCGTAGAAGGCAACACTACGCCTACTCCGTGGGCGTAGCCGATTCGGACGCCCACCCTTAGAATAGACCTTCTATTCATTCTGACATTAAAGTGTAAAAAATCTTTTTCTGGGATGGGGCCAGGCCAAGTGCAGCTTTTAAGATGGGTAGCGATAAACCTTACGTGTGACGATGTGTTCACTAGAATGTGTTACCATGAACCCCTATGGCTGTAGTAGAGCTTGGAAGGGCTTGGCATTGTAGTGCAACTGTCCCAAATGTCGCTAGAACCGTCTGCCTAATGGTATATGTGAAGGGTCCGAAAGTATTAGCAGCTATGTTATGTGATCTTTGTGAGACGTGCTGTGGTGGTGACATGACACTGTTTGATGGTACCCGACGTGAGGTATTTTCGTGCTCACCTCCCGGCAAATTAGGGGGTGACAGTTGTGGCTCCCTGTGGTTGCCTATGGCATTATCATGGTATTTCCACTATAACTGATTAATGGCTGTTTGGACAGGCATTGCACCACTTGTGTTATCCTAAGCATCTTGTTGAGAGCATGTAGAAAGTGTTCAGCTTCTTCGCCAACACAATTCCCGTAAAGATCTTGCAATGTTGGAACCGGAGGTGTGAGGCACACTGTGTGAAGTCATGGCTGTGGAACCAGGAACCATTGCCAGAATGCATGAGTGTTGGGGGGTTGTGTTCTGCAACAATCTTGTTATGCTTCAAAGCTATTAGCATGAACATTTGATTTCAAATCTGGTTCTCACGCTATTCTGTCAAAACATAAAAAAAGTTTTTTTAGTGTTGTAACGTCACTAAGGGTATCACTCACTTCTTCAGGTTTCCCTCCGTCTTGCTCAAGTCTTCGGAGACCCCAGCGAAGTAGGGTAATAGTAATAAATCGCCTCATTTTCTCTCTCAGATGCCCATGGACCTAAGGGTGGCAGTGGGGTGAGGGTGGTACTCTTGTGCCACCAAGCTCTGTTTCTCCTGTCAGCCACGGGTTGACAGAGGCCTGTGGCTGGCAGTAGAAGCACAATCAATGCTCATGGACACAGGCTCTCTATTCTCTAAATGAGAGTGCAGAACACAGTAGTACGTAGAGACCCAAGTGTCTCCAGTCTGCCAAATTATTATCACTGGGATTTAATGCAAATTTAAGAAAATGGAAAGGTAACAAAAACCTTATGGAGGTCATACTCACCCAAGGAGTCTCAATTTTGAATGATCCATTTCCATGGAAAGACCCCAAAGGAACAGCACTTACAAGCGATTGCTGCTGAACAAAGATGCTTTTTCTTCTTAGCAATGTAAAGTACAGTGCCTAGAAGATGTGGGATCAAACGCAACCTACCTTCAGATCGCACAGCCTGTTGTATTCACACTAGAGGCTGTAAAGAGGCTACTGCCAGAGGTAAGAAAGCTCCCGCTCAGGCCCATATTGCTGAATCCAACTATTCTACCAGAAATGGTTGTAGATCTACTGGTAATGGTCCCCCACAAACCCTCTCCTAGGCTTACCTCCTCTTCAGATCTTTGCAGTACCTTTCTGCTAGTCTTTACCAACAAGACAGAATCCGTACAATCCTGACTGGCCTCAAACTCCGCACAGCCTCCAGATCTGTGCTCTCTCCCCTCCCTCCAACCTTCAGCGTGCAGGTCCCTTCTTTGAGCTGGTCTCTGAATCTGACTCAAGCCTCACACTGGGCTAATTCATTAAACCCTCCCTTCTTATAGATATTGGTAATGCAAAAGTCATCACACTGTGCCTCCCAGCTTTAACAATGATCACCAGACTAATCAGTTCTGCTCTGTCCTGTGCAACTATCATCGAGCCCCTCAAACCCACTGTCATCACACCAATATTAAGGAAACCCACTACTTATAGTAATGACCTAGCAAACTGCAGACTCACCTGCAGCCATCCCTGAATTGTAAAGGCAACTGAAACCGCTGCCACTGCCTGTTACTCACCCACTTGGAATCTAACTACCTGCTAAGTGACTTCCTGTCATGCTTGAGACCCCAGAGGGCCACAGCGACTAGCCCACTAACCATAAGGGAAGTATTCTTCAACTGTCAAAACCAGTGCATCCCTCATGCACTCATCCTAACATATCTCTTCTTAGCTTTCAACACCATCGATCAGCACGTACCAAGATTAAGACTATTTTGGCTGCCATCATTGAGGTAGAAGCTGCCTGGTTCACTTCCTTCTTGTTAGACTGCACACACCATCCTAAGATAGGCTATTTCTTCCCTAAAAAAGAGGGCATCAAGTACTGCATCCCTAAACTATCCACCCTGTCCCCACTGCTGTTCGGTATAGACATGGCTCCAGGGCTTTAAGTGGGATGAAAAAACTGGGGGTCTCTCAAAGGGGCGTGGCCGATGTATCTAAGGGCATGGCTTAAAACACGAACTAGAAAAATCTGTGCTTTGCATAGTGTGCCGTCCGACTGGTATTTTACCGCTTCTGTCATTGCATCCAGAAATATAACACAAGTACCATTACACCTACCGAAAACCAAAACTATTGACTTTTCAACGGTTGTTAGTTGCATGAGCAACAACTATGACTTTGTTGATTATAATATGACAATCCTTCAGTTCTGAATTGATGAGACTGTGAAAGAACTTTAACGAGTCTCTTCAAAGTCACCCTAAAGGCAGAATAGGGTGGCACTGCGGCAGAGTTAGGATTTTTTTTTCACCCAGAGGGTGATGGCAAAAACGGAGAGCCCCATAGGGACCCGTCTCGACACCTGCTTTTTAGAACTGACGGTGCTCTCAGAACTGGCAGGACCCGGCCCACTTAAAGCCCTGCATGGCTCTTCTTTCTGACATCTTCCAAGCTGCGGAATCCAAATATGCAGATGTCACTCATATCCCTTGCAAGATTGTAGAAGAACCAGAAATTCTTCTCACCTTGTCCCATTGCCTCTTTCAGGTTCACCGATGATGCAGAACAATTGGCTATGCTTTCATTGCGGTAAAACCAAAATCCTCCTACTGAATGCAGGTATTTCAGAACCCTTCCCTCTACCCTGGTCTACAGAATTGGGTCCCTTGCATCCTCTGTGGCGTTCATTCACCACTCAGATAAACATGACCACTGAAATGACTTTGTATCACCTTATTGCCAAAACGAAGTCATGTATGAAAAATGGTCCCATGTTAACTTGTCTTTTTGGGGTAGAGTACAGGCAGTGAAAATCATTATAGTGCCCTGTTTCACCTATGTTTTAGGTATGTTGCCTTTGACAGTTAAAATATCAATATTGTAAGATATTCACAAAGGTCTTAATACCTTTATATGAGATCCCTGAGACCTAGATTTAAAATCTCTAAATTGATTGCTCACAAGCGATATGGGGGTCTTAGTTTACCGTGAATTGAGCATTATTATGCAGCCCTCCATTTATCTCAATTGGTTTATCTTTGGCCCAGACAGGATGATCCCCCACTATGGGTCCTCATTGAAAGACAAACTGTACAGGCAACTTCAGGTTTGCTCATGTTTTACACTCATAAATAACCTGCTTTACAAACTTCCAACCCTATTATTCAATCTATGCTTAAGATTTGGATACATGCCGACTAACTCCTTAAGAGTGACCCAAGATTGCATGGAAAGGCCCCCATATGACATAACGCTGATATTAAAATAGGTAAACAGACTATATCCCTGGCTATATGGGCGAGAACAGGTATTCTAACGTTGGATCACTTACTCGCTTTAGAAGGTGAGCTTCAAACCTTTGAAATGCTTCAGATAGAAACTCAACTCCCTACCTCCCAAGAGGGGAAATACTTACAACTAAAACAAGCCCTATTTCGTAGACTAGGACCATTTCCTTGGATAGTTGAGGATTCCCCAGTGTTACAATATTTAAAAACTGGGGCAAATTCAAAGGCGAAGTCTCTGGATTTTATAACCTCATAGTACACAAATTACACTCATACCCATTACTAGCACAACATCATGTCAAATGGCAAATGTTAATTACTGTAGCTTAATGTTTAAGTTTATGTTTGTGGGATTTATAAAGCGCGTGACCACCCTTGGGCATCTCAGCGCTACCAGATAAGGAGAAAGACCGCCAACACTTAATCCACCGGGAAAAGCCAGGTTTTAAGCCTTTTTTTAAAGGAGAGTTCATTTTCATATGTTTATGTTAATCCGATGAGGAATGGGAGGATGTTATTATGAACATGGATAAGGGAATCAGTGAGGTCAGAATGAAATTTACAGTTTTCAACATTTTTCATAACTGGTACTGGTCACCACAAAAACCCAAGTCAGCAGGTTTACTACACCAATCTACCTTTTGGAGGTGCCCTCAGGAGGACTGCGATATACTATACATTTTATTCCAATGCCTAATTTTGAAGGAATATTGGTCTCCCTAACTACCTCTCTACACAGAGCTATACAAGTGTCCATTCCTTTAAAAATGAGTTCTATTACATGATGTTACTGATCTCCCAATTCATACAAACCATACAAGGCGATTGATAGCTATTGCACTAACTGTAGGAAAAATATGTATATTAAGTCATTGGAGAACACCACAATGTCCTACACTTGATCAATGGCTTATTGAAATGTATAAAATATCATCATATGAAAAACTCATTTTTAAATTGAAGGACAATGTTGGAACTTTCATCCAAAGTCGGAACCCCTTTCTAGCTAATAAATATTCTAGTTCTGGTAATATTTCAGATTGTTATGCTAATTAGGAACTACAGTAAGGGAATCATTTATTTTTTCATTTCCTTATTAATTCATTACCATCATTATTTATATTCATGCTGTTGATGTTATCATTAGGACTGTTGATGCTTTAGCCAGTAACACTGTTATTTGAATTAGGACTTACTGTTCACCTATTGGAAATTGTTGAGTTAGTGAGTGTTGCAAAGACATCTTGTGTCCTGCGCCCCCCCCCCCCCCAACTTTTTGCTGACTAGAACTGTTGGTAACTGACTCTGACGGACCCTGGGCTCTGTTTAACCAGGCCCAGTGCCAGTGCCAAGCTAAAAGGAACACGTCAGAATACAGTTAAGATACCCAACATATACTAGGGTACACTATGGTATGGTGTAATGGTGTAATTGGCCTGACCTACCCCATAAGCCCCTAGTATGTAATAGGGCAGGGGATTGAAACTACCTAGGAGTCTCCAGTATCCTGGAGCATGGCAGTTTAGAGGCCAGCAGATTTTCTGCACTAGCATGTGTGCAGTGCTGAAGCCTGAGGTCAGTTTAAAAGCATCCCTGGTGGCCAGGACAGCTTTTAAACCTTAAATTGTGCCCAAACTCGACTTTGGGGGTAGGGGACCCTAAAAATGAAGAACCTACCATGTTTTTGCATATTAGGGACTCCCGGGTCACCCCTAGGTATCCCAGGGGTGGGGGGTCAGTTATCTATAAGGAGCGCCCTTATAAAATGAGTTTAGAAAAAGTCAGATGACAGAAATCCCATAACTTAACTGCAGAAGCAAACAATCAGAGGAATGCGGCACCCTGTCAGTTTAAAAAACATCTTTTGGTAGTCCTTTGAAAATCTGCCTTCCTGTTAGTAAACCGAGTCCCAGAGAAGAGTGGGCTCATGTTCCTCTGTTTCCTAAGACAAAAACGTTTTGTCATTAGATTGCCCCTAGGAGAGGGCCTTTAGGAATCGGACTTCACTTTTCAAGCATTCGTGCTTGTGGCAGCATTTACCTTGCGGGAGCGAGCAGCAGCGCGGCCACGTTAATTACAAACAGATGGCCCCTGCGCGCCACTGCTTGCTCCTGCAAGGATGCCGCCACAAGCTCAAGTGCTTGAAACGTGCAGACCGCTTGTTGTCCTTGCTTCCATTACATCAAACACGGTAACAAAGAAAGTGAACAGAAACTCTGGGGCAGAGAATAGACCCATCACAAATATTAATTTGAAAAGGTGTTGAAGTGCAGAATCTGCTTTTATGTACAAGGACAACTTGCATTTTTTGTGTGAGATTCTCTTAGCTGCAATAAGCTAGGTTTTCAGCCAAAGAGAGAGGCAAAGGCTTCGAGTGCAATTATACACAGGGAACTGCTTTAAATCAAACAGCGCCCTGAACTGCTTTAGATCTCCAGTGATAAAGACTTGGCAAGCACTATTAAACAGAAGCCCCCTATATATGGGACACGCAGCGCTCCCTCTATGGATGCTTACAAAAGGGAACACAAAAAGGAATACTTGTCACACAAATATAAGACTAAAATTTCACTTGTAAACAACAGTCTTTTAATAACCTCCTTTTACAAAAGTCTACCTACCAACCAGAGCATTTTTTTTTAGTGAAGTGCAGCTATTCTTAGTGCATCTGTCTCCGCCACACCAATTAGCACTTTCATGTAAATTCGGAGAACAGCATCCATATAAGACAAGCATTGGCATAGCCAATAGGTCTCGCTTTTGGGACCTTATAAGTATTTAGTCATGCAGCACAATATCCTTGGTGCAACAACATCAACTGTTGCATGGCTAAATACTTATAAGGTCCCAAAGGCGAACCTATTGGCTATACCAATGTGGTTTAATAGGCAATGGGGAAATGCCCTAAGGTACTGTACCACTCCTCTACGCTCAATAGATATTACTGACGCGCTTGGACCTCGAGCAGGATGTAATTTGCATGTTAGGTCACCCTCAGGGCGCTAATCCTGGTGTATAATAAATATACAGAGATTCTTCGTAATGTTGCCTATCTATTATCACAATTGCTCCTCCTTTGTCCGCCAGTTTAAGGATGATAGCTTCATCAGATTTTAGTCTAAGTAGGACCTTTGTTTCTTCTTTGAGGAAACTGTTTTTTTACATATTTATTCTTATTTTCAAATGTATATACCTCCTGTAGGCTAAATTTCTCATAAACCAACAATTCCAAAGGAATATTTCTTGAGGCGGGGTAGAATGTGTGAGGTTTATTCATGCCAGAGTATCCTTGTGTTGAAGGGTTTTCATTTGTGGAGAAAACATTTTCAAGTGTGGTTTCCTAAAGAATTGTAATAGTTTTAATTTCATTTTCACAAAATCTTGTTTTGATGTGGGTATGAATGGCAATCCTTTTCTCAAGAGACTAGCTTTTGCTTCATCCAGAAGCCTGTTCAATAGAGTATAACTAGGGAGTTAGGGGCATATGTATGAAGAAACCATTTTGCGGTTCTCAAATTGCGATTTTTAGAGAATCGCAATTAGAGAATCGCAAAATGCAATGTAAGTAGTATTTTCTCAAAATTTAGGAAATCCTACATATTCCTTATTTGCGAATCGCAAATTGAGATTCGCAAATCAGGAATACCTTCCCATTAATTCCTATGGGCTAGGAGACCCATAGGAATGAATGGGAAGACATTCTCAATTTGCGAATCTCAATTAGAGAATCGCAAATTGAGAATGCAATTTCAAGGGTGCCAGTGTGTCAAAAGGACACCCTGTTGCAACCCTAAAATGTGCATGTGCGCACATGTGGCACACATAAATGCCCTAGGGGTATGTATGTGCGCCACATGGCACTTTGAAAAATGCAAAAAAAATGCATTTTTCAAAGAAATCGCAAATGACCACCAACTTGAAGTTGGTGGTAATTTGAGATTCCTTAAGGCCTAATTGCACTTTTTCTGTGCTTCTTACATTGCATTTAAGGAATCACAATTTGCGATTCCTTAAATGCAATCGCAAAAATTGCGATTCCCAATTTTGTGATTCCTTATTTTGCGAAGTCAGTTTTTCTCTCATACATACCATTAAGCCCAATTGCGATCGCAAACGCCAAAATTCTGTGAATTTTGGCATTTGCGGAATGAATGTTTTGCCCGGCCAAACATTCATGTACACTTTGCAAATTCCCCACCAGGTTGTAATGCACAGCCTGACGGAGAATATGCACAGGTTCCCTGTCCCTATCTGAGGGCCAACCAATCAAAACACTGCGTTGCAGTGTTATGATTGGCTCTGGGAAGCTTGTGTACCCGGGTGCTTCCTGTAGCTTCTTCCGGACTGGAATTAGGAAGAGAAGTGAAGCGGAGACAGAGGAGGGGCGGCGGAAAAGGTAAGTGCATTTTTAATATGTATTTTTCAACCCCCCACACCCCTGCCCCGCTCGCCACTCCTGTTCCCTACCAGCTTCCATTGCATGTTGCTGTCTAGACCAGCCGGGCAATGACCCCCTGGCTTAACAGTACATCCCAGGATCCACAAATAGGACGCCATGAAAGCGCAGACAATCCAAGTTAACTTCAAGGCAAGGGTGAGTACCCTCGCTTCAACATACTTCAAATACTCAGGGTCAGATTTCCAAGAAAGTGACGCATCTATGAAGATGCGTCACTTTCCCTGCGTAACTTTGAGAAAAAACCTTGCGCCACTATGGATGCACCGTATTCACAATACGGCGCACCATAGCGCAAGAATTGACAGATGCATCAGCAATTCTGATGCATCTGTTGACGCAAAAGTCACACATTGCTGGAGTTGTGTCGCAAGCACGACGCAACTCCAGCAATGCAGGGGAATGCCTGTCCTCATTGTGCTGCGTCACTCCTTACGCCTGCTTCAAGCAGGCGTACGAATTTTACGCAGTCGAGTCCTAGAAGTGGCACAGTGACATCTAGTAGATTTTGCTGCATCACTTCTACAAGGCTTTTTTGCGTTGGAATGTCCACCCTGCATACATTATACCTGACGCAGGTATAATGTGACGCAGGGCTTTACAACGTGAAGCATCTCCCTAGATGCGTCACGTTGTAAATGGGCCGCATTTTTATGCTGCTGCTGCGTCACAAAAAGTGACGCAACTGCGGCGCAAAAATTACGCAAGGGGCTTGTAAATCTCCTGCTCAGTTGTCGCCCTACACAGGGTTTTTGAAGTGAGAGGAGATTGGAGACCGGAAGAGGCCAGAAGAGACCAGAGGCCCCCCTCAATCTAAATACTCAGTTGTTGCCCTATATATGTGGAAAGAGAGGCGGCGACAGTAAGAACGGTAACCAGGGGGCTATAAGGTTGGCCTTGTTGTGTGGTTGAGCCCTGGGTAGTGGAAATGGCCCAACTAGGTTCAGGCACATCTTGAGGCCCAGGTGTGCTCCCACCAATGCACACCTACTGACTGGGTGACACTCATGATAGCCAAGTCACTTGAAGATTGGCTTACGTATTTGACTGGGCAACTAAGGCCCTTAGCCCGGGCACGCAAGACACGTCAGCAGCCTTCGGTATTTTGCTCCAGCTGGAAACTTTCCTACATGGTCACATAGAAATGTGAGGGTAACTCCGCTCCGCCAGCGGAGTTTGTGGAGATTTGGCTACTACGCGCTCTGTTGAGAACGAGGAGGTAGGCAAAACTCCATCTCTGTGGCGGAGAAGAGTTAGCCACTTCCTCGCCCTCTCCCAAATTCTTTAAAAATGAAAAAAGAAGGCACTTACCTGCGTGTCAGCCACCTCCCCTGCCTGGCCTCTCTCTTTCCTGCTCCTTTAACGTCCTTCTTCATAGAAAAAAACACTACATTGTACGTCTTGCGAGTGTGCATGTGCAAGACGTACAACATAGTGTTTTCTTAATTGAAGAAGGACGCTCGAGGAGCAGGAAGGAGAGCGGCCAGGCAGAGGAGGTGGCTGACACGAAGGTAAGTGCCTTCTTTTATCATTTTTAAAGAATTTGGGACGGGGGAGGGAGTGGAGCAGAACGAAGCGTAGCTCCAATGAGTTTTTTTCAAACTCCATGGAGCTACGCGTAGAGGCACTACACCAGCTCTGCCCACCCTTATTCATAATTGATACACACTGGGTAAGTGTCTGATATCCCATGCACCAAGTGGTGTGCCTCATGGAATCACACGCCCAAATGTGCCAGTGTAACGATATAGTCAATACGGAAGAGGGTACCATGGGCTCCTGAGTGATAGGTGTACTGTCGGGTGGTCAGATTGAGTGCCCTCCATATATCCTTGAGGCCTAGATTAGATTAGTGCCTGACATGTTCTTAAGGGTGCGCAGTCAGACATCGATTTCAAATGAAAGAGATGCATTACAGTCCTTTCCCATAATCAAGATGCCCTCTGGAAGATCAAGGAGGCGAGCTTCCAAGTCAGGGAACAACTGTGTCTGCAGCCTTGGTGGAGCATAGAGCAAGATTATTTTGAGTAGTTGTCCCTCCTAACTGCCTGTTATGGTTGCAAAGGGACCCCTGTCATCATGTGTACTCTTGAGCATGGTAAAGAAGTAGGAGCGTATCACTATACCCACCCCACTGGAGTCTCACGTGTAGCCTGCATGGGCAATCATTTTGTAACCTCACCTGTTTAATGCTCCGTACTGTGTTCCCTGGACATGGGTCTCTTGCAGCAGGACCACCTAGGGTGAGTATCTTTTTAAGTACTGAAGGACCTTCCCCCCTTTTTATCTTATTACCCAGGTCGATCACATTCCAGAAGAGAACCCTAAGTCCTTAGGTTGACGCAATGTTACCTATCTAACTTAATTCCCAGGAGATGCTTTTACAGGACAGGGATTACGTGTTGCCCCCCTTCGGGACGCAATGGTGAGTATGCGAGTATCCCCTCTCCACAGGATAGCCGCTCGTAGAGGCCTTCCTTTCGACCCATCAGCGTAATCTGAAAACCTGAGAGAGAGGGGGGTAAGTCCTCTCCTGTTTGAGCATGCAACATTTCATTTATATATTTCATTGCTGATCGTCTACAAAACAACAACTTCTAACAAAACCAGGCAAAAGCAACCCACACCCCCCTCCCCACCTCCCTGCATGACAGACTAGAATCTGCCCGCCCCCAAACTATGCAGAGTGCCTTTGTACCCATTTCAAAACATTAACCCATGTAGGGGGTAGACACTAGACCAACCCGCCCAATTTCCGACACAGCCTTCTGTTAGCACATGCCTTTGGTTTCCATTGCAGAGTTTATAGTGGTTTAGTAAGGCCTGTTGCAGTTAATAGACTTTAGAAGTAGCGGCTCCTGGAGGGCGCGCGACGCGGCGATCAAGATGGCCGCTCCCCCCTGAGCTCCGCGATTTCGGCGGCGCTTCTGCTGCGAAGGCTCCGTTTATAGAAGGCGTTTCTTGGCGGAAACGGCCGTTTCCAGCGTCAGAACTGCCCCCTAACACCTGGGTATGTTTCTGCATGCTTTCTGACTGCTTTGGGCATTTTTTTTGCGTAAATGCAATTACCTCGGAAACGGCCGCCATTTTGTTTTTTCTTTTTCATCGTTTTTTAATATTTTTGCTTCTCAACCACCCAGAATGTTCCCACTTCAGGAATATCGCCCAATGGCCTTGTTTTTTTTACTATTCCAATGGTTTTTAATGGCATTTGAACTCTTTTGTGGCATTTGGTGACTTTTCTTGGCTTTCCCTCTGTCGTCGGACCTTGGCCTCTACTATTTACCTCAACACTTGTCTTGACATTGTTCTGTTGCGGTTTTGCCTCTCCTGGGCCCATTCCAACTTTCTTTTTGTGCTCTGCAGACTCCCGTTGGCACATTCTTTCAGCATTTCGTTGCTCCTTTTGGTATTTTTCAGCCCTCATCCCACGGTCCGCTGCTCATATTTTACCTTATGCCTTTAATCTTCCTCTTTTTTTGGCTTTGCCAATATGGAGCAAGGACATACTACAAAAGCTTCCAATGCTGCTTCCACCTCACGTAAGGACCCTACACCTGTGGGCAAACGCCTCAAAAAGGACCCACCATCTCCTTCCAAGTCTCCGCCTCCTGTCACTCTTGAGGACCTTATGGAAGAACTTCGCTTAATTCGCCCTTTTATTGCAGACACCACTGCTACTCTGCAAAGGCTGGATGACAAGTGGTCTAATCTTGACAAAAGGGTTACTGATGTTGAGCAAAAAATCAGTGACGCCCAAGATATTGCCGCCAAACTGGTCAATCTCACTAAGGAGGTTCAGGTCCTCAAGAAAACGTCTGAAGATTTGGAAAATCGAAATAGACGCAACAACCTACATATTTATGGTGTTCCGGAGAATTCTGAAGGGTCTGACATCATCCTTTTTTTGAAGACTCAAGTCTTACCAATTGTTGGTATGCCTAAACATGTGGATGTCAATATTCAACGAGCACACCGTCTGGGTCCTAAAAACTCCTCCTCATCTTCAAAACCTAGAGGCATTATTGCTTATTTTCTTCTCTATTCTGACCTCATGACTATTCTCCACTCAGCCAAACAACACAAGCAACTGTTATGGTCAGGCCACAAACTATTTTTTTCTCAGGATGTCTCCAAACCGACTGCGACGCGTCGAAAAGAATTTCTGGACCTGCGGCCTATGCTTCGTTCCATGAACGCTAGATATGGTCTAATTCATCCTTGCTTTTTCAAGGTTACATACAAGGATCGGTCTTACAGTTTCGAGGATCCGGCTGATCTCCGCAGGTTCATCCATTCCCACAGAGACGATTCCATGGAGCAAAGCGGCTCTTAGCTTACAATGTCTCTGCCTCTGTGTTTATTTTATTGTCTACCATGTGTTGACTTGTTGTCTCCGTTCGTATCACCTCACTCTTCGGTTTTTATCGTTCCTTAGGTCCGTTTCCTGTTGTTCCGTTTGCCATCCTCTCCATTGTATTGTGTCATCGTTCGTTTCCGTCATCCCAGTACGCTGATTCCCTGCATACTTGTTCGGTAAGTCTCCTTCATTTGTTCTTATGTCGTGCTCGGTCCTTGGTTCTCTTTGTATTTCTTTTCTTTTTCTAGTCTTCTTTTCTTCTGGTTCCTCGGACTGTGTTCTCGACCTTTATATTTTTCTTCTTGTACGGTCGTCTTTTCTCGCTGCTCCCGCTCTCACTTCATTGCTCTTTTTGTTATGTGTTCTGTATGGCTGGAGTCTTTTTGGTTCTTCTCGCCATCTTTATTCTTGCTGTCTTCTCTAGGGTAGCTTTTGGCTCCCTTCTTCCTTCTTACTTACTTCCCTTTCCTTTCCTTCCTTCTCCTTTTTGGTTTCTCTCAACATTTTTTACTTCACTCACCCTTCCCCTATTACTCTTCTTTCCTCTTCTCCGTTGCAATGGTACTAGTTCCTCTAATCCCTTCTTCTCATTTTCTCTCATTCCCCCTCTGTACCTCCTTATGCTGGTATTGTATCGTCTTTCTTTGATATCTCTCTCCTTTTATGTTTGGAGTTTATTCTGCTCCTTTTTCTATTTCATCATGTTAGTTGTGAGTTACTTCTTTCCACCTTCCTTTTGGCACTGCGTTCTTAATCACTTCTTCTTTTTCTCCTCCGTTTCTATCTCGTCACTTCGTCTCATCGCACCTTCTCATGTGGCATTGCTCCTTTTTTTCTTCCGCTCTCTCTACTTGGGTTTCTTTTCTATTTCCATCGTTCCTCTTTTTATTATATTTGGCTTGTCTTCATCTCTCCTTGCCAATCTCTCTATATATTCCCTCTTCTTACCTGTATTACTCTCTCTTTTTCCTTTTCCCTTAATCTCCTCCTATGAAAGGTTTTCGACTAATTTCCTGGAATGTTAAGGGTCTTCGCAACCCTATCAAGAAACAACGTGTTTTATCTCATCTTGCTCGTTTAAAATGTCAAATTGCCTTTTTACAAGAAACACATCTTTCTACACAGGAGTTATCGTTGTTACGTAAACAATGGGTTGGGGATGTTTTCTGCTCTCCTGCTACTGATCACAAGAATGGTGTTGTTATTTTATTTCATAAAGCATTGTCTGTTCAAATTCTAAATGAAACTGTTGATACTAACGGTAGATGGTTGCTCCTTGATTGTAATGTTAATAATGTTCATCTCTCTCTTTGTAATGTCTATGGTCCGAATGGCATTGATTCCTCCTTTTGGAATGATTTCTCCTCCCTTCTCTCTTCTAATGCTAATGAAGATTTGATTGTTGGGGGGGATTGTAATCAATTGATGGACCCCTTTTTGGACCGCAAATCACAAGCTCGTTACATTCCCAATAAAATGCAAAAGTCCTTCCATAGATCCATCTCCTCCAGAGCCCTTATAGATTCATGGCGGTTGTCCCACCCTGACTCTCTGGAATTTTCCTTTTTTTTCTCCTGTGCATAATTCCCTCTCCCGTATTGATTATATTTTTCTCTCCCACCATGCCTTCCAATTTATGACCAACTCAGAAATAGGCTCTATCCTCATCTCAGATCATGCCCCGGTTATTTTAGATATGGATTACCCCTCTCCCTTGCCTCAGGCCCGCAGATGGCGCTTTAATAACTCCCTTTTACTTGATACCACGTTCATTGAACATTTCACTCATTTCATGGATGACTTTTTCACTATTAACTCTCGCTCTTCCTCTGACTTTCATTTTCTCTGGGATGCTTTTAAGGCCACTACTCGGGGTTCTATTATTGATTTTGTGTCACGTAAAAAAAAGAAAGCGCTTTCCCAGGCTTCTTCCTATCTAAAACGCATCAAAGAACTTGAGCATCTTTATCACACTTCTAATTCTCCGGATTCTTTATCCTCTCTCATTACTGCTAAAATGCAATTTAATAAACATTCTTGGGAATCGGCCTCCAATCAGCTTCTTCAATTTAACGCAAAGATATATGGTGGTCGTAATAAAGCGGGCAGGGCTCTGGCAAATTACCTTAAAATTAAAAAACAGAAATCTAAAATTGTCTCGATTACAGATTCACAAGGCTCGCCCCAAACTTCTGATGCCAAAATTCTGGATTGCTTTGTTCAATTTATTCTTCTCTTTATACCCCTGAGTCTTCCCCTTCAGTAGAGCAATTAGATTCTTTCTTTAACTCTGTCCCTAAACCTCCTACTCCTTTGGTGGATTTCTCTTCTCTTGATGCCCCGATTTCAGAAAAAGAAATTCTTGCTGCCCTCTCTCTTCTCCCCAAAGATAAGACACCTGGCCCTGACGGCTTTACTGTGCGTTTCTTTCTACAATTTAAATCTGTCCTGGTTCCTCACTTGCTCCAGCTAATTAATCACTTTCTCTCCTCTGGTGAATCTAAAGGCTCTTTCACGCAAGCTATGCTTGTTCTTCTCCCCAAAAAAGATAAGGACCCTTCCCTGTGTAAGAACTATCGACCCATCTCTCTCATTAATACTGATTGTAAATTATATGCGAAACTTCTGGCTCTACGGATTAATTCCATCATCCCCGATTTGGTCAACATTCATCAATCCGGATTTGTTAAGGGAAGATCCATTACAGACAATTCTAGGACCCTTCTTAATATCATTCATCTCTCTGCTAAAATGGATAGTCCTTTGGCGGCCATTACTCTAGATGCCGAGAAGGCATTTGACCGTGTCCATTGGGATTTTATGTTTGGTGCCCTGCGCTGGCACGGTTTCAGTCCCACTTTTCTTCAATTAGTTCATTTGCTTTATTCTGCTCCTTCTACTTCTATATGGATTAATGGTATGCAATCTGATTATTTTCCCCTTCATAGAGGTACCAGACAAAGCTGTCCACTCTCCCCCCTCCTCTTCATTTTGGCTCTCGAACCTTTCCTTGAGAAAATTCGTCAATCCCCTTCCTATTCTGGCTTTCTTTATAAAGATGTGGAGATTAAGTTTACTGCTTACGCCGACGATATTCTGCTTTACATTTCTAACCCTGCTACTGCTCTCCCTGCTTTCTTTTCTTTACTACATGATTACTCCTCAGTTTCTGTTTATAAATTAAACATCGATAAAACAGAAGTCCTTCCCCTCAATAAATTTTGTCTTCCTCACATGTTTCAGGGCTCCGGTTTCCAATGGAATTCTGGCTCTATTAAATGCCTTGGTGTCTTATATGCTAACACCATTAGAGAAACTATCAGACTTAATCATTCCGATATACTTACAAAGCTCTCTTCTCTTATAGAGCGTTGGTCCCCTCTTTTTCTTTCCTGGTGGGGTCGTCTTTCTACTATTAAAATGATGCTCCTACCTATCGTGAACTTCTGTCTTTCCATGCTTCCTATCTCTCTCCCCCATTTCTTTTTTAAGTCTATCAATAGTCTTTTTTCCAAATTCCTGTGGAATAAGCGTAAGGCCAGAGTCTCTCTTCTCCGTCTTCAATAACCTAAACATCTTGGTGGTGTTAACTTCCCCAACATCTCACGCTTTCACTCTGCTTTTTCTCTCAAGCAAATTTGGCCTTTCCTTCTCGAAACCTCATCTCCTCCTACTACGACTTGGAGCTCTCTGGAATTGGCTCAACTTCACCCCTTCTCCTTTCTTCTTGCCTCCAATTCACTCAACCACCTCCTAAGCTGCTTTCACCTATTTTTAAACACTCCAAAGCTTTAACACTTGCCCTTTTCCGCTCCTTCTCTGTCCCATCTACTCTTCATTTGAATACCCCACTCTGGTATAATAAATCTCTTAAACTTCGTAATCGGGCGCTCTTTTGGAAGGAATGGATCGATAAAGGAATTCTCACTTATAGACAACTCATTTCTAACAATTCCTTATTACCCTTTTCAGCACTTCGTGACTCCTTTGGTATCTCTACCAAATACTGTGCACACTTTCACGAACTTCTACCTAAACTATCCACTATTATCTTGCAACACATCCCTTCTCCCTCTTCACCCCCCCTTCTTGCCTCTCCACCAAACTTTCAGGCTCCCCTTAAGGCCTCTGCTATTTATAAATTACTTTCCCCCCCACTTTCTGATAGGCCTAAAACTAACCTCGAACTTCTCTGGGAATCAGACCTTAATCAAACTTTTCCCTCACCTACATGGGACTCTATTTGGTCCAAACTTCATTCCACCTCCCGGTCTGCTAGCACCACACAAACCCTTTACTTTTTTTTATAATAGATTATTTTATACTCCCTGTGACTTATTCAAATTTAAATTGCTAGATGCTAAGAAGTGTTGGTCTTGTTCATGCACTTCTGGTGATTTGATTCACATGTTCTTTCTTTGTCCTAAGGTCCACCTTATGTGGTCCCACATTTGGTGTACACTTAACAAGATTTTGTCCACTAATGTTCCTTTTCTTCTTTCTTCTGTATTTCTGGGTGGTTTGGCCCCTGTTTGGGATGTCCCGCTTCATATTCGTAAATTTATTGATCTCTGTATTGCTGTTGCTTTTCAAATCATAACAACTAACTGGAAAGATACCAAAAATGTGGTTTATAATGCTTGGTGGAATTTACTCTGCCATCATCACAGATTAGATCGTGCATGTGCTTCTTCTATTCCGATGTTGATTAAACGTGATTAACTTTGGTCCCCTTTAACAGACTATTTATCTAAATGTGCCTCATGATCACCTGTTATTGTTATTATTAGTATTACTGTTATTACAATTTTTATATACTTTTATTATTTTGTACATCTTTACTCTGTTTATCATTTATTTTTCACTGCTGTTCCCTTTCCCTTGCCCCCCTTTTTTCCTTCTTCTTTCCTTCTCTTTCTCTCTCTGTTCCCCCACAAAATGAAAAGTTATAAAAGCATTCTTTCATATGTATAGTGTTGTCCCCCTTGGGGCTTTTCTTGTTATGATGGCACATTATTCTCCATAACTATTTTGTTTCCTGCTGCTCTTTATTTATGACGTTGTACTGATGTTTTACATTGTTTTATTCAATTCAATAAAGCTTTTCAAACTCAAAAAAAAAGAAGTAGCGGCTCCTGGTGGGAGTGCTGTTGGACAGTGACACAAGGCGGGGGCGGGCAGGGTGGAGGATAGTAAACTCTGGAATACGGCCCAACAGAGGTAAGTAAACAAATAAATGAATAAAACAAAATGCAAAATCGCCTAAAAATGAATTAAAAAAATACATGTAGAGCTCAGAGTTCTCTGGGCTATACCCTCAATCCCCATGTGTTTGGCCCTTCCCAGTCGCAGACCCTTGGCACACCCACACAAGTGAGGTATCATTATGCATGGAAGGCTGAGGGGAACGTTGAGTGGTAGGACATTTGTGCCGGTGCGGTGATTCCAGCCAGAAATGTCAGGATAATGTGATTTTTGTGGTGCTAAATTTGAGGTTTGCTGGGGATCCTGGGAAGAAAATCATTGGTGGGTGCACCCATGCCAAACCTCCCTGAACTTCCCTAGGTGTCTAGTTTTCAGAAATGTCTGAGTTTGGTAGGTTTTCCTAGATGGTCGTCGAGCCCGGGACCAAAAACACAGGGGCCTCCAGTGGCGTAGCTGGGGGAGGGGGCAGTGGGGGCAGCACTATTTGGGGGGCGGTAGCGGACGGCTGTTGCACGACTCTAGTGGTTCTTTTCTATTTTATTATTTCAATTTCGTCAGTAGAGTTTATTTTATTTGCTGTCCCCGGCTTCTTTCAGCCGCCCTGGAATTACCATTAATTAGACAGACGGTTCCGAGTCTGTTCTCACTTCGGAGCATTTTTTGATCTGATAGATATCTGTCTGTACTCTGTTGTTTATGGCTAACACGTAAGTTACTCTTTATGCAGCACGTTTATTTCCGCGTTACGCATTGTTGGCGCCAGTCTCCGCGGATGTCGAGGTTATGCAGCCATTGAAATAATCTCCTGGTAAGCCGCCATTTACATCATTTTGTGTGTTTTGGCAGATTGTAATTATGTTTTAGTTTATTTCCTAAATTCCATTTACCTATTGTAAGTAAAAACAACAACATCGACAACAAACGACGAAGTCACAGGAATGGAACTAAGCAATTAGATCAACTTGGAGATGAAACAGTTTGAGTGGCTGTTACAATTTTAGATCCCGCAACGGCGTGCTTGTCCTTTTGCTCTGAAGCTGTGAACGTCAAAACCATATTCCAGCACAGCCACATCAGTATCCTTTGCTGAGAGATGAGGTCCCCCTGCCCTCTTCTGAAGTTAGAGAGAGGGGGCTCTGCAGCAGGAGGCCAGGCTTGCAGCACTGAGATGCAGCAGTGTGCGGGACTCCTTAGCATCCTTGGTCGTTGCTTCCCCTGGTGTGCCCGCCTGATAGTTACAATGACGAGAGAAGACATGACAGAGGTGGGACTGGGCAGGAATAGAAGTTGGGCCGTTTTAACTCTGACCCCTCCCCCCCCCCCCTTTTTTCAGTTTCCCTTTTCAGATAACCCCGTTCGGAATAATTAACACGGGGAGGTTTGTACATTCAGATAATTGGTTTTCTGTTGACAAATATACTTAAAATGATTTATAACTAGTTCATTGACTGGTGTGTGTTCGTCCACACTAGGAATACATGTTTTTTTTAAAGAAATGTTCTTTTTTGAGGGATTAATTAAGGTTTCCTTCATTGTTAAAACGATTGTCCCTGATCGATTCCGCAGCATCCAGATTGTTTCTTTGCCCTAGTGGCACGTGGCGGCAGCGTTTATTATTTGGGGACACTGACACATACATGTCACTGACCCACCTCCACACGTGCGGCTGACAGTCTGTCGCTGAAGAGTCCTGTCTGCACATGTGACGTGCAGTTATGTTACTGCAAGCGCACCGGCTGCAGGGCACCCACGCACCACCTAGCATAGTGATGGTGGTGCGGTGCGCGTCATAACCTCGCATGTGGTTCCCAAGGCCGTCTATCATGTCAATCATTTAGCACGCCAGCGCTACCAATGACGGCCCTGGACATAATTTTGGCCAGCCCTTGCGCAGAGAACATAGCAGTGATGCGTCACACGCTCCACCACTGCGCGCTCTCGTGATGAGTCGAGTCTGTGGCAATGGCAGTGCTGGGGTATTTGCTGCTGCAGCAGAAGAGAACCAACCCGTACATAGAGACCCTGGCTTCCACCAGGAGTACTGGAGGCTGAGTGAGGTAAGAGGGAGCTTAAACGTGTTTCAGAGGGGTGGAAAGGATCTTTGGTGAGTGGCAGTTCACAAGTCCTATACAAAGAAGTGGGGGAGGTCAGAACTTATTTTCAAGGGCAAGATTTAGGCAGTATTTATTTATTTATTTATTTATAAAGTGAAAGTGAAAGATGTTCTTTCTTCCCTGTGCTGTGCAGGGGCGTCCAGCATACCTGCTTCACTTGCATGAAAAGTTTTACAAACCTCTCAACTCCAAAGTGTTCTGTGGCTTTAGCTAGAACAGTACTCTGCCGAGAATCAATGTATTTGGTGGAAACTATTTACTAAATATCCTGTTTCATGCTTGAGAGTCCCTTTCAAGCCATTCTGTCTATTTCAGAGGGGATGAACACACAGATGATGACGAAAAGTATCGAGGTGCGGCGCATATTTCAGTAGCCAACACCTTCCCTCATTAGGTTCTTTTGAACACCACATCCTTCTTTGTCCCATGCTATGTCCAGTTTCGCTTCCACATCCCAAGTGTCTCTCGGGCACAGTTGGGGAACATCAGATCTTGTTATCCTCTCAAACTATTTTTCAAATAATTATTCTCTATTGCAGATGAGGGCGTATCGGCAAAACAGAACTCCCCCATGAGAAGCTTGACACCCTCTCTGCTCATCCTCTTACCTATCACAGGCCTCACTTCCCCAGAGCAGAAGCCTCCAATGTTCCTCTTTGGGGATGGCTGCCTATGGGGGTGGTGAGCAGAGACTAAACAGACAGAACAACAGACAGGGACATAAACAGTGCCACAACAGGTCAGAATGCTTTGAAACATCTCAGTGCTCCATCAGTGGAATTTACCTCTTCGGTAAAACTTGCATAGAGAGCGAGGCAATACTATTATTTACTGGCACTGACTGAATGGTGCCAGAGGCAGGGCCATCCTTTGATAGAAACTCAAAGATTGTACAGATTAAGTTAATTTCGCTTGACAAGTCCATTCAATAAAAGGGACAACAACTACTCCACAAACGGCAGAATAAAACCATGTCAGGCTTATAAGGCGTCTCCCACTCCGCCCCACTTCTGACAGACTAACAAAGCAGCTGAGCTGCTATTCGAGGGATAGTGAAGACTAAAGTAGACCTGAGTGTACTCACTTTGCTTAGCACTTGTGTTGTAGGAAGGCATCAGTGCTTTAAATGGACAGGTACTGAGTACTGGAACTTTTATATTTTGAGACAGAGAGTACATACACTTCTCAAGAGTGATGTAATATGTTTAATTGGACAGTACCGGCACTTCTCAAGAGTGACGTAATACCTTTAATTGGAGAGTACCGGCACTTCTCAAGAGTGACGTAGTGCGTTTAATTACAGAGTACAGGCACGTCCCAGAAACAAGCAGGTACTCTGGTACAGGGTGCCTACTCTTCAATTTTTCCATTTCTAGCTTTGGAAGGCATAGGTAGGTAACATGCCTCAAGCTACTGTACATTTTCGAATGACGAGCACAGGAATTGATTCGTTTTTGCTTGTTTCGTCCTAAGTAAGTTCTTTTACACCCAATTCTAGACCTCAGCTTAGCAGTGGGCTGCCTGTGGAGGAGAAGTTGTGAGCTTCACCTGACTATTAGTGGCGATACTACGTGTCTCTCTGACCTCTTTCAGGTGCTCGCCGTTCTTTTTCCCCAGCACTCCGCCCCAGGGGGCAGCAATCTGAAGGTAGCCCCGGGCACCACAAGCTCTAGCTACGCCTCTGGGTGCCTCACTTGCAAAACCAGGTAGTTTTATGATAGATAATTTTGATGTCTCCACAAAAGGTTTCGGGCCCTTCCATGCCACGGGTACTTGGCCCACCCACACAAGCGAGGTAACATTTTTATCGGAAGACCTGGGGGAAATCTAGGTGGTGGGAAATCTGTGTCAGCTTGGTGATCCCACAACTTTCCCACACAGTAAGGTGAGAAAAATGTGATTTCTTTTCAGCTAAATTTGAGGTTTGCAGGGGGTTCTGGGTAGGAAAAGGTTGGGGAATACATGCAAATCACACCATGGTGTCTAGTTTTTAGAAATGTTTGGGATTGGTAGGTTTCTCTAGATGGAAAAATGTTATGTGTCCACGTTGCGTTTTGGGCCATTTCCTGTCATGGGCACTAAGCCTACCCACAAAAGTAAGGTGTCATTTTTATTGGGAGACTTTGGGGAATGCTCAGTGGGTGGAAGTTTGTGGATCCACTTAGATTCCAGAACTTTCCATTACAGAAATGTAAGGAGAATGTTTTTTTTTACAATGTTTGAGGTTTGCAAGGGATTCTGGGTAACAGAACATATAGAGAGCTACACAGGTAACCCACGCATTTTTTTTTATAAATAATCCCTGGTGCCTAGTGGGCTTACTGCCCCCGGGGGTGAAGGGGAAGATAAGGGGCTATTTCCCCCATGGGCGCAATCGTCATTTCATTGAATCAAAGAAAAAGCCATGGGAGATTAGGGAAGCTCTTCCACACCTCTTGAGGCAAAAATGTTAAAAAAGGAAATTCCTCTACTGTCTGCAGCAGAGGGATTTTGTGCGCCTGTGCACATGACGGAATGGTTCCGTCATAAGCACAGGAGCACTGATGCTCATGATGGAACCATTCCGTCATGAGCACCGAAGGGGTTAATGATTGTTCATGTGAAGGAATTTGTCCTTTCCTGCACATAAACAATCATTAAATAATGACGTTTTGCTACTTCTATGGGTGCTGTAGAATGCAGCACACATTGAAATAACAAATCACCATGAAAGATTGTTTATGTGCAGGAAGGAACACCTTCCTGCACATAAATAATCATTCCCTGCAACGCAGGCACACCTTTCACCTTGGTACAATGGTGCCTGCTTTGGCGCTATGCAGCTATTTTTAGCGACAGCACAAGGGAAATCACAGGGGTGCCCCTTATTGTTGTAAATAAGGTGTATCTCTGACTTTTAGAAATGGCGGAGCGCAGTGCTGCATAATTTGGCGTAGCTCCGCACTCTACCATTGGCTTGTACATATGCCCCGCAATCATTAGAGTAGTGGAAGTGATCATTTTTGACCACCGTATATTTTCACATTAGAGTTACCCCAATAACGTAATGTGAACTTACATCATTTAATGGATACAAATCCCACTCCTCTTGGCATTCGCTCATCATGGAATACATTGAAAGCCCCCTGACAGTAAGAGGCACGTGAGCAGTTAATACAACTAGCACTTCGCTGAGAAGCGATATCTTGTGTTGCTCCTCCTCTTCCACCCCGTGTGTGCCGAAGCCCCAGAGATGAAAGATCTTAGAAGAAGTCTTGATCGAAGTGCTGTGAGAAGCTGCTTTTCAATAGCAGCGGGGATTGGGCCCGGAGTGACAGAAAAAGCCTGGCCTCCAAAGTTAACAAAGCTACGCGTAGAAAGGTGTGTGGCACTCTGCCCCATACCGCAAGCATTCCTCCAACCCAGCACTTAAATATACTGCATTATTATGTGAGATTCATGTGTCGCAATGCAACAATAGCTACATCTCATATTTGTCGAATGTGCCCCAATAGCTACCACATATATATATCACACCAACATTAGAACACGTCACACATACTTTACCGCAGTAGCACTGCACAGCACCAAAGCCATCTAGTTGGCAACGAGATGCCACACCAACACTGCAACGGAACAATACATTATAGACACACAGAATGTGCCCAGTTAACATCAGAATGCTTCAGGCCCCCCAGCCTCACACATACAACATGGCACCACAGCCATCCGGTTGGAAATGAAGCTCTCTTGCCTCAGCAGTGCATACACACCACCCCAATGTCGCGATAATAGCTGACTGTTCATTCTCATTAAAAGAAAGGGAAGCAAAGTCCCACGGCTCGCCCAGAGTCACTCACCTCAGAGCTCCAATCGGAATTGGTCCTTACATTAAAGCCAATGAATGAACATTCCATCGTCAGAGACACTTGACAAAATAACACTACGTCACAATGAGAGTGGTCAACAAGGAACCCCACAACCATGAGGGTGGGTTACCGCAGACTGCTGCAAGTGACACAAGGCCATACAAACGACAGACGTGTGCCATACAAATGCTTGTAACATGACACAGCAAACAGTAAAGGAGTCTTGAATGAGAGCAGCAGATTATTGTGAGCTCTCCTTACCTGAAACAACACCGACGAATAGGAGGAGGAGTGGAAATGCCATCTTGTGCACCTCTGCCAGAGCCAGCTTGAGGAGCCCTCGAGGAATAAAATGTCAGCCGCTTCCCCTGTCACTTTGTCTGATTCTATCTCTATTTAGAGGAAGTGCTGACAGCTGTTGACGTAGGCCCTTCGTTAGCCTATTTCGAAATAAAAGAGTTTCGTGGAATGGGCAGTGTGGATTACATGCATGAGAGGAAGTCTGACTGAGAAATGTCACAACCTGAAACTCCGGGCAGAAAAAAGTGTGACCTGTGCACTGCGCCATCCACAGGTCACGAGGACACGGTGAATGGGCGAGGTGAGGTTCTGAAGTCACCATGATGTTGGCACATATATTTGAGCAGTGTTACCCCTTTGCAGTGCGGGTGCGTTGGAGAATCCTTGGCACTGTCCTTACTCCCTCCATGAGTGAGCGTCTCTCGTTTGGGGATTGTGTGTGTGGTATCAGTGCTGCTTTATCAGGGTCAGTGAGACCTCAGGCGCCGGCACTGAACTAAGCGGGCCTTGTGGGGGATGCAGGTGGCTGCCGACCCCTCAGTGCTTCCTGCATCCATTGCTGTATCCCACATCTGTGTATATAGGGCAAAGCCCTGGGACGCGCGTGCGCTGTTCCATATGAGACTAATGTAGAAAGTCACAGACACACATTGTGTATAATGCATTCGATGATCCTAATGGAAATGATATATGAGTTTGATCAATTTTCAAGAATACTTGAACTACTGACATGAATAAGTTATTTAAAAATAGATTTCTCTTTTTGAGAACTTTCAATTTTTCAAGCCACATTAAACATATAATGCTGTTAGTGATAATAATCTTGTTCTTTTCCAGTGGGACTCCAATTATATTTATTTTGAATCCCAAATTACGAATTATCGAAAATGAGTCTCCACTATCATTCTAGGCCAACATATCGGGCAGATAACATTTAGGCTGAGTATGCGTTCTCACCCATAAAAAAGAAAACATCTGAGTTTATAAACATATAAATATATAAACAGAGAAAAGGGAGCTTGAGCTTATGTATGTTCTTAAAAGCCTTTCTCTTTGTGATTTAATTCTCAGCTTTAAACTTCACAAACCTCACTGCTCACACTATAGGGCAAAGGCTGTAACTTTATCAGTCAGGGAGTACTACACATTAATCGGGAACTGCCTGAACATGGCACCAGAGCTGGACCTGTGAAATACCAAACTCTCTCTGCAAACTTGGTGTAGGGACGGGGCAGACAGGACATGTTTAGTTCCACAAATGTTTAGCAACCACAGGATCGAACACCAGTGGAGAACGAGGAAGACCTTTGAGCCCCAGATTTGGGTTCGCTGACTGGTACTTCCCTGTCAGGTTTTGGAACAGGAACCTGGAGAAAGTTCTGTACACTGGCGGCTGGCTTGTACAGAGGGTGGTGAGGCACAAAATAAATAAATACATTGACTTACGTTTCTTACTTGCTATGCAACGTAATCCTCAGTCTGTTGTCTTCTCTTCTCCTGGGAGCTCCAGACCAGAAAACTGCACTGCCCAAACATGGCACTGCTCTAACAGCATGAGAGCAGTGCCAGGATTGGATGGAGCAGGCTCTCTCAGCGCTCCTAAGAGCACTGGAGGCCTGTTCTTGCTCTAACCCAGCTGTCTAAGCCAGCTAGGTTAGGGAAGTTAAAATGTGCATGTCTGGCTGGCAAACCCAAGATGGCCATCAAAGAGACATGCACCTTTAAATGCACACAGCTCCCTGCTGCTGCCACACGGCAGCACTGACCCGCCCCGTCCTGACACTCCGTGATGGGTTGCTGTAAAATAAAATGGTAATAAATACATTTGCTTACCTTTCTTACTTGCCATGCGACGTAATCCTCAGTCTGATGTCTTCTCTTCTCCTGGAAGCTCCAGACCAGGAAACTGCACTGCCCGAACCTGGCACTGCTCTAACAGCATGAGAGCAGTGCCAGGATTGGATAGAGCAGGCTCTCTCGAGGCCTGGTCTTGCGCTAACCCAGCTGACTAAGCCAGCTAGGTTAGAGAAGTTAAAATGTGCATGTCTGGCTGGCAAACCCAAGATGGCCATCAAAGAGACATGCACCTTTTAATGCACACAGCTCCCTGCTGCTGCCACTCGGCAGCACTGGCCCCGCCCCGTCCTGACACTCCGTGATGGGTTGCTGTAAAATAAAATGGTAATAAATACATTGACTTACGTTTCTTACTTGCCATGCGACGTAATCCTCAGTCTGATGTCTTCTCTTCTCCTGGAAGCTCCAGACTAGAAAACTTCACTGCCCAAACCTGGCACTGCTCTGACATCATGAGAGCAGTGCCAGGATTGGATAGAGCAGGCTCTCTCGAGGCCTGTTCTTGCGCTAACCCAGCTGTCTAAGCCAGCTAGGTTAGGGAAGTTAAAATGTGCATCTCTGGCTGGCCAGCCCAAGATGGCCATCAAAGAGACATGCACCTTTTAATGCACACAGCTCCCTGCTGCTGCCACTCGGCAGCACTGGCCCCGCCCCGTCCTGACACTCCGTGATGGGTTGCTGTAAAATAAAATGGTAATAAATACATTTTATTTTTCAGCTCTGGGGCTTGTGGGGTGATTGTCCTCCGCTCAAATGAAGGAGCCGCCCTTGGTTCTGCATCCCATTGGGAAGAGCTACTGTGCAATCACCTCGAAAGAAGGGGCTCACTGCCTGCTGGAGAGGAATATCCCTTCCTAAGAGGACAACCACCTGGACGAGGAGAGAGCGAGAAGCAAGGTAGGACGATGGGCCAAGGTAGGTGGCGCATATGCCAACTGAAGCCCAAAGAAGGATCTACCCTGCCAAGCCATGTGTTAAGGAGTAGTGCCTGGTCCACGTATAGTGCGTGTAGAGCTCATTGGCTCGCTTCCCATGAAAGCAGAAGCACTTGTGGTGGCTTCTCCTCAAGGGAAAATCGCAACCACATTCCTCTGATGGTTTGGCTCTAAGGAAAAATCCCAACAGTTTCTTCCAAACTTATGAAGTGCTTATGACAACTTGGTGCCAGAATGAGCTCTCTCAACTGCAGTCAGTGGTCGGCCACCACCTCAAACTCTTGACCAGGGTCATCGATGTAACCCTGGGTGGGATCTTTACTTCATTTTGAGGGGGCTGAAGTTCAGGCCTAAGGAAGATCCAGCCACAATTTCATTCCCCAGTTGTGTGTGACAAAGCGCCCTATCTACTAGTGTCCATGCAGCGCTGTCTCTTGAAGACTGGGGAAAGGCACCTGTACACTGGCCATGGCCCTGGAGGCGGTCTCCGGGACTCCAGGCCCTTTGGTCAGTCTTCCTAGACCGTTCATAAGTGCAAACGACAGTGGGAGCCGAGCCCCTTCCTGGCCACCCACGGCAGCGGAGTGGCATTGACCAAAGCCCCAAGGGCCTTTGCCCAGGGAGACGATGGAGAGATTGTGCGTGACAGCCTTAGGACAGCCTGACTGCACAGTGGACTCTTTTTGTGTCCTACTGAGGGAAAGGATCTGGGATTAACTCCTACGTGGAGTTAATTCCATGGTGATTACTAATTGCATTGTTTGCTCTTGTCTTTCGTAATATATGTCTGCTCTGTAGTTGTGTCAGAATTCCTTAAGTACTCAACCTCCCTGAGTAAATCTTGCACTGCTCCACCTCCCCACCTTGAGGGACAAGGACTAAAGGGGTGTCCTTGGCTGTCAGTTTTGTGCTCAGTTTTACTGGGAAGCGCCAGAAAACCAGTGATAACCCGTTCTCACCGCTCCAATCGGAGCTCAATAACACGATAGCCCTGGGACTCCCTAAACCGTTCCTGCAATTTATTTAGAGTTTCACTTCGGTCACAAAGATAGAAATGGACAATAGATCACAAACAAAGTTCACTGCAAAGACAAGTGACAAAGAAACTGAAAAAGGAGCACGCTAGATAGGAGTTAGAGTAACAGAGGGATTATAGTGGGTGGGGGGGCTTGGCAAGAGGAATTGGGATCATGCAGACTGAGAGCAGCCAGTTAATCCTTGGTATGTAGTGTATGTCAGGATGTTTATAGAGCACAGGTATACAGGAGATTCTTAGCACTGAACAGTATAGATTGTAGGTGTAAATGAGAACACTCTTACTGATGGCGCAATGAGAAGGATTTCAGCAATTTCCTGAAGTGGAGTAGCACGGCTTCCATGCCAAGCAGGAGTAGTAGAGAGTTCAGGGCCTGCGTAGTTGTCATGAAGAAGGGCTATCTCCTACAGTGGCTGTGCGAGACGTAGAAAAAGATACTAGACATTGGTGGGTGGAGCCCACTAGGAGAACTTTGAGGCTAAGAAACTGGGGTATTTGTAGTAGATGGCTTAGTGGTCTTTAACCATGGTCTTAAACATGGCTCGTCATTTTCTGACATTACTGTTGATGCTCTAAAGTCATCACTACTAGTAATCTTGTACACGGTGACCACTAATATTATCATGTCTCGTATGGTCCATATTACTAGGCGGATAATAGCTGTTAGTAGCTCTGGATGATTTTTATTGAACATAAATAGCTCTTATTATAAAAGTTTGTAGACCTCTGGTTATTATAGTGCTTCATACTGTACTTACAACCAATGTAATTACCATGTATCACTAATACCCAATGGCAGGACAGTTTCCCAGGGCCTTTGGCACTCAAGGGCAACCTGCAACCCTTGTAACAAGGATTTCTGCTGTCCCTGGAACTATATAAGTCAGACTTTAAGCTCAGTGGATTGCCAAGAACCTCACATTCAGGCCTTCAGCATTCAAGAGGAGTGAGGTCAAACAGTCAATGCTAACTCATAAAGGATGGTTGTGGGGTAGGTTATCTTTCAGTTACCACATACACATTCATCTCACAATAACATACGTGTCCAGTAAGCATGGGCGCAAAATCCGTTCCGCTTGCGGATTTTTCGGATTTTCGGTAAATCCGCAATCCGCGAACTCTCGCGGATGTGGCGAAAATCCGCAAATCCGCGCACGGCGGATTTTTTGCTTGTGTTCGCACTGCTCGCGGGCTGCGGCGCGGGCAGCAACAATCTCGCACTCGCGAAATTACAAAAATTACAATTGGGGAGGGGTGAAGGAAGTGACCCAGTCTCCAACTTCCTCTTCCTGTCCAGCAAGCTCCTCCCATTGCTTAGTCCATTTCCTGGCCACTTTGAATTCGATCTTGACTGGGAAGGATTACTTTTTGTGGATGCTGCTGGAGATTTGGCTTTGAGGCCTTTTGGATTACTTTTTGATTAGAAATTTGATTTACAAGTAAGTTGATAAGTTGATGTTGTTTGTTTGTGGTGATTTTTGTGTGTGTTTTTCGACTTTTTGGGGTGGGTTTGGGGGCTGGCTATGTGAGGGAGGCCATTTTGAGGCATGGTCCTGCAGGTCCTGGCCATGTGGATGGGGTCAATCGGCCATTTTGAAGTCAGGCAGTGTGTTTTGTGCCCTATGCCCACCCAGTCTGCTCTGATTGCTTTCATTATGCCCAGGGGGCCTCGAACTCCCGCGGATTACACGAAAATCGGATTTTTAAATTTTTTTTTGCCTGTGTTCGCACTGCTCGCGTCCCGCGCAGCAACAATCTCGCACTCGCGAAATTGTAAAAATTACAATTCTGCACATGAATTGAAAACTACCAGGCTTAGTTATGGGTGCATGCATGATACAACTGTTTTCTTTAATTTTAACATTATTCTGGCCAGGGCATGGATGGCATTGGATTGTTGTGATTTTTGTGTGTTTTACGACTTTTTGGGGTGGTGTTGGGGGCTTGCTATGTGGGTGGGGGCCAGTTTATTGCCTGGTCCCGTGTGGGTGGGGGTCTAGGGGCCATTTTTAAGCCAGTTTGTGTGCTTTGTGCCATAGGCCTGCACCCAGTGTGCTGTGATTTTATCATGCCCAGGGGGCCCAGAATCCGTCTGTTCGCGGATTTTGCTGGTTATTCGCCACGTTCGCGTCGTGAAGCAACAATCTCGCACTCGCGAAATTGCAAAAATTGCAATTTCGCACCAGAAAACCACCAGCAGGCAGCATAAACCTTCTGAAACTTGATGGATGGCATTGGATTGTGGTGATTTGATTGGTGTTGTGTTTTTTGACTTTTTGGAGTAGGGGTTGGGGGCTGGCTATGTTGGTGGGGGCCATTTTGAGGCATGGTCCTGGCCATGTGGATGGGGGTCAAGCGGCCATTTTGAAGGCAGGCAGTGAGCTTTGTGCCATAGGCCTGCACCCATTTTGCCTTGCTTTCACCCATTGTGCCCAGGGGGAGTCAGTGGTACATGAAACTATAACCCTCTGTGTGTGTGCTATCTTGGATCAATGTTAAATTCCTGTTTCCCAAAAATTTAGCAATTCTTAATTTTGAAATTTCCATATTGTGTGGTGTGCACGTGTGTATTCATAAATGCCTACTTGCAAACTATTTATTGAAGCGCTACATATGCAACATATATTTACTGATGTTCCTCTGTCTTCGTTTGCTTTTAGGTGCACAAAGTCAATAACTCCGCATCATCGTTGAGCATCAGTGCCAGGAAGAAGTCCTGCTGCGGCTTGCTGTTCCGACATCTAAAGAAGATGGCTCCAAAAAGAGGTGCCCGTAGCTCCTCTTGCAAGAAAGATGTCTCTACTAAGGAGAAGAAGAAGCAAGTGGCACCACTTACCAAGGAGACTGGTGGCTCGACCACTAAGTTTTTGTGGAAAAAACAAAAGTCCACCATGAGTGCTGCACAGGTAGCCTGTTTAGTGGTTCAATCACCAACGACCAGTGATGTTGGCTCATCGCAAGAAAGTAGCAGCACACCATCAACACAGGTTGTAACTCATCTCACAAGTACTATTCAACAACCAAAGCCGCAACAACAACTGCATGGGCTACTAGTACAAGCACAAGTACATGCGCAAGGAGCTGTCCGAGAAGGAGCTGACCGAGAAGGAGCTGTCCGAGAAGGAGCTGTCCGAGAAGGAGCTGTCCGAGAAGGAGCTGGCCGAGAAGGAGCTGGCCGAGAAGGAGCTGTCCGAGAAGGAGAAGGTCGAGAAGGAGCTGGTCGAGAAAGAGAAGGTCGAGAAGGTCGAGAAGGAGAAGGTCGAGAAAGAGAAGGCCGAGAAGTAGAAGGCCGAGAAGGAGAAGGTCGAGAAGGAGAAGGCCGAGAAGGAGAAGGCCGAGAAGGAGAGGTCCATCGAGAGTTGCAAGTAGAGGTCAGTGAAGAGGCCCATGTAGCGGCGCATGGAGTGGTGCAAGTGCCCACAATGGTTCTTCTTCCAGGAGTAGGGGCACAGGAGGAAATTGACTTTGGAGCTGGGGTATCATGTCAGGAAGACGAAGGCACTCCTCCTGATGATTCATTTTCTCCCAGCTCCCCAGCAAGGAAAAGATCAAGGAGTGTGTGTAGAAGTTCCTCTTCAAGCCCCGCTCCATCAGATGATCTGGATCTAGATTGGCAACCATCTCCGACGTCTGAGAGGGAGGCACACCACTCGCTGCGAAAGGTATCAAAAGTTAAAAGGAAGGGCCCCGGAAAGCTCATACTTATGGATCCGAACACCGGACTTGATGAAGTGGTTCATTCTGATGTTGATGAACAGGATGACAGCAATGACCTAGTCATCACACACGTCATTCCAGCCACACCGGCCATGCAGCAGACAGACATTTATACCCTATCCCGACGTCATGCTGAGCGTGACCCTGGCGACGTGGCACTGGTAGCACCACCAACGCAGTCAAGTAGTACAACAAGTTCAACAAAACCTACAGCTCCCATATTTTCTCCCCAGAGGGGGACTCCATCCAGCTCAACTCCCTCAAGTAGGGTTGCTGCAATAATTGCACAACCCAGTAGATGTCTGCAAGGCTCATCCACCCCTGCTTCATCTGGCATTGGCAGTATCATCTCGTGCGGCAAAACCAGAAGTTTCCAGTCCCCAGTTTGGAACTTTTTTAGTGTCCATGCAAAGTATGATAACATAGCCGTTTGTTGCATTTGTAAGACTAGAGTTAGCCGTGGTAAGACTGGTACCAACTATGGAACCGGAGGCCAGATAGGTCATCTTCAAAGAAGGCACGCTGTCGTATGGTTTGCACACCTAGCAAACATCAAGGGAAAGCAATCCCAAAGGGCAAGTGGCCAAAATATACCCATACTAGGTGTTTCATCTGAAGATGACGGGGATGTAGAAGAAGCGTCAGACATTTGTCCGGTTGCACCCAGTACCCCTGGCAGCACCACACCCTCCGGAACACATAGGAGGCACACTGAGAGTCTGGGAGACACACCAATGCGGAATATGTCAACACTGAGCACAAGTGGGTCGAAGAAGGCATCAGCATCATCCAGTAAATTTGTCCAGCGCACCATTTCAGCCATGTTCTCCTCAGATGCGCAATTTCAACGCAACCACCCAATTGTACGCCTGTATAACACTAAGCTGGCTAAAATGCTAGCGGTGGACCTTCTCCCTTTTTCGTTTGTCGAAGGTGTGGGTTTTCTTGAACTTGTGGCAACACTGGCCCCTAAATGGAAGGTTCCTAGCCAGTTCTATTTTGCCAGGGTTGCTGTTCCAGCACTACATAAAGAGGTGCTTGAGTTGGTTGGGGCAGCTTTGCAGAAGAGTGCTGTTCACACTATACACCTGACAACAGACATGTGGACCAGTTGCCAAGCCCTTGATTACATGTGCATCACTGCACACTGGGTCTCTTTTTCAGGGGTTGCAAAACAGATAAATGCAGGTGGTGACTTGGCCGAGATTTTTAAGGGTGCTCGTAAACATGCAACATTAGCCATGTTTGGCATGGAGAAAAGTCATACTGCAGCCAACATTTTGGATGACTTTAACAAAAAGGTCTCGCAATGGCTGCCCCCAAGAAATTGCAAGGTTGGTTATGTTTCTACTGATAATGGCAGCAATGTAGTTAAGGCCATGGAGAACGGTTACTATTTCAGAGTGCCGTGTTTGGCGCATTGTATGAACCTTGTCGTGCAAAAGTTCTTGAAAAAAGAACTTGCAGTCGACAAAATACTGACCATCTGCAGAAGAATATGCACACATTTCAACCATTCTTTTAAGGCCCGGAAGGAGCTGAGGCGCCAGCAAAATGTACGTAGAATGCCAGTGAAAGCACTTATCCAGGAGGTGGCAACACGTTGGAACTCAACCTTCTACATGCTTGAGCGTCTGCATGAGCTGTTTCCAGTAGTCAATGAGTATTTCTACAACCTGGGTGGTGATACAACAGAAATGATGCTAGCGGTGGAGCAATGGCAGCTAGTTAAAAGCCTGACAGACATGCTTCGTCCTTTTGAGGTCTTAACGCGTGACGTCAGCAGGGAGGACTGTTCTTTGAGCAAAGCTATCCCATTGTTGCTGAAGCTCGAGCACCAAGTCAAGGTGGTGTCTTCAGAATTAAAAGATGCTGGAAAGAATGAAGCATATGAGTTGGCGCAGAGATTATTACAACGCCTAGTTAGCAATAAACGGCTTGTAAATATCAAGAAACAACAGCACTACATTTGTGCTACTATTCTGGATCCACGTTACAAAAAGCCATTGTTTGGCAAAGTAATAATTCCTTTTGAAACATCAGACGTTACAGAGTACAAAGGTTGGCTAGCTCAGTCAGCCATTCGTTTTGAAAGAGAGCGGAAGGAAACTGTAGGAGAAGACAGTACTACTAGTGAATCAGCAGGCCATCAGGCGACCCAAAAAAACACTTCTGCATCTGTGCCTGTGGCAGAAGTGAGTGACTTTTCCTCTGAGCCGTTAACCACACCAGCAACCGTATCATCTGCACCAGGCCCAGGCGATATGTCTGAAGCGGATTGGCTAAGTGAGCTAGGGTTTCCTTGTCCCAGAAAGGACACAGAAGTGCAAAGTACAGGAATCCGGGAGGACATTCTTTCAATGGTGCAGACCTATCTGGATGACTCAACAGCGGTCAATATTACTGAGGACCCATTGGCGTATTGGCATGGGAAAAGAAACATATGGCGAGAGCTCACCAACCTGGCTATCAATTACTTGTCTTGCCCACTCGCAAGCGTGTCTTCAGAACGTGTTTTTAGTTCTGCTGGTGGCATTGTGACTTCCAAAAGGTCCCGCCTCTTGCCCGCAAATGTGGAGCGGCTCACCATGATAAAGATGAACCAGCACTTCATACCACCAGATTACAAAGTACGAGAATGCACGCAGGTAGAAGATGAGGACACCGACCTACCTGAGGAAAGTTCTCCTCAGTTACCAGAAGTACTACCGACTCAATTTGCAGAGTTTGAGGACGAGCTCTGCTTCCCTGACAGCGAGTTCTGAAAATGAGTCAATGATCCATTAACTTTAATATTAGTCCTTATTCACTTTTATTCCTGTGTGTCTGTCTTTCTTTTTTTAGCAAGTGCTTCATCACATTCACAACAGAACTGTAATCACCCAATCAAACAACAAGCCCATCAACAGAACTGTCTTGATTTTGATGCCGCAGCATTTCTCAGGTTCACAACAGTTAGTTGACAAGAACTCAGTCCTGGTCGTCTATCCTCCTCCTCCAGACTCACCCTATCCATTTCCCGTAATGCTGATGCCTGGATTCTGCACAATGAAGAAACTTACGTTGACGAGTCCCCTAAAGAGGGACTGTCTGGAAGTAGTGAGTCCTCATTTAAATATATTTTGCTAAGTGTGACTTTTTTGCGTTTGGGTTTACGGGTCTTGGCTGGGCCATTGCTGGCAAGGTCTATTAAGGGATGAAATTGGTTAGGCATTTACTTTGGAAAACATTTGGCCTATTGCACGTGAACGTTTAGGCGTTATTATTGCTCGCTTGCCTGTCTTAGGGGTGCTGTCTGTGGGGCTTCTAGGATTTTGGGGTCTGTGAGCACCGCTGCCATATTTCTAATGTTGATTGCTTTTGTTTTGCAGACAATCCACGCCGGGAAACTCCAGTTGGGGCCCTGCTGCAGAACGCTTTAGGACACTGTGAATTCCAGGTGGAGCCAGCCCTCAAACACAAATTACAGTGTTGAAAGTTGGGCTGAAACCGTCAACATTATCGGCGCCTTCTTGCTCTCCTTAAACCTTTTGTGCGCGTAAACAGCCGCCATTTTGGATGCCATGGCTTCCCTGCTCTCGCCGAGAGCCAGCGCGCCTCTCTCCCCCTCCTAGCTTCGCTGGCATCCCCCGCATGCTGACAACCCCCCCCTGCCTGCACCTGCCTTGAATCATAAACCCCTCTTCAGCGCTGCTCTGCCCCAGGCCCTCGTCCTGTTCCCAGCGCAACACCTCCCTTCTTCCCTTTCATGATCCCCGGCCCTTTGATGCAAACCCCCTTTTTCCATGTGCCCGTTTGTCTTCCTCGTTCTCAGGCCGACACCCAGCTCTGCCGATACTGTTCCTTGCCCCTCCCCGTACAATAGAAAGCTTCCCCCATCAAGGGATCCCAGGGTTGATCAAAGCCCCCCCGCCTTACGAGATCCGATCGAACCCCACACACTCCGTAAATCGGCGGAATATCCAGCTGCGCGATGATCATCACCTGTTGTGAACGGGGCGGGGACTTCCACTGTAACCTTGTGTGGGAACGGGCTTGAAAGGGGGGATTCTGAGGATGTCTTTCCGTACATCAAAGTATCGACGAGAATGTGTTACATGCAATAAAGAGATAAACTTGTGTATAAGAGGCCAGGCCTCAGGGATGCAGTTAGAGCACCTCAGAACGATACCTGCTGTCCGTTTTGCCGTGTTCTCCTCCGGAGAGAATAAAAACCTTGTTTCCTGCCTTCCAGTCTCCAGCGCCTGCCTCTTCAATAGTTAACTTCTTTGTGGGTTCAAGAGGCGACACCGCCGGGCAATACTTAAGGATCTTATATTCTGGTTGGTAGCGTCACCCCCTTTTAACAATTGGCGTCCCAAGCGTGGGGCCCATCAGCGACCCGTGGATCCAGTGGGAGAGGTCCTGACGACAGAGTGAACGACTGCAACGATCGGGAACGCGTCTGTCCGATAGACCCTCGTCTGACAGCCGATCATCCGAACTTCACTGGTTCCGAACAGACCTCTCTCGAGTGATCTACGGTCCTGACTGGGAACCATCAGGAGTGCCGCGAGGATAACGGAGAAGAGAGGACGATCGGGCGCTGGATTCGGAAGACAAGAAACTGTCCATGCGGTCCGGGTAAGGTTGTGTAATCACGACAAGTTGCGAAATGATTGCTTGATTGCTTGATTGTTTAAAAAAAAAAAAATACTAGTATTGCTCTTTTTATTTATTTGGAGATTCACTGTCTGCAAACGGAGAAACAACAGGCTCTCTCTTTGCAAGCAGTGGAGGATAGGTAGGGCAGCAGCCTTGCTTATTTTTTCTCCCCCACTCAATAATTACTTGAAACTGAACTGTTGTTCGCAAAACTATTGTTTTCTGGAGATTCTCTGTCTGCAAACAGGGAAGAGACCACCCTTTTTGCAGATAGTGAAAAGGGTAGGTAACGCAGATCTTTGCGGACCGACTCATTCTCCCCATTGAATATTTATTGGTCTTTTTGTTATTTTGATCCATGAGGTATTCACTGCCTGCAAACAACGTAGAATAGAAATATTCTGTCCAGTCTTTGCACCTAGTGATAAGATAGGCAGTGCTGACTTTTTAGTCCCTCGTTACGAGCCGTCATGTCTGTCTTCTCCCCACTGATTAGTAGCCTGTTTAGCCCGGACCGCTTATTAGAGATGGACCATCCAGCCCCGCTGGAAGGCACCCCTAATAAGGACATGTTCATGAAGCATGGATTGACCGCTATAGCCTATAGTAAACTATGGCATAAATACACGAAAAAGGGTCAAGAAAGTCAGTGGCCCCTGATCGGATCCTTCGATGATGATAAAATAAAAACGCTAGAAACTGCCCTGGGTAAAAACAAGACAACACCCACTATGCTTGACAGTTTCGGCATGTGGCGAAAAGAAACTGAACAATGTAAAAAGAAAACTGAGAGTAGGTTGGAAAAAGAGCTGCGAAAAGCAGCCCACCTAGCTGCCCAGAAACTAGAAAAAGAGATAAAAGAAAGAGAGAAAGCTAAACAGAAACTAGAAATGGAAACACCAAGCCAGTGTCCGGTTAGAACTCCCTCCATGCTCTACCCTGATTTACCCTCGAAACAACGAGCCAACGAGGATCTGCTGTTAGGTCCTCCTATCATCCACATGCCCCCTCCATATGCCCCTTCCCAACCCTTGGCGCAGCCCGCGCCACCCCCAGGTACAAACGAAGGTACCGCCACAGCTTCGGCCCCAATGGCCTCTGTGCCAGCCGAACCCCTTGTATTAAAAACCACATCAACAACAACGTTAGACGACCATGAGGCTCGAGGGGCTGGCCCTGCAAGAACAAGCAGACTAAGCAAAGATGAGCGAGCGGGGATCGACAAAATAGCAAGGACACTGGTAGAAAGGAAGGATGATGAAGAGTACATCACAGATATGTTCAGCTCGTATACAGGGAGTCACAGACGACATTTTACCGTACGACTGTGTTATCATGTCTTGAACGCATACGAGGACCGATATCGAGACAAAGGTCCCGAGAGCCTAACGACTCTGTACCGGAAGGTCGATATCGGGGATGAGGGCGAGTGTGATGTGTCGGACCTCCTTACGCGTACGCTTGAGGTTTTCCGCCACCTCACTGAACGAGAGCCGGGAGCTAAATCCGCGACCTCCGTAGGGACCAAACCACCAACGAGCAATCTAACACCATGATGCCGATACGAGAGGCTGCCCCTTACTGGGTTCCTCCCCGAGGTACAGGGACTCACGATGATGCAAACAACCAAGATGCGAAAGGAAGGGTAGTGTACAACTGGGTCTACCAGCCATGGGACCGGCAAGAGATACTGACATTCCGAAAATCTCTACCCGACCTACGTAAAAACCCCACTGCCTTCTATACTGAATTGGGTACAGCCCTGGGCTCAACGATTATGACCCTGGCTGACATCGACTTGTTCTTCGGGTTATGTCTACCAGCTGATGTGTGGAAGCAAATCCGGAAAGTCGACCACCTTGAGCTGTTTGGACATACCTGGTCACAACTCGATGACCTGGATAAACAACGGGGACCAGGACAAAAGCCTTTGAAATCCATTCTAGACCTTCCAGATAAAATCGTAGAGAAATTAAAAACCCTGATCCCAGAAAAGAAAGTGGACTGGTCGATAGTAACAGCCTGTCGCCAGAAACCCCAGGAGGATGTATCAGAATACTTCTCCCGGTTTGAAACAGTGTTCTCCGATTACAGCGGCCAGGACATGACCACTGCAACCGGACACCATCTGTTTGTCCAGAATTATGTTAAGGGCCTGTCATCGGAGATCTCCCAGAAACTACAGGCCAGCGAGAGTAGTTGGGCAGCCTCCAAACCTACAGCGATTCTCCAAATGGCCCAATATTATGAACATCAGAAAAATGAAAACGATAGGGCAACAGAGAAAAAGAAGAAGGACTTGAAAGAGAGAGTGATGATTGCCAAACTACAAGGGGTGACTATAGGATGAGACCAATACCGGGGAAACTACCAGACGAACGTCCCCAAGACTACATTTCCCCAAGACCGCACTCTGACTTCCTACAGTGGACGCACAGACCTTAGAGAGAACCAGTGCGCTTTCTGCAAAGGGACTGGCCATTGGAAATCCCAGTGCCCAGTTCTTCTGGAAATGATCAGAAACAAAGACCCCAGGGACGTAGCAAACGGACTGAGACCTAAGGGACAACAGCGAGGGCCCCCAAATGACGCGACTAACGACAGATCAGGCAGACCAAATACGTTCGATCGACCCAGGCAGAACCAATATCAACAATCTGACTATGAAGACACCCACAACTTCGCATAGGACAGCCAAGGGCAAGGGAGGGATCCAGTCAAGCTCTATGTTGACCAGCAGGGCCCTTACGTCACTGCTAAGGTCCTGGGTACCAAGTCACCATTTCTGGTAGACACTGGCGCAACACGTAGTGCGTTATCTAAACGACTGATTCCAAGGGCTCCCTTGTCTGGCTCACTCATAACATCGACAGGTTTCGATGGAACGCCCTCCACCAACCCTTTGTCTGCCCCGATTCTCTTTGACGTAGAAAACAACACCACTGACACCACGTTTTTGCTCTCCTCCAATAGCCCTGACGCCATTATGGGACTTGACTTACTGAAACACTTCCGAGCGACGATCAGATGTTCTCAAGATGGAGTTCGAGTGTTTCTTTACGACAACCCCGTTCTGCTTAGACATTGCTCTCCCCAACACATGTTTTCCATCACCGACGCTGACACATCCCTGCTTGACACTCTGCCTCCGTATCTGTGGGCAAAAGCGGACTCGGACGTAGGGCGTATGTTGATTGACCCAGTGCACATTACTGTCCGACCAGACGCAACACTCCCAAAACTTCCACAATATCGGATATCGCCCGAGGGCGAGAAGGCATTGGTAAAGATTATCCAGTCACTGATAGACGCAGGAGTGGTAGAGGAAGTGGTTAGCAACATTTGCAACAGCCCTATCTTGCCCATCATCAAGAAACAGGGAGAGGGAGAAAAGAAAGCATACCGTTTTATCATCGACCTCCGAGAGATCAACAAAGTGGTGGTACCCCAGTACCCTGTGGTCTCAGACATCACCACCATCCTGACTTTGATTCCTTCTACTGCCACCACCTTCACCGTCATCGACCTCAAAAATGCATTCTTTTCCATCCCCATCCACCCTGACAGCCGATATCTCTTCGGCTTTACCCTAAAAGCCCGCTCATATAGGTTTTGCCGAGCACCCCAGGGCTACACAGAAAGCCCTAGCATCTACAGCCAGGCCCTCAAAAGACAACTGGATCAAGTCCAGTTACCCGATGGAGTGGTGTTGGTACAATATGTCGATGACATCCTTTTGGCAGCCGACACCACCCCTCTAGCGGTTACCGCCACCATTCAACTCTTGCACTTCCTTGCGGAAAATGGCCACAAGGTCTCCAAGAAGAAGTTGCAATTCTGCCTACCCCAGGTCACTTACCTAGGCCACCTTTTGTCCAAAGATGGAAGAAAACTCACTCCTCATCGAATCCAAACCATTCTAGATACCCCTGTCCCTAAGACCCAGAAGCAGGTTCGCTCCCTATTAGGCCTCACCTCCTTCTGCCGACAATGGTTACCAAACTTCAGCCTCGTTGTAAAACCACTGCTTTCTCTGCTAAACAAAGACGTCCCTTTCCCACTCCCGTGGACCCCTGAGTGTCAAACTTCCTTCACGGAACTGCGAGATGCCCTTTGCTCAGCCCCTGTCCTAGGTACCCCTGATTACAAAAAGCCCTTCTCCCTTTACACTCACGAAAGGGAGGGGTGCGCTTTATCTGTCCTGACCCAGGCCATCGGCCCTAAGCAACGACCGTGCGCTTACTTCTCTGCCACTCTTGACCCTGTCGCCAGAGCCTTGCCTGCCTGCCTTCGAGCTGTAGCTGCTGCTGCAATCTCTATCCGACAGAGTGAGGGGATTGTACTCTCGAATTCCCTCACGGTACTGGTACCCCATGCAGTCGACACCCTCCTGAACCAAACCAAGACGCAACACCTGACGAGTGCAAGACTGACTGGATACGAACTGACCTTGTTTGCCCCCCATATCACCCTGAAAAGATGCACCACACTGAACCCGGCAACTCTGTTACCCTTGCCAGAGAACGATCCCAATGTGCACCCCGTGCATGACTGCGTGACTCTTACGGACGAACAGACCAGGAGTAGGGTCGATCTCAGAGACACGGCTTTCCCTGACCCCGACGGGGAGCTGTGGGTGGACGGTTCTTGCATCAAACTCTCCGATGGTACCACTTCCGCTGCCTATGCAGTCACCACGGCTCGAACCGTAGTAGAAACAGCCCGCATCACCCAGCGATCTGCCCAGGCAGCGGAACTGATTGCTTTGACACGAGCCTGCATCCTGGCAACAGGAACCACAGCGAACATTTACACCGACAGCCAGTATGCCTTCGGGGTGGTTCACCATTTTGGGCTCCTTTGGAGGGAAAGGGGATTCTTGACCTCACACGGCACACCCATTTTGCACGGGGATCTAGTCTCCGCCTTAATCGAAGCTGTCCTCCTCCCCAACAAACTTGCCGTCATCAAATGCCAGGCACACAAGAAGGTGACAGACATTATTGGACAGGGAAATGCACTAGCCGACATCACCGCCCGAACGACAGCTGAAAATAGGACGACAACACATATGTACGTGACCAGATCACAAGCGGAAAAATGGACTGACGTTGGAGACACTATCAGGGACATTCAAACGGCTAGCACACAACACGAGTTGACTGAATGGACACGGGTGGGATTGAAAGACGATGAAGGCTGCTGGCGGACAAAAGACACGAACAAATGGTTGCTACCTGATGCATACTTGATTCCCATATTGACCATGGCACACTCCCCTGCCCACATAGGATCAGCCCCCATGATCGAACTTGTCTCCAGGGTTTGGCACAATGATAAGATCCCAGATTCCGCCAAACGCCTGGTCCAACAATGCTTAATATGCCTGCAACACAACCCCGGGAAAGGAACTGTAGTACCCCGGGGGGGATTTGGGGTCCCAAACCACCTGTTTGAAGTCCTGCAGATGGACTACATCCAGCTAGACAGATGCCAAGGCCTGAAATATGTACTTGTTGTGGTGTGCGCATTTAGCAAGTGGGTGGAAGCATATCCAACCCGTGACAACACCGCTGTGGCCACTGCAAAGGTTCTGTTAAAGGAGTTTTTCCCCCGTTATGGCCTCTGTCGTGTTTTATGGAGTGATAATGGCCCCCACTTCATAGCCAAAGTTATCCAGCTCATCCTAAATGGGTTGGGTATTAAACAGAAATTCCACGCAGTCTTCCACCCCCAATCTGCTGGACTTGTCGAACGACACAATGCCACACTAAAGCTTAAACTGGCCAAAATAGTGGCTACCACGGGCCTGAAATGGCCAGACGCCCTCCCGCTGGCATTGCTATCGATGCGCTCTACCCCCACCCGACATCACTTAACTCCTTATGAAGTTGTCTTCGGTCGACCCATGAGCGTCTGGTCTGCCCCGAAACCAACTTCCATTCATGACATTCCGGACGTCCTAATGTCTGATTATCTGTATAAATTGACTGAAACTCTGTCTGTCATTCATCAGCAGGTGCAGCAGGCCATCCCCGATGCTTCTAGGGGTCCGGGTCACGCCATCCAGCCGGGGGACTTCGTGCTGATCCGAAATTTTCAGCGATCAAAGAGTTTGGAACCCCGGTGGACGGGCCCCTGGCAAGTGCTGATCACCACTCGGACCGCACTTCGAGTGGAGGGGAAGAAGCACTGGCTGCACGCCCATCACTGCAAAAAGGTCTCCCCAGCCCTGGCCACGACAGACACCGTCAACACCCAAGAAGAGCTCCTGAACCAGGACCGACCATCGTTGAATTGCTATCCTGACAAAGAGACACTTGAACTTTCAAAACATCCTGACCCCACTGTACCATCTCGAGAAGGGTATTTCCTGCGTCGAAAGGAGGGAGCTTCGGCTAAGTAGGCCACGGACTAGGTTAAAGGATCTCAGAACGGTGACCCAAACTACCAAGGGTTACCTGGAGAGAAGCTAAACTAAGTCTGTGGTCCTGCCCACTACCGAGCACCTTGAAAACGAAGATGATGGAAGCGCCAGATAAGAAGATGATGGAAGCGCCAAATAAGAAGCCGACGGAGACAGCAGGAAATACCCACTACAGAAATCCGAGAACAGACAGACTTCATCGCTCAAAGACAATTGCACTCTTCATCACAATCCTCTTCTGTTTTCTCCTCATGACCACGCTCTGGATTATGGAAGAACATGCACCTGCTCGCGAAACACTCCTAACCACTGCTCAGCCTACCACCATGAAGGAACATTATCTAATTTCGCTCTCTCCTCAACTAAGAGAGAGGCGAAAGGAATTTTGGAATAACTCTTTTGTGCAGCTGCTTCACCAACACAATCTTGCCACCAATGCCACCAACTGCTGGATCTGTGGGTTGCTACCCCATGCCACTGGACATTCAATACCATTCATCCCTTCACCCTTCTCTGTTCACGGCTCCTGCCTTGCTTGGCTGATCCTCCTGCAAGAAAGCTATAAGGACAATGCCACCTCCGGCGGAACCGTAACGCATTTCTCCCACGGGGTCCGGCGAAACAAAACGAAGATACACTTCTGCCCGCTGACCTCCAACGATTCAATCCAAATGGACATCCCGGCTAAAGAACGGATCGAAATGCAGGTGTTCAACAATCCAACCAGACCCACCTTCTCCTATCTGCGGAAACGAACGGCTGCCACTCTGACTGTGGCCTTGTCGGTTATCAACGTCACAGGCCACATGTGTGTAGAAGGACTTGGGACACAGCTGGTGGGTCGCAGCGCTTGCCGCTTTACCAGAACTTTGGATTCCACGGATCCACCTTCCTTTGTGTCATCCCCAAACATGTATTTCGTCTGCGGCACCAAGGCCTACACCTGGCTCCCCAAAGGCTGGGGGGGCACTTGTTTCATCTCCTTCATCCTTCCTCCGACTTATGTGGCCCCAGCGAATCACCATAGACAAAAACGAGCCAAAGACATTGAGCAAGCCGACTCAACAGGAGCACAGTTCCCCGATGCTATGAAGGGACTCGTCCCCCTCTGGGGCCCGATGGCAAACAGCCGTGCCATCCGACACCTGACTCAGGCAGTTGAGACAACCATGAGCATCACAGCTGGTATCTTTGCTAACAACACTGCCGAGCTCCAAGCGGTCCGTCTGGTGGCTCTCCAGAACCGCCTCGTTCTAGATGTGGTTCTGGCGGACCGTGGAGGAGCATGCCGCATTATTGGGTCCAGCTGTTGTACATACATACCGGACAACTCACCCTCAGTGTACAAAGCCATCGAACATCTTCACAGACTCTCTTCAGAAGTCCGCCAAGAACAAGAAGAATGGTCACTCGGTGGTTGGTTCTGGGACACCGTTAAGAACTGGGGCTGGAGACTGCTCACCATTATCCTGGTTCCTGTAGTTGTAATATGTGGTTTATGCTTAGGAATTCAATGTCTGCCACCTCTGTGTTCTTTATGTGCGAGTTGTATTTTTCCCAAAACTGTGGACTTTGGAAGCGAACACATGAGAGCATTGTATGATACCGAAGTTAGGAATTTGATGAAAATTGACATTGAGTAAGCAAGTTGGCTAGATATGTTGAAAAGGGGGGACTGTTGAAAGTTGGGCTGAAACCGTCAACATTATCGGCGCCTTCTTGCTCTCCTTAAACCTTTTGTGCGCGTAAACAGCCGCCATTTTGGACGCCATGGCTTCCCTGCTCTCGCCGAGAGCCAGCGCGCCTCTCTCCCCCTCCTAGCTTCGCTGGCATCCCCCGCATGCTGACAACCCCCCCCTGCCTGCACCTGCCTTGAATCATAAACCCCTCTTCAGCGCTGCTCTGCCCCAGGCCCTCGTCCTGTTCCCAGCGCAACACCTCCCTTCTTCCCTTTCATGATCCCCGGCCCTTTGATGCAAACCCCCTTTTTCCATGTGCCCGTTTGTCTTCCTCGTTCTCAGGCCGACACCCAGCTCTGCCGATACTGTTCCTTGCCCCTCCCCGTACAATAGAAAGCTTCCCCCATCAAGGGATCCCAGGGTTGATCAAAGCCCCCCCCGCCCTACGAGATCCGATCGAACCCCACACACTCCGTAAATCGGCGGAATATCCAGCTGCGCGATGATCATCACCTGTTGTGAACGGGGCGGGGACTTCCACTGTAACCTTGTGTGGGAACGGGCTTGAAAGGGGGGATTCTGAGGATGTCTTTCCGTACATCAAAGTATCGACGAGAATGTGTTACATGCAATAAAGAGATAAACTTGTGTATAAGAGGCCAGGCCTCAGGGATGCAGTTAGAGCACCTCAGAACGATACCTGCTGTCCGTTTTGCCGTGTTCTCCTCCGGAGAGAATAAAAACCTTGTTTCCTGCCTTCCAGTCTCCAGCGCCTGCCTCTTCAATAGTTAACTTCTTTGTGGGTTCAAGAGGCGACACCGCCGGGCAATACTTAAGGATCTTATATTCTGGTTGGTAGCGTCACCCCCTTTTAACAACAGGTAAGATAAGCGTTTGGATGGGAGGTAGTATAATGGAGTATTAGGAGAGGCGAGAGAGTGACAGTGGTACTAGTAGTAAAGTCCTAGGACTCCTCAATTAACAAACTCTGTGACAGGCATTTACTTTGGAAAACATTTGGCCTATTACACGTGAACGTTTAGGCGTTATTATTGCTCGCTTGCCTGTCTTAGGGGTGCTGTCTGTGGGGCTTCTAGGATTTTGGGGTCTGTGAGCACCGCAGCCATATTTGTAATGTTGATTGCTTTTGTTTTGCAGAAAATCCACGCCGGGAAACTCCAGTTGGGGCCCTGCTGCAGAACGCTTTAGGACACTGTGAATTCCAGGTGGAGCCAGCCCTCAAACACAAATTACAGGTAAGATAAGCGTTTGGATGGGAGGTAGTATAATGGAGTATTAGGAGAGGCGAGAGAGTGACAGTGGTACTAGTAGTAAAGTCCTAGGACTCCTCAATTAACAAACTCTGTGACAGGCATTTACTTTGGAAAACATTTGGCCTATTACACGTGAACGTTTAGGCGTTATTATTGCTCGCTTGACTGTCTTAGGGGTGCTGTCTGTGGGGCTTCTAGGATTTTGGGGTCTGTGAGCACCGCAGCCATATTTGTAATGTTGATTGCTTTTGTTTTGCAGAAAATCCACGCCGGGAAACTCCAGTTGGGGCCCTGCTGCAGAACGCTTTAGGACACTGTGAATTCCAGGTGGAGCCAGCCCTCAAACACAAATTACAGGTAAGATAAGCGTTTGGATGGGAGGTAGTATAATGGAGTATTAGGAGAGGCGAGAGAGTGACAGTGGTACTAGTAGTAAAGTCCTAGGACTCCTCAATTAACAAACTCTGTGACAGGCATTTACTTTGGAAAACATTTGGCCAATTACACGTGAACCAACACGATGACAGTGTTCAGTAAAACGAACTTACTGCAAAACCACCACCCACCAGGCTCAAAAGTAGTAAAAAAAAAGATATGCTCAGATAAAGTTTGAAAAAGTATATTTTTATATCCCTAACAAAATAATCTCCCGCAAGACCCTCCCTAACCCCAACAAATAAATAGTCCCTCAAAAGTCCCCAAAAAACCCAACTCCCAATTCCCACCCCCCAAAAGTCTCTAAAAAAGGGGCAAGGGACACTCTAGGGATGTATGGTGTTGTTAACTTTGGCCTCCAGGGCATCATGCCTTAGGGCCAGGGCATCGTATTGCTCCCGGAGGGTGGCGTGATCTAAACAGAGGCCCTCCACCAAATTTTGGTACTCTTTCCATTTCCGGACCTCCGCCTCCAGGTCCGACACTTTGCGGATTGCTCGTCGCAAGCGAGCCTTTACAGTACTGTGAGGTGCAGCCTTTGCTGCTCGGCGGTGGCGTCTGCCAGCACGGCTCCGTTTGGCTGGAGCACTGCGCTGACCGGCAGAACGTGGGGTCACGGAGGAGGATGCAGATGTCACGTTGGAAGTACTGGACTGCGTGTCGTCCCCCTCCAGTTCCACCAGCCGCCGATATTGGGCAACAGTTGCATCCAGCCTCCGTTGCCGGGCCAGTACAGCCTGCATACTCCTTGTTGGTTTTGTTTTAGTATGACCAACTATATGAAGAAAGAAAGACATAATCTGTAACCAATGCTCTTTAAGAATATGATTAACACAAAATGATTCAGCAGGAAGTTGTGTCACAGTACAACTAGCAACTAGCCAGCGCAGTACAAAAGAAACTATTCAGGCCAATATCATGGGCGTCCGCAGGGATGGGCAAGAGAGGGCGCGATTGCCCCCCCCTGGATCGCAGGTCCATCCAGTGCTGGCCCAGTGACAAATTACAATATGGTAATTACAGCAGGCTGGGACCGACAGACAGATAGAGGCAGAGACAGAGAGAGAGGAAGACAGAAGGAGAGAGAGAGAGAGGGAGGGAGCCAGAGGGTGACAGAGGGAGGATGAGGGAGGGAGACAGAGAGTGAGGGAGGGGGAGAGAGAAAGAAAGATGTGTGTAATGTGTATGCCAGGTCTGGTGGCTCAGTGGACGAAGGCATCCGCTGCAGGGGCATGATTTCAATTTCATGGTCATATTTTTTTTTGTTGCTCTAGATCCACCGCCCTCCCCCACTGACCCTGCCCCCTTCGGTGCGGCCCTTGGCCACAAACCACACTATCAATCATGTCAGGAGTAGGACTCAGGAGATGGTGATGATGTTGCACCCCCCCCCCTGGAAACATTTCATAGTATGTTCGTAGTTCATCCAGTGACCGTCTACTCTCTGTAGATACACATCATATGCTATCTAAGAGTCAGATAGTACCATGATCCAGCTTACCTGTACCCGCCACCACCACTGTCTCCTTCCTCACAGTCTGTCCTCTTGCGCCGCCTCCTCCCCAGAGTGATCCTCGGACTCGGAGTCGATCACTATTACCACATCCGAGCTGGCCCCGCCACCAGATGTTCCACCTACAAAGTAGATTTAAGAATGTTAGATTACATCACTCACTAGTATTTGGTCTATGAATGAAGAATGTGAAAACAACAGAACAAGTAATTGACTGTCTACTCTAGTCTAAAGTAAAAATGTCCCTCCTTCCAGGGAAGGCTGTTGTCTTGCTGCATTTTTTTGTCATAATTGATGAATGCTTGATTAATTTTAATACACATCATTTTTCTCTGAACAGACAGAAACTGGACTTCTAAGGACAAGAGCAACATCAACTTCAAACCAGGTGAAAGCTCGGCTCGACCACAAGAAATGTGTTCCCTTACTCATCAACTCAGCACCAAGCACTTTTCCATTTCCAACTAACTTTATTTTAATATATGTGTTTACTTTAACTTTTAATAAAGCTTTTAAACTTAAATAGACTCTGTGGTTTTTGGTCCTCCAGACTAGAGTGACTGAGCGAAAGGTTTTGCAATTTTTGCAAGGAGGAGTCCGTGCCGCTGACACTACCAGGTTTATACAGTGTGCCAAACACGCCACTCTGAAATATTATTACTCTGGTCTTTGGTGTCCATAGTTAGGTTTGTGGAGAATTGTCCCTGCAACAGTAGTATTATTGATTTTGCTCCTATCTAAACACTATTTTGAAAAAATTAAATTAGGAACGCTTGGACAACAATAGGTCCTCTATATTTAAATGAAAACTTACTGGGGCCAGCAAAGGAGCACTCGCCGCCCTGGCCTGCATCCTCCTCCTTTGGAGCCACTGCATCCGCTTTTTCTGTCCGCTTGCCCCTGGGCGGACCTGACGTACAACATGAAAGAATGAACAGAAAACATTGATGATTGCTGCTTGTCGATGTCCTTGTCAACCAAATCAAACATTTAGAAAGAACAAGAACCAACTATTTCAGCCAAAAAGAGGGCTACAAAGGAAGGACTGCACCTGAGCCTCTACTCTAGGGGCAGATTTACAAGCCCCTTGCAGCTCTTTTGCTCCGTTCTTGCGTCACTTTTGTGACGCAGCGCCACAACAAGAGAGGCGCCATGGTGTGGCGTATATTAACAACGTGACGCATATGGGAGATGCATCCCATTCTAAAGCCCTGCGCCATAAGGGAGCGTTCCAGCGCAAGGGAGGGCGTTCCTGCGCAGGAACGCATGCTAAAAGTGGCTATGGGGAATATATAAAATTTCAATCAGTCATTTAGGACAATGATGCGTCACTGAAACCCTGCGCCTGCATGAAGCAGACTTACGGCTTGATGCAGCATTGCTGGAGCTGCGCCATCGTTGCAACGCAACTCCATCAATGAGCCGCCTTTACGGCACTGATGCGTAACGCTTCGGTGACGTTTTGGGACCATGGTGTGCCGCATTGTAAATACGGCGCACCATGGGTGGTGCTGGCGTGCCGCACACTTTGCAGGGATGCGCAGGTAATTGCTAATCTGACACTTAGGGGCATACTTACGAGTTCTGAGCTGGACACCTCCAGATGTGCACCAGAACAAATGCGTAACGCAATACTAACCTTGCGTCACGGCAGATGCGCCGCAATTACAATGCGGCAAACCCTGGCGCAAGGGTAGGCAGATGCGTGGCGCATCTCGTGACGAAAGAGGGGCGCATCTCTAGAGTCGCATCGCAGGCGCGATGCAACTATAGCAATGCTCAGGGCTGCCCAATACTCAACATACCGCATCAGTCCTTACGCCTGCTTCAAGCAAGCAGGCATAAAGAATTGACGTAGCAGCGTCGCGGAAGTGCCTGCGTTAAATCTTGTAGATTTCACGCAGGCACTTTTGCGAGGCGCACAGCTGCCTGACCGCCACCCCCGCCCCCCCCCCCCCTCCGTGGGAACGCACCCATTGTGGCGCAGGCCCAGGCCTTAACGTGGCGCATCTCCTTAGATGCATCTCGTTGTACATGACTCGCATGGATTCGCCACTTTTACGTCGCTGTGCGTCAGGTAAGGCAGCGTAAACGTGGAGCAAGGGGCTTGTAAATCTGCCCCTTTGTGTCTAGCATTACGCAGTTCTGTAAAGTACACTCATACATTACTCAGCCCAATTAAATGAACACAAAATAGAAAACAAATAAGCAGTGGCACCGCCACAGAGAAGGAGAACAGTGCACCTGAAATGCACAGAAGATTTTGAAATATTAATTTACCTCTCCTATCAATGTAATCAGCAGCATTATTGCTGTTTGTAAAAAAGTTAAAGCAAACATTTGCAATATAACACAGTCATACAGAGCAGGAGAAAAAACAGAGTAGTGAGTGATGAAAAAATTGCTACTACTACTCACCAAGCCCGGGGACCTCCACTCCCAGCAGGTCTAGCAGGTCGCGCTCCCGGTCCAGGATATCGGTCCAGCGGTGGGTCACTTGATTGTAGGTGCGCTGGACCCCCGTGATGTCAAAAAGGGCCCGGCACACCTGTCCCCACCGCTTCCGTCGCTCCTGGCTGTTGGTATAACCAGCAGCGATCCTGCCGCCTGCCGCGATGGTCCTGGGGAGACGGCGCTGCACATAAAAAACGAGTGAGCCCACCTCCTCAGGGCTGAAGATCTCCCTGGGCACCACCATTTCCGCCCTCAAACGGCCACACGGGAGCCGGGCACGGGCTGCGGTGCCCGTCTTGGGCAGCTTGACAGCTGTCTTCACCATGTTCTGGGCAGGTGTTAGCAGTAAGGAGACAAAATGAAAAAGAATAAGAGTAGGGAAGAAGGAAATAAAAGTTTAAAAAAGTAGTTGAAAAGTAAACAAAAGTAGCCTAAAACACAAAAATATAGACCTAGAAAAATAGAGGGATAGAAAAAAAGTTAAATAGATCAAAAAAATATTAAAACAAGCAAAGGATGGCAGAGATATACAGAGGATAGAAACACCATGCCCAGACACATAGGAATGAATGAAAAACAAGATGGCGGCCCGAACACGTGCGTGTAAGTAAGTTCGCACGTGATTTCTCTCGCGAACTCGTGCGAACTTGCATTCGCAAGGCGCTCATTGCGCGAGATTACACATAGCGGGCGGAAACGGAAATACGTCACGCAAACAAAATGGCGGCGCCCATACTCAACCTTGGGGTAACTCGCACGAGTTCGCGGCTTCCACGGTCGATTTCGCACGACGCCGCGCCTCGCGAATAGGGCGAAATTACCGAAAAACGAGTTTTGCAAAAGCAAAACCAACGAGCAGGTGCAAAAGTTCGAGCTCATCATTTGTAACCATTTACCTGTAGTGGTTCCTGAAGGGGCCCTCCAGAATCCGGTTGCCTACTTGCAACTATTGTGTGACCCTGCTCTGACAGTCACAGAATAGTTACAAGTATGCCATTGCATCCTGTTATTGCAACAAAAAGGAAAGGGAGCAGACAAGCAGGTGCCAGCCTTCATTAATGTCAGTTGGGGCAGGGCAGGTGTTGTTGTTTGCAAAACTTAAAGCACTTAGCAGGTGTGCTTGGCTTTGCCACAATAATGTACACTCACTGGTCAATCAGAGGGTGCTGTGATGACACCGAGGGTGGCATGGGTGTGCCAGCCAGAGGGTGGCATGGGTGAACCAGAGTGCCAGTGTTGACAGAGGATGGCAGTGCTTTGCTTTGCCCCAATAATGTACACTGGTGAACCAGAGGGTGCTGTGATGACACAGAGGGTGACATGGGTGAGCCAGAGGGTGGCATGGGTGACCAAAGAGAGTGCCAGTGGTGACAGAGGGTGGCAGTGATGAAGAAAGCCTTGCAAACAGGCTGGGCACGTAGAAACAACAAGTTCGCAAAACTGGCGACCCGACAAGTAAGTTTGCAATTTTCGAAATTGTACAAAACCCTCGCGAACTTGCAGAAACCCGTGCGAACACACACCCCAAAAAAATACGCAAATCCGCGAGAATTCGCGGATTTTGCGTATTGTCGCAATCCGCAAATACGCAAATCCGCAAATTCGCGGATTGCGAATCCGCAAAATCCGCCCATGCTTAGTGTCCAGTCAGTGTTAAGTCTTCTGTAAAAGACATTTCTAACATTATAAAATATGTATAATATGTTTGGGCAACAGTTCACAATACTAGATCCCTCTCAGGGGAGGCCTGTGGGGCACTGCCTGCCTATCACACTCACACGTACATACACATTTGGGTACAGGTAACCATGTTTAGGTTCTCAGCGGGATACCCAAAGTGCAGAATCTGGTCCTTTGAAAGGAAGGTGAGATTGTATTGCATTGTATTGTAATTGCATTTATATAGCGCCTACTACCCCAGACGAGGCGTCAAAGCGCTTTTTCGGCGAGTAGCACCCTACTCTGGAACCCATAGAGGATTTGTGTTAAATTAGTATAGTGAAAAATGCAAGTACATTTTAACCGCATGCGTGCGGCCGCGATTTTTGCGCTGTGCTGCATATTTAAAATAACCGCGTTACATGACGAGCCGAGCTCGTCATGAGCATGCGAGAGGCGCAACTCATGACGAGCTCAGCTCGTCATGAGCATGGAAGGGGTTAAGTGGTGGATAGGTTAGTCAGTTATTTGGATTTGGAACGATAGCAGAAGGATAGAGAAGGACACAGGTTTGTATTTATATAGCGCTTGTTGACGCACGCTATTCAGGAAGCCTATAAAGGATTAGTGGTGAATTATTATGGTGAAATATGAAGTAATTTCAGTGGTGGATATTCGTCAGTTACTTGGAGTGAGAAGAATAGCAGAGGGATAAAAGGGGAAGAAAGATTTGCATTCATATAGCACTTGTTCCCCTGATGGGTGTTGAAGCGCTTTTCTGACGAGTAGCACAATACTCCGGAACCAATAAAGGATTAGTGTTGAAAATTAGTATAGTATAAATATGAAGTATTTTGAGTAGTGGATATGTTATTCAGTTATTTGGGTAGTATATTAGTATAGTTGAATATGGAATTTGAGAAGTGAACATGTTAGTCTGATAATTTTGATTGAAAAGAATAGTGGAGGGATAAAAGAGTGAAGGATTTTTCTTTTGATTTTTTTTAGGTCTTAGCAGTAGGAGGAGGCTTTTGGATGAGTAAAAAGGAGTTTTGGAGGGGAGGAGTCAGAGGGAAGAGTTTAGAAAGGTTTGTTTTAGCGGATCGGTATAGTAAAAAGAGGCATCAGATGATGCAAGGAGGGGTAGAGTAGGAGAGAGTTTAGAAAGGGTTATTTTGGCGATCATAGTAGTGGTATGGGGTTTGGGATAAATGAGAGAGTGGATGTAGAGGATGTATTGATAGATGTATAGATGAGAGATAGGGTAGTGCATTAGAAGGAGTCGTAGAAAGAAGTTTGAGAAGAGTCAGAAGGTTGGGCTAGAAGATATATTGAGCGAAGTATAGGCTGAGAAATATGTCAAAGGCAGCTGAGAGGTCCAAAAGAAGTAGCGCAGCAACCCTGTTGCGATCAACTGTATTCTTTAGGTCATCCCAGATGGCAAGGAGGGCAGATTCAGTGCCTTTTCCCGAATGGAATCCTGTTTGGAAGTCTGAAAGTACGTCATTCTCTTCAATGAATTGTGACATCTGGGTGAACACTGCTCTTTCTATCAGTTTGCCCAGGCAAGGTCCATTTGTAATGGGTCTGTAGTTATCAGGGTTCAGCGGGTCCAAGTTTGTTTTCTTCAGTAAAGAAAGTATGTATGACTTTTTGAGTTCTTCTGTAAATATTCCAGTAGTTAAGGAATCGTTGATGAATCTTCTTACTGGAGTGGCAGCAGAGGTTGTTAAAAGAATTGTCTTGAAAGTTTGTGGCGGACAGGGGTCAGAAAGGCTGCCGGCAGGCTTGCTTGCTTTGACCAGTCCATAAATTCATCGTGTGAGATGTGTTGGAAGGAACGGAGAGGCTTGATTAGAACATTCTTGGATTGTTGTTTTGTACAAGGGTTAGTGCTGGTGCTTTGTTTCTGTTTTAAGTACGATTCCAACGTGTCTACTTTATCCGTGTAATGATTTGCCAGTTTGTCTGTGAAATCTTGAGTAACAGAATGAGTTCCTTCTGGGCAATAAGGTTTGCGAAATTCATTGAGTATTTTATAGAATTCTTTATTTGCACATTTAGCGTTTTGAATTCTGTCTGAATAGTACCTTTTCTTAGCTTTTTTGATAGCCGACTTATATAATCTTTTAATTTTCTGTAGGTGAAGTTTGTCTTGTTTGGCGTTTGTTGTGAGCCAGGTACGTTGCAGCTTTCTAATTTGTTGTTTTATGTCTTTTATTTCTATGTTTCTCCAAGGCGTTTTTTTTTCTTTTGTTCTGTTGTGTGCTTTTGAGTAGTATCAGGATGTCAAAAGTTTCCTGTAGCCACTCATATAGATTTTGAACAGCATTTATGGTTTCCAGATTTGTACTGGATGTTAGTTGTGTTTCCAAGTGTTCCAAATTGAGTCTGTTCCACGGCCGATAGGTGGATGGATGTAAGGTAGTTTTAGGTGAGTCGCTTAGCGTTGTTTTATGTTGGAAAGCAAGCAAGTGGTGGTCTGACCATGTGACTGGAGTTATAGTTTGAAAGGTAACTAGTTCAGTATTAGCAAAAATGACATCTAGGATATGTCCAGTGGTGTGTGTTGGATTATGGACAATCTGATGCAGGTTCAATGCGTCTAGACTGGTGATTATTGTTTTTGGATGGGTCATATTGGGTTTATCAAACCAAATGTTAAGGTCACCCAGAACGCATAGGTTGAAGTGTATTGTTATCAGGTTTGAGACTGTGTCTAGAAGTGCTTCTGGGAATGTTGCCTTGCTAGGTAGAGGTCTGTAAAGGAGCAGGAAGTAACAGGAGGAAGACGGTGTAGGATTGCATCTTGTTAGAAGAGCCTCACAATTCTTTATGGAGATGTTGTCAATTTTAGTGATACGTATTGTTTGCCTTAATACAACAGCTAGACCACCTCCTTTTTGGCTATACGATTTTGGGTGATTATTTGATAGCCTAGAGGAATGGCTTCATGCAGGACTGGAGCCATATCCTCTCCTAACCATGATTCGGTTATGAATAGTATGTCTGGTTTTGCATCGGTGAGAAGGTCGTAGATGTGATGCTTGTTTTTAGAGAAGGGATCGAGCATTTATTAGCAGACAGTTTAGTGAATGGCCTTTGGTGATAGTGGGACTTTGTTTTTTTAAAAGAGTGATCAGTATTGTGCGGGTGTGTAGCAGATGTGTTTTTAGTGCTGGTATTAGCTGTATTAGGATAGCAATCGTGTAGCTGTTCTGTATCGTGTTCCTCATCCAGCATGCTAAGAAGGCATTTTGATGGGTCTGTGTGTGTATGAGTTTGAGATGGTGTTTGAGAGTGAGCTGGAGTGCTGTGTTGCTTTTGTGGTGTAACATTGTTGTGAAGTAGACATGGGGAAGCAAAGTTGTGAGGTGTGGAATATTGCTTATATTTTTTGTGTGTGTTTAAGGCGGAAGGTGTATGAGTCATGGAGGTGGTGCAGCATGTGGGTCATGTAGTAGTGTTCTTAATTGTCCAATGGATGACAGGCGGTTAGAAGAGAGGTGCTGTATTGCTGTATCTGTGTAAGGTGTGGTGGAAGAGTAAAAGCTTGGCATTGGAGTTAGTTCCTTTGTGTGGTCTGAAATGTGGGTATATGTTTGTATTTTATGATGGTAAGTATTATGTTGCGCTTTGGAGATCTTGTTGTGCTGGTGTGTGTGATATATTTTGATTTTGAGGAGTAGTGAAAAGGGGGTGCTGATGTATATGTTTCATGCAATGGATTTGGTTGGATAGTATTGTTTGTGAGACGAGGTTGTGATGTAGAGGGGATGGTGATGTGTTTATGAGTAGAGTGTATGTTGTGTATAGGAGAGAATGAAGTAGAGGTGAGAGTGTTTATCTTAGATCGGTTTGTTCCAAGAGTTACAAATTGTGGTGGTGTGCAGTGTGTGTGTTGTGCGTTAGTGTTATTATGGTAGAAGGGAGAGGAGGGTGTTTGTTGGACAACTGATGGAAGGATGATTATATGTTTGTTAGTGATATTAGGGGGTCTGTTAGGTGTAATTACAGCAGGGAGAGTGGTGTGAATGGGATGTAGTTATGTATGGTGTTGATTGGTGTTGTGTTAGTGATGAGTGTATTGGTTAGTGGTATAGGATAGAGTTGTGTACTGTTTGTAGGTGATGGTGGATATGTGTGGTAGGTGGGATAGTAGGGTGTGTAGGTGTGGTTTGGTTGGGTTTGTGGTGCATGCTGGTACATTAATCTGTGCATAGTGTTGTGCGTGGTGTACATTTGGTGTGAGTGTGTTGCTCTGTTTGTGGATGGTGTGGGGTGGGTATTGCTAAATGAGAAAAAGGGAAGCATTTCTGGCCCTAGTCCCGACCAGTCTCGACCAGGATCAAACAGGCAACTGCCCTTGTCCTCTCCTCCTTTAGCGTCGACGCCCGGGTTGAGATGCCCTAAGGATGGCCTCTTATAGCCCTAGTAATCAGGTGACCCCTTCAGCCAATGGGCACCCTAGCCCTAACACTATCCAATCACAACACTAGCCCTACAATCTAGAACCAATAGGAGACCAGGACCGTACAGCCAATGTTAGCCCTAGTCCAAGCACCCAATAAGTTCAAAAACCCTGATCTCTACGTCCAATAAAGGCCCTAGCCCTACCAGTAGTCCCAACCAAAGTCCAAGCAACCAATGGCACAGGTAGCCCTAGTCCCTACTTCCAATAGAAAGCCTAACCCTACTCTTAGTCCCAAAACTCGTCAAGCAACCAATCACACCAGAAGCCCTAGTCGCTACTTCCAATTAAAGGTCTAACCCTAGCCCTAGTCCCACCCTACTCCCAACAACCAATAACATAGGAAGCCCTAGTCCCTACTTCCAAAAGACATCCTAACCCTAGCCCTAGTCCCAACCCTAAAATGATTGAATCACAGACCCAGAAACCAATAAGAACCCTCAAATACCCAACCAATGAGGACATCAACCCTAATCCAATAGAAACACAGATACAACCACCAATCAGTGTACACAGGTACCAACCACTAGCAGACCATATAATGTCCCAGACACCTCAGACAAGGTTTGCTGGCCAGGGAGTTGGAAGCTGCTTTTCCTGTTCAGAATCTCCTAGGAGACAGACAGGCTCAATCCACACTTTGGACTACTGCAGGTAAAGGCCTCACTAACTTGAAATCTAACAATACTGTTTGAATAACACTTTACTCCCTCTGCTGGCCAAAAAACGAAGTGCACAGACCCTAGTAAACACAGTTTAAACAGCTCACAGAAGCACCCTCTGATATAGAATATCCCTGTTGCTGGGGGGGGGGGGGGAGGGGAGGGGATGAAAGATGGTAATTAATGATTTAGATGGTTTCATGTTCATACCAGAAGACAAGGATCACCCAGACCACTGGGCTGGGCACAAAGTATCATACAAAAAGATTTAAAGTTTCCCTGAACAAGCGGCTTAACCTCTTGACTTCTGGCTGCTACGTGGAGTGGTGTGAAAATAGTAGTTGTTCAGTAATTGTATACCTATGCCCCCAACACTAACGATTCTTCCTTGCATTTCTTCATTGCAGACGTTTTCAGTACAGCGGGAGCCGGGTGACTTCAGCCACTTCAGGCAGTAGAGTGGCCTTCACCACTCAAGGTCATTAGGCGGTCATGGCATGCATGGGGATTTGGGGACTCAGATGTCTCATAAATGTGGTTGGTGCTATCACAGTAGCGGCAGCTGGGCACATGTCGAAGGAGCCAAGTGCTTTCCAGATATTACCGCAAAGTTGGGGTACGTTGCGGTGTTGGGGCACAACGTTCAGGAGAGCTGGAGTACCCACAGGGACTCATCACAAGTGCTAAAGCTAAGATCTGCACCAGAATCCAGCCCAGAGGACTGTGGTCATGACTGCACAGTAATGTCATGAAAAGTAAGAGGCCATGACCAGATGGCTACTAATGGGCTACTGTTGCGCTTTTTTGTATATCAGGGAGGGATTTTCTCACTGTGCTCTAATGACCCTTGGTAGGTCTGTGCAGCAAGTACATATATCCAGTCTCGCAGCGTTCACGAGGTGCAGGTCTTCGCAGTACCATGGTGCATGGGTGAATGTGTGGTCAGCGGCTGAACTGAATCATTGTCTCCATTCACTCATTCAGACTGCAGCAGAAGCACCTCCTTTGCTCAGTCCTGGGGCACATTCCCTGCTCTTTCAGGAGTGACAGTCAAGCTATCATGCCTCTGTTCAGTTGTATAGTGAAAAGCCTGACCCCACAGCTCTTCCAAGTCAAAAGGTGAACTCTGAGGGCTAGTTTATATTCAGAAGCAGTGGCACTTGGACCAAGTCAAGTGCCCTTTCAAGGTTAAAGGTATGCCCAAAGGTTTCAAGGACACCAATCGTGCCATGGTCCATCTTCTTGTAGGTGTTGCAAAGTTCCATGGCAACCAGCTAACAAAGAGGTACTGTCACTGATGTTGAATCTCCATCAATGTCCACTTGGTTTTATAGATTAGGGTCAGATGACCTCTAGCGAGTCTGGGACAGTTTCTGGGCTCTTGCTTCTCCAGCACCTCAAAACATAAGATGAGTGGGCGTGCCAGGGGGTATGGGAATATTTAGCCTGGCATTTCCCTTGTGTAGATGTGTTGCTTTGGCTGTGGCCCTGACCAAAGTCCTCTTAGGGTGTTTTGCCGCTCCAGACACCAGCTGACCTGCTCCATGGAAGGTGAAATAAAAAAAAAGCCTTTCTGCTCCATTCAAAGTTATGTAAACCCAAACCAGGCATAAAAACTTGGGGGCAGATTTACAAGCCCCTTGCTCCTCTTTTACGCCGCCGTTGCGTCACTTTTGTGACGCAGCGGCGGCGCAAAGACTGCACAATGGTGTGGGGTACTTACAACGTGACACATCTGGGAGATGCATCACGTTGTAAAGCCCTGCACCACATGTAGGCGTTCCGGCGCAGGGGGGAGCGTTCTGGCGCAGGAACGCCTCCTAAAAGTGGCTGAATTAAATATACAAGATTTCACTCAGCCACTTTTAAGGCCATGCTGCGTCAAAACCCTGCGCCTGCTTGAAGCAGGTGAAAGGATTGATGCCGCATTTTAAAGATAGGTTCACCCCCGAGCCCTGCTGGAGCTGCGTCGCGCTTGCGACGCAACTCCAGTAATGCACCGCCTTTACGGCAGCAGATTCGTCACGCATCTGTCCATTTTTGCCCCATGGTGCGCAGCATTGTAAATGCGGCACATCCATGGTGGCGGAGCCGTGATGCACAATAACTGGCGCATCCCTGCTGATATGCAGGGATGCGCCAGTTATTGTAAATCTGCCCCTGGGTTTTCAGTAGTTTCAGCTGAAAGGCAGAAGAGTAGAGCAGCATAAGGGGAACAGGCAGAGAATAGGAGTAAGCAGTTCACTAAACCTCATGAAGCAGCCTTCTACATAGGGGGCTACATAGATACAGAAATACCACACCCCTCCTGTTTCCGGGCACTACTTCACACACCTCTTACACCCAGAAAAAGTGTGAGGGGCAGTCATGGCAGAATACATGGATTTACGCACAGGGAGCCAGTAGATAGTCTCCATATTGGTGTGTAGATAGAAATGCCTGTATCCCACAGCTAAAAGTCAGTTACCATCAACCGTTAGTCATGTCATGGCCTGGTCATGCATACACAAGAGGACCAAATTTGAGGGAGAGACTCAAAAGGAAACAACAACCTACAGCTACGACTACATATAAGGGCACCATCAGATGCCTCAACTGTACAAACTGCAACAACGTGATTACAGGGAATACATGTACACACCCTACTACTGGCAAGCTTATACACCTGAAACATTCGAGTGACTGCAACACAAAGAATGTCGTGTATGCAATAAAATGCCCATGCGGCAAGATGTATATAGGCAAAACGGAACGCAAAGTAAGAATACGCATAACGGAACACAAGAGTCGTATCCGCAACGAGAATTTAACTTCACCACTGGTATTTCACTGGAGAGAACAGAGACATACTATCTCACAACTAAGGTTTCTCATAATAGAACAAGTACAAGTGAAACAAGGCATGGATAACCACCAGAGATTGCTGCAAAGAGAACTCTTTTGGATTAAGTTTCTAGGGACCTTGGTACCAGTAGGCCTTAATGATAAATATGATTTAGCATGCTATCTGTAGGTTGATATCATTTGACATGAATACCATTGATTTTCCGTTGTTTGAAACTGCACACTAAGCCAATGCGTACATCATCAGAAATAATGAACAAGTGTGCACTACAATTGAGTAGCAATCATGTAGAGTTTGCTGACCATAGACAGTATATGTTCTACTATGTTCTGCATTATTTGGTATCTGCAGGTTGAATTACGTGACAGCACTATGATTTATTATGATGTGTTTAGACTAACAAATGTTCATACTATTGGTCACAACAGTCGCAACATTGCGCATAATTGTGAGCACAACATGTATGTAAACGTCTGTTTATTATTGCATACAGTGTATGTCATCACGTGGATTTATTACACTCTAGTGAAGTACATTATATGTATATTCAGTTTTGTGCCATCTAGGGACACGTCACATATACACCATAACATCATGACAGGATAGGGGCATAACCAGGATCACGTAAATACAAATACCACCATGCTCTACCCTTCATTTATTTTCCTAATACACAATCGCGCTAAGATATCATTGCAGAAAGTTACTCAGATTAGTTTTTTGCCTTTACCAAGGTTACCAACCATCCAAACAGTATTATATTTAATTTTAGTGTAACATTAAGATTGCACTAATACGAGCGGACTCGCTCACAGAATCCCCATTTCAATATGGCGCCCACAGTTTCTAACACTCTTAGCGTCCTGTACAAGATGTCCGTTTTCTATGTTGATAACCAGGCAACAGCGTGGTAAACGCCAAATTTAAATGGAGTTTACTACCAGCGTCTATTCGAACGAGTTCTCACAGGGCAGCGGTTTTTTCGTGACGACGAGATTTTCAAGAAGAGAGGTACAGTTCATGACAGATAGACCTTTCTGCACTAGACAAGTATATTTTCATACGCGTTTATAACATAGCGTCCCTTTCTTAAACCCTTAGACGAAGTGTCATCACGAAGATAAGGTAGGGTGTCTAATATTTTTTTAGAACACTGCTGCCTTGAATTTTTTACATTACCGGCATTCTGATTTTGACACATGCTTGTCATTACAGCTATAAAGAACACGACAAGCAGGTATGTTCCCTTATTAAAATAGGTATTTCGATATACAATTTTCTGAGTAAATAAACAGCTACCAATCAAGTATCTTTCTGTTTATAGAATACACTAGTTACCCAAGCGATTATACCAGAATACCAAGAGAGAACTACAGTTGACCTCAGGTACGCCATTGATTTAATATAAAAATACCCCCATGATCAACAATACAACAGTTACTTATACAAAGTACTTTTTAATTTCTTTTAGAGTTACCCCTGATGAAGGCACCATTCGCGTGCCGAAATGCATTGGGCCAACCGATATACGCTTGAAAAATGAAAAGAAGCATGTTACATTCATATTTTCAATGCAACATTGATTCATTTGTATATATGTATGGAAATTGTTAATGAAATTATGAAGCATGTAAATAACAAACGTTAAAAAAGTTAAAGAATATAATTGAAAAGTGTTTAATAAATGCAAACACAAATGTGTTAACAAAGTACAAAGTGGTGATAGATTTGAAGTTATTGAAGTGCGGAGCACTAAGTGAACAGTGCATGATTAGGTGAGTCACAACTCACCATAACTAATGGCCTGGTCATGGGCAGAATAGTCTCCCATGAGAAAGGAAGTACCATTTTGGGAGTACTCCTATCGCCCAACACAGTCTAGTACTCCATGTTGGACCTGAGATTACTGGTCCACCTAGGGTAGCCTGGCTCAGGTGGTAAGGCCTATCTCAAAGGCGAACTGTTGCACTTGCGTCACACTCAACCCAGTAGCACAGCGTACTTCCACTCCAAAAATGACACCACACCTTGGGCCAGATGTAGGTCGGTCGGTAACGGCCGAAAATCGGTATTTTCGCCCGTTACCGACCGGTATTTCAGAAATGGTATGTAGGGCCCTTAATTTTACAGAATCGGTAACTTTACCGATCGGTAAATTTACAGATTCTGTAAAATACCGAATCGGTATTTTTACCGATTCGGTAAATTTGAGATGTAGGTGGGACTCTTCTGAGTCCCACAAGCCTTACCGAATCGGTATTTTACCATCAAATCCAATTTGATGGTAAAATACCGATTCCGGTGTGCATGCACATGTGTGCATGCACACCTCTGCCATATGACAGGCAGACCTGCCCTTGGGGCATGTATGCCTGCCACATGGCACCCGAGCTTATTTTTGGGGTGCCAGAGGGTGTCAAAGTGACACCCCCTGCACCCTTGCTAAAATCGGTAATTACCGATTCTGTAATTACAGAATCGGTATTGCCCATTGATTCCTATGGGCTTCACAGCCCATAGGAATCAATAGGAAATACCGATTCGGTATTTCCAGATTCGGTAAATACCGAATCTTAAAGATTCGGTATTTACACATCTGGAAATACCTACATCTCCCCCTTCATATTTACCACTTCTTCGTATTTTTACCGATTCGGTACATTTTTAGATGTAGATGGGACTCTTCTGAGTCCCACAAGCCTTACTAAATCGGTATTTTACCATCAAATCCAATTTGATGGTAAAATACCGATTCCGGTGTGCATGCACATGTGTGCATGCACACCTCTGCCATATGACAGGCAGACCTGCCCTTGGGGCATGTATGCCTGCCACATGGCACCCGAGCCTATTTTTGGGGTGCCAGAGGGTGTCAAAGTGACACCCCCTGCACCCTTGCTAAAATCGGTAATTACCGATTCTGTAATTACAGAATCGGTATTGCCCATTGATTCCTATGGGCTTCACAGCCCATAGGAATCAATAGGAAATACCGATTCGGTATTTCCAGATTCGGTAAATACCGAATCTTAAAGATTCGGTATTTACACATCTGGAAATACCTACATCTCCCCCCTTCATATTTACCACTTCTTAAATACCGAATCAGTAAAATTCGGTATTTAAGAAGTGGTAAATAAGAATTACCTACATCGGGCCCTATGTTAGAAAAATATGGAAGGCTTTATAAAAATCTTTAGATGTACTTTCTTTTAGTAGTATAAAACTTTAGCTCATCAAACACTTCCACATCTGATTATTTGCATCAATAAGAGCTTTACATTACATCAGTTAAAGGACTTTTTCTTACAGGAAAAATGAGCTCAGCAATTTTCACTTAGTACTCTAGTTTCCAGGAAGTCACCTTGCAATTTGACAATATACATTAGTATGTCAGGCGCTTCTATACAGTGGAACAGGTTGACGCCTTATCCCAGTAATGTAACATTCTCACATGTTCCTTTCAATAGGATTGGTACAGGCATTAATATAATAGAAACCAGAATCATTTTACCCCCTGTGGAGCAAAAACATGCTCTAATCTCGGCCAGTACTCAGATACTTGTGCAGGTAACCCACAATTCCCTGGCTTCTGTTCAGTGGTATCCAAGGTCAAACAGAAGTTTTAAGCTTATCAAGACTCGCGCTCCTGACGTATAGTTCTTATTAATTTTAAGATCCCCTGGTTCACGTTACCTCACCACCAAGGATCAGGGAGGTAGGTCAACATTCGGCCCGTTAGTAATCTCACCACGATTGTGTCCCGCACCAGCCCCAAATCCCGGCTTACTTGTAGCTTGAAGATTTATTCATAGTTTTTTACTGTCACAGGTAGTCTCCATTCTCGCCGCCAGACTCCCGGCGAAAATACCTGCTCCCTGGTATACGAGGCAAGTCCACACACCAGATCTGCTCGGAAGCGAGGGTGCCCCCGTTGTCCCACCTTGGCGAGTCGACTGAGGCTTGGGAACCTCTACTGGCAGCAAGGCTTCGCTCCGTCGTTGATCCGCCTCTCCCCGATGAAGCCAAGCCCAACACTGGGCCTGCGTGGGAGGGAGGACACTTCAGCACGACGACGCCTTCTCTGAGAAGAAGGCCAGCCCTCCACTGAGATCGCGCAGGAAGGAGAACACTACGGTGTGGCACTGCCTACTCTGTGAGGAAGGCCATCCCTCCACTTGACTTGCGCAGGTTGAAGAACACTACCCTCGGCGCCGCCCCACAGCAAGGTTCTCCTCAGCAAGGCGGTCGCCCGGTTACCAATTCCCCCTCACTCTAAGCGGAAGTGGCAGGGCCTCACAGGAGGGTGCCACAGCCCGATGTCACAGGCGTACATTTACTCTCCACAGCTGGGCCCCTACGAAAATGTTCCCAGGGATCAGCGACAGGTTGTCCTCCCAGCACTCCCCAGCACAGGTGATCCTGGGCAAGTAATCGTGGTTTACAACTTTATAGAATCCCTGTCAGTAAAGATTATGCTGGATAGGGAGGGCGGGGGAATCTTCTCAGTCTCTACTTGACAGATGCAGCCAGGCAGTGTCCCTAGGCCACACTCACCACTACAGTTCAGGGAGGTCGGACTCCCCAATCAGCACCGCCTCCAATATTCACTTATGGATAACTCAGTGATGGATATGATGGCCCCTCTCTCTCCTAATGTGGTGACACCTGGGCCAGTTTCAGAAGAAGGTTATCTAAAGCGGGGCCAGATCTATAGGTAGGGGGGGATACGACAGCAGCGAGACAGCAACCCTTAAGAGAAGTCAATCCCCCCTCAGCGCCCTATCCCCCTAACACAACAGTCCGTCCTCCAGCCAGCCCAACAGTCTCCAAAATGGCCACCCAGGTTTTGACCTTATATACCCTAGGCCCAGGTCACTAGAATGGGCCGGAAGGTTCTAGATCCCTCCAACACTAACTTATGGGCCAAGCTCTGAGGTAACATTTTGACAGTTTGACAGGCCACCATTTTGTAGGTGACCTTCTACTCTTCCTCCATTTTAGAGGAGCACCTGCACCTCACTACTAATAGATGATAATGAGGCGCCCAGAGACCTAGGTTCAACACCAGAAAAAAATGTAGTGGACACACAAGAAAAATACAGAAGGCAAAAAGGGGATAAAAGTAAAAATAAAAAATAAAGAATTAGGAGGGACCACCCAAAGGGCTGACAGGTCTAACACTCCATTTGAGAGCAACATCCAAAACATGGAGAGTCGCAAGGGTGGCTTGTCTGCTATGGCAGAGGAGCGGCGCCCCACTGCTGAAATGCAGCAGTCAGATGAAAAATAAAATGACGATAAACCTATTCAGTCAGTCAAAAAGCTTTATTATCGGTTAAAAACCATAAAAGCACATGTATACATACATAAGATAAAAACTGTCCATATGAAACAAGTAATAAATACAAGTTGATGGGCCAAAGTCCTAAAAAGGTTAAAGGATATAAAAAATGATAAAACATAGGAAGCTCATAAAAGGGTTAAAATTAGGGAAGGAGAATTCGTCCCTAGGCTTAAAGTAGATAGGGACCTTCAAAAGGACACAGATTACGGTGGGGCAATAGTCAAAATTTGACTTTTTTTGATTTTTGCGCCTCTTGCGCACCACATAGCCCATAGGTATCTGGAGGTTGCAAAGACAATCAGGGGGGTTGTGTCGTATTTTAGTATTCTGAAAACATCCCTATAACCCATGAGGCCCCTAGACTTGCATAGTTGGACGATCCATTTGGATCTAGCCCTGGAGTACAGCGAGCAGAAGAGCAGAACGTGCAGATCTGTCTCTTCGCTGCTTTCGCACCCCGGGCAAGCACTCGGACCGAGGGGGGCGTTTGTGCACTTGTTTAACATAGTCCTCACCGGAAGAACTCCATGTCTGAATTGGAGATATAATTTCTTTGCCAGTGGGGCTGGATATTATCCAGAAATTTCTCGAAGTGGTAATTGTCCTTGACAACCAAGAAGCTATTGGTTAGTCTACCCAAAGAGGGATTTGATAGTAAGAGGTGTATACGATATTGTTTAAGTTCAGCCCCCAGTGTCTTCTTATTAATCGTGGCGCAGGTTTCCTCGGGAGCAAGCCACATATCAGCCCTGCCCAATGCGAGACAGAGCTGCTTAACGGACTTTAGCCAGGGGATTTTTCCCACACCCCTTATGGACAGAAGTGCCCCTAGGTCTTCCCTATAGCTCGCAAGCTCAGGGGTGGACCAGAGATGCCTCCAATACAACAGAGGACGGTTTGAAATGACCTCCTGTATGGGAGTCAAACCAAGGTCAAGCCGTAGAGGGGTCAAGGGTGTACTCGGGGGGAGTCTCGCTAGGCGCCGGATAAAGCTATTCTCAGAAGTGGTCAGAGAGGTGACGTTAACATGACCCCAAATTTCGGCTCCATAGAGAGCCCCCCCTCTCGCCTGGGCCTTATATATTTCTACTGGCGGTCCCAAGGTTCCAGATGAGCACTCATTGTGAACCTTTAGGATACCGCCAGAAGATTGGACCAACTTCTGGTTGGCCTTAGTCAAATGCGCACCCCAGTCCATCCTGTCATTTGGGTTATCCCTAGGTAATCGAAGGTGGATACTCTTTCTAACGTTTTGCCATCCATATGTGGGTGCGGACAATTAGAAGATTTTACATTAAAAGCCATAAACTTGGTTTTTGCGAGATTAATCTCCAGATTTCTAGATCTGCAAAAGCAGCAAAACGCCTCCAATGTTCGCTGTAAACCCATGGGGGATTTTGATAACAAAAGGGTGTCATCAGTGAACATCAGGGCTGGTATCTTACGGGCAGCTAGACTAGGTGAGTCTAGATCCCTCGCCCCCTCCAGGTATTTGATCAGACCATTGAGGAAAAGGGAAAATAATGTGGGGGCGAGCACGCACCCCTGCCTCACGCTCCTTTCCACTGGGAAGGGGGCAGAGAGTTCCCCATTCCTCCCAAACCTTACCCATGCAAAATTGCCTTGGTGCATACGTTTGAATAATTGGCAAAGATAGGGCGGGGCACCCATCTCCAATAGAATCACCCAAAGCTTATCCCTCTGGACCAAGTCAAAGGCGGATTGAATATCCACAAAGATCAAGTACAAACTACCAGCCCCCATGGTCACTATCTTCCAGTAGACCAGGTAGAGTCTAAACAGTTGGTCGATGGTAGAGACCTTAGCACGAAAGCCCGCTTGGAGGGGAGTTAGGATGTGATGTTCATCCATCCAGTTCTGCAACCTTGATAGTAATAGGCGGGCAAATAGTTTCTGTAAGACATCAATGAGGCTGAGGGGGTGATAGTTAGCCGGGTCAAGAGGGGAAGGCTTTTTATGGATCGGGATAATCTCGGCCCCCAGCCAGGTTCGAGGAATCTCCATACCAAAGAGAATTGCATTAAAATAAAGCCAGATGTAAGGGGCCCAAACTTTCTGCTCACTCAAAAATAGATCGCCTGGTATCCTATCCAGACCCGGGGTCTTACCAGTGGATAGACCTTTGAGTGCCACCTGGATTTCAAGTATGGTGAAAAGGGGCAAGTCGGAGGTCACATCATCCAGTAATACACGGGCAGATGAACTCTTCAATGAAGGAACAATGTTTTCAGGAAATGGGAAATCAATGTGGGAAAAAAGAGGCTTGAAATGGGCTAACCAAACCTCTTTGCTCAGGTTGGGAATTAGAGCCGGAGACCCCTCAACCGATCCTGATCTAACTAAATTCCAAAAGGCCCTGAGATCGTGTCCATCCAGGGCTTCTTTTATACTTTCCCATCTACTCGCCTCCCATTCTGACCTGAACGCTCAAATCATACTCTTGTAAGTTTGTCTAGCTGCTCTGATACTCAACACAGACCCTGATTTAACATCCCTTACAAGTACATGTTTGGCCGCCCTACAGTTTTTATTACACCATTGAACTCGATTTTTGTCCCGTGGCTTGATAATAGCTGAGGTAAAGAAATAGTCAGCCAAAGTCGTCACAAGGTTGGTGTGAATGCACTCTAGACACTGGAAATAGGGCAAATCATATTTATCCGCAGGAAGTTTAAAAGCCTCTACTAAAGAATGTGCAACATGTCGATATAGCTTCGCAATTTTGTCAGGAGCTCACACAAACTGAGCCCACCTAATGCGTCTGCCACCAGCCACTGAAAGTAGGTTGAGATCAGCACAGGGCTCCTTTTCCCCCCTTTCGTATTGGTGGCCCAGGGTAAATTTTAATTCAAGTGACAGAAGATTGTGGTCACTGTCTACCCTTTGAATAACAGAAAAGGCCTTCAATTGAGACCAGAATTCTACATTTACCATAATGTAGTCAGTTCAGTTCAGTTCAGTTAGTTTTTATTTCGACAATTAAAAATCATCATAAAAATACATAATAACCATACATTGTCACAATACATTTTCCCCTTAAAATATCATTAAATTACATTTCTGAACTTTACAATAGTATTTAAAAAACAACTAGATAAAAATTAAACACCAGCAGCAGGACATATAGTTCACAAGTAGAGGTAGACATGAGTTCCAATTCACAGTTAGATCAATTTCTTGTGTTTCTCAGTCTAACCGCTATTTTAAAAAAAACTTGAAATGGCACACAGGGTATACATATCATTTGCTTTCTGTAGGAATAACAGAGCTGCTTTTGCATGACGTAATTTCTGTTTTCTAAGGATGTGGACCAGGAATCGGCGCCTAGGCAGTTGATAAAATGAACATAAAAGTACAAAATGAAGGGTGTCCTGCGGAGACCTATTGTCGCAGCCGCAGGCACCCTTCTGCTCAATCGTTGTAGTAAAACCAGAAGGATAGGCTAAAATATTAGGTAAAAGATTGAGCCTAAAACGACACATTAAAAATTTCGCCTGTTGGTTGTACATCAGGAACAAATAAGGTTCCATGCCCTCCCCATTGGCCACTAAACCATGTGCAATTACTGATGTCTTAACCTTTGCCACATTTGCTCTGGTTGTTGCAAACTTTTCTAGAAGCAATTTCTTTATGGTCATTTTACAATTGTTTGTAATTTGCGTCAGATCGTAAAATACATGAGGCTGGTCAATATTTATCAAAGTATTTTTAACATATCTTAACCAGGGGATTTGCATTGCATTGTCCCTTTGCAGACAGTCTTTGGTGATTTCCCTGCTCAATTCAGCCTCTGGGTTAGTCCATATTCTGATCCATGCAGTGATTGGCCTAATCTTCACTTGATCCGAGATGTATTGGATCCCCAGTTCTGCATGGGCAATATCAGCGGCAATGGAAGGAGGGGTTTTAAGAATTCTACGGAGATACTTATCTTCTTCGATTTACAGCTTTTTAGCTTCCCTGAATCCCCACACCTCTGCACCATATAATGCTTTTGCCATTGTGACTGATCTGTACAAGGTCATTATTTGTTCAGGGCACCAACGCCCCAGTCTATGCGCAAAGCTTAAGATTGCCCCATTAGAAGACACCAGTTTAGAACAATGTTCCTCCACCAATGGTTTAAAGTACATGTCGCCATCCAGTAAGAGGCCCAGCTAGGGGAAAGTATTAACTATTTCCAACGTGTGTGTCCCTATTTTAAACACAGGCTTCTTGGCTGGTTTCTTGCCGGCCACCATGACAAAGGATTTTTTTAAATTTACCGACAGGTCCAGGACGGCCATAAACTTCACAAAGCCGTTCACCAGTTCTTGTAGGCTGCTCAATGTGCGGGCCAGGAGGACCGCGTCGTCCGCATATAACAGTACTGGGATCTGGCGCGATCCTACTCTTGGACAATCCAGGGCAAGGGCAGTGAGGTTGCTTTCAAGGCCATTGATATACAATGAAAAGAGAAAAGGTGCAAGGATACATCCTTGCCTTATGCCTCCTGAACAGGGGAAAGGCTCAGTTCGCCCCCTCTCTGTGCTGAAGCGCACCCTAGCCGTGGTGTTCCAATGGAGCTCTTTTAGGATGTTAATGAGCTCCACCTCCATTCCCATGTTGTACATCATGGCCCATAGTTTGCTTCTGTTAACATTGTCAAAAACAGCAGCCAAATCCATGAACCCCATAAAAACCATGCCACTACTACCAGCTTTGGTGTATTTGGCCGTTAACAGATACAGGTTCAAGCACTGATCGCTGGTAGATCTGCCCGTTCTGAAACCGTACTGGGTATCCACTATGGTATGGTGTTCCTCCGTCCAGTCCATTAGTCGGTTCAAGATCACCCGCTCTAATATTTCCGCAGAGACATTGATTAAAGAAATCGGCCTATAACATTTGGGATCTTCTCTGCAACCCTTCTTAAAAATGGGTACAATCAGTGCGGTAGACCAGGAACGTGGTAGGCCGGACCTAATGGCTGCATTAAGGACCATTGTTAAAATTGGTGCCCAGAGATCTATATTGCTTCTATACAGGTCTGGGGGTGTTCCATCAGGTCCTGGTGCTTTATTGGGGGTAAGACCTCGAATCGCCATTTTTAACTCTTCCACAGTGAAAGTTATTTCTACACTCCTGTCACCCTCCCATTCTCCCTCCCGCACGCCCGTCTTCGTGTTATTGTACAGGCCCTCAAAGTGCGTAACCCATTGGTCTGGGAGGATACTATAGATACTATATATAGGGGCAAGATTTTCCGTCGTTGCCCCTCAGCTCTGGAACGCCTTGCCAATGGAGATTAAAAGCCTACCCTCAATGGACCTGTTTAAAAAGGCCTTAAAAACTTGGTGCTTTTCAAGAGCCTATTAAGGATGAACTGCTTCGCCTTTGATGTGAGTTGGTACTTTGAAATAGGCGCCTTGACGCCCATTGGGCTAAGTCTGCGCAGGATAAGATGCCGTTCATTCATTCATTCATTCATAATGGCTGGTGCTGTGTTGTCCTGGAAACATAGCCTATTCACAATTCTCCAGAATTCAGAGTAGTCCCTGTTTTCACCTGCCTCTCTTAAATCCGCCCAGACTTGTGCCTGCAATGCTGCTTTCCTTTCCCTAACATTAAACTTGTAAGCTTGCCTATAGTTGGCTACTAGTGCGGTGTTCCTTGGTTTACATTTGAGGGCTTTTTTTAAATTCCTCAGTGATTTAGAACAGGTTGTGTCAAACCAACGTGGGTGATTCATTGCTGTCTTGGCAGAACCTTTCGCTTCCAGCAGTTTATCTGCCAGTTTTGTTAGGGATTCAAACGATGCTACTACACCTGAGCCTTCTATTTGGGGGTTCAGGCATTCTTCTATGTATTTCCCCCCTTTTTGGATTAGGGCTTTGTAGAATTCCTGTGGGTTTATTTTTATCCATTTAAGTCGCCTCCCCTGGTCTACAGGCTGTAGCCTGCCCTCCCTTTTATTGATCTTTCTCCTGTAACCCATGTAACTTAGCTCTACCACTAGTGGGTTATGGTCGCTGAAGGGGCTCCACTTTGTTATAACCTTTGTGATTCGGGATGTCGCAAAAGCTGATTTAAGTATGTAGTCGATTGTTGATGAACAACCTCTACCTTTGAATGTAGGGACATGCGTACCCCCCTTCTCCTGTACTACCATATCCATAGTGTGAACTAGTGAGTGAGTATCTATTAATGTAGATAGTATTGTGCCTTCCTGCATGTGCTCAAAATGCGGCCCCTTTTTAGGGCTCGCCTGGCGTTGGAGCGCGAAGCGCTCCCGCCAGCGAGTTCTATAGCCGCCTTGATCCCTGTCAAGGGAGTAGCAGCTGTGAACGAGCCCGACACAGAGCTGGGCACGAGCCGACTCAGGTCCGTGAATGCGCGGGAACGTCAACGTGCACGTTCACGCGCGTCACGCTCCTGTCCTCCCGCGTCTCTGCCGAGGCGCGCTCCAGGCCGACTTGCGGTGTGCGTCACAGCGTGTTCCAGCGGCCGGAGGTAGGTAAGTGAGGGCGGGGGGGGCGGCGGGATTTGTTTGCTTTGTTGCTAGCTTGTTTTTTAAATGCTCAGTTAATTTTCTGTTTTTTATGATAGTTTGCAATCCTTTTACAATTACAAATGACACGTTTTACTTTAGCTTAAAGTGGCAAAACTGCTCTCACACACACACTTTATTAGCAAACAGAGGCTGCGTTCTAAGATAGCTCAGGGGATTAAAACATTTGCTACAGAGATCCTTATCTAGACAACAAGTGTCAGGTTATAATATCGGCGAAATACTGAAAAATGCACCCACATAAGTGGTTTGTGTTTGCAATCTGCTGGAAGCTAGATACAAGTTTGAACCACCCTATAATTTAGAGGGTTAATGTGCCACGGCCACTGGAATTATGCGGCATAATGTGGCATATTCGGCAACTGTATTTCGCTATTTTTTCATTCAAACACATAATACTGTTTGAGAAAAGGTTTCACATCAATAGTAGCAGTTTAGCACAGAACACAGCTATTGGCAACCGAGAGGTGGCAGTTAACCTTTTCAGGAAGGCCAGTCACTGCCTCACACTGGTGAGGCTGTTTTAATAACTTTTGATCCGTCTGACCTAGAAACAATTTTTTCCTTGATGATATTTGCAAATTCTGAAGCCGATGTTGGATTGAGTGGCACGTGCAATAAATCCATAATTATCTGGAAAAAAGCTGCAGCCGTAGAATGACATAGGACCAGTTTATTATAATCTAAATTGTGATCTTTTAGCGGCTGGGTGACTGTACTAGGATTGAACTGCTTGGATTGCCCGAGCCTGACTTCCTATAGGCAGGATCGAGGTAGAACACCCATCTTGGAAATGTTTTGAAAAAATATAGGGCAAAATAGTGCATTTTACCGCTTGTTTATTACTTGAACGTGCTAAATAGCTCTAGTTTCTGAAGGGTTATAATGGAATATTCAAATATTTTTATGGTGTGCGAAGCAAGTTTGATTCTTCCCAGAAATGTTGTGGGTAACCATTACCTGTACCAAGAGCAAATTGCTAATTTTTCCTAAAAAAAATAAAAAGAAATTCTCAGTTTATCTCTCGGCAAACTTGAAAAGGGATGTAACAGATTAAATCCTTGTTTTAACATGTCTTAGTAGAGGGCACTTTCAGATTCAAGAAAAAGAGATACTACATTCTCGACATTCCTGTCAAGTCTGAGTGCCCTCCTGTAATAACTGCTACTTTGAAAACATTGCTTTGGTTCACTTTTCACACAAAATTCCTGTTTACCTAACTGACAGTTTCATGCCAAGGAAAAAATCCGTGTTTTCGCCCTGTTTGAGTTACAGTAGAGCTCTCGATTTTATTTTGGGCTGGAGATAACATTTCTTGCTCTTGCCCATTAACCGGTATAGTAACACCATCTTGGCAAATTGTCACTACTTTGAGCGTGTGATACATCAGTCAGTATTTGAATGGTGAACAATTCACTTTGGTAAGCGTTGGACATGGAGTAGGCAGCGCTGAGTTAGAATTTTTTTTTGAGTTCCAGTCTGCTGAAGATGGATTTATGGTAAGTGTGGCAAATCTATATGTATGCGGAAAAGATGCTGCTGTGGCTGCCATAATTCCTGTTTGCTGTGCCTCGGGCACAAATTCTCATTTCGCTGCACCTGCTGGGATTTCCCTGTATGTTTCATCCACGCCTCTTGGAAATTCCATGTTTAAATCACGCACCTTTATAGGAAATGATCATCTGTTTTATGTCAATTGAATTATTCCCGAGTTGGGTGCCCTTGTCCCGGGATAGGTACTCGCATAGCCCCCACAATCTTTTATTGGGTGAACACTGCGCTTTATAAATGCCACCATCTCTGTGCAAAAACCTCCGACGGGCATTATGGGTACATTGTATACTTCTGATTTGGGCTGTACGGTTATTTTTCCACCCTTGAAGACACATCACCTCCACTTCGAGGGCAAGTTCTATTTTGTTTTAAGGCGGTGCCACGCACTTCAACTGCCCATTCAGTGTGTAAATAAATCTCAGCGCCGAGTACCACGTTTTCATTTTGGGGAATTCCAATTTAAATGTTCGAATTCCTCGAATGACTTGTATATCCAGTTTGGCACACTGGGCAATAGCAATAGCTAAAGTTATGTGCGTGTGGGATATTCATTGTTCTGTACAAGGATGTTGGAGACTTTATAAACACACTGCGTACTTGTCATATAATAACTTTTATTTAGCACTTCCTTCTACACTCCAGCCCTTTCTAAGCGCTGCAAGTAACAGATGCTGCTATTACTTAATCCAAGTGCAATGGGACACAGTTTTCCTACCTCGGAAGGATAAAAGGCCAGATCTAGTGCTTGACGTAACCAGCTGAAGTCACCTGCTCAACGCAGGTATACAAGCCCTGAAGTCTGGTCAATCGATATTACAACGAATGGAGTGTGCCAGCGACATTTTAACATTTGAAAAAGGGCACTTTATGGGCACTACACCGTACCCTATTTACTAGAGATGTAGATGTCGTGAGCTGCAATATATTCATCTCTGTGGTCTACTCACTCTGGCGGCCCTGGGCACACGTCATGCCATGCTGCATATTAGATAAGATAACCTTTGATGCGTGATTACTAAAAACCATTGCAAATGTAAAGCAATATGTCAAAAAAGTACAATATGATAAGACCCTATTTTAAAATACACTTTGATAAAAACAATAATCTCTGAGTTGTTTAAAGTTCGACCCCTTGTATGCGTGGTAACTGGATGGTGTGCGTTTGAATCACCTTTAACATCCGCTGTTGGCATCCCTACATTTCTACCAAAGGAAGCCCATCGATGCAGGTGCACCTTTGCTGTATGCCTTCTAAAGTAAAGTCACTCATGCTGGATTCTCATCTTCTGCGAAGCTTATCTCGCAGCGCGCTGTCCTATTCTGCATGCTGCGGGATAAGCATGCACTCATCCGTTGTCCTTCCCACTTCCTGCCCATCGTTTAGGGCGGGAAGTGGTGTCCAGTGTGCAAACTACAAGGCAGCAGGATTCTATGCTTAGGGTGAGCATGCCCCTCTCATGTAATGAATCACTTGACAATATGGACACTAAATTAGAGTTATGTCTTCTGAGCAATAATCAGTGTTGTATCTCAAACGCAGCTCCTAAACTGCCGGAGTTCACAATGAATCAATAGCTGAATCAAATTTCAAATAGACCCTTTTAGGAAGAGCATAGGAACTTCACAACAGACCATCAACATAGGTATCTGGACAGTTACAACACATCTCAGCAAGGCAGCCATGCTTTAAGGGGCACATTACTGCTGTAGTTTATGTGGGAGAATATAGACATTATAGCATGTTCTAAAAAGATTTCCCTGGTTCCCTTTAGATGACCTTATAGAACAACATGGGTACTCACAAATATTTTCCCAGTGGCCATAAAGTTTTGTCTGTGATGTGACCTAGGGCCACAATGATACCAGCATGGTGGCAGTGGGAGGAGGGGAGGAGTGGTCGTGCAGAGTGGGGTGGTGGCAGTAAGATGGGTGTAGGGATGCAAAACATATACATCTACACATCTAGTTGCAATTGCATGATGTGAAACCAGAAAACCTGGAATTAATCCTAGCTGCTTGTTTACGGACCACTTGCAGGTTTTCAAAACACATAAATGTAAGGCATTGTCATTTGCAATGACAATAGCTCACACTCTCACAAAGGCGAGACCTATTGCATTGCAAATGCTTGTTTAGTGGGCAAGCATCCCAATCCGTTAGTGTAGTGGGAAGGTTTGGACAAAGATGGGAGTTAAAATTACCCATCAGTAAAATAATTGGGCTCCCCCCCTCTTTTCTCTGTTCGACCTCTTCACTTAATCTAACATTTAGCTCCAGTACGGCCACGTTCTCCCCCTGTGAAGGCCCTGGATTATAGATGTTAAAAAGTTCTAATTTCTGTCCTCTGCTTTGGAATATTACTGCCTGCAGGGTGTGTGACGTCCATAATGGCACTGACCATTTCCCTTCTACGGTTAGGTCAACATAGATAGATAATCCTCCTCTCGCTCTCCCTGCTCTGCTTTCCTGTGCTGGGACTGCAAAGCACTTGTAACCCTCTATCTGAAACAATGCCGGGTTCAGTGCCCATGTCTCTTGAAAGGCAAGTATATGATAGCCACGCACTTCCTTCCTTCAATCTGGATTTTCAAATTTAGCGGCGAGCCCTGCTATATTCCAGGATATAACATTTATCTTTCCCTCCTGGACTTCTTCTTCAATGGGGTCCTGGGGCAGTGGTCTATCATCCGTCACTTTCCTACTTCCTTCCCTATTTTTTCCTCTAACCATGGGTGGGGACCTGTCTATCTCAGTAGGTGGGGAACAGTCTATCTCAGTAGGTGGGGAGCAATCTATCTCAGTAGGTTGGGAGCAATCTACAACTTGCTTTCCTTGTCCCTTACTTTGCTCCTTCGCTACCAGCTCATTAGTCAGGGCCCTGCTCCTCTTGACCAGTTCAATCCTAGTTGGTAGTGCTAGTCATTCAATGTTATCTAAAGTCTGCAAAGGGCTAAATCTATTAGTCCACTGAGGGGGGAGCTAGTGTGGGGAGTACTGGGTGATAAAACCATCATGCCTTACCCAATGGTCATCCACAATTCTTCCTCTAGTGCCCTGTTTAGGATTTGGGAGGTACGCAGCAAGTTTTCTAGGATAAAAATAACCTAGTGGCACTGTCCTAATTGTACTTGTGAGGTTTCTATTTTGGTTGTCCAGTATATATTGCACTAGGTTTGGGTTTTTAAAGTTTGCAATAATGCAGTTACCTTCTCTATCTTTTCTTCTCCTTCCCACCCAATTTACCCTTCTTACATGTAGGATTTCCCCCTGTTCATCCCCCTGCAATGGTCTATGGATGTTTAGCCAATTGACAATCTTGCCTTTAAGTTCCATCTGCGAATCTCTCTGCCCTATTCTAAGTTCGGGGACCCCCGTGAATATGACTGCAAAGGGACTGGCTTCTGGCGGGAGGTTTACATATGGCAAGTGAGCTTGGTGTCTGTCATACTGCTCAAAACCTAATTGGGGATCCGTCTGCTTTGGAATAGCAGATGATTCAGGGTTCGGGTACCCAGCGTCTCCCTGTCCCAGTCTTTTGGCATTGCCCCTAGTTCCCTGTGGCTTCATTCTATCTTCCTGACCCCTGTTAACTGGTGAAGTTGACTCGGCATGCACCTGTGCAATGCTACAGTGTTCTTTGCTCACACAGTTGTTGGTTTGCCGAATTTGTTGGGGAAGAGTAGGGGTTCCTGAGTTCACACTACCTTGTTGATTAGCAATTTGTGTATCCCTGATCTTACCCTGCTTCAGGATTTCATGTGCTATTTTGTCCAGTCTACTGGTCAATGGTTTAATTTGACTTATTATAAAGGATTCTAGATGCTTTTGGAGGTCTAAGATTATCTCATTCACCCATCCCGGAGGGATACAACGGCCACTCGTTTCTGTTGTTAAAACCTCTTCCCCCCTAACTCTTGATTTTCCACTCATTGCGGGCTTCTTCAAATTTTGTGTTTCGGGTTTTTTCCGCCCCCCTTTTCTGCTTCTCTTGTTAGTTTTTACAATTTTCCCTGCCTTCATCAGTGGTTCATCCTCTATCACTATCTGGGCACATGGGACATCATTGCTGGAATCATTCGGTGTGTCATTAATCGATAGCAAACTACCATTCCCATCCTCCATCAGCGTGGGCGAGAGCGGCACAGTGGTTAATGTCATAGATATACGTCTTTCTGTGCGTTCTATCTCACCTGCCACCTTTTGCAGCATTAGATCTATAGCAGTTGGAGTATTTTTGTGGGGTGCCGTAATACTACTCTCTGCCCCTGGCTTTTTTGGTCTGTGGGGTGTATCTAGTTTGCTCTTGGTAGAACGAGTTTTAGGTTTTGTAGCCATGATGTTTTATATGCTTTTAAATATTCGTTCCTTTTTTATCACAGTGTCCTTAGTCAATTTTTGTGTAGCCCTTTTCACCACCCATGTGGGCTTTATACGCAGATTTGTATGTCATCCACTATTTGATGTCCCCAGTGTATTTGTGCCCAGGATAATCGTACCTTATCGTGCTGCCAAGATTGGTGGCCCGTCCCGCCCCTGGTCGTCCCCGGATGGCCACAGATGGCCCGCCCACTGCCCGGGCTCCGCCCAGCCATGCCCGCGCGCGTCCCGCGACGCGGGAGGATCTGAAGACCTTTAAGCGCCTCCGGGCGCTGGCGAATGACGCTGCTGGCGGCGTCGCCGGTAGCACGCAGGGGATGCTGGGGATTGTAGTCAGGTAGGGCAACCAAACGCTCCCCCCTCTCGGCGGCCGCTTTTGCAGAGCGGCGGCGGGGAAGAGCGAGACACAGGAGCGTGTAGGGCAAGACCACTCCGGGCTGCGGCAGGTAAGGAAATTCGCCCCCAGGCACGATGCTGACCCCGCTCCTCAGCAGGGTCTGAAGACCTTTAAGCGCCTCCGGGCGCTGGCGAATGACGCTGCTGGCGGCGTCGCCGGTAGCACGCAGGGGATGCTGGGGATTGTAGTCAGGTAGGGCAACCAAACGCTGCCCCCTCTCGGCGGCCGCTTTTGCAGAGCAGCGGCGTGAGAGAGCGAGACACAGGAGCGTGTAGGGCAAGACCACTCCGGGCTGCGGCAGGTAAGGAAATTCGCCCCCAGGCACGATGCTGATGTAGTCAATGGTTGTGCTTTTGCCCACTCTGTTGAAGGTACACGCACCTGGTACGTCCGGTGGGAGCCTACCATTACATGCCCTAAGAGAGTGGGTAACGAGCAGTTTATTGATCTGGACGGCCAAGCGCCTAAGGCACTTTTCGGGTACATGGAGCACTCCTGGATGTGCTAAGACGAGTCCTCATCTGAGGTAACAGAAGGAATCCTATCCAAGGGTTCGAAGTGACAATTAAAATCACCCCCTAGAATTCTATGGATAGGTGAGGGAAATAAAAGAAGAAGTTGATCAAGGGCTTCTAACATAGGTGACCCTAATAATTGCGGAGTAGGGCGCAAATAAATGTTAAATACCACCACTGTCGTAGCATCCGGGAATTTAAGTGCGATACACAGGATATCCGGGCAATGAGAATCAAAAACATTAACTGAGCACCCCAGATATGAAGCTACCCAAATGCACAAACCTCCCGAAGGTCTTCACCTGGGTCCGTGGACTGCCGGTATATGGAATGTTGCAAAACCCACCCTTTGGGGGGCTGTCAACATCCAAGTCTCTTGAAAGAGACACAAATCATATTTGTCCATCAACTCCCCCCATTCCGGGTTGGATAGCTTTGAACCAAGCCCAGCTACGTTCCAGGAGCCAATTAAAGCTCTATGAGGACCAACCCCTTCAAGACTATCTAAAGTGGATTCTGCCCTAGCAGAACCCACTAAAGTAGATGAGTGAGCAGAAGGAAGGGGGAGTCCTGTGACAGTAACCAGCTTAAACGCAACCCCTGGAGATCTAGTCATTAAACTTGGGCTTGGCACGGGTGCGGAGAATCCATCACCCGGCGACCTTTGGTCCTTCTTGAAAACACCCGCCTCCACCCTCACACTCTCCTCCGCTGAGCACCCAACAACAGTAGCGACCAATTCATTCGGGCCTGGGATAGGGGTTAGTCAGTCTACATTATTCAGGGCACTGAAGCTGTTTGCTATCAGTAGATTATATTCTACTGTCGGCTCCCCATAGTGGAAGTAAGTTGGAGCTGGCCCTCCCGGAAGTGAGTCCCGTGAGTAGAAATACCCCAGAGGTCGAGGAATGATTGGGCCCGAGATGCAAGAGCCTCCCCACTCAAGAATATAATTGACCACTCCGGGATCCCTAAAATTGATGATTACACAATCCCCCCTAGTATCTTTGCGTTTAGTCCCCAGTCAACTGACTCTTCTGGCAAATAGAATTTACCCGTTCCCTGATCTTGTTAAGGGTCTATTTCTATTTAGCCAGTAGATAATGTTGTTCTTTAACTCAGGGAAAGACTCACCTCTCTCATCTGACAGCGGGGGAATGCCTGTTAGAACCACCACATACGGAGATGCTTCAGGTGGTAACTGAAGGCAAGGTGAGGAAGAGTGGGCCCTAATGCCAGAGGGGTTTTGGGGGGGATTTTGAGGAAACAAGCCCTGGTATGGCCGTTGTTTACTGGGGGATTTAGGGATAGAGGGTACAATTACGGGGCCCCGGCTGGCTAGAACTTGAGAGGCCCTGGGTGCACTAGTTTCAAGGATACGTGCACACGAACTAGCTTGCGCGGCCCCATGTACTAGAATATCAGAACTAGGGCCTACCTTCAGGCTAGGGCCTTGGGTAGCCTGCTTAGGATAATCTAGAACCACTTTCTCCGTATTAGTTCCAGATGAAGTAGAATGATGTTCTCTTGCTCCGCTTTTGTTGTTAATCAGTGAGACTACTCTATCAATTCTACTAATCAGAGTTTTAAACTGAGAATTGATAAGGTGTTCCAATTGGGCTTGGAGATCTAATACTAAATGAGAGGCCCAGACCGGAGGTGCTAAGGTGGAGAAGTTGGAACCTGGCTCAACAACTGCGGGATCAGGAGAAGGGGAAAGACTCTTAGATGTTTTTTTAGGTTGTCTCGACTTATTATTTCTCAAGCGAGGCTTAGGGGCCTTTCTAACGGTCGGGGGAACTATAGACAATACAGAGTTAGTGGGAGAGCTAGAAGCTGGCAAGATCTGGGCACATGGAAGATAAACAAAGGAAGACACTAGCATCGAGTCTGGGGCGTTAACAGTGTCTAGGGATATATCCCCAGATGGCAGTGGGGGGCAAGGAAGGGGTTAGAGAGAGGCGTCTTTCAGTGTTCATAATAGCTGATGCAACCACTCCTATGGTTTTCTGCCACATTTTATCGATCGCTGTCAGACTCGGGAGTGGGGTTGAAGATGCTGCCAATTGCCTGGTTAGGGGGCGATATATTGTAGGATTTGGTTTACCCATAATACTCTGCAAGGGATTCTTAAGTTGCTAATCGAAATTAGTTAGAATGCGATAGGTTACACAAGTTACTAAATAGAAGAGTAAAATAATAATAGGGTCCCAAAAAGACAGTTTCAATGGTCAGTGTTTGGCACAAAGTCAGAAATAGTCCAAGCTTTGACTGAATATATGAGAGAGTAGTTACCACAATAGTTCTGGGTAATGGAAAGTTCCAGCCAAGAGGGGTGGCCCGGCCTCCTTCGGCCTCGGACGGCCTAAGACGGTCCTGCCCTTGTCCAGGGCTTCTCCCGCGCGTCCCGCAAGGCGGGAGGCGTCCCGCTGTTTAGTAGCGCCTCCGGGCGCAGGCGGTGACGTCAGGGGTGCACCAGTGATTCCCGGGGCACCTGGGATGTGGAGTCTTTGGCCGTTGCCCTCACGGCGGTGGGTCGGAAAGCGCTGTTGTTATCTGCCGTTTCCCTCACGGCGGGAATTATGTGGAATGCAGCTGGCATGCCTCGCCACCCACAGAGCGCTCGGCGCTCCGCTGTTTAGTAGCGCCTCCGGGCGCAGGAGGTGACGTCAGGGGTGCGCCGGAGGTTCCCGGGGCACCTGGGTTGTGGAGTCTTTGGCTGTTGCCCTCACGGCGGTGAGTCGGGAAGCGCTGTCGTTATCTGCTGTTTCCCTCACAGCGGGAATTATGTGGACTGCAGCTGGCGTGCCTCGCCACCCACTGAGCGCTCTGCGCTCCGCTTTTTAGTAGCGCCTCCGGGCGCGAGCGGTGACGTCAGGGGTGCGCCGGTGGTTCCCGGGGCACCTGGGATGTGGAGTCTTTGGCCGTTGCCCTCACGGCGGTGGGTCGGGAAGCGCTGTTGTTATCTGCCGTTTCCCTCACGGCGGGAATTATGTGGACTGCAGCTGGCGTGCCTCGCCACCCACAGAGCGCTCGGCGCTCCGCTGTTTAGTAGCGCCTCCGGGCGCAGGAGGTGACGTGAGGGGTGCGCCGGAGGTTCCCGGGGCACCTGGGTTGTGGAGTCTTTGGCTGTTGCCCTCACGGCGGTGGGTCGGGAAGCGCTGCCGTTATCTGCCGTTTCCCTCACGGCGGGAATTATGTGGACTGCAGCTGGCGTGCCTCGCCACCCACAGAGCGCTCGCCGCTCCACTGTTTAGTAGCGCCTTGGGGCACAGGGCGTGACGTCAGGGGTACGCCGGTGGTTCCCGGGGCACCTGGGATGTGGAGTCTTTGGCCGTTGCCCTCACGGCGGTGGGTCGGAAAGCGCTGTTGTTATCTGCCGTTTCCCTCACGGCGGGAATTATGTGGACTGCAGCCGGCGTGCCTCGCCACCCACAGAGCGCTCGGCGCTCCGCTGTTTAGTAGCGCCTCCGGGCGCAGGAGGTGACGTCAGGGGTGCGCCGGAGGTTCCCGGGGCACCTGGGTTGTGGAGTCTTTGGCTGTTGCCCTCACGGCGGTGAGTCGGGAAGCGCTGTCGTTATCTGCCGTTTCCCTCACAGCGGGAATTATGTGGACTGCAGCTGGCGTGCCTCGCCACCCACTGAGCGCTCTGCGCTCCGCTTTTTAGTAGCGCCTCCGGGCGCAAGCGGTGACGTCAGGGGTGCGCCGGTGGTTCCCGGGGCACCTGGGATGTGGAGTCTTTGGCCGTTGCCCTCACGGCGGTGGGTCGGGAAGCGCTGTTGTTATCTGCCGTTTCCCTCACGGCGGGAATTATGTGGACTGCAGCTGGCGTGCCTCGCCACCCACAGAGCGCTCGGCGCTCCGCTGTTTAGTAGCGCCTCCGGGCGCAGGAGGTGACGTGAGGGGTGCGCCGGAGGTTCCCGGGGCACCTGGGTTGTGGAGTCTTTGGCTGTTGCCCTCACGGCGGTGGGTCGGGAAGCGCTGCCGTTATCTGCCGTTTCCCTCACGGCGGGAATTATGTGGACTGCAGCTGGCGTGCCTCGCCACCCACAGAGCGCTCGCCGCTCCACTGTTTAGTAGCGCCTTGGGGCACAGGGCGTGACGTCAGGGGTACGCCGGTGGTTCCCGGGGCACCTGGGATGTGGAGTCTTTGGCCGTTGCCCTCACGGCGGTGGGTCGGAAAGCGCTGTTGTTATCTGCCGTTTCCCTCACGGCGGGAATTATGTGGACTGCAGCCGGCGTGCCTCGCCACCCACAGAGCGCTCGGCGCTCCGCTGTTTAGTAGCGCCTCCGGGCGCAGGAGGTGACTTCAGGGGTGCACCGGAGGTTCCCGGGGCACCTGGGTTGTGGAGTCTTTGGCTGTTGCCCTCACGGCGGTGAGTCGGGAAGCGCTGTCGTTATCTGCCGTTTCCCTCACGGCGGGAATTATGTGGACTGCAGATGGCGTGCCTCGCCACCCACAGAGCGCTCGGCGCTCTGCTATTTAGTAGCGCCTCTGGGCGCAGGCGGTGACGTCAGGGGTGCGCCTGTGGTTCCCGGGGCACCTGGGATGTGGAGTCTTTGGCCGTTGCCCTCGCGGCGGTGGGTCGGGAAGTGCTGTTGTTATCTGCCGTTTCCCTCACGGCGGGAATTATGTGGACTGCAGCTGGCGTGCCTCGCCACCCACAGAGCGCTCACCGCTCCGCTGTTTAGTAGCGCCTCCGGGCACAGGCGGTGACGTCAGTGGTGCGCCGGTGGTTCCCGGGGCACCTGGGATGTGGAGTCTTTGGCCGTTGCCCTCACGGCGGTGAGTCGGGAAGCGCTGTCGTTATCTGCTGTTTCCCTCACGGCGGGAATAATATGGACTGCAGCTGGCGTGCCTCGCCACCCACAGAGCGCTCGGCGCTCCACTGTTTAGTAGCGCCTCCGGGCACAGGCGGTGACGTCAGGGGTGCGCCGGTGGTTCCCGGGGCACCTGGGATGTGGAGTCTTTGGCCGTTGCCTTCACAGCGGTGAGTCGGGAAGCGTTGTCGTTATCTGCCGTTTCCCTCATGGCGGAAATTATGTGGACTGAACCTATTTTATTGTCATTTAATTTTTACTTCCAGTCTGCCGAGTCGATGATGGGGCGAGGACAGGCCACAGCATCAGCAGCTGTGGGGGGAGTGATGATTATCACTAAAAGTGTTCATGTTGGTGGAAGGCAGGCCAAACCGACACGCGCACTTGGATATATATCTCCAGGCTGTTCCTTGGAGATATCCTAGTGCTCAGGGGCACAGGCTCCTAGACCCTGCTGGAGCACAAAACAGGCCCAGTGATTCTCTCATGCTGGGAGAGAAGCACTGGGATTGGGTGGGGTCTGGGAGCATGTGCCCATGGGAATTGTAGTGCTGGGATGGGAGGAGAGGAGCAGCGCGGCACAGGAGCAGAAGATCCCGGCAGTAGGCAGGAAAGCTAAGTTTATAATTGTATTTTTTTTTTCACCTCGCCCGCCCCACCACCTCGGACCTCGGATTGGCAGCAGCTGTCCCTGCGGACCAATGATTCTGACCTTGTAGTCTGTGACCCCTGGCTGTCCATGACACTCAGGGGGTCCACGACTGTTTTAAAATTAAAAGGAAATTAAATAAGTTTAGCAAATGAATAAACTTAGCATGCACAGAGAGTAACATTGAAAATGTTAGAATGCACTGAAAATGTAAAGAATTAGGAAATTGGAGGCTAAAAATTAGGTTGGTGTCCTTAGCTTGATTTACTGAAGTAGCACAAGAACAACAAAGACAGTCTAGCGTGGATAATTGGTGAGCTCCAATTTATCACTGGTAAGCCCAAAATAAAGAAAGAGTGCTTTAGTGATATGCTAAAGTCTATTATTTTGCTGTTGCTTCTTTTAGAAATAAAAGCCAATATTGGAAAGAACCAACTTTCCTATTAAACTTAAAAGTCAGATTTTTCGATATATATACATTTGTAAATGAAATAAAAGTTGTCATAGTTTGTCTATTTGTTTGAGTTATACTTGTTTTTCTATTTTTGTGTAGAGTTGTGAGGTTCAAACTGTAAAAATTGCATAGGTCTCGGTCCATGGCTTCCACCAGTGATTCAGTGGGGTTTACAGAAGTCATAAACTTAAGAACCGCTAGAGCATCTGTAAGCCTGAAAGCCCAGTGCAGGTGAAAGGCTGCATTGCTCAGGGTGTGGTTTGCAATCAGCCACCCTCTCCTCAGAAGTATACGACTAAAGGGGCCACAGCCCTGCCTCCTCCTTCATAAGGGAAAGATGTTATTTTCAGCGGGAGAGCAGCTTGCATTGTATGGACAGGAAAGTTTCACCTTTGCACACATAAAACACATATACGATGACCAGTGGTAATAGTAAGAATCATACTACTGCTGCTATTATATAAGGGATAAAGTACCCCTTGCCGTACAGAATACGATTGCAAGTCACCGAGGAGTTTGATAACCATATAGAGGAAAGAGCAGGGGCGCCTCCTCCATTTGAGCAGAGGAACGTTGCCCGAGTTAACAAGCATTGAAAATGCAATAGGTCTCGCAATAGAAAAGTTTAAGATTTTGGTGTGGTAAATGTAAATATTTTTTAATTTTTGTTTATGTTTTACAAATTATAAAAGTATTAATTTTGTTATTTGAAATGCCAATAGCTATACATTTAGCAAATGTTACATCTATGGCATTAGTAAAGGTACATGTTTAGTTTTCCCCTGTCTTACATGTATTGATCTGACAAATCACAATCTTTTAAAAATGTTATAAATAATACGTTTGCAATGCAATAGGGCTCGCATTAGTAAAGTTAGGGGTATTAGTATTGTAAATGACAAATTTTTTATTTATGTTTTTGTTTTGAAAATAACGAAATTAATAACTTTGTCATTTACAATGCCAATAGTGTTAACTTTTGCAAACGTGACACCTATAGCATTTGTAATGCAATATGTGTTGTATTTACATGACTTAGATGTATTAATATTAAAAATAACAATGGGTTGTATTTTTTCCAATATTTAATACTTAAATAAAAGTTATTGTCATTTCTAATTGCAATAGCTTAAACTATTGCAAATAACTTTTTGGAAGATTATGTTTAGTGTATTTTATTGTGATGAAAATACAAGAACAGAAGTGAAATATTAACTTTTTTTGTGACATTTGTAATAAAGTTTGAAACATTGAGAGAACATATTTGAATCAGTTGTTGTTGAATGGTTGCACAGATTGATGCTGTGGTGGCTCTGAATGATGTTGTGGCGGCGACGAGTGATGCTGTGGCGTTCAGTGATGCTGTGGTAGCGCATAGTGGGTGAGGGATGGAGTGTGGGCGAGGGATGCAGTGTGGGGCGGGGGAGGGAAGGAGTGTGGGGCAGGGGAGGGATGGAGTGTGGGGCGGGGGAGGGATGGAGTGTGGGGCGGGGGAGGGATGGAGTGTGGGGCGGAGGAGGGATGGGGTGTGGGGCGGGGGAGGGATGGAGTGTGGGGCGGGGGAGGGATGGAGTGTGGGGCGGGGAGGGATGGATGGAGTCGGGGGATGGATGGATGGAGTGGGGGGATGGATGGATGGAGTGGGGGTATGGATGGATGGAGTGGGGGGATGGATGGATGGATGGATGGAGTGGGGGGATGGATGGATGGATGGAGTGAGATGGATGGATGGAGTGGGGGGGATGGATGGATGGAGTGGGATGGATGGATGGATGGAGTGGGGTGGATGGATGGATGGGGTGGGATGGATGGATGGATGGATGGAGTGGGGGGATGGATGGATGGAGTGAGATGGATGGATGGAGTGGGGGGATGGATGGATGGAGTGGGGGGATGGATGGATGGATGGATTGGGGGGATGGATGGATGGATGGAGTGGGGTGGATAGATGGATGGATAGAGTGGGATGGATGGATGGGTGGAGTGGGATGGATGGATGGAGTGGGATGGATGGATGGATGGATGGATGGAGTGGGATGGATGATGGATGGTTGGAGTGGGGGGATGGATGGATGGATGGAGTGGGGGGGTGGATGGATGGATGGAGTGGGGGGGGTGGATGGATGGATGGAGTGGGGGATGGATGGATGGAGTGGGATGGATAGATGGAGTGGGGGGATGGATGGATGGAGTGGGGGGATGGATGGATGGATGGATGGATAGAGTGGGGGGATGGATGGATAGAGTGGAGTGGGGGGATGGATGGATGGAGTGGGGGGATGGATGGATGGATGGATGGATAGAGTGGGGGGATGGATGGATAGAGTGGGGGGATGGATGGATGGAGTGGGGGGATGGATGGATGATGGATGGAGTGGGGGGTGGATGGATGGAGTGGGATGGATGGGTGGAGTGGGATGGATGGAGTGGGGGGGTGGATGAAATGGGGGGGATGGATGGATGGAGTGGGGGGGATGGATGGATGGATGGATGGAGTGGGGGAGCCGAAGGCAAGAAAAAAACGAGTGCAATCAGGGGAGCAGAAGGCAAGAAAATGAGTGCCTTCAGAGGAGCAGAAGGCACAAAAAATAGAAGAAATGGAGAAGCATGGGGAGTGGGCAGGAAAGAGATGGGGGTGAGAGGATAAAGAGTTGGATAGAAGGACCAGGAGAAAAGGATGGAAGGTGGTGAAAGGAGGGTGGATGAGATAAGGGCGAGGATGTAGGTGGAAGAGACAGACTCAAAAGAGATGGGAGTGGAAAGAGACTATAGAGGAAAAGGAGGCTGGAGAGGAGAGGAGCAAGAAAGAGATCAGGGGGGAGGGGGCAGGGAGGCCAGAGGAGCTGTGAAGCATCCAGACTGTCCTGAAGAAAATAAGGTGCGAGGTCGAGGTGAGGCCAGAAAGAGATGAGAAGGGCGGATGGAGAGGGGAGAGAGGAGGTGAACATATGGCGGTGGGAACGGAAACATGCTAGAAATGACGAGCAGGGAGAGAATAAAACAGATGTGGGGAAGAGAAGGGGTTTACGCAGGAAGAGGGGAAGTAGGACGCTGCAAGGCGAGGAAAGAACATCGTAAGATGAGAAAGAGGGGTGGGGAGAACAGAAGGAGATGAGGACGGATAAGCATAGGGAGAGAAAATAAAGAAAATGAGGCAAGAGTGGAGAAGATAACGAGATACAGAAGAGACGATGGCGGAGGGGACGAAAACAATGAGATAAGGATGAGAGGATGGGAAGGAGGCTGGAGAAGTGAAGGGCATGGAGGGCGGGAGAAGGGTGAGGGAGCGAGCATAGGAAGGAGGAGGGAAAAAGATTCTGAGGGAATAGTGGAGGGGAGAAGAGAAAGGAGAAGCAGAGGGAAGAGAGACAAGAATGAAATGTGGATGCGTAAGAAGGGTAGGAAAGAAAGAGTGACGGGTGAGGACTCTAGGGTGGAATATTGTAAGAAATGGGAGGCAAAGAGAAGTGATGTGAAGAAAATGGATGAGAGAACATTATAAAAGAGAGTGCTGCTCTAGAGGGTACACGAGGAGAGTGAGGACAGGGCATGCAAAGAATGCACCTGAAGATGCTTACAGATGGTGAGAGGGAGCAAAGGGAGGGCTGGGGAAATAATGATGTGGAAGAAGTGAGGCGTAGCCAGAGATTGGGGGCGGGGGGGGGGTAGAGGAGTAGGTGCAATGGAATGGTGAGGGGAAGTGGCATAGCGGAAGGAGTGAAGGAGCACGAGAGACTGCGCAGAGAGGTCAAGAGAGTGACGTGTGTGGTGGTGTGCATCAGGAGGCACTGGGACAAAGGCAGTCAGAGAACAAGTGAAAAGAGACAGGCCACGTGGAGTAAGAGACAGCAAAGTGGAGAGGGTGGTCACAGGATTAGAAGCAGCCCAGGTAGAAATGTGGGGAAAGAAGTGAGCCGCGGAAGGACTGCATGGTGCACGCGGGAAGGAGGGGAGGAACAAGGGAGGGGAAGGACACCTTCGGGTAATGTTTGCGCTATATAAAAGCGCATTAAATAAATAAGTAAATGAAGTCCGCTTTAGGAATTGTAAAATTCCTGGAGTCCAGTTTGTTTTGCTCTCTGCCGTCAAGTATTTTCAGTAGAGCAAGGAGTACGATTACAAACATGAACATTACGAACCTCCTGGAAAGTAAAGATACTTGCTTTGGCTGCAATAAATGTGCTGGTTTGTAGAGAGGATTCCTGTAAACAACAAGCTCTTGGCATTGCTGTGATTAGGGGGGGGCGGAGAAATGCGGCTCGGGAGCAAATGGGGGGAGGGGGCAGGGAGGCCAGAGGAGCTGTGAAGCATCCAGACTGTCCTGAAGAAAATAAGGTGCGAGGTGAGGCCAGAAAGAGATGAGAAGGGCGGATGGAGAGGGGGGAGAGGAGGTGAACATATGGCGGTGGGGACGGAAACATGCTAGAAATGACGAGCAGGGAGAGAATACAAGCCTTTCACCGTAACACGGCTGGCAGGGGAGGGGGCGGAGAGGGGAGAGGTGCGACACGGCAGTAGGAGGAGGAGGGGGGAGGAGAGTAGGGGAGGCACGGCCTAGCGGCAGGCGAGGAGAGGAGGAGGGGGGGAGGAGTAGGTGCAATGGAATGGTGAGGGGAAGTGGCATAGCGGAAGGAGTGAAGGAGCACGAGAGACTGCGCAGAGAGGTCAAGAGAGTGACGTGTGTGGTGGTGTGCATCAGGAGGCACTGGGACAAAGGCAGTCAGAGAACAAGTGAAAAGAGACAGGCCACGTGGAGTAAGAGACAGCAAAGTGGAGAGGGTGGTCACAGGATTAGAAGCAGCCCAGGTAGAAATGTGGGGAAAGAAGTGAGCCGCGGAAGGACTGCATGGTGCACGCGGGAAGGAGGGGAGGAACAAGGGAGGGGAAGGACACCTTCGGGTAATGTTTGCGCTATATAAAAGCGCATTAAATAAATAAGTAAATGAAGTCCGCTTTAGGAATTGTAAAATTCCTGGAGTCCAGTTTGTTTTGCTCTCTGCCGTCAAGTATTTTCAGTAGAGCAAGGAGTACGATTACAAACATGAACATTACGAACCTCCTGGAAAGTAAAGATACTTGCTTTGGCTGCAATAAATGTGCTGGTTTGTAGAGAGGATTCCTGTAAACAACAAGCTCTTGGCATTGCTGTGATTAGGGGGGGGCGGAGAAATGCGGCTCGGGAGCAAATGGGGGGAGGGGGCAGGGAGGCCAGAGGAGCTGTGAAGCATCCAGACTGTCCTGAAGAAAATAAGGTGCGAGGTGAGGCCAGAAAGAGATGAGAAGGGCGGATGGAGAGGGGGGAGAGGAGGTGAACATATGGCGGTGGGGACGGAAACATGCTAGAAATGACGAGCAGGGAGAGAATACAAGCCTTTCACCGTAACACGGCTGGCAGGGGAGGGGGCGGAGAGGGGAGAGGTGCGACACGGCAGTAGGAGGAGGAGGGGGGAGGAGAGTAGGGGAGGCACGGCCTAGCGGCAGGCAGGCAGGGGAGGAGAGGAGGAGGGGGGAGGAGAGTAGGGGAGGCACGGCCTAGCGGCCGTGCAATCAAGTAGTGAGGGGGCGGAGCTGGGGGAGGCTGTGAGAGAGAGTAGGCAAGGCAGGCGGCTGGGGGCATGTGCACGCGCTTTTAAGCTCAATGCACATGCGCATTGAGCTTAAAAGTCACGGGCACTGCAAGGAATCGCCACGATTCCTTGCAAGTTAGATAAAGTCTGGATGAGCCCCTATAGTCTCGCTTGCTCGATGCGCATGCGCATCGACAGGCGAGACCTAAAAATCCCTCAAATATGACAAATAAAATGGTAATAAATTGCCATTTTATTTTTCATCCCCAGTCCCAAGCTAAGCATCAGGACGGAGGTGGGGTTGCTGCTGAGTGACAGAAGCATGTCTCTCAGCAGGGAGGAGGATGGGCTAGTAGGGCACTGTTTAAAGTGCGCATGTCTTTTTGGCTGGCCGACTCATGACGGCCAGCCACACATGTGCACTTTAAATATCTCTAACACACCTGTCTTAAGACAGCTGGGTTAGAGAAAGGCAAAGCCTCCAGACCGCTGTGGAGCGCCGAGTGAAGCCGCGCCCACCAATCCTAGAGCTGCTGTCATTCTGGTAAGAGAAGCCCTAGGATTGGCTGAGGGAGTTGCTGCTTCCGGTTCCTGTGTTGAAAGAAGAGGTCCAGAGTGAGGACGTTGCTGAGTTCAGGTAAGTTTCATTTTTTTATGTGTGTATATATATATATATATATATAAATATATATATATATATATATATATATATATATATATATATATATATATATATATATATTTTATTTTAAGTGCATGCGCCCACCCCTCTTCCCCCCGCAGATGCCAGCTACCGCTAAGAAAGAGGCAAAAAAAATGTAACCTCTGGAGAAGAATTAAACACATCAAACACCTGTTAGTTATTTGTTGCAAGCAGATATTAGAAACAGTTCAATCAAAGTCAGTTTTTTTTAAAGCTGCACTAGCCTGGAATGTGTAGAAACATGAAGAAATATTCGAGATTTTCTCTAAATATCTGTGGCGTGAGAAAAATAAACGTGTTCTCTCTTCTTGACATTACAAGCTAAAAAACAGAGCAGGAGAAAGAAAAGCAACATTTCGCTTATGTTGCTTTAAACAGCTGTTTCAGTAATGCTCCGTGACCTGAACTGCCTTTCACCACAGCTGCTGTCTCTGGGAGCACGCATTGCGGCAGCAGAACTCTACTACATTCACTTATAATAATCGAGTTCTGACGTCTTTTCTCTATAATCAGTGACTGTGTGCTTCACAAGTTGCTGATTTTAAAGAAATTAGGGGCATATTATCAAGGAATGGCGTTATAATTATCGCCACTTTAGCGGCAGAAAACTGCAGCTAAAGCGGTGATAATGGGCTTGATAATATGCTCTTGTGAATTCCCATAGAAGCCCATGTTCTGGTGTGAACATGGGCTTCTATGGGAATTCTCTACAGCATATTATCAAGCCCATTATTGCAGCTTTAGCGGCAGTTTTCTGCCGCTAAAGTGGCGATAATTATAACGCCATACTTGATAATATGCCCCTTAGAGACTGGCGTTTATAAAGGGGGTTACAGAATGCCATGTACTATAATATAACAATTACAGTTGCAATGAAAAAAGTACAGCAGATGTCTCCAGGTGTGCTCAAACCACATTACCCCAGGAAAAAGTTTGGATATATATATATATAGGGGGCACAAAGATTTCTAAAGTCAGATTTCTTCTGACAAATGTTACTCAATGCAGTGGTATGATCTAATGTGCTAAAGTAAAACACTTGCACATGTATAAGAAATATTGTTTTTGAATTTTGAATAGTCTTTATTATATTTATACATAACGTTTGTTTTCTGATATTTTTGCCAAACAATTTGTGGCTCTTGCTTGGTGTCCTACAGCTAAGCCAGATTGCATGGCTCGAGTCCCCCTAATAATTTGCTGGCTTGTCCGTCTCTAGTTATTTTCTTGGGTTTCTGAATAGATGCCTTCGAAGTGCTTCACTCAAAAACCTCCTGCTAAGGGATGCAGTACTCGCTATTGCCACAAGATACCAGCATTGCTCCGTAGTACATATCAAATCACATTCTGCATACGAAATATAAGGTGCCAGATTACATTTATTTTAAAATAGTGAGAAGATGAAAACTTTTGTCATGCCTTATTTATGTCTTTGTTGTCTATAAAAAAGGACATAATATTTGCAGGAGGTTGCTACAATACACATTACAAAAAGGATGTTGCCCCCGTGCTAAAATGAAGTAAACTGAATTAGTTTTAGCTCTCTTTTCGCTGAATATAGAAAATACAATTTTTCAATTTATGAAATGTTAAAAATTAAGCTAAAATTGAGGTAAAACGAGTTTGCTCTGTGTTTTATTGTGAAAGCAGTTAAAAAGTCTTAAACCGGTTCTATTTTGTTATAGCTGTAAATTAAGCATTTTTTGATAAAATAGTATTATAGTTTTGGAGTGTTTTGAGAGTAAAATATGTTTGATATGTTTTGTTTTCAATTGTTTCATAGTACATGTTATACATTTTGCCCTGGCTTACAAAGGTTTGCTTAATACGGGCCTGCAATAGCTAGCATGCCCTACTCCCAACAACACATCAGCAAAACGGTACAACAGAGCTGTATGGGCCTCTCTACCCAGAGTAATGCAGTAACTCGGGGCCAGATGTACGAACATTCAGTACTGCGATTCGTAATTTGTGAGTTTAACTGAATAGTAAATTCAAGGTCTTATATCGAATTTAGATGTTATTTATCCCACACAGTGGTCGAAGCGGGGAAAAAAAAGTAGGGGAACTGTGGGCGGAGTATCAGGGGGGGGGGAACCAGAGGATTGGGTCAGTGGGCGGAGTCAGAGGTGTGGCTAGAAAGAGCAAAACATACCAAGTTTTATTAGTATGTTTGGTATTTCACTGACCACTTACAGATTACAAATTTATTTAATACAACCAATAGATACACGTTTATTTGAGGTTTAATGGATGAGTTATTGACATTAAAATAAATTTACAAAGTGGGATATTTTTTCAATCACAGAATGTCCTAAATACGCTTATAAGTGGAATCATAAGCCATTTGTCTCCGAGCCATGCAGTTTCTGTCATCAGCACTTCTCCCTTTTTCAAACCATTTCAGAACATAACATTTGGGTTTAAATTCTATGACAGGAGACCCCACGTTTTGGGGAGCACTATTGATTATATCATTCTGTGCCCCATAGTCAATGCAAAATTGTAGTCCTATATTTTTTATGTGCTTCACGCAATATGTCATGAAGCCAGCATTAGATGCATCTTATTTCCTGTTACTGTATCTAGACATAGCACACAAAAGTGAATATATACACCTAATACAACCCAGACATGTTGGTTTTCCAGATGCTTTAAGCAGTATCAGATGAATGAGATACAACTATTATATTAGTAGTTTGTGTAATTACTGCTCAAAGTAGTTAGCCTTGACAACTGCAAATGTACCAACTCTGGAATTATGAGTGTAGGAAGCTGGCTCTGTGTACACTATACCTTACTTTGGTATAGTATATACAGAGCCCAGTGAATCCCAAAAGGTTTACAAAGGTAAAAGTAGATAATACCTTACACTCTATTTGTGGTAGTGTGGCAAGCAGTAATGCTTTATCGGAGGGCAGTGAAGAAGAAGAAGGAAGTCAGATCAATTGTTTGTATAAGAACACTTCTTTTATTGTATTTTATTTTTAGAACCATGCAGGACTTGGTAATGGTAAGTAAAATTGTAATTTCACAGACAGGTTGATAAGAATATGCAAGCTGAATGAATTTGACTTTGTTACAGGTTGGTACAATGCTTAAAAACAGTTGTACTTACTTTTGGATTACATTGTGATTACGTTTTCAGTGTGATATGCCTAGATATCACACTGGGACATTTCCTAGACAAAGGTCAGTAAAACGCTTTTACATTAAAACACAGATACTTAGGTTTCCATACAAACACAACTGAACACAGAACTTTTTCAGAGAAAAACAGTCTATGCAATCCTATGGAGGAAAATGTGGTTATCGGTTTGCAGGTAAGTAATCAGTCTTGAGGGTTGAGTTTCATAGGTTAAACCAAGGAATCCCCCAGGGTCAAGGATGAACTCAAAAAGCACCCTCAGCGGCACTAGGGCAGCTGGGTGCAGAGTGCTGATGTTCAATGTTAGCCTATAGGGCTAGGGGGGCCTTTGGTTGGTGGCTACTCACGGGCAGGCTACTCTGTCTTGGGAGCCAAGCTCCTAGGGTTAAAATCAGGGCAAAGGGGGTCCCAGGCCAGCACTAAGTCCACAACACGAGCAGTGCCGGGGCGGCCGAGTGCAGAGTGCTTAGGAGGGGTCAGGAGTCCAATGCAGATTGTCCTATGGAGATTGCCTGTTTTGTTTTTTAGCTGCAGGCTCGGTCCAAGAAGTCTTCCAGGAGGAAGCAACAGCTGGGCAGGTAAGTTTGAGGGCTCCAAGATGTAGGTCCACCTCAGGTCCTCTTCTCCAGGGTGCAGGGCGGCCGGATGCAGGGGTGCTTTCTGAGGTCAGATTTCACCCTACTGGGCCACTCAAGGTTGGGGGGTCTCCGTACAGAGGCTGCAGGCAATGTCAGGGAGTCCTGAAGGGGTCAATCCATGGAGGATTTAGACTCTGGAGCGCTGGGGAACCTCGCTGGGACTGCTGGGCCACTTGGACTTGGGCCATAGGCGAAGGGTGGAGTGGTGGGTCCAGGCACCGGGTTTCTTTGTCTTCAGCAGACTCAGAGTCTTTCTTTGGGGATTCTTTTGAACAGAGTTGCTGTTCACAGGATATCCTTTGTTGAAGGCAGTCAGTCCTCCCAGGAGTTCTGGAGGTCGCTGGCTGCAGGTCAAGATGACTTCTGGCGCAGGACCTCTGGAAACTACAGATGGGCTTGTAGGGCTGGGGCCAAGTCAGTTCTCCTCTGCTGTCCATGTTCTTTCGGCCTTCTTCGTAGGTTGTGGGAATTTCCCTTCTGGGTCCAGGGCAACCCATAAATCACAGTATTAAGGGGATTTTGTTAGGGGTCTCAGATTAGTAACCAATAGGCTAAGGACCTTAGGGTGACTGCAACGCCACCGCCAGCCTCTCCTGCTATCAGGAGCAGGCCCCCTTCCTGCCTCACCTCCTTTTCGGTGGGAAGACAGGCGGGCTAAATTAGGCCAGCCTAGAAGATGTGCCCACCACTGCCAACCACACCCCTAAGGTGGGGGAGGCGAGGTGAAGCCAACTCTTCAGTACCTGCCATCTTGCAGATGATAGGCCCTCTCCATTCAGGGTTAGGGATTGTGCCCACTCCCCCAAGTGGGGTGAGCACACCAAGGGTGTAGTCACCCTAAAGTCAGTAGCCTATTGGTTACTAATCTGAGACCCCTAAAACGCCCCCTAAATACTGTGATTTGGGGGTTACCCGGGACCCAGAAGGGAGATTCCCACAACCTACGAAGAAGACCAAAAGAAGATGCACAGCAGAGGAGAACTGACTTGGCCCCAGCCCTACCAGCCCATCTGCAGTTTCCAGAGGTCCTGCACCAGAAGTCATCTTGACCTGCAGCCAGCGACCTCCAGAACCCCTGGGAGGACTGATTGCCTTTGTTGCACTCATGGAGAGCAAGGAAGGGGTTAAGTAGGGCTCAGAAGATAAAGGGACTCCTCAGGAAAATCTGATCTGACTCACGGAAACCCACAGGGCTTCTCCACATTCATGTCAGCCAGCTAGCTGCTCAAACATCGACATTATGTATTCAAGTGTCCTGCAAAGGATACCTTTTGAAGTGTCCGGCTTGGCTAACTCTCATTCCCCCCAAAAAACTTGAGTTCTTGAGAGTAAAAGGCAAAAATTATATTTTCAATTGAGAATTGAAAGATACAGCCAACTTTCTTTTTTTGGGTGACACTATAGCATGTTAGTGATGCTGAAAAGCGTCGCTAAAACAATTAACAAACCTAAGAAGTCCAAAAGCAAGACCCATTGGCTTTGCTAATGCTTGTTTAGATATCTAATTTGCCAAATGGGGCACTTTTAATTTGGTGCCACACAAGGCTGAACTGGGAACCCAAAGCAGCCCTGGCACTTTGTCCATCCCCCTGTACGGTGTGTTGCGAGCCAGCGCAATAAGCGAGCCTGACCACTACAAAGGAGACATGGGAAGAGGGTGTTCTCTATCCAAGAACATTTAGACAAAATTACATAAAGTGTGCCTTCTACAACACATTTTTTTTATATTCAATTGTATTGTCATTTAGAGCACAGTGAATGATGACCTCACAGTGCACCAGGATACGACAATCTTGTTGGGGCTCTTCAATGTTTCCCTCACTGTCACCCTCCAACACTGCCCCTCATCTCTCCATAAACCCTCTCACATGTATTTCATTTATTTCATGTAGCGCCTCTCATACCAGTGTAGCTTTGTGTGACAGGGAGGGAGCAGGAGAGCGCCATATTTTCAAAGATATGACTCCCTCCTCCCATTTCCCTTGCGCTGGCGCTCATTACAGCTGCCGTGTGCCACACACACACCTTAGTGCCATAGCGCTAGGGTGTGTGAGTGAGTCCAGCATAGGTTTTGTACAGGAAGGATAACCTTCCTGTACAAAATACGATGCCCAGACACATGCAACGTTTTTCCCACGTTGTATGCGTGCTGCACAGTACAGCACGAATACAAAGTCGGCAAAGGAAGGAGAAATTAAAGCATTTCTCCTTCCGTACGCCTACTTGAAAAAGGCGCAGTTTTCTCACGCTAAACCTAATCTACTTCATTTAGTAAATTGGGTGTTGTGTGAGAAACCTTGGGTGGATGCTTGGGAACACCCATGCTCCACCCTTGATACGCCCTCATGGCGCTAAGTAATACGAAGCAGCGCAATGCGCTGCTTCGCATTACTTTTCTGTTATTTCCAGCGCTAAACAGCAAATTGGGAAAAAAAGATTTCATTACAAGAACGGAGGCTACATTATGCAATGACTTTTAATTGCAGATCCAAGCTAGCCGCATCACAATACAAAGGTTCCAATAAGAACACTGAGATAAGGTAATAGACAAAACATAGCAACCATCAGCCTCTTTTAAATGCGGCTCCAAGCAGATAAGTAGCTCATTCTCATTCTCTCTTATTTAAGGTTTTTTATCCTTTAGCTTTGTTTTGGATATTTATTTCTTGGGAGGTTAACTTGAGGCAATCTGACTTTCACTTCATGTTGCCTTATTTCTGTTTCTAGTTGTCTCCGTGGTCTTGACTCCACTTTCTACCATCCCTCCTCCCCGGACCTGCAATTTATGGAGGTCCCCCCCCCCTCTCCTTTGTACCCTCTCGAGCTCAGGCTTAGCTATGTAAACGATATCCTGTCACTTCTTTAGAACAAAGTGCCCCGTGATTGCGTCGCTCGGTATCGTTCGTAAAGATTCACTTTAGTTTGGAGCGCGTGTGACACTCGAGTTGTCCCGCAATGTATATATTCTTTCCCCGTCGATGTTTGTTCACGGTCTGACTCGCATGGGCCGCGCGCCTGCGATTCACCGCGGAAGGGCCTGCAGTAAGCCCGATATGCGCGTGTTGTAGTCTGAGGCGCTCACCTTGAAACGAAGCGCTGCCGCTTACCGCCTTATTACCGCGGAGCCTTTCCCCTCACTGGCTCTCCTCCGGCAATGCCTTGTCTTCATCGGAAAGCCGAAGGCAGTCTTCATGACGCGCTTTAGAGGAAAGTACCTCGGCGAGTCTCACGCTTCGTGAGTGTCTCGCCTAGGGACTTTCCTCAATCGCCTGACAGTTGATTTTCAGCTGTTTGGAGGCATCTGAGTGTCGCGACTTTGACCTCTCAATACAAAATAGAGAATTTAAGGGCACCAGGTCTTATGAAGCAGGGGTTATAGAGACTTCTATACTTTCCTACGCCTACTCTCTTTTAAGTACCTCTGTCATTTTCAGCCCCCTTTTTTAACCCCCTATAGTGGGGAGTATTGAATACAAGTAGGACAAATAGCATTTTATTATTAAAAAAAAAGGGGGCATTATATATAAGTCAAGATGGATAATGCTTCTGACTCAGAAGGAAATAATGCTACAATTCCTACCTTTAATAAAGAGGATTTTCGATCCATGATCCAAAAGGAAATGAAATCCTGTTTAAGGGAGACCTTTGCTCAACTTGCCCCTTATAAAAGACCTCTTCATTCCCAAGAAGAAGTGTCTGATGTGTTGGTCGGCGAAAAAGTGGGAGCAAAACGTACAAAGAAAAATAACAACATTTCTACCGAAATGCAGGTGAGCACAGGAGGTCCTAGCACCTCTGATATTGTTGGTGGTCCTAGCACCACAAAATTCTTGGGAGGTCCTTACACCTCAATAATAGAGATGTCTTCTATGACTCACTTCATTCGGGTGCCCCTGGCGGCCCAAATACCTTGGATGCCCTTAGCGGCTCACTATCTAAAAGTGCTCAATACTACCAGGAGGACTCCGATGATGACGATGATATAGATCCAGACGAATACGTTCTGGACTTGGATGATGGGGATGTTGGAATTTTTGATGAGGAGGACGAACCCCCCTCTACATCTAAAGATTCTATCCTAAACCCCTTGGGAGAGGAGATGTTTCCCCCCCTTAATCTAAAGCATCCCCGTTCTACACTATGGTCTCCCCAGGAGCACGTATCCAAATTTATTAAAAAGTGGATTCGTTTCCCCCTTGAAAGAGGGACAAGAAATATTCTAAGGGCTGAGTGTTCTAGACCCTCAATCGATGAAAAAGCATGTTATGCCCCTAATATGGATCCAGAATTAATTAAATACCTCTTTAGACATGGGCGCGACCCCAGAAAGGGTCTTGAAAAAGCCTTTAAAGGATGCCAAGATCGCCTACTGGATGTACTTGGTCCACTAAGCAGGATTCTTGACTCCGCCGAGGAGTGTTACCTTAAAGGTACCCAACTTGATACAGACCTTATAAGGGGTTGGAGTCAAAGAGCCCTCATTCTTTTAGGTAATGCCAATTCCAGCATTAACGCCGAAAGACGTAGACTCATCCTTTTTAAACTAGACCCTAAACTTACGGATATGGCTGAGAAGGAGCCATCCTCGAACCCAAAAGGCCTGCTCTTTGGTGAAGAGCTTATAAGATCTTTGGGAAAGTACGTCTCAACCTTTACTGCACTTGATAAAGCACAAAAGAATATAAAGAGAGTATTCAGCAATAATGTTTTTGGAAGGGCCGGGAGAAGGGGCCTTTCTTCCGGCTGGTTTAACCAGAGGCCCTATCAGAGATCACGTCCTTACGGAAGAGGAGGACAGCAAAATAATTATAACAACGGCTTCTACCGTAGAAGAGGGAACAGAGCCAGAGGCACAAGATCACGAGCTTCATTCTCGTCAAATCCTCAAAGTAAGTTCCAAGCTTTTACTTTCCCCTTCTACCCCTCCGAAGGTGGGAGGGAGACTGAAACTTTTTTCAAAAAAGTGGGAAGAAATAACACAAGACCCTTGGGTCCTGTCCACAGTGACAGGCTTTATGATAGATTTCACTCAAATTCCATTTCAAACTTCTCTACCGAGGGATATTCCTATTTCAGTAGAAAAGGAGAAAATAGTAGAGGAAGAGATCTACTCTATGCTCGAGAAAGGAGCGATAATAGAAGTTCCTTTAGATTCTCTAACCTTCGTAAGTTCCTTGTTCCTTGTGGAGAAAAAAGGAAAAGGTTGGACACCGGTTATAAATTTGAAGGGCCTGAACAAGTTTCTGGTTTACAGGCACTTCAAAATGGAAGGAATACATCTCCTAAGAGACCTTCTTCAAAGAGAAGACTGGTTAGTAAAGCTAGATTTGAAGGACGCCTATTTCACTATCCCGATGGCGGAAATACATCAACCTTACCTACAATTTCTCTGGAAAAATCATCTTTATCAATTCAAGGCTCTCCCCTTCGGACTCTCCTCTGGCCCTTGGTGCTTTACCAAGGTAATGAGAGCAGTAGCTTCTTTCCTAAGGGAACGAGGAATTTGACTTATCATTTACCTCGACGACATTTTGATAATGTCTCAAGACCTGCCTCAGATTCTTATGGACCTGGAAACGGTTATGAATCTGTTAGAAAGTCTAGGCTTCATTGTCAACAAGGAGAAGTCAATTCTAACCCCCTCCAAATATCTGGAGTTTTTGGGTTTCACTCTAAACACTTCCAAGTGCCTTCTCCTTCTTCCTCCTTCAAAAATCTCGAAGATCAAGAAAGAGATTCGTCATGTTCTAAGACAGGAGGACATCCCTTTAAGGGAACTGGCAAGACTTCTAGGTCTCTTATCTTCTTCCATTCAGGCGATCTTCCCAGGCCCTCTAAATTACCGAGCCCTGCAAAGGACAAAAGGAAGGGCATTGAGATCCGGCCTTTGGCACGAAGACCGAATCACCCTAGGTTTGGAGGCCAAAACAGAACTGATTTGGTGGTTAGAAAACCTGGAAGCTTGAAATGGGAAAGCAATTTTCGGTTCAGAAATGGATTTTGTCCTGGAATCAGACGCTTCCCTTCATGGTTGGGGTGCTTGTTTCCTGGACCAGAATATGGGTGGTATTTGGTCTCAGGAGGAGTCATCTCACCACATCAATTTCCTAGAACTTACGGCGGGCCTATACGCCCTTATGAGTTTCAAGCACTCAATTCAAGGGAGATCGGTTGTTCTGAAAATGGACAATGTTTCAGCAGTGGCCTACATCAATCGGTTGGGAGGTACCAAGTCTGCCGACCTCTCAAACCTACCAAGGAAACTTTGGATGTTTTGTTTAGAACACAAAATTGCTCTCAGAGCGGAATACTACCCAGGGAAGTCGAACGTTTCTGCCGATTGGAATTCCAGATTCCTTTCGGACTACAGCGACTGGAAACTGAACGTCGCTGTCTTCGACTCACTAAATTCTTATTGGTGTCCATTCGAGATAGACCTATTTGCGAGCCGTCTCACCTTTCAAATAGAGCGTTACTTCAGCTGGATGCCGGATCCAGGCGCACAGGAAGTGAACGCATTTCTACAAACCTGGTCAGGGATCAATGCTTATGCCTTCCCCCCTTTCGCTATGATACAGAGAGTCCTGCAGGAAGTGAGACAAGACCGATGCTCTGTAGTCTTAATAACTCCCTTTTGGAAATCACAGGCTTGGTTCCCCACTGTACTGGAACTGACCTTCGAAATTCCATTTCTGATACCTTCCCTGAAAGATCTCCTTACGGACGTAAACGGAAATCCTCACTTAATGATCCTATCAGGGAGTTTGAACCTTCTTGCCTGGAGAGTGTCAGGCGATCTAACTAAGTCTCAGGACTTTCGTCATCAGCTTCTACTCTCCTCAGAGACTCATGGGCACCGGGAACTCACTACAGATACAACAATATCTGGAAATGCTGGTTTCGCTGGTGCATGGAGAGGGATTTGGATCCCACTCAAGCACCTATTGTTGATATAGTGAATTTTCTCGCGGAACTCTTCGACAAAGGATTGAGTTATAGATCAATCAACTGTTATAGATCGGCGATCTCTGCTGGTCATGTTCTTATTAATGGAAAGTCAATTGGTAAAAATGTTATTATTTGTAGAGTGATGAAGAGCATTCGTCTTAAAAGACCCCCGAGACCAAAATATGATTCTCTCTGGGATGTGAATTTAATTCTAGATCTTTTCAGTTCCTGGCCAGATAATTCTCTCTTGAGCAGAAAGTTTCTTTCTATTAAACTTGCAACTCTTCTTTGCCTTATTTCCTATCGTAGAGTTTCTGATGTTAAAGCTCTGGAGATCTCTAATAGGTCATATAATTTATTTGGTGTCAAATTTGAGGTCTATAGAAGAACCAAAACCTTATCTGACTCAATTTTCTATCCTCATTTCGACCCTTGTCCAAAACTTTGTGTAATTGATTGTATGAAAGCTTATGATGTGACAATGTCCAACCTTCGACCACTTAATGAGAATCAACTTCTTATTTCCTTTGTTAAACCTCAAAAGGCTATTTCCTCCACCTCGATTGCCAGATGGGTTAAATCTGCTATGTTTCTAGCTGGTACTGATATATCCAAATTTCAAGCTCATTCTGTTAGAGGTGCCATGGCAAGTAAGTCTCTTTGGTCTGGAGGTAAGTTAGATGATATAGTTAAAGCTGCTGACTGGTCTAACGCTAATACCTTTGCAAGACATTATTGTAAACCTATTGAACACATGTCTAATGTAGTTTTACAGGGCTACCAACATGCATAATGTAGCCTCCGTTCTTGTAATGAAATTGCGATTCTCCTATTAACATGCCTAGAGAATCTAGATTTCATTAAAGACACGGAGGCTCACATTATCCCACCCATCCCGTTCCCTGTTTGGTTCTGATTATAATACTTATATTCTGAATGTCATTTGAATATAATGTATTTTATATTGATATTGAAATATTATTCATGATTGTTCAATTCTTTTTTTCAAGATTTGTTAGTTTATGATTACCTTTTTATTCAGGATACAATTTTCATTGTCTCCTTTCTTTCAGATAATCCTTCTACTTAAGCTACTTTGGATGTTTCATCACCGAGAAGCCGCCTGGTTGTCTCCTTCATCCTCGTTTGTCTTCTACTTCGAATCTTCTGGATACTACTACATCTTCTTTCGCCTGATTTAAAAGAGGCTGATGGTTGCTATGTTTTGTCTATTACCTTATCTCAGTGTTCTTATTGGAACCTTTGTATTGTGATGCGGCTAGCTTGGATCTGCAATTAAAAGTCATTGCATAATGTGAGCCTCCGTGTCTTTAATGAAATCTAGATTCTCTAGGCATGTTATTAGGAGAATCGCAATTTTTTGCCGATTTGCATCACTTTTGTGACACAAACACAGTGCAAAATCTTAGTATATCTCCCACTTAAGAATGTTGGACAGCTCTGCTTCCTTTTTCTTGTGGCGGTAAACAGACATAATATCGACTACAAAATATCGAATGGACATAATATCGAGTACAAAATATAGGCTGGACAAAATATCGAATGGACAGAATATAGACATCAAAAATATCGTTTTGAAGGTAAGTAATGTAATATTGAATGTTAAAAATATAGAAAGTTAAAATATAAAATATCGAAGTATATAATATAGGTTATTAAAATATCGATTTTTTAATAATATCGAATTTTTTAATAGTGTTTGTTATGTTAATATATGTGTGAAAAGTGTGTATTTATGTTATAATTAATTTTTATTAATGAATTTTGTTTTTTTATTTTTTGCGTAATTTAATTCTGTAGCGGGTTGTGGGTTTATAGGGGAATAGGGTGGGAAGTAATTTAATTATAATTAATTAAATATGTAAATTTATATATTGGTATTCATTTTTAATTAATTGTTAATTAATGTATATTTAGTAATTAATTAAATTTTAATTGGCAATTAATTTTAATTAATTGATTAATTGCTAATTATGTTAATTTTACTAATTTATTTTCTGTAGCGGGTTGTGGGTTTATAGGGGAATTGGGTGGGAAGTAATTTATTTATAATTAATTAAATATGTAAAAATATTTATTGTTATTTTTTTAGAATTAATTGTTAATTAATTTTTTATGGGTAATTAATAACATTTTAATTGGCAATAAAATTTTTTTTTTTTTTTTGTTTTTTTTCTTAAAATATTTTTAATCCTCATTTGCCGTCTTGCCGCCCCTTCTTCTCTCTAATCCACCTCTGGGCTGTTATTATCTCTTGTGCTGGATTTAGAGTAATGGGGCATAGACACCACATATTCTGGGCCTGGCATTCCTCTAAGCTATCCTTCTTCCCAGCCTGACCCAAGATGTGTGTCCTCCACCAACTCTCTTTATCGTACTGGGGTGGTCTCAAGCTCCAGCGAGACAGGCACGGGCTTAATCATTGGACTTTAACATAAAATTAATTTTAACCAAACTTTTGCAGGAAGGGTAACCAAAATCCTCTGTTTCTTTTAGAGCGATCTAGCATATCAAGCTTTGCCATGTACCTCATGGCTAAAACCCAATCTAATAAAGTGGGACTAAGTGGTGAGACCCACAATTTACATATCTCTCGGCGTGCCAACAACATAGCATAAAAAATAAGTCTGACATTATTATTCAAAAAACTATTTTGTAAATCAATTCTCCCAGTAATAATTAATTCAGGGCTTACCTCAATGGGTTGATTCAAAGTTTTGGAGAGGGAATTACTCACGTCTAACCAGAAATTCTTGATAATTGGGCAAGACACAAACATGTGTAGGTCGTCAACATTTGGAGCTTTGCATTTTGGACATCCAACAATCCCTCCATCTTTAAATTTAGAAAGCCTGTATGGAGACCAGTATGCCCTGTGGATAGTAAACAAGAGATTTCGCCTCAGATTTGCCGGTTTAACAATTTTATATAGCATGCACATAGTTACTTGCCATTGGTCTTCTGTGGCGATCCTTGGCAAGCTTTCCTTCCACAGGGTCTCTGGCAAATCAAATGTTCCATCCTCCAAGTCTAGTATTCGCCAATACCAAAAAGCTACTTCCTTCTCGAATGCCCCCATCTCCAACTTTGATTCAAACTCATTTTCCACTCCAATCTTTACTTCCAAGTGGCTTGCCCAACTTTGAATCTGTAAGTATTTATATTTAGAGAAGACTGAGCCCCACTTTTGTCGGCAACTACCCCAAGAAATTAAATTGCCATCTTGAAACAAGTCCTTCCACCTTTGCAAATCAGGTTCCTTTTTCAAACTTAAAGCAAGCAGATCTCGTGTCCAAGAGGGGGCTCCAGGAGAATCCCATATCGGAGCACTATGGCTAAAATACGAGAGATTAGATACTTTTCTGATCTTATACCATGTCTCCGCCAGGTCTCTCAACGTCTTGAGTTTCACCTTTTTAAAAAACTTAGGGTCTCCAAACTTATACAAAAAAACAAACTCATGATAACCTGATCTCTTCAGCATTATCGCAAAAAGGCCTCCAATCTGAGAGTTAACAGGGGTACCCAACAGCATCCTGCAATTTTTTAAACAGAAAGCCCATGCATATATTCGTACGTCTGAAGCCGCCAGTCCTCCTTTTTCGACTTTCCTCCTGATTTTCCTCCAGGAAATTCGAGATGATTTTGATGCCCATATAAATGATGTTATCATACTTTGTAACTTCGCCAGCCATTCCTTTTTGAAGGCCAGCGGAATAGTCTCGAATAAAAAGGTAATCTTAGGTACAATCACCATCTTAACAAGACAATTAATTTTTATTTAATTGATTAATTGCTAATTATGTTAATTTTACTAATTTATTTTCAGTAGCCAGTTGTGAGTTTATAGGGGAATAGGGTGGGAAGTAATTTATTCATAATTAATTAAATAATTCAATGTATTTAATTGTATTTAATTTGAATTAATTGTTAATTAATTTTTAATTGTTAATTAATTAATTGTTAATTTGTAATTAATTTGAATAGGTAATTTATAGTAAAAATGTATTGTAATTTTTAATTTTAATTGATTAATTATTATATTATATTATATTGGTAATTACTTTTAATTAATTTTTTATAGATATTAATTTATATTTTTTTTAAATAATATAAGAAGTATTTACTTTCCCTACTGTTGCACTCTCTGGAGTGGGAATAGTAATTTTAACCCCTACGCTATCCAATGCTTTCCCTACTGTTGCACTCTTTGGAGTGGAAATAGTAATTTTAACCCCTACGCTATCCAATGCTTTCCCTACTGTTGCACTCTTTGGAGTGGGAATAGTAATTTTTACCCCTACGCTATCCAACGCTTTCCCTACTGTTGCACCGACTGGAGTGGGAATAGTAATTGTTACCTCTACGCTATCCAACGCTTTCCCTACTGTTGCACTCACTGGAGTGGGAATAGTAATTTTTACCCCTTCGCTATCCAACGCTTTCCCTACTGTTGCACTCATTGGAGTGGGAATAGTAACTTTTTACCCCTACGCTATCCAACGCTTTCCCTACTGTTGCACCCACTGGAGTGGGAATAGTAATTGTTACCTCTACGCTATCCAACGCTTTCCCTACTGTTGCACTCACTGGAGTGGGAATAGTAATTTTTACCCCTACGCTATCCAACGCTTTCCCTACTGTTGCACCCACTGGAGTGGGAATAGTAATTTTTACCCCTACGCTATCCAACGCTTTCCCTACTGTTGCACTCTTTGGAGTAGGAATAGTAATTTTTACCCCTACGCTATCCAACGCTTTCCCTACTGTTGCACTCACTGGAGTGGGAATAGTAATTTTTACCCCTACGCTATCCAACGCTTTCCCTACTGTTGCACTCTTTGGAGTTGGAATAGTAATTTTTTTTTACCCCTACGCTATCCAACGCTTTCCCTACTGTTGCACCCACTGGAGTAGGAATAGTAATTTTTACCCCTACGCTATCCAACGCTTTCCCTACTGTTGCACCCACTGGAGTGGGAATAGTAATTGTTACCTCTACGCTATCCAACGCTTTCCCTACTGTTGCACTCACTGGAGTGGGAATAGTAATTTTTACCCCTACGCTATCCAACGCTTTCCCTACTGTTGCACTCTTTGGAGTGGGAATAGTAATTTTTACCTCTACGCTATCCAATGCTTTCCCTACTGTTGCACTCTTTGGAGTGGGAATAGTAATTTTAACACCTACGCTATCCAATGCTTTCCCTACTGCTGCACTGTTTGGAGTGGGAATAGTAATGTTTACCCCCTCGCTATCGAACGCTTTCCCTACTGTTGCACTCTTTGGAGTTGGAATAGTAATTTTTACCCCTACGCTATCCAACGCTTTCCCTACTGTTGCACCCACTGGAGTGGGAATAGTAATTTTTACCCCTACGCTATCCAGCGCTTTCCCTACTGTTGCACTCACTGGAGTGGGAATAGTAATTTTTACCCCTACGCTATCCAACGCTTTCCCTACTGTTGCACTCTTTGGAGTAGGAATAGTAATTTTTACCCCTACGCTATCCAACGCTTTCCCTACTGTTGCACTCTTTGGAGTTGGAATAGTAATTTTTTTTTACCCCTACGCTATCCAACGCTTTCCCTACTGTTGCACCCACTGGAGTGGGAATAGTAATTTTTACCCCTACGCTATCCAGCGCTTTCCCTACTGTTGCACTCACTGGAGTGGGAATAGTAATTTTTACCCCTACGCTATCCAACGCTTTCCCTACTGTTGCCATCTCTGGAGTGGGAATAGTAATTTTTACCCCTACGCTATCCGACCCTTTCTCTACTGTTGCACTCTCTGGAGTTGGAATAGTAATTTGTACCTCTACGCTATCCAAACCTTTCTCTACAGTTGCACTCTCTGGAGTGGGAATAGTAATTTGTACCCCTACGCTATCCAACGCTTTCCCTACTGTTGCACTCTCTGGAGTGGGAATAGTAATTTTTACCCCTACGCTATCCAACGCTTTCCCTACTGTTGCACTCTCTGGAGTGGAAATAGTAATTTTACACTTCCGCTATCCTACGGTAATAATATTGGATATTATTTAATTATATTATGTTACTATAAATAGATGTTTTAACAAATATGATTGTACATTTTTTTATAACTTTCATTAATTATTTAATTATTATAAGGTAATTTATGTATTTTTAAGTATATTTTAGTAATTCGTTTTTAATATTAATTTAATTTAACATTGTTTTTAATAAAGTCGATATTTTTATAAATTATATTTTTGAAAACGATATTTTTTACTCGATATTTTTGTACTTACCTGTTTGTAGATACAAAGTCGATATTCTGTCTGTCGATATTTGGTCGCAGATATTTTTGATGTTCGATAATATGTCCCTCGATATTATGTCAGTGATCCTTTGTGGTGTCGTCAGTCTGGGTGAGGGCGGGGCCGGCAATGCATCCTGATGTGACAAATTGTATTAGTCAGTGGGGTGCAGGCAGGTAGCATCGTCTAAATGAGATGTAAATCATTGCAGCAGCAGGGGTATCATTGGGAGCCACTTTCTCATGCAGCTGGATTGCTCCTAGAGTGCAAAACGGCTCCTACAGTGTTCTTGGGCAAGCCCCTTCCCATAGACACAGAGGGGAAGGAGGAGGAGGTCCTGCAACTGCAGAGGCCGTCCTCAATGTGCACCAAACAGGGATTGTAATATTTTTCAAGTTCGGACCATTCCTGCCGTCCTGGGACGCATTTTAAAAATAAAGAAGTAGGGGAACTGACTTTATTTAATTTAAAAAGTAGGGGCACGCAATGCCCTTCCGATCCTGCCCTCTTCTACGACTGATCTTACATAATACAGAACAGTACCACAGTGTATGTTATTTATCGTGTGCGATAAGTAACACCTATTTCGGGTTTTTGGGGAAAAGCATGAGGATTTTGATATTTAAAAGCCGCATGGTATGGAAAATACCGTACAATTTCCCCTGTTAAATTTCAGCAGGTTTTACCTGCAGAGATTTAAGGAAGTTTGGGGCATATTATCAACAAATAGCGATATTTATCGCTAAGTAGGGTTAGAGACAATTTTTTTATCGCTAAGTATCGCTAAGCATCGCCTATTTTTATCGCTTAGGAACCTTGCTATTATCAAGGTTTATCTCCTAAGCGATAAAAATCGGCCGAAATGCATGAATATCGCTGAAAAGTCAGCGATATTCATGCATTATCGAGCTAATGCTCTTAGCCATGTTATCCACCTCCCATTGGATAACATGGCTAAGAACTGCTCTGGGGCAGGTGTTAGCTTTTGGAGATATTCGCACTTAGCGTGAATATCTCCAAAAGTTGGTAATAGGAGATAGCGATGTTAGCGACTGTTTCCAGTCGCTAACATCTTGGCACGCCCACTTTGCATGTCATTAGTGATAAATATCACTGACATGCAAAGTGGGGCCCAAGATGGTCGCTATCTCCTACTAGCTGTCGCTAACTGGTGTTAGCGACAGCTTGGTAATAGGGAGATAATTTTATCTCCGCTTTCTTGGCTTTTAAAGCCAAAAAAGCGGAGATAAACCCCCTTGATAATATGCCCCTTTGAGTTTAATGCATCAGACTATCATCGGGTGTGTTAAATCAAACAAAAATCCTTATTCCCACCCATGCGTAAACAGAGGTTTACGCATGGGTCAGCATTAACCGTCCCACTCGCATTCAGGCCGTAGAGGTTTGAAATAAAGATTTGTTACCATTCGACTAACATAGAATTGCAAATAGTAATTTGGTAAAATTCACCGGCTGTGAACGTTACTTTAGCAGCTACTGATGACATCAGCAAAGTTAGGGCCCTGGCACACCCAAAGCCTGCTCTGCTTTAGAGCACTTTAATAGTGAATCAGGGAGGACATACATGTGAGAACTGAACTGTCCATCAGGGGGCAGAGCACCCACAATGGAGGAACAGAAGTGGAGAAAAGATATTTTGAGACAAAGAGCTAATATCTAATATGCAAAAACAGGATCAGCTTTTTAGCAAGATAGCCTTGAAAGTCCCTGATTCAACAAAGAAACATGTATGGACTCTGTGCTTAATTTGTAAAGTAATAAGTGCTGATGCCCAGCGTTTTTCTCAGAAGCCCCAGCCAGCATTGAAATGATGAGATTGCCAAGGCTGTGTAGTCTTGATTCAACATTGTGCCTCTTTCGTCCCCAGCTATACACTCCTTGCCTTTTTATTTCACGTTTGCAGGTTCTTTTCCTCTTCACCACAATTTACCCCAGGTTGCACAGTATTTTATGTTGGTGGTGTTTTATGATTCCATATCCCAAACAGTGCTAACTTTTCTGATAGGGTCACTTGTTTACATAAGCATTTCGGAGACACCTCGACATTCCCTTCCAAAAGCCTTTATGTGTGGGCATTCCCAGCAGTAGAGGCGGATGAGGGGGATGGGGCGGATGCGCCAGCGAGTCAGGCACTAGCGACTGGGGTGGGGAGCACGGGGGAACACACAGGAGGAGATGGGGAAAACTAGAACCTCAACGCACGTGATGGTTCCCGCTTTTTGGGCCGGGGGGAGAGGCGAACCTGATAGGGAGACATGGAGTGCCTTGCACACTTACTTGAGGACACCGGACTCCTGAATGGATGTAGTTGTGTGTAACCTCGGGACGGAGTTGGGTGCTGGAGCACGAGGGGTTTATGAAAACCCATGGGAGGGATAGTGGAAGGCACACTGACAGGGGGGGGGTGGGGGAGTGAGGGAGGTGGGAGGGGGACTCAGATAGGGTCGTGGGGTATAGAATAATGTTGATTTGCATTCTGAAGACGGACCCTTTGCAATGATGGTCCCATTGTACTGAGTGATTCTAAGATGATTGAAGAAAAGTTAATAAAAATCTGTTACAAAAAACAAAACAAATGTGAGGGCATTCCCAGACTATGAGTAGAAATGTCCATGTGAGACCACATTCTCTCATGCCTGCACCACAGGTATCATGACTGATCTGTATTTGTGACATTTGTATTAATGTGTGATGTAGATTTTCCTAGTAATTTATGAAGGAAAGTCTTTATTTTATTAAACACACGGATGCAAGTATTATGCTTCTCTAATTTTGCATTTATTTCAATAGCCGCAATCAAGAGAAATATTGAAACTACAAATCCCATGAGGCTTTGAGACAACTAGCCAATGGTAAACAAAACATAGTACCCATAACAACCAATAAGGTGACAGCAGGCCTTATAATAGCTATCTTGACTGTGAGCAGTCCTCTTTTCCTGAGCAAGAAGTGAAGCATGATTCTTAAATAAAAGAAAAGTAGCAAGTACAATGGAAACAGCTAAAGTAACAGTAAGAAGTTCTTGAAAAATGTCTGTAAAGCTGGATCCAAAGGGGAAAGCTGAAAACTTGGAGGTGAAGGAAACACCAGGACGATCCGCAACTGAAGATTGAGGAGGCGACGATACATGGTTTGGTGGAGTGTCTTTAAGTGGATCAAGGTGATGGAGCAGTAGTCACTGTTATGGTGGAAAAACACTAGATTAGTAGAGTGTTGTGGTGGGATAAAACTTGCCACAGTGTCTTTAATTAAATTAAGACTTTCCTTCACAAATTACGTGGTAAATCTTCATTTTATCACAAGACTGGAGACTTCTATTATGCTTGTTCCAAGCATGTTATTTACAACAGAAGAAGCAGTATGTCCAGATTTATAATAAAGTGTGTGAAAAACATTATCATTAGAGCAATCAGCTGATCCTATAATGTTCTCTAGACGGGAACCTGCCCAGAAAGCTTTAGAAACCTTATCTCCCCTGGAAGAGTGAGCACCAAATATGGTGGTAGTTAAGGGAGGAAACGGGTTTGTGAGGTTTTCTGAAAGAAATGAGAAGTTGGGTATCTTAGGTCATTCTGAGATGCATTGTGTTTTGTTCATAAACCTTAAGACATTTCCTAACACAAAGTTTTGGTTGATCCAGAAAGTAATAATAGAACACATTAGCTAGGTTTATTTTTATGCGCTGGCTTGTGGAAAAAAGAACGCTTGTGGTAGCAAATTGGCAAGCAGAAACATCCAATGCTTTAACATCGAATAGTCGTTTTATTGATATTAAACACAACAACATTGTAAGTTTTGCCAATAACATTTTCAGAGAAAGAACATTATATGGCCAGGAAATAACAATTTCAAAACAACATTTACATTCCAGAATAGGAAGGCTACAACATTTTATTCCCTTCAAAAGGCGGCAGACAAGTGGATGCTCACCCATACGTTTTCCATTTATATAATGATGGTTCATGGAAATGGCTTACCTGTAAATGTTTACAGTTCGATAATTTTCCCCTCCATTAGCTTTGGCTGCCAAGAAGTTTACAAGAAGTTTACAAGTAAATTTATATCTTCCCAAAAGAGATTGATAGATTTTCTTAAACACCAGCTTGACCATGAAGACCAGGCTGATTTGTATGCCTTCGTGGTACCCCGGGCCCAGGATTAAGTGATGTACTCAGTAGCTTCTGGCAAAATGAAAGGGATTGACTGGGGAGTCCTGGTATCTTTCAGGCAGAGAGAATGAGGGAGGTGTCTAGAACTAGATTTTGAGAAAGTCCCAGTGGGTCCAGCAGAAGATTGGGGAAGGAAGGTAGAACAACAGAAAAATCGAATGCAAGTTCGAGGAGAGGAGGGAATCATACCTGTGATTGCCAGAATGGAACTACAATGACTCTGGTTGTTTGTTGTTGCCTGACTTGGTCCCAAAGTTTGTTGATCATAAGAAAAGGAGAGAAGGCGTAGTTAATTAGTCAAAGACTGTGGTGGCCCCGGAGGGCCTTTCTCCTTTCTTCACTCTGGAGCGGGCGCACCGCGTGCCATCGAGACCCCCGAAACCGGGTCTCCCACCTCGCCCAGTGGTCATCAAACTGCTTCACTATATGGACAGGGACTGGCTGTTGCAACGGGCCAGGGATGCAGGTCCCTTCCAAGTGGAAAACAGCAAGGTCACGCTGTTCCCGGACTACACGTTCGAGACCCAAAAAATGCGCGCCTCATTCCTCTCTATCAAGAAAGAACTGCGCACAGAAGGCATACAGTACTCGCTGCTGTTCCCGGCCAGACTCCGCGTAGTGATAGACGAGAAAGCCCTGTTCTTTCCAACGGCAGCAGAGGCATGGACCTGGTGGGACACTTATAAAGCAGGCACGGATGGAGCTCGGCTCCGGGCTGAGGAGGCGCGCCAGGAACAATCAGTCAGGCGGTCGAGGAGGCACCGGGGGCGCGGACAGGGGTCCAAAAGGCTGACGAACTCCCAAACAGCGGACGAACGAAGAGCAGCACTGCAGGCCGTAAAAGAGGTGTCGGGATCGGCGCTGGTTCAATCAGAGAGAGAATCGGGCTCGGAGGGCCAGGGAACGGGCTCGGACACTGAGTTATCGGAACTGGGCGGGGCCAGGGGCCCGAAGGTCACACCGCAGACGTCAGGTGAAATTATTGGAAGCTGAATCCTAGACATGGTACCTGGCTGGGGTGACAACGACTAGTGCGGCTTCAACGAACTATTGAGCAGGCCGCTGTAAGACTGGAATATCGTGAGTCATTATGCGTATTGCGGGGCGGGGGCATGGGGACTGCACTTGAAGGTTCCAGAGGTTAGCTCGCGCACCCCAGGGCCCATAAGGCCTACGTAGTACTGACTACGAATTAGGAAGATTTGAGAGCACGTTTGCTCGATAGTTTGGATGGGAGCGACCCTTCTGCAGTTAGGTCCTGTTCTGGGGGATGGGGGGCCTGGAGAAGTTGGGGTAACTCAAGGCGTGGTTTGGGGAGGGGGGGAAGGGAGAATGTTGGGGATGGGTGGGGACGGTGTCAAATCTGGGTTCTGGATGCGAATTGTTGATGATCTACACCAAACACAATGGGACAATGGCTAATGCAGGATCGATAAAATGTGTGTCCTGGAATGTGCGGGGCTTGAATACGATGACAAGGAGACACAAGATTCACTCTTACTTAGTCCGTAGAGGAGTGCATATAGCGTTCCTGCAAGAGACCCACTTAACAAGGAAAGAGAGAATAGCGCTCCAGCGCAGATGGAGGGGCCACCTGTTTCACACCACATACTCTGCTTTTGCTAGGGGAGTGCTAATTTGGGTGAGGGCGGGTGTCCCTTTCCAAGTCACTAGGCACACAGAAGACCCAGATGGGAGATATGTGGCGTGAGGGACTGCTTAGAGGCCGACACATAGTGCTCAGTAGCATCTATGCGCCGAATATAGATCAGGCGACATATTTCGCAAAGCTTTCCAGAGCACTAGCCAGCTACTTCACGGGTCCTGTACTGATGGGGGGGGACTTTAACTCAATAGAAAATACTACACTAGATAGATCACACCCACCACTACACACATCCCCAGTGCACCGGTTGGCAAAGTGCAGAACGGAATGGCAGGGAAAGTGGGACCTGACAGACAGCTGGCGCACACAACATCCGACAGAGCGGGATTACTCATTCTACTCTAGCCTACATGACCTCCATGTCCGCCTTGATACCTTCCTCTGCTCTAAAACAGTACTTCCAGCGGTGGCCCGGACTGAATACTTAGCACGCACGATATCTGACCATAACCCTATACTCCTGACACTGAACTGGATGAATGAACCCTCAAAGATCCCGACGTGGCGGCTACGGCCGGACACGCTGGATGACCCACCCTTCCGCGTAGAGCTGGAGGATCGGATTACTCAATACTTTGCAGAGAACGAGGGTACCGCTTCCTCCAGAGCAGTGGAATGGGATGCATTTAAAATAGTAGTAAGAGGACACTGCATAGGGAAATTTGCAGGAGCCCGCAGATCATTGGTGGAAGACTTAGATAAGGCTGAGCGTAAATTGAGGGAGGCGGAACTAGAACGCCCAAACCGCCCTGACTTACAGGGGAGAGTAAGTGAGGCGTGGGAGGCAGTGGCCATAGAGGTGGAGCGCCTTCGTAGCTTCGACTATAAAACATACTTAACGAAGACTCTTGCTGAGGGGGACAAAACTGGAACACTCTTGGCCTGGCTAGCGAACCCCAATAGGAGTAGTCAACCGATTTTGTCCCTGCAGGGGAATGGTGGCGACACCCAAGACACGCAGTCAGAAATTTTGGACTGTTTCAGGTCATATTACGAGAGGTTGTATAGAACTGAATTGGGGAACCAGACTGAGGCAATAGAGGCTTTCCTGAGCGATCTGCAGCTACCACAAGTAGAGCGAGAACAGGCTGACGCCCTAGGCGGCCCGATAGACTTGGCAGAAATAAGAGGAGCGATAAAGCGTATGGCGCGTAACAAAACTCCAGGGATGGACGGGTTGCCCATTGAATTCTATGGGAGGTACCTAGATCAACTGGCCCCGAGACTTCAGGTAATCTATAATGAAGCCAGGGAGGAGGGCAGACTTCCCCAATCAATGCGCGAAGCCATAATGATCCCTTTATTAAAACCGCGAAGGGAAAGCACAGACCCTGCATCCTATAGGCCGTTATCTATGTTAACGACAGACTACAAAATCTTGAGCACAGTACTGGCCACCAGACTGTTGACCCATATGCAAGACCTGGTCTATAAGGATCAATCAGGTTTTATACCCACAAGGAACACGACACACAACATCCGTAGGCTGCTCAGGCTAGTAGATGACTCACCGCTGGGCGCGAAGGCCCCCCTAGTATTGGCGGTTGACATAGAGAAGGCCTTCGATAGCCTGAAATGGGACTACCTATATAGGGTGATGCAGGGTTTTGGCCTGGATGAAGGATATATAGGATGGACGAAGGTGCTTTACTCTTCAGCGAAAGCTAGGGTGAGGGTCGGACCCTTAGTATCGGATCAATATGATGTGAATCGAGGTACCAGACAGGGTTGTGCACTTTCTCCCCTGCTGTTTGCGCTTGCAGTGGAACCTCTAGCAGCGATGGCTAGGCGGGGTGAACATTTCAACGGGTTGATCTTCAGAGGGGCCCACCACTACATTTCCCTATATGCAGACGACCTCCTCCTTTTCTTAGACAACGCAGAGGAAGCTGTGGAGGGCGCAGAGAGACTACTAGCGCGCTTCGGCGATATATCAGGACTGCGGTTTAACTGGACAAAAACCTGCCTCTTCCCTCTAAGGAGGGGGGAGGAGCGCCCCCCACTCCACCCGAAACTTAGATGGGAGCCCGACTGCCTGAGCTACCTAGGAGTGCATATATACCACGAGCCTGCGGACCTCCTAGACGGTAATGTAGGTCGCTGTATCCGCACATTGCAGAGTAGTATGTCCTTCTGGGCCACCTTGCCCCTCTCGATGGCGGGCCGGGTTGCACTTCTAAAAATGGTAGCCCTACCGTGATTATTATATTTCTTTCGAACCCTCCCCGTGTGGATACCTGCCGGGAACGGGCAGACGTAGAATTGCACTGGCGACACTGACCCGCCCGAAGGATGAGGGTGGACTGGCGGTCCCAGATTTTGAGCTCTACTACTTGGCAGCTCAATTGCAATTCTTCACACAAGAAATAGCGAGGGTATACCGTGGCCCGGAGCAGGAGAGGGAGAATGGCACCCCCCGCCACGTCCTGGCGTAAATAACCCTGCAACAAAGGTTAATGCTAAGAGGACTGACCCAAGAGGAACGGACGCTTCGATTGTGTTGGAATCGCTCGCAAAAGCGAGCTGGACCCGGTCACCCGTATGCGCCAGAAATCCCGCTAGGCATGGTGACAGCACTCCCACATGGCGGGGACTGGTCGAGGCTGCGACTGTGGGAAGAGGCAGGGTTACAGATGGTAGGGGATCTATATGATGACGGAGTATTAACCCCGTACCAGACTTTACAGGAGCGATACGACCTTCCGAGGGGAGACTACTTACTGCATGCGGCAGTGGTGAGAGCCGTACAGGCGCACTGGGGGGAGGGGCTGATAGAACCCACGACGACACTGGCGTGCCAATACACAATGATGGTGGCAGGAACATTTAAGGCAGTTACATGCCTCTATTCCAGAATGCACAAGGAAACCCTGCAACCACTTACACCATTAAAGAATAAATGGGAAGCAGACCTACAGTTGGAAATCCCAGACACGACATGGTCCCAGCTGGTGCGAAGGGCTAGGAAGAGCACCAGACACGCGCGTTTCCAACTGATACACCTCTATATCCTTCATAGGGCTTAACTCACCCCGAGTAAAATAGCAACGTACTTTGGCCCAAGATGTAACCAATTAAGAGCAGACCTTGTACACATGCTGAGGGGCTGCCCATGCTTACAAGAATATTGGAGAGAAATAGGGGACACCCTGAATGCAGTGGCGGATAGGGAACTGCAGTACGACAGCACGGTCACCGTCTTACATTGGTTCCCACATACACGCAAGAACAAACTGTCAAGCAAATTCATCGACATGGGCCTACTTATAGCAAAGAGAGAGCTGACCAAGGGGTGGAAGTCGAAGGTAGGGCCAACACATCGGAGGTGGTTGAATGAATTTCTGAAGTGGGCGACAGCGGAGAGTACAATCAGATACCAACTAGCCCGCCGTAACTCAGACGAGAAAGCGCAGGACGCTGCGATGGCATGGGAAAGATTAGTACAGGCACTGAGAGATAGCGCAGTAGATGAGGAAGGGGAAGAGGAGGCGGAGAACCTGGGGACTTCAGCAGCGATGGTCACAACCCCGGCACCTACACCGGACACACACACATGATAAAATGCAAACGCTCCGAAATCCCGCAATTTAGGCACACATCCTGGCACCAGGCGTAGACATAGACACCGGGGGGGACGGGGGAGGGAGGAAAGCACACTGGGATCCTGCAGAGGACCATGTACATACTGTGACGAGTAGTAGCGGGGTACGGGGCAAAAAAGTAAAAGCAGAGGGCGGAGGGCCCTATATGTTAACTACAGCACGCTGCCCAGCCAGGAGAGCAAACTATAACAGAATAACGCCGCCCGACCTCCGGGATGTGGGCTGAATGGCTGTGTACGCGACGTCTAGAATGTGATAAGAGAACGACGGCTCTGCACTGTGAGATGCTGAACACTGCACTGTATACTATAAATGACTCTGCAATAAAAATTGTTTAACAAAAAAAAAAAGGCGTAGTTAATTAGTCAAGACCAGCTTTGTAAAAAGGCATCTGAAGCTAATGCTAGTGGGTCTGGGCACCAGCTGAAGAATTGGGGAAGATGAGAATTGAGTCTGGGCATGAACAGGCTTATTTGGAAAGATCCTCATTTGAGCGACAGAATCTTGGATACCGAAGGGTGAAGTCTCCAACAGCTGGAGACATGAAGATATCGAGAATGCTACTGAATTAAGCTCTCCTGCGAAATATTCTTCATGGACAGATATTTTGTGGAGAAGGCAGAACTCCCAAAATCTCTTTACCAGTTCTGCTAGGGGTTTGCATCTGGTACCGCAGAGATGATTGATGTAGCGAACTGCGGTAAGGCTGTGCATGCAGAGAAGAATGGAGCAGTACACCTAGCTTTTTGCTAGGCTTCAGAGTACATTGGAGCCTGCCAGTATCTCTAAACAATTGATATGCAATCTGGACTCCACATGTGACCATGTACCGCCAGTCGAGATTGGACCAAGCCAGGCACCCAAGCCTGTCCAGCTTGCATCAGATTCTCATACAGGATCAGGGGCTGATGCAAAATTGGTTCTGCCGTTCCAGGCATCGAAATGGTCTAGCCACCATTACAGCTCTAGTTGGGATTCTTGATCGAGACTGATGGAATCGGAATAAGCTTGACCTTTGCGTAACTAGGGAATCTTGAGCTTTTCGAGGGCTCAGTAATGGAGAGGACCTGGAAAAATAACCTGGATTGAGGAAGAGAAAAGACCCACAATTCTCGCCAGTGATCTGTGAGAGATAGAAGAACTTTGAAGAGCCTGGAGAATCTTTGATTTGATGGATTTAACTTTGGCCAAGGGAAAGTCAAGTGTTGCAGTAGTGGAATTCATGAGACAACCCAAGAATTCCATCTGAGTGGAAGTACCTAAGAGTGATTTTTCTGTATTGAGAAGGAAACCGAAATCTAAACGCAGGGAACAAGTAAGACGGACCTGAGATTCGAGATTGTGTAAGTTTTGACACATTAAAAGAATATTGTCTAGCTAAATGATACGCCTGGTGCCTTCTGATGTGAGATGACCCACCAGCAGTTTCATTTTTTTGCAAAACACCATGGTGCTGAAGAAAGTTCAAAAGGAAGAGATGAGCAGAGTTACATCTTTCCTTACCATTCAATCAATCAATCAATCAATCAGGTGTTTGTTAAGCATGACTACTTACCCGTAAGGCTCTCAAGGTGCTGGGGGTAAGGGAGTGGGTCGCAGGTTCCAGTCAATCAAGGAGGGGGTCTGTCGAAGAGACAGGTTTTGAGGTTTCTTGCGAAGATGGGGAGTGATGTTATCTGTCTGAGGTGGAGCAGAAGGTCGGTCCAGGCTCTGGCCGCGTGGAAGGAGAAGGAGCGGCATCCCAATCTGGTCTTTCTGGTGTGGGGGACCACGGCACAGCAGAGCTGGGCTGATCGTAGGGTCCTACGGGGTGCTTGGAATTTGAGTTGGCTGTTCAGGTATGCTGGTCCGGTGTCGTGGAGGGACTCATTCTTCGATGGGGAGCCAGTGAAGTGTGCACAGGTGCTGGGAGATGTGACGGTATCTTGGCAGGTTGAGGACCAGTCTTGCGGCGGCGTTTTGGATGTTCTGTAGCTTGCGGTTGAGGTTTTTGTTTATTCCGGCATAGAGTGCGCTGCCATAGTTGAACCTGCTGGTGACCAGGGCGTGAATGACAGTCTTTCTGTGTTCGAGGGGATCAATTTGATGGTCTTACGTAGGAGGCGGAGGGTGTGGAAGCAGGAGGACGAGACAGAGTTGATCTGGCTGTCCATTTTGAGCTCTGAGCGCAGGATGATTCCCAGGTTGTGTGCATGGTCCTTGGGGGTGGGCGGGGGGCCACCAGGTGTCGTTCCAGGAATCACGGTTTGGGCCCATGATGAGTACTCCCATTTTGTTGGTGTTTAGTTGTAGGCAGCTGTTTTTCATCCATTTGGTGATGGCTTCCATTCCTTCTTGAAAGTTGTGTCTGGCGGTGTTGGGTTCGAAGGATAGGGAGAGGATGAGTTGGGTGTTGTCTGCGTATGACACAATGTTGAGTCCGTAGGTTCTGACGATGGGGGCGAGCGGAGCCATCTAGAGGTTGAAGAGAGTAGGGCTGAGGGAGGACCCCTGTGGGGACTCCCCAGGTGTTAGGTGTAGGGTCCGAGAGGAAAGGGGGAGTCTGACCCGCTGCGTTCTGCCAGAGAGGAAGGAGCGGATCCAGTCGAAGGCCTTGTCTTGGATCCCTGCGTCGTGCATTCTGCGTATTAGGGTGAAAGACTGTGTTGAACGGCACTGAGAGGTCCAGGAAGATGAGGGCTGCTGTTTCGCCTTTGTCCAGTAAGGTATGGATGTCGTCTGTTGCGGCGAGGAGGGTGGTTTCTGTACTGTGGTTTTTCTAAAGCCGAATTGGGAGGAGTCGAGGATGTTGTATTCTTCGATGAATGTGGCGAGTTGCCTGTTGATGGCTTCCTCTATGACTTTGGCTGAGAACGGGAGCAGGAAGATGGGTCTGTAGTTTTTGAGGTCGGTGGAGTCCACCAAGGTTTTCTCCAGGAGGGGGTTGATCGCAGCGTGTTTCCAGTCGCTCATTGCACCATCAGGATTCAAGCAAGCCGGGCCGGAGACGGCTGTAATGCCAGAAACCGGTCCCCGGAAGCTTGTTTCCTTCCCAGTGTAAGAATTGGCTTTTGTAGTTTGGTTTGCCCTGTTCCCATCATGCACTGGGACAGGAACAGACTAATTTGCATACAGCCAGGTTCTGAAACTGGGATGGTGCAGTGAGCTAAAAAACGGTGTTGGATCTAGCCCTGATCTCTTGACTGGGTGAGAGTATTCTGCTTAATTTAGAGACTCTGTCCCTCACCACCCCTTGTTGTAAATAATTTTGTCCACCCCAAGCGTGGAAGGGTATACTCAGACATGAGTCCCTTGCTCATTGCACCATCAGGATTCAAGCAAGCCGGGCCGAAGACGGCTGTAATGCCAGAAACCGGTCCCCGGAAGCTTGTTTCCTTCCCAGTGTAAGAATTGGCTTTTGTAGTTTGGTTTGCCCTGTTCCCATCATGCACTGGGACAGGAACAGACTAATTTGCATACAGCCAGGTTCTGAAACTGGGATGGTGCAGTGAGCTAAAAAACGGTGTTGGATCTAGCCCTGATCTCTTGACTGGGTGAGAGTATTCTGCTTAATTCAGAGACTCTGTCCCTCACCACCCCTTGTTGTAAATAATTTTGTCCACCCCAAGCGTGGAAGGGTATACTCAGACATGAGTCCCTTGCTCATTGCACCATCAGGATTCAAGCAAGCCGGGCCGAAGACGGCTGTAATGCCAGAAACCGGTCCCCGGAAGCTTGTTTCCTTCCCAGTGTAAGAATTGGCTTTTGTAGTTTGGTTTGCCCTGTTCCCATCATGCACTGGGACAGGAACAGACTAATTTGCATACAGCCAGGTTCTGAAACTGGGATGGTGCAGTGAGCTAAAAAACGGTGTTGGATCTAGCCCTGATCTCTTGACTGGGTGAGAGTATTCTGCTTAATTCAGAGACTCTGTCCCTCACCACCCCTTGTTGTAAATAATTTTGTCCACCCCAAGCGTGGAAGGGTATACTCAGACATGAGTCCCTTGCTCATTGCACCATCAGGATTCAAGCAAGCCGGGCCGAAGACGGCTGTAATGCCAGAAACCGGTCCCCGGAAGCTTGTTTCCTTCCCAGTGTAAGAATTGGCTTTTGTAGTTTGGTTTGCCCTGTTCCCATCATGCACTGGGACAGGAACATACTAATTTGCATACAGCCAGGTTCTGAAACTGGGATGGTGCAGTGAGCTAAAAAACGGTGTTGGATCTAGCCCTGATCTCTTGACTGGGTGAGAGTATTCTGCTTAATTCAGAGACTCTGTCCCTCACCACCCCTTGTTGTAAATAGTCAGGAAACGAGGCGCTTCCCAGTGCTTTTGGCAAGGGAACCTGACTAGCAAAAAGTATCAGTCCACAAGGCCTTTCCACTTGGTGGCTACTGCATGACTGTATCATTCCCCAAAAATAAATGTCCTGCAATATATAAAGAATTATTCGGATTGAGTGACATTCCCCACTCTCAGGCAGAGGAATTTCAAATATGTAAATTTTTATATTTACTCAAATTGGCTCCTTAAAAGCATTAGATCCGCAAACATCATGGGATTGGATTCATTCTGTCAATTTGGTTTTGGAGAAAGCATCGCCGACAACAGCTGTGGCAGACCACAAGTCCCAGGAGGCCTCGCCGCAGGGAGGGCGCAGACAACAGCTCAACAGCCCATAGGTGCTCTTGAAATTACTGCTGTGAATCCCACAGTGCACGGAGAAAGCAACCCGGACCGCAGTGGGTGCAGACCACAAGCCCCAGGAGACCTTGCAGCAGGGAAGCCACAGCCGACAGCTCATCGCAACATCAAACCTATGATATATTCAACGTTTCTGTCTGCAAAAGGTTCGGGCCCCTTGACCAAGTGGATTGAACAAAGACGAAGGGATAGTTTCAATCTTTACCCCATTCAATACGGGAGGACCATTTTTCCTGGGGGGATAGACTGGCCCGCAAGGAAATAATCGTCAAACTGTGTCAGTGGGGAATCAACTGTCTGATAATCTTGATAGTGGTACAGAATTGGAAAGTCAGGCTTCCTCTTCTTTTTTTGCAACATAATGTGATCTCACCCATTATTCTAGATCAAAAATGATTGAATATAGTAAAAGTGGAAATTCTCAACTCTGTGATCCATTAGATGTATTAGATGCTTCAGTAATTAACACAGGGGAGCCTACAGTTAGCCAGACAACTGGGGGGAAGTCTACAATGAGGATAGTATTTGGAATGTGGCAGGAGTCAGCTCTAAACTTGGCAACCCAGATTGGGAATCATTTATTGGTCAGTACGACATATGTCTATTTCAAGAAACTTGGCACTGTTCTTCCATTGACTGATCAGGGTATGTCTCCTGTGGCATCTTAGCTGTAGCAGGGGCTCGCGGTAGACCTTCGGGAGGTTTGCTGACCAGGGTGGGCACGCATGTTAGTTGTTCAGTGCTGAGTACAGAGGCGATATCTAAAGACATATTGTCTGTTACCCTCAAACTCCATTCTGGTCTTCTCATTAGTATATATAACATGTGTCTGAGACCTTCAAATAGCAAACAGGAATCTGCCTCTTGAGTCTCCTTGCTTCCCACAGGGCTAATCTACCTTCATATGTTGTTAAACTGATGGGAGGTGACTTTAACTGCCAGTTTGAGCCACTAGATATTTCTGTCTGTGCTTCCCTCTCAGGAGAAGATGGACTCTAGGCTATTCCTAATCCTAATCTTTGACCCATTAAAAAACGGTCTCCCCTAGCAATTCAAGTGAAGGCACTAACATTGAATCATGGCATACGAACATGTCATGGGATGACAAACTCAGACAAGGATTGGAAATTCCCCTTCAACAGAACTTCTAGCCCGACCTTAATAGTTTACATCTTGGTGGGTGTTAGATTATGGCCTTGCATCTCGGACATGACTGTCATTAGAAGCATGGACAGCAACCACAATGCACTAGACCTCTCACTGGGTTTAGCCAGGAGTAAAGCTGCGACCACCGTACTTAATCCCCTAGATCACAGATGCCAATTATGAATTAACAAGTAAAGAATACAGTGGAAGACTGTATGTCGTTCAGAGGAATGCATGAGACACATATATAGCTTATTTGAAAGGGGCCTGGGAATTTATTTTACTCTTGACCTTGACTTAAGCCGGGTATATTCTTTCATTATAGTAGGAGAGATACACCTCAGTCTTTGAGGATCTCAAAAAGGTCTTCTATATAGAAGCTGGATAAAACAGGCAAGTACCTTACCTGGTGTACCTAGCAATGTAGATTGGCCAAAAAAGCCCTGTAAACTGCCATAGAAACCAAGGATCGAAGGGAGATACAATAAAGTAGCGGTGGTTACAATAAAACATTGAACATTGCAAAAAAAAAGAGTGAGACCATGGTAAATGGGAGTTGCTCCTGACAGCAAGTAGGAAAAAAACACACAACCTTTTGGAACCTTGTTGCCAGGGGTGATGTTGAGGAACTTACCAAAATTGATAACAACATAGCAGCGGAGCTCTGAATTTCCCACTTTTCAAGCTTATACTCAACCCAGCAAGGTAGTGGATCCCAATATGTGAACACTTGGGTTTCTACAGTTACTGATATAACCGACTTGAGTAGTCCTGATGATTACCCTCCCATCACCTGTAAAGAATCTGAATGTGCAATCAGGAAGGTGGTTCCTCACAAAGTCCCGGTCTAGATCAATCAATCAATCAATCACAGCATTTATATAGCGCACTACTCACCCGGAGGGTCTCAAGGCGCTGGGGGGGGGGTGGGGTCTGCTACTGCTCGAACAGCCAGGTCTTGAGCTGCTTCCTGTAGGCGAGGTGGTCCTGTGTCAGGCGGAGGTGGGTCGGGAGGGAGTTCCACTTCTTGGCGGCCAGGTGGGAGAAGGACCTTCCTCCTGTGGTGGCTCTTCGGATGCGGGGGACGGCGGCAAGGGCGTGGTTGGTCGATCGAAGCTGGCGTTTGGGAACGTAGAAGTTGAGGCGGCTGTTGAGGTATCCTGGGCCTTGGTTGTGTAGGGCTTTGTGTGCGTGGGTGAGGAGCCGGAAGGTGATTCTCTTGTTGACCGGGAGCCAGTGCAGGTCTCTCAGGTGCCCGGAGATGTGGCTGCGGCAGGGGAAGGGCAGGATGAGTCGTGCTGAGGTGTTCTGGATCCGCTGGAGTCTCTTCTGGAGTTTGGCGGTGGTTCCGGCGTAGAGGGAGTTGCCGTAGTCCAGACGGCTGGTGACGAGGGCCTGGGTGACCGTCTTCCTGGTCTCGGTAGGGATCCATCGGAAGATCTTACGTAGCATGCGCAGTATGTTGAAGCACGACGAGGAGACGGCGTTGACTTGTCTGGTCATGGAGAGGGAGGAGTCCAGGATGAAGCCCAGGTTACGTGCGTGGTCTGTGTGTTTGGGTGCGCTGCCCAGGGCGGGGGGGCCACCAGGAGTCGTCCCAGGCGGTGGGAGAAGATCCCAGGATGAGGACTTCCGTCTTGTCCGAGTTCAGTTTCAGGCGGCTGTTCATCATCCACTTGGCAACGTCTGTCATCCCTTCGTGTAGGTTGGCTCTGGCGGTGGCCGGGTCGTTGGTGAGGGAGAGAATCAGCTGGGTGTCGTCGGCGTAGGAGATGATGTTGAGGTTGTGCTGGCGTGCGATGGTTGCGAGGGGGCTCATGTAGACGTTGAAGAGTGTTGGGCTGAGCGAGGAGCCTTGAGGGACGCCGCAGATGACTTCGGTGGCCTCCGATCTGAACGGGGGGAGGCGGACTCTCTGTGTCCTTCCGGCGAGGAAGGAGATGATCCACTCCAGTGCCTTCTCCTGGATTCCGACGTTGCTGAGGCGCTGTACTAGGGTACGGTGGCAGACAGTGTCGAAGGCCGCGGATAGGTCCAGGAGGATGAGGGCCGCTGTTTCTCCGTTGTCGAGCAGGGCTCGGATGTCATCTGTAGCTGCGATCAGGGCGGTCTCGGTGCTGTGGTTGGCCCAGAAGCCAGACTGCGAGAGGTCGAGGGAGCCGTTCGTCTCGAGGAAGGCGGCCAGTTGCTTGTTGACGGTCTTCTCGATGACTTTTGCCGGGAATGGGAGCAGCGAGATGGGGCGGTAGTTCTTGAGGTCGGTGGGGTCAGCTGATGGCTTCTTAAGTAGGGCGCTGAGTTCGGCATGCTTCCAGCTCTCCGGGAAGGTCGCGGTGTCGAAGGAGGTGTTGATGATGTCCCGGAGGTGGGGTGCGATGACAGCGTCGGCCTTGTTGAAGACGTGGTGAGGGCAGGGGTCTGTCGGAGATCCGGAGTGAATGGAGTTCATCGTGTGGACGGTGTCTTCGGTGCTGATCGGGGTCCAGGCGCGGAGGGTGGTTGTGGGGGCGGTGGTTCGGTCGTGGTGTACGTCGGTTGAGTGCTGAAGCTGTTGTGTATGTCCGCGATTTTGTTGTGGAAGTAGGAGGCGAGGGAGTTGCAGAGGTCTTGCGAAGGGATGATGTCGTTGTTTCCGGCGTTGGGGTTGGAGAGCTCTTTCACGATAAAATCCCCGTGGGCTTATGTCTGACAGAAATAAAAAGATGGTGGCTACTTTACATTAATATGTTATGCTACTCTTAAGGGCTTTCAGGCACCACACTTCTAGGTTGGAGCAGAAATCTTTCCAGTGTACAAACAGGGTTTCCCTTTAGACCCTGCAAAATATAGACCAATAAGCCTAATAGATACCGCTCGCTCTGATACTCGATTCGGGTCAAATTTGCGCTATATAAAACTCTGTAAAATAAATAAATAAAATCTTTAACAGGGTCATATGGCTCCAACAATGGCTAGATGAGCATGAAGTCCTCTGTCCATTCCAGACGGGCTTTCATTCAAGTACATCAACTGCAGATCAGATTATTAGGGTCCAGTTATTATACTAGAAGACTTTTACAATTAGTGGGCGTAGACTCTATGCTGTATTTGTGGACCTCAGAGCGGCCTTCGATCTGGTGCCTAGGGCTACTCTTTGGAAGGTTGTAGTAGAGAGGGCATTCCAGATTATGTATGTAGAATTATAGAGAGATTGCATGAGTCTCACTTTGCCCAGGTTCGATGTGGCAAACTCGATAAAGTGACCAAACCCTTCCCTGTAAGCCAAGGTGTAGGACAGGGTTGTGTGATGGCCCAACCCTCTTTATGTTATTTATTAATTGCCTGGTTAGTTACTTAAGCAGATGCAAAAGAGATGCGCCAAAACTAGAAAACATGAGGCTCCCTGCCCTCACGTTTGCAGATGATACCCTTCTTTAGGCTAAATTGCCAATGGGGATCCAGAAATGACTGTACCAGTTTAACAGGTTTTGCTCAGATATGGGGTTGGAAATAAATGTGGCTAAGACCAAGTGCATGGTCTTTAATCCTTGTCACTCAACTCAATCGAATCCAACGCTGAATGGGGTACCCCTAGAACAAGTTCACTTGTTTGAATATTTGGCTATCACAGTAAGTGAAACGATGGACTGGGCTCATCACATCTCTAAACGAGGGATACAATTAGAGCAATAGAAAGGAGGCCTGCTAAATATATATTTGGGGCTTTATTTTAAACCATACTCACCGATTTTCCAACTCTATTTTAGTTAGGCACTGTGGGTGGCCTTTTATGGGGCTAAGCTATGGGAACATATAAACCTCAATATCTTAGAATTGGTGGAAAACAGGTTTTTGAGGCAAGTGTTAAATATGCCAGTCAGTACTCCCGTGATTCCCTTAAGACTGGATGCCAGACCAATTACGGAAAATGCAACGGTTAGACCTTTAATATTTTGGAGAATATTTTGGGTTACCCCTGTATTGACATCTTATCAGAAAGGCCTTGAGGAAGTGCTCAGATGCCGTTCTCTATCCAATATGTGGGAAGATCTGGGGTCCTGCAGTGCCACTGTCTCAGCCAAAGAATTTAAAGCCCGGTTTAGATCATATAGGCTGAATAAGCTTTTAACTTTATCATCATTGGGAAATCTAACGGGCTCCTTCTTAAATATAAAGGATATTTATAGTACAGAACCTTTTCTAGATGAGATTGAGCCGATCCTGGCAAGAAAACTCTACATGCAATTCCGTTATGGCAATTTGCCTTCACTTCAAGATGGGTAACATCAACAGATCCAGCTCCGATTGGATGTCCAACCTGCGGACCTGATAGGGAAACCGTAGCCCATATGCTGTTCTTTTGCCCAACTTATTGTAGTGTTAGGGCTAGGTGGATAATCGCCGTAAGCAGACCCTTATGAGTTACCAGACACTTGGAGGCATGTAGAATTATATAGATGATTTGTCAGCCCCTATGTTGTTTGCTCTCTCTATATTTTTATTCAGTATGTGGTATGATAGGAAGAAACATGAAGTTCATTGCTCTGCTTATTAATCTTGGATAGGAATTATTTTTAAGCTCTTAGTATATGTTTTAGGAACTAGGGGCTAGGTGTAGGTAACTTCAATTTACCGACTCATAAATACCGAATTTTACCGATTCGGTATTTATGAATCGGTAAATTAGAAGGAGGGAGATGTAGGAAAATTATTTTTTTGAATTACCGAATCTGCAAAAATCGGTATTTACCGAATCGGTAAATACCGATTCGGTATTGCCCATTGATTCCTATGCACACCTGTATTCGGTATTTTACCACCCAATGGGATTGGGTGGTAAAATACCGACTCTTAAGGGCCTGTGGCACTCTGTGAAGTGCCACCTACATCTCATTTACAGAATCGGTAAATTTACCGATTCTGTAAATGAGATGCCCCCTACATGCCAAATCCTAAATACCGGTCGGTAACGGCCGAAATCGTCCGTTACCGACCGGTATTTGGGCTCCTACATCTGGCCCTAGATCATTTGTTTTTAACTACTTAATATTTATATTGAAACTTATGACTATATTGTTTTTTAAAAACTTTTATTAGCTACTTTTAATGTTTTTATACTGTATTAAAACTGTCTCTTTTATGGTATTTTACTGTAATGAAGAGTATTGAACTGAACTGGATTTTCATTCCACTCATAAAATAAGTTAAGACATGAGTAATGCATTTCTTGCATGGCAAGGAGTTGAAAGTGTTGGTTACTTCCTATGCAGCAACATTACGTATGAGATGTCAGGACGGTGAAGAGCTCCTATACCGCATAACTCCAGAAAGTAGCTCCTGCATGTCGTTGTGTGATATATCCAGCAGTGGCGGCCGGCATGGCTTGTGGGTGGAGGCTGGGGGGGCAGTAGGGGTGGAAGGGCACAAGGCACAATGTAAAACCGTTTTAAAAAAGTACACTTACCTTGGCGCCAGGTCCCACGTCTCCGCTCTTCCGTCTCGGACTCCAGGAAGCCCAGCCATGCTCCCCTGACCAATCACAATGATTGGTAAGCACCCAGGCTCCCCAGATCAATCACATTGGTCTGAGCGCCATGTTTCGGTGCTCAGCTAGGGACTGGGGGCGTGAGCAGGCTCTCCATGGAGACGGCAAGGCAGCCTGCAAAGAGAACAGGGAAAGTGTGCATGACCGTTTTGAGCGGCCCGAGAGGGCTGGGTAAACAGTCATTGAGCACTTAGGAGGGTTCTACCACTTCTTTCTTGCTCTGCAGCCCTCTCCCGTCACACAATGATGCCGCAGCAGGAGGACAAAATAAAATGATAATAACATTACGTTATTATGATTTTATGTTTTCCTTTTTTTTACTGCTTCAAGGCAGTGGGGTGATGTTCCTCCGCCTTAGCGGAGGAGCCACCACTGATATCCAGCCAGTCCAGGCTTTGTACCCAACTGCAGACCTGCATTCTGGGCCATGTTGGCTAAAAGTTGGACCTTCCTTGTACACTTTAAGACTTAAGAGCGGTGAAAGGTTTGGTATGTGGAACTGTAGAAATGAGAACACACCTCTCAAAAACAATTGCGCTTCGCTTCTGCAGAACTGCGCTTTATCTATTTTCTCATTTTCAGTAAACAATGTAAGCACTTTGCAGCACCCATATATGCGTGACGCTGGGATCTGATGTAGAATGTATTACCATAAGATGTGAATGCATGACGGCTGACAGGGCTGGATAACTATACTGCAATGCACCGGTTAGTTCCATGAAGTGGGTGTGTTGGTGACACTTTTACACAGCCCACGGTGCACATAGGTCACTGAAGGCAGCTCATCCTCCTCAGTGCTTCCAGTGTTTCAGAGTCGAAGGGTGGAGCACTTCAGAAGCACCGTCCTGGCTATCCTGTGGCTCGCAGGTCACACATATCAGTGCGGCAAATGTACAAATCCTCAAGTCTATTTCACCAGGATTGCAACCTGTGGCTAATAGGTGACACACAAATCTCTGCAGTACGTGCATTAGTTCACCTTTATCACTGGGATCTCAACCTGTGGACTATACGCATCTGTATATTAATCCACTGAATTATTTTACCAGGATTAGAAACAGTGTCCAGCAGACTATATGGAAAAAACTTCAGTTTGTGTGACGTGAATGGTCTATCACGTATCCCCATCATTTTTCAGAGTAAAATGCAGAGTCCATTCATTATACAGGTGTTTTCTGTCTATTTTCTTTCTTTCTTGCTCTACCTGTAGTATGCTGTAAGTATTCTTTGTAGCAGTGTACCTTTAAATATTAGAGTGTTCCTTGTAGAATTATGTTATGCCATTTAGAACGTTACTAGTGTCAGATATTACCTGCGCAGCTACCTTCTTACAGCTCTTGCTGTGGGCTCCTTTATCTAATTTACTTATGAATAAATATAGGAGCTTTTATCTGCAATCAAGCCTGCCTCAGTCGTCTTGGTGTTCCCCACTACACATTGGTACCAGGAGTGGGGTTTTCAAGGTTTTGCTGGCTGCATTCTTAATCTTGTAAGGAGCCCACCGGACCGATCCTTCAATTATTTCTACAATCCTGGTTACGGACTTCTAACTACTGAAATATAGGGTCGGTCATATATTTTTTTTCTTCAATTCTACTACCGAATTTCTACTATTTCACGATCTCCTCCCTTTGGGAACAGTTAACCGTTGAAGAGGGCGATTTTTAAACGTCACTTACTTGTCATCGTGGAGTCTTGCCGATCTTCTCTTCCATCCACACGACCTCCGTCACAACCAAGGATCCAATGCATGCTGGGAAGACGTGACGTCACGCGTCGGTAGCGGCCATTTTGGATTAGTTTGTGGCCAATTCAGGAACTGTGATCACATCGGCAAATTACTTCGAGGAACTTCATCGGTAACTGTGAGTCATATTGAGATCATTTTACAGCAAAATACATCATCGGTGATTCGCACACCTTTTATATTAATATATGTAATTACTCAGTGCGGATTATTTCAACAGAGACTCGTTTCACTGTGGGACATCTTATCGGTGATTCGCACACCATTAACATCTTCTACAAATTACTCAGTGTGGATTATTTTTCTGGTGATTCGCACACCATCATATCCTACTAACTGCTCAGTGTGGATTATTTTACGGTGATTCGCACACCACTGTATCCACCGATGTTACTATTTTTTATTGTTTTCTTTAGTTTTCTCTTGAGAAATTATTGGTTTTTGTATTTTCCTTCAGCATATTGAAAGCCTTTTACAATATCATTTCTTATATACGTATTGTGCTATAATCTTGCATAAGCTTGTGTTCAGTACATACTTATTTTAATGGTTAATGCATATTATTTCATTTAATTATTATTCATATTCCTATTCAAGGTCACATCATGGCTTCAAGTCAGGGAGTCATTCAACCGTCACCTTTTTTACAAAAACCTGGCAAACTTGAAATAAAATGGTCTGAATGGCTGAGAGATTTTGAGAATTATCTCACAGCCATTGATGCAGACGGCTACTCACCTTCAAGGAAAATGGCACTACTATTGAATAATCTTGGCACGGCTGGCCGTAGAGTTTTTGAAAACTTACCACACTATTCACCTCCTATAGAGGAAAATGCCACATGGAATGTTTTCATCGAAGCAAAATTACGTATGGGTAAAGAATATTCAGATGCTACAAGTGTTTTATTGGAAAGATTTAATTTCGCCATGTGTAAACAATCTCCAGATGAATCAGTAGAAGATTAGATAGCATCACTCAGAGTCTTAGCCGAAAAATGTGACTTTGGTGCTAATGTAGATATATACATAAAATATCAATTTGTCTTCTACTGTCACTCTAAGAAAATACAAGAGCGTCTTCTTACTTCGATTAACCCTACTTTGGCTGAAACAATTTATATCGCCAAAAGTATCGAAAGATCTACAGTTACTTCCAAAGTTCTTTCCACTCGTACCATCCAAGCTTCTGCTATCCCTAATCAACCCTCTGTTTCTACTAATGTTAGTTTAATTTCAGATGAAAATTCTATTTGTGCTACTGTTGAACTGCATTTTAAAATGACCCACATGACTCCATTTTGTGTTGCCATGCTCTCGGCAACCTGGTGAAGAATTGCTTTCCACGTTCCTGTCAAAACTTGCCCAACCCTCCCTGCTCCTTGTGGCCGAGCCGATTCCGAGAAGCTGCCTGTGTGCCTCACCCCCCAGTTGTGCCAGAGACTCAGCCACATCCTGTCCATTGTTGGTAACTCAGCCTGTCACGACCAGCTGCCCTGTGACAACACCAACTGATAGAGGAAGCACGAGGCTGTGCCCTGTGACCACACCAACTGATAGAGGAAGCACGAGGCTATGCACTGCGACCACACCAACTGATAGAGGGAGCACAAGGCTGTGCCCCATGACCACACCAGTTGAGCAAGGAAGCACGGGGCTGCGTACATTGCGCAATCAGAGACAGATGTCCCCTGGCCACGATTGCACCACACAAGACTGACGAAGAACTTGTCAGATGAGGAACTTATCTGAATAAGGAACTTGTACTGTGCAAATGAGCGTGGCTAGCACTATAAATATGTGTAGGCTGTGGAGTAAAGCAGCAGTCTCCGTAGAATTGTCTTTGTACCATTCTGGGACCCTGTCCTTAGCTCGAGCTAATAAATAACTTACTTCCCTCCACGGCTGGTTGTCCTGGTCTCTTTGGTAATGTATGATTTAAGCAAGAAGAACCCGTAGATTCTAGGTGTCCCCTGCACCGCTGGATTTGACTCTCCTAGTGGGAAGGGGTCTCCAAAAAGCCGGTTCTACAATTTGGCGCCCAACGTAAGGCGTCTTCGGTGGTCGTCATCGAGCCTGGTGGTCGTGAGGAGTCCGTGATCGAACGCTAAGGGAGGCGCGCCACTACACTGGCTGAAAATTGCCTGTGTGGTCCCGAGGTCTCCGATTGCGTGATTTCTCCCTCCAGTGGGCATCCCGACTGGGCCCCGACTGATGCCCCAGTTCTGGTTCCTAGTTTTGGGAGATCGGGACCTTTGTGACACCTGCCGTGTAATGGAAGATTAATAGTCAGGTAAGAGTGGGAGTGGCCCACTTCTTTGGTGATTTGTATCTTTGTTTTGGGTATTGTTCGATTTTAGCAAAAGCCGAAAGCCAAAGGGTAAGTACAGTTATATGCTGTAAATGTTAGATTTCACCCTTTGATGTTTGGAACCAGGATACACATCTAGAGATGCCCAGATTTAGTAAGTTTCGGAAATGGTGTTGTTGTTATTGTACACAGGACTCCGCATTGGAGGAATCTTGTCCTATTCCTCCTTTGGGGACCCCTAATCATGAAGTTTATGCTAAAGATGCCTCGGCCTAATTATGTTTTGCTCGCTTTGGCACTAGTTTCAAAGAAAAGCTAGACCTGCGATGTTTGACTCCTTTCGGGTTTGGCGCAAGGAATCCAAACAGAAAGAAATCAAACTCAAAAAGAACGAAGCTAAAATAATATGTATGTGTGTGAATCAGAAAGCCCAGAATCACGATAATCAGAGAATAGAAGAGCATATAGTAATACATGACAGATTACATCGAATGCAGATAGATGGATGTTACATTACAAAGAAGGTTCCCGAAAAGGCCCGGGACAAGGAGGATGACCCTCTCATGTCATCTATGTTGAGCACCCCTCCACCCTATACCCCCGCCATGTATCCGGCCCCTGATCCTGCACAATTGGCTCCCGCTACTGCTCCAGTTGTTGCCCCTGCCCATGCCCTGGGTTGTCCAATTCCTCAGTCACTTGTTCCCAACGCCCCGACTATTCAGGCCACTGTACCAATGCAAGTACACCCTTCCCTTCCCCTTGTTGCACTTTCCACTGGTCCCGTGCCTGCCCAACTTAATATGCCTTCAACTCCCGTTACAACTAACACATTCCTTGTTGACAGTCGTCTGACACCTTCCCCCAGTGCAGGGCTACTAGCGAATGCTTGGTCAGTGGTCCGTGATTATATCCCTTATGTAACTCCGCCTAGGCCACCCACTCCCAGATGATGCACTTTGCGCAGACTGATAGGGAATACACAGGAACAACTAGCTATGAGTCAAAAGGCTCCTAGGTGGATGGAAAATAACACTATGTACATCGCTCAGCATATATGGATGATGATGGATCAGTGGACACGCATCCAACAGATTGATATTTTTTGTGAAATGTGTGACATACTGATCCAAATGTGGGAGGATTTTGTAGAATTAGATCCACTCCCAGGTCTGTCTGACCTTCGCCATAAGGTTGAAAAAGGGGACATACAGGGCCCAGCACTATTATGCGATCTGATCCCGCTAGTAGCCTACAGAGACTCTTAATCTGGTGTTCTGTTAAATAAGGGTTTTCCAATGAGGGAGGTACAGCCTGTCCGGAGAGATTGCGTTGTTGGCATAGATGGCAACACTGACACTCCGGCAGGTTTTAGACAAATGTGGGTTCATGGTTGCCTTCATTTAACAGAAAATAAAATGTTGCATTAGTCTTAGATGAAGCTCTTTCTCAGAATTTTGTGGGCTACACGCCTAGGTAAAAACGATTAGCAAATTCAGATTTATTTTTCACAGGAAAAATTGTGGCGCAAGGGAAACACAGAGTGTCTGTGAAAAAGTTTTGCTTTTAGAAAGTCATTATGAAGGTGGCTTAACATGCTTACATGTTTAGTCATTGCAAAGTTGACAAGATGGTTACAGTTAAGTATATTTTCTATTTTGTGTTCCGTTAATGTGTATTATGTATAATCTCCTGATTAAAAGTTACAGTTGATATTTTTATGTGTTATGAGAAGTGTTTCTTGTGTTTTGTGTGTTGTGTATTTTTGCTTCTGCCCACAGATCATTCATGGATTGTTCTGGGGCGTTTTAAGGCTGACAAGACACGTGAGTTGGTTTAAAAAAACAAACAAAAAAACACCATAGTTATGAGAGGAAAAAGGTGAAATGTGCACCCTGAATGACTATAGGTAGGAAATCAGGGTAAAAGAAGATTAGAACAGACCAAGAATGTTACAGTAGCTGTAGGGAAGTCGTGGAAAAGCAGAGGTCAACAGCAAACGCATCAGTGATGGTCCATTCCATGAGGTGGTGGAACAAGTGTTCTATATGTACCTGTGGGACCTAATCAACATGCAAATTGCAAAAAGAAGGGTGCTGTCAGAAGTATGTTGAAAAAAGATGTGTTTTTGCATAACTCCTTTGAAAATAAATGTTTGTGTGTTTTTTAATTTTGTGCATTTTGTCCTTTTATGAATTGTTCCTGCTGGTCCTGTGTGTCAGAAGCGACACAGTAAGTTGTATTGACAGCCCGATCACCACTAATGTGACCTGCTGTCAAAAGGAGGGTGAGGAAAGTAAGGAAATGTAATTTTGATTTTAAACCTGACAAATTAAGCAGGCCAAAATATTGGGTTTTGGGCTGCATGTTCACTGTGCATAAAGTGCATGACATAGTATTGTGTGTCACCGCTCATTTGCATGTGCTACTGTAATTTGTTTATGCTTTTTGTGCTTGGTATACAGCAAGTATACCTAATGACTTGCATGTGAGTTTTTATCTTAAGCGTGTTTTTTTTGTTTTTGCGTTGTTTTGACAAATTTTACTTTTGATACTATTACAAGCTCCCCTGTGTTGTGAGGGGATGGTCATGACAATGCCCATCGCTACGCAACAGTTGGTTGGACTTGTTCTGGTTACTAAATTCCACAAATATGATATTTCATGCTGTGAACACGAGAGACAAAACTTCACCAGTGCATGTCTATTTGGCTATAATGGTATTGAAGAAAAATAAAAAAAGTTATACAGGATTAAATACGTGTCACCTGCAGTTAGTCACATTACTGCCCCTTCCCTTAAGGGACGGGCGGCCCTTGATTACTTGCTCCCTGATTGGACCCTAAGGAGGAACTATAAATCTGTGGCTCTTGCTAAAGGTGACTTAAACCTTTCTCATGATATTGCACTAGTTTATCCTGTTCTGCTTCCAAGGTAGTGTATGGCTTTGTTCCTCAAAGGAAACCAAGTTTCATTTTCCCAGGGGAAGGAACTGGATCAGTAGCTGAGATTACAGTATATGGTGTAGCAGCAGGTGGTAAAGTTAAAATTTGTGTACTATTTTTGTCTTTTGTGCTGTGTCACATGCCTGACTATCACCCAAGTAATTTCTTGTTCTTTCTATAGATTTTTCTTTTGCCGCTTTTCCCCTGATCGATGTCGCATTGTGCCTAGTTATTGGGGATTTTAGCTGTGTCCTAGTCCCATTTCCCTTTTCCGTACTCCTTTCACCAGTCAGCTCTTTTATTATTGTTGATGTATTGTTCAAGTTCACACTCCCAGACTGCAGTGATGTACCAGGGAACCCCCATATTATGTATATATCCCTTCTGTATGACCAGGCTGGTTTTCAAGAATTTTCTTTAGGCCCACTTCGATGTTTTCCAGTCTGACTGTCCCATGGCGTCTGGCCACTTCCTTGAAGATTGCAGGTCACCTGCTTGCAGTCCCATTGTTAAATACAAGAAATTGTTTCTTCGCTAATTTGAAGGAAACTAACAACTGTGTCACATTTCCTACATCACTAGGTTCTGCGGGATCTTCCAGAGTAAAAGGAAGAGTCATAATAACCTGCAGAACGGTGACAAAGATGAGTCCTAACTCCCATCAGTGACAGCTATAGATGAGGGGCGGACGTCTTGGACCTACAGTCCCAGCACCCAGAAAGTAGCAAGGCTGGACAGCGATCGCCAGCGTATCATCGTTGGCATCTCCAAAGTGTTGTGTTTGCTTCATCAGACGGCGTTGGACATCAGAGAAGAAAGAGGAGCTGGTTCCCTGTTTGCCACAAAACAAGAATTTTAGTGCAAAAGAGCGCAAAAGAAGGATCCCTGTTGGTGACGGGAGGGCTGGTTTGAGGCTTCAGTTTTCTACCTGTCATGTGCTGGTAACCTCTGACAGCGCGCGGTTCTTTGACCCCCTTGGTCAAAGTTTTGACCACACCCCCTCCTTTCCTTTGCTCCAACAGAAGGGCAGTGCAACGGAGAATCCAAGATTGACAAAAGGCACTACATTTGTAATACCTATGTTGAAAGGAAAATTAGAATGGAAGAGCAGCCTGAGCGTTCTCTGACACTGAATAACAAGTGTTGGAGCCTGAGAGTGTTGCTGAACGTGAAAGCCTGTTGCTCTTTCCTGATTAACAGTACTTGGGTCTGCACAAAATGAACTGCTCCCACGACCACCGAAGAGCATGGTATCTGTAGTGCCTGCCGCAGAGGAGAGATATTGGTGCACTGCCTTGAGACATTGAGACTTTCGAGTGAGCTGTGAGTGTTTGCCAGGAGGGCACTCCAACAGATACTAATTTTCATGGAAAGGCCTGGATCGAGAGGCCCAACGCGGAAGAAGAAAATGGAAGCAGATTTAATGGACGATAGAAGCCTACCAAAGAGGCTTAGAACGGACTTTGGGCATAGTTGCACAAGCAATTCCAGGGCATTGATATAAAGCGAATTTTAGATATGTTCCCATTTGACTAAATTGCTATGGAAGAGGAAGTGGCGCTGCCTCTAGCATCCAAAATGGTCCAACAGAAGTGAATTTGTGTGACTGTTCTTACTATTTGCTGGCATCATTTAAGAGTAGTATTCTGTTTAGTAGAACAGTATCAAGCCCGTACTCAGACAAAGAGTATCACCATTTCACCTGAAAGCATTGATAATATCTATGGCCCGTTTGATACCAGACAAGGACTTACACAGATGGAGTAATGATAGTATCTACTAGCTGTAAGGCCCAGGGATTGCTTCCCATTCTGATTAGTAAAAGATGATCTGGTTTTGTCCTTATTCAAGTTATACGTGTGTAGGTTGAGAGACCTAATTATGGTGGTACATATATATATTTATTAAACTCCAAGTTAAGTAATTTAGGTAATGAAGATGTCCTGGAGTACAGTGCACTTCAGATCGAGAGAGAGGTCCAGGAAATGATGGACATTGATCTAGACGACGATCCATTGTTGCCTCTGCATGGCAAAATGAGGGACTGTTGAACTGCATTTTAAAATGACCCACATGACTCCATTTTGTGTTGCCATGCTCTCGGCAACCTGGTGAAGAATTGCTTTCCACGTTCCTGTCAAAACTTGCCCAACCCTCCCTGCTCCTTGTGGTCGAGCCGATTCCGAGAAGCTGCCTGTGTGCCTCACCCCCTAGTTGTGCCAGAGACTCAGCCACATCCTGTCCATTGTTGGTAACTCAGCCTGTCACGACCAGCTGCCCTGTGACCACACCAACTGATAGAGGAAGCACGAGGCTGTGCCCTGTGACCACACCAACTGATAGAGGAAGCACAAGGCTGTGCCCTGTGACCACCCCAACTGATAGAGGAAGCACGAGGCTGTGCCCCATGACCACACCAGTTGGGCAAGGAAGCACGGGGCTGCGTACATTGTGCAATCAGAGACAGATGTCCCCTGGCCATGGTTGCACCACACAAGACTGACGAAGAACTTGTCAGATGAGGAACTTATCTGAATAAGGAACTTGTACTGTGCAAATGGGCGTGGCTAGCACTATAAATATGTGTAGGCTGCGGAGTAAAGCAGCAGTCTCCGTAGAATTGTCTTTGTACCATTCTGGGACCCTGTCCTTAGCTCGAGCTAATAAATAACTTACTTCCCTCCACGGCTGGTTGTCCTGGTCTCTTTGGTAATGTATGATTTAAGCAAGAAGAACCCGTAGATTCTAGGTGTCCCCTGCACCGCTGGCTTTGACTCTCCTAGTGGGGAGGGGTCTCCTAATAGCCGGTTCTACACTATAAATACAAAGCCTACATCCAATACTGTTAATACGAAACACACATTTAAGGGTCGATTCCGATTCGGGAAAAACCGCTCCGAATAGCCGTACGAATCGTACCCTGCATCGTCCCCCATACGTACGACCAAGTACAATTCGTACCAGGAGCTGGACTCTATACGAATCGTACAGAGACCGTACAAATCAAATCCCCGTACGAATCTCCCTCGGAACCCGCTGTACGCGACATCCGTACGGTTCGCGGCTGGTTTTTCCGACCCAGCAAGTACGATTCGCGTCGGGTACGCACCGTACGACGCTTTTTCTACGGGTGCCAAAAACGTCCGCAGAAGCAGAGTTCGCCTCGAAACAGGTACGGAACGCCCCCCCGGGTACGGTGCGTACACCCCATAATCGCAGGGGTACGGTGCGTTCCCCTGCGATCATAGGGTATCATGGGGTGTACGCACCGTACCCCATGTTCGCTGGGTGTACGGTGCGTACACCCTGCGATCGCGGGGTATGGTGCGTACACCCCATGATCGCAGGGGTAAGCACCATACCCCTGCAATCATGGGGTGTATGGACCGTACGGTGTGTATGTGATTGTGTGCTTTTCTGTACGAATCGCCCTTACCTGACGTGGACCATACGAATCGCGTCCTCATACCCCGGTCTGGATCGTACTCGTCGGGTCATACGGCATGTTTACGAGTCGTACGGTTCATGGTTTCAGCCTTGCAATATGTACAGATCGCGACGATTCGGATGGATTCACGAAATACGGATCATACTACACGACTCGGACGGACGGGTACGATTCGTACGGAGAGGGCTCCGGATTCGAATCGTACAGACGTTTTTTTTCCAGGTTTGGAATTGACCCCTTAATAGGAAACCTTAAAGGAATCAACCTCAGAGAACGTAACCGTTCTGTTTTAGATGAGGTTCTAAGGCTCACATAGGAAACAATCCTAACTGCCCTGCTTTAGGGAAAAATGTACTAAATGTTTAAAGTTCGGACATTTTCAAGGTTTATGAAGAAGTGTTAATAATTCTTCATCAACCAACAGAGTCAATATCTCTAACATTGCACTAGACACTAATTATACTCAAGACGTTGCTACTCAATTCTCAAATTTGATAGTCACTGTTGAGGTTCCTTATTATGATGATAAAACTATAAAGGGGTCCTTAACTGACATTTCTATTAATGGTATAACTATTTTAGCAATGTCAGACTCAGGAGCTCCTGTGACCATTTTAGCGACATTACATTTTATAAATTTTGGCCTACTACATTCAACCTACTTGCACCCAACATAGACCCCAAAGCATTTGGAGAACAAGATATTGATCTCATCGGATATTTTCGGGATATTTTGGAGTGTTTAGGAAGATCTATTAGAACTAAGATCTATGTGGCTATCAAAGTTAGAGATATTATTGGTTGGAAAGACCTTGCTAGATTAGGCATTATTCTACGGCCTGGACAAGATCCACCAATAATTTTAGGCGACTTGCCATCTTCTATTTTAGCTATTGTTCAACACCTTAACATTGTTGAGAGTTTAACTAAATTGTATCCTGATGTATTTAAAGATGTGGTTGGCACAGTCAAAGGTTACAAACACAAAATAATTTTGAAAGAGAAAGCCGTTCATATAATACACAAGGTCAGACCGGTACCACTGAGTGTTAGAGATGACTTAAAAGCATTACTCAATAACCTTCAGACTCAAGGTATCATTGCTCCTATAAACTCCTCACAATGGATTTCTCCGGTAGTTTTACGGAAGAAAAGCAACAGGGATTTAAGGCTTTGTGTGGATCTAAGGTCTTTGAATCAAAATATCCTGGTTGATTGTCATCCTTTACCCCTTATACAAGAAATGCTAGCTAACATTGGGAAATCTAAAAAAAATTCCACCATATACCTCCACTCTGCCTATCATCAGATTCCACTTTCTCCTGAATGCCAAGCACTTACTGCTTTTGTAACACCATTTGGTGCTTTCAAATATCTTAAACTTCCTTTTGGCCTCGCATCTGCTGCGAGTGTTTTGCAAAAGCTTATGGACAGTCTTTTTAGTAAATTCACTCAAGTACAGGGTTTTCAAGACGACATTTTAATTCATACTGAGACAGAAAAAGAACACTTACACATACTCAAGAAGTTCTCAAAATCTTGCAAGACAAAGGTATGACAGTTAAAGCCAACAAATACAAACTACTTGTTGATGAGGTTGAATATTTGGGCCACACCATATCCAACAAAGGCATTATGCCCAAATTTTCCAACATAGAAGCTATTCAAAATTCTCCTCACCCTTATGATAAAGATTTGTTAAGGTCCTTCTTAGGACTTTGTGAATATTATGCCAGATTCGTACCTGGTTATGCGCAACTTGTACAACCATTAAGAGATCTACCTAAAAAGGTGTAAAATGTTATTGGAATGACACTCTAAGTGATGTATTTAGCAAAATCAAATCACTTGTCATTAGTGCTCCTGCATTACAACCTTTTGTTTCCAATGCCAAGTCTTTTGTATCTGGAGATGCTAGTCAGAAGGGTCTAGGAGCAGTATTTGGTTAGTGGGTTGATGACAAAGAAAATACCATCGCCTTTGCATCCCGTGCTCTTACACCAACTGAAAGCAACTACAGTACAATTGAACAAGAGGCTCTAGCCATTGTTTGGGCTGTCCAGAAATTCAAGACCTATATTTAAAGCAATCAATGTGATATATTTACAGATCATAAACCCTTGGTATCTTTACTTTCTGGAAATGGGTTAGGTAATTCTTCAGCAAGGTTAGTAAGACTTCTGTCTAAATTACAAGAATATAATCTCATTGTAAAATACATTCAAGGAGGAAAAAATATCCGTGCGGATTGTCTTTCCCGCATTCCGTTACCTGATTGTAGTGAAGGTGAAACTGATGTTAACAAAGATTGTGTCGTTGGTATGATCGATGTGATTTCCAAGTTTCAAGGTACCATATCACAAGAAGAGTGGTTATCAGCTATGGAAACAGATGAAACTCTTAAAAAAGTGGAGAAGCTTATTAAAAGCAAATGGCCTAATAGCAAAAACTCAAGTAAAGAAGTTAAACAGTTTGCTCAAATAAGCGAACACTTGTCTTTCGAAAATGGTATTTGCATCAGAAATGGGCTATTTGTACCTCCCACATCTCTTGGAGAAAAAATTATTAACATCGGGCATGAAGGTCATTTAGGTATCTCTGCAACCTGCAAAAGAATTAAGGACATTTATTGGTGGCCAGGAATTGATAAACAGGTTGCTGCATTCATTGATAAATGTCCTAGTTGTGTAGTTTCAGATAAACACTGGAAAATTCACAAGAAACCTTTACTGCCAGTTCCATTCCCAGATTCCCCTGGGGAAACAATTGCATTGGACTTTTCCGGGCCATTCAACCTCCTACCTTCAGACAAAAGATACTGTTTGGTGGCCATTGATTATTACTCTAAATGGATATATTATTCTTTTGTGCAAGCTGCTAATTCATCCATTGTAATTTCGTTTCTCCTAAGGTTGTTCAATATTGAAGGTACCCCCAATTGTATTATTACTGACAATTGCCAACATTTTCTATCTGAATCAGTCACCAATTTTATGGTAAGCCATGAAATTAAACACTGTGAAGTTGCACTATATAGTCCTTCTTCTAATGGACTTGTCAAAAGGGCCAATCGTTTCATCAAAGAAGGAGTTCAAACTGCTCTAGCAGTTAATGCTGATGTAGGTGGTTTTCTGCAAGAGAAAATTTGGTCCTATTTAACAACACCTCACTGAACTACTGGTGTTTCACCTTTTAAAGCTCTTAGAGGCAGGGAAGCTAGTACCAAACTTGTACCCAAATGGTTTTCTAATTTAGTGACTGGTTCTAATTTAGTCAACAAAAGGAATACCCTACTAGATACACAAGTTATCAAGGATAGAGTTACTGACAAACAACTTTTTTAAAAAAAATCTTACGATAGGTATTATGGTTCATTCTGTCCTAACATCAAGGCTAATGTTTGGGTTCTTATCAAAAAACACATAAAATCGTTAAAGGTCAATCTAAGTTTACATTACCTGTTCCTGTTATCAGAGTCACCAAATCCTTATGTTCAATTAGAGAATAAAGGTTGGTTGAACAAAAACAACGTTGTAAAAGTTAGAGACAATCAGGTAAACATTTTCAATTAAGTTTATGCCAACAGACTGGATGAAAATGATAATGACTGGTGCGTGGCCAACAGCATGGCCGGTTAGGAAGTGCCTTGTCGAAGCTCCCGTCGAGCTGATGCCAAATCCGTTGAAAAACTATCACCCCAGGGCACAAAATCTATTCACTAGAGCAGCAACACCCCTAGAGCCAGCGAGGAAGACCCCCCGGCTGAGTACTCACCGGGAGACTGCAAAATACCGACTCGGTTTGGTGACCGAGAGAAACCCCTGCGCGGGCAAGATGGCGGCCGCGGCACCCGTGAGCCGACTGTGGGATTAAACTCCGGCTAGCGAACACCTGGTGCCCAGCGGAGTCCGCAAATCTCCTGGAGCGCCCTCGCAAGGGGGCTTGAGCGTAGATCCAGGAGCCCGGTGGGGGGACCGCGTCCCATCGGACACCGACCGCCTTTACCAAGATGGCGGCCGCAGTGGGGCAGTGCCGGTGAACTGTGCCCGGTGCCTCTCCGGGTGTGACTCTGGCTACAAGGAGAGGGGAGCGAGAGAGATCCGAGGCGATCCCCGGAGGTACGGCGACGGTTAGGGGGGCGGGACGCACTACTACATTGAGACACCCCCCCCCCCCCCGGGAGGAGCCGGATTACTGCACTACCATGGCGGCCGGAGCCGAGATACAGCGCCTAAAGGACGCCCGTTTGGGCCACTGACCCTGCTGTGGGCCTGGAGGCTGGTGAGCGGAATAACCCTACCCTGACAACCCTCCCCCCCCCCTGAGGCGGACTTCTGACCCCCCGAGCACTCTTTGTCATCTGGGGCTTGGTGTGGGGACCTCCGGGTTGGGGACAGACACTCGTGCAGCATACAGGGGAGGCCCTGCCCCTCAGGAGATATCCTCCTTGGCCTGGAGGCCTGCGCTAGGGAACCACTTCCACTCGGGGTACCCCCTCCCTTCCCCGGGGGAACCCACGGGCGGGCCCAGACGGCGGTGGAGGTGAGAGGCTGCAGTCAGGCAACTACATGACGTGGTGACCTCGTCAACAGCCCATAGGAGGAGGGCCTGCCCGACGCGGGACTTCAAGGGGGCTGTGGTGTGCAAAGAGAACAGTGGTCCAGCGTCCAGGGTAGAGCATACGGTCCCCCCCCCCTGTTCCGCCACAGGAGCGGATCTGCTCACTGGGGGGCCAAGAACCACGGGCGGACACGGGGGTGAGCCCCGGAGACGTGAACTGCCATGGGGAAAAGAGACACGATCCCTAAAACACAGAAACAGGGACCCATGGACAATTCTGCGGCGCCACGACACCTGCCGGAGTCACTGCCTGCGGCCTCCGGGGTGCGGACAGACACGGCCTTGCTGATGGAGGTCATCCAAGACAGATATTCAGGAGTCTCGAGCGGCCCTGGAGGTTAAGATCGGGGAAGTGAGATCCGAGGTGACACTGCTCCGGCAAGATTTCCGAAAATTGTCAGATAGGGTGACGGCGACCGAAACGAGGATCGGCGAAAACGAAGACTTGATCTCCACCCTGAAAAGAGACATGGCAGAGCTGCAAGCATCCCATCGACAGCTGCTGTGGAAGGTGGATGATGCTGAAAATAGAGCGAGACGCAACAACCTTCGATTCGTGGGTTTTAGAGAAGGAATCGAAGGGACGAGCATGACTTCATTCCTCCACGCCTGGCTGACTAATACCTTCCCAGCGGCACAGTTCTCCCCTTGCTTCATCATCGAGAGAGCGCATAGGGCCCTCCTGGCTAAACCTCCTGAAGGTGCGAGACCGAGACCGGTCATTGCGCGCTTCCTGAACTTCGAAGATCAAGACCTGATCCTGAGAGAGGCCAGGAAACTGGGGGAGATCCGATTTGAAAATGCGACCATAATGATATTCCCGGATTACAGCCAAGAAGTCCAGAAGCAGCGCCGCTCTTTCGATGCAGTGAAGGCGAAACTAAGAACCTTAAACATCTCATACATGCTCCTTTTCCCCGCAAAGCTCAAGGTGTTGTATAAGGACAAGTCCATCTTCTTCACTCATCCGGATGAAGCGTGGCAGTGGCTTGAAGAGCGCCCTATCCTGAACAGCAGGGAGGCTGTGGGGCGAGAAGAGATGGACAGAACACTACGACAAAGGTCTCAGTGGGAACTACTGAAGCCGCAGCGGCGGAAGTCGCGTAGAGTGAAGAACCGAACCTCGGCGACACCGTACCGGGGCCAAGGCGCAGGAGACATGCGGAGAGGAAGATCGGCATCACCGGGAGACAAATCCGTGGCAGGATCCAGGTTTAGCTGTCTTCGGAACGAAATCCGCTCGGAGGGTGACGACGAGGAGGAGTCGGAGAGCCGTGCGTCTGGGGGAGACGGAGAGGGGGGGGGACAGGACTCAGTTCACCCACTGGTAGAAGCGATCCGGCACTTGGAGCATGAATCTTCGGGGCAGACCTGCGCTCCCGCAATGGACAAACAAGACTCTCATTCATGATCGATGGTGTACCGGGACATTGGGGAAGGCAGCTCGACACAGGGAAGCACGCAAGTTGACACGCCCTTCTTTGTTCTTTAAGTTTTACTGTTTTTCGGTTTTTGAAGGGAGGGATGAGTGGGCGGGCGACAGGCCTACTCCTGCGGATAGTTCTATCCTATGTTAGGATGCAACTGGATGGGGAGGGAGGTGGGGAGTGGGGTGGGCGGGGGGGGTTTCTGCGAATTTTCTCAGGTTGGGGAGCAAGAGGGGTAAGTTGGGGGGCCAACAGTTGGGACAAGGCAGCAGTGTACATTGAACCTACACACCGCAAGGACACGCCAGAGACTAACCATATGCAGCTATGGCATCCTAGTGAAGGGGATACAGCTGGGCAGGCGGCGACTGGGCACGGCACGGATATGGAGGGGAATGACCGCATGCAAATACCTTGGACCCAATGACACATACTCGAGATACTACGCACCTAGAAGATAGAGGAGTTAGCATCCTGACATGGAATGTCAATGGGTTGGGTGCCAAGGTTAAGAGAGGGCTTGTGAACACCTACATCAAACGGGCAGACCCAGATATCACCCTCTTGCAAGAAACTCATCTAAAAGGAAATCATTGTGCTTTTATAGCCAGGGCTCGCTATAGAGTGCTGGCTCATGCGGGCTATACGGCAGACTCCAGAGGGGTAGCGGTCATTGTAAAAAAAGCCTCCCCATTCAATATTACACGCACCTGGGTAGATCCACTAGGTACATACGTGGGTGTGCAGGGGAAATGGAATAGAAGCGTCTACACGATAATTTCGGTATACGCCCCGCCCAAACTGCAGGCACGTACACTTACAGCCCTTGCCAACATTCTGCTGGACACAGCTGAAACGATTCAAGTTGTGGGAGGGGATTTCAATGATGTCATGGAGGTAGAGTTGGACAGGTCAGGGGGGGCAGGTAGAGGGGGGAGCCAGACCGCGCTAGCGCGCCAGATGCATACTTTAGGACTTACGGATATGTGGAGATGGCTACACCCCACCCAAAGAGCATACTCGTATTACTCAGGGACACATAAGGTATTCTCAAGACTAGACTATATTTTTATGTCCAGACAATACTTGGGGGTGCAGGACACGGCAGAATATAAGGCCAGAGGTGTGTCTGACCACTCGCCCTTGCTCGTGGGGGTAGGCCGCTACGGGGGAGGCATAGGTGCCTCCTGGCGCCTCGCGGCCTGGGACCTGCAGAACGCGGCGATAGTCCATGGCCTAAGAGCGGACATTAGGGTCTACATGGGTGAAAACGAGGGTACGGTGGACTCTAGGGTCACCTTCTGGGAAGCCCTAAAACCGGTCCTGAGAGATAGGATACAAAGCAGGCTAGGGGAGGAAAGGCGTAAGGTCCAGGCTGAAGTTGCGGCTGTGGAACAAACGATACTGGAACTGGAGAGGGATCACCAGACCACGAAAACTACTGAGACTCTGAGAAGGCTGTTAGACGCCCAGCGTTACAGAGAGATGGTAACAAATGAGACAAAGACACAGTCCCTGGCCACCCTCCACCGTCTATATGACGTGGGAGACAAGAAGGAGAGAGCGGCGAGATGGATTGACAGTATTAGAAACAGTTAGTTTGTGCGGACGCGGAGATAACCAATGTTTTTGCCACGCATTATGAAAGCTTCTATGCACCGCGGGCCCTGGGGACATGCGAAGAGGCGCTGTCCTACATGTCTCAGATAGACTTGCCGGTGTTGTCCCCGGAGGACCTTTTGGGTTTGGAGGCGGACATTTCGATAGATGATATATCCGAAGCTATTGCAAAATTGAAACCGGGTAAGACTCCGGGACCTAACGGTTTCCCCTCTGAATTTTTTAAGCGCACGACGGACCTCCTGTCGCGCCACCTCAGGGGCCTTTTCGCCGACGCGTATCAGGAAGCGGAGCTCCCCCCGGACCTCTCCTTGGCCACGATAGTGCTGATCTACAAAGAGGGCAAGCCACGGGAGGATTGTGCGTCCTACCGCCCAATCTCCCTCCTCAACACGGAAATGAAGATCCTAGCGACCATCCTGGCAGACCGCCTGAGAAAGGTCATATCAAATCTTATACACTTAGACCAATCCGGTTTCCTACCAGACAGGGCGACCAATCTGAATCTCAGACGGACACACAACTGGTTACAGGAGGTGAAAGGGCGAAAGGAACCTCACTGGTTCCTCTCCCTTGAAGCTGAAAAAGCGTTTGACGCGGTACATTGGCCGTTTCTCGCGGCGGTACTCAAAATGTTTGGCTTTGGCCAGAATTTCCAAAAGTGGGTCCACCTCCTTTACACCTCTCCTAGAGCTAGAGTGCGGGTGAACGGCAGGCTGTCCCGGGAATTTCAGATCCGGAGGGGTACCCGTCAGGGGTGCTCCCTGTCTCCCCTCCTCTTTACGCTTACCATTGAGGTACTGGCAGCCAGGATCCGACAGAACGAGGACATTTCCGGCTTTATGAGGCCGGGAGCCGATCAGGCACAAGAAAAGATCTCGCTATATGCGGATGATGTCCTCCTCTGCATAACGAGACCAGAGACCACCATCCCGGAGCTATTCCGGGAACTGGCACGATATGGCGGACGGGCCGGGCACACTATAAACTGGCACAAATCCGTCCTTTACGACCCGGGGGGTCGAGGCAGCTGGGGACGGCTACCGGAGCAACTGTTGACTACCACAGAAGGTTTCCAGTATCTCGGGATCTATATTACCTTGGATGTGGCTTTATCATTCCAGAGGAATCTGGAGCGTAGTATAGTAAATGCGGTAGCGGACATGGACCGATGGAGACTGCTCCCACTTACGCTCCTTGGCAGGGCAGCCATGTACAAGATGATTATCCTACCCAAATTTCTGTATGCTCTGCAAAATGAATACTATCCGCTACCTAACGCGGTAATCGCTCGAATCCACTCTGACCTGCGAACTTTTTTGTGGCTGGGTAAGCAACCCCGGGTGGCTCTGACCACGCTTCAGAGACACCAATACAGTGGAGGCATTTCGCTGCCTAACTTGGAGGCCTATTATTGGGCGGAACATTTGACGCCGATCAATGCATGGATTCATGCGCCGGCGGGCAACCCGACCTATGCCTTAGAGAGACAAAAATTGTCACCTAAGAACCTACTGTCTTATTTGTACAGCGGGGCGGGACGGGCTTCACTCCTCCCGGCGACTATCCTTACACTCAATGCCTGGACTAAGGCCACGAGACGTATGGGGTGGGAAAAGAAGCCCACAAGACAGACCCCGTTGTGGCATTGTCACTGGTTGACGGAGCTTCATACACTGCGTGGATTCCACCGATGGGATGATATAGGCGTCTCCACGATAGGAGATGTGATAGCCAAGGGGGAACTAAAGTCCTTTGGGGCTCTACAGCGGGATTTCGGCCTTCACAAATCACAGTTGTTTAAATACTTGCAGTTCCGTAGCGCGTGGAGGGTTCAGAAGGTCCCGCTGAAAGATATCCCGGAGTACGCACCGCTAGAGGGGCGGCTCCTCCAAGAACAGATGGTGGGACAGGCTGTTTCCCTCACCTACAAAACGCTAACCAACAATATGCTGGGGGACCTAGCAAAGCTCAGGGGTGTATGGGAGGCAGAGGTAGGAGAGATGGAAGACCTAGACTGGGAGATAGTTCTGATGCACCCCAGGGAGGTGGCGATTAAATCGAGATTACGCCTGATTCAATTCAATGTCTCCATAGAACATACTATGATAGAAAACGTCTCCGCCGAATGGGGAAAGTGGAGGACTCCCGATGCCTTAGGTGCCTACAGCAAGAGGGGGACTTCTATCACACTCTCTGGGCCTGTGCCACGATACAAACCTATTGGACACATATATTTGTAGAACTGGGAGAGGTACTGGGGGTTTCACTCCAACTATGTCCGAAGTTGGCGCTGTTGGGCATGACGAACGATGTTGACCTTCCGCGACCACTCCTCACTTTCTTAGTACTTGCATTGGTGGTAGCGAAAAGGGACATAGCAAAACACTGGGGAGCACCGGCGCCGCCGGACATAGAGGAATAGAGGAGAGGGTTAGACCTCTACATGGCAGCCGAAAGAGTGATGTACAAGGCAAGGGGATGTCCTAAGAAATTCCGCAGTCTGGGCAAAATGGCGACACTACCATGGGCTAGACGGGGGACTGTGAGGGAGGGAAGCATGGGCCGGGTATACCTAATTGTTGGGGGGACGGGGGATAGGGAGGGGACTGGGTTGATCCAAGTTCTTCACAGGGGTGCCGGAGCACTGAATATGCGAGGCTCCAAGTGGTGATGGATCGTTTGGACTTTTGGATGGGTGGAGAAGGGTACAGATGTGCAGCTGCTGCCTTTTTATGACTTTATTGTTGAATGTTGGACTATGCTAATGCTTATATTCTTAAGAAACAAAAGTTAAAGGAAAAAAGTGATGATCATTTCCACATTGATTGTAAGGTACGGTTTGCTGGCTATGCTCCCGTGCCGCAGTAGTCGGATGGATGTTGCTGCCCGGCCCCCGGGATGTGGGCTGAACGGCTGTGTGGGATGCTGCATGGTTATGGACATTTGGCGATATGTTCCCTCGTAAGAGGCACTGTACGGAGTAACTTACTTCCATCACAATAAAAATACTTTAAAAAAAAAATTATAATGACTTTACTTTTCGACCTGGTTTCGATATTTACAATCATTCAAATGACTCTAATTTCATTGGTCCTTCACAACATTCCACTAATGTTTCTCCTAGGTGTTCTGTTAATCCATATGCCATGCCATCTGTACGTGATCATCGCAATTGCAGAATACCTTGCAGATTTAACGATTATGTGTTATATTAATTGTTTTTGATATAAAGGGGGGTATGCAGTATGCTGTAAGTATTCTTTGTAGCATTGTACCTTTAAATATTAGAGTGTTCCTTATGGAATTCTGTTATGTCATTTAGAACGTTACTAGTGTCAGATATTACCTGAGCAGCTACCTTCCTACAGCTCTTGCTGTGGGCTTCTTTATCTACTTTACTTATGAATAAATATAGAAGCTTTTATCTGCAATCAAGCCTGCCTCAGTCGTCGTGGTGTTCCCCACTACACTACCTCTTTTTCAAAGGTATATATCCTTTTTATCTGCAGTTTTTTCTGTCACTGTATTTTTTTTGTCGTTGATGATTTCTCTATCCTCATACATTGTCTGTGTGCTACCACAATCTGTGCTGATGTCTGTGCTAAGGCACTGTGGTGTTAAGTGGGGGAAGATGTATTTTGGTATTTCAATTATTCGACTGCATAAACAGTAAAAATGTAACATAGGGGTGTGGTAAAATGTAACTGTGCTGGACAGTGAAAGGCACTTAAAAATACCACTTTACAAAAAGTGGCTACTAAATTTGTTGCTTTTGTCTAGAGTTTACTGGCACCACAGAGAGCAAATTACCATAAATTGTAGATATGGAGTAAGGCAAAGCAGAGCAAGTCAATACATTGTCTTATTCTGCATCAAAAAGGTGTTCCATGGGCATTGCAGTGGGTGTTCCCTTCCAACATACATGGATTTTGACGCATTCCCAGGTTTACAAGGTCAAGGGGAGCGAAACATGGAGAAATAGCATCATTTCTCCTCGTTTTTTCCTCTTTCTATGTATGCTGCATTCTTCAGCAAACATAGATGGGGGAAAGCACATCCACTAATTGTTTTTGTGCAGGAGGGTCCATGGTGCAAGGGTGCCTGCGTTTGGGCAAGGCAGCCAATTGAGTGCCACCACAGTGGACGAGGGCAGGACTGCGCTGTATCTTAGATGGTGCACTCCTGCCCTTCTTTTGATGCAGGGCAGCGCAGCAAAGTGACTTGCTGTGCTGCCCTTCTCCAAAAACTGGTAAATAAGCCCCTGGGTGTTTAGCAGGGAAAGCGAGAATCAAGGCCCAGATGGTCCTGGAAATCCCCCTCTCCATATATATTTCTTTGAATCTCTCGCCACTTGCTGCCCACGCCATAATGGAAGACACCAGCAAAATATGGCTGTCACAGTTTCATCTCTTGGAAATTAATTATGTCTCTCCAGTATCTGGACGCTATGTGACATGGGAATTAAAATCTGCCAGCAGCAGTATCATGGCATACTTTGTGTCACCAAGGTCAGGTGACACCAGTATCTCAACAGACCTACCTCACAGCGCTGTGTGCAGATGACTGAGCCTGCTTCACCATGCCCCGCTCAAACATTGCCAAATGGCCCAGTTGGCATAATTTTCATGATGATTGCAAGTTACATAAAATGTAAAATGAATCATTATGTGGAATAACTACCTTGCAGTGTTCTTCACATTGAGTCCTTTGCAGCAAGCACAGTAACCCTCTAATTCATTTAATGATTTTAAGCTGTGACCAGCAGATTATACCCAGATGCCCCAAGCTCAAGCCTCTCCACCCTGCATGCAGATGTTCACCTGCCACTTCCTGTGCCATCTACTGCGCATGTGCTACCATCATGCATGCCTTCTGTAGAGGGAGATGGACGGAGAAGGATCCGGTAGCAAAGACCTGTACAAGAAATTTTTTTTTTTAAACAAACTTTATTGCCTTTTATGTTGCGTATATATCCTTTCATAAACAGTGCACATTAGCTTTGAGCAGGCAATCCAGCTCATGCACCTGCTTACACTGTCGACGTCTTCTTTTGCCCACTCTGCGCTTAACAGTTCGTAATTGCACCATTATTCTTCCAATTACATGTAATGAATCCCAAAAATTAGGCCTCACACGACAATTATGAACCCTACCCCCCCCCCGCTGCTGTCTCCCCCTGAGTATCGTTCTGATCCGGTGATATGCTCCCTGATAGTCCAGGCGTGGACAGTGTGGGAGCGCCGAGGTCTTCTGTTGTGACCACCTACCGCCCTCGTGGGTGCCATTGTTAGACCTATTTTCGCATGTCTATTGTGGTATCTCATCTTACCCTTGTCCCGGGGGTGCCCTGCCTGTTGGATTCTCTCTGGTGTGGAAGCCTCCGAGCTCCTGTCCAGCTTCATTAAGTCTGTCACTAGACCCTCCCAAGCCTGGGCTCTCTCCGGTTTGCCCACTCCCCGCTGTGCATTCCTAAGCAAGACCCTGCTCTTACAACCCGCCCACTTCTCCATCTCATGTCTCCACCTGAGGACATCAGGGCCCCCCGATTTCTTCCAGCTACTAGTGATTTACCGCTTCACCAGAATAAATGCCAAATCCTGAAATCTGGATATGGTTTTGGTTTTAGCAGAGTGTGGAAATAAATGAAGCAGTACGTGGGCCGGTGTGCAAGGGACCACCCTTTCTGTCACCCTCGCTGTCACTTGTGTCACTTCTTGATAGAATTGGGTTAATGAAGGACAGCTCCAAACCATATGTATAAACTTCACCCCCTGTTCCTGACACCTCGGCATCTAGCATCCGCCCCAGCAAAGTATATGTTAATACGTTCTGGGGTTAAAAAGGCCTGGTGGATTATGTAAAAGCTGATTAAACTAAACCGGGCATTTCGAGAGACTTTGGCAGTTCGCTCCAAAACATTGTCCCAGTCCTTATCCTCTAGAGGCCGGCCAATGTCATCCTTACATTTGTGTTTCAGTCTATCTAGTGGTTGCGCGGAGTCTCGTCCAATAGCTCTATATAAGCAGGCCTTCGCCTTAATAGTGCCACCCGCTAGGCTCATATATTCACACGTATAATGTTTGGGAGGTTCCACCGTCCCCGCCCCCCAGTGGTGCCGCATTGCCCCTGTGACCGCCCCATGTAGGAGGAAGTGCCCTGGCGGTATGCCCCAGTGCGCTCTGAAGTCCTCAAAGGAAAGGGGCTCCCCATCCCTGACAGATCCCCGACCTTTGTCACCCCTGCCTCACTCCATTCATGCAGGCCTTGCCACTGTCCTCCGTGAGGGAAAGCCTCCAAAAACTGCAACCCCATCTCTGGGGAGTATGGGCGCTTTGATTTAGTTTTCTGTAGGCATCTGCCCCAGCAGCGATATATCACCATATGCTCATTACTGTCAATTTGTTGGGGTCTCATCGTCCTCAGCAGGGTTCGGAAGACCGCAGGCCCCTCCGGGGCAAATGGAGGCATGCCCCTATCCGGGTCCCAGGCTCCCGCAATCCATTATGTAAACCGCTGCAGCTGTCCTGCCAAGTAATAAGCTTCCATATCATGCATTGCCATGCCACCTCCTAGTCTGGGTCGCTTTAATTTAGTAAGGGCTACCCTTCTGCGTCCCGATCCCCATACAAAAGCCGACATGCAGGAGTCCAGATCCCTGAACCAGGCGACTGGTATCCAGATTGGCAGTGTTACGAAAAAATAGAGCAGCCAGCGCAGTGACACTATTTTAAGCAGCAAAATGTGCCCCATCACCGACAGTTGGAACTTCCCCCAGAAGGCCATAGTGTCCTTAAGCGAGCTGAGCACCCTCCCTATATTACCCTCCTTCACGTCTTCCATCGTATGGAATATGGGAACCCCTAGATAGCGAAAGCAATGGGGCTCCCATCTCAAGTTTCCAAGATTCAGAGGGGGCCTCGGGTCCCTCACCAGGGGGAATAGTTTGGACTTCAGCCAGTTCAAACGGAGCCCCGATAAGGAGCCAATGCGCTCCATCATTGCCTTAGCCCCCGGTAGGTCGCCCTCTGCATCATTGAGGAATAGCAGGAGGTCATCTGCGTACAACGCCACCTGATGTCGTATCCCTCCCACCTGAACCCCGTGGTACTCCCCTCCAGACCGTGCCAGACAGGCCAATGGCTCTACTGCCAAGGCGAACAGCAGCGGGGACAGGGGGCATCCCTGGCGTGTCCCCCTCTCCACTCGATATTGAACCAATATTGTGCTAGCCGTGCGGACCCTTGTCACTGGATCAGTATATAGTAGCTTCATCCAGCTTATAAAGCCCTCTCCCAGGCCCATTTTAGTCAAAACTGCGTATAGGAACCCCCATCCATGTCTATGGTGAACACCGCCCCCCTCTGCTCCGCTGGCGTTCCTAATTCAATAATAGACAATAGTCTGCGTATATTTAGGGTCGTATTTCGACGGGGTATGAATCCTGCCTGGTCCTGACGTACCAGAGACATCATATAGGAGAGCAATCGCGTCGCCAGGATTTAACTTCGAATTTTAAAGTCAAGATTGAACATCAACAGTGGGCTAAACGATTCGCACTCCAGGGGGGACTTGTCCGGCATCAGGAGCGGAACTACTTTCGCCTCTCTAGTCAAACCCGGCAGGCGGTCCTTCTCCCTGGCCTCCCCGTACATCTCCCCCAGCCTGGGGGTCAGTACATCTAGGTATGTGGCATAGAACTCTTTAGGGAGCCCATCCGTGCCCGGTGTTTTCCCTCCCGCCAACGCCTTGATAGCTACTCGGATTTCTCTGTCAGAGATTGCAGCCCCCAGGGGCTCTGCCTCCTAATCCGCCAGGACGTGCATCGGTAGGTCTGCCAGGTATTCCTTCACATCCCCCTCTCCACTGGGTCCAATGCTCATATACAGGTGTTCATAGTACCCCCGGAAACTCTCATTAATGTCATCCTGCCGATACCGATGTCACCCCCCTTGTCCCGTCAATTCTAGAATGGCGTGCCCCATACGGGTAGGGTCAGTGAGCCACGCCAGTAATCTGCCCGCCTTATCTCTCTCTGCGTTCGTTCTATCCATGTAGACCCGGTAATCGAAACACTGCATTCGCTCCTCCTGTACTGCCACCTCCTCCTTCGTTTTGAGCAATTCCTGCCGTAGGTCTGGAGCATTCGGACGCCTGCACTCCACTTCCCTCAACACCCGGTCTGCCCTTTCCACATCCGTCAAGAGCGTACATCTCACCCCTAAGGACAATGCCATGCAACGCCCCCTAATCATTGCCTTAAAGGCCTCCCATTCTGTCACCCTGGAGTCCGTGGTGTGTGCATTATCCATGAAATATGTGATGATGTGCTCTTTAATGTCATTATGGAACGCTTGGTCCTACAGATCCTCCGGTTTGAGGCGCCAGGTGGGGATGGGCTGACGTTTATGTCCCCCTTGTAGTCGGTGTAACAGAGGATTGTGGTCGGACACCGTTCGGGTAAGGTATTTAATCTTGTGGAGTCGAGTGTGTATATCTGGCGAACATAGGAAGGTATCTAAGCAGACGTGTACATGGGAGAGGTGGGAGTATTCCCTGTCCCCCGGATGTGTCCTTGGCCACATGCCTACCAGTCAACAACGTGATTGCCAATCCCTAAACATCTTAGCTACCCTATTCACTGGGGAATCGTTAAGTGGTGGGTGCGAGTGATCCAGGACTGAGTCCACTATACAGTTAAAGTCACCCCCATGGTAACTGCCCCCTTCAGGTGTGGGGCCAGTGTCCCCGACAGTTGTTCCAAGAATGCCCCCTGATCCGTGTTCGGGCCATACACATTAATGAGTGTAATGTCCTGACCATCGAGGCGTCCAGTGACCACTAAATATCGGCCCTCTAGGTCTACCTGTGGGCAGTGTGTTGGAAGGGGACCCCCGCCCTGATCCAAATCAAAACCCCCCTGGCAAAGGCAGAGTACGTGGTGTAGTATGCCTGGCCTCTCCACCTATGATGTAGTGCCTCCCCCTCTGCTGCTAGTATATGTGTCTCCTGCAGCATTGCTATGTGGAGCCCACGTCTATTCAGCTGTGAGAAGATTTTGTACCGTTTATGCATTGAGTGCATCCCCCGGATGTTCCAGGAAAGGAGATTATAATCAGTCTGCGTATGCATTATAAATTAACCTCTCCTCATCCCTCTGGCGTCCCCTGCCCAACCCCATAGCTGGTGCCCAATACCGTATGATGCGGGCCTTCACGTGATATTCTGTGGCACCCCATTGAGGAAGACAGAAGTGCCCCAAACTAAAACTAGGTAAACCATCCCAACTCCCCAGGACAAGTGAGAACGTCTCCCCCATCCAAACCGTGCACACTAGTGCTTAAACAGTCAAAGTTTGGAAGTGGTGGCTAGGTCAATGTCCGCCTGGCGGAAAGCCATCCTCTCCTCCCCCCTCGGATCCCTCCCCAGCGTACATATCTTGGGTAGTTATCAAGGGACCCCTCCTGCCAAGTTGTAGGGCTATACTAACAGCATGTCCCACCTCCCCACAACATAGACCTGTCAATACTTGCTTGTGCGACCTACTTCACATCTAGTCGTCCGCCGACCTGGGAGTTACGTGCGGCAGAGACTGACTGGCATCCCACACTGAGCTCAAGCTAGTTTCTCTGGAGTGCAACAGTGGATCCTGTGTGTCCACCCTCAGCAAAGCCAACGCTGCGATTGCACTGGCTCTGGCCGAGTTTGCCTCCTCCGTCGTCAGGTGGTTCTTTGAGGTCGCCCCTCTGTCAGGAGAGCGTGTCAGGTTCTTTTCAACTGGGTTTCTTTCTTTTCGCTGTGGTCCTCAGGGATCCTGTTCCTCAATCCAGTCCCAGGCTTCCTGAGGGGGTGAAGAATAAAGTGCCCCCAGGGCGCACTATGGGAAGTTTAGCTGGGAAAACTATAGAGTAGGACACCAGGCGCAGTTTCCTTTTGACCGTGGTGAAGGATGCTTTTTGTTGTTGCACCTCGCGGGAGAAATCTGGGAAGATCCGCACAATACTGTTGTCCACCTTAAGTAGCCCTTTGAGGCGTGCCTGGCCCAGCACATGGTCTTTGTCTTTGTAGAATAGGAGGCGGGCCACCACGGCCTCGGCGGCCTGCCAGGTTGCGGCGCTCAGGCTGGAACTCTGTGTGCCCTTTCCAGGGAGAAGAATGCTGATAACCCCTCCTCTGCTACTGCTGTGCGCAGCCAGTGTTCGAGGTACGCCACCATGTCGTTCCCTTCAACTTTTTCGGGAAGGCCCGTGACCCTAATGTTGTTGCTGCTGGCCCTGTTTTCTGCATCCTCTGCGCGCTGTTCCAGGATCAGGACTCTCTTTTCTATATCCATGACTTTGCATGCCGTCGCAGCTACCGGTGACTTCAGGCCCTCTATTCGACCTTCGGTGACCGTGACCCGATCGGCCAGCTTCCTATGGTCGGCCTGCAGAAGGACCAGGTCTTCCCAGATTGTGTCGATCTTGGTCTCTACTGCCATCTGCGATCGTTCTATGGCCTGCAGGATATCATGAAGGGAAAGCTCCTCTTGAGGTGTAACCCCTTCCTTCCTGGTCCCTGAGCATGCGCTGGGGACCCTGTTTTCCTCGCTCGGCGCCTCATGCTGCTCAGAGTCCCGTCTCTTGGTAGTCCATGCTGCCTTTGTGGTTGGCACACACCGCCCCCGATGTAACGAACGACCGGGCGGGACCGGTCGGGGTCGTGCTCGATACCGCTACATAGGGAGTGAAAGCTGGCCCTGTCCGCTGTGTTATATTGGTGCTTTGGTCCCTCCTCCTAAAGGATCCAGATCCACTGCGCTGGCGGCGACTGGGCACCACCTGCACCTCTGATTCTTCTGCCTTTGGGCCCTTCATCTCCAGACCAGGCTGTGCCGCATTTGCGCCAAGCTCGAAGTTCTAGCCACCACTGTGGTTCCTCTACTAGCTCAGTGGGTCCGTAATCAGCTGCACTGTCCAAAGCCTTATCCCGGTCCCCTAGCCGCCCTGTCGGTCATTGAGGCAGTGCTACCATCTGTGGAGGATTATTGTGGGTCTCCCCGCCGGCATAACGCATCTCCGCCCCTTCGTGTCTGCTGCCCTCCACGTTGTCCGTTGTGTCAGAGTCAGAGTCAGAGTCAAAAACACTTTATTCGATTGTTTTAAAATCATAAAAGTATGCTACAGAACCACTTTCGATCATACAGACAAAATATTAAAAACAAGTTATAAAGGCTAAAAGAGTTGCTATTAAAAGGTGAAAAATTCATAAAAAAACATCTTTACCATCATATTTACAGCAATAACAATTTTATAGGCCCTTAACAGTGTACAAAATTTAAAAAGTTAGCAAAACTAGCATATATTTGCAGTTCTAAGTACAAAGGTACTAGCAGCCTGGGGGGAGAGTGAAAAACATGCAGATCATGACTTCATATTTGACACATGTCAGAATTACAAAAACATTAGCCAATTATTCGGTTCAAGCAATTAATTTACATTAGTTATTTAACCTTGATCTTGCTTGCTTTGATCGAATTGACATAGTCAGGAAATTGGCTACCCCATACATTACTACTGTAGTTTCCATGAGCTGCAGATACAATAAGGCTGGTCTGACCTGCATAAAATCTAAACCTCTCAGAATTGGTTTAATGTATCTCTCCCTCCCATTCTTATAAAAGGGGCAGAAAAACACAAAATGTAATAAATCTTGATCTGAGAATTGATCACATTTGCAGGGAGCATTTTCATGAGGCTTACACCATTTTTCAAATTCTCCTAGCAGAAAATGTGCTTGGTTAAAACGGAATTTAGTGAGGACCCACCTATGGAAAGGTTTATTTACTATCGTCAAATAAGATTGGATGGATAACGAAGCAATCATCATATAGTGGGCCCTGACAGTTGGTTTTAAAATTTCGCTAGCCTCTCTCTCTGCTTCCTTTTTCTCTATAAAGTTTTTCTTTACCCAGTCGATGTCCTCTCTCCTTAGGCTCTCGGGGTTTGTATATAGCTCCGGTCGGCCTAGGTATACTGCTGTGATTTTAATGTGTTGTAGCCAACCGATCTTAGCCACATTTTCCCTCCCCATACAATCCCTAATGATCACATGGTTTAAAATCAAAGCTGGATTAAGCCATGTCCTAATCCACGACAGTAGTGGGGCCAGAGTCAATGAGTCTTCAATGTACCCTATCCCCAATTCCATGTGTACGGAAAAGGCTGGGGTGGATTTAGGAAGGCCCAGTAGGGATCGCAAAAATGAGTTCTCTTCTCTTTGTATATGGGCCAGATTTTTGTAACCCCATATCGCGGGCCCATACCTCGCAATGGACAAAGTTTTAGCTCTATAAATTGCTAATATAGCCTCAGGTGGTTTACCTCCCAACCTTTTTGCAAAACCTAGGATGGCGGCAGCCGATCTTTTTACTGCCACAGCTTTACTTGTAATTTGTGGTGCCCATGTCCCCTTCTCATCGAACACCACACCCAGGTAAGTAAAAACTTTAACTTTAGATAACACTGAACCATTACAGGTAAGGGTTTTAATGCTATTCTTACGACTACCTACTGCCATAACATGTGATTTCTCAATATTAACTGATAAATCCAAGTTTTGCATAAAAGCCCCAAAAGAATTTAAAAGACGTTGTAAACCATTGGGGGTTCTTGACAACAGTACAGTGTTGTCGGCATATAATAAAACCGGCATTAAATAGTCACCCATACGTGGTACGTCAATGGAGGCCGTTTCCAGGGTCTTTCCCAGTGAATTAATATAAAGTGAGAAGAGCATAGGTGCCAAGATGCACCCTTGGCGCACCCCCCTTCCTGATTTAAAAAAGGCCGTACAATTTCCCTCTTGGGACATACGTATGGTAGCCCTCAAATCACTATGTAATCGTGCCAGGAAATTCACTAGTGCTTGGTCTAGGCCCAATTTCAAAAGTATTGTCCACAGCTTTGACCTATTAACAAGGTCAAAAGCTGTGGACAAATCCATAAAAGCCAAATACATCATCACCTTTGATGCTACAGTATATTTACCCAAAGTAAGATGTAAGTTTAGGCATTGATCCTCTGTGCCTCTCCCGGCTCGAAAGCCATACTGAGCTTCACACAGGATGTCATTGTTTGTTGCCCAAGTTGAGATTCTTTCCAAGATGACTTTACCCAATATTTTGAAGGAAGAATCTAACAAAGAGATGGGCCTGTAGCATCTAGGGTCTCCCCTTTGGCCCTTCTTAAAAATGGGGATTATGACAGACTGTGACCATGATGTTGGCGCTTTTGTCCTTTCCAAGCCAATCACATTAAAGACGTTAGTGAGAACCACTGCCCACATGCCTGAGTTTGATTTAAACATGTCGGCCGGTACGCCGTCTGAGCCAGGGGCCTTCTTACCTGCCGTGTCCTCAATTGCCTTCTGCACCTCTTTAATAATAAAACTGGATAAAACCTCATCTGTTTCAATCAGTTGTTGATCTTGGGGGCCTACAGCAATATTGCTACCATAGATGTTTTGAAAGTGCTCTAACCAGTCTCGTTCCGGGATATTTACTTCTAGCGGTGCATTTTCAATCCCGTTAAATAAGGGGGTATTAACGATTTTCCAAAATTTAGCACTGTCCCTCAGGGTGGCCTTCTCATATAGGTCTTCCCATGCCCTTCTTTTTATTTCGTTTTTCCGTCTTAGGATGTTTGCCTTATACTTTTGCCTTAAGCTGGCCACTTCCTGTTTATCACGTGGTATCTTTTTTAATGCTTTATATAATTCACAGTGGGATTTCGAGCATTCTTTGTCAAACCATCCCATAGCCCCTTTCTCTTTCTTTTTCGTGTTACTTTTTAGGTCATCCGATACTTGACAACAAATCATTTCAAAGGACTGAACTATATTCCCCTCAAACCTAGTTGGGTCCATACAGATGTTAATTTCTTTGCCCATCTTTAAGTTAAGAGAAAGGAGAAAGTCCTCGGGGATGATATTGCTCCATTTGACACGTCTCCCCTGGTCCTTAACAATCAGTTCTGTGGACCCTGCTATATTTGGATCAATGTTTATTCCTTTTGTAAATAAAAACAGATTGTTATTATCTACTTCTAGTATTACCGGGTTGTGGTCGCTGAAAGTCGTCTGTACAGCGTTATAAAACATTACATTTTGCAACAGACCCGGTGAAATAAATATATAATCAATGATTGTATTGCTGTCCCTAGCACTATAAGTTGGCACCCGCTCTTTTCTGTCGAAGAATTCTGGTTCATATAAGTCATTCTCTAAAAGAAGTTCTTCTAGGGCAAACCCCTTTTCTGAGTGCTCAAAATGTGATAATTGTAACATATCAGTATTAATTGTATCAATGACATGGCAGTTCTGTTGGCATAAATGAGTATTAAAATCTCCCATCAGGAAAAAATATACAAAAGTGGTTTGACCCTCCCTATATCTACATAAGAACTCCATCAACGAGTTAATGTTGGCATTTAAAGCTATACTTTGTATGCTATTATAAAAATTAATGTAGACACATTTATAGTTATTAGGCATTGTAACCTCCAGAACTAAATAGTTTTGGGATGGTGTGTTTAGTACCTTCACAGTGCCATTCACATTTACAGATATTAAAAACAACAGGCCCCCTTTATTTCGGCCTGAACTTGATGTCTGAGCAGCTAAAAAATAGGAAATGTATCCATCTAACCAAAAATCACAATCCCTATCCCAAGTCTCCTGTAGGGCCACCACATCACATTTTTTTAACAGGTCCAACCATCTTATATCGCCCCTTTTGGAGCGTAAGCCTGCAATATTCCAGCTCATCATTTTCACACTACTACCTTTTTCAATGGTTTGCGGCTGAGTGTGTTGAGATGGAGAAAGGGTGTTAACAAGAATAGTTACTGTGTTGCCCTTTTCAATTACAGGTGGGATGGGGAATTGTGGCTGATTTGTGGTACTACCTGGTGGGGTTAGTCAATCGTTTTCCTCTAAGTTGGAGAATGCAGCAAACCTATTTGTTAGCACAAGGCCATTTCTGGCTTCCCCTCCCTGTTTATCACTAATTTTCGGCAACATGCCTGTTTTCTGTGTGGCCCATGAACTTGGGCAGGGGGTGTATCTAGGTTGTGCTCTATGCAGGACCCTTCCTGGTTGGGGCTTATGTATTGTAGGCCGAGGATAAAAGAAACCTAGCGGTACTGCTCTGATCCCGTCTTCCCTCACTTCAGTAGCATCCCAGAATAACCGTAGGGCCTCATGGGGTCTATTGAAAGTGTCCGTCATGTGCCACAATGTGTTATAACTCCTGGGACCTCCCTGGGGCACTAGGCTTTCCCTGCAGTGTCCCTCCGCATGTCTTGCTTTGCCCACAGTGGGGGCCTGTAAATTTCACCTCTGCAACGCTGTCTCCACTCCGCATGCCTTATGCAGCCGCCATTTCACTGCGCTGCCTTGCCGCCATTAGAGGCGCGGGTCGCCATGTACATCGAGCCGTACCGGCCGCGCTGGTAGCCTGCTCCTCCCTGCATCACCCCCAGTCTTCTGGGCCCCCTGCAGGGCCAGGAGGTCAACTGCCTTGATTGTGATCAGCCACGCGCCAGGTCCCTGGCCCCGCTCTATCCTCACCCAGCGCTGCCTCCTTACTTGCAGTGTTCCTGGCCCCCGCCTCCGCCGGTGTCCCCCTTCATTTGTCCGAGGCGGCAAATCAGTCAGCCACACATTCCCGTCTGTGCAGCGTCCGACCAGGAGCTGTTATTGCCGCGTGGCCGCCATTTTGTACGGTCCGCGGCTTCTCAGGTCTGTCGTCTGTAACTCTCCGGGGAAAGACTATTAAACAGCTACAACGTGTGCCCCCATGGTTCTGACACCCCCAGGGCCGATCGCCGTGCTCCGGCCCCTCTATAGTGGGCAGGATGGTGCTGGAGAGGGGATCACCGGCGGGAGCTCCGATTTAGGCTCCCGTCTCTATCGGCGTCAGGCAATGCCCCCAAAGAGCTGTACAAGATGAGAGCATTTGCTGATGTGTGTTTACAGTGACGGATTCAGAGTTACGTTGGACCTGTATGTCCCAAAGGTGGGTTTCCATGGTAACGAACAGCCCTCCTGCAACAGGGACCCCACCCCAGTGAGGTCAATGGGGTTTCCTTGAGTTATGTGCCGGCTCACTTTAAATGTCCACCAACAAGAGATGGACTCAAGCGTGGCAAAATTTAATCAGAACTAAGGATGTGCTCACTGTGCCTACATGGGTGTGGATCGAATCCGTCACTGGTTTTGCCTCTGTGCAGGGTCTATTGCAGCCTCTGGGTGATGTAAGGGGCCATTGCAGAGAGTTGATGCTTCGAGCTTCAGTTGGGTCTAAGTTCCCATCGCCCAGAGAGGCTTGACAGGCATAAGCTATTTTACGGTATTCAGCAGCTATTGCAGAGCGGTCCCATGCCATAATTCCTCTTCTCAGGCAAAGAGGGGACACAATTTTATTTAATCAGGGTCTTGGTGGTAAGTTATCTATGAGTTTCCCACTTCTGGGCCGGAGGAACATAAGCATGTTTAAAATACATCTCCCTAGAGAGATTGGTACAGTTGATTGTCTTCTTTGGTACCTGGAGATTCTGCTTTTAACGTACAGAGGAGATGCACAATTCTACACCCCAAACCACCAGAAACAAAGGGGATGGGTGCAGTGTGCAAGGGCTGAAGTTCAAGAAAAAGGATGGTCCAGAGATCCAGGAGTTGGATATGAAATCCAATGGGACTTTATAGGAATGTCGCTCAAGGCTCTGGACCTTTCAGTCTCGTATTAACAAGATAAAGTAAGGTTGTGAGCATGTGTTCCTCCCTTCAGTCGGTCTGTTTATTTGTAAGGTTCATTCCTTTTTTTGTGTTTGAAAAGCTTTATTAGCAATTTGTTAATACATAAAGACATCAGCAATGTATAGAAGAATTCAAATACACAGTAGTCCAGTTAGAGTTCAGTGAAGGTAGATATTATATTTCCGCGTATCACTTTTTAGAGCCATTCTACTCTTTTTTATCATGTTTTATGGCAGGTTGTTAACCCCTTCGCTGCTAGGCCTTCGCTCCACCCCTCCTCCCCCCACACTTGTGCTAAGCCTTTTTTTTGGCTATTTGGGGTAGTGCGCGCTTAGACCCCTGTAACTTTTTGACCACATAAGGTATCCACGCCAAATTTGCGTCCTTTTCTTACAACATTATGGGGGTTCTAAAGGTACCCAGGGCTTGTGGATTCCCTTGGAGGGGTCCAAGAAATTAGCCAAAATACAGCAACAATTATTTTTTTTTAAATGGGAAAAAAACGGGCTGCAAATGAAAGCGTCTGGGTTTTTCCCTGCAAATATTATCAAAAAAGGGTTTGTGGGGCTGAAATCACTATTTCCCCTGCTTTTAGGGAATGACAGACTTTTGTCAGAAAACCAACATTGTTTACACAGTTTTGGCACTTTTCTGGGACATAGCCTATTTTTGCTGCTTTTTGTGATTTCATCCTCCTTCCAGTTAATGGTAGAAATGGGTGTAAAAGCAATAATGGATCCTGTAAAGCTATACATTTTAGAAAAGTAGACAAACTTCTGAATTTAGCAAGGGGTCATTTGTGTAGATCCATCAAGATTTGTTTATAGAAACTAACAGTTAAATATAGAAAAAATTGAAAATTAGCTGAAAAAAACAGCCTTTTGTGTCAACGTTTTCACCTCTGACTTCTTGTAATTATGACAACTATTTAAAAGCAATATACTGTTACATCCGCTGGACCTTCCTGGATGTGGGTATATATAGGACTTGTGGGTTCACCAAGAACCAGACGAACCCAGAGTCAAAAACTGAGCTGCAATTTGCAATCTGTTGGAAAGTGGGTTATTGGTAGGGGCAAATGTAGGACTGCCACTGGCAATAAGGCCGCTAACAGCCAGCATAGTTCTTAGAAAATTATTCCTTATGCTCAACTCTTGGTAACGTGGCTGCGAGCAGACAGGCTTAACTTCAAAGACAGGTATGTAAAGCATATAAAAACACCATTCCACTAAATAATTAAGACACAACACAAAATAAAAATCCAACACCAATTTATAACAATAGGTAATATTTTTATCTTTTAAATGACACCAAAACGAAACAAAATCCACTGTATGGAACCAGAGATAATAATTTTTAAAGATTAGTCCCTTTCTAGTGCGTAGAAACCAACAGTGCCCCTTTTATTCATTCCGTTTTCTACGTCGGGACACACCTTTATAAATTGTTCTGAAGAATTTTCTCACCACTGTGGTGGGCCGTCTTCTTCAGCAAACGAGGTCCAGTTAGAACACCTTCCTGGAGTTCTGCTTGCGGGTCCCAAAGTATCCAACACACAATCCAAGGTTCTGGAATCTCCAAGAGGGTCCTTGAAAGTGTGAAACTTCAATTCCGCAATCCACTTGAACAAAACCCTTACAAATCCACTGGTACTCCAGGCTTTGAATTCTTTGTGGGGCCGTCCAGGTGAGCTCTGTTAACATGTAGCTTGCAGGGAGTCTACTGAATCCTTTTGAAGCAAGGTAATCCACAGGGCTGCAGTTTCACTTGGTGCAGTCTTCAGAGGTCAGGCCTTAGAGTTCCTTGCACAGCAAAATCTTTTCTGCAGGGCACTTCTTGCTTCATTCAGTTTCAAGCAGCAGATCTGGAGGGCTCTGCCCCTCTCAGATACTTATTCAAAATTCTCTGGGTCAAGCACCAGGTCACTTCTGACCAATGAGAGCAGGGCAACTCCTCATAGTTATGCCCACATCCTGTAGAGTGTGTCATTAGTTTGTCCCAGAGTGCATCATTCTTCCAAATCCATAATGGCTGCTTTTACAGCAAGGAGGTAAGAGTTGGCTAAACACACCCCCTGGGATGGCTTATTTCCATGGACTCTCCCCCTACCATCGGCACATACCTTCCTTAAGCCTAGCCCTGACTCTGGGTCAAGAGTGTCAGAGTGAAACTGAAACCCAGGCTTCCCCTCTGCCTTTGAAGAGGATGGTTTACGACTCCACCCCCCTGGCCTGGCATTCCTATAGTCCAGCAAACTGCCCTCCCAGCAGAGGGGTTCTTTATCACCTCTTCCAAGCAGCATGGCTAATCCACTTAACTCTGACCAATCAGGGCAGACCACTGGCAGGCTGAATTTGGACTTACAAACAAGAAAATCTTATAACTTCTTGCATGTACACATTAATGCCTGCGACAGGAAACGCAACGTGGTCACACCCCAATTTCGCAGTGAAAAATTACCCTGTTTTGGCAAAGTGCCTAGCTGTAGTTTTTTAAGCTTAGCTCTGCTGGCACCTAGGGAAACCTAGCAAAACTATATATTTTTGAAACCTAGACACCCATGGGAATGCAGGATGGGGTGACTTGACTGCCTCCCACCAGGTTCTGTTACCCAGAATCCCTTGCAAACCTAATGAATTGTAAAAAAAAAAAACATTTTCCCCACATTTCTGTGGTGGAAAGTTCTGGAATCTGTGAGGATCCACAGTTTTCCACCCACCACAAGTTCCCCAAAGTCTTACGAGAAAAATGGTACCTCACTTGTGTGGGTCTGCCTAGTGTCTGCGACAGGCAACGGTGCAAAATGCAACGTGGTCACACCTCAATTTCGCAGTGAAAAATGACCTTTTTTTGCAAAGTGCCTAGCTGTAGTTTTTTTTAACCCTAGCTCTGCCGGCACCTATGGAAACCTAGCAAATCTATAAATTTTTTAAAACAAGACACCCAGGGGAATCCAGGATGGGGTGACTTGACTGCTTCCCACAAGGTTCTGTTACCCAGAATCCCTTGCAAACCTAAAGAATTGTAAAAAAAACACATTTTCCCCACATTTCTGTGGTGGAAAGTTCTGGAATCTGTGTGGATCCTCAATTTTTCACCTACCCTGAGTTTCCTAACGTCTTACAAGAAAAATGGTACCTCACTTGTGTGGGTCGGCCTAGTGCCTGCGACAGGGCTCAGTGCAAAACGCAACGTGGTCATACCTCAATTTCGCAGTGAAAAATGACCCTTTTGTGGCACAGTGCCTAGCAGTAGTTTGTGAACCCAAGCTCTGCCGGCATCTAGGGAAACCTACCAAATCCATACATTTCTGAAATGTAGACACCTAGGGGCTTCCAGGGAGATATGGCCTGTGTGGATCCCCCAACGTTTCCTTACCTAGAATCCCCTGCAAACCTCAATTTTAGCTGAAAATGTCACTTTTTTCAGACATTTTTGTGTGGTAAAGTGTAGCATCACTGGGCTCACACAAATTTCCTACCACCCAGCGTTTCCCCAGGTCTCCCGATAAAAATGGTACCTCACTTGTGTGGGAGGCCCAAGTACACGCGACAGGTAAGGTCCCAAAACATAGTGAGGCGACATCAAAATTGCCTATCTCACAACCACCTGGTTTTGCAAGGGGGGGCACATGGGTTTTTGGCCCCGTGCTCGTCGGACATCTAGGGAAACCTACCAAACCCACACATTTCTGAAAGCTAAACACCCGGGGGCTTCCAAGGAGGGATGGCTTGCATGGATCCCCCAAAGTTTTCTTATCCAGAATCCCTTACAAACCTCAATTTTAACTGAAAAAATCAGTTTTTTCACACATTTTCATGTGGGAAAGTGTAGCATCACTGGGCTCACACAAATGTCCTACCACCCAGAATTCCCCCAGGTCTCTCGATAAAAATGGTGCCTCACTTGTGTGGGAGGCCCAAGTACCCGTGACAGGCAAGGGCCAAAAACGAAGTGAGGTGACATCAAAATTGCCTATCTCAAAACCACCAGGTTTTGCAAGGGGGGTCACCTGGGTTTTTGGCCCTGTGCTCGGCGGATAACTTGGGAAACCTACCAAACCCACACGTTTCGGAAAACTAGACACCCAGGGGCTTCCAAGGAGGTATTTTTGCGGGGGAGGGGATTTCGGCAGCCCCCACTCCAAAATATAAATTTGCCCCAAAAGAAACCTGGCATCTAGAGGGTTTTTTGCCCCCCCCCCGGCGGGGCAGATTGGGGGCTGATGCCCCCATCTGCCCCCCAGGGGGGCTGAAAGTCTACTAGACGCCAGGGAATTTTTTGGGCAAATTTTAATTAGGGTGGGGGTTGCCTAAAACAGGCATGCCAATGCCTCCACCCTAATAAAAATTTGCCCCAAAAATCCTTGGCGTCTACTTGGCTTTCTGCCCCCCAGGAAAGGCAGGAAGGCTGTAAGTTTTGTGGGGGAGGGGGTGGGGCATGGGCACGCCGGTTTTGGGCAGACCCCACCCTAATTCAAGTTTGCCCCAAAAAATCCCTGACGACTAGTGGGCTTTTTGCCCCCCCAGGGGTGCAGATTGGAGCTAATACCCTCATCTGCATCCAAGGGGGGACAGAAAGCCTAGTAGACACCAAGGTTTTTTTGAGCAAATTTTACTTACGGTGGGGGTTGCCAAAAACGGACTTGCCAATGCCCCCACCCTAATAATAATTTGCCCCAAAAAATCCCTGCCGTCTACTGCCCCATCTGCCCCCCCCCGGGGGGTTAGGAAGGCTGTAGTTTTTGCAGGAGAGGGGGTGGGGCATGGGCATGCCCATTTTGGGCAGCCGCCACCTTAATTAAAATTTGCCCCAAAAAAAAACTGCCACCTAGAGGGCTTTTTGCCCTCTCGGCCGGGCAGATTGAGGGCTAATGCCCCCATCAGCCCCCCAGGGGGTCTGAAAGTCCACTAGAAACCAGGGAGTTTTTGGGCAAATTTTAATTAGGGTGGGGGCTGCCCAAAATGGGCATGCCAATGCCCCCACCCTAATAAAAATTTTCCCCAAAACATCCCTGGGGTCTAGTGGGCTTTTTGTGCCCCTGGGGGGCAGATTAGGGGCTCCTGCCCCATCTGCTCCCCAGGAGGGGCAGGAAGGCTGACATTTTTGCAGGGTAGGTGGTGGGGGCATGGGCATGTCTGTTTTGGGCAGCCCCCACCCTATAAAAATTTGCGCAAAAAAATCCCTGGTGTCCAGTGGGTTTTTGCCCCCCCCCCCCCAGGGGGCAGATTGGGGGCTCCTGCCCCATTTTCCCCCAGGGGGCAGGAAGGCTGTAATTTTTGCAGGGGAGGGGGTGAGGCATGCCCATTTTGGGCAGCCTTCTCCCTAATTCAGATTTGCCCCAAAATAACCCTGGCGTCTAGTGGGCTTTTTACCCTCTCCCCCCCCCCGCCCCAGGGGGCAGATTGGCTGTAATGGTAGCGGGGGTGGGGGTATTGGCGTGCCTGTTTTGGGCAGCCCCCACCCTACAAAAAAAGTGCTGCAAAAACAAAATCCCTGGCGTTTAGGGGGGTGGGGGCATCGGCATGCCCGTTTTGGGAAGCCCCACCCCTAATAAATAGCCTATCAAAAATCTCTGGTGTCTAGTGGGCTTTCTACTCCCCGGAGGTGGCAGATTGGGGGCTACTGCTCCCATCTACCCCCCGGGGGGGCAGAAAGACTAATGATGCCTAAATAAACATGAGGGGAGCATAGGCAATAGTGCAAGGGGCCGCTCCCCCCTCCCTGGTGCCTAGTGGGTAGAACCCTGCTTGGAGAACGCCCAACGATACCTCTCCTGGGTTTCTACGTGCTCAGGGGGCTGAGATAGCCCCCTGAGCATGTAGAAACTGAAATTGAAATTAGCCTCTTGGCTCATTTCAGTTTCGGTTTCACTGAAATGACGTCAGCGCGATGTGCGCGCTGATCGTCATTTCAGGGAAACCAGGGCGGGGGCCTCGGGAGCTGGGGAAGCTTTCCCCAGCTCCCGAGGCTTCGGGGGAGAAAAGGGAATCCCTCTGGTGCCCGCACCAGAGGGATTTCCAGTGCTGGGTGTCATGACGAGCTGGGCTTGTCATGAGCACATGAGCACTGTGTGCCATGAGTACCCAAGGGGTCAGCCGACAAAGGGGACAGCCGACACGTGTTTCGTCCTATTTAGCAGGTGGAGCCAGGGCTTTCTCAAGGCTAGTTATGATGTTCAGAAATCATACAATCTGTTGGAAGTATATTGCTTTCCCGACTAAAGAGCCCTCTTGCGGGGCCCGTGTGGGACTGCAGCATCACCCCCACGAGGAGCAACGCCCGATGATGAAGCATGACACCCGCAAGGGTGTGTGAGGGCACTATATCCAAAAGGAGGGATTCCCCCATCATTATTTATAAAACCCAACCGTCTTAGAGTTTGACCACCAGTTTTGATTCCTTCTCACCAACCATAGTTTGGTTGATACTTGCATGAGAACTTAGGAACTGTCACCCCCCAGTGTAGACATGTTCTCGTTCAACGACATGTGGACAACTCGTGGTCCCACTCTTCGGGACTCCTTTACAAGCATTTGACGCACAGCAGCGCCGCTAGCCTTTGTGCTGTGCTGTCGTTTGTCAAAAGAAAAGGGCAGAAATGAGCCGTATCTACAAATATGGTGCATTCCTGTCCTTCTACCCTGCGCCTGTGCACAAACAGCAGCCGTGCGCCATCGCAGACACCCTTGCGTCATGTTGCAAATATGCCTGCATTGCGGGGATGATTGTTTTTGTGCAGGAAGGGGTTTGCAATGTAAACTTTTGCATTTGCAATGTAAACTGTCTCCCCTTCGGGACCTTATGTGTAGCACATTAGCCCAGGTGCAGAAACATCTACTGTTCTTTAACATGGAGGTAAAGTAAGCGCCAAACTGCATGACACACCAGGTATGGGAACACATGGAGAGAAATATTGTCTTTCAGCAGGAAATGGTATAGTTCAAAGCTCTATTTTTAATATAAAATAGGGCCTTCCGTGGTCATATCACTGAAAATCCAAGATTTGAAAAAAATATTATAGTCTACGGGTGCTCATGGAAGACAATTTCTATGGACTGGAATCAAGAGAATGCTAAAGTGATTCTGGTATTTTACTGACCTCTGCTGGTCGTTTCTATCAAGACAGTTAAATAGAGGCAGTTGAACAGAATAAAAGTCTCTAAGCAGACAAGTCCTAGGGCTGATCTCCAGACCCCACAATGTACATATACATAGAAGTTATATACTAAAGTATATACAAGCGGTCTTGAATGCTCGACCTAACAAGGAGAAATAAAAGTATTTCTCCTTGTTGCGCCACTCCTATGCCCCTCTAGTGAGGCGTAGGATTGGGATGCATTCCTTGGTTTAGGAATCCTCATAAATCTGTGACTGCTTCAAATTCCATGGGTGTTGCGTGGGATCACCCATGGAATGCCCCTGTCACACAGTGTTTTGCGTGAAAGGGGCACGTATTTACAAGGTCATTAAAAGCCACAGAAAGTGTCTTTGCGTGGCCTTGTAAATGTGCTGCGGCACGTTGCACCATCGGAACGTAAAGAAAGAGCGTAAACAAGTGACGCACTTGCGGCGCAAAAGTGCCGCTAGGGCTTTGTGAATGAGGGCATATGTAGCATTGTTAGACATCCATTTCTGAACTGACTATAGCACTTCTTTCACAAGCGGTGTCTATTGTACGAGTCAGGTCGTCCTAACATTACCCCTTGAAATGTTTTTGACGGATCTACTATTAATACGCCTGATTTTTACCTCAATAATTGGATGAGAGTGTGCAGTATTATTTATGACCACAGGGTGGAAGCATCCCTCCATGCTCCTGACTAAGGCGTATTAAACTTGTGAGATCAGGTGCTTGGAAGAACTTTGGGATCTGCAGAGGATGGCTCTCCCAGGCCAGGACGATATCCCTCATCTTTGCAAGACTACAGACGCCACGCCCTTGACTCCTGTGCGAATATCAGGTCACATAACTATGGGATTCTCTCCCCTTAAGTCTCAGGGAGAATACAAATCTGTTAAATTGTAGGAAACCGCAGAAAACCCGTTTAACTAAAAGTGTGTTTCACTGGGTTCTATCGCTGAGAAGCCCTGTCTTGGGTAGCTATGCGCTCTACAAAAACCTAGACATGGACATATCTAATCAGGCCCCCACCCCCCCTCCCCAATGCTTTTGAAGTCTGGCTTGCCAAATTTTGCAGCCTCAAAAAAACAATAAAATTGCAGCTCAAAAAGCAAAATGTGCGGTATTTTTGTGGCAGGCACTAAGGGGCTGCTTTATAAGACTCTTGCGCCACTTTTGCGTCATTTTTCCCATGTTAAAAATGATGCAAAAGTGGCGCAGGGGGCTTGTAAATCTGCTCCCAAATGTGCATAGCAGAAAAATACTGTGGCCCAGATGTGGGGCCAACAAACCAGCACGGCACAGCGCGCCAGAGCTGGGAGACATGGGGGCGTTGATGCTTGCTTGGTGGAGGGGTGCCGAGGATCAGGCTGGGGCTGGAGTGAGGGGCGACTGTACATAGATAAGTACCATGGTGGGGGGCAGGTGGGTGTAGAGGTAAAAGACTGCCGAAGGAAGTCGGACATTAACATACCTGTTTAGTCCCGGTCTCCTGCAGTCTTTTGTGTATCTCTATGGGCAATATTCAAACACTGGAACTTGTCGACAGAAAAAAGAAGCAGAATCCATTGCTCAACGCTCCTCTTGTTAATCTTGTGTAAAGGAGACACCAGTAAAACCATGTACAGCTCACCCACATACACTCTCAATATAGGTCTGGTAATGTAACAAAGGGATAACATATTGGAGACATGAATTTGGGAAACCCCGACTAAGAGACTGCACAACAGTGAAAAAATAGTACTCTCTGATGCTTCCCAGTGCTAGATATGGAGCCGAAACAAAGCAAACTATCGCCGCTTTTATCAGAAGGAAACTGCCGCTAAAGCTGCGATAATGGGCTTGATAATATGCCCTTGTGAATTCCCATAGAAGCCCAGGTAAACACCAGAACCTGGGCTTCTATGGGAATTCACAAGGGCATATTATCAAGCCCATTATCGCCGCTTCAGCGGCAGCTTCCTGCCGATCAAAGCGGCGCTAATGTATCGCCATTGCTTGATAAATGGCCCACTAGTTAGGTGATGGGCAACCCTCTATTGGTACCGAAATGTATAGTAAATGAAAAATAGGTCTGGCTGTTTCTTCCTGGAGTTTTTCACTGTTTGATTGTGTATGTCTCTTTATGGGATGTATGACATTACAATGCATGCTTTTACCACGCATGCCTTTACAACGCTGTTTTTACAACGCATGCCTTTACAACGCATAGTGCTTTGGGGCGCTGGATAGCGAATAGTTTAATTTACTATTCCAACTCCAGTCCCCGTGGATAGTAGGGAAGGTGTTGGATAGTAAATTAAACCTATTCCCTATCCTAGAGCGCCCCCCAGCGCAATGCGTTGTAATGGTTTGCATTGTAAAAGTTGCATCGTAAAGGCACTGCGTGGTAAAAGTTGCGTTGTAAAGGATGTTTCCCCTCTTTATGGAAACAGTCCTTTCATGCCTCTCACTCCCTCTTTAGTGTGTTATTGACTTGGGTTGGACATATCCAATGTGTGTGGGAGAACTGTATGATATTCCTTCTGCTACTGCCACCTATTATTTACTTCTTCTTTATGTTAGGAAAGGGTGTGATTTAGGTGTTGTGCCCTGCCTTGAACTGGTGCGGCATGTATAAATGTAAATCCGTATTTGTAAAGCGCAAACTACTCACCCATACAGGTCTCAAGGTGCTGGGGGACATTGTGGGATTTAAGTGAGCTATTGCCCAGAGTCACATGGTGCTGAGCTGAGCTGGCGCTGGAGCCAGGGATCAAACCGTGAACGGTGTGCTCTGAAGTCAGCTGCCCTGGCCGCTGCATCACACCTCTCCACTATTGCAGGTGGTGCCCGCATTCTGTATGTTGTGCTGTCATCTCTGCTCTACTACTGAAATCTCCGTGTATCACTATTTGCTTATATGCAGCTTTCCCAAATGGAAGTTTTCTTTATGTATGGAAAGATCTTATATACAATAGTAAATGTGCCTCATCCAGCGCTTCCTCTGCTGCTTTACAGCACGGATGGGCAATGCTGCACCATGCTGAGGGTGGGCGGAGTTAGTAACACCCTTGAAAGCTCCCTTTTCATCCCTCTGCTTTCACAACACAGGCCTTGCGTGGTCTCCAGCTTTGCTAGTGTCTTCAAACAGAGGCAGGAGTAAGTTAAGGTCACAAACTGTTGTTCCACCTCCGTTTAGGAGTCTGTTCTTCATTATATATGCAAAATAGTTCCCTCTGTTGTACTTTATATGGATATAAAAAGTCACAGTTCAGTGACCAAGTAGAGGAAGGAGGCCAAAGGTCGAGTTGTAAGGTCATATAACTTCAAGTTAACTTGTAATATCCTTAAAAATGCACCACACAGAATATTTTATTCCTTATTTTATTTATTTCGGTGAGTTTCTGAAGAACAACCATCAACAGCAGGTATCTTGGCTCTGAACCTTTAGGTGAAAGGTTGTGATAAGATGGAAAACGCACAACAGTGATGTGAAAACGGTCTTTGGTTTTATTTGGGAAACCGCCGGGTTTTTAGAGCGTTCCTGGAGCTGAGAATGTCAGTAATGCTTCTTATCTTTACTGTTCATGCGTTCCAGTGTTTAGCAGCAAGCACAGAAAAGGCTCTTATAGTACATGGTCAGGTCACAACATCACCTTTCGCTCAGATGCTTATATCCCCGGGGCCTTGCACTTTCATAGGAAAGATATAGTACAGTTGTAGACACCAAAAGCAAAAACAGAATCTAGTGTGAAAATAATCATCTTAAAAAGCAGTATTTGTTGCAAAAAGATATCAGAATGAGTTTAACATAGGTCCGAAGTAAAATGATGGAGCACACAAGGTGTAGATAAATGCAGAGATATTATGTTGTTCATGTAATCCCCTTTAGTGTGCAAAACATAACATGTTCCCATCAATATCTCCTTTCTGCTCATCACTGTTCGTTTGAGAAAAAAATCAGAAGAATGAAAAACTGCTTTGTTTAAACTGCAGCTGTAATGGCGCTCAGTGGCGTGCTTTTCGGCGTGGCTGCTGCTCTAGCGGCAGTATTATGGCAGTTAACCAGCTAACTCATTTCTCTCATTACAGGGAGACTAAAGCCATGCTAACTCACCTGTAGTAAGTAAATTAAAGAAAGGGTTCAGTTAATACAGGTATTGCAGGTGGTATTATAGCTGCACTTCAGTCGATGCATTACACTTATAGGTCACGTCCTAACCCAGCCATTGGTGGCACTTTTAAGGCAAAGAGGCCCGAGGACAGACCAACATGGGGCCCCAGGAACAGGATTGGGTGGGACTTACTCTGGTGAGAGTTTGGGGTGTCTGGGTACCACAGTGGTGAATATTAGGAATAAACGATGGTCTTTGGACCTTTGGACTCCACTGATATGGGGCTCTAAGAGCTATCATTCAACTGCTTGGATAGAGTGATTTCCCTAGGATCAGAGCTTGTCACATTCAGGTTCAACATGGCTCTGCGCAGTGGGCACTGCTACACCCATCTCACTAGAACTGGAACCAGCGCCAATGTGATACGCCTCAATCTCTGCTGTAGTTGCTTAAACCTAATGAGCTTTCTCGCTGGGGTTATATTTTGTGACTTGCTGGATCTCCTCAGGAAGTGCATTAACCCACCCTGTAGCCTTCTGGCTGTTCTTGGGACCTCTGGCCTGCAGGCTACACAAGGCTCTCTACTGGTGGTGTAATAAATTCCAACCAGTGACCGTCAGATTACATAACACTCTGCAACAGGTACCTTTTCACCACGCCCTCTCACTCTCATTTCAATCTGTAATAAACAATTCATGTTAATTTTTCTGATGTTTTTTATTTTTTTCCTTTTCATTTTTTTCTCTTTACTCCCTCTTTTTTAGATCCGACTCTTTTTTTCTAAAGTTTTCACTTGTACTTTCATCTATTTCTGGCATTTTCTTCCTGTTCGGTTGTTTCCCCTTGCTTTGCTTTTCTCGCCTCCTTTTCTAGCCCGGCTCTTTTCCGGCAGCTTCTTTTCGCCAGTTTTCTGTTGTTCCGTACTTGCTAGTTCGTTTCTTTCTTTCACTTGGTGCCAGTGTTTTTTCTCCGTCTGCTTTTACGGGAAACGGCCATTACAACGCGGCCGTTTCCACGAATACATTAACCACGCATGCATTACAACGCATGCGTGGTTAACACGAAAGCCTTTACCACGCATACCTTTACTACGAGGTGTGTAGTAAAGGCATATGTGGTAAAGGTTTCAAATAAACATGGGAGGATTGGGGGGGTCTCCCCCCCCAAATAAAAACCTCACCTGAAATCGTCGTCGTTTAAGAGGAAACGGAAAGAAACTTCCGTTTCTTCTTAAGGACGTACGACGTCACCACGCATGAATTAGAGGAAAAAGTTATGCGTTGATAAACCATTCCGTTGTAACGCATGCGTGGTAAAGGCATGCGTTGCAACGGAATTCGTTGTAAGAACATATAACCGCTTTTACTATCTATTTCTTCCTCTACGTTTTCCTCACGACTTTTCGTCACCCTCTTAGAGCTCACGTGCTTTTAAAGTGACAAGTGCAGCCCTATAATCCACACGGGGAAAGGAAGGCGGGAAGGAGGCAGGAAGTCGGTAAGTTTTGGCATTCTAAAGTTCACAGGGTCCAGCAGTTGCGCGTGAGAGGCCCAGGGGGAGCTCAAGGGGCGCGATGGAGATGGCGGCGTAGGCAGACTGGGACGTCACGCTCAGTCGACATTTGTCCTCACCCAATAGCACATCTGTGCATTGCCATTCATAACTGAGGTATGAACGTAAATAAAAGCACCTATAATTTTTTTATATACATATATACTTATAAAGTACTTGAACATGCCATTATTTTGGTGGAAAAAAATAATAATACCATCACAAAAGCAAATAAAAATGTGCATGAAACAATCTATATATGATTCAAATAAATCTACACAGTACTTGTTGCCTAACGCAAAAAAAACACATTGCCTGTTTTACCAAAGGTTTTATGCATGGAAGTGCGTTTAAGGTGTGCAAATCGACGACAGTAGATATTGATTACCTCCGTGGATAATATTTTTTTTACAGCCATGAAAATTGTGAAATGAGTTTCACGAATTTTGCGAAATTTTGCAGGTGTGAAATGTTGCACCCTTCTTTACACCCAGAGTCGTTTTAGGGCAAGTGCACAGTTGGCCCTGGTCCAGGCCCCAGCCTTTCAGAGCGCCCCCTGATAGAGCCAGCTCTGTTCTTGGCATGAGGACTTTGAATAATTCTTACCAGATTGTTTTAAATACCGTTTTCCTTTCATTTATTTTTTGTGTGGATGATGTATTTAAGTCTATTACAGACATTTGGCAGAAAAGTGTTTTTCAATGCCATGCAAAATCCATACAACAGTTTCTTTTGAATCAAAAGCGGACCTCACATATGAGAAATGTCATGGGGTCACAAAGATTATTAGCAATTGTAATAGATTATTCAGCTGCTGCTGAATTATAATATTGAAAGCACGTCACTATCCCTGAATACTAGCTGTAAATACATTTAGGGCCTCATTTATGGCATTTTGGCGTAGAGCAGCGCAGCGAGGCACCTTCCTGCCCCGCCCTTCGCCAAAGTGAAAGGGCAGGAATGCGCCATATTTAACCAATACGGTGCATTCTTATCCTTACAGCCTGCACAGGCGTCATTTTGGCAGCCTAGCGCCAACGTAGGCACCCTTGCACAATGCTGCAAGGGTCTCCCTATTGCAGGCAGGATTGTTTTTGTGGAGGAAGATGCACCTTCCTGCACAAAAACAATCTGAAGAGGCATTCCCCTCTTTGTGTGTGTTCTGTAGAATTCATCACACATGGAAAGAGGAAAAAAGAGAGGAGAAATAGATATATGTCTCACCTCGGTAGGTGTATGGATTTGGTGCTCCCCAGGTTTACATCACTTTGAAAATCTGGGGCAGGGTCAAATTCAATGGGTGTTGAGTGGGAAAACCCAGTGCAACGCTCATGGAACGCCTCCCAGATGCAGCGTAAAGCGATGCACGACATGCGCTGCGTCGTCTGACTCATGATTTATGAGGCCACTTAAAGGCAAGCATGGTGCCTTTGCGTGACTTCATAAACCTTTATGTGGTGCAAAAGTGACCCAGGGCTCACATAAATAAGCCCCTTAGAATTTGGACCGGTGTGCCTGTGCACTGTCAGTGACCTGGCCAAGGAGGGCATGAAAGAGCTAAACTAGATCATAAATTAAAAGCGAACAGGAGAGCACAAAATATGTTTGACTCAGGGCCCCTGAAGTCCTTAAAATGTCCCTGTTTACATCAGGATATTGGCTGGATTAGAAAATGTCTCATCAAATACATTTTATCTTCAAAATAGGCCTCTCACCTATATCCTGTATGTCATATGAACACGAGGTATGCCCTTGCATTACATTTTCATGCAAGATACCCCAAAATGAGTTTGCAAAACTCACATAATTTTTTCAAAAATTTTAGAAGAAAAGATTTCGCACACCCCTACTTCTAATTCACAGATTTCGGATCTTTGAATGTTCATGCTTGCACAAGGGACTTCCTACTATGAAATAGTTGCCAATCTGGACCTTTTTTCCTATGTGGTTGGAAGCTGAGTGGCATGGAAGAGGGACAGGATTTTTGGCTAGAAGGAAGGTGGAAAAACACACACAAAGTCATGATCACGGAAACTCTCAATGGCATTTGAAATTCCTTTTTTACGTTTAACGTTAGTGCTACAAAAAATGGTGGGTATTATGGTTAAGCACCCAAAACTCTTAACCATAAACCACTGTATAATCTACAGGCAGACAATTAACTAGGTTAAAAGTACAATTAGAATGCTACAATTTTCGTATATCATGTGAAGACAGTGAGATTTTTTGTTTTTGTGAATAGCAAATAGTAAAACAAGTGTAAAATAACGAATTTTCATGGAAAAGAAGCAACTTAGAGAAAATGAAAATGGATGCTATTAAAAAATATAGCAAATGATGAACAAACTTGGGTCTGACTTTCTGCTGACAAAACGTGGGACTAGTCAGAGCAAGGTGGTCCTCTGTAATAATGGCAGCTGACCCCTCATCGATATATATATTCCATTGATTCCTAAGTAAGGAATCAACCACTTCAATTAAAACAATTTAGGAGTGAATGATAGGATGAAATGCGTGTTTACCGGGATAAACAAAAAATTCACACAAATAAAAATAATATTGAGAATGTATCAAGTACTGTGAGTAAAGATTTCCAGGGCACAATCTAAGAGGACGAGAGAACAGGAGAATAAACATGTACACAGAGGAGTTATTTTCATTTTTAAGAAGTGAAGTAACAGCACAGGATGTCCCTCAGGTAATGAACATCTGCCAGAATGAGACTTTAAGACATAATTGTGTCGCATCAACATTCTGGTGGATTGAGACCAACCACCCATCAGCTTCATGTTGATGGGAATGCAACGGTCTGTCTTCATAATTTCGCACCACTGTTATTTCAAACATACAATGTTGGCATTTCCATAACTACCATAATAATAATAATAATGACTTTATTGCATGATTAATTTAAACCTTCGCAAACAAGTAAAACATAAATTCACCATTAAATAATGCTAAAAGATTACAAATGTGTTGTAATTCTATAAAATTGCGGAGGAATAAAAACTGGTGGATGAGATAGTTCATCATAATGCTTGTTCTCGTGGATAGTTGCAGCCCGTGAAGAAATGTTTATGGAGAATATAAAGGTCGATGAACTCTGAGCCGGCCCATGCTGTGGCGCGTTGTAAATTGGGGAATTAATTCCTCTTCAATCCTGAGGATCCCTGGGTGCCAACTAGCCCACCATGTACCTCCAGTATGCGCCCGAGAGCTGCGTTGCAGAGAGTGAGTTGTTCAGAGGCCATGCCCCTTTTTACAACACTCTGCAACGCAGCTCCGTGGTGCTTACTGGAGGTACCTGGTGGGCTATTTGGCCCCCAGGGACCCTCAGGATTGAAGATGAATTAATTCCCCAACTTAAAACGTTCCACGGGGTGTGTTTGCATACATGTCAACTCAGGCCATGCCCCCTTCCTTCTCCACTGTGCAAACGCGCCAGTGGTGCGTTTTAAGTTGGGGGATTAACTCCTCTTGAATCCTGAGGGTCCCTGGGGTGCAACTAGCCCACCAGGTACCTCTATTAAGCACCACAAAGCTGCATTGCAGAGTGGTGTAAAAAGCTGCGTGGCTTAAAAACACCTCAATGCAACGCATCTCCGTGGTGCTTACTGGAGGTACCTGGTGGGCTATTTTGCCCCCGGGGACCCTCAGGATTGAAGATGAATTAATTCCCCAACATAAAACACGCCACAGGGTGTGTTTGCACACATGTCAACTCAGCCCCCGCCCCCTCCCTTCACCACTGTTCAAACGTGCCTGTGCGCATTTTAAGTTGGGCGATTAACTCCTCTTGATTCCTGAGGGTCCCTGGGGTGCAACTAGCCCACCTGGTACCTCCATTAAGCGCCACTGAGCTGCGTTGCAGAGAGGTGAAAAAAGGGGTGTGGCCTCAGAACACCTCTCTGCAACGCACCTCCCTGGCGCATACTGGAGGTTCCTGGTGGACTCGTTGGTCCCCAGGGACCATCAAGCCCCCAACACAGGTTATTTTTTTATTTAAAAAAAAACACAAGCTCCAGGGGGGTGGTGGTCCCCGGGGCTGCGGGGGGGCCGTGAGCCCCACAAATATTTTTTTAAAGCCCAGGGGGTGGCGGTCCCCGGGGCTTGGGGGGGCCTTTGAGCCACCCCACCCATGTATCTTCTAAGCCCCCAGGGGTGGCGGTCCCCGGGGATGGGGAGGCCCCTTTGGGCCCCCATCCCTATACAACTATTGCCCCCGGGATTTGGCCCATCCGGGGGCTAATTATTAACAAAACGTGGAAGCCGGCGCTTTTTTTTTTGCAGCTGGATCCGCGCATCCTGCGCACATTTTGCCGATTTAAAAAATAAATAAAATTGGCCCTGGGGATCCTTGTGGGACCCCCTAAACAGGCCTAGGGGGTCAGGGTGTTTCTACCCTGCCCCCTTTTCGCGTTTTGTACATTTGTTTCACTGATTTCTTGTGCCTCGATTCTACAGAGGCACAAGATGGCTGCCAACACTTCCTGGTTTGGAGTGTTAACAGCCAATTACCATAAAGCTCGTGATCGGGAGGGTGCGCGGATCCTGCGCTGCCATAGATATCAAAACTTTTTTCATTTTGAATTTCTCAGGAACTACTGACCGGATTTACACCATTTAACAGACAGCGTTCTTTCTGAACCAAGGGCTACCTTTTTGCCAAATTTAGTGCAATTCTGTTCATCAGTTCGGGCTATAGCCGTGTCTAAAGTTTCCTATGGGAAATTGCATGGGGAAAACATGTTTTGGGACCCCCTTTTTTCTTGGCCCCTGCTTGCTGATTCACCCTGAAACTTTCAAGATAGGGGCGGAGCAGAGCGCCCTACGAGATTTGAAAATGTTGCAAAGATTCGACAAAGGGCGCCAAAGTTATTGCGAATAGAATGTTACGAATTTCCAATGGAAAATAGGTCCTAACTATAACTACCTACTAGCAACCGCCAGTAGGTAATATATATGTATATATATGTATATATACCAGTCCAAGCTTCGTTTGTTCACCGTCCCACTTCCTTTTTTAGAACACAAAAGAATGCGAACTCCGTACTTCTGGTGCAAATCAAAGATTTATTGTAGCCCTGTAACCACCGCCATGACGCGTTTCGGCCTGAACAGATGATCATATATATATATATATATATGCATTCTTACATACATACATACACATATATATATATATATATATATATATATATATATATATATTCGAGAGAAAAAAACAAAGGAATCTCCGCACTTCCGCACAGTCGTGTAGAGAACAGAGAAACACGAACCACACGAAATCTGGCACTGTTGTTTTATTTGGTCCTCAGATCTGACGCGTTTCAAACAACACTTGTCCTTGATCCCAGATCACAGAGCCTAGTTTGACATCTTTTTTAAATATGCAGTGAATCACCCCCACGTGGTAAATAGACATAAAAGAAACACAAACTTTGTCGTTCTGCGTATTGATATGTCTGTTTTTCAAAAGTCTGTTTTGTTATTGCACATTACAAACCCAATCTCATGCGTTCAATATGAACAACAAAACTGAATGAGTGTCTTTATAAATGATGTTCCAAATTGCATTGTGGTGCCTGTTCCCCAATCAAAGTTAAACGGCGACATCTGGAGTTTTTATCAGTATCATTTTTTTTTAAAAACAATGGATGTTACATATGCACACCTTCTACTGATTCTCCAGTAAAATAATTCAACACATTCCTGCTTAAGTATTAAAAACATGTGATTTAAAAAACAGGGAGAATAGAATAGATAAAAAACAAGCAGTACCACATAATCATATTGCTGGTTAAAATCCCTCAATAAGTTGCATATCCAAATGTAGGGATTCCTATATATTTACTTGGATAGTCACTGGTCGTGCAATAAATTAGTTTCTAAACAAACATATGTGCAAATATCGCAAGGAACACTGAAAACTTTAGAAAATGTGCAAAATACTGCCTCTTTGAAGAACTCCAGTTTATCTTATTGCTTGAATACAAAAGCATATTTGTGCAAATATCGCAAAAAAACAATGTAAACATCAATACATATGCAAATTGCTACTGACATCAAAGAACCTTAGTTCATCTTCCTGCTTAAATGCATTGGCATACATATTGACCCGTTTTTTTGTCAAGCATGAAAACAACTTTATGAATAAAGTTGTTTTTTTCTAAAAAAAAAACAACAACATTTTTTTTTATGAAACTTTGCAGACTCAAGTAAAGTGCTATATATTGAAAGTGCTACCTTTTGGTCAATACGATCCATTTAAGTGCAAGTGCTAAAACCAATAATTAAATACCCTCGTGGAAATTATTAACCTTAAAATTAGTCGATAAAATCAGAGCCTAGATCAGTGGTTCCCAAACTGTTTCAACCCATGGCACCCTTGACCTACTGGTCGCTGGCCGCGGCTCCCCATTATGTTACTTTATTTTGTTGGGGGGGTGGGGTGAGGGTGCAAGATCAGCCTCGTGAGTTCTACCACTTTTTCTCCCTGAAAATAATTGGGCTGAAGCATATGAAGAAATTATAATCATTTATTGCCTGAAATCATTATAAACACACCAATTACCCCAGAATTACGCTCACAATCCGAAGACCACGCCCACAGGGAACTAGCGTCTAGTCGTGTGCAGGTCCAGGCCTCATGCCAAAGAAATAGAAGACAACAGTGCCCCATTCCGTGGCTTTTCAGATAGCCATCCACATAGAAATGAAATGAAATGAAAAGGAAATTTATAGCGCGCAAACATTCATCCGAGGTTGTCAAGGCGACACAACTCCACTTAAACGTGCCATCTTCTCAAAGTCATGGAGTGTTCTAGATTTGTTTGTGTTGCCTGCATTTCTATGATCAAGCTTGCCAAAAGTATTTGTGGGAGAACCTGTACATCTAGAATTGCTGGAAGGAGGTAGTTGCGTGCAGTTTAACATGCACAGATTTTACTGCAACCAAAGTAGCCATGGTCATTTTCTCTTAAGTCTGCCAAAGCCCTGAATAAATACATGCATTTATTCAACATTTGGCCTATCGTCCATGTCATACTGGTCACATTGTGAGGCTCATCAACAAAGCCCTGGGAATAATTTCTCCATCTTCGATCGCATCAGTTTTAGGTATGGCAAGTATGAAATATAAAGAATACATGACTTCCAAGAAAGCCAGTGTTATGTGTATGGTACATACAGTTTGCCTTTTGGAGCTTTCCGTTCCCTCCAAATAAAGGCGTGTGTATTTAGAATTACTATAATTGAGTTCCTATTAGATGTATGATTGAAATTGTGAATTTGCATGTCAATCATTTTGAAAGACCTTGAGGCAGATTAACACACATATTGTAGCTTTCTTTTCTTTTAATATTTATTTTAAATGTTAAAACCGTTTCCATTGTTTCTGTCTGCCTTAGTGGTTGTTGTCTGTTGTCCCAGTAAATAGAGCAGGTAGCTTTTGTCCCCACTACAAGAAACAGATTTCTAGAAAAAAGGTATTTTAGGTCCAGCAGCTGATTCAATAATCATGTCTGCTGTACATTGTTTTCAGCTGCTTGCACTCACAGCAGAATGGGCCCACCAATCTTGGAGAAGCCTAGCAGATCTGTGTGCTCGATTAGCTAAAAAGTGAGCGGTATCTAGTCTGCACGCACGACAATTGATGGAGCCTTGCATGTGCTTCATTTTCTGCCTTTAGAAAACTTCACTGTAGAAGTTACACACAGGAACTTGTGCCTAGATGCATCATTGAGAATTGCATTCGCAAATGGTGCGAATCGCAATTTTCGGCCGTTTGCGAATGCAATTCTCAAATTTTGGATGCATCATGCTTTTCGCAATTTTAGGAATCGCAACCATGTTGCGACTTCTAAAATTGCAATTGCATTTAAGAAATCGCAATTTGATATTTCTTAAATGCAATGCATGATTATTTTTAAATTGCAAATTCGCAATTTGGAAGGGGTAAATTAGCATGAAGTTGAACTTCATGTTAATTTACCCAAAACTTTCAAACATGCATAAGTGACATATTTGAAACTTTTAGTGTGTGTGTAAATGGATCTTAAAGTTAAATTTCAGGGGTGCAGGGAGGGGGTTTTTGGACCCCCCCTGCACCCTTGAAATTGCATTCACATTTTGCGATTCGCAAAATGAAATTCGCAAAATTTGACTGCCTTCCCATTCATTCCCATGGGCCTTTTGGCCCATAGGAATCAATGGGAAGGGTTTCCTTAACCCCTTCGGTGCTCATGACGGAGCGGTTCCGTCATGAGCGTCGGTTGAGCTGTGCTCATGACGGAACCGTTCCGTCATGACCACGCCCGTTTCTATTACGGCCCAGCACCGGAGGGGGAAACGTGGTCGCACCGAAAAGGTTAATTGCGATTCGCAAATTGTGAATCGAAATTAAGGAAAAATAGCGAATCGCAAAAAAATTGCGAATTTTTCATGCATTGCCATTTGCGATTTCTAAATTGTGATTCCTTAATTTTCGCAATTTAGGAATCGCAAACGGCAACAATGATGCATCTACCCGTTGATAACTAGAGCAATGTGCAAATGGCGAGCCGCAAACGATATCGACCCACCAACGCAACTTTATCTTTTGCTTTGGGAAACAAAAGGCACAGAACAAAATGCTCTATTTTCTTTTCTGTTTTCAAGTACAGCGATATTGTTTGAGTAGAATTAAAGGCTTCTTGGAAATTGTCAGACATGAAACTGTTCCCAGTATTAATGGCAACACTCTTTAAACACTGTAAAAAGCCACGATGTGGTATTCTCATGTGGTGGTTTCAGTTTTTCAGCCTAGGTAAAAGGCTTAGCTGGCTCCCTGTGTTCTCAGATTTATCAGCTAACACAGGTAACAGCTGTTGTAGGCCACAGCAAAACAAGCCTAACAGTTGGCACCCTAATAAGCTATCGGTGGTTCCCAAACTCTGTGCACGGCGCCCCTGGCTAGTTTTGATGGCGCACCAGGGTGCCACGGCGCACAGATTGGGAACCACTGGCCTAGATGGAAATGGGAGGCCTACTGTCACGAGAACTTTTCTACAATTCTGCACAAATCTGATCTTCATATAGGGGGAAGAAACATTAAATATCAATATTCACTGTCATCATTGGTGTAATTTTATAGGAAATTATGTAAATCCTCTGTTATTGTTAAGACCATTGGGAAATTTACTGTGAACCTCCAGTATAATTTTTGATTCCATTTGCCTCAAAAACTTTTTCCTGTCCACTCCTCTCCGTAATTTAGGAATGGCCGCCACTATATATATATATATATATATATATATATATATATATATATATATATATATATATATATATATATATATATATATATATATAAATATATATATATATATTTTATAGAGATTCCTACATGCATAGGCGTTTGCGATTCCTTAATTGCGATTCCTTAATAATCGCAATTAAGGACTCGCAAAATCCTAGCTTGATGCATGTGCCTGTATGTGTGCCCAGGCCAGGGCTTGTAAAGTGCACATCATTAGGGAATAGACATAGTGAAAGTTCGAACTTAGGGAGCTTGCAGGTAGGTTGTTTCTTTTAAAAGTACACATCTTTAGGAGTATGTATGTTTAATGTATAATTTACAGAGTGTAGATTTAGATATAGACCCCAGGTAGTGTTTAATTAGAGAGCATTCCGACTTAAAAAGTAAACATCCTCACTTAGTAACCAGCTGTGGGGAGCATGTTGTTTAAAGAGCATGTTTCCTTAAACATCATGCATCTTGTGAAGTATGCTTCTTACGTAATGCCATCCATTTGGAACTTTACATTTAAAGAGTATGACTTCTTAGGCAGCATACAGTCCAAAGAGTATGAATCCTTAGACAGTATTCAACTAAAGAAACTCAAATCCATAGGGAGCATGAAGCACAGGGGCTAGTCATTCTCGTGGAGCAGAGGGACTATGGGGCACATGCATCATTGGTTTTTGCATTCGCAAACGGTGCGAATCGGAAAAATAGGCCGTTTGCGAATGCAAAAACCATTTTTGGGATGCATCAAACTTTTGTGCACAATTCGCATTTTTTAGCATTTCTAAAAAATGCGAATGCATTTAAGGAATCGCATTTATGCGATTCCTTAAATGCAATGCATCATTTTTTTAAAAATAGCGAATTTGGAAATTGGAAGTGCAAATTAACACGAGGTTGACCCTTGTGTTAATTTGCGAAAATGTTTAAAAAAGCAAAAAAATGCATTTTTTAAACTTGCATGTTACAAACACACATGTCCTTAGGACATGTGTGTGTGAAACATCCACTTAAAAATACATTTCAGGGGTGCAGGGGGGGGTCCTTTGGACCCCCCCCTGCACCCATGGAATGCATGAACAAATTGCGAATTTTGAAATGCCTTCCCATTGACTCCTATGGGCCTTTTGGCCCATAGGAATCAATGGGAATTGCGAAAATGCAGTTAGGAATTCGCTATTTATTTGGAATTCGGTAAAAATTGCGATTTTTACCGAATCCCAAAAAAATAGCCACAAAAATGATGCATACCATTTTGCAATTCTTAATTTGCGAATCGGTAATTTTCGCAAATTAAGAATCGCAAAATCGTACATTGATGCATGTGCCCCTATGCATTTTGCATGAAAGTGGACTTTTGTAGGATTTTCACACTGCACATCTTGGATTAGACTGCCTCTCTGCCTAACATTGAACGCATACCCAAATGTGTTTTGAGGATGTCTGTGTTTAACCTTTCCCAGTCTCAAAGGGCAATAGAGCATCCTGGTGGTGGTCAAGTGCCTTGGAGTGGAGCCTGATTTGGGATCTATTCAATGAATTTTTCTACCTGAGATGGTTGCTGGCGATATTATTTTAAGCCAGAGATGGGCCCTCGCCTCAATTACACGTTGGAACTAGTGAATCCCAGTTGGTGTCTCCAATCCCATCGATGCTCTCAGCACGAAAATATATTAATGCAAGCATCCTTTTTCGAGACAAGGCACCAAAAGTTAGATATTACAGGGAGTGTCATAGTTAGTGCCACCCTACTGCAATGGCTGTTCTAATAGGAGAACCCTAAGACCAGATAGGTTGTTGACTGCCCTTTGTAACTATGTTTCCAGTAACCATTTAGAGGACCCCGAGTTGCCAACTGACCACACATCAAATATTATGTTCCATCAGCATTTCAAAAAGCTGAGAATAAGCATTGCTAGGTTGGTCACCTTATGTGGTCCAAAGTCAGTGGGAAAAAACCTTTCGACTATTGGCCATTAGGAAGAGTACATGACATTTATACTGAGAGCAAAACAATGAGACTTGGTGGTCCCGCAAGGCACAGGGATATCCCCGATTTTGCGGGAGGACAAAGACCTAGCGGCTGTGTCCACTGGGAAATATAGTGCACATTCTCTTGTTCTCACCAGAGAGCATGGAGTGATTGCATGAAAGTCTTTTTCGCCATGATTTTTCATGGCCTGAGGATTATACCTCCTCTTTGCCCTCGCATGTTACTATGGTGGGTGTTTGATTTATTGAACTGGAGGCAGGCCATGACAAAGCTTATCATTGACCCTAGCCACGACCATTCCTCTAAACCTGAACTTAGCCCTGTCCTGTGACTCTGTTGTTCATCCACCTTGGTGACATTTGGTCAAGATGAAACATTTAGGACCTAGGTCAACAATATCTGAACCAATGTTGCAGGCATAATTGGTGAAGTCAAACACACATTAATCACACATCAATATCTAATGAGAAAATACAGGCTGAATGTTTACATATTATGGAGCGTTTGAGAAAAATCAGCGCCAAAGCATTCACTTTAGTCCTTCTTGTGGCAAGAGATTACTTTTTAATAAAAAAAGAATGTAATTGATTTTAGCAAAAGCAGAACTAGCTCATTCATCTTGCAGGTCCTCACATGGAGTCCAAAAAAGGACATCATAGAAAATGCCCACAGATTCCCCTCTCCCCGCCCGACCTCCTACCATTGTGATACTAAGCCCTTTATATGATCACCATTTCCCCCATATCATCGAAAGTTTTCTCCAATTTGACCAAGCAGGTCATGCCTGACCTCCATTCCTGCAGCGACGAAGGCCCGATGTTTTCCAGTATTTGACCAAGTCCCATTTAGTTATTAATGTCCCCGTCCCTACCAGGGTTCGATCCCCTCTTAGGGCACCCATGTCCTCCACAAGGCTAAGCAGTGCGATCTTGGGGGATGCCTCTATGCTGAGGCCCTGTACCTCAGACAGTGTCACCTAGATGGTTCATCAGCATCGCTCTATTATGAGGTATTCCCATACCATGAGGTAAAAGTCACCATGGCCATCTCAGCACCTGGGGCAGGGGGGTTCCAAGAATTGTCTGGTATTCCAACGGTGGCTGGGTATGTAGTAGGTACAACGCATAAAATTCAATTAGATGAGGCTCAGCCGTGCTAAAATGGCTGAGGTTCGTGGAACCATGCAAGCATCTCTCCATTTGGCATCATCCATTGGACCTAACCACCCTTCCCATTGCTCCCTCATGCCGCGAGTGTGCACAGGGAGTGATTCTCCAGGGTTCTGTAGATCTGAGAAATTCTCCCTTTAGCCCAGTGGCCCATCAGTAATCTGACTTCTAGGGGGTTGCAGTCTGCTGTTGTCGCTAGCACCTCCCGTAATTAAACAGGGCGTAAAGGAGTAGAATGTAATGTATAAATTGCGATTTATTGAGAGAGAAGGAAGGTCCTGAAAGGATTTCATCTGGTCGCCCTCCCAGATTTTGCCCAGCCTGGATATGCCAATATTATACCAACCCTTGAATCCCTCCAGACCTGCCACTCGGCCCATTCACCTCCCAACCTATGAGAGGATATTTTAATGTCGTGTTTAAAGCCCAGAGAGTGGGAAATGCACAAATGCATGATTGTAAAGAGTGCCAGTGGAGAGGGCCTAGAACGTGAATTGACTGAAACCATGGTAGCATGAGTGAGACTAGGGGAAAAAGTCTAGGGGATTTTAGGTTCTGGGATATAATGTATTGGGTTAGGATGCCAGCGAGGTAGTGGGGGACATATGATGAGGTTTGTGTGTTTTGGCAGTGGCAAAGTTTAAACTGTTGTTGGGTGGGACAAAAGAATATTGTGAGGTTCATCTACAGTCTAATGCAGCAGCCTAGTCTGATAAGCACTAGAGCTGATGAATAATTTAGCTGCACTGCATAGGGTATGTGGAGAGATCTTGCAAATGTTCTATATTTGATAGTTCCAGCAGTGACAGTAGTAGTTATGAACAATTCCATTTACATGGATGGACTACTGAAAGGAAGACAACAGCAGATATGGCATGAAGCTCCTTTAATCACGTCCAGCAGAGCAGTCAACCCGGCAGCAACTGCCGTAATTATACATTTTTTGTTCCATGCAAGGAACACTGGTAATAGAATGCCAAGAGAACAAAGACAAGATAGCTCCCAACACACCCCCCTCCCGTCACCTGAAAACATCACACCCCCTCCCATCGCATAAACAATTGCTAAAACAATCCCTGAAAACACCACCCCCACCCATCACATAAACAATTACTAATACCCTTCCATATATAGGGATAACAAAACTAATAGTAAAAATGAGCGGAAACTAAAATCTAATATAATTCTGAAATTTGTTGGGAGGAGACCTAGGGCCAGATGTAGCAAAATCAGAAATACCGACTCTTAATTACCGAATTTTACCGATTCGGTAATTAAGAGTAGGTATTTCTAATGTAGGTAACAAATCGGTAAATTTTACCGAATCGCTAAAAATCGGTATTTACCGATTCGGTAAATACCGAATCGGTATTTGATATTGAATCCTATGGGCCTTGAAGCCCATAGGATTCAATATCAATACCGATTTGTGCAAGGGTGCAGGGGGTGTCACTTTGACACCCTCTTGCACCCCTGTTTTAGGCTTGTGTGCCATGTGGCACACATACATGCCCTAAGGGCAAGGCCAAGTTTAACATTGACACAGGGCTTTGAAAATCGGTATTTTACCATGCAATACAATTGCATGGTAAAATACCGATTCAGGTGTACATTCACATCTGTGCATGTACACCTGTGCCATGTGGCACACATACATGCCCTTAGGCATGTATGTGTGCCACATGGCACAGGCATGTATGTGTGCCACATGGCACAGGTGTACATGCACAGATGTGAATGTACACCTGAATCGGTATTTTACCATGCAATTGTATTGCATGGTAAAATACCGATTTTCAAAGCCCTGTGTCAATGTTAAACTTGGCCTTGCCCTTAGGGCATGTATGTGTGCCACATGGCACAGGTGTACATGCACAGATGTGAATGTACACCTGAATCGGTATTTTACCATGCAATTGTATTGCATGGTAAAATACCGATTTTCAAAGCCCTGTGTCAATGTTAAACTTGGCACCTACATACCAAAAATGCATTTTTGGTAATTTTACCGACCGGTATATTTACCGATTCGGTAAAATATACAGATTCGGTAATTTTACCGATTCTGTAATTTTACCGAATCGGTAAAATTACCGATTCGGTAAAATTACCGAAAATGCATGTTTTTTATCCCCCTACATTTCCATGGCCATTTACCAGTCGGTAACGGCCGAATTCGGCCGTTACCAGCCGGTAAATGGCCAAAATCTCCCACCTACATCTGGCCCCTAGTTCTTAAAAGACTTTGTCGGGGAACAGCGTTTTTGCTCGGTACCTGAATTCGCCGGATTGGTAACCTCAGTAGGCAGAGTCAAAGAAGGGGTGCTTACACCAAATTTATTTTTTAACAAACTCAACTTTTGACTCAGGCACCACCGAGACAACAGACTTGTTCCAAACTTTCCCATTCTCCAGTACTACAACATGATCTCTCATATCTCTGACTATAACAGGAGCAGAAAACCGAGAAAAACCCTTGCGAACAAGCACAGGTTTCTTAATATTTACCCAATCTCCCTGGTGCACCGAAGACACTCTGACACGATCAGATGCATACTTGGCTTGAACCGCAGCTCTGACATCTGCCACCTTGCCTAATTTTTGTAAATATACTTTCTTCCTTGACATCCAGTCTTTATTCAGCTTGGAGCCGGCTACTCTACCTCTAACCATAGTGAAAGGAGACATTCCGGTACTAGGGTGAGGAGTAATTCTCATTGCTCATAGCATGTCAGAGATTGCTTCCTTCCAGTGAGAGGCATTTATGGAGGCCAACTGTAATTGGTCCTTGATCACTCGGTTAAGGCGTTCAACTAGGCCGTTACTACAAGGATGATAAAGAGAGGTGAGAATATGTTTGATGCCATGCACTTTAAGGAAATCCTGCATCTCAACAATCACCAGCTGGGTGCCGTTGTCGGTTACCAATTCCTCCGGGAATCCCTCCCGAAGAAAAACATCTTAAAAAAATTGATAACAGTAGCAGAATTGATTCCTTCCACAAACCTAACTTCTGGCCATTTGGACATATAGTCAATTAAAACCAAAGCGTACTTAGGAGAACTGCTCAGGCCACATCATATGCTAGTTTGCACCAAGGTGATTCTTTGACTGGAGTAGGACTGATGGGAGATGGACAGGTAAGCATGGGCCAAAATTCCGTTACGCTTGTGAAATTTGCGGATTTTCGGCAATTTCGCGATCCGCAAATCTCGCCAAATTGCCGAAAATTCGCAAATTTGTGAGCGGGCGGATTTATTTTTTTGGGGCCAGCTCACTCAAGGGACCCCAAAACGGTGGCGTCTTCTTGGATAAATATGATGGGCAGGGTTCTTTCTGGCACGATGCTACTGTCACAAAAATTAAACCTCAACAGGAAGCACTTACAGCAGGTGCCGGAGTTGAAGCTCAAGTTCAGTAACGCATTCATCAGCCCAAAAACAATCGTGAGCTTTGTCGAGGCAGGGCAGGTGTGCTTTCTCCCCATATCTACAGTCGAAAATTAGCTGTGATGCTGGGTAGAGGCCTTTGAATCCTTGACTTTCACAAGCGCAATCCCCGTGCAGTTCCTGTGACCAGGAGCTTCTTTCTTCTCATCTGCTGCTCTGATCGGTCTCTGACCTTTTTTACACACAAAAGGCATGTGAACTCGCATAGAAGGCCCGCCCATTTGGCCCCGCCCACACACTCGCGGTGGCAAAGTCTTCCCGCCATTTACCCACTATGATGGACAGCTCACTCAAGGGACCCCTGCACAGTTTGGAGCGATGGCATAGTAACACACACATGGTCACTGGAGACAACTCTTCTAGCACTTTACGCAGCTGTTAGGAAAAGCACTATACATTTCCCAAACGAGGTAGCACTTACTGATTAGCCAGTAGAAAGTACTCCAGGTGAGTAGAGGTATCGCACAAAACGGTGGTGTCTTCTTGGATAAATAAGGGCAGGGTTTATTCTGGCACGATGCTCCTGTCACAAGAATTAAACCTCAACAGGAAGCACTTACAGCAGGTGCCCGAGTTGAAGCTCAAGTTCAGTAACGCATTCATCAGCCCAAAAACAAACGTGAGCTTTGTCGAGGCAGGGCAGGTGTGCTTTCTCCCCATATCTACCGTCGAAAATTAGCTGTGATGCTGGATAGTGACCAGGAGCTTCTTTCTCCTCATCTGCTGCTATGATCGGTCTCTGGCCTTTTTTACACACAAGAGGCATGTGAACTCACATAGAAGGCCTGCCTGTTTGGCCCCGCCCACACACTCGCAGTGTAACCGTCTTCCCGCCATTTACCCACTATGATGAACAGCTCACTCAAGGGACCCCTGCACCCTTCGGCGCGATGGCATAGTAACACACACATGGTCACTGGAGACAACTCTTCTGGCACTTTACGCAGCTGTAGTGTTAGAAAAAGCACTATACATTTACCCAACGAGGTAGCACTTACTGATTAGCTAGTAGAAAGTACTCCAGGTGAGTAGAGGTATCGCACAAAACGGTGGCGCCTTCTTGGATAAATAAGGGCAGGGTTCATTCTGGCACAAAGATCCTGTCACAAAAATTAAACCTCAACAGGAAGCACTTATAGCAGGTGCCTGAGTTGTAGCTCAAGTTCAGTAACGCATTCATCAGCCCAAAAACAATCGTGAGCTTTGTCGAGGCAGGGCAGGTGTGCTTTCTCCCCATATCTACCGTCGAAAATTAGCTGTGATGCTGGATAGTGACCAGGAGCTTCTTTCTCCTCATCTGCTGCTCTGATCGGTCTCTGACCTTTTTTACACACAAGAGGCATGTGAACTCGCATAGTAGGCCAGCCCGTTTGGCCCCGCCCATACACTTGCGGTGTCACCGTCTTCCCGCCATTTACCCACTATGATGGACAGCTCACTCAAGGGACCCCTGCACCCTTCGGCGCGATGGCATAGTAACACACACATGGTCACTGGAGACAACTCTTCTGGCACTTTACGCAGCTGTAGTGTTAGGAAAACCCCTATACATTTAGCCAACGAGGTAGCACTTACTGATTAGCCAGAAAGTACTCTACTCTAAAAATCCGCGAGTTCGCGGGTTTTTCCGCGAATTCGCGGATTTTTTTGCCGATTTCACACGAATTTGCGGATCGCAGATCTGCAAAATTCGCCCATACTTATGGACAGGTCACTTGAGTTTTGTCACTCAAAACGCACGCACCACAATCACGAACACAGTGTTCAATGGACCTATCAACACCCTGCCACCAAAAATCTTCCCGTACCCTCCGCTTCATGGCACAAATGCCTAAATGACCTTTGTGGGCTAAGTCCAAAACCTTTTTATGTAGAGATAAAGGAATGACCAGTAATCCACCCCTGCGCAAAATCCCATCAACCAGGGACAACTCATCACTGGCCCTCCTAAAAGGAATTAACACAGAGGGAAGAATAGTATCATTGGGCCAGCCCACAGCTACAAAATCTATTCCCTTACTAATCTCAACATCCTCAGAGATGGCAAACTTTCAATCAACTTCAGATAAGGCATCTCCAGCATTGGCTATAGTGCTAACAGCACACACCATTTCTAAATGATCAATATCAGGTTCAAAAACATTCTCAGTAAGAGGCAACCTAGATAAACAATTGGCCACGCAATTTTTTCCCCCAGCCACATACTCTGGACGATAATTAAATTTGTTGAGTCTGTACTGCCACTTGGCAATGCGAGGTATGGCCCTTCCACCACCCTTGATGGTAAAAAGATCCACCAAAGGTTTGTGGGCAGTCCTGAGAACAAAACCATTGCCCCACAAAAAATTGCGGAAAAACTGCACACCCCAGCATAGAGCTAATGCTTCCTTTTTGATTGTGGAAAAGGTCGCTTCGGCACCCCGGAGCGTTCTGGAGGTAAAAGCAATGATCTCCTTCCTATTATCCGATCTTTTCTGCATAAGAACAGCGCCAAGACCCACATTGCTGGCATCAGTGGTGACAATGTATCGATCGTTGATGTTCAACAGTTTGAGTGGACGTGCCTGCACAATTGCTTCTTTCAACAACTTGAAATCACACGCACACTGGTCAGATCATGAGTATATCACATTTTTCTTAAGGAGACCACGCAGACACACAAATCTGTCAGAAAAATTAGCTACAAAGTTTGCTTAGTACTCAACTAACCCCAGAAAAGAACGTAGTTGGTCCTTATTCTGAGGGTCGGGTCCCTTTTGAATGGCCTCTAGAAGCTTCATCTTGGGTTCAACTCCTCTTGCAGAAATGTGATGGCCCAAATAATCTACCCCTTCTTGAAGAAATTTACATTTGTCTTTCCTTAATGTTAGCCCACTAGATTTAACAATTTCTAATACGTGCTTGACTCTGACATTGTGCTCTTGTAAGTTTTTTCCGTGAATTAGAATGTCGTCCTGAAATAATACGACTCCCGCAGTGTTCTTAAACAAGTTTCCCATAAGGCGTTGGAACACTGCGGAAGCCGATGCCAAACCAAACGGCATACGTAAATAGCGGATCGCTCCATCAGGAGTCACAAATGACGTGAGGTGTCTCGAGTCTTTGCACAATTCGATTTGATGGTAAGCGGAAGATTTGTCAAGCGAAGAAAAATACTTCGCACCCTCCAAAGTTGACAACATCTCATTGATGTTGGGCAGAGGTTGGCGGTCCACCCATATGCAAGCATTCAGGTTGCGCAAGTCCACACACATTCTAAGAGATTTATCCACTTTGGGCGCTAAAACAATGGGTGACAACCATTCGGACCCCTCAAAAGGTTCAATCACTCCCATAGCACACAACCGCTCCAATTCTTGTCTCAGTTCACTACGCATGCTAAGGGGTACTCTGCGCACTTTGTGTGCAACAGCTCTAGCACCTTCTTTAAGAACGATACAGTGTTGAAATCCTTTGAGCTTGCCTAACTTGCCACTAAAAACCTCAGGGTAACTTTGAATCCAATCACTCTCAACAGACAAATCAGCTGTAACAGTATGCACAGGAGAAACATCAGGAAGACCAACATAATGTTGTTTAGCTTCACATTTGGATAAAACCACATCAGTATGATTGGGATCAAGAATGATTCCGAGCTCACATTGTTCCTGCCATCCCAACAAATTGGCACCTTCCTTCACAATGAATACTGTACCATGTGTACAATCGCCTTTAAATTCTAAATTGCCCTTAAATTTGCCTAGAACCTCTACTCTTTTACTACCATAAGCAAGGATATTTATGGTTGAATGAGCTACAGAAATGTCACCCAAACTTTCAAAATCTTTGATATTAATGAGGGTAAAAGGGGAACCAGAATCAGCAAGAAACCTAATGTTCTTCCCCTTCAAACTTATAGTGCACACAGGAGATTTTCTTCTTTGAGGCTCTACAATGGAAGCAATTTCTACCACACCCTCAGATTGAATAGAGGAAGAAGATAACATCAATAGTTCATAACTTCCATTATCTTCTTCATACTCCACACAGTCCTCTTCAATAGCTTTCACAGTGCGTGACGGTCCCTTGTAGACAACAGTCACTTTTCACATGCGTGCCAGATGTCCCTTCTTCCCACACTTGAAACAAGTTTGATTTATGGCAAAACAAAACTTGAAATTGCCTAAATGGGATATACTGCCACAACGATAACAGGATAGATCCTGTCCTTCTGTTTTAGTTTTAGACAAATTGGGTGCAGGTGGAGCATGAGGAACCTTCGTATTGGCACTCTTGGTTGGTTTGACAGAAGGTTTTGTGCTAACCAGCTTGATTTCACTAGATGATGCAGATGGCGCAGATGCACTCAACTCTTTCATACAGAATTGAGAATGCTCAATGATCCTTGCTAAAATAAGAGCAGTCTCTAAATCCGGATTTTCAGAAGATAAAAGTTTTTCCTGAACTTTCTTATCACATGTGCGTTCAATTAATTGATCACAAATTATTTCATCCTTAAACTCCCTGTAATTGCAGGTGACAGCTAAGATTCTAAGGACAGCAACAAAATCGTCTATGGATTCTCCAGGCATTTGTACATGGTGCAAAAATGTATGACGCTCCAGTACAATATTACGCTTGGGGTTGAATCTTTTATCCAGGGTTTTTACTAGTAAAGCATAGTCATCAACAATTAGCGAATCACCATCATTACCTCCAATAATACATGTTCTTACCAGCTCAAGAGGTAAAGTTTTTAAAATGGACCTCCCTTCAGCACCTAAATTGTAAACAAGAAAGGCTTTTTTTCTTTTTGGAGGTGAAAGTATCAACATCAATCGCCTTAAGATATGCCTCAAACGTCTCCTTCCACTGTGGCCACAGAATGGGAGGAGTACCAGGTGGCTGTAAAAAGGGAGGTGGTGCAATTACTCCATCCATTTGGCGACCTTGCATGGGTGAGTTGCTGCCCTAAAAAGTCACATTCAAATGTTGAATTATATGTCACAAACCCAAAAAATGTAGTCTCCTTCTTTCTTTTTTTCCTTTACTGACACGCAGTGTGCGTATCACTGAAGTGTGCGTATCACTGAAACAACAATAATAATATAATGCGAGTGTTGAATCAGAGTGACACAAGCCGGTATGCGCGTCGATTATCACAGAGATGTAATCTCTACAATGTGACTCCTATCAAGCAGATGTAGCAAAAATAATATAGTCAAATAATCTGATTCAGCGTTGTGCACGCTGAAATTATGCCTGTTGTCAATAACAAATTCAGTGTTGATCACACTGAAACTGTGCCTGTTGAGGAGAGGTGTCGCAACACAAGGCAGCTTAGTACAGAATGTGCGTGCAGATTATCTTGCCCGTTTCAAGGTAACATCAAAACACAGCATTCAGCAGGCCTATGTGTACACCAGTTGTAATGAAGGCGCGCGTCGATGCACGCGCTGAAAACCGCTGATGGAAGCTCGCACGCCACAGCAAGGAAATGGCGAAAGCGAGGCGAGGCCAATAAATTAAAATGATCTCACCAAGATGAAGATCCTCAGGAAGACACACAGCGCGTGTGAAACACCAGCCTCCGATGACTTCAGGGCTTCGCAGAGCTCAATGAACGAAGCGTTGAAGATTCTAATGTTGCCTGGAAGTGGAAAAACCACCACAACGTCCGGCAACTTACGCAGAGGGAGACTGGATACTGGACCAGCCTGTCGCCAGTGAAAGGAAGACAATAGCAGGTATGGCGTGAAGCCCCTTTAATCACGTCCAGCAGAGCAGTCAACCTGGCAGCAACTGCCGTAATTATACATTCTTTGTTCCATGCAAGAAACACTGGTAATAGTATGCCACGATAACAAAGACAAGATATCCCCCAACAGCTACAAAGAACTTAAAATGGTCTGATGGTGAGGAAAAAATCAACGGAACAGGAGGACGATCCTAAATCAGTTAAAGAGATAGGTACTGATGAGGCGGGAAAATAGAGGATCTCAGCATGAGTGACTTGTAGTGTTCTAGAAATGAAGGCCAGGAAACTGTTTTAATGAAGAGATCCAGGGGCATGTTTACAAGGCAATAATGTGGCTTAACTCTGCCTTGTGAATATGACTCCCTTTCACACTGTATTTAGCATGAAAGGTGAGGGAAATGGGTGTTGCGGTAGCCGTTTCACCGCAACAGCCATCGATTTTGACACTGACCCATATTTACAAGGGTGGCTGCACATAAACAATCTTCCCCTCAACACGGGCACCTATGCACTATGGTGCAAGGGTGCAGGCTTTTGTGCTAGGCAGCTAAAGTTAGCACCAGTACAGGGGGAAACGCAGAGCTGCACCATATTCTAGTAAATGTGGTGCAGCTCTGCATTTCTGAAGTGAGCTTTCTTGGCTTAATGACACGCTTCAGCACTTTATAGTGCGATGTTGCAATATAGCGCCCCAGACTCAACTGTAAAGCATGGAACACATGCACTGCAAAGATAAACCATTCGAGAACAGAACATTGGACAGCTAATCCAGGTCCAGATTATATTCTCTCAGATCATAGGGCCATTCAGTGGCGGTTTGCTGTGAGGCAGATGTATACCAGTGTTCATGTGAGGTGTTCCTTGTGAGAAAGAGGTAAACGATAAATAGATTTGGGCTTTGTTCAATTCGTGCAGGGCCGGCATGCTGAAACCTGTATTTTGTTTTCTGCCTAATGCTTCACCTGCATTTGATCTGCACTCACTCAATGATTCATATAAATGTACTAAATCATTACCAAATAGACACCAGCATAGGTGCCACATCAGAAGAGATGTTAATGAGGTGCAGATCTGTGAACTATAACCCAGTCTGCTAATTTACTACTCAATGCACCAGCATTACTTACACTACTCCATTCTACCCCACTCAACTCTACACTACTCCACTCTATGACACTCTACTCCATGCCACTCCAGTGTGCAACACTCAACTCTAACCTGTGCCACTCCACACCCCTCCATAGTAGAGTACTCTCGTCCACTCCACGCCACTCTATTCTACATCACTCCACACCCCTCCACTATACGACACTATACTCCACTCTAGGCCACTCCACTGTACGCCACTCCACTCTACACCTCCCATGCCACTCCATGACACTCTATGGCACTCCACTTCACTCTATGCCACTCAATGGCACTCCACTCTGCTCTACAACACCTTACTCCACTCTATGCCACTCCACTCTGTGACACTCTACATCACTCCACTCTATGCCAATCCACTACAACACTCTACGCCACTCTACTTTACCCCACTCTACGCCAGTCCACTCTGACACTCCATTCTACCATACTTTACTCTAAACTACTCCACTTTGCGATACTCTACTCCACTCAAAGACATTTTATGCCATTCTACTCTACACCATTCCATTCTACCCCACTCCACTCTATGACACTGTACTCCACTCCACACCCCTCCACTTTGCGTAGCTCCACTCTATGCCACTCTACTCCACGCCACTCTGTGACACTCCACTCTACAACACTCTACTCTATGCTGCTCCACTCTATGCCACTCCATGCCACTTAACTCCACTCTATTCTATGACACTCTACTCCAGTCCATGACACTCTACTCCACTCTACAATACTCAACTCCACGTTGACAACTCATACCACTCACTAACGTCAGGTGCGGGAAGTCAATAAGAAATGGGGCAAAAAGTCAGTCCTGAACTGTATGCCTCTGTGAGCTAGTTTCAGTTCTTAGGGCCCAGACTTTAGTCGTAGTTGCCATGAGGGGCCCAGAGTACAAAGTGTATGAGGTCACTGATGGAGAAGGAGTGACACCTCATTGGCGTTCATGATGCCTGTGATAGGGCAAGAAGTGAACCTGTTGAAATGTCTGAAGCCAGTGATAAGGGAATAAATGTGGCTTCATTACAAGATGTGAGGCAAGTGATGTAGAAGGAGACAGACCTCGTTGAAGTGTATGAGGGCATTAATGGAGTAGCAGTGAGACCTCATGGAAGTGCACGAGGCCATTGATGGAGAACAAGCGAGACCTAACTGAAGCATATGAGGACACTGATGGAGAATAAGTGAGACTTCACTAAGATTCCTGACACCAGTTATGGAGAAAAAGAGTCCTAACTGAAATGCATGAGAGACGTGACGAAGAATGGGTGAGACTTCATTAAGGTGTATGAGGCCAGTGATGAAAAAGAGTGAGACATCATTTTAGTGCATGAAGCCAGTGAAGGTGAATGAATGATTCCTCATTATAATGCACAAGGTCAGTGATGGAGAATTAGTGAGTCCTCAGTGAAGGTCATGAGCCACTGATGGGAATGAGTGAGACATTATTGGAGCTTAAGAAGCCATTGATAGAAAATGAGTGAGACCTCATTGAAGGATATGAGGCCACTGACGAGAATTAGTGACACTTCACTGAGGTGTATGAGGCAAGTGATGGAGAAAAAGAGCCCTCATTGAAGTGCCCAAAGCCAGTGATGGAGAATGGGTAAGACTTCACTGAGGTGCATGAGGCCAGTGATGAAAAAGGAGTGAGACCTAATTTTAGTGCATGAAGCCAGTGATGGCGAATGAGCGCAGTCTCATTTGAGCATGAGGCCAGTGATGAAGAATGAGTGAGACCTCATTGAAGTTTATGAGGCCAGTAATGGGGGGGGAGTGAAACTGTTGAACTGTGTAAAGCCAATGCTAAAGGAATTGGGGGCATATTATCAAGAAACGGCGTTAACATTATAACCGCTTTAGCGGCAGAAAACTGCTCCTGAAGCGGCGATAATGGGCTTGATAATACGCCCTTGTGAAATCCCATAGAAGCCCATGTTCTGGTGTGAACATGGGCTTCTATGGGAATTCCCAAGGGCATATTATGAAGCCCATTAACGCCGCTTTAGCGGCAGTTTTCTGCCGCTAAAGCAGTGATAATGTTAACGCCGTGGTTGATAATATGCCCCCTAGTGTGGCTCCATTGAAATGTATAAGTTCGGTGATTGAGAATAAATGAGACCTAATGTAAATGAATGAGGCCATTAATGGAGAATGAGTGAGACTTCACTGAAGTATATGAGGCGATTGACAGATATTGAGTGAGACTTCACTGAGCAGAATCAGGCCAGTGCTGGAGAAAAATTAAACTTCATTGAAGTTTATGAGGACAATGATAGGGGAGGGAGTTACAGTGTTTGATGCCACTGGTAAGGGAATGAGTGTAATTCCATTGGCACATGTGAAGACAGTGATGGAGAATGACTGAGACCTCATTGAAGAGAAGGCAGCCATTGAGCGGGAATGAGTGAGACCTCTCTGAAGTGTTCGAGGCCAGTGATGGTGAAAGAGTAACACCTCATTATACTGCCTGTGATGGCGAATGAGTGAGATCTCAATGGAACTTTAATGGCCAGTGAGTAAGATGGAGTGAGGACCTATTTAAATGCATGACGGCACTGATGAATGAGTGAAACCTCCTTGAAATCTATGAGGCCATTGATGGAGAATGAGTGAGACCTCAGTAAAGAGCATGAGGCCAGAGATGAGAATGAGTGAGGACTTACTGTAGAAAAATAGGCCATTGATGGAGAATGAGTGAGACCTCAGTGATGTTCATGAAACCGGTGATAGGGGAAGGAGTTAAACTGTTGACATGTGTGAAGCCAGTGAGGAGGCCATGAGTGAGGCTTCATTGACGTGCTTGAGGACAGTGATGGAGAAAGAGGGAGACGTCTTTGTTGTGTATGGAGCCAGTTATGGCGAATGAATGAGACCTCATTGGAGCATAAGAGGCCTGTGATGGAGAATAAGACCTCACGCGCCAGGAGAGTCTTGACTAACAGTGCGCGCTATAAATCCATTTATAACATAACATTTCAGTGTCTGAGAATGAGTGAGACCTCATTGGGGCGTATAAGCCCATTGATGGGGAATGAGTGAGACCCACCAGGCGTAAGAGTCCAGTGATGTAGTGTGAGTAAGACCTCGCTGAAGTTTGCGAGGCCAGTGATGGGGGAAGGAGTGTGGCACCTCTGAGATGTATAAGGTCAATGATGGGAATGAGTGACGCTTTATTGACGCGATGAGACAGGTCAGGCCGTTGAGCGGGACTCTATGGAGGTGGGTGACCTGTGGCCATGTATTTACATTTGTCCTTTAATCAGTGAATGTGTGCAGTGTGATCAAACCCAGACATGGTGTCACAGGGCAGGGAGCAGACAGAGGACAGGGTGCAGGCAGAGGACACGGTGCAAGGCAGGCTCGGCGCAGGGCAGCAGGCTGCAGTGCTAATGGTGCATTAGTGGGACGGGGCCACGATGACATGGCGACGAGAGGTTTTAGATATGATGATGGAGGGGGCCGGACTTGTGATTGGAGCCGTGTGTGCCCAGTGGAGGGGCTCGGTGTGAGAGAAGGAAGCACAGACTAATCCTAAAGCAGCTTCTCTTGCTTCTTCTATGCGTCCTGTGGCAGTCAGTGAATATTCGGCAGAATCTGTGGTGGCAGCTTCCCTCCATTACCACTAGTTTCTCATTGCTCCGTTTTTACATAACCTAGAAACCCCTCGTCCACTCGAGTCACCTAGAGTAATTAAGTCGAACCTTTATGGCTCACCACACAGGAAGTGGTAGTCGATTCTAAAGTTATCAAGAATATGGGACTGTAATCCCACACAATAAAATCACTTATTTTATTGTTTTTAAACGAAATGCATCTTTATGATCTCATTTTATTGTACCATTTATATAACGCTTTGTACCCCTACGCGGGCACTGAAGCACATTTTCAGACAGGAAGCACACTGCACCGTGGTGGAGTGTAGGGTCGGCAGGGTTGTATGTGCTGTGGTGCTCTGTTTGAAAGCGTGTTGGTGTTGTGCAGGAGTGACCGGAGAGATGTTCTTACCTTGTCTTGGGGTGCAGCGCTAAGCAGTGTGATGGATGGGCCATTAAAAAGGCCCAGTAATCCGCATGGCAAAATGCACAAGGCAGAGATGCTGTCAGATGGTTAAAATGATGCCAAACAGACAAGAACATGAGTTGTTGACATGAGCAGTAGCCAAGCACCATTTCTAAAGGCAGGGATTCTACCTACTTCATCAGAATGGCACGGGAGTGACAGTTAGGCACACCATAGAAATACAAAACATTGTTGCACCTTTAGTGGCTGAAGTATTGCCCACAAGTGCCTCTTGCACGTACAAATTATTAGTGCAAGTGATAGAAATGAAACTAACCACCCACAAATAAAGTGGAATCCTACTCATAAGTAACACAGGTGCATTTGTTGACATATAGGGCTAGATGTAGGTAATTCTATTTTACCACTTCTTAAATACCGAATTTTACCGATTCGGTATTTAAGAAGTGGTAAAATAGAGGGGGGGATGTAGGTATTTCAGAATCGGTAAAGACCGAATCGTTAAGATTCGGTATTTACCGATTCTGTAAATACCGATTCGGTAATGCCCATTGATTCCTATGGGCATTGAAGCCCATAGGAATCAATGGGCAATACCGAATCGGTATTTACAGATTCGGTAAATACCGATTCCAGCAAGGGTGCAGGGGGTGTCACTTTGACACCCTCTAGCACCCCAAATACAGGCATGTACGCCATGTGGCACACAGACATGCCCTAAGGGCATGTCTGTCTGTCACATGGCATAGGTGTGCATGCACAGATGTGCATGCACACCTAAATTCGGTATTTTACCACACAATAGGATTGTGTGGTAAAATACCGAATTCTGAAGGCCTGTAGCTCTGTAAACAGTGCTACCTACATCTTGGATTTACCGAATCGGTAAAATTACCGATTCGGTATTTTACAGATTTTACAGATTTTACCGGATCTGTAAAATGATGCCCCTACATCCCAAAAACCCATTTACCGGTCGGTAACGGCCGAAATCGGCAGTTACCGGCCGGTAAATGGCCACCTACATCTGGCCTATAGTAACTTGCTTTTTTTTTTACACTGGAGGGGTTTTGTCCTACGTACCCAGGCTGGACAATCAATTATTGTAAAACATATAACAAGTGCCTGGGATCGAATTTCGAACATGGACTGTTTTTTATTTCATAGCAGCCATTAGGTTTTGTTTCTTCAATTCACAAAACACGTGTATTAATTCATACAATTCCTTATTATTTGTTTACATTCATAAATCAATTGTGCGTCACAGGTTTCAACACACCTATATTAAGAAGACAACTGCAGCAATTATTAACAACAAATCAAAACAACAAATGTTTTTTATCAATATGGACTGCATATTGATAAAAACCAAACGAGCCCACTGTGACAAATTAAAAACCAGGACTACATTGATATTATATTCTGGTGTACCTTCTCCCAAATTGTTCTTTTAAACAATGTGTTTACCATTAATTTGTTGTTTTGATTTGTTGTTAATAATTGCTGCAATGATTGTTGAGACAGTTGTCTTCTTAATATAGGTGTGTTGAAACCTGTGACGCACAATTGATTTATGAATGTAAACAAATAATAAGGAATTGTATGAATTAATACATGTGTTTTGTGAATTGAAGAAACAAAACCTAATGGCTGCTATGAAATAAAAAACAGTCCATGTTCGAAATTCGATCCCAGGCACTTGTTACATGTTTTACTATAGTAACTTGCAGCATCTCTGGTTCTTGAGTATCCAATTATCATGGCCTCATAAATGCGTTGGTCAATGTAGCAGGGAATGGACACATTTGAGACCAGCCTTTAGCCGAAACTCTTCAGAAAGCCAATGTGGAAATAGCCACGTGTGACGAGTTAGAGCAACAGCTTTACTAGGTTCCCAGAATACCAAACGTGGGGCACCAAAATGTTGTCCATAGCAGGCAACATTGCCCTGCTGCAGTTGCAACCCCCCTTCCAACCCCCCCCCCCAGACTGGAGAGCATCACTGAGCTAGCTAGCTCTCACTTAGAACAAAAGTGGAGCATTGTATTTTGGTTAGGGTCTATTAGAAATGTATAATGCATGAGAAACTGTAATCCCTGTATAGAAACCTGTCTGTAATGCTCTTAATACTGGTGACTTATGACACACTAGCAGGCACAAGGAGATGATGTACTGAGCGCTGAAACTTTTCAGACACTCACCCCCAGTCAGAGATCTGGGTTGAATCCATCATCATTCTTTAGCTCACTTCGCCACCTCAGTTCAGACCCCGCTATATGCAAATCAGTCTTGAACCTGTGCCTCATGGGAACAGTCCAGCCCAAATGGCCAATCCAGGCCTTCCCTGAAACGGAAACAAGAATCCTGGGACCGGTTTCTGGGTAACATCCTTCATCTGTCATGCTAGCTTGAATCTAGTGGCAAAGTGAGCAAGGGACCCACCTCTGGGTATACCCTGCCAACTTAAGGTGAACAAAGCAAACACAAAGAGATGATGGATGGACCGCTGACATTTTTCAGACACTCACCCCCAGTCACAGATCTGGGTTGAATCCATAATCATTCTTTATCTCACTTTGCCACCTCAGTTCAGACCCAGCTATATGCAAACCAGTCTTGACCCTGTGCCTCATGGGAACAGTCCAGCCCAACTGCCAAGACAGGTCTTCCCTGAAACGGAAACAAGAATCCTGGGACTGGTTTCTGGGTAACACCCTTCATCAGCCAGGCTAGCTTAAATCCAGTGGCTAAGTGAGCAATGGACCCACATCTGGGCATACCCCCCTGCCAACTTAGGGAGAACAAAGCAAACACAAGGAGATGATGGATGGAGCGCTGACATTTTTCAGACCCTTACCCCCAGTCACAGATCTGATTTGAATCCATCATCATTCTTTAGTTCATTTTGCCACTTCAGTTCAGACCCAGCTATATGCAGATCAGTCTTGACCCTGTGCCTGTTTCCGGTCCAGGGAAGACGGCTTGACAGTTCGGGCTGGCCTGTTCCCATGAGGCACAGGGTCAAGACTGATTTGCATCTAGCTGTGTCTGAACTGAGGTGGCGAAGTGAGCTAAAGAACAATGATGGATTCAACCCAGATCTGTGACTGGGGGGGGAGTGTTTGAAAAGTTTCAGCGCTCCATCCATCATCTCCTTGTGTTTCCTTATGACACACCTAGTCACCTGTAATAAAGAAATGAAGTAGCTGCTCATCTGTAATGATTTACTATAAATGACTTCTGATGTCACATTGTCTGCTGATACAACCAGTAGTCAGGATAAAAGGCTAGGCATAATTAAAGCTGCAATTTAAAAAAAGCGAAAACACAATGTGGTTTTTCCTACTCCTGCTTTCTTTTTCTAGATGAACAGGGATCAGCAGAAATGAATTGTTCATGGAAACATGTTTATTTTTTGCTTGTCTTAAGTAATTATAGAAGAGATAGAATCTTTCTGCGTGTTTTGATACATTGCGAGATGCAGTGCTTTCTCTTAATCCGACTTGCATTAAACTGATTCTAATATCTTTTTGCAACAAATATGTAACTGCTTTTTTGGTGTGTTTACTTTTTGCACTAGGGAGTCTACTTTTATTCTTTTTGCATGCATTATATATCTTTCATGTGAAAAAGTAATACGATCACGATAATAACGATATTAGCGGTGCGTGGGAAAGGTAATGGTGTGGTCAAGAATTATAAGGAATAAAGTACTACCCCTGCTGTACATTATAAGGAGTTCCATGACCTTATCAAGAAACTTGGCCTTCGGCCTCATTCCTCTATATGGTTACGGTACTCCTCGATGACTTGCTATATCCGCATATTGTACAATGGGCTGTACTTTGTCCCAAAAATTCCATGATATCTCCAGAGCCACACATTGTAGGATGATGGTTAAAGCATTTCCAGAATCAGGCAGGCAGATTTACCCAATGAAAGCACGACTAAGGAGCAAATGTGAGGATTATTTAGTCTCAAAGAGGGTAATGGTGGTGCCCACAAAGGTGAAGCGATCAGAGAGCAATAAAGGCACATGGGCAGGTTCATTTCTCCTAAGCTTCCAGTATGTCTTGGAAGAGTAGGTGATGCAGTTGTTGCACAATTCAGGGTAGATGAAGTGGGCTGAAGAAGTGCAGGAGTCCTTGTCAATCTTCAATTCCTCAACTCAACATCCATGGAGGTCTCGGTCAGCTGGGCCATGAAACCTTAGAGTGCGTATTAAAACTTAATTCTTGTCTTCCAGATCCAAATTCTGGTGAAATGTCTGTCCTAGCTGGTACTATTGAGCTCTCACCGAGGTCCAGACAAAACCAATCTGCTAGTTCCAAACACTCAATGTTTGTTTTAGATTGACAGGGCTAATCTTAATTCATTGTAATACATTTGTGATGATGTTGATGTAAAGCGCACCTATACCGCTCAGTGCCCGTGTGCTATATAAAACGGTTAAATATTAACTGAATAAAACAATACACCTAAATCCCCTCCACCCTGTCACAAAAACTCGAAAAGGGATTGGACCCGCAATTTGTAATGCGGTCCATAGAAAACCTATATTTCAGTGAAGCACTTAAACATTGTATGTATCAGGGACAGTGTTAACCTCAAAACTATGAGGCAAAGTGTCCCAAGAAACAAGAGTCAAAACAGCATTTCAGTATTTCATAAATATAAAATCAATAAGAAAGGAGTGACTCGAAAAGGAAGTTCAAGGTCAAAAATGTAGGAAAAACGGAGTTATTAAAAAATACAAAGAATTAAAAAAAAACAATGCAGCAACACAACGTTCTACGTCTTAAGTCTTCAGCAAAATCAAGAAAAAATCTGACACTATCCCTAGGCTTAAGAAAGATCTCTCAAAACGATCTGGTTTATCCCATATTCAAGGATTTATATACAGTTTCTTGTATACAAAAGTACAGAAATTGAAAAGTCAGATATGGTCATTTCATCAGCAAATCACATTATTACATTAGCAAACGTCACATAGCCCTGTCACCTAAATACTAACCCGCTATATGAATATTGATTCGCCCTTTCTGACCTTATGTCATCCGGATATGCTAGAACAAACTAGTTGCATAAATAACAGAAGACCAATTTTGAATGAATGAAGTACAGTGTGCGAGCAATTGGGCTTCCTATAACTAATCCTTCGAGAAAAGTTTCATACAGAAATAAACAAACCACATATTTGAAGAACGAAGTGTCAGGCAAAAATATAAACACAGAATGAACCTCATGATAAGGTATCCATTTTGAACAAGATGACGTCGAGGCTTAACTGAGGCCTAGTTAAGCCAGAAAAAACACACTTCTACACATCATGGCAAATCTAATAACCTTATGTCAGTCTATACGTGAGTGAATCAAGCACAGTTCACCTGAAACTTCTGCAGATTTTTAGTAAACTCACAAAAGCTCTAACAAGACCTACGTACTAATAGGTGGCATCGTGAATTGTCTATTTACAGCAGCTTGCAAAATGTCCTGTCTAATAAATATTAATTAAGCCAGTCACAATGTGTGACCCCCTCTTATTAGCTGCCAATGGACGCCGCCAATAGGATTCACAAAGGGAAAGGTACTTCTTAAAATACCTAAGGCGAAATTTGCAAAGACCATTTCCAGACCCAAACTCTGTGATGCACAACATCACAGGGTCTGCGAACACAAAATGCCTTTCAGAAGGTACCAAAGAAAGATGTAATAGTCAGAAAAGTCATTTTGACTTGTAAAAGAGCTTTTCTACCCCTTCTGATTGCAATGGATAGAAAGGGGTATATCAATGGTTTGTGACTAACTTGAGGTCGCAAACCATTGGTCAGGAACTGGCCCCTGAGCTAGGGTGCCAATTAATATGCACAGGAAAAGATGTCTCCTGGGGACAGCTTCGTCCTTGGCAATGATTTTGGTGACTCAAGGTGAGCAGGCAGTGGTCCTGCATACCCAGCACTGCTGTGCTGTTAGAACCTGAGTGGTAGCCTTAACAAAACAACATTGATTGAATATTTGGGGTGAGGTCTTAAAGATGTGGGCTTAATGCTGAGGAAATCTGCATGTTCTACATCTATGTCCAAGGCAGAAGTTCTTTGTGGCAGTGCCAACAGGGATTTTATATACTGAAAGTTGTTGACACCTTTTCACACCATCTGTGTTCCAACCCCCCAAAAATGCTAATCTGTATGTTAGAAAGATTTCGTCACACTATTTAGGACATTCAACCCTTGTTGAGACACAACCTTGATTTGATGCCTCTGGGTGACTGTACATTGATGATCCCCTGCGAAGGACAACCACAACGACTCCTGCAGAAATACATTAGGGGCCCCAAATTTGTGGAACAGCCCCACTAAATGTAAGTATGTTTCATGCTTGCAACACATCAAGTCAACCATAATTGTAAGGAGTAGAAGAACCACACACTCGTTTCCTAGGTGCTACCAGAATATAAATCTATTTAGCCATGCCGTGGTATTGTGTTTGCTGACGTGAACATATCACCTCCCAGTCAGTCACCAGACTCCTCCCAAGTCTTGAGTCAGATATCTCCTGGTTTCCTGTAAGTTGAGGACTGTACAAACACTGCCTGATTTACGAAAGTAACTTAAAGTTTTGAGTAAGTTGACTGCTTTTTGCTATCCACAAGTAACAAAAAAAAAACAACTAGTAAGTCCAGCACTACTCATGGTCAGCCACCGGTACTGCAACACCCTTGCAACCCCCTTGTAATGGAGGTAGGACCTTAAAATAATACCCCATATAGATGCAGTTTATATTTATTATCTAATTATAAAATAGTCAACTTTTAATACCCTTTTTTTGATTTAAAAATAATGTAACAAAATGTTATTAAAAAGTAATTACATCGTTTGAATTCATTCTATACAACACCTTCAAGAATTGTTAAAGCACATTACATTTTTAGGTTTCGCCTGGGGCACGGAGCTTTAGCTCCGCACCAGGAGAAATCTTTAGTTTTCAGTATGGGGGACTTGAATACACTCTCTGTTCCATTGGCTAGCTCCATAAATGGAGGCTAGCCATTGGAACAGAGATCTGTCCGTCATGGCCGGACCAGATTCGTGGGCGTTCCCAAGATTTTTTCCATCTCCGCCTCTGCGATGTCGTCATCGCGGCGGTGGGCGGAGTTTCTTTTTTTTCTTTTTTTAGGGTTTGTTTTTGTCATTCCATGCCGACCACGGCCGCCGGAGGAAGCCCAGGTGAGTGCTTGTTTGAGCGTGCCATCACCATAACACAAGGCAGTCTGTTCCAGGTAACTGAAGATACGAACTCGTGCAGGCCTAGCTCGGAAAGTTAAAGAGAGAGCCGTAAAGCGCCGAGTCTCAACCCTGAAAACGTTTGTCCTCAAAAAGAATGAACTTGACATCAAAGTGGTCCCCTTGCCTCCTCTCACTAATGATATGTAGCGTCTGCTGAGCCTGCAATAAACGTGTTTACGTCCGGTCCGATTGCCGTCATTTTGCGAGCCGGGCCGGGGCTTTGCCGAGGCAAGTCGCAGGAGACCAGCAGCAGCGCGCGCATCCAGGCATTTCCTGACATCCGCCTTCACTTCGCACTTAAGTTGAAGGGAGTGGATCTGATACGACGCCTGGAAAGTCAGGAGCGAAGCGGCTTCACCGCCTCCTCAAATGTGCCTGACAGGAGTCAATAGTGATTCCGTCACGAGGCCACCATCAAAAACTCGCAGATGAAAGTCCAAGGGGATGCTTTCTAGCTATTCCGTACGATATTTTATTGAAAAGGGCTCGAAGCATGCATGTGCCGCAGCAGGACTTTTCTTTTTTTTTTTCTGGTTCATTTGAATCAGTTTTAGCAGCTGGTCTTATAAATGCACTCTCCGATGCCCTGATGCTCTTTCCTTTGCATAAACGGTAGTATAAAGGCAAAAAGCAAGCGAGGAAAGAAGTAAAAGCTCCTTTTTATGGTATAAAAAGAGCGTGCCTTCCTTTGTAGTATAAACGGAATGCCACGTGAGGCCTCAATAGTCCCTCCTGCTGCTTCATATGCACTCAGCAGAGTGCTTTTATTTGTAACCTATATCTCTTATAGTTTACTTCCAGAAGTAAACACGATATGCTCAAAATTGGCCATTTTCATACCTAAGACTCCTGTGTAAAGAAAATACACACTTTGTTCCTCAATAATATTTAAATGGTACTTGATTGTGCTAAAATGTCCAATTATTGTGCTACAGTCGTATCATGAAAAGGTCTGCATAATGTGCCCCTCTGCAAACGACTCTTGCTTATTTCTAAGCATCCTCTGGTCCTTTCGGGATCCCAAGAAGACATCTTTGCCACTGAGTATATTTTCATCTGGTCTACATTTTTCGATTGAGCATGTGTGTAAAATGAAATATTGGCTAAGGTCAAACAATATGTGCACTTGTGAAAATACGTTTTGCACACATTCACAATCTAAATATGTAGTTATTGCACTTTGAAAAACTACACAGCTGAAAAAATACTTGTATGCCCAGGTAAGATGTGGCAAAAGATACGACTATAAAATGCATACGAGGCGATCAGGTAAGGAGCATTTTGTTTATAAATGTGTTTTCACTTTGTAAATTTACGTATTTTGTCCTGTGCCCGTTCCCGCCCCCCCTCCCGCTGTTCGTGCGCCGTTCCCGCCCCCCCCACCCTCCCGCTGTCCTGTGCCCGTTCCCGCCCCCCTCCCGCTGTCCGTGTGCTCGTGGTGCTTGTTAAGAAATGGAGACGAGTGTCTGCTGCACTTCCATGTATTTCGTCAACTGTAGCGTCTGGAAACCACCGCTCTGTTATCGCAGCGCTGCCATCTGTCCCAGAAGTACTTTATTACTGTGATTTATGAAAGATTGTCTCAGTCTGGGGAGCTTTAATGCAGTCAGATGCCGGAGGTGCCCTGTTTACAGAAGTGAGCGGGGCGCAGGCCTCAAGGCAGTAAGGAGTACTGGCACGGTGAGGTCAGTCATCGGCGCGGTGACGATCAAGCCTCACACTGTACACGTCATGGACTGCACAGCATCCGGTTTAAGGGGCCTAGACCTCCCGGATTTGCCCGGACTGTCCCGGTTTTCAAGGGCTGTCCCAGCGCTCTCACACATTTGACGCAACAAAGATATGTCCCAGTTTTGAGAGAGGGTCGGATGAGCGTGCACATTAATCAGTGCTGGGCAGGCTCACGTGTTCACCTCCCTCCGCCTCATTCATGCAGCCCAGCAGGATTTAATGGGCGGTGAATAGGTATCCCGTCCACCACCCCCAAGCCAGGATCATTAGCAGCCTGCTCCTTTGTCTCATCACAAGAGGCAATGTAGGTGTGTGTGTGCGTGCGTGCGTGTGTGTGTGTGTGTTTGCATGGGTGTGTGTGTGCGTGCGCGCGTGTGTGTGTGTGCGTGGGTGTGTGTGTGCATGCACGTGTGTGTGCGTGCATGTATGTGTGTGCATGTGTGGGTGTGTGTACGTGCATGCGTGCTTGTGTGTGTTTGTGTGTGTGCGTGTGTGCGCGTGCATGTGTGTGTGTGCATGTGTGGGTGTGTGTACGTGCATGCGTGTGTTTGTGCATGCATGCGTGTGTGTGTGTGGGCATGTGTGTGTGGGTGTGTGTGCATGTGTGTGGGTGTGCATGTGCAAGTGTGCGTGGGTGTGTGTGTGCATGGGTGCGTGTGTGTGCATGTGTGTGTGTGTGTGCATGTGTGTGTGCATGCATGTGTGTGTGTGTGTGCATGTGTGGGCGTGTGTGTGTGTGCATGCGTGCGTGTGTGTGCGTGCATGTGCGTGTGGGTGTGTGTGTGCATGGGTGTGTGTTTGTGTGTGTGTGCATGTGTGGATTCTCATTGACCAAGATATTGCACTGACAAAGCTACTTCAGTCTCTTTTTAAATCACGTTATTACTTACTGTTTCTATTCATTCTTTGCTTTATTTTCCTACCCTCCACTCTTTTCCTTATTTCCTTTCTCTTTTCCCTCTCTCTGTGGATGCCGGCAGTTCCACATCATAGGCATTTATTATGCTTTGTATGCAAGGGGAGTTCGCACTTGAGTAACTGTTCTGTGTCTGAATAAGTGTGCACTTCTGCCTGCCATTCCTGTGCTGCCCAAATTGTACGCATTCGGCTTTTTATAAACTATTTCTGTACAATCTTGAGCTGCTGCTATCACCACCTGCCTTTTACCTGTTCGTGCTGCCCTTATTTTGCATGTTAGTTAAGCTTACTGAAAACCTTCTCAGTATAAAGGAATCAAAATGATTGACATTGGCAATGCTTGGCAAGTCCCATAAACTTAAAAGTTTGTATGGGAGTTAAGAATTTAACAAGGGTGTTAAAGGCTAAGCCTGGGCAAAATTGAAATCCCTATGGCGAAATTCCTGAATTTTGCATTACGCGAAATAGGCAAAACTTCTCAATTTTGCATTATGCCATTTTGCGTCATTTTCACATACAGGAGACAATTGTGACCCAAAAATGTATCGCAGAGACATTTTCTTTCCTGGCCACTCTTTTGCTTTTGGTATGTTGCATAGCAGTTATGTAGGCGGTATGACTTGGTGTTAAAATAGCAAAAAAAGTGGTTTGCCGTATCTTGCTTGACTAATAGTAATTGAGTTTTATTAACTTCCATGAAATTTAGTAAAACATAATTACATAGTTTAATATAGCGTTAAAATCAGCAAGTGACGTTTTCTGGCTCTTTGTTTGTAGTTTCCTCTCTGCCCCGGGTTTGAATTTTTTTGACACACCAGGGCATGATTTCTGTAGGTTGATGCTGTGGGTACTAAGGTGTATGTTTTTCTTGCTAGTGTGTGGCATGTCTGCAGCCAGAAATGCTTTTGTGCAGTTGTATTCGACATTGGTGATAGGGTATAAAGCAATCTGTTAGGATCCAACTCAGTCTTTTACAACAGCAGCAAAAGTCCAAAACCCTTTTTATTAGGTTCGCAAAAAACTGAGACCTCATCCACACCAGAAGCTGCTCAAAGGTCCGCTCTTCGTGATATCTCCAACTGGAATTCGTCTCTCCATTCATTGTCAGCATTTTATTGATGATACAGTGGTTACATCATCACTAGAGTACAGAACACATCACAGCCCTTTCTCTTGTTTATTTTTTCACCCCATTGGAGCTGCTTTGTTGCCTCTCCTAGGGGTTTTAGAGCTTTTTGCATCAATTTTCATTAGAAGAAAAAAGGTTGTCCTCTTTGGCAACCACTTGATTACAAGCAATTTGTGAAGTTTAATAGATTTTCTGGTGACAACTAAAATGTACTTGCATGCTACAACCAAGTGGCACTTTTGGAGATTGATTACAACATTAGTACTTCTAGAATTACTAAATTGGCAATGCTGAAGGCCTGCAGACCATGATATTTTTCTTTTTAAATATACACCAATGCCCAAAACTTCAAATTGCCCCTTGACAATGTGTGGTTCCTAGTCCCTTGTGTCCCTGCTGATGGGTACTATTGTTGGGGGATCTAGTTTCATATACATCTGCCTCAGGAGACTGTTGTACCCTTTGTCCTTGGGTGACTGTACTTTTGCACAGGTTCTCGTTGTGCTCCCTATAGCAATATCACCGCCAGAAAGCTGGACAAGGTAGACCCCAGAGAGTTGTACTTATTAGACCTTGTTCATCCATTCATGCTCTCACCCACTAGTCCATCAGCCCATCTATCCCCTCACTTTTCCATCCTTGCGCTCAGTCACTCACCCAGCACTCACTTGGCACGTGTTTAATCCCGGGGCCCTCAGGATTGCTGTTGGCAATCAAGCGAGTTGTAGTGTTTTCTGTATTTTGTTGCCAGTGGTAGTGTTTCCTCTATTTACGTGCAAGTGGTAGTGTTTTCTGTTCACAGTCAAATGCTAGGGTTTTCTGTTTAGCCGCAATTGGCAGTATTTATTTTGTTTACGTTCTGGTGGTTGTGTGTTTTCTGTTTTACATTCTGGTGGTTGTGTGTTTTCTGTTTTACATTCTGGTGGTTGTGTGTTTTCTGTTCACAATCGAGTGGTGTGTGTTCTGGTTACATACAAGCTGTAGTGTGTGCTCTGTTTACGTATAAGTGGAAGTGTGCTGTATTAGCGTGTATGTTTTCTATTTGCATGCAAGGGGGGGTGTATTTTCTGTTTAAATTGGAGCGTTGGTGTTTTTTTTGTTTACTAGAATTGGTAGTGTCCTCCTCATATATTAGTAGTAGCGAGTTTTCTGTTTAGGTGGTAATGCAACTTTTTTTTTTGTTGATTTTTTTTTATATCGGGAACTTGACCCAAAAACATTAAAGCCCTTTATATCGTATCAGATTTATTTTTTTAAACCTGGGGAGCCGGGATGAGCTGGAAACAACCCACACCTTCAGTGTGAGAGACATTGTGTATGAGAGACAGCAGTGTCTGTAAGAAAGACAGCAGTGTGTGTGAGAGAGACAGCAGTGGGTGTGTTCAAGGCAGAGTCAGCAGTGTGAGAGAGACAGCAGTGTGAGACCTTTTATTTATGTTTTGGTTTTTGAAACATAAATAAAACGAATTATTTACAATGTCAATAGCATAAACTTGCTTAAATACGTGACCTATTGCATTGAAAATGCAATACAAATCGCATTTGCGAGAGATTAAGCTATTGCCATTGTAAATGACAATGCCATTTATTTATCTGTTTTCAAAACCAACACATAAATAAAAAGTTTGTCATTCACAATGCCGATAGCTCAAACTTTTCCAAAGGCGAAACCGTTGCTTTGTAAATGCTTGTTTTCTTTAGTTGGGAATTACATTTTTAATTTAAACATCATAAAAAATATTTTTTATTTAATTTAATATATTTCCATTAATTAAGGTTTTAATTACAAAATAATTTACTAGTGCTGTCAATTTTTGTTAATGTTGTTCTAAATCTAAAATAAGTATATCAAATAAATTTACATTAATATTTAACATAAAAGTTGTTTATGCTGCTGAGGGTGCTGTGTACTGTCAGGTGCATTCCAATGAAATGTGCAATTTTCTAATGTCCACAGGGAAGTTGTGGTGGCTTTAGACATAAGTTTTTTTCTAGATTTTTCCTGGTGGTGACGGTCATTGAAAAATGGCTATATGTTCGCCCATCTAAATTGGGCAGGCAGGCAGCCATATAGCCAAACCCCCAACGACACTTACTCAGTTGAAGGAGTTTGAATGATACAGAGACAGAGTAGTCTCTGCCATCATCAGAATATGGTTCCCCCGAATTTAAATCAGATGGGTGGGCCATAGTCTTGGTCGGGAGGAACCTCCATTGCAAAAAGGTTTCCTCTCTGCCAAGATATAAATCAGGCCCTTAGTATTTATAGTTTGAAGTACAACATCTATGCACAGTAGGATCTCACAAACCTAATTGACCTTAAATATCCAGAGTTACTGGGCTCTTTCTGAAGTGCTTTGAGCAGGTTCAAGCTTGTATATACTAGGTAGTTACACATATAATGAGACTTCATTGGGGTGAAGGAGTAGCCTCTGTATAAATTACTATGTTCACTAGAAAGTCTGGACTTAGTAGCAGCTTGATCATGTAATGTCATTTCAGTGTACTGAGAAACTGACTTCTCTGTAAAGAACTGAGTCCAGGGTGAAGATTGTGCGTAGTAGGAGATTGCCTACATGATGAAGATTGCCCACATCAGGCTTCTCCGACCAGTAGTTCGTAAGCTACTGGTAGCTTTCCAGTTTCCTATAAGTAGTCCTCCTGTGTTCAGCCTAGCCTACTATATTAGAAGCTTTGATTGGTTAAATTAGTATATGTGTATCAACATTGAAAAACATATATTTGAGATAACACTCTGCATTTTTTGAACTCATTAACTGATGCTTGGGGAAAATAGTTGAATATCCAAAATATATTTATATTTTTTTATGTTTATGTTTATGTCGGTTTATATAGCGCCAAGTCACTGACAGGTCTCAGGGCGCTTTTGACCGCAATGACATCACAGCTCGGGCAGCAACAGGAGGCGAGCTAGGTCTATACTGAGCTCAACGCTGTTCTAAATAGAGTTGTCTTCAGGGCTTTCCTAAAGCAAAGCAGATTTCCTTCCTTGCGAAGAGCTTCCGGCAGCTCATTCCACATTTTGGGCAGTAGGACCGAAAAGGATCTCCCTCCTTTTGTTGCTAGCCTGAACCGAGGACATACCAGCAACTGAGCCTCGGAGGACCTTAGGCTTCTTTCGGGCCTGTATATAACTAGTCTTTCCTTGATATAGGAAGGGGCTTGCCCATAGATGGCCTTGTGGGCTATGCAGAGGCTCTTGAAAGCCGACCTTTGCGTCACTGGTAACCAGTGAAGATTCAGCAACAGCGGGGATGCATGTGATCTCCTTGGAAGTCTGAAGATTAATCTTGCCGCATCATTTAAGACTACCTGCAGTCTATTTGTTAAGGCTTTAGGTAAGCCCAGGTAGAGCGCATTTCCGTAGTCCAGCCTCGACAGTATGGTGGCAGAAACTATCGTGCGGATCATGGACTGGGAAAGAAGTGGAACAAGTTTGCGCAGTTGTCTTATGATGCCGTTACAGGTACCTACTACCGCAGAGATTTGATTGGTCATTGAGAGGGCGCCGTCTATTCTAATGCCAAGACTTTTGACCACGATTGCTGGCTTAGGGGTGGGCCCTAATTCCTGGGGCCAGTAGAGGTCACACCAGGGGGAGCAGGTGGATGACACAATTAACACCTCTGTTTTCTCGGGGTTAATCTTCAGGAGATTCCTGGACATCCAGTTGACTGTGTACCTAAGAATCTCCTGTGCCAGCGACTGGGCCCTTACGGTGTCATCTATGCTCAGCAACAACTGGGTGTCGTCTGCATAGTTGAACACCCGACAGCCCATCTCAACCAAGGTGCTTATTAGTGGTTGCAGGTATAAGTTGAACAATAAGGGGGACAAGGCAGAGCCTTGGGGTACCCCACATGTCAGGTCTCCTGCTCCTGATACCTCCTCTCCCAGCTGAATCCTCTGGGTTTGCCCGGACAAGAAGGATTCCAGCCAGAGGTAAGCAGAGCCCCGAAACCCAAACCCGGCCAACCTATCCAGGAGTATGGTATGGCTGACGGTATCAAACGCCGCTAATAGGTCTAAAAGTATCAGGGCGCTTGGTTTCTTTCGGTCAGCCAACCCTCTAAGGTCGTCCAGCACCGAGAGCATGACTAACTCGGTGCTATGGTGGGCACGGAACCCTGCCTGCATCTCATGGAGCAGATGGTTAGACTCCAGGAACGCAGCCAGGGACTTCAAAACATGCTGCTCAAGCACCTTGGATAGAAATGGGAGCTGGGAGATGGGCCGATAGTTTTTTAATACTTTGGGATCGGCCCCAGCTTTCTTGATTAGGGGCTTCACTCGGGCCTCTTTAAAGCTAGCTGGCAGCTGTCCCGTGTTCAATGACCTATTTAGCATGGACAGAATGCGTTCTTCTAGGCTGAGGCGGGCTAGGCGAAACACACTAGGGGGGCATGGGTCGGCTGGAGAGCCTGACTTTGTTTTCCTCATTAAGGTGTCTAGGTTCAATGAATCAATCGGGGGAAAACTAGACAAGTACATTCCACCTGGAGTTTTAGCAGGATGTAGTTCAGTGGAACCAACTCTGGTACTTGTTATTTCTTGTAAAATACCGTCGACCTTTTCTAGAAAGTATTTCTGAAAGGTGTCGCAATTGAGGGTGGTCTCAGGGGGTCTTAAAGTTGATATGTGACAGAACATTCATGTGATGCTGGGGAGACATATTACTAATATTTTTACTTTGGCAATGAGGGCCCTGAAAGTCTGTTATGCATTACCAAGGTAATAATCTAAACATTTTTTCATGTTACTGCTGGCAACCCTGCCTATTGAACCATGGTGATCACTGCTTGTAATATTGCATAGGGTTCCCATTAGCATAATGCTGTCACTATGACAAAACAATAATATTAGTAGCTCTGGATAATATTTATTGAACTTAAGTAGCTCCTATTGCAGAAAAGGTTGGAGGTACCCAGCCCACATAATGGAGGTTCAGTGTGGTGAAGGAGTAGCCTCTGTGTAAAGAGCTTAAAACAGAGTATAGTCTGAGCGTCGTAGAGTTTAAAGCATGGAATGATGATTGTGTGTGGTAAAGGACTGGCCTATCGCTAATAAATACTTTACTGGGGAGAAGACTGTACATAGTAAAATTGTAGAGGTTTACCAATATAATAGGGCCTGCTTATGATGAGAGAATAGTCCCTACATGAAGAGCAGTATATATGAGAAAGAGTATGCATAGATAGACTTGTGCATGTAATACACTTTGAATGTCGTGAAGATCTGGCTTTGTATGAAGAGCTTTCTGGAGAGAAAAGTCTATCAGCCTGATTCATCAAGCTAAATTGCACTCGCAAAGGGCAAGATTCTCAGAATCTTGCCTTTTGCGAGTGCAATTTTTGCATTTGGGATTCATCATCCCAAATGCAAAAATCGCTATTTAAGAATTCGCATATTTGCGAGGAATTGGATTTAAGGAATCTCTAATAGAGATTCCTTAAATGCAATTCATCAACCAATTAGAAATTGCGAAATCGCAATATTTGGTCTCAATTTACCACCAAGTCTGACTTGGTGGTAAATTGCGAAAATAGTGTAAAAAGCACTTTAGTGCATTTTTTTCTTTTGCATGTTACACACACACATGTCCTTTGGACATGTGTGTGCGCAACACCTGTTCAAATGTGCATTTAAGGGGTGCTACAGGGTGTCCTTTGGACACCCCTGGCACCCTTAAAATCGCTATCTTATTTGCGAGTAGCAAATTGCTACTCGCAAATAAGGGATACTCCCCATTCATTCCTATGGGCCTTTTGGCCCATAGGAATGAATGGGGAGTTATTCCTTATTTGCGAGTAGCAATTTGCTACTCGCAAATAAGGAATGTGTAGGAATCGCTATTTATTTAACAATTCCTACATGAATACCGTTTTGCGAGTCCTCAATAGCGAATCGCTATGATTCGCTATTAGGGGCTCGCAAAACGGCCCGTTGATGAATCAGGCTGTATCTGTTTTAGAGGCTTCACTGCCTAATGTGGTTTGACTATGCTTAGGTAATCACTATGACCGTGATTACCTTCAATCTACAGAAATCAGTAGTTCAGTGAGAAATATTAAATACTATCATGTGGGCTTTAAAACATTATGTTTTACAAGATCACTTGCAACTGTTACATTTAAACACTGAAAATACTTAAACAGTCTTTTTGTGTGTTCTCGGATCATGCTCTTACACTGAGTGGATTCTTAAATGAAATATAAGAACCGGAACGTGCCCAGCACTGGCAACATATCAAAGAAATGTTTGTCATCCTTGAACTATGAGGAATAAAGTATGTCGATTTTGAAAAAAATACATTAATACTGTGTATGTCAAACTAAAGAAATTGTAAAGAGCAAATACTGCACTTCGCTATCAGTCACTCTTCTTCACAATACATTCCTTCAATTTCTAGGTAGCAAAAAGCAGATCGTTTATTGAAGAGCTCTATGTACTGTGTCCTACAATAGCATTCAACAGTAATTAATGAGTCCATCAAGAGAAAAGGGAGGCCTAAATGGGTGGCCACCCTTGCTAGGTCCCGTGATGACATAGATACACAACATTTACAATATGTTTCGCTGTACACCTATGTTAATGCAAAGAACTCTACCCTTCCTAGAACTTTTGTTCCAGAAAAAGGAGACTGGAATTGGGTAGTTTGCATGGTAATGTTTGTTTATAGGTAAGACTATTGTTATTACATTCAGTCCAGCCAAATCTATTTGCTAAATGGACTGCATAGTGAACTGAAAAATACTTTGTTCCTCATGAAACATGATGGCAACGGTAGTTTTGGTTTTTCCAGGCAGTGGTATATGACCAGCTTTTAAGTTAGACATATGTGCATTTATTTAAGAGCTATCTGCTCTACACCTTTGTAGCATTAAGATGACATATTTACTGCTTCTGAAAACATCTGCTCTACAGTTTGAAAGCGTATTATTTTGCAAAGCTTTGCTTATTCGTATTTCAAATGGCAAATAATTACAATCTTGCATGGTAAGATGCAGAATTCGCTCTGAATGAATATGAGTTGTTGATGAATGCTGACAATTCTTACACGTGCTGCCAGGAGTAGCTGATTCCCAAAAATTTATTTATTGAAATATGATCATTTTTTAGAGTACCTATCAATACCAGTAGACATTCTTGAACATCTTCTTGAGTATTTAATTTAAATAGTGTTATACAAGTACAGATGCTCACACAGTGATGTATACCCCTCGCAAAATGACACACGCTTCTCGGATCGCACTGCATGACGATGCTGTGCACAATGGCCTGCCTCCGTTTAGTTCAACTTGCTGATTTACTGAAGGTAACTGTAATAGGACATCTACTGCAACTTTGCAGTTACAGTTCACTCCAGGAACATTTGAAAACTGTGATCCGACCGTAGCCTGTGCTCTTTCTAATTTTAACTTTTTGTTCACCTCTTGCTTTACTTTACCTTCCTTTGTACCTTTGTACCTTTGGTTTACTCAGAGGTTTTACTAAAGTTATGCAGAGAGACTAGCATGTTTGTGAAGAGCTCTGCACAGGATAAACATGTGTGTAGTAGCTTTGTGCCATATAACTGGGCTTGGTTTTGGTAATGAACTGGCCTCTCTGTGAAAAGCTCAATGCAGGGTGAAAGTGTATGTAGTAAGGGCTTGACCAACTAGTGGGGGATTTCAGTAGTGGGGGACTGGCTTCTCCGTGAAGACATCAGACATCAGTACTGGGTGAAAGTTGTATGCAGTAGGGTCTTGGCCCCATATTGGGGTGTAGGAGTACAGAGGGTCTGGTGAGTCATTTAACAGCTCTGCACCGGGTGAACACTGTGCGCAGTATGTGTTGCCACATAATGAGGCTTGGGGGTGATGAGGGACTGGCCTCTCCATGAAGAGCTCTGAGTAGCGGGGACCCTGTGCATAGCAGGGTACTGGAGACATACTGGGACTTGGGTATCTTTGTGTAGAGCTCTGTGTAGGTTCACAGGTGTACATATTACACACTTAACCATGAAATAGGCCTTGCTTGTGGAAAACAACTGGCATATCTTTGAACACCTAAGTGCACAGGGAAAGCTGTGCGTAGTAGGGCCTTGCCCAACTAATGGTGGGTGTGTATTGTAAAGGGCTGGCCTCTCCATGAAGAGCTCTGTACTGAGTGTAACCTGTCTGTACTAGAGGCTTTGCACCATAATGGTGGTTGAGTGGGATGAGAGACTATCATTTTCCTTAAGTGCTCTCCCCAGGTTGACGATTGTGCATAGTACATGTTTGGCCATTTAATGGGGCTTGGTTGTGATGTGGGACTGACGTCTCTGTCAAGAGCTCTGTTCAGAGTGAACACTGTAGAGAGCAAAATCTATGTGTAGTGTAGGCATACCCATATAATGGGGCTTGTTTGTGGTGATGGGCTGGCCGTTTTGTGAGTAACAATGTAAAAGGCTAAGAGCCTTATTAAGAGTTTGGCAGTCCGACTGCCTTAGGACCGCGTCCGCCCCCGCCAGCAGCCCATGGCACTGGCGGTCCAAAGAACACCATATTACAAGTCGGGGCTGGCAGTGTGGAGGCGGGGATTTGCAGCAGTGGTGAGTACTATTACCAAATATATCGATGCCTGCATGTGCATTTCGACTGCATATGCGTTGCATGCATGCATATGCATAATAAATGTGGGACAATACCATATACCAATTACCAGGGTTTGACCCATATGTGGGCAGTCTTAGCAATGGGTATATGGTACGAAAAGGCCTCACCTGCAGATATCTGCACACAGAGACATAATCCTCCGGGTGAAGATCCTGCTGTGAAGGGGGGACCTGGAGAAAGGGATCCATGTTGGAATCTGCCTGGGAGAAGAAGAAAGGGGTGAGTCTTTGTTGGCTATCGGATGCACGGAACGACTGCGCCTTATCACAGGTGCCGGGGACTTGCTTCATCCGCTTGATGGGTGAAACACTGATCGGGTGGACATCGGGTTACACTGAGGGCGACGTACATCCTTCACCTCCTGTCCCCGTTTTTTTGGAATGGTGCCCTATTTTAGGCAACGGAGATGCGGTAGTTTTTGACGCCGAATATTGGGAGGGGCTTTTCCAATGACCACTGAGCCTATTGGGCAAACATTTAGAAATATGATTCACTAATATCGAGGTAACTTATCTATGAATCCAGCTACCCTTAATTGAATACGGTGCTCATAAAGAGTTTGAACGTGAAATTGGACCACTATCCGGGATTTGGAAAATAGTGGTTTTCCGCCAAATATATTTTCTACTGGTTTTGTTTCTACGTTTGGATTAGATATTAGGAGGACCGGTTTTTTTGAGGAGGATATTAGCTATTGACCTTTGAATAAGGATACTACTCTCAGAAGCATCATCTGTGCTGACTCTTGTGACTAGCTGCGAGAATGTGAATATCTGGGATAACCCAACCTTGGTGACGCACTCTAGTGAGGACTGTCGTTTATCTGTCTCAGATCACTACTATTTAGGTGCTCTCTGCTTAAGCCCTGACGAAGTTCCCGTGGCACTAGGGGAACAAAAGGCGTTGGCTGTGCCGTTTTTATGAAAAGAATGAATACAAATAAAGAGAAGAACTTTCAAAAAAACTTTTCGCTCAACTGACTTTATTGGAGTGTACCTTCCTTTTCTTATGAACATTTTGTTTCTTATACATCCTCTGGCAGCGGGTGTTGGGAGAAGTTGCACCAAAATATAATTGGAACTGATGGAATCGATGTGCTTGACCTTGGTCTGCTCCTGTGCTTTTTGTACCTTACCCCAAATCCTTGTTCACCGCCACTGTGAAGAAGGATGGTCGGACACCTGTGGTCCGCTCGTAGAACAGACAACTCCTAATATGTACAACGGTGCAGCTCCCCTGTACCACCCTATGGTGGCTGCTTTTCCCCGATCGCAAACCCGACGGTCGAAGGTCTGCAGGCGGTCCAGCGGCAGTCTTTGCAACCCTGATGCACCAAACTCATAATACGGCGGTCCAACCGCTGAGCTCACTGTTCTCGGACCGCCACAGAACTAGCAAACTCATAATAAGGCCCTAAATCTCTACATTAGAGGGGCTAGAGCATGTCAGTGAAGTTAAGTGTATAAACTATAAATGGTACCTATGTGAACAGTTTCACACAGAATTAAATATCTACCTTCTACGCAGTTTGCCACCTAAGGAGCCTTGAGGGTCTAGATAGTACACTTTGATTAAAATAATATTGATGTAGACATTTTGCTGACAGGAATATCAATTTTAAGAGGTGAGTAATGTAGATGTCCAAAATATCTATGTTATTAATAGCATTTACAAAAATTTGTATGTTGTAAATATCGTTTACAAATCTATTGGTTTATAATATCGTATTTTATTTATTTTAATGTATTTTAGTATAGGTTTTAATTTTATATGTTATAAATTGTTTGTATAATTATTATTAATGTTTTTTAATACAGTTGGTAGATTTTTAGTTGTATGTAAATTTAATGTAACTGTTCATTATAATTTCTAGTGTCATAGTGTTCTGTAGGGTTGTAGGGGTACAGGGTGGGAAGTGCATTATTTATAATTAATTAACAATACCTTAATTATCATTAATTATTTAATTGACAATTATGTAAATTAGGCAATTACATTATTTTTATTTTGAAGTTGAGTTGTAGCTGTGGGTTGTGGGGTTTGTAGTTGAGCAGGGTGGGAATAGAATTAATTATAATTAATTAATTTCTAATTAATATGAATTAATTAATTTCTAATTAAGTATGTAAATTGTGCAATTAAGATATTTTTGAAGTTATATTTCAGGTGTGGGTTGTGAAGTTTGTAGGGGTACAGGGTGGGAGGTAAGTTAATTCTGAATATTATTAATTACAATATTTGTTAATTATTTAATTGCTAATTAATTATGCTAATCGTGTAATTAAATCATTTTTAAAGTTATGTTTTAGGTGCAGGTTGAGGGGTATGTATAAGTACAAGTTAGGTTGGGAAGTAAATGAATTATAATACATTAATAATTAATATTTACTCATAATAATTGTTTAGTTGATCATTAATTATGTAAATTGTGCAATTAAGCTATTTTAAAGTTATATTTCAGGTGGGGGTTGTTTTGTTTGTAGGGATAAAGGATAGAAAGTTATTAAAATAACTAATTAATTATTAGGCAAGTATTATTAACGGTTATATTGATAATTATGTAAATTGTGTGATTATTATAGTTTTTAAGATATATTTTAGGTGTGGGACAAATAGGTGTTTAGGGATATAGAGTGGGAAGTTAATTAAGAAATAGTTTTTGATCATGATTAATTTGTTGTTAAATATTTATTTGATAATTATGTAAATTGCAAAATTATCATATTTGTTAAGTTATATTTTAGGGGAGTGTTTTTTAGTTTGTATAGGGCGGGGAGTTATTTAAGTAATAATTAATTTAAAACTATTTATTCATTTATTACACATTGTGTCATTTATTTTGTAAAATATTAATTATGCTATGCTTTTTAATTTCAATTACATTTTTATTATTGGCTGTTATGATTGGGAGAACATAGGTCCTCATTACGATGGACGACAGACTTTAGTCCATCCGCCATCGATACGGATTTGGGACCGGCCCACAATCCTGATCAGGATGTGACCACCACCACAGCGGTCGCAACACCTATATTTTGCATTGTGGAGGGGATGCGGTCAGCAGCCCCCGCCACAATGCAAAATAGAGGGTGCAGACACATCCCCACAGTAGGTGGCAGGCACCCTGCGGTGCCTGCCACATGGGGCAGGGATATGTATGGGTGCACCATAGGTGCCCCCCCAGGGTACATGTCCCTGCACCTGGGATTGAGGGGACCCGCTACGGACCCCCAAATCCATTTCCGCTCTTCGTTTTGCTGCGGGTTGTCTGCCGCAAAACGAATGGAGGAAAGGGATATCATAATCCCTACATTGGCCAATGTTTTGTTCCAACAGGCGGTCGGAAAAGATTTACCTATAGGAACCGTGGCTGTTGGTCTTTACGACCGTGATGCTTAACCAGCGATTCCCCCCGCCTTCATAATATGGCAGGGGGGAAACATCAGTACAATGGCGGTAGACCCGCCACCGACCGGCTAGCGGTAGCAGGCCCTCCGCTATCGTACTCCCCCATAATGTGGTATTTTAATGAAATAAATATTATTTGTTTTAATTAATTATTAAAAATTTAATAATTATGTAATTTGTTTAATTTTTGACAAAATCTCGACATACAATTTTACAATTTTAATATTTACATGTATTGTTATTTGATAGAGTTGTTAAAATATGTTATTTGATTGAAGTGAACTGCTCTCTCTCTACTGTTGCACCGACTGGAGTGGGAATAGTACATTTTGTTCCTCCTGAGTCCAAAGATTTCCCTACTGTTGCAGAGAAAGGAGTGGGAATAGTAAATTTAACCCCTTCTGAGTACATCACTTTCGCTACTGTTTCACCGACTGGAGTGGAAATAGTACATTTTACCCCTCCTGATTTCAGCATTTTCCCTACACTTTCATCCACTGGAGTGGGAATAGTAAATTTAACCCCTACTCTGTTGAACGCTTCCCCTGTTGTTGCACAGACTGGAGTGGGAATTGTAAATTTTACCACTTATGAGTCCAATGCTTTCCCTACTGTTGCACTGACTGGAGTGAGAATAGTAGATTTTACCCCTCCTGAGTTCACCATTTTCCCTACAGTTTCATCCACTAGAGTGGGAATAGTAAATGTAACTCCTCCTGATTCCAACGCTTTCCCTACTGTTTCACCCACTGGAGTGGGGAATAGTACATTTTTGCCCTTTCTGAGTCCAATGTTTTCCCTACTGTTGCATATATTGAAGTGGCAATAGTAAATTCTACTCCTCCTGAGTCCAAAGCTTACCCTACCGTTGCACAGACTAGAGTGGGAATAGTAAATCTAATCCCTCCTGAGTCCAACATTTTCCCTACTGTTGCACAGACTGGCGTGGGAAAAGTGAATTTAACCGCTCTTGAGTCCAACGCTTTCCCTACTGTTGCACAGACTGGTGTGGGAATATACATTTTACCCCTCCTGTGTTAAACACTTTCTCTCACATTCTCCCTCCCACCCTTTTACCCTACTCCCTTTCCCCCTCTATGCTCCATTTTCTTGTCCCCTTCTTAAGATTCTTCCATTGAGAACTAGCTATTTGGCCGAAGCCCGGTGGAGCTACCTGATAGCTATAGAGGATATGGTCTGTGGACTTCCCCCTCGGCCGTCACCTACCCAGCCAGATTTTGGGCAGACTCTACCTTGTCTCACCATCCTATTTCCCTCCTACCCCTTTACCCTACCCCCTCTCCCTTTTAAGCTCCTTTTATCTCGTCTTTACGCTCTTGAAATGCTTTTCTTGTAACTGGTAACTGATGTAATTTTGTAACTTTGTGGAACCTCATGTAAAGCGCTCTGATACCTCTGGGTCTAGCCAGCGCTATATAAAACTCAAATAAATAAATAAATAAATAGATGGTTTTGTGAGTGGCTGTACAAGTGAGTGAGTGGGTATGTGAGTACTTGTATGGGTATGTGAGTGAATGTATGGATGTGTGAGTGGGCATAAGAGAGGTTGTATGGGAGTGTGAGTGGCTTATGTCATTTGAGATGTCATCAGAGATGTCATCAGTGATGTCACTGACCATGTAATGAGTGATGTATTGTGTAATGAATATGCATATATAAATTGCCAAGTTAGATTACCCAGTATAGCTAGGTCCGCACCTTCATAGGAAATATGTTTTTTTTGTGTTGTTAAGCACCGTTTGACCAATCTTCACAAAACATTATTTTCAAAGTGCTCTTTTTTCCCTACTTTGTGCATGGAAAGTTTCCAGTTGATCTGACAAGGGGGAGGGGGGAGTTGACAGAGAAAGGAGGGTCCCAAAACACAAAACACCCAAGCATTTTCCAAAGACGTTTTTAGACAGGGTTACAGCAAAAACTGCTGAATGGAATAACACCAAATGCGACAAGAAGCTAGATCTTGGTCCAGAAAGTGTGCTTTTTGTGATTTGGTGTAACTCCGCTCAGTAGTTTTTGAATAATTAAGGACAACAATATTTGTATCTCTGGACCGTTGGGTTAGAGGGACTCTCACAAGAGGCCCTCAAACCCAATTGTAAAAATAGAGAGTTCTGATTGGCCCGAATTGGCCAAAGGGAAAAAAAGCACCCTGGGCCAATTCGCTCCTGCGGGAGTCAGACTCTTGCGAGACCGAGAGATCTGACTGGCTGCCAGCAACATAAGAAAGATTTTGCTGGCAGCCATTACAGGGCTCGGGGACTTTTTTCCTGCCCTGAAGTAAAACATAAAAAATAATATAAGGGGGCAAGGTAGGAATACTCTGTTCCCCTAGGCCCTGTGAGGGACACAGAGGGATGCCCCGCAGGGCCACCCAAAAAACAATCTGTTTTTTTCTGTTATCCCGTGGGACTCTCACAGTATTGCAGCAAAAAGAAAAAAAATGCAGCCCACCATTTATTTTTAAGAATACGGGGGGAGGGCATGAGTAGGCCTCCATTCCCTAGCCCATTTTGGACCCAGGGAACCCAATCCCCCAGAGCAAGGTATATTATTTAAGGGCAGGGGACATGTGGCCCCCCTTTCTCCCAGAGCAATTTTTGGCCCTGGGGGCCTCATCCCCAGGACCCAATGTATAATAGTAGGGGAGAGGTTGCACACCCCCCTGATCCGCTGTGACCTGGGGCTCTATCCCCAGAGGCCCAATATATAAATTAAGGGGACCACATGACCCCCTCCCCCAGCCTAAGGAGGACCCTGATATCCCATCCCCTGGGCAAAATTCAAAATGAAAGGGTAGAGCATCCCACCAGAGCCTTAAAAAAGCCCTGGTGACATCACCCCGCAGGACCATGTGCCCCCACTCCCTGAGCCTTTGATGGCCTCAGGTACCACATCCACTAGGGGCTTACTGTGTACTACCTGGGAACCCACCGCCGGAGCACAGTAGTTTTCCTGCCGGGATTACCACGAACAGAGAAACATGAGTTTCCTGCCGTCTGGCGGGAGCATTTTCAAAATGCCTGCTAAATGGGAGAAAATACTAAGGGCCCGATTACGTGTTTCAGCAGTGCGAGGGGGGGGGGGGTGGTACTCCACCGCTGCGCCCCGCACCACCTAGACTCGCCGCCGCCCGCAAGATTACCAGTTATTTGTAGTCTGGCGGGTGGGCGGGGTGCCGTTCCCACGGAGGTACATTTGAAAAAGGCCCCACAATGGAAATTCCTCACAAGTTTCATGCACAGCAGGAACTGTTTTGCATGCACACAGGGGACCTCTAGACTTCCAGGAAATGGTTGTTCCCTGGTGGCTGCAACAGTTCCTGGACTGTCCGATTGCCTAACTTGTAATGGGGCAGTCGGACCACTGGTGCGCGGTGTCTGGACTGCCGCCAGCATGCCACGGAGAGTCTAGCATTCTTTTTGACCGCCAAACTCGTAATCAGGCCCTTAGTCTGCTCACAGTGTGCAAGAGATTTTAAAATGTGTTTTGTTTCCCTGTCCGCACTGATGCAGACAGGGAAACAGAAAACATATTGCTCCTGCCCAGAGGGAGCACTATAAATGCAGCTGCTCCCTGACGGTGAGAGCGATGCCGCTCGGCTGGGGCATATGGTATGTGGGTGCCTTCAGTAGGCCCCAGGGCACCCACCTCTGGCCCGGGGGATGGGGTTCACAGGGCCTAATGAGGCTCTGGGAAGGAGGTCAAATGGCCCTTCTCCCCTTTTTAAGTACATTGAGCCATGGGGGATGGGACCCTAGAACCTGAGAAGGCTCGGCGAGAAGGTCCAATCGGCCTTCCCTCCTCTTTTGAAACAAATACCGCACTGGGGGTGGGGTCCCCAGAGCCTAACGAGGCTCTGGCAGGGGGTGCCAAGTGGTCCCTCTCTCCATTTTAAGTTAATTGGGACCCAGGGGATGGGGTCCCCAGGGGCAAACAGCCTTGACCACTAAGCATGAGCTACGTGTGGCTGAACCACGCAGGCGGTAGCACACACGTTTAAACCACGAATATGCCTTAGCCACGCATATTCATTGTTAAGGCATGTGCGCAGTCGAGTTGCTGCTGCCGGGTGGAAGAGCAGGAAGAGGAAGGATTGGGGTGAGGAGGAGAGGTAAGACCGGTTTTGAGGGGGTAGGGGGTAGTTTGTAGTGGTTGTGAGGTAGTTTTCAGGGCTGGGAGGGAATTTGGGTTGTTTACCGGGATGACGGGGATCAGGAGTTTTAGGGCTCAAGGCAGGAGCTGGAGGTGGGGGTAGATTATTTGGGTTGGGTGTAGTTTTGGGGTGGTTGGGTAGTTGTCAGGGTTGGGGCAGGAGTTTTAGGGCTCAGGGCAGGGGAATGGAAAAGGGCAGTTTTCAGGTGGAGGGAGCAGTTGGGAGTTTTTTTGGGCTCAGGGCAGGGGACGCAGGTGGGGGTAGATTATTTATGTTGGGGGTAGTTTTGGGGGATTGGGGGTTGTGGTAGTTTTCAGGGCTGGGGTGGGGAGTTTTAGGGCTCAGGGCAGGGGACAGGAAAGGGGCAGATTTGCAAGGCTGAGGGGCGGTTGGGCTGGGGCGGGGGTAGGTGGGGTTAGGTTTTAGGGGGTGGGGCTTGTTTTAGGGCTCTGGAAGGGAGCTGGGGTCAGAATAGTTTAAAGGGGGTTAAGTTGTAGGCCTCAGGGTAGGCGACAGGATAGAGTCAGTTTTCATGTCTAGGGGCAGTTGGGCTGGGGTAGTCGAGAAGTAGGGATTTTAAGTTTAGGGTGTTGTTAAGGTTTAGGGTAGAGGGGAAGGAGTGTGATCTTTACCACACATGGCCATTTACCAAACATGTCTTTACCACGAAATTGCATGGGAAAGGCATGCATGGTAAAGGCATACATGGTAAAGGCATGCATGGTAAAGACGCAGTCGGGGTTTAGACCACGTGGTTAAGGCATGTTTTGTTAAGGCATGCGTTTTACCATCACACAACCGTCCCCGGGGCTTGGGAAGGCTCGGGAGGGGGTTGTATGGCCACCTCCCTTTTTAAAATAAATGCATGTTCCCAGGAGATGGGGTCCCCGGGCCTGAGAAGACTTAGGGAGGGTGGCTGCATGGCTCCACCTCAATTTTTGTATTGTATTTGGTCAGGGGGATTGGGTCCCTAGAGCCTATTAAGGCTCATGGAGGGAGCTGCATGCCTCTCGTCCCTTAGATTTTTGCCCCTGGGGATGGATCCCTAGGACTTAAGAAGGCTTGGGGAAAGGGGTCTGTGCAGCCCCTCTGCTACTTTTCCTACTTTATTTGTCCTGGGGTATGTGGTCCCCGGGCCTTTTATAGCTCGGAAAGGGGGGTACTGTGAGAAGTTGGCCTGATATGTGGTGTCCACTATTCTAGTGGGCACCTTCTATCAGTCCAAACAACCCTTATGGTGATGGTTGTAAAGTCAACCTTATAGACCAGCTATCCTAGTGGTAGCATGGACAAAGCAGTCTTAGGCTAAACTCAAGAGGGCATGTGAAGCCAGCTGTTTTACCATATGCAATCCCTTTTAATACCAAGTGAAAGGACACCACACAGGTTATATATATAAAATATATGTATTTATTACTAAATAAGTCCCCTGAACTCTTTATGAGGTCAGAGGCACAAGCACATAACAAGATACTCAATTATAATACAATAAGTTGCACAAAATGCAGTAATGCCCTAGGGGCACTTCAAACCATATACTAAAATAGTGGTATAAGAACCACGTCACGAACAAAGGATAGGCCTAGGGCCTGGAGAATCGCTGGGTCTAGGCTGTACTACCAAAGGATAGGGAGCAGGAGGCCGACGGGATGCGCGTGCAGTGTCTTTACACACACGCCAGTTACCATGGAGTTAGAATGGGAACGAAAGAATTGGAAACTAGTTCATTTAGGTCACTTCCGGATGGACAAGGAGAAAGCTACTTCAAAGTTAGACACTAGGATAGTAAATACCCACAGGAGCACCGAAGTACTCGCGTTACCTCACCCACAGGAAGCGGGTGCATAGGTGTCAAAGTGTGTCGGGTTTCGTCGCTGAATCCTATGGAGCCTTGAAGAAAGATGCTGCAGGTGACCAGGAGAGAAGTGTCCGGTTGGATCGAGGATGAAGAGTACCTGAAAGCAGAGGGGACAGAGTCTGGGTCAATAGCCAGTGAAGAGGAAGGAACCAGGAAGGAACCAGGCGATGTCGCGAAGCAATCAGGTGATGTCGTGAAGCTTGTCTCTGCAGCCACGTGGACCAGGAGATGTCGATGATGACCAGGAGCTGGATACAGACTGTCCCACAAAGACTCTCGCTGTCGGCGGTGTCGGATTCCGGATTGGAGTCAACAAGCCTTGGCAAAGGCAACCCACGCAGGAATCAAAGATGGCTTACGGATAAGACCAGTAAGGTCTGATGGACTTCTCCTTTTCAGGGAAGCAAGGGCCAGTCTGAAGCAATCAGACCAGTGGTGTAAATCAAAAGGTTCGTCGTCACAGAGGCCACTAGCCAACGGGCAAGTGACCGGGCAGACGCGTCAAGCAGGAAAATGCAGAAGGGCCCCACGCAGAACTCGTGGAGTGTGGAGGGCTGATCTTCAATGCAGTTGGTGCTCTGGGCTAGGGCTTCTTAATCCCCAATGCACAACTTTGAGGGTTCCTCAGAAGTTGCACGGAAAGCAATTCGCTGGCTCTCCAAGATGGCCGGTCCCACGTCTCTCGTTGCCTCCACGGGTCTCAGCTCTGCTGTGACTGTGGATCGGGCTGTTGGAAGTCTGGAAGTCCGGGTCTTGTCAGGCTCTGTGCTCGGGCTCTGGCGGGAGCATCGACAAAGCAAACCGTTGATCGCTTGATGGTGCCTGCTTGCACAGGTGGCACTCCTTGACCACAAGGGAGATTCTTCAGTCTTCTATCTTCAGGTAGAACGTCGAAGGTCCAGAGTTTCATTTCAAGTTTCAGTCAGGATAAAATCTAAAGTCTTGGGACTCAGCTCCTACCTATATACCACATTTAGGGGCAGGATTACCTGCTAGGTCCCTCCTATGGGTGGGACCAGGGAAGGGGGTGGTTACACCCCTTTTCCTTTGTCCAGTTTTGCACCAGAGCTGGGGCTGGAGTGCCCCAGCACCGGTTTGAACCGGACTATGCATGGGACACCTTGTGTGCCCCAGGCAGTGTCTCATTTCATTCAACACTCCCTGCCCCAATACACTATGGTCTGTCTGGGGTGGTGCTAGCACCTCCCAAGACAGGAAACCTATTGTCCAAGCCTCCCTCGCTGGAAGGACTCCCAGCAACAGGAGGTCAGACTTGTGTCTGTGGCAGCAGCATCCATTTTGTGATGCTGAGGCTCTGGTTATTTTAACCGGGATTAGTAGGAACAACATGTCTTCTCCCTCTAGAAGGGTGAAATGCTACCCCCGTCGCCAGAACTGGCGAGGGGGTAGTATTCCAAAGCGTATGACACCTTACACAACATGTTTTGATAAAGCCAAACCAAAGTTAGCATTCAACCGCGAGGATGATAATGCATTTAAGAGTATATGGTATGGCAATATCATAGAACAGCTATAAGGACATGGTTCCGAAAGCTGCAGACAGGCTCAGCTCATGCTAGAGCACCATCTCACATAAAACCAAGCACTCTGCCTTCAGGATTGTTAAGGCCTTCCATAGGAGTGACTTATAGGTGTATTTGTGTCTAGATATAAAGTTAGACATATGAATACTATATCTAAGCAAGGGGTGATTACACGACCTTGCCCAGCTGAGTGATCAGCCAGTTGTGTCAGTTTGGATGGCCAGCCAGGGGTGGCAAAATATATGCTGCAGCCCCTGGTAGGCCTTGGGTGCACCTATGCCCTGGGTACCTATGGTACACTGTACAGGGTCTCACAAGAATGACCCAATTCCCAATTGGAGATGTACCTAAAGTACATGGTGTGAAATTTAGAGAGAGAACAGCAGGGCTGTGGGTCTGATTTGCAGGCCCACAGCCACATTAAGTCGAAAATCAGTGAAGCAAAAAGCAAAAAGTGGGGTGACCATAGGAAAGCAGACCCTATTCTCCTACAGGTACTGCATGGCCTCCTCCCCTGTTTCATTGTATTTGGTCCCATGGGATGGTGTCACCAGAGTCTAATTATGCTCAGGGATGGGGCCCCTGGGGCCTAAGAAGGATTAGGGTTGAGGGGGGCTGCATGTACCCCTCCCCTTAGATTTTGGCCCTGGGGTCCCTAGGCCTAATAAAGCTTGGAGAGGTGGAGTGAGGGACGGGGTACCCAGGCCGTTTAAGTCTTGGGGAAGGAGGCTGCATGCCCTCCTCCCCTGTTTAATATTATTTGCTCCCAAGGTATGGGATCCCTGGGGCCTAATAAGGCTTGGGGGCATGCAGCCCCTTGCCTTTTTTTAATTGGGTTTGGCACCAGGGAAGGGAGTCCCAAGGGCCTGAGAAGGTTCAGGGAGGGGGTGTGCATGGCCCCACCCCCTTGTTTATTATATTTGATCCAGGGGGATGGGGTACCTGGGGTTGTATGTCTTCCTCCCCTGTTTAATTGTATTTGGCCCTGGGGATAGGGTTCCTGGGGCATTTAAGGCTTGGGGAAAGGGGTCATGTGCCCCTTCCCCTATTTATTGGAACTGGCCCTGGAGGATGATGTCCCCGAGACCGATTAAGCATTGAAGAGGGGGGTTGCAAGTCCTCCTCTCCTTAAAATATATATTTTGGCCCCAAGGGATGGGGTCCCCCGGGTTCGAATGCCAGCCCTACGCTGCATATGCCAAAGGCTGTGCATGGTGTGGGGTTGGTAGCTTGCTGGTGGTTTAGCCACAGGGCCTGGCTGCCTGTAGAGGGTTGGAAGCATGGCCTGGCTGCAAGACAGACCATGCGGTTAACCCCATACCATGCACAATCAAAGGCCATGCGCAGGATGGGGTTGGCTGCCTCTAGTGGCTGCCTATGGATATTTGGATGTAGTGTCTGGCTGCAAGCCAGGCCCTGCGGCCAACCCCATGTCTTGTGCAATGACATGGGGTTGACTGCCTCGTGCAGCATGGGGTTGGCTGCCTCCGGGTGGCAGTCAGCTTCCTCTAGGTGAGTTAGCCACACACCCAGGCCAAAGCGCAGCATGGGGTTGGCTGGTTGTGGGGGGTTTTTGCAGGGCCTGCATGCAGGCTGTGCACGTCTGGGGGTTGGCTTTACGTATGGTAATAAAATATTATTTTAAATTTAAAAAACTAGAAATTCACTGAAAAACAAACAAACATTAAAGTAATTTTATAGGTAGGTGTGATAAATAGATCTGTTTTTGGTTTTTTTTAAAACATGGAAATTCACTAAAAACAAACAATCTTAACCACTCTACTTTATGCTATTGTACTGTACGCAAGTTCACTGTACACTACTTCACTCTATGCCTCTCCTCTCTAGGCCACCCCACTATGTGCCACTCCACTGTACACCACTCTATTATATGCTATTTCACTCTATGCCACCCCACTCTACACCACTGTAGTCTACGCCACTCCACTGTACGCTATTCCACTGAACACTTCTCCACTGACGGGAGGACGTCTCCAATTGCACTCTTTTATGCTTTCAATAATGTATTCACTCTTCAAAAGGAATTTTTCACATGATTTTTATTATTGTTTGTCGTTCATCTTTCATGACATATAACTTTCTTCAGTGATATGACATATTTCATTCATACTTTGGTTTCCCGTACTCAATGCATTTCTGGCCAAACCCTTCATCAGGTGCTTATTATCTGCAAACATAGGTGTACGAAGTCCTTCCCCATTTGGATATAACCTATTCCACTTTATGCAACTCCAGTCTAGGCAACTTCACTCTACACACTCCACTCTATGCCTCTTCACTCAACACTATTTTATTCTATGGCACTCCGCTCTCGTGCCACTCCACATTATGCCACACCACTATACGCTATTCCACTCTACGCTAATCCACTGTATTCCACTACCCTGTACCTCACTTAACTGTACACCGGTCTACTCTACGCTACTCCACTGTATGCTATTACACTGTACCCCACTCCACTCTACCACACTCCAACATACACTATTTAATTGTATTAACTACACGCTGCGCCACTCAACTGTACGCAATCCGACACCATGCCACTCCACTGTACGCCACTTCACTGTACACTATTTCACTTTATGCTTCTCCACTGTACCCCACTATTTTATATGCCACTCCAGTCTATGCCACTTCACTATATGCTATTTCAGTGTACGCTCCCCTGCTGTGTGCTATTCCACCATATGCACATCCACTCTATGCCACTCCCCTGTATGCCACTCCACTGTACGCTATTCCACTGTATGCCACTCCACTTTACGCTACTCCTATCTATGCCACCCCACTCTACACCACTCCACTGAACGCTATTCCACTGTACTCCACTCAAGTCTACACCACTCCAGTCGACGCCACTCTACTGTACGACACTCCTAGCTGTGCCACTATACTATGCACTATTCCAGTGTACACTACTCAACTCTACCCAACTCTACTCCATGCTACTCTACTGTATTGCCTCAACACTGTACTTCACTCAACACTCTACGCCCCTCCATTCTACCACACTATGCTCCACTCTATAGTTCTCCCCTGAACAAGAATATACTCTTGTCAATGCCAATCTGCAGCACTCTACTTTACTCTATACCACTGTATGACACTCTACTCCATTCAACACATTTCCCTCTACACTGCTCCATCCCACTTTTCTATACTCTATTCTATGAGACACTACTCCTCTCTACTCCACTACTGCACTCTACACAACTCCACTGTATGCTACTCTATGACACTCAACTTTAAGAGAGACTATGGCATTTTGCTCTACCAGACTGTACTGCACTCTACTGCACTCCATGCCATTCTACTGTACAATACTGTAAGCCACTCTGTGGCACTTTGCTTTACTTCACTCTACAACACATTCTGACTCGCTACACCCCGCCAGTCCACTCCATTGTACCACAATCACTGAACTCTATAACACTTCACTCCACTGTATGCTATGCCAGTCCACTCCACACCACTCTACCCTACATCACGCTATGCCACCCCACTGGACTCCACTCGACCCTACACCACTGCACAACATTTTTCCCACTCTATGGCACTGTACAGCACTCCACTCTACACCACTCCACTCTACCACATTCTTGTTTAGTGGCAATAAAAACCTCAATGACTATCAGGTTAGATTCACAGCCAGATTCAACAGCCAGTCAAACAAAAATTAAACATTTTGTTTGTAAACATTAGGTGATTCTGAAATCTGACATTGTAATTGGTTCACTCATCCATACACACTCCTCCATTACATTCAGAAAGAGAGAATCTCTCAGGGGCTATCTAGTAGTCGGCCACTATAAAAAAAAACTACGCATGAGACCTTTCTTGACAACGCCAAAGGGTTTATAAGGTGTAATAACTGCAAGGCCTGGAAATCAAGTAAGAATCTGTGGCCCACATGCATCATTGTGTCTTTTTGCATTTCTTAATTTGCGAAAAATAAGGAATCGCAAATTAAGAAATGCAAAATGATATGCATCAATATTTTCGGTATTCTTGTGGGATTCGGTAAAAATCGCATTTTTTACCGAATCCCAAAGAAATACCGATTTCTTAACTTAATTTTCGCAATTTCCATTGATTCCTATGGGCCAAAAGGCCCATAGGAGTCAATGGAAATTGCGAGTGGCACTTAGAACATTTCATGGGTGCAGGGGGGGGGGGTCCAAAGGACCCCCCCCCTGCACCCCTGAAATGTACTTTTCAGCATAAGTTACATACACACATGTCCTAAGGACATGTGTGTGTGTAACTTTACAGTTTAAAAAATGCATTTTTGTGCATATTTAATCAATTTCGCAATTTACCACGAAGTTGAACTTCGTGGTAATTTGCACTTCCAATTTTAAAAAAAGCATATTTTTCTACAATGATGCATAGCATTTAAGAAATCGCACAATTGCGATTTCTTAAATGCTAATGCAATTTTAGAAATCGTAAAAAAGATGCGACTTCTAAAATGGCATGATGCATCCCAACAAGCACTTTTGCATTCGCAAACGGCCGATTTTAAGGAATCGCACCGTCTGCGACTGCAAAAATGCTTGATGCATATGGGCCTGTATTCTTTATAGTACTTTATTCCTACAGATAAAACGAGAAAGATCACAAAACTAATGTTTTGTGGCTCAGATTTGTGTGTATATGCACTAGAATGTAAACTCAACCTTAGGTATGTAGGAACCAGAACTTGAGTACTTGAGTACTTTCAGGCCACAGAAAATCAGGACATGACCTATATAGTTGTGAGACACTTTGCTGACAAACATATTAGCCATTCTGAACCTCTTCACTTTTTTGCCATTGATTCGATTCCGATCATGGCACGAAAATGGGGAACCATGAGAGGAAACTTTGTGTCCTAGAATCATATTTAATCTTGCATCTAGACCACAAACATCCTCATGGACTTAATGGGGACAATGAACTTTATGTGCATTTTGGATGCAAGTCAAAATGAGTCATGAGATTCGTAGCTATGATACCCCATCATTTTATCCCTAAATTGATGCCTCCTCCTTTGTGCTCCTTATCATTGCATTCTAAAATGGTTTGTGTGAAGCATCTGATTTCCTTTAAGGATGCCAAAAATTGTTGACTTCATTCTTTTATTGGCTCCTCATATCATACATTGTACTTGCTGCTAACTTGTATCAATTGTTTGACTATATATACGACACTCTTTTTTTGATTTTAGGCCTCAGTTTACCATACATTTTTTTATGACAGTCATTTTATGAGCTTGGCTCTTCTATTCAGATCCAGCACATGGCGGTTACTAGGCGGTTTCTTCTATTGTTATGCCTTGTGGATGATTAAGACCAAAACTCATACAAATGGAACATATATGTTCAATTGGGCTTAACAGAAGACCCACATTCTCAGTAGTCTCTCTTGCAAGATTATCACAGGAATGGACTGACTTACTGCCACTGCCGAATGCACTAATGTATACTTGATCAGTCTTGCAACGGATCCTTTGCAGTTGTGTTATATCCTCCTTGGGTGAACTGAGTCATATATATTCCCTCAATAACCACCACACTAAATATTATCACAACTATTAACCAGACCCACATGTAGCAGACTACTATATAACCTCCAAGCATGCACAGTATGAAATGCCTAGGGATACTAATAATTATGTTGCAATTATTTGGGATGTTTGTTTTCATGCGCCAACCACGATACAATAATTGTACATCAATTAAAACTGCTATTGCATAGGCACCTATATGTTTTATTATTTTTATACTGCATGCTTTATTATTGACTCATGATTAATGTGGTTTGATCAGATGTCTTGGGTGAGTCATCTATACATTCTTTCATTATATGAATATGCAACCAACAATTAATTCTATATTATTTGTATTAGGCTGTTTTCATGCACCAATTACGTACATGACAACTGTATGTCAGTAAGAATTAATATTCCATCACAAGCTTCTACATTTAAGCGCTGAACTACTGATTTATGGTTATTTTAGTTCAATTCCTGCCCTAGGTGGGTCATCGGTACAATTCCTGCATTATTTTTATAATATGTAATAATTGCAAACTGTCAGGCCAGACATTACATCATGTACTTTAATGAATGAATCTGTATGATTTGAGCGCTTGTAACCTACAATCATGTCTTTATTCAGTGTGCAGACATAGTTTGTCTATCAGTTCTATGAAGTAGTTTCTAAGATTCTATATTGTTTCTATGGTTTATGGGGCACATCGCTTGATAAAGTCTTTCTGAAGCCGAAAAGAGTAGTCGTTCTGCACCACCAATAACAGGTGTTCTAGATGCAGTGCCGTTCCTGGGAATTTCTTTTTCTGCTTTGAAACATTTTTGACGGGGGCACGCTATTTACGGGCACCGATGCCATGAGGGTGGAAGAGGTTGCGCTCCTCCGCATGGTCGACATTGATTTGCATATCTTTAGTTCCAAATTGAAGTGGCATTATGGGTGAAAAACGAGAGATTGTTATGCGTCCTGAGTGATTGCCAGTGGCTAAGATTATTTGAAGAATTCCATCCATAGCTCTGTTCTCAGTGTGCTATGGGTGACAGGCATGTCCAAACGTGGGTCCTATGCTCACGGTATCACTAGAACTAAGGTATACTGGCTGATGAGTCCTAATAAGGGCAAAACCGATCCTGGGTTGTGAGAAAGTGGCTCTATATATACTGGACCAAAGTAAGGTACAGTGTGTATAGAGACCACCACCCCAGATGTATAACAGAGGTTAAAGTCAGGGCTGACCTTACTCTCAAAAGAGGTAGCTTGGTCGAGCAGTAAGGCAGTCCCAGAGGACAGTGTAAAGCACTTGTTGTACACACTCAGTCAGCAAAAGGTTTCACACACTCATGGACTGAACTCCAGGCCAATTGTTTTTATCTCAAAAGATATAGTTGTTTTATTTTTAGAACCAAGAGGTATCAAAATATTGTTTTCTCTATCATGAGTGATCTCAGGTAATTACTTTGCAGAAAAGAAATAACTTTGTAAACACAACAGGTACAGGGGTTGCAGTAGGCAACATAATTCTAAACACAATCTAAGCTCAACGGGTTTTTCTTCAAAAATGCAGTTAATTACTTTGTTGATTACTTTTGTAATTCCAGGACTGGATCCTAGATTCAGTCTTGGGGTGTAAGCTGAAAACAGTTTAGTAAAAATGTTTTGGTTATTTCAATACTTGTTAAGGAATATAAAGGTATTTCAAAAGTTCACACTTAAAAACTTTTCAGTGAAAATCTAGCAATGTTATCCAATAGGAGAAAATTCAGGTTACAGGTAAAGTACATTCTCATTACTTTTGTAATCCAGTACTGGGCTCCTAGGTCCAGCACTGGGATCTCCACTTAAGACAGGTAAGTAATTATGTTTCAGTAGTAGGTACGCTTTTTAAGGAATATTTCAAGTTTTCAAAAGTAGACAGAAGAAATTTCATAGAAAAGCAGACAATGGATTCCTATGGAGAAAATTCAGGTTACTAGTAAACTCGGTTAGGATTACTTTTGCGGTTCAGTACTGGGCTACAAGGTACAGTACTGACTTCTCTCCTGATCACAGGTGAGTACTTCGGAGTTCGGTATTTAGCTGATTTTATAGGAATATTTTAGGGTTTCAAAACTTCACACTTAGAAGATTTTTCGAGTCAAACCAGTCAGTGTTATCCTATGGCTGGAAAGTGAGTTATCGGTTTCTAGGTGAGTACTCGACCAGTGAAGTTAAGGTTCTGGGCATAGACTCAGGGGTCCCCCAGGGTCAGGTAGGTACAGTTGGTACACCTTCAGCGGCACAGGGGCAGCCGGGTGCAGAGGTAGTTCGGCCCAATGTTATCCAATGAGAGGCAGGAGGCCTTCGGTTGGTGGCAGCTGGCTAGCAGGCCACGCGGTTGTGAGAGTTGGGCTCCTGGTCACTTGCTCAGGGCAAATGGGGAAGTAGGAAAGGACACAGGGTGCATGGCCAGGGGCACTCGGGCAGCTGGGTGTAGTGTGCTTTTGAGGCGTCGGGGGCTCAATGTTATTCAATGGGAAAGGTAAAAAGGAAACAAAGGCTGCAGACTCAGGGACGGTGATTCTTCAGGTGTGACTACCACTTCTAGAGGTAAGTTGGGATCTTGGAGAAGAGGTAGGTACCCCAAAGGAAGGCACAGGGAGCTGCAGGGCACCGGGTGCAGGGGTGTCTTTGGGCATCTGGTAATCTTACCCTCGGCTGGTCACGGTTGGAGGGGTCCCTGGTTCTGAGGATGCAGGCGTCGTCTGGTTCATCGAGGAGGGTCTTTGGGCACTGGACTTCGGGTCCGAGGGCCGGGGGGATATCCTCATGGTCTTGGATCACTCGGGCACTGGTTGGGCTCGGCGGGTGCAGAGTGGGTTGGTCTGGTGCTTCTTGTCTGGCACCCGGGGTATGGTTGTTGAAGCAGAGCCTCTGCTTATGGGAGTCCCAGTCTTCAAGAGGGTCAAGGCAGGCAGGTCATCCGTGGGTCCCAAGGTTGCTGTCCGCAGGAGTCGCTGGTATTAAGCAGGAGCAGGTTCCAGGATCGACAGGCCGGTAGGGCTGCGGCCAAGTCAGTGGGTGTCGTCCTGTTGTTAGCAGCTGCACGGCGGGTCTTCTTTTTCATGATCGTCGTTCTTCTTTTCTTATCGGGATCTGAGGAAGGAATGTTCAGGGAGCCCCTAAATACTGAATTTAGGAGCGTTACAGGTAGGGCAAGCGCAGGGACCAATAGGTCCCTGTCCTGGGGTGGGTACACCCCCTAGTCTGCTCCTCTCCTGTGGGAGGGAGGCAGGAGACTAGCTGTGATTGGGCAGGGCTCCCCATCTTCAAGATGGCCGGAGCCCAGGGTTGTGATTCACCTCGCCTCTCCGACCTGAAGGGTGGGGTTGGCACAGGCTGGCACACCCCCTTCCTAACGTAGGATTTCCCACCAGTCTTCCCACCAGAGTGGGGGTCAGAACCGGTGGGGGCCAGTTGCTGGGTAGAGCAAATGGTCCGGAGAAGCTCACAGAGGCGGCAGGCCTTGGAAGCTTCCCCCTGTCCATCCTGGGGGAGGAGACCTAGCACCTCACCCAGGATGTGCATTGTTGCAGGCCCAGGAGAGCGGGGGCTCTCCACCCAGGGATCCAGCAACATTTCTGCTGTGGGGCAGCCTAGGCAACCTCTCAGTCCAGACGTGGATTGTAGGTTAGGTTTTAGGGGGCATTTCTAAGATACCCTCTGGTGCATTTTACATTAAATCTCACACTGGCATCAGTGTGGGTTTAATGTGCTGAGAAGTTTGATACCAAACTTCTCAGTCTTCAGTGGGGCCATTATGGTGATGTGGAGTTCGTAATGTCGACCTCCCAGCACCAAATACTCTTAATGAATGGTAGCACTGCACTTACAGTGCCCAGGAATGGCCCTGGGTACTGTAGGGGCACAGGGCTCATGCACCTTTGCCCACACCACTGGCATAGGGTACCCAGCAAGAGGGGTGACTGAGGTATGCCAGGGCAGTGGGTGTTGTGGGCATGGCACCCAGGGATGGGTGCTGTGTTGACTCTTTGGTTCGTTCTGTACTTAGACACTCAGCCTGCAAAGGCAGTGTGTGGGTGTCATGTTACACGGCCCCTAAGGGTGGCACAATAAGTGCTGCAGCCCTTAAGGGTCTTCTCTGGTCACCATGCCCTGGGTACCTAGGGTACCATTTACTAGGGGCTGACAGGTGGCCAGAGATGCCAAAATATTGCTTTAGGTTCAACACAGTTTTAGGGAAGGAACACAGGCTCTGGGAACCTGGTTGGCAGGAGCCCAGGGCGTACTCAGTCAAAGCACATCAGCAGTTCAGCAAAAAGTGGGGGCATACCAATGCAAGAAAGATGGCACTTTCTCACATGGGTTGCTTGTGTTAAGGTTCAGGAAGGACCGGCCCTTGCAGTTCAGCAGGGTTAAGACTTATTTGCATATGGCTAAATTGAGTTGGCATGGTGGCCAAAAAACGATGGAATAGGATGCAGCCCCAAGGGATTTCCAGTGTTTAAGATTAATTGAAGCATTCCATCCATCACCATGTTTCTGATGCCCTAAGTGTGATGGGTATGACCAGACATGGGTCTAAATTCAATTCAACCAGAATCTTATGAAGTGCGACTACTCACCCATGAGGGTTTCATGGCGCTGGGTGCGGGGGTGCTGGGTCTGTGGTTCAGTCGGTTCGGTCTCGTGCTCGCTGTGCCACTGGAATCAAACTATTCGTAGTGGATGATCCCTAATAAGGTGAAACCAGTCCTGCGTTATTTGTGTTCCAATTCAGGAAAGACCTGGCCTGAAGTTCAGGCTAGACTGTCTCCTTTGGAGCTGGGTCAAGGTTGATTTGCATATTGCGGGTCCAAACTTAGGTGGTATGGTGGGCAAAAAATGATGAATTGGGATGCAGCTTGAGTAATTGTCAGTTGCTGAGATCAATCCAAGCATTCCATCACCTTGTATTTGATGCACTGTTGCCAGTTCACAGTCAAAGGGTACCAAAATGAGTTAGGGGGGATGTATGTCATCATAACGCATGCTTTTACTACGCATGCCTTTACAACGCAGGTTTTACAACGCAAGTCGTTACAATGACTTGCGTTGGGGGGGCGCTGGATAGTGGAATAGTTTAATTTACTATTCCAACTCCAGTCCCCGTGGATAGTAGGGAAGGTTTTGGATAGTAAATTAAACTAGTCCCTATCCTGCAGCGCCCCCCAGCGCAATTCGTTGTAATGACATTCGTTGTAAAACCTGCGTTGTAAAGGTACTGCGTAGTGAAAGGTGCATCGTAAAGGATGTTTCCCGTTAGGGGGCAGTCTCAGAAGATGGTTCCCTTCTTCTCTGGAGTTCTCCGTCCTTACATTTTTTATGACACTGTCAAAGGTCTGGCCCACCAGTCATCAATCTTTTTTCAGATCACGAGAATTATTTTTTACAATATTCTGTTCAGTGGTGCAGGAGGAAGGAGATTTGTGAATAGATGTGTTGCCTTGTCCATGGCCTGAAGGTCTTCTTTTTGCCTTTCCTAATTGTTATGTTATGTTATGTTATGGTATGTTATGTTATGTTATCCAACATTTATAGCGTGCATGGATACCCGAGAGTGGCCCGGCGTGAAAGGTTCTGAATTCTTGAGTAGTTCTGATTACTTCATCATGACTCAACTCATTTTGACATTCTCTTCTGATTCAGATAAGCATTTGTCCAGAGTCAATCAATCAATCAATCAATAAGGTTACTTGTAAAGCGCTACTACTCACCCATAAGGGTCTCAAGGCACAGGGGGGGCAGCTGGTTTGCATTGAGGCAGTGAATGTGATTGCCTGAGGTGGAGAGGAAGGGTGTTTCAGGTCTTTGTTGCGAGGTAGAAGAAGGATCTTCCTCAGGCCATGGTCTTGCGCTGTGTTTCCAACCTTTCCATCTTCCCTGAGTTCTCCAGAGTTACCTCAAAACATTTTGAATCTATTTCTATTAGCAGTCTGGAAGTAGAGGGGCATATTAGCAAGACCCTCGTTAAAATTATCGCCGTTTTAGCGGCAGGAAACTGCAGCTAAAACAGCGATAATGGGCTTGCTCTAATATGCGTTATAAAATTCCAATAGAAGCCCAGGTTAGATGTCCTGCACATCTAACCTGGGCTTCTATTGGAATTCTATAATGCATATTAGCAAGCCCATTATCGGCGTTTTAGCGTCAGTTTCCTGCCGCTAAAACAGCGATAATTTTAACGAGGTTCTTGCTTATTTGACCCAGAGTGGGCCGGTCTGGAGAAAAGTGGTTTGTTCAGAGAGATAACCTTAGAAGTTCTAATTTCCTGAAGGCAACCTGCACCAAAGGCTTGCTCTCATCATCAAGAGACCTATAGAACTTGGAATTGGTCTAGGAGCACATATACGTTGAGAGGGTGAGTTATTCACATCCTGCTCTTTCTTCAGGAAGGGCTTAATTTAGTTTTTAAAGTGACTACCTATACATTTCAATTGGCCTTTACTTAGGTTTTTAGGGAATTGTGAGGTGTGTGTCATTGCTCGTCATCTACCTAAAGGTGATTGCTTATCAAGTCATGTTTCTGTGTCTCTAATTCTCAAATTTAGATGTCTAGGAGAGTTAGGGTCTCTCTCTTGCAGACATATTTTTAAAGGATTTTTTGAGGCAGACTAATGTTGAGTTACGTTTTTCGTTTGCCCATAAAGTTTCCTCTGGTTTTCATTTAGAGCAAGAATAGGTACTGTTGGAATTTAGTCTCCCTCACCTGCTTGTCAGAAGGAGTGTGAGCTACATTTTCTGGATGTCAGAAGAGCAGTTTTCACATACACTCAGTCAGATTCTCTATTTGTTAATTTTGGTTTGGCAAAGAAAGGCAAGTCTTCTGTTCTGACCTTAAGACACTGGGAAGGGGTCTATTATTACAGGGGCTTATCAGACTCTACGACTTCTATCTCCCTTTTGAGCACAGGGCAAAGCCATGAGAGGCATGCAAGCATATTGAGCAGAATTCCAAGGTGCTTCTTTGAGTAAGATTGCAGAGCAGCTACTTGGCTTCTCTTTCAAGTTTAGAAAATTGTTACAAACGTTTGCACATTGATTGCAATTATTTTTTTGTTTTCAACGTACTGCCTACCTTGATGTTATATGGAAAATCTGTTTAATCTTTTTTTGGGGGGAGGGCAGGTGGCCTCATATAGCACAATCTCGACCTAAAGGTACTTTACATGAGCACCAGTGGCATTACTCTCTTGGCTCAAATCTCTCCCCCTTCACAGAGATCAAGGCATCTGAAACTAAGGATAGCGCTTACGCGAACCCCCCAAAACACTGGTCCTCCTTCATCCCCATTCAGGAAGCAGAGATTGTCAATCTAATCTCCAATGCTAAACCCTCATCCCACGCCCTAGATCAGCTTCCCCAACGCCTGGCCAATGACCTGAAGCTCATCTTAGCCCCACTATGGTGCAAGATCATTAACAGCTCACTGAGCTCTGGAATCGTACCAGACTGCCTCAAAGTAGGCCAAGTCACACCACTACTAAAAAAAACAGGGCTAGACACTGAGGATATAAACAACTTTAGACCTGTATCGAACTTACCTCTTCTGTCAGAAATCCTGGAAAGATGTGTACTCCCTCAGCTGACCCAACACCTGGATTACATCAAGTTCCCAAACCCCCATCAATCGGGCTTCAGAAAGGGCTGCAGCACCGAAACCGCAATCCTCAATGTCATAGACGATCTACACAAGTCACTTGACTCGGACTAATGCTGCCTTCTCATCCTCCTAGACTTATCGGCCGCTTTTGATACAGTCGATCACACTCTGCTCCTCAAGGTCCTACAAGAAAGAGCTGCTCTTGAAAAGATGATCCTCCACTGGTTCTCTTCCTTTCTCCCCAACCGCTCACAAAGAATACAAATTAAAAACTTTGAGTTTGACCCCACCCCGTCAATAGAGGTGTCCCACAAGGGTCAGTGCTCTCCCCTCAACTTTTCAATATTTACATGGAACCTATTTACAGGAACCGGCCCGCCTCAAAGTTACTATGTCTGGCCATTACTATTTTTTTCACGACGTCAAAGAGGCGGAGCATTTTCTTTCGAAAATGGACTCAAAATCAAAACCTTAATTAAGAAAATAATGGGAAAAAAAGAGAGATGGAAACAATAAGATACACTTGCTTAATTTGCTATGAGGTTCATCTGATATTGGTGTTATATGTGTTTCCAACTGATTAGGGTAATTTCCATCTCCTTTGAATCTTGCTTTACAACTTTGGGTCATTTGTCTTTCTGTATGAGAGCTATACAGAGGGTTGAGGTTCCGAGGGAATCCTCTCTGGTTAGCTGCCCCATAAGCGGCAGCATAAGATAGGGGGATGCTTCCGGGTAGGTACTGGGGGAGGGATCCAGGAGAACTGAAGGGAGGGAAGGGTGGGGGTGCGGGGGGGGGATTAAGGGAGAAAAATTGTATTGCAAGAAATGGGCATGATTTAAACAAAAATAAAAATTATTTGCGCAATAGGGACTATAAACAGAGGAGATTCAAAACTATTGAAAAGATTATAAAATATAAAAATGTTTAAATTAAGATTACTAAATTGGAATGTGGCCGGTCTCAATAGTAAACTAAAGAGAAAATTGGTACAAGAAGAGATTGAAATGTATGAACCCCATTTTGCGTTTCTTTCAGAAACTCATATTAGCTATCAGGAAAGAAAACTATGATCCCAAATGGGTTATGAGTTGGTGGTATGCTCTACTTTGGGTGCTTCTATTCGGGGGGTTGCCATTCTAAAACAAAAACGAATTTTGACCGAAATTCTTAAGACAGCCTCAGATACAAAGGGAAGGTGGGCGATAGCTCAGATACATTTCGAAAATAAAAAATGTGTTTTCTGTGTGGTATATGGGCCCAATATCGATGATCCTAAACTGTATGAGCAATTAAGTATAGAGTTATTAGAATGGGAGGGGGAAGTTTTGTTAATGGGCGATTTCAATTGTGTTATTGATTATAAAATAGATTCCACTGGACCGGGCACTTCAAATAGGATGCGCAAGGTCAGATCTGCAATACTTGAACTGGGTAGGTTACACAATTTGAAGGATGTATGGCGCTCTAAACATCCTCTAATAGCAGGTTACACTTATTACTCAGCGCCTCATAGATCTTGCTCCAGAATAGACATGATTTGGGCATCTGAACAAATTGCAGACTATTGCAATATGGAATTATGCCCAAGAGTCACATCTGACCACAATCCAATGCTGCTTGTGATTGAAATTAGAGACCAAAAGAGGGATACACGTAATTTTACGTTCCCAAGATACCTGTTTGTAGACTCTGGCTTTGTTACACTATTGAAAGAACACATTAAAGATTTTATAGCGCTAAATATCAATTCCGCTAATATAAATATTGTATGGGATACCTGTAAATGTAGCATTAGGGGATTTGCTCAGCAATATATATTGAGGACAAATGCAGATAGTCGTCGAACTATTAAAACAACTACCTCTAATATACTACAAGTAGAACAACAGCTCGCCGAAGCTACAATACAAGCAAAAACAACTATTGATGAGATAAGAATTAAGTTGGCGGAACGAAAATCGTCTATTAAAAAGACCCTTAGAGAGAGATATAGTGCGAAAATCCATAAATATAAAATGGCTCAATACGAAGGTGGAGACAGAATCGGTAAAGTGTTGGCATATAAGACAGCTGACAAGAAAGCTAGAACTAAGATTAAGACAATTATAGGTTTAGATCAATGTGAATATGAACAACCAGAACAGATTCTAAACCAGTTTGTTAGCTATTATCAAAATCTGTACACTCCGGACAATATACCCTCTAAAGCTACAATACTGCAATATCTCAATAAATATCTACTACCAGAAAGAGACTTAGGTACAACAACTTCGCAACAACTAAGCTCAAAAATAACATTAACTGAAATAAATTTAGCAATTTCTGCTCTACCTTTGGGAAGCTTGTTTCCTTCCCAGTGTAAGAATTGGCTTTTGTAGTCTGGTCTGCCCTGTTCCCATGATGCACTGGGCCAGGGACAGACTAATTTGCATACAGCCAGGTTCTGAAACTGGGATGGTGCAATGAGCTAAAAAACGGTGTTGGATCTAGCCCTGATCCCTTGACTGGGTGAGAGTATTCTGCTTAATTCAGAGACTCTGTCCATCACCACCCCTTGTTGTAAATATTTTTGTCCACCCTAAGCGTGGAAGGGTATACTCAGATGTGAGTCCCTTGCTCATTGCACCATCAGGATTCAAGCAAGCCGGGCCGAAGACGGCTGAAATGCCAGAAACCGGTCCCCGGAAGCTTGTTTCCTTCCCAGTGTAAGAATTGGCTTTTGTAGTCTGGTCTGCCCTGTTCCCATGATGCACTGGGGCCAGGGACAGACTAATTTGCATACAGCCAGGTTCTGAAACTGGGATGGTGCAATGAGCTAAAAAACGGTGTTGGATCTAGCCCTGATCCCTTGACTGGGTGAGAGTATTCTGCTTAATTCAGAGACTCTGTCCATCACCACCCCTTGTTGTAAATACTACCTTTGGGAAAGGCAGTTGGAGAGGATTGTCTACCACTGGAACTTTATAAAATATGTGCTCAGGAACTTTTACCTTTGCTAGAAGAAGTCATCAATTCTATAACCAACTCTGGGAAAGCTCCAAAGTCATGGAAAATAGCCAAAATTATTTTTATTTCTAAAAAAGGGTAAACCCCCAAAAGAATGTGGCTCCTATCGGCCAATATCTTTGCTTAACTCGGATGTAAAAATATTTTCTAAGATTTTGGCTAATCGTCTCGCTCCCATCATGCCAGACCTGGTTAATTTACAACAACACGGCTTTGTTTTAGGCAGAGATACCACGGCCCATGTAAACACTGCAATTACAGCCTTTGATGTTGCCGCAACTACTCTCACCCCACTCGGAATGGTCATGTTGGATGCGGAGAAAGCATTTGACCGAGTGGGGTGGGAATATCTGTGGAAAGTACTAAGGAAAATGGGTATTAGTGGACAATATCTTGACTGGGTCTGTTCACTTTATGATAACCCGTTGGCCAAGATTAGCTACGGGGGGAAGGACTCAGCTAACTTCCTGATAGGAAGGGGAACCAGGCAAGGATGCCCTCTATCCCCCTTGCTTTTTGCTTTATCTTTAGAGCCCTTCTTAAATGCATTAACTGAACAGGCAAATATTATCCCAACGTATCATGGCGAGAAAAGCCTAAAGATAACGGCATTTGCAGATGACATCGCGATATACACAACAGATTTAGTTAGGGCTATACCCGAAATAGTTAAAGAAGCTAAACAATTTGGTAAGGTGTCAAGCTATAAATTGAATGTGAGCAAGACACAAGTTATTACTAATTATAACCCAGATGAACCAATACCTGGCATATGTCAAAGTGCGACATATTTAGGAATTAAGATAGCAACCAATATGGAGAAGATAATAAATATGAATTATGATTTTTTATTAAAGGAAACTGCTTTAATTTTAAAAAAATGGCATAAGATTCCGCTCAGCCTAGTAGGGCGAATCAACCTTGTAAAAATGAAGATACTACCTAAAGTACTATACTTATTTAGGGCCATACCCTTACAACCTAATAAACTGTTTTTCAAAAAATTAGAGGGTATTTGTAGTAGCTTCTTATGGGGATATAAAAAAGCACGTAGGGCAATGAAACTTCTGGAACTACCAATTGAAAAGGGAGGTCTTTCTTTTCCAGATTTCAATCTATACTTTCTTGCAACCTTTTTTCAGCGTATAAGAAGCTTGATGAAAAATGAGAATTCACTATTTTACCACCAATATATGCTGGGACCAGATTGCAATCAATTCTTATTTCGCTTACATGATCCTAACTATTTCAAACGTGTTAAATTTAAGACGGCTAAACATATTAAAAAGATTTGGGATCAAATTATGATTATAGATAAAAATTCCTTCTTTAATGCTGAACTTAGACTATGGGGCAACCCAGGACTTCCAGATATATTTTCAGATGGGACTGGAAATCTTTGGATTCAAAGGGGTATTAGTACTTTGGGGGATTTATATGGCCCAAATGGTTTTCTGGATTTTGACACACTAAAAATCATATTTGGCCTAACAAATGATATGTATTTTAAATATATACAGATAAGAGATTACTTGATACGCAAAATGAAAATAATGAATGTAATACAATCAGACACTTTAGAATGTTTATACTCTGAAAGAACAAAATCACTTATCAGTTTGGGTTATGAATATTTGTCACGTGGTAAATATGATGATAGTACTAAAATTGCGTCCAAATGGTCGGACAGACTTGGCATGAACATCAATTCAGGGCAGATTGCAACCTCATTATCCCATATAAATTATATAGTACACTCCTCTAATTTAAGACTACAATCATATAGAACAATTACACAACTATACTACACTCCGCAAAGAATTTTCAGTTGGACACAGGGCAATTTAGCAACTGAGAAAACAAAATGTTTGAAATGTGATTTGATAGCAGCTGGAATAGAACATATGCTGTTTTCTTGCCCAAAGCTACTTACATACTGGGAAGGAATAATCGATGTTTTAAAAAGAAAACAAATTAATACCCCGTTGCTCTCAGCACATTTCGTGCTTTTGGACATTCAAGATGTTAATTGTTTGCATAAAGATCTTATAACTATAATATTTGCGTGTGCTAGGTTAGTGATAGCAAGATCATGGATTTCGAAAGAACCGCCAAATATATTAGAATGGTATAGTCTGGTAAACGAAATAAGAATAATGGAACTCACACTAGCAAAACATAGAGGCCCAAAAGCGTGCAAAAAGAAGGAAAAGATTTGGAAACAGTTTTTTGAGTTTTGAAAACTTAACTGTATTCATGGATTTCTAAAGAACCGTCAAATATATTAGAATGGTATAGTCTGGTAAACGAAATAAGAATAATGGAATTTACACTAGCAAAACATAGAGGCCCAAAAGCGCGTAAAAAGAAGGAAAAGATTTAGAAACAGTTTTTTGAATTTTGAAAACTTAACTGTATAACTTCTATTTGAAAATGAGGCCAAACATATTTGTGATTTTGTATTCCGTGTTAAAGACTTCATTTGTTTCGCTAAAATGTATTTGTTTCTCCTCTGGTCTTTATATATATTTTGTATTTTTTTATCTTTCTGGAGTCAACAGAATGGTTTACTAAAGTATACTTTGATATTTTACGATATGTAAATATACCTTGCTCTTTCTTGCAATAATAAACATACTTTAAAAAAAAAAAAAAAAAAAGGAACCCCTTACCACACTACTCAGGAATTCTAACATCCCTTTCCACTTATATGCGGATGATACACAGCTATACCTGGAAACCACCTCCATTGTTGAAATCCAGACTAAATGTCACGCTCAAAGAGGTTCAACACTGGCTCACAATCAACCACCTAGAACTCAATCAAGAGAAAACAGAAGTACTCCTCATCTCCAACAGAGACGAAAGATGCCCTCAATCGTACCCTCACCCCGGCGGACTCGGTAAAATCTCTAGGTATCACCCTAGACCCTAAACTGGACATGAAAAAAACACATTGCAAGATTCGCCAAAAGCGCTTTCTCAACCTGAAACTACTGTACAAAATAAAACCCTTCCTTCCCCCAAAGGACCTTCAACAAGCCACTCAAGAACTGGTGCTTTCCAGAATTGACTATAGAATCGCAGCCCTGACCGGGACAGCAAAATCACACCTAGCCCCCCTGAAAACAACCTTTAATGCTGCAACAAGAATGGTCACAGGAACTAAGAAATTCGATCACATCTCTTCTGCACTCAAGGAACTTAAATGGCTCCTAATTGAATTGCGAGCCAGCTTCAGAACAGCCTGCCTCACACATAAAGCCCTGCCCACAGGCAAACTGGAATACTTGCCCGCCAAACTCAAAAGGGCCGGCCAGTCCAGGAACCTCAGGAGTTCCAACACTCTACTTCTCATCCCACTGAAAACTCGTAAGCAAAAAAACGCAGCTAAATCTTTCGCTGGAAACGCCCCAAAAATCTGGAACTCCATCCCCCCCAAATCAGAACGATCCCTTCATTCCCTAAATTCAAGAACCTGCTCAAAGTCTTTTTCCTAGATTGCTCTCGAGCGAAACGGTAAGAGCAAAGGAAGCACCTGAGACGGTTCTACACATTACTGCAATTTTTTGACTGTCGACACTGACTCAGATCTAGAACACTTCTTGGTCACCCGTCCTGCTTGAACAAAGAAACCTCTTGGATGCTCGTCTTGATTGATCAACACCCTACTCGCTCCTAGCATGTTTGCTCCTTTGTCTGATCTTTACCCAGCTCGAACCCTCATGTTCTACCATAATATTTGTATTGTATATATGCTCATAATGCTCATAATTGTACATGCTGTGAAGCGCTCTGATACCCTCGGGTCCAGCTAGCACTATATAAAACTCCTAAAATAAAATAAAAAAAATAGATTACAGATGGTCACATTTATTTTGTTAGGCACGGGGAGATTACATGATTTTCCCAGAATCACAGGATGTGTTGAGTGACCCTTCTGAGATTCAAACCTGGTTCCCAGCTTGGAGGTCGACTGCTCTAGCCATTTGGGTGTGTTTTTCAACATTTTGCCTTTAATGTATTTTTGACCTGGCTGCTTTGCTTGGGTATTCCTCATCAGAGATTACTGATGCAAACAAAGTGGTCCCAGATACTAAAGCAAATGAACCAAGGTTAAATAATATCTCAACTGGATTCAAAGAAGTTATCACAACATTGTTTTTAATCACAACGTGTAGAGAAATATTCAATTAAAACGCTATTCATAAAATACATCAATATTTAATCATCAATGGTGCCCCTAACAGGATGGAAAGGGAAGGGTAGTGATTGGAAAGTGAGGGAACTGTACAACTAACAAAACAGTGGTCACTATGACCTCAATGAAAAGGTTACTAATAATTAATTAACACAATCTAATGATCAAAATTCATAAATTAATCTAACAAACTCATGCCTATCAAAATAGAATCATAAATGATACATGCGGAAGAAGGCTGGGAATGGAGAAAGTGTTGACGTTTCGACCCAAATTGATGCAGGCGTGGGATAAAACCTTGCTAGAGGGTCTTCATCAGGACAGGGATGCAGGAGGGGCAATAGATCTCATTAGTAAAGCATGGTCGCATAGTAGGTGGGGAATCTACAGCACGATTCTGTAGTTAATACGTGAGCCACTGGCCCAGGCGGGGTGTGGGGTCAATATCTGTAGATACGAAACTGCTGTTAGGATCGATCTAATGTCTGAGATAGGAATTTCCAGAACTTAAACAGGGGTCCGGTATGTGTAATTCTAGTTCGTAGAGGTCAGATTCTGTGGTCACGAGACTGCCGTGTGAATCGGTCCAATTTCTGAGAAGGAGAATTCCAGGGCTTTGATGGGGGTCTGGTTTGTGTAATTCAAGTACGTAGAGATCAAATTCTGTAGTTACGAAAAGGCCGCATGAATCGGTCCAATTTCTGAGAAGAATAATCCCAAGGCCTTCACGGGGGTCTGGTACGTGTAATCCAAATTGGATTACACGTACCAGACCCCCGTGAAGGCCTTGGGATTATTCTCCTTCTCAGAAATTGGACCGATTCACACGGCCGTCTCGTGACCACCGAATCTGACCTCTACGAACTATAATTACACATACCGGACCCCTGTTTAAGTTCAGGAAATTCCTATCTCAGACATTGGATCGATCCTAACAGCAGTTTCGTATCTACAGATATTGACCCCACACCCGGCCTGGGCCAATGGCTCACGTCTTAACTACAGAATCCTGACCCGTGCTGTTGATTCCCCACCTTTACTAATGAGATCTATTGCCCCTCCTGCATCCCTGTCCTGATGAAGACCCTCTAGCAAGGTTTTATCCCACGCTTGCATCAATTTGGGTCAAAACGTCGACACTTTCTCCATTCCCAGCCTTCTTCCGCATTTATCATTTGTGATTCTGTTTTGATAGGCATGAGTTTGTTAGATTAATTTATGAATTTTGGTCATTAGCTTGTATTAATTAATTATTAGTAACCTTTTCATTGAGGTCATAGTGACCACTGTTTTGTTAGTTGTACAGTTTCCTCACTTTCCAATCACTACCCTTCCCTTTCCATCCTGTTAGGGGCACCATTGATGATTAAATATTGATGTATTTTATGAATAGCGTTTTTATTGAATATTTCTGTACACGTTGTGATTAAAAACAATGTTGTGATATCTTCTTTGAATCTAGTTGAGATATTATTTAACCTTGGTTCATTTGCTTTAGTATCTGGGACCACTTTGTTTGCATCTTCAATTCACCCAGCTCCCAGCGACTTATTGGGTTAACCCGTGTTTCTTCAGCTCATCAGAGATTACTGACACAAGGAAGGGAATGAAGAGGTAATGCTTAAATTACTTAATGGCAGTGTCTTTACTCTGAATTTACTGTTCCTCATTTCAATCATAACTATGGCACCCGCCCTTCCTTTTTTATCACCAGGGTCAGCTATTGTGTGGAGTAACGAATTTGTGAGAATCAGCTATATTGTTTCAGGATGTGCTTGATTCAGTAGGCGGGCGTATGTTTGGAGTTTTGATTGGTCTTGGAGTGTGGCATGCCTGTCTGTTGGAGGAAGACGCTCCTTATTAGTAAAGACTGAAAATGGGCCGGACTGGGAACCAAAAGCAGCCCTGGTGAGTTGTGTCAGACATGCCCTCATACTAAGAAATATTTGAAAAACAAAATATAAATATGATGCATTTCTAAACATATTTCTCATTAGAGAACCTTGTCATGACATTAAATAGATGGATGGAAATTGAACATATGACTGTGTGGCTCAGTGAAGGAATAGTTGGATGGGTGAGAAGTGGATTAATTAATTAATTCAAGAATGGATGACAACAGTACTGGAAATGGAAAACAATTACTCTGAGAACCCATACATTGGGGGGTCAAGGCATGGTGATGGAAAGGGGTGAAGTCACAAGGGGTGAAGTAATGATAAACATAATCTGATAGACAATTTGTACATTTTTTTTACTTTATAGAAATCGGCAACAAGAACAAACGTGACAGTACATCTATTCGGGCTTTCGTAATTGGTCACAAAGAGACTGCATTATAAAATATAGTACAGGGTTGAGGCACCTGCTACAGAGATGTCTGTGTGCCCATCAATAATCAGGGACAAATAATAATTGTAAGGTAGCACTGGTGGTTAAAGCACTTTCTGGGGAGAGCTATATTTTGTCTTGTCACAGTTTTGACTCATAAAGTAGCATAGAGGGTTCTTATGACTCCTGCTGCAAAGCATATTGTCTAACAAGCACATCACAGAATTGTGTTTTATATAGATGGGTGAATAGGTTACTGCTTTATATGCAGAAATATCTTGTGTTACGAGTAACTGCTGTTTAAAGTGTTGTTTGCTTAGAAACTGATACACGCATATGCATCCCATATTCTTACATTGCATGCAAATCTATTACATACTTGACCTGAACAAAGTCAAAAACTTGCCTCTAAATCACACTTGTGTCCCTTTGTTTGCCACCATTGCATTGGAATCTAGGTATTAGACTCCAGACTCCGGATAGCTCTCTGTCCAGGGCACAAGTCGTAAAAAAAGAAGTGGGGGGACACTGTCACTGGAAGTGACATCACGACAGGAAGTGACGTAACGAAAGGTGCCGAGCGCCTCGTCCCAGAGTGGCCAAAAAGTGAAGTCCAGCTGTTTCGCAGGGGGGATGGCGTCCCCCCAGTAAAATAAGTGGGGGGACGCCGTCCACCTGCGTGGCACCCTGACTCGAGCCCTGTCTATTTCGTAATGAGATTCAGACTACAGGCAGTGGCGGCTCCTCAGCTAAGGCTGAGGAGCGTCGCACCGCTGCTTTGCAGCAGTGAAATAAAGGAAAAATAAAATTATAACTCGAGGTTATTATCATATTATTTTGTGCTGCTGCAGCAGCTTTGCAGGGTGTGGCGGGTCTACGCCGATGAAAGGAGTAGGGGGAATGGTGAGCACACTTTGTAAGTGCCCATGACTGCTTGGCCGGCCATCTCGGGCCAGCCAAACAGTCATGTGCACTTTGCATGTTTGCCACCTGCCTGTATTTCAGCCTGGGTGGAGAACATGCCCAGCCTCCCATTCCATGGCTGAACGCCGAACAATGGCGATCAGACCAATCACAACACTGCATTGCAGCATTCTGATTGGCTTAGTGGACCCTGGATGTGCTTCCTGTTCCGGAAGTGTGGAGGGACGAGGAAGAGAGATGGAGGAAAGATGCAGCTGTACGTTTTTTTTCTTATTTTAGATCCCTTTTCCTCCCAAGCAACGGCCCGCCACCTCCGATCCATGCCGGCCGCCACTGACTACAGGAAGCTGGTGGCCCTGTAAATGAGTCCTTTGATTTAGGCCCAGCTAGAGGTCAAAATAATAAAGTTTCCTCCCAGCTTGCATCGTGCTGCTTCAAACGGAGAGAAGACAATGTGCTGGTGCCTCTGAATGTGTTCTAGTGTCAGCAAATTACAAATTTAGGACATGTTATTGGGGCACTCCGGATCCTGCTCAATAATAGCTGCTGGATCTCAGATTCAGCTGGATTTTCCTCATAAAGTGGAGCAAATGGTCTAATTGCACTGACCAAGGGTATATGTTGTGATTTTCTTTCATGCTTCTGCATTAAAACATCGCCATCCCCAATCCCTTGTACCACCAATCCCTGTGGAACATGCATAGCCAGATGTATTTAACATAATGCACTAACTTAGTGCCTGATTAAATTAAAAAAAAACGTTAAGCTTTGATCTAAAAGGGAATAGAAAAAGAGCCAACCAGGCATTTACTAAATGCATAATTTGAAACCAGAAAACTTTCCACCTGTCCTGTCTTCCACTTGACCACATTATGTGATCCCAGGCAATTACTTGTTTCATAGTGCCTCCTTTTTTATCATTACATGACAGCACCTTGAAATACATAAGTTCAGGATATAGTCTGCACCAAAACAAAATACAATAGTTTTTCTCCATTTATAAGAACGCCCTAGGCCCAAGTACAAGGGGCAAAAGAAAACTGGCCTTCTACTTGGTTCACTAATAGCATCATTGCCAGGGCAGTGAAGCTAGGGGCAAGAATGTTTCGAAGTTCATGATTAGAATAACTCAGTTGTAATAACTGCTACTTTATACAAAGGTGAAATACTAAACGGAAATACTTTGCTACAGGTTTCATTATAGAGAAATACAATGTTTTGGATTGTGAAGAGTCTTCATCATATATGTACTGAACTATCTGAGGCAAGCTACAACAGACCTTTCACCTTCTTCCTCCTAAAGCACTGAATATTAGCGCAGCTGCTGCCGACCATGCAGGAGGCAGGAACCAACAAAATGCAAAAACAAATGGTTGTGAAGCAAGTGTGGTGTGACTGGGCATGCCTTAAAAATTCTTTTATTTTCACTGTTTGTTTTTAGCACAGAAGCGCTACCGGGGAAATTCCTGGTGTTCCATAGGCTCAGTACGGGCCTGGGCCAAATGAGGAAGAATGGACTCAGACTCAGTGGCAGCTCCTCCGCTATGGAGGAGGAGTGCTGCCCCACTGCTTTCTCGCAGTGCGAGAAGCAACAACATAAAATGGTAATAACTCTTAGTTATTACCATTTTATGGGGGTTTTTTTGCTAGTGGGTGGGTGGGCGGGACTGCTCTGCTTATGGAGCAGGGCAGGAGAGGATTGGTTTGCCCACTCCTGAGCGCACAATGACTGTTTGATCGGCCCACTCAGGCTACCCAAATCAGTCATGCGCACTCTTCTGTTCTCCATGCAGGCTGCATTGCAGCCTGCATGGAGAAAACACCCACCCCTCTAGACCCTGGCTGAGTGCTGTGTCCCGGCGCTCAGCCCAATCACACCGCTCTATTGGAGCATTGGGATTGGCTGCGGGGTGGGAACCTGGCTGCCTGTTCCTGTTCCAAACTGGAGTGGACACAGGCGAGCAGGAAAGAAGACGAGGGACCCGGAGGAGGCAAGGTAAAATAAATGTATTTCTAATTATTTTTTTTATATGGCCTCTCCGCCCCCACGCAATTCTACCCTTGCGCCACCATGGATGCATCGCATTTACAATGCAGCGCACCATGGCGCAGGGATAGACATATGCGTGTCGCATCTGACGACGTAAGGGCGGCGCATTGCTGGACTCATGTCGCAAGTGCCACGCAACTCCAGCAATGTTCAGGGACCACCCATACCTAACGTGCTCCGCCACTCCTTACGCCTGCTTCAAGCAGGCGTAAGGTTTCGTCGCAGCGGCTTCTGAAAAGTGACTCCGTGAAATCTGGTAGAATTCACTGTCAATTTTACGAGGCTTTTTCTGACGGAACGCCCTCCCTGCATACATTAAAGCTAACGTATCTCTGATGTGGCGCAGAGCTTTACAACGTGACGCATCTCCCTAGATGCGTCACATTGTAAATGTGTCACAACGTGGCGCATGGTTTAAGCCACTGCTGCGTCACAGAGGTGACGCAACTGTGGCGTAAATGTGACACAAGGGGCTTGTAAATCTGCCCATTAGTATCGGAACACTGTAAAAGGCACCAATGATTCTTCATAACCAAAGCACAATATTTCAGGTGCAGACCCAGAAGCACACCATAGAAATCATCTCGACCAGACCTGCTTCGCAATACACCCCTCTCGTCGGAAAGCTGCGCTTCTCTTATTCATTTACATGCTGCAGCAAAGCTTTCCCGGCTGCTTAACTTTAAATAACCTTTAATTTGTGAGACTCGAGACATTATAATTCAAGTGTGGCATGATTCAGAATTATTTGCCGCTTCAAATTGCTCCATTTTTGGCACATTCCTGTACGTGAAATTGTTTCCCGGAGGCGGAGAGCGGGGATGTGTCAGAATCCGCACCTGAGGCCTTAATCACCACTTCTGGCTCATTTCGTGTGGGGTTTTTGTTTTGTTTTGTTTCAGTGTACACCTTGTGGTGTAGAAAAATGTGATTCGAATGTAGCTACCCGGGTCCTCTGGGGGTGAAGGATCTCCTGAGCCTCAGATCCGCTCTTCCTCTTCCCCCGGGTTGGATCTGCTGTTTGGGACCAACTTTTGACAATGTATGGGATGCAGTGTCTAAACGCCCTGTTGCCACCATTGGCGGTCCTGAAGATCTTTTCCTCTTCGCGCTTTCCTTCGAAAAGCACTACCACGGGGTATTGGTATAAGAGTAGACGACATTAATTGTGCACACCACGAAGTGGGTCACCGCAATCTGCTCCATTCCTCTGCTGGAATGCTCAGCGAGCTGACAACAGGTGGGCATGGCCCGTTTGAAGTGGCCACGAGGTTTGCTGCGTCCAGTTTGGCACGGAGGGCACCTAAACAGCACATTAAAATATATTTTGTTTGGTCCAGTTGCTGGGCAAATAGAACACATTTTAATACAAGCAACCCGTATTTGCGCAACTCCCAAATTTGTGACCCAAAAAGAGCATGAGCAATTAAAACTCTTGTTTTTAAAAAGGTACAAGCTACATAAAAGCAAGCACTGGCAAAGCCAAAAGGTCTGCCTTAGGAAGCCGAAGCTTAGGCTAAATAAAAAAAAAATTGCAAGCATATAAAACAAAAGTAAAAATATGCTTTTGGAAAAAAATCGAAATTTATAAAACATTTAGTAATGTTGCCATTTTACTGGTGATATTACTGCTTTTTGAATAACAAGCCTTTCAGTTGTGCCTCGCATTTTATATTAGATCTGGCATTAGCCAAAACCTTTCCTTTTTTATAACATTTTATAACATTTTACATACCGCAAGTGTCATTCAGCTGCTATTTTTTACCCTTTGCTGTGTTCCATTGTCATTTACATTTTGCTTCAGCCTATCATGGCTTATAATATTGTCAGTGGTTTTACACAAGTGAGTCTTTGATACCTTTCTCTGTGAATGATTGTATTGTATTGTATTGTAATTGCATTTATATAGCGCTTACTACCCCTGACGAGGCGTCGAAGTGCTTTTTCGGCGGGTAGCACGCTACTCCGGGACCCACAGAGGATTAGTGTTGAATTAGTATAGTGAAACATGCAAGTACATTTTAAGTGGTGGATAGGTTAGTCAGTTATTTGGATTTGGAATGATAGCAGAATGGATAGAGTAGGACAAAGGTTTGTATTTATTTATCGCTCGCTTGTTGACGCACGCTATTCAGGGAGCCTATAAAGGATTAGTGGTGAACTAATATGGTGAAATATGAGGTAATTTCAGTGGTGGATATTAGTCTGTTACTTGGAGTGAGAAGGATAGCGGATTGATAAAAGGGGAAGAAAGATTTGCATTCATATAGCACTTGTTACCCCTGATGGGTGTTGAAGCGCTTTTCTGGCGAGTAGCACGCCACTCCGGAACCCATAAAGGATTAGTGTTGAAAATTAGTATAAATATGAAGTAATTTGAGTAGTAGATATCTTATTCAGTTATTTGGGCAGTATATTAGTATAGTTGAATATGGAATATGGAATTTGAAAAGTGAAACATGTTAGTCTGTTAATTTTGACTGAAAAAGGATAGTGGAGGGATAAAAGAGTGAAGGATTTTTTTTTCTTTTTTTTTACGTCTTAGCAGTAGGAAGAGGCTTTTGGGTGAGTAAAAAGGAGTTTTGGAGGGTAGGAGTCAGAGGGGAGAATTTAGAAATGTTTGTTTTAGGGGATCGGTGTAGTAAAAAGAGGTGTCAGATGATGCAAGGAGGGGTAGAGCAGGAGAGAGTCTAGAAAAGGTTATTTTGGCGTTCATAGTAGTGGTATGGGGTTTGGGATAAATGAGAGAGTGGATGTAGAGGATATATTGATAGGTCTATAGGATGAGAGATAGGGTAGTGCATTAGAAGGAGTAGTAGAAAGAAGTTTGAGATGAGTCAGAAGGTTGGGCTAGAAGATATATTGAGCGAAGTATAGGCTGAGAAATAGGCATTGGAAATGCTAAATTAGAAGAAAGTGATAAATATATATATCCATAGGTACATGGAAAGTATATAGATACATAAAATAAGTAAGTATATTTAGATTAAATATATTGATAGAGGCACAGGATGAGAAATAGGGTAGTGCATTGGATATGCTTTTTCAGGAGAAAAGTAACAGACACACAGATTCAAATACATGGAAGGTACATAGATGTACAATGGAAGTATGTACATGTAGACCAAAAATGATTTTTATTTATTGATGATTATTATTATTATTATTATTATTATTATTATTATTATTATGTATTTATTTATTTATTTTCTTCTCCTAACAACATAATTGTTTTACATGTTTTATAAAGTAATACACAAAGATAGGTACATATCTATAGTGAAAACAAATGCTTATATACAGAGGGAAATGCTGTAAATTTCTATTTCCGTATGGTGCTTATGTGGAGAAGAGCCAGATCTTGAGTAGTTTTCTGAAGATAAGGTGGTTGTCGGTGGATCTTATGTTGGGGGGTAAAGAGTTCCATAGTTTGGCTGCTTGAGCAGAGAAGGATGTGCCACCCATTGTTTTTTTCTTGTACGGTGGGATTTTGAGGCGAGATGCTCCTTTAGAGCGTAGGTTCCTTTGTTGAATGTGTTTGGTGATTTTATTCCTGATGAAGAGTGGTCCTTTTCCATGTATTGCTTTGTGGGTAATACAAAGCAGCTTGAACATGGATCTTCTGGCAACCGGTAACCAATGCAGGGCTTTCAATGCAGGGGAGATGTGGTCTCGTGGGTTGATATGCAAGAGTAGTCTGGCATCCGAGTTCTGAATCCGTTATAGTCTTTTCATGGTCGTTAAAGGTGATCCGTGGTAGAGGCTATTGGCGTAATCGAGTTTGGATAGAACAAGGGAGATGGTAGCTTGGATCTTGTGTGGAAATCCCAAATGAGGGAAAATTTGTCACAGCGTTTTTATAGTAGCAAAGCTTGATCTTGCTAGTTTATTCACTTGGACATTCATCGACAGCTTGGAGTCCATGGTCATTCCGAGGTTTCTTACTTCCTTCGATACTTTAGGCAGTGATCCCAGTTCATCAGGCCATGCGGCAAGCGGGTTGTAATTTTTCCAAACGCCACACATGAGTATTTCAGTTTTTGAAGCATTCAATTTAAGATGGCTCCAAGTCATCTACTGATCCACGGCTCTGAGACAGATGAAAATTGGTGATTTTCCAATGTCTTTGGGGCATTCCAGTTGAAGGAGTATTTGTGTGTCATCTGCATAGTTGTAGCACGTGAGGTGAAATTTATTGATCACTACTGGTAAAGACTTCATGTAGATGTTGAAAAAGCATGGGGGAGATGATAGAACCTTGAGGGACCCCTGCTTTTGTGGAGTACGGTTTGGACGAGAAAGGTGGGGTGTGGATGACATTAGTTCTGTTTCGAAAGTAGGACGCGATCCAGTCTAGAGCAGTTCCCTCTATGCCGGCTTCATAAAGTCTGATGTTGACAACCATAAAGAAAATAGTCCCTTTAAGTGGTAGGGACTTTTAGGCCAGTGTTTGCTTTGCTATTTTTTTTAACTTATTTTAACCTTTAAGAGGGCCCAGAGATCCCAGACATCTACTGTGAGCTCACCGCCACTACTGGAACCATGTTTTAAAATGGGTATTTTAACCCACTCCAAAATAGCCGTCCTGGCATGCAAATGCGCAAGTAAGGGCAGTTATCCTTGAATATATGTTAAACTTTATTTACAAAAAAATTCAAGGATGCTGGACAGTGCGCACACTTGCATTCATATGCATGGGCAGTAATTATTTAATTTCTTTCAAAACTTTATTTAAAAAAATGTTAAACCAACTGTGTGTGTGCACTTGTATGCACACAAGTGCTCACTTGTTTAATGTTTTTGCCAACTTTTTTACAAAAACATTAGGAAAGCACCGTCATTGTCAAAGCTAGTGCCTGGTAGCCAAAACAGATCTATTAGCTTTGCCAATGCTTGTTATCATTTGTAAAGGAGACGAGGCTAAAGACCTAACAACATTCAAATAGCAGGTAGAAAAATATTGCATCTCGCCTTACACAATTTATACCAGCAACTTGTCATTGATTTCTATCATATTAACATGGCCAGTGGAGTTTAAAATATTCACTCATTGTAAAAAATAATGGCGGCTAACACAATGTGAGGGAAACATCTAGGGCATCACCAACGCTGCTATTTGGTAATTGGAGCACCACAGAGAACCATAGGGAGAGAGGGTGGAAGGGGTTATCGAGGACATCACCAAGGACGCTATCTGGCATGCCTCTGAGAAGCGTTGGTGAGGACAGTAGCACGGGACATCCAGGCTGTAATCCAGTACCTTGCACCCCACTGCGGAGCATCAAGAAAAGAGTGGAAGTGAAGAGACGGAGAAGCTGGAGGGTTTAAAGTAAAGAGTGTACTCTACAAACCAAGCAAGAAATGATATTGAAAAAAATAACAAAACTAGTTCCATGACATAAGCAGTGGAAGGCTACATGTTAGACATGTTAGCCTTAGAGTGGTCTTTCCCCAAACGTTTGCCTTACTCCTCCATTTTTGAAGATTTCGTTTTTGTTAGCCATGGGACTCTTTGCACTTTACTACTGGTAACCAGTGCTAAAGTGCATGTGCTCTTTCCTTTCAACATGGTGAAATAAACTTACACCCAAATGGCACATTAATTTACTTCTAAGTTACTAGTAAAGTGGTGCTACCTGTATCCAGGACTTTAAATTAAATGCTATTAGTGGGCCTGCAGCACTATCTGTGCTACCCACTTAAATAGCCTTTTAAACATGTCTCAGGCCTGCCAATGCAGCCTTTGTATGCAGTTTTAAACTGCAATTTCGACCTGGAAAGCAAACTTTTTGCCAAGCCTAAACCTTCCTTTTTAATACATATAAGTCACCCCATGGGTACGCCCTACACAGCCAAGAAGGCAGGACGCAGTGTATTTAAAAAAATGTACATGTACCTTTACCTTTTACATGTTCTGGTAGTGAAAAGCTAAAATTTGTATTTCACTGCCGCTAGGCCTACCTCGCTCATAGGATAACATTGAGTTAACTTATTACAATTAATAAGTGATAACTTTATCTTGGGAGCTGGTAGGAATGTCGACTTTGGTGTCTAAAGAATTGTAATGTAGATCCCTTTTTAATGGTAAAGTCGGATTTTAAGTCACATTTCTGAAAATGCCATTTTAATGTCACAGCCTACCAGACAGTGCAGCTCTCTGGTGTGCTAAAGACGTCTTGGGGACATTCAGAAAGTTGAACTTGAAATACATTCTGCCCGTTGCTTGCCATTGACTATGTGGTTTGTAACTCATGTTTTCTTGCTTTCCATTTGCTGGCTTTATTTGTTTTAGGCCATCCATCTTGGGTTTGTACCTTCCCTTGCCCAAACCTTATTTCAGTAACTTTCAAGTGCTCCCTTTCTGTAAACAGACCTATAAATCTTGTTCTTATCTCGTCCAATTTGCTGCACATTCAAATACCTAGGTCAAATGTCAGGTGCTGTCTTCAAAGGGAGCTTGTTTACTTTTATTTCTCTGACTTCAAAGTGAGAAGATTTGTGTGGCAATTTTGCTGGGGGTAGAAAGAGTTTTTGTTTCTAACACACAACAACATTTAAATGAACTGTGTAAGCATTTCAGAATATATCAGAACTAGGAAAACAAAAGAAGCACAATTTTTGAAGTGTGTTGGAAACAATTACAAATTTAGTATATATATATACTTACATACTTTAGTATGATCAAAATAAATCCCTACACTAGGTGAAGCAATTTCCACACTTTTTCGTCTGTGCACCGTATAGTTTTATTAGTAAAACTATTTCTGTGCAAATGTAATGTTCATTTTAATTGCAAATGTGTTGTCTGTAATGGCAGTGTGCTACCACACCATGAATACTCCAATGTAAGCTGCTTGACTCTACTCTGCACCACTTCACATCACTGCATTCTACTCTGCACCACTCCAATTTACACTACTCCATGCCACTGCAATCTGCACCACTCCACTCCACTCTAGAACACTGCAATCTACCCTGTCCCACTCTACTCAAGGCCAGTGCCCTTTCTGCCATTCTACGATACACAACGCCAGTCTAGGCCGCACCAATCTACTCTGCATAACTCCACTCTACATCACTGCATTCTACACCTCTGCACTCTATGTCAATGCAGTCTAAGCCAATGCACTTTACTCTGTAACACTCAACTCTATGCCCCTGCACTCAATGCCAATCCTCTGTACACCACTCTAATCTACTCTGTACCACTGAACTCTATGCAACTGCACTCTACACCACTTTACTCTTTGCCATGACATTCTATGTCACTCTACGCAACTGCACTCTACCATGCACCACTCTATTCTATGCCACTTCACTCTACTCTGAAGCAGTCTGTTTTATGCCTCTGCACTCGATGGCACTTTACTGCACTCTGCACGACTCCCCTCATTGCCACTCCACTCCACTCTACTCTTAACGACTGCACTCTACACCAATGCACTCTACACAACAGTACTCTTTCACTGTACTCTGTGCCACTGTGCTGTACTCTGTATCACTGTACTCTACGCTACTGCTATCTACGCCACTCCATTCCACTCTACACTACTACACTCTGACACTCTACTCTGCAACACTGTACTCTCCACTACTCTGTGCTACTCCACTATATGCTACTCAACTCTACGCCACTGTACTCTACTCTGCACCACTCTACGCCACTGCACTTTATGCTACTCAACTCTACTCTGCACCATTGCACCCTGCATTACTCAACGCCTCTCCACTCAGCTCCACTCCACTTAATCTACGTCACTGCATTCTACGATACAGTCTTGTATACCGCTGAATTCAAAGCCACTGCAGTCAATGCCACTGCACTCTACACCACTATACTCTGAAACACTGTACGCCAATGCACTCTACACCAGTCCACTCTACTCTATGCCACTCTATTGTATGCCACTCTACAAAACTCTACACTCTGCTACTCTAATACACAACAGTCCCTGTCACTCCACTCTACAACACTCTACTCCAATACACAACAGTCCCTGTCACTCCACTCTACAACACTCTACTCCACTCTTCTCCATTCCACTCTATGCCACTTTACCTCACTCTCCTCTACGCCATTAACATTTAGCCATGCTGAACAGCAGCCACTCTGGTGTACAACATGTCTAAGACACATTGGCAGAGCCAATAGCTCGTGCATATGTGAGACATATTGGCTTTGCCAACTCTTGTTAGAAGGTTGACATTTTCTTATCCCAACCATTTGGTGCCTACACCAGTATCCTGGGTAACATGACTAGGTGTAGCTGGCAGTTCGTCTTTACGTATTGCTCCCAGACAGTGAGGCAAAGGGAAATAGTGGTTGGCAGGATAAGAGGGAGGATTTGTCACCTACCACACTTGGACATCACAAAGGTTCTGCCCAGCACACTCACAAAGGGTTTTGACACTAGTCTTTTGTGACCACAGACAAGTGGGAGTCAGAGAAGTGAGACAGGAAATTTCAAGCACCTCTAAGGGGGGAAACCTCCAGAACCTTCTGCTTCAAAGTGGGCCCGGTTATAAATAATGAACCCTCAGACCCAAATTTTCAGTACACCGCTGTTGGGAACCCAAAATCTTGTTTGGCTTCAATCCAAAAGAATAGGAAGAAAGGAGTCAAATACCGTTGGTCTAGCCCACTGCTTTCCAAACTTTCATGTTGATGACACACTTTTTGGAGATGCGTCATTTTGGGACACAGTAAGGCAGTGTAGCGAGTGATCGTAGCGAGCGAGCACGCACCACCTGAGGAGGTTTGGGGGGGTTCTCACTCACTCTGTCTGTCTCCCTCTCTCTCTCTCTCTCTCTCTCTCTCTCTCTCTAACTGTCTCCCTCTCTCTGCCTCCCTCCCACTCTCTCCCTCTGTCTCTCTCCCTCTGTCTTCCTCTGTCTGTCTCCGTCTGTCTCCCTCTGTCTGTCTACCTCCCTCTGGCTCTCTCTGTCTGTCTCGCTCCCTCTGTCTCCAGCTCTCTGTCTCCCTCTCTATGTCTCCCTCTGTTTCTGTCCCTCTGTCTCCCTCCCTCTGTCTCCGTTCCTCTGTCTCCCTCCCTCTGTCTTACTTCCTCTCCCTCTCTCTCTCCCCCTCTCTCTCTCCCTCTTCCTCTGTCTCCCTCGCCCTCTGTCTCCCTCTGTCTGTCTCCCTCTGTCTGTCTCCCTCTGTCTCCCTCTCTGTCTCCCTCTGTCTCCCTGTGTCTCCCTCCCTCTCCTTCCCTCTGTCTCCCCTGACTGTCTCCCACTGCCTCCCTCCCTCTCTCTCCCTCTGTCTGTCTACCTCCCTCTGTCTCTCTCTGTCTGTCTAGCTCCCTCTGTCTCAGTCCCTCTGTCGCCCTCCTCCCTCTGTCTCCCTCCCTCTGACTCCCTCCTTCTGTTTCCCTCCCTCTGCCTCCCTCCCTCTGTCTCCCTCCCTCTGTCTCCGTTCCTCTGTCTCCATTCCTCTGTCTCCCTCCCTCTGTCTCCCTCCCTCTCTCCCTCTCTCTCCCTCTCCCTCTCCCTCTCCCTCTGTCTCCCTCTCCCTCTGTCTGTCTTGCTCTGTCTCCCTCCCTCTATCTTCCTCCCTCTGTCGCCTTCTCCCTCTGTCTCTCTCTCTCTCTGTCTCCCTCTGTCTGTCTCCCTATCCTTCCCTCCGTCTCCCCCTGACTGTCTCCCTCTGTCTCCCTCTATCTCTGTTCCCCTCTCTCTCTGTCTCCCTCTGTTTCCCTCTCTCTCTGTCTCTCTCCCTCAGTCACCCTCGGTCTCCCTCTCTCTCTCTCTCTCTCTCTCTCTCTCCCTATGTCTCCCTCTCCCTCTCTGTCTCTTTGCCTCTCTGTCTCAGTCTCTGCCTCTGTCTGTCCCCCTCTCTGCCTCTATCTGTCTGTCTGTCTGTCCTTGTCTCTGTCTGTCCCTGTCTCCCTCTCTGTCTGTCCGTCTCTGCCTCTATCTGTCTGTTCCTGTCTCTGTATGTCCCTGTCTGTTTCTGTCTCTGTCTGACTCTGTCTCCCTACCTCTTTCTGTCTCCTTTCCTCTCTCTCTCTCTGTCTCCCTTCCTCTCTCTATCTCTCTCCCTCTCTTTCTCTCTCTGTCTCCCTCTGTCTCACTCACTCTGTCTGTCTCCCTCTCTCTCTCTGTCTCCCTCCCTATGTCTGTCTCTGTCTGTCTCCCTCTTGTCTGTGTCCCTCCCTCTGTCTCCCTCCCTCTGTCTCCCTCCATCTGTCTCCCTCCATCTGTCTCCCTCCATCTGTCTCCCTCTATCTGTCTCCATCCCTCTGTCGCCCTCCTCCCTCTGTCTGTCACCCTCTGTCTGTCGCCCTCTGTCTCCCTCTGTCTCTCTCTCTCTCTCCCTCTGTCTCCCTCTGTCTGGCTCCCTCTCTCTCTCCCTCTGTCTGTCTCCCTCTCTGTCTCTCCCTCTGTTTCCCTCTGTCTGTCTCCCTCTGTCTCCCTCTCTCTTCGTCTTCCTCTCTCTCTGTCGCCCTCTCTTTCTGTCTTCCTCCCTCTGTCTCCCTCTCTCTCTGTCTGTCGCCCTCTGTCCCCCTCTCTCTGTCTCCCTCTGTCTCCGTCCTTCTGTCTCTCCCCCTCTCCCCCCGCTCTCTCTCTCCCTCCCTCTCTGTCTCCCTCTTCTATCTCCCTACCTCTGTCTTCCTCCCTCTGTCTGTCTCCCTCTGTCTGTCACCCTCTGTCCCCTCACCCCACGTGTGTTTCAGCCTGGGCAGAGACAGCTTCCTGGACACACACACAGTTGCACCCCAGTACTTCGCAGCTCTTTAAAAGACCATTTACTGCTTTGTGGTGAATCGGCCGGCCCCCATAGAGCAGAGTGTCAGGGAGTCCGCGCTTCTGCGGCGGTGTTTGCTGACACTCTTTCAAAGGAATGCCTCTTAATTAGCATCAGTTATGTGCTAAGTGCCCATTAATATCAGTGTCCTCCCGCGACACACCCACCCTTTTCAGGTGACACAGTACTGTGTTGGGACACACAGTTTGGAAAGCTCTGGTCTAGCCGCTACCCCAGGTGGAAGAAGCTGTACCCATTTCGAAGGTTGTTGGACAAGGTATTTCTAAAGACTTTCCAAGCTCTCGATCGCGAGAATTTCAAGACGGCTGCAAACGTTCAAAAAAACGATAGTGAGCGGCCTAGTGATTCAAAATTTAGAAGAGACAAGTGCGCACAAGTTACAAGTACCCCTCACACTTCAACTGTAGCAGCTGAGGTAAAAGCAGCATCTCTTCAGTGAGCCTGTCAGTAGAAAGAACATTTGTAAGAGACACTTTTTAGAGTTTGTGCATGTGTCTCTGAGGAGTTTTAGAGTCCCTGTGGGTAGCTTTTCTGTTTATTTACCGAGTGGCAGGATTTTGATAATTTCTTGAGAGGAAATTCAGTTAGTCAAGTTTTTGGAGATAATGAACTACAAAAGACTGTTCTGTACTAGAGTTCTGATTGTAGCAGTGTGAAGGTAGTACATAAACTCTGCAGTATCTACCTGACAAATTTCGAATTGAGTCAATATAAGGCGTATTAAACAATTATTCAAATTACACTACAGAAAAAGTGAGAATAAAAGGCATCAAATATTCAAGCTGAGGTTCTTCAAAAGGAAAAGACTTGTAAGCTTCATGATTCCGAACCTCATTTGACATCTGGAAATTCTTCACTATCGGATTGAATTACAATCTAAATATATATATATATATATATATATATTACCACACGAACTCCCAACTCGTCGCCGCCAATACGACCAAGAATCAGGAAAACGGACCACACGGCAGGTAAGTCAAAAAGTTAAAAGTTTATTATGTTTTGGCTCTCAAAGAGGGCCACATAAAAGTAAGCACATCATTATACAAATAAACATAATCAAAAAATTACAAAATACAGCAGAAAAGAACACAACATTATCGGCGAGAAGAGCTGTCATCATCATCTCCCTGTACATCATTAATAAATATCTAAAAACCCTTTAAAAAATTTAAATATTCTGGAACAAAACATTTCATTTGGAGGGCAGTAAAGTGCATGAAAAAACATTTTTACATTTACAATTCCTAGTTGTAGACAAATTGGTTTTAGCCATTTCTGGCGCAAGAGGCGCAATGCAGGACAAATAAACAAGACGTGATTACGATCCTGTACAGCAGTGTTACAAAGATTACACTTTGGAGATCCCCCATACCATTTTGCTGAAAGAGACTTAAGTGGAAGCAAGTCATGTCGTAGGAGGTACCATAATCTACGGACTCCGTGAGGAATATTCCAAATAAGATATTGTTGGGTCCGTTTTGGGATATATGTTTTTAGAAGAAATTCCCTTTCTTTCAGACTAGGTTGGGCCAATATATCCGACTTATAACAGAGTTCCCAAGATATACTTTTTAGTTTAGACTTTAGTTCTAAAGGTGAGAGTGAAAATAAAATATTCTCATCCAACTCTAATAAAGCTACTGCTTTCCTAAAGTTTTTTACTAGTGACGAGAACTCGTTAAGGTTGCCCTAAAGTTCATTTTTAATAACTTCTCTTAGGGTACCAGATTTACCTCTAGCCAAACAGGCTACCCATCTTACAAGGGCCACCAGCCCCTGTGCCCAACAACTTCGGAGTCCGAATTCCAACCTACATGACGATGTTGAGCAGGCATTGTTAAAAGATGAAATTTTTCGCAATACCTTTCCTTCCACTTTTTGCAGAAATCCCCATTGTTTCAACTCCACTAATTCAATTCCGTATAGTAGAGTTGCGGGAACCTTTGCTCTAAATACATCCAAAAGGGGAGAGAAATGTCTCTTCCCAGTTGCATTATATAACGAACATAACCCCATTCCATGAGCCAGTGCTTTGTGAGAGTTATGTTCGATGTGGGGGATCTCACTAAGATTTGCTGATATAATTTTACCTAAAAAGGTGTAGGTTTTAACCACCTCAAGTTTTTGTCCACCTATAAACCAATTATAGCTTCCTGACCTGCATTTTTTCTTTCCAAAAATGCACATGATTTTACTTTTAGATGTATTTATTTTCATATGGTGTGCTACAGAAAATTGGTTCAGTGCATGCAGTCGATTAGATAAACCCTTCGGGGTCAGATCTAAAACAAGTATATCGTCTGCATACATTAGGACCGATATAGGATACCCTCCAATTATCGGAGGTAATCCCTCACAGGCTGTAATAGAGGTTGGTAAGTCGGCCGTATACAAAGAAAACAATATAGGCGCCAATATGCACCCTTGTTTAAGCCCATTCTGGGAGGGGATAGATTGAGTAAGACCCCTTTCACCACCTTGTAGCACCTTACACCAAGTGTTCGAGTGCAGAGACGTAACTAATTCAAGTAGGTATCCAGGCATACCCAATACAGCCAACTTTCTCCACAGCGTTGGACGGTCTACCTTGTCAAACGCCGTGGAGAAATCTATAAATGCGGCGTAAATACCACCACCACGGACACGTACATATTTGTCAGTAATCACCTGCAATGCTGTCAGGTTGTCTAACGTTCCGTGCTCTTTACGGAAACCTGTTTGTTCCAAGGGTAAGATCGTATTCGATTCTGCCCATTCCATTATTAACGTTAAAATGCATTTATCGAAAAATTTTCCTATTGAGTCTAATAAAGCTATTAGACGATAATTAGATGGCATCTCTCGATCTCCCTTTTTAAATATCGGGATTAATATACTTCCCCTCCAAGATTCGGGGACTGTTCTTGATAAAAAACATGCTTGAAATACTGGAAGAAGAATCCTACTCCAGGTAGTCACGTCCTGCTTAATTATTAACATGGGGAGTTCGTCTGGACCCATAGCTCCGGAAGAGCGCATACTCCTTATCGCGGTAGCTATGGAGTTGACAGTAGGGAGTATTATTTTTTGATCATTATTCGGGTCATGATTCCATATATCCCCCATTGTACCATTAGGAGCATATAATATAGACACGAATGAAGTCCAGACGTCTTCCGCAATGGCAATTGGAGTGGGAGTTATTATTGAACCGCATCCTTTCCTTATTATGGACCAGAATTCTCTAGATTTATTATAGGTCAATGCCTCTCTTAACTTAATCCAGAGAGAGTCTTCTTTTTCTCTTTTTAACTTAGATCTCAATCTTACTCTTCTGCGTTTTAATATTGATAACTGGCGCTCATTTTCCCCAGATCTGTTAAGATATTGTTTCCTGATGAGTTTATTTATCTCCCTATTCATTAATAATAAGGAACTAGGAGAAAAGTGTGGATTCTTGGGTTTACCCATTTTCTTAGCTATCCCAGTGATTTTTTTAATAAAATTATCAAGTTGTAAGAATTCAATATCTTTCCACTGATCTAGTTCGAGTAAGGTTTGGGCGAGGAGATTTTGTACATCCTGCATGATGGAAGAACCCCAAAAACATCTACCGGACTTACGATCAATGCAAAGATCTCTATTCTGTAGGGACCAGGAATTAGTTTCAGGGGGGACTAATGAGACAGTTATGTTGATCATTTTATGATCACTCAAAGGAGAGTGAGAGATCGCCATATCTTTAATAAAAGAGAATGTATCATAGTCCGTAATCGCGTAATCCAAAATAGACTCACCCCTAAAAGATCCATGAGTATAATTAGCTGGAATATCTGAGGGCATCCTACCGTTTAAAATGAGCCCCTCTGAGAGACTAAGTTCCTCCAAGAGGATCTTACCTCTTTTATTAGTTTTTATTCTAGTAGGCCAGAGCGCTTGGGGTATATTGTATGCTTCTTCCTTAGATTTATTTCTAAACATGTCTAAAGTAAAATAGGAGACTTTGCTATTTAAGTCACCTACCAACAGTATATAGGGGGGGTATTCTACCTCTAGTAGTTGTTTAACATAGGAAAACAATCGCTTTAGAACTAAATTAAAAATTTCTTCAGGAGGAATATATGCATTTAAAATAACAAACGAGGACCGAGTACCCGCTATGGCTAAATTTCTAATAGTTATAGATTGAAAAAGATTGCTAGAGTCGGTGTAGTGGGAGAATTGCCATTGTAGTGAGTTGGATAACAGGCATGCAATTCCGCCTTTTGCGTGGCCTTTATTAGAAGGTTTTGCGGGAGCCTCCAAGACAAAATAATCTTTTCCAACATAGGGGAGATTTTTACACCATGTCTCCTGGAGACATATTACATCTGCATTTAATGAGAGTAAGAGATCAAATTTCTCGGGACTGTTATACAGACCAGCGGCATTCCAAGAGACAATATTTAGGTGAATGTTAAAGGTGTTGAAATAGGCGTGGGTTATTCGTAGTATTGGTTGATGAAACGCCGGGTAACCAATTCCACATCTGTTTGTCATCGGTTAGTGGAATATCTATGTTATCAGGTAATGGGAGTACCTGAGATACCATTCGTTTGCCCCTAGAGACCCAGATTTTTAGATCTTTGTTACAGGTAGAATAATCATCCTGTGTAGAAACCGGCTTTATGTTTCCATCTCTGGGGGAGTTACGTAAGGCATTATTAACATAAGGTAACACGTCTATTCCTCTACATTGGAAAAATTCCACCTGTTGGAAAACGAGATTAGAGATGATTTTAGAGTAAAATGTTACCCTTGTTCGTTGCCCATTAACTGATCTTATTGGTAAGACTAAATCTATATCATTTGATAATATTAGTTTTAGGCTTTCAATCTCCTTAAAACAGGTGAGCAGCCAAGATCTATTCATTTTTAGGTCTTGGTCAAACAGCGGGAGAAAGTCCAATGTCAGCGTATCCACGGGTATTATAACGCTTTTTACAGGCTGAATAATAGAACTTCTAGCAATATCAGGTTGAGGCCGAAAAGTAGGCGCAGATGGATTAAGAACCTTTGCCACTAACGGCGTATTTCCTATATCTACAGCCTTAGATGTTAGGGGTTCAGGCGCATTTATCACAGTACATGGAATTACCTCATTCAGAAAATCCTCGGCAATAGTGCCCACCAATACATTGTTAGGGATACCCTCCTCCGCCTCTTTGATGGAGGTATCCAGTAGTGAATTATCCCCAATTTCTATAACGGCAGGCACATCAAGTATTATTTGTTTTTCAAAAACGATTTGCCTTGGTCTTTTCTTTTTCTATTTGCGCAGCAACTTCCTATTTTTCCCTTTGGATTTTACTTTTATAATTTTATTAGCCGTCAACATTCCTTCTAGGTCCTTTTTTTCTTGATTAAAAATAGGAAAAAGTTCGTTTCCAACCGGTTGTCCGATCTCTACCAAGCTATCTTCCTTGTCAACATGCTTTAAATCTTTTCGCTGAGCAAGGGAAAGTGAGATAGAACTCTCAAGAGGTTTATGAATGTCAGCCTTTATAGACATTCTCAACGGTGTATTTACCTCTAGAGGATTAAGATTATCTACAACTTTTTGGACAACAGGTTCAGTAGGAAAAATGGTAACATTTGAAACTTTTTTAGCCAACAATTCCTTCAATATCTCAGTCACAGACGTCAAGATACAATCAGAGCTTACAGCAAATTTACCAAGTAAAAGTAATATAGAGGACAGAATTTGTTCAAGAGCTATCAGAGACTCAGAAATTGGTTTCTCATTATTAGGATAGCTAGATGGAACAAAAGAGCAAATCCCCGATAAGTTAAATTGTGGAGACTTCAAATCACTCTGTATTGAAAGATTGTCATTGGATTTGAGTGAAGGAGTGCTGCTATAAAGCAGCAGTCCAGATGGAGTTGCTCTAATTGGTGTTTTACTGTCCCCAACCTGGGTCAAAGTATTCTTGTCCATGTAACGACCACAGAGTTCAAGATCAATACTGGTAGAAATAGATGTATCGCCTATGTCATTCTCCACAATTTCTTTACCATTAGGTGTATTATGATGAGATAATTGGGGATCTACTAACATGGGGACTAAATCAACTCCATTTGATGATTGATTAGAAGGAGATTCTTCATTTAACTGAGTATGAGGAGGTTTATTTAATTCCATCGTTGGATCAGAGATTAAGTCTATCTCCATGTTCGATTGCAGTTGGGCTTGTGGTAAGGATTCAACATCAATTATTATTGGGGCTTCTTGAGATTTGTTCACAGATTTTTCCCAAATTTGTACCAACTGCATCTGACCTTTCAATAGAGCACTATTTTCACACTTTTTCTTAAGGGGAATAGGTCCAGATGTCAAAGAGGACTTTTCCCCTAAGACTTTCCCAGAGCGTAATAACTTTGTCGACATAATGCCCTGGGGAAATATTAGCCCTTAAGCAGGATTCACAGTCCCAAATATAGCACAACAATTAAAAAATTTAAATATTGATCCACAGGGGGAAGGAGACAGGATCGAACTAGCGGATAGCGTATTTCAGGCAGAAAAGAACAATCTGCGTGTTCTCATACAAGTGTATATTTAGCTGAACATCAAAGTTAGATTGAGCAGAGAAACGGAAAATACCGGGGCCCAGCCCGGCCTACCTCGGTCACTGAGGGCGCTCAATTTGTTCCAGGTGAGGGGGGCGTGGCGGGGAGGTTCACCAAGCCCAGCTGCCTTGTGGGCGCTGGTGTTCCCTGGCCTCCGTAACGGCCAACAAGCCCCCAACAACGAGTGTTTCCCGCAAAGCGGGAAACGCGAGCAGTGAAGTCCAAGCGCTGCCAGATAGCGCTGTGAGCAGTGAAGTCCGAGCGCTGCCAGATAGCGCTGTGAGGTCAATGAAGCAGAGGCGCTGCCAATAGCGCAGTGATGTCAATGAAACAGAGGCGCTGCCAAATAGCGCTACAGATTCAGCAGGAGCAGGAGCTTTTCCTGTTCAGGCGGCAGAACGAGAGTTCACAAAAAGCAGAGGCAGCCGGTTTCAAAGCTAGTAGGAAAGGACTCACGGCAGGTAGAAATAAAGTGCTTTTTTATTTTCTCAGTGCAAACATGACGCGTTTCGTCCGGTGCTGCTTGATATATATATATGTGTGTGTATGTATCTAGCGACTCTCAAAAGAAAACTAAAAACCAGCAGCAAAGCCTTTTTAACAGAGTTGAAAGAACTAAAAAGATACAATTACCTGTTAATGACATTCAACTCTAATATTATCCAGGCATATTAGAAATCCACAAGAGAGAGGATCTCCTCAAAGGGTAAAAAGGTAAAAGTCTAATTAATTATAGAGTAAAGGTATTTGGGAAAAAATAATAGAAGGTGTGTCCCTAATAATTCTTGTGCTAATTCATTACAGGTGCCTCTTCATCCTAACCAGAAATAGAGTAGGAGAAACTCCAAGAAGCACCAGGACTGGAGGAGTCTCTCTTTTTTCCCATTCTCCTTTGGTTAGTGTCTGAAACCGAGGTATGTATTAGGTGTGCTTTGGTTGAGGGTACTGAAGAGGGGGATTGGAGATATATCTTCTGCTCCTGAGGAAGTCAAATTAGGTACCTTGACAACCACTGGACCTGTGGAAGACTCAGAAAGACCGCTGTGCTGCTCTGGCAGAAGGACTGCTAACCTGCTGCCCTACTACCTGAGAGAGAAGACCTAGACTTGCATCTTGAACCCAGGACCACCAAAGTGACTAAAAGGGCTGCTTAGGTGGCCTCCTGATCAGAGTCACATGGACAGAAGACTCCAACTATCTTGAACCTAGCATCTAGAATCTATTTGCCATCAGTCGTGCCCTCCAAGTGATGCCACCCCAGTCCTGGATCCTTGGAAGTGGGCTTGAAGATGCTCTGCCAATCCCAGCTGTGGTCCTGTAAGTAGAATCAAAGCAGCACGACAACATTTCTTTGCAGCTGCTTTGGAACTGCAGCAGTGTGAGACATCCCCGAAGCCGGCCCTCGCATCCAAGCTCACTGTTTCCTTGGAACCGCCACCGCGCAATGCGTACTCGATGCAGGCCCTCACATCGTAAGCCCCTTGTCAACGGCATCCTCGATGACAACACCAGGCTCTGCATCGAGTTCCTACCGCTTCTTCAGAACCGCCAGTGCCTGACGCATCTTTGGTTCAAGACTACGCATCGCAAGCCCCTCATCAACTACATTTTTGACAATGACGCAGGACACTGCATTACAGCCTGGCAGCTTCCTAGAAACTGCTGCTGCGTGACGCATCCGTAGCGCGGGACCTCGCAATGCTCCGCAAACCAGGATTTAAGGTACTTTCTTCAATGGGCCTAACTTGGTTGCTGTATGCGGGCCAAAATCCATTGTGGGCAGCCTGAATTTATGACTTTGTCCCGATTCGGTGCAACCAGATTTACCACAGTTGGTGCTTTGTTCTGATTGAATGTTTGCCTTTTTGGTCTTAAATAATTTATTACATTTTACTTTATTGTTCTAAATTGGTGTGGGATTTTTCTTGTGTTGTGTTTTCACTTTACTATTATTTAAAGTACTGGATACATACTTTACACATTGCCTCAAAGTTAAGCCTGACTGCTTGAACCAATCTACGCATCAACGCATACAGAACGCCTCCGCTAGACTTATCCTCAACATCCCTCGCCACAGCCACATATCTGCCCACCTGAGAAACCTGCACTGGCTCCCCGTCAGCAAGAGGATCACGTTCAGGCTGCTCACCCACGCACACAAAGCACTCCACAACACGGGCCCCGAATACCTCAACAACCGCCTCTCGTTCTACAATCCCACCTGCCAGCGCCGCTCCACCAGCCTCGCCCTCGCCACCGTCCCTCGGATTCGCAGAACCACCACCGGAGGAAGATCGTTCTCCTACCTGGCGGCCAAGACATGGAACTCCCTCCCCGCACACCTTCGACTGACCCAGGACCATCTCACCTTCAGGAAACATCTCAAGACCTGGCTGTTCGAGCAGTAGCGGCACCCCCCACCGCCCCCCCTTCAGCGCCTTGAGACCCTTACGGGTGAGTAGCGCGCTTTACAAATTGATTGATTGATCTACCAGAGAGATAAGCACAAGTTAATTTGGGGTTTGCTTATGACTTCCCCCTGACATAAATTGTGGGTTCTGCTTGAGTAGGGCTTCACCCCCACCTCAACCAGCCACCAAATGTCCAACACCTCACCATAGACAATCATTATCAAGGCTAAAGGTGCTATCTTCCAGAGGAGGCACTAACACAGACTAAGGAATAGGAAGAAAAGCCACCACCAAAAAAGCAACTGAGATTGGCATGAAAGCTTTCTAATTATGAGCAAGGAACGGCTCTATGGAGTATTGTATACAGTGCAGCCTGTGAAAGTCGGCTAGGGCTCTCTGTATTGAGACCATAAAAAAGTTGACAAAAAAAAAATCACCATCTAAGGATGCGCTCTAAACACAGACAAATTAAATAGCTGCAAATTAGACATACAAAAATGAGTAAATTTAAAGGCACATTTTGATCCTGGTTTGTCACTGAAGAGAAAGGAACTATTTTAGGAGGATATGAACAATTTGCATGAGCAGTCACTCAAAGTGAAGGAAGCCAATAGGTAAAGTGGGCTGACTCATTGACCCATGCTGTTAGCTGTGATGGGAGGAAGCAATATGTGTATGGCAATTCAACAGAACCACAGATGAAGCCTGCTGACCAAAATCCGTTCTTGGTATATATATTACATATGAATATTTAAGAACAACAATAGTCGGGCGAGACAGCTAAAGCGGTCTCAAAGGCCAGGCCTAATCCTTCTTCTGTCTTCAGGATGCCACCTTTACCTTAAAAGAGGTCCCAAAATAACCCAAGAACTCCCTTGAAGTATGAGCATTTTTAGCAGAGGCCTGTGTCTGACAGGTCAGTGAACACCCCTGCTACCCCCTTTTTCATGAACCAACCCCCCCACCTCTCTCCGGTGTTGAAATTGTAACCTGGGTTGCATCCTTGACAGATAAATTGCAAAGTAGGCAGAGGGTGGGGAAGGGATGGTGTCTCTTTAATTCTCCCAGCACACAAAGCCTTTCCCCCCTTTGAGAGCTGAGCCTGGGATCAGAGCTGTCAGCCCATCTCCAGGCACTTGGGAGACTTTGGAAAGTCATAATTATATCTTTTAACCTGTCTTGCTCTCTGCGAAAGAAAGGTCCTATTATATTGAAATGAGATCATTAGCCATCAAATACTTTCTTTCTGGGAGACTTTAATTCAAATACCTTAACTACCCTCCAAAGGGTTTTTTTTCATCTGGTTTGCTTTGCACCAAATAAAGGTTCTGTCGAACAGCAACAACGATACCGCAAATATTAAAGAGCGATGCTATTTTACTCATTAGGAAAAGCGCTCGATATGTAAAAAAAAAAAAAAAAACTACCCACCCCACGCTGCATATATTAAGTGTATGCGGAGTGTGTCAGCCAGCAATGGAAGGGAATAACGAGCAAACTTACCGAGACTGAAAATGCACTTTAGAAAAGCTTTCTGGCAACAAATTGTGGATGACTTGATTTTCTTCTAGGCGTTCGTTTCTCTTCAGCTCTAGAATAATTTTCTTATTTAGAAGTTGTGCATATTAAGTGGCTTTGATTTCACACTAGCATTTCTTATAATTCCACCAAAAAATAAAATCTTACAGCCGCCCAAGCAAATGGCTAATTCCTTTATCAGTAATCTTCATTGCTTACTAGTGATGCTTATTCCAGAGGCCATGTCTTCCATGTCACAGTCGCAGCTTGATAATGGGACACTTGATGTCGTTGACTTAGGGCAGTGGCAGGGTAGACCGGGCAGGTAATCGTGGCTTTCAGATCTAGTGGCAGATTTACTAGCCCCTTGTGACACTTTTGCTTCACCATTGTGTCACTTTTTGTGACGCAGCAGTGGCGTAAAAAAATGTGCCTTGTTGCGGCCAATTTACAACGTGATGCATCTAGGGAGATGCGTCACTTTGTAAAGCCCTGCGCCACATTATACCCGCGGCAGGTATAATGTATGCAGGGTGGGTGTTCCCATGCAAAAAAAAGCCACGTAGAACTGATGCTGTGAAATTTGCAACATTTCACTGTGTCACTCTACGCCTTCACTGCATCAAAATCCCTACGCCTGCTCAGACCAGGCATAAGGAATGATGCAAGGCATTGGACTCACCTATCTGTTGTGGCGCATTGCTGGAGTTGTGTCACTTTCATGAGCAACTCCAGCAATGCTTCCCTTTTGCATTATCAGATGCATCAGAATTTCTGACGCATCTGTCCATCCTTGCGCCATGGTGCGCCGTACGGAGCATCCATGGTGGCGAAAGGGTTTTGTATTGAGGCGCAGGAAAACTGATGCATCTGTACTGATGCATCAGTTTCTTGTAAATCTGGCCCCTAAAGCTCAGATTGGGGTTTCGGGCAGGAGACTGCGGAGAGGGTAAGCCAGCCACACCTGGCCATGTCTCCGTTTGTTAGGTGACACCCAGCACAAGGCAGGGGTTAAAGGGGAGTTGAAATGATTGCTGAGGGTTGCGGGCCCTACCACACTTCTGTGTGGTTTCTGAGGGGCAGTCACAAGAGCAACAGCATGCATATCTAGAGAGGACAGAGGCCACAAGGAAGGCGATCTAAAGCTTTATGCAGCAATCACAGTATCATCTACAGGACACAATGTACATGGTAAAGGTCTCCAAGCCACTCAACAAGCCTGCACCAACACACCTATGCACACACAGGTTCTTTCATGCATAAATGGAGCTAAGGACCTTACACATGAACGAGGCAGAAAAAGTGAAACTGGGGCTGTGTGTTTTGTATCAGATATGCAAGGTCCTCTACTGACAAACAGAATCCCAGATATCTGAGTGGGGAAACGCCCAACAGGAGTGCTTAGTTTGAGCCGTTGGTTTCCGGTGCTTGGCACCTAATTGTCAACACTGGCATTTCTGACAGCTGCCACATGGTGGCGCTGTTTGAGTAATTTAAATTTAAAAAGAACAGCAGTTGTTTATTAATTTATTACACATTAAAAACAACTAATACCTGCTGCCCAAGCCATTGTTATAGCTTTGGGGGCCTCAAATAGTCTGAATTGTCAGGCTTGTAGTCCTGTGATGGTTAGTAGTTATGTAGGTATGTCATTGGCAATGCTGGTAGGGGCATTAGGAAATGAAAGCTGCAGTGGCCTCCTAAGGAGGACGCTGACACGTATTGTTTTTATAAATGAAGCACTGCCTAACAGCATTCCTATGTGACCTCCCTGACTTTTGTTTCCTTCTCAAGTCCAACCCTTGCTGGTGATGGGGTATCAGATTCCTTTTTGGATACCCGCAGTCTGCATAACAAAGGCTGACCACAGTAAGGAATGTCGGTGCACAATGCCTGCTTCAGGGCCTTTTAGACCTCATGACCCTCTGTTGTCTTGAAGGCATTCTTAGGCTGCTCATGGCCTCATGGCCATACACAGAGACCCTGGAGGAAAAAGGCTCTTAACTACAGCTGAGCAATGGAGACCGACTAATTCACCGTAGAAATGATCTTGACCTTTTGGGATGGAGTCTTCCCATTCCTTAGTTGCGGCACAAAAAGGACAACAGAGACTGGGCAGTTTGCCGCTAGGTGGCCTTTCTAGTGATGTTTGCCTTCTGCAGATCTTCCATGGTTTTCGGGGTGGTTTTTCCAGCTATCACTAACGATAGCATCATCCTTCTATGCAACACAGACGTCAAAATCAGCCAATACCTGGTAAAGGAGTTTCTGGAAAATAGCTGGGGGATTCTTTAACGTGTGGGCATCCCTGTAACTGTACTGGTGTTGAGGGGTTACTCTGCTGCCTTTTATTTGCCTCAATGTAATCTGATGGTTGCCACTTGATGGATTCAGGCTCATAAATATGGCTGGATTAGTGGCTAATTTGAACCGATGGTTTCAAGTGGATCCCACTGGCACATTCATTTTGGGCACTGGTACTTATTTTTCCTCATCAGACTTTGACCCAGAATAAGAGGGAGAAAGAAAACACAAAAGGGGGAACAAGGAGTAAGAGAAGGATGGAAAAAGAGTGACACGGGGAGGAAGCAGGGACGAAAAAGGAACGTACAGGAGTGAGTTTCATGGGTAGGGCATCTGGTCATGGCATAAAGATGCATGAGGAGGAATCAAGACTATGCTACATTGGTATTAGGCACCACAACTTTCTGCAGGACCAGCAGCAGCTCTGTGAAGAAGGTTTGGGCCCCTGCAATTATTTTTTTTCAAATCAAACAGTGTGTGGATGCAACTCATCCACAAGTGTACCTGCTCTAGCAGTGAAATTAGTATGTCTTTATCTTCTATGCAACAGTGCAGGTCTGACAACCCTTGCACCAGAACTGGCACAATTGGTCTGGTCCTAGGTGTGTTTGACTGCTCCAAGGGCTACCATCTTGGAAATGGCAACTTGTACCATGATAGAGTCTGATACTGACACTGAGATCCCATACACCCTGCTCTTTATGGGCAAACCAGGAGGCGCATGCCCTCTGTGCCCATATCATGACTGCAGGCTGAATTGAAACCAGTGCTTAATTTGTAAATGAATGCCGATGCCCAAATGTTTTGCTCAGATGCTGTGGCTGGTAACTCTTCAGCTCAGTGTAGTCAGTGGCCTCCAGCACTGATATCATGCCCTCCCTGCAGAAATTGTACTTAGGATAATTGAGACAGAAAACTTTCTGAGATTCAGTGCCTGTCTGAGTTTCCATCAGATCACTGGCCTCAGTGTTTGTTTTAGGGATGGTACACGGACTGCGCCGCTTGCCCCACTGAGGACTAGTCAGGTTGAGCTTCTGGAGCTCCTTGTACCAGTGAGCATTTCCTTCACTACATTCTACTCCTTCTGTAGCTCCTGCCAGGCCTGAAGTTTGTGCTTGTCTTCTGCCTGCGTCACTTGGTTAATCACAGTAGAGTGAGTGACCCCAGAGAGGTTAGAACTCCTGTGCTATTTATGATCAGAGTCTCTGTTCGTGTGCACTCGTCTGAGTAAGGTGGCTGTGTTCTAAGTATTTGCCTGGGTTTTACCCAAAGGATTTCAATTGTAATTTTATGTAAAAATATACGAAAGGCAAAACATGCCACCCAGGGGATATGTGCAGTAATTGGTACATTGTATTTCAAATACAACCTTTATATTTACATTGTAAACACGACAGACTTTTTCTGCAAACACCATCACTGCGATTGTGTGAACATTCGAGTGTTTAATAAACAATGTTCAAAGTATCAAAACTTGTAAAAAAAAATATGAAACATTTTAAACAACGCATAGAAGGCGGATCATTTTTGACAGGAGTAATGCCTTCACGTATACACGAGGACAGTTATTGTAACATTTGGAACATGCGCCCTTAGATTAATTAGTAACTGCAATTGTTTGGTTGTGTACGGGGACCACAATTCCCAGGGCTACCCTCGATGTTGTGCATATCATCTGTGCGAGGAACCTTGTTGTGAATACATTCTATATATACCCTTCCAGTTGGGTTATGCATTTTGATCAACTTAATGGACGATTGGATCAGGTCTTTATCCGGAGCAGGGCTTCCTACTGTGTGCTTCCCTGGAGTTCTCGAGGGCTTGTTCCCTATAGGGTTGGAGTACATTGTCAAGTGTAGCGATTCTTAATCCATGGTCCACGAGCCCTTGTGGAGCCACGACATCTACTCAGGGGGTTGGCGACTGTTTAGAAAATTAAATAATATTAACAGATTAATAAAGTGAATGTAAATAGAGATACAAAATATAAATTACAATTTTTAAATGTTCTGTAAACATGAAGCACTTTGAAACCGGAGGCAAAATGAATTTAGTATATTTAGATTGGTTTGTTGAAGCAGTCCAAGGGCATCAAACAGAATATAGTATGGACGATGGGTGACCTCAGTAGAATTTAGGAAAGCTCCAACCTTCCCATTTAAAGTTCCATTTTGATTTTTTTAAATATTTGTTTAAAGGAAACTTTCAATAATTTGTGTATTTGATAAATGCTTATTTCTGTATTCTTGTGTTTTGTCCTGACGTTCAAATCATCAAAATTGCTTAGACTGTGGTCCTCGCCCTCCAGTAATGAATCAGTGGGGGGAGGCCCCGAATTCCAATAATACTTCAGGGGGGTTCCCAGGGTTCCAGTAATGATTAAGTGGGGGTCCACAGAAGCCAAATAGTTAAGAGCCGCTGATCTATTGGAATGGACTGTCTGTTCTTGTGACTCCTGTAATTAGTCTTTGGTCGGTCCTCACTCATATCAGAGATCTGAGTTTGGTAGCTGCCCCAAATCAGGAATATGCCAATTATGATATCTTTCTCCTGAGTTCCAGCACTCAGTACTCCACATTGTGGGTGCCTAGGGAATCTTGAATTATGTTCTAAATCTTTCAGCACCGATGTGAGGCGGTCAATAGATGGTGTCAGAATAGAAGCTGAAATGAGCAGAATCCGAACAGAGTGAATGAGTGAGCGAGCGAGCAAGGCAACGTGTGTGTGTGTATGAGAGACTCCCAGAAATCCTGGTGTACAACTGGCAGACTTCCGAGCCCTGCAACTTCTGTGACATCCCTCATGTGCCCCTATGTGTCCACAGCCTCACCAGAAGAGCCACACCGGCTGCAAAGGGTCAGACCCAGTGTAATTAGGCCATGTCTTACTTGGAACAGAGAAAATCAGGGTGTTCGATAACACACTAGTGGGGGCCTGTCCATTGAACCTTGATGTCTTTATTCTCACACAATACCAAACTCTGAGGGAAAATTATGAGATTGCAGTTAACAATCTTCTAGTTATCCCTCCTTCCAGCTCCCTCTCAAACTCTGGACGATCCAGGTAAATGTATTAATTAGACACAGGACGAAAGGTGGCAAATTAGAACGGAGAGGGCAATGCAATAGGTCAAATACCACTATGCAAGCCTACTTCCACAATGGCATTAGGAACAAAAGAGGACCCTAATAACAGAAATTAACCTGTGGATGAATTTGCAATAGTGTTGGGTTACACAGACACTTGTATTGCGGAATGTCACCTACAGGAATATCATGATATAAGACGCTACAAGAATATCATGGAAAAAATATCAACAACCCAAATGTAGTGGAGATAAGTAAATATTGGTAAGCATAGATTTACCATGTTTAACTCCACATCTACATACTACACACACTCCACATCCCAATGACAAAGCTAATTGAACATGAATCCCTCATCTCTGCATTCCTGCATGGGTTGGTGGTGATTCTAAACTCGACCATCCCACAGTAATACTAAGGGGATAATCCACAATTTAGCAGTTAGGAGACAGAGAGCACATCGAGACCATAGTGAAAATATACCTACAGTGGTGACCTCAGTTTTCTGCAAATCTGAGGAGATAAAGGGGCAGATCTTCCTTATCATCTTTGAGGAAAACTGATAAGACTAAAGCACTAACCTGATGTTTGAATGTTAGTTTATCATCGAAGATGACCCCTAGATTCTTCACCTTTTTCACTGGAGATGGAAGAGTGCCTAAATCTGTCGGCCACCAACTAGATGACCAGAAGGAAGTGTTGTTTCCCAGGAGAAGGACCTCTATTTTTCCTGCATTAAGTTTTAAGCAGTTAGTCCTCATCCACTCCTTAATCTGGGCCATACAGGTAATGAAGCATTCCGTAGTTTCTGCTGGGTTTCCCGAAATCGAGACAATTAACTGAGTGTTGTCAGAATAAGGCATGTGGAAAAGCTACAAGATTTGATTAGCTTAGCCAGTGGGGTTACATATAAATTGAAAAGGGTGGGGCTCAAAGATGAGCCCTGTGGCAACCCCACATGGCAGTCTAAATTGGGTAGAAGAAAAGGGGCCCCATGTCACATGTTGTACCCTATCTAACAAGAAGGACTCGAGTTGATTGAGTGCCATGTTCTTTATACCCAGTTCAGAAAATCGGTCAGTTAGACACTCCAGGCAAGGTTAACCACAAAACTAGGAGTGATGGGAGTGCAGCAGACTGGTAGACGGCCTAAAAAGAAGTAGATGTATGTTTCCCATCTAATATATCCAAGGTTTTAACTATAAAGAAGGGGGTCCCCCAGCAAGATAGAGGCAGGTAGGCAGGGGAAATAAAGAACACCAACGACAAAGAGGTACCTGCCAAGAAACTTCAAATAAGGCCCTACTAAAGGGTCCTTTTTCTGATCCATCACCACCGGAGCCAACAAGGACTGAATCAAATGTGTTGCCCCAGCCGGGGCTACACCTTCATCAGGGCGGAGATGTACAATAAGGTGTGGGACAATATATCACAAGATGAGAAAAGCGCCAAAAGAGGGGGTTTATTTTCCCCTGGGGACCAGGTAAGTGTAAGGGCCCCGGCGATGGGTGCTTCAACAGAGCTGCTCAGTGATAACAAACCTCGCGGTCCTTTTAAAGAAATGAGAACGGATCCTTCCTCGCAGCCACAGGCGGGTCACAAAAAGTTATCCCCAGCGTCGACAAGTAGGGCGACCTATTATCTCAACTTCTTAAAGTCCCCATCAGCTGGATATGGTTTATAGTCGTTTGTGGTTTAAAAAGAGGTGGTTTCACCAGGATAGATCAATTCGGATGTCTCAGGATCGCCAAACGTCATGCATCTCGGACGTTTGGCGCTCCTGAGACATCTGTGGTGTGAGAAGAATCTCCCTGCACTGCTGAGCTGCTGCTGAAAATGACGCAGCGACTGTCACCGCTGCAAAACTCATTCAGGGATCGTGGCTGAAGAAATCGATGCAGCGCTGCTCGATGCCGACGCATCGTTCGCCGACGCATCCCAGATTTCTACGCATCACCCCTGTGTGGCAAGTTTTCACCGACACATCACCCGCAGATCGGAGTCATCTCAGAATCGCCTCATCGCTTCTCCCTACAGACCGGACCCGACGCACCGCTCCCCTGTGTCCAGCGGAACTGTCGCATCACATCACAAAGGTCTCAGGAATCGAGGCATCCCTTTGTTTTTCAATGCTTCCCATCGCTGTGGCTGTTTGGCTTGGTGAATTTTGTCGCAACGACAGGTACTTTGCAAGAAATCACGCATCCATAGTTTTCTATGGCCTCAGTTGTTAAAACCTTTTGAAAGTCATTTTTCTAAATACTTGTATGTTGGATTTTTGTTGTTTGGTCTTGTTAAGTTAAGATAAAGATACTTTATCTTTCTAAACCGGTGTGGTGTCCATGTGTGGTGTTATCACAGTGTTACTGTGACTGTTGGTACAAATACTTTACACATTGCCTTTGGGATAAGCCTGTTTGCTCGTGCCAAGCTACTAAGGGGGTGAGCAGGGGTTATCTAAAGTGTGTATCCTCCTTACCCTGAATAAAGCAAGGGTCCCTATTTGGACAAAGGTACCTACCTCTGCCAACTAGAGACCCCCATTTCTAACAGAAAACAATGAACAGGCTGCCACGTCTACAGTGTAAATGGTCTACTTGAAGGAGCACTACCATTTGTGCAACAATCACTGTGTCCACCATGGAATACTATTTACCTCACACATGCTCTACCCAACAGACATGTAACATACTACACACACAAACACATTCACAACCTTTGCTGCACCCATCTGTGGGGGTAGGTATGGCAGTTATTGGGAAATGAGTGAAGTTTACTAGGCAGGTAAACATTCTCCCAATCAGGTGAAAAGGTAAGAAGCCATGGGCTGCCGAACCTAGAATTAGCTACCAACAGTCATTACTCTTTTCATGGCCAAGTTTCAGGAGCCAATAATCACCCTCGGCTACGGAGGGTTTTCACTTTTCATACACTGCTGGAGAACAAAGGCTGGAACTCTGCTGGGGAATGTCAACAAAACCTGGAGCTCTCCAACTGTCTCACAGATTGTTTAGTCCACTGGTAGAAAATCACAGGGCAGAAATAGAGTGCCACAACATGCCTTTGCCTTGCTTTCATTCCTTCAGTGGGGTGATACAATGGGCAGGGTTGTGCATAAAAGAAAATGATACTTAGCCAGTTTAAAATAGACTCCTCAGAGTATTATGAAGAATGTATGTGGAGATAAAGAAATCCAGACATACATACGGTTAGTAAAGAAGCAGGTGAATTGAAGAGCATCCCAGCCACAGGTAAGATAGCAATTGCCACTAGACAGAATTTTGATGGAGATAAAAACCAAAGTGTGAAATATCCAATATCAAAATGTCATGCTCTTTCATGCAAAGGAAGTACGTATGCTACACATTATACTTCTTTGGGAAACAAAACAAATACACAATAGCTTTTTATGGGAATTAAAAATAATTCAAAGAGGAAAAATATTATTTAAACAATAAAAGTAAATATTTCATAACATAATCCTGACGATACAAGCATTTTTTAAACCCTAATCCACCCTTCAAGGCTATTAACATTAGCATCCCCTTTCATATCTCTGGAGTTACACTCAACACAGACTTCCTCTGCATTATAAATTCATTCTGCAAGATGTGTTCCACACTTTGCTTACCATCACCAAACCACTTGTAGAAATCCACTTGCTAAATGTTTTTATACATCAAACCTTTATTTTCACTGTATTCCCGAACAACTTTATATCTTGTAACTGTTGCATAATACCTCGCTCCACGGTGCTCTGTTGTTTATCAATTTTTCAATGACACCCTTCATCTTCACAATTGTGTTCCTCCTGTCAAATTCATTCTTGCATCTTATTTGCTGACATTTCTTTTGTAAGCTAATCATCCTTTATGTCCTCCACCAGTCCTTTATTCCAACACATTCACCTTGGACGCACAAAAGACCTCTTTCTTTGTATAATTCAAGGGTATTTTCCCTGTAGTGGCATGAGGAGGCATCTGACATGTTGTCTCTCTATTTTGTAATGCTTCCTTCCAATTCAAACACTTACAATGTGGTAGCTGAATTGATTTCTTTATAGTTTTATTAAAACGTTCAACCATACCATTTGCCTGTTGATGACACCGAGCATAGGAAGTGGCAGCCTCTAAACTTAACGACCAGTGCTGTCCAACAAAATCACCTTCCGATGCCATGCAGCAGATCATTGGAGGCGTTCCAGTTAAACAAACCTTGTCAAAAACACATATGTTCACATAATCTGTCATCAACCTCTTAATATCATTATGTAATTCCTTGCCACTAAATGTCCATTTTCAAGCGTTCTTTGGTCTTAATTGTGCAAAACCATTGCCAGGGCATTTGCAAATACCTCTAAATCACTGGATAAACTAACTGCTCCTTCCTTACTAGTCCTTACTCTTTTAGCAAGCAACTTATGGCACAATTTTCCACATCAGGAACATATTCCAGCCTGAAAGTATACTCTTGTAGACTTATTACCCATTTTCGAATCCTGGCCGAAATAGCATCAGAATTCTTTGGTCTGTTTTAACAGTAACATTTCCCAAACAAAACAACTAAATGTGGAAATAGCCCATACAGCTTTCAAAGCTTATTTTTTAAGAGCAGAATAATTACTTTCTGTCCCTCTAAGAGCTTTCGAGACAAAGACAATCATGTTTTCACTGTCATTGTCTCTTTGTACCAGAACAGCTCCTCGTCATCAAATGCTTGCTTAAATAATAATAACCGAATCCAACCCAGGCTCATAACCGATGTCTTATTCAAACCTTCCTTAACTTTTCTAAATTCTACTGCACACTCTGCATCTGCTTAACTTCTGGCTCTTTTTTCAATAAATCCTCACATATCAACAATCTTTCTCGCAAAATTTATCAACAAACTTACAATAATTGCCTACCATTTCTAAGAAACATAAAAGATCCACCTTCCTCTTGGAACCAGCATTTTAACAATCTTTTCAACTTGATCTTTTTTAGGCCTAATACCATTATTTAATACCTGATGCCCAAAGTAGCCAATCTCAGTCTTCCTAAATCTGCAGTTATCAGCCTTCAGGATCAGATCATGGTGCTGGAATCTCTCTAAGAGCTTCTTTACTCTTCAATTCTATTCCTAACTATTACTTATAATAACCAAAATATCATCTTGGAGAAACCTGGTACTCTCCAAGTCTCTTAACATTCTCGCCATTGCCCTCTGAAATAACAGAGCTGCAGGAGTCTAAGCCAAAAGGAATGCATAACAATGTTAATGCACCCATTGGTGTAATAAAACCTGTCAATTCCACAGAGTCTTCACGCAATTTAATTTGATGATTAGAACATACAAATTCCAACATTGAAAAACTCGATCCACTGAACATCATCATCCTATCGCCAATGTTAGGCAATTCAAACTTTGTCACCTTTCATATTTGTATTAGGTTCTCTCAGATCAACGCACAGACAAATATATCCATTGGATTTTTTGGCTCCCACTATTGGTGCCATCCAATCTTTGCCTTCCAAAGCTTTTTCCTTCCCATCTCTCACAACCCCGCCAGTTCTTTTCAAGTCGAGTCTACGACAGCGCATGCGCTGTATGCGCTCTCGCCTGTGAGACATTATTGTTTACAATAAGTCTGTTGGAGCCCACCTATTGCTTACCATTTCTTGGCTTCGGTGTTGATCCTATTTGTTGCTTCCAAATTTGCCAGCGCAGGCAAAGCATCACTTCCATTCATTTCTGTGGAGCACGGACCACGCACAGATTGATTGAACTTACTTAGTGCCTGTCCGCTTCTCGTACTTTGATTGAGGTACGAAGCTGCTGTGAAACATGTGTAAAAAACAGTGACAAAGCCAATAGATCTTGCATGGGCATGGTCTATTGGCTTTGCCAATGCCTATTATACTCTCACACTAATCAGTAATCTATTAACTTTGTTGGTTACAGGCCAAGCTTCCTTCTTTAACATGATTTTAAACACTTAGGGCCTGATTAGGATGGCGGTGAGACCACAACCAACAGGCTGTCAGTGGCGGTCTCACCACCATCATAACCATTTTTACCGCCCACCACATTTGGATGGCGACCGCCACGTATCTGGCGTGCTCCATGAGCCCGCCGGTGCGGTGGAGGGGGTTGTGGTACCTACTATGGTGGTGGTGTCTGCCAGGCACTGTTGTAGGGATTACAATGTCCCTTTCTGCCGCCCTTTTCATGGCTGTTAACCCACCATGAAAAGGCTGGCAGAAAGGGACTTAGGGGCCCCTAGCGGGTCCCCTGGCCTTCCAATGTGGGCACTGGGGGGCACTGTGCCCCCCTACATGTCCCTGCACCATGTGGCAGGCACTGCATAGAGCCTGCCACGTATTGCAGAGATATGTACAGTCACCCCTTTTTAGGTTTCGCCTGGTGTTGGAGCGCATGCGCTCCTCGCTTGCGAGAGCTTTAGTGAACAGTATGAACAGTATGACTTTAATCCATGCCCCTCTGTCACAACCTTTTTCCATTGGCTAAGGTAGTGATTAATGTATTTTCTGTGCTTCTGGTTTGCTTGCTGTCACTTTTGTTAACGCCCTTGCAGTTTTCGGATGCCACCCGTGACAAGCACATCCGTTTTTACTCAGCCCAGACGCAAATCCCTCCTTCCATCAGCTCTGGAATGTCTTTAAGCAGACTCTCCAATCTTGAATGCACTGTACGAAGGCAGTCTCCTCTGTGTCAGGAGGCGCTGCACACCATCTTAAATCCTCACACCCTAGTCTTACCCACCCCTGTAGTAATATTACTGCTTGCAACATTGATGGACTGCATCTTGGATTGCCTTATCTCCGGTCTTCTCACCATCCCTCGCAGGCCTGAGACTGGACTCCCACGTTTCCTATTGAAGTATTCTGCGCCCGGTTCCTTTTCCGACCTGCAAACACCCCGCCCATCCTCACCCCCCCCCACCGTAGAATCCTGCGCTCCCTCGGAAGACTGAGTGCAGTACTAATAAGAGTATCGATACTTTCACCCAACATGCAGTGATAGATGTGAGGTGCCCGTTCTAAAAATCACAGCAGGACAAATAAGACACGTGCCTCTTCTGGTACAGGCGGCACTAAACAATGGTATACCATTTGTTATCATGCCACATACATAATTCTGTTATAAATTCAAAATGTATTTGTCACGGGGCGGGTCGCCATGATACCGACTTTGAATGGTGGTCGGCTGTTCCCCCCCTCTCACTTGTCTCTATTCCCGACTCACAGACTGCGGATACCTGGCCAGAGGCGTGGACACCTTCAGACTTCGGGACACGTTGGGAGCACGGAAACGACGAGGCGTACGGACCCTTTAAGGATCCCGGCTGTGTGGTGGAAACCCCGCCCCCCTGGTCAGTGACGACGACAAAAGGCAGCCCGACCCGGAAGACGTCGAACAGCAGTTCCGGAGCGAGAGGCGAAGACGGAGCGAGAGACTGGAGAACGGAGACGAACGGAGCGGGAGAAGAGACCCTGACGAGCCCAGCAGAGGACTACAAGCCAGGAGGCCAACGACCCGGCGATCCGCCCAGCCACGTTCCCGCGGGAGGAGCGTGGCTTTCCAAGGTACGGGGCAGAGTGGCGGGCTGGGTGACACGTAGCCAACCAAACGTGTGAATGTGCCTGTGTAAATAGTGTAAAAGTATCCGCAAACCACCCCCTTCCCTCACGAGCACAAAGAGCACCTGACTGGACGTGTGGTGGTTCACTATAGCACCAGGTTTCCTTCACTCCCCGGCCCCATACAACGTGTAAATAAACCGGAACGAGTACTAATAGTTCCTCACTTTCTGTTTCTTTCCATGGGATGTGCCTAACCCGAGAGGGATCTCCCGGTCACGACATCTACCCCCGAAAAGCAGCGGCCTGGCTGGCTCCGGAGCCCGGCGTGGGAGAAACACCCTGGAACATCCCATTTTTCCCCGAGGCGTCAAGACGGAGCCGGACGAGTTTGCCCGGTTGAGAGTGTCAAACAGAAGACGCAAAGCTTATCTAAAAATAAAACCTTACTTAAAAAGTTTACTCCAGGTGTCTGACTCCCTACCTACTGTTCCTACCATTCCCGAACACCAACAGTATTCATGCAGAAAATTAAAGATAAAAAGAGTCTAAGATCAGACGGTGTACGCTGTACCCTGGTGACTTTGCTGTAAAATGGCTACAGTGCCTGAACCGGGGTGCCGCTGCTTTCATTCTAGCTGCTGCATGACCATGCCACCGTATCCTGCATGGTTGTTAAATAATAAAACGTGGGTTGAGAAGTTTAAATGCGGACTGCTTGAAGGAGAGCCGGCGCGCAAATTCGCCTCTAGCTTCCTTAAAGTAACCCTTGGTTGTGAGCAGGTGGGGGAAGTGAGGAGATTTTTGGGACCCAAATGGGAGGGCAATTATTGGTATCCCAGATTGTTTAAAAGCCAGATTGTGTGTTTTATAATGTCCGCACAAAGTGTTCGAGATTACTGCATTATTCGCCTTCTGTGCCAGCGATCGTTACTTCCACTGTGTGGAGTGGAGTTGGTCCGTGTTTCTGTGCATCTGTTGATATTTGCAAGGACACCTCATCCAGGCACTGCCCTCGTGACACACATGCAACCTAGCGTGGGCGGGGAGTTTGTTTGTGGTGTTCTGTACTTAAGGGCACCGCTTGGTATGTTTTCGGTGCTGACCCCAGCTTGTCCTACCACTGCGCCCTACTCACTCTTAACAACTTTCTACTAACTATACTACTCTCTACTACTCACTCTCTACTCACTCTGTACTACTCTCTACTACTCTCTCTACTACTCACTCTCTACTACTTCCTACTACTCACTCTCTACTACTCTACTACTCTCTACTACTCACTCTCTACTACTCACTCTCTACTACTCACTCTCTACTACTCACTCTCTATTACTCACTCTCTACTCATTTTCTACTACTCACTCTCTACTACTCTCTACTACTCACTCTCTACTACTCCATCTATTACTCACTCTCTACTCACTCTCTATTACTCACTCTCTACTTCTCATTCTCTACTACTCTCTACTCACTCTCTACTACTGACTCTCTACTACTCACTCTCTACCACTCACTCGCTACCACTCACTCTCTACTACTCACTCTCTACCACCCACTCTCTACTACTCAATCTCTACTACTCACTCTATTACTCACTCTCTACTACTCACAACTCACTCTCTACTACTCACTCTCTACTACTCTCTATTCTCTACTACTTACTCTCTACTACTCTCTATTCTCTACTACTCACTCTACTTTTCTCTGCTACTCTCTACTACTCACTTTCTACTACTCACTATCTACTACCCACTCTCTACTACTCACTCTCTACTACTTACTCTCCACTCACTCTCTACTCACTCTCTACTACTCACTCTCTACTCATTCTCTACTCACTCTCTACTAACTCTTTTAATATATATATTTTTTTAATTAAAATTTATGACAGCGAATAGTTAAACAAAGTCTCTTTCAACATAATACAGAATAAATAAATAAATGAACGTCAGCTGTACAGCATTTATATAGATAGATATGATATACATATTATATCCAACTGCAAATAGGAGCCCAGAGCTTTTGACCAAATACCTTCTTTCTCTTTCCCTTTAAATTATATATCGCTTTCTCCAATTGATAAATACTTAATAATTTGGTTTGCCACTGACGAAACGTAGGGGGATCTGCGTCTAACCAGCGAGAAGTTATACAGTATCTGAATACAGACATTGAAATAAACAGAAAACCTTCTTCAACATCTGTTTTGTTGGCAATTTGATCATATTGAGTTCCCAAAATTACTAATTCAGCAGACAATACAAGTGATGTATTTAGAATGTTGTTTAAAAAAAATTGTACTTCATCAATGAATTAAGCTAATCTAGTACATTGAAAAAACATATGAATTGAATCCGCGCCAAGATACCCACATCGGTTACACTTAGTACCCCCATTGGCTTTCCATTTCAGTAGCTTGGCCGGGGTGTAGTATAAATCAAAAACACTCATAAAATTTTGACTTTTTAGTGATCCATTACACAAAACCAAATTTGCCAAGTCTAAAGATGTAGATACATCCACAATCTTCATTCCTAATTCTTTTTGCCATTTATTTGCGTACATTTCTAGATTATCTTCAATTCGATTTAACATTGTCTGATAGATCACCCCGATTCTATTTTTTTCCTACAACATTCCAATACATCAAATTCAGTGGTTTTAGTGGTATTTAATAGATTTTTACTATCTAAAAAACTATGAATTTGGAGATATTTAAAAAAGTCCCCTTTAGTAAATTTATATTTTTGCTGCAAATATATATATGAAACAAATTGTTCTTCCTGATAAAGATCACCTAATAAATACAACTCAGATCTTTGCCACCTCTGCATAACAGAGTTTCTAAATATTGCTGGCAGCATTGAATTATTAAATAGAGGTGTATAATAGTTTAAATCTTCACAGCAGCGAAACCTCTTCTTAAATTGCTTCCAAATTTGGTACACCGTAGAGATGATTTTAAATTTAGTTTTTTTGTAATAGCTTGGTTCGATGAACCTGACCAAGCATTGTCGCGCTTCTGCTCCAAGAGCCATCTCATAAATTGAAGGACAGATTGAGTCGTCTATTACAAAATCTTGAAAGATTAAGACGCCCATTAATCTCAACGATACTGCCCAGTAGTACAGCCGAAAATTTGTCATCCCCCAACCTCCCCTTATTCTAGGAAGAGTACACCACTTAAGGGATCTTCTAGCTCTCCTGTACCCCCACAAAAACCTAGAGACAATTCTATCTAATTTAGTAAAAAAATTGGAAGGAAACAATAATGGTATGGTACGAAAAAAATAAAAAAAATTGGGGAATATAATCATCTTCACGATGTTGGTGCGGCCATATAAGGATAAGTGTAAATTATTCAGCCTTTCAAGAGTCCTATTAGTAGAGACAAGCAGAGGATCTAGATTAAGCCCAAGTATATCATCTACCTTAGCGGATATTTTGACTCCCAAATATACAGCTGTAGATGATAATGCCACTCCATCCGGTATGCCAGCAGTAGAGTGAATCACTTGCGTTTTCGAAATATTTAATCTGTATCCCGAAAATTTCCCGAATTCGTATGCTAATTCTACAATTTTAGGGAGTGCGATTTTTATGTCTGGCGTTACAATCGCAACGTCGTCGGCATATGCGAATATTTTGTACCCTTCTTGATGAATTTCAACAGGCGGAATGCCGACTTCTTTTATAAGTCTTTGTAGATATGGTTCTATATATAACGCTAACAACAAGGGGGAACAAGGACAGCCTTGCCTTGTCCCCCTTGTGATCAACATAGAGGCAGAGGTCTCGGTGGCCACCCTTATTACGGCTTTAGGATTAATATACATTCCATGTATTGCTGTGATAAATTCGGCAGAAAAACCCTTCCAGACCAGCCGTACCACAGGAACCCCCAGTCGACCCTGTCGAATGCCTTCTTGGCATCCAACATGGCCACTCCAACTGGGGATCCCGTGGCCTGCGCCCAGTCCAGGAGAGTAATAATTCTCCTTACATGATCGGTTGTGCCTCTTTTTTTAATAAAACCGTGTTGAATTTTAGAGACCAGTTTAGGCATGATATCATTCATTCTGTTTGCTAAGATCTTTGAAAATATCTTGCTGTCTGCAGTTGTAAGAGAAATTGGTCTATATGACACTAAATCCGTGGCTTCTTTTCCTTTCTTTTTGAAAACAACTATAATCGCCAATTACCAAGAGGCAGGAGGATGACCTTGAAACGCCTGTTGAAAAATCTTGAGAAGTTCCGGTTTGAGCATATTTTGGAAAGTCCAATAAAATTCCAGAGGAATATTGTCGGGTCCCATCGCTTTGCCCGAGGCTAACCCAAGAATAGCCATTTCGATTTCTTCCCATGTAACCGGGTCTGCTAACAAAGCTTTTTCTATGTCTGTGAGGGGAAGGTTGTCAAGATTTGTTAAATAGCTTGCTGCATTGCTATCGACACTAGTACCATCATTTGACTTATTATAAAGTAATTGATAAAATTCACGAAAAGCATTCAGTATACCTGATCTAGATACTTGGGTTGCTCCTTCTAAGTCAATAATTTTAGTTATGTCGTTTAGAGCGGCTTTCTGCCTCAACCTTTGCGCCAAAATTCTACCTGTTTGCTCATTCAATTCGTAACATTCCTTTTTATATTGCTTGTGTTTAAGTGCAACCTGGTCAGTCAGAAATGAATATACAGTAGAGCGTTCACTAATCAAAAGACGTTGTACTTCCTCAATACCCTGACCAGATTTAATGCTAGCAGCTAGCTTTAATTCTGCCTGTGTTATCTTTTCTAATGCTTAAATTCATTCTGTTTCCTTTTTCGACAAAAACTAGCATAGCTCATAGTTTCCCCCTTATTACAGATTTAAAAGCATTTCACTCTCTACTAACTCTACTACTCACTCTACTCATTCTCTACTACTTACTCTCTACTACTCTCTACTTCTCACTCTCTACTACTAATACTCACTCTCTATTACTCACTCTCTATTACTCACTCTCTACTACTCACTATACTACTCACTCTCTACTACTCACTCTCTACTACTCTCTACTATCTACTACTAACTCTACTACTCTATACCCTCTACTACTCACTCGCCACTCACAATACTACTCTCTACTACTCACTCTCTACTCACTCTACTACTCTCTACTCACTCTACTACTCTCTACTCTCTACTACTCACTCTCTATTACTCACTCTCTACTACTCACTCTCTACCACTCACTCTCTACTACTCTCTACTCACTCTCTACTACTCACTCTCTATTCACTCTCTACTACTTTCTCTCTACTCACTCTCTACTACTCACTCTCTTCTCTATCTCTACTAATGCTCTACTACTCACACTCTACTCATTCTCTACTGCTCTCTCTCTACTAACTCTCTACCAACTCTCTACTACTCACTCTCTATCACTCACTCTCCACTACTCACTCTCTACTACTCACTACTCACTCTCTACTACTCACTCTCTACTACTCACTCTCTACTACTCTCTACTCACTCTACTCTCTACTAGTCACTCTCTACTCACTTTACTATTCTCTACTAACTCTACTACTCTCTACTCTCTACTACTCACTCTCTACTACTCACTCTCTACTACTCATTCTCTACTACTCTCTCTCTACTACTCACGCTCTACTACTCTCTGTACTACTCACTCTACTACTCACTCTCTGCTACTCTCTACTCTACTACTCAGTCGCTACTACTCACTCTCTACTACTCACTCTCCACTACTCTCTTTCTACTACTCACTACTACTCACTCTCTACTACTCATTCTCTACTACTCACTCTCTACTACTCTCTACTACTCACTCTCTAATACTCACTCTCTACTACTCACTCTCTACTACTCTCTCTACTACTCTCTCTAGTACTCTCTACTACTCACTCTCTACTCTCTAATACTCACTCTCTACAGCCACCACTTCATCGACCCCGGCATGTCGAATGTGGACTGAAGGTCTTTTCTGCAAGGCTTCCCGCTTTCCTGACAGCTACGAAGGACTGCTGCCCTGACTGTCGCCCTGTCTTGGATCCATTTGTGATGCTTTGTACGGCGAGACGATAGACGGGTCTTCTGGTGGCGTGACTGATACCTCAGTTAAGTATAAGTGGGTTGCTCCCAGTCCTTAGTTTTTGGTCCTTTGGTTCTTAGTTTGTTTGGTCCTTAGTTTTGATTTGAAAATTGCAATTTCCAAAGCCGAGGGTCTTGTATATTTACGAGTGTATCGGTAGAGATAATCCCTTGAAGTTTGAAGCTCGAATAGTGAGCGAAGATGCCTACTCGTAGCAAATTTGGTACTTGGTTTGGTTGTGGTTGCAACAGGGATTCCCGATTGGAGGATTCGTGTCCGATACCTCCGGTTGGAACTCCGACTTATGAGCTCTATTCTAAACACGGCGTGGGCCCCATTGCGTTCAATGAAGTATGGGTCCACTACACTAGAAAAGATGGTGTCTTACAATGGCCCCAACATGGTAGCTTTAATACAGAGATTTTAGACAATTTAGAAACTAAATTATTTAGGAAGAAAGCCCGGCCGGCAATGTTTGACTCCTTTCGCCTTTGGCGTAAAGAAGCCAGACAACGAGAAATTAAACAAGCTAAAAGAGATAAAAGAGAAAAGGATGTATCAATAATGCAAGCTGCTAGGCAGTTTAAAGAAAACAAAGAAGATAAAGCAATTGAGGTGTCAGATAGGCAACATAATATGGCTATTGCTAAATGTTCTCCAGCTTTGCCATCTCTTCTTGAGAATGCAACGAAGGACCCTGAGAAGGATCCTTTGATGTCACATTTGTTGAGATTACCACCCCCTTATGCACAGAGTGCTACGGCACCTCCTCAACCCCCGGTTGTTCAACCCTTTGTTGTTCAACCTCCTGCTGTTGCTCAGCCACCTGGTACTCCACAGGTGGTTTTACCTCCTCCTGCGCAACCCGCTCTAGGGTCGCCAGCTTTGCTACCAGCTTTGCCTCAAACTCCTTTGCCTTCCGCTTCTGCATCTGAGACTACTGTTCTTATTCCTACACCTTCTTTGCCTCAAAATACTTATTCTCCTGTTCTTATGTCTGTTTCTTCTCCTTCTGTTCAAAAACGAATGACAGAAACTGTTTCTAGTTTATTGTTTCCATTGTTTGGGTCATTGATTATGACCCCTGTTTCGGAACGTAAGCAGAGTCGTAGTCGGCTTCCTGGTTCCGAGGAATGGGCTGTGTTGGATTTGTTGGCTCGTAAATGGATTATAAATGCCTCAAGGTATAATTTGCCAGCGGTTATGGATGTTTTCTTTCAGTGGGAACCGCCTAAGCAGAGGTATGTTTTTAATATGATGTGTATGTTTCTGCGTCAGGAATGGGAAGATAATGATTTGGGTTTTATCCCGCAGGAACTACTTGATGTTCAGTCGGATTTTGCTAAAGGGATGATAGTGGAATCTGATATTATAGATGCTGTAGAGACGATACTGGCTTTTAGATCTAGCCTTCCGCCTCAGACATTGCACAAACCTGATTCCTCTGTTAGAAGAAAAGCGAGACAGTATCCCATGAGAGAAGTTCCTCCTGTATGGAAGGAAGCAGTTCAGGCTAATGTAAATCAGGGTATTGTTGCCGCACCGGCTCATTTTCAGCGAGTATGGGTACATGTCCCTTGGAAGAGAGCAGAGGTCTTGGCTCTTAAGCAGACCTTACCTGATCCCTGTAAGAATCCTGCTGGCTATTACAAAGAATTGTCCCAGACAGTTGACGCATGCATCATGAATTTGGCAGACATAGATATGCTGTTGGGTAATGTAGTACCTCAACCTTTGTGGGCGAAGATTCGTCATGAGAATCATGCGGTAGAATTAGGAGATACTTGGGCGAATATTATTGCTGCGGATGGTAGACAACAGGGAGGTGCTAAACCTGAACCTTTGGTTACGGACTTGCCAGGTAGAATCATTAATTTAATGAAGACGATGATGCCTGCTTTGAGAGTAAATTGGGACAAGTTAGCAGCATGTAAGCAGAAGAAGGACGAAAGTGTATCTGATTTCTTCACTAGGTTTGAAGAGACATTTATAGATCATAGTGACCAAAATATGAGTACGGAAGGTGGGCAAAGATTGTTCATAGATAAGTTTGTCCTTAACTTACTGCCTGAACTGTGTAATAAGTTGAAAGATTCTGAGAGTTCTTGGGCTGTTTCCTCGTCGGCCCAGATATTGGCGACTGCACAGTACTATGAGAATAGGGATAAGGACGAGAAAGAAAAAGTAGAGAAAAAGACCAAAGACTTAAAGACAAAGGTTCTTTTGCAGCAGGCGTATCCGCCTCGCTCGAATCAGCAAGAGTCACAGCAACGCCCACAGTTTCAGCAACCTCCCCCATTTCAGAGACCGCCACAGAACGCTGGGTATTTTCCTCCAAGACCACCCTTGGGTCTAAATCAGTGTGCGTATTGTAGGGAGGAAGGCCATTATAAAAATGAGTGACCTGTGTTGCGACAGCGCGCGGGTGGTATGACGGCCCTGAGAGGCCGTGGTGGTTTTCAGCAAGTGTCTAGGGGTAGAGGATACGGTGCGATTCCTCAGAACGCACGTTCCTTTCCCCCACAGAATTCTATGAATTGTTTTGATCAACAGAAAATTGCATCTGGTCAGTCGACTCAGTACTATGCTGATGACTATTATGTTGAGAGTGAGAATGCTGATTATAATGATTGCTAGGACAGCCATGGACAAAGAGAGGGAGTAGTGTCGGTTCCAGTAGATCAGAGTGGGCCTTATGTTGCAGTAGCCACATTGGGTGTGGTAGAGCCTTTTCTTTTGGATACTGGTGAAGCGAAGAGTTCTATCATGCACTCTAAACTCCCTGGCGCACCTCTGTCTGGCTTAACTATTGTTTCAAGAGGATTCTCTGGCGCCCCAGTTCGTAACCCAGTTTCGAGTCCCTTGTCTCTTTCTGTAGGGCCTTGTGAGTTGGAAGCACCCCTCATTTTAACGACAGGTTGTGGTGAGAATTTGTTGGGTTTGGATTTGTTGAAACGGTTGCATGCAACATTACGCTGTTCTCCTGCGGGAGTACAGCTTACATTGGGTAAGAAAGTGATCTCTCCGATGTATTTGTCTAAAGATCGGCTTCCACCGGAATTGCGTTCTCTCCCTGATACTCTTTGGGCTACTGGTCCTAATGATGTGGGTCTTTTGGAGATTCCACGTTACGTTGTAACGCTTAAAGCAAATGTTAAATTGCCACGCATCCCCCAATATAGGATTTCTAGCGATGGTGAAAGAGTGCTTTTAGCGATCATCTATGATTTAATTGAGAAAGATGTGATTGAAGAAACAAGAGGTAATGTGTGTAACAGTCCTGTTTTGCCTGTCCTGAAATGCACTGACTCTTCTCAGCCACCTGTTTACAGGTTTGTGATCGATCTTAGAGAGGTTAACAAGATTGTTGTGCCACAGTTTCCAGTTGTTCCGGATATTACTGCTTTGTTGACTTTGATTCCTGCTTCAGCTGCCTGGTTTTCGGTTATAGATCTGAAGAATGCTTTCTTCAGCATTCCAATTGCCGTGGAAAGTAGAGATATTTTTGGCTTCTCCTTAGGAGGCCGAAGCTTCCGGTTTAAGAGAGCTCGCCAAGGCTATTGCGAAAGTCCTTCTATTTATAGCCAGGCTTTGAAGACTCAGCTTGATACTCTTGCTTTGCCTGCTGGTACTGCTCTTATTCAGTATGTTGACAATTTATTAGTGGCTGCTGATGATGAGGAAACTTGTAAAGAAGCTACTATTTCTTTGTTGTGACATCTGTCGGACTTGCATCATAAAGTGTCACCTTCTAAGTTGCAGTATTGTCGCCAAGAAGTAACCTACTTAGGTCATCTCTTGTCAAAGGAGGGAAGAAGGTTGATCCCAGAACGAATTCAAGCGATTGCGCAAATGACTGTACCAAGCACACAGAGAGAAGTGCGTGCTTTCTTGGGTATCACGTCGTATTGTAGACAGTGGATTCCGAATTTCTCTCTATTGGCTTTGACTTGTAAAGATACACCGAATCCTCTTCCGTGGTCTGACGATTGTCAGAAAAGTTTTTCTGAGTTGCGTGATGCATTGTGTTCTGCTCCTGTGTTGGGTACTCCCGACTACAGTAAGCCTTTTACACTGTACGTCCACGAGAGAGAGGGTTGTGCATTGTCAGTTTTGACTCAACAATTCGGTGATAAGCAGCGTCCATGTGCCTATTTCTCGTCAACTTTAGATCCGGTAGCTAGAGTGTTGCCTAGTTGCTTGAGAGCTACAGCGTCAGCGGCTGTTTCTATCCGACAGTCTGCTGGACTGGTGATGGATAATACGTTGGTTGTGATGGTTCCACATGCAGTGGATACTTTATTAAATCGAACCAAAACTCAACACCTTACTAGTGCGAGGTTGTTGGGTTATGAGTTGACGCTTTTGGCTAGTCATGTGCACATCAAGCGGTGCAATGTACTGAATCCAGCGACATTGTTGCCGATTTCTGTGGATACAGATGGTCAGGAACAGCATGATTGTTTTTTGAGGACGGAAGAGGAAACGAAGGGGAGAGTCGACTTGAAAGACACTCCTCTTTTGGATCCTGATGGTACGCTATGGGTTGATGGGTCATGCTACAAGCTTCCGAATGGTGACACGACTGCAGGATATGCCGTAACGACATTAAGTACAGTTGTTGAAACTGCACGAGTGAGCTATAATTCAGCACAAGCAGCGGAATTGATTGCATTAACGAGAGCGTGTGTTTTGTCTGAAGGAAAGAGAGTGAATGTGTATACCGATAGTCAGTATGCGTTTGGTGTTGCCCATAGTTTCGGACGTTTGTGGAAAGAAAGGGGATTCCTCACATCCCATGGGACTAAGATTCAGCATGGACAGTTGGTAAATGAGCTTCTCGAGTCACTTACTTTGCCGAAACAAGTTGCGATTGTAAAGTGTAGTGCTCATCGGAAGGTTACGGATGATGTTGGCCGTGGTAATGCGTTTGCAGATGAAGTTGCGAAAGAAACAGCGAAAAATGTGATGAGTCGAATGTATGTTGCAGGCCCTGCGAGATGGATTGGTGCAGCAGGAATGTGTGAAGATACGATTGAGAGTGTGAAATCAATCCAAGCTGAAGCTACTGAAAGTGAAAAGAATGTGTGGAGAGAAACTACGGGTAAATTGGATTTGACTGGTTGTTGGGTTGAGTTATCAGAACACCAAAGATGGATGTTGCCGGATGCGTACGTGCTTGCAGTGGTTACTATGGCACATGGTTTGTCTCACATCAGTGTGAAAGGGATTTGTAAGTTGTTGGCTCCAGTATGGCCGAATGCTGGAATTCCCAAGTGTGCGGAGAATGTGGTCAAGAATAGCATGGTGTGTTTATTGTATAATCCTGGCAAGGGAACCCCAACAGCAGCTGGTCACTTTGCTCCTCCGACGTATCCGTTTGAGGTTTTGCAATTGGATTTCATCCACATGGAAAGGTGCAATAATTTAAAGTATGTCCTTGTAGTTGTTTGCGCCTTTTCTAAATGGGTAGAAGCATACCCCCTAAAAGATAATACTGCCTCGTCCACTGCTAAAGTCCTGGTCAAAGAATATTTCCCTAGGTTTGGGTTGCCAAGGATGGTATGGAGTGATAACGGAAGTGAATTCGTGGGAAAGGTGATGAAGAGAGTGTGTGAAGGGTTGGGAAAACACCAGAAATTCCACGCTGCGAATCATCCCCAATCAGCTGGTTTAGTTGAGTGCTATAATGGCACGTTAAAGTTAAAGCTGGCTAAGATTCAAGTGAGCACTGGTCTTCAATGGCCTGATGCTTTATCGTTGGCACTTTTGTCGACTAGAACTACAGTACATTCCCGGATAGGCCTCAGTCCGTATGAGATTGTCTTTGGCCGTCCGGCAAACGTTTGGGGAGTGCCGAGGCCAACGAAGTTTAGTGACATCGAATACCCTATGCTAGTGGACTACTTGTATGACTTGACGACTAAATTGCGTGTCTTACATCAACAGGTTCATGATAAATTGCCGCCAGCTTCTGCGGACCCACGTCACATCCTCAATCCCGGTGACTGGGTCCTGGTAAAAAAATGTCAGCGGACTAAGAATGATCAGCCCCGCTGGAATGGACCGTACCAAGTCCTGCTATCTACGAGGACTTCAGTAAAGGTTTTCGGGAAGAAAAACTGGATCCACGGCGTACATTGTAAGAGGGCGCCGTTGCCTCTGCCGTACGACCAGTGGGTCCGTGAAGGTATTGCAGATTCAGAGACTGAAAGGGTGCCGAAGTTTGCACCGTTTAGCGACGCTGAGTTGGTGTGGAGAGGCTCCGAGAAAAAAGATGACGATGTCCTTCAAGAAGCTGTGCCTGTGTCTCAAAGATTAGACACTACTGAACCTGAACTGTTGTTTCAGCCTCAAACGAGGCCTGGAAAAGAGCGTTATAATCTACGTCCTAGAAACAATGGACTAATAAAATAGATGAATTCCTTTTTTTGGTTTTTGGAACTGAACTCTCTCAGGAATTGAACTCTCTCAGCCAAGAAACTTTTTTGGTATATTTTTGTGAACCACCATCCGGGTTCAGCTGTAGGGTCACGGTGTAAAGACTAGAGAGTGCAAGCCGAAGACGCAAGGTCGACGCTTCTGGTTGGTCTAAGGGAGTTCCCTGGGCTGACAGAAGCATTCCTTAGCAGAAGAAAACCAACCGCCGTGAACAGCATCGGTTAGAGGATGGAGTTTTTTGAGATTGAGAGAGCCGTTGAGAAAATGAACTTTAAGAAGTTGAGAAAATGAACTTTAAGAAGAAACTGTGTAAAATTATGCATAGCAAATGTTTTCTGATCTCATGTCTTTTGATGTTTTTTAGCATGACGTTAGCTTTGGTGGGTTGGTTTGTATTTTCTCTTCAACTGATTTCTGCACCCATTTTCCAACCCACGACTTTACCTGCTACTACTTCTTTGCATTCTTTTCATACTTCACCTGAACATGAACAGATTAGAAGGTCAGAATTTGTAAATAACTCATTCATACAGTTATTGCATCAACATCAGTTGGTGGTGAACATCACTATTTGCTGGTGTGTGGTCTTATGCCGCATACTACGGATAGAGGTGTTCCCTATTTGATTTTACCGTTTAGTCAGAACGGGTCTTTGTGGGCTTTTCAGACTATGTTCCTTTATGCCCTTGAGGTTTATCCTCCGCGTTTTGGAAGAGAGAACACGAGTAACCAAGCTTTGGTGAAAGGAGTTTTAAACATGAGTAGAGAGATCTATACTTATAGAACTATTCCCAGAGATGAGTTAATGGCATATGTTGGTTGGAATGCAACCGGATATAGTATTAGTCTGGGTGAGAAGCAGAGACGAAAAAGGTCACCTCCGATTTGGATTGTACCCCATCGTGGTCATTTTTGTCTGCAAGGGAAAGGCAAGAATCCGAGAGCTCAGTTAGGGAAGAGTGTTTGTACTCAGACGTATGTCTTTGCGTCCCAAACTTCCCCACCATTTTTAGCAGCTAAGGGCACGTATTTTGTCTGCTATGATAGAGACTATACATGGTTGCCCCCTGATTTTTCGGGATCATGTTATGTTGCATATTTGTTGCCTCCTACGTATACTGCTGCTGTAGATTACCACAGAACGAGAGTTGTTAGGGGTGTCTTCAGTGAGGAAGATACTACGGGACAAGAAGTGGGAGACTTTTTCAAGGGTTTCCTACTGTTTTGGGGACCTATGGCAAACAGTAGAAATATACGGCAATTGACAAGAGTGGTTGAATCCACCATAAATGAAACTGCTGGTGCCCTTAGTAATCTGACAGCAGAGCTTCAAGCGGATCGCCTTATGACATTACAGAATCGAATGGTTTTAGATGTCATACTTGCAGATCGAGGTGGGGTATGTAAAGTGATCCAATCGAGTTGCTACGTTTTCATACCAGACAATGCTCCTACAGTATACCAGGCCATTTCTAAGTTACATAAGATCTCTGAGTCAATAAATGTGGATAAAGGAGATTGGTCGTTGATTGGATGGTTTTGGGAACTGTTATCGACCTGGGGATGGAAGATTCTGATGATCATTGGGATGGTTTTAGCGATTCTTTTCCTGTTCTGTCTTTGTGTGCAATGCGCTCCTGCTATATGTGGCCTCTGTGCTACTACGTGTGCAAGGAGACCTGTCCCAAGGGAGGTACTAAGTAATAGGATTATGCTCCAGCAACATCTTGATGATCTGATGAATATAGACCTGGACTCAGATTGACGTGAGTTTAGGTTATTGCCTATGTAAGGGCAAAAGGAGGGTCTGAGGTTCCGTGAATTCTGAACCCGTTTCATAAAGGTCATGGTTTCGCTACGAATTTGATAATAGCGAACCGTAACTAGTTAGTGCGGCAAGTATGAGTGTTTTCATCATGTTAGACCGATGGATTCACTACGTATTTAGGGATTTCGTTCTGAACCCTTGGGTTCCATTTTGTGTATGGCAGCCATTTTGTGGTTGCCCTCACATAGGCCGATGACTGTGGCTGTACTAGTCTTTTTAAGGACATGTACACCCTAGCTCCAGTTCGTGCTGACTCCTGTTTGACCTGAGTGAACTGACCCTGTTGCCTGAAGCTGACCTTGTTAAACCAGTTCCTGCCCTTTAGCTGATCAAGATTAAGGATCAGAGCACAGGACATCGTAAAGTTTTATTGCACACAAATATGCCTTATCCTACTCTCACCTGTTTCTGCTCCTTTCTTTATGGTCTATTTATGATTGGGTTGTGGCCTTTTTTTATTATGGGTTCGTTCGACCTGTCTAAAGAAGAATGTTGGGTTTGACCGATGATTGATCATGGGCTGGGCAACTGAAAAGTGGGTTTTACTGTCATGCGATACCTTTGGCGTGAATACATGTGATTGGAGAGTTTGTGCTATATCAGGTATTTGTCTGGAATGTGATTTTTGGCATAAAAAGGGACGACTTGCTGTGTAAAATTGAGCAGTCTCCTGAGAACTCATACCGTGATGATTTCTAGGACTTCTGTTACTGGCTGCAGCCAATAAATTTGATCTTTGACGCCACCAAGAAGTTTCCGTGTCTCTGTATTCTAAGACAGGTGGAACCCGAAGACTTTGGGCGTGCCCCTGGCGCCGCTGGGTATTAAATAACCCGGTTCTTCAATACATATACATATATGCATACATACATTTGCATGTTATGTACATGAAAGTTTGAAAAACACTAATAAAAGCAAAGCTAAAAAGCCACCTAATTACAAACCGAATTGCTTTAACTTAAAAGAGGGCGAAACCTATTGCATTTTCAATGCTTGTTGTATTGTGGTGTGTGCTGCAGCCAGAAGCACCCACCACAATAAAATAGATAGGCATTCTGACTGCCGGGGTGGCGGTCTCATCATAATGCCTCTTACGGGACGGCCGACAGCCTGTCGGGCGGTCCCGATTTCCAATAGGGTGGCCGGCAGATGTAAGTCAGCCCGTCTGCCATTTTAATCAGCCCCATAGTTCCTCAAACAGCATAAATCTTTGCAGAACAATGTGGAAAACTTCCCCCCTAAAATGTTCTACTTCTATGACCTAACACACATAAAAACCTAAGGATTCACTTTAGGATCCAAAGTCGCATTCAATTACTTTAGGTGGGGCCTCCCAAAAATGTAGGTCCCTTTAAGAGGCACATATTCCTTATCAACACCAAACTTCCTTTCTGCTCTAGAACAGACTCAGAGAAGCCCTTCATTCTGATGAGTTCTTTCTTCTCTATGCTTAGTTTGTATAAATCAGACAAAAATGATGGGGCCCAGAGGTTTCATCAGAATCCTGCCACCCGTGCTGCCAAATGTCAGGGTGGCCGATTACTAATGCTGTCTAGTATTAATTCTACCTCATTTTTCTTTCATCCACTCGCATATAATCCCTCCCCCTTTATCTCTCTCTTTCGGGTTCTTTTTCATCCCTGCTTTTTTTCTTTGTCTATTTTTTCTATCTTTCTCTTCCTCCTTTTTCCCGCCTCTCTGCTTTTCTTTCGCTGTTCTGGGTTAAAGTATGATTCTGGATAATAAGTACTGATTCCCAAATATGAGTGCTGCTGAGTCCCTCATGCAACCAGAGACTCAAATTAAACACTGGTTTTCCACCATATCCACCATTTTACATTAAATCTATAAGCATTCTCTTTGAATTATTTCAAAGAGATGATTATTAACCTGGAACACAAATCAAACCTCATCCTAGATACATTTAATTAATTGTCATTCATTTCCACAACCTCTGTAGGACTGCCCCCATCGGATTCACTCACTTCTAGTACATTTCTGCTATACTCCTCATTCATTTCCTTCACACTCTTAACTTTGCTGTTGCTTCCACCGCATTTGGCATAATGTGCCTAGAGCTCACAGTTTTTCTCACTGCATTTAAAGTTGGGGAGTCACTACTGATAGCATTGACCAGCTAATGCTCATGTAACAAAAGCTTCTGAATGTATTCTCTTTATTATCTGACTCAGCACTTTTCTTTCCATCGACTGCATTCACTCCCACATCTTCTGGCAGGGCCAAGTCTGCTCACCCTATCAGGCACCATGACTGATCAAGACTGTTGATAGTTTTTCCTCTCCCACGTGATGCAGAAGAAGCATCCTCATTCTCTTTGTTCTTTAGGCACCACTAGCCAGCGCCCCAGACACATCACCCACAGCTTCCAATGTGGGGCATTGGACGGTGGGGCGATATGGAGCTAGAATGTAGGCATTTGCTGATGGAGTAACACCTACTTGGGCCCTGGCAAATCCATCGCCATCATGAGCCATGCTCTATTGTTCTGCGCTGCAAAATGAAAAGCAAATGCCTTGTAATGAGGATCAGCATTCAATGACTTATCGTGTGCATATGACTGCTTTCTACGCTCCTTCCATTCCTACATTTCTTGTCTGTGCTCTTTTGTATACATCATCCGGCTGGGGCCGCCTTAGTATCTTTTTGCATACATCCACATGCCTGAGGATGCATGTATGCATACACATCATATTGCTGGGGTTATTGACTGCAGAAGCTGTTCAGCATTAACAATACGCATCAGCAATATTTGCCGATAAATAACAGTATCAGAAAAAGCATTGGCAAAAAGGCGAGTCGTACTGGGTTAGCCAATGCTTGTTACTGTTGAACTCTCTAGATAGAGTTCAGAGGGCCAGTGCAGTTGTGGTACAAAGAATCTTACTAGGATTGGAACCTGTGACCCGCAGGATACACAAACGTGTCTGCGGTAGGTTAAATAAACCCATAAACTGTCACCCAGAGGTAACAACCTGCAATCTCTCGGTTACACACAAAATTCTGCAGACGGAGAAACACTCCAAAGAGATTTCTCATAAGGATTGGAACACGTGAGATACAGGCCGTTCACTTGATGTCTGCACGCCGATATATGCATTAGCTACATTTACCCATTAAACTTTCTGACTGAGATTAATCTGTCATATTTAAGTTACACACTGATCTCTGCAGGAGGCATATTCATTCACTAAGCTATTTTACTAGGCTTTGAAGTGGTGACCTGCACAGTAATCAGGAGTCTCTGCATTAACCCCCAAAAGCCCCAGTTATCTTTTAAGAAGTGATTATGTTTCTGCTTTTTCTTTCTCTGTTCGTTCTTTTTTATGTTTCTCTGGTCCCCCGTTACTTACATTCTCTAGTTTCATCTCGTTGACATTGTTTCCTATTTTTCTTCTGAAGTATTTGTTTTCTTATTGTGCATTTTGATATCAGGTACATGTCGGCCCCACTAGCAGGTGATGTGTTAATACAGGAGCATTCTATAAAGGTAAAAGGACATGTATGAACGTGATAAGTCCATCACTGTATCTTTCAAGCTCCTCTTCGTGCCATGGACATCAATTGGTGGTAGTTAGAGGTAGAACTTGCTACCCCTGGTTTGCCCTTTCCTACCTCAGAACTTGCCCTTGCAACTGCTGGTTTCAAGGCACATCAGTGACAAAACAAGGGCGCAGTTGGCACTAATGCAAGCAAGTAAAATGCCCCCCTTGGCGTCTAGTTGAGTGGTAACAGATCACCATGATTTGGTTGCAGTGGGCCCCATCAAACCCTGGCGCCATTGCACCTACTGCACTAATTACAGCTATGCCCTGGGGTTCATTAAGGCAGCTGCAGTGGCAGGAAGTAGACCTCTGTCTGAGCACATCTACTGTTTGTAGTTACCAGTACTTGCTTTTCACTAGTCTCTCAGCATATCACTTCACAGGATAGGTGTGGGGCACTGGGTCAAATGGTGTGTGATGTCAATTCTCCTACCCCTCGAACTTTGGGAATAGATGCCTATGTTTCCTGCATTCCTACCATCACTGCCGTCCATGCAAAGTGTTACGTAGTAGTATGGCAAATGCAAATGAGAGCTCCACCATGTTGAAAGATGAGGCAATGCTGTCAGTACCTACCCTGGCATGACTTTATTAGGGCTAAAAGCTGGAGAGGTCAGGCATCTTCATATGTGTACACGGATGATTAGGTACAGGGATGGTACTTGTGCTGTACTTCTGACCGAAAATGCATAAAATGAAAAGGATGGTCCCAGTTTTAGGCTGGAGAACTGATCTAAATGGGCCAAGCAAATGACCGTCTGCTCCATGCTGCGTTACACTAATAGTTCCCATATGGGGTCCATCCCTTCATCTGACAAACAATCCAACACCATGAGACAATGGTGGTAAAAAAAAAAAGCAGTTCCCTGACGTGGAGCCACAGAAGGATACAAGTCATCCTGTCAAAAGGATGGTAGTTATGCTATTGTCTGGTGAATTTATAGACACAGGAAGATGAAGAAAAGCAATCGAACAAACAACTGAGATTGAGAAGAAACGTAACTAATGGTACGCAACAGACTGACTCAAAGTCCACTCGAAGTACTGGTTCTGTACAAAATAGGTGTTTGTACTGACCCACGCAGGTTCCTGTAGGCACCATGACGTCAGTATGCAATACCTCTGCAAGGCGCGGCCAATGTGTTAAATAAATGGGGATGAACCACTCGTGGTTCAGTCCTGGCTCAAGGCTAAATGGATGTGTGTTATTTCATGTGGCCGCCCACATCAGGGCCTAGGGCGTGTCTGGCACAAGCTGGGATTTGGTGTTGCCCCTTCAGCACACTGGCGATGAAGGGGGAACGATGCCGGCAGCCTGTGGATCCGCATCATGCCTGCAGGGCTGTAAAGGTGCGTGGCCCCACCCTGCTGTATCGCTCCTCGCGATACTGTGTTTGGTGGTTGTGCTCATGATGCTGTGTAGCCGCAGGGGAGAGCGTTGAGCTCTCCCCGCGTACGTCATTGTGTTTGGTTTGACCCGCTGTCGGGCCCTGGGGGAAGCACAGTCGCAGACTAGTCTTCCCCTGGGGTCATTCGCGCAGGGATAGGACAGGCAGGGGAAGGGGAGGAGTTTAGGGGGGGTATAAGACACAGAGAAGGAAGGGAACTTCCTCTTCCTGTTGCCTGGCACCATTGGGAGGGTTGTTTTACGAAGGATAGCGGGTTAGTGTTAGTAGGGTAGGCCGAGGGTCAATAGTAAAACCTTTTTTTTTTACGCGAGCTGCCTGCCGGCAGCTAGGGTTTTAGCTCACGCTTGTTGCGGTACATACGGCCATGTCGGGCGTTTCCGCGGAGGAGGTACGGGCGGCCTTGTTACTGTTGGCCCGCGCAGGCAGGGAAGACCTGCTGCAGCCGGGAGTTTTGGGTCAGGCATGGGTAGGGGCTGTGAGGGCCCCGCACGCGGCCTCGGCGGGGGTCACTGCGGCGGTCCTGGCATGTAAGGACGACGTGCTGCCTGAACAGGGACAGGTGACCGAGCGGAGGGGGGGCGGAGCGCCCAGAGACCCAGCGCGGGGCGGGAAGCGCGAGAGCCTACCCCCGCGAGTCTTCCCTCCACTCGAGTTCCTGCCTGGGGCCTCTGGGGCTGTGTCCGGGGGCGTGGAGCCCCTGGTGGCATCGCCTCAGCACGCTCGTGGGAAGGAGGGCCTGGTTGAAGGGGCGGGGCCAGGTGCTGGGCCATCTAGTTTGCCGGAGGTCTGCCCTGGGGCTGGGGCGGCGGCCATGGGCACAGGTGAGGGAGACCAGGTGCAGGAGGAGGCTCGTTCCCAGATCAGGGTTGGGGGCACTGAGGTGGGAGGCGAGGGGCAGTGGGATGATGCTCCCATTGACCTGTCCACCAGTTTCAGAGCGCCGACCCCCGCCCCGGCGGGGCGGGAGGCGGCCAGGGGGCTAGAGGATCCCGGGGTTGCAGTGGGCTCTGGGGGTTGGGGGGGTGGGCCCCGGGGCCGGTCCTTGGGGGGTTCATGCAGCCAGGAGGGGGGGTTTTGGGCTATTGCCCACCCCAGCCCCTTCTGATATGGGGTCCCATGTCCTGGGAGGACAGGGCCAGGGAACAGAGGATTCTAGAGCAGATCCAGTAGGTCCACTGGGCGGAGGAGACCAGGTCCAGGGTGGGTGCAGTGTGGGGGACGGAGATGGAGGGACCGCCTACCCCGACCTCTGAGGAGGAGAGGGTGGCGGAGTTGGAGGAGGCGCAGAAGCGCGCAAGGGACAAGACAGTGTCAGTGGAGTGTCCCAGATGCAAGATGGCAGGGGTAGGGACAGCCAAGACGGCTTTGAGGCCCGATGGTGCTGGGGCCCGCTCAGGCTGGAGCGACCTGAGGGGCGGGAGGGGATCCAAGCCGGCGGCTGTCGGCAGAGCCCGGGGTTGCCTGGCGGGGCGCAAGATGGCCCTGAGACGCAGGCCAGAAGCAGTAGGGCGGTCCGCGGCGGCTGTCCCTCCTCCGCGGGCTCGGGCACCGGCGGCGCGTGGTGCGAATGTGTCTCGTGTGTCAGTCGGAGTGCAGAAAGGTGTGAAGCGAGCAGTGAAGGAGGTGTTGCGTGTGCCTGTGGAAGTGGAACCGGTGCTTGAGTTGGACTATGGTGACGAGAGTGACGAGCTTGAGGACGGGGAGGTGCGGGATGACGCAGTCGGCTCGGGCGCAGTGGACAACAGCGCACTTGGTGTCTTGCAGGCCCTGGCTATGATGAAGAGCAGGGACAAGGCGGTGGCGGTCCAGGCTATGGCTCCCAGAGGACGGCCCAGAGAACGGCCCCCTGCAGTCACAGGTGAGGGGTCATGGTGGACGGCCTGGGATGACGGTCCTCGAGGGGGGAGGAAGAGGACATGCAGGTCTGTGGGAGTGGGGGACGGGTCAATATGGGAGCTGGAGAAGCCAGCGGGCGGTCCACCTGTGGAGGGTAAGAAGGTGGATTGTAAGTCGGTGACTACGGGGGTGCAGACGGACAAAGGGGACAGTAAGGAGGAGAAAGGGGTCAAGCTGCCGAAGAAACTCCCCTATATGGGTTTGGCGATGCCCTTGGGGTCGCATCTTTCGGAAAAGGTCAGGACACGGATTTGGAAGCACGAATTCGTGGATGTGTTTAAGCTGCTACATAGGAAGGTTCAGGCCAAGGAGGGTTCGAAGGAGGAGGAGTGGGAGCTGACGAGGCGGCCCAGGGTGCCAGTGACAATGGAGAACTGGACTTCGGCATTCTTGATTTATGCCAGTATTTATTGTGAGAGGTATTTGGATCGGGCTATTGCATTGTTTAAGTACAGGGACATCATTCGCAAGGCACAGATGCAGTTTGGGGGTTTCGCCTGGTTGAGTTATGACGAGGAATTCAGGGCGAGGGTTAGTGCGGATCCGGAGAAGAATTGGAGGGAGGTGGACCAGGAACGCTGGGTGCAGTGGATGGCGTCCACGCACTCTACCGCGTCCACACACATGGCCAGCGGGTTGCCGGTAGTGTATCAGTCCTTTCTGCCGCGTCCCGCCCACGGCAGGGCGGGGGGAAGTGCGGTGCCCAATACCCTCATCTCGGGTCAGGCCAACAAAAAAGGGGGATATTCGACGGGGGCCTGTTGGAGCTACAACAGGGGGTAATGCTTGAGATACCCCTGTAAGTTTAAACATGAGTGCTCCAAATGAGGTGGGAAACACGTCCTCACTCAATGCCTTACACTTGTCACCCCCTCGAAACAGTGGCGGAACGCCAAGGGGCGGGGCCACCCTGGACAGAAGGGCGCCTACACCGGTTAGGGTGGAGGCGATGGCCCCGTGGCTCTTGTGTTACCCGGATCAGGAGGCGGCGTCGCAGCTTTTCTGGGGTTTCACTGAGGTTTTTAGGGTAGGTTATCAAGGTCCCCGGGTGCGTCAGTGGGCGGACAATATGCGGTCAGCGAAGGAACTGCCAGGAGTGGTATCCCACAAGTTGTTGACGGAGGTTGAGGAAGGAAGGGTAGCCGTCCCGTTTACTGACTGGCCTTTGGAAGATCTGATAATTTCTCCGCTGGGGGTGGTGCCGAAGAAAGAGGAAGGGGAGTTTCGGATGATTCACAATCTCTCGTGGCCGGAGGGCCAGTCAGTGAACGACTTTATTGCTGAGGAGGATTCGAGGGTGCTCTATGCTTCTGTGGATGATGCAATCCGTTTGGTGAGGGTGTGCGGGACGGGGGCTGAATTGGCGAAATGCGATATCAAGTCGGCTTTCCGCCTGCTGCCTATACATCCGGCGGATTTCTCGCTCCTGGGAATGCAGTTTGGAGGGGCCATCTACGTGGACAAGGTTTTGCCCATGGGATGCGCCATCTCTTGTGCCTTGTTTGAACTCCTTAGTTCTTTTCTGCAATGGGCAATGGTGAGACTTAGTGGGTGCCGCAAGGTCACTCACTATTTGGATGATTTCCTCTTCCTGGGGAGGGTGGATTCTGGTGATTGCGGCAGGGTCCTGTCGCGGTTCCAGGAGATGGCTTTCCATTTCGGTGTTCCTTTGGCGGCAGAAAAAACGGCTGGTCCCAGCTGTTGTCTGACGTTTCTGGGAATTGAGTTGGACTCTGTGCAGTGGCTGGCGTGCCTTCCGGGGGCCGAGGTGGCTGAAATTCTGGCATGTCTAAGGTGGGCGATCGAGGAGAAACGAATCCCTTTGAGAGCGGTGCAGAAACTGTTGGGTTTCCTGAACTTTGCGTGTAGAGTGGTGAGAGCAGGGCGGACATTCTGTAGGCGGCTCAGCATGGCCATGTCAGGGGCAGTGCTTCCGCACCACAGAGTCAGGATTTCCATGGGGGTGCGGGCTGATTTGAGGATCTGGATAACATTTTTGACTGATTTCAACGGAGTGTCCCTGGATTTTGATGAGGAAAGGGTGGTTTGGCAATGTCAAATTTTCTCTGATGCGGCTGGGTCAGCAGGGTTTGGCATCTTCTGGGACGGGAGGTGGTGCGCTGAGAGTGGCCTGCTCACTGGTTGAAGCAGGGGAGGAGCATTGCCTTCCTGGAATTTTTTCCGCTGCTGGTGGCGCTGGAGATTTGGGGGAGTGAGTTTCAGAACAGATCAGTGCTCTTCCACGTCGTCAACATGACGGTGGTGGAACTGGTGAACCGCCAGAGAGCCAGGGACCTGAAAGTGCTGCGTTTGTTGCGGAGATTCATGCTGGCTTGCCTGCGGCTGAATGTGGTGTTTAGGGCTAAGCATGTCCCTGGGGCGAATAATGACATTGCGGATGCTTTGTCTCGTTCGCAGTGGCAGCGGTTCCGGCACCTGGCACCTGGAGCGGATATGTGCAAGACCGAGCTGCCGGACGGCATCTGAGCCTTGGGGGAGTGAGGATGATTGGCCTGGTGGAGCGTTCAGTTGCTGATACTACGAGGAAGACATATCGGCTGGCATGGTCAGAGTTTGGTGCATTCATGGGGTGGAGTCCGGAGTCAGGTCTGTGTGATCGTTCAGAAGTGGAACGGGGAGTTAAGCGTTTTGTGCTGTGCTGTATAGATAAGGGATTGACTGCGGCTACGATATCTGGAAAACTGGCAGGGATCTCCTTTTATTGTACTTTGTTTCTGGGGTTTGATCCGACGAAAGATGTGATTGTGAGCAGGATGCTCCGAGGATGGGGTAGGGAATGCAGGGGGGAGTAGACTGCGTGAGGCAGTTACATTTGAGCTTTTGGTTCGGCTGGTTGGGGTGTTGCCGGACTGTTGCTATGATCTTTTTGAAACGGGGATTTTCCGTTTGTGTATGGCGTGGATGTTTTTTGGTGCGTTTCGGGTGTCTGAATTGTTGGGTACGCGGACGACGGCTGGTAGGGTGTTTGAGGAGATTCGTGTGGATGGGGGGCGCCTGGGGATTTGGTTGGGGTGCTCGAAGACTGATCAGATGGGTAGGGGTAAGTGGGTGTGGCTGATTGAGGCGGATGGTGGGATAGTATGCCCGGGGGCCGCGTGGCGGGCTTTCCTGGGGGCTGCGCGTGTGACGCGAGGTGAAGTCTTCTGTCATGCATCGGGTGCACGAGTGACTGCTGGACAGTTGTTGGCGGTGTTGCGCATGGCTTTGCGAAGGCTAGGTTTGGATGCTTCTGGTTTCGGGACCCAGTCCTTTCGTATCGGGGCTGCGACAGCTGTGGCCCGCTTGGGGTGGTCCTGGGACAGGATTAGGAGGATTGGAAGATGGAAGTTGCGCTGTTGCGAGCGGTATGTGAGGAAGTAAGGCGGTTGCAGGTAGTCAGTTGGCTGGGACGTGGGTTTGTGTTTTGGTGCTAACATATTTTTCTTTCGTAGGTTGCGTGGGTGGACCAGGGTCTAAGACGGTGAACTGGATTGTGGGGCACTCCTTCATGCACTGGGCATCAAAATACGTGGAACAGCAGGTGTATGGCCGTAACCTGGGACTGAAAGCACAATTCCATGAGGTACACTGGTGGGGAAAAGGAGGCATGCGATGGGGGGCACTACTGCCCTGGCTCGCTAAAATGGTCCCGCAAAGAGGATGCTCGGACCTGTAGATTAATCATCAGGGAGAGAACGATCTAGTGCAGCTGTCAGGTTTGGCGCTTGTGCAGCTGATGCAGAGGGATCTGGAGGTATTGAAGTCAAGGCTTGCAGGGACTTGCATTGCCTGGACGGAGTTGGTGCCCAGGAAAGTGTGGAGGGGGGCAAGGAATCACGGGGCAATTGAGAAAGCACGGAAGAAACTCAACAGGGTGATGAGACTTTTTTGCAGTGAAAAAGACATTAAAGTAATCTCGCACGGAGGCATTCGACTTGAGGAGCCTTTCGTTTTCAGGGACGACGGAGTGCAACTGTCTCGTTTGGGGAATGCGTAGTACATTATGGAGATGAGGGATGTGGTGAGCAAGTTGTGGAATGAGGCGATATGGTGTTGCAGGGAGTGAGTGCGGATGGGGAGCTGGTTGCGTGGAACAGTTGACCCGTGGGGGGGTGGGGCAGGGAACCGCCCTACAGGGGGTTCCCTGGTTGGCGGTACTTTGAAGGGAGAGGGGGGTCAAGAGCGGGCACACCCATCCCTTGGGGGGGGGAGTTCGAATGGTAGCTAGAGGCATGACTGGAAGGTCACAAGGACCGGGCACGATGACAGGTGATTGGTGGATATGAATGAGGTACGGTATGGGGTATGGAGTGGTTAGTGATGATGTAGAACGGGTGAAGTGTGTGAGGAGTGAAATGTTGATTTGGGGTTTTGAAGTTATTTACTTGTTGATGTTTACTGTTATGTAAGATTACGCAGCCTGGTCTAATAAAATGGCCTTTTACGCTTAGATACTGCGTGGTCTGTTTATTGCGTGATGTCGGGCCCCGGGGGAAGCACAGTCACAGACTAGTCTTCCCCCGGGGTCATTCGCGCAGGGATAGGACAGGCAGGGGAAGGGGAGGAGTTTAGGGGGGGTATAGGCACAGGGTAGGAAGGAAACTTCCTCTTCCTGTTGCCTGGCACCTTCGGGAGGGTTGTTTTACAAAGGACACCCACCCGCCCTGCAGTTTGGGACGTGGTTTTGGGTTGGTTTGTGGCGTGCCAGTTTAGGCCAGAGCTGCGCTAGGGGGTACTTTGAAGGGAGAGGGGGGTCAAGAGCGGGCACACCCATCCCTTGGGGGGGGAGTTCGAATGGTAGCTAGAGGCATGACTGGAAGGTCACAAGGACCGGGCACAATGACAGGTGATTGGTGGATATGAATGAGGTACGGTATGGGGTATGGAGTGGTTAGTGATGATGTAGAATGGGTGAAGCGTGTGAGGAGTGAAATGTTGATTTGGGGTTTTGAAGTTATTTACTTGTTGATGTTTACTGTTATGTAAGATTACGCAGCCTGGTCTAATAAAATGGCCTTTTACGCTTAGATACTGCGTGGTCTGTTTATTGCGCGAATAGCGTTGGCGTCTGTGAATAAATGGTTGTGCGCGTGCACCCGGCGTCAGAACCAAGACATGTGAGCAACACTAACCATCATGCTGTGTGTGTGCTCATTAATTACAGCCTACGCCACGCGGCTGGCACTACTATTACGGCACATCAGAACACAATTGTGACTCCCGGTCTGGGCACGCATGATTAATAGCCCAGACATACCATTTGGCGACGGGGTGGGGTGCTACGGAGACTCCTGGTATCAGGCGGCAGCTGCGTGCATTCCTAACTTGTGAGCAGTGCTCGTACTGCAGTGGTGCCACTCCCTCGTGCTGCCTGCAACTGATGGGGCACACGTCCTGAGGGGTGCCTGCTGCGCAACATTCCATGTCCTGAAGGGGCCGGCGGGACAACATTAGTGTGCTGCTATCGAGCACTGACTGCTGGTCCGGTTGGTGGTGTTTCGGAGCTCACAAGTGCACACAGCGAACTCTGAGTAGTGGCAATAAGGTGCACTGAATCTTGCAGCTGTCTCCAGGCATATCCACAACACCTGTCGTTCAGAGGGACACACTGATGACACAGAGCCTCTTATGCCATTGCCCACATCCTTGCCATAGAACCCTTTGTGATAGATGGGGCCCTGTCTGCTCAGGCCTCAAGGTGGAAAGAATAGGTGGAGCGAGTGCTCCTATTCGTTGAGGCCCAAAAGTAGATGATGAACAGAAGCATGCGATGATTTTGCATCTTGGAGGGAAGGATGTATATAAGATAGCCAAGACAGTAGCAGAGGCAGTGCCAAAGGCTCATCTCACGCTCATTACAGCTCTAAATGCTCATTTTAAGCCCATGGCGAATCGCGACTACGAACAATTTTTGTTCAGACAAGCCAGGCAACAGCTTGAAGAGTCCCTAGATGTATTTCATGCACGGTTAAAGGAGTTGGCCAGCACCTGTGGGTTTCAGGATCAGACGGAGGAGATCTGAGACCAAGTCATTCAGGGATGCGCTTCAGCGAAACTGAGTTAGTGAATTCTGGAAGAATCGGGGACGTCGTTGGCAGAGATACTTACCATGGGAAGAACGAAAGAACTCTCAAAGGCACGGGCGGCACATATGGAGGCTGCGCTGCAGGCTCCCATCAAAACTGAATCAGTGAATGCAGTCACCCCGACCACCATGCCAGTGCCAATACAGACAAGAGGCCCGAGAAAACGCATGTGTGGATACTGTGGGGGACCCTCACATAGTCTGTCGGAGTGCCCAGCTAAAGGCAAAAAGTGCACAGCATGCAGAAAAACAAACCTCTTCATGAAAGTATGTTGATCCAGTATAGGACGAGCTGTGAGGTCCCTGGTGAATATGATCCCGGAGTTACAGGGACAAGGCAGTGATATGGATGATGATGACCGAGAAGAGCACACGGTGCACTCGGTGTTCACCGTAAGGTCGGCATCAAATACCCAGAGTCGACTGCCACAGTGCCAAGTTCTGGTCGGGGGACGCCCCTCGACTGCGATCGTAGATACTGGAGTGACTATGAACATCATGTCCCATGAGGCTCACCAAGGGATGACACCTCCTCCATCATCGACACCTGCCAAGATCAAAGTGTTTGCATATGGACAATCCAAACCACTGGTTATTAGGGAAAAATTCGGAACCAACATAGCCTATGACAAGCAGGAAGTGGAGGCGCTAGTATACGTAATGGAGGAAGGACATGGCATGTTGCTTGGGTGCAAGTCAGCAAAGGCTCTGGGCATAGTTACATTTGCCTTCGGAATACACCAAGGTGGGAGTCAAATATTAGAAGATTTCCCAAATGTGTTCAGTGGGATCGGATGTTTACAGGACAAGCAGATACATCTCGATATTGACCCTCGGTGCAGCCAGTGGCTCTTCGACACAGGTGGGTCGCATTTCATCTGAGACCCCTGGTAGAAAAGGATCTGAGCAAACTTGAAGAAGCAGGGATTATTGAAAAGGTGACGGGTCTGACCCCCTGGGTATCACCGATTGTGGTTGCAAGAAAGCCCAAGCAGCAGGGGGAGGTGAGAATCTGCGTGGACATGCGAATCCCCAACACGGCAATCAAAAGAGAACAGCATTTGACTCCGACCATTGATGACGTGATAGGGAAACTAAGCAATGCCTGCTGGTTCTCAAAACCTGACCTTTGGGCTGGGTATCATCAACTCGTCCTCGACAAAACGTCCAAATACATCACAACGTTTTCCACGCATGTCAGATTGAGACGTTACAAGCGTTTGAGTTATGGGATATCGAGCGCAGCGGAGGTGTTCCAAAATGCTATCAAAGAACTTCTGGCTGACCTCCCGGGCGTAGTGAATGTAAGTGATGATATTCAGGTCCATGCAAAATCTATACCGGAGCACAACAGTCGGCTGAGACAGGTGCTCCAAAGAATACAAGACTCTAGGCTCACTCTACATAGAGATAAATGTGAGTTCCTTCAACAGAGACTGCAATTCTTTGGATATATATTTTCAGCAGAAGGAGTCACTCCTGACCCTGAAAATGTTAAAGACATTAAAGAAGACCCGGCTCCCACAAATGTGACGGAAATGCGTAGCTTCCTTGGGATGGTCGACTACTGCCAAAGATTTATCAAAGATTTATCCTCGCTGACCACAGCACTGAGAGAGTTGACCAAAGTGTACGTTCCGTGGGTATGGGGCCCGGAGCAAGAGACTGCTTTCCAAGCTACCAAAGATGCACTATTGAGCACCACCACGCTTAGATATTTTGATCCAAGGCAACAAACGCAAGTTGCAGTAGACGCTGGCCCGAAAGATCTGGGTGCTGTTCTCCTCGGAACAGACAACGGAAGAAGATGAGTGGCCTCCAGTGGCATTTGCAAGCAGGTCGCTGACTGCTACCGAACAAAGGTATTCCCAAATAGAAAAAGAAGCAATTGCATGCATTGGGGGTGGAGGCACTTCCATATATATGTATATAGAAAACTGTTCTTGGTCACCACTGACCACAAACCTCTTATTCCTCTATTCACTGGAATGGCGTCAAAGCCACCACCTCGCATAGAGAAGTGGATGCTGAAGCTGCAGGAATACAATTGTAAGATCGAATACCACCCAGGAACAAGTAATGCAGCAGACTATTTATCTCATCATCCAGAGAAGCTACACTTAGTGAGGTGGAAGATGAAGAGGAGACTGAAGAATATGTGAGGTACATAGCGGACAGGTCGCGCCCGCAGCCCATATCCTTAGCAGAGCTGTGCCAAGTAACCGTCCAGGATGAATGCCTACAGATGGTGTTAGAGCCAACAAATCGTATCCTCTCAGAAGTCAGGGGGTAACATTCACTCCTAAGGCCAGGAAGGTAATTGAGAGCCTGTACCAAGTGAGGCATGAATTGAGTGCTGATCCGATCGGGAGCCTACTCTGAGGCCAGAGGTTGGTGATTCCGTCAACTCTAGTGGACAGAGTGGTTGGGTTAGCACATGCTGGACACTAGGGAATGGTAAAGACCAAAGGCAGGCTCAGAACTAAGGTCTGGTTTCCTCTTATGGATGACAAAGTGGAAGAGGTGGTGAGATCCTGCCATTGGTGTCAAGCAACCGGCGAACTGAATCCTCCAGCACCTATTGTGACAGAGCGGTGACCAGATAGCCCTTGGATGAGCGCAAGTATGGATTTTGGGAGTCTCCCAAATGGGAGACACTCCATGGTGTAATAGAGGTGCTGTCATCCCTGAGTGCAGGAGAAGTCATACCAAAGCTGGAAAAGGTGATGGCCACCCATGGACTCATCAAAGAGATTAAAACTGACAATGGTCCACCATTTCAGGGGCAGGAATTTGTATCTTACCTGGCGTCTCAAGGGATAGTGCACAAAAAGATAACCCCAAAATGGCCACAAGCTAACAGAGAAGCGGAGCGCTTCATGAGAACTTTGAACAAGGTTATCCGTATAGCAGTGGCCAATGGTGATTCTGCGGAGCAATCTATATATTCCTTTCTTAGGGATTACAGGCAGACTCCCCACACCACCACTGGTCGTGCTCCAGGACACCTGACCATGGAACGGGTAGTAAATTATTCCATTCCCCATCATCCAGGATGGGTTCCAGAAGAAATAAATGATAGAGCTGAACATTGCAGAAGGAAACAAGCCAATGATCAAGTCAGCAGACGGCATAGAGCGAAAATATCTCATCTCAAAGTTGGAAATCTAGTTCTTTTCCAAGACCGGCACCATGGCAGCAAGTTCCGCCTTCTGTTTGAAAAAGATCCCTGGTGCATTGTTCAAGTTCGCGGCACGCAAGTCACGGTCAAGAGAGGCCTGGAAGTGCTCACCAGAAATGTGTCAGCGTTCAAAAAGTATCATGGGTGCCCTAGTACTGAGAGAGATCCTATGGAAGCAGGTTCAGGTGACCACACCTGGGAAGACTGGTCAGAGGCTGATCATGATAGGCAGGAAGGCTGAGGGTGTGGATGTGTCTAAACGACCCCAGGAGGTCCATCGAGAGGTATCTGAATTTCCTGTAACAACTGAAGAGAACAGTGAGTGCCGGGAGAGTCGTACTCATTATAAATTGCAGAAAAATCCTAAGCCGTCTGGTCGACTAAAGGACTATCACTATTAGCGTGTCACTGATGGAACTGGGAGCTGGTATGACTGTTTCTCGAAAGCAAGGTTTTTCATTGTGTGTGTATAAAATTTCGTATTTGGGGGAGGAATGTTGTATTACTCCTCGCGATACTGTATTTGTGGGTGTGCTCATGATGCTGCGTAGCCGCAGGGGTGAGTGGTGAGGTTTCCCCACGTACATATTAGTGTTTGGTTTGTCCCGCGTAGCGCAGGCATCTGTGAATAAACGGTTGTGCATGTGCGCCTAGCATCAGAGCCGAGGCACGCGAGCAACACTAACCATCATGCTGTTTGTGTGCTCATTCATTGCGGCCTATGCCACGCGGCCGGCGCCACCATTACGGTGCATCAGAGCGGTCTGAGCATGCATGATTAATAGCCCAGACAGAACACACCCTTCTCACATCTGATCGGCGCATGCATCCAGAGGGCTGCATTGCAGAGAGTAGGCCCCATGATGTGGAAGGACACTGCTGAAGAGTGCCTGCATTGTTGGCGCACGTTGGGTCTGAGGAAGGGGATGGCTTCGCCAAGCGTATAGAGCACAGTGCCACCTTGAGGGCAAAAACCTTCACCGCGTTCACAGCACACTGCTAGAGCAGGTTTCCATGAGCTTGTGGGGCACAGCGCCACCTGGAGGTGGAAGACCCTCACTGCATCCACATCACGCCACTTTGCTGTAAGGACCTGAACAGCTGCAGTAGAGGTACAGGAGCACTTGCCACGCAATGCCAGCCCAGTCAGGACCCTGGTCTCTCTGCATCATGGGACAGCAATGGCAGATGAGGCGCAGGCTGGAGGCACCCATGGGGCAGGCCAAAGGATACATGCTGAGGTCCCCAGGGGCATCCGTGAGAGCCTAGTCACCCTTTAGGGAGCTGATGGGCCAGGCCTCCATGTAGAAGATCTTAGTCGGAGGCTGGAGAACAACTTTAGGTCTAAGAAAGAGCGAGATAGTTGATACAGGGGTGCAGGTTGGCCAATTTGTGGAGGCTCATTGTCCAGCAGCTGAGATTCAAACTTGAGGACATGCTCATCCTGGCCTGCACGTAAGACCTATTCACTGCTAGGGCCAATGAGATGTCAACCCAAAAGTGCCAGCCATCAAATCTGAGACAGTTGATGCCATCCGCAATAGGCAATTGCCGCAAAATGGGAAGATGTGGCCTGATACAGACGCCTCCTGCAGGAACTCTGGGTTGGAACCTCACTCATTGGAGAAGTGCCTGGCTTCAATGCACATGTGCGTGGCGTGTAACAGGCCCAACCACTTTGCGAGAGTTTGCAGGAGTGACAAACATGGGCACCAAGCCCGAGGCAGGAGACTGCAGATGAAGGACATATGCCACCTGACTGTAAGTGAACACCTCAGTCCACAGGCAAACTTGGGCTGAGGAGGAAGAGCTATTCTCCATTTCATACACAACTTCAGAGACCTGTGGACAGCACCCTCAGCTGGTCTTCAAGGTGACAATCACCAGCACCACCTTGTCAGCCTTCAATGACTCAGGAGCCTCGGTTAATGTGATGACCCATCAACAGTTTCTGCTGCTATGCCCACGACTGCCCATCCAACCCTTTAATTTAAAGGAGCTTGTAGAGCGCCTGGTGACGCCTCCCGGCGTGTCCCCGCGCTGTGGAGAGAGTGTGAGAAGGAATAGAGGAAACCCATCACCAAGTGAAGAGGCAGGTTTTTAGTTTCTTCCTGAACAGGATTTCATTATTCTCCATCCTGATATCCGCAGGAAGAAGTTTCCATTTCCTGGCCGCCAAAGTCCGGAAGGATTTGCCTCCCATTCTGGCCTTTTTGGGGCGTGTGGTTCTGAGCAGACCCATACCTTTAGACCTAAGCGACCTGCTCGGTTCATAGACAGTAGCCAAATCCGACATGTAGGCCGGTGCTCTGTGATGAATTATTTTATGGCACCACAGCATAGCTTTAAAATCAATCCTCTTCCTGATGGGCAGCCAATGGAGGGCTACAAGAGAGGGGCGAGATGGAGCTCGCCGAGGGAGCCTTAAGACCAGGCGAGCTGCCGAATTTTGTAGCACCTGAAGCTTTTTAATATTTTTCTCAGATGTGCCCATGAGCAGCACATTTCCGTAATCAATACGGGACGTTATCAGTGCTTGCGTCATGGTACGCCTGGAATTAATAGGTAACAAGTCAAGGGTACGGTTCAGAGTTTTCATTACCCCAAAGCATTTGCCCACCGTTTTTCTTATGTGGCTGTCAAAGGACAGTTTATTGTCCACCCACACACCCAAGTTCTTCGCCTCTCGGGATGGGGAGGGCAGAGGACCAAGGCAGCTAGGCCACCACTCCTTCGTCCATTTAGCCTCATTTCCTCCCATGATGAGGACCTCCGTCTTAGTCCCGTTCAGTTTCAGACAGTGGTCGTTCATCCAAGTGGCAAGTTTAGTCATGCAGACATTGAAATTATCAGCTTCCTTGGAAGGGGCTTGGGTCAGAGAAATAAGGAGCTGCGTGTCGTCGGCGTAGGAGACAAGCTCCACGCCGAACGATTGCACTACCTCTGCCAGAGGGGCCATATATAGATTAAACAGGGTAGGGCTCAGGGCAGAGCCCTGGGGCACCCCCTGCTCCAGCCTCACCCTATCGGAGAGAAAGCTCCCCCTTTGGACTTGAAAGCTTCTGTCAAGCAAAAAAGCCTTCAGCCATCCCAGTGCCTTTTTGGTGATTCCAGCTTTATTTAGACACTGTAGCAGGATGGAATGTGCTACAGTGTCAAAAGCGGCACTGAGATCAAGCATGATGAGGGCCATTGTCTTTCCCTCATCTGCTCCCTCACGTAGGGTTTCGGTGGCCCTTAGGAGGGCTGTCTCCGTTGAGAACCCTGATCTAAAACCCGACTGGGATTTATGGAAGACATTATGGGTCTCCAGATGTTCCATCAGTTGGGTGTTAGCGATTTTTTCTGCCAACTTGGCGACATACGGTAAAAGGGATATGGGTCGTAGATTATCCATTACGTCCACACTGATGTTGGGCTTTTTCTTAATAGGAAGCACTATAGCCTGTTTCCATTCCTCTGGGAGACAAGCGGTTGAAAAGGATGTTAGTAACAAGTGTCTCAAGTGAGGTTCCAGAACTGAGAAAGCTTCAGCCAATATTTTAGGAGGAGCCGGATCTCTGGGCGATCCCGACTTGATCTTGTTACACATCTTAGACAGCATCTCATAGGGAGGGACTTCAAAAGATTTGAGACAGACCGGTGTGTTTACACTTTGCTCATTTTCAGCGAAATCTGCGGCTGGGGCTCCCTGTTTAGAGAAACTGGTATAGATCTTACTTATTTTACCAGCAAAGTACTGAGCTATGTTATTACATGATTCCACTGAGTCATTTTGGATAGAGGAGGACATCTCCACTATGGATATCTCCTTATATATTTGGAATAATTCCCTAGAGGAGTTGCCAGCTTCCGTAATCCGAGTGTGATAGTGCTCAGCTTTTGCCAGGCGGACGGCTTTGTAATATTCTTTCTGTGCAGTTTTATACTGTGTTTTTATGTCTGCACAGAATTTGTAACGCCAGGCTCTCTCAAGTTTCTTGCAGGCCGTTTTCATGGTCTGTAGATCTTGTCCGAACCAAGGAGCACTTTTCTGAGACCTTCTAGCATTGGACATAGTGCGGCTAGGGGCTGTAATGTCCAGAGCCTTTGTAACAATATTGTTCAAGCTTTCATTGGCAGCCTCACAGTCAGCTCCTTTCGGAAGACCTTCATCCTTGACAATTTGAGTGAAGGAGTCTAAGGAAAAACTTTTCCATTTCCTGCGTTTATACCGCAGAGACTGCTGCCGAAAGAGCTCAGTTTTTTCCAGTTGGATTGAGATGGGAATGATATAGTGATCCGACCAGGGTATGGGTATGGGATCAGTAGTATACACTCCCAGCCAGTTACCAAAGACGGGGTCTAATAGATGCCCTAGTTGGTGTGAGGGTTCTTTATTTTTTAGGTCAGCTTGAACCGATTGCAGTTCCATACATATGTCAGCTGCATCTTTGTCTAAAGGATCATCAAAGTGAACATTAAGGTCACCCAGAACTAACAGTTTTGATTTCCTTAAAGCAAGATGGGTGACCACCTCCATGAGGGTGGAAGTGAAATCATATAATCTGCCCGGTGGGCGATATATCAGAATACCTGATATCGAGTAGTTAGGACCAGTGTTGATACTGAAGATGCCAGCTTCACTATGATCAACCTGTGTGTGTGCAAGGGAGCAGACGAGAGGTGCTTTAGTAATAATGGCGATGCCACCACCTCTACCGTCCTTTCTATCTAACCTGGCTATAGAATATCCGTTAGGTAACGCCTGAATGATATCCGGATCCGAATATTCATCCAGCCAGGTTTCCGTTAAGAAAAGGATGTCAAGTTTCAGGTCGTCAATCAAGTGGTAGATTTCCAGCGCATGCTTACGCAGCGATCTACAGTTCAGTAGAGCTGCTTTAATGATAGGGCCGGAGCTAGTATCTAGGACTTGGGGACGGGGATCGAAGCTACACCTCCTGCATTTTGTGAGTGACTGGGCCCTCATGGTGTGCTTGCAGGTAGCATACGTGTCAGGTTGTAGTGCTAATAAAGCATGTCTATCATACCTTATAGAGGTTAGTGTCAAACTGCCAGGGTCCGTAGCCCCGCGCCCCGTCCGGCCGCGGACGGGCGCAGACGGGCTGGACTTTGGCTCGACTTCGGCGCGCTTCCGGCGCGCCCGCTGCACGCGTCCGCTGCGCGGACGCTGTCCGAAGCACATTTATCCTAAAGGGGGGAGGGGTCGCTAGAGCACTGAGCTCAGCTCCCAGAGCCCGGATGTACAGGCTCCTCCTCGCCCTCCGCATCAATCGTCCATGATTGGACGCGGCGGACCGGGGCGGGAGAGGGAGAGTTAGTATGCAGGAAGTAAATACACAAGAATTCACCACACTGAGCGTTTTAAAACTAAAGCCTAATTGCTATTTAAAAACATTCGCCGTTACAACAGCGCGCACAGTGTCCCACCGAAACTGCAATTAATATCGCCAAGTGAAGGGGGCTGCCTCTGCCACCGGCAACACACTGCTCCACAGCGAGCGCGGTATCCCAGCTGTTTAAATACCCTTGTTAGTTTCAGCGTCGCTAGAGCACTGAGCTCAGCTCCCAGAGCCCGGATGTACAGGCTCCTCCTCGCCCTCCGCATCAATCGTCCATGATTGGACGCGGCGGACCGGGGCGGGAGAGGGAGAGTTAGTATGCAGGAAGTAAATACACAAGAATTCACCACACTGAGCGTTTTAAAACTAAAGCCTAATTGCTATTTAAAAACATTCGCCGTTACAACAGCGCGCACAGTGTCCCACAGAAACTGCAATTAATATCGCCAAGTGAAGGGGGCTGCCTCTGCCACCGGCAACACACTGCTCCACAGCGAGCGCGGTATCCCAGCTGTTTAAATACCCTTGTTAGTTTCAGCGTCGCTAGAGCACTGAGCTCAGCTCCCAGAGCCCGGATGTACAGGCTCCTCCTCGCCCTCCGCATCAATCGTCCATGATTGGACGCGGCGGACCGGGGCGGGAGAGGGAGAGTTAGTATGCAGGAAGTAAATACACAAGAATTCACCACACTGAGCGTTTTAAAACTAAAGCCTAATTGCTATTTAAAAACATTCGCCGTTACAACAGCGCGCACAGTGTCCCACAGAAACTGCAATTAATATCGCCAAGTGAAGGGGGCTGCCTCTGCCACCGGCAACACACTGCTCCACAGCGAGCGCGGTATCCCAGCTGTTTAAATACCCTTGTTAGTTTCAGCGTCGCTAGAGCACTGAGCTCAGCTCCCAGAGCCCGGATGTACAGGCTCCTCCTCGCCCTCCGCATCAATCGTCCATGATTGGACGCGGCGGACCGGGGCGGGAGAGGGAGAGTTAGTATGCAGGAAGTAAATACACAAGAATTCACCACACTGAGCGTTTTAAAACTAAAGCCTAATTGCTATTTAAAAACATTCGCCGTTACAACAGCGCGCACAGTGTCCCACAGAAACTGCAATTAATATCGCCAAGTGAAGGGGGCTGCCTCTGCCACCGGCAACACACTGCTCCACAGCGAGCGCGGTATCCCAGCTGTTTAAATACCCTTGTTAGTTTCAGCGTCGCTAGAGCACTGAGCTCAGCTCCCAGAGCCCGGATGTACAGGCTCCTCCTCGCCCTCCGCATCAATCGTCCATGATTGGACGCGGCGGACCGGGGCGGGAGAGGGAGAGTTAGTATGCAGGAAGTAAATACACAAGAATTCACCACACTGAGCGTTTTAAAACTAAAGCCTAATTGCTATTTAAAAACATTCGCCGTTACAACAGCGCGCACAGTGTCCCACAGAAACTGCAATTAATATCGCCAAGTGAAGGGGGCTGCCTCTGCCACCGGCAACACACTGCTCCACCCTCCGCACCAAGATCTACACGCAGGGTGGCAGGGAGCCACTACCCCTGGTAGGAACAATGAATGTGACAGCCCAACATGGAGATAGAGAGATCAGGACCATGTTCCATATGATGATGCAAGGAGAAGGGAAATTGATTAAGTGTTACATGGCCAAGGACTAGGGGTTAATCATCCACACCATGGAAATCCATGACCTACAGGTGCATCATCGCATCAAACAATTTCCAGGGCTTTTCCAGGGCTCGGATGGCAAAAATGGGCCACAGTCATATTGCTCATTGACAAGACAATCCAGGTGACAGCTCTTCGACACTGGGGAGTACCGTTCTACCTGCACGCACAGGTGGAAGCAGAGCTGGAGAAGTTAGAACGGAGGGGTGGGATCGAAAAAGTCTCAGGGCCCACATCATGGGTGTCAACCCGGTGATAACAGACAGACTGTGGGGCCTAAAGGAACAAGAGGTCTTAGACAACATAAAGGACGCTCTTTTAACGGATGTCACAATGGCATATCTCAATCCAGCCAAGGCAATGGAGTTAGTGGTGGACTCGAGCCTTTTAGACCTAGGGGCTGTGCTGATGCAGGAGCAAGAACCAGGAGTGTGGGCCCCTCTAGTATTTTCCAGGAGGGCACTCACGGCCACCACAGCACAGTACGCTCAGATTGAATGAGAGGCTTTGGCAATTAAATGGGCCTTCAGCATTTTCACCTCGACATAAATGGACGGGAGTTAAGGGTGATAACTGACCACAAGTCTCTGGTGAGTCTGTTTTTCGGGACAGCTCCCTCCTCCCTTGGGATCGAGCGGTGGGCTGTGCAGATGCTACCATTCCGATTCTGTGTAGTTTATTACTCGGGCCGGCAACCCGGCGGAATTCTTATACCCGCACCCACCTGACCAGGCCATCGAGTCCTATAGTAAACAGTGAAGTAGCTGAGGAATTAACATGAATGGTGGTGCAGACAGCCTGCCCTAGGGCATTGATGATCTTAGACATTCAGCAAGTCACATTGGCTGATGATGGCGTCGGGAGAGTAGCCGAGGCTATTAGCAACAATGCATGGAAGCTCTTCCTCTAGGACACCAACCAATGACACCCGGTGGAGCAGGCCAGGCTGTCATATCTGGGGAGGAGACTGGACGAACTGAGTTGCATGGTAGACAGCATCACAGTGCGAGGGCTAAGCATCATCATCCCCAAATTCTTAGAAGGACGAGTGATCGATCTGGCACATGAGGGCCATCAAGGGGCTGAGAAGATAAAGGCAAGAATGAGAGGGAAAGTATGGTTCCTGAGCAAAGATGCCAGAGTGGAAGAAGAGGTATGCCAATGTCAGATGTGTCAGATCACGGGGAGCCCCACTATGCCAGCTCCTGTGGCTATAGAGGACATGCCAATAGATAAAATCCGTTTGGACTTAGGAAGCTTACGGGATGAGAGGTTTACCATGGGCATAGTCAACGATTAGTCCAAATACCTTGTGGTCTTGCTGGTGGCAACAACAGCGTTCTCGCATGTCATGCCCTTACTGCAGAAGGCGTTCGCAGAGTATGGCGTACCGGAGACCATCCAGATGGATAATGGCCCTCCATTTCAGGGAACAGAGTTTTGTGAATACCTGGTGACGTTGGGGATCCAACACCAGAAAATAATGCCACAATGGTCCCAGGCCAAAAGCATGGTGGAGAGGTTTAGGAAGACAATGAATAAGACTCTCCGAGTGGCGGTGGACCAGAGCACTGACATGAGTAGGAATTACATTGATTCCTGAGGGCCTGTCACAATACACCTCACTGCATGACACTGTGCACTCCCAAGCAGTTGATGTTTCAGAAGCTGGTTCATGGCAGTAAACTGGCCCAGGATGGCAGCCAGCTATTCTTGATGTAGCAGGCACCCAAATGAGGTGATGGAGAACGAACGACAGAGCAAGCGAGGCTCGGAGAGCTGTGGCCAAGCCCTTGGTAGTGGGAGATCATGTACTGGCAAGAGACTGCCACCCTGCAAGGACACTGACACAGGTGAATGGAATAATGATAATGGCCCGGACAGGGAGGAAGGAGCTGAGGATCACATGTCCGGGAATGACAACATACTGCTACCAGAGGGTGAGAGTCTGAAGGCCAGGGAATCTAACACTCCCCAACCTGGCGACCAAAAAGGGGGACCGATCCACGCCAGCAGAGCGAGGACTGAGGTACTGATGCTCATAAAATCTGTAGCTCTGCCAAGTGAGCAGAACCACCAGTGTTGAGGCCCAACCCGGAACCCAGTCAGAGGCTTTGTGACTTTGCTTGTGCTCAAGTGTGGATGGTCCCTGCTATCTAACGTCGGATGGGTGAGTACTGAGCCAACCAGGCTACTGTGGGAGACATGATGTCAACATGCAACACCTCACCGGGCGTGGCCAAAGTGATAAATAAATAGGTTCACTCCCAGCCCAAGACTAAGTGTTTGTGTGTTATTTCGTGTGGCAGCCCGCAGCAGGGCCTAGTGCTTGTCTAGCCCAAGCTGGGGTTTGGTGTTGTCCCATTGCCCCCTCAGCACAGTGTTCAACAAGAGGCAGCTTTAGACAAGACCTACAAATTCAGAAAACTTAACAAACACAAAAATTGAAAAGTGAGGTTAAAATGCACCTTTGTTACACTCAAGACCATCCTAGACTCTGCGCATGCAAGCCTCTCCCCCACTCCAAACCCCAATCTGGGACACTCTGCCGATCCTGTATCTGTTTGCCTTCAATCTACCATTGCGGACTGGGGTGCTGGGGAAGCTGGAGAAAGGCTGATGACCCTGGGGTGAGGGTACCAGAGGACTCAATTTCACCAAGGAGCAGTGCTCCAGGTATGGGTGCCCTTTTCTTTTACAGATCGTCTTTCTCAGAATAGACCCACTGAAGCCAACTTGGACTGGGACTACACTTCCCAGAATGCTTTAGGTTGTTAATGAAAAACCAGCAGTGGGAGGAGATTGGTGACATGAAGTCTTGTGCTACAATTATACTGAAAAGACGACAAGGAGGCAGTGGGAGGCAGGGGTCGAAGGACACAAACTAAATAAAAGAGGGTGCTTAGCTTAGAGGTGAAGCAGGACAGAAAGCACGGGAAAAGAGGGTAGGAAAGCAGGAAGGCAACTGGGTGGAAAGCATAGAAGGCGAGGCCCCGCAGAAGGGATGCACTGACCAGGACGCAGACACTAGTAGAGGAGGGTGGGCGTTTTAAGCTGGACAGAGAGCTGGGTAAACGAGGGTGGCGAGCGGAAGGAGGGGGCTGGATGGGAAGTGGGGCAGGGGGGGCTGGGAGCTCCCTCACCTCGCCGGGCTGCTGGAATGTGTGCGCTGCCCATGGCTCCCGAGTCTGTGGCTGACACTGTTAGCTTAGTAATGCGAGCCTTGTACAAATATCTGCAGGGCAGACAGGTCCAGAGCAGGCGGTGTTTATTCAATAAAGAGCCGGTGAAGTAACTGCAATTTCATTGTCAGTTTACTAATGCGTTACAGTCCTGTTTCTTAAAGCTTATTGTTTGGGCTGTGAGAGGAGTTATGTGGGCCAGCTCTGCCCGACCCCCGGGGAGCACCGCACCGGCTCCTATTATGACTGCAGAGCCCTCTGTTTATCAAAGGATCTGAGGGGCGGGGGGCTCTCCCGCCCCCACTCTTCCACCCACCCGCCCCCCTTCCCTCTCCCCCTCGACCTAGGATTTAAAAGCATCCCTGTGAAAACAAGACGAGGGGAAAATGCGCCGATCAACTGGGAAAACACAACGGGAAAGGCCTGGAATGGGGCCCATGGCAGCCGCGCGCACGCACCTCCTACTCTTCTGGAACTAAACTAAGGACTGGAAATTTAAAAAAAAAAAAAAAAAGTACAACAAAATCTCCAAAAACAATAATATAACAAAAAGAGGTGTCTGGAGCCCTGGCAGTCTGCTGTGCTGAGCCGCGCTCGTGCTGGGCATTAAACTTGGGGAGGAGGGGGCTCCCCGCGGGGAGGAGGGCCCCAGCTTCTGACCCGTGGACGCTCGCGCTTCCTTGACACTGTTATTGCCCTCGAGCCCTTGTGGCCACAGGGGCTCGCGCCAGACTCTTCTTGGTTCAATGTGTAAAACAGTGACCTTCTCGTTTGGCGCCAAAAGCAGTGACATGGGTGATCGTTCTCAAGACCACATATTTTATTTATTTATTTATTTTAATAAACCTTTGTCTGGTTTCCAGAAATGGGCCCAACGTACACAAAGGTGTGTCTGGAACAGGTGAACTCTGCCCTACAAATCCAAACCACACCACGATTACAAAGGACCACAGAACCAGCCACTGGAGGGGCAGATGCCCCCGGGGTCAGTGAGTATATGAGCCGCGCCTTGGCTTCAAGCAAAATGTCACTCTGGTGTCACTCATTGTGAGTGAGAGTCACTGCTTGAATCACAGTCTCCTCTCTTGCTCAGTGCTGAATGCCCAATGAACTTTAATGATGCTTAACACTTGGAGTCATGGTTATTCCAGGAAAACAGTAACTGTGCTCTGAAACGCTCAAATCTCACGCCATTGGATGCTTAAATGAAGAGTTCTGGAGAGGTCAGAAGGAAGGAATGTAAAAGCAAACAACATCTGGAGCACTTTTCCGATGTGTGGCGCAATGCAAAACAAATGAGAGTGAAACAATTGTTAATACTGTGCCCAGCAGACCATAGCCCTTCTGGGTGTAACTTCAACCCTGCATTAGTACTATGCTCAGGGTGAACCTGTTCTGAAAGCAAACTTCCAGAAATGGCACCGACCCCAGCGAGTCTCGTTACATTCCCCACCCGACAGCCCCTCTCCTTCTCTCACATTTATACCCACACTCCTGTTGAAATGAAATGAAATGAATGAAATGAAATGAAATGAAAAAGAATTTCTAAAGCGCATGGCTGCCCTTGAGCGTCCCAGCGCTACATGTACACACAGACAGACCTCCTCTGAACCGCATCCAGAGATGTTAGTCATTCTGGGGGAAAAGGAACTGTTCACGGCCCCTGTGTTTGTGCTGTAAGCTTATTTATCCATTTGACAAGCAAGGCTTTGACCACCTCATTGAGATGACTAGAATTTGTTGTTCTACTTTAACTCCTCCTAACTCCTGGGAAAGAATACCTGGTTCTCATGCTGTTGGCTCCTGAACGGTGTCTGGGCCAATTTTGAGCTTCACAAAGTACAATAAATTAAAACGTAAATAGAATGAACAAGCTGGTCCAGTGACATAATATTTTTAGGAGGAATCCAAAGAACTTTATATTATCTATATTAGCCACATCGCTGCTTGGCACTGCTTAATGGTGGTATGGGAAGTACCAAAAGGGAAGATTTTGCCTGCAAAAGGGCAGAAGTACTTGGGCAGAGGGAGTCAAATGTATCTTATCTGTTTTTTGTAAGCAAATATTTCATAATCCTTTGCCCTTCCTGTCTTGGGTTCAGAGGACAAATTTTAGCACTGCGCCTTGAGCGATATGATTGAGTGATTGCTTGGGTGGGAACTCTCCAAAAGGCAACACCCACAAAATATGGGCACCATTCTTGGATCCCAGCAAAGTGTCCTTGCACATGGTGCCTTTAGTCCAAGAAAGATGTAGCCACATATCCTAAGTATCACAGCCTCTTCGAGAGTTAGGGCAGTCATCTGCGTTAATTAGGACCGGCTGGGCAGAAAACTGACTGCAAAGTGTCTTGAATATGACTTTAAGCCTAGAGGTCCATGAGATGCAGTTTAACACTTTTCAGATTTAACACCACTATTGGGGTGAAGAAGATTGTGGGCCCCTGCCTCGAACTCTTTATCGCAAGTGGTAATGTTTTTGACCACCAGTTCAGCACACATGATACTCACGCATGTGCACTGAGGCCCTTCTGAGATCTGACGAAAGACCAGAGTGGGGCAATGTCATCGGAAGGGCACACCATGTGGGCTTTTTTTGTTTTGAAGAGTGTGACTTCTGCCACCTCACCGGGTTGTGAAGGACAGTGGTGGCAACAAACCGATTACAATAGGAGGGCAGGGCTTTTTACCTGACGCCTGCTTTAAAAAGCAGCCTAATGCAGCTATGGTGTCTTCGCGAGGGCAGGGGAGCGCCGCCATACCCGCGTGCTCCGAGCACTGCAGGAAAAATTAAAATGGCAATGAAAACATTTAATTGCCATTTTACTTTTTTACTGTTGTACTCTGTGCAGCAGCGCCTACCCTAAGCCCAGAGACATGCTGGGAGTGTCCTCTGCTGCCGACAGGAGCAATGGCTGGCTGGATGGTTCAAAGTGTACATGACACTTTGGCCGATAGTCTTGCGCCGGCCAAAGTGACATGCGCACTTTGAAGCTCTCCACCCAGAGGTCTTTGACAGCTCGGTGGAGACCAAGCACAAGACTCCAGGGCCTGCATGTGCATCGAGCCAGCCTGCTCCAGAATTGGTTAGTGGAATTGAGGAGACATAGCAGAACACGGAGCGAGGAGGACGTCAGAGCCGTGCAGCAAGCAAAGTAACTTCTTCTTTTTAAATTTTTTATTTACGGACACCTTGCTTGCATGGACCCACCCATTTGCCTGCCCCCCTTCCTAAATGCAAGCCACTGCTGGCCTAATGGCCTCTCCTGTCTGAAAATTGTTCTGATATTTCTCTGCAACCTTGTCCTTTTCCCATTCATGTGAGACATGGATGTTGTGAGCATGTGCTTCAGTTGCGTTTGTAGAGAATGCATGTGGAGAGTGTATCACACATGGCTGTGGACATACTGGGTACCCTTCGGTATTGGCTATACTTGAGTTTTAGTGCCAGGGTTTGTGATTGGTCCAGAGGATGAATCCAAGCCACAGGATCACAACAATGTCAAGCACTGTGACCCCCAGCACAGCCTATTCACTTTTATTGCAGGTGCTGGCGCTCACCTTTTCAAGTTCCAATGCATTGGTGTGTCTGGATCCTGGACTGACATTGCACCGTTATGTGAGCTGTACAGGGCACACACCACACAGGGTTTCAAAGTAACAGATGCAGGTGCTTCCTGCAGATTAACTCAGCTCTTTGAATTGCTTCACCAAAGTAAAAAAGGTACAGTGATATTGCAACCAAGTTAGTGGGACAAGTATGCATATATGTGAGGAGACAAGTTGATCTGTGAGGGAGCCTAACTGCAGGATCTGCCCCTAAAGACTGGCTAAGATTCCCCCACAGGTTCAAGGACCATTACAGACTGTCCCTGAGATTACCACAGGTACTGCTCCCCTTAGTGCCCTTGCAAAACGCCCTCTGTTTATTGTGATTCCTTTGTGTTGGATTAAACTGCTCTTCTGTTGCACTACTAGGCTGCTTGTTGAATTCTGAGTATTTAATCCTCACTGCCTCACCTGAGTAAAACTTGGATTACTGTACTTCCCTTAGTGTCAAGTGCTAACAGGGTGTACTTGCTAATCAGACCTGAGTCTAATAGTATGGTTAACCCTAGGACTCCAGTGCTAAATGACTCTGATTCACCTCAACTGTTTTACCAGGATTATTTTAGGACTGCTAAAAAAGTTCCCACAATCCCCAACATAGACACACTATAACTCATACATGAATATTATTATTAAAAACATAATTATTATTATATTTATTAAGAGCATGTCCACTGAAGCATATTGGAGCTAGGAACAATCCATAAAAGAACCACCGACATACACATCAGGGTAAAATAAAACACCTGGGACAAACACAACATCATCTATGATGCCAGAGAGCATCTACATCCACGGTTTGATGCAGAGAAAAGATCATATTATCTTTTGAAATACTGCAAAGTGGTGAATGGCCCAAATCTCCACCAGCAGTCTATTCCATACAGTGGTAAAACAATCCAACGCTTGGTGAATTCTGCTTCACAATGATAGGAAGAGCCGACATCGAAGGATCAAATTTAGTGGGTGAACAATCCAACGCTTCGAGAATTGTTGGGCTCAAGTGTCTAGTAGGACAGCCCTCCACCCCATTCCGTTTTTGCTATGGGGCACTGTTAGGAGGACTCCTGCACTTGAACTTAATGGCCTCATCCAGCACTAGGGGATTACCACTTCAGAGAGAAAAGGAGGGCTGAGTTTTGCAGTAAGCTCTGTGGTAAGATGTACTGTTTTAAGTGGTCTTTTACTTGCTAAACACGAACCCCCTTTTTTTTTAGACTCATCACCACTCTCACTGCCATGTTTTGTATGCATTGCAGTTTGGTGATAGATCATTAGGCAGATCCAGATAGACAGCATTACTGTATTCCAGGTGGGAAAGGATGCAAGCACTCACCATCATAACTTCTCCATGGGGAGGAAGGGACACATTTTTCTCAAGATTTTGAGGAGTCTGTTTCATGTGGTCCACATCTTCTGTATTTGGAGGAGACACGATAGCTGATGGTTAAACAACACCCCCAGATTATTACAGTTGGTCCTGGACCTGCCAACAGCACAAAATTACTGTGGACATAAGGCATGCAATCTTTATCAACTCCTATAGCTCTCACCCTGGTGTTAAGACCATCCAGCTTAAGAAAATTGAAGGGCATCCAATTTCGGATGCTAAAGAGACAATATTTCAGACTTATAATGGCATTTATTGAAGATTAATCAAATTTCAAAAGTGGTTGTGTATCATCTGCGACTGAGGACGTGTCAAAACCAAAGGATGGAATTAGCCCACGAACATACAGATTAAACAAAATAGGGGACAAAGTACAGCTCTTGGGGTCCCAAAGGCATATAAGGTTTTCAAAGACCGAAACAACGATAGCAACACCGATTGAGATCTGTTGTTTCAAAAAGAAGCAAAGCAGAATAGCACTTTTACTGTGAGTCCCACTGTTCTCACAGTGTCATATGCTGATCATGAGCGAACTAACCTCATATAACCGGATACAGCAGGAGCGATGTCCGATGCTTATTTCCTACCTCCCCCGTGCGAAATACCTCCTGCGAGTAATCCAGACAACTCTAACAAGGGTATCACAACGAGGGAAGGGGAAAAGTGGAGAAAGAAACCATAAAGTAGCTGCAGTGTAAATCAGCAGGTAAGGGTTGTAACATGCGTGGAGAATTCACTTCCTCCGAACCCAGAACCCTGCAAAACAAGAGCACAGATCATTCACATATACACCCTATACTCTTCCTATTTAATCGACTATGTGTGTGTAGTAACTTACTGTTAAACACTACTGCCGTTGCTCATATATACAAAAGACAAAAATAGAAAAATAAAGGAAAAGAAGAGAAAAAACCAAAAGTAATTCTGCTTCTCAAAGCAGTTCGTAATTACTACAAGGAGTCTGGAGAACCACTCTGTCTTTTGCAACAGTACTTATCTGCTCCAAATAGATTTCCAATTCTGTGAGTTACCAACTCAGAGAATACGTTATGTTCTGTGTTGAAAAGCAAACCGCAGTTCAAACAAAAGCGGCTTTATCTCGTCTCCCACCAACTTCAATGTTCATCCAAATAGACACACGTTCCGTGCAACACGAAGCAAGCCTATCTAATCCAGCGTGGCATGCGCTTTGCTAACTATCTATTCGTCTCGGTGCAGGCTTGAAGAAACGCCTCTGAAACAATACTGTTTCTCGCGTATTAGTGTCCCGCTCAAAATCACCGAAACCACTGAAAACGCTAACCGCGTATCTTTTCCTCTTGAAGCTTCACGATCCAGCACGGCCACGCTTTGCTTCCAAAATTCGGAATCTTCCTCTCGACAGGCTCTTCGGGATTCGCTAGTCTTCCTCTCGGCGTCAGAACAATAGTGACAAGCACCCACTCCCTGGAAGACAGAGCCTATATACAAAATGGAAAGCGAAGACAGAGAAGAAACTCTAGCCCTAGGGCTTCTGGGACGTGTAGTCCAACAAACATTCAACACACAAGAGCAAGCGGAATATGACAGAACCCCCTCACTACGACCGACGTCCCGGCGATCCACCAGGCTTCCCTGGAAACCTAGCATGGAAACGCCGCAACAGTGCCAGACAGCGCAGATTGGAACGTGGTTCCCAGGACCTATCCTCAGGCCCATACCCTTTCCAATTTACCAAGTATAACACCCTCCCTCGTACTCTTTTGGAATCAAGGATAACTCTCACTTCATGTTCTAACTCGCCCTCCACTTCAAAGGGGCAAGGCTTGCCTGACAACCGGGTATGAGGATTACAAGGTTTCAGTAATGAGACATGAAACACCGGCTAAATATGCCAGGAAGAGGGTAGAGCGAGCTTCATCGCTACAGGGTTAATAATACTGTGGATAGCATAAGGCCCAACAAATTTAGGTTGCAGTCTGGTGTTACCCTTAAACCTCAGATGTTTAGTACTAAGCCACACCTTGTCTCCAATTTGATAGGAAGGCTCTTCAATTCTTTTTCTGTCAGCATATCGTTTATCCCTATCTCGGGATTCACTCAAATGTCGTTTAGCTTCTCTCAAAACAGATCTAAGATGTTCATGATGGCTCTGTATTGTAGGATGGCATGAAGCTATCGGTTGGTCAAGGGGCAACATGTTAAGATGAAAACCGTGTAGGCAAAAGAAGGGGGAACAACCCAATGAGGAGTGTGTGGCATTATTGTATGCAAATTCGGCAGTCCATAATAGCGTGCTCCATTCGTCACTATGCTCAATGGAAAAACATCTAAGGTATTGTTCCAAGGATTGGTTCAACCTCTCTGTCTTGCCGTCTGTCTGGGGATGATAACTCGTTGACAGACGGGCATCAATCTGCATGCTGGTACATAGAGCTTTCCAAAACCGGGACGTGAATTGCGTACCCCTATCAGTTATCAGGATGGAAGGTAGTCCATGTAACCTCACGACATGTTGCAAGAATATCACAGCTAATTCTCCTGATGTTGGTAATTTACTCAAAGCCACGAAATGCCCCATCTTTGTCAAGTGATCGATTACGACAAGAATGGTGGTGTAACTTCTTGAGACGGGCATTTCAACGATAAAATCCAAAGAAACCGTGTGCCACGGTGCAGGGGGCACAGGAATTGATCTTAACAACCCCCACCGGGGACTGATGGCTGGATTTGGCTTGAGCACAAATGGTGAAAAAACAGGGAAATCCCTTGGCAGACAGAACTAAACCATTAGCCCACGTATTAGCACAGGTCTCTAACATATAATATGCGAAAAAAAGAATAAATTTTTTTTTTTGGAAGCAAGGGGGATTTTTTACTTTTTATTTTTGTTAAAAAGACATTTCATACAAAATACATTTTTTATATAAATCAACTAATTATAATTTCATTAAAAACATATACAGTGCTCTCACCACCATATAACTAAAATTCATAAGTTTGCAGTTAATACACAATAATATAAACATAAAAATTGGTTGTCAAATACATCAAATAAGTAAGTTTAGAACAGAGAAAAGAGAGACAAACACAGACAGTACTTTTTGTCATAAAGTTGCACATCTAACCAGACCAATTTAAAGCTATATCCTGGACTTATTAACTTAATCTTGTCTGCAGGATGAGCTTAGTCCCGTGATTGTGCAGATGTGGGCGTCGACGCGTTTCGATGGCTTTTAACAGTAAAGTGCCATCTTTTTCAAGACTCTTTTCTGGGTCTCTCTTAGTATACGGTACTGGGTGGTTACCAATTTGATCAAATCCTTATCTCATATCACTTTTCTGCATTGCTCTGGATTCTATGTAGTTTGTGTGATGACATCCTGATATACGTTAAAAAGCTCAAAATCTGCTCCTGCATGAATATGCAAATCGCTTCTGCATATGTGTTCTATGTTATGTTGTCTTTTCTTATTTTAAAACCAAACTGCCATTAGGTCCGTTGTTGTTGTGCCTCAGGCAGTGCAATTCCCTGCCCCTTCGGTCTCATAAGAAGCTCACGTTTGGTAGACCTGGCTTTCTCTTTTCGAATACCAGGTCCGCTGAAATATCCTAGGGGTGAATATGAAAGCTGTCCTATGTCCCTTCCGATTCGTATGGTTGCTGGGACCACTTCTTTCCACGCCCAAACCGACTCAGCTCCAAGCTGCCTAAACCGGAAATGGTGAGCACAAATGGAACATTCAGTGACGTATTCCATGGAATCCTTTTTCATTGACCCCCACCAAAAATAGCGAGACAAGTTCTGCAATGTCTTTTGTTGCCCCAAATGACCCCCCAATGGAGAATCATGAGTCCATTGTAATACCAATTGACGCAAAGGGCCAGATGGGATGTATAACTGCTTATCATAAAACAGCAAATCGTCTCTTATGCAGCGATGCAAAGGATCCACAGTTAACCATGCAGGTACATCCGTAACGTCACACTGTTCTTTCACTGCATCCAGGAAACTATCTGTGGTTGTCACAGCTACAATATCAGCTTGAAATGTAGCCTTATGCAAGATCGAAGGAGGGTCTTCATTCTTCACAACTAGATCAGTAGGAAGCACTGGTCTAGAAAGGGCATCCGCCTTCCCATTTTGGGGTCCTGGACGGTACTTAATAACAAAGTCAAAATCAGCGAAGAACAGAGACCATCTGAGTTGCCTGGGGGTCAAAGCCTTAGCACTTTTCAGAAACAGAAGATTGCTATGATCTGTAAAGATCTCCACCGTGTGTTTAGCCCCCATCAAATGGTGTCTCCTTTCTTCACATGCACGTTTAATTGCAAGCAACTCTTTGTCCATTATGCTGTAGTTGATTTCGGAAGGGGACAGCTTCCTTGAATAGTATGCAACGGGGTGTAACTGCCCGGTGTCAGGGTGCCTCTGTGAAAGCACTCCACCCAAAGCGAAGTAAGAGGCATCAGTCTCCAAAACAAATACTTGTTCTGGGTCGGGGTGCCGCAGGACCGGAGCACTAGTAAAACAGGGTTTCAAAGTCTGAAAAGCGGCTTCTGCTAACTCATTCCAGTGAAAAGGGACTCCTTTGCATAAAAGCAATGTCATAGGTTGAATTATGAAAGAGAATCCTTTGATGAACCTCCTATAAAAATTGGAGAATCTAAGAAAGCTTTGCAGACTTTTCACACTGGTAGGGGACTGCCAATGAATGATGGCATCGATCTTCTTTTTATCCATGCATATCCCCCCTGGACCAATTACATATCCCAAGAACTCCACCTCGTTGACATGGAACAAACACTTTTCGAGGTTAGCAAACAGCGTATGTTGTTGCAAACGGTGCAGCACGGCCTTAACGTGTTGAATATGCAGATCTTCCGTCTTGGAGTATATTAAAATATCGTCAATATAAACGATACATGACACGTCCAACAAGCTCCTTAACACCTCATCCATAAAAAACTGGAAGGCAGCAGGAGCATTGCATAGGCCGAAGGGCATCACACAGTATTCGTACAACCCATACTTTGTACGAAAAGCAGTTTTCCACTCATCCCCTTGCTTAATTCTTACCAGGTGGTATGCTCCTCTCAGATCCAATTTGGTATACACCTTAGCACCCTTTAGCTGGTCCAACAACACTGGTATCAAGGGGAGAGGATACCTGTTCTTCTTTGTGACTTTATTGATGGCTCTAAAATCAATGCAAGCCCTCAATCCTCCTTCACGCTTCGGTATAAAAAAAAGCGGAGATGAAGCAGGGGAAGTGGAAGGGCGTATGAATCCGGAAGCCAACAATTTTCGCAAATATGATTGCAAATACGTGTTCTCAGCTTCCGTAAGTGCATATATGCGACTACACGGAATACTTGCACCTGGTTCCAATTCGATGACACAATCGTACTCCCTATGAGGAGGTAGTTTATTCGCTTCTTTTTCACGGAATACATCCATGAATTCAGAATAGATGTCTGGTAAAGATGAAACTAGACAGACACTTTGAGTCTTTCATCCAGATGCCAACAGCACAGCAGGATTATCTTGAGTACAAAAAGACGATGTAGTCCTTTCCTTCGTACAGTGTTCCGCACAGAACGAAGAATTCATATCAATAGTCCTTGCTGCCCACTGCACGTGAGGATCATGCATGGTGAGCCATGGCATACCTAAAATCACCTTGAAGTTCGGAGCATCGATAAGATCGAATTGAATGACTTCAAAGTGTGTCAATCCCATCTGCATCGGGATAGGGTGCGTATGGTAACACACCGGTCCAGAGGTTAATTCGGTGCCATCTACTGCCTTCACGGGTTCAGGTCTCAATTTCCTAATACATGATATGCCCAATTCACGAGCATACTTCTGGTCGATGAAATTTCCTGTAGCCCCACAATCCAGAAGAGCATGAACCAGTATGATCTTTCCTATAGACACTTCTAAGGTTACGCATACGTTCATATGAGCCACCGAATTCTGTATAGTATTAATCAGCGCGGGAGAGACCTCCTTTTTCTCCACCCTCAAACAAGGAGTCTCCATCATGTTTGAGGACAATCGTTTCCCGCCGGTTCTTCCATCCATTCCACCACCGGCACCTTCTTGCTTTCTTGCCTGTTCTTAAAGGGAAATTTAGTTTTCGCGGAGCAGTTCTTGATTAAATGACCAGCCTTCCCACAGTACATACACAGCTTCAGCTGCCTTCTTCTTTGCCTTTCTTCAATGCTGATGGGACCTCTTATACCACCCACTTGCATTGGTTCCGAACCATCCGTAGAAGGGTTGTGATCATCTGCCATCGCTCTTGGTCTATTAAACAGGAGACGAGAATCACCTCGCTGTTTATCTCCTTTTCTGTCCAACAAACGATGATCCAACTGAACTGTCAAATCGATAAGTTCCTCGCAGGTCTCAGGCATATGAACGACTTGTGCCAGAACATCTTTTAATTCACTACGTAGTCCTTGATAGAACAATGATGTATGCTTATTCAATGGCCACTCTGTTTCTACCACCAATCGATTGAAATGGGTAATATATGTCAAGAGATCTTGTGTTCCTTGCCTCAACGTAATGAGTTCCCTATCTAATGACAGTGAATGAGCCTTCCTATCAAAAAGTTTCCTCATCTCTTCACAAAAGGTTTCAAAATTCAACAGGGCCGGATCATTCCTCTCGATCAACGGAAAGGACCAAGTGGCAGCATTGCCCCCCAAATAAGACATAACGAATGCTGTCTTAGATTGATCATTTGGAAAGACGGCAGGCTTACACATAAAGTGCAATTTGCACTGCCCCAGAAATATGCCAAACTTCTTAGGATCCCCATAATATCTTTCGGGGGGAGAGAGAGGTAATTGAAGTGGTTGGATGACCTGAATAGAGGAAGGGCCCGCTCCCCCTGACTGAACCGGAGTAGGGTCTCTAGCTGCAGGAGGAGGGAGTGTCCAATGTCTAATGTATGAACAATACTGTTTCTCGCGTATTAGTGTCCCGCTCGAAATCACCGAAACCACTGAAAACGCTAACCGCGTATCTTTTCCTCTTGAAGCTTCACGATCCAGCGCGGCCGCGCTTTGCTTCCAAAATTCGTAATCTTCCTCTCGACAGGCTCTTCGGGATTCGCTAGTCTTCCTCTCGGCGTCAGAACAATAGTGACAAGCACCCGCTCCCTGGAAGACAGAGCCTATATACAAAATGGAAAGCGAAGACAGAGAAGAAACTCTAGCCCTAGGGCTTCTGGGACGTGTAGTCCAACAAACATTCAACACACAAGAGCGAGCGGAATATAACACACGGTCTAACAAGACCTCATGGTTAGCCGTATAAAATGCTGTGGAGAGATCTAGGAGTTGAATCCCTCTGCACAGTCCCTCATCTTGTTATGTCATTAATACTAGAACTGCCTCTGCACCGTATTTCAACCAGAAACCTGCTTGGCACTTATCAGGAAACTTCCCCTCTTCTTAATGGCAAAACAGCCAGTTAGCCTAGAGATTCTCTATCACTTTGGCTATCACTGATAGCTGAATAAGTGGCCTAACGTTTTTAAGTTCTGTCACCTCCAGGCCTTATTTTTTAAGCATAGCAGTCCTCAACCCTCTCTTAATTTATACTGGCTCTGAAGGAAGAGTTAATGGCTGTTACAGGGGTCGTCAATCACTGGGAGAACCATTTTAAAGACCTTAATAGGGCACAAAGTACTGTCAAATAAAAAAGTGGCAATTCTCGAATACAGTGGTATGTACTGGACATGCATACTGATCAGTGCTTAATTTGAGCTGGTGGTTTCCGGTGCTCAGCCCCAGCAGTTAATTGTCAACACTGGCGCTTGTGACAGTCAGCTACAAGGTGGCGCCGCCTGGCTAATTTAGAGATGACCATAACAAAAGTTAATTATTAATTCAATATACATTAAAAATTACTTTTACCTGCCGCCCAAGCCATTCTTATAGCTTTGGAGGCCTGCAATACTCCAAATTGTCACACTTGTAGGAGTGTGAGGGTTAGGAGTTGTGTTGTTACTATGGTTGGCAGTATGTCAGGGGCAATGCGTGGTGCAAGCTGCAGTGGTTTCCTGACGAGAGCCCTGGCACTTAGTTTTTTTTGTTTACAAATTAAGCACTGACACTGACACTGACCCTCCAGCACAACCACACCACTCTTTCGTAAACACAGCCACACAAGAACATTTTACACACGTGTACACCCTCACACGTTAACATACTAAATATAAGCCGGTCGAGAGGGACAGTGACAAAACACTGGCGTATCACAGATGAAGAAATATATCCAGACATCTGCTGAGAGAGCTTCATGTGTGTACAGACACACATATTGTCCACACACGTACCCACATAGGCACACCCTGTGATGATAAACTGCTTCGGCTCAGCCACGGAGGAAGTGATATTTAATATTGAATTTTCTTTTTTTCTTTTTTTTCTCAAATGTGGAAAATTTTAGACACAATCCAGCCTGTGTTTAAGTCATTAAAACATCTTTAAGCGTTTTCTGTTTTTCTTTTTCTTAGCTGCAGCCCTTTCCTGGAATGCTTTATTTTTCTTTTTAAGTCGGTGAAAGAAAAATGCACTTCCAACAGATTTTTTTTTAACATGGAAGAAGCAGAACAAGCCCTCTGTGTTTTATTTATAATCCTGGAATCCGCGGGAAAACATCTTGGCCTTTTAAGGCCATTGCACTTGCTGATGGAGTTTCCATTCTGACAGTGCATGGGGCCCGTGCGGACCTCCCTGTGTCTGTAAGGTACAGTGCCCCACAAGACGCGAGGCCAGGGATTAAAAGCCATTTCATTGGTTCCCGATTCCACTTGAGGGAGGGACTCCACTGCTCGCTGTAGGTAGGGCCTGCAAGGCCCAGGTGAAGATGGTCAGTGTCTGATGGAGGATCACAGATACCCATTGGGTGGACTCGCCTATGGTCAGCGTAGGGCAGAAAATGTCGAGGGAAGGACCCTGGGTCCTAGTGGAGGGTGGGTGCTATCAGAGGAGAGCCAGGGGCGAATTAGAAACACCCACAGTATGACCTGCGGTGTCAAAGAGTAGGTCTGTCAGCACTTAGAGGGGGTCCTCACAATGCCCGGGCCAGTATTACCCTGGAATGCGAATTCATTCTACGGGATGGGGCAGAAGTGCACAAGGAAGGGTCTGCGGTGCCCCGGGAAGGGCTAGCCGAGGCATGGAGGAAGTAGTGGTAGGTAAGAGAAGGTCGCCAGAGTCCAGGGCAGGGCCAACGATGCTCAGAGGAAGGCACCAGAAGGGCTGTTAATGGTCAGGGAAAGGTGGGCAATGCTCAAACAGCGAAATCCCGTATTAGACAGACAGGTTGAAAAACAGAAAGGTGAAAAAGCTAGAAAGGTAGAAAAGGTGCCCAAAGAATCGGGAGGTGAGAACCAATCATGGCCGGCAGCTCTCCCGCCCTCGGTCATATGTGCTCTGGGCACCCACCTTCTTGGTTCCTCATTCTAAGAATGCATAGGCAGGGGCTAGTGTCAAAGTGCACATAGCCAGAAGACAGTCTTGAGCCAAAGAGCTGGAGGATAGGATGGACTCCGAACCCAGTGTAAACAAAAGCAAGCATGAAGTTGCTGAAGATGCTCACTGATTCCAACACTCAGCAATCTGTTTGCTTTGAAGGTTTACAAAATCAAACTCTGCATTCTCATGGTTGATTTTATGAAAACGGATTCCTGATTGTCAAATAAAGTTTGGAGGTGGGCTGCTGTCACATATTCAGATATTAATACCCAGATTTATTAAGGACGTGCATTGTCCTTGCGTCAAGCAATCTGATGCAAGGCAACTCAAGTCCTTAAGTGAAATTTACTAAACCGTGCAAGAAGCAATTTGATCTGCCATGCATGACTTTGTAAAGAAATGTAATGCAACGCTGGCACTGTGTTGTGTTACATTTTGTAGTGCTGGGCGCTCCATGAGTAAAGCATGGGTGTTCCGGTGCATTTATCCATGAAATGTGACACAATCCCAGATTTACTAAAATGAGTTAACCTGGGATTGCGTCAAAACGGTGAGCCTCCCGAGGATGGTGTATTAAAGGGAAATATTCTTATTTCTCCTTGTTACTTCCCCATTCTATGCATGGTGCATTCCGCATCACATATTGAAAGAGGAAATTGTCTCTTACAATTGTTTTTGCGAAGGAAGGTTTCCCTTCCAGCACAAACAACAATCTTGCCTGTAAGGCAGGCACCCTTGCACCGTGGTGTAAGGCACCTGTGTTGGTGCTAGGTCGCACACACACTGCGCCAGGACAAGGAAAAAGCGGAATTGCACCATATCTTAGAAGATATTGCATATTTCTGCTCTCTCTGTTTCGCAAACCACAGTGCAGAAAGTTCCTTAGCTCTGTTGTGTTGCATGAAACTTTAGCAAATCAAGCCTTTCATATGCCCAAGCCCCTTATTCATAAAAGTCATAATCCATACGATTCTAACTTAAAAGTAGGCACCAGACTGATAATCGTTATTCACACGGAGAACAGGAATTCTGGATATCTGTAGACACACTAGCTGGTTTGGGGCATTCCAATTGTACGTGTGAGTAACATTAACCATGTTGGGTGTTTACCAGGCTGCAGAATGCACTGTCTGTCATGCAGAACCGCGCCACTCCTTGACCACCAATGAGGCGGATGCTTAATTTACTCTGGACGACACTCCGTATGTTTTAAACTTCAAACTAAGTTTTTTTTGACTGGTTGAATGACATTGCTTTCTCTTTGTTATAGATTATATACATTAACATATGGTATAAAGTCATTTTCTTCGTAATGCCCCATTTCTGAAAGAGAGCAGTGTTGTTTTCACAAGTTTCCTTTAAATCTGGGAATGGGGTTGTTCTGGAACAAGTTTCTAGTTAACATATTTTGTTGTACATTGCCAGATGAAACAATCCATTCACTTCTTCACCATCACTCATGCTCACATATTGGTAATGAGACGCAGCGGGTGGTTGGGCGCTCACAGTGACACAAGACCTCTCCCTCTTCTATCCCTCCCACCCTCCTCTATCCCTCCACTATTCCTTTTCAATCCAAATAACATACTAACATGTCCACCACTCACATTGATTTAATATTTCCCTTTACTAACTCTCCTCCACCTCCCCTTTACTCATCCTAAGGCTATAAACTCAAAAAAAATATAACAATTTCTAGACCCTTCCCTCTTTTATCCCTCCTCTATTCCTTTTCCATCCAAATAACAGACTAACATTAATTGCATACTTCCCTATTTTAATTCCCACTAATCCCGTTTGGGTTCCGGAGTAGCTTGCTACTCACGGAAAGCTCTTCAACACCTAATCAGGGGTAGCTAGCGCTATATAATTGTAAACCTTTTTTCCTCTTCTAATCCGCCACTATCCTTCTCAATCCAAATAACAGACGAGCATATCCACTGCTCAAATTACTACATATTTCACTATACTAATTCACCACTAATCCTTTATGGGTTCCAGAGTAGCGTGCTATTCACCGAAAATGCGCTTCAACACCTAATCAGGGGCAGCAAGCACTAGATAAATGCAAACTTTTTCCCTCCACTATCCTTCTCAATCCAAATAACATACTAACATGTCCACCACTCACATCAATTGCATATTTCCTTATACTAATTCCCACTAATCCTGTTGGGTTCTGGAGTAGCGTGCTACACGCCAAAAAAGTGCTTCAACTCCTCATCAGGGGTAGCAAGCGCTATATAAATGCAAACCATTTCCATCTTCTATCCCTCCACTATCCTTCTCAATACAAATAACTGACTAACATATCCACCACTCAAATTACCTTCATATTTCACTATACTAATTCACCACTAATCCTTTATGGGTTACAGAGTAACGTTCTACTCGCCGAAAAAGCGCTTTGATGCCTCATCGGGGGTAGTAAGCGCTATATAAATGCAATTAAAATATAATACAAGAAGTTCACGTACGTGCCATTAGTGTGCATCCTCTGTGACTGCTTACCAGGCCATCGCCATGCGCTTTACAAGTCCAACACATTTACATCGTTATACGGGGATACTTCTGCCACCAGAATACCATTACCTGCCCAGCCCCTCTGTCTACTGTCTTTTCATCTCACGTCCATTATGTGTCCACGTGTGTTTCTTTTTCCTGTGTCCACTGCCTGGTCAGCTTTTGTCAGCCTGACCACCTCACCTGTTAGTTTTCTGTGAATGTCACGTCACCTGTTTTTGACCGCCTCACGAACGCCTTCCATTTTGAACTTCACATGTCGACTATCTAACTTGCGTATTGATTGTGAAACTCACTAACTCTACTAATCTCGCCTGTACCCGTCTCTGAACCACGAGCGTCCTCTTTGCCCACACGTGCCCTGTTTGCCTACCTCAGTTGCCCTCTGTGCCTACTTCTTCTCGTGTTAGACGTCTACGTCATGTGTTCACCCTACATATCTCGCTCCCCTTCGCCCTTCTCTTCCCTGGCAGAGTGTCGGCATTCACTCCCGCCCCGGCCTGAGCCCTGCCACAAGGACCGCTCTCCTCACGCCCACCCACCTCTCGCCGCACCAACTTCAAGTGCGCATTCCCATCTTCCTCCCCTCCGCCCCCCTGCCCGCGGTGCCCCGCCATGTTGTGGGGTTACAGTCGGCTCGCTGTTGAAAGCCCTGCTCCCAGCCCCCAGCCGTGCTCTGGGAATGCCCTGCTATCAGATGTGCTCCCGGAGTGCTGTTTACACAATGCATATTTCCTTTGGTTCCTCCTGCCGCGGGCTCAGGTTACCCCGCTCTGTCTGGCGAGTGAGCTTTCCCACCTGTGTCTGAGGGGCCAGCCACGGGCTGCAATGTTTATCTCCTGTCAGTCACTGGGGCCGAATTATTGACAAGACAGATTCTTCAAAATGGACAAACAAAGAGGGCGCAGTCGGCGCTCCTCGCATGTGCGCGCGCCGGGACAGCCTGGGGCCCAAGTGTGGCGCTGTCCGACAGTGTCCTCGTGGTGGTGCTCCGGGTTCAACAAAAGCAACCGGGCCCGAGCGTATTTTAGTCACGTACTACACTTGGCTGTGTTGTTCCTTCCCCTACCCACTACGTTAAAAAGACGAGTCAAGAAGTTGGCTTTATTAGAGTCAAATGGAGCAGTGCAGTGGCCACAACAGCTGCAGGAACCAACAGAGCTCGAACTCTCAGGGTGCATGAAGGGATAACATTCTGCGCATTACAGACAGTGAAAACAAAAGACATACTCAAGAGACACATCATCATCGACCGCACGAGACCACACATCAGCCTCTAAGGAGAAAACAAACTAGAACAAGGGAAGCTGTATGTGATGCCCTAGGAGGACGAGGTATGGAGGAAGACAACAACTAAGACACACAGGCCCAGATTACAAGTGGGCAAATAATTGCTATCCCTGCATAAAACCATCTTTACACACGAATCAGAAATCTAAGTTGTGGGGGAGTTTCCACACTTGGTAATTACTGGGTGCCATAAAGTTCGCACCCAGAAATTTTTATTCGCTACAAACCCGCAAAGATGTACAAGGGGAAAATATCAGGAATATACCGGGACCTGCTGAAAGCACCAACATCCTCCTGTTACGCCCCATTTTGAAGGATTAAACTCATAGCAAGTGATAACTATCACACTTTATAATTACAGATTTCTGGGATTTCAGATTTGTTGGTGGCCAAGATTATCTCCATGCTCTGAGGCACTGTAATCAGGGTCAGAGAGTTTAGGCGTGGGAGCACCACTGTAAAATTGCAGTTCTGGGCATATCATTGGTTGAAATTATAGTCAAGAATAATTGTAAATTACCCCCTCATGGGTCCTCCCCGTCCCAGTCCTAACAACGTGCGGCAGTCCTGCCTCCACCCAGCCAATCACAAGGCCAGTATTTCCTTAGTACATAAGCCCCGCCCACCTACCGCCATGCCTGTTTTTTTTCTGCTCCGACGGCTGTCGGAACGCTGGTGCTCCCGGTTCCGGTCCCTGGATCCTGTTTCCTTTGGTGGCGGTTCCGTGAGTTTTTCTTGTGTATTTCCTGATTATGTTGTGTTTCTTGTAAATGCTCGCCTCCGCCGATCAGGTTTCCGGTCGGCCGGGCTCCTGTTCTGGGGTCAGGTACGCTCCCCGCTCATGTGCTGGGCTGGGGCGGGGAGTTTTGGTGGTGTCCTGGCCTCGGGTCGTTCCGGCGCTGCTGCACTATCGCAGCGTCCGGCCCCCGCGGCCATTCTCTTTTGACCTGTGGCTGTGGGTGGAGACGTCAGGGCTGCCCTCTTTTATTTTCATTCTTCAAACTCACCTTTGCATGATTGGTTGATTGGGGGCAGTATTTATTGGAGGTTGCTGGGCACTTCCTTTTGTTGTGGTGATTTCCTGTTTGGTTGCTTCTGGGTTTTTTCACCATGAGTGAGGGGGCTTCTTCTCCTGTGCCGGCTAAGGCTGTTTCCAAGCAGCATAATGTTCAGGATCTACAGGAGGACGACGTCTTGCAGATTTCTAGAGCTGATTTGCGTGACTTGATTGATTCTGCGGTCCAGTCTGCGCTGCTTGAGCCTGCGGCTAAGCGGGCTAAGGATGATGAGGATGAACTGGACAATTCCCCTAAGGGAAAGTACATCCAGGGCAAGGTTTTTTCGGACATGCTGGTGCATATTCGTGAGGTGCTTGGGTTTGACCCTAAAACCCTGTCTGAAGATGGGTTTTACGCACAGTATAGTTCCTCTGTGGTGGATGACCTGCCCTTCCATGATGTCCTGAAGGATATCCTCACGAAAGAGTGGCTGGAGGTGGATAAGCAGGGTATTCCGCGATTCCTGGGGAAGCGATATCGCCTGGCGGACTTTGATTCCCAGTTTCCTGCGATTCCGAAGGTTAATTCTCTTTTGTCTTCTATGGCTTCCTCCTCTTTATCTTCGGAGGAGGCTTCCCTGTCTGATCCGGTGGAGCGTAAGGTGGAATCTGCACTCAAGCGTTCTTACGGCGCTTCTCACTTTTGGGTGCGTGCTAGCACTTATGCGGCCTATGCGTCACAGGTCCTGCTCAAGGATTTCGAGAGGCTGTTTGACTTTCTTCAGGATCATGGGGACCCTACTCCAGTGTTGGCTCAAATGGAGGTTTTGGCGCAATTCCTGTCAGATGTCACTTTTGATTCCTTGTGGGCTTTCTCCTCGGCTGCTGGGGCGGCGGTGGCTGGGAGGAGGTCTCTGTGGATAAAGCCATGGCGTCTTGATGCTGCTCAGAAGTCTTTGGTCCATAAACTGCCTTTTGAGGGTCCTCGTCTCTTTGGGGATGCCTTGAATTCGATGGTGCAGCGCTCTGCGGAGGAGAAGAAGTTGTTGAAGCCTTTTCAGCCTGCTCCTAAGAAAAGGTCTTTTTTCCAGAAGCAGGGGTTTCAGGGGGTTTTGTCCTCTCAGCCCTTTCGTGGTCGGGCCCGTGGTCGGGGGGCCGCGTTCCATTATAAATCCCGGCCTCAGCAGCAACAGCAGCAGCAGCTGCCACAGCCTCCCTCTGGTGCTGGACAAAAGTGACTATGCCGCTGTGGGGGCTCGCCTCCATTTGTTTCTGGACCGTTGGTCAGCTCTGATCTCCGATCAATGGGTCTTGGATATCATCAGGTGGGGTTACCGGATTCCCTTCCGAGGCCCTGCCCCTCTGGATTGTCTTCTGGTTACCCCGTTGTCAAGAGACCCCGTGCGGCGGTCTGCCATGTTGTCCGGCGTCACCATGTTGTTCCACAAAGGGGCGGTGGTGCCGGTTCCTGTGGAGGAAGTGGGCCTGGGGTTCTATTCCCGTCTGTTTCTGGTTCCAAAGCCCGATGGTTCCTTCCGCCCCATTTTGAATCTCCGTTCCCTGAACAAGTTGGTGCGGTTGGATCATTTTCGGATGGTCACGTTGCAGTCCGTCATTCCCCTCATCCAGGAGGGAGATTTTTTGGCTTCCCTGGACTTGGAGGGCGCCTATTTTCACGTTCCGGTCCATCCTGCCAGTCAGCGGTTCCTGAGGTTTGTGGTCCAGGGGGATGCATTACCAGTTTCGGGTTCTGCCGTTCGGCCTCTCCACTGCTCCCAGGACTTTTACCAAGGTATTGGCTCCTGCTGTGGGGGTTTTGCAACATCAGGGTTTCTCTGTGTTTCCCTATATTGATGATTGTTTGGTCTCTGCTTCCTCTTTCCCTCAGTCTCTTCTGGCGGTGGAGGCTACGTTGTCCCTGTTCTGGGAGCTGGGGTTCAAGGTGAATTTGGCCAAGTCTCATCTGGATCCTGTTCACAGACTTCAGTTCATCGGGGGTCTGTTCGACACCTCTCTGGGGGCGGTGTTTCTCCCTCCTGTTCGGATCCTTTCCTTACAGACTCTGCTGCGTGATCTGTTGGGTCCTCCCTCTGCCCCTGCTCGTGTTTGGTTGCGGGTCCAGGAGTTGATGGCTGCGACCACTACTGTGGTTCCTACGGCTCGCCTCCATCTCAAGCCCTTGGTGACTCATCTGTTGGCTCGGTGGGACCCCTCCCGGGCGGATTGCGAGACTCTGATTCCTCTCTCCTGCTCTGGTTCGGGACTTGGACTGATGGCTTTGCACTCCCAACCTGGAGAAGGGGGTGCGGTTTTGTCTTCCTCCTCCCCTTTTGTTGACGACGGATGCCAGTCTCTGGGGTTGGGGGGCCACTTTGGGGTCCTTGGAAGCCAAGGGTCGGTGGTCTCAGGGGGACAGTACCTGTTCCTCGAACTGGCGGGAGTTGGCGGCTGTCTGGGAGGCGGTGCAGTTCTTTCAGGTTCCTCTCCTGGGGGCGAATCTGTTGGTTCGTACCGACAACCAGGTGGCTAGTTGTTACTTGAACCGTCAGGGGGGGACCAGGTGCGCGTCTCTGAACATGTTGGCCTCCATGATTTGTGCTTGGGCGGAATCTCATCTGTTGGCCTTGAGGGCGGTGTACATTCCGGGACGGTTGAATTTTCATGCGGACGCTTTGAGCCGCGACCTTCCATCTTCTGTTCTGTACCATCTCTCTCTTCCTCTGTTCCTGTCCCTTTGCCTTCGGTTTGGGACTCCTTGGATCGATCTTTTTGCGTCCCCTCACAACTCTCTCCTGCCCTGGTTTTGTTCGGAGGTGCTGTGTCCTCAGGCTTGGGCGGTGGATGCTCTTTCAATTCCCTGGCCTTCGGGCCGTCTGTATGCATTCCCTCCCATTCCCCTCCTCCCGAGGGTGCTGCAGAAGATTCGGAGGGAGAAGGTTTCGGTCCTGTTGATTGCTCCTTTCTGGCCTCGCCGCATTTGGTTTCCTCTCCTGCTGAAGCTGGCGAAGGGTCGGTTTGTCCGGCTTCCTTTGTGTCCATCTCCTCTTCAGTTTCCACTCCTGTCTCTGCCTTGTCTTCGTCGTTTGCAGCTGACGGCTTGGCTCTTGAGCGGTTGACTTTGGAGTCTTTGGGTTGTTCATCGGTGGTGGCTCGTGACATCCTGTCTCGCCGCCCTTCGACCCTTAAATGCTATGGCCGCCATTGGGGTTCTTTTGTTTCTTGGTGTTCTTCTCATGGGGTGGATCCTGTACTGGGGGTTCCTACTTCTGTGTTGGAGTTTCTCCGGGATGGTTTTTTGAAAGGCCTTTCCCCTTCCACGTTGTCTGCTCAGTGGGCGGCGGTTCGTGCTTGTCGGGGTCCTGGGGCCTCCTTGGAGGGTGTTGCTCCTTTGGTTAGTTGGCTTCTTCGGCGCTTTCGGCTTCGTCGGCCGGTTTCTCCTGTTCTCATTCCTTCTTGGGATTTGCCTACTGTTTTGCGTGGTCTGCAGTTGCCCCCTTTTGAGCCTTTGATGGAGGCGGATTTGTTGTGGCTGTCCGCTAAGGTGGCTTTCCTGTTGGCCATTACCTCCGCTCGCAGGTTGGGTGAGTTGGGTGCCTTGCTCGTTTCGTTTCCCTATTTGCAGTTCCTCCCGGATCGGGTCGTTTTGCGGCTTGATCCGGCTTTTCTGCCTAAGGTTTCTTCGAGTTTTCATTTGCAGCAGGAGGTGATTCTTCCTGATTTGCCTGCTGAGGGGGATTCCCTTGTTCCCCCTTCTTTGGATGTTCGCAGGGCTCTCCAGATTTACGTCCAACGTTCTCTGGGGTTCCGGAGTTCTCCTGCCCTGTTTGTCTCCTGTGGGGGCGTGGCTAAAGGGAAGAAGGTTTCCACTTCCACGATCAGTCGGTGGGTCCGTTTGGCGGTCTGTCAATCTTACAAATCTTTGGATTTGCCTCCTCCGTCTCATGTACAGGGTCGGTCGACGCGTTCTGTGTCTGCTTCTTGGGCTGAGGCGGCGGGGGTCTCTATCCAGGAGATTTGTAGGGCGGCTACCTGGCAGTCTCATCACACATTTGTGCGACATTATCGGCTTGAGGTTTTACATGCCTCTGCTGACAGTTTTTCTGTTGGCGTATTGAACGCTGTTGTTCATTGATCTTTTATTGATTAAAGTTTTGTACTCTGCATGGATCCCTGGTGTCCTGCGTGTTTTCTTTATTGGTTCTCTGCTTGTGAGTTCCTCACGTTGTTAGGACTGGGACGGGGAGGACCCATGAGGGGGTAATGTCTTATTACTTACCGGTAATCCTCATTACCCCGATTAGGGTCCTCCCCGTCCCAGTCCTCTTCCCTCCCACCCTCCCGCTGTGTTTGTGTCGGAGTCTTGTTGATAACAGGCATGGCGGTAGGTGGACGGGCTTATGTTCTAAGGAAATACTGGCGTTGTGATTGCCTGGGTGGAGGCAGGACTGCCTCACGTTGTTAGGACTGGGACGGGGAGGACCCTAATCGGGGTAATGAGGATTACCGGTAAGTAATAAGACATCAACCAGTCTCTAATTTATACTATTGTCAACAGGAACTGCCATCGGTAACTGTAGTGAGCGCCCTTGTTCCCGTGTGTGTCCCCGCCACTGGAAAATCTTGACTACTAAAGGTAGATTTTGATTTGTAGGCCCCTACAGTTAACATTGCCTTTATATCGGCAGCTGGAGCACTATCTTTATCAGTCCCTTTAAAAGCATAGAAACCACTTGAACACTTACCTGGTCTTTGGACTCCAGTTGACTAAACAGTCTCTCTAACTGGACACCTCTCATCATATACAGGTTGATCAGGACATCACACACCAGCAACATCTAAGACTATTTCCTGAGCGAAAATCTATTTGTTTGAATTGTGGGTTTTTGTGCCTCTGTATTTTGAGTATTCTACCCCATGAGGATCCAGGGTACCCTCATCTGTATTTGTTGACCAGCTTTTCAAGTCCCTAGTGGGAGTTTAGGTTGGTTAAGAACTAGAGACCTGAGTTCTTCAAACTTTCTCAAGTTGTCTTAAACTAAAACTTACTGTACCAATGTTTTATTTTTAAATAAACATGCAGGACAGGTGAGTTGAATGGCTAAAGGTAATCATTATAATCACAATGCAATGTACAATGCTATTTTAATGTAAAACATTATTAACATATATAAAATATAAAGAGAAGCCAGAAAGTTAGAAAAGCATTGCTAGAATGGGAAAAGAGAGATACAGGTCCAGCAGCTTGAAGTCAATTTTATATATCCAAATAGTTATCCCACACTCTATGGAATTGTGGGGCATATTACCAACCAATAGAGATAATTTTTGTCTCTAACTTATTTAGAGACAAAAATTATCGCCGCAAATCGGCGATTTTTATCGCAGATAAACCTTGCTATTAGCAAGGTTTATCGCAAATGCGATAAAAAACGGCCGCAATGCATGAATATCGCTGAAAAGTCAGCGATATTCATGCATTATCGAGCAAATGCTCTTAGCCATGTTATCCACCTCCCATTGGATAACATGGCTAAGAACTGCTCCTGGGCAAGTGTTAGCTTTTGGAGATATTCGCGCTTAGCGCAAATATCTCCAAAAGTTGGTAATAGGAGATAGCGATGTTAGCGACTGTTTTCAGTCGCTAACATCTTGGCACGCCCACTTTGCATGTCATTAGTGATAAATATCACTGACATGCAAAGCGGGGCCCAAGATGGTCACTATCTCCTATTAGCTGTCGCTAACTGGTGTTAGCGACAGCTTGGTAATAGGGAGATAATTTTATCTCCGCTTTCTTGGCTTTTAAAGCCAAAAAAGCGGAGATAAAGCCCCTTGATAATATGCCCCTGTGTTTTTTTATTTATCAGTCTGCACATCACTATTTTCACGATGCCTTTGGCAGACTTACAGAAGAGCCAGTTTTTAATTATGTGATTGTGTTTGGATTTCCAGTTTCTTAAGATAAAGCTTCTAAAAACGAATCCTGGACGGTAAAATCTGCTCCGTGGAGATTTTTCCTCATTCACAATTGTCAGCGTCAAGTTGCGAAGCGCAAGCATGGAAAATCAACCTCCCAGCGAGATTTCTCAACGTGGGTGGTCGCATTTCTCATTGTGAGTGGTCACGTAGGCTCGGGTTGAGAAACCGTCCGTTCGTGTTGAGAAAGCTGCAGCTCGAGTAAAAAATCTACTCGAGCTGCGCTATGCATGGTGCAGTTCGCAATGACTGCACAGTGCAGACAAGCACCAGACGCTAAAAATCACAGTGAGCGTACACGGCATGGCTATATAGTCTAAGTTCTTACGGTGGGATACATTGTTAATAATGATGGCAACCAGGGGCAAAGTCAGGATGGTATTCATAATAAATTTAGTCTTGATTCAATTACTGCCCACCTGTCTTTGAGTAAGGGGCACAGGATCACTGTTAATATTAATGTAGCTGTATGAAGCGATAATAATGTGTAGGGTATCGCCTTCTGCATCTTCTGTTTTTTTAACATATCTTAGTTTTAGCTTTTCTATTCTACTAATCAGTTAATAAAATCATTTTCCTTTTCTACAGTAAAACACTGGCTGAGCACTGATATTATTTAATGTATCATATTGAATCTGAGGTTTTAATCCTATCCACCGCTAGAATGAGACCCGACTACACTTCCTCGCTACTTTGATAGAATCAAGTATCTAAAAGGAGAAACATATCCATTTTGAATGTATTTGGAGTACTGTGACCCAAGAACATAGTTTTAACACCAGTATCTACACAGGACACTACTCAGTAAACAATGACAGCACCATGACCCCCCAAAAAGACTGTAGAACCTGTGTCTTAGTAACATCCCTGGCCAGCATTGAGTGCACTTGTTTCTATTATTTGATTTTCATTAATAGTAAAATAAAGCTTATAAGACAAAATAAAAAGATAGCCAATCAAATGCACAGACTTATAGAGTGTTGTTTTTCAGCGAGTAAGTCTTTCCAGAGTCAGAGGAGCAATTCATCACAAATTCAAACAAGAACATTCTGTAGGCCTCGGGCACAACATAATCCGAAAAGCAACCATCATAAGCATCTAACATACTGGTTTCTTTTTATAATAATATTTTATATATTATAGTAATGTTTTACATCAATATAGCATTGTATATTATAGTGCAATTATAGCGATTACCCTTTACAACAACAACACACTCCGCATGACACACACTAGACCACTTCTTCACCACAGGCAACAACAACAAATACAACTCTACCACACCAGTCACATGGATCAACCGCTCCATCATCCAAATCTAAATCAACACACCTCAAGTCAGCACACCAACAAGGATCAGCATTCCAAGCCACTGCTGGGGCAAAATCACAGGAGCAGATTAGCTCAGCACCCTCAGCACATATCAACCTAGATCCGCAGACAACCACAACAAGGACTTCAACAACTTGAACAACTTGATCTAAAACTGCGTGGATAACCTCACACCCATCAAATCCAACAAGCATAGTAGATCATACAAGAAGGCCGGCTGGTACACAGAAGACCTTCAGGATACCAAATAACACTGCAAACAGCTAGAAAGGGAATGGAGAGCCAGTCACAACACCACAGACAGAACTACCTACAGGCCTGCACTCAGACGCTATCACTAGCAAATTAGAGACACCAAGAAAAAGTACTAGTGGACTGCATTGAAAGAAGCTCCAACAGCTGTAAGGAGATCCCCTTGAGCATTAAGGATTTCACCTTGCCCTCAGCGACGGTCACCAACATCACTGCCTCCCAACAACTCTGCAACACCCTCTCCAAATTCTTCAACAGCAAAATTGCAAACATCTATAGCAACTTCGCACACCAACCACCCCCAGAGAACTCATTGCTAAATTACCCACCACCAACCAAGACGGCCACAGCTCTCACTTAAACAACACATTGGCAATCAAGCAGACCATTAACACAGGGGCCTCAAGTGACCCATGCCCCCACAACTTTTACAACATGGGAACATCACCAATCAGCACCACCCTGACCCACATCATCCACACTTCCATCACCTTCCTGCATGAATGGAAGCTTCTAGAAATCAATGCCCTCCTCAGGAAGCCCACAGCCGATTCAAATCAGCTGAGCAACTTCCAAACCATCTCCCTGTATCCCTATCCAGTCAAAGTGATTGAAAAGGCCATCAACAAGCAACTCACAACCCACCTCAAACTTCACCATCTTCTAGACAACACTCATCGCAGCTACCAATGATATTTGAATCATCCTGGACCGAGGAGAAACAGCGACTCTCATTCTGCTCGATTTCTCTGCAGCCTTCAACACTGTCTCCCATAAAGCCCTCATCAAAAGACTCCATGAGATTGGCATCCAAGGATCTGCTCTCAAATAGATCTGTTCCGTCCTCAGAGACAAAGAAATTGATATGTGGAGTCATCTCCTATGTCGATGACACCCAACTAATTTTCTCCCTGATGGACAAAATAACCACCACCAGAACCAACTTCACCAACTGCATGACCATGGTAGCAGACAAACCAACTGTCTCCAGCACAACTTCAACAAGATGGAAGTACTTGTCTTGAGCAACAAGACCTCCCCTTAGGCCTCTACCTTGTGGCAATTTGAGCTAGGACTAACACCCGCAACCACAGACCATGCAGGATATCTGGGGATCATCCTAGACGACAAGCTCAACATGACAGCTCAAGTCAACTCAGTGTGCACCTCCTGCTTTCACATACTATGCATGCTGCGAAAAATCATCAAATGGTTGCCTCAGAACACCAGATGGACCGACAAGCAAGCACTCATCACCAGCAGGCTGGTCTACGGCAACACTATCTATACCGGAATCCCCAAGCAACTCCTACACAGACTATCTAGAACTTTGCTGCAAGACTTATACTCGATATCCCAGGCCACATCTACATCACAACGTACCTCAAGAAGCTCACTGGCTCACCACAAGCGCAGCCAATTCAAACTTCTCATGCAAACCAGTGGCGTAACGAAACTTGAGGGGGTCCCCTGCAAAGCACAATGAGGGGACCCCCCCAGTGGCCCGGCCCACCACCTACCACTTTGCCCCACCGACAAAAATAAGCAGTCACCTAAAGCTGTATTTTCAGCACTTATCTGTGCATACTTCGAAGAGCAAATAGAAATAGGATGCACTTTAATTGTGTTCTAGGGCTGACTGAATGATCCATGACTGATAATTAAAAGTAACAAAGAGAGAAAAGTCACATTACAAATGAATACATATATTTCTATTTATAACCCTATTTAGTGTCAAGACGAGGTCTTTCAGGGTCTTTAAACAACACATGGCTGGCATTTTTCTTTTGGAAACCCTACTTTATATTCCTTTTCATGAAATGCATTCTCACACTACAGCAATAAATGTAAATTTCAACTGTAAGGAATAGGCAGAGTGGGGGGCCCTCTTTTTGTGGTCACAGCATTCCTTGGCTTTCGGGTGTCAACCTGCCTCAAGCCATTGTTTGTGCTGCTTGCGTTCTCTAGTTATGCCTTACTGGCCTATGTTCTCCTATTCCCACATTCCCGCATTTGTTGGGGCTACACTGGTTGTGCAGATACTGTATCTTTTATGTTCGTCCACGGCATTACCCTGCATATGTCTCAGAAATCAACATGTCTATCTCTCTTTATCTCTCTCCCCACTTCCTTCTCTCCCAGTCTCTACCCCCTCTCTCTTCCTCTCTCTCTCTGCTCCTCCTATCATGGTATCACCTTGCCTGTGTTACCCCATCTTACTCAGGATTGCTCACTGTCCTGAATGGCTGCATGTAGAGGCCCCCCGCTCTCACCACATTAAATGCCGTCCTTACCAATGGATTGCGGAGTCTTTCAGCCTCCCAAAGTGACTTCCTGTACTTTACTTCCTCCGGTTATAAAGGTACATATTGTCTCAGCGACTCCTGTTGTCATCCAGCATGCCGTTAAGTGTTCATAGATTGGCGACTCACTGGGACAGAAAGTAAGCCTGGCACCAAAATAAAAGTGGCCCTCATTAGCAAATCAGACAGCTAAAAGAGCGGCACATTTGCAAATGGGGTAATTTTTTTATCTTATCAAGACATGCTATATATGTGATTTCAAGGTATGGTAGACTGCATGAATTTATGCTTGCTGCAGTGCAAAGTTTGTGGTAATGTATTGGATATCAAAGTGAAACCCATCATACCAGATTCAACAGGGTGACAAACAGCCTACAAATCAGCCCACTCTCTGAGGTGTCACATCTACTCTTTTGGGGACAGCACTAGCAGTGGGAGAGGCAAGAAAAAAGAAAGCTCTTAGCTGAAGCTGCCTCTTCACATGCTGTAGGTGTTTAGCAAGGAATGTGCGACTGTGTTTATTTAGGGATACTTCAGGCAAGGTTTATGGTATTATCCAAAAATCACCAGTAAAACCCAGAGCACCAGACCATACAGGCTGAAATAAGTCACTTGACACACTGACCTGCAAAGCTACCCCAAAGGACTGTATGCACAGGTGGCAGGCTGGCAATGAAAAAAGAAGCTGCCACCCATATGCTCTATATATGTTTTATAACTTAGGTATGAGAGATGTTGACTCTGCATTTAAGCTTGCTCCGGCAAGGTTTACTTAGCAGAGAAATGAGCAAGAAAACACAATGCACAAGACCCTACATGCCCACAAACAGCCAAAGCAAATCATCCCACACAGTGACCTGTCACACATAGTCTTTGGGGGCGGACATTATCGGCAGTGGGCGAGGCAAGAAAATAAGATAGCTCCCTTCTACCACTTCATACACGTTATAGATGTTTTCACTTTTCAGTAATCACGCCATGCATTTGAGCTTGCTTCAGGCTTTGCTGTAAGATCGGGGAAAGCATTATTAAAACTCAGAACAAAAGACCCATTCGGCCTAAATACTGCCAAAATGAACCAGCCCACACACTGACCTCCACAGCTACTCTTCAGGACTATAATGCACGGGCGGTGGGTGCGGCAATGAAAAAGGAAGCTGCTGTCCACTGGCTCAATATAAGGGGCCAATCGACACACTGCAGAGATGTATCCTTTCAACGGATTAGAGACGCCAGCAGCCATCTTCTGTCTGAGCTCCCCCAGTTTTACAAGCCGTCATTATCTCGCCTCACTTCCTCTGAGTCTCCGCAACCCGAATCTGTATCGGCAGCACGGAACTGCTTTTTCCGATAGCTGCATTTGACGGGGATTCCACCTTATCTTTAATTTTGAATATTTGAATACATTTGTCGGGGACTCAAACGAGTTTGTAGATACAATCCGTGCGGCACTTTTATCCGCTTGTTTCCAGAAAACTTCCAGGACGTTATTTGCCATTTCTACACCTGGAGCAATTACAAAATAGGAGAGCATACCCGCTTTTAGCGAGGCCGCCCTATGGTTGATTTTAAGACTAATTATATCTATCACGAAGCAGTCTTCAAATTGTATCCTTCTTCATCATGAGACTGTCTACGAGAGTTTTTGGAAAATCTGCTTTTAAAAAATTGTGTGGCTCCTGAAGAAGGCGTTCTTTATACGCCGAAACGAGCGTCGAGATTTTATTAATTGCCACTTTTAGTCATAATATTGTTTTTTAATTCCATTTCTTTTACTGTTCTTCATCAAGAGCAACGGTTGTTTTTTATTTGTGTATTTAATTTTGTATGTACTGTGTTTCAATTTGATATTTGGGGCCAGATGTAGGTAATTTTTATTTACCGACCTCTTAAATAGCGAGTCATACCGACTCGGTATTTAAGAGGTCGGAAAATAAAAATACCGAGATGTAGGTAATTGCAGATGTGCAATTACCGAATCGGAAACAGTCGGTAATTTCCGATGTGGTAAATACCGACCAGTTAATGCCCATGCATTCCTATGGGCTTTGAAGCCCATAGGATTGATTGGGCATATACCGGTCGGTATTTACCACATCGGAAAATACCGACTGTCACAAGGGTGCAGGGGGTGTCACTTTGACACCCTCTGGCACCCCCAAAAGAGGCTCGGGTGCCATGTGGCAGGCAGACCTGCCCTAAGGGCAGGTCTGCCTGTCATATGGCATAGGTGTGCATGCACACATGTGCATGCACACCAGAAACGGTATTTTACCATCAAGTAGTATTTGATGGTAAAATACCGATGTGGTACTGCTTGTGGGACTCAGAAGAGTCCCACCTACATACCAATTGTCCGGAATCAGTAATGATACCGACTCGGTATTTTACATACTCGGTAAATTTACCTACCGGTAAATTTACCGAGTCTGTAAATTACAGGGACCTACATGTCAAATTGCTTTTACCGGGTGGTAACGGCCGAATTCGGCCGTTACCACCCGGTAAAAGCCTACCTACATCTGGCCCTTGATCTTTAAAAGATTTTTTATTACACTGTCTCATTAAAAAGATATCGATTTTATATTAGTGTGTGACCTTAGTGTTTTGCTGTGCATACTTGTTCCATTTAATGCTGTTTTGATTGCCTAGGATTTGATACTCATAAACAGTAGTAAAACGACATGTTGTATAACGCAGCGCAGCACTGCCAGAGTCTGGGATCACCCTTTAATGCCTCTCACACTCCCTGCATCTTCAGACTTCTTGCCACAGAGGAAGTCTGAATTAGTTCATATCTGCAGTGTCAACATGCGCACTTCCGCCTCAGCAGGAGGTGTGTGTGGAGGAATATAACGCATTCTTCATTTCAGAGTTCTATCTCTATGGCATGCTTCATTTTAGAGTTCTATCTCATACATGCATTATTACCTGCAAGTAACCAAAGGAGCTCTTTGACAAAATGCAGCAACTCACTGAGATAGCCTCATAAAATGCAGTTTAGTGAACTGCATGGTACACATTCTTTGCAGCAGGCATATTAACCCTCTGCACTACTTCATGATCAGTGAGACCTGCCACTAGACAAAACACTAATCTCCCTCCAGAAGGAACATTATTTACTTGTGTGTTAGAAGGTGGTTCTGACACTATGGGCCGCCCGGATTTTTCGCTTTTTGAGCACCTAATTGTTGAGCTTTTACTGTGGGGGAGCCTCACAATCTGGGACTCACCCACAGTGAACTCATAATGAAGGAGACTGCATGGAGATTTTACTGGTGTACCCCTGGCTTGACTAGGCCGCTGCGCAGCAGCTGGAGTATGGGACACCGTGCTGTTACATGCAGACACAGGTGTACATGCGTGTGCACACGTGTAGAGGCTGCGCAGGGGAGATTCCTAGCGTGCGCAGTCCAGGAGCAGCTACAGAGTGAATGGTGTGGCAGGATTTATGCAGAATTGGGTGGTGACATAGAATAGGATTTATACCCTGGGAAGGAACATGCCAGAGAAAGTCAGTGTGTTTTACTGTGTTTTCACTTCATTATTCCCCATAGGGGATGTGGGGCCCATGGCTAAAATGACTTCCACAAAGCCTACAGATTCCAGACACGCACTAATGTCCAGTGTAGCGGATGTGAAAATGAGTATTCTGCAGAGCCCAAAGTCATATTTGTACTGCTTTTGGGTCATCCAGAAATGTCATATTTCTCTGAATCCCTGGCTGGGGTCTGGCCATGGCAGGTTAGATTAATTACCTGTCTTCCCAGAGCGTAGATCTTCCCTCCAACGAGAAAAGGAAGGTGGAGCTACAAGCCAATCCATCAACTGCTGTCGCTGGGTGCTAGGCACCAGGTTGCACCAAGGAGGGAAGGCAGTGAGGGGGGAAGGAGTTGGGTTTCAGAGGCGATGTGGCCAGAGACACTGGACTACGCCATTTTGAACAAACCCAGTGGCTGGACAAGAAGGAGGGAGCAGGGGCAGGGAAGTGATGTGTCGCTGTTTGATAGGACACACAGAGACTTCCTGCCAGCCCCCTACTCAACTTTTAAAAAGTACTTGCACAGGAAGAGAAGCTCTCTCTGAGGTGTGGTCTGCTGAGGCGAAAGGTGCTGGAGCCTGGCGCAATGGGAAGTTGGAAGGAGCACACCCCTGACTGCACCCCAGGCCCCTAACCGTGCCAGAAGAAGAGCCCAGGACCGGTGCGCAGAGGAAGAGGCGCAGGGAGCCAGTGAAGATCACTCCCTGCAGAATGCACCCTCTGGGAGACCCGGAGGACAAAGGAGAGTGCTCCCAGTGGCTGGGGAGCGCCACCAGGAGCAAGAAGACATGAAAATGAGGCAGATCAGACCCCCAGGGGCTGAGATGTGCCCCCTGGAAGGTAGGCGACCCTTGACCCCTAAGAAGACCGATGACGAAGTGCGTGGGGCTCCACCGCCGGTCTCAGAGATGCACCCGGGGTGGGTCAGCTCCCGGGGACTGCCCCCCCCTAAGAAGTAAAGCCAGGGTGCGCCATTGCACACCCGTGAAGATGCCCCGACGGGGTGCCAGGAGCCCACCCTGGCACCCGCTGAATCCTGCGCCAGGGAGCGCCGTCACGTACCTCGTGAAGAGATGCAGGAGGAGGGGCCCGGGAGCCCAACTCCTTGCCCCGTGTGAGGAGGCGGGGGTGGGAGGTGCCGTCGTGCCCCCTGCTAAGAAGACGGGAGGAGGGGCCCAGGACCCCATCTCCGGGCCCCACATTGTCCAGGATGGGGGGAGCACCGTCGCTCCCCCGAAGATGTCCAGGGGCCTGGGACCCCATCCCCGGGCCCGGAAAAGGGGGAGGAGGCCGGGGGAGTGCTGCCGCCCTCCCCCCGAGGGCAGGACAAGCCTTGCGCATCTGCCCGCCGGAGCGGGCAGACCAGAACTGAGTGGCCGGCTCCCCCGGCAGCACATGAGGGTGCTGGCCGGGCAGGGAGCCAGCGAGGGCAGTCGGGGGTGGGCTCCCCAGGCTGCCTCTCAATGATTGGTCATGCGGGGGTCCCGGAGGGGACCGGGCCCCCCCCAAGAGGAGCGAGAGAGGTGCCAGGGTCCCAGGCGGGACCGGGCCCCAGATAATCGGTGGATCGGCTGGGGGTGGGCTTCCCGAGCCGAATGATTCACCTGAGAGTCCGGGTGGGGCGGGACCCTCCCACCAACATCCGCAGCAGCTTGGGGCAAACATCGCGGCTCTCCCCGGCACAGCGGGAGAGCCGCTTATCTATTATGTAGAAATAGGAGCACAATCGCCCCATAATGCATTGCCAGGCATTTGGAAGTCTGCTGTCCTGGTGCTGGTGGCCCCCAGATGAGGGGGGTCACCCTCATTTGTTGAAAGAGGGACAGGGGGAGCTGCGGGAGCAACACAGCCTCCCCCAGCCCAAAGAAGAAAAGTCCGACCCTAAGTGTCTTGGGGAATTGGAGAGAATAACCCCTCAAGGGCTCAGCCTGCATTTTAAACCTCCTGGGCTGGAACTTTTGTTCTTCAGCTGAGGGTGATTGAAAAGTGCTTCTGGAAGTGAAAGGCTGATATGGTGGATGTCTGGAAGAAGGCATCCCCTGGAGATGAAGAGGTGTAATTGCACCACAAATGCTTTTACTAACATTATTCTTTAGAGGGACTGACTTCAATGTGAAGTATTGGTGTAAGGTGATGTCGTAAGCAAAGTGGATGTAAGTGGCTAGACACTCTTGCTAGGGTGTCTGACTGTATTTATAACTTAATCCTGTGATCAGCTGTGATGCCTTTAGGGGCTGTAATTGCACTGCATTTTTAATGATATCCAAATGTGCTGAGTACTGTCATTCTAAAGTGTGCGTAAACATGTATTCTTGCTGCTGCGCTTAGGTGAAGACCCTAGACTGTTAGCCCTTAAGATGAAGAGGTGCATACTGTATGGTCAGTAGGAGATGCTCAGTCAGGGTCATGTGTCACCAAGGCAGGTGTACCCCTGTTTAAGGCTTGTTGAGGTAATAAGGGGGGGTGTTGCCACTGGGATGGTGCCAGTGTGCAGGATCCTCGCTCCAGGTTAAGCCCAACTAATTGCATTGGGGGCAAGATGATGTGCATATATGAGAGTGTTGGTACTAGACCCCAACCCCCTGCGCGAGGGGTGGAGATGCTATGTAATGTCACAAAGTAATTCCATCAGCTTATATATATTTGTAAATTGGTGTATAGTATTGAGTGGTGTGTATGTTTAATAAATGTACTCTTACTTTTATAAAGCAAAGTACAGACTGGACAATCAATTATTTTCGCTCCTACAAATGGCGATTACTAGCCCACACCAACTCCCTTGAGTAAGCCTCAGACTGCTCTGCAACTCTATCCTCTGAGAGTCAGGCGGTACAATTGGATGTTTGGTTCCCAGTGAAGGACAAATGTATTTGTGCAGGCCTCACAGATGCTGCCTCGTTTTCCAACATTGTGTTATATTGACATTTTAACTGTTTCCTAAAAACATCTGGGCACACAAGGAAAAATTAACATCAGCGCTACTTGTCATGCTGGTGATTCAAAACTGCCAGTAGAGAAGAAAACTAGGCCCTGTCAGCAGGAACATTATCAGCGGCGCGTTATTTAGCTTACCTGTGTGCCTCAGAATCTTACAACATTGTGCTGCTGCAGCCTGCTGCCTGCTGCCTGCTGCCTTAAGTGTCAGTGAACCACATGGACTGCAGACAGTTGTCACTGTCTCCCAGTTCTGTGTTGAATTTAACGGGGCGTATTTACTGAAGGTACTGTGTTCTCGTGCATGTGTATTCAGAGAAGTAGAAGAAACCAGATTCCTGTGCTGATTTTGAGGTGAATGGACTGTGAACCCCCTTGTTTGAAGGGATTGTACAAGAACCACTGCTCCCACCTCTACGGCGAGGAAGTAATCTTTGACTCTGGAGAGAATCTCGCAGGTGTGACCAGCCTAATCCGTGAGGGAAGGGACTTTCGAAGAAAAAAGTCGGGGAAGGACTTTACCTCACGTGGTGACTGCTTTAGTTTTGTGGAGTAAGGTGTACACAAGTATGCTGGTACTGTTCTGTGTGTGAAGAGAGGAGGGTGCAAGAAGTACCACCCCTCTTTACTTTCCAGAGTCAAAAAGAGTACCAGTGCCCTGGTACAGGTCTGCCTGAAGAGGAAAGGTGCACCAGCAGATTACTGTTGGAAGACCGCCTTGTACAAGACCCCGAGCGCTGCCCCAGTGCTGGGTTTACTGAACTACTGTTGGACAAAATCAACAGTCCCAGACTGTAGTGAATTGTAGATAAACGTGTGTGCCAAACACACAAACCTAGTACTGTGCCGCAGCTGAGTACAAAGCACCGCACAGGTCTAGGCCCCACTGGTGAACTGTATTACATCTGTAGGGAAAGGACAACCCACGGGATACTGCCCTACTCTTGCAGGCTGAGCTCTGTTGCATCAGAGGGGAAAAACACACTCCGTGACACTGTGCTGCTCGCTGGGGGACTTGGACTGCACTTTCCCGCTGCTCAGATGCCGTAGTCACATCGCTGGCTGCTGCAGTGGCTGTCCACCTGGGCCCTGGTGGCAGTGGTCAGCCCGGCTGGGCCTGGTGGCTCCCCGCCCTCGCTCTGCCCTCAGCCCTGCCACTGTGATGGGGACAGTGGGGTGGACTGTTCCGGCAGGGGCCTGACGGCAGTTCCCATGGGCCTCGGCGCATTCACAAAGGCTCTGTAAGTATTTTTCTTGTGTGAGAAGTGGATATAAAACTGTTAACCAATAACTAGTCTCACCAAATGATTCGCTGCAGTATATATTTAAAACGGGGTTGTGGAATACTTATGAAATGCGGTCTATTGAAAACTCCGCTATAATATAATAGCAGCACATATGTACGGATTTCATTATGACTGTCCCCTTAATGTAGTTGTAGGTCATTGTAAGGTGATTCTATCAAACTTAACACTAACGTATGTCATCGTGTGTGGTTATCACACACACGTGGAGTGAGTAGGTTGGGAACTCTTTAATTCGTTTGAGTAGTTTAAAGTGATATTTTTATACTTTACCTGCATTCTCCCCTGGTTCTTTTTTCTATCTTCGTCCAATCGCAAGGAAGCGCCCATAGAATGGCATAAAGCGCTACACAGATGACATATATGACATATCCTGTATGAATGCGCGAGGGGAGGGTAGCAACTTTCAAACACCCACTTAAACAAAAAGTGGGCGCTCTTTTTCTTTCTTTATCAAATTTGTTCCTCAGATGATAAGCTGGAGCTGCAAAATATATATATATCAATGACAATATAGCACATTCTGAATCTCCGTAATATTATAGTGGTATTCTGTGGCTGCTAAACCCATGGTTCAGTAGTTTATGCGACATGAAATTGATGACACTTAATGCCAGATGTCCTCATATTGATGATAATGTGTACCTGCTTTCCGATGGATGGTGATGTTTTGTGTCTTGAATCGGAGCCAAGATCATTTTTGGTAGAACCTGCATTCTATGGTCCTTGTTTATGTTTCCTTTGTCAGTGAGTACCTCATGGTCCTTACGCTGTTTTCTTATTAGGTATTGTCAGAAACGTCATATTTGGGCTTCATCGTGTCGAGTGTCATGATATTGGCAGTGGTCGAAGTGGGGGAAAAAAGTTGGGGAACTGTGGGCGGAGACTCCGAGGGCGGGGATAACCCAAGGATTGGCTCAGTGGGTGGAGTCAGAGGTGTGGTCAGAATATGCCAAACATCCCAATTTTCAGTATTTGGTATTTCACCGACCAGTTACAACTTATTGTGTTATTTAATTCAACCAATGGATATACTTGATTATTTAAGGTTTAATAGGAGTTATTGGCATTTAAATACATTCACAAAGTGGGATATATTTCCAATCACACAATGTCCCAAATACGCTTAAAATTGGAATCACAAGCCATTTGTCTCCAAGCCATGCAGTTTCTCTCATTAGCACTTCTCCTCCCTTCTTCCACGAGAGCAGTTCAAACATGTATGGCAAAATATCATAGTTTACAAATGTTTTCTATATAATTATAACTCTGCCATATTTGCCACATAATACATCATCAACTGCATAATCTTACAGTTTTTACTAATCATTTTTGTTGCTCAAACGGATAAAAAGTTTCAAAACAAACGTGACTTGAGTTGCTGCAAAGTGGACGGCCCTTTGCAAAGGTTGACTGATCACCTTTCTCACTGTGGCATTTGTATGTTATACTGATACCAATGAGGCAGAATCTTTGGAGAGACTTAACATGTGTAAAAATGTCTAAATGATAAAGTATAAGAAAATATATTGCATTACGCTGCAGCCTTTTTTTTGTTGAATAATTTAGTCAACACTGCGGCATAATTTTGTCCCCCATTGATGAATTATTCCAGTGGCTCCAGAGCAGGTAGCACATGTTAAAAGTGCTTGTGCATGAAGCAGAGAGACTGTGAAGTTTGCAAACTTAGTTTGGTGTGCGTGCAAATCCTGCATTGCCAATCCTTGGGAGTTCCAGCTACTACTACTGAAACAAGGCCAATGGAGGTACCAATGGATGAGGTGGACTGGCCTCGATGGCAGGGCTGGCTTTAGTGCTGGTGGCACCTTGTGCAACAATGTTTGTTCATGCCCCCAATGATCACCTACACCTCAGACTCCCTCACTACCACCATTTAAAAGTCCCCCTCAAGTTTTCATAACCACACTCTTTCTCAGATGTATTTAATTTGATTTACAGCACGACTCATACCAGTATACTTTGTCAGAGCACTTTACATCACACACTCTACACAGAGACAATCATTTATATGTGTGTAAATCACTGTATAGGAAATGTTACATAAGACAAAGGACTACAAGGTGTAGAAGCCACATGACAACCATACTAGTAGGCAGTATAGTTTAATAGCTATGTTAGGATTTTAACTTATAAACTGCAAGTAACAAAAGGATATCACTGACAAAAGCAGTAACCTACTAACCTGGTTAACATTATGTGCACTTTGTGATCTGCATGGTACGTGTTCTTTGCAGCAGGCACATTAACCCTCTGTGCTACCTTTCCAGGGGCCAACCCTTCCACTAGACAAAACTCTGATCTCTCTCTAGGAAGAACATTAATCACCAAAGTTATCATGACATTTTTATTGTTGCTGAAAATTGCTGGAGGCCAGGAAGGAGGCAGCAAGTTTTTTTTAAACCATAACATACTTTCAAACACTATGCACCCACCCGAAATAGGTACCCAGTGCGGTCACACCGTTCGCACCACCCTAACCTGCTCAAGGTTCATGTGACCTCAGTGACAGAGTCAAAGTAACAGTGACTGGATCACTGCTGCTTTAGGGTGTGCTGCTTCGTAGGCCTTCCCGCAAGACTGGAGATGAACTTCAGTATGGATTGTGGTGGACAGGCCTTCAAGGTTAACCCACAATTGACACCAATAAGGTTTACCTGCTTGTGCTAAGACATAAGGCCTTCTAAGGTCTAGTGGGGACTTCTAAGGTCCAGCATGTGAATATGCTTCCTCAGTAGAGTAGTCTGGTGGACTGGTCAGGAAGGCAGAATCCGGTTCCCCAGTTCCAAATTCGGCAGCTCTGGCCATAGTGCCACATCCTCTCTCCCACTGAACACCATACTGCCCCACTGAGAGAAACTCTCACTGCCTTCAGCTACAACCTAATTGTGCCCGCTATTAACACTTGGATGTTGCTCAATTCAAATTATGCACTTGATAAGAGTAATATGCTGCCTAAAAAAAAGGAATCACAAACACTCACTGCAAGATTAAGTAAAGCATGTGAAATGTAAGCAGAAACAACATGGTTACCTTAGCGATCTCTCACTCACTATTCAGAAATCAGTGAGTGGTTTTACCTGAAAAGTTAAGGCCATGACTACAGGACCCAGTAGGTGACCGTTTCAATGTCCATTGCTTATATCCTTATAAAACGTAAGCAATATGGGTTAAACGGGCCACATCCATAAATACAGAGCCATGGTACACATTCTGTTTTCCAACCCACCCATCAACCAGGTATTGCAATACATCCAGGAATGGTGCACTTCCCCACCTGAGGACAACAATGCTGTTCAAAGAAAGACGAGAAAACAAAAGTAGCGCTTCACTGCAAAGTCTGGCTGATGTGTTTGGATGTGAATAAAACCAATCTGGCCACTTTGCAACTACTCTGTCTTGCTTTATTTAGTTATGAATTTATTTTCATATTTAAAACCTTTTATTTCTCTCCATCCCGAGGCTGCACTTTGGAACAGAGAAAAATGTCAGAAAAAGGGCATTTCCCGCAAGAGTGTTTTTCTTTTTTGGATCCATTTCACAGGGAAGCAACTAAATGAAAGAAGGAAAGAGAGGTTGTGAACCGTTTCTTCAAGTCACAATTTTCAGTAAGTGAGGAGCAAGACAGAAAGAGAGGGAATAATAGGAATAGAGTGGGGGCTATTTTTGTGACACGTTATATCTAAGCTTGAGCATAGCATGTCTTCGATATAATGCGCACAATTTATTCTCACTACACAACTTATGCTAAATAAGGGTTATGTACATTCAGAGTAGTAAACTCTTACAGATCGTAGCCAAATGGAGCCAGAGTGTACCATACGCTCTTCTACCAAGTTTTCTTTTGTCTAACCTGTGAAGCTGCAGCAATTCCAAGGGAACCCCTTCCCCTATGCGACTAGCTTTGAAAATATTTTTGAAGGGCAGATAGTGGTCAGAGGGACCATTAACTGCCCTTAAAAAATGAAATAAAAACGTTTTTTTTAAAAAAAAAAATGTAAATGCATCCCGTTTTCCTTTAAGGAAAAAGGGCTGCATTAAAAAAAAACAACTGCTTTATTGAAATGCAGTCCCACACATGGTGGTCTTCTGTGCCCAGCAGGCCACCATCCCTGGGAGGGCCAGTCATTCCCATGGGCTCGTAAATTGCGAGTGGCTAATTAATATTTATGAGCCTCGCATTGTGCTACCCCATTGGGAATCACAAACAGTGTCTGACACACTATTGTACATTGGATTTAGCAGCTCACAAATCGCAACTCACAATTTGTCGCAAATTGCGAGGCGCTAAATCCAATGGTCGTACATCTGGCCCGAAGACTTTAAAGTGTAGCCTTTTAGGGGTTAATGATATTTACCTGTAACTATTCTGACTTGCATAGATTTTATATGATACGTAATTATAGGATGCATGCAATGTAATCTGAATTAAATAAAATGTTCAACCTTATAAATAATAAACGAAATCTGGTCATTTCATTTCATTACAGGCAATGGGAGATGGTGTTAAGAGATACAATAAAGCCTTGTTATTGACATTTGGAGTACCAGAAGCTCAATGCTGCATCATGTGCAATGAGCGCCTGGAGAGGGAAAAATATAGTACAGTATACTCTGGTATTGGTGTGTGTATGTATAGCGCTTTCTACCCCTGATAATGCGCAAGAAGGCTTGTGGATAAGTGCTAACGTAACCAAATAGCAATAGTGAAATGTGTGCATACAAAACTCAAATGCAATGCCAAAGTGAATTAGTAGCCAAATATGTTATGCACCTGAAAATAAACACTTATGGCATTCTGGTAAACGCCAGAACAAATCACTGTGATGAGGGACTCATCCTGGAGAAAGCAGGGAGACAACATTTACACAAATTAGGCACACACTGAAAGCATGTACAAGCAGACCTTGCAGCCTGGTGAGAAGAAATGCAAGGCCAATTCAGTGAATATACAACTAAACAAGCAGAATATGTAGACCCAAAAGTAAACCTTACGTATTTTGTCGATAGTATACAAACATAAGCCAGATATTCTGGAGTAGAACAATCAAGGCTAGACCGCTGTCTGCTCTTCCCCAATACCCACAGCTGCCACTCACCTTCAAATGGATCCCCCTTGAACACAGAAAGACCGTCACTAACGCCCTTGTCACCAGCAGACTCGACTATGGCAACGTACTCTATGCCGGAATAAACAAAAACCTCACCCACAAGCTACAGAACATCCAAAACGCCGCTTCAAGACTGGTCCTCAACCTGCCAAGACACTGCCACATCTCCCAGCACCTGCGCACACTCCACTGGCTCCCTATCGAAGCTAGAGTCACCTTCAAGATCCTAACCCATGCTCAGACGGCCCTCCACGACACCGGACCAGCATACCTGAACTACCGACTCAAATTCCATGCACCCCAAAGGACCCTATGATCAGCCCATCTCTCCACCGCCGTGGTCCCCCGCACCAGAAAGACCAGATTGGGAGGCCACTCCTTCTCCTTCCTCGTGGCCAAATCCTGGAACGACCGACAACATTGCTCCCGATCTTCGCAACAGACCTCAAAACCTGGCTCTTTGACAGACCCCCTCCTTGATGGACTAGAACCTGCGAACCCCACCCCCTCAGCGCCTTGAGACCCTTACGGGTGAGTAGTCGCACTTAACAAACTCCTGATTGATTGATTGATGGACTCACAGAGCCGCAGCTGTTCAACAACAGCTTCCACTCTGAAAATGTTCAGAGGCTGATGAACACAGTCAGTAAACCTTTACTGCTCAACCTCATTAGGGCCATCTGCAAATGGATGATGTAAGGAAGGCAGAGGCAGTGCCAATGCCCCGTGGTCTGTGCCTTGCGAATCATGTTGTTGACGATGCAAATCGCAAAGAAACTTGTGACCTGAAATGTCACTTACTTTGGTACCTTGCGAATGTAGTTTTTTCCCCCCATAAAACTTTCCACTCTGGGTAGGACAGGCTTTTGCAAGGAAAAAAAACTATAGTATATTGGGCTGGGTATTATTGATATATGTATTTGAATTATTTATGACTTTGTAAAGTGTTGCACACTGCTTAGTAACCTCATAGCACTTTGGTGAGGGGCAACATGGCAGGTGTGTTGATTCAGAAGAGGCAATAGTGGTGCAGAATGAGCTGTGTTTACACTTGTGACTAATACAGTTCCCTGATAGGGTGCAAGTGGATAATTAAATATTACATGTGGGGAAGACAGCCTTGGAAGATCCTAGGGTACCTGCTGGGTAGTGAAAGCTAAAATCAGTTGTAGTCGTCTGAGTGGCAGGATGAGCAGATGGAACAAGACAGGGTAATAGGCTTCATGGGACACAAGTCCAGGTCTAGTTACAGGTCAATTTCCCAGAGTTGGTGCTGAAAAGTTTAATCAGGGGAGAATCCAAGTATGATGAACGTTGCTTGCAAACTCCAATGTTTTAAAGTGAATTATCTAACAAATCACAATAATTTTTTAGCTCCACGAGGACGGATTTCCCACAAATTACAGTATACATATTTATTTTAGTAAACATGGTCCCTAGCTTCAAAGCTAAAAGGAGTAACAAGCATTTGCAATGGAAACCTTCACGTATTTTTGAAAGTCAAAGCTATTTGCGTTGCAAATTATATTGTTTTTTACAAGGAGGAGTGTAGAAGACTGAGAATGAGGAATTGCAACTAGGAAGATACACACCTGTAGCACTGGAATGAGGAGTTACCACTGGGACCAGAAAACCAGCTAGCAGCACTGCCTAGAGGACTATGAATGCGTAATTATAACTGGGAACAAAGTAGCAGCTAGCAGCACTTTTAGAGGGCTTAGAATATGGAATTACCAACTTGAACAGAGAGGCAGCTAGCAGCACTGCCTAGAAGACTAAGAATGAGGAATTAACATAGTGCCCAGAGAGACAACTGCAGCACTGCCTAGAGGACTTAGAATGAGGAATTATCACCGAGACCAGAGAAGTAGTTTGCAGCACTGCCTAGATGACTTAGAATGAGGAATTACCAACAGAGGATGTAGAATGAGGAATTTCTGACGGGACTAGAGAGGCAGCTAGCAGCTCTGCCTAGAGGCCTTAGAATAAGAAATTACCACTGGGACTGGCGGAGCAGCTGCAACGCTGTCTAGAGGACTAAGAATGAAGAAGGCCCACTGGGACCAGAAAACCAGCTAGCAAGCAGCACTGTCTAGATGACTATGAATGAGGAATTACAACTGGGAACAGAGATGCAGCTGCAGCACTACCTAGAGGACTAACTAAGAATGGGGAATTACCACTCAGCAGCAGCGTTTTAATGCATGGGAAAAGTGGGTTCTGGCCTAGGTACTCAGCCTTTAGAGCCACCTCTGTTCTGCAGAGTCTTGCCCTAATGACCTTCAATCAATCAATCAATGAGAGTCTTATAAAGTGCTACTACTCACCCATGAGGGACTCAAGACGCTGGCTGGCGGGTGCTGGGTCTGCAGTTCCTTTGAAGAGCCAGGTCTTGAGGTCCTTCCTGAATTTCGGTAGTGATGGTGATTACGTGAGGTGCAGAGTCAGAGAGTTCCAGGTCTTCGCAGCAAGGTAGGATGAAGGATCATCCTATAGCCGTGGTCTTGCGGATCTGTGGGATGGTGACCAGTTGGGCAGAGTGGAGATGTCTGGTGGGAGTGTAGAAGGAGAGACAGTGATTGAGGTACACAGATCCCAGGTTGGGGAGGGCTTTGTAGGTGTGCGTGAGAAGCTTGAAGGTGATTCTCTTTTTACAGATAGCCAGTGAAGGTCTGTCAGGTGGCCGGTGATTTGGTTGCAGCTTGGTTCAGGATGGTCTGCAGTGTTTTTGGAGTTTCTGGGTGGTGCCAGCATAGAGTGTGTTGCTGTAGTTGAGTCTGCTGCTAACGAATGCATGGGTGACCGTTTTCCTGGACTCAGGAGGGGATTCATTTGAAGATATTACGAAGTAGGTGGAGCGGGTGGAAGCAGGAGGAAGAGACGGTGTTGATTTGGTGGGCCATTCAGAGCGAGGAGTTCAGGATGATGCCAAGGTTTTGTGCGTGGTCCGTGGGAGTTGGGGGATTCTGAGCACTGCCTGCCACCAAGAGTCATCCCAGATAGAGAAGGAGGAGCCCAGGATGAGGACTTTGGTCTTGTCTGAGTTAAGCTTGAGGCAGCTGTCCTTCATCCAGATATCGACTGCCTTCATACCGTCGTGGAAGTTGATCTTGGCGGCTGTGGGTTTGTCTGGGAGGGAGAGAATCAGCTGGGTGTTGTCAGCGTAGGAGATGATGTTGAGTCAGTGGCTTCTGACGATACCTGCACCGGGCCAAATAGATGTTGAAGAGCGTGGGCTCAAGGAGGATCCCTTGGGCACTCTGCCCCTGAACTGAATGGTGGAAGTCTAACTCTCTGCATTCGGCCGGTCGGGAAGGAGAGAATCCATTCTACAGCTTTGTCGCGAATGTCGGCGTCGTGGAGTCTTGAGCAAAGGGTGTGTTGGGAGACGATGTCAAAAGTAGCGAAGAGGTGCAGGAAGATGAGGGCTGCAGTCTCGCCTCCGTCGAGGAGGGTGTGCATGTTCTTTGTAGCGGTGAGGAGAGCGGTCTCAGTTCTCTGGTTGCTTCTGAAGCCGGATTGGGAGAGGTCCAGGATGTTGTTCGCTTACACGAACTCGGAGAGTTAGCGTTGATGCTTTCTCAATGACTTTAGCTAGAAGAGGAGCAGAGAGATGGGTCTGTAGTTTGTGAGGTCCATCGGGTCAGCAGAAGGTTTCTTCAGTAGGCGGTCGATATCTGCTTGCTAACAGTTTTCTGGGAAAGTTGTGGACTCGATGAAGCAGTCAATGGTGCTGCAGGGTTCAGGTGTGATGAAGGTGCCAGCTCTGTTGAAGATTTGGTGAGGTAAGGGATCCGAGGGGGCTCCAGAATGGCTGCTCTTCATGATCCTGGAGGTGTCTTCAGAGATGAGGGTAGTCCAGTTGGTCAAGGTCTGCTGGGGGCTGGTGGTTACCGGTGGGTCTTGGGTCGCGAAGCTGTCATAGATCTCCTTTATCTTGCAGTGGAAGAAGGTGGCAAAGCTGTCACAGAGGTCTTGGGATGGTGGGATGTCTGTATTCTCTGTGCTGGGTTGGTGAATTCTTTGAGTACATTGAAGAGTTTTTTGCTGTTGTGTGCGTTGACGTTGATGCATTCCTCGATGGCTCCTTTTATTGTTGTAATGATGAGGAGGTGGTGTGCGGTGTCAGCAGATTTGAAGGCTGAGTGGTCCGCTGTGATCCTTCTGCTCCTCCATCTTTTCTCGAGCCATCTCCAGGTGCGCCAGCTGGCTTTCTCAGAGGGCTGCTTGCCTGAGGCTTTCTTGAGGGGGACCAGTGTATTGACGCAGTCGGAGATCCAGAGGTGGAGGATGCATGCTGAGTTGTTGGTGTACGTTGATGTCTGTGGTGGGGTCTTGCTGAGAGAGGTGGTGAACTGGTCTTCGGTGACCTTGTTCCAGCTTCTGCAAGGATTGCAGTAGGTGTGGTGGCATACAGTGGGTTTGGTAAAGGAGAAGTGGATGCATTGGTGGTCGGTCCAGTGTGGCTCGGAGGTGTGGCTAACAGAGATGTTGTTGCTTGCGGAGAAGATAGGGTTGAGCGTATGTCCTGATGAGTGGGTTGTTGTTGTGACCCGTTGTTTGAGTCCGATGGTGGTGAGGTTCTCTAGTGGGGATAAGGTGTAATGGTCTTCAAGGATGTCCAGGTGGAAATTGAGATCACTGAGGGGGGTGTAGTCCATTTAGGTGGGAGCGTGATGAGCGATGAAGTTGGCAATGGCTTCTTTAAAGGAGGGGCGTGGTCCGGGAGGTCTGTAAACGAGGGTGCCATAGAGGGTGGCATTCAGGTTGGTCTGGATCTGGAAATGGAGGTGCTCCATATCAGGTGAGTGGTCATCGGAGCTGGTTGTGAGGTGGAATGTGTCTTTGTGTACAATGGCAATGCCTCCTCCCGGTCGGTTAACATGGTCCTTGTGGATAATTTTGTATCCATCCGGGATGGCGGTTGCGATGTACGGGGCTGAGCTACAGTTCATCCAAGTTCCTATGAAGAAGGCGCGGTGGAGTCGAGCAGGTCTCAGATCTCCACAGTATGCCTTTTGAGCGAGCGGGTGTTGAGTAGGACACATCTGAGGTGATCGTGTCTGGTTCTTGAGGGACGTGCAGTCTGGTGTACGGAGGCCAGTGAAGGTGCACTTGCAGGTGTGGCAGGTGAACAGGCCTCTGGTGTTCTTTGGCGATACAAGGCAGCAGGCGAAATGATGTCTGGTATTGAGGGCATTGAGGGTGCTGGCATCGTAGCGGTGGATGGTCCGAGAACCAGGGTCCGTGATACTGGGTGCGGTCCAGGAGCGGACGGGTACAGACAGACATGCCTTTGGAGCACCTTCGGCCTGCCAACAACATGCCCCCTACATGCAGCTGCCATTAAGTGGTGTGAAGGAGAGGGTTGGACAGCTGGGAGGCAGAAAAGCGGGAAATCAGCGCTGGAGGGAGGCCGAACATAGGGGACGAGCAGCCACAGGGACACAGAAAGAAAAAGCCACAAAAAGATTCAAAGAGAAAAAAGTGAAAGATAAGTGACGAAAAAAGTACAAAAAGCAGAAACGATGAAAGGAAGGAAAAAAGAGATCAGAGGAGAAAAAGGGAGAAAGCAGAAAGTCAGAGGGCAGAGCAGCAGCAGAGCCGAGGACCATCAGGGAGGGCCTCCCAGACCTGCAAGGGTGAGGGGCAGCAGCTACCAGGCAGAGCTTTGCGGTAAGAGAAGCAGTTCACTTGGATATTTCTTAAGCAGATTGTTTTAAATACAGCTTTCCTTTCATTTACTTTTAATGTGGATGATGTGTGAGAGTCCAGTACAGACATTTTGCAGAGAGATTTAAAGCTGTTCCGAGCAAGGGGCCCCAATATATGTGTGGCCCAGGGACCCAAAAATCCTTAAGGTTTTCCTGCCCCAGAGACCAGAGAGGCAGCTAGCAGCACTCTCTAAAGGCCGAAGATGAATTACTATTGGGAACAGAGTCACAGCTACAGTACTTCCTAGAGGACTTAAAATGTAGGAATTACCAACGGGACCAGAGACGCAACTAGCAGCATTGCCTGGAGGACTAAGAATGAGGAATTACCCGTGGGAACAGAGACACAGCTGCAGCACTGTCTAGAGGACTTAGAATGAGGAATTACCATTTGGACCAGAGAAGCAGCACTGTCTAGAGGAGATAGAATCAGGAATTACCGATGAGACCAGAGAAGCAGGTAGCAGCACTGTCTAGAGGACTTAGAATGAGGAATTTCTGATGAGACCAGAGAAGCAGCTTGCACACTGTCTAGAGGGCTTAGAGTGAGGATTACTGATGGGACCAGACAAGGAGCTAAAAGCACTGCCTACAGGACTAAGAATGAGGAAATACCACTGTGACCAGAGACATAGCTGCAGCACTGGCTAGAGGATTTAGAATAGGGGAATTACTGACTGGACCAAGGAAGCAGCTAGCAGCACTGTCCAAGAGGACTTAGAATGAAGAATAACCAATGAGACCAGAGATGCAGCTAACAACATTGTCTAGCGGACTTAGAATGAGCAATTATTACTGGGACCTGAGAAACAGCTGCATCACTGCCCAAAGGACTAAGAATGAGGAATTAACACTGGTACCAGAAAACCAGCTAGCAGCACTGTCTAAAGGACTATGAATGAGGAATTACAAGTGGGAACAGAGACGCACTACCTAGAGGACTAAGAATGGGGAATTGCCAAAGAGACCAGAGAAGCAGCTAGCAGCACTGTCTAGAGGCTTTATCATGAGGACTTGCCACTGGGACCAGAGAAGCACTTAGCAGCATTGCTTCGAGGACTAAGCGTGATGAAATACCACTCTGACCAGAGACACAGCTGCAGCACTGCCTAGAGGACTTAGAATGTGGAATTACAGATAGGACCCGAGTAGCCACTAGAAGCACTGTCTAGAAGTCTAAGAATAAGGACTTATCACTGGGAGCAGAGAAGCAGCAAAGCAGCACTGCCTAGAGCACTTAGAATAAGGTATTACTGATAGGACCAGAGAAGCAGCTAGCAGCATTGTCTAGAGGACGTAGAATGTCCAGATTCACGGAGGGGACCATTTCCTACCCCAGTAAGCACAAATGTCAGTGTTTTGAGACATTATTATACAGCAGGAATATAAAATGGAGCTCATTCTGAGTCTTGTGCAAAATTCTTGAATCCTGCACATAAATAAGATTGCACAAACAGAAAGCAAAAAATATAAATTCAAGCTGCTCCTAATCAAACTAAGTAAAATGTTGCATCTGGAATAAGGGTATTGCATAAACTTTAAACAAACCCACAAATAAAGGAACATTACGAGAATAAAAAAAGGAGTCTGCAACGAAAATAAACATGACGCAAACCCACGTTTACAAAATGTGAGGACTCAACAAATACTGTTTGTCATCAGATTTGAATTTGCGCGTGAACGTTGTTTTAAATAAAACAGAAAACAAGATTTTATCTACAAAAAGTGCACGTTAACAAATAATGTTTGTCATCGGCTAATAAGCTTTGAATTAACACGTGAAAGTTGTTTTAAACAAAATGGAAAAAAAGGATTTTATTTTCAAAAAGTGCACGCAAAACTATACGTTAGTCAAGACAGAGGCATTAGCATACAAAACATCACGCATATAGCGCATAGGGTTATGTAACTAAAGAGACCAAAAGGAACATGCTTTAACAAAATGCTGCGGCCTGCACAAAAATAAAATAGTGCACAAACACAAAGGTAACAAGCATTTGCAATGCAATAGGTCTCGCAGCATTAAAGTTTGAGTTACTGGCATTGTAAATGACAATGCTTTGCATTAATTTTTTTTTAATTTGCAATTGGTATATAAACATTGTTTGTGAGTGGTTAGCTGTTGCTAACAGACACCCTCACAGACCTAGAGCACTGCACGGCTCATATAATTGAATATGCACTGAAATCGGAACGCTGCAATGCTGATTGAATGCATAGGGCCCAGGGCCCATGCACACCTGATGTGCAGCCGAGGCCTACCTTACAGAGGGCCCCACAGAAATTAATCAGTGATGCCACAGGCCATGGTGCCAAGTAACCCGAGAGCAAACAATGTGTCACGTGAATGGATGTCTGTCATCAGCTGTGGCCCAGCACCACACTGGCACGAAATACAGCATGCAGGCCCCTTTTGAGAATCACTATGCATCCAATCAGCGGTGCTAAGAGGTACCTATGATTAAAGTCACAGGAAAGCAGGTTTGGCATGCCGGGGAAAAGCCTTATGAAGTTAAACTCACACTTTGTTTTGCTTTTTGCAGTTTTATATAGAACAAACTCGACCTGAAGGTGTTGCTAGGCACCGGGAGATTAAGTGACTTGCTCAGAACCACAGGATGTGAAGTCTAAGACGAGGCTCGAACCCGGTAATCCAGCTCCAAGGTCAGCAGCTCCGGCCATAATGCCACATCATGTTTTTACTGCAGCGTCCACGCACACATTACAAGAAGCAACTAACTTCATGTACAAAACGCACATTGTATTTGGAAACGTGTGGCCTGGCGCCTTCGGCATTTTCAATGGCACATATCCACATCTCCATGGTGTACTCTGCTCATTTGTTAAGTATCCGTGGCTCTGCTAAGCAACTTCAAGCACACAAATCCCCCGCCCCACCAGCTGGGTAAATATGGCACATTCTATCCCAGAGTCAATGTGGGAGATATTTTGGCACGGAAATGCCTGACGGGGCGGGGTCCTTCATCATTAGCTAGGTTTGAGGCGAAGGAAACCCCTCTAAGCCACTTCTCCTTTGCCTCAGTGTTGTTCTTGCCAGCCACCTGTCCTCTTTCTATCTCATCTATCTTTCCAGGCAGGGTGAGAGGCGTGTGCAGTCCCCAGAGAGCAATTAAACCCGCCTCCCGGGGACTCCTCTTCAAAGCGGGGTGGGAAGGGGCACGAGGGGCTGTGGAGGGTAGTGAGGGGACATTAGTCATTCTGGCATTCGGGAATGCGCGCCTCCTGCCCTTCTCGAGCACTCACTCCGGTCAATCGCACTATCTTGCCAAGAAACCGAAACCTTGTGGTAGCTCCCGGCAACTTTGGAGCACTGACTCCTTAGTACTTAAAATCCCAGCTATCCAAAAAAAACACGGCGGACCCTGAAACAATCGTTCCCTGGGACTCAATTAACATGTGGAAATACCTCAGGCATATGTGCACTAACCCTCAAAGGCTCTGACCACAAGTTCACCATAAACTAAGTGCTGGCGCTGGAATGAATGATTGTGACTGGCCTGGTAGCTCCCGATGAGGTTATGACATACACGAGTCTCATTGTGGAATAACCACACAGATCCAGTGCTACTGGTATAAAAAACAAAAAGCCTTACCCAACTCCATGGACAATTTTGCTGACATCTACTACTTGCCGAGTGCAGCTGATAACTCTGAGAGGTGGGGGCGCAGTGCGTTGCTTAGGAGGACAGTGGGGTGAGGAGTGTGTCAGTGGCAGGCTCAGGAACATATTGCATGCATGCTATAAAGGGGGGTGGGGGCGGCTCACCGCACACGCACGAGTGAAAATGAGAAACCGAAACCTAAAACCGAAAACTACAAGGCGCGCAGCATTCAGAAGCATGGCAGCGTCGGATTCCGACGCGCGCCTTGGGATTGGGTCGCGCTCGTGAGCTTTCTACGTTACAAGCTCACGCGCGCGACCCACTCCGAAGGAGTGCGTCGGAATTCAACGCTGCCATAGACAATGCTGCGCGCGTGGCCAGCTCTTGTCTCCCCTCGTTGTCGGCTGAGCCGACAGCTATAGTTCTCTGGCGATAACGCGCTTTGCGCGCTTCTAGCCGAGACCTAAAAAGCGTAATAGGGCAGTACTCCAGGGGACAAATAAAGGCCCCAAACCAACCAAAAGCACGCTTTTATGAATGACACACATTGGAACGAATCACAAGTGAGGGGCGAAATTAAAGCCCACACACCAAACACAGCATATCTGTCTAGGCTCGACCTGAAAATCCCTAATTAAAATAGGAACTCCTCTGGGTGAAAAGACAAGCTCCACAAAATCGTCCTGCACTTCCCTACAGGAAACAATTACAATCATAAAACAGGATATTAGGAAAATTATACCTTCAAAACTGATCAAACTATATGTGAATCTACAAGTTAGAATCCTTACTATACCACCCTAGTGCATTTTGAAATTTAAAGGGATAACTGAAAGCAAAATAAGGTAAATATTGGGCTGCGATCCATGCCTGAATAAACAGCGTATGTTAAAGAAGCAGGCCTGGTAACATACAGTGGAAGCACTTTGGTAATTAATTCTGACAACGTTGGACATAACAGCAGTGCACATCCCAACAATGTAATCCACAACGCTATAAGACTTTCTAGTGGATTTGTTAATAGAAACGTGTCTGAAGCATATAGAAGGAAAAGCTTGATTTGAACTGGAAAGGTATAGCTTAACAAGATGATAGACTATATTACTTTATCCAGTGTCAGATCAAAATGTCTTCAACCTGTATAACAATAATTTGTGGTAAAGATAATCTTTGCTTATAACATCAAAATCAGCATAAAATATATACATATTTATATATCAAACATCAATTAAGACTCAAATTGAGATGTATTATTTAATTGTGTAATCTAAAGATTATAAGAATGGATCTGAGATAATGCTAATAGTTTTTTATGACTTTCCATCCTCCAACTTGATCTGAAGGATTTTCTGATTTCTAACATGTACTGATAAATAAGGTCTGCCTTTACGTATTGGAGAAAAGCTATACTAGATGTGCATAGTGAGCGGTACCTTAAATTCAAAATCACACCTATAGGAGTGAGTCTCTACCTGTGTGACTGCTATTGAGATGTATTCATGTGTGTCATTACTGCAGTCCTTGTGCGGTAATGTCAAAGAAAAAGTCTGTCAATGAGGGATCTCCCAGACCTTGGAACATGGCTGTTTGATAAAACAATGACTTTGAGAAAAAAAGTATTTCCACATAAGTTTTAAGAGAAGTACACTGTTAATAACTTTCGAGGTTCCACGTCTCTGTCCCTACACAAGAGAACAGGCTGCAATATCTGAGTTCTATTTTTACCAGCTTAGTCCTAGGGTACACCTAAACTTAATCTACCATTTCTGGACGGTGGGTCTCTTACATCCATACATCAGATAACACTTGGGTTATCAAGAACCCCCTACATTTTATTCTCAATCCACCTAAGGAGGCCTCCATTGATTTCAGGCATTCGTCCATATTTAAACAGTTTGTATTTTAAGGTTGGCCACTAAATCCATTAGTGGTGATGTCCATCAGATTATGTGACATGAGACATCAGTCATGTAAGTACACCCTAGGTATGCTGACCTGGCCACTGGACAAAGAGCTCTTGGACTGTGAAATGACTTTTCTCCATTCATAAGCAGCCCTATAATTTTCTGACTTTCAGAAAAAAATCAAAACCTTCCGTTTTATGTCTGCTGTTAAATAGGCCTTTTGATTTTACTAATATTATGTGTATAATACACTTACTTAAAGAGACTTTCAGGCAGCATTCTGCTTCCATTGGTCTCTTACTGTGCCATGCACATTTCTCTTCGCACCCCCTGCAGCATTCAGCATGGGTGAATGGTCAGCGCACTTCAGCCATTGAATGACTTCAGTGTGAGTGATAGGATTCCCCCTTTTCGCAACGAGCACACTCACACACAAAGTAGTTCTCTTCACGACTAAGGGCTAATATGGCAGTGTGACCTTTTACCCAACATTTTATGTTTTTTTTTAATTGAGGAAGGCCTGGTAGTTTCTCCAACAACAAAGTTTTGTAAAAAATAATGACAAAGCAAGCCTTGACAAAGCCAAACGACTGGAAGGGCCAGACCAACGGGTTTTGCTAGTGGTTGTATTATCTCTCTTGACCATCCAAATCCTTCATATTAACCCTCAGAACCTCCTAGTCATTGTAGTGTCTCTCTGTCGGGTGCCCTTCTAGCCAGATACTTGAGGCACTTAAGTAATGTACTGTGTTCCATCCAGAGCAATATTGAAATAAAATTGTGAAAAAAAACTTGATGGGGAAGTCATCTCAACTGAAGGAAGTGGGAAGGATACTCTTTCACGCCAGTCCTGCACGCGGTGAGCAGTCCAAGCCAGATGTTCTAAACAAGAGCTAGGAAGAGGCCAAATAGAATCATCAAAAGTCCAAGATTATGAGGAGGAATGAAGGCATGGACAGGGTGAAAACTGTCACAGAGAAAGCTGACACCTCCATAACCTGAGCTGTGGACAGGCGCTGAAGCGATGGAATCCAGAGCTTTTAAGCCAATACTGACCGAGCAAGAGGTATCACTTCTGGGCCTGCAGCCTTGTTGCATAGCTGAAGTGCTGATCAAAGCACCGCGAGCAAGCGCCATATTGTGATGATATCTTGGCCTTGCAGAGATGCCCATATCTGCAGCCAACCCTCTATTCCCCTGTGTTGCACCATTGCTGATAACTGATGCCAAGCTTTCCCGTCAGAGCCAATAAGTAGCACCACTACCCACTAGAAAGGCACCCCGACTCCTGACACATATAAGTGTTCCATTGGCAGAGCCTAATTTGTATAAGAATAAGTGCTGGGCCCCATGTGTTGTACAGGACCCCCCCAAGACCAACACTGTTGGTTGCCAGTGTACCAAATATCAAGACAGTGCAGCTTTGCTTCCAGCTCATGCCTCTTTAATCCCCCCACCAGACGCCATTTTCAATTTCGAGCAGATGTCTAATGTCCGGGCTTTCTTTCCATCACCTGCCTCTGTGGTTCTAAACCCGTTTGCATTTGTATTTGCTGGTCCGTCTGTCTCCACCCCTCTCAGTGAACCCCTGCCCCGTCTCTTGCCTCGCCCGGTTCACTCCACATGTCGGCTATCTCCTGACGTGTAACCCCGTTCCTTCCTCTACCCCTTGCTCCAGCTGCTGCCTTCTCTTCAGTTCAGGAGTCAGAGGCCCCTTTCCTTAATTCTTTCGATTTTTAATCATCGCTCCATTCAGGGTCCCCGAAGGCCCGGCTTTGACCCTCCGCGTTGAGTCATCCGGCTGACCCCGCAGTCCTAGGGGTCATCAATGATTTACTCACGGGCGTCTCGGCCAAGTTCAAGGGTTTCTCATCTCTGCTAATGCAGTCTGTCCGTCACCTGCTCTGTGCGGCTCCTCTGGTGCGCGCGCTTCCCTGATGCCTATCGGCTGCCTGTTCGGATGGTAATGGGGTAGGTAGGTCTCCAACGGGGCCCCTGTGGCCTATTCCCTTTTACTTGCCTGACATACACTTGTACAGTTTACATAATGTTCTATTAAGCCCTCTCCCTGTATTATCGTTTGTGAGTTCCTTCTTTAAACAAGCATTTGCAATGCAATAGGTCTCGCATTTACACTACTTTGAGCTATTGGCATTGTAAATGACAATGCCTTTTATTTATGTTTTTAAAACCAAAACATAAATATAAGGCATTGTCATTTAAAATGCCAATAGCTCAAACTCGGGTAAATGCGAGACCTATTGCATTGCAGATGCTTGTTAAACTCAGTAACACTGTCTGAGAATTGATATGACCTCATTAGTTTTTTTAATTGATATAACCTGGCTGTTTAACATCTAAATTCCTGATTTTCTCAATGCACGGAATCATCAGCGCCGGGAAACCCTTTGTTGGGTAGCTGTAGCGCTTTAAAAATGAAATAAATAAATAAATAAATAAATTAGTACTATTTTAATACCCAAATATAGCAACACGAAACAAAGAGGTCCAGCTTTGCTAAGGGCCTTTCACTGCACAGCAACACGTGTCACTGGATTTTGAGTAACTTTTGAACCCTTTGAGCTAGAAACAAAACATTTTTTGATTCAAATCTACAGATTATGTGCAGACAGTGGATTATGTGGCAAAAGCGGCAAGGCTATAATTATGTGGAAAATCGCCACATCTGCCGATCGCATAATTCCAGAGGCTTATAGCAGACCTCGACAATCAAAGCTGCTTTCTCCAGCCTTCCAGCAACTTGCGCTCGTCCAGACTCCTACATGCACACAAGCCACATATAGGGAAAACCAGATCTGGCAGGCGCGCCTTCTCCCACATCGCTCCTAAAGTGAGGAACGATTTGCCACTACACATCACAACCTACTCTGAAAACCAAGCTTTTCGAGACGAGTAGTCCCACTGTGTCAAGGGCTTGGCTAGACTCACACCTCGGCTACAAGATACCCTACTGGGAGACAACGAGCGCTATAAATCTGCCGGGCAGGGCTGCAGTACATTTAATAGGGCAAAGTCTACATTTCTTTAAATAGAACAATGCCTAAACTCCGTAGCCTGAAAATAAATGAAGTCAGGACAGAATGTGGAGTTCTAGACAGGCGTGAGACGCACCGAATGGGCAGCCCATGCACCACTTTAAGCAGAGCGTTTCTGAGGGGCAGCTGTACTTTTTTAATGGGGCAGAGGACGTTTACCGAAATGACAGGCTAGAGCTGTGTGACACCACCTACTGGTGCACACAAGTACAGCTTTAACATTTCCAGATAAAGTCTCACTTCTAGGAAATACTAGCAGCCCGTCCCGACGTTGTCCGGGTATAAATTGCTGCCGGCCAGTAGTATATTGTTTTGTAGGATTTCGTTTTGATAGCATTTCCTATCTGTGACAGGCCTGTGAAACGCTCCGATTCACAGTGCACTGCTGATGCACTTAAGAGTGCGCGTTGAGTAGTGTGTGAACTCGAGTTTCCCTACTTTATTTTTCCTTGCAATATTATATAGCGCGAACTCGACAACATGGCATGAGCACAATTTACATTACAGAAGAAGATATTCATATGTGGTAGGCACGGGGAGACAAAGCGATTTGCCTGGAATCACAGGATGTTGAGCTGATGCCGAGATTCGAATGTAGCTCTCCAGCTCTAAAGTTCGCAATTCTAGAACTTGTGGCGGGAGGTGTGTCTAAAAGTGTATGTCGGTGCTGGCCATCAATGAGAGAGACCTGTGCATTTTTCAAATGGGTGGTGAAAAAATATGAGTATGTTGCTGGAGATGTGGGCTGCCGTGCCACCAATGTACTTACCGGGGGAGGGTAAACACCCATTATTCCACAACTTTCTTTCCACATACCATCACTCCGCATACTTTCATTACGAAAGTATCATGACTCCGCAATGCCATTATAATGCATGGCATTACATTTTATATGCTTTTACCAAGCATACATTTACAACGAAATTCGTTGTAAATGCATGAGTGGTAAAAGCATGTTTTTTTTTAAATGTTTGGATAAGGTAAGTATGGGTATAGGGGTATATGTTTTGGGGTACTGAGGTATATGTTTTGGGGCGTTTGGGTATTTTAAGGGTTCAGATATAGTGTTGGGTTATGGGGTAGAGGTAGTTTTAGGGTTTAGGGATAGGTATGGGTTTTGGGGTATTTTTAGGGTTCAGGGCTAGGTTTGGGTTTTGGGGTATAGGGGTATTTTTAGGGTTCAGGGGTAGGTTTGGGTTTTGGGGTACAGGGGTATTTTAAGGGTTCAGGGCTAGGTTTGGGTTTTGGGGTAGAGGGGTATTTTTAGGGTTCAGGGCTAGGTTTGGGTTTTGGGGTACAGGGGTATTTTAGGGTTCAGGGGTAGGTTTGGGTTTTGGGGTACAGGGATATTTTTGGGGTTCAGGTGTAAGTTTGGGTTTTGGGGTACAGTGGTATTTTTAGGGTTCAGGGCTAGGTTTGGGTTTTGGGGTACAGGGGTATTTTTAGGGTTATGGGGTAGGTTTGGGTTTTGAGGTACAGGAGTATGTATAGGGTTCAGGGCTAGGTTTGGGTTTTGGGGTACAGGGGTATTTTTAGGGTTTAGGGATAGGTTTGGGTTTTGGGGTACAGGGTATATTTATAGGGTTAAGATGGGTTAGTGTTTAATGGTGTTGGGGTATTTTAAGGAGTAAGGGTGGGTTATGATTATGGGGTGCAGGGGTATTTAAAAGGAGCAGGGTGGGATTAGCACACGATATGAGACATACCACACGCCCCCAGCGTTTGTCACGCCCCCAGCATACACCCACAGCACAGCGCAGACACGCCCACAAGGGACTACTTTGCTGGCACGGTTCTTTTACCTTTTAAATGTATATGGTGGGCGTCTGCATAGCCTACGTCCTTCTGCTGCAACTGCCCTTTCCAACGCTGTATTGGGTATTGTGATTGGTGCTGTGGTTCCTGAGATTACCCGCCTCAAAAGTTTGGGCTCTCTCTTTATTATATTAGTATGGATTCCCTAAAGTTAGTAATCTGTGGTTAGAAGTATCCATAAGAAACGGCCCACTTTGATGAGAGGAGAAACGAGACCTGGTAACAGTGACAGAACAGACCGAGAAGAGAGGAGGCCGAAGACAAATTGGGGACAAACAGTGGCACAGAATAGACACATGTAACATGGGAAAGGAGATTTAAGTCACTTGGGACAGAGATTGACGCACCTGGGCTAAGTGACTAATAAACACAGTAAAACTAAGGGACACGAAAAAGAACAGTGACACCAGGAGCCCTACAATAGAGGCAGAGGGACACAAGGGGTCAGAGAGAGGGAGATTATACAGTGGGGTAGAATACAACACAGCGCGACATGGGACACACATGGAAAAAGTGACGAAGAAGAGACACCTTGGGAAACAAACTGACAGGGAGGAGACACTCAAAATAGAGAGACACCAGGGGTCGGACACTGGGAATACAATCAGTGCAGCAGTAGAGAGCAGACTATAACAGAACAGAGACACAAACCTGAAGACATCCTGACAGAAGTAAAGATTAGCACACACAGTGAGAACATATACAGGCAATGGAGAAAGTAACAAATTACCCAGCAGGCGAGTGCCTCCAAGGCCGGTTGAATCTGGTGAAAAGTATGTGGAGTAGCAAGCACTATAATCGTCACTCTTGGTACTTGCACCTATATGTGCATAAAGGTTAATATATAGCAATACACATATATAACAAAAGAAAGGAGGGAAAGCAATCACCTAATTGGTGCATACAAAACAATTTGTAGGACAGAAATAACAATAGATGATTCAACTAGAATCTTTCATCAGTCTTCCAGTTCTTTCGAAAAGGGTGGATGTATTTCTTATTTATTGCACAGTCCAAAGCGGCCCAGCGGATGTTAATGTTCGCATCCTCCGTACAGAAAGGCATTAAGGGCACTTTGTACCACCAGTGTGTAAAGTTTGATGTACGCGATTGCCACGCTCGCAGCTCGAGACTTGTACATAGCCTGAGTTGGCTCTGAACGCGAACGAGAGACTGACTCACTCGGCACAGCATTTAGCGGCTGCACGCCCCACCCCTCGTTAAGTGAGCTGCTCCACAGGGACATAACAAGCAATGCAGAGTATTCACGGAGTGTGTTTGAAGGAAATGGTTTTGTCTATCCAGCCCCATCTGTATGCGAGCCTAAGAGCCCAGCCCTGGCGAGAAACAACGTCTCAGAACCATGTTGAATGGGATTAGTGCTGGTAAGCCAAGTAAAATAAACCCAACTTTACTACGCAGCAGCTTGCCTGTGGCGCAACCCATGGGTTAAGACCCACCCGGCCTCTACCGCGTCGTGTCCTGTTCCCATCATCCTCGAGTCTAGGCATGGCCTCTGGTTCGCTGGCGTCCCGTGACCACGCGCGTGCAGTCTCATCTCCCCAGATTCCTACGCACGCTCTTTGCAGCTGTGACCACTGTCAGTGCGACAAGTGCCCTCCCACCTGTGGAGAGAGGCTGCTCGAGGGGATTACCTGCCGAGGGAGGTCGCCAAGTGACACCCGGGCAGCGCCGAGGTCTTCGCTCCTTCCACAGCCCGAGTGGGTGGCCCGTAGTTGAAGACTTAAACACGAGTTTGGGTCTGTGGGGCGGGTCCTTTCTGATGTCAGACCCGGTAGTAATTAAACAAGTCAGGGAAGCCCCGCATGACGGAGCCTGTAGCCCGGTGAGTGGGGCGGGTGGTGCTTAGTTGTAGACTGGGGGTGTGTGCGCGTGTGTGCATATGCAGTGTGTGTGTGTGTGCCTGCGTGTGTGTGTGTGTGTGTGTGCATGAGTGAGTGTGGCTGTGTGTGTGCGTGCGAGAGGCGAGAGGCTGAATTACTGTGAATGTGATACAGGAGATGTGCATGGCACCGGGCTGGGCGTGCGCGCCCACAAGGTGAAAGCGCCGAGGGCTTGCGTGTGCACATCCCCTTTCTCACATTCCCAGAAGTGGCCGACAATAGATGCTTCGCTGGATGCAGTGCTTCGCACTGCTACACCAGCTCGACCTAAAAATGACAGTCAGGACACAGATAAAGGCATTGTACCTACAGCAAGGCCAACAGCTTCAAGCCCGGCCGCTGTAGTTTGCTTTATAATGTTTTGGTAGGTCTAGTTGGTGAACCCTGCGCAATGGCCTGATGTCCCCTAAGGTGTAGGTCAGGGCTTTAAGTGTGGAGGGGCTGAGGGGGTCTGTGGAGGTCTTAGCCCCCCCCCATTTTTTTTGGGGGGGGCCTCGAAAGGGGGCTTTATTTTCGGGCCTCAAAGGTCAAAGGTGGGGTGACCAGACGTCCCGTTTTTTGTTTGGTGTTACTAGTGTGGGTAACATGTCTTGATAGTGAAAGACTGCCAATTTCGTTTTTCACTATTGAAAGGCTATCTTGCCCATAGGATGACATGGGGAATGATGTGTAACATGTTTAGCTGCATATCTTCCCATAATGGCAAGATAGACTTATGGAATCTGGTATCCCTGAACTCAGAATTTAATAACAAATCCTTTAGTGAAGATGGTTTTTAAATTCTAAGTTTGGAAATAGCACTTTTAGAAAGTGTCTATTTTCCTGGTCAACCTTTCTGTGTGCTTCTGCCTGGTTGTGTATTGACTGGCTGGTTTGTGAGTGACAGGGGCTGGGGGCGGCTCCATGAGGCTGGCTGAGTCTGCACAAGGCTGAATAGACCCCTGTGCATGTAGAGTGGTGGGAAGAGTAGCACCTGGGTCTCAATAGGGCTGTGACTGCCTGCCACAATGCTGGCTCCACCTCCTGCGGTGCGTCTGATGGCCTGCACACAATGCTAGTTATCTTGATTTAGACCAGGCCCCTACTCAGATAGGCCACACCCCGTTAAGAAGTTTGCCACGCCCCTTTTAGAGCACCACTAGTTTTTTTTCCCCACTTAAAGCCCTGGTGTAGGTGCAGTTGTATGGGATGCAGAGAGATGCCCCATCACCTCTGTAGCAAATATCACTCCCACCCAGAGCACAGCCCACAGTGCCGTGAAATACTTCCATTCGTCTATTTTAACTAAATACTGGAGAAAGAATGTTTGTCAAAGAGGTGAACAGGTCCATGAAGAAGCCTAGCGCTGTCTTCAGGTGCTGTCTTTGCTCACCGGTTCAGCCCAAGCAGTCAGGGCTCCGTGCTCTTTGCGGGAAGCCTGAGCTGTTTTACGGAAAGAGGAGCCCTTACGCCATGCAGTCCCAGTTCTTATTTATGATGTCACTTCCTTCTTGTTAAACTGCATTCATGCCAACTTGAAGTGACAACTCTTGTGACCTGTCCATGTTTTGGCTCATTTTACCTCTCTCACAGGCTCATCATGAATTCCGCACTTTAGCAGCTTGAGCGGGGGTAGGTGTCACTGGAGAGCTCCGTGTAATGTAAAGCATTTAAAATGATGTTTACTCTTCTTTACCTTTAATAGAGACTCAGGTCTCTATAGAGACGCTCATAAATGGCAATGAAAGAGAGTATGAGGGAGCAGTGGGGTAGGAGGTGGGGGCACAGATGGATGGATGGAGGAAGTATGGAAAAATGGATAATGGATGGAGAGAACGAACAAGGGAGGGAGGACTAAGAGATGGACAGAAGGAAAAATACAGAACGAAGGACGGAGTGATGGATAGATGGGTTGGAGGAAGAAGACACAGACAGATGGAAACAGACAGAACAATGAAATAAGAGATGTAATACAGGAAGAAAAGAAAGAGGGCAACCCCCGAACGAGTGCCGAGCTTGCTTACTCAGTACTATTTGGGATGTGGTTCAAGGTGTGGGGTATTTTATTTTTCAGGCTACTCCCTTGATCTCTCAGGTGTCTTTTACACTGGGTCTGGTATCAAGCTCAACATACTTCCCATCTTCTGCAATAATTCCAATGACAAAATTCCCATTAGAGGTGGATTTCTTGGCCTGTTTATAGTTTAGCAATCTGATCAAGGTCCATAAATCCTCCTCTTCACTTCTATGACAGTGCTGGCTGAATGTACCCTTTTTTCTTAACACTTGGGGTTAAGAATCTTCATCCTGCCTAGGAGCATATCTCTTCCACTCTAGCCCCCCCACAAGTTCTCTGGGCAGTCCAGGCAAGATACCTTTTCTTCTGGCCTTTCTGTGCCTCACAAATCTGCTTGCTCATCTGTTTTGAATCTTTAGCTGTTACCGTTAGTCCAAATTTTTGCCCCCAAAAAGCCCACAGATCTATGGTGGTGACGGAGTAGTCACCGCGGTAGCCAAACCTATGATCCACCCACAATCAAATCATGATTAAATTTGATTAATGATTAATTAAATTATGTGGGCGGTGTGTATACTCTGTCCCCAGTGCGTCGGAGTATACACACCGCCAACATCTAAATTGGCCCCTTTGTCATATTATCGGAAATGATGCTAGCACTTTCAGCACTTCAAGCAAGCTAGTATTTACCTGCTTGGGCATTCCAAATGAAGTGAAAACAAAGTAATTATTTTAGGCCATCTGTTGTAATATGAAGCTACCACTAGGAGGTGGCCTAAGACAGCTGCATTTTGCGTTTTATTATAGCACTTCTAACCCAAGTGCTGTGCATAACAAAAGGAAAAACAGTACACTATACTAAATAAAATTACAATAAAACTGCTTGATCAAGATTGGTTGGATAGCTCAAGGAGAAGGGCCTCCAGCAGACTTTTGAAGAAGGCTAGATGTGATGCACACCTAATGTAAGTGCAGAGCTTAAACCACAGTGGTGCTGCTAAAAAAAGAAATGAGCAGACAAAAGAAGTAGAACATGAAGGTCTGGGAATAGAAAGGAGAGCTAGTGTAGTAAAATGAAGAGACTGGTACAGCACAAAATATATGACGCTGGGATAAGACAGGCAAACTACTTTTTTTGCTTGGCAACAGAGACATGGATCCTAGGATAGTTCCCATGGTATTAGACACACTGGGCAAACTGATTACAAATGCCCGATGCATTGTGGAAACCTTTGCCAACGCTTACGCTGAACTCTACTGTAGATAAGCCCCACCACAAAAAGAAAGGGATCATCCCACAATAAATGACCTCCCGTTAACCAAGGATAGTGCTGAACTAGGTCTTCCTATCATGAAACTGAAATCCAGCAGGCAGTTGCGGATATGCCTGTGGCCAAGACCTCTAGCCCAAGTGGAATACCAGCACAATTCCTTAAGATGTTGCTCTTCGATTAAGGGGGCATCATGGTTACTGCCATTCTTAAACCAGCTAGACCGCTGATAATTGCACCTCATATAGGCCAATATGACCAAGAACTGTAGAAGCTAAATTCCCTTCTAAAATCCTGGCCCGTTAGGCTAAGCAAAAAGATGTGTGCTTTATTCCACAGCGATCAAAATGTTTTTTTGGGCAGAAGGCATTTCCTCCATTGATTACACACAACCTTGGTCCACGAGGTAGAGCTTTACAGGGAGGATGCATTGCTGTTGGTGGATTTTGAAATTGCTTTTGACACGGTGCATTTCCCTTCATGTACAATGTTTTGCGGAGGACTGGAACATCAAAACGATTTACTTCCTCATGGGCCCAAGTGCGTGTCAATGGGATTCTGTCAGCTTTTTTCCCTCTCGGTCATGGAACACACTAGGGCTGCCCACTCTCACCCCTCCTTTTTAGGTCTCGCCTACGCAGCGCGCATGCACTGCACAATCGATTTGCTTTTTAGCCCAAAAACATGCACGCTTTGCATTGCTTTCACTTGAAAAGCATGCACATTTGGCGTTTCCCTTGTGGGAGCGAGCTTTGGCGACATATGTTTGTAATTATCTTGCAAACAGATGGTGCCCCTGCTCGCTCCCGCAAGGGAAACAGCGCCTGGCGCGCAGGGGCCATATGTTTTTTTAATTAGCAATGCCTTTCACTTTCACAGCCGCGTCGCTTTCACGGCCGGGCTTGTTTCATTTGCGCGTGCACCACTTCCTTTTAACTTTAATCGTCTGCCCTGCAGGATAGGTTAATTGCCGAGAGGGCACCGGTCTCTGCATCCCGCTTCCAGAGCACGGCCTCTTGTAGGACAGAGCTGCTTTTCTTACACTTTAATGACTTGTAGTTTGAAGCGATGAACTGAAGAACCGGGTTTTAGAACCCAGCGGCGTCAGGGGCACGCCCAAAGTCTTCGGGTTCACCTGTCTTAGAATACAGAGACACGGGATACTTCTGAGTGGCGTCAAAGATCACATTTATTGGCTGCAGCCAGTAACAGAAGTCCTAGAAATCATCACGGTATGAGTTCTCAGGAGACTGCTCAACTTTACAAAGCAAGTCATCCCTTTTTATGCCAAACATTATGCTTCAGGCAAACATTCCTTGTTTACAGTTTAACCAATCACATGTTTCCACAACAAAAGTATTGCATGACGACAAACCCATTTTACAGTTATCCGGCCCATAATCAATCATTGAACAAACCCAACATTCTTCTTTAGACAAGCCGGACAAACCCATAATAAAAAGGACCACAACCCATATCGTAAATAGACCATAAAAGAAGAAACAGAAACAGATAGAAGTAGGATAAGGCATGTTTGTGTGCAGTAAAACTTTATGATGTCCTATGCTCTGATCCTTAATCTTGATCAGCTAAAGGACAGGAACTGGTTTAACAAGGTCAGCTTCAGGCAACAGGGTCAGTTCACTCAGGTCAAACAGGAGTCAGCACGAACTCGAGCTAAGGTGTACATGTCCTTAAAAGACTAGTTCAGCCACAGTCATCGGCCTATGTGAGGGCAACCACAAAATGGCTGCCATACACAAAATGGAACACATGGTTCAGAACGAAATCTCCACATACGTAGTGAATCTGTAAGTCTAGCAAGTACGAGATCACTCGTACTTGCCGAACTCACTAGTTACGGTTTGCTATTATCAAATTCGTAACGAAACCATGCCATTTATAAAACGGGTTCAGAATTCACGGAACCACAGACCCTCCTTTTGCCCTTACATAGGCAATATTCATCAGATCATCAAGATGCTGCTGGAGCATCATCCTATTACTCAGGACTTCTCTCGAGACAGGTCTTCTCACACACGTAGTAGTACAAAGGCCACATATGGCAGGGCCACACTGTACACAGAGACAACATGAGAAGAGAATCGCTAAAACCATCCCAATGATCATCAGAATCTTCCATCCCCAGGTCGATAACAGTTCCCAAAACCATCCAATCAACGACCAATCTCCTTTATCCACATTTATAGACTCAGAGATCTTATGTAACTTAGAAATGGCCTGGTATACTGTAGGAGCATTGTCTGGTATGAAAATGCAGCAACTCGATTGGATCACTTTACATACCCCACCTCGGTCCGCAAGTATGACGTCCAAAACCATTCGATACTGTAATGTCATAAGGCGATCCGCTTGAAGCTCAGTAGTCAGATTACTAAGGGCACCGGCAGTTTCATTTATGGTGGATTCAACCATTCTTGTTAATTGCCGTAGGTTTCTACTGTTTGCCATAGGTCCCCAAAACGGTAGGAAACCCTTGAAAAAGTCTCCCACTTCTTGTCCCGTAGGATCTTCCTTACTGAAGACACCCCTAACAATTCTCGTTCTGTGGTAATCTATAGCAGCAGTGTACGCAGGAGGCAACAAATATGCAACATAACATGTTCCCGAAAAATCAGGGGGCAACCATGTATATGCTCTATCATAGCACACAAAATACGTACCCGTAGCTGCTAAAAACGGTGGGGAAGTTTGGGACGCAAAGACATACGTCTGAGTACAAACACTCTTCCGTAACTGAGCTCTCGGATTCTTGCCTTTCCCTTGCAGACAAAAATGACCACAATGGGGTACAATCCAAATCGGAGGTGACCTTTTTCGTCTCTGCTTCTCACCCAGACTAATACTATATCCGGTTGCATTCCAACCAACATATGCTAGTAACCCATCCTTGGGAATAGTCTTATACGTTTCGATATCTCTACTCATATCTGTAATTCCCTTCACCAAGGCTTTATTACTTGAGTTATCTCTCATGGAACGCAGGGGATAGACTTCGATGGCATAAATAAACATCGTCTGATATGCCCATACGGACCCATTGTAACTGAATGGCAGAACCAGATAAGGAATACCTCTATCCATAGTATGTGGCATAAGACCACATACCCAAAAATTAGTGGTGTTCACTACTAACTGGTGGAGAAGTTGCACAAAGGAATTATTTACAAATTCCGACCTTCTAATTTGCTCGTGCTCAGGTAAAATATGAAAAGAATGTAAAGAAACAGTAGTAGGAAAAGACTTAGGTTGGGAAGTAGGTGCAAACGGCTGTTGTGTGGCATAGAAAACCAAACCCACACAAGCTAATGCAATATTCAAAAGCATTAAAAAACACATTATTAAAAAACATTTGCTACGAACCAATATACATATTCGGACTTTAGAGTCCATTTTCCTAACATTCTGGGCAGCGTCAAAAAACTCCATCCTCTAACCGTGCTGTTCGCGGCAGTTGGTTCTCTTCCGCTAAGGAATGCGCCTGTCAGTCTAGGGAATGCCCTTGGACCAACCAGAACCGTCGACCTTGTGTCTACACGGCTTGCAATCCCAAGTCTTTATACCTCGACCCTACAGCTGAACCGGATGGTGGTTCGAAAAAGAAAAAGACGAAAAAGTTTCTTGATCTGCCAAAGTGTAAATTCACTACATAAAAAAGAAAATATTTATTTGTCCATATGTACAATCTTTCTTGGTCTCAAATCGTAGCGTTCTTTGTCAGGCACAGTCTGATCTTTGAATAGAAGATCCGGATTGGTGGTGTCAATCTTCAGATGAGGAGGCACAGCAGCTTGTAGAACATCATCATCCTCACGTTCAGACTGTATCCATGTCAAATGAGCATCGCTAAATGGAACGAATCTAGGGACCTTCTCACAATCAGGAATCTAGGGACCTTCTCACAATCAGAATCGGCGATACCATCCCTTACCCACTGATCATATGGTAAAGGCAAAGGAACTTTTTTACAGTGGGTGGCATGCACCCAGTTCTTTTTGCCTGCTACTCTAACAGCGGTTCTAGTAACCAACAAAATCAAATAGGAGCCGGTCCATCTAGGTTGCAAGTTCTTGGTACGCTGAAAATTCTTCACAAGAACGTACTGTCCAGGTTCAAGTACGTGGCCTGGATCTGTAGTAGCTGTCGGCAAACTGTCATAGACCTGTTGGTGGAGAACACGTAATTTAGCAGTCAAGTCATGTAAGTAATCCACCAACATAGGGTATTCAATACTGCTGTATTCTTTCGGACGAGGCACTCCCCAAACATTCGCTGGACGACCAAACACAATCTCATACGGACTAAGTCCCACTCGAGAAAGCACAGTCGTCCTTGTTGACAAAAGAGCCAACGGCAAGGCATCTGGCCATGTAACACCAGTGCTCGCTTGTACCTTAGCTAATTTCAACTTAAGCATACCATTGTAACATTCAACAAGTCCAGCAGACTGGGGGTGATTCGCTGCTTGGAACTTCTGATTGATTCCCAATCCAGAGCATACTTTCTTCATAATTTGACCCACAAATTCACTCCCATTGTCCGACCATACAATTCTCAGCAAACCATACCTAGGGAAATACTCTCTCAACAAAACCTTGGCTGTAGACAAGGCAGTATTGTCTTTTAGGGGGTAAGCCACAAGAACATATTTTAGATTGTTGCATCTCTCCATGTGAATGTAATCTAACTGTATCACCTCAAACGGATACATCGGAAGAGCAAAATGACCAGCTGGAGTTCCCTTACCAGGATTATATTGCAGACAAATCATACAATGTTTCTCCACGTTCTCTGCACATTTTGGGATTCCAGCATTCTGCCAAACTGGAGCCAACAACTTGCATATCCCTTTTGAACTTATATGAGCCAATCCATGAGCCATTGTAACCACTGGGAGCACATACGCGTCTGACAACAGCCATCGCTGGTGTTCTGACAACTCAATTCAACAACATGTAGAATCCTACATACCCGTACTCTCTCTCCAAACATTCATTTCCTTTTCTGTAGCTTCAGCCTGAATCATCTTCACACTTTCTATCGTGTCTTCACACATTCCACCAGCCATAACCCAATTAGCTGGGCCTGCAACATACATACGGCTCATCATATCTTTCACTGTTTCCTTCGCAACTTCATCCGCAAACGCATTCCCTCGACCAGCATCGTCCACAACTTTCTTATGTGCACTACATTTCACGATCGCAACTTGCATCGGCAAAGTAAGTGACTCGAGAAGCTCATTCACCAACTGACCATGCTGAATCTTCGTACCATGCGAAGTAAGAAATCCACGTTCTTTCCACAAACGCCCAAAACTATGAGCAACACCAAACGCATACTGGCTATCGGTATACACAGTCACACTCTTTCTTTTCGACAACACACACGCTCTCGTCAGTGCAATCAACTCTGCTGCTTGCGCAGAATTCTGTGGTATGCGTGTTGTCTTAAAACACGAACCATCAACCCACAGCGTACCATCAACATTTTCAAAAGGAGTGTCCTTAAAATTCACTCTAGCCTTTGTTTCTTCCTCTGTACGAAGAAAACAATCATGCTGTTCTTGAGCATCCGCCTCTGTAGAGATCGGCAACAACGTAGCTGGATTCAACACATTACATCTTTTAATGTGAACATGGCTAGCCAACAGTGTCAACTCGTAACCGGAAAGACGTGCACTAGTAAGGTGCTATGTCTTAGTCCTGTTTAATAAAGTATCCACTGCATGCGGAACCATCACAATCAGCGTATTATCCAATACCAAACCAGCAGACTGTCGAATAGAAATGGCAGCTGCGGCTGTAGCTCTCAGACAACTCAGCAATGCTTTAGCAACTGGGTCTAACATTGCTGAGAAATATGCACCTGGACGCTGCTTGTCCCCAAAAGATTGTGCCAACACTGACAACGCACATCCTTCTCTCTCGTGCACATACAACGTAAAAGGCTTGCTATAGTCTGGAGTACCCAACACAGGAGCCGAACACAATGCATCACGTAATTCAGAAAAACTTTTCTGGCATTCATCAGACCAAGGAAGAGGATACGGAGTATCTTTCAGAGTCAATGCTAACAGAGGTTTCGCCAACAGTGAAAAATTGGGGGATCCAATGTCTACAATATGACGTAATACCCAAAAAGGCACGAACTTCTCTCTGTGTCGATGGCACACTCTTGAATTCTTTCTGGGGTCAATTTCCTTCCTTCCTTCGACAAGAGATGACCTAAGTAGGTTACCTCTTGGCGGCAATATTGCAACTTCGAAGGCGACACTTTATGATGAAGGTCAGACAAATATCGCAACAACGAAAGAGTAGCCTCTTTACAAATCTCTTCGTCATCAGCAGTAATCAACAAATCATCGACATACTGAATAAGAGTAGAACCAACTGGTAACACAAACCCGTCAAGCTGAGTTTTCAACGCTTGACTATAAATTGAGGGACTTTCACAATAACCTTGGGGAGCTCTCTTAAATCGGAAGCTTCGTCCTCCTAATGAGAAGCCAAAAATATCCCTACTCTCCTCAGCAATAGGAATACTGAAGAATACTGAAGAAAGCATTCTTCAAGTCGATGACAGAAAACCAAACTGCCGAAGCAGGAATCAGAGTCAATAATGCAGTAATATCAGGTACCACGGGAAACTGTGGCACGACAATCTTGTTGACCTCTCGAAGGTCGATCACAAACCGGTACCCAGGTGGCTGAGAAGCATCTGTATGCTTAAGAACAGGCAAAACCGGGCTATTGCACGCGTTACCTCTCGTTTCCTCAACCACACCCTTCTCAACCAGATCATAGACAATCGCTAAAAGAGCTCTCTCACCATCATTCGAGATCTTGTATTGTGGTATACGAGGCAACTTAACATTCGACTTTAGCGTAACAACATAGGGTGGAATCTGCAAAAGACCAACATCATTTGGACCTGTAGCCCAAAGCGTATCAGGAAGCGAACGTAATTCCAGTGGCAAACAATCCTTAGACAAATACATTGGAGAAATCACTTTCTTACCAAGAGTAAGTTGTACTCCCGAAAGAGAACAATGCAATGTCGCATACAATCTTTTCAGCAAGTCCAATCCCAACAAATTCTCACCACAACCAGTCGTTGGAATAAGTGGAGCTTCCAATTGACAAGGGCCAATAGAAAGGGACAAAGAACTAGAAACCGGATTACGAACTGGGGCGCCTGAAAATCCTACGGAAACATTGGTCAAGCCAGACAAAGGTGCGCCAGGGAGTTTAGAATGCATAATAGAACTCTTTGTCGCACCAGTATCCAAAAGAAAAGGTTCTACTACACCTGATGTAATCACTTCAACATACGGTCCACTCTGATCTACTGGAACTGACACTACTCCCTTACTTTGTCCATGGCTGTCCTAGTTATCATTATAATCAACACTCTCACCTTCAAGATAGTAATCCTCAACATAGTACTGAGGAGACTGACCACTCGGAACACTCTGTCTATCAAAATAATTCGCAGAATTCTGTAGGGAAGAGGAACGCTCATTCTGGGGGATCACACCACGACCTCTTCCTCTAGGCGCTTGCTGAAAACCACCACGACTTCTCTGACCAGGTGCACCATTCGCACGCTGTAACAAAGTCGGACAATTATTCTTGAAATGACCTTGCTCTCTACAGTAAGCACACTGATTAGAGCCTGGAAAGAATCGCTGAACATAAGGCTCAGGCTTCTGTAACAATCTCTGAAATTGTGGAGGTTGCTGAAACTGAGGCTGATTCTGACGAGGCGGATAAGCTTGCTGCAAAAGAACTTTCGTCTTTAAATCCTTCGTTTTCTTCTCTACTTTATCCTTCTCATCTTTATCCCTATTCTCGTAATATTGAGCAGTAGCCAATATCTGGGCCGACGAAGAAACGGCCCATGAACTCTCAGAGTCCTTCAACTTATTAGAAAGTTCGGGAAGCACATTAAAGACAAATTTATCCACAAACAACCTTTGACCACCTTCCGTACTCATATCCTGACCACTGTGATCGATAAACGTCTCTTCAAACCTAGTGAAGAAGTCAGACACACTCTCATCTTTCTTCTGCTTGCATGCTGCTAACTTATCCCAATTCACTCTTAAAGCAGGCATCATCGTCTTCATCAAAGTAATAATTCTACCAGGTAATTCTGCAACTAAAGGTTCAGGTTTAGCACCTCCTACTTGTCGACCATCTGCAGCAACAATATTCGCCCAAGTATCACCTAACTCTGCTGCATGATTCTCATGGCGAATCTTCGCCCACAAAGGTTGCGGAACTACAATACCCATCAACATGTCAACATCGGCTAAATTCATTATACACGCATCTACTGTCTGAGACAACTCTTTGTAGTAACCAGCAGGATTCTTACGAGGATCAGGTAAGGTCTGCTTAAGAGCCAAGACCTCTGCTCTCTTCCAAGGAACATGTACCCATATTCACTGAAAATGAGGCAAAACAGGCGGATTAGCAGTTGCGTCTCCTTCTTTCCAAAGTGGAGGAACCTCTCTCATTGGATACTGTCTCAATTTCCTCCTAACAGAGGAATCAGGTTCGTACAGCATCTGAGGCGGAAGTCTAGATCTAAAAGCCAGTATCATCTCTACGTCATCCGTAACATCAGTGTCCACTATGATCCCTTTAGCAAAATCTGACTGAACATCAAGCACATCCTGCGGAATCGGACCCAACTCATTATCTTCCCATTCCTTACGCAGGAAAGTACACATCACATCAAAAACATACCTTTGCTTAGGCGGTTCCCACTGAAAGAAGACATCCATAACCGCTGGCAAATTATACCTTGAAGCATTCAAAATCCATCTACGAGCCAACAAATCCAACACTGTCCGTTTCTCGGAACTAGGAAGCTGACTACGACTCTGCTTACGTTCCGGAACAGGGGTCATATTCAGTGACCCAAACAATGGAGACAACAGATTAACAACAGTTTCAGTCATTCGTTTTCGAGCAGAAGGAGAAGAAGTAGACATAAGAACAGAAGAACAAGTATTTTGAGGCAAAGAAGGCGAAGGCATAAGAACAGTCGAAGGTGAAGAAACAGAAGTAGAAGGCAAAGGAGCTTGAGGCAATGCTGGTAGCAAAGTTGGCAACCCTAGAGCGGGTTGCACAGGAGAAGGTAAAACCATCTGTGGAGCACCGGGTGGCTGAACAACAAAGGGTGGAACAACCGGTGGTAATGGAGGCGCAGTAGCACCCTGTAGATAAGGAGGTGGCAATCTCAACAAATGAGAGATCAAAGAATCTTTTTCAAGATCCTCAGTCACTTTCGGAGGAGAAGACGGCATGGCCGGATAACATTTATCTATGGCCATGCAACGCTATCTATCCAAAACTTCGTTAGCTCGCTCCTCTCCATCATCCCTATACTGTCTAGCAACTTGTAATACTGACATATTCTTCTCTTTTCTATCTCTTTTCGCTTCTTTAATCTCTCTCTGATTGGCTTCCTTTCGCTAAAGGCGAAAGGAGTAAAACATTGCCGGCCGGGCTTTCTTCCTAAATAATTTAGTTTCTAAGTTATCTAAAATCTCGGTATCAAAACTACCATATTGGGGCCATAGTAAGACACCATCTTTTTAGTCTAGCGGACCCATACTTCATTGAACGTAATGGGGCCCACTCCGTGTTTAGAATAGAGCTCATAAGTCGGAGTTCCAACCGGAGGTATCGGACACGAGTCCTCCAATCGGGAATCCCTGTTGCAACCACAACCAAACCAAGTACCAAATTTGCTATGATTAGGCTTCTTCGCTCACTAATCGAGCTTCAAACTTCAAGGGATAATATACGAGACCCTCGGCTTTGGAAATTGCAATTTTCAAATCAAAACTAAGGACCAAACAAACTAAGAACCAAAGAACCAAAAACTAAGGACTGGGAGCGACCCACTTATACTTAACTGAGGTATCAGTCACGCCACCAGAAGACCCGTCTATCGTCTCGCCGTACAAAGCATCACAAATGGGTCCAAGACAGGGCGACAGTCAGGGCAGCAGTCCTTCGTAGCCGTCAGGAAAGCGGGAAACCTCGCAGCAAAGACCTTCAGTCCACGTTCGACATGCTGGGGTCGATGAAGTGGTGGCCGTCCTCCAGAATTTCCTCACGAAGCTCCTCACGATCTTCAGGCTTGGACCAGTACCGCTGAAGTCGCCCAACGTTGGGCGCCAACTGAGAACCGGGTTTTAGAACCCAGCGGCGCCAGGTGCACGCCCAAAGTCTTCGGGTTCACCTGTCTTAGAATACAGAGACACGGGATACTTCTGAGTGGCGTCAAAGATCAAATTTATTGGCTGCAGCCAGTAACAGAAGTCCTAGAAATCATCACGGTATGAGTTCTCAGGAGACTGCTCAACTTTACAAAGCAAGTCTTCCCTTTTTATGCCAAACATTATGCTTCAGGCAAACATTCCTTGTTTACAGTTTAACCAATCACATGTTCCCACAAGTATTGCATGAAGACAAACCCATTTTACAGTTGTCCGGCCCATAATCAATCATTGAACAAACCCAACATTCTTCTTTAGACAAGCAACATTTCTTCTTTAGACAAGCAGAACAAGCAGAACAAACCCATAATAAAAAGGACCACAATCCATATTGTAAATAGACCATAAAAGAAGAAACAGAAACAGATAGAAGTAGGATAAGGCATGTTTGTGTGCAGTAAAACTTTATGATGTCCTGTGCTCTGATCCTTAATCTTGATCAGCTAAAGGGCAGGAACTGGTTTAACAAGGTCAGCTTCAGGCAAGAGGGTCAGTTCACTCAGGTCAAACAGGAGTCAGCACAAACTCGAGCTAAGGTGTACATGTCCTTAAAAGACTAGTTCAGCCACAGTCACCGGCCTATGTGAGGGCAACCACAAAATGGCTCTCCATACACAAAATGGAACCCATGGTTCAGAACGAAATCTCCACATACGTAGTGAATCTGTAAGTCTAGCAAGTACGTGATCACACGTACTTGCCGAACCACTAGTTACGGTTTGCTATTATCAAATTCGTAACGAAACCATGCCATTTATAAAACCGGTTCAGAATTCACGGAACCACAGAGCTAGAACTTTTAAATACTCTACACCCCTACTTCCCCGCTGCACAAACACTCCCACGGCTGGCGCTGTCTTCTGAGCTCATATTTGCATGCTTAATAATGGCTGCGGGTCTCGTCGTGCGCGACTCACCCAACTCCTTTTTTCATTCATTTACATATATTGCACCTTTGTTCCAAATTCTCTCCCCCATCTATGCAATTAATGATGACTTTGTATTTTTTTATCTGAGCGCTGCCTTATAACTTTTAAATATTCTCTGCACCCCCATCGCTCCCCAACTGCACGGACGCCCGCAAGGCGGGCGTCATGTTAATTGAAGAAATCTGCTCGTATTGGTGGTCGCGCATCTCGTTTTGCGTGGCTCTCCCAACTCGTTTTTCTATTGACATGCGAAATAATGGCAGCTGCGTGTCTCAGTGTGCTTAGCTCACCTAACTCGTAAAATCTGCACTCTTCCTGGGAAAAACATCTTGCCCCTCTTATATCTCATTGAAGTAGTTTCACCTGCAGACAATCTCTTGGTTTGCAAAACTTTCCTTCACGCTATCTGCATGGATTTGACGACATTAAGTTAAACACCTCTACCCTTGTGTGTCTCCACTGTGCTGTTGCATGCTCACGTCACCAGGTAGCATTCACAAACCCCGTCATACATTTTTTATTTTGTAGGTTAACCATGGCGCAAACATGGGGATTACACATACAAATCTTGACTTAAAGCACAGTAGTGTGTGCCTTTAAAGATCACCTATAAAGATGTTGCCGCTCGTGTCTACACATGAAAGAGCTACTATTAATTCCCCGGGGGCTGTGGGCTCCTCCTTTCACCCAATGACCCACTCTGGCTTTCAGCACGGCCCGTGAAGAAGCTTCTATTTATTACCCAGGGGATGTGGTGCTCCTCCTTTCACCCAGTGACCTGCTCTGTCGCAGGAACGCCTCGGAAAAGTGCCTGAGTGAAATCTACAAGATTTCCCTCAGTCACTTTTCCGACGCCGCTGCGTGAAAACCTTGCGCCTGCTTGAAGCAGGCGTAAGGCGTCACGCACCATGTTGAGGATAGGCCAGGTTGAAACAGTGCTGGAGTTGTGTCGCGCCTGCGACACAACTTCAGCACTGCACCAACCCTACGCCCGCAGATGCGACACGCAACTGTTTATCCTTGCACCATGATGCGGAGCATTGTAAATACAGCACATCTGTGGTGGCGCAAGGGTAAACTTGCGTCACGCATCTTTCCTGGTGCATCCCTGCTGATTTGCAGGGTTGCACCAGGAAACGTAAATCTGCCCCTTATAAGGTCCCAAAGGCAAGACCTATTGACTATGCCAATGCTTGTTGCTCTTGCGTTAAAGCTCCTGGCTAAATGAGTAAGGTGAGATGTCCAGCTGTGCAGGTTTTGGTGGAGCAGGGACCTGGAAATTAGAATCTCCCTTTGTGCTCATATTTCTGCAACACACAGATAAGTCACCCCGTAGGGTATTTCAAATGCTGCACGTCTATGATAATGCTTCAGGAGTACAATCAAATTGGAGAAAGTCTACCTACATGTTGATTACAAGCAAGGTTTCACAAGTGGTGTATGACTCCTAATTGCAGATAGCAACTTCTCATTTCAAATATCTGGGTATTTATATCACTATTGTCCCCTAAATTGAGTGGAGACCTAAATAGCACACAGTTAATGGACACGGTTTGACGAGAGTCAGAAGGCTGAGCCTCCATACTGCTTACTGTTATGTAGAGGGGAACTCTATTAAAAAATTGTGGCACTGCCACAAATCAGTAGTAGTAGTAGATATCTACTCCCTCTCTCGGTTCTTCCAATCTATTCAGTCATTACTCATAGGCTTCGCCTAGGCAGATGGTGTCCTGAAAAACTCCTTTTCCAAGCGTATCCAAACCCTACAAAGACCTGCATTAACAAACAAGGGGGACCAGATACAGGTCTTTGAGAATGATCACCCATGACATTTTTGAGTGAGCTCAGACGTCTTTAGTGTCCCTAACTGCTTTTCTATATACGGGGTAGGGAAAATGTAAGGGCAGATTTTCTGAGCAGGGAAATTAGCTCTTCTCTGGAATTTTCCCTCCATTCTACACTGTTCAGGCTTATTGTTCTCTGTTGAAGTCATCCAGCTGTTGATCTATTTGCTTCTCTGGGCAATGCCAAGCTTCAGAGATTTTGTTCGAAGAGGGGCTGTCTTTGGGCTTGGACAATAGACGGGCCAGGGTGTCCTTGGCAGAATCTGATTCATGGCTTTTTCCCTATCCGCTGCTCAGGTAATTTCGGGTGAGGGTCAGGAGAGACAGAGCACAGGTGGTGTTAAGTGCTCCCCATTAGCCCAGGCAAATTTGTTTCCCCTGGTGGGAGTCATGATGTTGGGTCAGGAATGAAAGCTGCCCATGGTTCCTCCTCCTCTCAACTTCTCGATTCTGTCTTGAGGGGAAACAACCTTTACAACGCAACTTTTACAACGCACTACCATTACAACGAAACTTTTACAACGAAACATCCATTACATTGCATACCATTACAACACAACCATTACAACGCATGACACTACAATGCATACCACTACAACGCATGTCATTACAACGCATACCATTACAACGCATAACGTTACAACGCATAGTACCCTTACACTATCCAACACTTACCCTACTGTTGCACCCCCTGGAGTTAGAATAGTAATTTTAACCCCTACACTATCCAACACTTACCCTACTGTTGCACCCCCCTGGAGTTAGAATAGTAATTTTTACCCCTACACTATCCAACACTTACCCTACTGTTGCATCCTCCTGGAGTTAGAATAGTAAATTTTACCCCTATGCTATCCAATACTTAGCATACATGCAATGTAATATTATGCGCTGTAATGGTATGCGTTGTAAAGGTAGTATGCGTTGTAATGGAATGCGTTGTAAAGGTAGTTTTTAAAAATGTGTTGTAATGGCATGCGTTGTAATGGAATGCGTTGTAATGGATGTTGCATTGTAAAAAATGCGTTGTAAAGGTATGCGTTGTAAAAGTATGCGTTGTAACGTCATACGTCCGTCTTGAGGAACACAGGAAAGTTGCAGTTGACGGATTAGAGGTTAAATAGAGGGGACTAGCTAGATTGGTGGTCACTGAGGGGTTGGAAGGTATGCTTCAGGCATCACCATCTTCTTTTACTCTGCTCTCTTTCATTAGGTATTGAAGTTTATGTTTCCATTAGTGTCTGCAGAAGAAGGTTGATACTACCTCAGCCAATCTTTTCTTAGTCATTACATTTTTCTGGGATTGATCTAGTTTCGGTTTGACGGTTGCAACATTAAAGGTGCAATGAGCAGCCATGGGGGGCATTCATAAATTCATAAAAAAACTTTAAAGAAGAGGATGGGTTGATGCCTAGATATTTTCTGGAGTTGTTCAATCTCTTTCCTAGACCTTCTCAACAATTTCAGTTTGGAATTTACCTTTGGTTTGGGTGCTTTATCTGGACCTGCGTTTGAGCCTTTGGAGCTGGTGGTTTTTAAGATGCTTATGTTGAATCCATGTTTTTTGGTAGTGATTACTTCTGCTAGATGCCTCGGTGACCTGTGGTTATGGTCTTGTTTCCATCCCTTTTGGAAGGTTTATCAGGACAGGGCGGTTTTGGTACCAGCTCCTTTTTCACTCCTAAGGCTTACAGACTTTCTAACAGACAGAACAAAGACAGTCACATTGGGCACCTTTCGATCTAAAACCACTAAAGTTACCAAGGAAGTACCACATGGCTCCTTTTTGAGCCCCACTCTCTTCAACATTTATGTTACTTCCTTGGCTAAACTAATGACGAACCTAGGGTTCAGTCCCATCTCCTACATGGATGACACCCAGCTCCTCCTCACCTGTGATAAATCTAGCCCTGGTGCACAACTCATTTTTTCAGAAGGCATGAAGACCATTGCCGCCTGGATGAAGACCAACTTCCTTCAACTGAATGCAGAGTAATCGGAGATCATGTTGTTTGGAGGAGCAGCCATAAGCTGGACTCCCAGGTGGTGGCTGGAGGAGCTGGGCACGGCCCCCTCGCCTACAGAAGTGGTCAAGAATTTAGGAATCCGTTTTGACCAAAATGTGTCGCTCGAAGCTCACACCGCTACTACCTCTGGTACCTGCTTTCACATGCTCAGCCTACTCAGAAGAGTATTTCCTCTGTTACCTTCCTCTACCCGAAAAACACTGATGCAAGCCATAGTGTTAAGCCGTCTGGACTACTGTAATGCTCTGTTGGCCTCGGCCAATGAGGCTTCCTTAAACAAGTTATAAGTAGTCCAGAATACTGCAGCCCGACTAGTAGCAAATGCCCCTCCCAGAACGGCCTCCATTCCACTTCTCAACAAACTCCACTGGCTTCCTTTAAGAAAGCTAGTGAAATTCAAGATCGTCTGCATTGTTTTAAAGCCCTAAATGGTCTGGGGCCTTCCTACCTGACTGACAAACTGACCAAGTACACGCCCTCTCGGCCCCTCCGATCAGAATCCAAGCTAGTCCTTTGCCCTCCAAGAATTAAAAAGGCCGCAAGGGTGGAAAAGCAATCACTCACCTTGCTCCGACTTTCTAGTACTGAACTCCCTCGCCAGCTTCGCGACTGCCAGAGCCTTCCTCAATTCAGGAAGCTTTTAAAAAACGATCTTTTCTGAGGCCTTCTGGTTTGGCTGTAGCATATTAATAAATATCAAAGTAATAAATATCATTCTAGTTTCCACTCTCAGCAGGAGGCAGTACTTCGAGAGTTTAGACCCTCTCTAATCTTTGATGAGAAATGTAAGTTACATTGTTTTATGTATCAGGAGAGCCCTTTTAGTTTATCTTGAAAAACAGCGTAGAAAGGGAAGACTAATTTAACACCTTGGCTGCAGCGCGTATTCCGCCGCGGTGCTGGACATTCCATTCTTGGGCATGGTTCGGTCAGCCGTCGTGCGCACACGCCCACCGTGACTCATGATGGCCAGGGGCCGTCATGAGCATCGAAAGGGTTAAAAGAGGTGATGTACAAAGCCCTTTTGCTGTCTCAAAGCCAGCAGTTGGCAAATTGACAGGGTCTGTGACAGCAAAAGGGCTTTTTACAATGTACAATAGCCCATTTACAAGTTGGAAAAGTCTATCTGACTTATAAAAGAGTGCAACCAGTTCCAAACACAAATAAAAGTCAGAGCGAAAGGAGCATCCATTTCTATTTATAAGTGACAAAGGTATCTATCAAAATTGCGGTTGCAAACCATTGTTCAGTTACTGATCTCCAAGCTGGGGAGGTAGCTTATTTATAGATTTGGAAATTGTGTCAGGAAGCATACTGCCACTGAAGCATTTTCAAAAGTAGGACCTGCCCATTTAATGGACAAAGTCTGCTTCAATTTTTTTAAAATTTATTTGGGAGTGCAAATGGAAGAGCGGATGTCCACTATCCCTTGTACACCCCCATTGCTGCATTTGCAACCCATCAGAGTGATTCACAAATCGGCAACAGCCAAATTGAAATTCATTAGGCAGGTCATTTTGTGACCACCTGTGAATGGAAAATTTGCTATGTTAAATATCAGTACATAGGTCAAACTGCAAATTGCATGCTTGTTCGTAATCCAGTCGCTGACCTGATGCACCTGATGAATTGTGAATGGGTATTTGTGCCTAAGGTCCCAAATTGTGAGTCGTGTACATAAAAGTGAGAGTCAAACCCAAAGGTATAGGCATAAAGAAAATATCTCTAATTTAGTGGTTGATAAGAACAGCTGTGGAGACATGCTTTCATTTTAACAGTTTGGCCTATACAGTAAAGGACAAACAGTCCACAGCCCTCCCGTGCCCCACTCTTAAATATTTTGTCCTCCAGGTAAACACTAATCAATCAATCCATCAGGATTTATAAAGCGGGGCTAATCACCCAATGGCGTATCCATGCGCTTGAGGCTTATTCGAACAGCCAGGTCTTGGGGGCCATTCGGAATTCCAGAAGTGAGCTGATGGTCCGGAGGTGCGTGGGGAAGCTGTTCCAGGTCATGCTGCAATGTGGGAGATGGTGCTTCCTCCACTTCTGCTTCGGTAGATGAGGGTAGTATGGGCAAGTGACAGGGATGCGGAGCATAGTCTTCTTGATGGTTAGTAGAAGTTTAGGTGGTGGTTAATGTAGGGAGGGTCATTGGTTGTGTAGAGCCTTGTGTGCGTGGGTCAGCAGCTTGAATTGGAATCTCTTCTGTACGGAGAGCCAGTGGAATTTCCTGAGGTGGGGTGTGATGTAGGTTCATTGGGGAAGGGCAAAGATGAGGCTGGCTGTGGCATTCTATATGGTCTGAAGTCTCTGTAGAAGTTGTGCAGCAATTCCTACGTAGAGGGCATTGCCGTAGTCCAGTCGGCTGGTGATGGGGGCTTATGTCACAGTGTGTCTCATGTGTAGGGGTAGTCACTTGAAGATCTTACGTAGCATGTACAGAGTGTGGAAGCAGAAGGAGGAGATTGCAGTGATCTGTGAATTCATGGTGAGCTTGCTGTCAATGATGGTTCTGAGGTTTCTGGCATGGTTGGAGGGACTGGGTGCAGGTCCTAGGTGTGATTGCCACCAGGAGTTGTTCCATGTGTTGCTGCTGTTGTCAAAGAGCAGTAGTTACATCTTGGTCTGTGTTCAGCTGCAGGCAGTTCTGCAATAATGGCACAATTATGGGAAATGAACAATGCACACATTACCATGTATTCTTCTGTTGCAACTAATTTTCTGACTACTGCAGTTCTGAATACTTTTGCCCTGCCAGCCTCAGGTGCTCCTGTGGCACCATGCTGTGTTTTGGATCACTGGCATAGCGCCGAGGCCATCACAATGGCTTCATACGAGCTTTGTAGGTGAGATTGAGAGTGCAAAGCACTTGAGTACAAGGCGCCTTTATTGCCTTCAAAGGCCATTTAAAGGATTAAAGAAACAATATAAAAGGTACGTGGGATGTCTCAGGCACTTGAATGCCACTGGGCGCTCTTCGGATGGCATCTGTCAGGCAGATGGGTACAAGGAGGTGGCAGCTATTGTATGCATTTGTTGGATTTATTTTATGAATCAGCACTCTTGCTAATTCGTGGTATCATTGTGCTGCTGTTCAGTATGAAAGGGTTCATGTCAGACTGATAACAGCACTTGACCCCTGACCCCCTCTACTTTCACACTCATTTTCTCCTCTGACCTGAGCCTCAGATAATGAGCTGCTCTTGTCCCCAAAGCTTTGACTAAAATTCAAATTCGTTTCATATTTTCTGGCCGTGTGTCATGTTATTAATAGGCCTCCCTGGGGCGCTCTGGATTTCAAACCTTTTGGCTCTTTTGCCTTATTTACATGGCACGTGCCGCCGGGTTAGGACCGGCGGAGCGGTGCACGCGCCACTTCTGACTTCTACGGCGGCTCAGTGCTTTCAGGCCCAGGTGGTGGCAAGCGGCCGCCGCCTCGCAGTGGGGACTAATGGTTCGTTTTTCCGTGTAAAGTTCTCATTATAAACCTCACAAAAAGCTCAAAGATGGATTCAGTTGCATCGGGTCGGTCAGAGAATCCAAGAGCGCGAAGCAAGAGTTGCCCTGAGGCGTCAGCCGCTGCATTAAGATTTGAAATGCAACTGGTATTATTATATCACGACTTCGTGGTGACGTTCATAAGCCAGCAGTCTGTGCATTCGGTTGGATTCATGAGAAAGAAGAATGTTGCATTTAAAAGTATAAAAGATTCACAGACATCGGACAGATATAGCAATGTTTTTCAGAGATCATGATATAGAAGGCTTTGAAGCAACAGTCTCAAAGACACAAACTAAAAGCCGAAGGTATTTTTTGTTACATCTGTGCCAGATGTTTTGATAAAAGGCAGGTACATTTATTTGAATGAAACAATTGAAAAGTGCCTGTCAAGTGTTCCTTATCAAATTTTAATTTCAATAGTGCAGAAATGCCCTGACATATCTTTGAAATTCGATCTATTCACTGAAAAAGTAGCATGCCATGAGTCAGCAAATTAATTGCACAGCACGTGAAGCTGCACCAACACTACTATATTATGCCTGTATAGATTGGTTCGTGATTTAAAACGCATGCCTTTATCATGCTTGCCTTTACCACGAATCCTTTACCACGCAACACCTTTATATCACAAAGTCTTTACCAAGCATGGCTTAACCACAAATATGTCTATATTATGAATGCCTTTACAACTCAAGGTAAGTATATTTAAGGTAATGTTAAACCTGTACGTATATGTTTTTAAAAGTAAAAGGCAGCCATGTTGTTTTTAGCATACTTTGCCAGTGTAATGGGTTAGGGCCTTACATAAAGATAACTATTAGGTTATATTTTCTCTACTTATTACCACTTTGTTAAAGTGGTTATAGTTAAGGAAAATTATTTATGAGTTTCTATATATTTTTTAAAAAGGTCACGGAGTAATACAGTACCACATAGGAAGTACCGTGAGAAAAAGAATGATATTTAAAAAAGTTAAAGATATACTGTACTACATTATATTACACAGATTTAGTGGACTACTGTGTATTTTCAATTTTTTAATAAAAAAAATGATTAACTCAGCACTGCCGTAGCAGTGGTACTACCTAGAAAGTACTGCATTACTTAAAAAAATAAAATATGTATATATAAAAAAATACACTGTACTACACTATATTAAACAAGTATAGTGTACTACACTGTACTTATTAATTTTTACATATTTATTTTCTTTCCTTTTAATGTAACTACCATAGTACTTTATAAGTACTAGCGTGGTGTTGTGTAAATTAAAAAAAAATACAGAAAAATATTAATATATTTCTGTACCTTAATAAAGTGGAAATAGATAGGAAACAACAATAAAACCTACTGCTTAACTTTTTCTAAGGTCTAACCCAGAACACAGCCAAAGTGTAGTAAAAACTACATGGCTGCGTTTTACTTTTCAAAACGCAGATATTAGGCAATCATATACTGTCTTTTTTAACTTAATTATAATATTAATAGTACTTCATCCATTTAGACCTAATACTAAAAATTACCTATTTCACAGCATAAATATATTCCTGCCATATTTCATCTACATCTGTTCTGCCACTTTCACACTACACTACACTCTACTTCACCACACGTCACTCCACTGTCCAGTCTAAGCCACTACTCTCTATGCCACTCCACTCCATGCTATGACTGTATGCGGATCCACTCTACTCCGCTCTATTCTACGCCACTCCACTTACGTCACGCAACTGTACGCCACTCCAGTCTACGTTACTCCACTCTACGCCACTCAACTCTATGCTGCTCTACAACTCTCCACACTATGTTATTCCACTCTATGCCAACCCACTGTACATCACTCCATTGTACACCACAACATTGTACTCTATTCCACTCTATGCCACTTCCCTCTACGCTATTTCAGTGTATGCGGCTGAACTCTATGGCACTCCACTCTTCACCACTCCACTCTATGCCACTACACTCTATGGCAATCCACTGTAAGCTAGTCCATTGTATGCATGCCCACTCTATGCTGCTGTACTTCTACACCAATCCACTCTATGCCACTCCACGTTATGCTATTTCACTGTACGTTATTCCACTCTATGCCACTGGACTCTACACCACTAGTATCTCTATGCTATTCCACTCTATGCCACTACACTCGATGGCACTCCACTCTACGCCACACCGCTGTACACTGCACACTATTCCACTATATGCCACTCCTCTCTAACCCACTCACCTCTACACTATTCCACTCTAGGCCACTCCACTGTACACCTCTCCTCTCTATGGCACTTCACCACATGACATTTCACTGTGTGCTGCTCCATTCTACGACACTCTACTGTATGCCACTCCCCTGTGTTATGTTATGTTATGTTAATTTATTTCTTCTATAGCGCGCGGCTACTCCATGGAGCATCCCGGAGCTTTGGCGAAGAATATCACAAATAAAAACAACCACGCAACAGCAGAATGCAAACAAAAGAAAAAAGAGATCTATTTAGTATAGAGCCACGTTTTCAGATCTTTCCTGAAAGCAAGAAGACTGGGAGCCTGTCTCAGGGATAATGGTAGATCGTTCCAAGCCTTTGGTGCTAGATAGCGAAACGACCGACCTCCCATTCTTGCACGCCTAATTGCAGGAACTGTCATCAAGGATAAGCAGGATAACCTCAGGGTCCTGCTCGGTAGATACCGGAAGAGACGTTTTCCAATGTACTTAGGGCCTGTTCCGTGTAGAGCTTTAAAGGCCACAGTCAGGCTTTTGAAAAGAATTCTCTTTGCGATAGGTAGCCAGTGTAAGGTGTTCAATAGAACAGTGGCACCTGCTCTTCTCGGGAGTCCATAGATGGCTCGGGCTGCCGAGTTCAGAACTACTTGCAAACGGGTCAAGAGATATTTCGGTAGACCCAAGAAAAGTACGTTTGCGTAGTCCAGTCGAGAACCAATCAGGGCCTGGACAAATATTTTCCTATGATCGAATGATACTAAGGGAAGAAATTTCCTCAGCATCCACAAAATGCCGAAGCATTTTTCTGAGAGACACGAGATGTGAGGCCCAAAGGACAGTTCACTGTCCACAATCACTCCCAAGTTTTTGGCCTTGAAAGACACATTGTCAGGGGGAAACATGTCTTGTGGCCACCAAGATTTCCAATTAGGTTCGGGGGCGCAGCCAAAAAAAGAGCAGCTCCGACTTGTCGGAGTTGCATTTCAAGCCATGACACCTAAACCACTCAAAGACCGCATCAAGACAGTCCCTAATCTGTATGCCGTTAAACGACCCGCCCCTATCACATGTGAATAGGAGCTGGGTGTCGTCGGCGTATGATATGATCTGGGCGCCGAGCGACTCCGCGACTGCCGCCAGAGGGGCCATAAAGATGTTAAAAAGCATGGGGCTGAGAATGGAGCCCTGAGGGACTCCCACCTCTAGCGGATCCATGTGTGCAACTAGATGCCACTTCACTCTATGCTATCTCACTGTACCAAACTCAACTCTACGGCACTGTGCACCACTCAACTTTATGCCATTGCACTCTAGTCCACTCCACTCTACGCTAATCTACAATGGCATACACACTAACAATGGAGGGAAGGTGGGAAGTTGTTAGGGCGTCAGGGACTTGGACAATGATGGCAAGAATGAGGGGGGCGGGGGAGGCGCTAGGGGGCGCACAGCGGGATGGCTGCTTAAACGAGCAGCTCCGCCGGGTGGATCTACCAACAACGTTTTCTGGTTATTAAACAACATCCTACCGAGACTGACACATGTGGCGCTGAACCGGTGCCTTCCCTGCACGACCGGAGCGACTTAAGGGATCACGGCAAGCCTCCGGTATTGAGAAACAAGCTCTGGATGGCGAACGAGAGTCCGGCAGCAACATGGCGACCTGCAGCCCGTCTCGGCACTGAGATGCCGGCACCAGCCGCACACAGCGAAAGGCCGTGAGCAACATCTCTAGCCGTATCTGGCAACTGGGCGGACAAGGTGAGCGGCTCCGAACTGGAGTTCCTTGATATCAGCGAACACGGTGAGGCAGACTCGGCAAATACCCAGCGCGCAAAATGGCGGCACCGGCACTCTGGGAACAACAATCTTAAACGGCACCAAAAGCAGTTATGTAGGCACGAACACTAAGGTACGAGCGCTTCTACAATGCACAAGAATGTTATATCCCTGGGACTTTGTCTTTATGCAACAGACATGACTTTTGCAAGTGTGTTCACGCTGGGGGAAATATACAATCACAAGATGGCGGCGCACATACCTCAAGAAGAAATCCAGCTGTAAGGTGCTATATCCTGCGATAGTTACAGCGCGCTAGTGCTGCGGGAGGGAATCAGTCTGGGCTACTACCTCCGGCAGACCTGTATCAGTGCCTTGACGCGCTCCTACCTCCGCTTTGCCTGTAGCGCCAGATTCACGCCATAACCCTCCCCCAATGCTCCAATGCCAGTAACCAACGGCGAGTAGTGACCAAACAGCCTCCGGCTTCCACGCCGCTCTTCTTCCGACCCGACGCCACTGCAAGAGGACCTGCGGCCCTATTACCAATTATATAACCTAAGCGCTGTGGTGCAGACTGAGTGCTTCGAGGGGGTAATACACAGGCGAAGTGTGATTTACTACGCCGGATGGCGTGAACTCACGGGGCATTTATCTCCTACGCACGTGGTGTGACCGAACCTCGCATATCCACACCAGGATTCGCTATCCACTAGCCAGTCTACGTTATCTACACACACGATCACGATCTTGGGAGGCGACAAACGCTGTCAAGATCTGTGCGTACTTCTTGGATGGTGACGGGGGCAACCAACATCGCTACCCAGACTTCTGCGCCTCCCGCCACTTAACAACGAGAAACCTAGTACCAGATCACCTCTAAGCACTAACTGGTGCTTCACTAATACTTGGCAGCTGTGGGTAAACCGGACAGACAACAACCCAAAATAAATTTTGAAGCGCGCAAACTCCCAAAAGGTCAGGCGGAACCAATTAAAGAAGATACAGCGTCGGGGAGCTCGGAAGAAAGCAATATGGTAGACATTCTCAAGGCCATTAAAACCAACCTTCAGGACATCAACGGCAAACTAGACAACCTGACGGAACGCATGGATAGTATGGCTGCCAAAACGGAGAAACATGAGGGGAGACTGGACGACGCTGAGAAACGCATTTCCACGGTGGAAGATGACACACACTCCACCGCCACCAAATGCACAGCCATGGAGAAGGTGCTGGAAATCATCAAAGCTAAGGCGGAGGAGTTGGAAGCGCGATCGCATCGAAACAACATACGCATCGCGGGCCTACCCGAGACCACCAACACAGGGCGTATGGAGACATATATTGAACAGTTATGCAAGGACATATTTGGTGCGGATTCCATGTCTTCTATCTTCATCATAGAGCAAGCGCATCGGTCTCTAGCGCCCAAACCTCCGCTAGGAGCAACTCCTAGACCTATAATCGCCCGCGCCTTAAACTACAGAGACAGGGACACCATCCTCCGACTTGCGAGGGAGAAAGGCGACATCACCCACCAAGGTAATAAATTGGACTTTTACCCAGACTACACATACGCCGTGCAACAGGAGAGAAAAGAATTCAACACCGCCAAGGCCAAGCTTCGGGACCTACAGATACCCTATGCCATGCTTTATCCAGCACGTCTAAGAGTCACGTGGGAAGAAAAACCGGTCTTCCTGACAACTCCCAAAGCTGCCATGAAATTCATCAAAAGAGCGGCGTCAAAGGGTAAAAGGGTGAACGGCAGGGAAAGACCACCTGACTCTGAGTAAAGGTAAGGTGACGAACTGCTAATTTGCAATGTGGGATGTATACCTTCCAAGGTGCGGGATACCTTATCGAACTACATCCCCAAGAGTCCAGCTGGAGGACATGCAGGTGTTTTTTTACTCAGCAATCGCTGGCGACTGGACAATACCTGCTTGGCCTACATTTCTGAGGTACGCCACTACATCATCATACTTTTATGACTCGCATAACGTCACCCTGGCACTTATACTGTGAGTCACGTACGGCCCTGATTTGAAGGTGACAGTGTAGACAGCCTGATGCACATCTTACGGGATGGTACCTCCAGACTGTCAAGGGGTGTTTTCACACGGACAAAGTCGACAACTTTGATAGGGACGGAGTCCCGAGTGTATCCTATTTGTTTGTTGCTGGATTATTTGTTCAACTTTCAACCTACATACTGTACTTTTATAATAAGATCTGCCCCCATCCTTTCAGTAGGGTGTTGAAAGTGTATCCCCGGTGGACCTCCACATGGGAGATCCCCACAAAGTTATGGTTACCGTGGAAGTTACTAGGGGAATATGGCTTCGGCAAAATTGGGTTGCTGAAGTGGGTGGGTATGGGACAAGTTGGGGTTTTGTTAGGCAGACATTACCAGGGCATTTGAGATGCATTGCTAATTCCCGAATTGTGTATCAAGTACAGTGTACGGTACAAAAGGGGGTGGTGATGGACGGAGCATCTGAATCAATCAAACACTCACACCCAGTCAAAAGATCTGGGTTTAATCCATCACCGTTCTTTAGCCCACTCTGCCACCCCAGTTCAGACATGGCTATATGCAAATCAGTCTGACCCTGTGCCTCATGGGAACAGTCCAGCCCGAACTGCCAAGCCATGTCTTCCCTGGACCGGAAACAAGCTTCCGAGGACCGGTTTCTGGCATTCCAGCCGTCTTCAGCCCGGCTTGCTTGAATCCAGTGGCAAAGTGAGCAAGGGACTCACGTCTGAGCATACCCTGCCACACCTATGGCGGCCAAAAGCGGTACAAAAGGGGGTGGTGATGGACGGAGCATCTGAATCAAACAAACACTCACACCCAGTCAAAAGATCTGGGTTTAATCCATCACCGTTCTTTAGCCCACTCTGCCACCCCAGTTCAGACATGGCTATATGCAAATCAGTCTGACCCTGTGCCTCATGGGAACAGTCCAGCCCGAACTGCCAAACCATGTCTTCCCTGGACCGGAAACAAGCTTCCGAGGACCGGTTTCTGGCATTCCAGCCGTCTTCAGCCCGGCTTGCTTGAATCCAGTGGCAAAGTGAGCAAGGGACTCACGTCTGAGCATACCCTGCCACACCTATGGCGGCCAAAAGCGGTACAAAAGGGGGTGGTGATGGACGGAGCATCTGAATCAATCAAACACTCACACCCAGTCAAAAGATCTGGGTTTAATCCATCACCGTTCTTTAGCCCACTCTGCCACCCCAGTTCAGACATGGCTATATGCAAATCAGTCTGACCCTGTGCCTCATGGGAACAGTCCAGCCCGAACTGCCAAGCCATGTCTTCCCTGGACCGGAAACAAGCTTCCGAGGACCGGTTTCTGGCATTCCAGCCGGCCTCAGCCCGGCTTGCTTGAATCCAGTGGCAAAGTGAGCAAGGGACTCACGTCTGAGCATACCCTGCCACACCTATGGCGGCCAAAAGCGGTACAAAAGGGGGTGGTGATGGACGGAGCATCTGAATCAATCAAACACTCACACCCAGTCAAAAGATCTGGGTTTAATCCATCACCGTTCTTTAGCCCACTCTGCCACCCCAGTTCAGACATGGCTATATGCAAATCAGTCTGACCCTGTGCCTCATGGGAACAGTCCAGCCCGACTTGCCAAGCCATGTCTTCCCTGGACCGGAAACAAGCTTCCGAGGACCGGTTTCTGGCATTCCAGCTGTCTTCAGCCCGGCTTGCTTGAATCCAGTGGCAAAGTGAGCAAGGGACTCACGTCTGAGAATACCCTGCCACACCTATGGCGGCCAAAAGCGGTACAAAAGGGGGTGGTGATGGACGGAGCATCTGAATCAATCAAACACTCACACCCAGTCAAAAGATCTGGGTTTAATCCATCACCGTTCTTTAGCCCACTCTGCCACCCCAGTTCAGACATGGCTATATGCAAATCAGTCTGACCCTGTGCCTCATGGGAACAGTCCAGCCCGAACTGCCAAGCCATGTCTTCCCTGGACCGGAAACAAGCTTCCGAGGACCGGTTTCTGGCATTCCAGCTGTCTTCAGCCCGGCTTGCTTGAATCCAGTGGCAAAGTGAGCAAGGGACTCACGTCTGAGCATACCCTGCCACACCTATGGCGGCCAAAAGCGGTACAAAAGGGGGTGGTGATGGACGGAGCATCTGAATCAATCAAACACTCACACCCAGTCAAAAGATCTGGGTTTAATCCATCACCGTTCTTTAGCCCACTCTGCCACCCCAGTTCAGACATGGCTATATGCAAATCAGTCTGACCCTGTGCCTCATGGGAACAGTCCAGCCCGAACTGCCAAGCCATGTCTTCCCTGGACCGGAAACAAGCTTCCGAGGACCGGTTTCTGGCATTCCAGCCGTCTTCAGCCCGGCTTGCTTGAATCCAGTGGCAAAGTGAGCAAGGGACTCACGTCTGAGCATACCCTGCCACACCTATGGCAGCCAAAAGCGGTACAAAAGGGGGTGGTGATGGACGGAGCATCTGAATTCAAACACTCACACCCAGTCAAAAGATCTGGGTTTAATCCATCACCGTTCTTTAGCCCACTCTGCCACCCCAGTTCAGACATGGCTATATGCAAATCAGTCTGACCCTGTGCCTCATGGGAACAGTCCAGCCCGAACTGCCAAGCCATGTCTTCCCTGGACCGGAAACAAGCTTCCGAGGACCGGTTTCTGGCATTCCAGCCGTCTTCAGCCCGGCTTGCTTGAATCCAGTGGCAAAGTGAGCAAGGGACTCACGTCTGAGCATACCCTGCCACACCTATGGCGGCCAAAAGCGGTACAAAAGGGGGTGGTGATGGACGGAGCATCTGAATCAATCAAACACTCACACCCAGTCAAAAGATCTGGGTTTAATCCATCACCGTTCTTTAGCCCACTCTGCCACCCCAGTTCAGACATGGCTATATGCAAATCAGTCTGACCCTGTGCCTCATGGGAACAGTCCAGCCCGAACTGCCAAGCCATGTCTTCCCTGGACCGGAAACAAGCTTCCGAGGACCGGTTTCTGGCATTCCAGCCGTCTTCAGCCCGGCTTGCTTGAATCCAGTGGCAAAGTGAGCAAGGGACTCACGTCTGAGCATACCCTGCCACACCTATGGTGGCCAAAAGCGGTACAAAAGGGGGTGGTGATGGACGGAGCATCTGAATCAATCAAACACTCACACCCAGTCAAAAGATCTGGGTTTAATCCATCACCGTTCTTTAGCCCACTCTGCCACCCCAGTTCAGACATGGCTATATGCAAATCAGTCTGACCCTGTGCCTCATGGGAACAGTCCAGTCCGAACTGCCAAGCCATGTCTTCCCTGGACCGGAAACAAGCTTCCGAGGACCGGTTTCTGGCATTCCAGCCGTCTTCAGCCCGGCTTGCTTGAATCCAGTGGCAAAGTGAGCAAGGGACTCACGTCTGAGCATACCCTGCCACACCTATGGCGGCCAAAAGCGGTACAAAAGGGGGTGGTGATGGACGGAGCATCTGAATTAATCAAACACTCACACCCAGTCAAAAGATCTGGGTTTAATCCATCACCGTTCTTTAGCCCACTCTGCCACCCCAGTTCAGACATGGCTATATGCAAATCAGTCTGACCCTGTGCCTCATGGGAACAGTCCAGCCCGAACTGCCAAGCCATGTCTTCCCTGTACCGGAAACAAGCTTCCGAGGACCGGTTTCTGGCATTCCAGCCGTCTTCAGCCCGGCTTGCTTGAATCCAGTGGCAAAGTGAGCAAGGGACTCACGTCTGAGCATACCCTGCCACACCTATGGCGGCCAAAAGCGGTACAAAAGGGGGTGGTGATGGACAGAGCATCTGAATCAATCAAACACTCACACCCAGTCAAAAGATCTGGGTTTAATCCATCACCGTTCTTTAGCCCACTCTGCCACCCCAGTTCAGACATGGCTATATGCAAATCAGTCTGACCCTGTGCCTCATGGGAACAGTCCAGCCCGAACTGCCAAGCCATGTCTTCCCTGGACCGGAAACAAGCTTCCGAGGACCGGTTTCTGGCATTCCAGCCGTCTTCAGCCCGGCTTGCTTGAATCCAGTGGCAAAGTGAGCAAGGGACTCACGTCTGAGCATACCCTGCCACACCTATGGCAGCCAAAAGCGGTACAAAAGGGGGTGGTGATGGACGGAGCATCTGAATCAATCAAACACTCACACCCAGTCAAAAGATCTGGGTTTAATCCATCACCGTTCTTTAGCCCACTCTGCCACCCCAGTTCAGACATGGCTATATGCAAATCAGTCTGACCCTGTGCCTCATGGGAACAGTCCAGCCCGAACTGCCAAGCCATGTCTTCCCTGGACCGGAAACAAGCTTCCGAGGACCGGTTTCTGGCATTCCAGCCGTCTTCAGCCCGGCTTGCTTGAATCCAGTGGCAAAGTGAGCAAGGGACTCACGTCTGAGCATACCCTGCCACACCTATGGCGGCCAAAAGCGGTACAAAAGGGGGTGGTGATGGACGGAGCATCTGAATCAATCAAACACTCACACCCAGTCAAAAGATCTGGGTTTAATCCATCACCGTTCTTTAGCCCACTCTGCCACCCCAGTTCAGACATGGCTATATGCAAATCAGTCTGACCCTGTGCCTCATGGGAACAGTCCAGCCCGAACTGCCAAGCCATGTCTTCCCTGGACCGGAAACAAGCTTCCGAGGACCGGTTTCTGGCATTCCAGCCGTCTTCAGCCCGGCTTGCTTGAATCCAGTGGCAAAGTGAGCAAGGGACTCACGTCTGAGCATACCCTGCCACACCTATGGTGGCCAAAAGCGGTACAAAAGGGGGTGGTGATGGACGGAGCATCTGAATCAATCAAACACTCACACCCAGTCAAAAGATCTGGGTTTAATCCATCACCGTTCTTTAGCCCACTCTGCCACCCCAGTTCAGACATGGCTATATGCAAATCAGTCTGACCCTGTGCCTCATGGGAACAGTCCAGCCCGAACTGCCAAGCCATGTCTTCCCTGGACCGGAAACAAGCTTCCGAGGACCGGTTTCTGGCATTCCAGCCGTCTTCAGCCCGGCTTGCTTGAATCCAGTGGCAAAGTGAGCAAGGGACTCACGTCTGAGCATACCCTGCCACACCTATGGCGGCCAAAAGCGGTACAAAAGGGGGTGGTGATGGACGGAGCATCTGAATCAATCAAACACTCACACCCAGTCAAAAGATCTGGGTTTAATCCATCACCGTTCTTTAGCCCACTCTGCCACCCCAGTTCAGACATGGCTATATGCAAATCAGTTTGACCCTGTGCCTCATGGGAACAGTCCAGCCCGAACTGCCAAGCCATGTCTTCCCTGGACCGGAAACAAGCTTCCGAGGACCGGTTTCTGGCATTCCAGCCGTCTTCAGCCCGGCTTGCTTGAATCCAGTGGCAAAGTGAGCAAGGGACTCACGTCTGAGCATACCCTGCCACACCTATGGCGGCCAAAAGCGGTACAAAAGGGGGTGGTGATGGACGGAGCATCTGAATCAATCAAACACTCACACCCAGTCAAAAGATCTGGGTTTAATCCATCACCGTTCTTTAGCCCACTCTGCCACCCCAGTTCAGACATGGCTATATGCAAATCAGTCTGACCCTGTGCCTCATGGGAACAGTCCAGCCCGAACTGCCAAGCCATGTCTTCCCTGGACCGGAAACAAGCTTCCGAGGACCGGTTTCTGGCATTCCAGCCAGATACTCTGTCCATCACCACCCCCTTTTTGAAATTATTTTGGCCACCATGAGTGTGGAAGGGTATGCTCAGACATGAGTCCCTTGCTCATTGCACCATCAGGATTCAAGCAAGCCGGGCCGAAGACGGCTGTAATGCCAGAAACCGGTCCCCGGAAGCTTGTTTCCTTTCCAGTGAAGAATTGGCTTGGTAGTTTGGTCTGCCCTGTTCCCATGATGCACTGAGCCAGGGACAGACTAATTTGCATATAGCCAGGTTCTGAACTGGGATGGTGCAGTGAGCTAAAAAACGGTGATGGATCAAGCCCTGATCTGTTGACTGGGTAGGAGTGTTCTGATTAACTCAGATACTCTGTCCATCACCACCCCCTTTTTGAAATTATCAAGTACAGTGTAAGCATACTCGTCGTTTCCATGTGATGTGTACTATGTCGCCTGCCTTTCTAATCAGATTTGTACTATGGTATTTCACACAAACGATAAGTTATGGCTAGAAACAGCGGTCTAAACCTATTAACCGGGAACGTGCGGGGCATCACTAATCCCAAAAAGACTAGACAGATGTTTGCAGGGTTGGATAGACATCATATAGACATTGCACTACTGCAAGAAACTCATATAGCTCCCACTAAGTGCAGAAAGATTGGAACGAAATGGGCTGAATCCTGTTACTCCTCCACATATTCCTCTTACTCCAGGGGGGTAATGACGCTAGACAGGAAAGGAGTTAATTACAAAATCGACAGATCCATCTTAGACCCCAATGGTAGATATGTGATTGTCTCTGGGATACTACGTGGACAGCACCTAACCCTGGTAAATGTTTATGGCCCGAACACAGACTCCCCTGAATTCTTCCAGGAGCTCTGGAATCATATGTTGGAATTCGTTAACACGAACATTATCTGGGGGGGAGATTTTAACGTTGCGCTGAATGACACGCTAGATCGCTCCAAGGCCTCCATGGAACCACATAAACGGGCTAGAGGAAAGATATGGGACATAATGAATACTGCCTCCCTGCGAGATGTCTGGAGAGTTAGGAACCCGGAAGTGACTAATGCCACTCACGTAAATGTAATGTACGGTAGCTGGTCCAGTAGACTACTGGTTGGGCTCTGATAATGTATAATTGTGGACAAACACTCTCACTACATTACCTAGGACTATATCGTCCATAACCCGATCATGTTACAGTTACAGATGCCACACTACACACCTCCCCCATTTAGTTGGAGATTCAATGCTAAAGCACTTCTAGACCCCCTATATGCAGACACAATTGCTACGGCTGTCAAAGAATACTTCCAGTTTAACGTGGCGACGACTGACGACCCAGGCATACTCTGGGAGGCGTTTAAGGTGACATTACGTGGAGTTTGTATTAGCACCACAGTGGGGATGTTGAGGGATATCAGAGATCAGATAACGAAATGCGAGGCTAAAATGAGAACGCTTGAAAAGGAATATGAAAGGACGCAGAATGTTGCTACACTAGGTGACCTCAGACAGGTGTACACCGAACATCAAACGTATGCCGCTGATGAACTGAAATATGTCACTAAACGACCTCTAGCCAAGCAGTTTGGGGAGGGTGGACGGCCAGGTAGGGTGCTTACATCGAAAATCTGTGAGGGGAAGAAACCACAAACTGTAACACAAATACGTAACACCGAGGGCACACTACTGACACGACCGGAGGACATACTCCGCTGCTTTGTCGACAACTATAGCGCACTATACACATCCAGGCAAACACCGCCCCCGGAAGAAACATTCGAATATTTGCGCCACATTGCCATTGCCTGGCTCTCAGATCGGCAGCGAGAATATTTAGCGATGCCCATCACAGTAGAGGAGGTGACAGACATCATTCGGTCACTCCCCAATGGTAAGGCACCCGGCCCGACGGGTATACCTGTGAATTTTACAAGACATACGTAGACACTCTAGCACCGCATCTAGTCGCCATGTACGGTAATGCATTTGATCAAGCCACATTGCCCCCATCGCTGTGAGAAGCTGTACTGATAACACTCCTGAAGCCTAATAAAGACCCAGATCTCTGTGAATCCTACCGACCTCTATCCCTACTGAATGTGGACTCGAAAATACTGGCCAAAATTCTGGCGGTCAGGTTACAGCCACTGATGACTAAATTGATATTGCCGGACCAAGCGGGGTTCATACCCACAAGGGCAACCTCCCACAACACTAGAACATTATTTGCATTGTCCCATTATTTAACACCTGACACTAAGGCAGTGGCGGTTATGCTCGATGCCGCCAAGGCATTCGATTAGCTTGAATGGCCATATCTACTCACGATACTCCAGCGTATGGGTTTTCCCTCTCGATTCATAACATGGATTACGCTTCTTTACACTAACCCGGTAGCCAGAGTACGTGTGAATGGCTACATTTCAAGCTCCTTCCACATTGAACGAGGCACAAGGCAGGGATGCCCTCTGTCACCCTTGCTATTTGCCCTAGCGCTGGAGCCCCTTGCATGCATTATTAGACAGTCACATAATCATTCAGCACTACACTTCCCAAGTCGGCCATTGCATATATCCATGTATGCAGATGACATGCTTTTATATATTAGAGACCCCGACCAGAATATGAACCCGGTACTACGCGAATACATCAAATTCGGCAGACACTCTGGCCTACAGATCAACTGGGATAAATCATCCATAATCCCACTCACTGACACCACGTCACAACACGTAACAGATTTTCCGCTGGATTGGCAAACTGACCCAATCAGATATTTGGGGATATGGTACAGCAGAGACCCTGAGGAGATTATCCGCACTAACTATGGTAGAGTCCTAGATAAGTTGACAGAGAAAATCGACAGGTGGATACAACTACCGCTATCATTGGTAGATCGTATTGCCATAGTTAAAATGAATATCCTACCCAAACTCTTATATCTATTTAACAATATACCGATTACGCCCCCGAAAACAGTGTTCAAAAACATAACCATGCTGGTTCTAAAACTCATATGGGCTGGTAAACAAGCACGCATAGACTTGCAAACGTTGACTTTACCCTATGAAAAAGGTGGCTTTTGTGTACCAGACTTTTATTTATACTATCTCTGTGCCCAGGCACAGTATGCTACATACTGGTACCATGCTGTTCCCTATTTAACACATACAGCGGTTGAGGAAGGGGACGCCTTTCCAATACCACTGACAGCGATGATCACAAACAAACGCCCACCACTACACGCTGCAGATATTAACACGATTGACACGACTGCGGCCGCTTGGAGATCGCTAGGCCGGTTGACGCACAAAACACCGCTTTATGCACCAGCATTGCCACTACACCATCATCCCCAGATCTCGGTTACCAGTGAGCAAGTAGGTATGGGACTCCTAAAACAGGCTGGCATGGACACATTTGGAGACCTCTACTGTGATGGCGTATTCAGACACATAGACGACTTATCTTACATTAGCAATGAAACTACGCTGTTCCGTTTCACATACTATAGATTACAAAGAGCCGTCCGTGATCTTTACCCGAACTATCCGACAGAACCCCCCTGCTTGGAAACACTACAGTGCATCATCACCTCCTCCAACTCAACACACCTAGTTTCACGATTGTACAAAACAGCTCAAAGCGAGATCCCATTCACTTCCACTAAAGCGTGGACGCGCTGGAATGAGGCATTGCCAGACCCACTATCTGAAAAAGAATGGTACACCGCATGCGCACTGATTAGGTTACTTACCTCGAATGGGAATTTGCGCATCCTCCATCTAAAGTATCTACATCAATCATACCACACCCCGTCACGTCTCCATAAATTTGGGTTACGAGAAGATGCTAGATGTAAACGATGTGGGGAACAAGAGGCAGATTTTGTGCATTTGGCGTGGTCCTGCCCGAAAATACAAGACTACTGGAGGAAGTAACCACAATGCTTCAGAAAATGGTGGGGGTAGAGATTGAATGCTCTGTAAAGGTGTGCATATTGGGTCTTCTTCCCATAGTCAAAGCCGGGAAACGTACGTTCTATGCGGTCACCCTGTTGTTAGCCAAAAGGCAAATATCTCAATGTTGGGGAGGCACGAAAGTGCCGGGCACGAAACAATGGCTGCAAGACTTAGCGCATTGCAGAGCTCAACTGCTGACATACGAGGAGGAATTACCGACTAGATCTCGGCCAAAAGACTATTGGACTCATTTAACAGCATATCTGCAGAATGTTGATGCCTCTGACACATTGTGAATGCTACTTACAACTTGCTTAAATTTGAATAGGTGGAACCCATGACACATGTGCACTAACGTACTGCTAGCATATAAACTGTAATGACTATAACAATGATCTTTCAGTATCATACGTGTTGGGATGCTGAATGCGGAAATGTACTGGTATTTGTTGTATTGCCATTCACAAATGGTTGTACTTGTTTTTGTTTCTGAAAGTCAATAAACAGAATTTTAAAAAAAAGAAGGAGGGGGGCAGGAGCAGCAAGCTTGGGTGGGGGAAGCACAAAGCCAGACCAGGCCCTGCATCCAACCCCCCCAACCGTGCATTGCGATAGGCATTTTACTTAACATTAAAAAATCATATTCACTGAAAAAATAAACGTTACAGGGATGTTATAGTTAGGAAATAGAATTTAAAAAAACCTTAGAAAGCCACAAAAACAAAGGTTACAGGGACGTTATAGTTAGGTTCAGATTTTACACACACAAAAGCATAGAACTTCAGCTGTTATAGTTAAAGTAGTTTCAAGTAACCATAACTCATGCCCTTGGGTAATATATAACTTACACCCATGCCATGCACTGCTAATTACCCACGATATTACATCACTCATGACATTTGCAGTAAAATCACTGAAGAGAAAACTGTGCATGGCGAGGGCTCGAGTTATATTTACCTTACGGCACAAGTTATGGTTATGGTTATAGTTACTTGAAATAACTCAATCTATAACAGCTAAATTTCCATGATTTTGTGCATGTAAAATCAGAGCCTAACTAAGTTAGCTGAGCTCTTCCTATGGAAACTACGTCCTAACTATAACTACCTACTGGCGGTCATATAAATCATACTTATAAAAAACTCACACGTTTGTAGTAAAGGCATAGTTGTGGTAAAGACATGTGTGGTAATGGCATGATTGGTTCCATCATACAAAACAATTTATGTTAAAAACAACAGCCAGCTAGCAAAGCAGTATCCTGCATCAAACCTAATATTGTTTAAGATGCCCTTGTGTTTGGTGCTTGTTCCAATGCATTTTTTCAGGACGTCTTGTTTTCCATCTTTGAGTCGCTGGTGGTATTTGTTTAGGCCGGACTTGAAAGTGGTTCAGTATGTGGTGTCCCCCGATGCACCATCTTCTCTCCAGTAGTTTACAGATGCGTTTTATTGTCTTGAGTTCCGGCGTGTACCAGCTGGCTTATTTGGTGGCTCTGCGGGTCCTGGCTTGTTTTGTTGGGGAGACTTGGTCAGTGGCATCGGTGATCCAGGTGGTGAAGCTCTGGACTGATTGTTCCAGGTTGATTGTGCAATCAAGCTCGGTGATGTTGAGGGCTTCCATCCATTGAGTCTGTGTAACTTTGTTTTACAGCTGTGGGAGATGGTGTTGGGGGTGCTGGAAATGGGGTATGATTATCCTGCAATGGTGATATGGACTCTGTCACTGGCCATGAAAATCGGGTCTATGTGTGTCCTGCTCTGTGTGTGGGGTTCGTTACCAGATGGGTCAGGCCTCTGTTGCTTATGCTTTCAAGGAGGTTGGCTGAATTAGTGTCCGTGGGCTGGTCCAGGTGGAATTTGAGGTCTTGGAGGAAGATGTAGAGCTTGGGTGCGACAAAGTTGGTGAGGGCATCACAGTAACATGTGCATTGTTCTGGGGGTCTGTAGGCGAGAATGCCACTGATGGATGTGCTCTGGTAGTGTGGATTTGGAAAATGAGGTGTTCCATGGTCAGGGTGACGCTGTCCTTGGTGGTGGTACATCAGATTGTTTCTTTGTGGACGATCGTGCTTACTTGCCGTGTTTGATCGTGCAGTTTCAGTGTGCCATCTTGTAGCTGTTGGGCGTTGTGGTGGTGATGTTGGGGGTTAAGAAGGAGGGGTTGATCCAGGTTTCTGTGATGACAATCACATCAGGGGCGAGAGTGGTGATGCACGTTTGCAGAGAGAGCCCCGGGCGTTGAGCAGGAGGCATTGGAGGGGTTCCGGGGATGGTTGCCGTCAGCAACGTAGGCGTCTGTGAAGGCGGTAAGTCCTGAGTTGCAGATGAAGAGACAGTGGTGGCGAATGAATGGCCCTGCCATTTCGCGAGGAAAAGCGAGGCAGCAGTTGTTGCGATGCCCGGGTCTAGGGCTTGGAGTTCTACAGAGGAGTACCTGGGGTTGGTCAGACGGGCAGAGTTCCTGGCGCTGGGCGCAGTCCAGGCGCAGCACCTGCAAATTGATCTTTTCACCGATATCAATATTATTCTGCAGCTCTTTGCTTCCAAAATAATACATACTTGTTTCCATGGTATTTATTAGTAATGCTTTACATTGGCATTCAACATTTTTGTAAAGCCAGACTTACTAGCATCGGCAATGCTTGTTTTTACTGTTGAGTTCCATGATATTTCCACAAGCATTGCCTGCAGCATACACAAATGCATGCAATCTCCCATACCTTGCATGATACCCTTAGTTCTAAACTGGCCTAATTTGCAAATGTATAATATATGCCAAGTTCCATGCCTGTCCTGGTCACTGCAAATTGTGGGACAGTTTTAATATATATTTCCAAAAATACAATCCACACCAAATTTATAGATACTCCTAAAAATCGAGCTTATTCCATTGCATGCATTAAACGATATATATTTCATGAAGTGATGATTGATAATGTTATTATTATTGTCTGTCAACTGTATGTGTTATGAAGCACTGAATTAGGTGAAACTATACTAAGCGCCATTCAGAGTAAGCGCTATTGGCGAGCTATTTGTACCATCTTGATAGCTAGGTTCCCCCTCCTCCTTTCTTCCTCTCTTCCTATCCTTATTGATTGCTGGATTGTGTCACTAGATGTGATATATAGTAGTTGTACGAGCACTATGCAGACTGCAGATTCTTAGGAGGAGAGAAGTTATGTTAGCCAAACTCACCATACCAGTAATGTAATGTCCATTATTTGGGTATTATTTCTCGAATGCAGATGTTATGATGCCTTGTCAATCTTCTTTCCTAATTTCATTATTAATCAGCTCCGCCAATCGATGTATATGGATACATTTACTGCCTGCAGGATTGTACCGTAAGTGCAACTACATATGTACGATTTGATTTTCCCTTTCTCCCTATTTTGTATTTTTTTTGTATGTTTCCTTTTGTTACGTCAAATCAATAAAAGATATAGCACACAAAAAAAAATACTGAAAAAGCCTGCAGCAGAGATAACAAGCATTGGAAATGCAATAGGTCTCGCATTAGAAAAGTTGGAGCTATTGGTCTTGTAAATGATTTTTTTTTATTTATGTGTTGTTTTTGAAAATAGCTAAATTAATTGCTTTGTCATTTACAATGCCAATAGTTATAACTTTTGCAAATGTGACACCTATAGCATTTGTAATGCAACATGTTTTGTATTTACGTGACTTAGATGTATTGATATTACAAATAACAATGGCTTTTAATTTTTGTAAATAATTAATACTTAAATAATGTATTTAATTTATAATGGCAATAGCTTAAAAGTTTGTAAATAACTTTTGTGAAGATTATGTTCAGTGTATTTTATTGTGACAAAAATCCAAGAACATTGCATTTGCACCTACACACACAGAGCCACACACATATAGATGTGGTGGTGGTGGATCTGGGGGATATGGTGGTGGTGGATGTGGTGGTGGTGGTGATGGTGGATGTGGTGGTGGATGTGGTGGTGATGTGGTGGATGTGGTGGTTGTGGATGTGGTGAAAGTGGTGGTGGATGTGGTGGTGGAAGTGCTGGTGGTGGGTGTGGTGGATGTGGTGGTGGTGGATGCGGTGGTGGATGAGGTGGCGGATGTGCTGGTGGATGTGGTGGATGCGGTGGTGGATGTGGTGGTGGTGGTGGATGCGGTGGTGGATGCGGTGGTGGATGTGGTGGTGGATGTGGTGGTGGATGTGGATGCGGTGGTGGATGCGGTGGTGGATGTGGTGGTGGATGTGGCACGGTGGATGTGGTGGTGGTGGATGCGGTGGTGGATGAGGTGGCGGATGTGCTGCTGGATGTGGTGGTGGTGGATGTGGTGGTGGTGGTGGATGCGGTGGTGGATGCGGTGGTGGATGTGGTGGTGGATGTGGATGCGGTGGATGTGGTGGTGGTGGTGGATGTGGTGGTGGTGGATGTGGTGGTGGATGTGGCGGTGGTGGATGTGGTGGTGGTGGATGTGGTGGATGTGGCGGTGGTGGATGTGGTGGTGGTGGATGTGGTGGTGGATGCGGTGGTGGATGTGGCGGTGGATATCATGGTGGATGTGGATGTGATGGTGGATGTGGTGGTGGTGGATGCGGTGGTGAAGTGGTGTTGGATGTGGTGGTGATGGTGGATGTGGTGGTGGTGTTGGATGTGGTGGTGGTGGATGTGGTGGTGGTGGATGTGGCGGTGGTGGATGTGGTGGTGGTGGATGTGGTGGATGTGGCGGTGGTGGATGTGGTGGTGGATGCGGTGGTGGTGGATGCGGTGGTGGTGGTGGATGTGGTGGATGTGGTGGTGGGGAGAGAGTGGGCAGGGCTTCAAGTCCATACTCCAATACAGCACACCTTGCATAGCAGTGCATGGGCTGACCAGGCTCGACCTATTAAATGAAATTAGAAGAGAGAAGTACGTTGGGAGTAGATAACAAAGGAGTAAAGGGAAGAAAAGTCGGGAGAAAGAATGAGTTACGGAGAAGGAGGGCAACATAATGATTTAAAATTAAAAGTACGGAGGATATGGAATGTGGAGTTGACAGCTGGCAGGAACGAGAGGAAAGTGAGAAATGTCTCTTTCTTTATAAATAACTTTTCGAGCTGTGGATAGAAGCATCACAGAATTTGAGTGAACGCGAACGTTGTCTATTTTTTCAGCTCTTAGAGCGTGCACTCTTTCTCGACATTAAAGCCTTGCGGACCCTAGTGAGAGTGACTTGTTTTGAGTTTCATTCAAAGCCACTTTGCCGCTGTCTGCATTGGCTTCACAGTACATACAGCTCAACTTTAACAACTCTGGCTAGTCCCCCAAAAATACGGCTGGTGTGCTGAAGAGTGAAGAAGGTGACGTTGTTCGTGTGCCAGCAGGAGAGGTCCGCAGTTGTGCGTCTCCTCCCTCATCATCTGGCTCCTGGAGGAGGGTTAGCGGCTCTCGTGATGTCCTCGGGCAAAGGGAGGAGGGTGGGAAGAAGCCGGGGGGAAGGAAGGAAGGGGGAGGAGAGGCGGGATGTATTTTCAAGCTTTAAACAAGGGGCGGAGCGAGGGGGAGGTGTGCTGGGAGAGAGAGTGGGGAGGGGAAGAGCTGCTGGCGGAGCATCCTTGTTATGGGCGATGTGTTGCTGTAAAGTGGATTATAGGCTGATCGACTAAGAGTCGGCAGGCTGGGGAACAGATGCTGCTGGGGAACGGATGAGGGGAGGTGCTGGCGGCTGGGGAGGCAGGGGGCGGAGCGGGAAGAGCTGCAGAACAAAATAGTGTGTAACTTTCTTTCTTTACCGAGCAGTTTATGCAATCTCTACAAGTTGCGCTATAAGAATCTGGGAAATTTTCCGCATGTCCAGCTGATGCCTGAATTCCGTGCTGTATGCTAGAGTGCTGGGGGGGAGGTGGCAGAGCGGGAAGAGCGTCGTGAGGGGAGAGAGAGTGGGGAGAGGGCGGAGCAGGAAGAGCTGCTTTCGGCAGGCTGTGTCAGTGTGGAATGCTGGCGGCTGGGGAGGCAGGGGGCGGAGCGAGGGGGAGGTGTGCTGGGAGAGAGAGTGGGGAGGGGAAGAGCTGCTGGCGGAGCATCCTTGTTATGGGCGCCCTCGGAAACATGCCCTGTTCTGTGAGAGGAATCGGTGTGGAGAGCAGAGGCTTCCGCCAACAGATGGGTAGGAGAGACTGAAAGCTATCGGGCAGGGGCTGTGCTGGAGGCGACTTGCAACCAAAGAAGCCGCACTGTAAGCGGTGATGCATAGGTGTATGACACAAGAGGCAAGCTGCGTCTTGAGCCTCCTTCCGCTCGAGGCAGAACAGACAGTTTCACGGAAGACAAGCAGTAAAGTGGATTATAGGCTGATCGACTAAGAGTCGGCAGGCTGGGGAACAGATGCTGCTGGGGAACGGATGAGGGGAGGTGCTGGCGGCTGGGGAGGCAGGGGGCGGAGAGCAAGGGGCGGAGCGGGAAGAGCTGCAGAACAAAATAGTGTGTAACTTTCTTTCTTTAGCGAGCAGTTTATGCAATCTCTACAAGTTGCGCTATAAGAATCTGGGGAATTTTCCGCATGTCCAGCTGATGCCTGAATTCCGTGCTGTATGCTGGAGGGGGAGGTGTGCTGGGAGAGAGAGTGGGGAGGGGGCGGAGCGGGAGGAGCGTCGTGAGGGGAGAGAGAGTGGGGAGAGGGCGGAGCAGGAAGAGCTGCTCTCGGCAGGCTGGGGAACAGATGCTGCTGGGGAACTGATATGGGGAGGTGCCCTGAAGAAATGCGACACGGCAGGCAGGGGAGGGGGCGGAGCGGGGGTGTGGGAGGAGTGCGGCTGAGGGAAAAGACATGCAAGGCAGGCGGCTGGGGGCATGTGCACGCGCTTTTAATGTCAATGCGCATGCGCATTGAGCTTGAATTTCACGGGCACTGCAAGGAATCGCCATCGATTCCTTGCAAGTTGGTTAAAGTCTGTTTAAGCCCCCATAGTCTCGCAAGCTCAATGCGCATGCGCATTGACAGGCGAGACCTAAAAAGGGCAGAAGACAGACTCTAAGACTAATGGTATCTATGAAGCAAACAGGAGCTTCCGGATACTCTGTTTCCAAAATTTCCATTTCCTAGCAGGAACAAAAAGAGGAACCGATTTAGGAAATCGCAAAATTGTGATTTTCTAAGTTGCAACTTCTTGGTTGCGACTCCTTAGGAATCGCTATTAGAAAATTGCAATTCATGTAAATTTCCAATTTGCGAAATTTTTACATATGGGCTCTTGCAACTCCACTGTATTCCACTCCACTCTACGCCATTCAACTGTACGTCACTCTCCGCTATTTGACTCTACACCACTCTACACCACTCAGATCTATGCGATTATACTCTATGCCACTCTACTCTACACCACTGACCTTTATGCCACTCCACTCTAAGCCACTCCACTCTGCACCAGTCTACAGTACGCTATTCCTCTTTTTGCCAGTCCACTCTATGCCACTCTGTGTATGCTATTCCACTCCATGCCACTTCACTCTATGCCACTCCACTGTACATCACTCCACTCTATATCACTACACACTACATCACTAAACTCTGCACCACTCCCATCTACGCTATTCCACTTTACACTATTCGACTCTACACCACTGTATGCCACTCCATTGTACCATATTCCACTCTATACCACTTCACTCTATGTCAATACAATCTATGCCATTCCTCTCTTTGCCACTCCACTCTCTGCCACTTAACTTACTACCACCATACTGTATGCCACTCCGCTCTACACCACTGCACTGCACGCTATTCAATGTATGCAACTCCACTCTACACTATTCCACTCCACTCTATTTCACTCTCCGCTACTTAATTCTACACCACTCTACTGTACGATATTCTACTGTACGTCACTCCACTTTACACCACTCTGCTATATGCCAGCCCACTCTACACATCTCTACTCTAAGCAAATCCACTCTACTGTGTGCTATTATATTGAATGCCACTCTGCTCTGTGTAATTCTATGCCATTCCACTCTATGCTAATCCACTGTATGCCACTTGACTCTACACAACTCTACACCCCTTCAGTGTACTCTTTTCCACTGTACGGCACTCCACTCTATGCTATTACACTCTACGCCAATTACCTGTATGGCATTCCAGTCTTTGCTACTTCACTCTACGCCACTTATTTTTTAATTTATTTTAGGAGTTTTATATTGCGCTTGCTGGACCCAAGGGTATCAGAGCGCTTCACAACAAGTAACTTATGTGCAAATGGGTAGTACAGAGAATAAAGGGGAACATAGCGAAATAGCCATATATGTAGTAGCAGGTACCTGCGCATGGAGACAAGTAATACATTATACGTTCCTTTACAGAGACATAGAGCAACTGTCACCATACCGCTGACGTAATGCACAGGAAGATAAAAGCCTAGTTTCAGCGAGGGTGACTTAGTAATGTAACCTGGTAAACCACAGTCTTTGGGACGAGAGTCTTGAGGGTTTCTTGACACCACAGTACAAGTCTCTGGGAGGTTTTCGAGATCGGACTCGGTGACGTTGGTCACCTAGTTGGAGTTGGCGGGGATGCCGGTTAAGGTACTTCCTGGTCTCCTATCTGCTCGCTTGAGAACAATCCAGAAAGAGGATATTGAGCAGGCTTTTGAATTTTGGAAACAAGGGAATTGTTCTGATGTGAGGGGGGATGGAGTTGCAGATTTTGGGAGCTTTTCCAGCAAATGATCTGGTCGCCGTTTTTTGTTTGCGAGTTTTTAGCGGGATGAGTAGAAGAGTATTGGTGCTTCTGAGGTTCCTGGACTGGCCGGCTCTTTTGAGTTTGGCGGCTAGGTATTCTGGTTTGCCTTTGTGGAGGGCTTTGTGCGTGAGGCAGGCAGTTCTGAAGCTGGCTCGTAAGTCAATTGGGAGCCATTTGAGTTCTCTGAGTGCAGGGAAGATGTGTTCAAATTTTTTAGTTCCGGTGACCAATCTGGCTGCTGCATTGAAGGTTGTTTTCAAGGGGACGAGGTGGGATTTTGCAGTGCCAGTCGGGGCTGCGATCCCGTAGTCGATTCCGGCGAGCACCAGTTCTTGGGTGGCTTGTTTAAGGTCCTTGGGAGAGAGGAAGGGTTTTATTTTGTATAATAGTTTTAAGTTGAGAAATTCATTTTGGCGGATCTAGAAATGTGATTGTTTCATGTCCAGTTTTGGGTCAAGGGTGATACCTAGAGATTTTACCGAGTCCGCCAGTGAGATGTTGCCATTAAGGACGTCGATAGCTTTGAGCCATTTTGCAATTTGGGGGTTTTCATCTTTGTTGGAGATGAGGAGTATTTCCGTTTTCTCTTGATTGAGTTTCAGGTGGTTACTTGAGAGCCACTGTTGTACCTCTCTGAGCGTGGCGTTGAGTCTCTGGAGGTCCTCAATGGAGGTGGTTTCTAGATATAACTGTGTGTCATCAGAAGGGGTGGGCGGAATTTGCGTAATCGCGTTACGCAAATCTCCACAAAACTGTAAAAAATCTCAGCAAACACACAGGATTTCCGCGAACATGCGGATTTGCTTGTTCGCGATGCTTACACATCTTTCCATGATTTTGGACAGAAGAGGCAAATTCGGGACTGGTCTGAAGTTGTTCAGATCCTCGTATCTAATCCTGGCTTTTTCAGCAGAGGTGTGACTTGACCAACTTTGAGGCAATCTGGTACGACCCCTGATCTCAGTGAGCTGTTAATGATCTTGCACCAAATTGGAGCTAGGACGAGTTTCAAGTCTTTGGTTAGTTGAAGGGGTAGGTGATCAAGGGCGTGGGATGAAGGTTTTGCGTTGGAAATTAGTTTAACTAGCTCTTCTTCTTGAATGGGAGTGAAAGAAGAACAGTGTTTGGGGGGATTCAAGGAAGTGCTGTCGAAGGTTCCGGCTGCCTTGATCTCGGTGGGGGGAGTGAGGTTGGAGCCAAGAGAGAGATCGATCATTGCGATTTTGTCGTTGAAAAAAGTGGCGAAGTTGTCACATCATTCTTTGGATGCCTGAATTGAGGAGGCCATTGGTTTAGAGGTTTGTTTCCTGATGATATTGAAAAGCTCTTTGGGTCTGTTTTTAGTGTTGTCCAGCGCCGAGCAGAAGAAAGAAGTGTTTTTGTTCTTTATATGTTTTTTGTAGTTCTTGCGGGCAGTTTGGAGTTGCTCGCGGTGCAGGGTGGTGGGATTGTTCCTCCAGATTCTTTCTGAGGCTCTAAGATGTCTTCTTTCTTTATTGATGTCAGTGGTTAACCATGATCTGGATGGAATGCTTCTGGGCTTTTTTAGTTTAAGATGGGCAAGTTGATCCATGGTGCGCGTCATGTTAGAGTTGTAGAGAGAGGTGAGTTCGCTGGTTGGGAGGTGGTCAGTGGTGCTCGGGATAAGTGAGCTTATTCTTTCTTCTAGATCAGTTTGTGGGATCTGAGCTGTGTTCCTTATCCATTTGGGAGGGGCCTTCAAGGGAGGTTGAGTCTGGACCTCTCGGTTGATTTGAAAAAGGATGATGTGGTGATCGGACCAGTCTACGGGAAGGATGTCGTTGATGGTGATTGCATTGCTTTCGGCAATGATAGCGTCCAGGGTTGCTCCTCTGTGATGAGTTTCTTCTGAGCAGTGTTGGGTCAGGTTGTTTTCTAGTAGGAGGTTGTTTAGGTTTGAATGAGTGGGTTATTTGTTTCATTCCATCTTATATTAAGGTCGCCAAGAATGATATTGTTTGAGTTTCCAAGAGAGCATGGGGCAATCAAGTCAGAAAGGTGTTCTCCGGATTCGGTGGAGTTACCAGGGGGGTGGTACAGGAGGTGGCTTAGATATGGCCTGTTCTCATTTGTCTTGATCTTGACAGAGAGACATTCAAAGGAGTTATAGAGGCAAGAGGCGGTTTCCGAGATGGAGATGTTATTCTTGTGAATGCTTGCTAGGCCCCCTCCTCTTTGAGCTATCTTGTCTTTGTTGATCAATGTGAATCCAGGCGGTACCAACCTGTCCATGATGGAGTAGGAGAGATTGTTGAGCCATGTCTCCGTGATGAATGCTATATCTCCGCTAGCTCCGTTGCATGTTTGGAGACCAATCTGCAATTTAGGAGCAAGCAGTTGATGGAGGATCCTTCGCTGCTCAGAGTCTTGGTAGATGGGTCCCTGGGTAAAGCAGTTAGATGCTCTGGGGGTCTAAGGGCCCTCGGTGGAAGGAGTTCTCTTCCGACTCCCGTAATTACTTGTATCATAGATTTGGGAGAGGGATAGGGGGAGTGTCGTAAGTAGAGGCTAAATGTTCCGCTTCTTGGGGGGAGAGGGCGGCTTTTGTTCTTCTGGGTCTCCCAGAGTGTATCTCCTTCCCCCTTCTGATGGTTGATGGCTGTGACCTGATCGGGACCGAGGGCTCGTTAGGGTTGGGAGGTATTAGGCGGAGAGGTCGGGGACTGGGTGGGGTTTTTTATTGTGACCAGATTAGATAAGGTTTCGTTCAGGCCTCGGATCAGGATTGCCAGCTGAGTTTCCAGGAGGTTGAGGCGGTGGGTTGTGGAATCCTCGGTGGGAGAAGGGGTGTCTGGGGCAGCATTGCTCGGGGGGAGGAGGGTGGGTCCCAGTCAGGATGACTGTTGGGGAAGGGGCTACCAGGTTTGTCTCTGGCGGGGTCCTAGGAAGGAGGAGTAGTGGCTCGGACCGAGGTTTAGGTCTTGTGTGGTCTGAAGGTTGGGAAGGGCTGGGGGGAAGCTGAGCTTGGGGATAGTGTTCGCTCCTGGATGACTGGTTAGGATGAGAGAGGAAGCAGGGGTGGAAGGCTCTACCGTTGTGGGGGGGGGCTCGTTATTTGGAGGTGTGGAGTTGCGGGGGTGACTCGCGGGGGGTTGGGTAGGGTTCTCAAAGAGGACGCATGAAGGGTCTGGTGCCTTACCTGAGGAGGAAGGATCACTGGGGGGCAGTGAGGTGTCTGGCCAGTTCGCATCGTGGGCAAGGGTGCCTTTTTTAGTGAGAGGAAGAGGGAGTCGAAGACCCCGAGGTTATCATTATTAGCCTGTATCAGGACAGTGCCATTTGAGTAGATGGTTATGGAGGTGTTACTGCTTAGTGTCAGGTGCCTTGGGAGCGAGGTTGTTAGTTTGCTGCTATGGGATGTGATGGTAGCTTTGGAGATGTGAAAGTGTGAATTGAAGATGGAGAACCAGTTGTCAGGTCTTTGGGTGTGGAAGATGAGATCCGTTATTAACTGTCCTTTGGAGGAGCAATTGAAGGTATCTACGAATAGTGTTTCGGGGTGCTGTCTGATCAGTGTATGTTTGAAGAGTTTCTTCTCTTTCCTTGAGAGGTTGGGAGGGAAAGTAATCGCGAAGGAGTTCAGCCCAAAGGGTTTTAGGTAATTTAGTGGCCGGTGAGTGCCAGCCATAGGCGTGGTCGGAGGCATTTTATCTGGGTGGGTGAAGGAAGGGTCTAGTGTTGCGCGTGCGGGAGGTGGGGGGCTACTTTAGGATCCGGTTAGAGAGTCTATGATAAGTTGGGTTCTATGGGGGAGGCCCTGAAACGCAGAGGGTATTCTCTCTGGGTGACGGGGATGCCTGTGCAGAGATGAGACGGTGATCCTGAGATTGGGGACTGGGTGGGCAATTGGTGGACGGGCGTCTGGAGGCTACCTACACCGTCATGGGAGACCCTGGGCATGTTAGAAGGGCAGAGGACCGAAACCCTCTTGTGGTTTAACCTAGTCCTAGCAGGCCACTTAGGGGACTTGCGCCAAGAGGCTGCTCGAACCAACCTGTGAGTTATGGTTGCGATGTCCGGAGGGTTGAGGGAGCTTTGGATCGGGACCATCAATCGCCAGTCTTAGTTTAGTTTAGGCGAGATCTTCTTGGCTCCCTGTGGGAAGTCAGAAAAGCTTGGTACAATCCACGCAGGACGGCCATCAAATTGTGTCAGGTGCTTTAGTGACCTCGAGATGGCCTTTGCCGGGTCGCTTCAGGCCTGTGATCCTGTGCACTGGGGAGCGGGCGTAGTTGACTTGGGGGGCCAGGAGGCTGTCTTACTGAAGGGAGCTTTATTTAATACTTTTTTTCTTTGAGATTGTCTCGAGTGATAGGGAGAGTGGCGGTGGGTCGTGCTATGTTGCGTCTCGGGGCTCATCTCCTGTCTGGGGACGGCCTGTTAGTTGTCGGGGGTAAAGCAGGTCCAGCTTTACTGTAGTAGGGTGCATCCAGGCCTCGTGGGGTCTTCATGAGGCCTTAGTGAAGAGCTTTCGAAGGAGGCCATTGCAGGGTCAGGCACAGAGAACTCTTCATGAGTTGAGTCCTGGGGCTCCGCTCCTGCCTCGGGTTACCCTGGTTCTTGTCGAAGGTCGGCAAAGCCCTGCTGGCTGTGCTCGGGAGGAGCTGGGTTTCGGGAGGTTCCTCGTGAAGCCTTATTGCTGGCTGGTTTCTCTGGATTGCCTGTGACTGTCCGCCATTACTCAATTGTGGCGGCCATTGGAGAGTCAGGCAGCGATCGCTCTACTTGAGCTGGGTCCCGAGGTTCCGGTTCCGTCTCGGGATGTTCTGGCTGTCGTCGGGGGTCGGAAAGCCTCTTTTAGCTGAGGACCGGGGATTAGGGCGTCCAAAAAGGCCTTGTGTGGTTTTAATATTGATTGGATTCACTGTTGCATCTGAGACTGGCTGCCATTGCTCAGTCAGGCGCAGTTGATTTGGGGCGATAGTTCTCCCGAGGCTCCACTTCCTCCTCGGGACATCATGGCTGTCGTCGGGGTCGGAAATGTCCCGTATAGATGCAGACCGGAGGCTCAGGGCATCCAGGGGGGCCTTGTGAAGTTTTAGAGCAGTATGATTTTACTGTTGTGTCTGTGGCTTGCAGCCATTGCTCAGTCAGGCGCCCTTGTTGTGTGGTGGTAGCTCTTGTTGTGCTCGGTCCTGAGGCTCCTTTCCCGCCTCAGGACGTCCTGGTTGTCGTCGGGTGCTGGAGATGCCCCGTTCACCTGAATACCAGAGGATCAGGGCATCCAGGGGGGCCTCGCGTGGTTATTGGAGTGTTTAGATTATCTGATGTGTCCCTGCCTGGCGGCCATTGTTGAGTCAGGCGCAGTTGATTCGGAGCAGCTGAGCGTCGGAGCTCTAATCATGCATTCTGGGCCACAACGTCGTGATGATCCGGCTATGGTAGACCTCGCCGTTCGGCCCTTGGCACTCGTTGGGTCAAGAACAGGGGTCCCACGGGAAGCTTCGCTGGCGGAGGAGTTCAGAGGATGGAAATCCAATGCATGGATCCCACTCGCCTCTGCAGCAGCATCTCGGATCCGAGCTCCTCGTCAGGAGTTGGCCCAGTGCGCAGGTAAGTCACACCTTTCTTGCGGGGGGTTGAGGGCTTGATTCGATCTTGGTTCAGGCAGGATTTGCACAGCTAGTGATCCTGTCCCGGCACCGACACCAGGAGCTCAGTCCTGCAGCTCCGCCCACACTCCGTTATTGTACTCTAAGGCACTCCACTCTACGCCACTCCTCTCTACACCACTCAGCCCTATGCCACTCCATGCTATGTCAATCTACTCTACGTTATTCCACTTTATGCCACTCCACTCAATGCCACTCCAATCTAACCTATTCCACTCTGTGCTATTGTACTCTATACCACTCTACTCTACACCAATCTATTGTAAACGACTACACTCTGCACTATTCCACTCTATACGTTTCCACTCTACACCCCTCGCACTGATGGCTATTGTACTCTATGCCACTCCAGTTTACGCCACTCTACTACACACCACCCTACTCGACTCAGCTTCACTCTATGCCACTCCAATGTACCCAATTCCACTCTATGCCATTCGACTGTACACTACTGTATGCAACTCCACTGTACGGTATTCAACATTCACCACTCCACTGTACACCACTCCACTCCCCTCCCCTCAATTCTATGTCACTCCACTCTACTCCACTCAACTTTATGCCACTCCACTCGATGCTATCCCACTCTACTCCATTGTATGCTATGCCTCCCCACTCTGCACTACTCCTTTATATGTCACTTGACTTAACACCACGCTGGGTCACTCCCCTATATGCTATTTTACTCTACGTCACTCCACTCTACGCAACTCCACTGTATGCCATTCCACTCTATGCTGTTACCTTCTGTGACACTAAACTTATAGCCACTCAAATCCTCTCCACTCTATGATATTTCCCTTTACGCCACTCTACTCTATGCCACTCCACTTTTCATCACTCCATTGTACACCACTCTACTCTACGCCACTTCACCCTATGCCATTCCACATTACACCACCCCACTTTGAAGTACTCCATTGTACGCCACTTCACTGTAAGCCTCTTCTCTCTACACCACTCCACTCAACAATATTCCACTGTATGCCACTTCACTCTAAGCCACACTACGCCACTCCACTCTACGCTATTCAATTCTACACCACTCCACTGTATCTCACTCCACTCTTCTCCACTATATGACACTACCATGTACAACACTGTGCTCCACAGTACTCAATGACACTCAGCTTAGCAACACCCCAATCGCCGACAGTGCACTGTACACTGTACGATTTGAAACAATGCAGGCGAAGGGGCAGACACCGGCACCCTGGATCAGGGCAGAATGACGAGGATATCGAGAGTGGGGGTGGGCGATCCCCCAGCAGCCCGACGCAAGACCTGCGGCCAGATAAGTGAAATTGGGACTCTATAAGTTTTGTTGGGTTGCGGTTTGTCCCCTGATGAGCATCTTCGGAGGGATGAGCTGCCTGGGGCCTGGGATTGGGTGGAGTGACTCTTTCCAGCCAGGGGGGGTGGTGCCCTGCCTTTGACTTGGCCGCCGCATGGCCCACACACCTTGCTGGTACTGTTTTTGACAGAGTGTTTGGACTGGCCGTATGGCTCGCATATGGAACTATATCAAATCAGAAGGAGGGGGGAAAAGGAAGGAGTTGTGATCCGTTCAGCTTCCTTATTTGTATCATCAAAAAATCAATGGGGGAATGGATCACTTGTCCTGAGTAACCAGGGTTTATTAGTTTTCATTTTATGTACCGATAAAAAACCCTCATTCACGTACCGAGGCTCAGGTGGCGGTATATCTTGATTCTCCACCTCTCTCTTAGCAACGTGACAGCATCATCATCGGGTTAGTCCTCATGCTTCCTCCACCCGGAGGTAAACCACTGGTTAGTCCAGTAGTGATCAGTGATAGTAGTTTACAGTGCAAGTGAAAAAGTTGTGTTTAAAAAGCTTGTATAACCAGACAAAAAGAAGATTTAATGGATCTGGGTTGGGGCTTGTTTAAAAATTATCTTGTGCTTAGGAAGGGAGTTATGAGTCACTGATCAATGTCCATAAAAAGGTCGACATGTTTCAGCCTTATTTATGCCCAGGAGGGTCAAGTAGGCTTTTTTCAAGACCTAGAAAAGATAGTGATAGAGACCATGTGTAGTCAGGGTCGATATAGGTCAAGGTAAATTTACCTGACTCTTATAAGGTCTAATAGTACCTGTAGAAAGAGGAGGAAAACAAGACAAACAGACATATATAGAGAGCGTCAGATGCGCAGTGTCCATGATGGTTGTTGTCTGTGTACATAAATACAGAAGTAGCTAAATAATGGCAATTCTTTTCACAAATGACAAAATATTCACTCAGTCCCAGTTGGCAAAAGATCTCTCTTTATTCACCTAATGCTAACAAGCATCACCTCAGTTGTTATTATACTGGGAAAAATGTGTTGGAAGGCCTCACTCATGAATGAATATCGCTTAGTTTTAATTATAGAGTGCATGCTATGTAGTGATTTAATTCATAGCTCTGGTGCTCAATGATGACTAATTATCTAGAAAAGTGCCTTGCTGGTGTCATGCTTCGTTAGATGTTACATGCGTAACACGTCTACGTGTTTCTAATTCTTTTTTCATGTGGTGCGGGCAAGGGATAGAGTGGAATTAAATTCAAGAGGTGCTCGTCTATAGTTCGAGTCTCAAAACTCATCAATTTAGTGCTACGCCTCTCCACATATTGGGGAATAAAACAAATGTATGCCCTCTGCATTCGCAGCGCGTTTCTAGGTCACCTTTTGTTGTCTCAGTTCTTTAATCTACTCGGCCTGTTGTGTATTCCATGCTTTCCGAGTCTCATTACGAAGACGCTATGTCGCTCTTCGCGTATGGGGGTACCGTATGAGAGATATGTATTTAAAAATGCCTCGAGAACATGGTCGTTCGAAATACCAATGCGGGATTCTTATGAGAAACAGTGATATGAACAAGGTCTTGCACAATTCATGTAATCGCGCCCCTACCCGCAATGCCCCAATCTCACGTACCTTTACTCTTTATGCTTTGTGCATCTTCGGGCTGCTCGGGGGGGGGGGTTGGTTCCTGCTAAACAAACAACATTTGTGCAGAAACAGTTACAATCGATTTTCAGTTATACGTTACGGTTGCGATGAGTCTTTGTGCGGTGCTGCTTCTACCTATTTCGCAGATGTGGCACGACTTGTGCTGACTCTACCTCTCGGGGCCCGGTTCGACTGGGTGTTCCCTTCCGGTTCTTTTGAAATGTTAGTAGATACAATGGAAGACAGACTATGTGTTGGATCGAGAAAGAGACATAAGATTATCTTTTTAAAAAATGAAATAAAAGAAAAACGGGGTCTAAATATTAAAACTTTATTCGTTCTCACTATTATTAAGTGGGGAACATTTCTAAAAAAGTTAAGGATGTCAGTACGTTTATGTAGGGGTATTGACTTGGTTACACAGTTCATTCTGACATTGGGTCACCTGCAGATGACATAGATGGTCTTAACAATGAATTCAAGAGTTCTTGTGAGGCCCGAATCTTACTAAAGTTCAAAGGAAGTTCAGTAATATTAAGCTGGCTTGTGTTATGTAGGTGATCGTATTTGTTCCCTCAGAAAGAGACCCTTTCAATGATTCAGGCTCAACCATAGAATGTTGTCATTGAGCCCAAGGTTATTTGTTTGTAAGAGATGGACCCATCTCTGTTCTTTCCCGAATATTACCTTTTCTGCATTGTGGTTTTTAGTAGCCAGGGTTTCAAGAATGACCTATTTCAAGTCATTTACTGTGTGTTTTGCTTCTATGTAGTGATTACTCATTTTTGTCATGTTTCTTTGCCATTTGACATTGCTCCTGTGTTCTACAATTCTCTGTTTGACTTTGCAACAGGTCATTCCAATGTAGCGTAGATTACAAGGACATGTAATCATGTAGATTGCATGAGTGGTATTGCAATTTGTGTGGTACATGATGGTCCATTTGAAGTCTGGGAGGAGTTGTAAGGTTTTCGTTGCCGTGGTTTAATTGCATACAGAACAAGAGCTGCATGGGTAATGTCCCAACACTGGGGGGTTATTCCATAATTGAGTTGTTAATCCTCCTCGTTTTGGTGGTGGTGGTCTGGTATGTACCAGGATGTCCTTGAGGTTCCTCGTTCTCTTGTTAGGTAACCTTGGTTTGGGTCAGGTTAGTGCTCCTGATGTAAGGATTCTCCAGTTTTCGTTTATTATTTTCTTCACGTTGTTTGAAGCTGCGTTGTAGGTGGTTACGCAAGTCATCAAATCCTTTCCTGGTACCTTAGGGGTTGTGTCCAGAAGGCTTTCTCTGGGTTGGTTTATGGCCCTCTTTATGCATTTACTGATGGTCCTTTCCAGGTATTCTCTGTGTCTCAGTTTTGTGCATAGGTCCTCCGCTTGTCTCTTGTAGTCATGTGTTTTGCTGCTGTTATGTCTGAGATGCAAAAATTTACTGTAAGGGAGGTTCTCCCTTAAAGGTCGGGGGTGAATACTCTTGTAAGAGAGCAAACTGTTCTTTGCCGTTGCTTTGAAAAAGGTTTTGGTCTGTAATGTTCCATTCTCAGCACAGATGGTTATATCTAGAAAGTCCATTCTTTTTTTTTGTCTGCTGTGTAGATACATCTTAAAATACACAAGATGATGGATGGAATGTTGCACAATGGCTAAACATTCCCCCCCAGTCACAGATCTGGGTTTAATCCATCGTTATTTTGCTCACCAAGCCACCCTAGTTCAGACATGGTCCCGTGCTCTCCGTGCCACTGGACTCAAGCTATCCTGGCTGAAAAGGGGTGAAACCCCGAAACTGCTCCTAGGATGCTTGTTTCCAGTCCAGGGAGGACCTGGCTTGGCAGTTCGGGTGTGAAAAGTAAGACGATAAATATGAACATTGTCGGCGCCACCTTGTGGAAGAAGGCCCCTACGAGCGCGTAAGCGGCAACCATTTTAGTCTCTGCAGCCATTTTCCACATTACTGGTCACCTGTGCCTCACCCCGGCCGCCCTCATCCCCCCGCGCCCTTGCTGAACCCGAGCACACATACCGAGGTCATAAAACCATGTCAGCATGACAATACCCTAGAGCCACTTCCCACACCAAACCCACTTGTCCTTTCATCCTCTGCGCGCAATCAGGCCCCTTTGATAACCTCCTTCCCTGCACCTGGCCACTCAATCTGGTCCCAGGCACTAACCGACCCCTGTGGACATAGTTTATTACCCACATACGACAGAACTTGCTTCACCAACAAAGGGGCCGGAATTTAATCAGTGACCCGACCCCTTTGATCTGACCGATCCCACGTGTTTTAGGTCCTCTCAGAATGTCCAGCTGCGAGATATCGATCATCTGTAAAATCCGGGTGGGGGAACTTTGCTACTGGACTTGTGTGGGAACTAGCTTAAGGCGGGGATTCCAAGGATGTTTCACTATGTAATAAAGTAATGCCAGGAATGTTTGACCATGCAATAAAGTGACGACAGAAACATATAAAAGGCCAGGCCTCAGAGATACAGTTAGAGCACCTCCTGACGATAGCCCCGGTGTCTGATGCGATGTGCTCTCCTCTAGAGCAATAAACTTGTTCTTCGCTTTCCAACTCCCAGCGCCTGCCTCGTTATTTTGATCGCTATTCTTAAGGTGAATTAGAGGTGGTTTGCACCAAGCAACATCGAAAGTCTTGGGAGTCTCTCTGCTTTTCATCAATTGGCGCACCAACATCGGGCCCATCAGCGACACGTGGGTCCAGTGAGAGAGGTCCTAACGACAGAGTGAACATCTAAATGATCGGGAAGTGCACCTGCCTGAAAGAGACCCTCGTCTGGCGGCCGATCAACTGAACTTCACCGGTTCCGAATGGATCTCTCTCGAGTGACCTGCGGTCCTGACTGGGACCTTACAGGAACGCCGCATTGTTGGAGTGAGAGGACAAACGGGCGCTGGAAGGGGACGACGAAGAAACTGTCCATAACGGTCCGGGTAAGGTTGTGATATACGACAAAACTCATTGTTTGATTGCATTGAAATTGTTCGCCCGAATACTAGTATTCTGTTCTTTGAAGTTATTGGTAGTAATTGAGGTATTCCCTGCTTGCAAACAAGCGTAGAATAGGAATATTCCCTCTTTGCAGGCAGCAAAGGACAGGAAGTGCCGACCTTTGTCCACGACCTATTGAGATATTCATATTGACCGCTTGTACGTCATGCCTGTCTTCTCAAAATTGTTTGATTGTTTTGGACCGGACCGTTTGTTAGAGGTCAGTCATCCAGCACCGCCGGAAGGCACCCCTAACAAGGACATGTATGTCAAATATGGAGTTGCCACCGTTGCTTACAGCAAACTATGGCACAAATATACTGGAAAGGACTGGGTAAATCAGTGGCCACTGACGGGATCTTTCGATCTCGCTAAAATAGAAATCCTAGAAGCAGCGCTCTTTAAAAAGAAAACCACACAAACGATGCTCGACAACTTCGGCCTCTGGCGAAAGGAAGCAATGCAACGAAAGAAAAGAGATAAAGCCAGGCAGGATAAAGAAACACGAAAGTCTGCTTACCAGAACTATAAAAAGTTAGAAGAGGATATCAAAGAAAGAGAGAAAGATAAAAGAGAACAAGAAGCGAGATTATCGGGCCAGTGTCCTGTTAGAACGCTTTCAACTCTGTACCCAGAGTTAGCGGCTAAACAAAGAATAAACGATGACCTCTTATTGGGTCACCCGATTATCCACATGCCTCCTCCTTATGCCCCTAACCATCCCATAGTACAGCAACAAGAACAGCAAGCTATCCGCAGAGACGCCATAATCGTTTCCGCTCCAGTCGAGCCATTTGCACCAAGTGCCTCATCCACGAACCCATTAGTGGTAGTAGGACCAGTTGAAAAAGGGTTACCCAGGATTCCGCGATTAAGTACACACGAGCGGGCAAATACTGATAAGATAGTCAAAACCCTTGTAAATAGAAGAGAAACAGAAGAGTATGTGACAGACATATGCAATTCTTATGACGCGAGCCACAAGCGATTCTTCATTGCGCGCTTCTGCTACTATGCACTCACTGCCTATGAAGAGAAATACCAAGATGTAGAACTCTTCTTGTCCACGTTAGAAGTATTCCGCCACCTCGTAGAACAAGGGCGGATAGATACAGACAGAGCATCGAAGCCAGTGACTCCCCCAATGGAGAAACTGGATAACATGATGCCGATAAAAGAGGCTGCCCCGTATTGGGCCCCCCCTAAAGGACAAGGGACTCATGACGACATAAATCATCAGGACGCTAAAGGGAGGGTAGTGTACAATTGGGTGTATCAGCCATGGGACAGACAGGACATCCTGACATTCCGTAAATCTCTTCCAGATTTACGGAAGAATCCCACCACCTTTTACACCGAACTAGGTACCGCTTTGGGGTCCACGATAATGACACTTGCCGACATTGACTTGTTCTTCGGGTTATGTTTGCCGGCTGATGTGTGGAAGCAGATCAGGAAGATAAACCACACAGAATTGTTTGGTCATACCTGGGAACAACTCGACACATTAGACAAGCAACAGAATCCTGGCCAAAAATCAGTTAAAGCTATATTGGACCTCCCCGATAAAATAGTGCAGAAAGTAAAAAGATTGATACCAGAGAAAAAGATAGACTGGTCCATAGTGACAGCGTGCCGTCAGAAACCTCAAGAGGATGTCTCCTAGTATTTCTCGAGATTCGAAACAGTGTTCTACGACTACAGTGGACAGGACATGTCCACTGCGACCGGACACCACTTATTCGTGCAGAATTACGTTAAAGGACTACTACCGGAGGTATCCCAGAAATTACAGACTAACGAAAGTAGTTGGGCAGCCTCTAAGCCAGCGGCCATTCTCCAAATGGCCCAGTATTATGAGCATCAGAAAAACGAGAATGACAGAGCCACAGAAAAGAAAAAGAAGGACTTGAAGGAAAGAGTAATGATAGCCCAACTCCAAGGGGTGAATACAGGATGGGAACCATATAAAGGAGGATACCAACAGAATGTCCCTAGAATGCAGCCTCCTATAAATGACTCAGTGACACCATATGTACGACTCCAGGACTTAGGACAAGACCAATGTGCATTCTGCAAGGAATACGGACACTGGAAATTTCAGTGCCCAGCCTTATCAAGAGCTATTAGAGGCAGAGGGATGAGAGAAATACCATATGAACAGGGAGGAAGAGGACGTGGAAGAGGGTATGCGAGTGAAGCTAGCGAAGGGAGGCCAGGAAGAGTGAACACATTTGACCGCCCTAGACAGAACCAGTGCCAACAGACAGATTATGACAATATGTATGACTTTGTATAGGATAGACAGCGGCAAGGGAGGGATCCAGTCGAGCTCTATGTTGACCAGCAAGGCCCTTATGTCACCGCAAAGGTCCTGGGCACAGAGTCACCATTTTTGGTAGACACGTAGTGCACTATCCAAACGACTGATTCCACGGGCACCCTTGTCTGGCTCACACATAACCTCTATAGGATTAGACGGTACGCCCTCCACCAACCCTTTGTCCAGACCAATCCCCTTCAAACTGGAAAACAATGTTATTGACACAACGTTCCTTCTCTCCTCCAACACCCCAGACGCCATAATGGGTCTCAACCTACTGAAACATTTCCGTGCGACTATCAGGTGTTCGCCGGATGGAGTACGAGTCATCTTATATGACAATCACCAGCTCTCGAGAGACAACCCCTCCCAACACATGTACCCCTTCTCTGAAGCAGACACATCCCTACTAGATACTTTACCCTCGCATCTATGGGATAAGGCTGATTCCGACATAGGACGAATGATGATCGACCCAGTACATGTGACTGTACAGCCTGACGCAACCTTACTGAAAATACCCCAGTACAAGATATCGCCAGAGGGCGAGAAAGCCTTGACCAAAATCATACCGTCACTCGTAGAGGCGGGAGTGGTGGAAGAGGTAGTGAGCAACGTTTGTAATAGTCCCATTCTACCAATCATAAAGAGACAGGGAGAGGGAGATGGAAAGGCCTACCGCTTTATCATCGACCTACGGGAAGTAAACAAAATAGTAGTACCACAGTATCCAAGAGTTTCTGACATCACCACCATCCTAACCCTGATTCCGTCAACTGCTACCACTTTCACTGTTATTGATCTTAAAAATGCTTTCTTGGAGGAGGAGCCTAGCCCGCAACCATGATGGCCGCCTGATTCCTCGGCTCCGTCGACCCTCTTGCCTTTCTCCCGTATTCCGCCCTATCCTGCTGGTGATCCTGATTTTGAGTGGCGACGTCGGAATCGGGAGGCGACCCCGGTTCTACCGGTGTGCTTTCCTGTTCGGTCCCCGCAGTGGAAGTGACGAGGCGCCCTCGCCTCCTCCTGGTGCTCCGCGGCGGTGTCCGGGTCTTTGTTCTCCGAGTGCGCACAGCCCTGACCTCAACGACAGCGGCCATTGCAGGCGAGACGGAGACGGTCGGCGAAACGTGGTTGCCGCACTGTGTTTTCCGCATCTTGGTTCGCCGCTTCAGAGGCTTTGTGAACCGCCGCAGAGAGGGATACATTGTATCGTCTCCCCAGCCCCCGGACGGCTCTGCTCGCTATTTTGTCTCCCCGAGTGGGCGCCATTTTGCTGACTACGTTCGGCACCTGATTGTGAGGATCCTGGGCTCCTACTTACGACACGGACGCCAGTCCACGCCACTTTGACACCGTGTGGGAATGGAGTGTGCTACCCCTGTGCCCCCGGACTGGTTGTGCTACGATGAGTGCTGGCGGGGTGATCAACTACTTGCTGGGGGTGATGGCAGCCAGCTTCCGGGACTACTACGCGTTTGTGCGCCCCATGCTCAGGGGACTGCTGCATCCTTTCTCCCTGAGGCTCCAATGTCGATTGGTGACGTTTTGGGCGCTCTAGGCACGCTGAGAACTGCCCTACGTATTGCTGCCCGGGATTTGGGGGACCGGCTGGACGCGGCTCTGTCTGTAGTACCCATGCCTGTCGGTGACTGCCCTCTAGTGCGGGACGCTGCGCCACACCCTGTGCTTGACTACTGTGGTTTTTCTGCCCCGGTCGCCACGGAAGCGTTGGGGGTGCGAGACCCTGCTCCTGCTGAGGTGCTGGCTGGAATATCCTTGGAGAGATCTGATGTTCGTGGAGCTGTGAAATGGCTGGGAAATCGTCACCGGGTACCACGTATAGCGACTCCTTTTGGGACTACTGGCGTGCCTCGTTGCCTTACCCTGGAGCGGTTGCTACTGCTTGGACTGGCCGACCTTGGAGGATCGCTACTGTGCGCTTCTTCCTGTACCGCTGCTACTCGCATGGCTATGTGTCGGATGGACTTTGGTGGGCGGCGTCCTACCTTGCTGTGGTCACCTTGTTCGCTCACTTCATCCAGGATGACTACTATGAAACTGGACTATGTCACTGCACCGGACCGCGGGGGGGAGGGTTGAGGGTGTCTCCTCTCATGTCAGGATTGTTGTTGCTCGCACTGCTGGGATGCTGATGGATAGCCGGGGATATTGAACATTCGTCTTGTATCGGTAACGGGGTCTAGGGACGGGCAGCCCGAGTAATACATGCTGGGAGCTGGTCTATTTCTTTCCTCCTCCACTCTTTATATTTTTCCTTACTGTGGGGCAGTTCCGGGGCGACAGGCACGCTGTTAGTGGTCTTGGCCGTAGCCATTACAGGGGTGCAGGGTGGTGGGTGTGGGGGGGGGGTTTGTTATTTTAGTTTGTTTTGTTCTATGGTCTCTATCGCTCTTTTCCGGCTTGGGAGGGTTCTTTCCTCTTTGTAGGGTTGGCTGCTTCTGGGTCTTGCACCTTTTCTCTTCCTGTGTCTCGACAAATCTTTGTTTCCTGTTCTTAGGGGTGGGCACTCTGGGATTGTAATTGGAACTGTCGCTTTTTGTAATGCTGCTTATTGTTCAGTCTTATTGTTGCGGTGGCTTAGCCCATATAGTTGCGGTATTTATAGCCTAATTTCGATTGTAAATGGGGTACGCCCCTCTGGCTGCATTTCTTTTGTGTCCCTTTATGCACGGTGTGTAGTCCTTCCTGTTGCAGCCCCCTCGCTTCATCTAAACTTAAAAACGAAAACCTCCTATCCTGTGTTGCGCACCCCGTAGTCCCTTCTGGCGTACTTTGCAATATCCTGATTGTTTATTGGCCTGCTGTTCTCCTGTTTTTATCACCTGTCTTTGCGGCCGGCCGTGATGGTTGTGGGCTTGCGCATGTATCTCCTACTTTTATCTCAATAAAGGTTTAAAAAAAAAAAAATGCTTTCTTCTCCATACCCATTCACCAAGACAGTCGCTATCTCTTCGGATTCGCTCTAAGATCCCGGTCATATAGATTTTGTCGAGCACCCCAGGGGTACACAGAGAGCCCGAGCATCTATAGCCAGGTGCTGAAGAGACAGTTAGATGCAGTTCAATTGCCGGACGGAGTGGTGTTGATACAGTATGTGGACGATATCCTTCTAGCAGCAGACACCACTCCGCTAGCTGTCAGAGCCACCATCCAACTCCTACACTTCCTTGCGGACAATGGCAACAATGTTTCCTGAAAGAAATTGCAGTTCTGCCAGCCACAAGTGACCTATTTAGGTCACCTCTTATCGAAAGAAGGAAGAAGACTCACGCCCGACAGAATCCAGACAATCCTAGACACTCCCATTCCCAAGAATCAGAAGCAGGTCCACTCTCTGATAGGCCTCACCTCATTCTGCCAACAGTGGTTACCAAACGTAGTCTCACTGTGAAACCCCTTCTCTCCCTCCTAGTCAAAGACACCCCCTCACCTTTCCCCTGGACACCCGAAAGTCAGTCAGCATTCAAAGAATTGCAAGATGCCCTCTGTTCAGCTCCTGTTCTAGGTACCCCAGACTACTCCAAACTATTCTTCCTCTACACTCATGAAAGGGAGGGATGTGCATTGTCCGTCTTAACAGTCAATTGTTCACAAACATCGCCCATGTGCTTACTTCTCTGCCACCCTCGATTCGGTAGCTAAAGCGCTGCCAGCATGCTTACGTGCTGTGGCGGCTGCAGCTGTATCTATACGCCAAAGTGAGGGAATAGTGCTCTCCAACCCCATCACAGTGCTAGTACCCCATGCAGTCGAATCACTACTGAACCAGACCAAGACCCAACATCTGACTAGCACCCGATTGACAGGCTACGGGCTAATCTTGCTAGCACCACACATCACACTGAAACAATGCACTACTCTCAATCCTGCGACATTGTTACCACTACCCGTGACTGACCCTGGTGTGACTCTACTGCACGATTGCGTGACCCTCACTGACGAACAGACAAAGAGTAGAGTAGATCTCCGAGACACTGCCTTCCCAGAACCAGACGGGGAACTATGGGTGAACAGGTCGTGCCTCAAACTTCCCGATGGCACCACCTCAGCAGCATATGCCGTAACCACAGCCCGAGTCATCCTAGAGACAGCCCGCATTACCCAGCGATCCGCCCAAGCAGCTGAACTCATTGCCCTTACACGAGCGTGTATTTTAGCGGCTGGCACGACAGTCAACATATACACTGATAGCCAGTATGCCTTTGGGGTGGTTCATCATTTTTGCCTCCTTTGGAGAGAAAGAGGGTTCCTGATGTCACACGGCACACCCATCCTACACGGAGATCTAGTCTCAGTATTCACGGAAGCAGTCCTCCTCCCCAAGCAGCTAGCAGTGATTAAATGCCAAGCACATAAGAAAGTGACTGACCTCATTGGCAAGGGGAACGCACTACCTGACATTACTACCCGAACCACAGCCCAAGACAGAACCACGACACGGATGTACGTGACCAGGTCACAAGCAGAACAATGGACTGACGCTAGGGCGACTGTTAGGGACATACAAACGGCAGGCACACAAGACGAACTGACTGAATGGGCTCGGGTGGGACTAAAAGACGAGGAAGACTGCTGGAGAACGAGTGACGGGGACAAATGGCTATTACCAAATGCCTACCTAATCCCTATATTGACTATGGCACATTTACCAGCACACATAGGATCTGCCCCCATGACCGAATTGATCACCAGAGTATGGCATAACAGCAAGATATCAGAATCAGCGAAACGCCTAGTACAACAATGCCTAGTATGTCTGCAACAAATCCAGGGAAGGGGACTATAGTACCACGGGGAGGGTTTGGAGTCCCCGACCATCCCTTTGAAGTCCTCTAAATGGACTACATCCAACTAGAAAGGTGCCGCAGTCTTAAATACGTATTGGTGATCGTGTGCGCTTTTAGCAAATGGGTGAAGGCTTACCCACCAGCGACAACACCGCCTTAGTCACAGCGAAGGTGTTACTAAAGGAATTCTTCCCCCGATATGGCCTTTGCAGAGTTTTATGGAGCGACAATGGCCCCCACTTCGTAGCCGAAGCGATACAAAACATATTGAAGGGGTTGGAGGTAAAACAAAGGTTCCACGCTGTTTTCCCCCCCAATCAGCGGGCTTGGTAGAGAGACACAACGCCATACTCAAACTAAAGCTAGCAAAAATAGTCGCCACAACTGGGTTAAAATGGCCAGACGCTCTCCCCCTAGCATTGGTATCAATGCGCTCTACCCCAACCAAACACAGACTAACCCCCTATGAAGTAGTCTTTGGCAGACCTATGAACATTTGGGCGGCACCAAAGCCAACTTCCATCCATGATGTCCCGGACATACTAATGTCTGATTACCTGTACAAATTGACAACAGAACTAACTTTTATTCACCAACAGGTGCTGCATGCCATTCCAGACGTGTCCAGGGGCCCAGGACATGATATCAAACCTGGGGACTTCGTGCTAACCCGTAATTTCCAGAGGTCGAAGAGTCTAGAACCCAGGTGGACGGGCCCCTGGCAGGTCCTGATTACCACGCGAACTGCCCTTCGTGTAGAAAGAAAGAAAAACTGGGTGCATGCGCACCACTGCAAGAGGATACCTCCAACACTGACGGCCCCCGGAGAAGTGAACAGCCAGGAAGAGCTCCTGAACCAAGACCGACTAGCCCTGAGTTGCTATCCACAAACAGAGACACTTGAATTGGCAGAGTTTCCTGACCCCACGGTACCATCCAAGGAGGGGTACAACTTGAGATCAACGAAAGGAGAGTGCTCCGACAAGCAGGCAACTAACTGAATCAAAAGTCTCAGATCGGTACCTAACACTACAAGGCTACCGGGAGATATGCTAGATGAAGGTATGTGGTCCTGCCAGTCGTTGAGTCTCTTGAAGGTGATGGAAGATCCCGGACGACCGAAGAACCACCGCGACGACTCCAAACTTGCCAAGCTGCACAGTGCAAAGACAATAACTCTCGGGGCAGCACCTCTCACCTGCCTCTTGCTGATTGTTGCCATCTGGTACCTTGAAGAAAATGCTCCCGCTTACAGGACAATGTCACCCACCGTGCAACCCACCACCGAGAGGGAACACTATCTGGTATCACTGTCCCCACGCCTCCGAGAACGGCACAAAGAGTTCTGGAACAATTCTTTCGTACAGTTATTGCACCAACACAATCTTGCCACAAATGCCACGAACTGTCGGATCTGTGGGTTGCTACCTCATGCCACTGAACATTCCATCCCGTTCATCTCTTCACCCTTCTCTGTTCATGGGTCCTGCCTCGCCTGGTTAATGCTCCTGCAAGAGAGCTACAAAGACAATGCCACCTCCGATGGAACCATCAAACAGTTTTACAATGAGTTCTGGTTGAACAAAACAGGGAGAACCTCGGCTCCCTTCTGCCCTCTGACATCAAATCCAACCTTTCCTATGAACATTCCCGCCAAAGAAAGAATTGAAATACAAGTGTACCACAACCCAGCAAGACCAACCTTTTCCTATCTGAAGAAACGAACTGCTGCAACTCTGACAGTGGCCCTATCTGTGGTGAACGTCTCAGGCCTTGTCTGCAACAAAGGCCACGGGTCTAAGGTCGTAGGTCACAGCTTTTGCCAAATAACAAGGACTCTGAACACTGCCGACCACCCTTCATTTGTTGCATCACCCAACATGTACTTTATCTGTGGTACCAAAGCCTACACCTGGCTCCCAAAGGGCTGGGGGGCACTTGCTACATTGCCTTTGTTCTATCACCAACCTACACAGCATCTGCCGCCCATCACAGAGAAAGGCGGTCCAAAGACACAGAACAAGCAGACTCCACCGCATCCCAGTTCCTTGATGCAGCAAAAGGACTCGTCCCGCTATGGGGCCCGATGGCAAACAGCCGAGTCATCCAACACCTATCACTAGCAGTAGAAACAGCCTTGAACGTCACAGTTGGCATCCTCACCAACAACACAGCCGAGCTTTAGGCGGCCCGCTTGGTAGCTTTACAGAACCGTCTTGTTCTAGACGTGCTACTAGCAGACCGTGGAGGAACATGCCACATCATCGGTGCCAGCTGCTGCACTTTTGTCCCTGACAGCTCGCCTTCAGTCTACAAGGCAATTGAACATCTCCATAGGCTGGCATCAGAGATCCACCAAGAACCAGAGACTTGGACACTGGGAAACTGGTTTTGGGGCATATTAAAAGAATGGGGTTGGAAGATATTGATGGTCCTCTTAGTTCCGATTTTAGTAATATGTAGCTGTTGTCTGGGGATACATTGCATTCCACCCCTGTGTTCTCTTTGTTTACATTCTCTGTGCTCTAAGACTTTGGACACACAATGTGAAAACATGAAAGCAATGTATAACAGAGAGGTACAGGACATTATGGACATTGACGTGAACTGACAAGCTGGCCCCTACATGTTCAAAGGGGCGACTGTGAAAAGTAAGATGATAAATATGAACATTGTCGGTGCCATCTTGTGTACGAAGGCCCCTACGAGCGCGTAAGCGGCAACCATTTTAGTTTCTGCAGCCATTTTCCACGTTACTGGTCACCTGTGCATCACCCAGGCCGCCCACATCCCCCCGTGCCCTGACTGAACCCGAACACACATACCGAGGTCGTAAAACCATGTCAGCATGACAATACCCTAGAGCCACTTCCCACACCAAACCCACTTGTCCTTTCATCCTCGGTGCGCAATCAGGCCCCTTTGATAACCTCCTTCCCTGCACCTGGCCACTCAATCTGGTCCCAGGCACTAACCGACCCCTGTGGACATACTTCATTACCCACATACGACAGAACTTGCTCCACCAACAAAGGGGCTGGAATTTAATCAGTGACCCGACCCCTTTGATCAGACCGATCCCACGTGTTTTAGGTCCTGTCGGAATGTCCAGCTGTGGGATATCGATCATTTGTAAAATCCGGGTGGGGGAACATTTGCTACTGGACTTGTGTGGGAACCAGCTTAAGGTGGGGATTCCAAGGATGTTTCACTATGTAATAAAGTAATGCCAGGTATGTTTGACCATGCAATAAAGTGACGACAGAAACATATAAAAGGCCAGGCCTCAGAGATACAGTTAGAGCACCTCCTGACGATAGCCCCGGTGTCTGATGTGATGTGCTCTCCTCTAGAGCAATAAACTTGTTCTTTGCCTTCCAACTCCCAGCGCCTGCCTCGTTATTTTGATCGCTATTCTTAAGGTGAATTAGAGGTGGTTTGCAACAAGCAGCATCGAAAGTCTAGCGAGTCTCGCTGCTTTTCATCACGGGCTGGACTGTTCCCATGAGGCACAGGGTCAAGACTGATTTGCATATGGCTGGGTTCAAACTGGAATGGCATGGTGAGCAAAAAAACAATGGATTTAGGCCCAGATCTCTGTACTGGGGTGAATGTATGACATTGTACTGCATTCTGTCCATCAATAGTTCTTTTTGCATTTGTCACCCCGTGTGGGACGGGTATGCTCAGACGTGAGTCCCGTGCTCTCCATGCCACTGGACTCAAGCTATCCTGGCTGAAGAGGGGCGAAACCCCGAAACCGGTCCTAGGATGCTTGTTTCCAGTCCTGGGAGGACCTGGCTTGGTAGTTCGGGCTGGACTGTTCCCATGAGGCACAGGGTCAAGACTGATTTGCATATGGCTGGGTTCAAACTGGAACGGCATGGTGAGCAAAAAAACAATGGATTTAGGCCCAGATCTCTGTACTGGGGTGAATGTATGACATTGTTCTGCATTCTGCCCATCAATAGTTCTTTTTGCATTTGTCACCCCGTGTGGGACGGGTATGCTCAGACATGAGACCCGTGCTCTCCATGCCACTGGACTCAAGCTATCCTGGCTGAAGAGGGGTGAAACCCCAAAACCGGTCCTAGGATGCTAGTTTCCAGTCCAGGGAGGACCTGGCTTGGCAGTTCGGGCTGGACTGTTCCCATGAGGCACAGGCTCAAGACTGATTTGCATATGGCTGGGTTCAAACTGGAATGGCATGGTGAGCAAAAAAACAATGGATTTAGGCCCAGATCTCTGTACTGGGGTGAATGTATGAGATTGTTCTGCATTCTGTCCATCAATAGTTCTTTTTGCATTTGTCACCCCGTGTTGGACGGGTATGCTCAGACGTGAGTCCCTTGCTCTCCATGCCACTGGACTCAAGCTATCCTGGCTGAAGAGGGGTGAAACCCCGATACCGGTCCTAGGATGCTTGTTTCCAGTCCAGGGAGGACCAGGCTTGGCAGTTCGGGCTGGACTGTTCCCATGAGGCACAGGGTCAAGACTGATTTGAATATGGCTGGGTTCAAACTGGAATGGCAAGGTGAGCAAAAAAACGATGGTTTTAGGCCCAGGTCTCTGTACTGGGATGAATGTATGACATTGTTCTGCATTCTGTCCATCTATAGTTCTTTTTGCATTTGTCACCCCGTGTGGGACGGGTATGCTCAGACATGGGTCTCGTGTTCTCCATGCCACTGGACTCAAGCTATCCTTGCTGAAGAGGGGTGAAACCCCGAAACCGGTCCTAGGATGCTTGATTCCAGTCCAGGGAGGACCTGGCTTGGCAGTTCGGGCTGGACTGTTCCCATGAGGCACAGGGTCAAGACTGATATGCATATGGCTGGGTTCAAACTGCAATGGCATGGTGAGCAAAAAAACTATGGATTTAGGCCCAGATCTCTGCACTGGGGTGAATGTATGACATTGTTCTACATTCTGTCCATCAATAGTTCTTTTTGCATTTGTCACCCCGTGTGGGATGGGTATGCTCAGACGTGAGTCCCGTGCTCTCCTTGCCACTGGATTCAAGCTATCATGGATGAAGAGGGGTGAAACCCCGAAACCGGTCCTAGGATGCTTGTTTCCAGTCAAGGGAGGACCTGGCTGGCAGTTCGGGCTGGACTCTTCCCATGAGGCACAGGGTCAAGACTGATTTGAATATGGCTGGGTTCAAACTGGAATGACATGGTGAGAAAAAAACAATGGATTTAGGCCCAGATCTCTGTACTAGGGTGAATGTATAACATTGTCCTGCATTCTGTCCATCAATAGTTCTTTTTGCATTTGTCACCCCGTGTGGGACGGGTATGCTCAGACATGAGACCCGTGCTCTCCATGCCACTGGACTCAAGCTATCCTGGCTGAAGAGGGGTGAAACCCCAAAACCGGTCCTACGATGCTTGTTTCCAGTCCAGGGAGGACCTGGCTTGGCAGTTCGGGCTGGACTGTTCCCATGAGGCACAGGCTCAAGACTGATTTGCATATGGCTGGGTTCAAACTGGAATGGCATGGTGAGCAAAAAAACGATGGATTTAGGCCCAGATCTCTGTACTGGGGTGAATGTATGACATTGTTCTGCATTCTGTCCATCAATAGTTCTTTTTGCATTTGTCACCCCGTGTGGGACGGGTATGCTCAGACGTGAGTCCCTTGCTCTCCATGCCACTGGACTCAAGCTATCCTGGCTGAAGAGGGGTGAAACCCCGATACTGGTCCTAGGATTCCAGTCCAGGGAGGACCAGGCTTGGCAGTTCGGGCTGGACTGTTCCCATGAGGCACAGGGTCAAGACTGGTTTGAATATGGCTGGGTTCAAACTGGAATGGCAAGGTGAGCAAAAAACGATGGTTTTAGGCCCAGGTCTCTGTACTGGGGTGAATGTATGACATTGTCCTGCATTCTGTCCATCTATAGTTCTTTTTGCATTTGTCACCCCGTGTGGGACGGGTATGCTCAGACGTGGGTCTCGTGTTCTCCATGCCACTGGACTCAAGCTATCCTTGCTGAAGAGGGGTGAAACCCCGAAACCGGTCCTAGGATGCTTGATTCCAGTCCAGGGAGGACCTGGCTTGGCAGTTCGGGCTGGACTGTTCCTATGAGGCACAGGGTCAAGACTGATTTGAATATGGCTGGGTTCAAACTGGAATGACATGGTGAGAAAAAAACAATGGATTTAGGCCCAGATCTCTGTACTGGGGTGAATGTATGACATTGTTCTGCATTCTGTCCATCAATAGTTCTTTTTGCATTTGTCACCCCGTGTGGGACGGGTATGCTCAGACGTGAGTCCCGTGCTCTCCATGCCACTGGACTCAAGCTATCCTGGCTGAAGAGGGCTGAAACCCCGAAACCGGTTCTAGGATGTTTGTTTCCAGTCCAGGGAGGGCCTGGCTTGGCAGTTTGGGCTGAACTGTTCCCATGAGGCACATGGTCAAGACTGATTTGCATATGGCTGGGTTCAAACTGGAATGGCATGCTTAGCAAAAAAACGATGGATTTAGACCCAGATCTCTGTACTGGGGTGAATGTATGACATTGTTCTGCATTCTGTCCATCAATAGTTCTTTTTGTGTAGGTAAATCTTAGCCACTCATCCCTGGTGTTTAACCAACTGTGAAATTCTTCCAGACTTGCTCTGTCGCCTTCCCATATCACAATGAGATCGTAAATATAGCGTTTCCAAAACAGGATCCTATGTTGGTAGGGATTCACAATGTTTTTTATATGGGTCTCCTCAAAATCACTTACGTAAAGCCCTGCCACGCTTGGGGCAAATGTGCTGCCCATGGAAGTCCCGTGGTATTGCTGGTACAGGGTGTTATTGTATTGGAAAAGATTTTCGGTCAGGGCAAGCCGGCAACATTCTAAGACAAAGTGCCTCGGGGTCTTAAAATACCACTGTTTGTCAAAGAGCAATTTCTCCAGGGTTTTTTGTTGTGGAAGACTCGTATAAAGACTTTCTACGTCGAGTCCTACGAGTAGCATGTTATCCTCTGAGTATGTTTTTCCTGTTAGGAGATTCAATAAATCTCTGGTGTCCTTTAGGTATGTCGGGGTGTTCTGAACCATTGCTTTGAGGTATTGATCTGCAAATTGGGATAACGGTTCGAGGACCGAGCCTATTCCTGAGACGATAGGTCTCCCTGGTTTTGGTCTCCAGTCTTTGTGAGTCTTTGGAAGTGAGTAAAAGTATGGTATTCTGGGCGTTGTGGTTTGATGGAATTCGGCCTCATTTTTAGAAATCCTGTTATTCACTTCTGCTTCATCCACCATGAGTTTGATTGTTCTCTGTAGCCGTTCTGTTGGATCGGTTGTAATCCTCCTGAAGAATTTTTGGTCTTAGAATAATTCTGTGCACTGTCAATTGTATCCTTCTTTACTCAGTAGGACGATGCCGCCGCCTTTGTCCGCAGGCTTGATTACAATGTCATAATTTTTTCACAGTTCATCCAGTGCTCTTTGTTCGGCTTTCAAAATATTTCTGAAGGGTTGTATTGATATTTCTTCAAGTCGTCTACTTCCTTCATTACTGCATGATCGAAAGTTAATATTTTGATCGGAATCTGGTGATTCATAGGGCAGAATTCCGATTCGCGGCGTAATGTAGTATCTCCATCTGTGACGTGTTCTTCTTCATTGTGGAAGAAGGCTTTAAAGCTTCGACAGAATTCGGCCAATTCACATTGAAGTTTGAAAGTGTCCAATGTAGGTGGGGGGACATAGCCCAGTCCTTTATTAAGGATATTCGCTTGTTCTGTGGTTATAGTTTGGTCAGTTAAGTTGACGATGAGGGTGTCATACTCGTCCCTGGTTTGGTTCCTGTCATACTCCTGGTGTGGTTTTGCATATGGAACTGTCATTTCGCGCTGAGTAGTGGGGGCCTGCGCGCTTCTCCTGGCTGTTTGCGTGCTTGTGGCTCCTCATTAATGTTTTCTGAGTGGTCTGGGTGGCCTGTTACCGGAGATTAGCCTTAAAATTCGTAGGGTGGGAAGGTACATTTTGTTAATTGATTTATGAATCTTCCTGCTGACTGCGAGTTCACGGTTCCTCACAAATGTTTTTTCTAGAACTGTTGGGGCGACAGGCACTCTGCAAGTTTAAAGGGTGAGAGGTTGGGGTCTCACCTAGCAGGGCAGCAGGGAGGGGGGAGTCGGGTTATTGGCTTGTTTCAGTTGGAGGTAGGGATGTTCGCTCGAGACCACGCTGATCATCAATGTACGGGGATCGATCCGGGGGACACAATAGGGACGAGGGCCTATCCTAAGGTGTTGCACACTAGCAGTGATGAGGGGTAATCCAGCTACAATACAGGTATGGACCTGGAATGTAAACGGGCTTGGTAATAAAATTAAATGTAAGTTGGTATTATAACATCTGAAGAGGCATTCCCCAGAAGTGGTTCTGCTTCAAGAGTCACATCTCCGAGGGAATAGATGTGCAAAGCTCTGGATCGGTTTGGCTATAAAATGGTGGTGCATTTGGGGTTCACCTCTGGGTCCCGTGGGGTGGGAAGCCTAGTACGCAACACCCTGCCCATAGTTCTTTTAGGCACATGGGTTGGTGATGTGGGCTGCTTTGCTGCAGTGGCGGGCAGATGGAAAGGGCGTCTAGTGATTTCTGTTCCTGCTATTTACCCCCGGCCTAAATTCCATGTTCCCCCCCAATTTGAGTTAGTTCTTGACCGATTTCCCTTTGGGAGTTCTCCTCATTGGTGGGGATATGAATGCAGCTATGAATTCAGGACTCGACCGGTCCAGTCTCCAGGCGAGTGATCAGGGGGATCGGGGTTTGTCAGACTTCGTCATGGCTCTCGGTTTGTGCGATTTGTGGAGGGCACATACACGTTTTACTCAGCCCGAGATGGGTTTTCCTCTAGGACTGATTACCTCTTCACGCGCGTTGACCAAATGGGAGCCTTTGTAGGCTCTAAGCATATGGCTTGGGTGCTTTCTCATCACCCCCCAGTCAGCGCTACCATTAGAGATCCGATTGTGAATAGGGCGACATTCCCAAGGTTGGACCCTTGGTGCCTGAGTCATCCGACAATAGGGAGAACGCTTCGGGAGGCCTTCAAATTATATTTTGAGGAGAACCAGGGGACTGTGGCATCTCAAATCAACCTGTGGGAGGCCTATAAGACGGCGCTGAGGGGGTCAGCCCAGGCACTGATCAGGGTGCAGAAGAAGGAAGAGTCCTTCCAGATTCGAACGCTAGAACAATAGATTGAACAGATTGAAAGGGAATATGCGACTGACCCCTCAGTAGACCATAGATTGTTGCTGAAGCAGAGAGACCTCAGGCACTGGCAGAGGGTGAGGCACTGCCCTATACTCTAGCCACACAACTAGCATGGACTTGGCAGAGGCCTTTGCGACACACTTTGAGCGAGTCTACTCCCCAGTCTGCACGAGAACAGAAAAAGGCTGTGAGGAATTTTTACGTGACTTTGCCCTACCTACGTTGTCCACGGAGACCAGTGAATGGCTTGAGGCAGATTTTACGATAAAGGAGCTTAGTACTGCCCTTAATTCCTTGCAATCGGGGAAGGCCTCCGGGCAAAATGGCCTGCCAATTGAGATGTATAAACAAAAAACTACCATCATAGCAGCCCCTCTTCTCAAAATGTTTCAAGAGGCGCGTGAGGTTGGGGTGCTCCCCCTGATCAGAGAGAAGCCATGATTGTGGTGATTCATAAGGCAGGGAAGCCTGAGGACCAATCTACCTCTTACCGTCCAATATCTGATCAATGTGGAAGCCACATTTCTGGCCAAAGTCCTGGCGGATAGGCTGATTTCTGTCATCACAGAGTTGGTGCACATTGACCAATCCAGTTTAATGCCCAGTAGGAGCACCCGACATAATCTGCGACAACTATATGGTGTACTATACATGACGGAGGACATTTGTGATGCCCAGATGGCATTGATGGTGCTGGACGCCTCAATGGCTTTTGATAGCATCGAGTGGCCCAACCTCTTTATGGTGCTCCGGAGGCTGGGCTTTGGGACGGTCTTCTGCGGCTGGGTACGCCTCCTGTACAGAAAACCGATGGCCCGGGTGCAGGTTAATGGGGCAGTGTAGAGGGCCTTCTCACTGGGGAGGGGTACCAGGCAGGTTTGCCCCCTGTCTCCCCTCCTTTTCGCTTTCGCCCTCGAGCCATTGGCTCATTGGGTCAGGAGGGATCCCACGATCTGGGGACTAGTGGCCACGGTGGAGGGGTGGAAAGAGCGTATCTCCCCCTACGCTGATGATATCGTTCTGTACCTGTCGCGTCCTTACCACTCGATAGCCCAAGTACTCCACATTTTTTAGCTGTTTGGCAGCTACTTTGGCTATACGATCAACTGGTCGAAGTCCGTGATTTTCCCACTGTCGCCCCCCCCCTCGGATCCCTTTGCGGTGTTCGGCCCCGGTGGTGACCAAGGGGTTCAAATACTTAGGCATCTACATCATACGAGACAAGAGGGAGTTTTTCGTTAGGCATCTTGAACCCCAACTGAATCGCCTGAGCACCAATGCCAGCCATTGGCGCACCCTCCCACTCTCCCTCATGGGTGGGTAGGGCGGCCATCTGTTCAAAATGCTTACTCTAGCAAGACTCTTATATATTCTGCAGAACACACCATAGCCGGTCCCCCCGAGTGTTTTTAAACGGATATCACTGTTGGTGCGGACCTTGCTGTGGGATGCGGGTCCCCTAGGATTGCGATGCATAAGCTATGCCGGGGTGTATACGACGGAGGACTGGCACTTCCGGATGTCAAGCTTTATTACTGGGCTTCGCAGCTCCAGGTGATCAACGATTGGTGTATACTCCCGACCTCAAAAACAATGCCACCTGGTCCACCTTCAACCTCTACAATGAAGAAACTATCCTCAACATGCTCAGTTCTCTGAATCCCTCTAACCATTTCACTGACCCCCTCCCAGCATCACACTGTGACATCTTGCTAATACAGCCTGTTGCCAGGTTGCCACATGCATTAGAATGATTAGTACAAGTTCTGACATTGTTTGATCTAGAGTATGTAGGCAGTTAAGCCTGGATCTCTCTACTGCTGACAGCTATCCTGTGGATGGGATCCTATTTTACAATAAATACTTAATTTGCCTTCTATTTACCTTTAGACTTCTTTACATTGGCGACGAGGATGGGATTTAAGAAGAAAGAAAGAAAGGATCTCAACAAGGATATCTCCTTTTACTTTATTTTAGAAATTCACAAAAGGTACTGTAATTTTTAAACTTTCAAATTTATACCTCCAAGCTCTTGACAAATCAGCAGCCTTTCCTGAGTTAAGGAACAACTTTTATGACAGCTGATAATTTTTTTAATATATATCCGTTAAACCACTCTTTATCCAACGAATTTAATGCTCTATGTGGTAGGATATTATATCTAACTTCTGTTCACAGCGATACTTTCAAGCACAAGCATTTTTGAACTGAGTGGAGCTCTGCCCTCTCTCTTGGGGAAAACGCTTTACATTTCTTGTGACACTTGCTCTACCCCATTTCAAAAGGAAAGCGCTTTACTTTTACTGTCTCGTGTCCTCTCACGAATTCTTCTGGCTGATTCGGCAGTGTGCAGTGTCTCAGCGCAGCGCTCACGATTTTGGGCTGGCAATATATAACAGGAGGTAAACAGCACAGCCTCTACATCAGCATTTTTTGAAAGCCTCACCGTGTCTCCTGCTCGAGCGCCGCAACGTTCTCCCTCATCTAAGCGCCACAACGTTCCTTCTCACCGACGCCACAATGTTCTTCCTCACGGACTGACAATCATTGGCAGAGAAGTGAATTCTGGGTAATTGTCATCCCGCAGGTGCGTCATGACATAATCACGACGACGTGGCAGCCATTTTGTCTACACAGGAGCACTTTCGGAGCAATTTTTATCGTTGTTTGGCAGATTCTTCATTTTATTTTTTTCTCCTCGTCAATTTCACTTCGAAGAGGTTCGAAGAGTGTGCAGGTATCAGCTGATTGAACTGAGAATCGCAGAGCAAGAGGTATCGAACTGTACAATTTATTTTCAGTTTTTAAACAAAAGGAAAAGACACTGAAACTATATCATTTTTTAGTTATATTAAATGGAAGAAAATTTAATTTAAGTCTCTACACGTATACTACCATCTAAAAGTTCCCAGCGTTATATATATTATCAATGATGTAGAACTTACAGTGGTCATATTTTATTGCTGGTCTAAAAAGGGATGTATATTATTGTATTATTTAACATAATCTTCCCTTACAAATTTTTTAGTGTGTACTTTACCATTGTTAATTTGTTTTTGTAAAGTTGATATAATTTATATAATGCAGAACGTAACGGCACCTCCGTTCTTCTTGCAATCTCCTGGAGATCCTCCCATCAGATGGAAAAAATGGCGTAAGGTCTTTGAGAGGTACGCAAAGGTTTGTGGAGCCAACTTAAGTGCAGAAAGGAAGACGGCTTTATTACTGCACTGTTTGGGATCAGAGGGTCAGGAAGTGTTTGATCATCTTCCTGAACTTCAAGATCGAAATCTAAATGAGTATGAAATTTGCATAGCTATGCTTGATAAACATTATCTCCCTAAAGTATCCACTATTTATGAGAGAAATCACTTTGGTCGCAGGATACAACTTGAAGAAGAAAGTATAGAGAACTATATAACTGCGCTAAGAAAATTGGCATCATCTTGCAAATTTGCAGCCTCTATTGACGAAAGAATAAGGGACCAGTTCATGCTGGGATGTAGCATTGAACGTGTTAGGGAAGAGTTATGGCAGAAAGATGAGCCTGATTTGGATGATGTAATTACCATAGCAAAGAGGATTGAACATTCTATTAAGTGTGTGGAAATTATAAAAAAAAAATGGTGAAAGTAAAGACAAAAGTACTGTTAGTCTTGTTAAAACTTCAAATGCAGTAAAAGAGAGTACTAGTCAGAGAACTGGTTTGAAAGATGTGACCAGCAACAAACCTCTCAATGGTAGACCAGGTGGAAAATTTGATTTTGCACAAGTGAAATGCTTTAGATGTGGCAAAATGGGACATTTTGCGAACGACAGACAGTGTCCTGGGTGGAAAGCCACTTGTAGTAAGTGCAAAAGGAAGGGACATTTCGCTGTCGCTTGCAAGGGGAGGGAGTACAAAGGCAAGGTTAGTGAAATGTATTATGATTTTGATGAGACAAGGGAATGTGATGAAAATCTTGATTGTGGTCAAATTTTAGTTCAAGTGATTTTTGGTCCTCAAACAATTCCTCTCCACCCATCATTATGAAGGATCTTCCCATTGTTAATACCAATACTGTCAATGTAAATCAAAACTCTGATGATTCTTTTTCTGATAAATAAAAAAACGATTTTCCCAATGTTTTTAATGAAAAATTGGGTTGTTTAAAGAACTATAACCACCACATCAAGTTAAAAGAGAATGCCATACCTATTTGTTCTAAGGTACGTAATGTTCCTATTGCTGTTAGAGATCAAGTTAAAGCAGAGTTGAAAAAATTAGTCAAGGAGGGCATCATAGAGGAGGTTGAAGCAACCCAATGGGTTGCTCCGATTGTAGCCGCTAAAAAATCGGACTGCTCTCTTCGTTTATGCATAGACCTCAGAGAGTTGAATAAGAGCGTGGTGGTTGATCACTACCCATTACCCAAAATTGCGGATATGTTAATGTTATTAAAGGGGGCAAAAGTTTTTAGCACAGTGGATTTGAGATCCGCGTATCACCAGATAAGACTTGGTGAAGACTCTAAGGATTTGACCGCTTTTGTAACGCCATTTGGCACATTTCGCTTTGTGAGACTTCCCTTTGGTCTGGTGTCAGCTGCTTCAGTCTTTCAAAGAGCTCTGGAAGGTGTCTTAAAAGGTTTAAAAGGTGTGAGGGTATATCAGGATGATATTCTTATTTTTGGAGCTTGTGATGAAGAACATAATCATAGACTTGGTGATGTTTTGAAGCGTTTGAGTGAATCTGGCCTGACAGTAAAGACGGGGAAATGGAAAAAAGACTCTATAGATTACCTTGGTCACACAATCTCGAAGGGTGGTATTTCACCGAAAGCTAGCTTAATTAGTACCATGATGAAGATGTCTTCTCCAAAGAACAAGGAAGAATTAGTTAGCTTTCTAAGTATGACGGAGTACTATAGTAAGTTTATAAATGGTTTTGCTTCTTTGTGCGTTTGTATGAGGTCGTGGTTGAAGAAAGGGTGTGAGTTTGTGTGGAGTAATGAGTGTGAAAAGGAGTTCATCTTTCTAAAAGAAAAATTAAACAATGCTCCTAAATTGAACAGTTTCGATCCTGAGAGAAAATCTATTTTGGTAACAGATGCAAGCTTAAAAGGATTAGGGGCAGTTTTAACACAGGTGATTGAAGGACAGGGAGTGGTCATCTTGTTTTTATCAAGAAGTTTAAGGGGCCCAGAGTTGAGGTATTCTGTAGTGGAAGGTGAGGCGTTAGCAGTTTACTGGGCTGCAAGGAAATTTAAAAACTTCCTATGGGGAAGTACTTTTGAAGTGAGAACTGATCACAAACCGTTATGTGAAATCTTGAAAACCAAAGGGATTGATGCAGTGTCTAGTAGAATCACGAGATGGGTTGTAGGACTACAAGATTATAATTTTGAGGTCAAGTACCTGCCAGGTGTTGAGAATAAAGTGGCAGATGCTTTATCTCGCCTTGTTTCTGAAGAGGAGTTAGATCTGGAGGATGATTGGGAAGGTGAAGATGAGATGGTATGTGCAGTAGGTGAAAGTGTTATTGATAAGTGTAAGCGGTTGGAAGCTTTACAGGAAGATTTGAGTCTTATGGAAATTTTGAGGTTGATCAAGGTTGGTTGGAAAGTCAAACTGATGTGGTAGAGGCTGGGCACACCTATTTTTTATGTAAGATAATTAATCTTTCTTGACTCGGTTTATCTATGCGTGCTGCGTAGGTAGGCACGATGTCCCTCTCGTGCATAAACTAATAAACACAATTATTCAAGCGTAACCGCTTGACCTGACGCGCACTGTTGCGTTTCCAACTGGAATCGTTTAAACGTAGTACATGTAATACTGTTTCATGAAACAATTTCGAATTCAAACAATTAGAAAACCATCACTTTTTGTTAACAAGCATTTATAATTTGCTGTATTCTGCATGTGATCAAATAATAAAACATTTCATTCATGTTGCATTATGTTACATTATAGACATTGCATGACTTATAACAACCACGTTCATGTATATCTTATTTTACATTGCCCGCCCAATGCATTTCGGGCCTCCAGGCCCTTCTTCAGGGGCTGTATCTAGAAAATAAATAAACATAACCAAACATTTTTTATAATCATGTAACGATCCTTCATACATATACAGTAAGCAATCTCTCACTGGTTACCACTATGTTGCTGTATGCTTATATTTACAACCAATGGTCAATAGACCTTGTGTGAGTGAACTTTGGTGGTTTGCTGGAAGGATAAAGGAAATGAAAATTCCAGTGCAAACGAGTAGTATACTAACAAAAGAAATGGCCATGAAAAATTAAACCCAGAGTGTAACCCAAAGGTGCTCAAAACTCGCCGCTCAATCTATGTGCCCAAAACGAACACCCTAGTGTGTTGCTAGAGAGGAAGCATACAACTTCTATACTGACCTTATTATTTAGACAGTTAAACCGATACTGAATAGAAAGATGCGTCCTGTGTCCTACAACATACCGGTACTTCGTTAGCACGAGTAATATAACCAACAAGCTTTATCAACATACATGAAACATGAAATATGCTTCAAAGCTCAGACTACTCATACCTTGTGATTAAAGCGAAATACATTAAATCGTTTTTCATGTAGACCGCTGTCTCCGTGGAGTTGCGGCAAGAATATGCCTCTCACTGCAAATGATGAGGAACGCGATTAGTACGCATCATAAACGGCCTTTAATGCCCGCAATACGAACGTTTAGAGAGTTAAGCTTACCGGGAGTCGTTAGAAGTACTCTCGGATTCGATCAGGTCGCCCGCGTTCTAAACCGCTTGTGTGTGTATTGGGTCGCGCATGCGTGATCTATACTGAGTATGTAGATACTGAGAACGGACTATCTAAAGGTGAAAAGACAAGAGATAAACCGGCGCCATGTTAAAGAGACTACCCAAGAAAGCCCTGGATAGAATAAGGAGTGTAAACTGTGTGAAGGCGTGTTAGGGAAATTATAAAGGAGGTTGTAAAGTGAAAAATAACGGAACAGAATAATAATGGTGTGCCCAGCCTCTACCACATCAGTTATACTCTAGCCCCATAGGCAGGAGCACCCATTGAAAATATGTCTTTTGACGCTATAACCGGCCTCACAGATAACAGGGCCACTACTCTGGCATACACCAATGATCAGGCAAAAGAAATATATTCATTGATTGAAGATATTCGTTCCTTCAACACACAGGGAAGCAATCTTCCTCACCAATTAAAACAACTAGAATTTCTCACCAAGCGACGATTGAACCAACGACTGCACGCGTCCACTCTAGTACAATATCACAGAGCGAAAAGGATACCCCGCGGATTAAGAATGCCCATTAAACCAATGTTATTCAGGTTCCACACAAAAAAGGACTTTATGGACAAATGGTACGCTGTACTAAACAAATGTTCTCTAGACTTATTATTGTTACTGATTGAGGAATTAGCAGTCGTCATTAAAGAAATAACAGAAGAGATCACATTGATAGAAACTGATTTGGAAAGTCGAATGGACTCCTCAGATTGGGCAACATTTCTTGAAGAAATGAATACAAGACTGGATACTTACACCAAAGACATTCAAGAAGGCAAACTAAGGAAGTATAAAAGAGACACCTTAGATTATAAATTAAACGAGGTATACACATGGGCCGAAGTATACGCACAAAGGAGAACCTCCTTTAAGAGAACCACCAACACCTCATCTCAAGAAAGTGTAACCTCGGAGAGTGAAACGCGTACCACAAGAGCACCCCCCACTACTGAAACTGCAGATAAAACACCAGACACTACAGTTGATCGTACCAACGTAGGAGCATCAAGTAGTAAAACGTCTTTTTCTCCACAGGACGGGGATTCAAGCCAACCACCAGGGAAACCAAAGGGAAAACAAGGCGAGGCAAAAGAAACAACAAAACCAAACCTAAGAAGCACGAAGCAAACATAGTGGTCAATATTTCTTCTCAAGTGATCAATAAACAACAAATTCAGACACTAAATAAAGGTTTCAATTATGTACCAACGTATCATACTAACCAACTAGAGACTGAAATTGAATTCTTCAAATTCATGCGAGTACTTCGTTTAAGATATTTTTTCATGAACATACCGGATCTTGGAACCACACGTGAAGTATCTGATTACGAGGAATTCAAACCGAAATCCACATTTATTGCTCCTACATCTCATAAAATCCTGGACGCGTTTGAAAGGCTTGTGTTGAATGACTTAAAGAACATTAACACACCCAAACAAAAACGGATGAATTTCTCTAGATACGAGAAACAAATCACTAGCTGAGAATCCGAACATTCGTATTGAAAGAGCAGACAAAGGAGGAGCCATTGTAATCATGGATCAGAAATTTTACAATGACAGCCTGACAGAGCATATTGACGACATTGAGACATACCTGAAACTGGATAAGGACCCCACTGAAGAATTAAAGAAGACCTTAAACCTAATACTTGACAAAGCAGAACAAATGAAATGGATAACCACCAAAACCAGGCAATTCCTCACAGTTCAACATCCGAAACAACCAACCATCTATATGCTACCTAAAATTCACAAAGACCTCTACAAACCCCCATTTCGTCCAATAGTGGCCGGGTGTGGCACTATCTTCGAACCCCTGGGAAAGTATTTGGATCATTTTTTACAACCATTCGTACAATCATGGTACTCATACACAAAGGACACCACCCATTTCTTACAGAAACTAGCAGCTGTTGAAACCAATGAGGGTATGACATTATGCACACTGGACGTAAAATCACTGTATACCTCTATTCCACATACCGGAGGCATTGAAGCGGTTGAATGGGCTCTATTAAAACAAGAAACACTTGGAGCAGATAAAGTTTTTCTACTCGAACTTCTTCACTTTTGTCTTCACCACGCATACTTCAAACATGAAAACGAATTCTTTTTACAAAACCGAGGTACATCCATGGGATTTTCTGGGGCGCCTGCATACGCCAATACCTACATGGCGAGATTTGAAGAGACATTTCTACTATCAGATAAAGAATGGATTGACAATCTAACCATATATTGTCGGTATATAGATGATATTTTTCTGATATGGCACAACAACAAAGAACTCTTAAAACAGAAGATCCAACAACTGAACACATACGATGAGAACTTACAATTCACACAAACCATAGAGGACAAGATGATACCTTTCTTAGATGTGCTAGTACAAATAGATGGAACTCGTATCAACACAGAGGTATACCACAAAGCCACCGACAAAAACACAGCACTGATGTATAAAAGCTTTCATCCCAGGAACCTCATCGAGAACTTACCTTACTCACAGATGCTGCGAGCAAAAAGAATATGTACAGAAACACAATCTCTGAAGACCAACATTGAAATAATCACTGAGAAATACTTAGAAAAACAATATCCTATAACATTACTGGAGGACACTAAACTCAAGATTGCCAGCAAAACCAGAGAATCACTACTATCTCCTGTAGACAAGCTTAAAACGAAACGGCAAGTTTTTGTATCCAAATACTCCACGAGTTCAAAACAGATAAAAAAGAGTATAAACCAACACTGGGATCTATTAAGCAATGAGAATGATTTTCAAGGAGAATTCAAAGAAAAACCAATTTTTGCATACAAAAGATCCAGGAATATTAAAGAAATGTTGAAATCATCATCTAAGCACACAGAAGAAAACTTCAGAGGAACAAGAAAATGCCAAAATTGTGTACAGTGCAATAATGTCATCGTGAGTGATAATGTAAAACATCCATATACAGGCCAAACTATAAAAACAAGACATAATGCAGATTGTAATTCCATGAATCTGATATACGCCATAAAATGTCCCTGCGGACTATTGTACGTAGGGAAGACAGAGCGAAAAATTAAAACTCGTATATCAGAACACAAAAGCACAATACGCAATAATAATCCCAACAGTAGTCTAGCGGTACATTGGACTAATCATAGACACACCATAGCGCAGCTAAAATTCCAGGTACTCGAGGTAGTCAAGCCCACCCCAGGAAAGGATTTAACCAAAACGTTACTGCAGCGAGAAATTTTTTGGATAAGGAAATTAGATTCTCAGGATCCGAAAGGGATCAATGATAGAGTGGATCTAGGATGTTATTTATGAAATATTGTTCAAGGGTCGCCTGCGTGCGACAGTGGGTTCATAGCTCATCGATATAACTGTAAATAGCCATAGAAATTGTAATCAATGTACATACACACCGATGAGTGATTATTAATATTATTTTGGTCATTATGTTGTCCATTATTATTCTGTTCCGTTATTTTTCACTTTACAACCTCCTTTATAATTTCCCTAACACGCCTTCACACAGTTTACACTCCTTATTCTATCCAGGGCTTTCTTGGGTAGTCTCTTTAACATGGCGCCGGTTTATCTCTTGTCTTTTCACCTTTAGATAGTCCGTTCTCAGTATCTACATACTCAGTATAGATCACTCATGCGCGACCCAATACACACACAAGCGGTTTAGAACGCGGGCGACCTGATCGAATCCGAGAGTACTTCTAACGACTCCCGGTAAGCTTAACTCTCTAAACGTTCGTATTGCGGGCATTAAAGGCCGTTTATGATGCGTACTAATCGCGTTCCTCATCATTTGCAGTGAGAGGCATATTCTTGCCGCAACTCCACGGAGACAGCGGTCTACATGAAAAACGATTTAATGTATTTCGCTTTAATCACAAGGTATGAGTAGTCTGAGCTTTGAAGCATATTTCATGTTTCATGTATGTTGATAAAGCTTGTTGGTTATATTACTCGTGCTAACGAAGTACCGGTATGTTGTAGGACACAGGACGCATCTTTCTATTCAGTATCGGTTTAACTGTCTAAATAATAAGGTCAGTATAGAAGTTGTATGCTTCCTCTCTAGCAACACACTAGGGTGTTCGTTTTGGGCACATAGATTGAGCGGCGAGTTTTGAGCACCTTTGGGTTACACTCTGGGTTTAATTTTTCATGGCCATTTCTTTTGTTAGTATACTACTCGTTTGCACTGGAATTTTCATTTCCTTTATCCTTCCAGCAAACCACCAAAGTTCACTCACACAAGGTCTATTGACCATTGGTTGTAAATATAAGCATACAGCAACATAGTGGTAACCAGTGAGAGATTGCTTACTGTATATGTATGAAGGATCGTTACATGATTATAAAAAATGTTTGGTTATGTTTATTTATTTTCTAGATACAGCCCCTGAAGAAGGGCCTGGAGGCCCGAAATGCATTGGGCGGGCAATGTAAAATAAGATATACATGAACGTGGTTGTTATAAGTCATGCAATGTCTATAATGTAACATAATGCAACATGAATGAAATGTTTTATTATTTGATCACATGCAGAATACAGCAAATTATAAATGCTTGTTAACAAAAAGTGATGGTTTTCTAATTGTTTGAATTCGAAATTGTTTCATGAAACAGTATTACATGTACTACGTTTAAACGATTCCAGTTGGAAACGCAACAGTGCGCGTCAGGTCAAGCGGTTACGCTTGAATAATTGTGGTTGGAAAGTCAAGCCAAAAAATGATGACATATTAGAGAAATTTTGGCATGTTAAAGACCAACTGTCTGAACATGAAGGCTTGCTTGTTAGAGGTACTAGGTTAGTTCCTCCAATGTCTATTAGGAGTGAGCTCATTTTACTGGCTCATAGTGGACATATGGGCATTTCAAAGACAAAGGAGAATTTGAGGATGTCGTACTTGTGGCCTAGCATGGATTTGGAAGTGGAGAGGAAAATTAGAGATTGCATGGAGTGTGCTTTGAGTGAGAAAGTAGCGAAACCCAAAGTTCAGCCCATGGTTATCAGAACACTTCCTGACAAGCCTTGGGAAGAAGTTGGCTTAGACATTCTTGGGCCAATATACTCAGCAGGGTCTGAATGGTATGTTCTAGTTTTGATAGATTTTTTTTCTAGATGGCCAGAAATTGCCATTACTCGTGGCATAGAGTCTAAGCATGTGATTTTTTTTTGAAAAACTTTTTACTAGTGAGGGTATTCCCAACATCATTTTAACAGACAATGGGAGTCAACTTGTGTCTAGGGAGATGGAATCATTTTTGTCTAAACATGGTATAAAACATTAAAAAAATCATCTTTGTACCACCCAGAGACGAATGGCACCGTGGAGAGATTTAACCGTGTGCTCAAAGAGACAATTAAAATGTCTAAATCTGCAGGTTCAGATTGGAGATCGGATGTTTTTAATGAGGTTAAGCTTTACAGGTTATTCCCACATGCCACAACAGGTAGAACAACGTTTGAGCTCTTCAGATGTAGGCGTGCCAACACTATGGTTGCTCCGCCTTGGGTTAATGACTTACATCTAAAAACATTAACTGGTAATGACGAGTGGAAGATAAGTCAAGAAAGAAAGCTTCAGGCTAGGAAGAGGATTCATGATTTGAGAAATTCAGTGAAAAAAATGGTGGTACATGTGGGTGATTGGGTTCTCATAAAAAATCCTTGTAAGAAGAACAAAATGGTATCTGCTTCATTTTTGAAACCTATACAGGTTATTAAGGTTTTAGGTAATGCCATCAAAACAGCTGATCATCGCATTTGGAACTTAAACAGAGTGGTGGTGATCAAGAAGGACTTTGTTGATAACTCTAAGTCTCCGGTCTCAAGTACTCCATCTGCAAGTACCTCATCACATCGAGCCGTCAGTGGTCCTGTCATCGCGAGGAAATCTTCAAGGATTACACGTGTACCTACTCATTTAAATGACTTTGTAAAATAATGTTTTTCTTCATATTGTTATTTGTTATAAGAAGGGAGATGTGTGACATCTTGCTAATACAGCCTGTTGCCAGGTTGCCACATGCATTAGAATGCTTAGTACAAGTTCTGACATTGTTTGATTTAGAGTACGTAGGCAGTTAAGCCTGGATCTCTCTACTGCTGACAGCTAGCCTGTGGATGGGATCCTATTTTACAATAAATACTTAATTTACCTTCTATTTAACTTTAGACTTCTTTACACACACCTAAAGACCTTCATACCACTGCTAGTGCCCCTATGGACGAAGATCATAAATTCCTCCCTCATGCAAGGATCCATCCCTGACATCCTCAAAGCTGGTCAGGTATCCCCCATCCTTAAGAAAGTTTCAGCAGACCCAAATGACTTAAATAACTACCGCCCAATATCTAATATCTCAACCCTTGCCAAACTACTTGAAAAGTGTGTCCACACACAGCTGAGTATCCACATAGACCACTTCAACCTGCTAGACCAATTCCAATCAGGCTTTCAATCAGGACACAGCACCGACTCAGCCATGACCCACATAATTGATGATGCACTGCAAATACTGGATCAAAACAAAGCCTGCCTTCTTATCCTCCTTGACTTATCCTCAGCTTTCGATACAGTCAAACACGACAACCTACTGGACCTCCTGAAGCATAGAATGGGGCTATCTGGAACAGTATTAAACTGGTTCACTTCTTTCCTCCAAAACAGAACACAAAGATTCAAGATCAACCAATCATTATCTAATTCCACCCCTGTCACTCTAGGAGTACCTCAGGGATCCTCTCTCTCCCCAACACTCTTCAATCTGTTTCTGGAACCTCTCACTGAGCTTCTCGACTCTGCAAATATCCAATATCACATGTACGCAGACGATACACAACTCTACATTAAGGTCAAATCTATTGAAGACATCAAGTCCCTTAACTCAACACTCAAAGATATACAGATCTGGCTAGCTAAGAACCATTTAAAACTAAACACACTAAAAACAGAATTCCTCTTGTTCTCACCTCCCAACCAATCAACGATCATCCGTGAGTGGATGGAACACCTAACGGCACTAGACGGTCAACCTCTCATCATTGATTCTGCTAAATCTCTGGGAATAACCCTAGACGAAAAACTAAACATGCTGAAACACATCAGCGCTGCAACAAAGGGTGCACATTTTCAGATTAACACACTAAGAAAACTGAAACCCTTCATTCCCACAAATGACTTCAAACAGGCAGTTCAATCTCTAGTAATTCCCAGAATTGACTATGGGAGTGTCACACTCTGTGGTCTACCCAAATCAACAACTGCTCCTCTCAGAGCCTCTATCAATACAGCCGCTAGGCTCATCACAGGCACCAAACGCAACTGCCATATCTCCCCTGACCTTCAGGCCCTCAACTGGCTACCTTTTGAGGCCAGAATCCAGTTAAAAATCGCCTGTATGACACATAAGGCACTTCATCACAAAACCCCGGGATACCTAGCGGAGAAACTAGTTCTCTCAGGCGGCATCAGGTCTACCAGGAGCTCTAACAATCTTCTTCTGAAACCTCAACGCTTCTCCAAGAAAATAACATACAATCGTACCTTCTCAGGAATGGCACCCAGGATTTGGAACGCTCTACCCCTAGAAACTAGACTTAACCCATCTACGGCCTATTTCAAAAAAGAAGTGAAATCAATTCTCATGGCCAAATTCACTTGAACTTGTCCTAGACATTAGTGCAGCTATGTACTAATATTTAATTGTTCCCAGGTCTTACTGTATTCATATATGTATCTATATGTATCACTGTATCTATATTTATATGTGTTATATGCCATTACATATACTTGATCTGTAAAGCGCTCTGATACCCGCAAGAGTCTTGTTCGCGCTATACAAAACTGCCAAAATAAATAAATAAATAAAATACTGATAGTAGAGAGGCAGCTTATAGGGTGGATAGGATGGTCATGACTGGGGGCTCCTGTGAATCTCTTTTCTATGCCCGGAGACCGCAGGTAACGTGGCCTAGGCACACTAGGGTGGTGCTGCAGTGTTAGAGAGAGGCCAACAAAGTCTTAGGATGGGCGAGTGTGATAAGTGGGAGATCACCGTTGTGGCTAGGTGAGCATCTGCAGGAAGTGTCCACTTTGACAGGCTTCAAAGGGTGGAGGCTGATTGGCATTGAGTACTTAGGGGATGACTGGAAAGGGGATTCCTCCCGTTCCTTTGAACACCTTCAAAGGGAATACAATTTACACCATTCACAAAGATACCAATATCTGCGACTCATAAACGACCTACACTCCCATATACAGAAGGGCAATACTATTCAGAAATATTCCCCAATGGAGGATAGGCTGTTGCTTGACCCATGACGGAAAAGCCCACGTCTACAATATACAGTAAATTAATAAATAACGTGCCTGACCTTCTGAACACTCTCAGAGCAGCTTGGTCCACAGATTTGGGAAGTATGTATGACGCAGACTGGCAGGATGCACTGCAGAGTCCTAGAGAAATTGCAATCCGCTCTTGGTTCAGACTTGTGCAGTTAAAAATCCTTCAGGGGACCAACTACCCCCGTACATATCTCTATGCATGGGACAGGAGTCTTTCGGTGTCCTGCGTTAGGGGTTGTGGGCAAGAGGGCAGCTTTTTTCACATCCTATGGGAATGACCAGAGATCACCCCATATTGGTCGAGAGTCACCAACATCATGTCCAGGGTGGTGGGTGAGATGGTTCCGATGGAGCCAAAGTGGCTGTTATTGATGATCAAGGGGGACAAAGTCTGATCCAGGTATGTGGAGCTCTGGCTTGCCCTAGCACCGGGGGTGGCGAAGCGAAATATGGCTAAGGGGTGGTGGGGCGCTGGCACCCCTGCAATGGGAGGACTGGCAGCACGACCTAGACTGGTGCCAGAGGGCTGAGGAAACAGTATTCAGAAGTAGGGTGTGCACTAAAAAGTAGAAGAAAGTGTGGGCACCTTGGCATAAGTACAGAGAGACTGCAGTAATCATGGATGGGTAGGAAAGTGGGAGATGGCTTTGTGTCCTAATTGGTCCCTCTTGAAGACAACAATGTCAATTTTTGCAAATGTGTCCCTATGTACGTTACTGTAATTGTTTGGTGCTGTATGGTCTCAAGAGCTTTGTTAATAAAAAAGAATAAAAAAGTTATAGTTATACCTTAAATATATAATTTATGCACCACCTTCAAATTATGATAACTTGTGCACCTCCATGCACAGTGTGGCTTAACTCTTGAGTCACATTAAACTAACTATAACTGTGCCTTCTCCATATAATTCTTATATACCTTTATATTGCATCACTTATACCATCTGATTATATCATTCATAACAACACTTATGACATGAATGGCAAGTTATATACCCACTCCTAAACCCTAAAAACACCCATACCACTATTAGGGTGCCCCTACCAACCCCAAACCCATAAAACACCCTTACCACCCTATACCCCTACCCACTCGTAAACCCTATAAACACCCTTACCAAGGATTTCATCTGTTTTTAAGCACTATAAGCACTAGTAACATTGTGCCTGTTCAATGAATCTCCATTGAACTTTGGGGAACGATTCATTTTTCTACATTATCGGATCATGCAAAGTTTTGTGGCCATTGGTAAAGGGGGATCAAAGATAAAAGGAGGGTCCCAAATCACATTTTGGCACCAATGCATTTTCCATAGGCTTTGTACTAATGTGTAGTGGCCAAACACCTAGTCAGACGTATGAAATTTGGCAGTATTGTAGATTATATGTGTGTAGATGATCCTTTTTAGGTCTCGCCTGAGCCAGATCATGCGCTGCTCTGCGAGGCATTTAGTAAGGGATTTTGAGCTCCGAACACACACTAGTGCGTGTGTTTTTTATTTATTAGGCCACAATTGGCCTGTGCATGCGTCTTTTTTAAAAACACAGCACACAATTGGTACAAGGCGACTGATTGTCCCGCCTTGTTTGTTCCATGGCCTAGGGTCCTCTGGAGTGCGCATCTGTTTCCAATTATCGTGTTGGCGTTAATTGAAAACAGATTGTGCTTGCGTTATTTTCTTGTCTTCCACTTAGAAGCACACACAAAAGCAAGGCCTTGGAATCGCGAGGCAAGGGTTAAATTAAGGAATGTGTCTGAAGTCATTCTGGTGGGAGTGAAAGTGAAAGTAAATGAGCCACCCAGGGTCCCCCACATTGCTTCTGTCTGCTCCACATCCACCACCACCACCTCCACCACCTCCACCACCAAGTCCACCACCACCACCACGTCCACCACCACGTCCACCACCATCACAAACACCACCACCACAAACACCACAATGTCCACCACCATATCCACCACCAGGTCCACCACCACATCCACCACCATGTCCACCACCACCATGTCCACCCCCACCACCACCATGTCCACCACCACCACGTCCACCACCACTACAACGTCCAGCACCACATCCACCACCAACACATCCACCACCAACACATCCACCACCACAACATCCACCACCATGTCCACCACCACCACCACGTCCACCACACCACGCCCACCACCACCATATCCACCACCACCACCATGTCCACCATCACATCCACCACCACATCCACCACCACCACTTCCACCACCACCACCACATCCACCACAACATTTACCACCACCACATCCACCTTCATGTCCACCACCACCACGTCCATCGCCTCCACGTCTACCACCCCCACATCCTCCATCACATCTACCACCACCACATCCACCACATCCACCACCACCACATCCACCACCACTATGTCCAGGGCCAAATCTACCACCACCACCATGTCCACCACCACCACGTCCACCATGCCCACCACCACTATGCTCATCACTACCATGTCCACCACCACATCCACCAACACCATGTCCATCACCACCACGTCCATCACCACCACATCCACGTGCACCACCACGTCCACCACCACCATGTCCACCACCACCATGTCTACCACCACCACATCCACCACCATATTCACCACCACGTCCACCACCACCATATCCACCACCACCACCACATCCACCACCACCACCACGTCCACAATTACCACATCTACCACCACCACATCCACCACCATGTCCACCACCACCACGTCCACCACCACCAGCACATCCACCACCACCGCCATATCTACCACGTCCACCACCACATCCACCACCATGTCCACCACCACGTCCACCACATCCACCATGTCCACCAGCATGTCCACCACATCCACCACCACCACATCATCCACCACCACCACCACGTCCACCACCATGTCCACCACCACCACATCGACCACCACCACATCCACCTCCACCACCTCATCCAGCACCACCAAATCCACCACCACTACTACATCCACCACTACCACCACATCCACCACAACGTCCACCACCATCATGTCCACCACCACGTCCACCACTGTTGCAGGGATTCTGCTCCTACACAGAACTTTGCACAGAGATGTGGGACCTCAGTGAATTAGGGTGTGCCAAAACTCACCTTAGTACCCAAAATCCCCTACCAGACTGGCATCAGTGTCACATTGGCTCTTCCAAAATACCAATGATTAGACAACCCAGAACATGTGACTTAGGTTACCTTAGCCACTGTGGAAAACATGAACAATCTTTCGTTATACTCTCATACCAGTCCAAAACAGGGAGTAAAAAGAGACATGTGCAAGTTTGAAATATTTATTTCTAACACCGTGTTCTCATGCGCAGAACCTTAGCTAATACAAGCAGACATATTATTAGATACAAGATTGTCAGCATAGTTACTATTCCATAAAATACAAAGGAAGAAAGCATATTATAATGCTAAATGGAAACAGGTATAACATATACCTATATTTCACCCTCCTTTGCTAGTAGGTTATTTTATACCTACAGAAGGTCTCTTGGGATTACATAGGCGGCCCCATACCTCTGGTATTTAGCAGAAGTGGATCACATCAAATTCTGCACAAGCTCTCAGCATACGAATGTTCTCCAAGTGTGAGTGACCAATATCATAAGGGGCCCCCTGAGGCAGATAAAGGGCAGACTGGCAGGGGATAAATACATCCAATACAAAGAACAAGAAGTCTGCCCTATAGATTTCAATTTAGAGGCTCATAAAGAGTCCTATAGCATTAGCATGCACAACTTCGAGCTCACTTTTCAAACACTATGCATTGATTATTGACACAGCTTCAGAATAGATATTTTTTTTTCATTTTTCAGTTACAAAAGTATAAAAAGGTGATAAAAAAGTGTACAATGACATCATCATTCAAATATATATATAACACAGTACTGGATTTGTGGTTACAAAAAAATATACATACATACAGCCCCTAAGCACCCTCTCGACTTTCAATCATATTTACAGACTCATACCACTAAGGCAAGTTAACAATTTCATTCAACCATTCGCATTCACACAATTCAAACAGCCCCACAACCTATCGTGGACAAATACACTGAGGTAGTCCTGCAGTGCCCTCTCAGCAGATTGCTAGGAGGGGATGGAGAGTTGTAGTCAGGACAGATGTTTACTGCGCCAACGCGCGTTTCGGTGCCAGATACGGTCTACAGCGGCACCTTCATCAGGGCATGTATACGAAGGAGGGGCACAGCGGGGGCAACACAATTTATACAGCCGTGACAACTCTTGAATTCAAGGGCGGCATAGACTGGACCCTCTTCTCACTTTAGAAGGACCATCATACATTTCATCCAATAATAGTGCAGGTTCCGAAGGGCTATGGGTCTTTAGAATTGCGAGTCATGTGCTGTCTTTTAAAATGTGGTTAAGTCCTCCAGCTATTAATGTAGCAGGAAACGCAATTGTTCAAGCGTTTTGCTGTTTTAAATGCACATCACTTTTTTCTCGTTTTTTTCGTTCGGGATACCCGCCTTGGTTATTTCGAGGTAATCTTTAGATTTAATGTTCCCGCATCAGCTATTGGCGTCCGTGACCGTGGAGACTCCGGCGTTCACCTCCACGTCCACCACTGTTGCAGGGATTCTGCTCCTACACAGAACTTTGCACAGAGATGTGGGACCTCAGTGAATTAGGGTGTGCCAAAACTCACCTTAGTACCCAAAATCCCCTACCAGACTGGCATCAGTGTCACATTGGCTCTTCCAAAATACCAATGATTAGACAACCCAGAACATGTGACTTAGGTTACCTTAGCCACTGTGGAAAACATGAACAATATTTCGTTATACTCTCATACCAGTCCAAAACAGGGAGTAAAAAGAGACATGTGCAAGTTTGAAATATTTATTTCTAACACCGTGTTCTCATGCGCAGAACCTTAGCTAATACAAGCAGACATATTATTAGAAACAAGATTGTCAGCATAGTTACTATTCCATAAAATACAAAGGAAGAAAGCATATTATAATGCTAAATGGAAACAGGTTTAAAATATACCTATATTTCACCCTCCTTTGCTAGTAGGTTATTTTATACCTACAGAAGGTCTCTTGGGATTACATAGGCGGCCCCATACCTCTGGTATTTAGCAGAAGTGGATCACATCAAATTCTGCACAAGCTCTCAGCATACGAATGTTCTCCAAGTGTGAGTGATCATGCCTACGCAGTGTGATGTATTCCTATAGGTTCTGAATCGATCCCCCTATTCCTGACCCTATTCTGGTTAAACAAACCAACAAGTTAACTAACAGTCAGCCCATGAGGCAGAAAACCCCCATGATGCAGATACCGTTATCTGACGCAGTCACACTACGGCACAGGAACGTGTTATCTGATTAGGTCATAACGCTTGCGATCTAATTAGACAAGCGATATTCCTCCAGCCCCTGATAAGGCATACGGAGTTCTCATAACAAATCAAACCTATGACAACCTGGGCAAAACCCTGCGGCCATTGTTTTGATTTCACCGAGAACTTCAGCAAAAGAATGTGCTAACGAGCAAGTCGTATGACATCCTTATTGACGTATCTATGTCCATCCTTACGTCAATCTCGGCACCTTAAAGGTATAAATATTACCGATATTGCCCTATGCAAACACACGCGGTGGTGACGAGACGGAGCAGCCATACTTGCCGAAGCCCAGAGCAGAGCAGACCCCGCTGGCACAGCTCCGCCTTCCTGACGCGCTGAGAACGAGACGCGCTGATTTCTCCTGCCGAGAGATCCAGCACCGGCGCTTCCGGGTAGCCCTCGCAGGCAGCCTGGAATATCGAGACCAGAGAGAGAGATACCATCCCTCATTCAACCTAGATTCCAGGTACAGAACTGAATAACCCCTCACAGAGAATTCTTTAGTTATTCACTTGGCAAAAACAAACTTAACTTAAACTGTAACTTTCTATTCCCGCCCACGTATTAGGCTTAGGTCAGGTACACGGGGTAGGCGTATTTAGAAACACCAGTTGAGTACGTTTAGTCAAATGTATATGTGTATGTAATATATTTTATTCATTTTAAAACATCTTATGGCTTAGAAACCATATCAATGTTTTTACAGTATTATTTTATACTATTGCTTTTAATGTATGCACTTTACTTAGCTATAAGTATTGCAATAATATCGATCCATTTCTCTTGTATGAGAAAAGAGACTGATCAATAAATAACACCTTTTTATTGAACACGCCCGTCTCTTCCTTTTCTCTACAATCTGATGAGACTAAGAATGCACGTACTGACTGAGTAAAATAAATTGCCTTTTGTTCACACGACTCTCGAGATATACTCTTGATTAGGGGAGAGCAAAGTTGTCATGTTCTATGGTTGTCAGAAACTAAATCCCTTCTTGTCTAAATCAGGGAAGTTAAGTCCTTCCTGAACATTCGAGAAAGTTTCTAGTGAACTCTGAGCTAGCTGGCAAAACCCAAAACTTTAAGTCTAGTATCGACAGTAGTAGACCTAGTTAACGTCTGGCCTAGGCCTTTACTGCTGTAGGTATTATTCCAATGCGCAGAGCCTATTGGGATGATAGGAACTACACTACATGGCGCCCAACGCATTTGGAAAGGGCGATAAAACTAACGTAAGACATTTAGAGTAACTCAGTCGTGCTTTCTCATTCAGACCCCTTTTCCCATAAATACTCCAAAGACGTCTGGAGTGGGTGAAAGGTTATATCCGCCAGACCTCGCAGGAGGGAACTCCTATGTATGGTTCTTGGTATAAGTCAACGTTGAAGGATACACTGTTCCAAAATATTGTGCATCTAATCTTTGTTTCCATAAGAAACCTGATCTGCAAACAAACAAAAAAATAACCATCCTGTCAGTAAAATGGGAGACAGTGATGAAGAAAGAGAGGCAGTTCGATTAGCAACTGAACTCGCAGCAGCTGATGCTACCATGCAAGACGCAGACCCGGATATAATACTCATCCCGGTCATCAAAAGGAAATCTATAACCATAAAACTTATAGAAAATGGACTGACACCTAGAGGTGGTACAGTCATATTCGTAATTGAGGCACACGAATATCGGCAGACAGAGGTATACTATTCATGGATAAATTTTCCAGCAGCAAATCCTGTAACAAAGTACTTCCACTATTACAAAATAGAGGAACCTCCTGAAACGTACACTCCTTTCGAGGAGGTGGAAGTACCACTCAAATTTCAAGAGCATTTGCTCTTATTTGATGGCGCCCTAAAACATAATAATCACATCACCAGGCTCGGTCCTTTAGGTAGACCAGGAGCAACGTGGCCGGTCCTAGCCGGATACACACCACATCCAGACATCGACGGGATGTCTGCAGCTAACTTGCTAACACAGCTAAAACAATTAATAAAAATACATAGACAATTAGTCCAGTATGTGATGCGGACTTCAACAATTCAGCCAGCGATTAAACTCCCACAGCTGACCCCTCACCAGGGGAACACAAATAAAATTACACCACAGAACATCCAGTCCTGCCTAGGTAAAGTACCGGCTAAACGGGAACAAATACCATTCTGGCTAGCGCAGAAAATAACCCAAATAGAGGCGGTGTTTCCAGACACTACCCCGCTAGAAAAGCACAGGATTCTGACTATCTGTCTTCCAATGGGAATCGCACCACACATTGAGGACTGTGACACTTGGGGTACAGTCTTTGCTTCCATCTACACAAAAACGCACGGTGTTCCATCCATTTCGGTAATACCAGATGTGCTAAAACAAATTCAAGATGAATATGGTCCAGAACCCGCTTTAACTCTTGGTATGAAATTACTGAAATACTTCAAGCAGGTCTCGGCTATATTATTAGCCAACATAAAAGGTGAAGCAGCAAACGTGGCGATCCGCCAGAGGTTAAAAGAGACAGATATAGCAGACCAACCAGCTGAAATTGCCAGAATCATAGAAAAAAATCCTATGAGGAACTAGGTAGAGATAGTTTAGGTGGAATACCAGTAAAACCGCAACTAATTGAAAGTCCTGAAAAAATATTTTTTAATAATAATTCTACATCACCAAAAAAGAACTCGGATGGAAACAAACAATCCAATCCTAAAGAAAAGAAATTCCAGTCCAGAGGAAGGTCTCCTAGGCGAAGAGAAAAATCTCCGAACCAAAGACACAGGTCACCTCAGAGTTACCCCTCTGGGAAAAGATATAACCTTAGAAATAGGGATAATATAAAAAAGCCTGATAGATATCAAGACATTGATACACGTCCCTCTCAATCTTTTCAGACTTCCTCGCAGAAATTGGAAAGAAGAGGACGATCAGAACAAAGAGAAGAGCACGCCAAGTCCAAAGACAAGGAACCTGCTCAGCTAAAAAAGAAATTACAATTTCCAAAAAAGAAGGTAGCCAGCATTAAAATAGTTAACAATGCCGAGAATACTGAGGACACAACTGAAAAACGGAGAATGGGCTCAGACAATGCTAGACAGCGCAGCAGAAGTGAGCATAGCTCGCAAAGTCCTTATGAATCATCTGGAGATAGTGGACACGAATGAATATCTTCAAGTGGAAACTGCGGACACCAGAGTTAGCAAACCTCACAAAATATACGAAATAACATTGCGTATAGAGGGGGATAAGACTAGAAAAATAAGGGGACTATTTTGGGATAATCTCTCCAAGGGCTATGATATCCTTCTAGCTGAAAAAGACTGGCCACCAGAGTTTGTCAGGGAGTGCCCTCATGGCGAAGAAATAATTATGCCTGCCTTCTCAAATCAAATTCCTATTCATAAAAAATACACACTTGCTAGAAAGTGGGCAGTGGCTCTAGCTCCTGCTTTATATAAAAATCACGTGGGATGGGATGAGGACTCTCCTCCTCACAAAATCCAGTTAAAATCACAACCAACTGCACAAAGGCAGAACCCAATTAAGCAAGAAGCTAAAAAACAGGTAAATGAAATACTAGATCAGCTAGAATTCCAGGGGGTGATTGAAACTTGCACCTCACAAATGAACAACCCTTTGTTTCCGGTCTCCAAACCAGACAATTCATACCGTCTAGTTTTGGATTACCGACACCTTAACACATGTTGCAAAACCTTTGCAGTGCAAAACTCACATAGTGCTGCACTAATGAATAACATAGTGCGCAAAAAATACAAAACAACATTAGACATCTCTAATGGATTCTTTTGTCAAAACATAGCACCAGAGAGCAGATATTTAACTGCATTCTCAATAAATGGCACTCAAAAACAATTCTGTCGGTTAGCCCAGGGGTACAAGAACAGCCCGGGGGTATTCTCAGCGAGAGTAACAGAATTACTACAACTATATGATGATGAAGCATTATCTTATGTCGATGACATATACTTAACAGATGATGACTTGGAGACTCACTTGAAAAGAGTGAACACCATAATACTTGGGTTCACAGCAGAGGGTTCCAAATTCAACTTTAAAAAATCCAGAATTGCCCATCTGACAGTCCTGTTCTTAGGATATGAATTATCAAGCGAAGGCAAAAGCCTGGCTGACAATTTCCTAGAGAAATGTGCCGTACTCCAAGCACCGAGAACACTAAAAAACTTACAGTCAATCCTAGGCTTCCTAAATTTCGGAAGAACATACATTGCAAATTACGCAGAAAGGGTCAAACCCCTTTATGATCTGATAAAACCCGATTTTAAAAGATCCAATTGGACTCAAATACACACAGAAATTTTGAGATCCCTACAAACAGACATGCTAATTAAAACAAAATTAGAAACACGTGATAACACACGCAATCTTGTGATTCGAGTCCTCCCAGGGAGATGCGGATTCACATACCTGACCTCTAATGAGGGAGAAAAGGTACCAATTGCATTCAAATCACACTTGTACACAGAAGCTGAACAAAATTTCAGCAACAAAGAAAAAATTGTTCATGCAGTTCAAACCGCAATAGCTAGAGAAAAAGATCAAGCTGACGGTAGACATATCACAGTCAGAACAGCTGAATCAGCCTTTGAGGCACTAACAACACCGTGTAATTTACCAACAACAACATTGAATCCGGAATGGATACAATGGGTGAATTCAATCACAACGGACAAAGTATACTATTACTTTGATCCAGAACTAGAAGAATTAAAAAATCTAGAATATGAAAGAACATTCCCTCTGCCAATCGACATTCTGCCTTTACGACATTACGCCTGTGTAATTTATACAGACGGACATGCTCAACCCCCCGTTTGGGGAGAACAGGCATACAACCCCACATGTGGGATTACAAAAGAAGTATGGCGCGGAGGTAAACTAAAACCTCTATTAACAAAAACACACTCAGTAGAAACTAATTCAGAACAACAAACTGAAATAATAGCATTGAAAATGGCGCTAGATAATGCGGATCGCGAATTCCCGACACTTATAGTGTCAGATTCATATTACTGCGTCAAATCATATAACAAGGATTTGCAGACATGGATTCAAAACGGTTACAAAGATGACACAGATGCACCAATAAAGCAGAAACTGCTCTGGGAACAAATAGCTCTTTTACAAAAAGAGCTACCAAAGACTCGCGTGACACACTCACTGAGTCATCAGCGTGATGGCGTTCACGTTGCAGGGAATTCATTGGCTGAGACAGCCACAGCGGCAGCCACTAAATCGGCTCCCGTAGTTCGAAAAAAGCGTACATTAAAATACATTGACGGTGAAACAGTACTGGCAGTGAAAACGTCATCAAAAGGCGACTGCTCAGCGTTACCGATCAACTATCCACTCAATTATACATACATAATCGATGCAAACTCCGTCCCTTTTGCTCGAATCCCTGGAGTGGGGGATAGGGTGATTCCAAACATGGACAGGAGAAACTTGTTAATCGCAGACGCACATATGGGCGAGGGTCTCAGACACCTAAAACTAAAAGATTCTCTGGAAGAATTACAATCACGGTACTGGTGGCCAGGCATGAGCCTGCGTCACACCATGTTTATAAAAAACTGCCCAAACTGCAACAGAGATCGCAGTGGGGAGAGAAACAGTTTAATACCTCGCCGGTTTACTCCAGAAAAGATCAAGAGTAAAAAAGAAGGCTTGCGATTAACATATACAGGCTAGTTTACACTTATAATGTAGATCACCAGCACTCGGCTGACGTCTGGACTGTTATACAAAGATTTGCGAGTCTAAATGGCATATACGCTAAGAGCATGCTACGTTTGACCATTGTTTTCACTCTAGGCCTCCAGCCTGATGGGAAACATGGCCAAATGAGCATAGCACAGCGGGAATCTTCTCACTTCCTTCCTGAGGGATACGGGATGGTGTAAAGAAAAAACCAAGGCATAAAGCAATCTATAACGGAAAGGATATTAGGTTCGGGAGCTGGGTGGGTCAAACACCTAATAAGTGTCCAACGTAGTCTAAATAACTTGCCAAGAAATTCTCTGAAGGGATTCAGTGCGTACGAATTATTATTTGGAACTAGGATGTTGATCTCTGACATTGATAGTCAGACTTCAGTGGTGAAAGAAAAAAGCTTTGATATCAAAGACCGTTTGGCTATTTTGCAGGACTTAAACAAAACAAGAAAAGACCTGAGCAACATAAAATTGAAACAACAGCCAACAACCACTGAAGAACCACCACCTGTCCCAGCAAGACCTGTCTGGATTCCAAAAGTCGGGGATCTAGTCAGGGAAAAGATCGCGGTAAAGAAGGAATTTGGGCCTTCTTACAGAAAAGCAGTTCCTGTCTTGTCTGTCAACGGGACAAGATCAGTTGTACTACCGCCACTTGCTGGAAAAAAGGAGAACCGAGTTGTATCCATCGACCTGGTAAAACCACAACATGTGGCCGATAACAAACAGTAGGCCAAGTGGACTCCCAATAAGTAGCAGAACACCAAGGTTTGCTACCAGTACAGAGGTCCTAACGAAGAGGCTCATCACATTCGAAACGCCTACAGAAAAACAACAAGGACTATGCAACAATGCAATAGAACTCAGACCTCTGAAAACCCAAATAAAAACATTTAGCAGAGACACACCAATCTATAATGAAGTACCAAGTGAAAATGCAAGAAACAGAAATCCTGAACCAATTGGAACAATTGACAGAACTGCATCCGGCTACTTCATAAACTTCGATGATTCCTCTGAAGGGTTCAGTGAATCAAAGACACAGCCATCATCAAAAACCTTTAAAAATAAAGCTAAAGAACTTTTGAAACAATTGAAAGAAACATATCTGATTTCTCCATGGATTGAATTTTGGGTGGGTTTTGGTGCATTTATCCTCATACTTTGGCTCATCATGATACTAACTTTGGGACGCTTCATTGAGGGAAAATATGCAAAAATGGACACAGCAAGTCAGAAAATCAACTTGATCCTCAAACCACACACATCTTCACACATCGAGAAAAGAGAACTTTCTTCAGTCAACTTCACAGCCAATCCGATACCTGGTGGGGTAGCCTGGGACAACACTGACTATGAAATTTATGGTCCGGTCGAAATCCAGAAATATCCACACCAAATTAAGATCTCATTGAGTGACTTTGCAAAACCAAGCTCATTTGCTGATGATTGGGACTTCGAAAGCATTAATAATATGATGTCTGACTTAGTAATGTCTGCTAAATTTACCAAACATGATTATTTGCAGGGTTCTACAAATTATGATAGTATGTACTGTTATAACCACTATGGTAACCATTTTTTACATAGATCTGCACAACCTAGAAATGTTTTAAATTATAATCAATGGGAACATTGTGCAACCCCTCCAAAAGGAAGCTCAAGGACCTTCTATGACAAATATTCATACTTTTCAGGTTTTAACACAAGTAATGCTGAAGCATTCTATTTTAAATTGTCAAACAAGACAGGGACAAAGACCATGATAACCAACACAAAATTGATATATTCAGACTCATTCTTTGAAAAAATGAATACTTTTGGTTTTGATTATTGGGACAAGAATGTTGAATTGAAAAGTGTTTGGGGTACAAAAGAATGGCAAGTACAGGGTATAGAATCTATGTTTAGAGCCTGCATGATCCCAGAACAAATGATATTTTTAAATGACACTGTTCAACAATCCACCTGTCTTGGCCTAGCCAAAATCAAAGACTTGAATAAACCGTCTATTCCAAAGCCAACAATGTTCAGCAATAGCTCTACAGATGAAGAGATAGACGTAAATTATGTATTAAACCAAAACAGAACACATCCTGATTGGAAACAGTGGTTGATCTGGCCCACAGATACAAATAACTGTCAAGATAGATTCCTGAACAAAACACAGGGGTTCAAAATGACCAGGCCAGACCCTAGATATCCCCAAAGACATCACCCAGGGATAATAACCACCTACAGTGTGGGCAAATTATGCCTTCAATGGCTACAAACTTCCACACTGGCAGAAATTAAACAACACCTAACTTTACTTACTGATGGTGCTGACTTGCGTGATTTCATTATGGGACCGCGCAAACAGCGTCAAAAACGTTTCATAGCAGCCTCTGTATATGCAGCATACAATGAGGCCTAGAAGGTTACTCAAATTGAAACAGCAGAGAGAATACGGGAAATTGACCGTATTAATTTGGAAAAATCACTTTCTGTAGTGGACAATGGGTTAATGACTCTGTCCTCCAGAATTTTTTCTTTGGACAGCATTGTGTCTTCAGCAATCGACATATTGTCGCAAGACTTACTGTTATTACAACACGGTCAGTCACAATTGCGCTCTATTGTACAGCTTGGCTGGACGTTACAAAATCTGCGTTCAGGCTATGTGCCTTGGCGTTTAATCAACACAACGTCACTATTCCAAATCTTTAACCTTACTGATAGACAAATCAGTATGGCACAAAAGGGTGCTGATTATACAATCTTGAGCATTGAAAAACTCGAAAGATTACCAGTGACAATGTCAGAACGACCTGTCAGTGAATGGATAATACATGGGATAATAAATATTCCAATCTCAACCTTCAGGTTTCAATACTGCCAAAAATATATACAGGCTGGCATGTACGAGAAATTGGGAAAGGGGTACATTAAAACATCATGGAACCTGCCCTATTCACATGCATGTGTCAGTAATAAAGGACAGAAAGTGTTTCTTAGTGGCAATAATTGTGCGATGTCACTAAGCGGCACGCTTCTGTGTAACGGAATTAGTTTGCATGGAGCCTGTGAAGGGAATTCATACAACCTTTCATGTCACCAGCAAGGCGCACCTGCAACAGAAATAGAACCATTCTTTCAAAGACTCTATAATGGGAGTTACATTCTAATTGTAGACCGCAGATGTTGTAGTCTTATGCCCGGGACTCCTTATCTAGTAACTACGACTGCGAAGGTCAAGTGCTGTGGACGCTCATTGTTCCCCAGCTCCTTTCCAGACAGGGAGGCAAGGGCATGGCCCAATTTGAAAATTACTTCTATTCGAATAGATACTTTAAGCAGAATGAAAACAGTGCTTCTTCAGACGCCTACAAGGCTCACGTCATCAAAAGAAACTTATGATCTACAAGTCGCAAGGACGACTGCAGAGATACATTCATTATTATCAACTAATTCCCCCATACATTTCGCAGAAATCCTGAATGAAATCTTAAATATTTCTGATACCAATGGGGTCTCAAAGGTATTTAAGACAGTATTTTCGATGGCATTAACACCATTCAAAGCCATACTGGGTATTTTTCCAGATTTCGTCCATTCGATTTTTGGCGGACTTCCCCTGATCTTGGGACTAATTGCAGGAATCCTATTCTTGGTCCTTATTTTTCGGTATGGCAACCCATGTCACAGACAAAACTCTTGCGACAAGGGAAGAAACAATCCTAGCCATTGGATACCGGGACCGGATATCAAAAATCCTGGGACTCTCCCGGCTTAGAGACCTGAACATGACTTGGTTTCTATCATTTCGACCAATGTGGCAAAGATGTGTTTTACCTGTATTAAGGTGTCTGCTATGCGGAGAATAATGCGTGTTAGACACCTGTCTGACTCTACAATCGGATGCGCCAATGGATGCAGAAACATTGTTGAGCCCGATCAAGGTTCATGCTTTGTGCTGCCCTCAAAGGCTACCAATCCTGATGGCGGCATTCGTGGAAGCTTCACCACTACGATTGATGGGTAGTGAAGTTCAAGATGAAAGCAGCATCGATCAGGTACGACCTTCTGTCAGCAATGCAAATCAGAATGTCAATGGAAACAATCATGCGCACGAATGCATGATTACACCTATTTCCGAGTTAGTGGAACTTTCCCAGGAAGCTGTTGACAGTTTTTTCGAAAGCCTAAATGATATGATGTTCTCACCAGAGCAGAAATAGAGACTTTTGAACAAGCTCGCACACGGCGTTCCCTGAATTCGGCCTTCAACTTTAAAAATAAAGTCACATGAACAATTTTCCCTCCAGTTCACGGACAGCAATTTTTCAGCAGCCCCAAAATATTTTTTCATATTTTTCGGGACACTATCTTCTGCTTAAAGTAAGAACTATTCTTAAAGAACTAAGGTTTCTAAATTTTAGATAGCTTATAGACATAGCTTATAGACATTAGCTGCCCGCTGGTATGTTCATAAATATTTTAAATATTTTATTCTGTGATGGAATGGTCTCGAACTTTTTTTCTGTATTAAGAGCCATTTCATGTGTAAATTCTCATATACTAAATAGCAATAATGTATACAAATGCGTGATTAACTTAGCATTATTATACAGCTTGAGTGCATACAATACATATGATTGCAACCTTTCCGTATATTTGAAAATTTCAAAATGCATTTATGTATTTTGGGGTGGTAAGGTATACACAATACTCTATAGTATGTTGTACTATGTTTTACTATGCATAGATTAGTAAATATGACCATAGTTAGCGTGGAGTGGGTGTGATGTATTCCTATAGGTTCTGAATCGATCCCCCTATTCCTGACCCTATTCTGGTTAAACAAACCAACAAGTTAACTAACAGTCAGCCCATGAGGCAGAAAACCCCCATGATGCAGATACCGTTATCTGACGCAGTCACACTACGGCACAGGAACGTGTTATCTGATTAGGTCATAACGCTTGCGATCTAATTAGACAAGCGATATTCCTCCAGCCCCTGATAAGGCATACGGAGTTCTCATAACAAATCAAACCTATGACAACCTGGGCAAAACCCTGCGGCCATTGTTTTGATTTCACCGAGAACTTCAGCAAAAGAATGTGCTAACGAGCAAGTCGTATGACATCCTTATTGACGTATCTATGTCCATCCTTACGTCAATCTCGGCACCTTAAAGGTATAAATATTACCGATATTGCCCTATGCAAACACACGCGGTGGTGACGAGACGGAGCAGCCATACTTGCCGAAGCCCAGAGCAGAGCAGACCCCGCTGGCACAGCCCCGCCTTCCTGACGCGCTGAGAACGAGACGCGCTGATTTCTCCTGCCGAGAGATCCAGCACCGGCGCTTCCGGGTAGCCCTCGCAGGCAGCCTGGAATATCGAGACCAGAGAGAGAGATACCATCCCTCATTCAACCTAGATTCCAGGTACAGAACTGAATAACCCCTCACAGAGAATTCTTTAGTTATTCACTTGGCAAAAACAAACTTAACTTAAACTGTAACTTTCTATTCCCGCCCACGTATTAGGCTTAGGTCAGGTACACGGGGTAGGCGTATTTAGAAACACCAGTTGAGTACGTTTAGTCAAATGTATATGTGTATGTAATATATTTTATTCATTTTAAAACATCTTATGGCTTAGAAACCATATCAATGTTTTTACAGTATTATTTTATACTATTGCTTTTAATGTATGCACTTTACTTAGCTATAAGTATTGCAATAATATCGATCCATTTCTCTTGTATGAGAAAAGAGACTGATCAATAAATAACACCTTTTTATTGAACACGCCCGTCTCTTCCTTTTCTCTACAATCTGATGAGACTAAGAATGCACGTACTGACTGAGTAAAATAAATTGCCTTTTGTTCACACGACTCTCGAGATATACTCTTGATTAGGGGAGAGCAAAGTTGTCATGTTCTATGGTTGTCAGAAACTAAATCCCTTCTTGTCTAAATCAGGGAAGTTAAGTCCTTCCTGAACATTCGAGAAAGTTTCTAGTGAACTCTGAGCTAGCTGGCAAAACCCAAAACTTTAAGTCTAGTATCGACAGTAGTAGACCTAGTTAACGTCTGGCCTAGGCCTTTACTGCTGTTGGTATTATTCCAATGCGCAGAGCCTATTGGGATGATAGGAACTACACTACAGCAGTGCATTATTAAATGCGCCAAAATCAGAGGTGGTCGCAGCTGCATATGTGTGATGTCTAGAACGTGCGCTGATCAGTCCGATCAATAACCACAGTGTTGAAATAACCTTGAAGGTCTCGGCACTCACTGTACAGACTAAGCTTACCAAGCAAGGCTACTAATGTAGAAAAACATGTTATTCTCGTGTGAAGCAAAACACTTTTCTAAACTCTAAACAATTAATAAAGTGTGTGCCGTGTGCAAAATGCATCAGAAAGGAAAAATGGCGTTTTAACTTCTAATAAGCTCATGTCAACCTAACACTGTGTGAATGCAAGGCTCAGCCACATGACACCACCACCACGTCCACCACCATGTCCACCACCATGTCCACCACCACGTCCACCACCACATCCACCACCATGACATCCACCACCACCACCTCCACCACCACATCCACCACACCCACCACCACCACGTCCACCACCACCACATCCACCACCACCACCACCTCGTCCACCACCATGTCCACCACCATGTCCACCACCACATCCACCACCACATCCACCACCATGACATCCACCACCACCTCCACCACCACATCCACCACACCCACCACCATCACATCCACCACCACCACAACCTCCATCACCACCACGTCCACCACCATTGTCCACCACCACATCCACCACCACCACATCCACGACCACCACCTCCACCACCACATCCACCTCCACCACCACATCCACCACCACCACATCCACCACAACCACATCCATCACCACCACATCCACCACCACCACATTCTCCACCACATCCACCACCATCACGTCCACCACATCCACCACGTCCACAACCACCACGTCCACCATCACGTCCACCACCACCACCACTTCCACCACCATCATGTCCACCATCACGTCCACTTCCACCAACACGTCTATCACCAACACCACCACATCCACCACCATATCCACCTCCACCACATCCACGTCCACCACCACGATGTCCACCACCACCACCATGTCCACCACCACCATATCCACTACCACCACATCCACCATCACGTCCACCACCAACATTGCCACCACCACCACATCCAGCACCAACCCCACGTCCACCAGCGCATCCACCACCATGTCCACCATGTCCACCACCACGTCCACCACATCCACCAAGTACACTAGCATGTCCACCACCACCACATTGTCCACCACCACAACATCCACCACCACCACCACCATGTCCACCACAACCACGTCCACCACCACCATGTCCACCACCACCACCATGTCCACCACCACCACCACATCTACCACCATATCCACCACCATGTCCACCATCACATCCACTCCCACCACCACGTCCACCACCACCATATCCACCACCACCACATCCACCACCATGTCCACCACCACCACATCCACCACCACCACCATGTCCACCACCACATTCACCACCACCACCATGTCCACCATCAAGACATCCACCACCACATCCACCACCATGTCCACCACCACCACCATGTCCACCACCACCACATCCACCACCACCACCACATCCACCACCACCTCCACCACCACCATGTCCACCACCATTGTCCACCACCACATCCACCACCACATCCACCACCACCACATCCACCACCACATCCACCTCCACCACCACATTTACCACCACCACCACGTCCACCACAACCACATCCATCACCACCACATCCACCATGACCACATTCTCCACCACATCCACCACCACCACGTCCACTACATCCACTACGTCTGCCACCTCCATGTCCACCATCACGTCAACCACCACCACCACCACTTCCACCACCAACACCACCACATCCACCACATCCACGACCACGTCCACCACCATCACCACCACCACCACCATGTCCACCACCACCACCACATTGACCACCACCACCACGTTCACCACCAACACAACCCCCACCACCACATCCACCATCATGTCCACCACCACCATGGCCACCACAACCACATCCATCACCACCACATCCATCACCACCACATTCTCCACCACATCCACCACCACGTCCACCACATCCACCACGTCCATAACCACCATGTCCACCATCATGTCCACCACCACCACCACCACTTCCACCACCATCATGTCCACCATCACGTCCACTCCCACTAACACGTCTACCACCAACACCACCACATCCACCACCATGTCCACCACCACCACCACCTCCACCACCACAACCACATTGACCACCACCACGTCCACCACTAACACATCCACCACCACCACCACATCCACCACCACCCCCACCGTGTCCACCACCAACCATGTCCACCACCACCACGTCCACCACCATGTCCACCACCACGTCCACCACCACCATATTCACCACCACCACATCCACATCCACATCCACCACCACAACATCCACCACTACCACCATGTCCACCACCACGTCCACCACCACCATATCCACTACCACCACATCCACCATCACGTCCACCACCCCCATGGCCACCACCACCACATCCAGCACCACCCCCACATCCACCACCACATCCACCACCATGTCCACCACCATGTCCACCATGTCCACCACCACATCCACCAAGTCCACTAGCATGTCCACCACCACCACATTGTCCACCACCACCACCACCAGCATGCCCACCACAACCACGTCTACCACCATATCCGCCACCATGTCCACCATCACATCCACTCCCACCACCACGTCCACTACCACAACATCCACCACCACCACATCCGTCACCACGTCCACCACCACCACATCCACCACCACTCCCACCATGTCCACCACCATGTCCACCACCACCATATCCACCACCACCTCGTCCACCACCACCACGTCCACCACCACCTCCACCACCACCACGTCCACCACCATTGTCCACCACCACATCCACCGCCACATCCACCACATCCACCACCACATCCACCTCCAACACCACATCCACCACCACCACCATGTCCACCACAACCACATCCATCACCACCACATCCATCACCACCACATTCTCCACACATCCACCACCACCATGTCCACTACATCCACCACGTCCGCCATCACCATGTCCACCATCACGTCAACCACCACCACCACCACTTCCACCACCAACACCACCACATCCACCACCACGTCCACCACAATCACCACCACCACCACCACCACCACCACGTCCACCACCACCACCACATTGACTACCACCACCACGTCCACCACCAACACAACCACCACCACCACATCCACCATCATGTCCACCACCACCATGGCCACCACCACCACATCCAGCACCACCCCCACATCTACCACCATGTCCACCACATCCACCACCACGTCCACCACTAGCATGTCCACCACCACCACATTGTCCACCACCCCCACAACGTCCACCACCACCATGTCCACCACAACCACGTCCACCACCACCATGTCCACCACCACCACCACATCCACCACCACTACCACATCTACAACCATATCCACCACCATGTCCACCATCACATCCACTCCCACCACAACGTCCACCACCACCACATCCACCACCACCACATCCACCACCACGTCCACCACCACCACATCCACCACCACCACCACCATGTCCACCACCACATTCACCACCATCACCATGTCCACCACCAAGACATCCACCACCACATCCACCACCACCTCCACCATGTCCACCACCACATCCACCACGACCACATCCACCACGACCTCATCCACCACGACCTCATCCACCACCACCTCCACCACCACCACCTCCACCACCATTGTCCACCACCACATCCACCACCACCAGATCCACCACCACATCCACCTCCACCACCACATCCACCACCACCACCACGTCCACCACAACCACATCCATCACCACCACATCCACCACCACCCCATTCTCCACCACATCCACCACCACCACGTCCACTACATCCACCACGTCCGCCACCACCATGTCAACCATCACGTCAACCACCACCACCACCAACACCACCACATCCACCACATCCACCACCACGTCCACCACAACCACATCCATTACCACCACATCCACCACCACCACATTCTCCACCACATCCACCACCACCACGTCCACTACATCCACCACGTCTGCCACCACCATGTCCACCACCACCACCACCACCACCAACACCACCACCACATTGACCACCACCATCACGTCCACCACCACCATGGCCACCACCACCACATCCAGCACCACCCCCACATCCACCACCATGTCCACCACCATGTCCACCACATACACCACCATGTCCACCACATCCACCAAGTCTGCCAGCATGTCCACCACCACCACATCGTCCACCACCACCACAATGTCCAACACAAGCAACACATCCACCACCACCACGTCCACCACCACCACCATGTCCACTACCACCACGTCCACCACCACCATGTCCACCACCACCACCACGTCCACCACCACCACATCTACCACCATATCCACCACCACTATGTCCACCCTCACGTCCACTCCCACCACCATGTCCATCACCACCACCACATCCACCACCACCACATCCAGCACCTTGTCCACCACCACCACATCCACCACCACCACCACCACCATGTCCACCACCACATTCGCCACCACCACGTCCACCACCAACACATCCACCACCACATCCACCACCACCCCCACCATGTCCACCACCACCACCACATCCACCACCACACCCACCACCACCATAGCCACTACCAACACACCCACCATCACGTCCACCAGCATGTCCCTCACCACCACATCCAGCACCATCACCACGTCCACCACCACATCCACCACCATGTCCACCACCATATCCACCACGTCCACCACATCCACCACCACGTCCACCACATCCACCAAGTCCGCCAGCACGTCCACCACCACCACATCATCCACCACCACCACAACATCCACCACCACCACAACGTCTACCACCACCTCCACATTCACCACCACAACGTCCACCACCACCACCACTACCACCACATCTACCACCACATCCACCACCACATCCACCACCACTACCACATCCACCACCACGTCCATCACCAACTCCACTACCACCACATCCACCACCACCATCACCACATCCACCACCATGTCCACCACCATGTCCACCACCAACACCACCACCGCCTCCACTACCACATCCACCTCCACCACCACATCTACCACCACCACCACGTCCACCACCACCACCACGTCCACCACCACCACCACCTCGTCCACATCCACCACCACCATGTCCACCATGTCCACCACCATGTCCACCATGTCCATCACCACGTCCACCACAACCACCACTGCTGTACCTAAAAAACACATATATATATATATATATATATATATATATATATATATATATATATATTCACTGAAAAAACCATAGGTTATAGACCATATATAGTTAGGAATTAGCATTTAAAAAACCTTATTTTACTCACACAAAACCATTGAAATTCCATATATAGTTAGTTGCACTAACTATATATCGCGCACCCGCAATCCACTGCTGATCATGTCACATATTACATCATTCATGACATGGTCAGTGACATCACTGATGACATCACTGATGACATCTCAAATGACATCACTGATGACATCTCAAATGACATCACTGATGACATCACTGATGACAACATCCAGTGACTGTATTTTTCTGTAAAGTTAAAATGTGTCTTACATATTTAAGAATGAGTGGATGTATAAGTGTCTGGATGAAGGATTTAGTAGGTGCGTGACTGACTGTATGAGTGAGTGATTAAATGTGTCTCACTGAATGCATGGGTTAGTGACTAAACTGTCTTAATTTGTGCATCATTATGTCTGTTGTTCTGTAAACTGCTGCATGTGTTGATCATTAGCTATACGAGAGGCTATATGTGTTATTAATTGGTTGCCCAAGTATTTCTATGGGAGATTGAGTTTGTGTGGGGGTGGCTGGAAGGTGTGTGACTCTATGCATAGATGTGTGAGCAGTTTATTCACTAGGTGTATGAGTTCAAGAGTGCATGTGGAAACAGCTACATGGGCAGTTGACTGTGTGCATGAGTGTATTGATGAGTGAATGGATATCTCAATGCTACATGTCATAGTAAGTACATATGTAAAACACAGTACATGTGAGAGTTGGCATATATAAATAACTGTGCATGAGAGCCACTGAATGAGTGAGTGGTTGTATCGATCATTGTGAACTTGTATCAGGGATTGTATAGGAGAGTAAATATGTGTTAGTATATGTTTCAATAAGTAAGGTGTGTTTAACTGTATAGTTGAAGAAATGGAGGTGAGATTGTTTCTTTGCATGACTGACTGGGTGTGTGAGTAACTCCATGGATGAGTGGCAGTGTGTGAGTGTCTGTATACACTGAGTGTATCTAAGGTTATATTAGAGTCTGAAGAGGTTTATCGTATTAGCACAAGAATGATGTCAAATGAGATGTCATCAGTGATGTCATCAGTGATGTCATTTGAGATGTCATCAGTGATGTCATCAGTGATGTCACTGACCATGTCATGAATGATGTAATATGTGACATGATCAGCAGTGGATTGCGGGTGCGCGATATATAGTTAGTTCAACTAACTATATATGGAATTTCAATGGTTTTGTGTGAGTAAAATAAGGTTTTTTAAATGCTAATTCCTAACTATATATGGTCTATAACCTATGGTTTTTTCAGTGAATTTTCAAGGTTTTGTAAATGCTAATTCCTAACTATATATGGTCTATAACCTATGGTTTTTTCAGTGAATTTCAATGGTTTTTTAATAGCAAATATCATAAGCTGTCGAATGTCAAGTACGTGGTAAGTGAAAACATTTTCGTGTTTATGCACACTGATCTGCTTTGAATGGTGCCCCCCCCCCTCATTTCTATTAGGAGTACTCTCTCTTTGCAGATAGTGAAAGGTAGTTAACGCAGGCGTTTGCCCCCGTTGTAATCCGTCGTGCCTGCTTCTCTCTCCATTTGATTGATTGTTATCCAAGTATTTACTGTTTTAGAATTAGTTCTCTTTGGTTCATTCTCTATTTACAAACAAACACAGAGTCGCAATACTCTGTTTAGTCTTTGCAGATAACGAAAAATCGTGTAAAAAAAAAGAAAAGGAATCGAGCAAAATCAGTAGGCCACTAATGGGATCTCTTTTTGACCTCGCTAAAATAGAAACATTAGGAACAACCCCTCATGACAAATACAAAACTAGTGAGATGAACTGAACTCCACACAATGATGGCTGCAAAACAGCTCGGCTCCGCCACCCACCCCGCCCAAAATAACGATAAAGAACGGCTGCCATGATTGGTTGCGGAATGGCCACGACGGAGCTACGAAATGGTGCTGCTCTCATGCTAACCCCAGCTTCAGTCTGAAACGTCCAGAAACACTGTAGACTACCAATTCGATCAGTTCCGGTAGCGCCCCAATGTAACCCGGTAGAGAAGAACTAGCCCTCCCCTCTTTGACTGATGGTTCTTGTTGCCTGTCCCTTCTGTTGCCATTTAACAGAACTATTTAGCCTGCTGAAAGGGGTTGTGTTCCGACCGCTGGTTGGTGGAGATATTTTGACTATATTCTGTACCTGCGTTGTCGCGTAATGCGTCATATGACGCGCCGCGTTAGCGCATCCGGAAGTCATCCGGGGCGCGCAGCGCGTAACGTAAGCATAACAAGTCATGTGACTTGTTAATAAAACTTTTCATTGGTTCATTTTACTTTTCTTATTGTAATGATGAAAGGCTTGGTCATATGACCTAAAAATTACGCTTTTCATTACTTCCGAACATTATTTTTTCTTAAATATATGTTATAATGTTCCAGGCTAATGTACTTTCCCGGAAATTTTACAACTGTCCTGCAAGTAAAATATATTCTTTTTTCGAGAAAAAGAGCGTTTCTTCGTCCCATGACGGAGCCGTTGAGCAAAAGAGGGTCGACCTGCTTTCTTAGTCGCCGATACGCCTGAATATGAGATTCTTATCGATCACTTTATGTTGCAGGAATAGAAAACACAACAGCCCTTGACCATTTATCTTTACTGCGTTCCTTCGTATTATACCTTTTACCCTTCATGTAATTGGTCTGCTTTATTTCACTTGCCTTTTAATGATTCTAAAACAGTCACTATTATTAAAAACGTTACCAATGTATATACTACTACCATGTTTTCTTTTAAAAACCTTTATTGTGAAAATGTCATTATACAAATACGAGCCTATAACCACGTGGGCCTGCCACAGAGCAAACTGTAATCGTATATGATGAATAGACATTTACACTGTAGAGGAACGTAACGGGCGGGCCATTAGGTTGCAAGAACTAAGGTGTCTAACAGTTACGGAATCGGTGGACGTACATTTTATAATTAAAATACGACAGGGCCAGTTACAATAAAATTATCTAGATATACATTTGCGGGCAAGTACCATGGGTGACGTTAATTCGAACTTTCAACAGTACAGTAATCAATAACACATCAGAACTTAATATCAATAGGGATGTCGAAATAGTCAATCAATTCTCGTCCCCGCCCGCCATGTGCTTCAAAACTGCATACGTATCTCGTGATTTCAAGGTTCTGCAACCAGTACACAACAAGGAGTTACGAGTCCCATTTATTCCGGCGCCATTTTGGGCGAGGACGGGCAGGTCCAGGATATAGTCAAAATGTCTCTACCAACCATCGACTATGATGATGTTCATATGCTGTATTTATTAGAGTAACACTCATCTGTCCACATGAAATTAATTTGCCACAATCTAAACATGTCATTTTAATCTTTCCAAAGTTCTTCTAAATATTTGGGACCGTTTCCCTTGCCTCTGAAGCTCTCAGTGCCACTTCTTTGATGAATGTACTAGCAGGTCAGGGGTTCTCCTCCAAATCTCTCTTTTATGCAGCACTATAATTAATTGGTGCCACCTCTCCATATGACGATGCATGGTATAGTTACCACAACTATATTTTTTTTCGGTTCCTCTGGAGAGTTCATCGTGGCAGATGAAGCGTGTAACGTACCGGGCATTTACCTTTTTTTGCATGTACAGGAAAGGAAAAAAAAATCGAGCGTCCGAGTTCTAAGGTGTCCCAGGGCCATTTTAGTGGACCAGGCCCAAATCCAAAGAACAGGCCACCATTTTGAGAGTCCTCTTGCAGCCGCCTGTCGCTGTAGCATCAAGAGCAGCCGAAACTCAGCTGAATGGCAACTGAAACGGTAAAGGGGCGCCCCACTACAGCAGACGAGCCTCCACCTAGGAAGGCCCATTCACGCCGGCTCCCCCCCCCCTTCGGGCACCCCACGCCGTTATTCGGAGCAGTATTGTAGGATGGCCACACCAGTGCGGCAACTTGCTAGACATCACCTCGGTGGTAACCGAATCTCAACGCCTTGTGGTGTCTTCTATTCAAAAAACATTGTTATGCTGCCTTCGACCTATTCGCCGCAAGTGCGCACACAACTCAACTGCATAGCTTGCTAGACACCACCTCGGTGCCATCCGGATCTTGGAATGTCAGCACCTTTTGGTGTCTTCTCTTCAGAAAATATTGTTGCGCTGCCTTTGGCCCCATTCGCACATCAGTCCGCTACTGACGCCATCTCACAGGCTAATGGGGCGCCCCACGCCGACTTTCAGCATTGTAGAATGACCACACCAGTACAGCAACTTGCTAGACATCACCTCGGTGCCATCCGGATCTCGGCGCCCCACTGCAGATGAAGTGCCTCTCAACTATGAAACCACCACGGTGACATCCGGATCTTGGCGCGTTGTGCTGCCTTCGGCCTATTCGCACATCGGTCCGCTACTGACGCCATCTCACAGGCTAATGGGGCGACCCACGCCGAGTTTCAGCATTGTAGGATGACCACACCAGTACAGCAACTTGCTAGACATCACCTCGGTGCCATCCGAATCTTGGCATCTCAACGCCTAGTGGTATCTTCCATACAAAAAATATTGTTACGCTGCCTTTGGCCCCATTCGCACATCAGTCCGCAACTTAGACATCACCTCGGTGCCATCCGGATCTTGGCATCTCAGCGCCTTGTGGTGTCAGTCAGAAAATATTGTTGCGCTGCCTTTGGCCCCATTCGCACATCGGTCCGCTACTGACGCCATCTCACAGGCCAACGGGGCGCCCCACGCCGACTTTCAACATTGTAGGATGGCCACAGAAGTGCGACAACTTACTAGACACCACCTCGGTGCCATCCGGATCTTGGCGCGTTGTGCTGCCTTCGGCCTATTCGCACATCGGTCCGCTACTGACGCCATCTCACAGGCCAACGGGGCGCCCCACGCCGACTTTCAGCATTGTTGGATGGCCACACCAGTGCGGCAACTTACTAGACACCACCTCGGTGCCATCCGGATCTTGGCGCGTTGTGCTGCCTTCGGCCTATTCGCACATCGGTCCGCTACTGACGCAAACTCACAGGCCAACGGGGCGCCCCACGCCGACTTTCAGCATTGTAGGATGGCCACACCAGTGCTGCAACTTGCTGGACACCACCTCGGTGCCATCCGGATCTTGGCGCGTTGTATTGCCTTCGGCCTATTCGCACATCGGTCCGCTACTGACGCCGCCTCACGTGCCAACGTATTTTCTACGCATTTTATACCCTATGCCGCATAACAGGTCATGTGACTTGTTTATAAAACTTTTCATTGGTTCATTTTACTTTTGGTTTCCTAATGATGGAAGGCTTGATCATATGACCTAAAAACAACACTTTTCATTGGATGAAAACTTTTTTTTTTTTCCCAAACGATGAAAGCCCCACCTTGTTTCTGGATGTTTCAGACTAAACTGGCGTCAGCATGAGAGCACCACCATCTCGTAGCTCCGTCGTGGTCATTCCGCGAGCAATCATGGCAGCCGCTCCCCACCAGAAGCCTGCAGGAGTCGGGGCCCCCAAAACTTTTGATGAATTCTCAAGGCGGAGGGGACGCTTTCGAGAATGGGGTCCAAGACCTAGCAGACAAGCGTCCGATTTCCAAGGTGTCCCAGGGCCATTTCAGTGGACCAGGCCCAAAAAGGAAAGAGCCTGCCGCCATTTTGAGAGTCCTGTGACAGCCGCCTATCGCTGCACCGCAAGAGTGGGCGCAACTCAGCTGAATTGCGGCTTTTGACACAGTGGACCAAAAACGGACGGAATGGCAACTGAAACGGTAAAGGGGCGCCCCACTACAACAGATGACACTCCACCTGGAGAGGCCCGTTCACGCCGCCTCCCCCGGGGCGCCCCACGCCGTTATTCGGAGCAGCATTGTAGGATACCAAAACCAATGCGGCAACTTACTGGACATCACCTTGGTGCCATCGTTCTGCTGCCTTGGAACTATTCTCACAACAGTTTGCTACTGATGACCCACCCCCCGCGACGCCCCACGCCGTTATTTGCTGGGTGGCAACTTACTAGACATCACTTTCGTGTCATCTAGATTTCGGCGCGTTCTGCTGCCTTGGAACTATTCGCACAACAGTTTGCTACTGATGACCCACCCCCCACGACGCCCCACGCCGGAAATCTGGACGTTGTGCTGCGTTGGGACTATTCGCACAGCCGACCGCTACTTCGTTGTTTTTCCCTAAAAATGTTTATATGTTATTACTATTTTTGTTTTCTTGTATATATTTATAAATTATTAAAGTTTTATAATCTTACTACTTTGTCGGAGTGCTATATATTTTTAATGTGACACATAATTGTAAAAACTTTGATGTACAAAGAGTCATCCCTGGAATCTTCCGCTTCACGCTCGGTCCCCTCCCCAATCACAATACAGGATGGTTTTCAGATAATAGCAACGCTTCTGCTGTGACGGATCTCATCGAGTGTGGGCCTTGATCTACTATAACTCCTTTGAAGAGGGGTGATTCTTTACAGCTGTGGCCATAAACTACATCTGCAGGGCTAGCTGATAGCCTAGGACCGGCCTGGACAATCGGACACAGAGGAAAAGAAGTGTCAGAGGGTGCGGTAGTGAATAGGGCGAAAGGGAGGTGTCGGGCGGGCACAGGGTGTGATTCTCAGGGAAGAGCAGCGCAGATGGGGGGAGGTTTATTACCCATGCATAAGACAGAGAGCGGGGGTGACCACTGCCTGGGTGAGATGCTTGCGAGGGTGGGGAGCCATGCTAAGGATCGACAGCGTGCACAGAGTGGGTCTGGTCAAGGCATCTAAAATGGCTGCCGTGCACGACAAAAGTGTGGCATTTGAAAAAAGACAAGATGGCGCAGACAATGTTTTTCAACACTTCCTGATTTCCTTCGAATCGAACGTTAACAGACGTTGGGGCATATTACCAAAGTTAAGCGATATTTATCCCTAACGATGCATTGCAAAGATTTTTTTACCGTCAGAAATTATCGCAGATAAACCTTGCTATTATCAAGGTTTATCGCAAATACGATAAAAAACGACCGCAATGCATTAATATCGCTGAAAACTCAGCGATATTCATGCATTACCGAGCTAATGCTCTTAGCCATGTTATCCACCTCCCATTGGATAACATGGCTAAGAACTGCTCAGGGCAGCTGTTACTTTTTGAAGATATTCGCGCTTATCTCGAATATTTCCAAAAGTTGATAATAGGAGATAGCGATGTTAGCGACTGTTTCCAGTCGCTAACATCTTGGCATGCCCACTTTGCATGTCATTAGTGATAAATATCACTCACATGCAAAGTGGGGCCCAAGATGGTCGCTATCTCCTACTAGCCGTCGCTAACTGGTGTTAGCAACAGCTAGGTAATACAGATATAATTTTATCTCCGCGAAGCGGAGCGCTGTTACAGATATATATCTTGTTTTTGAACGTTAATTTCTCAAAATGCACTGAAGCACATATATTGAGACCTAGCAAAGGCACATCGGGCTACCAGTCCCTAATATTTTACCAAGTTTCATGCAAATCCATTCAGCCGTTCGATTATTATTATTTTTTTTTTTTGCCCCGCGGGGCCCTTTTAAAACCTCCACATCAAACCTAGGGGGTCAGCGAGGATCTACTATGCCCCCTTATGGTCATTTTCCCCTTCGCTTTGGCCTCCTCTTGTCTCTCGATCCTACCGAGAGACAAGATGGCGGCCGCTACGTACTGTTTGGAATGTTTACAGACACCGGAGAGCCAATCAGCTTCGCTTCGCAAAGCTCCGTAACGCGAAAAGTACGCGAAGCGGTGCGCTGTTACAGATATATATCTTTTTTTGAACGTTAATTTCTCAAAATCCACTGAAGCACATATATTGAGACCTAGCAAAGGCACATCGGGCTACCAGTCCCTACAATTTTGCCAAGTTTCGTGCAAATCCATTCAGCCGTTCGATTATTATTATTATTTATTTTTTTTGCCCCGCGGGGCCCTTTTAAAACCTCCACATCATACCTAGGGGGTCAGCGAGGATCTACTATTCCCCCTTATGGTCATTTGCCCCTTCGCTTTGGCCTCCTCTTGTCTCTCGATCCTACCGAGAGACAAGATGGCGGCCGCTACGGACTGTTTGGAATGTTGACAGACGCCGGAGAACCAATCAGCTTCGCTTCACAAAGCTCCGTTGCGCGAAAAGTACGCGTCCTGGAGCGCTGCCCGGTCCGCTGTTACAGATATATATCTTTTTTTAAACGTTAATTTCTCAAAATCCACCGTAGCACATATATTGAGACCTACAAAAGGCACATCGGGCTACCAGTCCCTACAATTTTGCCAAGTTTCGTGCAAATCCATTCAGCCGTTCGGGCTAAAAGTGAGGCCAACCGCCCTATGGAAAACTCAATGTTAAAAACACGTTTTGGGACCCCCCTTTTTTCTCGACCCCCCCTGGACGAACCCCCCCCCAATTTTCAGGGGCTGCTCAGAAACAAAATGTGCCATTTTCCTGAAAATTTCAGCCAATTCCGTCCACAAACGCCAAAGTTATTAGACATAGAATTTTCAAAAAACCCATAGAGAAAAAATCCTAACTATATATACCTACTGGCGACCGCCAGTAGGTAATATATATATATATATATATATATATATATATATATATATATATATATATATATATATATATATATAGGAATCCACAATCCTGAAGCGCCGAACAGCGAGAGCAAACGGACACAGCCAGGTACAGACCACAAACCAAGGATTTAGAAAGAAATGTTGTGCTTTATTCCATCAATGGGGATGGCGGCATGACGCGTTTCGTCCGGGAAACCCGGACTTGATCACATGACAAGACCCAGAGACATGAGTGGTTAAGTACTGGTGAACAAACAAGACTCCTCCCACAAATTAATAGACATAAAGGTAGTATCATTCAGTATATAGAACAATTAATCCAAATGCAAAGTACAGTGCAATTGATTGCATGAATGCAACAATAATAGATACACTATACAATTATAACAGTCTCAAAAAAAGAATAAAATCTGTTAAAAGCATAAAGGGCGAGTGCCCAATGGATAACCATAATATTAATTTATGTATTGTAACTGAACAATAAGAACCAATGTCAGTGGGGCATGTTATAAAACCAGTAAAATTGCTATAAAAACCACAAATAGTTTTAAAGGGCAACGTAAAAAAGTGCAGGGTGCATAATCCCAAAAAGGTTGGGAACAAACATTGTATATCCAGGTAAAAAACTGGAGCAGAATAAAAATTGGTGATAAAGTGCAAAGTGCCAATTGAGTGCAAAAAGTCGGCAGTGCATATATATGAATGAATAAATAAGGGAGGGAAAAAGGCAATCACATCATATAGAACTCCTGTATAGCAGCAAGAAATAGGGCATACCTATAGATTTCATAATAGTACAGCTGGATATGTAAAAAACTGACATCAATATTATCAATAAGATGACTATCAGAGTAAACAATGTAAATCTTCATAGACCATCCATAACATAGATAAATAGATTAAAACCATATAAAAAGGTATAAAATCCATTATAAAAAAGTTATGCATACGATGGAGTAAAATATTTACAAAAAAATTTTAAGATCTTCTCCCATGTTCAGGCCATTAGGGATCTTACTGTTTAACCTCAAAATGTATTGACTTTCTAATTGTCTAAGTCTCTTCTCTCTATCTCCACCCCTTTTATTCAGGGGGACTGCATCAATGACAAAATATTGCAGGTCATTAAGATTGTTGTTATGTACCAGCTTGAAATGACGTGCCACTGGATAATTAGGGTCAGAGTTAACAATGGCACGAAGATGCTGTAAGATTCGATTGTATACCTGCAACTTGGTGCTGCCAACATACTGTAACTCGCACGTGCATCTTAAAACATAGACCGCATGGTCTGTTTTACAAGTGTACACATTCTTGATAGGAATCACTGCATCCGTAAGACCCTCAACAAACTCGCTGGTGTTCACACCGAATTTGCATGCCCGACATGAACTACACTTCCGGAAACCTGTTTTGTTGGAGAACCAATTAAATTTAATGAAGGTTTCAGGGCTAGTTTTGACCAGAGCATCCCTCATAGAGGGTGCTCGTCGGAAAGTAATATTGGGAATATCTCCCAACAAAGGGCCCACCACAATGTCTGTTTTTAAGATGGGCCAGTTAGATTTAATAATTTGCCTCATCTTTTTATGTTGATTATTAAAAGTGGTGATTAGGCGAATGGAAGATTTTTCAGTTCTAGCAACACCCTCTTCTGGAGTAACTGAAGCAGGTTGTTCAACCATTGCAACTGTTTGAATTGATAAAGCCCTTTTGAGAGAGTTAGTGAGGTTAGTGACTTCATAGCCTCTTTGTAAAAATCTTTGGTAAGATCCATACAAACAATTCATGAGGTCAATCTCATTATTGCATATCCGTCTAATTCTTAAAAACTCCCCATAAGGGATGCTTTTAATAAGATGATGTGGATGGTTACTCTGGGCATGTAAAATTGAATTTCCAGCTGTGGACTTTCTGTACATCCTAGTCATGATCTCGTTATTCTTAATGTAGACCTCCACATCTAAGAAGTTGACACTAACATCGCTAATGTTGGCACAAAATTCTAGGTTTAGAGAATTGTTATTGATATTACTAACAAATTCTTTTGCTGATGAACTACACCCTTGCCAAATTATAAAAACATCATCGATGAAGCGCCACATCTTTACAATGCCAATTTCATCCTCCTCCAAACAACTGCGGATACCACCCAGGACGTGCTTCTCCCACCAGCCCACGTGTAAACACGCATAGCTGGGGGAGAAGCACGCACCCATGGCTACACCACGCAGTTGCTGGTAGACTTCATTATTGAAAAGGAAAAAATTATTCTTAAGGCATAAATCAATCATGCTGATGAGCATTTTACTATGTTCATAGAACTTGATGTCTCCAATGGATAAGAAGTATTCAATTGCATTCAAACCATCAACATGATTAATAGAGGTATACAATGATGTAATATCCATGACTAGAAAACGATAGTTAGGTTTCCACACAACTTCTTTCAGTTTCATCAAAAAGTCACCAGTGTCTTTTAGGTAACTAGGCAAGGCCTCCATGTATTCATGTAAGTAGAAATCAACATATTTGGAGAGGGGTTCCAACAGGCTATTTTGGGCAGAAATAATTGGTCGCCCTGGTATCGGTGTTATGCCTTTATGGATCTTTGGTAAAAGATACAGCGTCGGAGTGATGGGAAAATCTTTTTTCAAGAAATCAAATTCCTTCTTGCTGATCAATCCTACCCTCTTCCAAGATGCGAGATTAGAATGTACAAGGGTTTTTACTTTGTTGAGTTCATTATAGGAGGCCTTCCTGTAACAAAGTGGGTCATTTAATTGTCTTTCCGCTTCCTCTAGATACAAAGTACGTGGCCACAAAACAATATTTCCACCTTTGTCCGCTTTATATATATATCAAAGACACAGAGAGTGTGTTCCAACAATGCGGTGTGTTTGCCACAGACTGTTTTTGCACTTTGAAGAAGTGTGAGTCTGCACGAAACGCTTTGGGCGTCTAAAGATCGGATGAGCGTTCTGTGTTCCATGAAGCAGCTTCTCTAAATAATGCAGCAAAACTTACCGCCTCTGTGTGGCTTCCTCTGTGTTTTTGATGTTTGACGGCCAGTCCTGCCGTGAGGAAGCCCTGCCGCGGTCCGTGGTCCCAAGCCGGCGCCTGGGGGCGTTTTGCTGTTCAGGGAGTGGAGGTTGCAAGCGAAGTCGTATGGTGCCTCCTGGAGCCTATATGTCACTCAGCCAACCCACTGGCGAGTAATAGTCTCTGAATTGGGCATCGCACCACAACTCACTGGAGGAAGATATTGGAGCACTACGAGAGCCAGTAGGTAGTGCGCCTGGTAACGCCCACAGAGGCAGGATTTACAAACTTTATCAGGTGCTCCAAAATGCGGTGTGTTTGCCACAGAGTGTCTTTGCCCTTTGAAGAAGTGCGAGTCTGCACAAAACGTCTCGGGCGTCTAAAGATCGGATGAGCGTTCTGTGTTCCATGAAGCAGCTTCTCTAATAAATGCAGCAAACTTACCTCCTCTGTGTGGCTTCCTTGAGGAGACAACTCTCTGTGTTTTTGATGTTTCACGTCCAGTCCTGCCGTGAGGAAGCCCCGCCGCGGTCCGCAGTCCCAAGCCGTCGTGTGGGGACGTTTTGCTGTTAAGGGAGTGGAGGTTGCAAGCGAAGTCGTATGGTGCCTCCTGGATTCTATATGTCACTCAGCAAACCCACTGGCGAGTAATAGTCTCTGAATTGGGTATCGCACCACAACTCACTGGAGGAAGACATTGGAGCACTACGAGAGCCAGCCGTAGTGCGCCTGGTAACGCCCACAGAGGCAGGATTTACGAACTTTATAAGGTGCTCCAACAATGCGGTGTGTTTGCCACAGACTGTCTTTGCCCTTTGAAGAAGTGTGTGTCTGCACGAAGCGTCTCGGGCGTCTAAAGATCGGATAAGCGTTCTGTGTTCCATGAAGCAACTTCTCTAATAAATGCAACAAAACTTACCTTCTCTGTGTGGCTTCCTTGAGGGGACAACTCTCTGTGTTTTTGATATATATATATATATATATATATATATATAGATATAGATATAAATATATACACTCTAATACACTATATTTCACAAATTTAGTGTCCTACAGTATATTTTTAGTTTGATGCATACATTTCTAAAAAAGTGTATGAAGTACCACAGAAATACCAATAAAAGTGTATGGAGTACCACAGAAATACCAATAAATTACTGTGTAACTTAGTGTTTTTTTTTAAAGGTAGGTACTAGTGTGGTACTCCGTAAACGTTTTAGAAAATATATAGAAAAATATAAATAAATGTTCCTACCTACCAACAATTGATAAAGTGGTAATTTGTAGGGGACAACAATAAAACCTATGATTTAGCTATATTTAAGGCTGTAACCCCGAACACAGCTAAAGTGTTATAAAAACATATGCCTGTCTTTCAATTTCATAAAGGCAGCCATGAGCCAGTGATATACTGTGGTATACCATGGCACAATATATCTCGAAGGGATCGATTTCTCATTGTATCCTGTTAGCCTTGCATTATGCATGGAGTCGCAAGGGCAATGCAATACTTAAGTCTTATTTCCCAAATAACATAAGGACACCATGCATCACCCTGCAATGCTTGGTTAAATTAGTGAAGTGCAAGGCAGCGCAAGTTGCTGCCTTGCATTCCCTGCATACCATATTCTGCATACCTGAAAAAATGTATGTACATTCATTTAGCCATTTTCACACTAGACTCTACAACATGACATGCCACTCCACTCCACTGCACACCACAACACTACACTGTACAACACACCACTTGACTTCACTGTACGGAACAGCACTTCACTCGATGACAAGCCATTAAAGTCTATGTACAATGATCTACTCCATTCTATGCCACAGTACAGCACTCTTCTCCACTGTGTACCACTACGACACTCTACTCCACTCTGAGACACTCTAAGCAACACCCTCTACACCACTACACCTCACTTTACTCTACTTTATTCTATGACACTCTAATCCACTGTACTCTATTACTCCACTGTATGCCACTCCACTGTACTCCACTCTATGCCATTTGACTATACAACACTATATACCACTCTGCTCTACAAAACTCAGCTCATATGTATCCCACTCCATTGTACAAACTATACTTCAGTCAATGCCACTGTCTGACATTCTACTCCACTCTATTCAACTTTCTCTATGCCACTCCGCCACAATTTACTCCACTGTACTCTGACACAGTACTCCAGTGTACTCCATTTGCCACTGCGCAACTCCACTCAGTGTTACTCTATGCCACTTGATGACACTCTATGCAAGTCCACTTTACCACACTCTAACATGATGTAGTGTTCTGTACGTCATTCCACTCTAAAATACTGTATTCCACTCTATGGCACTCCACTGTACTGCACTATATGGAAGTTTCTGGCATTCTACAACATGCCACACCACTCCAATGTACGACACGCCACTTCGCTCTATGACACTTTACTACACTCTTCGCTGTGCCACTCCACTCTTATCCACTCCACGGCACTCTACTGTATGACATGGCACTCCACTTTACTCTAATCTACCCTGCCACTCCAGTCTACAACATTTTACCCCACTGTACCCCACTCTATGATGCCGCACTCTAAACTGCTCCACTCTACGACACTCTACTCTACTGTATACATCTCCACTCTACAACACTCCACTACACTCTATGACACTGTGCAACACTCTACTCCACTGTATGCCACCCTACGCCACTCTAGGACACACTATGCAACTCCCTCTTTTCCACTACACCCTACTGTACGCCACTCCACGACACACTACTGCAATCTATTGTTCTACTCCAATGTGCGATAATTCAACTCCACGGCGCTCCACTCTACTCTGCTTTACAACACCATACTCCACTCAATGACACTTTACACCCCTCCGCTCTACCACACAATATTCCACCCTAAAGTACTCCACTGTTTAACAGTGCACTCTAGTCTATGGGAGAATACAGCACTCTAATTTAAACAATGGCACTGTACAACACTCTACTCCACTGTACGACACTCTATGCAACTCCCTCTGTGTAACTTCACCCCACTCCACTCAAATCCATGACACATACTCCACTCTACTGTATTGTAGTATACTACGCCACTCCACACCACTCCAATCTATGCTACTCTATCCCACTCAACTCTACTCCACTCTATGCCACTTCACTGTACCACACCCTGCTCTACTACATGCCACTCCACTGTACAACACTCGAATCCACTCTGTGGCACTCCACTCTACAACACTTTCCAAGACTCTACGACACGCCAGACAACTCCACTGTAGGACGCATCATTTGACACTTTACTCCTCTATAAACTACAACAGGCCGCTCTACTCCACCACGCCACTTTTCTGTACAACATAACACTCCAGTCTATCACATTTTACTCCACTCTATCCTACACTACTCCACTCTACTTCACTTCACTATACAAAACTGTACACCACTCTACGCCACTGTTCCACACATCACTCTGCACTGCTCTCTCCACTGTTCAACACTCTCCTCCATCTATGCAACTCCACTCTACAAAACTATACTACCCTCTGTGCCATTCGACGAGACTCTCCTCCACTCTATGAGACTTTCCAACACTTTACAAAAGGCACTCCAGTGTATTCTATGAGACGCCACTCCAATTTATGACACTTTAGTCGACTCTACGCCTCGCCTCTCCACTCTACTGCACTTCACCCCACTCCACTCTGTAAGAACGCACTGCACTGTACAACACTTTCCTCCATTGTACTCTAGGACATTCCATGACACTGGACTGCATAATTTGAAACATATATATATATTTTTTAATGTAAACATTAAAATTCTATAAAAAAACACAGGTTAAAACTTAGTTTTAGTTAGGGAAACAAACTGAAACTTCACAAACATTACACAAGTTACAGTTATATCTTAAATTGAAATTTACGCACAATCTTCATATTATTATTACTGGAGCACCTCCATACACACTGATCGCCAAGCACTCAACTATAACTCGCTCCTTCTCCTTCTCCATGTACTTATACCCTTTCATATTACATCACTCATATATATGAAATCATACCATTTATAACAGCACTTATGACATCACAAATCACATAATTTGTGAGAGCACAGTGAGTGGTAGAGTTCCAAGTTAAAGTTATAGGTTGTGCATAAAATGAAGTTATCCCTATTTTAGCCCAAAAATGCGAACTTTTTTTTAAATTGATTTTACCCATCTGTAAAACCGCAGCTTGACTAACTGTAAACTTCTGACATCATGCTCCCTGGATTTTTACTCTACATGTGCCATGAGGTTCCCCATATAGGTAAAATAAAACTGCCCTCACATGAGCTCCATCTACACCAGGAGTGGTGAACTAAGAGGCATAATGTTTCCAGTGGATAAGCCAATAAAAATCCCAGTATAACTCATGGAGCTGAATATAACCAATGAACCTGAAATAGATGATCTATGAAGTTGCTAACTTTATCCATTACATTGCCTTATATTACCAATGAAGCTTTCTTGTGCTACCAATTTATGACCATGTGCAAGTCCCCAAACTGCCTAATATATGGCATCAAATTACCCTGTGTAAGCCAACAATTGCCACACTTGAACCACTGATTTGTCACGTATATGTCACAATATGTCCCTTTAAAGAGCCAAGAAATTGCCCATATGAGACACTAAGAGTGAGATTTACTATGATTTTACGTCGTGTTTGCATCACAAAAGTGACGATAATCAGGGCAAAATCTTCATTTACGATTTACTTTCCAGTGCTAAACTTGTTTAGCGCTGGAAATAATGCGAACGTAACGAAGAGCAGTGCATAGCGCTGCTTTGCAGTACTTAGCTCCAAGGGAGGGTACTATGGGTGAAGCATGGGTGTTCCCATTCAACCACCCAATGTTTCTGATGCTAAACCCAATATACTAAATAAAGTAGACAGGGCTTAGCGTCAGAAAACTGCGCCCTTTTGTAGTAGGCGCAAGGAAGGAGAAATGCTTTAATTTCTCGTTCCTTTTCCAACTTTGTGCATGTGCTGCAATGAACAGCACACATGCTAAGAGGGGAAATGGTTTAAGGCAGTCTATGCATAGAATTTTGTACTGGAAGGCTACCCTTCCAGTACAAAACCTATGCTAGACTCACAGAGACACCCGTGCACCATGGCGCAAAAGTGCCTCCATGGCGCATGGCAGCCAGTTTCAGCGTCAGCTCTAGGGAAAGCAGAGGATAGTGCATTTTTTTAGTAAATGTGGCGCTCTCCTGATCTCTTCTTTTCATGCAGCGCAGCATTTGTGGCTGCTGCACTGCGGTAAGTGAAAAAGTAGTAAATCTGACCCTAAATGTCCCCATGTGACACCTACATTTATTCCATGTTAGCAAGGAAGTTGTTGCATATGAGCTACGGCAGTGCCTCATATGGCCCATAATGCTGCAGAATTCTCATGCCCCCTCCTCCTACTTATGGCGACCTCTGCTGGAGAGCACACTTGATACCTAAACCTCTGGTCCAGGCAGCACTTTCACCGGCAGCTCCGCCTGACCGCCGCAGCCTCGAGTCCACAGCTGATCAGGATTCGCACCTGGAGCCCCCCTGTCTCTGTGCCCGTAACCTGACTCACTCGTAATTTTTGTTGCGCTATATTGCTTTGTACTGTGCTTGATTGTTATTCTGCTGTTCTCAATCTTATTCCTCCCTCCTGATTTTTACTTCCTCGTTTTTCCTCTGCCAGATTTCCCGCCGCTGCTGCCCCTGCGGCCCATCCCACCCTGATCCTGTCACTGCCCCCGCTCCCACCTACCACCTCGGACCCCGCACCCCTCCACCTACTTATGGCGACCACAGCGGGGGAGCACGTGATACCTAGACCTCTGGTCCAGGCACCACTCTCCTTGGCAGCTCCGCCTCACCGCCGCAGCCTCGAGGCCACAGCTGACCAGGGTTCGTGCCTGGAGCCCGCCTGTCTCTGTGACTGTAACTTGAATCACTCATATTTTTTGTTGCACTATTCTGGTTTGTATTGTGCTTGATTGTTATTCTGCTGTTCTCATTCTTATTCCTCCCTCCTGTTTTCTACTTCCTCGTTTTTTCTCTGCCCGGTTTCCTGCGGCTGCTGCCCCTGTGGCCCATCCCAACCCGATCCCGTCATTACCCCCGCTCACACCTCGAACCCCACCCCCACCCCCTACTTATGGTGACCACTGTGCGGTCGCGCCCCGGTGTGCCTAAGGCAAGCCCATCTGCGCCCGTCCACGACCTGACTGCGACCAGCGCCAGGACCCCTGGTTTTCATGCCTCGCCGCTACGACTGCGCAAGATCCTCACCAGACACCACCCACGGGCAGTTCTCATGCAGGCCCTGCCGCAAATCCTTCACCATCAACAGAGCCCCCGCGACCACAGAAGAACCGCCCAATACCAACACCACCGAAACCCTAACCTGCATCTTGCTCAACGTGCGCTCCCTGCACCGGCTCGCCATTGAGATCTGGGACCTTCTCTACACCCTCTCGCCCGGCGTCACCTTCTTCACGGAAACCTGGACCAACCCCACCTCCCGACATTGCCTCTATCATCCCATCCGGTTACAAGATCCAGAGAAAGGACTTCCCGTACCGCCCAGGTGGAGAACTCACCATCGCGCACAAGACCCCCCTCAGACTCTCCACATCCAGCACGAGTGACCCCACTCCAACACAGAACACCTCCACTTCCAGTTCCAGACTAGCCCCAAGACCACGCTCTGCGGCACCCTCATATAGGACCCCGCACCCACCATGCAATCTCCATCGCCGAGCTAGCCGCATCCCACCCCACGCCATCACCTTCATGGACTACATTCTACTAGGGGACCTGAACTTCCACACCGGCAACGACCCAGACTCCACTGCCCTCCTCGACAACCTCGCCAACCTAGGGTTGAAACAGCTCATCAACAAACCTACCCATCAAGCGGGCCACACCCATGACCCCATCTTCGCGGGAGGAACAAACATCCACTTCGGCCACACCACCCAGCCCCTCTCAACTGATCACCACTGCTTCCACTTCACCTTCAACATCACCACCGCACCCATACCTGCCCCCTGCCCGCCTCGACGAAACTGGAGCAAGGTCACACAAGAGCACCTCAATACCACCCTCCGTCAACACCCCCCCATCGACTCAACCAACACCAACTCTGCAGCAAGGTAATTCCACCACTGGATCTCTAGCTGCGCCGATAAGCTGGCACCCCTCTGACCCCTGCCAAACAACGCCTGATGAAAGCTGCCTGGTTTACCACAGAACTTCAAGAAGCCAGACGCACCTGCAAACACCTAGAGAAAACTTGGCGAAACCTGAAAACCACGGAAGCACGGAACGACCACATGAGCGCCCTGAAGGAATACCACCAATGCATAAGAGACACCTAACGGACCTTTATAAGAGACAAAGCCCAGACCAACGGGACCAACACTAAGGAACTGTTCAACATCATACAGCAGTTCGCAAAACCAGCCTGCGAAGCCACGGACGTCAAACCCTCCCAGGAACTCTGTGACAAGCTCAGCTTCTAATTCCATCTCAAGATCAAGGCCCTCTATGACAACTTCAGCAAACCTATGACGAGCAGCCCCCCTTCCCATCGACGCCGACAAGCCAGCCATCACGTCCTGGGCTCCCACTACCATCAGACTCATCACAGCCACCATGAAGAAAACACACTCAGGAGCCACAATGGACCCCGGGCCACCGCACATCTTTCACAGAGCCATCGCCGCCATCGCACCCGCACTAGGACGCACCATCAACACCTCCCTCAGATCAAGCATCTGCCCAGACGACTGAAAGCGGGCGGAGGTAAAACCCCTTCTCAAGAAACCTACGGCCGACCCAACGGACCTGAAAAACTACCGGCCCATCTCTCTCCTCCCCTTTGCAGCCAAAGTCACAGAGAGACTCGTAAACGCCCAGCTGACCACCTTCATAGAGGAGAACTCCATCCTGGACGCCTCCCAGTCTGGATTCCACAGCAACCACAGCACCGAGACCGCCCTCCTTGCCGCCTCTGACGACATCTGCACACTACTAGACCAGGGACACATCACGGCCCTCATCCTTCTAGACCTCTCTGCAGCCTTCGACACAGTCTCTCACCACACTCTCACAGCCACAATGCACGATGCAAGAATCCAAGGAGCCGCCCTCTACTGGATCCAATCCTTTCTCTCCGGCAGAACCCAGAGGATCTGACTCCCTTCCTTTCTCTCCAAACCAACAGAAATAAACTGCTGAGTACCCCAGGGATCATTACTTAGCTCCGCACTCTTCAACATCTACATCACCCCTCGCTGTCACCGTCAGACAGCATGTGCTCAGTATCGTATCCTATGCCGAAGACACCCAGCTCATCCTCTCGCTCATGAAGAATCCCAAAGACACCAGATGCGGTTTCCATGAAGGCATGAAGAGCGTGGCAGCCTGGGTGAAGGACAGCTTACTGAAGCTAAACTCAGAAAAGACTGAGGTCCTCATCCTGGGCCCCTGCACCTCCGCTTGGACCAACACCTGGTGGCCCTCCGCCCTCGGAAACCCACCCACCCCTACAGACCATGCTCGGAACCTCAGCATCATCCTCGACTCCTCCCTCTCCATGAACCACCAGATCAATGCGGTCGCCTCCACTAGTTTCAACTGCCTATGCATCCTGCGGAAGACTTTTAAGAGGCTCCCCCCGGACTACAGAAAGACCGTCACTCACGCACTGATCACCAGCAGACTGGATTAAGGCAACGCCCCCTACGCCGGAATCAACAAGACCCTCCTGCGCCGGCTCCAGACGATCCAGAACGCCGCAGCCAGACTCGTCCTCGGGACTCCGCACCAAGAACACATGACCCAACACCTACGAGACCTCCACTGGCTCCCCGTCAGGAAGAGGGACACTTTCAAACTCCTCACCCACGCCTACAAATCCCTCCACAACATCTGACCCAAATACCTCAATGAGAGAGTATCACTCCACGTACCCAAGAGAAGCCTCCGCACAGCCGGATTGGCCTTGGCAAAGGTCCTCGCATCCGCAGAAACAGAACTGGCAGGAGAGCATTCTCCTACATCGCAGCCAAAACCTGGAAGAGCTCCCTGTGAACATCAGACGCTCCCCGACCCGGCACAAGTTCAGGAAGGAACTCAAGACCTGGCTCTTGGCCTGATAAAGAGCAGCTCCCCCACTGCCCCCCAGCGCCTTGAGACCCTCACAGGTGAGTAGCACACTTTACAAACCCCCTGATTGATTGATTGATTTTACACCAGCTCTTTCCTTCAGTTGGGAGATGAAAGAGCTTATCGACTATCCCAAGAGCAGCAGCGGTGCGTCCATTGGGGCGTAGGGGCGTAGCCCCGCCAGCCACCATGGACCCGCATCGCGGCCGCCGGCTAATCTTCTAGCATTGCAACAGATCAGCCGCCGGCAGGAATTGCACAGGGGGGGTGGCCTGCTGCAGCTTGAGTGACAGTCCACACTCAGGCTGCAGCAGGCCGTCCCGCTGGGGAATTTACAGTGCGCATTCTTGGGAAAGTTGGCAACTTTCTCAAGCATGCGCACTGTAAGTTCCCCAGCGGGACCCAGGGGTGTTTGTTTGCTGCCACAGCCCGGGTTTCCAAAGGGCGACAGGGCGAGCAGCAAATGTGCCTCTCTAGCCAATCCTGGCGCTGCTCCAGCGCCAGGATTGCCAGGATTGGCTGAGGACGGAGGGCGGGATTTCCGCTCCAGTGAAGGCGCCAAGGTCCCAGAACTTAGAAGATGCAGGCGGCGCTGATCGGCGGTCAGGTAAGTTTTCCCTTCATTATTCTAATTCCCCGGTCCCCCCTCCAACCCCCCGCAATTGTCATATTGTGGATTATAATGATAATTTCATTACAATAATAATGCTTTATTTGGTCTGGTTTACGTGTCTTAAAAAGACTGCACCAGGCTGCATTACTTAAAGTGCTTGTAAAATGTGCTGTGTTGTTCGTATCCCCGCTCCCATCTGCCCACCTCGATACCGGCCAGCACTATAACAGAGTAGGAGACCCCATAAAGGAAAGGGACGCTAGTGCGACTCCTCAGGGGTCTCAGGGAGCGGTGTTGGTGCCGTGATACCACCGAAATATCGCCCGAAGGCTGCGGACACTGCGGAGAAAGATAGCGGCGTCACCCTGAGACTGAGGGTGGACGCTAACAGGAGGGAGCTGAGAGAGCTGCACTCGTAATGAATTGCTAGGGAAGAGCAGAGCAGAGCCGGAAAGCAGATGAATGGAAGGAAGGTACGAAAGATCTGCATCGGCGCGCTCCAGTAAAACAATCCAGGGATGAGGAGAGATCGCCGGAAACTACGGAGGTCGGGGAGAGAGCAGAGAAAGTGAGGACGAGCATGGCCTGGACCACACCCGAGCACAAGAATTAACTAGATGCCAAGAGCGAAGGCGGCACAGCAAACAGACATCAGGAGGCAGAGAAGCACGAACTGCGACCCATGCAGGGGAAAACGGGGCAGCAGGCGGCCTGAAGTTGAAAGCCCGCGCCAAGAGGCGATCGGTTGGTGGGGAGAGGAGAGGCAGGAACGGAGGGCACCTGGTAAGGTAGGAAGCAGCCACAGGGACAGCACGCAAGAAGGACCCCCATCGGATGGCACCTACTGAAATAGAGGTGGAAGGTGCAGTAGAGTCTTAAGGCAGGATATGCCATGCTACTATGCCAGGCAGCCTCCGGAAGAGCCACGCGGAGGGGATGCCCTGAGTCCAGTCAGAGCGAGCGAGGGGAGGCCCATTCCTAAGAGCAAGTTCCCAGGAGCAGCAGAATGCGGTCTTCGTGGCACGGAAAGGATACACAAAATTAAATCAGGCCTAGGGAAAGGATACAATTGCGCGTTGCGCGAATCATGGTGAGAGAAGGGAGGACAAAGGGGGATCGTAAAGGGCCCCCCCACATTAAGAAGCTGACTTTGGCCATTGACTGTCTAAGTATTAGAGGAGATGCTAGTGAGGCAATACTGCAGTGGGAAATAAGCAAACAAGGAACGTGGAGAAAGTGGGCTTTTATCGGTGGCAGATTAGCAGACATGAGATTCCCAGAGGACACTAGAGAGCAGGGGCTTAACACAGGCCCCCGAGCTGTACTCAGGCCTTAGAGCTCCGGATTAAATCCAGAGTAGGGCCCCTCTGCAGCAGCGGTGCGTCCATTGGGGCGTAGGGGCTCTGTCTGCCGAGTGGGCATTGACTGGTGAGGGATTACCCTGTCTGTATGGGAATGCTTTTGTCTGTGTTTTTTGCGGGCGCGGGGGGGGGCGAGGGGGGCTGACCCTGGGAGCTGCATTTGCCTTAAAAAAAGCCCTCGTTATCGGTGCGAGGGTCACAATTTCGGTGCGTGGTGCCCCCATAAAATCCTTACGTTTGCGTGAGGGGCTCTTGCGTGAGTTAAGAGTTAATCCCTGTGAGAGGTGACCCCCTGTCTATATGAAGGGTCACCGACAGGGCCCGTGTCTTTGCAGCTAAGGAGTTACATTTGTCTGATATATATTTTTTTAAAATTTAAATTAAAAGCTCTTGGCTAACGCAAGACCTAAAAAGCAACGTAGCAAGTGTCACCGAGGCAGCCGGAAATACCGTGGATTTAGGCCCTCCTTGTGCTTGTGACAGTAGCCCGCCATGGGCAGGTTGCCAACCTTGTATCCTTTAGATTCCCCCTCCCCGCACAGCCCCGGCCAAAACTCTACTCTTCCATTTCTATGTAATTCTTAGAGTATATCCATGTGTATCCCTTCCCTATGTATATAGAGGACACAGGTGAGGTCCAACAGAGTACAGTTGGTAGCCCAGGCATTTTCTTTTTAAGCCGTGCAGTCTAACAGCCTTGTGGTGTTCTCTCGGGAGAGTTTGTTGTTTTGCAAACTCGACCCAAAGGTTTTGGTGGGTATTACCTGTGCACCCACCCTGGCTACATTACACTAGCTCAGAGGTTTGTAAGCACCACAAGGCGAAGCGATTTGCCCCGAATCACAGGATCTATTAGAGCTGGCGCTGAGACTCGAACAGCACTTAGTGCTTTTTTCACGGACCTCCAGTTAGCCATGTGTGCTACATGTATACATATTTTCACTGTACGGAGCTATAGTCTGTACATAAATATGTATACATGTAGCACACGATAACAATGTGAAACGGAGACTCAAGAAAAAGCACTGAGTGTTGTCCGAGTCTTAGCCTCGCTCTCTGTTGATTAAGATAATTTAAAGGCTTACTGACAAAATGTGTTTGAGCTGGCAGCACCTTTATTTCACATTTTTCATAACAATTTGGAAGGAATGTAGATGTCACTGGAATTCAATAGTAATCTCTCGAAGCTCAAACAATGTTTCTTCAGTGCTTGGACTGTGTGTATGTGACAGGACTGCACCATCTTCTGTGCATGATAAAAGAGCTCTGCATATGGCGTGCGAACAGCATAAATATTGAAGGCTGTAGTCTGGGAAAGCTAGGAGATTTCATTGTATGAAAGCTTGTGAAGGTGTTTGGCATTTGTCCAAACCGGTGAACCCTTGATTGTCACAACCCAATACTCTGTAAATTGCTGGTTTTATTGTTGGGAAGTCAAATTGTAAGCTGGATGTGTTCCTCCCTGGTGATTGCAGCCTGCTGGAGTGTGTAGAGTGAAAATAAAGGGAAAGGCGAAAGCTGGTCTGAAGTGACATTCACATTTGGAGTAATTAAGTTGCTTTTTGTGAGCTTTTAAGCCTTTTAATTTCTAATTGGTGATCTGACAGTCAAAGTGTTTATTTACAGCTGCCAAGACTTCAGATTGCTTACTTGTGACAGTTCCAGAGTTTCGGTGTACTTATGCCCACTTGTACAAGTGGCTCACTCCAGAAACTGTTGAATGTTTTTAATGCAGTAAGGTATGGGGCAGTTCTGATGTACCAAGTCAGACCCAGACCAGTCCCCACAGTTGCTCCGGATTAACCCCTTCTATGCTAATGACAAGGTCAGCTCGTCATGCAGTACCACTGGAGCTGTGCTTATGACGAGCTGACCTTGTCATGAACAATGGGATTATCAATCAATCAGCACAGGAGAAAAATACCCTGTAGCATTGAAGGTGTTAAGGGACATTGTCATGTCTTCTCAGGCGCGATGTAAAGACTCCCTGTGAGCTGAGGACTCTTTTGGCTCAAGAACCAACTAGCTGGAGACCCTTGTGGTTGTTTAAAGATTTAATATCAGCCTGTAACTCAGTCTTGAGCTGGGTGGGTGACCTCGATTACAAAGTGGCTGTGCCAGATGTCCAATTATGACCCCTTTTGCCTGTCTCCCCTTCAGGCGCACAGGGCATAAAACTGGGGGGTGCTCAACCCTGCCAAAAAAACTGAGAGGTGACCCTAAGAGCACAGCTGCCATCCTATCAGGGGTGGGATGCTTTGGTGTACTGGTCTGGTTTTCTGGGTGCATTGGCTCAAGTTTTTTTCCCATGTAATTGATTGGGTGTCTTGGTAAGTTGCTTTTATGTGAATGTCTGACTTATGACTGCGCATTCCTTTCAGTGTGCACTTGCTTCAGTTTACTTTTTGAGTCACTGTCTAGTTTGCTGGAAGTATTGCTTTATTTTTTCTTTCATTAAACTGTTAGACTTGCTTGGTGCTTTTATGTTGGTGCCTGCATGCTGAGGTGTACTCTTCTTCAGTTTAAATGTATGTGACTGGCCTATTGACTAGCACCCTGCTTTCAAAGTGAAGGTTCACAGGTTCACACTTGCTTTAGTTTACTTTTGTATGGTTGACTGCATGCACTGTTTTGCTGGATGCATTGCTTTAAGTTACTACTTGATGCTGCTTTCAGTTTGCTTTCAAGTAATTGCCACTCATATTCCCAATGCTTTGTGAAGGCTGTTTCCCAACTGCTGTGCAACTTCTTCTGCTCTTAGAGCTGAGATTTTCATGAAAGTCTTATAGTCTGAATTCATCAGCTGAGCGTAATAGGACAGAATGTATGAAGCTCTGTGGTTATACTGAATAAGCTGCTACCTATGTTATGCCATCTATTAATGTAATAACTGCACTTTCACAATTGCTTTATTAACCTTCCTGCTTTCTCAAATTTGCTTGAAAATGCATGATTTTTCTTCTTTTTTTTCAAAATTTTCTTGGGGGGGGTTATCCCCCCAAACCCCCCTTTTGGGGTTCAGGCTCGCTCGCTTCGCTCGCTCGCTGTGGTGCTGTATGCACATCACTTAGCGCCCCACCACTTTGAAATGTCACCCACCGCCCCTGCCCAAGAGTGACTGGCAAGGTTTCCAATCTCTTCCACTTTCAGAGATGATAGATGAGTGGTGCCTCCCACTTCAGCTACTTGGGCCTTGAAGTAAAAGAGGTGTGTAGTTCTTGCAGTAACCAGCTCAGCACACATCCTGATTTAAAACGTGTTATAAATCGTGCACCTCCGTACACAGTGTTGTGAACTCACTAACCAGACTACATTAACCATAACTCGGCTCTCTACCATTCACTGTGTTCTCATAAATAATGTCATTTGAGATATCATGAGTGTCATCATGAATGCTGTGATTTAACATGCCATAGGTGATACAATATGAAAGGGTAAAAGCAGTCCATGGGAAATGCGCATGTTATAGTTAATGTATTCTGACTAGTGAGTTCACAACACTGTTTACGGAGGTGCCCAAGTTATGGTAAGTGTTTGGGCCGGGCACAAATTATAACCATATGGTATTACTGTAACATTTGAATTTCTAATGTTTGTGTAGTTTATGTTTGTTCAGATTCATCGCTTTGCTTGCCCTGAGTTGGCAGGGTATGCCCAGACGTGGGTCCCATGCGCACTCTAACACTGGATTCAAGATAGCCTGGCTGATGAGGATTATTAATCCGAAACCGGTCCCAGGATGCTTGTTTCCGGTCCAGGGAAGACATTGCTTGGCAGTTCGGGCTGGACTGTTCCCATGAGGCACAGGGTCAGACTGATTTGCATATGGCCATGTCTGTACTGGGTGGTGGAGTGAGCTAAAGAATGGTGGTGGATTAAACCCAGATCAATTGACTACGGGTGAGTGTTTGATTTGCTCAAGCGCTCCGTCCATCATCCCCTTTGGTTTCGCTTTGTTTGCCCTAAGTTGGCAGGGTATGCCCAGACGTGGGTCCCTTGCGCACTCTACCACTGGATTCAAGATAGCCTGGCTGATGAGGATTATGAATCTGAAACCGGTCCCAGGATGTTTGTTTCCGGTCCGGGGAAGACATGGCTTGGCAGTTCGGGCTGGACTGTTCCCGTGAGGCACAGGGTCAGACTGATTTGCATATGGCCATGTCTGAACTAGGGTGGTGGAGTGAGCTAAAGAATGGTGATGGATTAAACCCAGATCAGTTGACTGGGGGTAAGTGTTTGATTTGCTCAAACGCTCCATCCATCATCCCCTTTGGTATCGCTTTGTTCGCCCTCAGTTGGCAGGGTATGCCCAGACGTGGGTCCCGTGCTCACTCTACCACTGGATTCAAGATAGCCTGACTGATGAGGATTATGAATCCGAAACCGGTCCCAGTATGCTTGTTTCCGGTCCAGGGAAGACATGGCTTGGCAGTTCTGGCTGGACTGTTCCCATGAGGCACAGGGTCAGACTGAATTGCATATGGCCATGTCTGAACTGGGTTGGTGGAGTGAGCTAAAGAATGGTGATGGATTAAACCCAGATCAGTTGACTGGGTGCGAGTGTTTGATATGCTCAAACACTCCGTCCATCATCCCCTTTGGTATTGCTTTGTTCGCCCTGAGTTGGCAGGGTATGCCCAGACGTGGGTCCCTTGCTCACTCTACCACTGGATTCAAGATAGCCTGGCTGATGAGGATTATGAATGCAAAACCGGTCCCAGGATGCTTGTTTCCGGTCCAGGGAAGACATGGCTTGGCAGTTCGGGCTGGAATATTCCCATGAGGCACAGGGTCAGACTGATTTGCATATGGCCATGTCTGAACTGGGGTGGTGAGTGAGCTAAAGAATGGTGATGGATTAAACCCAGATCAGTTGACTGGGGGTGAGTGTTTGATTTGCTCAAATGCTTCGTCCATCATCCCCTTTTGTATCGCTCTTACCTAAAGCAACATCTCCAAATATTCATCCCCGGATCCTAGCCTTAATTCAATAGGCATGGGAGGGCCACACGAAGCCCCTCCCTGGACCAATTTCCGCCCCGGGGACCATATACCCCGGGGCCTGGTCATAATTCAATAGGTAAGGGTGGCCACTCGGCCCTTCTCTCCTGGACAATTTCTACCCCGGGACCCCATCTCCCAGGGCCTGGCCATAATTCAATAGAAGAGGGGGGCCGGGCAGCACCCCCTCCCCAGGCCGATCTTGGCCCTGGGTATCCCATCCCCCGAGGCATGGCCATAATTCTACAGGGGAGGAGAAACTGCATGGCTCCCTTCCCGAGCCAATATCGGCCCTGGGGACCCCATTCCCCAGGGCCCAGACATAAACAAATGAGGTAGAGGGGCCACGCGGACCCCTCCCCAAGCTGATTTCGGCCCCAGGAATCCCATCCAATGGGCACCAGCTATTAGTCTTTCAGTGCCCTAGTCACAGTCAGGGCACCGAATGTGCCTGATGGGGAGCCTTAACACCCCCACTGTCCCAGCTGGCTCCCGGCCTCTTGCGGGAGCCGGCATTGCTGCTGCATAGAGGGAGCTGCTGGAAAGGCACCTCCCTCCATGCAGGACCAATCATTTCATCTCTTTCCCTGTCCGCATGTCTATGGGTAAGGAGAGAGATGAAACCTCAACTTCCAGCAGGCGGAAGCACTTTGGCAGCTCTCACCCACTGGAACCGGAGTGTTTGCTTTTGCTTGGTGGGAGCTGTCACAGCTCCTGACAGGCAAAAGCAAATAGCGATGTCCCCGGTATGGGCAGCCCATGACAAAGCAGGAGCTGGCCCTGGGGGATGGTGGTCCCCAGGGCCATGTATGACTCATGGAGAGGTGCAGATTGGCCCCCCTCCTTTCTTGTTCAAGGGCCGCTCCTCTGAGGTGGTGGTCCCCGGGCCATATGTGGCCCGGGAGGAAGGACGCACAGCCTCTCTCCCATTTTTTTATTTAAAGTTGGCGCCGGGGAGGTGGCGGTGCCCGGGGCCTGGTGGATCCACAGCGTCCGCCAATGGCATGTTATTTAGCCTCGTGGAGGTGATGGTCCCCAGGGCTTAGGGGGGTCTGCGCACCCTCATTAATGTTTGCTTAGCCCCAAGGAGGTGGTGGTCCCCGATGCTCGGGGGTCTGTGCGGGCCCCCCCATCAATGTTTGTTTAGCCCCAGGGAGGTGGTGGTACCCAGGGCTTATAAATCCTCAGGAGGGGACCCATGCACCCCCCTCCTTTTGTATTACTAAAGCCCCAGGAAGGTGGTGTGTCCTGGGGCTCTAAGAGCCTCAAGAGGAGAGGCCCTGTGCGCCCTCCTCCTTTTTTTCATAACATGACCCCAGGATTTGGCAGCCCACCAGTGGGCTCTTTTCAAAACAAGCACGTGAGCCCACACTTTCCTTTTTTTTTGCAGCAAAGTCACAACTTTTGTGAATTTGCAGCCATTTTTTAAAATGCTTTTTTGACCCATCCGGAGTCCGCCTGAGACCCCAAGAACAGGGCTTGGGGGTCAGAGTATTCCCCCTCTGCTCCCTTTTTAATGTTTTCAATTTTGGGGGGACTCAGCTGAAGCTGAGTCCCAAAATGGCTGACAACACTTCCTGGTTGACGTGCTGGCCGCCAATCAGAACTCTGCCGTTCTGTGTACATGTTTGCTATTATTCGCAAATAAGCTGCTATCACAGATATATATAATTTAAATGTTCTTAAATTTCTCAACAACTACTGAATGAATTTAGACCAAATAATAAAAATCTAATCTGCAAACCAGTTAGCTTTCTGCCAAATTTGGTGGCATTACGTCTATCGGTTTGGGCTGCAGGCGTGTCTAAAGAGTCTAAGGGAATTAACAAGGGAAACACACTTTTTATGACCCCTCCCTTTTCTTGCCCACCCCCCTCTTTCTTGATAGATCACCTCAAAACTTTCCATGCGCAACAAGATTTATATATATTAACTACTGGCAGTTGCCAGTAGATAGTTATAGTTTGGCTATGTTTCCATTGGAAAAGCATATTTTGACTTGCCTATATTTTTGGCGCCGGTTGATGAATCTTCATGAAATTTTCCAAAAGAGATGCGCCGGTGAATTTTGTTGTAGATAGATAGATAGATAGATAAATAGATAGATAGATAGATAGATAGATAGATAGATAGATAGATAGATAGATAGATAGATAGATAGATAGATAGATAGATAGATAGATAGATAGATAGATAGATAGATAGATAGATAGATAGATAGATAGATAGATAAAGACGACATAAAGACATTTACTACAGAGATGTGTGGAAATTAAGTGCATTTAAATGTTAAACTTACATAGGATGCGCAATACTGATTTGTTTTCTATAGGAGCAATCCATTTTGCCAGATAATGTAAGCAAGATAAGTTTGGTTCAATGATTTCTTTAAGAGGTCGCAATGTGGTCAAATGAGCAACCAAGATTGGAATCCAGGCCTTCTGGTTCCACAAACCTATATGCGTTAAAACTATGTTTTCAACGTCACCACCTTTAGGATCATCTGGGGCAGAGTGTGTGAACATCTAAATATTCCACCTTCCAAATTAAGCTGCAGGCGACCACCCAGACCGGTTACCCTCCAAGTCTTGTGAACTCCCATAAACCATCCTAAATTCAACGTAAATCCTTTTGAGCCATAATGCTACATTTGACATGCTTCGTGAGGTTTTGTGGCCTCCGAAAGGCGCCCACATCTTTTGGAGGGGTCCAAGAAGCGCTCTCGATATATATAACAGTAAACACGTCTAGCGGTTGTAAGACAAAGAGAGACTGGACAGGCGACCCCGGGACGGCAGGTGCTCCCGCTGGGAGTCTCGTGAATGGCAGCCATCATGCCGATCGTGGGAAAGGGGCCTGGGCATGGAAGGGTCGGGGCCTGCTACAGGACAGGCAGTCACAGTCTGACCTGGAGGGAGCAAAGGCCACTTCCATGTCCACATGAATCAGGGGAAGCGAAGTTCACTGGCTTCTGCCTGTCCAAGGTCTGGGCAGAGGTTGACGGGCAATAGGGGACGGGAGACGTTGGTCGGCGTGTCCACATTTCAAGGTCGAAACGTGCTCGTGAGGTCAAGACGCTGTGTCCGAAGTCTCATGGCCTGGACGGGCTTGAGGGTCTGAGAGGAAGGGCACGACTCCAGTCTCGCGGGCGGTGCTTCTCGTCTCGCGGTAGGGCCTTCTGTCCATTGTCTCAAGGGCAGGGCAGTAGTTCGAGGAGTCAGGCCACTCTGCTCGCGGTCAATAGTTCAAGTTCCGGTCGAGGCCTAAGGTAAAGGGCCTATTACATGAAGTAAGCACCGAAAGTGCTTATTCAAGACGGATGTCTCTTTCGTAGTTTTGGGTTGGCTGGTTCTTAAAGAATTGAAGAAATCAAACAGCAGCGTTTTACCATTTTACTTAGTGATAAGTCGTTGTCATGGAAACTTTAGAGGAATGTCCTGCTTTTGACTGGAAAATCTCTGGAGACATTATATAACACAACATCATAACATGTATGAAGAAAATTAAAACATAAACATAAAATGGCACAACAGGACACTCAAAACAGAACATAACACAACAATAATATAGCACGAAAATATAACTGCACCAAAAACAACACAATATATCACCACAACAATAAAATGTAACACAACAAATCCGCACAAATATTCTTGTCACACTTTACCACCTACACAAATCGTGTTTCATGATGACATTAAAAGGTACTTGTACCAAGCACTACCGAACTTATCACCAAGGGTATGTACTAACGTCAGTCAAAACTGTTTTGTTATCCAGCCCTGTGTCTCAGAGGGATCCGTCTCTTTCTACGAGTCCCTGATTTAGAGATTAAAAAAAGAGACATCTACAGTAAAATGGCAGCAGTGCTAAAATATTTTCCTAAATAGAGTTATTTTCTGTTTATTGCTCGTCTCCAGTTCTACTTCTCATCTTTGAAAATCAGGGGTTTCCACTCTAACAACCACACCAATTATTGGTTAAACAGATGTTTGAAAATAGCAATTTTAGTAATCTACTACCTTGATGTGTTGTTAAGACTCTTAATGGGGCAATCATAAGATCGAGAACATGATGCTTAATGTAAATGGATCGCATCAATGTTTGTTTTTAATCTATACTAAAGAAAAATACAGTTCTCTTCTTTTCATGCTATACATTTTCAAGGACAGATTTTTTCAGATGGCAGATTTGTACTTCTGCCTGTTGCTTCTGAAAGCCGAGGATAGCTGGACCAGAATTAGTTACTTGTTAGACATGAGCCTAACGGGGGCGTGGCTTGGATGCCGCGCAGGATGGACGGCTAGGTGAGGAGCTCCTCCGTGCCGTATTGCCTCTTCCTGGCTTCCTGGCGGTGACGTGGGATATTTCTCTCACTGCTCGTCGGACTTCTCCACAGGAACATGCCGTGAGCAGTTTGTGCCTTTTGGTGCTCTTTTCGGACCTTTCCTGAGGTTTTTAAGACCGAAATTCGGAATGCGATCCCGAGAGCCGCCATTTTGTGATTTGCCTCAGCGTCAGTTGTTCCTCTGACGGACTTCTGCTCTTCCGTCTCCTGAGGCTGGGTTCTTCAGCTCGGCGCCTACATTGCATCAACAGCCCTTTGAGGTGAGCGTTGGAGGTTCTTTCATGGCTCTCGCCGCCCTTGTTGGGTTCGAGTGCTTTTTGCTCCTTGAGGTATAACGGCCGCCATTTTAGGGTTACCGTGGCTGTGTCACATGTCGCGGTTTCTCTTGTTGGCGAATTACCTCCACCCGCTCACACGCCTCTTCTACTAATATTTATGTGATTTTCCAACTCATGACGCTGTTTTGCTGAGCACCGGTCTGAGGTCGCTGGTACATGACTGCCCATGTCTTCTTAACTGCTGTGCCATGCGCACGCTCTCTTCTTTGAGGAACTCATGCTTCTTCTTCAATCTTTTAATGAATCTATAATTTACAGTTGAACCTCGACCTGCACCGTCTACAAATCACAGCTAAATGTCATTCCACTTGGTCCTATGCAGTATATCATTTGTTCTTGGGTATCAGTTCTTATACTGACAGGATGTGCCTGAGCTTTTGACACTGTAATACTAAAAGCTATCTTTCATTAACTTGCTATATGTTAATTGCTTACAGCGTTGTCTGCCTCATTCTGGATGTACATTTCAATACTTCAGTGGCTTAACGCTTCTGTTCTTGCAATTCAGGTGACATAGGGTACTCAGTTGTCCATTCTACGGAGTTTTTCTGCATTCCTCTGCCAGGCATTTATTATTTCCTCAACTTCATCTAGGGTGAGGTGGCGCACATCCAAGTCTGTGTTTACTTCCTCTGCGCAGAGTCTAGTGCGTTCTTCCAACTTGGACGCCTCCTCATTCTCTGTCAGAATGTCGAATCCTACCACTCAACGCTCTCCTTCAGGCACTCCTACGTCAAATAAATCTTCATCCTCTGCAACGTCAACAAAAAGGTTGAAGCAGCACTCTCCTACACCTGACTCTTCTCCCCCATCGTCCATGGACCTGATTTTGGAGGAGATTCGGGCGTTGCGTCCCTTCATTGAAGAGACCAGCAAGGATATGCAACTTCTGAAGGACAAGTGGGACGTAATGGACACTAGGATTTCTTCCATAGAACACCAGCTTCCTGCGGTCAGCTCCAACACGCAACGTATTGAATCCCTGGAGAAGACTGTCCTCTCTTTGCAAAGACACACAGAGGATTTGGAAAATCGTAATAGGAGAAACAACCTACGCCTCTACGGTTTACAGGAAACACCTTGAAGGGGATGATCCAGTCGCCTTCTTCACCTCCTTCCTCCCGAAGTTGTTGGATATGCCACCATCCACTTCCATCAGCATTCAAAGAGCCCACAGACTTGGAGCACGCTCATCCACCTCTACTAAGCCGCGTGGTGTTATCATCTTGTTTTTGAAATTCACTGACTTATTATCCATCCTATCTGCTGCCAGAGCCAAGCGGCAGTTAGCCTGGCAAGGTCAACGTATCTACATATCTCAAGATGTATCTAATGCCACTGCATCTAGACGCAAAGAATTTTTGGCTCTACGACCATCTCTGCGTTCTCTGGGTGCCCGTTATGGCCTATTCCACCCATGTACCTTCAGAGTCACCCACCAGAATAAGTCGTGGTCCTTTCAGGAACCTGGAGAACTCCGTAACTTCCTTCTCCTGCACAACACTGATGGAATGGACTCCTCACCTTCTACTAGTGGCTGATAGATACTCTTATGTTCCTTGTGCATTTGTTGCTACTTGCTATTGTTTGGCTCTTTTAAGCACATTGATCAGTTTTTGATTCACTCCGTTAGAGTGGATACCTGCTTATCTCAGTTCTCTCTCTTCTTTTTTACACTGTATGTAATGCGTTCCTGTTCTCATTGTTTTTTCTCTTCCTTCCCTATTCAGATGTGTCTCAGTTTCCCCTTCACCTTGTATTACTCTTTGTGTTCCTGTGAGGTTTCGGCGCGGCTGTGTTCCTCATCCTGGCTTCCCCGTCTTGTTCTGCATCACCACCTCCCCACTTCCTTACGTATACTCCCCCCTTCAGGTATGTGTATTACAGTCATCCGTATGGATTTGTACTGTCTTCTATGCATTCTATCTCTTTTTTCCTTTCTGCCTTTCTCAGTCCCTATCTCTTTTTCTCCTCTTCTTCCTCTCCCTCTTTTCCTATACCTCTTCTCTTTTCCTCCTTCACTCCTACTTCTCTTTACTCTTCCTTCAGATGTTTTATTGGTTACCTTATTTTTTATTCTGTTACTGTTTGCTTTATTGCCTATGCAGTATGTTTTTGCACCTTTCGATTTGAAACAGTTTATTAAGTTGTGATTTTCAAGGTTATCTCGTGGAATGTGAAAGGATTTAACCACCCTATTAAGCGACAGAAAGTACTCTCCCACCTCTCCTCTTATAATCCCGATATTGTTCTCCTTCAAGAAACCCATCTTTCAGATGTTGAATCCTTGAAACTTAAACGATTGTGGGTTGGCAATGTTTTATTTTCTCCGGCCTCTCATAAAAAGAATGGTGTTGCTATTTTAATCCACAAGCGTCACAAATGTAAAGTAATCCTTGAAGACAAAGATGATGAAGGACGTTGGATTCTTGTTAAATTGCTTATTAATAATATTCCACTTACTTTATTCAATGTTTATGGTCCTACAGGCTTTGATTCTTCGTTTTGGCCCGTAATTACTGCAAAATGTATCCAATATAAAGATACTTCCTTCCTTTTCGGTGGGGATTGTAATCAAATTGTTGACCCCTTTTTAGATCGCAAATCCTCTGTACGATTCACCCCCAACAAACCCCATAAACAGTTTCTTGATACTATCACACAGGTTCACCTTATAGACTCATGGAGACTTACACACCCAGACACTGTGGATTTCTCCTTTTTCTCTCCACCACATGCCTCTTTTTCTCGTCTAGACTATATTTTTCTTTCTTCTTCATTATCTCAAAATCTTATCTCCTCCTCTATTGAACCTATTGTCATCTCTGACCATTCCCCTATTGTCACTGACTTTGATCTCTCTCCTTCCCCTCCTAAATCCTCTCGTTGGCGATTTAACTCTTCTCTACTTACAGACCCTCTTTTTTCTTCTTCTTTTCGCTCTTTCACCTCTGAATTCTTTCAACTTAACTCTGCTCCCGATATCTCTCCTCATGTCCTTTGGGACTCTTACAAGGCCACAGCACGCGGATTTATTATTGATTTTGTATCCAAAAAGAAGAAAAAGTTTATCCAAAAGCGTAAAGTTGCTCTTGCTCATATCAAATCACTTGAACATCAATTTTACACCTCATCTCCAACTCAAATTCCTTCTCAACTTCTTCAAGCTAAAATTGCATTTAATAAACTTACTACAGATTCGGCTTCCTCCTTTCTCCTTCGTGGTAGTGCAAAGTATTATGGGGGGCGTAACAAATCTGGCAAATTGCTTGCTAATTATTTGAAATCTCGTAAGGAAAGGACTCTCATAGACGCTATCTATTCCCCTTCCAATGTCCTCTTGCACACAGATAAAGACATTTTACAACAGTTTCAATCTTTTTATGAATCTTTATACTCTCCTGAGAATCCCCCTACTCCAGATATACTACAATCCTATTTTGATAACCTGCCTAAATCAGATACTTCTGTACTTAATTTTTCGGATATTGAGACGGACTTTACCCTTCCTGAAGTGTCCGCAGCGCTTTCTTCTCTAACCAAAGGCAAAACTCCAGGACCGGATGGCTTTCCCGTTGAATTCTACTTACACTTTTCTTTTTTTTTTTTTTTTAAAACCTTTATTGAAAAACAGGTATAAGTACAAGCGCAGGCCTACAACCACAAGGGCCGGCCGCAAAATCAGGAGAATCAAAAGAGAACAACATCAATGTGTACGGTAGAATGAATACAGGATAGACGAGTAATGAAATCGTTACACAGTAAGCGCCAGGATAAGAAAGGTTTCATTTTATGATGTATAGAGGAGGCAGAAGCCATATCTACCCATGTGTCATGCAACATACTCAGAAAAAGAGGGGGGGGACGAGAGGGATGCAGCCCCCTACGCAATCAAATCACCACAGTAGAGCAAAGCCCAGATACATCCAATGCCCATCAAAGGTTCAAAAATAAAGGACAAATCGTAGCAATCAAGTAAATGGGCCATCGCATAGATCGCCCTCCCGCCCCGAAAAAGGAGAAAGTGCAGACACTTACGAAACGAAGGAGAAAGAACAAAGGGACATAGCCCACCCCCTAGAAAGAAAGCAAAAAAGGGACCATAGAAGAAAACAAACTAAAATAACAAACACCCCCCCCACCCTACATCACTGTAATGGCTATGGCCTATCCCACTAAACAGTGTGCCTGTCGCCCAGAGTCACCCGAAATATAGAAGAGAGAGAAAGGGTATAATAATGAAGGGAAAAAGAGAAAGGGATAAAAGGAGAGGAAAAAGAGGGGAGAGAAGGAGAGGAGAGAAGAGAGGAGGGGAGCCAGCGATCGAAATACAGAACACCACCCCACCCGCAATAACGGATCACTAGTCGAGGTCAAAAAAGGGTACTGAGAAGAGCCCACATAAAGGATAAAGACAGGAACTGTCCAAATGATGAGGCACGGAGATGCCAATTAACAAAAACAAAAGTCCCGCAGGCACCCAGACACGATCATCCCTGTCCACTTCTATGAAAAGCAGAGCTGCCAGACCCCGCCACGGCCAGGAAACAGCATGATACAGAGGGTCCATACCAGTCAAGGAAAGCAAGTGGGATCTTCACGGAACACCGTCTCGGCGAACAGAAAGCAGCAAGGAAAAATCGGCAGCAGTCAGAATGCAGAAGTAACCCAAAAATCCTCGTGGCCAAGCACAAAGTCCGGGCTGTCCAGCACAAAGCAAAGAAATCAGGATGTAGGAAATACTGCTGCATCGGCACCGGGTCCACTTGATCCCATGGAGTCGAACACCCAGCCGGATATCCCAGCACAGCAGCTGGAGAAGTCTCAACAATACCAACTCGGGGAGACGACACCGCGTCACAAAATGGCTGAACAACCATGGCGGCGATCCGCAACTCCAAGTCCCGGCAGTGCAAGGACAGGTCGATCCGCAGAGCACCCAGGGCGAACAAGACAGTACTCCGTGTAGGGGCCGCCCGAATCAAACGAGGTCTGGGGAGAGCAAATGCAGCAACGTCCCTGTCTCCAGGAGGAAGACACTCCGAGGGGCCATCCGCCATCTTGTGCATATCGCCCGCCGCCATTGTCGCATCCGCCGCCAAGCCCACCAGGAGTGCCGGAGGCCCCAGGACACACAGCCGATCCGCGGCGGATGGCGCTCGGCGGAGAAAGGAGAGTCACCAGAAGAACGGGCATGCTCCCCACAACACTCGGGGGAGCCCTGCACCGGATCCCAGGCGGGACAATCAACAGGAGTGGGCTTCTCACCCGTGGGGTGCCGGACAACGCGGCTTCTCTTCTTCGGGCCGGCGGGCAATCAGGCATGCGGGGTGGCCCCCCATCGGGGGTGGGTCCGCTCCGGCGCCTCCGGCTCGCGGCTCTCAGGCTCCCACTATCGGGTCTCTTCAGCGGTTCCGGGCCGCCGGCACTCCGAACACCTCCGGGCAGACACAGCACTCGAGGCCCCGGCGTCAGGGCCGGGAAGGCCAGCAAGGTTACAAGGGCAGAACGCAGAAACCACTGCACGCCAGAGCCCCGGAAAAGGACGGTAAGTGAAGGCTCCTCCCAGGTAACCAAATTCGGAACACCCCGATCAGGATTAAAGACAGGATAGGCGGCGGGGAGGAAGTGATCTCGGAGCGAGGCGTTTATGCGACCGTTCCGATCGCCAACTTGGCTCCTCCCCCGCCAGTCCTACTTACACTTTTCTGATCTCCTCTTACCCAACCTCCTTTCACTATTTCAATCTTTTTGTTCCACAGGTTTAGCTCAAGGCTCCTTTCAAGATGCTACCATATGCCTCATTCCTAAAGAAAATTATGAAATACTCCTTTTGTCAAGCTGTCAAGTATTTTATCTAGTATAATTCATCACAAAAAATTCATATTATTTCAGTCATCATATGGTTTTGTATGGTAAATCACGAACAATCACAAAAATTCATATGTACATCAAAGCATCATTATTAAATCAATAAATCATAGAATGTATTCAAAACATTGCAATGTTTTGAATACATTCTATGATTTATTGATTTAATAATGATGCTTTGATGTACATATGAATTTTTGTGATTGTTCGTGATTTACCATACAAAACCATATGATGACTGAAATAATATGAATTTTTTGTCATGAATTATACTAGATAAAATACTTGACAGCTTGACAAAAGGAGTATTTCATAATTTTGTTGTGCGTGTTTGGAGTCCTGGTGGCCTTTTGGCACCAGGCCATATACAGTCTATATTTAAAGTGTGCAGGCACTAATCCAAACACAGCACACGCACTGGTTTAACTTGCACAAAGCTTGAACACTTAGAGTGCAGCCCCCGCTCATACATTTCATTCCTAAAGAAGGCCGTGACCCAAAATTCTGTAAAAATTATCGCCCAATATCCCTAGTCAATGTGGACTATAAAATCTATGCAAAACTGTTGGCCCTTCGTCTCGATCTTTTTATGCCTCACCTTATTGGGAAAGAACAATGTGGTTTTGTTAAGGGCCGCCTCACTTCAGACAATTCTAGGCTTCTCCTCAATGTTCTCAACAAGGCTTCATCTCTTTCTATTCCCCTCGCGGCTATCTCGGTAGATGCTGAAAAAGCTTTCGACCGAGTGGATTGGTCCTTTCTGATGGCCTCTTTGAAATGGCATGGCTTTGGTCCAAAATTCATTTCCTACATGTCCTTGATATATACTATGCCCAAAGCATCGGTTCTTGTTAATGGCCAGCTTACTTCCCCCTTTACCCTTAAACGAGGCGTCCGTCAGGGTTGTCCCCTTTCCCCTCTTCTTTTTATTTTAGCTCTTGAACCCTTTATTTCTTCGATCCGTCACAACCCTTCCATTTCTGGCTTCCCATATGGTAAGCATCAGCTTAAGTTATCGGCTTACGCGGATGATATCCTTCTATTTATTTCAGATCCACATACCTCTGTCCCAGCTCTATTACAAGAATTTGAGAAGTTTTCTCTGGCCTCAGGATACAAAATTAATTCGGATAAAACGGAGATCCTTCCTATAACTAAATTCTGCCTTCCACATTTTTTTGAATCCACCGGTTTTGCCTGGAACAGTACGAAAATAAAATATCTTGGCGTCCTCTTTTCTAATTCTATCCCTTCTTCTATCCATCTTAATATGACTGCAGTCACTGCTAGGATTGATTCACTTCTCTCTTCCTGGAATCCTTTATACCTCTCCTGGTGGGGTCGTCTTGATTCCATCAAAATGATGGTAGCCCCGATTCTAATATATTTGCTTTCCATGCTCCCTGTCCATATTCCTGCCCTCTACTTCCGTCGTATTGATTCTCTTTTATCCAAATTCCTCTGGAAACAGAAGAAAGCTCGTATATCTATTTCAGCGCTCCGCAAACCTAAGTCCAATGGAGGGATTAATTTTCCAAACTTCCGTCTTTACCACAAATCCTTCTCTCTTCGCCAAGCCTCACGTTGGTTATCGCAAGACTTGACCCCTCTTGCCCCTTTATGGCTATCAGTTGAACGTGAATTGCTGCTTCCCTATTCCTTTCAAGATGCGATACGTTTTACTGCCAGGGCCCCTGGTCTCAACCCCCCATTATTTAAACATACCTCTTCTCTTTTGCGACCCCTGCTTTCCGTACCCTCTTCCTCCAGTGATTCCTTTTTAGCGTCTCCCATTTGGTATAATTCATCCATTCCCATACGGAATAGACCCATAGCTTGGGCCTCGTGGAGATCGAAAGGCATCATATGGGTTCATCATCTTTTTGACGGTTCCTCCCCTCGCTCCTTTAACCAATTTCAGGCCCAATTCCGTTGTCCTGCGTCGTTTGCAAAGAAATACTACATTCTCATGGACATCGTTTTTGAACGTTATTACTCTCTACCCTCAGCTGACATACCCGCCTCTCCTTCCTCCTTACTTACCATTCTCTCTACTATCCCTAAAGCCTCCCTTATTTATCGATATTTTTCGGCTCCCGACCCTGATCGCCCTAAATCGAAATTGGAACTTTCTTGGGAAAAAGACTTCAATTGCTCTTGGTCGATCTCTCTTTGGGACAAACTATGGACTAAAGCCTTGAAGACCTCTCGCACTGCCTCTCTTACTCAATCCATATTCTTCTTCTATCACAGACTCTATCTCTCTCCTCTTTCTCTTTCTCGTTTTCTCTCTTCTTCCTCATCCAACTGTTGGACCTGTGATTCTCCCGAAGCTGATCTTTATCATCTTTTCTTTCTTTGTCCTTCTGTCCGTTGTTTCTGGGCTCAAGTCTGGTCCCGCATTTCTCGTATCTTTCATCTTTCTATCTCCTTCTCTACCTCTCTGGTGTTTCTAGGTAGCCTTTCAGAGGTTTTAGACCTCCCCCCACATTCATGTGGTCTCTTTGACCTTTTTTTGGCACTTGCTCTCCAACATATCGCCTCCAATTGGAAATCCTTGAACAAACTTTCCGTAATCTCCTGGTGGAATCTACTATGTCAGTCTCATAGACTTGATGTGGCCTTTGCCTCAACCTGCAAACCCCCCCGGAATGTTGAACTTTACTGGTTGCCTCTCACTTTATACTTAGACCATTCTGCCAAAATAACATATACACCATTGACGTCTGACAATTTTAAACCTCCCTGAGCGTTGATACTTCTGCCTGGAAGTTTACACTTCAGTCTTTCACTAATGTAAATGATCCCTTTCCTTTGTTTTCTCTTTATTTTTTTATGTTTTTACTGATATCTTGAATTCGTGCATTTTTCAATTATTGGTGCATTTACTGTTTTTTAGTGGCCATTCCTTATTTGCTTATTTTATATTGTAACCTTAACTGTATTATACATTGTTCTACTCTTTCCCTTCCCCTCCCTTCCTCTCCCTCCCTTAAAAAAATTCTAAAATGCTTTGTTCCCTCATGGTGCCATCAGCTGACTTGATTTTATTCCTATATGCTTGCCATTATTGTTTGACTTTGCTGTTGTCACCTTATTGTATGCTAATTCTTTATTTCAATAAAGCTTTCAAACATAAAAAAAAAGACATGAGCCTAACACATGAACATGGCCCTCGCAAATGACCAATTACCCCTCTCTCACTAGTTTTTAAGAGGGCCACAATTTCCTCACCGCAAACAAGTGCACATACAATTTGACATGCATACTTTAATAGACAACTCATCTTTCAGCAAATTTCACACTATGTGGACCTGCAATTACTATTGTCTCCTGAGTCCTGTGACGTTTACTCCTCCGTCCAACCACAGCACCGGATCACACCATTTATCTTTTTACTCAAAACATAACATTAGGGGTGTTGGGGATCGTTGGGGTTATCAGTGGGAGTAAAAATGATATTTTGAAGAAAAAAAAGCATTGTTAAAGACATTCAAATCCCTCCCAGCTTTGAGGTATCTGAATTCTGTACAAAAACGCTTCAGAAATGCAAAGTCTTTAATGATTTCCTAAAGGGGGCAGTTTCATGATGGAGCAAAATGACCATAGGGAGGGCCTTCCACTGTTAAGTAGCAAGTACTGAAAACTTCATCCACCCGCCCAAACTTTCTTGGATCTAGGCACCACCAAGATATTAGCTGATGCTGAACGAAGTGCCCTTCTAGGCGATTATATGGACAACCAATCTTTCTGGAACTTTGGAGCCACTCCCCTAAGACACTTACAGACTAAACAACAGCCTTTGAATGTGATACGCTGCTTGATAGGCAGCCGACGGAGGCTCTTTAAATGGGGGGTGTATCCTGAGGTTTAGTCTAAAAATCAATCTGGCTGCCGCATGCTGAATCAACTGCTGCCTACTTAGTTAATTATCAGGAAAGCCAAGATATAAGCTATTCACATAGCCTAGTCTAGCGCTGCTAACAGCCGACATAACAGACTTCAAGACATCTATAGTCAGATAGGTTTCAGTCCTCCTGATTGTTCTTAACATGAACACAAATTTGGAGATCACGCGCTGATGTGCGGCATGAATGATAGGTGGTGGTTAATACTGACTCCAAGGCTTTTTGCCACTGGTTTCAGTTGCAGTACGTAAGGGTCAGTAAGGGGGGGAAGAGGGGTAGGCAGGGTAAGGTGGGGGGTAGGAAATTTAAAAAAAAGTTACCTGATTGTCGCCAGCTGCCGTCACCAGCTGCCGCCTCTCCGTCAGGAATAGAAAGCACACAGGCTTCCAGATGGCCCCCAGCCAACCACGATGTTGCTGATAACAAGGTCGTGATTGGTCTGAGCGCCGTGGTTCAGCACTCAGACAGGGGCTGGGGGCCTAGCATGTTCTCCACCCAGGCTGTAATGCAGCCTGGATGTAGAACATGCAAAATGCACATGACTGTTTGGCCGGCCAGAGACGGCCGGCCAAACAGTCATGTGCACTTTAGGTGCAGCAATAGCCTCTCCTCCCTCTGAGTCAAGGTGCCCATCCCCGTTATAATATGGCCGCAACGAGAATGCAAAAAATACAATGATAATAACTTCTGTTATTATCATTTTATTTTTTCCATTGCACTGCTTCATCAAAGCAGTGGGGCAACGCTCCTCCGCCTTAGTGGAAGAGTCGCCGTTGACCGGTTTCGAGAATGCAAGCATTCCCATGTCTGGAGGCCAGAAGATATTAGTACGTAGTGAGAGATTTTTACCTACCTAGCAACACACACACACACGCACGCGCACACACACACACTTGGGAGATGAAACGGACCTGTGTGGAACCCCACACTTAATCTTAAGGTCTGGTGTCTTGAAGGTTTTTTGTTGGACTGCTTAGGTCTTGTTCTAAAAAAAGAGGAAGCCAACTAAAGTCTTTCCCTCTAAAGCCCGCCAGCCATAGTCAATACAACAGAATCCTTTGTGTTCAACCATATCGAAGGCTCTGGACACGTTCACCAATATCAAAGTGGGGAAATGCCTATCACCAAAATCCCATCTCAAATCGTCTATAACTGAGGTAATCACTGCTTCAGTGCTATATTGTGGTTGAAACCCAGCTTGAAATGGCATGAGGTAGTTGGAACTGGAAAGAGAGTCATTTGCCTCTTTCACTGTGTGGCTGCCAAGAGTTTGACATAGTTTGGTGACAATGAAATGGGACAGAAATGTTTAAGAATTTTAAGGTTGTCTCCTGGTTTCTTCAGGAATGGGATAACTATTGCTTTTTAGGACTTGCCTACGCAGCGCGCAAGCGCTGCTTTGGAGTGACCTCTTGGAATCACTCCGGCCTTTTGTGGAAACTTGTGCATGTTCTGCACTGTTTCCAATGGGCACTTGTGCATGTACGGCGTTTAGCTTGCGGGAGCGAGCAGCGGCGGCATCTGTTTGCAATTATCGCGCTCGCTCCCACAAGGTAAACGCAGTATATGGACTGAGCCCACAGCATCGCCCCCAGGAAGTCGCCTCGCGATATCTCCTCTCCCCTGCACATCAAACACTGCTTCCGACCACCATGCCTGTCAGCCCTTCAAGAAGGCAGTGCCACTTATTGACAGCTGCGCTTGTGAAAAGAAAAGAAAAATGTGCTTTTCCTGAGTTTGCGTGTGTCCCTTCCTGACCCTTTAGCAAGAGTCACACATCTTCTTGAAGCTTTACACTTGTTCGCCTGCCTTTATGCACCGAGAGGTATTTTAATATGTCTGCTGTGGCACAATTTTTCCTCTGCTCAGTTGGGAAAAAGTACAGTGGGCCTGCGAGGCTCGAGCTCTGTTCGGGCGAAGGTGCTGTGGCTCCCTTATCTGTAACTAGGAAATAAAATGTTCGCCGGATGGGGATTCTGCTCGGATGGCCAAGTAAACAGAACTTTGCAAACACTGGGCAAGTCACACGAGTGAGAGGGTGCAGCATTGCTGGTGCTGTCCATGGGAGAGGTCGTGTGCGCCCCCTTGTGGCCATCCGTGGCAGGACTTGGAAGCACGTGCGCAGCAGACAGGAGAAGCTGCCGCTCATGATGCAATGCCGCGAACAGGAGCCGTTCTGCAGTGCACTTCAGGGTCGTGCCGGACAGTCATCCACCTCCAGCTCCTGTGTATCAACCCTGCACCATAGCCCAGTGCTGGGTCTCCAGTCTTTGTCTCTGTCAATGATCAGAACGTGTTCTTTGTTTGGGGCCCGCTATGTAGTTTAGTACAACAACAAGATGAGGGATGGAGTGAATAACTAATGGCATCCATGACTGTTGCTAAGGCCACATTCTAGTCCATCGTTTTTCGCCGAGTGGGCAACTCTGGACAGCGGCCGGCCTTATGCAAATCAGTACTCACCCTTCCCCTCCTAGGGATAGTACAGATCCCGAACTGCCAGGTGAGTCCGGCCCCCCTCCAGAAAGGAGCACAAGTCACCCCATCCGGGTTCAGCTGATTTGGGTCTCATCAGTGGCACAGAACCCCAGGCTGAGCTTCCGTAGTTAAAGGCATACCATTGCTCTGGGTGTGGCATCACAACCATGTGCACTGAGGGAGCGCAGCTTCCCAGGTTTTTGCTCACTGAGCCTTTCCCCAGTAGCTCTTGCTCCCCTCCTATTAGTAATTCCTCTTGCTGTCCTCGTAGCCATGTCACATTTTCCAACCAGTGTATTGCCATGTGCATTGTATAGACCTGTAGAATACATGTATCGTGCCCCTGATGAAGCGCAAAGCACTCAGATTGACCTTGGTGCATTAGGCACCACTGGTAGTAGCTGTGGTTAAAGCATGAGATGTTACATAGAGGTTTTTGAATAGTTGCAGTCGCAGATTAACATACTTACTTTTGATAACGTTTATTTGACAAAGTCCTGTGTTGTAAAGGTATATGAGTGGTAAGAGCCATGTTTTGCACGTGCTAGGTCTGTGCAAGAAGGGTAATTGTTTCCCGCTTTTGCTCTCCTTTAGAAGATGGATTTTCAGGGAAGTCCTGAAAAGAGGATGTGAGGTGATTGCTTAGAGCTTGCATCGCTTGAAGTGAACTGAAGCCAACATGTGTTTTGCAACTTAAACAATCTTGACGCAACATTAAGATTGTTAGAATCTTGAAATATGTGTTGGCTACAGTTTATTGCTTTAGTAAATTGAATTATTGAACAGCTCAATGTCAGCACGGAAAAAAGAACAAGCATTGGCATAGCCAATAGGTCTCGCTTTTGGGACCATTTAAGTATTTAGTTATGCAGCACAATATCCTTGGTGCAACAACATCAACTGTTACATGGCTAAACATTCATAAGGCTCCAAAAGAGAGACCTATTGGCTATGCCAATGCTTGTTTGAAGTAGTCAGGAACTTTGCCAGCCTTCAAGGAAGAATTCAGACAGCTTGTGAGAAGTTCTACAATGGAAAGAGCCATCTACCTAAATACTTTAGGGGGGCATGGATTGACCAGGTGATCCAGACTTAACTTTAATAAACAAGCAATGTACGTCCTCACAACTCAGTTCAGTAAACTCTTCAACCTTGTGGCACATTTCTTCACTCTCCAGCCAGCCACAATCCACAACAGGCCTGTTGGCTATTGGTAGTTTCAAAAGTTTAATTTTATCCCTAAAGAACTCATTTAATTCGTCCTGTGTATGAATCAATTGCTGACTGATTCTATCTGTCCTAGAAAGACTGTGCACAATATCAATTAGTTCTTTCTGCAGATTATCAACCATGCCTAATCTGCTTGTGATGAAGTCCATTTTTTTCTGCGTGATCAATTTCTTATATTTAAGCATAGCTTTTTTAAAGACTAGGGGGCATATTAGCAACGGCCAGCGATAATTATCGCTGGCCGTGCTTAGCGATAATTAGATTATCGCAGGCTATCTCTGCTTTTTATCGCCCTGGTAGCACATAATTAACAACGCGTTACTCCAGGGTGATAAAAATTCCAGCGATAGTGAGGTTATCTCCCTTTTGCAGGAAACATCGCTGGTTTTCCAGCGATGTTCCCTGCAAAAGGGCGATAACCTTGCTGATACGACCCACAGGGTTGTATCAGCACAATCCACCCCCTATGTTAGGGGTGACTAAGTCAAGAATTTAGCAGACCTTAGTTTTTGGAGAAAACAGCAGTTTTCTCCAAAAACTAACGTCTGCTAAAATGCTAGGGCATCCTTGCTGATAGCGCAAAGCCGCACTATTGAAGTCCTGACATGTAGTGTATGTCAGGAACGTGTATGTCAGGAACGCCCACTTTGCATCTCATTAGAGATGCAAAGGTAGGCGTAGTGCAAAAGGGTGCTAACATGCGATTATGCATGTTAGCACCCTCTTGTAAATAGGGCGATATTTTTATCTCTGCTTTTTTGGCTTTTTAAGCCAAAAAACAGAGATAAAGCACTTGTAAATATGCCCTGTGTTTAGCGGAGTCATCACAATTTCTCCTCCATTTCCATTCAACACATTTAGTCTGTTGCTTCACTTACCTCCGTTCTTTAGAGAACCAAGGAGTGGTCTTTTTATTGCCACATTTTATCTCCAGTGGCGCATAGTGAAGCCCGGCTGTATCAATCCAGTCGTTGTATTCCTGGGCAGCCACATTATGACTTTTTCTTTAAAGCTACTAGTAAGATGTTGCAACCCCTGCCCCTATTCTCTGCCAGTGGCCTGCCAAACCACTGTAATGCAAGAATAGGGTGGCGGTAATAGGTACCGGGATTTTACATTGGCTGGCAGTCTGGAAGGATGAAGATATACCCCCCAGTTAAGGTAGACATAGCATCCAGAGGTGAATTCAGGGGTCTCCACTGGCCCCCCACGCATGCACAGTACGGTGGGGGAACTCCACAAGCATCCCTCAGTCCGCGATTGGTAGAGGTGTCTCGTCTTACCCCGGGGCATCATAGTAATCCAAGTATTTTCTTACCTGTGATGCACAAGCACCATCAGTAAGAAGGACACCCTGGGGACCCCTTCCTGTTTGAGAGAGTAAAACAGGCTTTGGCAAATCCAGTAGGTTTCGCCTATGCGAGACTTATTGGCATTGTCAGTGCTGTTCATTAACACTGATCTCGAGGGCTGATGAGAAACCCATCCCTATCCCAAGGCTGGATCTCTCTTCTTCTCCCTATACTCTACAACCCTGGATGATATGTTTGTCTCATGCCATCTCTGTGATGGTGATACTGTGATCTTTTCCCTTGTTCCACTCTCAATTTCCTTCTCTAAATTAAAATCAATGATTGTTTCACGGTCATTAGACATTTGATGACCATCTTCTACCTTATGTTACATTCCTCAAATATGAAAATGATTTCACTCTTGGCTTTGTCACCCCTCATTTCACTCCCATCCCACACATTTATTTTTCATATAAATCTTAAAACACATCTTTTTACCAACAACAATTCAATCTCAAAATGCAACAGCAGTCTTTTATCACCTCCACCACCACTGCTGCCTCAATGAAGCTGCATAGCCTCACTCAGCGACCTCTTTTCACCAGCACTGATCAGGATAGCTCCCTCCCCAGAACAGGGCGCAGTACAAGCTATTTACCCTTACATTCATATCCATCCATAACCTGTAAAGCGCAGCTGTACCTTGGGTGACTATGCACTATAGTAATCTGCAAAACAATAATTAAATAAATCCCTGGTGATCACAGCTCTACCTGACTCATTGAGCAGCACACTGCATCGCGTTCAATATGGTCAGACAATCTCCACCTCTTATTAACACCTGGATGCAAGGATAGCCCTCTAGATTGTGGAACCTTGAGCTCCCTTGACCGCCTCACTAGAATGTCTTTCCAGTCAGGGCCGGCTCTAGGCTCATGGGGGCCCTGTGCAGGGAGCGTAGGTGGGGGCCCCGGAAGAGGGGGTCAGCAGTGGCGGCTGGTGAAAGATTTTGATGTGTCATTTTCATTTAAACCACAAATTACCAAATCAAAGGATATTTCCTAAAGAAATTAGGACTCTGATAGGTCACGTTGTTGTGTAGTTCCTATATTCCCAATAGGCTCTGCGCATTGGAATAGCATATACTATAGAATTGAAGTAGGACTTAAGTCTACTAGGTGTCTATCGAATATACTAGACTTAATTGTGTGTGCCAGCTAGCAGGGTCGGCTTCCTTCTGCACTTACTGTAGCGAGCTCGGAGCTGCGTCGAGCAAGTAGATAGTCGAACTGCTCCAAAGCACTGTGTGTTTGCTAGGGCAAGTGTGGGCATATTTATACCTTGAAGGTGCCGAGTTTTACGTAATGTTGGACATAATAAGCCCACCCCAGCGCCTTGAGACCCTCACGGGTGAGTAGTGCGCTTTACAAATTATATGATTGATTGATTGATAGGAAATCTGCCTTTTCAGAGTGGTCACCTCTTATTTTCTGTTCAATACTTTGCTCAATACTCGATATTACACAATACTTGACCAACAGGAAGACATAGGAGCCCTATTCCTGATATTCCTTATATTGCTTAGGGCATTACCAAAAAAAACTCACTATATGGAGTACACAGACAACCAGATCCTCAAACGATAAACACCTGCATAGTAATAAGCCCTGCAGAAGTTCCACAGTTGATCGAAACGCTTTGGATGTTATGGATGTTTTTGAAAAATTGATAAAAAAAGTTTCTTTTTAATTGGATGGTGTGTACTTTTTTTTTATATTTGGATGGTGTGTATAGTAATTTAATTATATGAACTTAGAAGACATTTATCAAGACGTTACTTAACTTAACCACTTTGTTGTAACAGCATATTTATGTAAAACTCCATAACAATTGAGTGTGCCTTTCCCACTCTTCACGTAGTGATTTATTTGTGGGTCTTTATTAGGGTAGACCACACAGGAAAGTGGGCACCAGCAACACATAGAAATTTGGTACAACTGATGATGCAGTACAATAGCCACAACAGCCCTTTGAAAATTAGACTTTTCACTATGACTGAGCAGAAATGTCAAACCAAACAGATGAGCACAATAGTCATACTCGTGGCAGTGTAAGGGTGTGGCAAAAGGACTCGGGTTAATAAAGAGCAAAAGCAATAGGATGCATCTTTTGCTACCTGTTGTGTACCTACCCTACCAACACCTACATTTAAAGTCAGTCTCACGTGATCAGCATTCACAGAGCAGAAATAAACAGCAGTACGAAACATAAACGCTAGCGGCGCGTTTTATAAAAGAGTGGTGGGCTGGCGCTATCATCTTTGTCTCTTCCGTGTTAAAAAACATAAGTGAACTTGTGTAATTTAACGTTCTCATGTAAAGCACCCCAAATCCTTCGGGTCTAGTTCGGATTATATAAAACTGCAAACATTACACGTTCCAAACCTGATGCTCAGAGGGGTGGGTCTTTCAGTAACCACCCGGCACCCCTCTTTCTGTACGGGTGTCGCCTTACCTGGAACCAACCGGCCGTCTTTCCTTGCTTAGCAAAAAATGTGTTCCAATTCAGACGTGATAAATATGGCAGCGTATGTAAGTACTTTAAGCACATACTGGAGCGTGACCACCGTGACGCGTCAGAGTTGCGCACTGCGCCCAGCGCGCGGGGGCTGACTGTCCCAGGGCCGTCACGTCATTGGTAGTAGGGCTAAGATTGACAGCCCTGTGACCCAAACTGCTGGCTGGCTCATGGGCAAGTAAGTGAAACTGACTGAAATTAAAACAACAACGCTGCAGACAGTCCCATTGCTTGGTGGTATGCATAACTGGGTCGGGCCGCCGGCTTCGGGAATTCAACCTGGCTGAGTGATTACTGTGTGTGACCCATCCCGTGCAGATTGCGGACCAGGGTCGGAGCCGGAGGCCGCCAAATCCTGCCAGGGGGCCGCCAGTGGCTAGCATAACGAAACTTGAGGGGGCCCCCCTGCAAAGCACAATGAGGCCCCCCCCAGCGGCCCGGCCCACCACCTACCACTTTGCCCCTCCAACAAAAACAAGCAGTCACCTAACGCCGCATTTTCAGCACTTATCTGTGCATACTTCTAACAGCAAATATAAATAGATTGCACTTTAATTGTCTTCTGTGGCTGCCTGAATTATGAGATCCATGACTGATAATTAAAGGGAACAAAGACAGAAAAGTCACATTACAAATGAATACATACTTTTTTATTTATAACCCTATTTAGTGCTAAGACGAGGTCTTTCCAGGCTCTTCAAACACATGGCTGGCATTTTTATTTTGGCAACCCTACTTTATATTCCTTTTCATGAAATGCATTCTCATACTACAACAGTAAATGTACAATTTATGAAGTAGGACTGTTATGAGGCAACTCAATGGTGCAACTAACGCCGGCGAGAGAGTGTAATGCTGCCTGTGTGCGCTACAGCACTGATGGGGCCCCTGGAGACTGGAAAACGGGGGCTGCTGGGGGCGTATCTACCAAGGTTTCAGATTGCCATGTGTGACATTTTCATAATTTCAGTGTAATTATGAGTGACATTTCAACGACTGAGTGACACTTTCTTGCGAGTAAAATTAAGCAATGAAGACGATCAACACATATCAATCAATCAGATCATTTGTATAGCGCACTACTCACCCGGAGGGTCTCAAGGCGCTGGGGGGGAGGGGATCCGCTACTGCTCGAACAGCCAGGTCTTGAGCTGCTTCCTGAAGGCGAGGTGGTCCTGGGTCAGGCGGAGGTGGATCGGAAGGGAGTTCCAAGTCTTGGCGACCAGGTAGGAGAAGGACCTTCCTCCAGTAGTGGCTCTTCGGATGCGGGGGACGGCGGCGAGGGCGTGGCTGGTCGATCGAAGCTGGCGTTTGGGAGCGTAGAAGTTGAGGCGGCTGTTGAGGTATCCTGGTCCTTGGTTGTGTAGGGCTTTGTGTGCGTGGGTGAGGAGCCGGAAGGTGATTCTCTTGTTGACCGGGAGCCAGTGCAGGTATCTCAGGTGTCCGGAGATGTGGCTGCGGCGGGGGATGTCCAGGATGAGTCGTGCTGAGGTGTTCTGGATCCGCTGGAGTCTTTTCTGGAGTTTGGCGGTGGTTCCGGCGTAGAGGGAGTTGCCGTAGTCCAGACGGCTGGTGACGAGGGCCTGGGTGACCGTCTTCCTGGTCTCGGTGGGGATCCATCGGAAGATCTTGCGTAGCATGCGCAGGATGTTGAAGCACGACGCGGAGACGGCGTTGACTTGTCTGGTCATGGAGAGGGAGGAGTCCAGGATGACGCCCAGGTTGCGTGCGTGGTCAGTTGGTTTGGGTGCGCTGCCCAGGGCGGGGGGCCACCAGGAGTCGTCCCAGGCGGAGGGTGAGGATCCCAGGATGAGGACTTCCGTCTTGTCTGAGTTCAGTTTCAGGCGGCTGTTCGACATCCATTTGGCTACGTCTGTCATCCCTTCGTGCAGGTTGGCTCTGGCGGTGGCGGGGTCGTTAGTGAGGGAGAGGATCAGCTGGGTGTCGTCGGCGTAGGAGATGATGTTCAGGTTGTGCTGGCGTGCGATGGCTGCGAGGGGGCTCATGTAGACGTTGAAGAGTGTTGGACTGAGCGAGGAGCCTTGAGGGACGCCGCAGATGACTTCGGTGGCTTCCGATCTGAACGGAGGGAGGCGGACTCTCTGTGTCCTTCCGGCGAGGAAGGAGGTGATCCACTCCAGTGCCTTCTCCTGGATTCCGACGTTGCTGAGGCGCTGTACTAGGGTACGGTGGCAGACAGTGTCGAAGGCCGCGGAGAGGTCCAGGAGGATGAGGGCCGCTGTTTCTCCGTTGTCAAGCAGGGCTCGGATGTCATCTGTAGCTGCGATCAAGGCGGTCTCGGTGCTGTGGTTGGCCCGGAAGCCAGACTGCGAGAGGTCGAGGGAGCCGTTCGTCTCGAGGAAGGCGGCCAGTTGCTTGTTGACGGTCTTCTCGATCAGAAATAACACCACAAAGACCGTTCCGGTAGAAACACGTCAGTCTTTTGAATAAACTTTTGAATAAACTACTACGGCAACTATATCTCAGAATGCGAGCTTTCCTCTGTGTGTGGCCATGACGCAGGGCTGTTTGCATTTTTATGGCGGGATATGCTCCCACTGCTGTGCACCATCCCTGACAGGTGGATGCGATCGGAAGGCTGTAGTCCTTTCATATATAAATATTTCTAGCCTTTCTTTCATGCATCCATCAATCATTATATCCATGGATCAAGCTACACATTATTTAAACTATTCATCCTTCACTCTTCCCAATCTATCTATTATTCACCCTTCAATTCATTCACCCTTGAAACAATTGATCTTTCACTCTTCCAGCCATCATTTCAACATTCCCTCTATCAATTCTTCTACTACTCTATTAATTAATTCTTTCATCATTCCTTTCACCCTTCCATCCTGCCTTTTCTACCTTATTTCCTTTCATGTTTCTTTCCTTCCAGTCTTTCTTTGTCTTTATTTATATACCCATCTGCTATTTCACATCCTTAATTTTTCTTTCGCTCATAATCCCTTTTTGCATTTGTCCCTTTATCAAGATGTTTCCCCTAATTTCTCTTTCTCTATTTCCTTGCTCCATGTCAGCCCACCACCTACACCCCTCTCTAAGGATATTGCCTAACAGTATTATTCATGAGCATCTTGTATGCAGGGCTGAGAGAAGAGGCCCAGAAACACAGGAGTAGATTGTTAGTCAGAAGGGATGTAGGACGGGGCAGGAATGCTGGCACAAAAAGATTCAGAATGACAGCCATAGTGAAATTGCTAACTGGACCCATAGTTTATAAAATTAACTAAAATGTACCGTACAAGTCACTTTTATTTGCCAGTTAAATATAGGCTGGAAAACATATTGCTAGAAGCAAAGTTGTGCTGAGTTTCAGCAATGGCGCAATAGTTATCGGGTGGCATACCAATGTGTGAGTTATACACACAGGCATTTTCATGCATTAAAGTATTTTAAGCTGTTACACGTACGATTCCCAAACCCATGAAATATTCGAGGTTGTTGCAAACTTTTGTCATTAACATATTTGATTTAAGGGCATTGACTTGTTTAAACAAGCATTTGCAATGCAATAGGTCTCGCAGTTACGCGAGTTTGAGCTATTAACATTGCAAATGGCAATGCTTTTCATTTTTGTTTTTATATATAAATAAAAGGCATTCTCATTTACAATGCCAATACCTTAAACTCGTGTAAATGCCAGACCTATTGCATTGCAAATGCTTGTTAATTCTGGCCTCCGGTGACGCGCTGTGTGATCTTGGGCATGCCTCCATACTTCCCGCGCCTTCTTCGTCGATTATTCTACAGAGGTGCTTAGAACCGATGTCAGGAGTTGTATAAATGTATTCACACACGACTGATAGTCGCCCGCTCTATGACCCTTGTAACTTCTCCCAGGTTTTGCCACGTGCCTCTGGGAGCACCCAGAATGCAAAGGAGCAGAGAGCGGCTTCAGGTCTGACTCACCTGGAGTCCTCTTGAGGGCGGAGGGCTGCCAGTGGGCATCTTATGATCCACAGCAGGCACGGCTCCAGGATTTTTTATTTGGGTGGGCCAAGGGTACATTCGGGTAGGCCACTACGGTCCCAATTTGTCGCTTCTGGAGGTAGTCTACAAGCCATAGATTACATCATAGCTACTTGCCAACAGTCACTATGATACAAGGATTGCTTCTGTGTGTATACAGAACATGTGGAGAGTTATTTATTGGTGCCCCACCCCTGACCTCTTTCTCTGTAGATACCTTTACTACAACCCTCCAACAGTGCACTCCATCTCTTTGTAGCCCCACCCCCTCATAACCTCCTCCTCAGACTCCCTCACTACCACCCCCCACCAGTGCCCCTCATCTCTCTGTATCGCCCACCCTCCCCCATGACCTCCTCCTCGGATTCCCTCATTGCCACCTTCCAACAGCACCTCTCATCGCTCCATAGCCCAGTCCCTCATGGCCTCCTCCTTGGATTCCCTCATTGCCACCTTCCACCAGTGCCGCTCATCGCTCCGTAGCCCTGCCCCCCATGACCTCCTCCCTGGATTCTCTCATTGCCACCCTCCAACAGTGTCCTCTCTCCGTAGCCCCTCTCTCATATTCGATTTCATTTGTTGTATAGCGCTACTCATAGTGTAGCCTACTGATTAAATTGTATATCTGCCAAAACAAACTCTTTATAGCAACATTAGAGTAATGAGAGAGTAAGGAAATGCTAACTATGTTGAAACACACAAAAAAAGGTTCTAAGTATACCATTCCGGTTTGTATGCAGCTCTTTGATGTCAGTTTATAGATCACTGTCTTATTTTAGGATTGTAACTTCTGTATTGCAAGTAACCCATTGAGCTATCCACATCCAGATAAATTACAGTTTATCTGCATTTAAAAATTAGGACCAGACAAAATATTGCTTTTTAGTAGTTGTGTCTTGCATCCATCATGATAACGATACAACAATATAAATTAAATATACACAGCATACACGAAGTGTGTGTCTTGCTGGGCCCTCACAGACTTTTAAGAATATTAACTAATATACACACATCCTCGAAGCATACACAAAGTATATATCTAGCTGGGCCTTCGCAGATTTCTAAAAAATGAAGCAATAGCCACACATTCTCTTACCTGCTCTGTTCAAACTCTGTGCCACAGCCGGATCTGACAAACAGCTGAAGGCGTCAGCCTGACGTCACTGCTAGGCCAAGGTTCATGTTTGGGTGGGCCAGGCCCTACCCGGCCCACCCTCTAGAACCGGGTCTGATCCACAGGTAAGGTATTCTTGGCAGGACCTAAAGCCGAGCCCGGGAAATACCACACTGGCGCTGGGACTGAAAGAGGCCTGTCCAGTGTCATTTCTGAAGTAACTCATCATTCATGTGTTGCCAGCTTGTCCCTGCACTGCCCGGATGCACGGACTGACTCCGGACATTGGCAGGGTTCCAGCCTCAGCGTTATAGTGTCTTGAAGACGAGGCGGCCAGTGAGCTGCTGAAACCTCTATTTATCACCATTCTCTGAAAACACATCACACGCGGTTCAAACATCTGAGATCTCTGCAGGTTTTCACTCTGCCTCTCACTCTCTCGAGTGTTGAACTCCTGGGCCCTTCGGGGGACTTTAGTACAGCGACAGCTTTGTGCCGCCTTGGTACTTTGCAAAAATCACCGCTGTGGTCACAGGTCACCAGCCCCACCCTGAAGGCGGCGCAAACTGTAGAGATGTTATTTTGGAATGAATCGATGACCCAGTGGTGTGGTAATACGCTTCTTTATTTCTACAATTTAACTTTACTGAAGAGCGCCGAGCCGGCGCTGCGTCATGTCGGATGCCGCGCCTCCTAATGAGTTGCGCGCGCATCCATCTAAAATGGCCGCCGCACGTCACGCCATGACGTGACGTGCATAAACTAGTAAGCGCCACTACATATCTCCCCTTTTTCCCAACAACAATGAAGTCACTTGGAGGAGGAGCCAAGATGGCGATCGGACTGGAAGTGTAGGCTCCCGGCTCCTCAAGCCTCCGAGCCCCGCACGGACATCCTGTTCACGATCCTGACATTGAACTGCAGCGGGGTGACGGTGAATATGCGCCGACATCGCTCGCGCAATCCCGTGGCCTCTGCCGGCCTTCTAACCGGAGATATCCGCAAGACTGATTTGCGGCCCCAGCGACCCTGAAGCCGCGAACTCGGCCGCGAAACATGGCCGGGTGTTAGCTTGTCAACAACGGCCAGCCGGGCCTGGGCGGAGTCGGTCCGCCGGACGCTGTGAATGCCGAGGGGGCAAATTTATGGCAGGAGCTCTGGTTGCTACACGACGCGGCCGGATTGCATCCTCGAGGTGGTGGCTTGCTGGAAATACTGTCTGCCTGAGGAGCGCTGAGGGTGCGCTGTGTCCGCTCCGTCTTCGATTCTGCCCGGTGTTCATGGGACGCTCCCGAATTTGCTGCGAGCGCTGACTCGGAGTGGGGATGACCATCACTGTATACCGCTCCTTGGATGTGTGTTTTGCAGGCCCCCGAGAGTCGGATTGTTGTCTATCCGAGCCGGACTCGTCCCTGTCCTACCTTCACTCTCCCTACAAGATGGAACCGCGTAATGGCTGCCTGAACGAGACGCAGCACATTAACCTGCCTCTCGACACACACTGTGCTTGGGAGTGCGAGTTACCGCCGAGTGGTGCTGTGATGAGAGAGGCACAGCCCACGGTATCTTGCAGTGATATTCTGTCTGCTCTCGATGACTTACAGTCCGTTTGGAAGGTTGGTTTTCAAGCGTTGGGGAAGAAGCTTGACGATATTACGCTCACACCGGGGCGATTGCGGTCGGATGGCTCTCCGGTGCGTGAGGGTTGGCCCTTTACTGTTTTTGAGGGGAGTACTGTGGTTGCACTTGGGTGCGGTGGAGACCGGAAGACCCTAGACTGGGTTGGTACTTGTGAACAGATGTCCGTATCCCTCTACTATCCTGAAGGATTCCTTTCCCGGCAGGGGATGGTGGCCTCGTCTATCGTAACGCCGCTAATGGCCCAGACACTGTTTCAGCAACGGTTGGCTCCTGTGACTGCTTCCTTTTTCCTCGCCCTTGTATTCTTGCTATGGACTACGAGTCATGAGATGGACCTGGGGGTGTGGGTCGTAAGTGAAGATGACTCTGTCGGTGGTCGGCGACGTCCATTTTGTATTCCCATGTTGCTCTTCTACCATGTGTGGACACTCTGCTCTCCTAGATCGGCTGAGACGGGACTTATTCGGCGGGCATGCCTCGGGGGACTTATAAGATCAGGCCAGGGGTAGGTGGGTTTCTTTATCGATTGACATTTGTGTGGCTGGCGGAGGAGCGGTTTGGCGCGCTCCTGTGATATACTTATTGGCGCAGTGCATGATGATTATCCCCATTCTTATTATATTACTCGATTACTGTTGCTTACTGTGGCTTTTGGGGTAGAGGATAAATACATGGCCGGGGAGACCGGGAGCCTGTGTGCATGATCGGCCCTCCTCCAGTTTGTTATATATAACTTTTCTTCCTTTTCTTCCTTTCTCTTTTCTGTCTCTATATTTCGGGTACTCTTTTTTCGGGCGACAGGCACACTGTTAAGGGGGGGGCGGGCCGTAGCCTCTACATGCGTGCGGGGTGGGGGGGTGGGGGGAGGGGTTTTGTTTTGTCCTTTTTAGTTTCTATGGACCTTTATTTCTTCTCTCTTCTTTTCTCAGTTCTTCTTATCCTTTTTCCTTCTTATCTTGGGTCAGTATGGAGGCTGGGTGTTGTACCATTTGCCGTTTCTCTTTTTGGTGTCCATATTCACATTCTTGAGGTTGTCCTACGTGTATGGGGTGGGTAATGCTAGGTACGAAATTTGATTGTATGCTTTTTATCCTGCCCAATATAATCTTGTGCCGCTATCCCGATTATGACTCTTTTGCTTTGTCGACATCCTGCTGTGTACATTGCCCATTCTATGTTTTTTGATGGACTGTATGGTCTCTGATCCTTCTTGTCTCATAATTTAGAAAATGAACCTTATTTACTCCTACACTCGGTGGTCGCATTCCCCTTACGTGAGATTTGGGATACTTGCTGTTTTTGTCTTTGGGGACTGCTGAGATTTCTTATGGTTGTTTTACGTGCAAGGACTTACTTTCGAGGCCGGCCAGATTGGTTGTGGGCCCGTAACTGTATACCATTGGTGAACAATAAAGGTTTTCAAACAAAAAAAACAAAAAAAAAAAAAACAATGAAGTCACTTACAGTTCACTGTTCATATCGTAATCTCGAAACCTGGAGGGCCTCACCACAGTCCTACCACTCCTGGTCACCCTGGTGGGGTTCTCCGGGGGGCCTTGGCTCTGCACCTCGTTACCTCTTTCCTCTCTCTGCACAGCCGCGCCCTCCTCCGTGCTCCTCCTTTGTAAGTCTATATCAGTTTCTTGGTGGTCATTCACTCTCCTCTCCTCTATCGGTTCATCTCTGGTACTTCCTCCTCCTTGCTGCTCGCCAGCGCCTTGTTCCATCTCAACATTCGGCTCATCCCTGTCTTCCCATTCCGTTCCAATTTGCTTCCATTGCAGGATCTTGTTACACCTGGCCATGCGGTCTTGGGACCACACATTCCCGTCACTCAGCAGGGCCGCCCGGTCATATACTTCCTTGACTTGCATGGGCCTGCTGTATTTACTGTCTCCTTTCTTCTGTAACGTCGCCAACTTTACTCTTACCCACTCGCCCTTTTCCAAACTTGCTCCTTTAACATTCTTCCGTTTGTTGTAGTGGTTGGTATAAATGGACTGTGCCTTTTCCAGGTTGGCGCGCACCACCGCGGGAGACCATTCACTGGTGATAACCTTCTCCTTCCAAATCCGGTTGTCATGGGTGAAGGGTTCGCGCCCTCTCAAAATCTGGAATGGGCTGTATCCAGTTCCAGTTGGAGTGATCCTGTAGGCCCATACCATGTTCTCTATGGCTTTCTCCCAATTCTTGTTGCCGGAAATCGCAGCTTGTACGGCACCCATCACCACCCTGTTAAAACGTTCCACCATGCCATTCCCAGCTGGGTGGTAGATTGCTGTGTGTTTGATTGTGATGCCGTTCCTCTGCATGAAATTGTTCCACCTTTCTGACGTGAATTGGGGGCCATTATCACTGAGGATGGCCTTGGGGATGCCCTCTCTCACGAAGGTGTCCGACAAAAATCTTAGAATGTTCTCAGTGTCCATGGTCTCATCCACCTTCACCTCCGGCCATTTGGAGTACCGATCCATGAGGACACATACATACTTCTGAGTACCCTGGTCATCAAGGATGGGTCCTAATATGCCTATAGATAATTCTTCCCACGGGTTCTGCGGAATTTCGAACTGTCCTAGCGCAGGACGCAGGGGTTTGAGCGTCTTGTCAGCTCCTTGGCACTGTGGACACTCTCTGACATGCCTCTCTGCTCTTATATCCATGCCGGGCCACCAGTAGTTTTGCTTTGCCCTTAACTTCAACTTCCCAATGCCAAGGTGGCCCTCGTGTAACATGTCCAGTAACTTGGTGATGAGGTTCCTTGGGGGGATCACTTTGTCTCCTCTATATATAAACACTCCTCTGTCCCCTACCGACAATTCTTCTCTCACTTCATAGTATGGTCTGATATGTTCACTCGCGTGTCTCTTGTCTGGCCAGCCCTTGACAATGTACATTTTTACTTCTTTCATGACGCTGTCCTCCTCGTATTCCTCTGTCCACTCCTGTTAGCTGATGATCTTCTCCTGATCCTCCATTAGGGCTACCAATTCCCTTTGGTCTGTGGGGTCTTCTTCGCCTGGCTCCATGGCCGCTGCCCTGCTCAGGTAGTCTGCTACTCGGTTCCGATTCCCTGGAATGTACTCCACATCATACCTGAATTCAAGTAGTTTCAAAGACATTTTGGATATTCTGGGAGTAGCGTTGGCGTGTCCACTAGATGTTAGCACCTTCACCAATGGCTTATGGTCTGTCTTAAGCAAGAATCGGGATCCCCATAGGAATTGCCGAAATCTCGACGTGGCCCATACCACGGCCAACATTTCCTTCTCTATTACACTGTATTTGCTCTCAGTGGACGTTAATGCCCGGGATGCAAAGCTGATCGTCTCCATCTGTCCTTGTCCGCGATCTTGCATGAGCACTGCACCCAGGCCCTTGTCACTGGCGTCGGTTGTGAGCACAGTGGCGCCTCGTGGATCGTATCCTTTTAGCGGCACTGCTCCAGTGACATCCTTCTTGATTGTGTCGAACTCACTTTGTGCCTCTGGCGTCCATTGGAAACTGGTGCTCTCCCTGGTCAGCATCCTCATATGGTGTGTCTTTGAAGCAAAGTGTACCACAAATTTACTGTAGTACTCCGCCATACCCAAAAATGATCTGACCTCCTCCTTGTTGGTGGGGGGCGGAGCTTCAGCGATTGCCTTTACATTTTCTGCTTTTGGTGTGATGCCTTGTACCCCTATTTCATGGCCTAGATAGGTCACTGACTCCAGGCCCAGTCGGCATTTTGTCCACTCTGCTGTGAGGCCTTTGATTTCCAGGGTTTTTAGCACTTTTCCGAGCTTCTGATCGTGGTCCATTTTGTCTCGCCCCATCACCAGAATGTCATCTTGGAAATATTGGATGCCTGTCATGTCCCTAAACAGCTGGTACATTAGCTTCTGGAACACGGCTGCTGCCGAGGCCAGTCCAAACGGCATGCGGCGGAACTGATAGCAACCAAATGGGGTGATGAATGATGTGAGTTTCCTGCTATCCGGGTGCAATTCTATTTGGTGGTAAGCGGAGGTCAAGTCAATGGTGGAGTACCATTTGACCCCCCCTGGTTCTCGCCAACATTTCATCTATCCTTGGGAGGGGGAATTTCTCCACGACAATGTTCTTATTTAGTTCCCTCAAGTCAACACAAAGCCTGACCTTCCCGTTGGGCTTCATGACTACCACCAACGGTGCGAGCCATTCCGCACAGGTAATGGGTTCAATTATCCCTTTTCTTTCCAAGTCTTGAAGCTCTGTTTGAACTGCCTCTCTTACCGCTATCGGTACATTCCTTACTTTGTGGGCAACGGGACTGGCGTCATCCTTGAGTACGATCTTGTGTTGGAATCTCTCCAGTTTCCCCACTGTACCTCCGAACACCTTTGGGTAGTTTTCTTTCCACTTAGTCAAATTGGGCCATGTTTCTGGTTCCGTGAGCAGGATCTGTTCTTTCCCTCCTGGGTCCAATTTTATTCCCAGGTCGCCCTGGTCCAGCCATCCCAGTACAGACGGTCCCCTCTCTGTGACGTACAGCTTGCAAAGCGCCGATCGGCCTCTGAACTCGAATTTTAGGAGTCGGAACCCCACCATGGGGATGCGATCACCATTATATGTGACTGGTCGGATGTCCAGTTTCTCCAACTCTGGTCCCAGCTTAGGTCTGAAGGTGTCGTCCCACACCGCTCTTTGAACGATGGTGTAGGGGGAGCCTGTATCCGCCACTACACTGATGGTTATTCCGCCCATCTTCATTTCTAGTACTGGTTTGGTTGTCCTTGTTCCATCCACGCTCAATACCTGGTCCTATATGCATAAGACGGTGACTACTTCTTCTTCTTTGGTCCCGTCCTGGTTTTCCTCCTCTTGGTCGATGTATTTTACCACGTTTTTTGACATTTTCTTCCGGCACACTTTCTCGTAATGGCCGATGATGCCGCAGTGCATGCACTTGGCCCTGAATGCTGGACATCTTCTATCATGTGCCTCGTGGGACCAACTTCCGCACCTGTAACACATTTTCTTGGTGTCGTTGCCAGCTTGTTTTCCTTGCTGTCCTGTGCTGCCTTGCCATTTGTTGGGTCCTTTTTGTGCGGGGCCTTTATACCTCTGGTCTCTGCGAGGTTCCTCTTCATATACCTTGTTTACCATGGCACTGGTTGCTGTGTCTTTCTTGGTAGCGTTGGCGCACCTGCGTGCGAGTTCTGCCCTCTTGACGATGACCATCACATCTTTGAGTGTGGTGTCTCCACTCGCCCACAGCTTGTCCTGCACGTTCGTGCTGGAGGTGTGCATCACTATCTGGTCTTTGATAAACTCCTCCTCCCACTCTCTGTACCTGCACGTGGCCGCTAGTTTCTTTAGGGCCGCTACATATTCCTCAATCGACTCTCCAGCTCGTTGTTTCCTCTGCTGGAAATTGAATCTGTCGACTGATACACATACAGTGGGTCGATAATGTTCGTTTAGGTCGTCGATGGCGTGGGCATATACATCATCGTCCGTGCTATCTCTCTGTTTGGGCACCAGACTCTTGTAGATCCTGAGTCCTTCTGGCCCCAGATTGAGTAGTAGTATGCGTTTCTTCCTTTTGGAGTTGAAGTTCTCTTCATTTTCGTCCTCCAGGACCCCTATAAAATTGTTTATATATTCTCGCCAGTCCTCCCACTTCATCAGTGGTTCCCCTGGTTTCGGTAGGAACTGGACCGGCGCTATGGCGTATCCCGCTGGTGTACTCATCTTCTCTTCCTTGACTGTGGGTGCCCTGTCTCCTTTGCTGATGGGGCTGCCTGGGGTGCTGTCCGCTTCTTCTTTGCAGGGTTGTGCCTGGGGACTCTCGGTGTCAGCCCCCTCCCCCTGCTTTGTGGCTGCCAGCTCGCTACCTCTCGTGTAAGTAGGCGGTTTGGATTTGGCACGCTTGCCTTGCCTGCACGCGATCTCTGCGCCGCCTTCCTGCTGGCTTCCCTGTTCGGGCAGTTATGGGCTCTGCCACGCTCTTCAGTTTTTTTTTTTCGTTGTGGGAACTTATCTTTTGCATAGGTCCTGGCTGTGTACCACTGGCGCTGCTATGATGCTGGCCTCTCCGATTCTTACTGCAACAGGGTCAGTATTGGCTGGAGCTCTGCTGACTCTCCCTGAGTTCCCTCGTGTTGGGTCCGTTATATATATTGTCTTTTTTTTTTTCCTCGAGGATTCTGGTCGCATCCCGACCTCGTCGCCACTGTAGAGATGTTATTTTGGAATGAATCGATGACCCAGTGGTGTGGTAATACGCTTCTTTATTTCTACAATTTAACTTTACTGAAGAGCACCGAGCCGGCGCTGCGTCATGTCGGATGCCGCGCCTCCTAATGAGTTGCGCGCGCATCCATCTAAAATGGCCGCCGCACGTCACGTCATGACGTGATGTGCATAAACTAGTAAGCGCCACTACACAAACGCAGCCGGAAATAACCGTGCAAGCGCTACCGCGCATGCACCACTTAATTATGAACAACCTCAGAGGCCCGGGCGTGCGCGCCATCCATATAATGAAATAAGAGGCCGGCGGGCGTGCGGGCGTGCGCGGGCATGCACGGCATCATTTAATTTATGAGGAGGTCGGCCGTGCGTTCATGAAGGCTCAGCTGAGTGAGGGGGCCCACACCGGAGAAGGGAAGGGGGCCTATGTTACTCCTCTGCGCCAACCATTAAATTAATGAAGACGGGTGGCCCCCTCGCACCACGGGGGCTGCAGGGGCCTTTGTTACGCCCTGAGTGCCTGTGATCCTTCCGATCCGATCCTCTTCGTGGCGGCCCCTGGGGTTTGGCGGCCCTGTGCAGGTGCACACTTTGCACATGCCTAGGGCCGGCCCTGTTCCAGTTACAAACCACCTCAGAGCCATCATCTCTCATCCGCCGATGAAGCAAGCCATCTAGACTCATCTCCTTGCACTTGAATAACTCTTTCTACCTATTCCTCACCACCCTAACCCATACATGCCACCCTGAAATCATCCAGGCTCGTCTCATTATAAAATATAAATAATATGTCAGTTCTGTGTTAAATGTTAGTAGTGATTGTTACTGTCTTTGTTTGCATCTGCCTGAGCACCAGATTACCCTTTACCCATCTATATGGAGCCGCCCGCCCTCTCCTCGCTCTTGTGTCCACTGCAAATGGCCATAGGAAGCAGTTGAGTGAGCAGAGCTACCGGATCACAGTGAGTACAGGTGCTAGTTTCCAGCTCTCGAGTTACTTTGATATTGCCCGGCCGTTATGGCATCAAAATGAAAAGAGCACAGATTTCAAAAGGGAAGCATTACACCTCATTTATTCACATATTCCTTGGGGACAAGTGGTCAAGTCTGCAGTAATGGAAATGTGATTCCACACCCAGTTGTGCTTGAATTGGCTAGAGGTCTATCATGCTAGATATCATCTTTAAAGCAGAATGCATAATCTTAAAATTATAAAAAATCCCTGCAATTAGAAGCACTGCTTTAAACATTAACATATCAGAGTGATGGACAGGAGATCATTTTATTGTCAGAGCAAAGACAGAGTCACAGTCTAAGTGGAGCCTGCAATGTTGCTGCTTACTGGTAAACTGCCAGGGTCATGTCAGGGCCAACCTTCTGGAAAATGGGTAAAAGGGGCAGTGCTGGGTTGAGTCTATTGCCTTTGACATAAGAGGGTCAGTGCAGGACCAATGTAAGTAACGAAGTCCAGAGGATCATATAGCTGCTGTACCATTCTGACATCTTTCTGCATTTTCCCATGGGCGGATCTGATTTGAAATCTGTTCATTATATTTCAAAGACCATCCTGCTGTCAACGCTTGTGAGGGGCACATATAATTCTCCCTTTTTCATCCTGAGTGAGTATTCTTGCCTGCAAACTATGGTGTGACCTCCTAGTTGGTGGCAGTATTGATGAAAGTTGGGTATGGTCTTTTCTGTACCGAAGAAGTCAGGTGAACAGATTCCAGACTAGGGGGCATTTTACCTTAAGTGTCTGTGAGTAGGGAGTTAATGCGTATCTGTGATCCCTTTTAGATGCGATAAATGACTGTGACCATAGATTCCCTCAGCTGCGCTTCCCTTCACTGGTGTATGCATCCATGTGAACATCTCATCACTGGATGCCCAGTGGCCCATCACATACACATCTTGCCTTATTAGGAGTTCAGTTTCAGATGTCTGGCTTGGGTGCTGGCATACACATGATGTAGTGCTCACTTGAAACAGCTCTCGCTTTGGCTATTTTGCCAGCCTTTGCTTAAGATAGATTTGCTGCCTAAATTTGAAGAAGTAATCACCCTAGACTGTAGCTTGTCCATTACCTCAAGTCCAGAACAGATACTCAAGCATTTTGGCTTGCACTTTGAAGAGCAGCACTAAACCTGGGTCTGTATACAAGCGGCTTCCAGGAGTTTGGAAAGCTGTCGCGCTCTTGCTGGCAGCACGCTGGGAGAAGTTCCATGTGAAGTGACTGACCCTGCTGAATGCTGTATCGTTGTCCAAAGGAACAGAATCATCCTCTGCAGTGGAGCCAGTGACCAGTCCAAGATAACCTGACCATTGAAGCCAGTCACCGTCAAAATACAGGCAAAGAACTGAACCGAACGAAAGAATTCTTTGGCCACTGATATACCTCTAAGTTCCCAGGTCCTCGGAGCCCCTATCCCCTTTAGAAAAGTTCTGTGCCTGTAAATGCCTGTGGTTGATGCCTGTCCTTGATGTTTTTCTGTTTGCCCGAACCTGATCTAACGAGCTCTTTGAGCTCCAGGCCCCCCTGGGCACTGAAAAATGTTGACAATTACAGGAAAGTCCAATATATGGGCCAATGAGGTTTGCATTGTATCACAAACGGTGTGCTCTGAGTTTGGAGGATAGCTATAGCGTTTGGCATATTTTTATCAAACAAATTGTTTAGCTTTTATCCATTTTATTTGCATTTAATGATGTTAAAGAAACCGATTGTAAGCGTACATTTTCAGCTTGTCATGTTGTTGTAATTTGGCAGCGATTAGGTTAGCATTAGCAGAAGCCATACTGTATTTAGAGACTATCTTGTCCTTTTTGTGGAATCCATTTTGTATTTCTGTCAGCCATTTTGTTTGCCATGTGCTGCCATGTGCTGGCCATGTGCTCTGTCCTACCTTTCTGTTAACTGCTCTTGAATTCTGCCTAGAGATGAGATATATTTAGCATCTTCCACCTTCGCACATGCTCAGTTGAGTTTGCAGCTGTGTTTTCAGCTGCCACTAGAATGTAACTGTCAGGATGTGTTTGCCAAAAACAACCACTGTTAGCTCCTCCCACTTGTTGGCTGTGCATTTTCTGTATGACCTTATAAGTACCTAAAACCAGCATTGTGTACTTGTACCGCATTCATTTGAGCCCCTGTGTGGGTATAAAAGGTCCAAGCTCCTTCCATTCAGTGTGCTACTTCATACATTACCGAAGGGTGCTGTGTGAATGTAGTTCCACCTCATGAGGTTTAATAAATCTTGTAATTTCTATTCCAGTTTCTGTGCCAACTTCTATTCTATGGTCTGAGAACTCTGTGCAGAGAAGGGAGAACCCCTAGCACTGGTAGGCCTTCCTGAGGCCCACTACTACAAATTGGCGCTTCCAACGCGGGGCTCATCGGCGACTCGGATGCCCGAAGGATTGAAATATCGCTTTGGACGCGATCGCTGCCTGAGGAGAACCAAGTCTTGGCAACCACGGCATTTTTCCTTTCTTTCTGATCTGACCATCCAGGTGGTGCCGGTCCTCGACTGAGTTCTCTTCTGTTGATTCACCGTGCAGTGACCATTTGGTCGATTTGAGAACTTGGCAGTTGGAACCTGGACACCATTTGATTGGTAAGAGTCGTTCTGCTGCACTTGCTGTTGGTTTTTGATGCCTTGGATTGGTAAGGTAGTTTAGTAACACTTACTGTGGCTTTTGATTTGAATGATTGGCCAATATTTATATTTGTATGTATGTAATAGATAGATTGCACTTTATATAGGCAGGTAATGAGAAGATTTTTCTCTATTTGAATTTGTTTGAACGGCGCAACGTACCAAGAGTACCTTAAGCGCTACTTTGATTTTAATACTGCATATTTTGCACTATTTTTGGCATGCCTGTTTCTAGCTCACTTCATAGGATGTGTTGCTTTTGTAGAGGTACCAGTTTGAGACTCAATGAAGCACAACCGCCACCCCCTCCCCCGGAGGGGACGCCTAATAGGGACATGTATATTAAGTATGGTATTTCTTCTATAATGTACAACACATTATGGAATAAATATACTCGTAAGGATTCTGAGTTGCGTTGGCCTATGCATGGGTCATTTGATTTGCGAAAGATTCAGTATGTAGAACAATGTATGTTTAAGCGGAAGACTAGGCAAGATATGTCTGACTGTGCACGAATGTGGGAGAAAGAAGTGCGTGAACGAATGAAGCGTGAGCAAGCCTTGATTGAAAAAGAACAGTGAAAGAACATTTATGTAAAAGCATTAGAGTTCAAAAACAAGGACATAAAAGAACTGAAAGAGAGAGAGGATAGGGAGCGCCATTTACAGGTAACTGGCCAATACGCTGTTAGGCAACCCCTTTATCCTATCCTTTAATAAACCTCAAGATGATTTCTTGTTATTAGATCGTTCTCCACCTCCGTATATTCTTCCCTCTGCCCCTCATGAGTCAGATGAGGACTCTTCTAAAAAACAGGAGAAAGCATGGGAAACTCATACTATGTTGTTCGCTGAACGTGTGTCTGAGCTTAGATCTGCTGCTCGTAAGGCCCTTCGTAGTACTGCCCCTGCTTCTGAGCTTTTAGATGACATAAAAAACTGGCAGGAAAGGGAGCAAATATATTTTACCGAGGTATTTGCCGCAGAGGTTGTTGAGCGGTTTAGGAAACATTCTGATGAATTGGAACCTTATCATGTAGCAACTGATTGTAAGCAAATGAGTGATGGTCTTTTTGTCTTTTCTCAGGTGGCTGATACAATCAGGCGTTTGGTTAAACTGCGTGCTGATGCAGTCCGTTTGCGAGAGGAGAAAAAGGCAGCAACAGCTGCACTAACATCTCAGACCGGCGTGGTACAAGCTTCTATCGTCGGAACAGATAAGACTATGATAGTTCATGCGAATCCTATGCGGGAAGCCGCGCCTTTGTATGTTCCTCCTAGAGGCGAGGGGACAGATGATGATAAAAGTTCTGCTGATGCAAAGGGTTATTTTATATATAATTGGGTCTATACTCCTTGGAATAGAGCGGATGTTATGGCCCTTAAAAATGCATTGCCTGATCCGCGCAAAAATCCAGCAGCTTTTTATGATGAAGTTGAGGGTGCTATTAGCTCTTGTACCATGACTTTGCCTGATATTGATTTGTTTTTCGGATTGATATTGCCGCCTGACATGTGGAGAACTGTGCGTAAAGTTGATGATCGTGCAACTTTTGGGGCATTATGGAAAGAGTTAGAACAAATGGATGTAGAGCGGGAGCCTGCACAGAAACCGTGTAAATTGATTTTAGATCTCCCTACAGCTATATTAGTTAAGTTAAAGACGATTATTCCCCCTAAAAAGATAGATTGCACTGTATTAGGGTCATGTAAGCAAAAGGCAGATGAATCGGTTTCACATTTTCTTACACGCTTTGAGGAGGCATTCCACGATTTTAGAGGTCAGTCATTAACAAATGACACGGGTAGGCATCTGTTTGTCGATAAATATGTCGCAAACCATTTGCCAGGAATAGCTAGTCGCCTAAAGGCCAGTGAGAGTTCATGGACTACCTCTTCTCCGGTTTCTCTTTTGACTATGGCTCAGTATTATGACCGCCAGGAATGAGAAGCGAAGGGTAATGAGGATAAAAAGACTAAAGAGTTGAAAATAAAGGTTATGTTGGCTCAGGCTTATGGTCCGCCTTCTAGAGGTAATGATAGAGGTGGACGTGGATCTTATGGTTCGTCTTTTTCTTCTTATGCTGGTCCGAATTTGTCTATTGACCAGTGTGCGCACTGCAAGAAATTGGGACATTGGATTTCTGATTGTCCAGTGCTGCGTGCTCAGCAGAGTCCACGTGGTTGGGGACAAATGAGAAATCGTTCAGGATATCCAGGACCTAGAGGAAGCACAAATGATCGCGCTAGGTTTGATGGTAATACACGTGAGCAGGATGGGTTTAGCACTTTTCATAGAAGGAACCAATATCAAATGTCCGACTATGTGCCTTCTGATTTTCAAGATCTGCTTAAGCATAGGATTGCCTAGGATGGGGTAAGGAATCAGTTGAGGTTTCAGTAGATCAGAGGGGTCCCTGTGTTACAGCACATGTTTTGGGTTCTACTGATCTGTTTCTGGTTGATACAGGAGCTACTCGTAGCGCCTTATCTAAACAATTGGTTCCAAGGGCTCCCCTGTCTGGCTCAACCATTACATCGATAGGGTTCGATGGAACGCCTTCCCTTAGCCCATTGTCACAACTACTCGCATTCCATGTTGATAAGTTTAATGCTCCATGTCCATTTTTGCTCTCTCCGAACACACCGGGCATTATTGTGGGTCTTGATATGCTCAAGTATTTCTGGGCTACGATACGATGTTCTCCTGAAGGAGTGCGTGTTATTTTGAATGACAACTACCCCATGACTGAGAGATCTTGTTTGGTTAAAGAAGATACTGCATTAGCTTCACTCCCTAGTGCTTTGTGGGCTACTTCAGACAATGGTTATTCCACCAGTGCATATTAGTGTCAAGGAGGGCGCTTCATTGCCGCACTTGCCTCAATATAAAATTTCTCAGGAAGGCAAAGAAGCACTCATTCGCATTGTCCATGATTTGATTAAAGTGGGGGTTGTGGAGGAATTCCCTTACAATGTTTGTAATAGTCCTATTCTGACCATTTTGAAAAAGGGTACTGATACTAGGATTTACAGATTCATTATTGATTTGCGAGAAGTTAATAAGATTGTAGTACCACAATACCCAGTGGTTTCTGACATAACGACATTACTTACTTTGGTTTCCCCGACAGCTACTACATTTAGGGTGATTGATTTGAAGAATGCTTTCTTCTCGATCCCTATTCATCCTGATAGCAGATATTTGTTTGCTTTCACTTTAAATAATCGATCATACAGATTTTGTAGAATTCCTCAAGGGTACACTGAGAGTCCTAGTATCTATAGCCAAGCACTGAAAAGACAACTTGATTCTTTCGTCTTACCTAAAGGGGTGGTTCTCATTCAATATGTCGATGACATCTTGTTGGCAGCCAATACGCCTGAACTATGTGAAGAGTGTACTTTGTCTTTGCTTTCTTTTCTTTCCACACACCATCATAAAGTGTCACGAAAGAAATTGCAATATTGTAGACTGAAGGTAACCTACTTAGGTCACCTTCTGTCTAAGGAGGGCCGTGCACTTACATCAGATCGCATTCCAGCAATTTTAGACACACCAGTACCTTCCACTCAGAAAGATGTCCGTGCATTCATTGGTCTGACCTCGTTTTGTAGGCAATGGATATTAGGGTTTTCTCACATTGTCAAACCCTTGCTAGCACTTTTGACGAAAGATACTCCAATGCCCCTCCCATGGACAGATGAATGTGAGAATGCTTTTCGACAGTTACGTCAAGCTCTTTGTTCTGCACCAGTGTTAGGCACTCCAGAATGTACGAAGCCTTTTACACTCTATGTACACGAAAAAGATGGATGTGCATTGTCAGTTCTAGTACAAACACACGGTGACAAGCAGCGTCCCTGTGCATATTTTTCAGCCGTCCTTGATCCTGTTGCTCGTGCATTGCCTGGGTGTTTTCGTTCAGTTGCAGCAACAGCTGTGTCCATACGTCAGAGTGAAGGGATAGTTTTGTCACACAAACTGTTGGTGCTAGTACCCCATGCAGTAGATGCCCTTTTGAATCAGACTAAGACACAACACTTAACTAGTGCTCGCCTGACAGGATATGAATTGACACTGTTAGCACCTCATATTACCTTGAAGAGATGCGCGACACTGAACCCAGCCACTTTGTTGCCATATCCTGCGGCTCAGTCTCAGTCAAAGGAGCCTCACGATTGTATATTCCTTACTGAGGAACAGACAAAGGGTCGCATCGATTTGCAAGATACGCCCCTTCAGATGTAGATGGGGAACTGTGGGTTGATGGGTCCTGTTTGAAGTTACCAGATGGCACGAACTCAGCTGCATATGAAATTATGACAGTTCAGACAGTAGTGGAAACAGCTCACATACCTCAGAAGTCGGCTCAAGCAGCTGAGCTAATAGCTTTGACACGAGCGTGTGAGCTTAGCACTGACTTGTGTGTGAACATCTATACAGCTAGCCGCTATGCTGTTGGAGTGGCCCATGATTTTGCCCTGCTTTGGAAAGAAAGAGACTTTCTTACATCCCACGAGATGCAGATAATGCATGGAGAATTAGTGCATAACCTTTTGACTGCACTGACATATCCGAAGAAGATAGAGATAGTGAAGTGTAGCGCACACAAAAAAGTGACTAACAAGATAGGACAAGGTAATGCTTTTGTTGATCGCGTAGCTCATGAGACTGCAATGCAATGAAGCACTACTTCCATGTACGTAGTGAAGTCTCAAGCTGAGCAATGGCATGATGCTAGACAGGAAGTGTTAGATGTACAGAGATCTGCTTCTGTAGCAGAACTTGAGCAAAGGGCTAAAGAAGGAATATTGGACGATGAGGGTTGTTGGCGCAACTAAGACATGGATAAATGGAAATTGTCTGCAGCCTATTTACAACCTATGGTTCAAATGGCACATGGGCTGGCACATGTTGGAGCTCTAGCAATAACTAAATTGCTTACGCAAATTTGGGAGCATCCTGAAATTGCCAGCACAGCTAAAAGAGTAGTACAGTCCTGTGTGATCTGTTGGCAGTATAATCCTGGTAAAGGGACACAAACTCCTACAGGAGGGTTTGCTACACCAACCACACCTTTTGAATTTTTGCAGATAGATTACATCCAATTTGAACGCTGCAATAATCTGAAATACGTCCTAGTGGTGGTATGTGCCATCAGTAAATGGATAGAGGCATACCCAACAAAGGATAATACTGCTCTCACCACACCGAAGGTGCTTCTAAAGGAGTTTTTCCCTAGATATGGTGTTTGTAAACTTTTGTGGAGTGACAACGGACCTCATTTTATTGGGGAAGTTGTTGATCATGTCCTGAAAGGATTAGGGATCAAGCAGAAATTCCATGCAGCCTTCCACCCACAATCAGCAGGATTAGTGGAGAGGTACAACGCTACTTTGAAATTGAAGTTGGCGAAAATACTGGCTTCCACGTCCTTGAAGTGGCCAGATGCACTACTCTTGGCATTGTTGTCCATAAGATCGGTGCCACATTCACGATCTGGCCTTACCAGATATGAAGTGTTCTTTGGGAAACCAATGAACATTTGGGGAGTTCCTAAGCCATGCCCCATACATGATGTTCCATGTGTTCTGATGAATGATTATTTGGCACAGTTAACCAACAGTTTGATCTCTATTCATCAACAGGTTCGAGAAGCTCTTCCTGACAGATCTATAGATGAGGCCCATGAACCCCGTCCTGGCGGCCACGTGATGGTCAAGGTCTTGGACAGATCAAACAGCTTGGAGCCGAGGTGGTGAGGACCAGAGCAAGTTCTCCTTGCGACAAGGACTGCAGTTTGAGTGACGAATCGAAAGAACTGGGTCCATAGTACTCACTGCAAGAGAGTACTACCTACCTTGGTGGAACCTGCTGTGTTGACCAACAATCTAGAGATTCTGGAGATGGAGAAAGGTCAAGCTATCTCACCGGATGAATATGCGAAAGTCTTCCCGGACCACACGATTGCCGGAGAATCCCGGTATCAGCTGAGACCAAGGAAAGAATCTGCTTTGCCGAAAAAGACTGGTTGAGCTACCGCCCTGGGTTAGTGAAACGGTGAAACGGAACGCCGATGTGGGAAGGGGGGGATCAGTCCTGCATAGTGTAGTGACACCCGTCTTGACCCATGGTGAAGAAATCAACGGCTGCCCAGGGATAAGAGCTCCAACGATTGTTTCAACGAGTTTGTAGAAAGATCAATTATCGCTGTTGCTAAAATGCATAACGAAAGAATCATTTGTGCTGTAGGGTTTGTTGTTGCTCTGGTGGTTATGGCAATAATCACCTGGTTTGTTGAGAAAGTGGCTCCTGCTCAACAGCTTTTTGTTGCCACTACTACAGTACCAATGGAACATCACTACTTCACGCTTCCCTATCATGAGCAGAAGCATCGACAATCCTACTTAAACAACACTTTTATTCAAATGTTGCATCATACACATAATGCCACGAATACCACCAACTGTTGGGTGTGTGGGATGATACCTGCTCACCAGAAAAAGGGAGGAATACCTTTTATTCCTCTGCCGTTTTCCCATAATGGCTCATGTCAAGCTTGGTATGCACTTTTGTTTGCTTCTGGAAAGCCTTCAGTAGGTGGGATTAACTTTCGTCTGAATAAAGTATGCTATCAAGATACAGAAGGTTATCCTCAACCTAAAGGGACTAAATGGGAATGGGAAGAGTATCAACCTGGCAATATTTCGACACCATATGTCTTCACGAGTATGAGAAATATTAAGAACAATGGCCCTTTTGTAATTTCTGTTACTAGAGCTAAAGCAGATTTGTGTATTAGTAGTGTTGGGAGAATTCCAGTAGGAAGGAGTGAGTGTACAGTAGTTCTGACCTTTGACGGTGCTAATAACAGCAGTTTTACAGCCTCACATAATACTTATTTTGTATGCGGAAATAAGGGATACTATCAACTACCTGTTGGGTGGTCAGGGATCTGCTATGTGTCCTTTCTGTTGCCCCCTGTGTTTTTGGCACCTGCGTCATATCACCTCGACTTCAAATTGTACAATGACATTTCTAAGAACAGAAATAAGAGTACAATAAGTATTGATGAGGTTGATCAGACTGATACCACTTTGCAACAATATGTCGATTTTAATTTGGGTTTGTTCTTTTTCGTGGGTGCTGCATTAAACAGTAGGAAAATAAGGAGACTCACTCGTGTTGTGGAAGCTGTTACCAATCAGACAGCAATGGCACTTGGGAACACTACAGAGGAACTGCAAATTGAAAGAATTGTAGCACTCCAAAACAGAATGGTGCCTGATGTGATTTTGACTGATCGAGGTGGTGCATGTCGCATCATCAGTAGCAGTTGCTGCGTATTTATACCAGATCACTCACCTTCAGTATACGACACAATATCAAAACTACATAAGATTGCTGCAGAGATTAACCCAGAGACTGGTACATAGACTTTTTCGACCTGGTTCTGGACACTATTTGCTACTTGGGGCTGGAAACTACTGACTATTTTATATATACTGTTGGCAATATTATTTACATGCTGTACTTGTATACAATGTGGTCCTATGCTTTGGTCCATGTGCATCACTGCTTGTACACCTGCCAAGAGAAATATTGCAGAAATTAAAGCACAACAAATGCTAAATAAAAAGATCATTAAGATTATGAGCATCAATGTACAGGATGCATATCTAGATTACCCCAGATAAACAAATGTCTTCAGCTAATGCGAAAAGGGTCGTCTGTTGTAATTTGGCAGCGATTAGATTAGCATTAGAAGAAGCCATCCTGTATTTAGAGACTATCTTGTCCGTTTTGTGGAATCCATTTTGTATTTGTCAGCCATTTTGTTTGCCGTGTGCTACCATGTGCTCGCCATGTGCTCTGTCCTACCTTTCTGTTAACTGCTCTTGAAATCTGCCTAGAGACGAGCTATATTTAGCATCTTCCACCTTCGCACATGCTGAGTTGAGCTTGCAGCTGTCTTTTCAGCTGCCACTAGAATGTAACTGTCAGGATGTGTTTGCCCAAAACAGCCACTGTTAGCTCATCCCACTTGTTGACTGTGCATTTTCTGTATTTATTTATTTTGAAAGTTTTATAGAGCGCGAACAAGATCCTCGCGGATATCAGAGCGCTGTACAAACAGTAAATGTTACTTATACTGAAAATAAGAGCAGATCAAAACATGTGTAAAAGGCATATAGTATAAACAGCATAAAGAGGTGTAAAATCAAAAACGAAAGTGTCTTGGGGGTGGGGGCGCATGAGTGTCTCGACACAGGGTTTTAGTAGATTATAATCATGTGAACTTGGCCATGAGGATGGCTTTAATTTCCTTTTTAAACAAGGTAGTGGAAGGGTTGAGTCTGGTTTCTGGGGGTAGGGCGTTCCAAATTCTGGGTGCCATCCCAGAGACGGATCTGTTATAACTTTTTTTCTTTTGGAATTTTTGTGGTTTCAGAAGTAGTTTTGCCGCACTTCTTGAGGATCTGGACCCACCCGAGATCGTCAATTTCTGTGCCAGATAGCTGGGTGACTTGTGATGCATGGCTCTGTGTGTCATGCAGGCAATTTTCAGCTGGATTCTCGCCTCCAGGGGTAGCCAGTACAAGGATTGAAGGTCCGAGGAGATGTGGGAGGTACGTTTAGATCCAGTTATGAGTCTTGCTGCGGCATTGATTGATGCTCTGAGTGGTGCAGTTGATGTTTTGGGAAGGCCACAGAGAGAGACTCATCCGTATTCAACTCTTGGTATAACCAGAGCTTGCACTGCATGTTTGAAGTCATTGTGAGGTAGGAAGGGTTTCAATTTCCTCAATGTGTTTATCTGGAAGTTGGCTCCTTTTGTAGCATTGCTGATATGTTTTTGCATGTTGAGGTTACTGTCAAGAGTGATTCCTAGTGATTTCGCTGATTCTACGATGGTCAGTTGGACGTTAAACGCTGTAATATGTTTGATCCAATCTTGCATTTTGGGGATTTGGGCCGGAGGAGCTATTAAAAGGAATTCGGTCTTTAGGGCATTCAGTTTGAGATGGTTTTCTGCCAGCCAAGATTGGGTGTTCCTAAGCGCTGTATTAAGTAGTTTGATATCATCTAGGGTGTGTATCTTGAGGTATAGTTGTGTATCATCTGCGTACATGTGATATTGCACGTTAGAGGCTTGTAGGATTTCAGTGAGAGGTTCTAGGAAGACATTAAACAGTGTTGGGGATAATGCGGATCCTTGTGGGACACCTAAAGATACTGGGATGGGTTTGGACAGGATGTTATTGACTATGAATTGTTGTGTCCGATTTTGGAGAAATGAAGTGAACCAAGCAAGAACTGTCCCAGACGGACCCATTCTGCGTTTCAGGAGGTCTAACAAGTTCTCATGTTTAACCGTATCAAAGGCCGAGGAGAGGTCCAGTAGGATGAGAAGACAGGATCTCTTTTGGTTGAGTATTTGCAGCGCGTCGTCAATGATATTTGCCATGGCAGATTCTGTGCTATGGCCTGCACGGAATCCTGATTGGTGTTTATTGAGAAGATTAAAGTGCTCCATATGTTTCGTTAACTGTAGGTGCACACATTTTTCCAGCAGCTTGCCTAAGGTAGGCATATTGGAGATAGGTCGATAGTTGGTAAGGTCAGTAGGATCTGCCGTGGGCTTTTTTAGAATGGGTGAAACCTGGCCTACTTTGAGCGTGTCTGGAATGCATCCTTGTTGAAGTGAACTGTTTATGATCTTAGACCAGTGGGGTAGAAGCAGTGGCGTGACGTCTTTAATTGCGCTTGCCGGAAGCGGGTCAGAAAGGTGGTTAGCTGGCTTCAATGCCCTGGATATTTTGCCTATGTCCTCTTCGGAGTAGGAGGTAAATGATGACCAGTCTGCATTATTTTTTGGGTTGGCCTTTGATAGAAGTTGGCATGGGGCGGTTTGGGGAGCAAGAGTGATTTGTGTATTGGGACTTGCGTATAAGGATAGATCCTTTAGGAGGTCTTTCTTGATGGAGTCATTCTTCAAGGTGAAGAAGGTGGAGAATTCTTCACAACTTTGCGGCCGGCATTCTAAATCTTGTGGACGATGAGATGCCTCCTTGGTTTGAGTTTTGATCAGTTCAAAGAGTTTTTTGGGACGATTTCTTGCCTGATCAAGTTGAAGGCGGAAAAAGTCGGCTTTGGTGCATTTGATCTTTTGGAAATATGCATTTCTTTTTGTCCTGAGTATCTTGAGGTGGTTGGCGGATGGTATTGATCCCCAGGCCCGTTACGATGTTCTGAGCGAGCGCCTGTCCTCGTTGAGTATACCGTTGCACCAAGGTTTTGAGTCTTTCAAAGACACTCTTTTTAGTTGCAGCGGTGCTACCTCTTCTATTATCGATTTCATGGTCGATAGGTAGTGGTTGGTGAGATCGTGTACTTTGGAAGATCCTACGGGAGGCAGCAGTAGGTTAGAGCAGGAAGAGGGCAGGGTGTTGGGGTTACGTTTTTTCAGGTCTCTTTTCCACACTTTTGGTCTTGTGGATTGCACTGTGTTCAGTTTCACCTTTTCCTTAATGGAGAAAGTGATGATATGATGGTCTGACCAGTCGCAGGGTTGGATCGCCTCTAGCTGAATGGATTCCATTTTAGAGATTAGTAAGTCCAGAATAGAGTCTTTGTCGTGGGTTGGGATGTTGCAGAATTGCGTTAAGTCCAGGTCAATAAGAAAATTCTTGAGACTGTTTACTGCTGTATCATTAGGATCGTCCCAGTGGAGATTGAAGTCTCCAAGGAATATTTGGGTATTTTGTCGCCCTATGTTTGAAGATACCATGTCCATGAAGTGTTCAATGAAGGTGAGGTTTTCACCTGGTGGGTGATAGATGATGTGCAGAGAACAGACAGGTTTGCCCTTGCTAGTGATATTGAGGCACATATATTCGCAACACTAAATGGCTCTATTTACTAAAATACTCATACGATGTACACAGGCTATACCTCCCCAGGACTTATCAGCTCTGTCTCTATCTAGTCTGATGATGTTGTAATTAGGTGGGACTAAAATGTCAATGATTGGTGTGGAGGATTCTTTTAGCTAGGTTTCAGTTAGGATTATCAGATCTGGCTCATGTGTGAGGATGAGGTCAGCTATGTCCGCTGCATGTCTGGCGGCCGATCTACAGTTTAGGAGTATACATTTGAGTTTGGGCGTACTGGCGGATGGAGAGGGTATCTGAGTAATAGGAATTCTTCTGAGGTTGTTGTTTGTGATGCCTCTAGTGTTTGGTTTACTGGTCCTATGGGGATTGGAGGTGATAGTAGGAATCAGCAGTGATGCAGGTGTGGTGGGCTTCATGGGAGCGGCGACATATGAATTCACCAAGGAGAGTAAATCGCTCTCTGAGAGCGGGTTAGTGCTTCTAATTGGCCGAGATGAATTGTTGTAGGAGGGGACTGAGGGCTAATTGGGATGATAGGGATTCGAGTTCGTTGTAGGAAAGATTCTGGACCAGCTAGATTTGGGGTGTCTTGTTGCTCTAATACTGAAGAACCGGGTTTTCAGACCCAGCGGCGCCAGGGGCACGCCCAAAGTCTTCGGGTATCACCTGTCTTAGAACACAGAGACACGGGACTCTTCTTGGTGGCGTCAAAGATCAAATTTATTGGCTGCAGGCAGTAACAGAAGTCCTAGAAGTCAACACGGTATGAGTTCTCAGGAGACTGCTCAACTTTACAAAGCAAGCCATCCCTTTTTATACAAAAAATTGTGCTTCAGGCAAACATTCCTTATTTACAGTTTGACCACTCACATGTTTCCATGACAAAAAGCAGGAGCATGATGACAAGCCCATTTTCCAGTTTGTCCAGCCCATAATCAATCATTGGTTAAACTTAACATTTTTCATCAGACAGGTCGATCGGACCCATAATAAAAACGGGCACATCCCCATCGTAAATAGGCCATAAAGAAGGAACAGAAACAGATGAGACGCAAGATAGAAAGGTGTGTGTGTGTATCATAAACTCAGCAATGTCCTGCTCTTTGATCTCTATCTCGATCAGCTAAAGGGCAAGAACTGGTTTGGCAAGGTCAGCTTCAGGCAGCAGGGTAAGTTCCTTTCAGGTCAAACAGGAGTCAGCACAAACTCAAACTAAGGTGCACGTGTCCCAGAAACTTGTTCAGCCACAGTCATGGGCCTATGTGAGGGCAACCACAAAATGGCTGCCATGCACAAAATGGAACCCAAGGGTTTCAGAACAAAATCGTCAAATACACAGTGAATCCATCAGTGTAACATGACGGAAACACTCATGCTTGCTGAGCTCACTGTTTACGGTTCGCTGTTACCAAATTCGTAACAGAACCACGACCATTATGACCCAGGGTCAGAATTCACGGAACCTCAGCCCCTCCTTTTGCCCTTACATAGGTAATAACCTAAACTAACGTCAATCTGAATCCAGGTCTATACTCATCAGATCATCGAGATGTTGCTGTAGCATCATCCTAGTACTTAGTAACTCTCTCTGGACAGGTCTCCTCGAGCACGAAGTAGCACAAAGGCCACATATAGCAGGAGCGCACTGTACGCAAAGACAGAACAGGAAAAGAATGGCTAAGACTATCCCAATGATCATCAGAATCTTCCATCCCCAGGTAGATAACAGTTCCCAGAACCATCCCATCAACGACCAATCTCCTTCGTCCACATGTATAGACTCGGAGAGCTTGTGCAGCTTGGAAATGGCCTGGTACACTGTCGGAGCATTGTCTGGAATGAAAATGCAGCAGCTCGATTGAATCAGTTTACATACCCCTCCTCTATTTGCAAGTATGACATCTAACGCAACTCTGTTCTGGAGAGTCATAAGACGATCGGACTGGAGCTCAGCAGTCAAGTTACTAAGGGCACCGGCAGTTTCAACTACGGTGGACTCAACCACTCTCGTCAATTGCCGTATGTTCCTGCTGTTAACCATAGGTCCCCAAAACGGCAGGAAACCCTTCAAGAAATCTCCTCATTCCTGTCCTGCAGTATCTTCCTTACTGAAGACACCTCTAACAATTCTCGTCTTGTGGTAATCTGCCGCAGCTGTATAGGTGGGAGGCAACAGGAACGAGACAAAACATGTGCCCGAGAAATCAGGGGGCAACCATGTGTACGCCTTATTGTAACAGACAAAATAGGTACCCTTAGCTGCTAGAAACGATGGGGAAGTCTGGGACGCAAAAACATAGGTCTCAGTGCAGATACTCTTCCCTAACTGAGCTCTCAGATTCTTGCCATTACCTTGCAGACAAAGATGACCCTGATGGGGTACGATCCAAATAGGAGAAGATCTTTTCGCTCGCTGGTTCTCACTCAGACTAACTCCATATCCAGTCACGTTCCATCCAATATATGCTAGTGTCTCATCTCTCGGGATCGTCTCATAGGAGCTAACTCCTCTAATCATGTCGACTATACCCTTAACTAGAGCACTATTTTTTGAATTGTCCTTTACAGAACGTAGGGGGTAGACTTCACGAGCATAAATGAACATCGTTCTGTATGCCCACACAGACCCATTATAGCTGAATGGCAGGACCAGGTAAGGAATACCTTTATCAGTAGTGTGAGGCATAAGACCACACACCCAACAGTTAGTCGTGTTTACTACTAGCTGGTGTTGGTGCAGAAGCTGAACAAAGGAGTTATTAACAAATTCTAATCTTCTAATGGATTCATGTTCAGGCAGAGGATGAAAAGAATGCGAAGAAACAGTAGAAGAAGGTATGGGTTGTGTAGTGGGTGTAAACGTCACTTGAAAAGAGAATATAATATATCCCATCAAAAACATCATCAAGCTAAGTAACATAAAAAGACATAATATTAGGAAACACTTTCTATTCATAATTTGACACATTTTGCTCTTAAAACTCATTTCTTCAACAGGTCTCTCCATCTCGAAAAACTCCATCCTCTAACCGGGCTGCTCGGGGCGGTTGGATGTTCCGCGCCAAGGAATGCGTCTGTCAGTCCAGGGTACGCCCTAGGACCAACCAGAACCGTCGACCTTGTGTCTTCGGCTTGCACTCCAAAGACTTTACACCGCGACCCTACAGCTGAACCCAGATGGCGTTTCGAAAAACAAAAATCGGTCAAAACAGTTTCTCAGATGGGAGAGCTGAATTTCAAAAAATAGCAAATAAAAGAATTTCTATTTTATTAGTCCCACAATTCTTGGTCGCAAATTATAACAGCCTTTCCCAGGCAATGTCTGGTCTCGGAACAAAAGGTCAGGCTCAGTAGTGTCCAATCGAACTAACGGTGGCACAGCTTCTTGCAGAAGATTGTCGCTTTCACGCTCAGAACTCGTCCCAATTAAACGTGCATCGCTAAAAGGCAGAAAACGAGGCACAGTGTCAGTTTCTGAATCAGGAATACCCTCCTGGACCCACCGGTCATACGGCAGAGGCAAAGGAACCCTCTTACAATGTACGTCGTGGATCCAGTTCTTCTTCCCTTGCACTCGTACTGCAGATCGTGTAGATAATAGCACCAAGTAGGGACCGGTCCAGCGGGGCTGATCGTTCTTTGTCCGCTGAAAATTCTTTATCAGTACCCAGGTGCCGGGATCGATGGCATGTCCTGGATCTTCAGAAGCCTGAGGCAATGTATCATGAACCTGTTGGTGTAAAACACGCAATTTAGCCGTCAATTCGTACAGGTAGTCAAGCAGTACAGGGTGTTCGATCTCGCTGAATTTTGTCGGCCTCGGCACTCCCCATATGTTTGCTGGGCGACCAAAAACTATTTCATAGGGACTAAGGGCCAGATGTAGGTAATTCTATTTTACCGACTCATAAATACCGAATTTTACCGATTCGGTATTTATGAATCGGTAAAAAAGAAGGTGGGAGATGTAGGTGAAATCGGTATTTGAAATATCGATTCTGTAAAAATCGGTATTTACCGATTCTGTAATTACAGAATCGGTATTTCCCATTGATTCCTATGGGCTTTGAAGCCCATAGGAATCAATGGGAAATACAGATTCTGTAATTACAGAATCGGTAAATACCGAATCCTGCAAGGGTGCAGGGGGTGTCACTTTGACACCCTCTAGCACCCGAAATACAGGCATGTGTGCCATGTGGCACACAGACATGCCCTAAGGGCACGTCTGTCTGTCACATGGCATAGGTGTGCATGCACACATGTGCATGCACACCTGGAAACGGTATATTACCACCCAATTGAATTGGGTGGTAAAATACCGAATCTGTAAGGCCTTTAGGACTCAGAAGAGTCACACCTACATCTGGCAGTTACAGAATCGGTAAAAATACAGATTCTGTATTTTACCGATTCGGTAAATTTACCGATTCGGTAAATTTACCGAATCGGTAAAATTGGCCCCCTACATCACAAATACCCATTTAGCGGTCGGTAAATGGCCTCCTACATCTGGCCCTAAGTCCCACTTGGGAATGTACAGTCATCCTTGTTGACAGAAGTGCTAATGGCAAAGCATCAGGCCATTTAAGACCAGAGCTCGCCTGTATCTTGGACAATTTCAACTTAAGGGTGCCATTATAGCACTCCACTAGACTAGCTGATTGGGGGTGATTTGCAGCATGGAATTTCTGACGAATTCCTAAACCATCAAATACTCTCTTCATCACTTGACCCACAAATTCACTCCCATTGTCACTCCAGACCATTCTCGGTAAACCGTACCTAGGGAAAAACTCCTTAACAAGGGCTTTAGCTGTGGACAAGGCAGTATTATCTTTCAGGGGATATGCTTCTACCCATCTTGAAAAGGCACAAACAACCACGAGTACATATTTCAAATTGTTGCACCTCTCCATGTGGATGAAATCTAGCTGCAAAACCTCGAACGGATACGTTGGAGGCGCAAAATGACCAGCTGGAGTTGGAGTTCCCTTGCCAGGATTGTACATCAGACAAACCACACAATTTTTGACCACATTCTCTGCACACTTGGGAATTCCAGCATTTTGCCATACTGGAGCCAACAACTTACAAATTCCTTTCATACTGATATGAGCCATTCCATGCGCCATTGTAACCACTGCCAGCACGTACGCATCGGGTAACAACCATTGTTGATGCTCTGACAACTCAACCCAACAACCATTTGCATCCAATTTACCCGTACTCTCTCTCCATACGCTCAACTCTTTCTCTGTAGCTTCAGCTTGAATAGACTTCACACTTTCTATCGTATCTTCACACATTCCAACATCACCAATCCATCTTGCAGGGCCTGAAACATACATTCGACTCATCACATCCCTCGCCACATCTTTCGCAACTTCATCCGCAAACGCATTACCGCGACCAACGTCATCGGTAACCTTCTTATGTGCACTGCATTTCACAATCGCAACTTGCAAGGCAAGGTAAGTGACTCGAGAAGCTCATTCACCAACTGACCATGCTGAATTTTAGTTCGATGAGAAGTAAGGAACCCACGTTCCTTCCACAAGCGTCCAAAACTATGAGCCACACCAAACGCATACTGGCTGTCGGTATATACAGTCACTCTCTTCCCTTTCGACAACACACACGCTCTCGTAAGTGCAATCAACTCTGCTGCTTGAGCTGAATTATGTGGGATACGTGCAGCTTCAACAATCGTATGCAAAGTCGTAACAGCATATGCCGCAGTCGTATCACCATTCGGAAGCTTGAAGCACAAACCATCCACCCATAAGGTACCATCACACTTCACAAGAGCAGTATCCCTAAGGTCTATCCTTACTTTCGTTTCCTCTTCTGTCCTAAGAAAACAATCGTGCTTTTCAGAAACATCTGTCTCTACTAAAATCGGCAACAACGTAGCTGGATTCAACGTATTGCATCTCTTTATGTGCACATGACTCGCTAAGAGTGTCAACTCATAACCTGACAATCGGGCGCTAGTTAAGTGCTGTGTCTTGGTCCTGTTTAACAAGGTATCCACTGTATGTGGAACCATCACAATCAGCGTATTATCCATCACCAAGCCAGCAGACTGTCGAATGGAAACAGCTGCTGCCGCTCTGGCTCTCAAACAACTCGGCAACGCTCTAGCTACCGGATCCAAAGTCGACGAGAAATACGCACATGGACGCTGCTTGTCCCCAAAAGATTGTGTCAACACTGACAACGCACATTCCTCTCTCTCGTGCACATACAATGTAAAAGGCTTGCTATAGTCTGGAGTACCCAACACAGGAGCCGAACACAATGCATCACGTAATTTCGAAAAACTTTTCTGACAATCGTCAGACCACAGGAGGGGATTCGGTGTATCTTTACAAGTCAAAGCCAACAGAGGTTTGGCCAGCAGAGAAAGATTTGGTATCCACTGTCTACAATATGACGTAATACCCAAGAAAGCACGTACTTCTCTCTGCGTATTTGGCACAGTCATTCGCACAATCGCTTGAATTCGTTCTGGGGTCAACCTTCTTCCCTCCTTTGACAAGAGATGACCTAAGTAGGTCACTTCTTGTCGACAATACTGCAACTTAGAAGGTGACACTTTATGATGCAAGTCCGACAGATGTCGCAACAAAGAAAGAGTAGCTTCTTTATAAGTTTTCTCATCATCAGCGGCCACTAACAGATCATCCACATATTGAATAAGAGCAGCACCAGCAGGCAACACAAGAGTATCAAGCTGAGTCTTCAAAGCCTGGCTATAAATAGAAGGACTTTCGCAATAGCCTTGAGGAGCTCTCTTAAACCGGAAGCTTCGGCCTCCTAAAGAGAAGCCAAAAATATCTCTACTCTCCTCAGCAATTGGAATGCTGAAGAAAGCATTTTTCAAGTCGATAACTGAAAACCAAGCAGCTGAAGCAGGAATCAAAGTCAACAAAGCAGTAATATCTGGAACAACTGGAAACTGTGGCACGACTATTTTGTTAACCTCTCTAAGATCGATCACAAACCTGTAGACAGGTGGCTGAGAAGAATCAGTACGCTTCAAGACAGGCAAAACAGGACTGTTGCACACATTACCTCTCGTCTCTTCAATCACATCTTTCTCAATCAGATCATAGATGATCGATAACAGCGCTCTTTCACCATCGCTAGAAATCCGATATTGGGGAATGCGTGGCAATTTAACATTTGCTTTAAGCGTCACAACGTAAGGTGTAATCTCCAAAAGTCCCACATCATTAGGACCAGTAGCCCAAAGAGTATCAGGGAGAGAACACAATTCCGGTGGAAGACGATCTTTAGACAAATACATCGGAGAGATCACTTTCTTACCCAATGTAAGCTGTACTCCCGAAGGAGAACAATGCAATGTCGCATTCAACCTTTTCAACAAATCCAAGCCCAACAAATTCTCGCCACAACCTGTCGTTAAAATGAGGGGTGCTTGCAATTCACAAGGTCCTATAGAAACAGATAAAGGACTAGAAACTGGGTTACGAACTGGGGCGGCGGAGAATCCTACCGAAACATTCGTTAAGCCAGACAAAGGTGCGCCAGGGAGTTTAGAGTGCATGATAGAACTCTTCGTCGCACCAGTATCCAAAAGAAAAGGCTCTACTACACCCGATGTGGCTACTGCAACATAAGGCCCACTCTGATCTACTGGAACCGACACTACTCCCTCTCTCTGTCTATGACTGTCCTAGCAATCATTATAGTCAGCATTCTCACTCTCAACATAATAGTCATCAGCATAGTACTGAGTCGATCGACCAGATGTAATCTTCTGCTGATCAAAGCAATTAATAGAATTTTGTGGAGGAAAGGAACGTTCGTTCTGAGGAAATGCACCACGTCCCCTACCCCTAGACACTTGCTGAAAACCACCATGACCTCTCGGGCCGGCATACCACTCGCACGTTGTCGCAACACAGGGCACTCATTTTTATAATGACCTTCCTCCTTACAATATGCACACTGATTCAAACCCAAGGGTGGTCTTGGAGGAAAATACCCAACGTTCTGTTGTGGCCTCTGAAATGGGGGGGGTTGCTGAAACTGTGGATGTTGCTGTGATTCTTGCTGATTCGAGCGAGGCGGATACGCCTGCTGCAAAAGAACCTTTGTCTTTAAATCTTTAGTCTTTTTCTCTACTCTATCTTTCTCGTCCTTGTCCCTATTCTCGTAGTACTGTGCAGTCGCCAATATCTGGGCCGGAGAAGAAACAGCCCAAGAACTTTCAGAATCTTTCAACTTATTACACAGTTCAGGAAGCAAATGAAAAACAAATTTGTCCACAAATAATCTTTGCCCACCCTCCGTACTCATGTCCTGACCACTATGATCTATAAATGTTTCTTCAAACCTAGTGAAGAAATCAGATACACTTTCGTCCTTCTTCTGCTTACAAGCTGCTAACTTGTCCCAATTTACTCATAACGCTGGCATCATCGTTTTCATAAGATCTATCATTTTTCCAGGTAGATCTGCCACTAGAGCCTCAGGTTTAGCACCACCAACCTGTCTAGCGTCTGCAGCAGTGATATTCACCCATGAATCACCTCAATTGCATGATCTTCATGACAAATTTTTGCCCACAGAGGTTGAGGTACCACGTTACTCAACAGCATATCTATATCGGCTAAATTCATGATGCATGTGTCAACTGTCTGAGACAACTCCTTGTAATAACCAGCCGGATTTTTACGGGGGTCAGGTAAAGACTGCTTAAGAGCCAAGACCTCTGCTCTCTTCCATGGCACATGTACCCATACTCGCTGAAAATGAGGCAGAACAGCTGGATTAGCGTTTGGGTCCCCTTCTCACCAAACTGGGGGAACTTCTCTCATGGGATATTGTCTCGCTTTCCTTCTAACAGAGGAATCAGGTTCATACAATGTCTGAGGCGGAAGGCTAGATCTAAAGGCTAGTATCGTCTCTACGGCATCTGTAATATCAGATTCCACTATCATCCCTTTAGCAAAATCCGACTGAACATCAAGTAGTTCCTGCGGGATCAAACCCAAATCATTATCTTCCCATTCCTGACGCAAAAACATACACATCATATTAAAAACATACCTCTGCTTAGGCGGTTCCCACTGAAAGAAAACATCCATGACCGCTGGCAAACTATACCATGAGGCATTTATAATCCATTTACGGGCCAACAAATCCAACACAGCCCGCTCCTCAGAACCAGGAAGCTGACTACGACTCTGTTTACGTTCCGAAACAGGGGTCATATTCAATGACCCAAACAATGGCAACAATAGACTAGAAACAGTCTCTGTCATTCGTTTTCAAATAAAAGGAGAAGAAGCAGTCATAAGAACAGGAGAATAAGTGTTTTGAGGCAAAGAAGGTGTAGGAATAAGAACAGTAGTTTCAGATGCCAAAGCGGAAGGCAAAGGAGTTTGAGGCAAAGCTGGTAGCAAAGCTGGCGACCCTAGAGCGGGTTGTGCAGGAGGAGGTAAAACCACCTGTGGAGTACCGGGTGCTGAATAACAGGAGGAGGTTGAACAACAAAGGGTGGAACAACCGGTGGTAAGGGCGGCGCAGTAGCACCCTGCACATAAGGAGGTGGTAATCTCAGTAAATGTGACATCAAAGGATCTTTCTCAAGATCTTCAATCGCTTTCGGAGGAGAAGACGGCAAGGCCAGATAACATTTATCTATGGCCATGCAACGTTGCCTATCTAACACCTCAATTGCTTTATCTTCTTCATTTTCCTTAAACTGCCTAGCAGCTTGCATTATCGACAACCCCTTTTCTCTTTTATCTCTTTTAGCTTGTTTTATTTCTCTCTGTTTGGCCTCTTTACGCCAAATGCGAAAGGAGTCAAACATTGCCGGCCGGGCTTTCTTCTTAAATAGTTTAACTTCCAAATTATCTAGAATCTCTGTGACATAGCTACCATGATGTGGCCATTTTAAAACACCGTCTTTCCTAGTGTATCGGACCCATACTTCATTAAACATAATGGGGCCCACGCCGTGTTTAGAGTAGAGTTCATAAGTCGGAGTTCCAACTGGAGGTATCGGACATGAATCCTCCAGAATTTCCTCATGAAGCTCCTCACGATCTTCAGGCTTGGACCGGTACCGCTGAAGTCGCCCCACGTTGGAAGCGCCAAATGAAGAACCGGGTTTTAAGACCCAGCGGCGCCAGGGGCACGCCCAAAGTCTTCGGGTATCACCTGTCTTAGAACACAGAGACACGGGACTCTTCTTGGTGGCGTCAAAGATCAAATTTATTGGCTGCAGTCAGTAACAGAAGTCCTAGAAATCAACACGGTATGAGTTCTCAGGAGACTGCTCAACTTTACAAAGCAAGCCATCCCTTTTTATACAAAAAATTGTGCTTCAGGCAAACATTCCTTATTTACAGTTTCACCACTCACATGTTTCCACGACAAAAAGCAGGAGCATGATGACAAGCCCATTTTCCAGTTTGTCCAGCCCATAATCAATCATTGGTTAAACTTAACATTTTTCATCAGACAGGTCGTTCGGACCCATAATAAAAACGGACACATCCCCATCGTAAATAGGCCATAAAGAAGGAACAGAAACAGATGAGACGCAAGATAGAAAGGTGTGTGTGTGTATCATAAACTCAGCAATGTCCTGCTCTTTGATCTCTATCTCGATCAGCTAAAGGGCAAGAACTGGTTTGGCAAGGTCAGCTTCAGGCAGCAGGGTCAGTTCATTTCAGGTCAAACAGGAGTCAGCACAAACTCAAACTAAGGTGCACGTGTCCCAGAAACTTGTTCAGCCACAGTCATGGGCCTATGTGAGGGCAACCACAAAATGTCTGCCATGCACAAAATGGAACCCAAGGGTTTCAGAACAAAATCGTCAAAAACACAGTGAATCCATCAGTGTAACATGACGGAAACACTCATGCTTGCTGAGCTCACTGTTTACGGTTCGCTGTTACCAAATTCGTAACAGAACCTCGACCATTATGACCCAGAGTCAGAAATCACGGAACCTCAATACCCCAAGGTTGTTTCGAAAAACGGGCCTTGAGTGCTTGGAGTTCTTCTTTGATTTGATTCAATGAGATTATGATCTCGTCAAGTCTGTTGTTTTGTACAGGTGGGCGTGTGGTAGGTGGCTGTGTTGTGGGTGTGGATATGGGTGCAAGCAGTGGAGTCTGGCCTGGTGTAGGGTTTGTTGTATGTGTGAGTGTGGATAGGAGGGGTGCAGCTGGTGGGGGTGTGAGTGTTGGGAGGGCTGTGGGAGTGGCTACGAGTAAGGAATGGGGCCGTGTTAAGGGTGTAGATGTAGGCTCTGGGGCCGGCCTGGAGTGTGGTTAGGGGCCACTGTATGTAGGGGCGGTAAGGGTGTTGCAGGTGTGTGTGTGTGTGTGTGTTAGGAGGGCTGTGGGGGAGGGTGGCAGGACTGCTGGGGCGGGTAGAGTTGTGGATGAAGGTGGGTGGCTTGTGGGAATGGCTGGTTGGGAAGTGGGTATGGGGGTGTAGGTAGCTTTAGTTGTGTTGGGTTGGGGGTTTGTGTGGTGGATTGATGTGTGTTGGTATAGGCGGAAGTTGGGGGAGTATCAGATAGGTCACATTCAGGTAGAGGACGGGAAGGAGTAGCGTTGTTGTCGGTAGGGATAAGGTGGGTGGTAGAGGAGGGTGTGGTATGAGTGGCCGTTTGGGGGTTAGACACTTGCTCTTTAATGAGTGGAAAGATGTTGTCTATGAGGCTTGGATTACGATCTGTAGATTGCATGAGGATGGTTCCATTATTATAGATGGTGACCGTTGCAGTCGCTTGGAAAACTTGGGAGGGGGCTTTGTTGACAACTAGACCATGTGGGATTTTTCTAGTGGCGGATAGTGTAGACCTTATATGTACCTAAAACCAGCATTTTGCACTTGTACCGCCTTCATTTGAGCCCCTGTGTGGGTATAAAAGGACCAAGCTCCTTCCATTCAGTGTGCTACTTCATACATTACCGAAGGGTGCTGTGTGAATGTAGTTCCACCTCATGAGGTTTAATAAATCTTGTATTTTCTATTCCAGTTTCTGTGCCAACTTCTATTCTATGGTCTGGGGACTCTGTGCAGAGAAGGGAGAACCCCTAGCACTGGTAGGCCTTCCTGAGGCCCACTACTACAATGTGACTCATTTTACACTATATATTTTGATATGAGGCCACCATTTATTTTTTTATTTAAGTATTTCTTGAGTGCATGGCTGCCCGTTAGCGTCCCAGCGCTAATGATAGAGACAAGCGAAGACAGGTAGAGGAAGTTAAGGGAACAGCCAGGTCTTTAAGGTTTACGGAATAAAACAATATTGGGTTGTGCCCGAAGGTCCAATGGAAGTGAATCCCACAGTTTGGAGGCATTATACGAAAAAAAACGGCCTCCAAATCGAGCCCTCTTGATCCTGGGGACCAAGGTCAAATGTGAATTCGTGGACCGGAGAGTTCTGTTAGTAGTATAGGGGGCAATGAGGTCTTTGAAGATGGGTGGAGCTTTACCGTGCAAAATTTTGTGGGTAATACAAAGGGCCTTAAACTGCACTCTTTCACATATTGGCAACCAATGGAGTGCTCTAAGGGCCGGTTTGGCCGAGCAGCGATTGTTGGTGCCTGTAAGAATGCGAGCGGCAGTATTTTGCACTACCTGCAGTCTGGCTGTCACTTTCTTGGGTGCACCAAGGTAGAGGGCGTTCCCATAATCCACTCTGGACAATATTAGGCCCTGAACCAGGAGCTTCCTGGACTGCGCAGGGAGTAGGGGGAGAATTTTGCGGGCGGTGCAGAGAAGGCCATAACAGGCTCCAGCCGTCTTCCTTGCCTGGGTGTTAAAAGTGAGCCCTTGATCCAACCAAATCCCAAGACTTTTGATATCAGTCTTAGGGGTTGGGGGGCCCATGCAAGGAGGCCACAGAGTCTCTGGGCGGAAGAATGACTGGTTGCCCAGGACCAAAATCTCAGTTTTTTCGCTGTTCAATTTTAAGTGAGATCTGTTCATCCAACTGGTTATGTCTCCAAGACAGGCATACAAATCGATGGCAGGGTTGTCCTGTTGGCTTAGAGAAACCATTGCCCTGCTAATAATAATGTTCTATTTGTCGTAACAAATTTTACTATAGTGTTGATTGTTATGTAAATCTAACAATACGTTAAAATGACTTCCTAAATACATGCATGAAAAGTTTGCTAGAACTGTTCGGCTTTCAATGTACTGGCCCTTTTTGCCTATCCAGTAGCCCCAACCAAAACTTTGTACTAACAAAGTCTCATGTAAACAGGAAGCTAATGGAATGCAAATTGCAACTCGATCCAAAAGCTCAGCCAATGGCAAAACTTTATCTCATCATAGTATCGTGTAATTTTGGCTTCAACTTCTAACCTACTGAGATACCTGAACTTCTATCACAGTACTAACATATGGGTGGGGCCACCTACAGATACTTTGTGGTCTTTTCTTGACTGCCTGCTTGGTAGTAAACTCTGTAGTAACCCCAGCAGAGGCTTTCCAAATGCTGTTGAAGTTGGCCTGATAGTGTGCTAAAGCAAATACTCTCTGCTGGAAGTCCAGCCTCTCTGTACCTATCTGTAACCTTACTCTCCTTAATGCCCCTCTCTGTAATCCTGCCCCCTCTCTGCCCTACATTTATTCCAGAGTCCCCTTATATGTAACCCTGCCTCCCTGTTTGCATTATATTTTACCCTGCTTTTCTCTCTGACCCTCTCTGCAAAACTGCCCCCCTCTGTGTCCCTACATATAACCCTGTACCGCCTCTCTCACCTCTAATCCTGCTCGTCTGTAAGCATGCCCCGTGACCCTAAATATAACCCTGACAACCTGTCTGCCTCGTATGTAGCCCTGCCTCCTGGTCTGCCTCGTATGTAACCCTGTCCCCCTGTCTAGCTCGTATGTAACTCTGCTTCTCTGCCTGGCTCATATGTAACCCTGCTCCCCTGTCTGGTTAGTATGTAACCCTGTCTGGCTCATATATAACCCAGCCCCCGTGTCTGGCTTCTATGTAACCCTGCCCCTCTGCCTGGCTTGTACATAACCCTGCCCCCTGTCTGGCTCGTACGTAACCCTGCATCCCCAATCGGCCTCATATGTAATCCTGCCCACCGCCTTTCTCGTATTTAACCCTGCCCCCATGTCTGGCTCGTATGTAACCCTGCCATCCTGTCTGGCTCGTATGTAACCCTGCTCCCCAGTCTGGCTCGTATGTAACTCTGCCCTCCTGTCTGACTTGTATGTCCCTGTCTGTCTTCTTTGTAACCCTGCTCCCCTGTCAGTCTCATATGTAACCCTGCCCTCCTGTCTGTCTCGTATGTAACCCTGCCCTCCTGTCTGTCTCGTATGTAACCCTGATCCCCTGTCTGCCTCATATGTAACCGTGCCTCCTGGTCTGCCTCGTATGTAACCCTGTACCCGTGTCTAGCTCATATGTAACTCTGCTCCCCTACCTGGCTCATATGTAACCCTCCCTCCCCCTATGTAAACCTGCCCACCGCCTTTCTTGTATGTAACCCTCCCCCATGTCTGGCTTGTATGTAACCCTGCCCTCATGTCTGACTCGTATGTAACCCTGCTCCCCTGTCTGGCTGGTATGTAACACTGCCCTCCTGTCTGACTCGTATGTAACCCTGCCTCCCTGTGTGTCTTCTTTGTAACCCTGCTCCCCTTTCAGTCTCATATGTAACCCTGCCCTCCTGTCAGTCTCGTATGTAACCCTGCCCTCCTGGTCTGCCTCGTATGTAACCCTGTCCCCCTGTCTAGCTCGTATGTAACTCTGCTTCTCTGCCTGGTTCATATGTAACCTTGCTCCCCTGTCTGCTTAGTATGTAACCCTGCCCCCTGTCTGGCTTATATGTAAACCTACCCCTCTGCCTGGCTTATATGTAAACCTATCCCTCTGCCTGGCTTGTATGTAACCCTGCCTCCCCAGTCTGGCTCGTACGTAACCCTGCCCACTGCCTTTCTCGTATGTAACCTGGCCCCCCTGTATAGTTCGTATGTAACCCTGCCCCCATGTCTGGCTCGTATGTAACCCTGCCCTCCTGTCTGGCTCATATATGTCACCCTGCCCCCATCTGGCACGTATGTAACATTGCCCTCCTGTCTGACTGGTATGTAACCCTGCCTCCCTGTCTGTCTTCTTTGTAACCCTGCTCCCCTGTCTGCCTCATATGTAACCATGCCTCCCCGTCTGTCTCGTATGTCACCCTGCCTCCCCATCTGGCTCGTATGTAACCCTACCCTCCTGTCTGTCTCGTATGTAACCCTGTCCCCTTGTCTGTCTTGTATGTGACCCTGCCTCCCTGTCTGTCTTCTTTGTAACCCTGCTCCCCTGTCTGCCTCATATGTAACCATGCCTCCCCATCTGTCTCGTGTGTCACCCTGCCTCCCCGTCTGGCTCGTATGTAACCCTACCCTCCTGTCTGTCTCGTATGTAACCCTATCCCCGTGTCTGTCTTGTATGTAACCCTGCCTCCCTGTCTGTCTTCTTTGTAACCCTGCTCCCCTGTCTACCTCATATGTAACTGTACCTCCCCATCTGTCTCGTATGTCACCCTGCTTCCCCGTCTGGCTCGTATGTAACCCTACCCTCCTGTCTGTCTCGTATGTAACCCTGTCCCCTTGTCTGTCTTGTATGTAACCCTGCCCTCCTGTCTGTCGCGTATGTAACCCTGCTCACCTGTCTGCCTCATATGTAACTGTACCTCCCCATCTGTCTCGTATGTCACCCTGCCTCCCTGTCTGGTTTGTATGTAACCCTGCCTCCCTGTCCGGTTCGTATGTAACCCTGCCTCCCTGTCTGTCTTGTATGTAACCCTGACCCCTGTCAGTCTCGTATGTAACCCTGCCCTCCGTCTGGCCCGTATGTAACCCTGCCCACTGTATGCTGGCCCCTGTCTGGCTCGTATGTAACCCTGTCCCCTTGTCTGTCTTGTATGTAACCCTGCCCTCCTGTCTGTCTCATATGTAACCCTGCTCCCCTGTCTGCCTCATATGTAACTGTACCTCCCCATCTGTCTCGTATGTCACCCTGCCTCCCTGTCTGGTTCGTACGTAACCCTGCCTCCCTGTCTGGTTCGTATGTAACCCTGCTCCCCTGTCTGTCTTGTATATAACCCTGACCCCTGTCAGTCTCGTATGTAACCCTGCCCTCCGTCTGGCTCGTATGTAACCCTGCCCACTGTCTGCTGGGCCCTGTCTGGCTCGTATGTAACCCTGTCCCCTTGTCTGTTTTATATGTAACCCTGCCCTCCTGTCTGTCTCGTATGTAACCCGGCTCCCCTGTCTGCCTCATATGTAACTGTACCTCCCCATCTGTCTCGTATGTCACCCGGCCTGTCTGTCTGGTTCGTATGTAACCCTGCCTCCCTGTCTGTCTTGTATGTAACCCTGACCCCTGTCAGTCTCGTATGTAACCCTGCCCTCCGTCTGGCTCGTATGTAACCCTGCCCACTGTCTGCTGGCCCCTGTCTGGCTCGTATGTAACCCTGTCCCCTTGTCTGTCTTGTATGTAACCCTGCCCTCCTGTCTGTCTCGTATGTAACCCTGCTCCCCTGTCTGCCTCATATGTAACTGTACCTCCCCATCTGTCTCGTATGTCACCCTGCCTCCCTGTCTGGTTCGTATGTAACCCTGCCTCCCTGTCTGGCTCTTATGTAACCCTGCTCCCCTGTCTGTCTTGTATGTAACCCTGACCCCTGTCAGTCTCGTATGTAACCCTGCCCTCCGTCTGGCTCGTATGTAACCCTGCCCACTGTCTGCTGGCCCCTGTCTGGCTCGTATGTAACCCTGTCCCCTTGTCTGTTTTGTATGTAACCCTGCCCTCCTGTCTGTCTCGAATGTAACCCTGCTCCCCTGTCTGCCTCATATGTAACTGTACCTCCCCATCTGTCTCGTATGTCACTCTGCCTCCCCATCTGGCTTGACCCTGCCCTCCTGTCTGTCGCGTATGTAACCCTGCTCCCCTGTCTGCCTCATATGTAACTGTACCTCCCCATCTGTCTCGTATGTCACCCTGCCTCCCTGTCTGGTTTGTATGTAACCCTGCCTCCCTGTCCGGTTCGTATGTAACCCTGCCTCCCTGTCTGTCTTGTATGTAACCCTGACCCCTGTCAGTCTCGTATGTAACCCTGCCCTCCGTCTGGCCCGTATGTAACCCTGCCCACTGTATGCTGGCCCCTGTCTGGCTCGTATGTAACCCTGTCCCCTTGTCTGTCTTGTATGTAACCCTGCCCTCCTGTCTGTCTCATATGTAACCCTGCTCCCCTGTCTGCCTCATATGTAACTGTACCTCCCCATCTGTCTCGTATGTCACCCTGCCTCCCTGTCTGGTTCGTACGTAACCCTGCCTCCCTGTCTGGTTCGTATGTAACCCTGCTCCCCTGTCTGTCTTGTATATAACCCTGACCCCTGTCAGTCTCGTATGTAACCCTGCCCTCCGTCTGGCTCGTATGTAACCCTGCCCACTGTCTGCTGGGCCCTGTCTGGCTCGTATGTAACCCTGTCCCCTTGTCTGTTTTATATGTAACCCTGCCCTCCTGTCTGTCTCGTATGTAACCCGGCTCCCCTGTCTGCCTCATATGTAACTGTACCTCCCCATCTGTCTCGTATGTCACCCGGCCTGTCTGTCTGGTTCGTATGTAACCCTGCCTCCCTGTCTGTCTTGTATGTAACCCTGACCCCTGTCAGTCTCGTATGTAACCCTGCCCTCCGTCTGGCTCGTATGTAACCCTGCCCACTGTCTGCTGGCCCCTGTCTGGCTCGTATGTAACCCTGTCCCCTTGTCTGTCTTGTATGTAACCCTGCCCTCCTGTCTGTCTCGTATGTAACCCTGCTCCCCTGTCTGCCTCATATGTAACTGTACCTCCCCATCTGTCTCGTATGTCACCCTGCCTCCCTGTCTGGTTCGTATGTAACCCTGCCTCCCTGTCTGGCTCTTATGTAACCCTGCTCCCCTGTCTGTCTTGTATGTAACCCTGACCCCTGTCAGTCTCGTATGTAACCCTGCCCTCCGTCTGGCTCGTATGTAACCCTGCCCACTGTCTGCTGGCCCCTGTCTGGCTCGTATGTAACCCTGTCCCCTTGTCTGTTTTGTATGTAACCCTGCCCTCCTGTCTGTCTCGAATGTAACCCTGCTCCCCTGTCTGCCTCATATGTAACTGTACCTCCCCATCTGTCTCGTATGTCACTCTGCCTCCCCATCTGGCTTGTATGTAACCCTACCCTCCTGTCTGTCTCGTATGTAACCCTGTCCCCTTATCTGTCTTGTATGTAACCCTGCCCTCCTGTCTGTCTCGTATGTAACCCTGCTCCCCTGTCTGCCTCATATGTAACTGTACCTCCCCATCTGTCTCGTATGTCACCCTGCCTCCCTGTCTGGTTCGTATGTAACCCTGCCTCCCTGTCTGGTTCGTATGTAACCCTGCCTCCCTGTCTGTCTTGTATGTAACCCTGACCCCTGTCAGTCTCGTATGTAACCCTGCCCTCCGTCTGGCTCGTATGTAACCCTGCCCACTGTCTGCTGGCCCCTTTCTGGCTCGTATGTAACCCTGCTCCCAGTCTGGTTTGTATGTAACTGTGCCTCCCTATCTGGCTCGAATGCATCCCTGCTCCCCATCTGTCTCATATGTAACCCTTCCCCCCTGTCTGACTCGTATGTAACCCTGTCCCGTCTCTCATCTCTAACCCTGCTTGTGTCTCTGCTCCTGTCTGTACACCTGTTTCTCTCTTTCCCCCCCGGTGGCTCCTCCGCTACAGGCGGAGGAGGAGCGTTGCCACCTGCGCAAAAAGGAAAAATAAAATGACAATAACGCATCATTATTATCATTTTATTTTTCCTATTGCATGCAGTCAGTGGCCTGTGTGCAGTGTGGGGCAGCGCTGACCAGAGCAGGGGAGGAGTGGTTTGCACTCCCAAAGAGCACTTGAACTGTTTGTCCGGCCCTCTTGGGCCGACCAAACAGTTCAAGCGCCCTTGGCATGTTCCGCACCAGCATGCATTACAGTCTGGTGAGGAACATGCACAGGCTTCCTGTCCCCCGTCTGAGCGCTGAATCAGGGCGCTCAGACCAATCACAAGGCTGCTATGCAACGTTGTAATTGGCTAAGGGAAGCCTGTGTGCCCGGTGCCTCCTGCTGCCGGCTGGACTGCAGAAAGGAAGAAGGAAGAGGATGCAGGGGAGGCGGTGATGTTTTTTTTCCATTTTTTATTAATACCCCCCGCCCCCCATCCAGTGTTAGCCGCTACTGTTAAGTGTGATCAACTCTCTGGTCATTTTCACAGCCGTACTGTATGTTCAACTCGTCTATAGCCCTGAACCCCCTTACCCCCATCTGTTTGTAAACTCACCTTCTTCTCTGGCAGTATATAATGCAGCTGCACTCCCTGTTACTACCTGCAACCCTGCACCTTTCCCTTTCCCTGCCAGTAGACATGCGGCCTGGCCTGTACATCTGCTCTGGCTTGTCACCTCAGCAGCCCTGGCCTGCTCACCACTGAAGGCTGCTGTGGAGCGGCTCCCTTCTCTGTCCTGTGACTGTCGGTGTCCAAGCTCTCATCATTTTAACTGATAACTTTCTGCTGCATCCCAGACTCCCCTCTTGCTTCTTTCTATCTATCTCTCCCCCGCCCCTCTCCCCGTACGCACTGCTCTCTGGCCTGGCAGCCATTTGCTTCTTTAAATGATTGCCACACTTGTAGCTGAGACCTCATTCGTGCCTCGTCCCCTTGTGGCCCTCCACGCCCTGCCGCTCTGTCCATCACTCCCTCTCCCGCTGTCCCCGCCCCTCTCGGGGCACGTTACGGTGACGCTGGGCTGCAGGGGGTGAAGGTCAACTGCTTGATTGGTGTAATTGCTGCTGTCTGGGAGGAATCACATGCCTTGCCCCCGCCTCCTCACCCGTCCTGGCAGATGGATCAGCCCTCTGACCCTGCCCTGGCCCCTCTAACCTCTGCGTGACCTCCCCTTGACCGCCAGGAGGACAATCCCGGACAAGGAGCCCTTCCTTCTGAGTCAGGGTCTCCAGCCGGACACTCTGCCCCCATAAAACTCGATTCTTTATGCATCATTTCAGCCTTCTTAGAAAGGGTGAAAGTGTCAAAGGTGCACTTCAACGAGGGTCCCAGGCCGGGGACAGACAACGAGACAGACTAGAGAGACACCCTAACGTCAAAGTCACATCACAAAAGACGCCAAGCGGCAGATTTACTAAAAGTTGAGACAACACACCACTGCAGCCAAAGCGGCCGCACTGCGTTATAGCACAGCGCCATATCTAGGCCGCACTTTAGGCCCATGCACCTCGCACACACCCATGCACCATAGCACCACGTACACACCCTTTCACCATGTTGTGCAGCTCTGTGTTTAAAAATGTCTTGCTCAAGGATAGTACTCCAAGTTGACCCGTCCAGTGCAACATACTCTTGTATCACACACGGTACACCCCGTTAAGCAAAGTAGTGCAGATTAGCACATAGAGCTTGCTCTAGGGCTACATTTCATTTCATAGAGCTTGTTCTAGGGCTACATTTCATGCAACACAACACTGGAAAGTAAATCCCAATTCTACACTTTGAGCCGGTTCACGTCACTTTGGGGACTTTGCGTGTGTGCTGTACTGTACTGCACACACACAAACTTGGAAAAGTTTTAAAGTGTGTCTAAGAATAGTAGTTTATACTGGAAGGGTATGTTAGACAGCACACAGACACCTTTGCACTATGATGCGTGAGTGTGTGCATGACACAAGTCTGTCTAAAGTACCCCAGCCCAGGCAGAGAGAGAAACAGATTCATATCTTAGTAGATATGTAGCTGTTCTGTTCTCTCCCTTTGATGCAATTCTGTGCAGCAACTTTGGTTGATGCGCTGCATTACATCAACTGCCCTTGGTGTCTTTTGTCATGTGACTTAGTGAAGAATCAGTACATTTGGCCCCTAGTTCATGGAGGGATGATAAAAGCTTCACCTTGTTTTGTGGACAGGGGCAGACCCTTTCACTTGGCATCACAGAGGAAACAAAGGGGCATATTATCAAGGGGGTTTATCTCCGCTTTTTTGGCTTTAAAAGCCAAGAAAGCGGAGATAAAATTATCTCCCTATTACCTAGCTGTCGCTAACACCAGTTAGCGACAGCTAGTAGGAGATAGCGACCATCTTGGGCCCCACTTTGCATGTCAGTGATATTTATCACTAATGACATGCAAAGTGGGCGTGCAAGATGTTAGCGACTGGAAACAGTCGCTAACATCGCTATCTCTTATTACCAACTTTTGGAGATATTCGCGCCAAGCGCAAATATCTCCAAAAGCTAACACCTGCCCTGAGCAGTTCTTAGCCATGTTATCCAATGGGAGGTGGATAACATGGCTAAGAGCATTAGCTCGGTAATGCATGAATATCGCGGACTTTTCAGCGATATTCATGCATTGCGGCCGTTTTTTATCGCATTTGCGATAAACCTTGGTAATACCAAGGTTTATCTGCGATAAAAATCGCCGCAGCTCAGCGGTAAAATTTTGTCTCTAACCAAGCAATGGCGATAATTATCGCTATTGCTTGGTAATATGCCCCAAAGGGCCTTATTTACAAGAAAGTGCAGCAGCGCTGCACCGCAAGCCCTTTGTCTGCGCCACGCTGTGGCACTTTCAAAGCACAGGGATGCGACATGTTTACAATGATATGTTGCATTCCTGTGCTCTCCCCTGCGCTGGCGCACAATGGGCTGCCATGTGCCGACGTAGGTACCCTTGCACCATAGTACAAGGATGCCTGCATCACAGGGTTGATTGTTAATGTTCAGGAAAGATTCCCTTCCGTCACATAAACACTCTGAAACAGTGTTTTTCAACTTCTATGTGCTGCATTAGCACGCATAGAATTTGACGTCCTTTTTTTAACGATTGTTTATGTGCAAAAGGGACACCTTTCTGTACATAAACAATCACCAGAAATGATTTCCTCGTTCTATGTGTGCGGCAGAATGCAGCACGCATAGAAAGAGGAGAAAAACAAGGAGAAGTGAATACATTTCTCCTCAATGCGCCTCCCTATGCCTTCCCTGGGGAGGCATAGCATTCAGACGCATTTCCAGGTTTACGATTTCTCGTGAATCTGGAAATGTGTCTGGTTCCATGGGTGTTGCGTGGTAACACCCACATCAACATCAATGGAACGCCCCTTTCAAACAAAGAGCTGCGTGTAAAGGGGCCATACTTACAAGGACAAGAAAAGTCACGAAGGGTGGCTTTTCCTGTCCTTGTAAATAAGGGGTAGTAAAATGCGCCGCTGGTGCTTCACAAAAAGTGACGCACCGGTGGAGCATGGGGCTTGTATTTATCTTTCATCTGCGTAGATATAGAAGTATAGGTAATTTCACCTAGTTTGACGGAAGAATGCAGAGTTTGTCATGTGGTTTGGTAAAGTTATTCTGAATCTTTTTTTCTGGTTTTGTGGTGGCTATAGAGTCTTTAATCTGTTTAGTGGAAGGGTACAGAATCATTCACTTGGTATGATGGAGAAGGGCAGGGTACAAGCACTTTCAGAAGTGTTGATTAGGCCTGGGTGGAGTTCGTGGAGTTCGGCTAAGCGGAACTCCGCGAAGTGACCAAAAAACTCCACTGCGCTATGTTGAGTTCCACAAAGCAGCAGAGTGCGTTTGGTCATGCCATTCACAATAATTTTCAGCGCCGGGTGTTTGTCCTGCGCTGGAAAATCAACGCGAACTGCATCATGCGCAACGCAAGAGGGCGCTGCTTTTTTCCTTCTAACTCAAGTAGATTTTCTCCCTGAGCAGCAGCTTTCTCAACGTGAACAAAAGGTTTCTCAACGCAAGGGATTGTGTCCATCTGAGACTGCCTGTGTTGAGAAATCTGACCGCCAGCATTCAGAAATCTCGCAGGAGGTGGATTTTCCTCACTTGTCCACTTGATGTGGGCGAGCGAGAAAAAGCCCCGCAACGCAGAGCAGAGTTTTTTTGGAACTCTGTGTGCTCTGTGGAGCGGGGAAAAGTCCACGAACGGAGCGAAGTTCACCGCCCAGGCCTAGTGTTGATGTGGGTTCAGTCATTCACCTGATTTTGCAAATATGTATAGAGCCTTTCTCTTGTTTTACAGCTTTTTTAACTGGTTTGCTGTAAGACTACAGTGCTTTTCTTGTGGTCTGGTGAAGGGTACAGAGCTTTTCATCTTGTCCTCACACAGTGCTGCAAAGCTTTTTACCTGTTGTTCCCAGAAGCACATAAAGCCTTTCGCCTTGTTTTCACAGAGGCGTACCTCTCGGTTTACCTGAATTTTCCTAGAGGGCATGGAGTCGTTCACTTGGATTGGTGGAAGGGTTCAGAGGTTTCTACCTTGCTTTTGCAGAAGAGTACAGTGCCTTTCACCTGGTTTTTCAGGGCTTTTACCTTAATATCACCCAGGTGTCCAGAGCATTTTAGCTGGTCAGACAGAGGGGGTCAGATCCTTTCAACTGGGCTGGCGGTGGGGTACAAACAGGGCTTTAAGCGTGGTGGTACTCAGACCCGGCAGTACTTAAAAACCAACTGTGAAACGGGTCCTTATCGGCCTCTAGAACAATGTCCTTAGCTCTACAATCAAAAGCACTGATCAATATCTTAACAATGAAGTTGAAACCCCGAAAAGTAATCCATGTCACCGATGGAGTCCCCATCAGTTTACACTCCTCATGTTTCAATTCATCTTGCATTGACTAAGACAATTTGCTTTTTCTAGATGTTATTTTTCTGTAGTTTGTTTCCATGCAGCATACGACTCATAAGTAGCACATGCTAAGAACTGAGTCACTTCTATATGTCTGTCTGTGAAGAGTGTGGATGGGTGATCTTGAACGGGCACAGTTTGGCGCTCTGGAGTTAAGACTGAAGGCAGCGTGAGTTTCTCACTGTGTCTGTCAATGGGTCTTACAGGTGTCCAGACTGCCTGCTCTTCCAATCCGTGGCCTCTGCATATCACACACACAGAGTGATGGTCGCATATATGCTGATTGTGATTACTGTTGTATGTGAAAGTGTGTGAATGAGAAATACACAGCTGTTGAGTATATGTTTATGGGTAAACAGCGTTTACAACGCAACTTTTACCACACATTACCTTTACCACGCAACTTTTACAACGCAAATCGTTACAACGACTTGCGCTGGGGGGCGCTCTAGGATAGGTAATAGTTTAATTTACTATCCAAAACCTTCCCTACTATCCACGGGAACTGGATTTGTAATAGTAAATTAAACTATTCACTATCCAGAGCCCCCCAACGCAAGTCGTTGTAACGACTTGCGTTGTAAAAGTTGCGTGGTAAAGGCATGCGCTGTAAAAGTATGCGTGGTAACGACATACATCCATGTTTATGAGAGAGAGAAAGGCCTGGTGATAGGGGTGACACAAGGGAATACATGCAGAAGGAAAGAGTGAGAAGGCAACAATGAAAATGAAGTAGATGACGTCTGAGACATGCAGATGGAGGATTCCAAAAAGCTGTAAGGAGAAAAAGAATGTAAGTCCAGTGCTTAATTTGTAAAAGAATGAGTGTGGGTGCCCAAAGCTTTGCTTAGAAGCCCACAGCCAGCGCTATTAAACGTCAACAAACTAAACACCAAGGCTGATAGACTTAAATCCACCTCAAGCCTCTGTAATCCACTGCCAGATGCTGCCTGCTTCTTTATTTCACTCATTCAGGTTCCTGCTTGCTCCCTTTGTGATTTTTTTTCACTCTTTCTTTTTCTCCCTCTTTCCTCCTTGTTTGTGTTTCCCTGGCTTTTGGAAATGTCAGATGAGGAAAAATAGGTGCTGGTGGACCCCACTGGCAACCCCCGGCACAATTTAAGCACTGTTAAAGTACCTAAAAGAGAGAGAGACTGCAGAAGAAATTTGTGTGAAGGGGAGAATGAAATGGATTGGGATACTTTGTAGACATACCACAGACCTTAATAATTTTTAATTCACAGTCTCGTTGCCAGAATTGTTATGTTATGTTATGTTAATATCATTTATTTTGCGCACAGATGCTCCAGCTAAGGAGCGTCCTGGCGCAGGAAAAAGGTGAACACAACACAACGCTAAAAGGAACAGAAAAGTGAATATAAGGTGAATTAAAACAGATAAGTTTTCACGGCCCAACGGAATGCTAATAGATCCTCTAGCAGGCGGATTTCCAAAGGGAGAGAGTTCCAGAGAGCCGCAGCTCTCACACGAAAAGAACGACCGCCCATCCGGCTAAGCCTGAAACGCGGGACAACCGCAAGGGATTGCCCAAGAGATCTGAGGGAGCGAGTCGGGACATAGGCGGATACGAGATTCTTGAGAATCTCAGGTGCCGACCCTTTTAAGATTTTGAAAGCAAGGCTAAGGGCCTTAAAATGAATTCGACTTTTGATCGGTAACCAATGTAGGGACCGCAGAATATTGGAAGTGGGACAGGACCTTGGCAGACCCACCACTGCTCTCGCAGCCGCGTTCTGTACACGCTGTAAGCGAACGATCTCCGATTGGTTTACTCCCAGCAGGAGTGAGCTGGCATAGTCCAGCCGGGAGATAATCGTCGCTTGAATGACCAACTGTCTTGTCGGAGCATCAAAAAATTTGAGCACCGGCCTTAGCCCACGCAGGACACCAAAACAGCATGCCGCCACTCTCTTGGTATGGGTAGTGAAGCAGAGGGTGTGATCTAACCACACTCCCAAGTTTCTAAGTTCCATCACTGGTGTAGGGGCCGGCCCTAACTCAAAAGGCCACCAGCTGTCCCCCCAGCGATCCGCTCCCCTCCCAACGATCATCACCTCAGTTTTCTTCGCGTTCAGCTGGAGACAGTTGTTATTCATCCAGCTGGCCACCTCTCTCAGCCCGTTTCGGAACCTGGGGGCATCCTGTTCGACGTCCCCGCTGATCGTAACCGCTAGCTGCGTGTCGTCGGCGTAAGAGACCATGGTTAGGCCCCACTGCCTGGCGACATCAGCCAGCGGCCGCACGTACAGGTTGAAAAGCGTGGGACTCAGCGAGGAGCCCTGAGGAACCCCCAGGTCCAACTGATGGTATTTGGACTGAAAAGGAGGGGTGGCAACGCAGAAGGAGCGATCGCTAAGAAAGGAACGGAACCACTGCAGAGCAGAGCCACAGATGCCAATGTCCTCCAGGCGGTGCAGAAGGATGCGGTGGGACACCGTGTCAAAGGCAGCGCTAAGGTCTAGTAGAATAAGCGCTGCCGTTTGACCTGCATCCAACACAATCCGCAGATGTTCTACCATTGCCAGAAGGGCAGTCTCCGTGCTGTGACCAGCACGGAACCCATTCTGCGTGGGATCGAGGACATTGGCCCGGGCCATATGCTCGGAGAGGGCCAGGTTGACGTGAGCCTCCATGACTTTGGCCGGCCAGGGAAGCAATGAAATGGGGCGGTAGTTTTCCAGTTTTAAAGGATCCAATGATGGTTTTTTCAGGATCGGAGAAACCACCGCCTGCTTCCACTTGGCGGGAACTGTACCTGAGGTCAAGGAAAGGTTAATCAGCGAACACACTACAGTGCGCCCCTGAAAAGAAGGATCTCTAAAGAGGGCAGGTCTGAGCGGGTCCGCAGGAGAACCGGACTTGACTCGCTGTGCCCACTTGACAAACCCATCCCAGGAAAGAGTAGGGAGAGAGTGTAATGCCGGGCAACTACGGGGTCCGTTCAGAGGAATGGAAGGCAGCGTCGTACTGGGGAACGTCTGATAGATGGTTTTGACTTTCTCCAAAAAGAAAGCGGCTAGAGTCTCACAATGGGAGGTAGAACCGTCCACTTGCGGATCCGCTCTCTTAGCCAACAGATTTTTAAGGGTTTTGAAGATAGTCTTAGATGGATTGAGGCTGTTGCGGAATTCCGTCGCGTAGAACGCCGCACGGGTTCTACAAATAGCTCGATGGTAGAGCTTGACGGAAGCCAAGTACGCGTTTTTTTTGTCGACGTCATACGTCTTCCGCCACTCCCTTTCTGCCCGTCTACATGAACCCTTCAGAGCGCGGAGGGCACTGTCATACCAAGGACTCGACTGCCTGGAGCTGGATTTACTAGAGATGACGGGCACCAGTACGTCAAGCGCCTTGGTAATCCAGCTGCAGAACTGGTCGTAGCCCGAGGTGGCGTTAAGCAGAGGGCCTAATGGCTCTTCAGCCAAGATGTAATGTAGGTCCTCTAGCCTAAGCTTATTCCAGTGACGCCGAGGGATCCACTTAGGAGATGGAATAGTAGGGGTTTCGGGGAGAGATAGCCAGACGGACACCAAAAAATGATTGATCCAGCCCACTGGAGAAATAGCCAGGACTTGGACATCCGTTAGGTTAGTAAAAAACGGGTCCAAGATGTGACCAGCCACATGTGTGGATTGAGTAACAAGTTGGGTCAGCTGAAGGGCCTCCAAATCTGCCAGAAAACCACTGACAGCCAAGATCTGTTGATTGTCAAAATGGAGGTTGAGGTCACCTAAGATGGAAAAATTGGCGCAGCCACTAGCTAGCGTACTAACCGCCTCAGGGAAAGCTCCCCTGAATGCTACATCACTGCCTGGGGGGCGGTATACAACCATCCCAGACAGCGTGAACTGGGGACTGATGGTGATCTTAAACAGGGCGCTTTCGCACCCAGCAATATGCAGACCCTTCCAAGTGCACGCAAAAGTAGATTTTACAGCTAGGGCAATACCTCCACCTCTGGACAAGCGGTTCCACATAAAAAGTGAATATCCTGGGGGGCAAGCCAAGTTAATTATGGCTGCGTCTGTGTCCTGGAGTGATGACAAACAGATCTGGCTCCTCGTCAGTGATGAGGTCCATGATAGACAGGTGATGTTTTACCAGGGATCTGGTATTAAGATTTAATATCCGCAGACCATGAACAAAACACTTACTCGGCAGAGGCGCACTTATGCGTTCCTGTGGAGCTGTAGGGTTGTCATATTCCCGAATACCCGCTGGCAGGTCAAGCGACCATCCCTTGCAGGCACATTGATATGGGCCACACAACGGATGGATCGGTGCTGAGATGCACCGCGGGAGAGACTGCCCAATCGCCCGGAGCAATGCACTGGTGTATACGATCATCCTACCTCCTAAGAGATGCTTACCGGGAGGGGCCCGCTACGCCCCGCGCGTCCTTAGCGCGGACGGGCGCAGACGGGCAGGACTCTGGCAAGACTCCGGCTAGCGACGGCGTCCGACTGCGTGTTCCCGCTGCGTGGGAAAGAACGACTTTAAATAGACGGAGAGATGGTGGGAGGAGCGCAAGGATGCTCCAAGATGGAGGCCACCGGAAGACCAGCGCCCCAAACCAAAATGGCGTCGATCGTCGATCCCCGGACCACCCTCGGAACCCGGACCCACCAAAACGGTGGTGCTTTTTCCAAAATTAAATACAGGTATGAGGGGGGGGAGAGAGCCCAGCCAGTTCCACTTTAAGAACAAAAAACAAGATAAAATAAACAATTTCAAAGGCAAGTATTCTTAAAAAGCTAAGCGCTAACAAACCGCGGCGCGGTAATGCGGCACCTTTTCCAGAAATGCTTTCCATTCTATTTATCCACAAAAAATGTGTATGTTATTAATTTACCTGATACTATTAACAATAATTGGCTTGTGTTAGGTGTATGTTAATTGTTCTGTGATCTGTCTTGAGCCAATATCAGAAACTCCATTGTCAGAAAACCGTCAGAGGGCCACTGGGCAAGTGGGATCCATTGGGTCTAACCGTGGGGGTTGAGTCCTTTTACTCCCGATGTTCTGGGGCCCGACCTACTATGTATCCAGGCACGGCCCATGCCGGGCGTTATACTGGGGCGGTGACGTCAGGTAGGGGAGGGTCAGGGTAGTGGATTGTAAAATGCGGGATATGGACTATTAGAGGTAAGTACCGATAAAAATAAATAAAACGAATTTCGTTGCCCACGCTGCATCGCCAAATGTGATGCAGTGTGGGCAACGAAATTCGTTTTATTTATTTTTATCGGTACTTACCTCTAATAGTCCATAACCCGCATTTTACAACCCACCATCCTGACCCTCCCCTGCCTGACGTCACCGCCCCAGTATAACGCCCAGCACGGGCCATGCCTGTATGTATCATGACCACCTGGCCACGTACCCCTTCAGCACTTGAATTTCAGTGTAGTGTGGGTCAAGCTGTCCAAGGCCCCACCTGGCATATGGGTCACTGACTTCACTCGGCACATGGGCTATGGCCCGATCAGCACAGCAGTAATCTTCACAGCAGCCCCGCTTGATATGCGGGGTCACCCACTTAACTCTGCACACGGCTATGGCCTGTTCGTCACAGCAGTAATCTTGACATCGGCCACCACTGGCGTATGGGTTGCTGACTTACCTCTGCACATGGGCTATCACCCAATCAGCACAGCAGTAATCTTCATGACGGTCCCATCTGGCAAACGGGGTCACTCACAGGGGCTAAGAGCCAATCAGTGCAGAAGCCATCTCCTCACATCTCGCTTCAGAGATCCAATCACCAGGATGTTCAATTGGACTCCCATTGGGGTGTCTAGCACACTCCTCTAGTTTATCTTTTTTATGCTGTGCCCTTTTTAGGTCCCACCCCTACCTACATAGGCCCCACAGCTTAGAAAGGATTTCTAGTTACACCTCTTTGGCCTTATCCCTTTTAGAGACACCCTCCTCCAACGATTTTCTTCTCACTTACAGCACTGGGAACAAACGTTGCACTTTGTTTGACAGAGGGGTACAGAGCCTTTCACTTGTTTTGGGGATCAGTATAAAGCCTTTCCTCTGGTATTCTCATAGGTGAGTTCCCTCTTTTGTCTGTCAGTTATGGATTCAAGTCTGAAACAGATACCTATTTAGATGATATTCACATCTGACGGGTAATTGCGGGGTGGCCTGCACGCAATGAATTGCTGCTCAAAGGGCAGTCCCAAGTACGCAGGTACTTAACCCTACCACACCAAAAAGAAGTTCAGTTACAGATTGCACAAGTCAGCTGTTGGGAATTTGACCCTGATTCGAATGTGGGAGATGAGAAGAAGAATGTGGTGGATGAGGGGGATTTGTGGGTGGAAGTTGGAGGGCAAAGTTCGAGTGGTTGCAGTGTATTCCTCTTCTAGAAATAAACAAGCACTTACCTGCATCCTACTACATGGCATCTTCTTTTCACTGTTGACGAGGAGGTCTGGGACCTGCGTGGACCACCAGTTTGCTGCCTCCGCTGTGTATTTAGCCTTTCCAACAAACAGCGGTTGTCCCGCTCATCGGCACTTCTTTTGAATGGGCCTACAATAAAATACTACGACTTCCAGCCGAGAACGTTTGTGTGGTTTCAAAGGTACTGTGAGGAGTATTTGGGACCTTTGAGGACTGTGCTTCACAAGATGGTGGATTGGCGCATGCTGGCCTGCTCATCCATGAAACTGTATGCATAACTATAAACAGCCAGAATCCAACTGCGCAATTACCTGTAGCACACCTTAAAATACTAACATTTGATATACACAACCCAATGTGAAATGACGGGTGTGTTGTATGCCCAAACCAAAATGGCAGCCAGAGCACAGAGACAGAAGTTCTTGTAACTGGGTGGTGATAGAATCTGAGACTGATTAAAGTTCTGTAAATTTTATAGGATGAAGTTTCGACACTCAGGTATAAGTGCAAGTTTGAAGACCGTGGCATTGAATATCTGGGGCATCACATATCTAAACATGAGTTAAGACTCAAAATGAAGGTTTTGAAAGCTTTTGAAGAAGCCCCAGCACTTGCCAATAAAGATCAAACTAAGGTCCTTTTTGGAGTTAGCTGAATTTTACTGTATTAGTTCCCAATTTTGCCGACAAGACCAGTCCCTTGAGGAATTTTCTGATAAAACGTAGAGAATATGCATGGAGTGTCAGAGTGCCTTTGACGATATATGTAAGGACATCATTTATACTGAACCATTGAAATTGAATGATACCAATTATTCCATCATTATTGTTGCTGATGCTAGTAATTTTGGTTAAGATGCAAAAAAGAGATGAGGGTAGAGAAGAGGTGGTAGCGTTTGCTTCAAGAGCACTTCAGGGGGCTGACCACACTTACGCTACCGTTGAAAAGGAAGCATTGGCTTTGTTGTGGGGAACACCGCAGTTCTGTATTCATGCATGGGGTGTGCCCTTTACTCACTGCACTGATCACAAACTCCTGACTGAGTTATTTAGCACTAAAGGTAGTGCTAAAACCACACCCAGAATTGCTAAGCAGCCATACCATTTGCAGGAGTTTCAGTATAGAATTGAATATGTACCAGACAAAAATAACATAATTGGGGATTGTCTATCCAGAATGCCTGTGGAAGATTTGGGAGAAGGAATATTGGAGGATTAGGAAAGAGTGTGCATGTCCATCAAATCAATAGGGTGATGAAGAGTGCTTTAAGAAAAAGTGAGTGAAGAAATAAATTGGACAAGGATGTTGTGCTCAAAAAGGTTATGTCGTGGCTATCACAGGGATTGCCCAGTTCTAGGCATGTGGATCAGCATACTATATCTTAGAATCAGGTGGCCTCAGAACTTCTTTGTGTAAGGGTCTGTTATGCAGGCTAGGAGAATTAGTCATGCCGTCTTCGATGAGAAGAAAAGTATTGGAGTTAGCACATGAGGGTCATGTTTGGATTTGGGCAATGAAACACAGAGTAAATGATGACGTTTGGTGGCCTGCTGTGGACAAAGCTAATAAGTGTTGTGTTAGGGACAGTGGGCCTAGTATTTTGAGTGATAAAACCCAAGTAACTCAACCTTATCCTGACAGTCTGGTGGATGCACATTCCATGCCATGGTCTAAGTTGGTTTTACACAGTGCAAGATCTATAAATGTTTTGGTGCGAGTTCCAAATTTTCCATGGTACTAATTGGCTATATGTCAAGGTGGGATTAAGTCATTTTTGTGAAAAGTGTGAATACTTCCTTTTTGGGTGGTCCCGTTTTTAATAAAGATGTTCCATGACAGAGGGCTACCCCAATGAAATTGTAATGGATAATGGTAACCAGTTTGTATCTGGGGAGAGGAGGGTGTATTAAAATGCAAATGGAAACAAGCATACAACAACTTCCTTGTATCATCCTAGAAGCAATGGCTTAGTTGAGCACTTCAATCGCACTTTGAAAGATCAGTTACAACATGCATTTGCTAACAGATTGTGTTTGATATCTGTGTTTGAGAATATGTGTCTAGGCATATAGGATGACACCCAATGTGTCAACGGGAGTATCGCCTTTTGTACTCTTGAGAGGACATCCTCCTGGTTCCAAACTAAACAGGGAATGAATGGATAAGTGTTCAATTGATGCATAATGTTTATCTGATGTAATGGATGTGGAACGTGAGTATGAAGGTGGTCCTAAAAGATGTAGTGTGCAAGACCTGGGTGTTGGTAGCTGGATCAGGATCAAGAAACCTGGTTACATTGCTATGGGTGAGTCTACATTTTCTGATCCTGTCCAAGTCATATAGGTTATGCCTGTTGTGATGGTGTTCAGTACAGAAATATACAACACAGAGTTGTCCACAGCTGATCTATATTCGTAGCTCACATAACATGAAACAGGTAAGAGCTGGACGGCAAAGCTGCCACTGCCACAGCCTTCGCACAAGTAATGCCGTACAGTGGAACCTTTCCCATGGAATCTCCCACACATTCCATGCCTCCTGCCAGCCCATTAACATAAGGAATATGCGACCACAATAATGCCTAGTGTGGTTCTTTCCAGGGATGGCAAGATTTGGAATAAAGACAGGATTGCGGTTGTACCCCGTGCGAAGATAGAGTTTTTGTAAGCACGTTTAGGAGATGTGGGAGCCCTGTAGAGAAGAGAGTGTAAGTCATGTGAGATGTGTGCACAGGAAGACAGAAAGAGAGCAGAAGGGTTTAAGGATTATATCCTAGGTTAGCAATGTTGATGGCGTTTACAGGTTTTGTTCAAACGTCCAGTTTGCTGTGCTGATATTTTCCATATCACCCTTTGTGGGTACCACTGTCAAATGCCCATTATGTGTTCATTGCTTAGCTATATTTAATCTTTCTTTTAATCTTACAACTTTATAATAAGTGGTTTATTTATAGATTCAATTTTTCACTCTTTTGTCAATTTTCGTTTTAATATTAACATGGAAGATGTGTTTGGTAATCCGACCCCGGTTTGAACGCGGGAGATGAGAACTGGAACGTGAAGGGTGCGGGGGATTCGTGGGGTGGCCGTTGGAAGGTGATGCACTGATGGTCGCATGGCATTCCTCTTCTGGCAATAAACCAGCACTCAACTGTAGCCTGCGACGTGACATCTTCTTTTCAGCCGCGCTCTGCACTCCTGTCGGCAGTCTCAGCACAGGTGCAAAGGAGTAAGCTAGCATCGGATGTGCTCATGTCCAGGTTCCTCTGTATCACACATGGCCCTGGCGGCCCGGTCCTCGTGTAGTTAGTTGTCTAGACATATCTATCCCGTCACCCTCCTCAAAGTCCCTTTCATCATTTGCTGTTCTCGGTGTTTCTTATCTTTGTGTCAGGTCAGTCTCGTGCTTTCTGTTGTGAATGCCACGCCCCCCTGCCTCCCACCTTCCTAGTGGTTCTTTAGTCCTTGTCTTTTTAAAAATGTTCTACTTTCGTAGTTGCAGTACGTAATTGGTAAAAAAGATAAGTGCCAGGGTCATGACCAGGATTCCACTGCAGCTTGCGCCACCCATTGGCTCTGACAGTGCTGCCTGTGTCAGTATCAACACAACTCCTAACCATCACACACCTACTAGAGGGCCAATGAAGACTATAGAAGCCCCCAAAGCTATACCAATGGCTGTGCGGTAGGAATTAGTAATCTTCAAAGTATATTGAATCAATAAACAACTGTGATTGTGCTCATCCCTAAAATAGGGGCAAGTTTTGACAAGCTCCGGTGCAGATCACCTGTTCAAATTAAGCATTGGTGGTTATTAGTCAGCTGAGGAGAGGGGCGCTCACTGCTCTGGCTGAAGACTTACATAAAATAGTAAAAAAAGAAAGGTTTCCCTTTAGTGTCGTTTAGCATAAAGGCCAATCACGCCACACTTGTCCACTCACGTAAAGCACACTTCGCAGATCGAAAGTAATAGTAATAAAGCACTTACAAAGAAAAGGACAATTGTATTAAAATATATCACAATATTTATTTATCATTAAAAACAATAATCCCTAATACACAAATTCATTAAAATTATACACATAATTTTTTTTTGTAAAAAGACAACATTTTGGAGAAAACATAACTTTTCTGGTGGATGCACATTCCATGCCATGGTCTAAGTTGGTTTTACACAGTGCAAGATCTATAAATGTTTTGGTGCGAGTTCCAAATTTTCCATGGTACTAATTGGCTATATGTCAAGGTGGGATTAAGTCATTTTTGTGAAAAGTGTGAATACTTCCTTTTTGGGTGGTCCCGTTTTTAATAAAGATGTTCCATGACAGAGGGCTACCCCAATGAAATTGTAATGGATAATGGTAACCAGTTTGTATCTGGGGAGAGGAGGGTGTATTAAAATGCAAATGGAAACAAGCATACAACAACTTCCTTGTATCATCCTAGAAGCAATGGCTTAGTTGAGCACTTCAATCGCACTTTGAAAGATCAGTTACAACATGCATTTGCTAACAGATTGTGTTTGATATCTGTGTTTGAGAATATGTGTCTAGGCATATAGGATGACACCCAATGTGTCAACGGGAGTATCGCCTTTTGTACTCTTGAGAGGACATCCTCCTGGTTCCAAACTAAACAGGGAATGAATGGATAAGTGTTCAATTGATGCATAATGTTTATCTGATGTAATGGATGTGGAACGTGAGTATGAAGGTGGTCCTAAAAGATGTAGTGTGCAAGACCTGGGTGTTGGTAGCTGGATCAGGATCAAGAAACCTGGTTACATTGCTATGGGTGAGTCTACATTTTCTGATCCTGTCCAAGTCATATAGGTTATGCCTGTTGTGATGGTGTTCAGTACAGAAATATACAACACAGAGTTGTCCACAGCTGATCTATATTCGTAGCTCACATAACATGAAACAGGTAAGAGCTGGACGGCAAAGCTGCCACTGCCACAGCCTTCGCACAAGTAATGCCGTACAGTGGAACCTTTCCCATGGAATCTCCCACACATTCCATGCCTCCTGCCAGCCCATTAACATAAGGAATATGCGACCACAATAATGCCTAGTGTGGTTCTTTCCAGGGATGGCAAGATTTGGAATAAAGACAGGATTGCGGTTGTACCCCGTGCGAAGATAGAGTTTTTGTAAGCACGTTTAGGAGATGTGGGAGCCCTGTAGAGAAGAGAGTGTAAGTCATGTGAGATGTGTGCACAGGAAGACAGAAAGAGAGCAGAAGGGTTTAAGGATTATATCCTAGGTTAGCAATGTTGATGGCGTTTACAGGTTTTGTTCAAACGTCCAGTTTGCTGTGCTGATATTTTCCATATCACCCTTTGTGGGTACCACTGTCAAATGCCCATTATGTGTTCATTGCTTAGCTATATTTAATCTTTCTTTTAATCTTACAACTTTATAATAGTGGTTTATTTATAGATTCAATTTTTCACTCTTTTGTCAATTTTCGTTTTAATATTAACATGGAAGATGTGTTTGGTAATCCGACCCCGGTTTGAACGCGGGAGATGAGAACTGGAACGTGAAGGGTGCGGGGGATTCGTGGGGTGGCCGTTGGAAGGTGATGCACTGATGGTCGCATGGCATTCCTCTTCTGGCAATAAACCAGCACTCAACTGTAGCCTGCGACGTGACATCTTCTTTTCAGCCGCGCTCTGCACTCCTGTCGGCAGTCTCAGCACAGGTGCAAAGGAGTAAGCTAGCATCGGATGTGCTCATGTCCAGGTTCCTCTGTATCACACATGGCCCTGGCGGCCCGGTCCTCGTGTAGTTAGTTGTCTAGACATATCTATCCCGTCACCCTCCTCAAAGTCCCTTTCATCATTTGCTGTTCTCGGTGTTTCTTATCTTTGTGTCAGGTCAGTCTCGTGCTTTCTGTTGTGAATGCCACGCCCCCCTGCCTCCCACCTTCCTAGTGGTTCTTTAGTCCTTGTCTTTTTAAAAATGTTCTACTTTCGTAGTTGCAGTACGTAATTGGTAAAAAAGATAAGTGCCAGGGTCATGACCAGGATTCCACTGCAGCTTGCGCCACCCATTGGCTCTGACAGTGCTGCCTGTGTCAGTATCAACACAACTCCTAACCATCACACACCTACTAGAGGGCCAATGAAGACTATAGAAGCCCCCAAAGCTATACCAATGGCTGTGCGGTAGGAATTAGTAATCTTCAAAGTATATTGAATCAATAAACAACTGTGATTGTGCTCATCCCTAAAATAGGGGCAAGTTTTGACAAGCTCCGGTGCAGATCACCTGTTCAAATTAAGCATTGGTGGTTATTAGTCAGCTGAGGAGAGGGGCGCTCACTGCTCTGGCTGAAGACTTACATAAAATAGTAAAAAAAGAAAGGTTTCCCTTTAGTGTCGTTTAGCATAAAGGCCAATCACGCCACACTTGTCCACTCACGTAAAGCACACTTCGCAGATCGAAAGTAATAGTAATAAAGCACTTACAAAGAAAAGGACAATTGTATTAAAATATATCACAATATTTATTTATCATTAAAAACAATAATCCCTAATACACAAATTCATTAAAATTATACACATAATTTTTTTTTGTAAAAAGACAACATTTTGGAGAAAACATAACTTTTCGTTTTTATTGCTACTTGCTTTTAAGTCTTACCTCAATGTTGTTTCAGGCCGTGCTTCTTGTATTCTCAAGAAGAGGCCTTCGCAAATCAAGGTGTTTGTAAGAAATGAGCATGGTCTGTCTGTATGGTTTGATGTTGCATTTAGTGGACCAATTTCCTTGGAGGATGAATAGTCTCATGATATGTAGGCATTTGAGGAAAAAAGGAGGTTTCAAATCTCTTTCTACAGAAGAGCTGACAAGCAGCCATATGACCCCGTCGCCAAACTATAATTGTGGCCTAAGTGGGACCTCTACACTGTAAGTGACAACAGGCTGTCAAAGCTAGACATTTGCACCACTTTCACGGACATTTAACCCTTCAAAAATAGTTCCCAACATAGATAACCTTGTTGTTGAAAAGCCCATCCCCATATCTTGGTCGGGTCATCGCATGATTTCCTTCTCATGGACCCCTCTGGTTAGTAGTCAGCCACTGGAAACAGTTACAAAATGGTGTCGGAATTGGTCTAAACTCCCCACTGAGTCCTGGGCAATAATTCTTGATAATACCAGACCCACGTTAGAGGACGACCCTGAAACCGCTAACAAGTTTAATAACTGGCTTGACTCCTCTTTAGATCTGCTGGTCCCCAAAAAATGGATGACCAATAAGAAAGGTTCGAACAGAATAGCATGGTACTCTCCCAAGCTCAGAGAGTTGAAGCAAAAATGTAAAACTCTTGGAGAGAAGCTGGAGGAAATACTTCTCTTCCATGAAGAATACCAAATATAGAGAGGGTACTAAAGCTTACAAGGCAGATACTTGCTATGGGATCCTGAAGATGATTAGAAAAATTCTCCCCCCTGCTGTCTTTCATTGCAAGGAAACTGTTGGTTCAAGCTCTGATTATTTCTCGACTTGACTACGCCAATGTGCTTTATTTAGGTTCTCCGTTCTCAACTATTAAAAAACTACAAACTGTACAAAACTGTGCAGCACGTCTCCTTATGCAGGCCCATAATCGGGTATCCGCAAGACCGCATAACTCCTCTCTCCATTGGCTTCCGGTTGCAGAAAGAATTCAGTTTAAGGCACTGTGCAATGTCCATAAGACTCTTTCGGCTAAGGCTCCACCGATCCTTCGATCTATCTTCTCTCCCTATCACCCCAAAAGATCTCTGCACGCGGGGAATAAACATCTGGCAGTTGTTCCCAGGATAAATAGACGCCTGTTCTCATATATTGCGGCGAAATGTTGGAACCAGCTACCTAACTATATCAGTCTTGAGGACAACTATCTGTCTTTTCGCAATCTCCTGAAAACGTTTCTGTTTCCCTGATGCCTGGCTGTAGTACTGTGATGACTCTACTTCTAGCGCTGGGAGGCCTTCTGGTAGCCATGCGCTTTAGAAATGTAAATTCATTCGTTCATTCATTGAGGGAACCGTACTAAAAAGAGGAGTAATGTGACCAAGGCCATCCATGTTCTGAGAGTGTTCTTCCAGGGCGTGGAAGACATTTCCGAACCTTGTCTATCTGGACAGGCATGGTTTGCGTGGTGAACTCTGGCATAAGTTACGTCAGTGGAAATGGCGTTGAGGGCCTGCGATAATGTTGGGAAGCCCCATAACATATGCTTCTGCAATACGCTGGGCCAACCATGTGGAGGTTCCCAATGGCAGACCCAGTGATTTCCCTGCCACCAGGGAAAGGTTTCAGCCACCATACTCTAAATGAGGCGAGAAAAGGAAGAGGAAGGCAGACGGGAACCCCACCTTTCCTTGAAAGATGTCCCTTTACTGTGCTGCAAATAAGGCCCTCGGCGTTCTAAAGGTTTGAGAACACAAATAATTCTATTCCCCGGATCCACTCTACAAAGTGCCAGAATGGATCACTGTCAGCATGCAGAAGGCACACAGACCACATGAAGGAAGTGGTTGCTTTCACCCGTGACCAGACCACTGTTTGTCCCTCACTGAGGTGCCTGCTACCTGTGCTGGGACCACTTTATTCCTTTGTTACTAACTCCTGTTCCTTTTGCTTCTGGTTGACTTCGGGCATGTTTGTTGGATCCTGCTAATTTTTTTTTTCTTCTAATATTTTATTAAATTAGAAAGGACATATAAATAATTAAATACAATAACAAGCAATACACTGACAAAAGAGCAATACATATCTCAGTGTCAATACTGTCATATATAGCTCCTACATAACAATATAAATAGTATGTTGCAGAAATAAGAACATAGAGGAACCATATTAAAAAGTCAGATGCATCAATTTTTATCAAGCGATGCATCTGACTTTTTAATATGGATCCTGCTATTTTTAGTTTGCTTTGCAGTTTCCAGAAGTGATGGTGTTTCCTTTCACTGTCCCCTGCACTTGTGCTACTCCTGATAGGCATCTTGTCACATCCCTTGTTTCTTCCAACGTGGGTTATAAAGTTACAAGGGTTTATCAATGCTAAGCTTTGTTTTATTATAGATAGATCTTTTTTTAAGAATATCAGTCCAGGAGATGGAGCTTCAGAGGCCTCCATCTTCTACCTATCTGCACGCCGATGCCGGACTGGAGACACTTGTATGAAGATGCTCCCCAGTAGCCGAACTTGCGGTTTCTACTACTCGAAACAATTTGGAACAGTGGCTCTATGAAATGAGTGCCACCATTTAAAGCAAGCAGTGGCAGTGAAACAGACAGCTCCCCATCTACATCTGCAGAGTGAGTGTAACTGACTAAAAGGACGCTGGATATGGAAGTGGCAGACAGGAGAGAGGGTCGACTACCTAGATCCTTTCGGAGCACAGCGGGAAGAAAGACCTGCATACCTGCCTTGTCTGCACTAGTATTCAATTGAAAAATTAAAGTAATGCGCCAACAGCCCAGTGAGATCACCATTTTGGAGTGCGACTCTGTGTGCAAAACAAGGGTCCCAGTAGCTACCATCTGTACATCAGGGTGACCCTGCACTGCTGAGCATGAGCAACTGAGCAGCATGGAGAAGCTACTCAAGGTAAGGCAGGCACAGCAGAGCATAAGCACAGGGGGGCAGAGACTCTGAACTCTCAAGTACAGCCGGTGGTGGGCAGAATATGTTTACTAGTCACGTATTGCAGGGTGGACCCTAGAGGCCTCCCCCTTCTTTTCTATTTCTGACCAATTGCCTTTTTGCAGCCCCAAAACCACAGGAGTGGTTAATGATCCCCCTGTGCGGTAGGATGACTAGCATTGTAAGGACTGGGGTTTGGGCACCCTGCTAGTATTACAGATTGAAAAGCATAAGACCCCCAGGGGGCCAGAAGAACAGAAGGTTCTTAACACTTGCCGAATTTTAGAGGGTACTATTGGACTGACTACCGCACACAAACAGTGGACAATTGGGCAAAGAACACCGAAGTGGCAAAACTAACCTTTTCATGTCAGATGACTACACAGCGATAGACATAGGGATGTTTGTCGCCCAATTTAAAATGAAGTAGATCTATACTAATATTATAAAGAGAGAACTTGCACCTTTGAGCCAGGTAAACTCGAAAACTACACCACCAATCTGAACACCCAAGACATCTTAGAAAACCTCAGGGCAAGCAGAAGGATATAGGCTACATAAAAATAAAAAAAAACGTTGTTTAAAATATTTAGAAATAAAAATAAAGTAGTCCCTTGCAAGTAGCGCCGGCCGCGACGTATGCGTGAGGGGAGTAGCGTCGTTCACGAGCAACAGGAAGAGCGAGGACATGAGCGCCGGGAGGAGCGTCTGCGTGAGGGGAGGAGCGGAGTTCACCAGCAACAGGAAGAGGGGAGAACATGAGCGCCGGGAGGAGCTGCGGAGCGGCGAGAAGCGGAGGAGCAGTGGCAGCGCGGGGAGGAGCAGCGGATGAGGTAGCTGACAAGCGGTCAAGCAGTGGAGAGGTAAACACTCCAGCGTAGGGAGGAGCGGCGGATGAGGTAAGTCGGGACCTGGGGGGGGTTACAAAGCCGGGGCGGGAGGCGGGAGGCGGGCGGGAGGCTCAAGGCGCAAGGCGCGAGGCGGGAGGCGGGAGGCAGTAGGCGCTATGCCCAATGTCGGGGTGGGGGGCGGCGGGCGGGAGGCTCAAGGCACAAGGCTCAAGGCGGGAGGCGGTATGGCCAATGTCGGGGCGGGAGGCGGGAGGGATGCGGACTGGGCAATGTCGGGTGGGGGGTGCACAGAGGCTTAAAATGCTGCCCCAGCCCCCTTCTGCCCCGGGCAAAGCCGGGGCGGGCTGCTAGTAATATATAAAACACTACCAACACTTCTGAATAGAGGGCCAGTGCACTTAATCACTCATGTCTTCATAGCGCTCTACAGGACAAATTACTTTTTCAGAAGTGCTGTCAAGCTCAAATCCCACTTCAAAACCCATCACATGAAAACTGAGAGATGTCACGTTGAAGTTGAGAATGGAAAAGATATTCACCATTGGAGTCACCATCACCAAATTAGACATTGCCACCTCAGAGGTCTCAACAGAAGTTCAAATCATCTGCTCAGAGGGGAACATTTTCAACACTAGAATTGTCTCTAAAGAAAAAGGAAAAGAAAAGAAGAATTGGAGACCACCCAAACAGAAGAACACTTCAGACTGGAACGCTTATACAATGTCTAAAACTCATTCAAAGTTACAGATCTTGTATTCCTCTCAAGACGTCAATCAATCAATCAATAAGGTGGCTTGTAGAGCGCAAGTGTTTACCCATAAGGGTCTCAAGGTGCTGTGGGGGAGGGAGGTGGGGCCAGGGCCAGTTGGGCGGAGTGGAGGTCCCTGGTGGCTGCACGCAATGCGAGACGGTGGTTAAGGTACGCAGGTCCAGCATCATGTAGGGCTAAGTAGGCATGTGTGAGGAGCTTGAAGATGATTCTTTTGCTGACTGGGAGCCAGTATAAGTCTCCCAGGTATTCGGTGATGTGGCTGCAGCTTGGGATATTGAGGAAAAATCTGGTGCAGGCGTTGTGCAGTTTCTTGAGGGCAGTGCTTAATTTGAGCCGGTGTTTTCCGGTGCTCTGCACAGGCACTTAATTGGTTTCCGGTGCTCGGCACCGGCACCTAATTGTTAACACCATACTGACCACTACATGGTGGCGCTCCTCATCTAATTTAGAGATGAGCATAACAACGGTTGTTTAGGAATCCAATATACATTAAAATTGTTAATACTTGCCTCCTCAGCCATTCCTTTAGCTTTGGAGACCTGGAATAATCTGAACTGTCACATTTACATGCAAGAGAGGTGGTTAGTAGTTGTTTTGGCAGCAATGACAAGGTGAGTGGTGCAAGCTGCAGTGGCCTCCCGGTCAGAGCCCCGGCACTTAATATTTTACAAAATAGGCATTGCTTGAGGGGTCTCTGGGTTATGCCGGCATAGAGTGCATTGTTGTAGTCGATTCTGCTGCTGATGAGTGTGTGAGTGACGGTCTTTCTGGACTCAGTAGGGAGCCACTTGAAGATATTTCAGAGCAGGCTTAGCGTGTGGAAACAGGATGATGAGACGGTGTTGATTTGGCTCCTCATGATGAGTGAGGAGTTGAGGATGATGCTGAGGTTTCATGCGTGGTCTGTGGGTGGGGTGAGGTTCCAGATGCTGCAGGTCACCGGGAGTCATCCCAGGTGGAGGGTGTGGAGCCCATGATGAGAACGTCAGTGTTCTCTGAGTTTATCTTGAGGCAGCTGTTCTTCATCCAGGTGGCGACAGCCTTCAACCTGTCGTGGAAGTTGTTCTTGGTGACTGTGGGTTCATTGGTGAGCTAAAGAATTAGCTGTCTGTCTTTGGTGTAGAAGACGATGTTGAGTCTGTGGTTCCTGAGGATGGCTGCAAGCAGGGCCATGTGAATGTTGAAGAGAGTGGGGCTCAAACGTGATAATATTCGCCTGTATGGGGTGCCAGAGCTACTAGAAAAAAAGACATGTTGGACTCTCTAGCAAAAATGATACTCCCACTATTAGGAATCACTTCCCATGAACCATTGGCATTTCAAAGGGACCACTGGATTAAATCATAGAACAAGAGAGATGGGGATACAAGTTGCTTGTTTACTATGACACAGGCAGTCCTCAATACAATCAAGAGAAAGACTCTGCCATTTGACCTGGAAAGATGATGCCTCCACAACCCTGCAGACTTTTTCTTTGAAACCAGCTTAAAATGGAAAATATTTCTAGCAAGAGACCTAGGGACATTAAAAATTACCTCTCATCCCCAGCAATGATGATAAATGCAATCCACTGAAGAAAAGGAGAACTCTTGTACTCTGGTGATCTGGAGGACTTCCTTGATTTCTTGGAAAATGCAGGGATGGACACGAGTAGAGAAATCGATATACCAGCATGAACAGGTCCACTTCTTCGTGATTACTGAGGAATCTACTGACCTCCAGACGTGGGGCACTTATTTACACTTCAGAAACAGCAGTCGGTGTTATGACATATCAAGCTCCCAGGCAAAATAATCTCTGCATTATCTCGATGAACAATAATACACTCCCGCACTTTATAAAGCAGAACACAATCCTCAATTAATTACATGCCTAACAAACCAACACTGCAAGCAACCCACCTATCTGCCACTGAATTAGCAAAACATAAGAGGGATTGGGTGGGCACGGTGTTGAGAAGTAGGCGTTCTCTGGATTTCCAGAGCATACCGTTGAAGATACAAAATAGCACAAAAATGTGGGTTATTGATACTCATACACAAAAGCTTCCCTGGCAAAATTCTTAAGTTCTGAACTAACCAGAAAGATAGCTAAGGTTTCGGTAATCTGAAATCTTTAGACAAAAGGGTGATATAAGCATCACTGCATGCTCCCAACCAGACTAAACAACCCTTTCTCAATTCTCTATTCCGGCTAATGATAGAATTTAGAAACACCCTCACACTTATGGGAAGTGACTGGAATTTGGCCGCTGACCCTATCGGGGACAGATGTGGCCACCTGGATATACTCAACAGGAATTATAAAACTATGCTGTCTGACCTCTTAGGAGATCATTGATTGCTTGGCGTTTGGAGATTGCTCCACCCTACTGACAGAGGTTATACTTTTTATCATGTCTGCAGGGTACCTGGATTGATTACTTTTGGTACAACAACCCTTGATACCATCCTTGATGCTGTAAATAAACTGTTGTGACATTCTTCAAGGTAGTATCACCCTCATTTGTATATCCTATTGAGGTTAGACATGGGTCATACAATATCACCTCTTTCCCAATGGTTAATTAAAGCTATTGCATACAGGTATCCTCAGGAAAAATAGACTTTTAAGTCACATATCAGTACTTATTTACAAGACAACAAACACTGAGTTATCTCTGCAAGTCTATTATTGGCTGCGGGAAAGGCGACCTGGAGAGAGCTATTGAAAGACGTGGTCATAGCATAGAGGCTCCAAAAGTTAGAAGTAGCTCCTGCAGAGAAAGTTGTAGCACACCTGACAGAAGAGTTTAATAGAGATATCTTACAAGCTACGAAGAACCCCACTAGAAACTGCAAACTGAAGCTTATCTCCCACCTCAAGCAGAAAATGCCCTAATCAAATTAAATCAAAGACATTATGAACATGGTGAAAAAGTGGGATAGATCCTTGCAGCCCAATTATATCAAAAGAGGCTCATAGCTTCATCAACGCAATGTGTGATGCACAGGGACAGTTTCTCATTTTCCCAACAGATATGGCTAAAGCATTTGCACCTCACTGTGAGGGATTATACCATTTCAACCAGGTATGTGGTTGATGCATTTTCTTATTTCTTTGAGGTCTTATCTTATACCATTCCAACCATGTGGGCATTACACACTTAGAGGAACAAAGTATGCAGTCCCTACGTATGCTTTTCAGGCAACAGGGAGTCCCATTTGGAAGGCGAAATCTTATTAGATGACATTGCAGAGCCCACATTAGACCTAGCAACAAGCAAATCACCTGGAAAGGATAGTTTCCCTGCATAGGTCTTTGAAATAGAGAAACTACTCATAAACCCTCTTCTGAGGTTATACCTATATATAACATGGTTAACTAGAATTGATAATGACATCAAGGATTATATGTGGGACCTCAGTAAGCCAAGACTGAGATGCCAAAAATTCTGGGCATATATCCACCCAGAGACCTTTGACTACTGCATATCTCTACCTACTATAGTTAAAACAGCATTGTGGGTAATTATTGAGAGGAACTTACTTAATTGCCCAAAAGCAAGACTATAACTGCTGATAACCTTACAGCAGCTACAAGCAAAATATACATTTTCATTACACCACAGGTGTCATTATGAACAACTACACCACTGCCTTCAAGGTGACACTCTCATTAGGATGATGGGCGGACTTTGCCCGCCCGTCATCCCATTGTAAATCGGGACCGCCCGCCATAAGGGCGGGGGTCCCGGGGGTGCTATTAGGATGTGCCCGCCACAGTGGCCGGCACATCCTGTATTTTCAGCATTGTGGCGGGCGGATCTCTCTGCACCGCCCGCCACAATGCTGAAATGCACTTACACTTTGTCATTTTCAAAGCGGCAGGCACCGCGGTGCTAGCCGCTTTGTGAATGACAATGAAGAGGGGTACCACAGGTACCCCCCATGTGCACCCCCCACCTGTACTTCACTCAGGGGGCCCGCAGGGGCCCCCCAGAGTGAAGACCGCATGCCTTTCCGTGGCGGCATCGCCGCCGCGGAAAGGCACTGAAAACCAGACATCATAATATGGCTGGCGGTGTCTGTTAGGCACCGCCACCATATTATTCCTTTTCCGCCCCGGCCGCCAGGCGACCGGGGTGGAAAAGCCGTCGCCGTGGTCCCCCCCCCCGCCATCCTAATATGGTGGGGGGGAAATCTGGTGATGATATCGGGCGGATTGCCTCCGCCTGATATCATAATGGACCCCTTTGTCTCTACAATTAGACAAAACCCCATACCCTGGGGACTGTTAAAGGGATGGCTCAGGACTATAAAGTACAATGATAACAGACTGTACTCCTGACCTGTTCGGTACATGACAAGATTGCACTGGCAAACAGAACACAAAAAAGATCACACACCTGAAGACTGGGCAGATCTTTTGGAACATCATGATAAGGTAATAAGAGAGGCTAAACTCAATTTTTTTTATTTTTAAATAAATATCTAATATATGTTCGCTATAGAAAGAAATGTGGATCTACTCTGATTAAATATGCATCGATGCATAGTCAATATCAATGTACCCACCAAATGGTTAGTGTCAAAAGTAATGTATACTGTGTATGTCTGTACTGTTTATGAAAACCTAATAAAAACAGATTCAAGCAAAAAAAATGTATTACTGTGATTTGAGGAGATATAACTCTGCCTCCTTTTCACACAAGTGGGTAGAGGATCTCTGCCAGATATTTATAAGTTGTTGGAGATTTAAATAATACGCTGTTCATATACATGACAGTTTCTGTTTCGACAGACTCTGGAATTACTTTATGGAGATATGTGTTGAACTAATTCCGAATAGAGACATATGCAAAGAGGGTTATTGGCCAAGTACATTTCTGCTTTTGAAGAAGGAAAGCTACATAGTACTAGCCAGCCTGTGACATTGGCATGCACCAGTAAGAAAAGGTCGAGTGTAGGGATGTGGCATTGCCCACTCTCCAAAGAAGGACCTTGAAATGACTGATAACCTAAAAGCACAGCTGTATTTTCCAACATAACAACTGTGAGAAGGGCATTTGTCAGTAGGGGGCATATTATCAAGGGCCATATCGCCCTATTAGCAAGCTGTCGCTAACTGCAGTCAGCGACAGCTTTTAGGCGATAGCTACAGGTTTGGGGCCCGCTTTGCATGTTAGCGATATTTATCACTAATGACATGCAAAGTGGGCGTACCCAAACTGTTAGCGACTGAAAACAGTCGCTAACACAGCTATCGCCTATTAGCAAGGCAGGCGAAGCGATTAAACAAATTGCGCTAAGCGCGATTATTGCTAAAACCTAACGCCTGCTCAGACCACTTCTTAACCTGTGTATCCAATGGGAGGTGGATATTCAGGTTAAGTCCCCATTAGTGATCATGCCTGAATATCGCTGGATTCCCCAGCGATATTCAAGCATTTCGGCGCTATCGCCGGATATTTTATCGCATTTGAGATAAACATTGCTAATAGCACGTTATCTCTGCGATAAAATCCGGCGATGCACGGCGATAGAAAAAATTTCACTAAACTTATTTAGCGATAAATATCGCTAGTTGTTGATAATATGCCCCTAAGTCTCTTAGTGCAATGACACCAATCTTCTCTTTCTATCTTCCAAGGCACTGGAGAAAATAGCGACTTTGCAAGACAGGCATTCTGTGTACTCAGCGAGTTCCGATTCAAGGGATCTGCATTATTGTGAAAAGAAAAAGCCCTTCAAGCAGAATGATTGTTTCAGCAATTGATGAACTCATGGGCAAGCTCCCGCTCTCTACGGGGATCATATTTGTAATTTGGGGGGGCTCGCCACATGGGTATTTTTTATAAGCTCCTTTCCAAGGCAACCTGAGTAAAACCGATTTCATCTGGCATGGAATGTAATCCAAACCTAAGCCAGGCACATCGAAAATAACTCGTCATATTGTCAATCAGCATGCTGGCAGTGGTACCAGGGTGAAACAGATCGTGTCCACATTGATTTCTGTCTAGTGGGGCAGGCCATGCCATCCCTCCAGGGGTAGAGTGAAGGAGGGTCCTGGTATGAGGGGCCATGTAGGTGTTTCATTGAGGGTTAGGAGATCTTATCTCCAGAGATTCAGGAAAAAGTTTTAAGGCCTCGTTTTTTCAAACAGACAATGAAACACTAGAGGACGCACGAGAATGCCTACAGAATTGTGCTTAAAACACACTTGCGATTTTCTTTGGAAAATTGTTCTGTTCAATGCACCTTTTGCACTATTTAATTCAAAGTGTTCAAGCCTTGTGAAACACTGAGGGCGTCTTCACTCGCCTCTTCTGCTTGGATAGGGATCGCTCCAGTCCACTCTCTTTACTCACTCATTTGATGTTCCTTGGCCCACGTATGTATGTACTCTCTGTTTCAAGGTTGATTCGCGGCAAGGGTGTCTGCATCGCTGTATGGAGCATTCACCCATGGGTCACATCTTGCAGACACATGCATCTACTACCCGAGAATTTTCTCAAAAATGCTAGTATGCTTGGTTCAGCTCTCAAGAATTTGTGTATGTATATCTGAAACAAAGCCCTAGTCCCAGGGTCCATACAAGCCATTAGGGAAAGTAGGTCATCCCAGGAGTGCACCAGCCAGCAGGAGCGCCACTGCAGCATGCAAAGTTGTTTTTCAGTTGCTACCTCTGAAGTGTTTTCTGTCATGAGAAAGAAACCGGGCAAAAAGTGCTTTAAAAATAGCCCAGTGAGTCTGAGGAACGTATTGAAGTGAGCTTTCTCAAACCCACTTTCTGTTTCTGGTGTCAACCATCATATGTATGCAAACATATTTACTAATCACCTTCTGCTTTGTGCAGAATCCAAAAGAATTGCAGTGCTCACCCTCAATCAATCAAATCAGATCTACAGAGCACATGGCTACTCGACAGTGATTTTCCAGCGCTAACGGAATAAGGACAAGAAATCCAACTAAGACTCAAAAAGCCAAGTCTTAAGTAGTTTCCTGAAAAAGCATATGAGTTGCATAAACGCAATTCAGTTGGGACGTTATTCCATAGCTTAAGGCCTAAGTAAGCAAAAGAACGGCCACCTTGTCTAACCCTTTTAAATCTAGGGATAGAGGCTAAATTAGAATTTCCTGATCATAATGCTCGCTTAGGGACATATGGATGTATGAAAGAGCGTATATATGCAGGACCCACCTGGTGCAGTGCTTTGAAAATGTTGCACAGTCTTGAACGTAATGCGTTGTGCAATTGAGAGACAATGTACTTTATTTATGTATTAAGGGCTCGATTACAAGTTTGGTGGTCTTGGAGCAGGCGGCTATGCCACCGCCCCGCTCCAGGACCACGAAACAGGGCCGGTGTCTGCCCGCCAGATTTTGAGTGTTTCGTAGGCTGAGCGGGCAGGCATGGTGGTTCCTGCAGCAGTGCCTTTCAAAGGCACCTGTGTCTGCCTTAGAAAGGGACTGCCGCAGGTCCGTCACAGCGCGTTTCAGCACAGTATGGATTGTGAAGTGCATGCTGGGTTGGAAGTAGGGGTGCATGCACACATGGGGCCACAGCATGTGCCCCCCAGCATGCACCCCATGCCTGGGGCACAAGGGGCCCCTTTGTTTCATGACAGCCAGAAGTTTCATGGAGGAAGAACCTTCAACAGCGGCCCTCATCCTCCTGGACCTCTCTGCAGCATTTGACACCGTCTGCCACCGCACCCTAGTACAGCGCCTCAGCAACATCGGAATCCAAGGGAAGGCACTGGAGTGGATCATCTCGTTCCTCGCCGGAAGAACCCAGAGAGTCCGCCTCCCCCGTTCAGATCCGAGGCCACCGAAGTCATCTGCAGCGTACCACAAGGATCCTCACTCAGCCCCACCCTCTTCAACGTCTACATGAGCCCCCTCGCAGCCATTGCACGCCAACACAACCTTAACATCATCTCCTACGCCGATGACACCCAACTGATCCTCTCCCTCACCAATGACCCCGCCACCGCCAGAGCCAGCCTACACGAAGGGATGAAAGACGTCGCCGAGTGGATGAAGAACAGCCGCCTGAAACTGAACTCAGACAAGACGAAAGTCCTCATCCTAGGATCATCGCCCTCCGCCTGGGACGACTCCTGGTGGCCCCCTGCCCCGGGCACCACCCCCAAGCCAACGGATCGGCGCACAAAACCTGGGCTTCATCCTGGACTCCTCCCTCTCGATGACCAGACAAGTCAACGCCGTATCGTCATCGTGCTTCAACACCCTGCGCATGCTCCGTAAGATCTTCGGATGGATCCCGCCGAAACCAGGAAGAGTCACCCAGGCACTCATCACCAGCCGACTGGACTACGGGAACACCCTCTATGCGGGAACCACTGCCAAACTTCAGAAAAGACTCCAGCACATACAGAACACCTCCGAACGACTCATCCTGGACATCCCTCGCCGCAGCCACATCTCTACCCACCTGAGAGACCTGCACTGGCTCCCCATCAACAAGAGGATCATGTTCAGACTCCTCACCCACGCACACAAGGCTCTCCACGACATGGGACCGAAGTACCTCAACAGCCGCCTCACCTTCTACACACCCACCCGCCAGCTACGATCGGCCAGCCTCGCCCTCACCGCCGTACCACACATTCGCAGAGCCACCGCTGGAGGAAAATCCTTCTCCTACCTGGCGGCCAAGACATGGAACTCCCTCCCCATCCACCTACGGCTGACCCAGTACCACCTCTCCTTCAGGAAACAACTCAAGACCTGGCTTTTCGAGCAGTAATGACCCCCTCCCCCCAGCGCCTTGAGACCCTACTGGGTGAGTAGCGCGCTATACAAATTGACTGATTGATTGATTGATTGATATAAGACCGCTTGTGGTCCTAAAACTCGCACCACCAGCATATTGTGAGCCCCTGAACTCCACAGGACCGCAAGGGAATACGGTTCTCTGGCAGTTGTGGCAGTGCAATGGCAGTCCAACTGCTAAGTCTGATCACTGGTGCTGCATTGGCTCGACCGCCATCTCCGTGCCCCTGTGAGTGTGGTGGGCCTCGGACTGCCAGACTTGTAATCAGGCCCTTAGTGTATTTGTAAAGTGCAGCACTTATCCCCTAGGGGAAGTCACAGCGCAGAGTAGTTGCCAACCCATCCACTGAGAGATCTTCACTGAACAAAATACATCAAACAATCCATTAACCCAAAAAGAGCCAAGTTTTTAATTCTTTTCTAAACCTAGTATGGTTATCAATGAGGCAAATATCCAAGGGTAGGGAATTCCACTGAGCTGCAGCCAGGTGAGAGAAGGAACGGCCTCCTATTCTGACTTACCTTATATGTTTGGTTTTAGCTAGGGCCACATTGTGAGGTCTTAAATCGCAGGTGGGTTTATAAAATTTCACTTTGGCTAATAGGATCTCGGAACCCACATTGTGCAATTAGAAATTTGATCTCTTATGCATAGGCAACCAATGTGAAGAAGCTAAACAAGCCGATGCAGAGCCAAATCTGTCCATATTACAAATTAGCTGGGCCATAGCATTTTGGATTACCTGCACTCTTGTAAAAAGGTACTCAGCCTTGCCTACAAATAATGCATTGCCATAATCCAGTCTACTTGTTATGAGGGCCAGGACAATATTTTTCGCCAAGCTATTGAGATCCATTTGAATAGCCTTCTCAAAAGCTTTAGAATGCTTAAACCGAGAGTTGGTCATCATTAAGACCCATCAAGTTTTATGCCAATTTCTTGAGCGTCTACATCTCTCCCAGTGACTCCAAAGTGGCATCCCAAATCCAATGTGCACCGAACAGCAGGATCTCTGTTTTCTCTGCATTGAGTTTTAGACAATGCTTTGTCATCCATCCCGCTACTTCAGTGAGGCATACCTCTAGATTGGTTTGGGCCTCACTGCAACCCTCTCCTAGTGATATAATCAGCTGGGTATTATCTGTATAGGAAGTGACCTCAAAGCCCCATTGTCATGTTGTAGCCATTCGCTGGGCGGCACATCAAGCACAGGACACAGGTTAGTAGGGTTTATCCTTTATTAGCATATTGTACAGCTACTCGTCAGTGCGTCCGTCCTCGTCCCTGTCCTGGTCATTGTGTGTCCTCTTCCTGTCCCGTCACCGGAACTGGTGTCCGGTGACGACCTGGTCACTCTCCCATAGGACCCACAGGGTCCTAACGCCCTACTGTCGGTCGCCCCCCTTATCAGGACATGACATCTCCCCCCTTGTTGCAAACAAATGTTCATGACACATTTATCATAATCACTGTCGCCCACCATTGACAGTCCACATTCACAGTTACATTAATGAAGGGAAAAGAACGAAAAGAGAGAGAGTGAGAGAGAGAGAGAGAGAGAGAGAGAGAGAGAGAGCACTTGTCATTATACATTTCTTCAATGAGTCTCTGTTGTTTACTGCATGCCCTTCGTGAATCTAGTGTCTCCATCGCTTCCTTGTCCTCTATCTTCTGCCTTCCATGTGGCTGCAGTTGTCGCTGCCATTTCTTCTTTCTCCGCCTTCTTTGTCCTTGAAATGTTATCTCTTTCTTGTTATTCGTTGTTTGTCGTAGACAGCCGTTATCATTAGTCCTGGCCCTGCGGTGCCTCTTTCCTTTATTTCCCTGGTGGCGCTTGTCCACTTTGCTCATTGCATGTCTTTGTCCTTTCTTTTTGCTGTTCTTTCTCCTGCTGTATGTCTTTTCGTGTTGCTCCTTTTTACCCCTTTTTTCTAGGCTCTCCTTGTCCTTTTAGCCTTTTTTTTTTTTCTTCTTCTCCTGTTATTCTCCTTATCCTTTTAGCCTTTTCTAGGCTCTCCTTGCCCTTTTCTCTTGTGTCCCTTTTTTTTTTTTTTCTTCTTCTCCTGTTATTCTCCTTGTCCTTTTAGCCTTTTCTAGGCTCTCCTTGTCCTTTTAGCCTTTTCTAGGCTCTCCTTGTCCTTTTCTCTGGTGTCCCTTTTGTGTCCTTTTTTTTCTTCTTCTTCTCCTGTTATTCTCCTTGTCCTTTTAGCCTTTTCTAGGCTCTCCTTGTCCTTTTAGCCTTTTCTAGGCTCTCCTTGCCCTTTTCTCTTGTGTCTCTTTTGTGTCCCTTTTTTTTTTTCTTCTTCTCCTGTTATTCTCCTTGTCCTTTTAGCCTTTTCTAGGCTCTCCTTGTCCTTTTAGCCTTTTCTAGGCTCTCCTTGTCCTTTTCTCTTGTGTCTCTTTTGTATCCTTTTTTCTTCTTCTTCTTCTGTTATTCTCCTTGTCCTTTTAGCCTTTGCTAGGCTCTCCTTGTCCTTTTAGCCTTTTCTAGGCTCTCCTTGTCCTTTTCTCTTGTGTCCCTTTTGTGTCCTTTTTTTTTCTTCTTCTCCTGTTATTCTCCTTTTCTTGTGTCTCTTTTGTTGTCTTTGTGTCTCCTTTTTCTCTCTTTTCTGTTTCTTTTGTCCCTTCTTTCCTCGTTATTTTACTCCTCTTTCTTCTTTCTTCTTTTCTTTATTGCCTTGTAACTTCTCTTTTGCTCTTTCCTTGTCCTTTTGCAATCTTTGTCCTTTTATTTCTCTTTGTTGTTCTGCTTTCTTTCCTTTTGTTTTCTTTTCTCTTCTCTTATTGCACTGTCTTCTTTCTTTTTCTTATTGCTCTTTTTCCACTTGTGCGCTCTTTTGCCCGCTATTTATCCTTTATTCTTCAATCAAGACATTTATTTCCTTTGTCTCCCTTTTCAGGCCTTTTTCCGTGCTTATCTTTCTTTTCTTCTTTATCTTCTTTTTCTTTCTATCTTTTCTTCTTGCTCGCGTTCTCCTTAATTCACCTTGTCTTATGTTCTTCTTCTTCTTTGCCCTTTGCCTGGCTTTGAAATGGCTGCTCTGTTCTGTCCTTTGATCATTTCTTGAGTCTCTATTTCTTTCTGTATGCTATGTTGTGCTCCTTTTTCATTAATTGTCTTTGTACTTATTTCTTCTCTTTTATCTTCTTTTGCCCCTTGTTTTTCTTCTTTGTTGTTTTGTTGTGGGGATCTTTAGTCCCTTTCTCCCTCTGTTTACCTTTTTTTTTCGTGTTCTTTAATTGTCTCTTCTTTAATGCTCTTTCACTTATTTTCCTCTTCGCCTGGCCTTGAAATGGCAGCCCGCTGTTTCTTATGGCTTCTATCTCCAATGTCCCATTTAAAATGGCCTCCGTTCTCTCGCGAGATTTCGTGATCGAAATCTCGCTTTTCCTGACCTCATGATGGCCTCCTCATTTGTTTCCCACTTTCATTGGCTCAGCCGCCTGACTTAGTGATGGCCGCCGAGACTCCTAAGCTCTCGCGGGACCTCGCGCCTTCTTTTCAAAGGCCCGCGCTTGTTCTCAGCGCTTACCGCACTCTGCTGCATCTTTCCACCGTCGTTGTCTGGTGGGCTCCCGCGTCGCTCTTCCCGTCTTCCATCTCCTTGCGGCGCATCCAGGGTGCGCACCTCTTTTTTTCACGATGGTGCTGAACACACGTCGATCCGTTTCTTTCCCTCGTCGCCAGTGTCATGTTGTAGCCATTCGCTGGGCGGCACATCAAGCACAGGACACAGGTTAGTAGGGTTTATCCTTTATTAGCATATTGTACAGCTACTCGTCAGTGCGTCCGTCCTCGTCTCTGTCCTGGTCATTGTGTGTCCTCTTCCTGTCCCGTCACCGGAACTGGTGTCCGGTGACGACCTGGTCACTCTCCCATAGGACCCACAGGGTCCTAACGCCCTACTGTCGGTCGCCCCCCTTATCAGGACATGACACCCATTTCCTGACAACTTTTGCCTGCAGAGCTACATAAACATTAAAAAGAGTGTAGCTCAATGATTAGCCTTGGGGGTCTCCACAAGTAGATGTAAAGGAGCGAGATATACAAGCACCCAGGTGCACTATCTGTGCTCTGTTCAATAAGAAAGAGTTCAGCCAGCTAAGGGCATAAGAATGCATGCAAATCTTGTGAAGCCGGCCAATCAGCAAGCTGTGAGAGACAGAGTCAAAAGCTACAGACAGGCCAGGTAGGATCAGGACCACAACCCAGCCCTGATCAAATACTGACCTGATATCATCTAATAGAGCTAGCAGCGTGGACTCGTGCTGTTATTAGCTTGGAAACCCATCTGACAGTGATCCAACAGCTTGTTGATCTCTAACTAATGTGTTAGTTGTTTGTTCAGCAATGTTTCTGAATTTTAAACATGTAGGGAAGAAGAGATATAGATACTTAGGGAGGATTGACACACCAATGCCAGTTTTTGTTGCCAGGGGTAGTAATACAGCTTCTTTCCAAATCTCTGGATAAGTTGCTTCTGCCAGAGATTGATTAAAAATCTGAGTAAAAGGGGGGTGTAAAATTGTAGCTAGTTGGGAATAGATAAAATGGGGGCAGGGGTCAAACGGGAGCCAGATTTACCTTCCAACATCAGCTGTACTACCTGTGTTTCTGATAATTGTTCAAAGGCTCCCAGGTGAGCATTAGCATCTGGGTGGAGGGTGTAAAAAAATGTGTGCCACGTCGGAAAGAGGGGGTTGGTTCTCGAAGGACGAGTACATTTTTACAATTTTATCAATAAACAAATTCCCGATTTCCTCACAGTAAGCCTCTGCGTGGGGAATTGATTGAAAGAGGCAAGTGTGCTGGGCAAGTCCCTTCACAATTTTAAATTATTCCTTCGAAGAGCTACTGTTCTCTTCGATTCAGTGAACAAAATAGTCCTTCTTAGCTCTTTTCAAGGTTTTGCAATATTTGTTTTGCTCTTCCTTAAATTTATATAGTCTATTTTATTTTTAGAGGACCACCACCTTTGTTTGAGGCTTTTATACTTTCTTTTCATTACTCTCAATTCCACTGAATACAATTTTTCTGAGCGGGAGTGCCTAGATGATGTATTCACTTTCAGCCGAACACAGGCATCCAAAGAGTTTATAATAGCCATAAAGTAATATCTTTAGTCGGAAAAGTGAAATGGTTGGCAAATGTTTGCTCTATTAAAGTCCTCCAAGCCTTAACGGAATATCTACCAAATGTATTTTGTCACCTGTGAACATAGTCGAGAAAGCAATCAAGAAATGATCTGTCCATGTGAGAGTTACAGCCACAATTTTAATGGTCTCAATAACAGAGAACAGGAGGTATAATGTAGGCCCGCTGTATGCGTTGGATCTGACATCCATTGTTTAAAAGGCAGAATACCCATATCGTTCTGCAATTGCCTACATACTACATCCCTGTGGATTTTAAAATGCATATTAAGGTCACCAATAATAAAGTAGTGATCATATGTTATGCTTGGCTCCGTTAAGTGAGTAAGAAGCTTGTTAGTCCAAACTGAGGCATAATTTAAATTGCATACTGTAGATTGTGCAGATGTTTAGAAACTGAATCATTGCAAGTGGGGGTGAGTTACTGAAAAGTTTCAGTGCTCCGTCTTCATATTATTGTGTTTGCTTTGTTCACTCTAAGTTGTCATGGTATGCCCAGACTTAGGTCCCTTGCTCACTTTGCCACTGGATTCAAGTTAGCCCGGCTAACGAGGGGTGTTACCCCTATTCCGGTCCCAGTGTGCTTGTGTCCGGTTTAGGGAGGACATGGCCTCTCAGTTCAGGCTGGACTGTTCCCACGAGGAACAGGGTCAAGACTGATTGGCATATAGCTGGGTCTGAACTCGGGTGGCGAAGTGAGCAGAAGAATGCTGATGGATGAAACCCAGATCTAATAGTGACTGGGGGTTAATTTCTGAAAAGGTTCAGCGCTCCGTTCATCATATTATTGTGTTCGCTTTGTTTACTTTAAGTTGGCAGTGTATGCCTAGACATGGGTCCCTTGCTCACTTTGCCACTGGATTCAAGCTTGCCTAGATGATTAGTGGAGGTACCCCGAAACAAGTCCCAGGATGCTTGTTTCTGGTTGAGGGAGGACCGGGCCTGGTAGTTCAGCTCGACTGGTTACATGAGGAACAGCGTCAAGACTGATTTGCATATGGCTGGGTCTGAACTAGGGTGGCAAAGTGAGCAGAAGAATGATGTTGGGTTTAATCCAGATCTAATAGTGCCTGGGGGTGAGTGTCTGAAAAGTTTTGGCGCTCCATCCATCATCTTATTGTGTTTGCTTTGAAAGTATCAAGACCTGCACTATGGTTTTTTGTACATTAAGAGGTAGGTACAAACAAGATCTTTCTCAGGAATCTCAGTAGTCCAAAACAACATGCAGTTACCTTTATGATCTGTTTCTCCTTAGTAAATTTGCAATCTAGGCTTTCAATTGACTGACTGAGAGATGGACAGATACCAAGCATTTCTGGCCAGCAGGGTGGACCCCACATCTAGAATGAGCACCTCAGTTTTACTGCCATTTAGTTTCACATAGTTATGGCCCATCCACTCCGCTACTTCTTGGAGACAGGAAGCCAAATTAGATGCGGTCATGCCATCCGTTGCAGTAAATGTAAAAACAATCTGAGTGTTGTCTGCATACAAATATATGGATAAACCAATTTTCCCCACTATGTTGGTGAGGGGTTAGACATAGATATTAAAAAGTGTGGGACTTAACCCCGATCCTTGTGGTACTCCATGAGCCAAACTGTACATTGCTGATTTAAAAGGTTTAGCAATAACTTGGAATGTGCGGCCTGATAGAAAAGATTCCAGCCAAGATAAAGCAAAATTTTGCATCCCTACTATCACCAGTCTCCCAAGAACCAGTGGGTGTGAAACAGTATGGAAGGTGGCACTGAGATCTTGTAAAATCACAGCCGCTATGCCTCCTCTGTCCAATTCCTGTCTCACAATTTCAGTAACACCTAACAGTACAGATTTAGTGCTGTGGTCTGTACAATACCTATATTGAGATGGATGTAATATCGCATGTGTATCTAGCAAAGTGGAGAGCTGGTCGTTAATATGCTTCTTAGGAATCTTTGTATAAAATGGTAGGAGGAATGTATGGCGATAACTGGCCCAATCAGAGCGATCCAAGTTGGCTTTTTTTTTTTTTAAACAGTGGACGCACCATTGCATGCTTCCATAACTTAGGTACTTCTCCATTAGCCACATAATTATTTAGCAGATCAGTTTGGATTGGAGAAAGCATGTCACTCACTGAACCAAACTTATCTGGTGGAAGAAGATCAGAAGGCGAACCAGATTGATGAGTTTGGAAACAGCATCAAAAGTTTCATAATTAAGGGGCTGTAAATGGGGCAATGTCTCGGTAGGAGTATCCAAAATTGATGTTATATATTCTGCTGTGGGTATATTATGAAAGATACAAAGGATAGTAGATATCTTAATGCAAAAATATTCAGCCACTTCATTTAAATAATTTTGTGACAGAGAAAAGCAAGGTGAGTCCTGTGGGGCAGCTAAGATAGATTTGACTATGTAGAAAACCTTTTTAGAGGGGTAGATAGCTGTCTCAATGTTGTTGGCGTGTAAGGCTGCTCGAGCAGATCTACAAGCTGTATGATAAGTCCTGTTAGCCTCTTTAAATTTTAACTTATCATCTAGTGTATAATATTTCCACCAAATATGCTCCATGCGTTTTATAGCCATATTTGGTTTTTATGAACAAATGTCCACTAATCATAATGCAGCAGCCCTCATGCTGATGGGAAGGCAAGCACTGAGTATGGGACTCAATGCATACATCGTGCAGTTGTGGATTTTTCTGCTGCGTTTGATCAAAGAGACTGGGCTAGATTGTGGCACAAATTCTTATCCTATGGTGCAACTCAAAAATGCCTTATTTTGTTGAGGGAATTCTACTGCGATGCAAGGTTGGGTATGATCAAATTGATTAAGAAGAAAGTAAACCATATTGGTGGATTGTGGAAAGAATGTGTCCTTACCCCTTTATTGTATAATATCTATTTGCTAGATCTAGATCTACAGTTCGGGATGCAAATTTCTTTCCACTTTAAACTTGTATATTAGTCATTTACTGCTTATTTTTACTATGTGATCTCACATCTGTGCTATTACAATGGGCCTTAAACATATTGTCTGTGTGTTCTCGAAATTACCAAACAAAGTTACTGCATTTAAATATGTATAACTATTTGGGAATCATGTTTGATTATACACTAGCATGGGCGATGGTTAGCGACGCCAACATGTTTGGGAGTGCAATGGTGAGATGGACGGCATTCTGTAAGTATCCCTATTTATTAAGGTTTTCAAGAGTAAAATCATGGGATCCAACTGATTCCCTTGACTGTCATCCCTGGAGGGCACTGGATCCCTCACTTCGGTTAGCAGCTGGAGTTAGGAAGGACCTGAAGATAGGTTTGATTTGTTGCTGTGATATTTTGATCTCCAAACATCTTCAGCTCTCACACTGCAAGCACTTATACATGAGGACATTTTTGTTCAATTCGGCTGGGCTGAGGTCTCAGACAGAGCCTTTTGTAACCTTCGACTGGAAAAATATTTTTGGACGAAGTCTCAAGCGTGCAAATATGCAAGCCTAAACCAAAATTGATCATAGCAAAACTCTCTGGTAAGATTTTATGAATGTATTTTTTTTAAAAAATACACAGGCTACATTATGAGTCCTAAATTGAGTCTGGTACGGCATAATTCCGCATATTTGTGCAAATAATTGGAACAAGAAAGCAAACAATTTCTATTTTAAAGATTTGAAATGGGGACGTGCGGTACACAGGTTGAGATAATTGATCATATGTGACTAGACTTATTGCATTACTATAGAAATTGAAACTGATAAATCCAGAAGAACTATCCATGTATATTTTGACTATTTTAATTTACGATTGCTTTGCTAGAATCTTTTGTTGATAATAGCAAGGAGTGTAGGTCACACAACGGAGGTGGTCCTCGGGAGGACTGGGCATGATGTCACTTCAGCTAAAGCTGTAAGAAATCTTAAGTTGCCTGTGCACAGGATTATCCATTTTGAGTGAGGCCTTCTGTTTCCAGACTGGAATGGGCCCTGGCACTTACAGCGCAGCACTTGCTTTGTGTTCAAAGAAGGCTCTGGCCCATGGTACTCCATCTAGAACACCTTGCGGGCACAGGCCTCTACCACCTCCCCCAGCACCTGGTTGGCACTTGGCTCTGGCACCGGTTGTGGGGCACATATCTGCCACACAGCTGTGTCCCATCACTCGAACGTCTGATTTGACTCACACTGTGCCAAATTGGCTTGGCAGCAGCTCTGTTTCATGGCTCTGGCACCCACCTTGAAATACGTATCTGGCAAATGGCTGTTGTACATGAATATGGCACACAGTTTTAGCAGTAGTTTGGCCCATACCTAACACCAGCTCCATCACATGGCTCTAGCTCACGGCTGTGCAACACAGCTCTTACCCCTGCTCTGTCTCTCACACTGGCACCTAGCTTGGCGCCAATTCTGGCTCATGGCCATCATACTAGCCCATGCACCGGCCCTGGGGTATGGCTGTAGTACATGGCTATAATGCACCGACGATGGCGCCGCGGCCGTCTCTGGCGCCAACTCTGTGCCAGGGATCTGTGGGGGGTGACGCTGGCACCAGCTGACACCAGCTCAAACTCCAAAAGTATTACATATCAACACAAGAATGCCAGGCGACCTCTGCCTGCCCTCTTGTCAGTCAGTGTGCGTGGCAGTGTGACTTTTTTTTCTCAAATCGTTTTTATTGAATTTTCAAGAAAAGAATAAATAATTAAATAATAAATACAATGCTAAAATGATAATGGACACAAGAAAACTAACAAATAATAAAACATGAGAAATACAAAGGAAGTAGAAAACAACAAGTTGCTCAAGTGAATTACCGTGGAAGTCGCAGTGAAGCTGGAAGGAAATACAGGTGGTCTATCGAATACAATTTACACGTGTCATAAGAGAAAAAACAATACGATACAGGTGTACCAGAGAGGACATAGCATTCTATGAGCAATGCAATATAGGAGATTGAGATCATTTTCACGGTGGGTTGTATGTGAAGGAAAAGGCCAATACAACAAAATAGAATTCCCTCATGGCCTAAATATTTTTTTTTATCTTATGACATAGTTCATATACTTTTCAAAAAGCCCTTCAAAGCATAGCAAAAAAAACCACTTTCTTTATTTGTATTTTCGGTGATTTATTGATTTTTTGTATTATATCAAAAGACTTTTTTCTACTTTTTTATATATTTTTCTTTTTAAATTCATTAAACTCCTTTGGTTATTTTATATAAACCTTAAAATACACAACATCAAATATATGTTTTTCAAGTTATATATACACATCAAAGAAACCACCCTTCATGCCACACACCTCTACACACTCACATACTACTCATACATACACTTGCACACACTTCACTTCTCATCCAGAACAATCTCTTTTTTCTGTGACTGAGGTAACACAGATTGTAATGTCAATTTTCACGCCAGGTCGACGCACGTTTCGGTGGGCTTGTACCACCTTCCTCAGGACCAACAGAGAAAAGTTACGGATGAACTAAGTTTACAAACATGAACAAATGAAGAGGATAGTTAACTGAAAAACATCTCCAAACGAGTACAAAATATTGAAAGGACAAAGATCACCCTATTACGAATAATCTGAAGAAATTAATAAAAAGCCAAGTCTGCCGATTAAAATAAGAAATCTCTACTAAAGATTGTGTTTGTGAATGTCCTAAATAAGAGAAAAGGAAGCATCGCACAACAGGTTTCTAATATCTATCTTGCTAATAGGACTGAAAAGTGAACAAAGTGGTTGTGCAGCAATTGATAACCCGTTGATGCATCACTATTATCTTTGGAGGATACCCTGTGTCCACACAAAAAGGAAGCAAACTTTTCTCTGTTGGTCCTGCTTACTAAGACCTTCCCTGAATTCCAGGCCATCCCTATTGGGGGCATAAACATTAGTGATGTAGAATTCCATACCATCTTTTACCACTTTTGTTGTGATCCACCTCCCTTGTGTATCGGATGCACTTGTCACCAGGTCTATGTAGGCTTTTTTGGCTATTAAAGTCAAGACACAGTTTTTTTTTACCTAATGCATCTGAACCAACAACATTGCTGTAAAACCTATTTCTAAGCGAGTTAAATTGTTTTGGCAGTGTGACTTTTAATACGTATGCGGTGCTGCACTGATGGGTGCGAGAAGCTGAGCATGGAGCGTGCGTGACACCATGTGATCGCGCGCGCAAATACCAGCTAGGGCTTTGTGACAGGAGGTGCGCATTGATGCACTAAGGACAGCGATAGAGCATCTGCTCGTCTCTCCCGCTGTGTGTTTGTTTACCTGCGCATCTGTCTTTCAGCTTGTCGGTCTTTAAGGATCTGTATTTGTTGGTGTGGCCCTGTGATGTGCTGACCATCAGCAAGCATATGCTACTTTATGTTAGAACGCGGGGTGTGAGGAGGGAAACCCATGCCGGATGGAATAACGTTGATTTTTATTGCATATGCTTCTAATTTAATCCACATGGTGCTAATCATACTAAATTATTTTAATTTCTAACAAAAAATTGTTGAAATATCTCTTGCCCTGGGTAATAACTCCTTAAAATGGCACCGTCAATACCACATAATCTGATAGAGGGGAATTACTGACCTTACAAACACAGTATTTTTCGCACGCCTATACAACAACTTCTCTCTCAATATACCAACCTTGTGGTTATTAGATGACTCCATGCTCTCAAGGCTACTAACTTCGTGCCCTGAGCTTTTCTATAACATATTACACCATGGGGATTGTATTATTTGTTTCCCCTACAGCTAAACCAAGTGGACTAATATGTGAAATCAATAACCTGAAAAAGTGTACCCTGAACTGAAGATAATATCTGTGATGGCATGTAGTTTCTGGTAACCTTAACCATACATGTTCTATTCCAATGTTTCACACATCCCTCGAGTTTCCTTAGGATTCGGTGGGCAACATATTAGATAGAAAGAAGTATTTATGGTTTGTGCTGCTCCCCTAGATGGATACTATCACCAGGGGCTGTGCCTTTGTATGTAGCAGTTGCGTCCGCTAGCAAAGAAAATCGGTGTGGCAGCGCAGAGAAAAAACATTAAAGAGAAAACTTACCTGCAGTCTCACGTCTGCGGCCTCACCGCCTGTTCAGCTCTGACAAAGCTCACTCAGGCTCCCAGACTCGCCTGCGCCTATCCAGACACTACTCACTTGCTAGTATTACTCAGCATGAGAGAAGCATTGAGATTGGGAGGAGTGGGCTGGTTCCACGCTCCAGCAGGGACTAGGAGCCTGTGCTCCAAAGCCCTGCTGATATTTCCAAGCAACAGCCTGCAGATATCCAAGTTTGCATTGTGGTTTGGCCAACCTAAGACAGCAAGCCAAACCGACATGTGCACTGGCAGTGCCTTGAGCCCACCACTCTTCTTGCTGCTGATTGCCCTGCCCTCAAGACTCGGCTGCATCTCCGGAGTAAAATAAAATGATAATAAATTAGTTTTATTAACCGCTTCATAATCAATTTTATTTTACATGTGTCTGCTCGTTCCAGCAGTAGGGTGCGCCCCTCCGCCATAACAGAGGAGCTGCCCCTGGTACATAAGTGCAGTTATAATGCCTAAACTGAAGCCTCCAGACGTGTTACTCCAGTAGGCTTCTGAGGACTGTCGCAACATGGTCCCCTGGTGAACTTTGTGAAGTTATGTAAAGATAGGCATCCCTCTTTCTTTCTATTAATTAGGTACGCACTGCACCAGAAGTAAATGAGCACAGAAAGTAATGTGCTGTGATGCCTACTAGAGCGCTTCAATGAGAGTCTGTAGGTTGTGCAGAAATTCAGAGCCACTGCTTTCTCACACACCGTGGCCAGAGAGGCATCCAGCAGTGTTCCGGGCACCAGACAGGGTTGCACTAGCATCTCTCTCTCATGGCGCAGGAGCATGCTCACACTACACATGGTGAAGTGGGAAGACAGCAGTAGCACCAGACGAAGCCACCACTCCCAGCACTTCACTCCTTGGCTGCAGGCCTTGCCATTTGACATCACCACAGCATCTTTCATGATCATATGGGCTGCCTCTGAGTGGTGAAACCCTTCTCACCACAGAACAGCTTTGGGTCTGTTACATGACACCCAATTGAGCTTGAAAAAATGCTCCCTTATTTTAGAAGGAAACGTTAATTGACAAGTTTTCTTCCCCTCAAGTTGCCTACCATCTATTCTCCTTCTTCAGAAGCTTATGAAGACCTTATATTATCAATGCACTTTGGTTTTAACTGTCTTGCATTAAAGAAAACAAACTACAATAAGCAGCCAGCAAGTGAAACAAGCAGCAATGAGGGAGGGGGTAGGGGCAAAGAACAGGCGCCTTCTGTAAACAGTGTCTGATATTTCATCTCCTTCTTTGAATGCTCAGCAAATGTGACTAGATAAGACAAGATTTACAGGCCTATATACAAAAAAGGAGCAGAGCTCGTAGCGAATGAAAACAGGACCAATTGTGTGAATTGCTTTTTAACAAAGAAAAAAGTTGTTCTTAAAAGAGCTGCTAAAATGTGACCAGTGAATTGATATAGTAATTGGTCCCTGCTCTCGGGAGGGCTAAACATTGGAAGAGGCATGACAAATAGGTAGAAAGTATAGGAGAGCGGAACAAGCAAATGGGAAGCCTATGGGTGGGCTGAAGCCCACAAAAGTATATACAACATGTCTCCAAGTGACAGCACAGGCGCTGTTTAGCTGAGACCTAATAAAACTACGGCCTACTTTAAAAGAATGACTAAATTGTATTCTAAAATACAAAAGGACTATATTGCATTTTATAAATATAATGACTAGAAAGAATAGATTTATTCCTGATCCCACTAGATGTTTCTATCCTGAACTTCATTGTGTCTCTAGCCTCTAATTATTTACAATACATCAGGAAAAAGTAACATTAAGTGAACAAAGGCAAGGATTGTTTTTATAAATTCCTTCCCCAAACTTAAAAATTGAGATTGATTTTCTCTAAATAAAACCAGGAGGTAGAACACTAAAAGGATATAAGAAAACTGGAAGCAAACTCATAATTCATGTGTCCATATGGAGCAACTTTATTAGCTGTTACATTTTACAAATGTTTCAAAGGAGCTCTGAAGTGACCAAAAGGAGACCACCAGCACTCTATGAAACCCTTCACAAATATAAAAATACAGGTAGAAATTCCACACTGGCACAGAAAGAGTATTTCAGCATTAGGCAACAAGCAATCACACACCTGGTACTTCCACCTCACCTCCCACACTGGGCACTACTTGACCCTCAGGAAAGACAGTGATAAACGTAGGTGCCATTACAACAATACGCTAACTTTTAACACTCACATAAACCAAGTTGTTAAAACTGCTCACCATGTATGATGCATACATATATATATGTATATATATATATATATATATAAACTAAAAAAAACAAAGGTTAAAGTAGCATTATAGTTAGGTGAAATGTTCAGTAACAACGTAACGTTGTAATGTTTTAAACTCTAAGATTCACAGTAATTCACCATTAATAGTTAGAGTTATCTCAAGTAACCATAACTCATGCCCTAAGATAACTATAATTTGCGCCCCCACCATGCACAGTTTTCTCCTCAATAATGTTACTTCAAATGTTGCAGTGATATTATCAATGATGTGATAAAAGATGTCATGAGTGATGTAATATGTGATATCATTTGTAGTGCATCATAAGGCATGAGTTGTAGTTACCTTAGGGCACGAGCTTTAGTTACTTGATGTAACTATAACTATAACTGGTGAATTTCTGTGTTTTTTAGAGTTTAAAATGTTACGTTGCTACTGAACATTTCACAAACTATAAAATTTCTTTAACCTTTGTTTTTCAGTGAATACTAGGGATTTTTTTAACATAAAGTAATATTTAATTACAATAAGTAAATCCAACCCCTCCCTTCCCCTGATGCACAACTGAGTTGGGGGCATGGCCTGAGCCAAGCCCTGCATGCTGCCAACCTCATGCTGCGCACGGCCTCCAGCCATGTGCAGTGGGGAGTTGCCAACCCCTGTAAAAGCAGTCAACCCCACCTTGCGCAGGGCCTTCAATTGTGCATGGTAGGTGGTTGGCCATAGCCGACCTCCCTCATATGCAGCCAACCCCACGCTGCGCACAGCTTTAGACGTTGCGCAGAGGGGAAGGTTAGTCACAAGACGTGGCCTGCAACTAGGCCTTGTGGCCAAACCCCCCCCAAGGGCAGCCAACCACTGCAGACGTGCACTATGAGTAGTTAACTACAGACACTGGCCCTGGGGACCCCCTGCCCCCAGGCCCTGCATAACATTTTGAGGGAGGAGGGCACTCGACCCTCCCCAGGCTGATTTTAATCCCAGGGACCCCATCCTCGGGGCACACTGACATTTTCAGTAGGAGGGAGGCATTTGTCCCCCTCCTCTCACCAGGCTGATTTCAGGCCCAAGGAACCCCAGGGCCTATTGTAATTATAACGGGGGCACATCACAGGAGCTAGCATTTTCATTAGGGGAGGGGGGCACATAGCCCCGCTCCTCAGGCCACTTTTGGTCCCAGGGACACAATTTCCTGGGGCCTGGCATGAATATTTGGGGAGGGGCAAGCAGTCCCCCTCCCAGGCTGAATTTGGACCCGGGGACCCCATCCCCCGAGAGCCGGCACAGTAACGTTGGAGGCCACAGGGGGAAGCCCCAAGGCCTCCACGGTCCTAGCCTGCTCACTGCATCCAGCGGGAGCTGACATTTCTCCCACCCGGTGGGAGCAGCTAATAATGCTGCTCCCTTGAGGCGGGAGCGATATTTAGATCTGTTTCAGTGCCCGATTCACTGAGGGCAGAGAAACAGATCTCATATCCGCTCCCAGTGGGTGGGAGCATTTTTGAAGCTCCCACCAGCGAGGAGCAGACTTGATATTTGTTCCCACTTGGCGGGATGTATGAAAATTATCTGTCAAGCGAGAGCAAATACAGGTTTCTCTGCCAGTGCCAGTGCGGGCAGGGCCAGCACTATGTCCCGAGGGTATGCACTCCAAGACATAGCCTGTGAGCTGTCCCTGGGGGATGGGGCCTCCAGGGTCATTAATGGCTCTAGGAGTGGGGCCATGCAGCCCCCCTCCCTTTTCACATGTTGCTGGGCCCCAAAAGTTGGGGTTCCCAGGGCTGAAATTGGCCCGGAAAGGGGGCTGCGTGCCCCTCTCCCCCTTTACAAATATGGCTGGGCCCCAGGCCCTGGAATCCCAGGGGCCGAAATCACCCCGAGGAGTGGGGGCCACGTGCCCCCCCTTTATGATGAAGCCAGGCCGTGGAGAATTGGGTCCTAGGGCCTAAATCGGCTCAGGGACGAGGGCCGTGTGGCCAATCCAATTTATACATGCAGTCAGGCCCCGGGGGATGGGATCCCTGTAGCCAAAATTTGTCCGGAGAGGAGGGCTGCGTGTCCCCTTCCCCATTACAAATATGGCAGGGCCCCAAGGGATGGGGTACTCGGAGATAAATCTGCCTGGGGAGGGCATCCACATGCCCCACTTCCCCAGAAAATAGCACCAGGCCCAGGGGATATGGAGATGTTGCCTCCCCCAAAAAATAAACAATAAACATTTGTTCCACCCGGGTGGGGAGCTGAAAAAAAAACAAGTGCGGGAAACCATACCTTTTTTTTTTTTTTTTGCTGCAGATTCACTGATCCTCTGTGAATTTGTGGCTTTTTTTTCTAAACTTTTTTTCCCCATATGGGGTCACTCTGGGACCCCACCACCAGGCCTAGGGGGTCAGGGTATCCTACCACTAGCCCTTGTGTCTTTTTTTCAATTTTTCAGAGTCCCAAGTCCTAAGATGGCTGCCACCACTTCCTGGTTGAGGTTGTGGCAGCAAATCAGATCTCAGTTTGAGATCTGTCAGGATCCACGGAGCCTCCACATCCCTAAATAAACAAAGTATTTGAGCCTTAATTGCTCTAAAACTATTGAAAAGATTTACACTAAAACACAAAAAGCACTCTTTATGGACCTAAATTTAGCTTTCTACCAAATTTGTTGTAAATTCTTTCAGCAGATTAGGCTGTTGCTGTGTGTAAAGTTCCTATGGAAAAATGAATGAGGAAAAAGAGTATTGGGATGCCCCTTGTGTCTCTGCCCCCACTTGAAAGATCCCCCCAAAACATTCAATGCGCAAACTAGGCAAAGAGGAATACTTTTTTCAAAAGTTTCGAGGAAGTTCATCAAACGGTGTCAAAATTATTAGCAACACAACAAATTAATTTCCTCTGGGAACACAATCCTAACTAAAACTACCCAGAGGCGACCACCACTGGGAAATAAACATTTTGTATAACTGTGGAGGTTTGAGACTCCTGTCAATCACATTTGGATTTTTGACAAATTTGATTGGCTTATGAAGGGTTGAATAGATTTCTTTTTCATTTTGAAAATCAAAAAATCGTGAATCAATTCTGATTCAAAATGTTATGAGTGTGTATAGATATATAGATAGACAGATAGATAGATAAATCCAAAAAAGAAATTACTCAAACAGACTGACTTCACTAAAGAACAAAAATATATTTCCAACACAACATTTCGACTTCCACCTTCCTCAGGTAGTATAAGATTGTTTGCTCGGTGGCTACACAACTGTCCATTTGGAATCAATGCCGATCTCTTGAGATATGCAGTAATCGGGTGGTATTATCAGTGATGTTCAGTCTATCTGGATGCAATCATTTTAAATGGTACATCTGCAAAAACCACATGCGAAAACATGAAAAAACCACATGCGGTTTGTTCATGTATTCAGACACTGTTTTGTGTTGTAGATCTGGACGGATTTATCAAGAAGAACTTGTCAACTGTATATAATACTACGATTCTCTGTTATTTACGCATCCCCTGAAGAAGGGTTCATGATGAACCCGAAATATATTGGGAACTGTTAATTAATTTGGCCATTTTTAAAATTATTTTAACATTTGCTTTTTGGACACATCATATTACATTTAGAAGTTGCACACTCGAAGAGACTTTGAAATTACGTGTTTAATGATTTGAATTGCACTGTAAAAGTCTGTCTTAACTTGTGCTTGAACTTTCTGTTGAAGTTTGGAATACCTTTTTTTAACTGTACTGTCGTTTCTTTTGGAAATACTTTTTGAGAACATTGAATAATTTGTTAAGGTTTTTCTAGCCCAACAGCTGTGCGACATGTAGTCTTTGGCTTTCCAGAGACTCACTTTTGCACCAATGTATTTTAGCCAAAACAGTGGTTTGATGCGAGAAGTAGCACGTATATAGTCCTCTAGTTTGCCCATAAAGATATTTGCAGAGAATGGAGCTGTCCGATTGCCTATAGAAGTTCCTTGTATTTGCATATAGTGTTTGGTGTAAACCAGTTCAGCAGATTTTGCTGTAAGTGATAGCAACATTTCCTATGGGAGCTAGCTAAAATAGAAAAACCTATCTTTCATCACCCCCTCCTTTAACATTTTTCCACTGCATGGCTCTGCATGAATATTGGCATGGCAGACTACTGACAAAGTCAAGCGATTACCAAATTTGAGGCAGCTCTATCCATGGGGGTAAAAGTTATAAGTAATGTAAAGCTATTCTTGAACCATAAGTATTGAATGTCAGCTGCCACTAACTGTAGGCGATTGTGAATCTGTATTTAGGGCTGAGCTTGCCTCCATTGAAAGGGAAATGTTTGCTTTGTTTGTAACTTTAGTGTTGTTTGGTGAATTTACACAAAACCTTCCAATCAACTAGCAAAAGTGCTCACTTTCAGCATGTCCATTTTCATGCAGATCTCTCATGGGTGATAAAAATAAAAGTGGGTCAATAAAGGTGTGTTCTTACATATTAACTCCCACAGGAACCTTTAGTCTCTGTACAGCAAGAACTGCTGAATGAAATTGCATAAAACTTGAGTAAACTAGAATTTTGATTTGCCTGGTATGGTGTAAATCTGTTTTGGTAGTTTTTGAGAGATTACAAAATGGTTTTGGTGGGCTCAAAAGAGTTAAATTACAGAGCTTTCTTATTGTTAACTCATGAATTCTCTGGCAGTTCATAAATCGACAGACAGTTTTTGAATCCTTTTAATAACTTAAAGGGGCATAATTGGATGTGGGAACTTTTGTTCAAGGCTTCCATTGCAGATTTGCAGATCTGCAATAAAATTGTCAAATATGCGCAGTCTGATTGGCTGCCCCTTACAGAAAGCTTCTGTTGTGGCTGCCATTACCCAACATAGCACAAATAGCATCACATTGGAATTAAAAAAAAGAAAATAGGGCATTAGGAGGCACATAGCACCGCATTGTGTAAAATAAAATAGGGCATAAGGGGGCATATCCTGACCTCCTGGTCCAAGTAGTGGGTTAGGGAACCTAAAGGAGACCTTCCATGGTGTTAAAATTAGCTTATATAAAGTAACTTTTGTCTTGAAATTCACTCATCCTGGGCTAGATTTGCTTATTCAGGAACCTCTGAAGTACCAGCAAATTCTCCTGGTGGTGTCAGCATCCTTTAGCTCAGGTTCTGCAAATCCTAAAAAAGAAATTAAATGAAAAAGAAATCAAATTGACTACTCTCAGGTGCGTACAAGCAAATACTGTGTTCACAGGTGGTTGGCAGCCCATAGGGGTTGATCGGCTGGGATATTGGCCACCTATAGACGGTTGGCTCTTCAACTTTTGCTTAATAAAGATGACTCATTTCCTAACGGAACTCCTTCAATTAATAAACACCACTACGTTTTATATACTTCAACAAATAGAGCTACAATGTTTGAATGTCCAAGATTAGTAACATTTTAACATTGCCTGAAATGATGTGACTAAAATTGTAATTGTAAACAGAATTTATACAGCACACTGTAACCCATCAGGCATCCTGGCGCTAAAAGAGGGAAAAGCAGTAATAAACCACTGGGACCTGAACAGCTAGATGTTAGATTATTGGAAAGAGCCAAGTTTGAGAATCAATTTTACATTTTTAACTTGATGAAACCATTGTTTTGTTGTTGTCTCTGTGAGCTAAAATACTATATTAAAGAATGTGAAACTTAACCACATTAGAATGTACCTCTTTATACGTGAACTTTGTCGACTGGGTGCTAAGTATGATTCCTTTTTTTGTTGCACATGCTGCAAGCCCACAGGTGAAATGTCTGAATTTATTGGAGCCGTGTTGAGTGGTTAATTCTGTGGAGCCCTGAAAGTTCTTGAGAGGTAGATCTAGATGGGCAGTTATTAAGCCATGCCATAGAAGGAGCAACAAATAGGAATAATTCTTCCACCAAGACAGTCAGTAGCTCATTAGCCACCAAGATGGTAGGAGGCAAGACCCATGGATAGCCACCATGTTGAAATTCGTAAAACACCTAAGTACCATTATGGGTAACATTGACTGATGGATACAATCTATGGTATACTGTTTAGAAGATATTTTCTCCAAGAATACTGACCTAGAGGATCAGTCCAGCATCTTGAAATGAAGATGCTAACATTGGAAAATCAAGCTCAGCAAAACAAAAAAGATCTGCTCTAGCAGAAAGAATTTTAGAGTTGGACCAGCAAGTACTATGGTGCACAAGAGGCATTGAACACTAAGTGAATTCAGCCATTTCCATCATTGTATTAGGGAGAGGACTTTGAAGCTCTACCATTACCTTTGTTTTTTAAATCCTAGGTCCTGATGAACACTCCGCTGGTATTCTTGGCGGTCCATAAGGTTCTTTATATCCCTACACGATATTCTGTCAAAAAGGTCCCTGGGACAGAACAATTCTAAGTGAATTGTTGTCCCCACAGCAAAGGGACATGGTCTATGGCAGCGTGGCCAAAGTAAGAGAGTTGGGTTTCATAGGCTTTAAAATCCAGATTTTCACAATGTGAGTTGCATAACACTGAGGAGAAGACGGGACCTTCCAGGCAGAGGAGATGGCTTGACCTTCCGAGGATTATGAAAAAAACATTAAAATACACACCTATCTGCGTCATGGTAGTATCCCGCTACACTTTGAACTGCGAAGAAGAAGAATGTCCATGTTTTTACTTCACTTCAACTGCCCGAGATTTTGCAGACATGAAATGCAGAAAAAGTTCTGAAACAGGTCATAAGGATAATTATCGATGATTGTGAGGCTCCATAATTCCTTTTTTGAAAACAACCGTGGTCCCATGCATAAGCAATATTCACGCAACAATCAATATAGACACAATGGATACTATATTCGTTATGACATGTCCAGCCGGACAGTGGTCGCAATCTTTTACTAATTAGAACAGTGTGAAACCAAAATTCCTTCAACAATTCTTCCCAGTGGGGCACAAGCCTGTACCCTAACACATACAGATTGGCATGGTGAAGAAAATTACAAGCAAAAAGAACAGGGCTTTTAGGCAAAAGCTACAGATTCCTGTAAATAATATTATAACAGAAATTCATAAAACACCATTACAAGCATATAACACATTGTATACGTTTTGGTATATGGTGCTTAGAGAGGTCGACGGCGTTTCGATCCCGCTATCTAATCATGGGGATCATCATCAGGACCTGTCAGGACTGCGAAGAACTGTTGAAGGAATTTTGGTTTCACACTGTTCTAATTAGTAAAAGATTGCGACCACTGTCCGGCTGGACATGTCATAACGAATATAGTATCCATTGTGTCTATATTGATTGTTGCGTGAATATTGCTTATGCATGGGACCACTGTTGTTTTCAAAATATGTTCCCCGAGGTCCTGTGCTGACTCGTTTGGGTGCCCTTGTTGACTTTTACACACGCTCCATAATTCCTGACACTGTGAGGTTTAATCCCAAGCACTGTTGGGATGATAAGGGAGAACGTTGGGGCATATTAGCAAGAACGTTAAAATTATCGTTAAAATTATTGCCGTTTTAGCAGCAGGAAACTGCCGCTAAAACGGCGATAATGGGCTTGCTAATATGCGTTATAGAATTCCAATAGAAGCCCAGGTTAGATGTCCTGCACATCTAGCCTGGGCTTCTATTGGAATTCTATAAAGCATATTAGCGAACCCATTATCGCCGTTTTAGAGGCAGTTTCCTGCCGCTAAAACGGCGATAATTTTAACATGGTTCTTGCTAATATGCCTTGTTGTTGTTTAAGTAATCGCTTTCTGGCTATCAGTGTCTATGTTTTCTGCTTCCCCTTGCCCCTCCTCCTTCCCCCGTCAACCCACAACTGTTTCTGAATGGCAACTGGTGTGCTTATAGTTCTGAAATATTGTTCACACTGAAGTGACATTTGTAAAAGGAGGTTTTCGGAGTTTAATTGTTATGTGTTAGTTGTGATACCCTGCATGTATTTGCTCAGTAGAAAGAAGATTTAAACAATGAAATGCCACCCAAGAAAACAGTAATGATCACTTAAGGTTCCTTGGGTAACTCAAGACAGGCCACATGACAAAGGAGTACATCTTATCATTTCGAATTAGAATAACTTGAAGGCACGGTGTATTTAGCAGGCAGAAGCAGCCCTTGATTTGCATTCCTCGTTACATTGCATGGAGCTGTGTTCTTGGTGCTGAATAGCTGCCACTGTCTAATAACACCCCTTCCCCACTCATTAATCCCATGAGTGCTCCTAGGCACAGATTCTCAAAATGGTCAGTACTGCCAAACTGGCCACAATTGGTACGATTTTAATCCATCCTTCTCTGGAAGCAGACTCCAGGTCAGCAAATTGGTCACCCCATGTAGGCCTTGCAGCCCACAAGTCAGGGGCTTGGTATTTAAAAGTAAGTAAGGTAACATGTCCTTACAGTAAGTAGCACCTGAAAGTTATTTTCACAGTAGGAAGACTGCTTGGCCCACAGAGAAACACTAGAACGCAGTATTAAAGACTAATACTGTATCTCTGGAATAGGACCAGCTAAGAGCATAATGAAACCACCATGTTTAATAGTTATTGAAAACCTAATTTAATGGTGGTCAGTTTTTATAAATATTGAGAAAAAATAACTTTTAGAATGTTATCTTTTCCCTGCCTGACATTCCTGGGGGCTAATTTGCAATAGCTCTCCAGCTGGGGCCAAGCCAGTGATTAGCCTTGAATAGGTGTAAACGAGTATGAACTGCCTCGCAGGTGCAAACAATAGGCTGACCTGAATAGACTGTGATGACTCCTCTGAACTCCACAGAATATGCAGGGTGGGGCTTTGGGCATCATTTTTGACACTATATTGTCAAATCTGGCTTTACAGGTCCTTTGAGCCACATGTAATACTTGGGGCACACTTGAAAGGTGATAGCAGGACACCAAGACAATTCTTGTGTATTCACTGTCTGGTTGTAAGAGGATCCTGGTTTGTCCTGCCAGACTTCTGTCACTTGGTTTGTTGTGGGTACACTGTCTGCCTCAAACTGGCTTCTTGTGTTAGACGTTGAAGGACACTAGGATTACCGTAGATCATTCTCGCCAAACACACATTTAGGCCTCAAACCCAAAGTTTCATGTGGCCGAAGACTTTTGACAGCTTGAAAATGCCCTGACACACAGTCACGGCCAGCATAGCTAGCGGGTGGTGGGGCGGGGGGCGGACGAGGGGCAGGTGTCAAGCGGGGGAGGATCGAGAATAATGAAAAAAACGTACCTCACGGCCGGGTCCCGCGTATTCTCTGCTCTCCTGCCTCCGACAGGAACAGGAAGCAGGCAGCCAGGCTCCTTCCCCTAAGCCAATCACAAATCTGCAATGCAGCTTTGTGATTGATCTGTGTGCCATAACACAGTGCTCAGCCAGGGGTTGGAGGGGTGGGCATGTTCTCCATGCAGGCTGTAATGCAGCCTGCATGGGGAACAAGAAAGTGCACATGACTGTTTTGGGCAGCCCGAGAGGGCCTACCAAACAGTCATTGCGCACTTTAGGAGTGGGCAAACCACTCCTCCCCTGCTCGGAGAGCAGAGCAGCCCCACACACCACCTGCCGCAAAACAGCAGGACACGAATAATAAAATTACAATAACTCTGTTTGTCATTTTATGTTTCTCACGGATTAAAAGCAGTGGGGCGACAAGACATAGCATTTTGTGCCTGTTTGCAGCACATCAAACAGAAACTACTGCAAAACTGGGTGGGGTTACCTCTGGGAACTTTTGCCACATTGGTTAGGGTGGGCCCAGGAGTTATACCCACTCCCTAGCTAGTGTAAGACATAAAGCTGGCTGGAAACGACCTTTGCCACAACTCCAGAACAACGAGTTCTGGAGTCACTCAAGCCGCACAACTACTTGCCCGAACAACGACTCAGCCTTAACCGCGCATATGTATGGTTAAGGTTGAGTCGGTCTAGTGTTCGGGCAGGCCGGAGTTTGACTTTCCTTGCACATGAACAGGTAAGAGGGGTTTGTGGCTAGTTTGTAGGGGGTTTGGGGTTAGTTTACAGGGGGTGGGGGGGTTGGGGTTAGTTTTTAGGGGGTGGGAGTTTGGGGTTAGTTTTCAGAGGTGGGAAGGGTTGGGGTTAGTTTACATGGGGTTGTGTTCGTTTTTAGGGGGAGTGGTTGATCGTGTTTGTTTTTAGGGGGTGGGGGATTGGAGTTAGTTTTTAGGGGGTGGGGGGTTGGTGGGGATCGGGTAGTAGTTGGTCTGCATTTTGTTTACCATGCATGCCTTTACCACGAAAAATCGTGGTAAAGAAATGTGTGGTAAAAAAAATCATGGTTTAGACAAGGTCGTGGTAGCGACCTCGTTGTTAAGGTAGTCGTTGTTGTGGAACTCTTTGTTCCAGGTGTTGGCACCTCCTGGGATCCACTTCTGAACCCTTTCTGGACCTGTGAAATAAATATTAGGAGAGGACTGAACCTGCTGTCTGTGGCCTAAAAAGAGCCCTGAATGACTGGACCTGCTACCTCTTGTAAGCAGGACAAAGAAGTGGACTCCAAGGGTCAGTTGGCTGACCTCCTGTGTGGCTGCAGGGAGGCAGCAAGCTGCAAAAGGCCTATTCCTGGTGGTACCCAGCTGATCAGTAGCAACTGGATCTGGACCTTGCTGTTGTCCTCTGCCTGACTCCCTGTGGGTCACTAAGTGCCCCTACTGAGGTCCTAGGGAGCTTTAGGAGTGTACTTCTGCAGTGGATTCTGATTTACCTCTTCGATGCTCATGGCGGCTCCTGGCCATCATGAGTCACGGTGGGCGTGTGCTGATGACGGCCGGGAGCCGTCATGACCACACCCGCGATTGGAATGTTCAGCACTGCGGCGGAATTTGTGCCGCAGTGATGAGGTTAAAAGACTATGGGCCTGATTATGAGCCTGCCAGTGCGGTACTGGGGCGGCACAACACTGCCCCATTCCTGCACCGCCAAACTCGACTGCCACCCGCCCTCCAGATTAGGACTTTCCTCCTGGTCTGGCAAGCGGTCCTTTAGCGTTCCTACTGTGGTGCTTTTGAAAACAGCACAACAATGGGAATGCCAAAGCCCGTTCCTGCACGGCATGGACTGTTAAGTCCATGCTATGCAGGAAAAGGGGTGCATGCACACAGGGGGTTACACCATGTGCCCCCTGCATGCATCCAAGAGCCCAGAGGCAACAGCGAGCCCTCTAAGACCCCTTTGTTTCCTCACTGCCAGAATGTCATGGTGCGAACACCGCAGCGGCCCTGCCAAGCATATTGCGGCCTCACACCGCTGCGCCACCACCAGAGACCGAGGATCCCTAGCGGTTGCAGCGGTGCCATGGATGTCCGACCACTGTAGTTGTATTACGGTTGTCTAGCCACTGGTGTGGTGGTCCCCGACCGCCACCGCACCCCCATCATGGGTTTTGAACTCATAATTAGGCCCTAAATCAGAAGGTAAAATCATTAACCAAGATGAACCAGGTTAGTGTATTTGAACTGTACTCCATCGCAATCTGCCTAAATTTGTATCTAGGTCCCGGTCAACTACAAACATACATCATCATTGTTGCTCTGTGCCTTTTGGTGCTATTTTTCTGTAAACCATCAAAAACTAAAATCTCTGGTTTCACTGATTGTATTTTGTCATTTTGTTTATTACATTTTACTTTATTCTTAGAAATAGAGTTTTTGCTGTTTTGTATTTTGACTTTATTACTGTTTTAGTACTGCATACATGTTTTCACATTGCCCTAAGTTAAGCCTGTCTGGCCTGTGCCGTAGCTTTCATGAGGTTGAGCTCCGGTGAAGTTAGTGACTTTAAGGGTTCACCCTCACAAGAGTTGTAATTATTCTTTGAGGTGGTTAGTCACTCAGCTCAAATAATAATCCAATTTCTTACATCAAATTTAAGCAAACAGCAGTGGCTAAAGTTGTCATATGGGCCTACAATGGCTGGAGATCGCAGGACAATGAGAAGTGGCAAGACACCCCCAGGATAGCTAGCAGTGGCAGAAGACTGCAAGGTGCAGAGTAGTGGTAGGGCACCCCAAGGTATCAACCACTGCCAGTAGACTTCCAGGGTGGCCTACGGTAACAGGAAGCCCCAGTGTCAAGCATTGGTAGTAGATTTCCATGGTAATCAGTGGTGGAAGCAGGACTCAGGTCAGCTAATTGTGGCTGATGATCAAAGGCAAACAGCAGTGGAAGACGTCTGGAGGTGGCCTTCAATAATAAGAGGTCCACGGACAACCTGAAGTAGAATGAGACCCACAGGCCACCTAGCTGCGACAGGAGTTAGCAGGGTGTAACGAAGTGGAAGAAGACCCAAGGATGGTAGGAGACCTGCAGGCATTAAGCACTGGTAGTAGGCTTCCAGGGTAGCCAGCGTAATACTACAGAAGCAGGAGACCCTGGGGCCAAGCATTGTCAGGAGACTCCAATGGTGATCCCCAAGGGAGTAGAGCTAAGAGGGTCAAGAATTGATAGTGAACTCCCAGGAGGGATAGCAGTATCAGGAGACCCCATTGTGTCAAGGAGTGGCAAAAGACCCCAGCGTGTCAAGGAGGGGCACGAGACCCCAGCGTGTCAAAGAGTGGCATGAGACCCCAGCGTGTCAAAGAGTGGCATGAGACCCCAGCGTGTCAAAGAGTGGCACGAGACTCCAGCGTGTCAAGGAGTGGCACGAGACTCCATTGTGTCAAGGAGTGGCACGAGACCCCATTGTGTCAAGGAGTGGCATGAGACCCCATTGTGTCAAGGAGTGGCACGAGACCCCAGCGTGTCAAGGAGGGGCACGAGACCCCAGCGTGTCAAAGAGTGGCACGAGACCCCAGTGTGTCAAAGAGTGGCACGAGACCCCAGCGTGTCAAGGAGGGGCACGAGACCCCAGCGTGTCAAAGAGTGGCACGAGACCCCAGTGTGTCAAAGAGTGGCACGAGACCCCAGCGTGTCAAAGAGTGGCACGAGACCCCAGCGTGTCAAGGAGTGGCACGAGACCCCATTGTGTCAAGGAGTGGCACGAGACCCCATTGTGTCAAGGAGTGGCATGAGACCCCATTGTGTCAAGGAGCGGCACGAGACCCCATTGTGTCAAGGAGTGGCACGAGACCCCATTGTGTCAAGGAGTGGCATGAGACCCCATTGTGTCAAGGAGTGGCACGAGACCCCATTGTGTCAAGGAGGGGCACGAGACCCCAGCGTGTCAAAGAGTGGCACGAGACCCCATTGTGTCAAGGAGGGGCACGAGACCCCAGCGTGTCAAAGAGTGGCACGAGACCCCAGCGTGTCAAGGAGTGGCACGAGACCCCATTGTGTCAAGGAGGGGCACGAGACCCCACCGTGTCAAAGAGTGGCACGAGACCCCATTGTGTCAAGGAGGGGCACGAGACCCCAGCGTGTCAAAGAGTGGCACGAGACCCCAGCGGGTCAAGGAGTGGCACGAGACCCCAGTGTGTCAAGCAGTGGTAGTAAACCCCGAGTGCAAGCATTGGCAGTAGACTTCTGGACCCTCAGGAAGACAAGCAGTGGCAACACCCTCAAGGCGACAAGGAGTGATAAAAGTCCCTCAGGGTGCCAGGCAGAGGCAAGAAACCCGTAAGGTGACAAGCAGAGGTAAAAGACCCTCAGGGCGACAAGCTGAGAGGCAAGAAACCCTTAAGGTGACAAGCAGTGGTAAAAGACCCTCAGGGCGACAAGCTGAGAGGCAAGAAACCCTTAAAGTGACAAGCAGTGGTAAAAGACCCTCAGGGCGCCAGGCAGAGGCAAGACACCCCCAAGGTGACAAGCAGTGATAAAAGACCCTCAGGGCGACAAGCAGAAAGAAATCCTCAAGGCGACAAGCAGTGGTAAGACACCCTCAGGATGATGAGGAGGGGTGAAAAACCTTTATGGCGACAAGCAGTGATAAAAAGCTCTCAGGGTGACGTGACAGACAGATATGCAAGACACCCTCAGCGTGACAAGCCGTGATAAAAAGCACGCACGGCAACAGGCGAGGCAAGACAACCCTTTGGGTGACAAGCAGGGGACAGACACCCTCGGCGCGACCAACCGTGATAAAAGACCCTCCAGGCGACAATCAGGGGCTCCACGTGGCGAGCAGCAGTGTCAGTAAAATACAGCAAGTGGCAAGCACTGCCAGGGAGCCTTAAGGCGGCCAGTAGTTGCCAGAGACGTCCAGGGTTGACAACAGTATCCAGGGACCCCGGGCCTGGGCAGCAGTGGCTGGTTCAGGGTCACATCATTACTATCACATATGCGTAATTAATGGCTCACATTAGCTCCCTGCCCACACTTGACCGTGTAGCCGGAATTAGAATCATCAATTTAAAGCTAAAATTAATGTATCTCTTTTCAAGGCTGTCAGACCCAGCAGCCTCTGTCTGTCTTTATATAGCCTTCACGTGCCCCGGACCCTCTCTCCTCGCACCTCCACCCTCTCCAAGTCTGTGCACAGGTGTTGACTTAAAGGTGTGACGTGTAAACGAGTAGGCGTGCAGGCTGCACCTGTCGGTTAATGTACCTGTCGCAGGTGTCACTGTATGCAGCTGTCCGAGAGTGTGCGCATCTGCCGATAAGAAGCTGTCTTTAAGTGGATGTTTGCGCGTACATGTGCTTATGATTGTCAGTATGCACCTGTGGCAGTGAACCTGTCTGGAGCGCGCGCATCTCTTTCTGGGTGTCAGTGCGAGCGCGTTGGCGAGAGTCAGGGTGTGCGGCTGACTGTACCAAGGGCGAGGCTAGACGAGCCCGCCTTTAGGGCCCGGCCCCCCGGCCCACACCGCGCCGCCATTGGTTCTTAGGTCCCAGGAGGCTGCCCTATGGGCAGCCATCCTGGGAAGTACTTCCGGGTCAGGGGGCGGGTGACGCACGTCCGGTGGGGGCGTGGGGCAGAGGCCATGACCTATTTAGGTCTGGGTCACGGTCAACTCGGCCTCTTTCCCCGCCTGCGCCGGACCTGATCGCCCACTCCCTGTCCGTTAGTCAGCTAGCTTTAATCTTAAATTTTAAAAAACTTAGGTGGCCCAGTAGCTTCCCCGCCCCATAGTCTGACCCCCGGAGAAGGACAAAGACGGAGTGCCGACGAACCTCGACGGGCGGCAGAGGAGAGAGCGCCGACCGGGTCGCCAGGTGAGGTGCCGGGGTTAGCTGAGGCTGGGGGCGGGCGCGGGTCCGGGGCTTGTTTGTCGCTTCCTCCTGCTGCATCCTGGTGAGGTGTTGGGAGCAGAGAGCGTGGTGCGGGCTCGTGCTCGCCTGCAGCTGCCTTAGAGAAGGGCAGCAGAGCTCCGGCGCCGTCGCCTGGCGGCAGGGTGGGTGTGGGGCGAGGGAGAGGGGTAGCGGGATCCGGAGTGGTAGTTAGCGGTGCAAAGAAGGTACCATGGCATCCAGGGGGCAGAGCCATAAGCGCAAGGGCAAAGACCCTGAGATTGCGCAGTAGAGGAATGCGGATTCGGCACCTGCGGCGGTTGGTGGAAGACATCAAGGGGCGCGAGAGGCAGTCTCCCGCATTGGTCATCTTACACTTGGGCGGCAACGACATGGTCGACAGGGGCCGCCTCGCAGTCAAAGAGGCACTACTTACAGAATTTGCTTGGCTGGGGCGAACCTTCCCCCATGCCAGGATAGCATGGTCATGCATGATCCCACGACGATGGTGGGGCAATGGGATCCGGCCGTACCCGGTGAATGTGTCTGTGAGGCGTCTCAACGGAGAATTGGCAAAGATGTGCTCAGGAAAGGGCCGCTTGCTACATCTCCCGCACAGGATGATCTCGGGATCTGAAATGTTTCACCAGGATGGGGTGCATCTGTCGGACATTGGTATGGATGCTTGGATTCAAGGCATTTGGTCATTTGTGCTGAACTTGGCGGCAGGGGGGAAGGGCGACGGACCTGAGGGCCCTAGTCTCCCTTGTGGCGGAAAAGAGACATTTGAACACTGATAGACTGGAAAAATGGAGTGGAGTCCGCCTTGCGCACTCCCTACGCCAGCACTGAGGGGAGAGAGGGTAAGCTCTCCGCAGGGGGATGGAGACCACCGGCTGGGGAGGCAAGGGCGTCAGGTACGAGCCTCCTAGCAGCGTGGTGGATGAGAGGTGGGGCCCTGGAAATGGCGGACAAGGACCCGAGGGCTGGGGCCCATCGCTCGGGGGGCGCAGGTGGGTTGCACCTGGCGCGGGCATCGTTACTTGGGGGATGCGAACCTGAAGGCCCCTTGGTGCTGGGGGAAGCAAGAAGTTATGAGCAAAATAAATACAAGTTGAAACGTATAATAAAGTTGATGAAGAAGAGTTGATAATAAAGGAGGGATGTTGCTCATAATTTGAGAAATGTATAAACGATTTACATGTCATGTTTATGAAGTGTAATTAAACATGGCCTTTTAAACCCACCTGTTCCCAAGTGCTTGTTTCGGTGGGTAGGCGGGTGTGGAGCATGCTGGGGGATCCGGGGCCTATACCAAGGGCGAGGCTAGACGAGCCCGCCTTTAGGGCCCGGCCCCCCGGCCCACACCGCGCCGCCATTGGTTCTTAGGTCCCAGGAGGCTGCCCTATGGGCAGCCATCCTGGGAAGTACTTCCGGGTCAGGGGGCGGGTGACGCACGTCCGGTGGGGGCGTGGGGCAGAGGCCATGACCTATTTAGGTCTGGGTCCCGGTCAACTCGGCCTCTTTCCCCGCCTGCGCCGGACCTGATCGCCCACTCCCTGTCCGTTAGTCAGCTAGCTTTAATCTCCCACCCACCCGTCCCTTGAGGCAGTGATTTGGAGGGTGCGTTGCGGAAAAGAGACATTTGAACACTGATAGACTGGAAAAATGGAGTGGAGTCCGCCTTGCGCACTCCCTACGCCAGCACTGAGGGGAGAGAGGGTAAGCTCTCCGCAGGGGGATGGAGACCACCGGCTGGGGAGGCAAGGGCGTCAGGTACGAGCCTCCTAGCAGCGTGGTGGATGAGAGGTGGGGCCCTGGAAATGGCGGACAAGGACCCGAGGGCTGGGGCCCATCGCTCGGGGGGCGCAGGTGGGTTGCACCTGGCGCGGGCATCGTTACTTGGGGGATGCGAACCTGAAGGCCCCTTGGTGCTGGGGGAAGCAAGAAGTTATGAGCAAAATAAATACAAGTTGAAACGTATAATAAAGTTGATGAAGAAGAGTTGATAATAAAGGAGGGATGTTGCTCATAATTTGAGAAATGTATAAACGATTTACATGTCATGTTTATGAAGTGTAATTAAACATGGCCTTTTAAACCCACCTGTTCCCAAGTGCTTGTTTCGGTGGGTAGGCGGGTGTGGAGCATGCTGGGGGATCCGGGGCCTAAGGTACATCTCTCTGGGAAAGTCTGCGTGCGTCTGGCCGCGTGCATCTGCTTGTGGGTTCTAGTGTGTGCCCATCAGCGAGTCTTGGCCTGTGCGCACCACTCTGCGAGTGGCTGCTTTCGCCTGTCTCCATGCCCCTGCCTGGCTGTGGGTGCCAGAATTTGCACTTGCTTGTGGGTGACAGGATATTTCCCTGACGGTCAGTGGGTTGTACATCGAATATATACAGACCTGAGTGTTGTGCATCTCTCTGTTTGCGAATATGCGCCTATTTATTCCTATCTGGGTCTGAACCTGTTTGTGTACATGTCAGTTTCTCAACATCTTTAGATGTGTCTGTCTCTTTGTGCACCTATTTCAGTGTTACCTACTTCAGTGTCTATCTTTCTGCAATTTCTTTTTCGTTTGTGTGCCCCGCTTTGTACGTGGACATGTGAGCGCATTAGAGCATGGGTACTCACAAACTTTCTCTCGGGGGCCAAATTTACAGTGTGGTTTGTGGCCGAGGGCCGGACCGGTGGGGGCGGGGTCAGTGGGGAAAGGGGCGGGCTAGAAAGAAAAAAACTGTGACCATGAAGTTGAACACAGGCCCCTGCAGCTGACGCGTTCATCCACTGAGCCAACAGACCAGCATACACACACATCTCTCTTTCTCTCTCTCTCTCTCTCCCTAACTCTCCCTCCCTCTGTCTCCCTCCTTCTATCTCTCTCTCTCGCTCCCTCCTTCCCTCTCTGTTTCCCTCTGTCTCTCTGCCTCTGTCTCTCTCTGTCTTACCTCTCTTTCTCTCTCTGTCTCCCTCCCTCTCTTTCCTTCCCTCTCTCCGTCTCCCTCCATCTGTCTCCCTCTATCTGTGTCCCACTGTCCATCTCCCTCTGTCTCCCTCCCTCCGTCTGCCCTCTGTCTGTCTCCCTCCCTCCCTCTGTTTGTCTCCATCCCTCCCTCTGTCTCCCTCCCTCCCTCCCTCCCTGTCTCCCTTCCTCCCTCTGTCTGTCTCCCTCCCTCTGTCTCTCTCCCTCCCTCCGTCTGTCTCACTCTGTCTTTGTCTACCTCCCTCTGTCTGTCTCCCTCCCTCTGTCTGTCTCCCTCTGTCTTTCTGTCTCCCTCCCTCTGTCTGTCTGTCTCCCTCCCTCTGTCTGTCTGTCTCCCTCCCTCTGTCTGTCTGTCTCCCTCCCTCTGTCTGTCCGCCTCCCTCCCTCTGTCCGTCTCCCTCCCTCTGTCTGTCTCCCTCCCTCTGTCTGTCTCCCTCTGTCTTTCTGTCTCCCTCCCTCTGTCTGTCTGTCTCCCTCCCTCTGTCTGTCTGTCTCCCTCCCTCTGTCTGTCTCCCTCCCTCTGTCTGTCTGTCTCTGTCTTCCTCTGTCTCCCTCCATCTCTCCCTCTGTCTCCCCCCCTCTGTCTGTCTCCCTCTGTCTGTCTCCCTCCCTTTGTCTGTCTCCCTCCCTTTTTCTGTCTCCCTCTGTCCGTCTGTCTGTCTCCCTCTCTTCCTCTGTCTGTCTCCCTCTGTCTGTCTCTCTCAGTCTGTCTCCATCCCTTCCTATGTCTGTCTCCCTCTCTCCCTCTGTCTCACTCCCTGCTCTGCCTTCCACCTCCCTCACCCGGGCTCTCACTCCCTACTCTGCCCTCCACCTCCCTCACCCGGGCTCTCACTCCCTGCTGCCCTCCATCTCCCTCACCCGGCTCTCACTCCCTGCTCTGCCCTCCACCTCCCTCACCCGGGCTCTCACTCCCTGCTCTGCCCTCCACCTCCCTCACCCGGCCTGCTCTGCCCTCCACCTCCCTCACCCGGGCTCTCACTCCCTGCTCTGCCTTCCACCTCCGGGCTCTCACTCCCTACTCTGCCCTCCACCTCCCTCACCCGGGCTCTCACTCCCTGCTCTGCCCTCCACCTCCCTCACCCGGGCTCTCACTCCCTGCTCTGCCCTCCACCTCCCTCACCCGGGCTCTCACTCCCTGCTGCCCTCCACCTCCCTCACCCGTCTCTCACTCCCTGCTCTGCCCTCCCACCTCACCCAGCTCTCAGTTCCTGCTCTGCCCTCCACCTCCCTCACCCAGGCTCTCACTCCCTGCTGCCCATCACCTTCCTCACCCGGGCTCTCACTCCCTGCTCTACCCTCCACCTCCCTCACCCGGCTCTCACTCCCTGCTCTGCCCTCCCACCTCACCCGGCTCTCAGTTCCTGCTCTGCCCTCCACCTCCCTCACGGGGCTCTCAGTCCCTGCTCTGCCCTCCAACTCCCTCACCCGGCTCTCACTCCCTGCTCTGCCCTCCACCTCCCTCACCCGGCTCTCACTCCCTGCTCTGCCCTCCCGCCTCACCCAGCTCTCAGTTCCTGCTCTGCTCTGCCCTCCCACCTCACCACGCTCTCAGTTCCTGCTGTCCTCCCCCTCCCACCCCCACTCCCCTGTGCGTCAGCCTGGCTGACACAGCCTCCCTGGCACCCCAGTACTTAACAGGTCTTTAAACGACCATTTGTTTGTTAATGAGGCTTTGTTCACCTCTTAGCGCCCCTGCAGCTCCACTCTTGACTGTGGCTGGAATCGCCCGGGCCCCCACAGAGCAGTGTCTCTGACTCGCACTGCTGCTCCCCGAGGTGTTTGCTGAAGATAAAAAAAAACACACACAGGTGCGATGTCTAAAGCTCCGCGGGCCGCCACTGAAGGCTTGCCGGGCCGCTACTGGCCCGCGGGCCGTACTTTGAGTACCCCTGCATTAGAGAGAGAGAAAGAGGAGAGCGAGAATGTGTGTGCGCGCGCGCACCTAAGGTTGATCAAAATGGGAACTACCTAATCTGTTCGCTGTTGCTGCCCTTGCAAAAACAATGAAAGTAGGGTAAGTTTCCTTTCCCCCGATTGTCCCTTTATAACCCTGAAACGTCATTCACTATTAATAACGAGGGGGCAAGTGGTCTGGGAGGGAATTCTAGGTCAGCAGGATGCCTCCTTACCTCAGCTAGAAAGAGCAGGGTCTCTGCGATCTCAAAGTATCCGGCTTGGTTAGAGGGGTGAGGACAGACAGGTAGCACCAGGAAGGCCAATTCGCTCTTCCACTTCCGGGTCAGTATCCTATCAAGTGCTTCCCCTGTCACACTTGCATACTCAGGGTGTAACACCAGCTAGGTGTTGTGTTCCTGGTCTAGCACGCCTGTGACGTTACAGGCGTGCCACGTGGGGTCACGTGAGCTGTTAGAATAAAGAGGGGCCCCGCACGCACGCACGCCAGATAGGCGCGGTGCGGAGAGCCATAAAGATACTCTAGTGTCCGTCTCCATTTATTATACGGCCACGTGTTAGGCCTTTGCAATCCCAGGTGCCCCTGAGTGTAGGGTCCGAGATACCGTCCCTAGGGTCACCCCGTTACCCTCAGAACACAACAATTGGCGACGAGGGTGGTTGCCGAGCCTTCGCTGCGTGTGGGTGGCGCCTGCCTTCTTGTGCGGCGGCCGCGAGCGTGTGTACCGGCTCGCGGTGCTCGTGCCCCACGGCTGCCCACACGCTGTGCGAGCACACGGATGCGGCGCTTCGCCCGCCGGGCGTGCAGGTGAGCTGGATCGTCGCCCCTGCCCTTGGCCCGCTCACCGGCCGTTTTGTTCCGGGCCCCGCTGGGAGGGCTGCTGCCGTCCCTCCACAGCCCACACGCCTCTTCTCACTGCCACGGTGCCCCTGGCCTGCACCGCACCCGGCCTCCCTGCCTGTGCGTGAAGCGCGCTCCCATCAGGGCCCGCACGGACACAACTTCGCGCCTGAGCCGTGCCCTGCCGGTTCCCACGCATCGCGCGGACGCGGTGTGCCTGTGTCTGTGGGCGACCGCATGTGCGCGAGGAGAGGGTGCAAATCAAGCGCGCCCCGTTTTCTGCTGTGCCTGGGGAGGGGAAACACCTGTGCCTACGCTCACCCATCCTTCCCCCATCTTCACGGACAGTGAGCAAGCCCTGGCAGTGGGGTGAACACGCAAGGGGTGGAAATCTCTGCGGAAGCTGCGTGGCCATCATTCACCTGGTAGGGCCCCACAACTCGCCAGCCACACGGTGCCCAGTACAGCGCCAATCGCGCCATGGCCACGATACCACCGATTGAACCCTTTGTGGTGGAAGGGTCACCTTCGTCATTGGCCCCCAAGTGGAAAGAATGGGTGGATAGACTCCTGGTATTCTTTGAAGCCACGAAAGTCCATAAAGAGCAGAAAAGAGCCATGGTGCTCCATCTAGGTGGCAAATATGTGCACTCCATCGCCAAGACACTCACAGAGGCAACCCCCAAAACTCACCACTCACTCATCAATGCCCTGAATGCCCACTTCGAGCCCATGGCCAATCAGGACTATGAAAGATTCGTATTCAGGCAAGCGCGACAGCTGCCTGAAGAGTCGCTAGACACGTATCACACCAGGCTCAAGCGACTAGCACTGTCCTGTGGATTCACAGACGCCACGGAGGAAATACGAGGTCAAATAATCCAAGGCTGCGCCTCGGCCAAGTTGAGAGAACGCATATTGGAAGAGTCAGGTAAACCGCTAGCCGACATTTTGACCCTCGGTCGCACCAAGGAACTGTCCAAAGCACGGGCCGCCCATATGGAGGCCGCTCTGCAAGCACCAGTCAAAGCAGAACCAGTCAACAAGATCCAAGTCCGCTCACCGACCAAGTGGAACAAGAAACCTGCCAGGACACAGGCGGGAGCATCTGGATTTCCCTGCGGATACTGTGGAGGTCCGAATCATCCAGCACCGGAATGCCCCGCTCGAGGGAAGCGATGTTCAGGGTGTGGCAAGCTCAACCATTTTGAAAAGGTGTGCCGCTCGAAGAAGTTTCGCAAGCCTCGACAGGTAGTAAACACAGAACCGGAAGGTGACTCAAGTCCAAGTGACATGGACGATGACGAAGAGGAGGAAAGGACGGTGCATAAGGTGCACATGATTGGCACAGCCACTCGTCGAGCCAGGAAACTCCCACAATGCCCCATTAGGGTGGCTGAGCAGGAGATCATGGCCGTGGTGGACACTGGAGCCTCCATCAATCTCATGAGTGCAGTGCTCTACCGAACCATGACTCCACCTCCGGTTCTGAGCCCCTCGCCCATCAACGTATTTGCATACGGTCAAGAGACCCCCCTCAAAATCCGAGGAAAGTTCCGGACCACCATTAACCATGGTGATAAGACCATCACCGCAAACATATTCGTGTCGGAAGATGGGCAGGGCATGCTACTGGGATGCCGGGCTGCTGAGGACCTGGGAGTTGTCACCTTCGCACTTGGAGTTCACGAAGAATCGGTGCAGCAGCTCATAATGGACTTCTCAGACATCTTTGAGGGCATAGGCCGATTCACAGGTCGGTAAATACATCTACATGTGGATCCGACAGTGCAGCCAGTAGCCTTACGACACCGTCGCATCGCATTCCATCTCAGGCCCCTGGTGGAAGAAGAACTCAAAAAGCTGGAGGCGGCCGGCATCATTGAAAAAGTTACAGGTCCCACTCCATGGGTATCGCCCATTGTGGTAACTCGGAAACCAAAACAACCAGGAGCCGTCCGGATCTGTGTGGACATGCGACTACCCAATGCTGCCATCAAACGAGAACGTCACATCACGCCCACGATTGATGATCTGATTGGAGAAATGGCAGGAGCCTGCTGGTTTTCGAAACTGGACCTCCGATCTGGATACCATCAACTGGTTTTGGACAAAGAGTCGCGGAACATAACGACATTCTCGACTCACATAGGCCTCAGGAGGTACACCCGACTCAGCTTTGGCATCTCCAGTGCCGCGGAGGTCTTCCAGAATGTGATCCAGGAACTGATTGCAAACGTCCCAGGGGTGATCAATGTCAGCGATGACATTATGGTGCACGCTCGCACCGTTGTGGAGCATTACCAACGACTGGCACAAGTGTTCAGAAGGTTAAGAGAGGCTGGGCTGACCCTACATAGAGAAAAGTATGAATTCCTGCGGCGGAAAATAGGGTTCTTTGGATACATATTCTCAGCAGACGGAGTCAACCCGGACCCGGAGAAGGTAAAGGATGTTAAAGAAGCAAAACCTCCCACCACAGTCACCGAGATTCGTAGCTTCCTGGGGATGGTCAACTACTGTGGAAGATTCATCAAGGACCTTGCCAATCTCACACTTCCCCTGAGAGAGCTTACGAAGGACTCCACACCTTGGACATGGGGACCGGAGCAAGAACAAGCCTTCGAGAGCATCAAGACAGCCCTCTCGGAGACAACCACCTTAGCCTTCTTTGACCCCCGAAACATCACCCTGGTGGCTGTAGATGCTGGTCCTGCCGGGCTAGGTGCGGTACTAATGCAGAAACAACGGGATGATATGGATTGGATGCCGGTGGCATTTGCCAGTCGTTCCCTCACAGACACGGAGCAACGCTATTCCCAAATTGAAAAAGAGGCCATAGCAATACATTGGGGTTGCAGACATTTTCATCTTTATCTGTATGGAAAGCCATTCACTGTCGTCACAGATCACAAGCCACTGGTTGCACTGTTCTCGGGGACCTCAACAAAACCACCACCCCGCATAGAAAAGTGGATGCTGCAACTACAAGAGTACAATTGTCAGATTGAATATCAGCCAGGAGCACGGAACCCGGCCGACTATCTCTCACGACACCCACGGGCTGCCACCCCTGAAGAAATGGAAGAGGCTGAAGACACGGAAGCATATGTCAAGTGTGTCACGGCACGATCATGTCCACGCTCACTCTCAGTAGGTGATGTGGCAGAGGCTACTATGCAAGACGTCTGTCTCCAAAGGGCCCGGGAAGCTATTCAGAAAGGAAACTGGCATCGTGCCAAGGAGAGCTGGAAGGCACTCACACCGGAAGCTCAACGAATTATGGAAAGTCTGCACCATGTAAAAGAAGAATTGAACGAAGACAACACAGGTTGCCTACTACGGGGACACCGGCTGGTGATACCCTCGGCATTGACTGATCAAGTGGTACAACTGGCCCATGTTGGCCACCAAGGAATGGTCAAGACGAAGGCACGGTTGAGAACCAAAGTATGGTTCCCCCTCATGGATGAACTAGTGGAGAAGATGGTGAGATCCTGCGCAGCTTGCCAGGTCACAGGAGATACTCCGCGAGAAGCCCCAGTCCTAGTAGAGCCTCGGCCTCAACGACCGTGGGAATGCGTTAGCATGGATTTTGGTAGTCTCCCGGATGGGCGACACACCTTGGTCATGATTGATGATCACTCAAAGTATCCAGAGGTCGAAATCATAGCCAATACCAGCGCAGCCGAAGTAATACCCAAATTGGAAAAGATCATAGCTGCTCACGGTGTAATAGGGGAACTGCGAACTGATAATGGGCCCCCGTTTCAAGGCCAAGAATTAGCCAATTATCTGAGCTCTCTAGGTACGCGACACCGCCGGATAACTCCCTGCTGGCCGCAAGCTAACGGAAAAGCTGAACGTTTCATGAGGACTCTGAATAAAGTTATACGGATTGCACATGACAAAATACAGTCAGTGGAAATGGCCATATTCACATTCCTACGCAGCTACAGGCAAACCCCTCACACCGCCACTGGGGTGGCTCCAGCGTACCTTCTCATGGGACGAGTAGTGAATGACTCCATTCCCCATCATCCAAGGTGGACGCCGAAGACGACGGATGAAGACGAGATCGCAAGGAAAAGACAGAAAGCCTATGCCCAAGTCAGTAAGAGAAGAGGGGCCATGGCAGCAAAGATTAACAGAGGGGACATGGTGTTATTAAAGAACAGAGTGACCAGTGGAAAATTCAGGCTGACCTACGAATGAGGACCATGGAGGGTAATCAGTGTAAAAGGCACCCGCATAATAGCTGCTAGAGGAAGGGAAGTAGTGACGAGGAATGTGTCCCACTTCAAGCGATTTCACCCGGAGCGGGATCCGAGATTGACCCCCAACACACCAACCGTGCACACGGCGGAGGCTGGTTCAGCAGGCCTAGCTGTGACTAGCAGCCGAGAGGACTCTGTGAGAGATGCTACTCCAGAAGGTGCCAGTAGTGAGGTGGAGGAAGAAGCAAGCATCACTGAAAATCAGGAAATCTTCGATGCTGTAGCCGACAGCCCTCAACCAACAGTCCGGACCAGTGAAGAAATCACTCCGAGGCGAGGGAGGTCACAATATAGCCTGAGAAGAAACCCAGAGCCCTCCTGTCGGCTTCGGGATTACCTCACGTAAGACTGTTCTGATAATGACTATGTGTGTTGGTACCTGAGTGTTGTCATTTATACATCACACATGTTAATCCGAAGCACCTCGAGCAGAGACTGCCAGTTATGCCACATCAAGTTGAACTGTTGACGTTTTGTTTTCATTTTCATGTTTTAGGAGGAATGTTGTGTTCCTGGTCTAGCACGCCTGTGACGTTACAGGCGTGCCACGTGGGGTCACGTGAGCTGTTAGAATAAAGAGGGGCCCCGCACGCACGCGCGCCAGATAGGCGCGGTGCGGAGAGCCATAAAGATACTCTAGTGTCCGTCTCCATTTATTATACGGCCACGTGTTAGGCCTTTGCAATCCCAGGTGCCCCTGAGTGTAGGGTCCGAGATACCGTCCCTAGGGTCACCCCGTTACCCTCAGAACACAACACTAGGGTCTGAGCCACCACCCAACTAGTGCTAAAATAACTGGTGCTCATCCACATCTGGAAGCCTTCGGGAGCTTGGGGACTTGGGTCGTGAATCCCTCCTCACAATGTTGCCTTTCTTTGGCTTATAGAGGCATATGTGGATGTGGGGCTTCTAAAGTGTCTGGAGTTTTGGTTCCAGTTGTCTGCCGTGGCTGCACTTTATTTCGTTCCACTTTCATGGGGTGCATTTGAATCCATGCCTTTAACCCCTTCCCAGCTGGGCTAATTCCCCCACATTGCGTGGGTGGTGAGCGCGGCGTCGCGGTGCTCGTGTCGAGACCAGGTCATCATGAGTCTTGGTGGAGCTGTGCTCATGACGGCCTGGTCTCGTCACGACCCCGCCCACTGATTAATTCTCCCTCACAGGCAGGGAATTAACCGCGCGTGGGCAGAGCGGCGCCTTTATGATGAGACCAGGCCGTCATGAGCACAGCTCAACTGTGACTCATGACGGCCTGATCTTGTCATGAGCACACAAGGGGTTATTAAAGAAATGCGCATGGTTACTGCACGTCACCAAGTCCCGTTCTTCTGGCATCCTTTCCCTCATTACACCCTGTCTGCCTGGGCGATGCTGCCAAATGGATGACATGACCTTCTCTGAATAACCTCCCATGCTCATGAGGAGCTCAGCTGGTCATGAGGCACAGTGGAGCTGTGCTCATGACGAGCTGAGCTCGTTATAACTGCCGCGGCCTGCCCACGTGCGGCTAATTCCCCGCCTGTGCGGGAGTTCTATTGGAGTGGTTGGAGTCATGACGAGTCCAGCTCGTCATGAGCACAGCTCCACTGTGCACCATGACGAGCTGGACTCCTCATGAGTACCGCGGCGCCGCACGCGGCCCCTCTTCCCCCGCACTGTGGGGGAATTAGCCCCGCGTGGAAGGGGTTAATCCTCTTTTGGGTGCACATGCACACAGCAACATATGGCCAGGTACGCCTAGATCCCCTCTTCCTTTGACTTCCACCCCTAATTGATGGGGCCTCGTAGCGAGGCCCGAGGAGCTCTGCTTCCAGTCAGCTGTGGGGGCGGCGAGTAGAGAGGACGTCCTCGCCGCTCCCCAGCCTTTTATTCAATTTTAGGTCCGGGAGCCGGTTCGATGAAGCTCGCCGGCATTTTGCCAACGTGCGCCCCGGAGGCGATTCCTATAACTTCCCGGTCGCGCGCCCACCAGCCAATTAGGCAGGGAGGCGAGGGTGCCATGTCACATGGCAGAATGCAGCATACATAAAACTGAAAAAACGAGGAGAAATAAAAGCATTCCTCCTCGTTGTGCCATTCTAATGCCTGCTTTTGCATGGCGTTAGTTTTTGGCACTTCCTCAGATTTACACATATTGGGGCAGCGTCAAAATGCAATGGGTGTTGCTGTGGAAAGCCCACAGCAAAACCACTGCACGGCCCTTTCACTCAAAGTGATGCATGTAAAGGGGCTGTATTTACAAGGAGGTGTTAAGAAATTCAAACTGGGTTAGCGCCGCTTTGTAAATATAGAGAAGGGCATAGCACCACCAGAACTTCACTAAAAGTGACGCTCTGGTGGTGCTATCCCCTTGTAAATATACCCTTTAGACTCAAAACAAACATAACTCCTTTCCAACTACACACAAGCAGCGCCCTGCAAAGGTAACTGCAGTGGGGTGGTGGGGAGGAGCGCGGCGGGGTGGGGAAGTTGACAGACAAAGGAATAGGCATTATTTATTTATTTTATTATACCTATTCCATTGGCTGTTGACTTCCCACCTCCCACCAACCCTGCCCGCCCCACTTGCCCCACCACGGTTACCTATGCCGGTCACCACTGTTACACACCCATAATGGGGTAGCCTGCTATCCATGTCGGTAAATGCTTCAGCGCACCATATATGGGTAGTAAGCACTATACAAATTGTAGGGCATGATACAATACGTGTGTGTGTATTTGTGTGTGCCGCGCCTGTTTGTTTGTATTTCATGCGCTAATTGTGGGGTTACTAGGCGTGAAACCCGTGTGTGTGTGTGTGTGTGCGTGCGTGCGTGCGTGCGTGTGTGCGTGTGTGTGTGTGCTTGTGTGTGATTAGTGTCTGTATTAGAATGTACAACAGGTGTGTCACCTTGTTTCTAGTATTCCCTAGTTAGTGGCCGCTTATATTCATGACAGGGCAGTCCCAAAGCACTCGCCACGTGGATACATGAGATATACACAGAGCACGAATGTATGTATGGTGATGAATATCCGACTACAGTGGTGTGTGTTGGGCTGTTCCCAGTTCGCACACGCGCACGCTGTATATCAGTTCCAAGGACCCTCCTATTCTGACGGAACCTGCGGGAACTTTCAGAGCTCCTTTTAATTGGCACCCGCCCCACACCGGGTGCTGGCCAATGCCCCCTCCACAAAGAACGCTCCTAGTTTGAGGGTGTGCTGCAGTCCAGGTGACCGCCCCCCCCCCTCCTTTCACTCATCACCGCCCCCCGCCCCCGGGACGCTCAGGGGAAAAGGGCACTGCCTGCCTGTGAGATTGCAGGCCACATGCCACTCCAGACAGGTGCATGCGCCATGTTTCAGCCACAGGAATTAGCATCGCTTTAACCTACGGTAAAAAAAACATTATAAAAAAAGTGGTTTTCGAGGCTGACCATGTTTGCTCCCTGCTGGATGCGCGCCGGTGCAGTGCTTAGGGGATTAATCTTTTAAAAATAAGTGCCATGTGAGCAGACAGGCTGTGATTAAGGTTTTAAGCGATCAGTCTACATCTGACAGCGAACCAGCTATTATCTTAAAGGAATCAAAGGAGAACTGGAAGCCTCCTCTCAGCCCCAAACTTGAAAGGAGATGTCAGGCCTGGCAGTTGGCAAAGCCATGGGGAGTGAGGTGCAGATGGAGGAGGGTACAGGAAAGGGAGAGTGTGTGAGAGAGGGTGGCAGAACTGGGAAGAACGAGAGGAGGGTAGATCGAAAGGGAGGCCGGGTGGGCTAACAGAGAGGTAGAGGAACTGAGACAGAGAGGAAGAAAGGGAAAGAGGAAAGAAATGTAAACAGAAACGGAGACAAAGAGGAGCTAGAGCAGAAGAAGGCACAAGGGAGCAAAGACAAACGGGAGGAGTAAAGGGGGAGAGAAAATGGAAAGAATTTATTTTATTTTATTTATTTATTTTATTTTATTTATGCATTTTTATATAGCGCGGACTTTACCCGAAGGCGTCAGAGCGCTTCACATTAGGAACAGAAATGAAACATAATGAGAAACATTACAAAAGAACAGATTGCAAAAACATACGTTACTTACATAAGGTAATAGTGACAATTGTGAGCAAAAAAAATACATGAGGTAGTAAAAATTTTGAGCAACCAAAAATACATGAGGTAGTAAAGGTAATAGTGACAATTGTGAGCAAACAAAATACTTGAGGTAGTAAAAATTGTGAGCAACCAAAAATACATGTGGTAGTCAGAAGTGCACAAGAGGAAAAGTGACAAGTGTGCAGTTATAAGAGAAAACAGAATATAATTTGAGGTATAGTACTGCAATAAGTGCTAGACACTCAGGCACAAGAAAAAGCGTTACGTAGGCAAGGTGGCACTTGTGCAAGTATCAAAGGTAAAAACGTGAGAGGTGACTAAACATGGAAAGAGGAGAGCAGTAGATGAGACAGGACAAAGAGCAGTCGAGAGATAAAGAACAGTCAGGAGTGTAGAATAGAAACAAATATGATGAGCTGGGATAAAGAGTGGAGAGAGGACATCAATAAATGCGTGGGGCATACAGCCGCAAATCAGAAAGGAAAGTGGTACAGCGAAGCCCTGGCAGGCAGTAGGAGAGAAAGGCACAACAAGCAAAAGACGTTCAGATAGAAAGAGAGGAGGGAAGATGAAGGGAAACGGAAGAGAAGACGACGGATGCAGAAAGGGTGGGAGACGAAACAGCGAAAGACCAACTGGATCAACACAAGGAAAACGAAATAAATTAGCAGACAAGAAAGGAAAAATTGATAAAGAGATGCAGGGACAAAGTGATGAGATAAAAGAAAGGAAATTATAAAGAGAAGGGAAGAAGGAAGCAGACGAAAATGAAAAATAGCCGTGACGAAGAAGCACAGGCGAAAGAGAAGCTTGGACAAAGAGACAATGAAGGAGAAATGAAAGAAGTATACAGTAGTAGAGAGATGAGAAATGGAAACAAGCACTGGCAAAGCCAACAGGTCTGACACTGGCCGCAAGCCTTTTGTCTTTGTCATGTTTTTTGCAAAACTTTATTTTTGGGAAGCTGCCAGCCATCATTGATATAAAAGAATATGGCTAAAAGCAAAAACACGTTTGTCTTATTAGTACCTGACACTTAGGTGAACTACGGTGAGTGTCGATGTGCTCCTTGTGAAAAGGTAGAGTTCTCTTATTCAGACTGAAGTTAGCCAATGGCTGAAGTGGGCTGACCCCTTGTCCCGTGCTTTATGCTGAAGTGGAGAGAAGAAAAAAGTGAATACCACAATAACAGTCCAAGATGTATTGTATTGTAATTGTATTTATATAGATCTTACTACCCTTGACGAGGCGTATAGCATGCTACTCCGTAACCCATAAAGGATTAGTGGTGAATTAGTAAAGTGAAATATGAAAGTAATTTGAGTGGTGGATATGTTAGTCAGTTATTTGGATTGAGAAGGATAGTGGCGGCATAGAAGAGGGGAAAAGGTTAGGATTCATATAGCGCTTGCTACCCCTCATGGGGCGTTGAAGCGTTTTTTGGCGAGTAGCACGCTACTCCGGAACCCATAAAGGATTAGGGGGCTGGTTCTAAGCCCCTATAACTTCATATATTAGACATATAAGTTTAGTAAAATTAAATTTGCATGGCTAGTGCTAGACGTAAAAACAAAAGTGCAACTGACACAAAGACAGTCCCCGAGGTCGGGCAGCAAACAATAGCCCTTGAATCCTTTCATCCAGGACACTCCTTGCAGTGACTAGTAACAGGGACCGGATATGGCTAATCTGATTTCTACAACATTATTATAGAGGGGACTAAACTATAACAGGGACAGGTGAGCTGAACGTGGATACAGGAGAGGAGAGGTGGATAGAGGATAGACTGGTGAATAAAGAAGGAACAGTTCAGATAAAGGATAACAGCTGGGATGCAGCTGACGGGAGTACAGGGTGGAGAGGTGGTGCCTATACCAGTGCACAAGTGGGACACAGAAAAGAGCTCTTGGTACAGGATGGACACGCATACTCAAAAGGAACACTTGGGTTCAGTATGGACAGGGGTACAGAGTGGCTGATGGGGTACATATTGACGGGCAGGTGAACGGTTCTGCTGTGGAGCGAGGGGATGCGAGGCAGCAATAGTTGTTGCATCTGGGATCCAAGATGCGGAGATCTGTGGCGGAGTGCCAGTGGGTGTCCAGAGGGCCAGAGTTCTTGGAGCTGGGAGCAGCTCCGTTAGGGACAGGTGCAGACAAGCTTGCCTTTGGCGCACCGGCGGTGCACCAGCTGAGTGCATCTGCTCTGCAGCCGCACTGCTGCCATGCTGCAGCCTCCATTAAGTGGTTTCTGGGAGGGACACTGGGAGGCAGGTGGCAGGAAAAATGGAGAGCAAGGGGAGCTGGCCAGGGAACTGGAACCTTGCTGGCCTGGGGGATAGGAACCTAAAATCAGGGTGTTAGGCTGTCTGACCAGGCTTGCTCACACGGGCAGGAGCATTCTGGCAGAAGTCAAGTATGGCGGGACCAAGCAGGAGGAACTAGCAGCGAGGAGAGCTGGTCTTGACCAGTAAGATAGTGATACAGGATAGATAGGCGGACAGAGAAGAGACAGGCAGATACTGGAGATTGGCAGGCGGTGGATAGACGGATGGATATAGGATGGGCCGATGGACATACGAGGGCCACATGAAGTAGTTACGGAAACTTCATATACAAGATGGGCAGGTTAGTTCATGATGAACAGACACAGGGTGGGTCGAAGTGTACAGTACAGTCATGTCATACACAAGAAAAATAACAGATCGATACAGGAAAACATTATATATATATATATATATATATATATATATATAAATATATATATATATATATATATATATACATATATATATATATATATTCAAAGAACTTCGTTTCTTCCTCTGAACTCTTCCAGAAAAACGAATACGGACCCAGCAGGTAGTTTACAAAATGTATTCTTTTGTGTGCAACACAATTGCCGCCATGATGCGTTTCGGGCCCTGTGAGCCCTTGATCATATGACGTTGTTTCCCAAACCCCCACCCTTTAAAGTACAAATGCGGGTCATCTGACCACTGGGCCTAGGGAAATAAACAACAGACTTCGACATAATTTCAGATGTCAACCCCTTCCACTAGTTAATCTGCCAATCTATTCATGTGCAAGATTTCATTTTGTGCAAAATTCCGCGAATAAATAGATTAAAGGATAGAATGCATAAATAAATACACATATATAAATATATAAATATATTCCATTCTGTATACAATACTAATTTGTGCAAAATTGCCTGTAAATGTGCAAAAAATGCATTATAGTTGTACAAATATGCAGATAACAACTGTGAACCATTTAATCTAAAATGGTGGGTTTTCTAATATAGCCCAAGTGGGCCTCAATCATTCTTCCGAAATTAATGTTTCCCAACTGCCCTTCTAATGTGGTAATACCGTGCTGTGCATTACTTAAAATAAACCCCCCAAAAAAGAAATATATACACAGATGACCGAGACCACGGACGTGGTCGAAACGCGTCTTTTTGTCATGCATGAATAAAGAATTTGATACCTGACCAATGGGCTCGTGATGTGCTCTTTTCATCACTTCATTTGATTTTGGAATATAGATATCTGGATACTGGAGGGTAGGATAAGATAGCCAGATGAGCACAGGATAAACAGGAGGATACCGCAAGATATGTGGCTACAAGGGAGATGAATGGGACAAGTGAGATACATGGTGGGCAAGTGGGCACAGGCTAACAGGAGAGACAGCTGGGATACAAATAGGACAGAACGAGGATAGGAGCAGCACGTGTATACAAGGAGTGTGTGGATAGAGAACGGGCTGGTGAATTTAGGATGGACAGGTGGACAAAGGAGGGACAGGTTGGATAAAGAATGGAGAGGTGCGATACAGGAGAGACGACTGTATACAGGGGAAGGGTGGATATAACTGAAGACAGGGTTTTGATCAGTGTACAGGTGGAATACAGCATGAACAGGCAAGACGCTGTGGACAGTGGGGTACAGGATAAGCAACTGGATACAGGGGGCAAGCAGATGCATATGAGACGTGGATACAGACAGTATGTGCACATGGGAAGGAGTAGTGAAATACAGGGGACACAGTGGATATCTGGTGGGATACAGGGTGGTGGCTGGATACAGGGGAACAGATGAAGTGACCATGTGAATACCAAGGGAGCTGGGCACGGGGGTATAATATGCACAGAGAGAACACAGGATGAAAAGAAGGGACACAGGGTGGAGAGTTGAATAATGGATAGAGATCAGGATACATGGGGCCAGGTGAATACAAGGAGACATGTGAATACAGGATTATGAATTAATGTAGGATAATCTCTAATGTAATTCATGCTCCTGACATGGTTTACGGCTCCCTAATGGGCCCAGGACTGAAGAGCAGAGCCCCTCTCCCTCCTGTAATTTTACCTCCTCATTGATTTAAGGGTCCGCTGGAGCCTGCCCTCAGGTGATAAATCAATGCAATTCTAGGATATTATGGGGGAGCTCCCTTTTATCCCTCGCTCTCTGCCTCCTTTCCTCTCCTTTCTCTCTGTGTTTCTCAATGCCTGTTCGTCTACCAACAAACGCCTTCTCCACTTCTCTCTCCTTATCACTCTTTCTCCCATTCGTGTATTGCTTTTCCGTCCCTTTTAGATTAATTATAGTTTTCATTTGTCTTCTTAATTGCATTCTTTTCCTTTCCCCGCCTGCTCTTCCTTTGTCAGCCTTTTTTTATTTGGTATTTTTCTCTCAGACTCCATTCATGCTTCCTCTTTTCTTTCTCCTCTGCCCTCTCTGCCACCACGCCAGCAGTGCTCTTGCCACCTTCACTGCAGTTTGTCAAGATCCCTAAATATGAGACATACAAATCTGGTTTTGGGTGGATTTAGGTAAGAGCTTGTTCCCAAAACTCCCTATCGAGGACTCTCATCCTTCTTTAAGATTCTCTAAGACACAACTCTAGCCAGTTCCCTCAGCCAGCTATGAAACTGAGGCACAATAAAAAAAAAGATCTCACTACTTATCTTGTGTAAATTATTGAGGGACTTATTTATGTTACATGAAGAATAAAGAGTTCCATAACTGCAATATTAAAATCACAAGTTAGTATAATTAGGGCATACTTACACAGTTTATAAACAATGGATTGCTCCACATGGGCTGGCCCTTTAATATGAAAATGTATCTGCTGCACATATTCTGTGCGTGCCGGAGAGCCCTAACTGATTGGGCTGAGTGATGTTCGAGGGTAACCCCCCCCCCCCCACCTCAATTTCCCACCACAGAGCCCTGTCTGGTAGTAAACCCATAACCGCACACAAGCTCGGCACGAAAATGCTAACAAACCGAGTAATTGTTAAGTGTGCTTGTCAGAAAAACTGTTCAACTTTACACTCACTAACTAACCTCTCACAAAAACTTCAGAGAACAGATCAGCCCTATTCCTTGCACCGGGGGCGGCTCCTCCGCTAAGGTGGAACAGCGTCACCCCCTGCTTTAAGAGCAATGCACAGAAAAAATAAAAATATAACAAAACGTTGTTATTATTTTGTTTTTCCGTTTCCTAGGTGCAGGGAGGGGCGGAGCTGGTCAGAGCAGGGACCAGGGCAGGCCAAACAGTCATGCACACTTTGCATGTTTCCCACCAGGCTGCATTACACAGCCTGGTCAGGAACAGCACAGGCTCCCTGTCCCAGTCTGAGCACCGAAACACGGCGCTCAGACCAAACACAACGTTGCAATGCAGCATTGTGATTGGGTCAGCAGAACCAATCACAATACTGCATTGCAGCGTTGTAATTGGCTTAGGGAGCCTGGGAGCCCTGGTGCTTCCTGCAATGAGGAGAGCCAGTGACTGGTGAAGCGACCTGCAGGTACATTTTCTTTATTATTTTTTTATTTTCCAACTCCTCTGTGGTGTTGCGCATCAGGGCCTGGCGCAGGAGACATAAGGAGCCGTACAACTTACTATCGTGGTGGCCAGTCAGCAACTTAACCACGCCCAGGGGCCTGGGCTATTTATTCACACACACAGGTGCAGGCCGAGCGTACGCTGGACTAGTCCAATTGTATGACACATTGGGGTATAACTGGGGGGGCACCCCTCACTCACTGGGCAATGTGGAGCGGCCTTTTGGGACAACATTAGATCCTCCACCCACCCCCCCCCCCTGCCACCATTCCATACCAGCTGGCAAGCGCAACACTCTCTATCACTATCTTAAATTGACGGAGGTTGGGAAGCAGGAAATGTGGGAGTCTGAAATCCCAGGATCTTCTCTGGACCGGTGGCATGTGACACAAAGACTGAAATGCCATAACTGCAAGATATTAAGTCTTGCACGTCTAAAACATGCAACTCCCTCCCCCAATATCCATTTCCACCAGGAAGCCAAATCTTTCACCGAAAAAAATGAACACAGAACATTTGGAGCTGCCAACAACAGGATATTATCGACAATTGGAGGGACAGGGAATAGTGAAGGTCTAGCATGCACACTTCCACTATTATTGAAAAAATGCAGAATGTGCTGTTCCTATTTACACTCCAGGTAAACACCACTAGTGTACCTCGATGGAATACAAGTCGGAGAAAATATTTACATTTCAGAGCAAGAGCCCTCATCCTCCACCAAGGGTGGCATGTTTCATCAACAGGCAGCTCCTCATTGGGCCAGCGCTGCACTGCCCAACTGGCCTTTTTGCAGGAGTTCTTTTACTTCTCTGGCCGTTAATGAAGTTTACTGGAAGGTGAAAGGCTTTTAAACGTGTAGATTGGTGAGGAAAGTGGAAATAAAATGAACTAAAGAACCCTACTATGATTATTTATTATTTTGGAGGTCCTTGTTAATGAATAAAAACAGAGTGGAATATAAAGGAATGACATGTTCCTTCTTATTCTCTATATCTGGTCAATGTTTCTTGCCATTTTTTTAGGTCAAATGATCTATGGTAATTCATCAGAACCCTAATCTACAAATGAATGGGACTTAAACTCAATTAGAGAAGTGTGCCACATTTAGAAACCACCAAATTTGTGTTGAAAAAAGAGATAAAACTCTTGTCAATTGCAGAGATCCTCTGTATCTAAAATGTCTAACCTAAAGCCCTGAAGGATAAAGCCCCTTAGAATTCACGGGATTACGGAAAACCACACATTTATTGGTTTGAACAGCCTTGTGGACACTGCCCAGGAACCTGCTTGTCTCCTCGGTCCTGGATTAGTTACCAGAAGGAATTTTTTGGCTGCTTTTTTTATGATGTACTTTGGGGATACAGCTTATTTGAATTGTTTGTATTTAATGTTTGGAAACCTTTTAAATAATTGAAATGCATTTGTTGATTTATAAAATGTATTTTAATAATTCTTTTACATTTAATGATGCCCCTCCACCACCATGTGTATAATTTCCTCTATGTATGATAGACTGGAGCCATTAGTTAGAAGAACACTTTTTTTTATTTAGAAGTGCTCTCTACACCAGTGCTGAGAAAAGTTGAAAAGTGAGGTGGGAACCTTTGGCTAGATTAGTAGGGAACATTCTATTGCTACATACATATTGCTGCTGCCGCTCACAGATGAGAAGGTGATAGATTACCTAGTATGTTGAGAACCTGTTTTGCTTGAGATTAGCGCACAAGTCCTTCTGTGCAGTCAGCGCGTGCATGGACTCTGAAAAGGCAAGAGGCCATCTCAGCTGCCCAGCTGGACCACCATCGAGATAGTAGGATTTACAACAAGAGTGCAGACACTTCTGGGGAATAACAAGCACATGTCCTCTCCCCCCTTTTGGTGTTCCTAACATAAATGTGAAGGCCCATGGGTCTCTCTGTCTCTCGTGGTGTTGTGCCAATTTGTTTCTCCTATCATTATGATGTCATAAGTAGAGGTGGCCGTAGGCCACCACTATTGCACTCTGCCACAGTGATCCCCCCGCAGACGTGCCAGCTTGAGTGAGGATCCTGTGAGACTCTGTCTTGGTAGACCTACATGCACCCACATTAGGCATTAGAGTCCTGTGCAGGCTTGAACTATGCACTCACTGCTGCTTCCTCCTGCAGATACACAAGCCATAGTCCATGCATCTCTCCCCCCAAACTCTACACCCACAGCTGCTCCTGACTGTGATCAGAACAAGGTGGAAAGAACTGGTGCCTGGCACAACTGGTGCCGAAGAGGCCCAGGCAACCTTCGCTCAAATCGAAGAATGATCTAAATTTCCCGCCTCCACAAGAACCGAGGGGCATATTATCAAGACAGGCGATAAAATTATCGCCATTTTAGCGGCAGAAAACTGCCGCTAAAACAGCGATAATGGGCTTGATAATATGCTCTATGGAATTCCAATTGAAGCCCATATTGAAAGGTCTTCACGTCTAACATGGGCTTCAATTGGAATTCCATAGAACATATTAACAAGCCCATTATCGCTGTTTTAGCTGCAGTTTTCTGCCGCTAAAGCGGCGATAATTTTATCGCCTGTCTTGATAATATGCCCCCGAGTAACCTGAACTGTAAGTCTGACAGGAGTCTGTACCATAATATACTGACCCCGTCCCTCCCCTCAAGCCCAAGTAGAAGTACTTAGTTAAAACAACTAGTACTTATGACACCCTGAGAAAATAGCGACAAAGGGCTAGGGAAGGAAGACACTGGAGCGCCCTGCGACTTCAAAGATTCCACAACTACATCTGCGGTCGTCAACCACCAATGGTGAACTATAGCACTTAATGTACGAAGTGATAAATGGAAACACAATAATGGTAAATGCAATACGGATAATTTATTGTAGTACTCACCGCTGTAGGTTAAGGGTAAGGCATCACCCGCAGCATGAGTCAAACTCCAGGGCAGACTCGGAGGAGATGAAGCAATGAAAATAGCAGGACTGCAGGAGCTGACCTGGAGGCAGACCTTCTGGTAATAAGGAGAGGAGCAGAAGGACATTGAGAGGAAAACGAAGGCGCAACCACAGCAAAGGTGCACACGGAGGGGACGCTGGCCACAGGCTGGTCTGACAGCAGAGTAACTCAACAAGACACACAGCTGGTAGGCAAGGAGTTCTTGGTTGTGGTGGTTTATACACTGTTTCTTCCCGACTTAACCCTGAAGAACAACCTGTGGGAGGTGGCAACAGGCACTATGAAGAAATGGGAAAGGCTCAAACCCTTTCGCCAGACCATTCCTCCATGTCTTTTCCATTATGTTGCTGGTTTTCACAGTCTCCATGTTTTCCTTGAGAGTTTCCTTCCTGCACTCTTCATTGGGTGCTGACAGTGGAGATAATGCCCAGCAATAGAACCTCTAATATCCCTTATGCTCATTTAGAAACCAGGCACTGGAGCTGGCTAGAAGAATCCCCACAGATTGGGGCGTGGCTTGGACGGCAATGTGGACGGTTGTCTGAGTCCCTCAGCTCCGCAATCCCGAGGCCAACAACGGCGAATTTATACCAGCCAAATGTGACCGATCAAGCATCGGAAACTAGAACCCGACATCGGAACACCCAGACCATGTAAGGAACCGAGAAGATCACGGAGTAAGAAGCCGAGCGCAGAGAATAGACCCTTAAACCCTCCGGCGGAAAGAAAAAGGAATAGGATACAAGATGGCGCCCAACGGCCAGCTGCGGGAGACATAGCCCAGACACCTCAAACGACGGAGAAGGTAGAAGGTGAGCTGACCCAAAAACCCCAGCGCAGCTCCATCCGAAGGGCCCCCCACCCGCGAGTGTGCACTGGTGTGCTGCAGCGCAACGGAGAGAAGCAAATCGATAAAGAGAATCTGCACCTTTCGCTACACTGCGCCTGCACAGAGAAAGGGGGAGAAGAAGAGCACAGCGGTGTCAAGATAACACCCCGGGGGGAGAAAATAACTAGTCACAAGGCACCACATTAATTCCTACCCGGGGGCACACCCAAGTGAAAGCGAAACCATCTCGCCCGCAAGAGCGCCGCCATTACCGGAAGGGGCAATCGGATGAAAACAAAGGAACGGGAAACAGGAAGCGGAAACAGAGGGCGAGTGAGGAGCTTGCAAAGTCGGGGAACAGCGCAGCACCCTCGCAAACGCTAACGCAGAGAGGCAGAGGAGAGAACCGTAAGAGGTGGGGAAAAAGGCCACCCAGATCGGAAAAGGAAGAACGGCGACACCCCCCGCCCTGAGCCCGACGATGCCGGAGCAGTAAGACGAACGCTCCGTATTAGGCACCACCACACACTTGGGAGGAGGCGCAGTCGAGAGCCGAACATAGGGTGCTACAGCATAGCGCAAGACACGGTGACCGCAAGCCCACAAAACAAGCCACACGGGCATTAGCGTCACATAGCACCACAGCCAGAACGCAGTGGACCGGTCCAAGTTTGAAGAGGCCCAGACGGCGGGAAGGCATACAGTGTCGGCAAAAAGCGCGGGCGCAACTGGAAACCACCACAGCAACCCAAGAGGTAGCCAGGGCCTAGACACCTGGCTAAGGCACTAATAAGCAAGCAGGTGCTGTAACGAAGGAACACAGCACAACGCACACACCGGCGAGGGGCAGCATGGAGACCCCGCAGAGAGCGGAGCACAAAAGGCAAAAACAGCTCCAGTACGCGGCAGTGAACAAGACAAAGCACGCGCTGGCAGGGGCAAAATCAAAAACCAGAACCAGGGACATCAGAGAGCCCAGCAGGTACAGAACGCACAACGCAATCCCGGCACCGAGGATAGACCCAGCCAAGACCTAACATCAATCCAAAAAGAAGGAAGATCGGGCAGCTTCCAGATAAGGAGAGGCAGCGGCGCGATGTCAGGACAAGAGGGGAAAACTGCCAATGACCAGAAAAAACCCAGGAAAGACAACGCGGAGTCGCCAATGAAGCTGAAAAATGAAACGATCACTCTAGAGACAATCCTAAAAAGGGTCACCGAAGGCAATGCCTTAGCAAAGGAAACAAAGCTCACAATAGACAATATGCAGCTGGAACGTACAGCGATAAGAGCGGACCTTCACAGCACCAACACAAGAATAGAAGCTGCAGAAGGGCGCATAAGCGAAATCGAGGACGTGAGCACCACGAACACGAAAACACTAGCACAGTGCTCAAAGACTACAAAAGCCATGCAAAAGCAGCTCGCAGAGCAAGATGACAGGGCCCGAAGGGGCAATATAAGGATTGTAGGCGGTCCAGAAGGTACAGAAGACCCAGCAGGCACCTGCGCAGCCATGCTAGAGGATATGCTACCCAAGCTGACCGGCCTGAATTTTGATAGGCAATTTGAAGTCGACAGAGCATATCGAGTACCAGCAGGGAAACCGCCACATGGGAAAGGCCCAAGGCCGATATTCTGCTGCCCACTAAGATCAAGCCATACTGACGCCATTTTCGCCTTTGCCCGTAAAAACCAAAACCTGACGTGGGCGAGCAGCAAGATAGTACTAACACAAGACAGGAAACTACAACGGAACTACCTCACTGAAATCTACCTCAAGGAAATATCCGCGCTCTCCTCACTCAAGACTCAAGACCAATGATCTATGCAAGTAGGAGACACGAGCGACTCACACCATACTGCCTCAGATACAGCAACTACCTCCGGATAAGAGACAGAACTGGGTGACAAAGGAAAGACAGTCGCGAAGAACGATAAACGCTGGACAATACACCTCGAGGCACCCGCGGCCAAATAAGCAACGGCCGGATAAACAAGTGAATGACTGAGTATACTGCCTCAGGGATGAATGCGGAGCAGAGGGAACTTTGTCGTCGCACACCCACTCAGCAAGAAAGGGGGGGAGGGGGGAGGAGTGGGTGGGGGGCAGGGAAGGGGGGGGTGTGGGGTCCACATACATGGGTTAATTCTTTTTCTCTTTCTATCCTTCTATCTTCTACCTATACCTCTCCATTGGAGCTCTAAGCACAGAAGGGTGAATATGCAACTACCAACAGGCAGACTAAGCATCAGCGCACAGGGAGGGGTCAGAGAGCGCACTACACCAGGCAACGATACACACGAGACTAAACCAGAAGATCCGCGAGAGGCACACCACACAAGATGACACTCAACCAACATAACCACCTCACTGCTGATATTAAAGTAGTGTCCCTAAATGTGAAGGGTCTCAACCACCCGGCGAAGAGAAGAAAAACCCTAGAATACCTGGCGAAACTTAAAAGCGACATATATGTCCTACAGGAAACAAGACTAGAAGCGGAAGACATAAGCCGCCTCAAGGCGGGCTGGATAAGTGAAGTTATAGGTTCACCTGCACAAAACAAAAAGAACGGGGTGATCACTATAGTTAGCAAAAGATCAAAATTGGTACTGAAAAACTCACAGGCAGACACAGAGGGAAGAACACTAGTGACAAGTCTTGCAAAGGGGGAGGAATCAATACAAGTGGCCAATATCTACGGCCCTAACACAGAAGACGGGGCCTTCTGGGACAGGGTTGGAGAACAACATGACACCCTCCCGATAGAGGAACTCCTCATAGTAGCAGGCGACATGAATCAGGTCCTAGACCCAGCTATCGACAGACACCCTCACAGACCAAGTCACATATTACAAGGGGGGAACACTCTGAAGAATCTCTGCACAAAACTCAATCTCAGAGACCCATGGCGACTTCAGAACCCGGATGGCAGGGACTACACGTTCTACTCAAACCCACATAACTCCTACAGCAGAATAGACTATATCCTAATATCAGACACACACACTCACCTAATAGACCAAACAGAGATAGGCCCACGAACCATCTCTGATCACTCACACATCAGTCTGACGCTGACAGGCAAACACAACGAAAAGCCGACACGCAGGTGGAGGTTTGATGATGACCTGCTCAAGAGCACAACAGCCAGGGCAGAAATAGAGGCAGCAATAAAAGAATACCTAGAGATCAACGACACCCCTGACACGGATAAAAACACTCTATGGGACGCCCTAAAGGCCATAGTCATAGGCAAAGTAATCAGCATTAAAGGCAGGCTAAACAGAGAGAGGAACAAAAAGATCAGAGTCTTTGAACAGGAGATCAAGAACCTGGAAACAGGGCACATAGCAACCTAAAAGATAGGAACACCCTCATGACATTAACAAAAAGAAAGTATGAATTAAACAGAATCCTTAGCGAAAGGGCGAGAGCCTGGATAAACAAGTACAAAGCCGTCAATCTATGCACCGCCAATAGAGCAGGGAAGGCGCTAGCATCCTACCTCAAGGGTAAGCAAAAGCAACACTCAATAGCAGCAGTCAGAGACAACAACAACAAATCCCAGACAGCAAACAAGGAAATACTGCAGGCATTTAGAGACTTCTATGAACAACTCTACAAAAAAGACACCACCCTAGGCAGCGATGGAGGCAAAGCACTACTAGAAAATATCACAACGCCAACGCTCACAGACGCACAACGAGATACACTGGAATCAGACATCACAAGAGCCGAGATAGACAGGGCGGTAGCCAGTTTCATAGACAACAGGGCCCCAGGACCAGACGGATTCACAGCCAGATTCTACAAAGAATTCCTACCAATACTTAAACCCACGCTAGCAGAGGTGTTCACACACTATGTGCACAACGGCCACACGACAGCGACAATGGCAGAAGCAAACATCATAGTCATACCCAAGGAAGGCAAGGACACACAACACCCCAAGAATTACAGACCGATCTCACTCATAAATGTAGACTGCAAGATATATGCGAACATTTTAGCAACCAGACTCAACACGCACCTGCCCAAACTAATACATTGCTCGCAGGTGGGCTACCTGAAAAACAGAATGTCCCATGACAATAGCAGATTGCTCTGCCACGTAATCAACCATGCCTCCAAGAGCAACAATGCTGCAGTAATGATAGCCCTAGACGCAGAGAAGGCATTCGACAGAGTGTCCTGGCCATTCCTAGACCAATGCATGCAGAAGTTTGGACTGGGGCCTAACTATAGGAGGATGGTCCTGGCACTCTACAACGAACCAAAGGCATGCGTAGTAGTTAACGGAGGAACATCAGACCTACTCCACTTAGAAAGGGCACAAGACAAGGATGCCCGCTGTCGTCAGCTCTCTTGCTACTAGCGATAGAGCCACTGCTCAATATGATTAGAACGAACGAAGACATAAAGGGAATCCCGATAGGAGGGAAAACTTTTAAGCTAGCAGCCTACGCTGATGACGTCCTTATCATAACCGAGAACCCAGAGAAGTCAATTAAAACCCTCATGGACGCCATAGAGCAATATGCACAGGTATCAGGATACAAACTAAATAGGGAAAAATCTGAGTGCAAACCCCTAAATGTGCACACCACGAAGACTGTACTAGGAAATTCAGGACTGGTATGGCAGAAAAAATCCATCAAATACCTGGGCCTTCTCTTCGAGAGAGATCTAAGATCCACGGTAGACCAAAACGAACAAATGACGCTACGCAAAATAAAGGAAAGAGTAGAAGGATGGTCACCCAAATTCACCACCTGGTGGGGAAGAGTAGAGACGGTCAAGATGATGCTCACACCAATAGTTACCTACATGCTCCACATGCTGCCGCTGATTAACACAGCGGACTTCCATAAAAAACTAGAGACGCTGCTCAATACCTTCCTATGGAAAGGGAAGAAACCCAGACTCAGCCTACAAAAACTCAGACTGGCCAAGGATTTTGGGGCCTCAACATAACAAACTTCAAAACTTTCCAAACTGCATGTATAGCGAAACAGGGGCTTTATTGGCTCACCCCCAGGCAAGACTACACCCCGGCGAGGGGCGTGGCTAACTGCCGAGGAGAATGGTCGTGCTCTGAGGCGGCTCCTCAGCCCGTATGGCCAAACGACCTCCACACCTCCGCTAGTGCTGTTGCCTGGCCCGGGGTCGGTCATCTATCAGTGCCCCTTCTGAGGCCCCCGGCTGACCTCTGGCGCCTCCTGGCCCGCCGATATCGCCGCAAGCAAATCCCGACGGCCGGGACCCATCGGCCCAAGATTGCGGCCGCAACTTAAGCTGCAACCGGGTGGTACCTACGAGGCTGCTACGGCCCGCGCCCAACCTCCGGAGCCTTCAATTTCACTGATCGACTGTTGGGGAGACGATTCCCTACAGATCCAGCCTACTGTTGAGCCGCTGGCTCCCACAGGTGAGGAGCAAGATGACCCATACCAGCCTCCCCCTCCCGTCCGGCACCGAAATCTAGGCGAGGCCCCGGCTTGGGCCTAGCACCGGTAGCAAATACGGCCCACCGGCTCCGATCTCCCCGGACTTGCCCCACGCCGAGACAACTGGTCTCACTACACAACTGACGGCCTGCCTCTGGCCCAGATCTGGAGGACCACGTCGGGGGCGGGCTGCTGCGTTGGAGGGGCCAGCCGAGACGCCGTGGGTTGACTTCCCGGGGCCTAATAGGACGCTCTGCTTCCCCCCACCCCTTCGACCCCTGCACATCACTGCTTCGGCGCTCAGCCGGACAGACTACCGGAGTCTCCGGAAAATATGTGCTGCTTGGTCCCCTCGGAGTCCCTCTGATTAGCACAACCAGACGCCTGCTGCTGGCCCACACCCAGCTTGCTGACTCCGCGGTGGGAGAGTCCTCCCGGCTTCCCACTCCTCACCGACATCTTGCTCCACGGGGCCACTGCCAATCGGACCTTGAAAGTTGCGGCCCCCACCCCAACCGAAGCTTTGCGAGCGCGGAGCATGCTCCCCTACCTCCCCCAGGATTGTCAGTGAGGGGCTCCTCCTCCCCCCCTCTTCTCTATCTCCATCGGGATTGCCTCCGTGCTTCCATCACCACATCCTCAGGCGGGGACCGACTCGGCGATGGCCTCCAATAAAGGAAAGCGACCCCCCAACCAAAGGCAAATCAATAAACTGTCGTGGGGCTCAAGGGGGGACCCTAAGGATGTGGCTCCGGACGCAACCCTCAAGGCGACAATCCCCCCTCCGCAGGGAAAGTCTTCCCCTACACTGGACGATGTCATGGAGGCAATTGCGGGGGTCCGCTCTTCACTCGAAACCCGTATTGACTCAGTGAACGTGGAGGTAACGTTGCTGCGTGCCGACCTCTGGAAAATGGACTCCAAGGTGAAGGACACTGAGATTAAAACTCTGGCTCTCGTTGACGACACCTCCACACTGCAGCAACAGGTGACCCAACTACAGAAGCAGCAACACCAGATGGAGGTGCTCCTGGATGACTACGAGGGACGCGCCCGACGCAATAACTTCCGCTTCCTTGGTGTTCCCGAGCGCCTCGAGGAGCCGGCCACTGACCTCTTTGTGGAGAAATTGGTCCTCCAACACCTTCAACCAAAGAATCTTTCCAACTATTTCTCCATAGAACGGGCCCACAGAGTTCCTGGGGGCCAACCAAAGCCGGGCGCCCCCCCCCGCCCCATCGTGGCCCGTGTCTTCAACTTCCGCGACCGTGATGTCATCCTCCAAACGGCGCGTGCGGGACCACCATTGCGAATAGACAATGCGCAAATCATGATCTTCCCGGATTTCACCGTGAAAGTGCAGGCCCGTCGACGCAGCTTCCTGGAGGTGAAGAAGGCACTCCGTGCACAGTCCATCAAGTACTCTATGTAATTCCCCACGAAACTCCGCTTCGAGGCGGAGGGTAAGACCTGTTTTTTTTAATCTCCTGCTGATGTTTGGGACTGGCTCGAGGGATGGCGACGGTCAAACTCCACCCATAACCGGCGCAGGAAATCCACAGATCGCTCCAACGAGGTGGGGCCACCGGAAAGTCAAGACCTATTCATGGACACTGTGCAGGAAGAGTAACGCCGAACAACCCGAGTTGGATTGAACAGTTCAGCCGCTCATCTACGCATTGATACGCTCTCCACTTTGACAGTCCGACTCTGCTATCAGACAGTAGATGTATATCGGACCATCTTCCTCAAAGACTCACTAGCTTGAGGCGCAATCCACCTCTTACCTCATCCACGTTCTGACTCCTATGTATCCTTTACAGTTTTTCTTCCAGTGTGGGTCATCGTACCCGTTGTTGTTGCTCGACCTGTTAATTTCACTGTTGAACTCATCCTACTTGTGAGGGGAGTCACCCTCTCAGTGCCCACATTGGGGGAAGGTACTCAACCCCAGGTGTCGCTCCACTGGCAATGTGGGGTACTGGTCGGTAAGCCTGAAGTCATCAGAACTGGTTATAGATACTGCTTCCCCCTATCAGGTGGATTGTTGAATGTTATGAGATAGACTGAGCAGTGCTCTTTGGTATGTTCCCTCCACTGGCACTGGTCGCCGTGTGACCCCAGGCACAGGACCAGCTTCCGACTAAATCTCATCAATGACTCCTACCATGTGAATGCTTTGTTGATATTGGTTGTTTTATTTGCACTAGATAACTCCTAGCACACTCCTCTCTAATGTTCGGGGGGCGACAGGCACCCTGCCTAGTTGGGGAGTGGATAGTTCTAAGTCCGCGGGCAGGGACGCAGGGTGGGGGGATGGTGAGAGGGTAACAGTAGGGGGGGCGGGATTGGGAGGGGCGGGAAGTGTTGGGAAGTTGAAGTCGAGACTTCTATGGTCTCTGTTTTTGCTCTTGCTTATTCATTGCAGCGGATTCTGGATCGTGGAGCGCGACTCGCAGCGCGCCACGGCCTCACGTGCTACTTCTGGCGAGTTCTTGCCGTTGGACCCACCTATATGCTACCTTACACCATCGCGGTATACCTATTGCTCAGACTTCGGCCCTGCTGGGCCCCACATAGACTCTACGGTGACCCACTCCCTTGGAACCCCTGTTTATGGTCAATATCTTACGCACCACACACCATTACTCCGTGCACAATCTCACTTATTTAGACCGCCATGACGCCCCCTTCATCAACGTCCCTGACCATTATGACATGGAACGTTAATGGTCTTGGCAATAAGATAAAAAGAGGGGTGGTTATGCAATACCTTAAACGTCGATCTCCAGACCTGGTTCTCCTCCAGGAGACGCACCTCATGGGTAATGCATGCCAGGCGCTGAACCGAGGTGGTTATAGATTGCTTGTGCATGCCGGTTTCACTTCCGGATCTAGGGGCACCGGTATTCTGGTGCATAGGAGTGTGGCCCTGACATGCACAAAAACGCGGGCTGATCCCCTCGGTCGATATGCAGTGGTGGAGGCCACCTGGGAAGGCAAGCCACTGAATGTTATTTCAGTCTACATTCCTCCAACCCTAGGTACAGCTGCACTCCAGACCCTACAACACCTAATGCTCGATCTTCCACAGGGACCCCTGCTCATTGGGGGAGACTTCAATATGACAATGAACGATGCCAAAGACAGACACGCCCACCGTCCCTCACACAAGTCAAGTTCAGACTTATCTAACTTTGCACACATGATGGGGCTCGAAGACCTATGGCGCCTGTCCCACCCTCGCACGTCCTACTATACGCACTACTCCAACGCTCACAATAGCAGCTCTCGTATAGACTATTTATTCTCACCAGCAACTGATTTACAGTTCTTCCGCCATCCAGAGGGGCTCCCCAGAGGGATGTCCGACCACTCCCCCCTCACGGTGCCCTGGCTCTTAAAAATCCCTGACATACACGATAGCTTGCTTGAACACATCGAATACTACTTTGCCGAAAATGTGGGATCTGTACCTTCGGCCACAACAATATGGGAGGCATACAAAGCAATAATCAAGGGTACAGCGCTAGCCCTCAAGAACGGTTACCTCCGCAAACAGAGTGAACAATTGTCACAAATAGAATCGGACCTACTTAACCTGGAATACCTCCACAACACGCACCCCACAGATGAGATATCGGCCCGCCTGCAAGCGAAACAAATAGAATATAGGGCACTGGCTATTGAAAAGGCGCAAGCCAAACTCCTGAAAACCGGCCACCGTGTTTACGAGCTGGGAGACAGAGCAGGTAAGATGCTCGCATGGCTCGAGAATCGAGAGCAGGGCTCCCGTTGGATCCCGGAATTAACCCTTCCGTACCAATCTACTGTCACAGACCCGGGCGATATAGCAGAGGCTTTTGCCACCCACTTGGACGGGGTCTATACCGCCAGAGCCCACTATGACGCGGAGGAATCCAAATTGCTCTTAGCCGAAATGAGGCTCCCCGCTCTCTCTGAGACCGAGATGCAGGAGCTCGAGGCAGACCTTACAACGGAGGAAGTTCGAAACGCCTTATTCTCTATTCAATCTGGCAAGGCAATGGGCCCCAACGGCGTCCCTATTGAGTTCCTGAAGGGCATGGCGGGTGAGATCCTTCCACATCTTAAAGCGATGTTCGAGGACAGCTGTGAAGTAGGCCGCTTGCCACAAGACCAACGATTGGCTTGGATCGTGGTTATCCGTAAGCCCAATAAGCCAGCTGCTGACTGCAGCTCTTATCGGCCTATCTCTCTCATTAACGCTGAGGTAAAAGTCCTTGCCAAGCTCCTTGCCACTAGACTCATGACCGTTCTCCCCGCCCTGATACACGAAGACCAGTCGGGCTTCTTGCTGGGTCGCAACACTGCGCTCAATCTCCGCCGTGTCCATAATGTCATGAGTAGGATACCGCACCTCCGAGAAGACGCAGCTATCCTTTCCCTCGACGCAACACTGGCCTTCGATTCTATCGAATGGTCCTACCTCTTTAAAGTACTCCTTCGTTTTGGCTTTGGCCCCAGATTTATACGGTGGGTTTGACTACTCTACACCGATCTCTAGGGGCAGGTCTGTGTCAACGGACATACATCCAGGCGTTTTCCCCTTCATAGAGGTACAAGACAAGGGTGCCCGCTGTCCCCCCTGTTATTCACCCTCACTCTGGAGCCCCTAGCCCACTGGATTAGAACCGATAATTCCATTCGAGGCCTCCGATGGAATGCTGACACAGTCGATAAGATTTTGCTGTACGCAGGCGACATCCTAATATATCTCTCCTCCCCCAGATCCTCCCTTAACAGCCTGTTACACGTGATTACTAATTTTGGCAAATACTCGGGCTTCTCCATTAATTGGTCGAAATCAGTGCTATATGTTCTCCATGGTCCATCCCCACCTCTCCCGCGAGGCTACTCAGTCAAAATTGCCCAAGACGGTTTTAAATATTTGGGGATTTTTGTTACCCCAGACCCCCACCTGTTCCATGACCGCAACCTTAAAGGCCCACTCCAGAAACTCCATACAGACATCTCACACTGGAGGTCGCTTCCCCTTTCTCTACCCGGCAGAGCTGCCCTCTTTAAAATGCTTGCACTCCCTCGGTTCCTCTATGCCCTACAAAATTGCCCGTGCCCCATACCAGACTCCTACTTTAACTTAATCGAAGGAGACCTCCGCCTCCTTCTATGGGATGGCGGCTCCCCCCGCATTGCCCTCATCTCTCTCACGCATGGATGGTATGACGGGGGTATCGCCCTCCCGAACATCCGTCTCTATTATTGGGCAACCCAATTGGTCACCACCAACTCGTGGATCTACGGCACATACACAAACCCTGCCTTCCATTTGGAGAAATGCCAGACAAGCTGTGGCGGATACCTCGAAGCTCTCTACGGCAAACACTCCCGTACTCATTATATTGGCCCAATGTCCCACACACTGTCAATATGGCACCGCGCAAACAAGCGACTCGGGTGGGCCAACACCCTCACACAGTCCACCCCACTCTGGACCTCGTACAGGCTAGGCACCCTCTGTCATTGTAGTGGCTTTGATAAATGGGACACAATTGGCATATCCACTATTGGCGACTTGCTCCACAAGGGCAAACTACTGACATTCAAAGAACTCCAAAACACATACAATCTGGCAAATTCCGAGACCTTCCGATACCTCCAAATTAAACACGCCATACTCACCCACATCCCAGATCTCGCCTCCCTCCCACAGTCCTCGCCCCTCGAGGACAGACTCTTGTCCGAACCCCTTCAAGCTAAGGCGATCTCTTACACATACCGTAAATTGTGCAACAATATGCCAAATTCTTTTCACCTCCTGTGGGGTAAATGGCAGACTGACGTTGGCAATATGGAGGATGCAAAATGGCAGTCAGCATTGATGTCCCCGCGCGAATCAGCCATCAATCATAGATTCTGGTTGATACAGTTGAAAATATTACACAGGACATACATGTCGGGTCCCCTCCTAGCCAAAATAGGCCGACGCCCATCTGACCTTTGCCTCCGTCAATGTGGCTCAACAGGCACTTTCTATCATATCCTGTGGGAATGACCGGCAGTCCAAGACCTTTGGAACCGCGCTGTCCTGAAAATGGCTGATGCCCTAGGGAAACCGGTCCCTCTGACTCCCAAATGCGCGCTTCTTAATATATGGGACCCCACAGAAATAACTGCGATAGGACAGCGCTGGGCGGACCTAAGCTTCCTCCTAATAAAGCGTGAGATAGCCATGCAATGGGGTTCACCACACAAACCGCTCCTGATTAGATGGGTGGCTGCAATGGATGTGTGCATGCTGTCGGAAAAATCAGTTTACAAAACTAGAGGTTGTCCCGGAGTCTGGGATAAGAAGTGGGGTCGATGGAATGCCTATCGGGGCGAATTGTGTACTTCTCCAACGGCGGATATGGCTATGACCAGGTGGGTCATCCCTCGGTGAGTGCGGATATGATTGCTGCCGTGCTGTGCGTGCTCTGTGGCGAAGAATGCTGGCTGCAATTGTTCGCATAAATGTTTCCTCTGCTTCGACTAGTTATGTTTGTTTAAAATGGAAATACCATAGACCTATGGATTATCCGATACAAGGCTTTGACTACTCTCTGCACACCTTGCTACCACGCCGCCGAACCTCCGGGATGTCGGCTAAATGGCTGTGTTATTCTGGGAATCTTGCTAAATACCTATATGTACCGCAGCCGGCCCTTGGGGTTGTAGGCTATATGCTGTGTCAATTTGAGAATGTGCAATAAAGGTCTTGGTAAAAAAAAAAAAAAAAAAGACTACACCCCGGCATGGCTCTCATTAGAGAGAAGACTATTAGGAGGTATGGAACCCATCGCCCTCCTCACAGCGACAAAACACCCCGCCATTAAGCACAACCCCATACTGAGGAACACTAGAATGGCCCTCCTCAAGATAGACAAGCTTTTAGACACAAGTGTACGGAACACTCAGTGGGAGTCCATTTGGCAAAACCCCAAGATCAAATACAGAGAGAGAACACTTGACATGCACTCCTGGTACAAACATGACATATCCACAGTAAACCAACTACAGCCCCAGGGCACACACACCACCTTCGACTCACTCAAGGATGAGCACACACTAGACAGCATCGAACTATACAACTTTCTAAAAATGAGGGTAGCGATCAGCAAAGCAGGCCTCAACAAACAAACACCTTCGATTCTGCAATACGCCGCCAGCCTAGACAGACTAGGACATCAGGTAGCACACCTCTACAAAGCCCTGAGCCCCAAATCCACCAAGCTTCACAACAAAGTCACAGCCTACTGGGAATCCCAAATAGGTAGGGAGCTCAGCGAGGAGGAAAGGTCCGACCTCTGGAAATCCACGTCAAGGAAGAAAGTAACGACCACCCTAGACCAAACCAAATTCTGGCTTATACATAAAGCATACTGGACCCCCGCCAGACTAGCCTCCATGGGTATCCGGGAGACTGATACCTGTTGGAACTGCAACACACATAGAGGAGATCTCGCACACCTGATCTTCCACTGCCCTAAGGTGAAGGACTTCTGGCACAAGATAGGCACACTAATAAACGACATAACAGGCACCAACCACCAACTTGAATTCCAAAGCCTAGCCATAGGGTTCATGGATCCCACAATAAAATCCAAAGAAGATAGGGATCTGGTTGACCTCCTGCTATCGGCAGGGGTAAAGACAGTACTGAACAACTGGAAGGATACAGGGAAGGCGTCTTTTCAAGCGTGGTTCAACTGGGTAACATTCCTCAGGGGGGCAGACAACATCACGGCCAAACATACACCGAAGACACATTGACAACTGCCTGTCCTCGCACAAACCGCCGTAGCCAAGGCAGAATGACAAGCCGCTGGAAATAGAAAGACCCTAACAAAGTCAGTGCAAAGTCACAACGAAACGGCACTCTCACCGCACCTCCCAACTCTGTGCTTCCTCCTCTGTCCTTTTTCTTCCTTCCTGCCACTGAAACAAAAAAAACGCGTGTGTGACACAACCGCAGACCACAAGACCGCACACAACTGCAATCGCATGGAGGGAGGGGGGGAAGAAGGGCACAAAACAAAGGAAATAACCACAAGAGCAAACGAACTACGGGACTCTATGCCAGGACTGCAACACCAAAGGACAATGGTATGCTATTTATGATTACCCTAACAGCAAAGGACAATGTTAGGCTGCTTATGATTAAACTCTTGTGACTACCTCTGGAAACCCTTCCGTCCTCCCCCCTCACCCCCTCCCCCCCGGGGCATGTTTCTTTCACCTGTATGTTTCTTGGCTTATCGCTTCCCATGTATATGACATGCACCATGTAAATATATTTTTCAATAAAAATTTACTGAAAAAAAAAAAAAAAAAAAGAATCCCCACAGATTATATCACTGCAGCCAACAGGCCTGGTACACACCCTTGGTCATAAACGATACACAGATATTATATATAGGCAGAACTTTAACAGAGGCTGAATAATGCAGTGCAACTTTCAGAATTATTCAGTTCTTCCAACAAATAAAGTCCTGTTTTATTTTCAAAACAAACGATACCAGCAGGATATCATATTTATTTTAAATAATGCATTTGCTAAATGCAACTAGAACACCCTCCAAGAGGAACCTTGAGTATTCGACGTCCCTATCCCCTGCACATTAAAGCCTAAAGGAAGAACTTGGCAATTCAGTGAGCTCACAGTAGTAGCTGATTTCTGTGGTTCCAGGGATAATGGTAACACTTATCACAAGGAGTGTGTAGCTGCCCTTAAGTCTCACAAGGCATAGAGAACATGCATAAGAAATGTATTTCCAGAAGTCCTAATCATGAACGATCAGAGGTGATTTTTGTTTTGAACTTAAGTGGCAGGCCAAAACTTCCAATGCTCACATCCAAGATTCAACCCTGACATTTCACAGAACACTGTAAAAAAAACTTGAAATTTGATATGCACTTTAAAAGAGTAAAATGGAGAGCATGCACAATATAAAATTCTCACGGTTATCCCCCCCACCCCCCAAGCAAGACAGGGGAAATGGTGGATTTCATGTAAGGAAGACAGATGAATGTTGATTCCTCCAGTACCAAAGTCCTGTAGCCTCTCAATGTGGTACTCACCAGATATTGGCTTATGGGATTTGGGTGATGTTCCAACACACAATAGAGGTATAACTGCCCTATTTGGAGTCAAGCCAACACAGGGAGATGATGGACGGAGCACTGAAACTTTTCAGACACTCACCCCCAGTCACAGATCTGGCCTGAATCCATCAGCGTTCTTTAGGTCACTTCAATACCCCATTTCAGACCTATCTAGAGTAGGGCAGGAGTGATCCTGATGTGCTCATTTGTGTTCAGCAACGGGGCTGTGTAAATGCGACAGATCATCATGTGCCCATCAGAGATCAAAGTCATGGGCAATGGGGCTTTGTGGGGGAGCGGCCGACCAGCGGGAAGCCTGCTGCCCCCGGAGTTTTTTGGGGCCCTGGGAGTGGGGGGGGGGGGTAGATGCAGCCCCGGAGGTGGACGGGTTGCCTTGTTGGGCTGGCTGCTGGTTTGGGCTCTTTTTGGGCGGCACTTAGGCTGGCTGGGCTGGGGGGAGCTAAAAAGCGTCCATTTCGTGTCACTGGCCACCATTTGGAGGTGGTGACACAGCAGCCGGGCAGGGGTTTGTGGCTGGGCGTTTTTTTGTCTGTGGTCGAGCGTTTTTTGTTGAGGCCGAGCGTTTGTGGAGCGTTTGTGGTGGCGGCTAGTGGAGCGTTGTGGCTTCGTTTTCATTACCTGAGGTTTCCTGGTCACTTGCAGCGGAGCATGGCGTGCGGAGGTATGGCGGGCATGGCGGGCATGGATGACCCGTGCGTCTGGGAGGCCATCCGCTTGTTGGGGTAGGCGGGCCGCATAGATCTGGTGCGGCCCTACATACAGGTGAGGCCGCCGCGGCGCGCTGCCAGTGGCGCCGCCGCGACGGTGTTGGCATGCGAACCCCAGCGGTCGCGGCCGAAGTTTGCACAGGGAGGCGGGAGGTGGGGCAAGAAGGCGGATGACAGCGGGCGGCGGGGACGGGCAAAAGTGGTGCCGGGAGGGAGGAGGAAGGCAGGAGGGAGGAGCGGGCGGGGAAGCGGCCTGCTCTGGAGTTTTTGGTGGTGGCGCGGGGTGGGAGGAGGGGAAGGCGGTTGGGGGCGTTGGGAATGGGGACAACGTGCCGGGGCAGGGTGGGGACCCAGAGGGGGTGCCAGCAAGGATCCAGGAACAGGGAGGGGTGGGGGCAGAGTGCGGGGATGGGAGGGGGGTGCAGGGTCGCCCCTCCTGATAGAAGAATCGGACGTCAAGGGGGAGGAGGGCAAGGGGGCGAGGAGAGCGGGCTGGACTGGGGGGGCATCCTCAGGGGGGAAGGGAAGTGTGGTGGGGCCGAGCAGATCTCCGTCGCCGAGGGTGGTGCGCGTGGAAGTGGGGATGGGGAGAGGGGGTGGGGAGGGGGCCTGGATGGGGGCGTGGGGGCAGGGGGCGGTGGGGGTGCCTGGTACGCAGGAGTAGGCTACGGAGGCTTGTCGGGGGCGAGGTGGGGAGCCGGAGCGAGGGGGTGCGGGGCGTGCGGGGGTGGGGGGATCGGCGCGTGGTAGGGAAGGGGAGTGGGATTGGGGGGTAGGGGGTGGCATGGAGCTTGGGGGAGTGTGGAGGGAGTGGCCCCACGTGGAGGGGGGGCATTCCGCGGGGTGGGGCCGGGGCATGCAGAGGCTGTGGGGGGCGGCTGGCAGTTTTGGGGGGGTGTTTTTTCCCCGGCATGCTGGACTCCACCTTCTTTCTCTTGGCAGGAACAGCTAGCTAGGCGCTCGGGAGAGCAGCATGCGGCTCCGCTCCACCGAGGGGATTAACCGACTCAGCTTTGTACGGGCGGTGGTGCTCCACCGAGGGACCGGTCGCGGGAGCATGTTGAGCGGCGGGGCAGTAGGTCCCCGCCAGCCCCACCCCGAAGGGTCGACACGGCAGCCGGGGGACGGGGTTGGAGTTTGGATGACGTGGATCACGCGGCGGTGTCGCATGTGGGGAACGGGCGGAGAGAGAGTGTGGATTTGAGTGACTTGATGAGGACTTGTCAGGAGAAGGCGGGGCTGAGCCGGCTGGAGTCCCTAGGGGGCGGCCGGGACGTGTGGTGGGGGAAATGGCTAGGTGAAGCTGAGCAGGACAGGGAGTCTGAGGAGGAGGGGGAGCTGCGGGAGGGGGAGCGGAGGACAAGTAATGTTGTTGGAAGTGTTTTGCAGGTGCGCCCCCGGCAGGAAGCGCCAAGAGTGACGGCCCCCCGGCTCCACTGTTTAGGCAGCGGGATCCAGTGCGGACGCTGGCTTTGAAGGATGGGGGCAGAGCGGGGAGTGGTTTGGGCAAGCCTTGTGGCGCGCAGGTGTTTCGGTGGGTACGGATGCCTGGGGAGAGGACATGGTGCTGCTGGTTAAAGGATGATATGTGACGCACAGAGGGGTGGGCCCGGATGGGGCAGGGACGGCGGAAGACGGGGGGGTCGGGGAGCGCCAGGGCGAATGGTGTCGGGGATGCCGCGAAGGGGGGTGCGAAGGCGGGGAGAAGGCTGGCGGGGTCCCCGGGGCGAAGGAGAGTTGTAACGTGCTACATGGGGGTGACGAAGCCGCTGGGGTCCCATCTGTCGTTGGCAACCAAAGAAAAGATCTGGAAGGGGGGAGTATGTGGAGATCCTGAAGCTCCTTCATAAGGAGCTGACGGCGAAGGAGGGGTCGAAAGAGGAGGAGCAAGAGTTGGCCAGGCGTCCCAAGGTGCCCTTGACAATTGATACATGGTAGGCGGCGTTCCTAATATACGCTAGTGTATATTGCGAGAAATATCCGGACAGGTCCGTGGCTTTATTCAAATACAAGGACGTGGTCAGGCGGGCACAGGTTACCTACGGAGGGTATGCTTGGTCTCATTATGATGAGGAATTCCGGGGCACGGATGGCGTCGGACCAAGAGGCGAAGTGGGGCGAGCTGGATTCGGACCTGTACGAGCAGACTATGGGTGGGGCAAAGTTTGGCCGCACCATCTATACGGCCAGCGGTTTGCCACTTGCGCTGACCCCCTTTTTGGCCCGTGGGGGGGTGGGGCAGGGAGAGAACACCGCTCAGAACACCGTCTGGGCTTGCTGGGGTTTAATAAGGGCGCGTGTGGCAGACAGGTGTGCCATTTCAGACATGAATGTTCCAAGTGCGGAAGGAGACATCCGGTGGTGCTGGGGGGTCGGAGGGGGTGCCCAGGGGCAGCAGCCCGCAGCGGCTGGGGCTCCGGCCGGGGGATGGGGGAGGAAAAGGGGTGGCAGGATCCATGGGCAAAGGCTCATACACCGGTTAGGTTGGATCGGATGGAGCCCTTGTTGGCGGCCTATTCGCGGGTGGAGGATGCGGCCGTATTGCCACGGGGTTTCCGGGAGGGTTTTCGGTTGGGTTACGAGGGGCCACGGATCGCTCGGTGGGCAGACAACTTGAAGTCTGTCAATGCACACAAAGGGGTCGTGCAGGACAAGTTGTTCAAGGAGGTGAAGGAAGGCCGGATGGTGGGCCCATTCCCGGAGCCGCCGCTCCCAGACTTGATCATTTCCCCGATTGGGGTGGTGCCCAAGAAGGAGCCGGAGCAGTTTCGCTTGATACAGCATCGGTGAACGAATACATCTCAGCCGAGCTTACGTCCGTGTCGTACTCGTCCAAGGACATGACGCGGAAGATCGTGGCGGCGGTTGGTCCAGGCGCCCCATGGCAAAATGTGACATCAAGTTGGCGTTCCGGCTGCTTCCAGTACATCCGGCGGATCACCAGTTGTTGGGGATTCAGTTCGACTGGGGCATTTTTGTGGACAAAGCGCTCCCCATGGGATGCTTGATATCGTGCGCGTTGTTTGAGAGGTTCAGTTCCTTCTTGCAGTGGGCTTTTTCCTGGCGCACAGGCTCAGAGACAGTGACGCATTATCTGGACGACTTCTTCCTGGTGGGGAGGCCGGGTTCGACGGACTGCCAGCAGCAGCTGGACAGTTTTACGGACCTCATAAGTTACTTGGGGGTTCCTCTGGTGCCAGAGAAGACGCACGATCCCAGTACGGTGCTGTCATTTCTTGGTATAGAGCTCGACTCAGCGGCCATGGAAGCACGCCTGCCGGAGGACAAACGGGCGGCAATGTTGGCATTGGTCAGAACCATGTTGGAAAAGCGGAAGGTGACCGTGCGGAAGGTGCAGGTTTTGTTGGGACACTTGAATTTTGCGTGCCGCGTGGTGCTAGCGGGGCGTACGTTTTGCCGGCGGGTAGGGCTGGCGTTGTCTGGTTTGACGCTGCCGCATCATAATTTGTGTTTATCGGCAGGGACGAAGGAGGATTTCTGCATGTGGCAGGCGTTTTTGGGGTGCTTCAATGGGGTGCCCATGGCTCCACCGGAGGATTGGGAATGGGACGTCACGCTGTCGTCGGATGCGGCAGGAGTGGGCGGTTTCGGGCTCTATTGGGCAGGGAAATGTTGCGCTGAGCAGTGACCACTGCACTGGCAAGCCGGTGAGCAAAGTATTGCCTTGCTCGAGTTGTTCCCGTTGGTGGTGGCCGTTACGGTTTGGGCGCAGGAGTTGGCTCATAAGCGGGTGTTGTTTCGGGTAGACAATATGTCTGTGGTACAAGTGGTTAACAGTCAGTCGGCCAGGGACCCGCAGGTGTTGAAATTGATGCACGATTTCGTGCTGCGTTGCTTGGAGCATGACATATTGTTTCAAGCCAGACACGTGCCGGGGGTGGACAATGACATTGCAGATGCTTTGTCTCGTTCACAGTGGCAGAGGTTCCATGGGCTAGCCACGGAGGCGGACGAACACAGGATGCCGGTGCCAGCGGTGCTTTGGTCGGTGGGAGACGTCGGGTCGTTCAACTGGTGAGGGCGTCGCTGGCGGCGTCCACCTGGAAGGCCTATGAGCAGGCATGGCAGGAATTTCGGCGATTTGGAGCAGTAAGACAAGGGGACCGGTGGCGGCGGGAGGTACAAGTGGTACAGTTCATGTTGAGTTTGATGGACAAGGGGCTCTCGAGGGTGACAATTGCGGGGAAGTTGTCAGCGGTGGCGTTCATGGGGAAGTTGTGGTGGGGTTAGTCGCCGTTAGCGGGGGAGTTGGGGGCGCGTCTCCTGGAAGGCTGGGCAAGGGAGAAGGGGGCGCGGGTGAGTCAGAAGAGGCCGATTACGGAGGATCTGCTGGGGTCCTTATTACAGACGTTACCGTTGATTTGCCGGGATTGGGGGGAGACTGCCTTGTTTTCCACACTTATGTGGTGGATGTTTTTTGGAGCATTTAGAGTGTCGAAGTTGGTTGGTTTGAAGGGGGGACTGGGGGTTTTGTGGGAGGATGTGGACGTCCAAGAGCAGGAGGTGGCGGTGCGCCTGCGGCGTTCGAAGACGGACCAGCGGGGGGAGGGTACGTGGGTGGTGTTGGGGCCGAGGGGGTCCACGGCGGTGTGCCCGGCGGTGTGGGGGAGGCGTTTGGCGGCGGGGTGGAGGAGATTGACTGGGGAGGTTTTTGGACGGGGGCGACGGCAGAGTGACTGCGGCTCAGGTGTTGTGGGTCCTGCGGCACACCTACAGTGTATGGGTGAGGACCCAAAGGCTTTTGGAACGCATTCGTTTCGAATTGGGGCGGCGACGGAGGCGGCACGGCGAGGCTGGGGAAAGGAGGACATCAAGCGGTTGGGGCGCTGGAAGACGGATTGCTACAGGACTTATGTCAGGATGCGGGGGGTAGGAGTGGAGTAATGATAGGACAGCATTTCCCGCCCTCTTACATGTGTGTCTTTCCAGGTGCTGTGGCGGGGCCAGCTGCGGCGGAGTTGGACATTTACATAGTGGGACATTCTTTTGTAAAGAGAGCGGAGAGGGAGGAGTGGGACAAACACCAGAGCCTCAATTTGGAGCTGGACGAGCAGTTGTTTCAATGTCACTGGCTGGGGAAAGGGGGCATGCTCTGGCATGAGTTGGTACCAGTGTTGAATAATGTGGTGCGAAGGGGGGTTTGTCCGGATGTGGTGGTCATACACTTGGGTGAGAATGACCTGGTCCAGTGCAAAGGTTTGGCCTTGGTCAAGCAAATGAAGAGGGGCTTGTTGGAATAAAGAGTAAATGGGCGGGTGTTATGTGATTTGGTCCGAGTTTGTTCTCAGGAGGTTTTGGAGGTTGGCGGAGAGGCCAGCGGCCATAGATAGGACAAGGAGGAAAATTAACAGGGAGATGAAATTTTTTTGGGTGAAAAGGAGGGCTTGGGTAGAATGGAGCACCCAGAGTTACGGTATGGGGCGGTGTGCTTTTTCAGGGAAGATGGTGTGCATCTGTCTCGGTATAGGATGGAGCTGTATATTGTTCAACTGAAGTAGGCCCTGGATCAGGCTATTGGGGTGCGCAGGTATCCGAGTGTGTAGGCGTCCAATGGGGAGGTCGATTGCCGTTAGTACAGCTTTCGAGTGGCGTTTCTTCCTAGTCTATGGGGGTACATGGTAAGAGGCCTGGGGGGTTTTGAAAGGGGGGGAGGATTTCATATGACAAGTCATTTTAGTTAGGTAGTGAGGCATGGTGCAGTTGGTCATTTGTGGTTATGTTGTTTAGGGGTAACCATTTTAGGGGTGGGGTGGGGGGCTGTTAGGCTGTTCATATTTAGTGATGTTTAGTTTTGTACGGTGCAGGCCAAGGGTTTGTGTTTGTAAGGTGCACCTGCTTCCAATAAAGCGGCCTTTGTCACACCATAATTTTGTGTCCGTGGTCGGTGCTGTCTCCTCCCCCTCTCCCGATGGGCCCCAATGGGGCTTTGTGGGGGAGCGGCCGACCAGCGGGAGGCCTGCTGCCCCGGGGGGTTTTGGGGCCCCGAGCGGGGGGGTAGAGGCAGCGCCGGAGGTGGACAGGTTGCCTTGTTGGGCTGGCTGCTGGTTTGGGCTCTTTTTGGGCGGCACTTGGGCTGGCTTGGGCTGGGGGAGCTAAAAAGTGGCCATTTCATGTCACCGGCCACCATTTGGTGGCGGTGACACAGCAGCCGGGCAGGGGGCTGTGGTCAAGCGTTTTTAACGCACACCCCCCTTGTTTTCTGGGGTTTTGGTTGCGTTGGGGGGGGGGTCATTGTTCCAAGGTTTGGTCAGGGGGGTTTTGTCTGTTGGGAGCAGGTGTTGGAAGGGTCGTTGTTGGGAGCCGGTGCACCAGGGGGGTTTTCTTGTAAGGTTTTTTCGTGTCGCTGGAGCAGGTGCTGGTGTGCGTGTATGACGGAGGGCGTTTCTTCCTAGTCTATGGGGGTACATGGTAAGAGGCCTGGTGTGTTTTGAAAGGGGGGAAGGATTTCATATGACAAGCCATTTTAGTTAAGTAGTGAGGCATGGTGCAGTTGGTCATTTGTGGTTATGTTGTTCTTTGGGGGGAACCATTTTAGGGGTGGGGGTGGGGGGCTGTTAGGCAGTTCATATTTAGTGAGGTTTAGTTTTGTACGGCGCAGGCCAAGGGTTTGTGTTTGTAAGGCACACCTGCTTCCAATAAAGCGGCCTTTGTCACACCATAATTTTGTGTCAGTGGTCGGTGCTGTCTCCCCCCTCCTCTCCCGATGGGCCACAAAATTAATCTGTGAGACCCAAGTAATATGCAAAAGACAAAGGCAAGACCAAAGTTATGTAGAAATCCAAAAAGGTGCAGTACTAAACTTACAATGCAAACATTGTCATGACCAAAGCCAACAGAAAGACCAAAGTGATGTGGACACCCTGTCCCAAGTCATATGCAAAACACATCCAAAAGTAATGTGAAAATCCACCAGCGAGACCAAATACAAAAACACATTGGAAAGACAATGATCAAAAATCCAACAGAAAGATATAAGATATGGATATAAAATAATGTACAAGCAAGATCCCATAAAAAAATCAAATAGGGCACCAAAGATGTGTGCACATCCAAAGTACTGACCAATGTTGTGCTAAGAAACAAATGAAAACCATAAAGATGTGCACAATATATGCACAGTGTATAGAGAGACAAAAGTCATAAGTAAACCCTACAAACATACCAAGGTCAAGTGTTACTTCGACAGAACCAAGATCATGTGTAAATATGAAAGAGGGCCTAAGGTCATCTGTAGATTCAAAGTATAGCTTGAGATCATTTACAAAATTCAATGAACAAATGAAAGTTCTTCGAAACCCAAGGAACAAACCTAAGACACTTGCAATATCCAACCAAAGTGATGTGAAATCTACCAGAGATGCTAAAGTCGTGGGCAAAATCCAAACTAAGGGGCATATCATCAAGGACTGGCGATAATTATCGCTAAGCGCACCTAGCGCTAGGATAATTATCGCAACGCTTATCTCAAAAGCGATAAAATTCCAAGCGCTAACTGCCAAATGTGAGATTATCGCTGGAAATACAGCGATAATCTCACAAAGTTTGGCGTTAGCTTGATGATAGGGTGAGGCATACTTAGCCATGATATCCACCTTACATAGGATATCATGGCTAAGTCAGTCTCAAAGCAGGCGTAAGGAAAATAGCAATAACAGAGGTTATCGCTACTTTGCTTGTCGCTCTGCAGGTTATCGTGCCCGTTGATAATTGGAGAAATGACATTTCTCCAGTTATGTCAGGGCAGGAACGCCCACTTTGCATCTCATTAGAGATGCTAAGCTGGGCGTTCAGTAAACAGGCGCTGATGCAAGGTTTCACGCAATAGCATGATCTTGCTGATTAGGCGATAAAATTATCGCTGCTTTTTGTCTGAAAACGGACGCAAAAGCGGCGATAATTTTATATCGCCTTGTTGATGATATGCCCCTAAGATCTTGTAAAATACTCCGCAAAAGAGAGACCAAAGTCATAGAAATAATCAGGTGCAAAGCTTAAGTGATCAATGTCAGAATAAAAATCTATCAGAGAGACAACAAACTTTTGAAAGCCCCAGTGGACAGCTCAGTGTCATGTGAAACAACAACTGAGATCTCATACTCATGGTTAGAACCCAGTAGAGATGCAACAGCATGTGTAGATTTAACATACAAACCAACTGCGGTCAAAATGTAATGGATGTGTGGCTGATCCTTCAATATTCTGGGGAGATGATCAGTTAGGCCTCTGAGGTGCCTCTTTTAAGCAGCCTACTTCACACTCCCACCGATGGCCCTCCCATTTAAAACATGCATGACCTGTACTTAGCTTGTGATGACAGATCATTAATCTGAAGAGTGTCTGGGCTCAAAATAGCTTCGGAGCTATTAACAAGGAAGCAAAATACTAAAGTAAAAATCCTGGAAAACGTAATCCCTCCTTACTTCTATGACGATCAGACTCCAGCAAAGGCACTCTGTTCATGGGTGCTCTTTTGTCAGCTTGGTCCTTTGTTTCCAGCCAATTATATGGTATAAAAGAGAGGTTAGAAATATTGATCGACAATAATGATTCAACTACCGAGTTTAGCGTCAAGGTACGCATGCATAAGGAAGTACAGATTTACAATTCATACCTCCACATCTGCTTGCCTTGATGGTATGCTGTCAGTATTGTGGAAATAATCCGAGTGCAGGTCAATATTTAAACGTCAACATTGTGGTACAACACCCTCCAAGCCCAGCTGTCATTCCCATCCGTCACTGCATTGGCAGTCTGCTCAACGAGTCCACTTGACTGGAATTACATTTGTTTCTAAATATGACATAAGGCCTGGTTGGGTAGTTGAAGCCTGTGCTAAAGTGGTTTCATTATTGCCCCCAACAGAAAATTAACTACTGCATCCCATGGAAAATATGAATTACAACAGCATGCATCGCACCAATGAGTACAGTTATTTAACATAACACATGTATTCTTGCGTTTAGTTCACCTAGAGGATTCTAATAATATGTATTGGAACATTCCAAAAATTGAGGGGCAGATTTACAAGCCCCTTGCGCCTCTTTTGCGCCACCGCTGCGTCACTTTTGTGACGCAGCGGTGGCCCAAAAGATGCACCATGGTGCGGGCTATTTACAACGTGACGCATCTGGGAGATGCGTCACGTTGTAAAGCACTGCGCCTTAAGGAGGCGTTTTGGTGCAGTGTGGGGCGTTCTGGCGCAGGAACGCCTCCTAAAAGTGGCTGAGTGAAATCTACAAGATTTCACTCAGTCACTTTTAGGCCAATGCTACGTCAAAACCCTGCGCCTGCTTGAAGCAGGCGTAAGGCTTGACGCAGCATTAGTAGAATGGGCCCCCCATAGCATTGCTGGAGCTGCGTCGCGCATGTGACGCAACTCCAGCAATGCGATACCTTTACGGCACAGATGCGTGACGCATCTGTGCCGTTTTTGCCCCATGGTGCGCCGCATTGTAAATTCGGCGCATCATGGGTGGCGGAGGCATGGCACACAATTACTGGCGCATCCCTGCTAATTTGCAGGGATGCGCCAGTAATTGTAAGTATGCCCCATAAAGTTTAAATTACATTTCTAAACATTTGGCAGTTACTGTATTAACTCAATAGCATGAGCTATGCATTTTGTATTATGAAATACAGTTGAAGTTGTAACTATATAATTTATTTTTAATGTTTTGTAGAGTTGCAAGAGTGCTACGAAGGGTCCAAGGATGTGTATAAAATCCAACAGAGTCGTGTGCATATCTGATGTAAAGAATATGGTGGCATGAAAATCCACAAAGTTATTAACATATCTGATGTGCAGGATGAGGGCATGGTAAAATACAAAGAAGAAACCCTTCGTGTGCAAATTTCATAGAGAGACCAAAGCTGTGAGTGACTCTAACATTCACACAGAAGTCTTGTGCACAATCAAATGAATTTGTTGCAATCAGAAAAAATCTCCAAAACAGACCAAAGACATTTGGAAATATGAGGGAGAGACCGAGATAATGTCCAAATCTAATTAAAAGACAATTGTAATGTGCAAATCTAATGAAGATTTCAAGATGATATGCAACATTCAATAGAGAGGCCAATAAAATTTGCAAAAAGCAATGCTGAAAGCAAAGTAGTTTGTAAATTCAATGTAAACACCAATGGCGTGAGAAAAACCAACAGACTACCTTCTCCTAAAAGTCCAAAAGAAAGACCCAAGCCTTGTGACAGGCAAACATAAAAATCAAGGGGAAATGAAAACGCAACAGAGAGACAAAAGATTTGTGTAAAAGCTAAAATAATGATCAGGGTAATGTGAAAATCCTAAAGAGCCCACAGTTGTGTGCCAAATCTAATTCTTGGATCATGGTCATGTGAAAATCCAATGATGAGACCAAGATCATTTGAAATATTCAATGGCTGCATCAAGGTTATGTGAAACCCCAGCATAAGACCAAAGTAATGTATAGATCCCAATGGGTAACCCAAGGTCATAAGAAAATCCAAAAGAGCGACGTATAGACTGAGCACCTGTGCAAAATCAAATGGACAGATGAAAATCATGCAAAACACAACATCTGTGAGCCACTGGTGATGTGCCACAATGTTTTGACTGCATCCCAGCAGAACAGGGGACTCAGCCTGAACTACCGTACACCCGGAGATTATCTCTATCCAAAGCGATGACTGACTTATGTCCCCTCACTGGGCTATGGGGAGACTGACTGTTGGGGACAACTGATTGATAGCCACTGGCATAAGGCTTTTTTAGGAACCATTGTGAAAGTTGTTCACCAACTCTTCTGGCAAAACCTTTGAGTCAAGCACATTGTGTGGTCTTTCTTCTCCTCTTCAATATATGCTGTGTGAGCGTGCCTATGTGCAGAATATATGACAATCTGGTGCTGTGGGTCCTTTTTGAGGACTCACTGAGTACTGCACAAAAAGATAGTTTTCTGCATCATGGTTGGTCCATTAGAATCTCTCTTTCTCGTAGACGTATCAAAGAGCCCTGTATCATGGAAACAGCACTGTGATTAATCTTATGTAACTGCTGGGCTGCAACCAATATACAGCCTTAAATCCTTCTTGCAGCAATGTCCATCTGAAATTAATTTGGGAGCCTCAGCAACCCAAATCCATGATTTTCTCACCAACAGCTCATACCCACTTGGATATCTGGCCAGAGATTTCTCACTGCAAATCATCTTGACCATGAGTAGCTTTGACTTTCTACCCACCTATGTAGCTCAAGAAAATGCCTGTAAAGATATTATCTACTCTGGTTGACTGGTGATATGAAATGTGAAGGTGGCGCACTTTATAATTAGATCCCGGCTTCTGGTCAGTCTCCCTTCTTCTGAATAAACACTGAACCTCTGGATCTAGTACCTTGTATTTGTCTTGACTTTATCCCAGTGTCCATAGCTTGCTCCAGCTGTGAGAAGGATATTGTGCCATGACAAGAACCCCATGTTCTGGTTTACTAAGAAGCCGTGGACTAATGAGTCCCTCTTTTGCACTGTCCTTCCTGGGAGATGAGTAGCAGACCTGCCTGGAAAGGAGAAGCAATGTTTTTCCTTAAGGGCAGGGACAAGGCCGGGTTGAATGAAACTTGCAGGGAGGACTAAAGAAATTACCTAAAGCATAGCTAGCCTGGTCTGTACCTCAAAAGCCAGATCTTCATCACCATCACACAAGAATCAAAGTGTGTCAGAAAAAACAAAGAATTATATATTGGTACGACGCCGTTACCACCATGAGCACCTACGTTCATGACCTAGTATTGGACAGGGAATATGACCCAGAGAAGATGGTAAAACCACGGACTGCCTTTTATTTTTGGGAGCCTGTATTACCCATTCCCGAGTAAGAACTTTAAGGATTTGCCATAGACCCCTGGTTTGTGTTCCTTTGGCTAAAGTTGGGCGTCCTGAACACAGAAACAATGAAACTATTATGCTACAAGTTACAATTCCAGAGTCCCGTGAATATCAAACCCTAAGCAGTCCAATGTATCAACAGAATCAGTGGGTCTATAAGTCACAAAAATTGTGACCACATGTCCGCTAAGAATTTGACGCCTTTCGGTGCCAACCTCGAGGTTACTTCCCATTTTCTAGAACGTAGTCACACCTTGAGTTGACTCTACTGGTTTGAAGTCACTACTTCACTAGCTGTGTCCGCTAACCCTCATTAGAGCACCGGAGTTTAGAAGTCCCCACATACCAAGCACCCCAGTGGCTGGAAACACTGTCCATTTACCCCACTTCCAATTGTCACCTTTCCGGTAGGCTGAGGTTCTAGTTCACTTTAGGTTGCAAGTTATTGGGTTCCAGCTTGGGCACCACAGTAACAGTTCACGTACACTGGACGCCCCTTGAACCTGGGACTGTGGACGACCTAAGACAAGCGACAGATGGACCATTGACCTACATGATACATTGAGCCCTTCTCTGACACCCTGAACTTCATTCACTAGAATGTCAATAAACATGACTAGATCTGTGACAATGCAAAACCAGGCGTCTTTACAAACTCTACCCATAGAGAACACTGTCCATAGTCGTGCATGTTAAATGAAGCATAGCGTCTTGTAGCATAAGTGCTATGAACATGTTAGGAGTCATATCTTAGCATAAGTAAATAGAGCAGCATCACCTTTGGAATCATCTCGGGTGGCTTCCAGAGCAGCAGCCAGTGGATCACTGCCAGCTGCTCCCACTGATGTTTTCCTATATGAAAAGCCTTTATTTTCATTTTATTAAACTACACATGTCTCTTTAATTGTCACAGGCTGCTTTAAAAGAGGTTTCCCACTTGGGAAAGGAAATGCAGGAATGGCGGTCGGAGGTCCCCTGCACTAACCATCCCTGCATTTGCAGCCAATCACAGGGGGTCGCAGATTGAGACCTGCCTAATTAATGTTCATTAGGCAGGTCGTTAGCAAATGAGCACTTTGTGATGAGAGTTATTAGTATATAGGTCGCATCACCAATTACAGCCACATTTGGAAGGCATCAGGATGCATTCTGCACATCCCTGGTTTGCAAATGAGGATAGTGCATCAGGCCCATAGCTCAGACTGAGCAGTGATTGTATGGTGGGGGGTAACTGCCCCCTTCTGTGAGGTCCAAACCCACCACAGCCTAAGAGAGCAACTCTTGCCTGCTCTTCCTTAGTACTGCTGCAGAGTCGAGTATGCAAAAAGATCCTTGGCTGTCCAGATGGCGTGCACTACTACCCTCGTGTCAACAGTGGCGAGTTACAACACTCACCACTCATATTACACCTACTTACTGACTGACTCATGGCCTCGAGGACAGGCCTGACGCAAGGTAATGTGTCCAATCCAGTGGGCAGATTAAAATAAAGCAAAACCTATTACAGGGACGAAAGCATGTGCAGAGCAGCAGGGGAATCAAGATCATGTGCCAGTCGGATGGACAGACAGTGGTCAAGTGCAAACCCAAGGAGCAGACTAAAACCTTTCTGCAAACCCAAAGAGAGATTCAACCAGGTGCAAATCTGGCACATGGTCACTGCATTGTCACTGTATTCCATGAAGAATATTCCACGACAAAAATATCACAACCCACACTAAATCATCTAAAGCATTACATTGCTTCTTATGTCAGGTAAGTAGACGTGGAGGTAAGTAGATGTATACGTCCCTTCCAATGCAGGGGCAGGTGATGTAGTGGATGCAAGTTTTGTTTACTTTGGTTCGATAATAATGACCTGGATATAGTGACACACAACTGCAAAACTCTACGCACGGAAGCCCCTCGTGCAAGAAACTAAGCACACTGAGGTTGTAAACAAAAGGCATGAGGCAAACCGAAGTCACGTGCAGAAGACGGGGACAGGGCATTTATTAAGACCAAATATGACACCGATTTCATATACCAAACCCAAGGGGCATAGGAAAGTCGTGTGTCACAAACTACCAATAGATCAAAACCTCATTCAAAAGGTGTCCTACAAACCGCAATCATTTCCAAATCCGATGAAAGATTAAAGTTAAGTGTAAAATCAAAGATACTTTGGGGCAGATTTACAATAACTGACACATACCTGCATATCAGCAGGGATGCGCCAGTTATTTTACGTGACATCCTTGCGCCACCATTTACAATGTGGCGCAAGTATAGAGAGATGCATGACGCATCTGATGTCGTAAAGGTGACGCAGTGCTGGAGTTGTGTCGCAAGCGTGACACAACTCCAGCACTGCTCAGGGACAGCCTATACTTGCTGTGCTGCTTAACTCCTAACGCCTGCTACAAGCAGGCGTAAGGTTTTGACGCAGCAGGGACGTAAAAGTGACTCAGTAAAATCTTGTAGATTTCACTGCGTCACTTTTACGGGGCTTCTTTGCGATGGAACGCCACCCCTGCATACATTGGGGCAGATTTATGATAACTGGCGCATCCCCAGGGATGCGCCAGTTATTTTGCGCCACTGCTCCGCCACCCATGGTGCGCCGCATTTACAATGCGGCGCACCATGGGGCAAAAACCGCACAGATGCGTGACGCATCTGTGCCGTAAAGGTGGCGCATTGCTGGAGTTGCGTCGCAAGCGCCAGCAAGGCTCGGAGGTGCCCCATCTTTACAATGCTGCATCAAGACCTACGCCTGCTTCAAGCAGGCGCAGGGTTTTGACGCAGCATGGCCTGAAAGTGACTGAGTGAAATCTTATAGATTTTACTCATCCACTTTTGCGAGGCGCACCTGCCCGGGAACGCCCGCCCTGCGCCGGAACGCCCACAAGTGGCGCAGGGCTTTACAACGTGACGCATCTGCCTAGATGCGTCACGTTGTAAATGGGTCGTAGGGATGCGCCACGTTTACGCCGCAGTTGCGTGAAGCAAACGTGGCGCATTCACAACATAAATCTTCCCCATAATACCTGACAGGTATAATGTAGCGCAGGGCTTTACAACGTGACGCATCGCACTTGATGCCTCACGTTGTAAATATGCTGCATAGTGGCGCATTGTTTACACCGCCGCTGCATCACAAAAGTGACGCAACGGCGGCGCAAAAGAGACGCATGGGGCTTGTAAATCTGCCCCACAATGTACAAATCCAAAGGGCTGACTGGTGCCATTGGCCACTGCCATGCGCAAGAGCGACAGACGGTCTCTTCTCCATCTTCTTATTTCCTTGCCGTTCCTTTTCTTATTTCAGATTTCACTCGTTCCTTTTTTAGACCTCTTTACCCTTTTCTGCCTTCCCGAAGACCTCCCTCGTTACCCCCTCGCTGACCCCTCCCTCCCCATCTCTCACACATTCTCTTTCTCAAATAAATTACCCGTGCTCACTTGTCTGTATCTCTCAGTGCAGATTCCTAGGCAGCCAGCAGGTGGCGCTGTCTGATCCCTAACAGGATTAAAGTCGCTGCGCTCACCCTGTTCTAGAGCAGCGATCTGGCTTAGAGTGAGCTTCGGGTCATAGGCTTAGGTCCAGTTACGAGGCCCAGATCCTTGCCACAGAGACTCAGCTCTTTGAATGGCATAGCGGATAGCGCCTTTATCCTGAACTGTCTATGACAGCCCCACCTCACTGAGTGCCTTGGCACCTGAAGGGTCCTCGACAAAACATCCTATCTAGGCCCAACTCCTTGCTCTAGGCCACCTGCCCATTCACCACCCTGCTCACTGCTAAGGGTGAACTGCACTGCACTGTGCCCACTACAGCCCTCGTTCTAACCCTCCGATTGCTCTTGTCCCTGCTCTGTCACCTATTCTCAACTCTCTTCCCGAACAAGCTTCCTTGGGACCAGGCTCTCCCCCTTCGGTCCAGCTGCATGATGTCCAGCTTACTCCCCTTGACCTAATCCCCTTCCATAGCACAACATCATGAACAAAGCCCAGATGCCTGTCATAAATGACATGAAAGGCCTTCTGCGTGCCTTTGTCCTACTTAAATGGAGCTACTAACCCCTGCTCCTTGGCCCTAGGTCCCTGCCCCAGACTGTCTTCAACACTCAGTCCCATCTGATAGCCACTTGACTATTTCCCTGCCCTGGGCCAATGTCCCTGCCCTAGAATTCTCTTTTGGACCTGCCTCGCTGTTCTATATCAGTCTCATTGCACAACGGCCCATGCTTTGTCCCCTCTGCCATCTGAAAGTGGCAGGGCCAGTGCCATTCTCTAGATGTGGCACTGATCCACGCATAGCAGAGGCCCACCTCTGCTCCAGGCCCCCAGCCCACCGCCCTAGGCCGGTCTCACTTTCCTATCTTCCCATTCCAGGCAGTCCGCACTGTGCACCTCAGGGCCATCTTCCTGACTTTCAGCTCCTGGCTGCAGCCAATCTCCTTCCTCTTGGTCCATTATCCAGATGCCGCCCAGCTTCCTGCTTTGGACCGCCTAGCTCAACAGCCAGCTTACTGTTGTAGGCCATTTGCTCATCCCAGCCACAGGTATCTCTTTGCAGGACTTTTCTTCATGATACACAATTAAGTACGGACATATTTTCCCTTCTCTAGGTCCACCCTCAGCCCCAGGCCCAATTCCCTGTGGTGGAACTCCCAGGTACAGCCCTGTGATGTAGGACCCTCAGCCATATGCCACCTCCCTGTCGTGGGCCATCGCCCATCCCAAAGTCAATCTCCATGCTGTAGGGCTCCCAGCCGCCCGCACAGCTCTCAGGGGTATAGCTCCCACGTACAGCTCCATGCTGTAGGGCTCACAGCCCCTGGCACAGCTCTGTGGGGTGCTGCTCCCAGGTACAGCTCCATGCTGTAGGGCTCCCAGCCCCTGGCACAGCTCCATGGGGTGCTGCTCCCAGGTACAGCTCCATGCTGTAGGGCTCTCAGCCCCCGGCACAGCTCCCAGGTACAGCTCCATGCTGTAGGGCTCCCAGCCCCCGGCACTGCTCCTTGGGGTGCAGCTCACAGGTACAGCTCCGTGCTGTTGGGCTCTCAGCCCCCGGCACAGCTCTCTGAGGTGCAGCCCCCAGGTACAGCTCCATGCTGTAGGGCCCTTAGCCCCCGGCACCGCTCCCTGGGGTGCAGCTCCCAGGTACAGCTTCGTGCTGTTGGGCCCTCAGCCCCCGGCACAGCTCTCTGAGGTGCAGCCCCCAGGTACAGCTCCGTGCTGTAGGGCCCTCAGCCCCCGGCACAGCTCCCTGGGGTGCTGCTCCCAGGTACAGCTCTGTGCTGTAGGCTCTCTGCCCCCGGCACTGCTCCCTGGGGTGCAGCTCCCAGGTACAGCTTTGTGCTGTAGTGCTCTCAGCCCCCGGCACAGCTCCCTGGGGTGCAGCTCTCAGGCACAGCTCCATGCTGTAGGGCTTCCAGCCCCCAGCACCGCTCCCTGGGGTGCAGCTCTCAGGTACAGCTCCATGCTGTAGGGCCCTCAGCCCCCGGCACAGCTCCCTGGGGTGCTGCTCCCAGGTACAGCTTCGTGCTGTAGGGCTCTCAGCCCCAGGCACCGCTCACTGGAGTGCAGCTCCTAGGTACAGCTCAATGCTGCAGGGCTCTTAGCCCCTAGCACAGCACCCTGGGGGTGGAGCTCCCAGGTACAGCTCTGTGCTGTAGGGCCCATAGCCCCCGGCACAGCTCCATGGGGTGCTGCTCCCAGGTACAGCTCCGTGCTGTACAGCTCTCAGCCCCTGGCACCGCTCCCTGGGGTGCAGCTCCCAGGTACAGCTTCGTGCTGTAGTGCTCTCAGCACCTGTCGCAGCTCCCTGGGGTTCTGCTCCCAGGCACAGCTCCATGCTGTAGGGCTCCGAGCCCCCGGCACCGCTCCCTAGGGTGCAGCTCCCAGGTACATCTCCATGCTGTAGGGCCCTCAGCTCCCGGCACAGCTCCCTGGGGTGCTGCTCCCAGGTACAGCTTCGTGCTGTAGGGCTCTTAGCCCCCAGCACCGCTCCCTGGGATGCAGCTCCCAGGTACAGCTCAATGCTGCAGGGCTCTTAGCCCCCAGCACAGCACCCTGGGGGTGGAGCTCCCAGGTACAGGTCCATGATGTTGGGCCTTCAGACCCCAGCACAGCTCCCTGGGGTGCAGCTCCCAGGTACAGTTCCATGCTGTAGGGATATCAGCCCCGGCACAGCACTCTGGGGGTGGAGCTCCAGGTACAGCTCCATGCTGTAGGGCTCTCAGCCCCTGGCAAAGCTCCCTGGGGTATAGCTCCCAGGTACAGCTCCATGCTGTAGGGCTCACAGCCCCCGGCACAGCTCCCTGGGGTGCAGCTCCCAGGTACAGCTCCATGCTCTAGGTATCTAAGCCCCCGGCACTGCTCATTGGGGTGCAGCGCACAGGTACAGCTCCGTGCTGTAGAGCCCTCAGCCCCCGGCACAGCTCCCTGAGGTGCTGCTCCCAGGTACAGCTCTGTGCTGAAGGGCCCTCAGCCCCCGGCACCGCTCCCTGGGGTGCAGCTCCCAGGTACAGCTCCATGCTGTAGGGCCCTCAGCCCCCGGCACAGCTCCCTGGGGTGCTGCTCCCAGGTACAGCTCCGTGCTGTAGGGCTCTCAGCCCCCAGCACCGCTCCCTGGGGTGCAGCTCCCAGGTACAGCTCCATGCTGCATGGATGTCAGCCCCCGAGACAGCTCCCTGGGGTGCAGCTCCCAGGTACAGTTCCATGCTGGAGGGATATCAGCCCCCGGAACAGCACTCTGGGGATGGAGCTCCAGGTACAGCTCCATGCTGTAGGGCTCTCAGCCCCTGGCACAGCTCCCTGGGGTATAGCTCCCAGGTACAGCTCCATGCTGTAGGGCTCCCAGCCCCCGGCACAGCTCCCTGGGGTGCAGCTCCCAGGTACAGCTCCATGCTGTAGGTCTCTCAGCCCCCGGCACTGCTCCTTGGGGTGAAGCTCAAAGGTACAGCTCCGTGCAGTAGGGCCCTCAGCCCCCGGGACAGCTCCCTGGGGTGCTGCTCCCAGGTACAGCTCCGTGCTGAAGGGCCCTCAGCCCCCGGCACCGCTCCCTGGGGTGCAGCTCCCAGGTACAGCTTTGTGCTGTAGGGCTCTAAGCCCCCGGCAGAGCTCCCTGGGGTGCAGCCCCCAGGTACAGCTCCGTGCTATAGGGCCCTCAGCCCCCGGCACAGCTCCCTGGGGTGCAGCTCCCAGGTACAGCTTCGTGCTGTAGTGCTCTCAGCCCCCGGCACAGCTCCCTGGGGTGCAGCTCCCAGGTACAGCTCCATGCTGTAGGGCTCCCAGCCCCCGGCACCGCTCCCTGGGGTGCAGCTCCCAGGTACAGCTCCCTAGGGTGCAGCTCCCAGGTACAGCTCCATGCTGTAGGGCTCCCAGCCCCCGGCACCGCTCCCTGGGGTGCAGCTCCCAGGTACAGGTTCGTGCTGTTGTGCTCTCATCCCCGGCACAACTCCCTGGGGTGCAGCTCCCAGGCACAGCTCCATGCTGTAGGGCTCCCAGCCCCCGGCACCACTCCCTGGGGTGCAGCTCCCAGGTTCAGCTCAATGCTGCAGGGCTCTTAGCCCCCAGCACAGCACCCTGGGGGTGGAGCTCCCAGATACAGCTCCGTGCTGTAGAGCCCTCAGCCCCCCGGCACAGCTCCCTGGGGTGCAGCTCCCAGGTACAGCTCCATGCGGCAGGGATCTCAGCCCCCAGCACAGCTCCCTGGGGGATGTACGGCATTACAACGCATACTTTTACAACGCGTGCCGTTACAACGCGTTATTTTCAACGGAAGTCGTTACCACGACTTTCGTTGGAGGGGGTGCGGACTTAGGAATTTTTTTATTTACTATTCCAACACCAGCCTGCGTAGAGTAGGGAAGGTGTTGGATAGTAAATCAAAAAATTCCTTGTCCTGCAGCGCCCTCCAGCGCAAGTCGTGGTAACGACTTGCGTTGAAAAGACTGCGTTGTAACGGCACGGCGGTGTAACAGCCGCGTCGTAAAGGCTGTTCACCCTCCCTGGGGTGCAGCTCCCAGGTACGGTTCCATTCTGTAGGGCCCTCAGCCCCCGGCACAGCTCCCTGGGGTGCAGCTTCCAGGTACAGCTTTGTGCTGTAGGGCTCTAAGCCCCAGGCACAGCTCCCTGGGGTGCAGCTCCCAGGTACTGCTCCATGTGGCAGGGATCTCAGCCCCCAGCACAGCTCCCTGGGGTGCAGCTCCCATGTACAATGCCATGCTGTAGGGCCCTCAGCCCCCGGCACAGCTCCCTGGGGTGCAGCTCCCAGGTGCAGCTCCATGCTGTAGGGCCCTCAGCCCCAGGCACAACTCCCTGGGATGCAGCTCCCATGTGCAGCTCCATGCTGAAGGGCCCCCGGCACAGCTCCATGGGTTGCAGCTTCCAGGTACAGCTCCGTGCAGTAGGGCCCTCAGCCCCCGGCACAGCTCCCTGGGGTGCAGCTCGCAGGTACAGCTCCGTGCAGTAGGTCCCTCAGCCCCCAGCACAACTCCCTGGGGTGCAGCTCCCAGGTACAGCTCCATGCTGCAGGGTCCTCTGCCCCCGGCACAGCTCCCTGGGGTGCAGCTCCCAGGTACAGCTCCATGCTGTAGGGCGCACAGCTCCCTGGGATGCAGCTCCCAGGTACAGCTCCGTGCTGTAGGTCCCTCAGCCCCAGCACAACTCCCTGGGGTGCAGCTCCCAGGTACAGCTCCGGCTGCAGGGTCCTCAGCCCCCCGGCACAGCTCCCTGCTGCTGCTCAGGGCCTGCAGCCCTTTCAGTGTCAGGCAGAGATGATTAATGCACCTAAACACCACGATTAAAAGCAGAAACAGGAACCGGGGGATCCAGTTTCCATCCTGAAATGGGCTTTTAAATAAACACAGCAGCCTCAGCCTGGGAGCTCCGAGCTCAGAGGCCTCGGGGCCGAGTGTTCGCACTAATTGTGACAGGAAAAGATTCTCAGACACGCTGCCCTTTATCCCATTTTCTAAGTGCCAAAAAGAAAAGAACTTGAGTAAACTGGCGCTATAATGATAACTTGAATTGGAAAGACAGTCACTTTTTCCAACAAAGAGTGGTCCCTGTCAGAGCTCCCCTCTGGGCCCTTCACCTCTGCCTGTTCTTGCTATTCTAAGGCAAAGGAGGCTCCTTGCCTTCTTGACCCCGTGGATCATCACAGGTGTACCTAGGTGGTAATCACAGGTCTGCACAGACTGACAGGTGCGTGCGCACCTGAGGAGTAAAGGGTCCTTTAAAAAAAAAAAGCATGGCGCCATCTTTTTATTCCGACAAAAATTGTATCCCTAATGTGCTGGGTACCAATTTAATACTAGTAGAGCGCCAAGAGGCAAGTCAGGTTTGCAGAGCTGCATACATGCCGTGCAGAACCATGATCTTGGTCCAGTGACTGAAAACATCTCTCATAAGATGCAAGCTGTTGCCTTGTTGGTCGGGTTTATTTTCTACCACTCAACGTAGTTTACAGACCTGTGTTTCAGTTATACACTCAGCCTGCTTGTGTGTTTTTTGCTGTGGTGAAGTTCACAGTTATTCAACGTGCTTAAATGTAAACTTGACTGAAAACGTGCACTATGCACAGACCACGTGAGCCACATTTACTAACAATCAGACAGAGCACATTTGCCTCGCTTTTCCCGTGTTAAAAATGATGCAAAAGTGGTGCAAGGGCCTTGTAAATAAGCCCCTATATCCAGGGCTCGAGTCGGGGTACCACGCGGGTGGACAGCGTCCCCACACTTATTTTACCGGGGGGACACCGTCCCCCCTGCCAAACAGCTGTACTTCACTCTTTGGCCTCTCTGGGATGAGGAGCTCGGCACCTGTCGTGACGTCACTTCCTGTCGTGACGTCACTTCCAGTGACAGCGTCCCCCCACTACTTCTTTTACGACTTGTGCCCTGCCTATATCTACCTATTGCATCTAGTGTCAGAATCACATTACTTTTCTTCTTTAGTTAGTTTATATTTTCAAGATTTCCACAGTAGGGAGCTCAATATATACATACATCATGTAATTTAAACCATTTAAGTCTAGTCCTTTAAATTGCTGACTTCTGGTGCTCCAAACCTACAAGTGAAAGCCTTCACCAGTGTGGAGAGAGTGAGGTAAGAAGCCAGCTTTGGAAGGTAGAAATGTCGATTTCATATCATTCAATGTTACTACTCTTTCATACATGATACACAACTAAGGTATGAAAAATGTTTGGACAGGGTCGTAGTTGTACCCCAGTCCAGTGATTTGAAAAGTTACCAGGGGAAGTTGGCTTGGTTTGTGCAGGACAATGATGTCTTCTAATTTCCTATGTCAAGGCCATGCCCACCATTAGATTGGAAGCCATTTTTCATGACTTGTAGAGTTTGGGTGACCGTATAATATTCAATTTTATTGCTATCAGTAGTCTTGTTTCCCTTGAGGTGCTGTGTTGACGTGTTTTGACCTCAAACACTTTGGAGGTCTCATCAGGACAGGGGCTGGTGTGAAGAATCTGCATAGAGCATGAATCATATGTGAAAATTGGGTAAAGCCTCTAAAAGGGAAGAAAGGGGATTTTTAATTGAAGTAGAAACACACTACTTACTTTAGGCTGTGTGTTATGTGTTATTTTCAGGTGGAACAGCCACAGTGGGAGTTGTAACCTGTGTGGAAAAAACAGTGTTTATATAAGCTGGTGGAGACAGGGTCTAGCGTAGTAGTGCAGTCACCTGGTGCGTACATACGTTGAAAGGCATGAGAATTCTTTAGGAACCAGAAAACTAAAAAAAGATAAAACAAATTTAAAAAAAGAGGTAAGCCTTTGGAGTGTTTGCAGTGGAAAGAAGTGCCCATTACCAGCTTGGAAAATATACATGTGGGTTATGTCAGTCATCAATGGACCCGGTTGTAATATTTGTTAAATATGGAATAAAGCAAGGAATCAAGTAGTAGAGAGATTAGGTGGGTTTATTAAAACCTCATCCCATGAACAGCCAACAGCAACTGACACGGTAAGAATTTCCAAGCGAATACATTCTCAGAACAAAGAATGTGAGTAAGGAACATGGAGAATTAAAGGGGAAGTATGCAAAACATCACACATCTCCCTCTTATACAAAAAAATAAATAAAAAACACCAGAAAAACAACAGAGAGTAAAAGGCTCAATAGAACCCAAACTTAAATATAGTCCTTCAGATAAGAGGGAGCTTTCCGTGCTCTTAGACTTTTCCTGGAAGGAAACGAGGACCTGTGAGAAGAAAGGTTAGTGCCTAAACGAGTACCAATACATAGATTATCATCATAAGCAGAAACATGAGAAGATAACAGATCAGCATTAACAACTACAATTCGACTCTTATTCCAGATTCTACCATCATCAGTTTTAACAGCATTTTTAAAAATCTTGACAACAGATCTAATGTCAGTGTACTTGGACCAAGGTTTACATCTACAGGGGTCTTTATTCTTACAAAGTCACCCACCTTGACCTCACATGGAAATGCACGTTTCCTGAGATCAAAGTTTGTCTTCCGAGCATCTTGTTTGAGAACCTCCCTGGTTCTCCAATCACCAACATCATTATCAACAAGACCTTTGTTAAGACACATCCACCCAGGACACAACAATGTGTTGGGAGCCCTCCCTTTGAACAGCTCAAATGGGGACCTACCAGTAGTAGAATGGGGGGCAAAACGATAAACATTAATCCTGTCCTGCAAAGTGGACTTCCAATCTAAACCAGAAGAGCGAGCAAGCTGTATGGATTCTTTCAGAGTCCTATTAACTCTCTCCACTGCACCATTTGTTTCAGGATGGTAAAGCGAACACCTTTTATGATTTATATCACATTTTTTCAGATAGTCAACAAACAGGGAGGAACAAAATTGGGGACCATTGTCAGATAGGAGACTGTTAGGAAAACTTTCCTTATTAAATATAGACTCTAGAACTTTGATGACGGAATTGGAAGTAATCTCCCTGACAGCAGAAACCTCAATCCATCTTGAGTATAGATCAATTAAGACAATAAGATAAGGGGTATCAGAAACACCAGAGAGAGGACCAAGAATGTCAATTGCAACCTCATCCCATGGATGAGCAGGTAAGGCCCTCTTCACCATAGGCATTTGTCTTGTTTTTAAAATGTTGTCACTAGAGCAACATTCTGGACATTCACGGACCATTCTCTCAATCTCTAAGTCCATGCCAGGCCACCAGAACTGCATGCGAAGAAACTCTTTAGTCTTAACTATGCCCAGATGACCACAATGAGCATGAGACAACAATTTATTCCTTAAAGAGTAAGGAGGAACAAGCTTAGTTCCACGAGTTAAAAGACCATCATTCACCGACAGTTCATCAGCAACCAACAACCACGGCTTGTCTAAACGAGAGTTATTCTTCAAGGAAAGAATAACTTTTGAAATATCATCATCTTTCTCCAACTCAGATCTCCATTCAGACTCAATAATGGCACCATCAGTCACTTCACACACATTTACAAACTCCTCAGAATCACCTACTTCATCTTGCTCAGAGTTCTCATTGTCAACCAACCTAGATAAACAATCTGCTGATCTGTTAGCAACCCCAGGAATATACTCAACTTCAAATTCAAATTCCTGTAAGGAAACAATCCATCTTCTTATCCTAGATGAGATTGCGTCTAAACCTTTTTTGAAAAAACCTCTTTTAAAGGTTTATGATCAGACAAAACACAGATTTTGGTCCCCCAAATCAAATTCTTTAACTTTCTTAGTGCCCAAAAAATTGCTAAAGACTCCTTTTCTATTACAGAGTAATTCAACTCCGATCCTCTGAGACAACGAGAAGAACAACATATCAAAGAATCTTTTCCATCTTTCTTTTGAACTAAAACCGCACCAAGTCCCTTATCACTTGCGTCAGTAAATAAAATAGTAGGTAGACCAGGGACAAAGGCATGGAGTGAAGGTGCCTTATTCAAATCTTTCTTTCAGTTCAAGAATTCAGATTTGCAATCGGATGACCAGTTGAAGACAGAATTTTTTACTGTTAATTTTCTTAAGTTGTGTGTTTTTTCTGCAAAATTAAAAATTAATTTTCCATAAAATTCTACCATACCCAAAAAAGAGAGAAGTTCATCTTTGCAAGTGGGTTCCTTCACTTTATCAATAGTTTCTACTAACTCCTTTTTTGGAAAAACTCCATTACTCGTGATGCGATGACCCAGATAATTAACTTCTTGCACCCTAAATTTGCATTTTGCCCTTTTTAAAGTCATGCCTGCACTTTCTAACCGTTTCAAAACCATTGAAACTCGAGTATCATGCTCATAAGCATTGCCACCATAAATTAACAAATCATCTTGGTAGCACTTTACACCAATTAGCCCTCTCAAAATTCTTGACATAATCCTCTGAAAAACAGAGGCCGCAGAAACTAAGCCAAACGGCATTCTTTTGAACTTAAACGTACCCATCGGTGTAATGAAGGCAGTTAAGTCTTGGCATGAATCATCTAATTCCACCTGGTGGTAGGCAGAGGCAAGATCAAGAGTGGTAAAATATCTCGCTCCTTCTAAAGTACAAATCATTTCATCTATGTTAGGAAGTGGGAACCTGTCTACTACCACTTCCTTGTTTAGTGACCTCAAATCAATGCAAAGACGAATTTCACCTGAGGGTTTCTTCGCTATAACAACAGGAGCAAGCCATTCTGTAGCTTCAACTGGAACAATTATGTTGCTCTTGATAAGTTTATCCAACTCATCTTGTACTTTAGCTTGTTCTGAGAGAGGAATTCTCCTAACTTTGGCTACAACAGGGAGAGCATTATCTTTCAATTTGATCAAATGTTTATACCCACGCAAACACCCTAAATCATCTTTAAAGACATTCGGAAACTTTTTAGCTAAAGTCAAAGATAAATTTGCATCACTTGTTGTACTAGGTGTATCAGATATTTCTTGAATTTGGACTTGAGGAGAAGCATTGGGATCAAGAGTGACTCCCAACTGTCGTTGATGCAACCAACCTAACAATGCATCTCCTTTTTTTGAAATATATACTTTTCCCACAATTATACGAGAGCCCAGTTCAATTTCAGCCAAAAAATATCCCAACATAGAGATTGGTTTTTCACTATAACCTAAAGGAACAATGTCACATCTAAACATTTTTACATGTTTCGCAAACAACTCATTAAACATTTTCTCATTTATGATAGTTATCTTTGAGCATGTATCAAATTTTAAGTTTATCATGTTATTTTCTACCTTGACCAGAAACGAAGGATTCACTTCAAAACAAATGGATCTTACTTGAGGCTGTGGCCACCTTCTCCTAGGATTATCACTGTTTTGTGGTTTTGACCTGCAAAATTTAGCATAGTGACCCTTTTTATTACATAGATTACAAGTTGTTTTCAGAGCAGGACAAATAGGAGAATTCGCTAGATGGTTAATTTGACCACATCTAAAACAAGAAAATCTAACGTTTGAAGAATTCATTTGTCTAAAAGTTCTCTCTTCAAAATTTGCTCCATCAGTTTTTTTAACTTGACAAATCGTCTCATCAACTTTTACTTCTTCTTTTGAATCAGAAACAGAAGGTTTATCTTTCTCCTTTTTAAGTTCACCAACACATTTCGTCATATGTTCAACTTGTTTGGCAATCTCCAGTACTTCTTCAAGAGGTGGTTCATCCTTTAACCAAAGTTCCTTTCTTATGTCATCATGAGCACATCTTAAAACAAATTGATCACGAACTCTCTCATCAAGGGATTGACCAAAATTGCAAGAGGAAGCAAGTTTTCTCAAAGACGACACATAGTCTTCCACGGACTCATCTTTCTTTTGTTCTCTCAGACCAAAATGATATCTTTCCATAATCGTGCTGAGTCTAGGTAAGTAATGTCTGTCTAGTTGTAGGATAGCTATCTCATATTCATTTAGACTTCTTTGTTCTGCAGCTGAAAGGTCCGGTAAATGTTCAAGAACATCCTGACCTTCTCCTCCTAAGCAATGCAACAGAAGTGAATGTTTTCTTTCCGCACTGAGATTTGTTCCACATACTCTCGCATAGTTTGCAAAAATCTTTTTCCACTTCTTCCATTTCACATTTGGTTCACCAGGACTGATTAGAAAATACGCCGGCTGAGTAACATTTTGCATCTTTGTATCGGATAGTGTACTTAAATATTTCAATTTCCAGGTAAGTTTAACAAGTTGAAATAATCTCCTGCTTTCTTTCTCTTTAAATATTCTTCTGCTTTCGAGTGGCCATTAATTTACTAGACACCTTTACTAAATACAGAAGTCCCTTATTTTTTTTTTTTTTTTTTTTTATAGAATTACTTTTGTAGCTCAGAATTCAGTCTCTTTAGTTAAATAAAGGATAGAGAGTGTTCATTTGACTAGTATTCACTCCTATGGTTATGAGATCATAATACTTCTCATTCTAATAATGTCTTCAGGGAGTAGAACACACAAACAAAAGACAAGATCTATTTTTTTAGAATTTTCTTTTATCTAATGTTCCTTGAATTGTAAGCGGTGTTCCAAAAGAATAGATTCTTTTCCTGTGTGTCAAACAGAATCTGTCAATATGCAGAGTTCTACTGCGCTCGTTCTAATGTGCTGAAACGCAACGTAATTGAAGAGTTGAACTGCTTCGCGCTGGAACGCAGCGTAACTGAGTAATTGGAACGCAGCGCACGATTCCCAAAAGGGTAGCGTCTGACGTATGCGCGCGCAGCTTTGTCTTGAGTGTTGCGCGAGCAAAGAAGAACGTTGAGCTTGCGCATTAGTTAAAATCCCTTTCTTTTTAACTTATCTAATCAATTAAATTTCCCTGAATACTTTTAATTTATTAACTTTCCTCCCGCTTTCCTCACCGCGTAATTGATGTCCAATCAGCCGCTGGGAAGTCGACGGTTCTCTTCTTGTATTATTGTTCTGCCGCTGGAGGAGAAAGTGAGGTAATTTTCTTTTGTTGAGTTGTTCTGGTTGAGGTGTCCAATCGTCGCCAGTGTAATATTTGTTAAATATGGAATAAAGCAAGGAATCAAGTAGTAGAGAGATTAGGTGGGTTTATTAAAACCTCATCCCATGAACAGCCAACAGCAACTGACACGGTAAGAATTTCCAAGCGAATACATTCTCAGAACAAAGAATGTGAGTAAGGAACATGGAGAATTAAAGGGGAAGTATGCAAAACATCACACCGGTAACAGGACATATCATGATATTTTTAAATTGGACCAGAAACAGATATGCATCACATACATAAGCATCTCAAACTTCTATGATTTGGAAATTCAAGCTAGTTTTTTTGTAATTGGGGGGCTACCTCAATGTTACATGAGAACTGCATAGTAGCTTGCTCCTCAGTGCATCTGTGGAGTTGGGGACACCAAGTTCAAAAGCGCGTGTTGGAGTTCTAATTGTTTGAATCTAGCAAGCGGGTATGCATTAATCCACCTGCCAGCGTTCGTGAGGACGCAAACAAAAGCTAAGCTGGGCATGAGATCTGTTGCACCTCACAGTGGTGACTGGCAATGTAGTTGTTTCGTCCATTCTTTAATTGCTCCCTCAGCACCTCAGTTCTTCCCTCAGTCACAGACCCACAGTTGTTCCCCTGGGCTTTCAGTTGTTCCGTCAGGCTCCCAGTTTGCATTATGGGCCCTTGGTTCTGCCCAGTGCGTAATTTGTAAAAGAATGAGTGCAGGTGCCCAAAGCTCTTCTCAGAAGCCCTCAGCTGGTGCTATTAAATGTTGAGCCGCCAAATACCTATCCTTTAAAAGACCTCAGGCCTTTTTAATCACTACTAGACACTGCCTGCTCCTTTATCTCACTCTTTTTTTTTAACAACTGATTTTATTGATTTTACATAGTACCAGATGGGCGAAGCCCAGCAAGCTAAGTGCATTTGAAATACATACTGCAAGGTCTCTAGGTACTGTACATTACCCAGCCTAAGGTCTGCGGAACATCAGACTGAAGAAAACGCCCCACCCACCACCCCCAAACCACACCACGCATACTTTAGAAACATTATATGCATATCGTAGAGATTCCTGTCTACGTCTTTGTAACACCAACACTTTAAACTGGTACATTGCTCACCACTAGCCGTGCTATAGGGTCCCAGGTGGCTGGCTGCCCCATCAATGACAAACCAATACCCCTGTACTTTGCCCACCTAGCCCAGATCTTCCCATGCTTCTGCAGGCAACCCCTTGCCTGGAACACAGCAACCTCCGCCGACATGCACCTATTCATGGCCGTTTTCCAGGTAGTTATACTGGGTGGGACGTATCTTTCCAGTGTTGTGCTATGTCCCTCTTAGCTAATGTGAGACCGGGAAACAGTGTCTTTTATACCTGTTCCCGCGATGTCTTCCATGCTGTGTAAAAGCGTCAGTCTGGGGTCCGTCGTCCTTTATCTCTCTCTTACCAGTCCCTGCTTTCTCCCTTTTTTCAATTTTTCTCTTCTTCCTTCTTTTCTCCTCTTTGTGGTTTTCCTCCCCCGCTCTCGGTCAACAGCAGATGAGAAAAAATAAGCACTAGTCCCCAAAAATGGGTGTTGGTAGGTCCCATCAGCAACCATTGGCTCAAATGAAGCACTGGTTCTCCCCTCAAGCCTTCAGGTTTTCCAGTAAGTCTTCATTTCTTTCCACGACTCCCAGGTCCCCTGGAAATCGACACACAAAAGCACCTGAGAAAAACATAACCAAAGGAGAAGAACAGAGAGGCAACAATACCAAAAGAGAGGCCGAGAGGCAGGACACACTCGACCCAAGATAACGCAAGAAACATTTGTGAACAAAATCAACAGCAGCTGTCAAATAGGGAGGAAGAGGAATCTGAGCCAGCCTGTTGTGAGCGAAATCCCTCAGCAACTTCCAAGGTAGAAAATGAGAATACAGACGAGAATTGCCATGTAATTAATATGAAAATACCCAAAGAAACATCTGATTCAAGGAACAACTCACTTAGCATCATTACTGAGTGCACCACTGTCAAGAGCACCTTCACATGGAAAACCTCCTGAAAACACATCAGAATCAGACAGCATGTCAACACAATCTCTTGGGTCAACCAAACTACCATTCGCATCAAAGGCAACACAAAGTCCTCACAGGCAACCAAAATACACGTTGGATTCAGAGGACGTACTCCTTTTTGAGAACAGGACACCTTCTTCCCAAAAGTTAGTGAAACCACCAGCAGCCACCTCAACACCTCACATACTCTGGAGCCACACAAAAACATGACCATCATGGCAGTCCCAGCAACAGGAGCAGCGCAGGTGACATAATGAACACCAAGCGCACATGATATGATATGGAGAAAGAGAAAGAGGAAAGTTCTTATCCCAGGGGCAAAAAAAAAATGTTTTGTCATTTTTAGGAAGAGGGGCATGTCATGGTGAAGATGTTTTGTCTTCCACTAAGGAGAGGGGAGATGTCAGGCTGATGCTAGCACTAGGACCCGGCAACACATAGTCCTCCCAGGACACTGGACACCACATCCTGTCCAGAAACTGGGCAGGAAGTGTAGGGAGAAGTAAGGTATTCTAGCAAGGCGCAGCATAGGGAAAGCATGGGTAGAGAACAGCTCCTCCAGTAGAATAGAAACAAATGTGGTAGAAAGAGCAAGTGCAATAAAGAATAGGTGTAGTCCACTCACCTGGCTCTGCATTTTCTATTCTCGTGCAAGGTTTGCGAGGCCCAGTTGATCCATAGAGCCTTTTCTTGGCAAACGTTCTCCGAACCTCAATTGTTCCTTAAACATCCCCCTCCGCCCCTCCACCCCAGTAACTCTGCCTGGTGTTCACTTGTTTCATCACACCCTAAGGAGTTTCCTCAGCCTTCCATTGCACCCTGAGGCCTTAAGTCATTCTTTTAAGGCCTCAAGTACCCATTTGTTCCCTCACTCAATTATTCCTATAGGGTCTCCGTTAATTATCGGGGTCCTGTGCTAGTCCCTCTCTCCATCGGTTGACCCTTATGTACTCATGTCTTCCTTTAGGTCCTCAATTATTTCTGACGTTACACAGTTCTTCCCCCAGGCCACTGGCTAGTCCCACACTCCCTCTTTTACAATGTCACGACCCCAGTTTGTGCCCTAGGCCCACACCCACTGTCAGTGCGCAGAGCTGACATCTAGAATGTTGGCAAATGTTGGTAAAAGAAACCATCTAAGTGAAGAAAGACTCAGTTTCTCGCCTGATGTTCGAGGCGGGCTCATCGCAACAGTGCACAGCGCCCGACTGGTGTTTATCATAACAGTGCAAAGGTCAATGCGCCATTTACAGTACAACAGCACAGCCAGCAGACACATGCCTTGCCAACTGACGCACTGGCACTGGCTTGTCACAACACTCCACACTTCAGCAGCGCGCTTCCATTGACCCGCCATCTTGACTGACACCCAAATTAGCCTGATAATGACTTTAATTTCAGGCCCCGATGCAGCCCTCACTTTCCCTTTCAGCTCGGCACAGCTGACGGTTGTATCAGAATCTGTCAATTGTCAGTTTGGGCGCAGAAGCGGTGTCTTTTGTGTGTGATATCTCCTCCCCTCGCCTGGCACTGAGCACACGAGTGGTAGGCAGCGCGCCGCTGTCACACAGCGCCACCGCGCATTAGAGCTTCAAGAGGAGCTCATCGCTGGCATTTCCAAAACACGCGTCTCGGGGAGGCATGTCGAGCGAGGAGAGGCAGCGTCGAGGAGTGAAGGCGCGATACAGGCGGATATGACGCAGATTTAAGCTGAGGATATCACGAGGGAAGTTATTGACTAGGTTAGGTTGGAGATGGGCAAGCCATTAAATGCACAGGGCGAGCCAAGCCAGACTTAGCCATAAAAGCCAAACCACGAGCAGAGCAATCGAAAGATTTGACCTGTAAATCATGCAATAAGCATTGGGTAAAATGTGGGGACACTTTCAAATAAAAAAAAAAAAGTTTGGATACCTTTTGCATTTTAGTTTAGTGCATTAGATCATTTCACTAGATTGTCAGTTAATGAAGCAGAAAGTGTAGTTTTTAAGTGTGTTATTTAGAGTTTGGGGGGGGCTCATTGTTCCCCTACACATTAGGAGGAACAACCACAGTTTTTTGCCTCAGCTGGCTCCGCTTTCTGAAATCTTGGACATGTGGCCCTCTGGCGCAGTCACCCCAGCTTAGATATCCTTACTGCTATGAATGTCTTGGTGGTCCCAAGCAGGAAAGCAAAACAATAACCCCATCACACACAGAGATAACTCTTTGTGTGTCAGGGCCATTGTTTTTTAGGCCTCACCGGTGACAGCACATGCACTGCATGCGCTCTCGCTTGTGAGAGATATCGTATGCATCAAGGGTCTTGCAATCCTCCAATTGCTTTACAGTCATTGGCTTCAATTTAACTCTTTTCAGATGCCTTCTAATTGGCCATAATAAGTATACAAACCAGTGATGGATGGAATGCTTGAATTAATATTAGCCACTGGTAATATCTCGAGGCCGCATACCGATCTGTTGTTATTTTGTACATCATACCACGTCAGTTTGGACCCAGCTATATGCAAATCAGTCTTGACCCTGCTGTGATTAGTGTGTTGCCCTAAGTGGGACGGGTATGCCCAGAAGTGGGTTCCATGCACACTGTGCCACTGAAACCAGGTTGTATCCGGCTGATGATCCCATAACTAGGGCGAAATCAGTCCTGGGTTGATTGTGTTCCGGTTTAGGGAGGACCTGGCTCAGCAGTTTGGGCTGGACTGTTCCAACTGGAGCTGGGCCAAGACTGATTTGTATGTGGCAGGATCCAAACTTAGATGACAGGGTGTGTACAATAACAATGGACTGGTGAGCGGCCTGAGTCATTACCAGTGGCCGTGATTAATTCAAGCATTGCATCCATCACTTTTTTGTATACTTTAGTAAATTGGCCATTCCATGCTGGCTTCCCATCCTCTTTTTTCGGTGAAAGCACTGACCAAGTGCTGATTGCTTCAGCTTGATTGCTATCCTTTCGCTGATCACGCTGTGATTGAGGGACTACTTATATTTATTTTTCTTCTTCCCTGTTGCCCTTATTGAACCCATGCCATTTGTGTCTAGGGGTCCAATTTAATTCTTGATAATAAGGATACTCTGTCTCTGCTGTGAATAACCCCCTCGGACGACCCTGGGGAGCAGGAACTTTCTGAGAAATTTCTACATGTCCGTCCACCCATTTTGGATGGGCGGACATGTAGTAATTCTTCATTCTTCCTAGCCTCCAAGTGAAACTTTCAAAAAAGCACGCCAGGAAATGATTCAGGCCGACTAACCCGGTATCCTGGCAAGCCGACGGACCTTATTTTCTCCGCGGCCGCCGCAACCCGATTCTGGGTGATCGCGTGGTATTCTTATGCCCGAGGAGCCAGCCCCTATCTAACGAGGCGACCCGGCATTTAGAGGCTTAATTAACCTAAGGCTTTTCATTGTATTTGTCCTGATGATGGTCCCTGATATTTTATAGGGGTCCGAAACGCCGTCGACCTTTAATGCACGTGAACCTAACTGTGATTACTACTGAAATGTCCAGTGCATGACCGTTATACTCTGTACAATTGTACTGTTTATAGAGTAACGTTGTTCCGCCTTACAAAGCCCTTCTCTGCTGTCTACATCACCTCTTGTACTTGCTCTGTTAGTACTGGACACAGGCTTGTGGTCCACTTTGGGTGATTGTTGGATGGTATCTTTATGTGATTTCAATACATATATCTTGAGTAAAATCTCTGAAAGACCTCTGTCCGGCTGGACATGTCTTTTTTGAAAGTATAGATTGACTCTGTCTATATTTTATTCATGTGAAATTCCTTAATGTTGTGGACCGCTGTTGTTGTTGAAAAAGTATGCTCCCCATGGTCCCTGCTGACTAATTTTGGGGTCCCTTGTTGTTATTAAATCCAAGTGAAACTTGGCGGCAAGGAACAGTAAAAACATTTGAATGCTCCAACACCATGGGAAAAACCTCCCATGGTGAGGGAAGCATTACTTATTTCTTTACAAAAAGAAAATCCCATTTCAGAATTTTCTATTTGAAAAAAAAAAATCGATTAATGTTTGTGGTAGGGCTGCGTCCTTCCGATGCAGCCATGTAACTAACAGCAAAATGGGTTGACAGGAACCGCCATGACGGCAGTTCCTGCCAATGCCTTTATAAGTGGCCGCCTTCTTAACGGTCATTTATTAATCTGGCAGGCAGAGTATTCACGGCCTGGCGGGTGTAAAGTTCTCCGCCAGGCCTATAGTAAATACTGTGTCACCAGAATATAACTCTGACCCTATGTTTTACTATGCCACACACACTTCAAATAAGCCATTTTTTCATTGAAATTGATGTTTATTGTGACAACAGGTTTTATCCTCTTTTATTGTGGCCCTACCCCTCCTTCCATCATCTCATACCTCTTTTACTATGCAGATCTTCCAAATGGAGCCGCGAGGAGGAGACGTTTGTATGAGGTAGTACCCTGGAGCATAGTGCAAAAGGCACCTTGTACCCTTCGTTTCTAAGGCTCATGAGGCATTGCCTTCCATACAACAAATTACCTTTAAGGACTTTCCGCTTGGTATCGTATTTTATATTAAGACAAATCTGTCTCTTACACGTAGCATTCACTACCTGTTATATAGAACTTTGATATTGTCAAATGAGCTATGTGAGAACGGTAGGGGTCTGTTAACGTGTCCTGAAGAAGAAGCAGCATGCTTGGAAACATGTTGACACACATAGGAGGCTTTGTACATTGAAACAATACACCTCCGATCCACACTTTTTAATAATACCAGCCCCATGGAATATTAAAGTTTCTACTCCACAGGAGCAAGCTATTTTTTAACACTCACTTTCACTCACCCCTGACCCTTCCACTCACTCATTCCTACACCACATACAGTGAACAATACTAGTGCTCCAGCGTATCCGTAGGTAGTAGCATGCCGCGTCCCGTAGAGGGGCGCGAAGACCCCTATAATAAAGCATGACACCAAGGGCCCTTTTGGTGTGTGAGGTGTATTTAAGAAACACTATGTGCTTTCAACCATTGTAGGTAATGCACGTGACCCATGATTTAAATAATCCTCTACCAAATCCCTCAAGGGTGGATCCTAGTGTTTATGATACATTGCAAGGGGAGGTTGAATCCACCCCCGGTGTTCGGTTAGGACACCATCTCTCCACTCCCTCCCTGTTAATTATAGATCTCCAAAACAAGCATTTCGAAACCCTTCCCTCTAACTCTTCCCCCACCTCCCCATTCCTCATCCCAAAATCTCTCCTACTGCTATGAACTTCCAAAAAAAAAAACCTTTCTAGACCCTTCCTTCTTATATCCTTCCACTATTCCTTTAACAATCCAAATAACAGACTAACATGTCCACCACTCAAATCCAATGAATTTCATATTTCCCTATACTAATTCAACTCTAATCCTTTTTGGGTTCCAGAGTAGTCAGCTACTCGCCAAAAAGTGCTACAACACGTCATCAGGGGAGCAAGCGCTATATAAATACAAACCCTTCACTCCTCCATCCCTCCACTATCCTTTTGAATTCAAATAACAGACTAACATATTATTATTATTATATTTAAGTTTATAAAGCGCTCAGCTACCCGAAGGTTTCCCGGCGCTAAAACCAACTAATAGGGGCGTGGCTTGGCCGGCGATGTGAGCAGACGCGTGACTGCGGAGCTCCCGTCGCCGTTGGGCCCATCATTGGCTATTTACGCGGGATTCAGGAGTCCAGACCCGCCACACACCTCCCTAGTGCCCCTGACCAGCTGGGCAAAGTGTCCGGACTCGAAGCCTCCGTGCTCCGGCTGATAGACGGCGGAAACGAGCGGCTGGCTCGCTACGAGAGGGGCCGCCCGGTCCATCCGCCATCTTGAGACCTCGGAGGAGGCGGCCTGGGGCGATCACTGGCTAGAGCGACCCCCGCCCTTCCCACACGGGAGACTTGCGGCGCCCTTACCTGTGGCCGCAGCGGTGTGGCGGGGTGACTGGGCGGGGGCCCCTGAGCGGCTTCTGGGTCCGGAGCGCCCCGTTTCCCGCGCTCCGGGGTGGAGCTGAGAGGCGGCAAGACCCGGTATCTGGCCCCAGTGAGGATCGGAGGCACTGCTAGCCTCACCTCCCCGGCGGGCTGCGGAGAGAGAATGGCCCTGCGGAACCGCCGCGGGAAACAGCGGGGATGATCGGAGCGGCGATCTGATGTGGACGGTGCCCCTGGGGCACTTTGGAGAGCGGACGAGATACAGCCTGCGGGGAAACGCCGTGACGGCGCGATTTCACAGCGGCTCCTCCTTGGGGGTGAGTGCAGGCCTGGGACTATAGTGAGTGGCACTCTCTGGTGCTGACCCCCCCCACTCTAGGGAACTAGTGGCCCCCGCTGGGGACGAGCGGATCTGCTCATTGGCCTGGCTGGCCGCGCATTGGGAACAGAGGCACCGTGGCCTAGAGATCCCTGGACTGCCTGCTCTGCTGCGTGGGGTGTGTACTGGGAGCTCGTTGCTGTGGGGAGTGACGTTACGGGGCCCAGACCTCCTGAGTGCGCTGTGCCTTCGCGCCGGTGCTTCCCACCACCCCCCCTCTGTGCTTCCACCCAGACGGCCTACATCAGGCGAGGGACCTGACGCGGCCTAGGCGACACTCTGTGGACCATGCGGAGGATGACGCGCACGAACAGGAACAGCAAGGCGGAACCAGCGCCGACCCCCAAGGGGAACCCGGTGACGGCCATGTGGGGCAAAGTGGGAGCGCCGGCGGCCAGTGGTGGCCCACCCGCAGAGATGGCGGATTCCCCCCCGGTCACGCAAGCGTTCATGGCCGCCTTCATGACCGACCTTAAGACTGAGATCGGATCCCTGAGGTCGGAGGTCCACTCATGTGTCACGGAGCTTCGGAAAGAAGTCACGGAACTGGGGGACCGTGTGGACAGCCTGGAGAGAACCGCGGACACCGCACCGAGGACCAGGAACATCTATGGCAGCGCTTAACAGCCCTGGAACAACAGAACATTGAACTCCAAATCAAGCAGGAGGACTTGGAGAATCGGGGAAGACGGAACAACCTCCGCATCCGCGGCGTGCCGCTCGGAGAAGAAGGGGAGGACGTAATGGACTTTGTGGCACAACTCCTCCACGAGGTGCGGGGCGACGAGGATGTGTCGCCTCCCACGCTAGACCGGGCTCATCGAGTAGCGGCGCCTGCGGGGAGATCGGGGCTTCTCCCGGATATCATCACACGGGTGCACTTCTTTGTGGAAAAAGAGGAGATTTGGAAGCGCGCTCGAGACAAGCCGGACCTGCAGTACAAGGGCCACAAGATTCAGCTCTTCCAGGATTTAGCGCCTAACACCCTGAAGCGGCGACGCGCTTTCCGCCCAGTAACGGAGAAACTGTGGTCCCTGAGCATCCCGTACCAATGGGGCCATCCCTTTGCACTTATTTTTCAATGGGAGGGTAAGCGTAAATCCTTGCGATCCTACGATGAGGCGGCGCGACTCCTCAACATTGCAGGCTCTCCTCCGGGGAGCCCCTCCAGACACCCTCCAAGCAAGAGGACACCGCTTACCCCGGACTGGACCACGGTGCCGAGGAGACAGCGTGCGACGCCTGTTGACGCGCCAACGACTAGCCAGGCCAGGCAGGAGGTCATCGCCCACATTAGAGCGCTGGAGGAGGCGGAGATCGACCGTGCAGACTGCTCCCCTACGGGACGGTCCTCCACACCGTGAGATGGACAGCACACATGTGTCGCTCTACTTGAGGTACTGTTCTCTTATACCCCTCCGGAGGGTGGGGGGATAGTTGTGGGGCGGGAAGGAAGTTGCTTGGACTCCTGATCCCCTTGTGCTGGGCCTAGGAAGGTGGGGGCTCCATACCTTCTAGTGTTCCCGGCCAGTTATGTCCCACCGAGACTGTCTCCTGGGGAGTGACATCCCGATGGACATTCGAACCCGTGGGTGTAGGATGCCCTACTCTGGAGACAGTGTACTTTGGCCCAGTTGGCCACGTCTTTACGGCCTAGGCCGTCAGCCCTTCAGGCTGCTGAAAGTTTGGCTTTCTCATTTGACTTTCTTTTTTCTCTTTTTTCTATCTTTCCTTCCTTTTTCTGTCCACTATGGGGGGCTGGGGGTGGGGGATGGTGCGGGGAGCAGAGGCGGGCCCTTTGGGTGGGGCTCTGAGCTGGTGGGTGCTCTGCCGCGCGTAACTTTGCGTTCTAACCTTAGGGACCCCCACGATGGCGAGTGATATAGCCAGACCCCTTAAGATTTTATCACTCAATGTCAAAGGCCTTAATTCACCTAATAAGCGCCAACAGCTCTGGCATTACTTCCTGCAACATGACCCGGACATCATTTTCATACAGGAGACCCACCTTCTTCAGGCAGATACGAAGCGCATGGCGCACCCTAGATACCCCCTCCAATTCTGGGCTACAGCAGATACGAAAACGGCAGGGGTAGCAGTTTTGTGCAAAGCTGGCATCAGGCAGGGTTCTGACAAGCTCTTCTGGGGTGGTGACGGTCGCTTCCTCAAGGTATCGGTCGAGGTGGGCTCCCGCCGTCTTACATTGTGCAATGTGTATGCGCCCAACCTGGCACAAGATCGCTTCCTTCGGGATCTTTTGCGTGCTCACGTCCTTCAGGGTGGGCCCTCGATTGTTCTGGGGGGCGACCTTAACCTGGTCTGGTGCCCTACGATGGACCGGAGTGCGAGCTCCTTTCATGGGGCAGGGGCGATGTCCTCGGCGCTACGCAAACAGATAGGCGATTTGGGTCTCTTCGACGCATGGCGCTACTTCTCCCCCGACAAAAGGGACTATTCTTTTTATTCTAGTGCTCACCGCTCTTATTCCCGCATCGATCATCTGTTCGTTTCGCATGACCTGCTTTATGATGTGGTCGATGTGGAAATGTCAGACATATCCATCTCGGACCATGCGCATGTGGAGTTGCTCCTTAGAGATCTACGGAGTGGTCCCCCTAGGGAACGGAAGTGGCATTTGCCCCCACACCTCCTCAGAGATACAGCGTCGGTTGACGACATCCGCACGGCCATTACCTCCTACTTTGAGTTCAACGATTTGCCGGAAACGCCGTTCCCGGTGGTGTGGGACGCCTTCAAGGCTACAATTCGGGGTCACATCACCTCCCTCGAGATTGCGAGAGCGCGTGAACGGAGGGCTGTAGAGGAGGGCCTGATAGCGGATTTGCGGGGGGCAGAGGCGCAGAATCAAGAGGAATCCACTCTGAAGACGCGGAGACACCTAGCGAATCTGAGGGGGCAATTGCGCATGCTACGGGCGAATCGGGCGGAGAAATCTCTCTTGGCACTAAAGCGCATGCATTTTGACGGTGGGGACAAAGTGGGGAAGCTTTTGGCGAGACGGCTGAGGATCAAGGCGGCCAGATCCCACATAGCGAACGTGAAGCTCCCAGACGGGTCTCAGGCAACGGCGATGGAGGCTAAAATGAAGGCGTTCCGAGACTATTACGCCTCCTTGTACACGGCGGCTCCGCCGGGCGCTACCCCGCCGGAGGAGGTTCTGGAGCAGTATGGCGGGACGCGCTTGCATTCCGAGGCGGCAGAAAGGTTAGAGGAGCCACTCTCGCTTGCCGAGGTGACTGAGGCCATCAAGGATCTGAATTTGGGAAAGACACCGGGCCCTGACGGCTTACCGCTTTCCTTTTACCGCCTATTTCGGGAACAGCTAGGTCCTTATCTTCTCAGACTCTTTGCTTCCTTTGATGGTGGCCAGGGTCCCTCTCCGGACATGGGAATGGCGGAAATAGCTCTAGTCCCTAAGCCTGGGAAAGATCCGGCGCTTTGCTCGTCATACCGCCCGATTGCGCTGCTTAATACTGATTTTAAAATGTACACGAAGGTGCTGGCTAAGAGACTTGATCCCCACATGCCGGACCTTGTTGACCCTGCCCAAGTGGGCTTCATCCGGGGCCGTCAAGGGGCAGATAATGTGCGGAGACTGGCACGTTTTGTGGGGAAGGTGCATCACTGGCACATTCCGGCGTGCCTCCTGTCGTTAGACGCTGAGAAAGCGTTTGATCGCGTGGACTGGGGGTTTCTCCAAGCGGTCCTCTGTAGGATGGGGCTCGGCCCAAGGATGATTGCCAGGATCATGGCACCTTACGGGGCGCCGCGGGCGAGGGTCAGGGTGAATGGGAGGTTGACAGAACCGTTCGCCATTGGCAGAGGGACAAGGCAGGGCTGCCCTCTTTCGCCATTGCTGTTCGCCCTGGCGATTGAACCGCTGGCGGACTTGATCAGGCGTAACCCAGACATATGCGGCGTTCAGATGGGGGGGCAAACTCATAAGGTGGCGTTATACGCGGACGACCTCATCCTCACTCTAACGGAACCGCGACAGTCCTTGCCGGCGCTTCGTGAGGTGCTTTGCTCCTTCGAAGGCGCCTCTGGCTTGAAAATTAATCACGATAAGTCGTGGATGCTTAACCTCACGATCCCTCAAGCCGATGTCCCTCCCCTGGAAGCGCTGTGCCCCTACCGGTGGACGGACCAACATATCCGATACCTCGGCCTCTCCCTGACTCCCTCTTTGGGAGACTGGTCGGCGCTCAATTGGGCGGAATGTCGCAAATCCATCCTCACTGATCTACAACGGTGGAAGCCTCTTATCCCCTCTTGGCTGGGAAGATTGAACGCGATCAAAATGTCTATATTACCCAAAATACTCTACCTGTTCCAATGCCTTCCTACACCTATCCCTCTGCCGAAGATTAGAGCCTTGCAAAGGGACTGTACTAAATTCATTTGGGGGGGCAAGAGACCCCGCTTCTCTCAGTCACTCCTTATGGCCCCGCGAGATCGTGGAGGACTAGGGTGCCCGAATCTGGTGGACTATTATTGGGCCGCTCATTTGCGGTTTGTAATAGAGTGGGGTATTAGGCGGAGTGAGAAGGGGTGGCTACATCTGGATCGGGCGGTCACGGGTCGCACAATCTGGAACCTTGCTTGGACCCATAGGGCGGGACGGTCCCCTAGTGCTTATTTGGCGGTTCCCACGAGGACGGTCCTGGTCGTGTGGGACAAGGTGGCGGTGCGGAAAGGCTTGACGACTTTCCCCTCACCGCACACCCCCATAGAGGATAATCCATGGTTCCCACCGGCCAACCACACTCCCGCCTTTTGCAGGTGGACACGAGAAGACTGCAAAGTCCTTACGGATCTCTTTGACGGAAGCACCATTAAGTCCTTTGCTCACTGTCGGGAGGAGTTCCATCTTCCCCCAGAGGCCGAATTGCAGTTTTTGCAGTTGCGTCACTGGGCCCTATCGGATGCGATATACCCTGGGGCCACTCGGGCCTTCACCCCGTTCGAGAGGCTGGCCCGCTCTGGTGCGGGCACGAAGGGCCTTATATCGAAAATTTATCAGATTCTGCAGCATCCTCTTACTCCCCCTGCTCACCCGTATCAGCGACATTGGCAGGAGACGCTGGGCGCTGATGTTGAACATGCGCAGTGGACCCGCCTCTGGAGGGATGTTCCTAGGGTGTATCGCAGCGTGCCGCAACAAGAAAACGCGTATAAGGTAATGACACAGTGGTACTATACGCCTCAACGCCTGCACAGGATGTTCCCCTCTGTACCGCCCGGTTGCTGGAGATGCCATCATGTGCCTGGTGACTTCTTGCACATCTGGTGGACCTGCCCTGTGATCGCTATCTTTTGGAAGGAGGTGTTGAGCCACATTCGGGGGGTGCTGGGATTTCCTCTGCCTGATGCTGCTAGTACAATACTGCTGGGACTCAAACCTGTTGACCTGCTGGCCCTGACCCGCAGTGACTGGACCTTAGCGATGCAAATGTTGGGTGCCGCCAGACAACTTATCGCTCTGTATTGGAAGAAGGTGGAGGCCCCCCCACTAGCTGTATGGTTCGGCAGATTGTGGCAGGTCATCACTATGGAATTACTCTCGGCTAGGCTACAGTCTCGCACGACCCACTTTGAAAAGGTTTGGTGGCCACTAGTGACCTATCTTTGCAAGAGCGAACATGCTAGGAATATGCCCCCAGCGCTGCGAGCATTGCAACTTGTGAAAGATGCGGTGCTCCCCTTTACCCCTCGCAACCTGTGACGTGAGAATGGACCCTCTGAAGGATGCTCTGATGGCTACGGCCCCCCCCCTCTCCCCGGGCTCTCTCGCCCTCGCAGCTGTGACTGTCCCCCCTAGTTTCCTCTGCTCTTCCTCTCTGCTCCCTCTAACCTCTGCTTTACTCTTTTTTGCTGCCTACTACTAGGCCTCTAGTTGAGTGTTAGGCCCCTAAGGCCGGTTGTTTGTTTCTGTTTGATCTGTTTGTATCTGCCCGCCTCGCGGGATGATGTATAAGGCGGGGTATCACTGGGGTGTACTGGACTGCGCTATTGGACCCCCTTCTGGAGCGACTTAATGGGAACTGGACTGCTCTTGATGTGCAGGTCGACAAGTGTGAATGGAGATACCGACCCACGCAGAGTTCACACCATGAGTTTATTCACGCGGCCGGCCCCATGAGGGTTGTAGGCTTATCGCTGTGTCAATGTGACCCTTTTATTATGTGTGTCTCAAACTGAGACTTAATAAAAAGATGTTGGAATAAAACCAACTAATAGAGAGGGGAGGTCAGAGGGGAGGAGGCTACATGTTGAATAACCAGTTTTTCACCTGTTTGCGAAAACTAAGGTAGTTGGGCTCTTTTCGTAACTGAAGGGGAAGAGAATTCCATAGTGAAGGTGCTAGCCAGGCAAAAGAGCGGCCTCCCATTCTGGCTTTTCTAATTCTGGGCACTGAGAAAAGGTGTTGATTAGATGAACGCAGAGTGCGGGGGGGGGCAATGGTGGTGAACCAAGGATGTCAGATAAGGTGGGGCCAGGCCAGTGTTTATTTTGTGCATGAAACAGAGAGCCTTGAATTTCGTGCGGTTTTCAATGCGGAGCCAGTGTAGTGAGCGAAGGGAGTTAGAGGTAGGAGAAGTATTGGGGAGTTTGCAGAGCAGTCGTGCTGCCATATTCTGGACTGTCTGCAATTTGCGGGTCACCTCTTTGCTGGCACCCAGAAGAAGAATGTTACTGTAGTCCAGTCTAGAAGTGATTAGAGCCTGGACTACAGTTTTCTGGGTATCCACAGGCAGCATCCAGATGATCTTGCGCAACCACTTGATGATTGTGATGCAGGTGGAGGAGGTTTTGACCACATGGTTTTTCATTGACAACTGGTCGTCAAAGATCACGCCTAAGTTGCGTGCTGATTTAGATGGGGTGGGTGGAGTGCCCATTTGAGTGGGCCAATGTTGGGGTCCCCATAGAGTGGTATTGTGGCCAAACAGCAGAAGTTCTGTTTTTCCCCCGTTCAGTTGCAGTTTGTTGTCCAGCATCCAGGCTGCGATGTTACTCAATCCTGAACATAGAGCAGATGAGGGGGCCTGAGAGTCTGAGGAAAGAGAGTAGATGATCTGGGTATCATCTGCGTAGGAGTAAATGGTGAGCCCAGCTTGCTCCGCAACAGACGCCAGAGGTCTGACGTATAAGTTGAAGAGCAAGGGTCTCAGGATGGAACCCTGTGGGACTCCGTACGCAGATGTAAAATTTTGGGAAGCAGATGAGGAAGAGAAGACTTGGAATGTGCGGTCGGATAGGAAACTGACAAGCCAGTTGAGAGCTGAACCGGTAATGCCAGATGATCGGAGGGCATTGACAAGAATGGGGTGGGAAACCGTGTCAAATGCGGCGCTCAGGTCCAGCAGAATGAGTGCCACGGTTTCCCCCCTATCAACTCGGTGACGGATGTTTTCTGAGACTCCCAGCAAAGTGGATTCCGTCGAAAAGCCTGATCTGAAGCCGGATTGTGACGGATGTAAGATTCCACTCAATTCAACGTGGGTGGAAAGTTGAGAATTGATATGTTTTTCTAAGATTTTAGAAAATACCGGTATAAGCGTGATGGGACGGAAATTGGCTGGAATGCTGGGGTCGGCATTAGCTTTTTTTTAATAAAGGCATAATCATCGCGTGTTTCCATGCGGAGGGTACAGTAGCTTCTCTAAGGGAGGAATTTAAAAGGTCCATGATAAGTTCTAGGGAGGATTTGTCCAACTTTTTTAGAATTTGAGGGGGAATAGGGTCCAGTGGGGAACCGGATTTGATTTTACTGATGATGTCGGAGAGGGTCTCAATATTGAGCGGATCCCATGTTTCAATCAGCTGAGTGACCGGAGGACAGGTATCAGATGGGAGCCTAAGGTCACAGGAGGGCGTGGGTGGAGAGGGGGGGATCGACGAAGAGTGGATGGGGCTGTTGTCCTCTGGTGTCCCTTGATCGAAAGATGAAATTGTGGCAGGTAAGTTGGGCAGAGAGGTGAGGGGAGATGAGTTCTCAAAGTTTGAATAGATGTTATCAATTTTGGCGATAAAAAATTCAGCCAGTGAGTTGCATTGTGCCTTGTTAAGACAGGGAGGTTTGGGCTGACACAGTGCGCCCAAGAGTTTTTGTACTGCCTTGAAGAGTGCCTTTGGACGATTTTTTGCCTCCAGGATGGTATGATTGACATGTTCAGCTTTGGCAGTTTTACATAGAGAGTGATATTTTGTTAAGGCAGCTTTATAGGTTTGCTTAGAGCAGGAGTCATATTTTATGCGCCATTTGCGCTCCAGGCTTTTGCAGGTGTTTTTTCTTTTTTTAAGGCTTCGGTAAACCAGGGTGCAGGTGGATGATGAAAATTGTGCGTTTGCATGCGCAGGGGTAGGCATGCGTCGGCAGCCTGTGCAAGCCAGATGTTTATAGCGGCAGAAGTTGCAGTACTAGTATCTTCTATGAGAGGTCTGGTTTTCTCAAGACAGGAATTAAATTTGTTCAGGTCCAATTTATTCCAATTTCTGGATAATCTAGGTTCCGTAGGGTTAGAGGGGGTGGACAATTTCTGACCTAGTTTAATAATAAAGGGCACCATGTAATGGTCGGACCATACAATGGGAGACGGAGCCTTACAGTCAATGGCCTCAAGATCAGAAAAGATGGGGTCCAAAAGGTTCCCTGCTTTATGCTAGGACCAGAGTTGTGTAAAAAAATGTTTAAAGCAGCCAAATCTTGTAAGAGATTGCTACTGGTAGTACATGAGGGGTCATTCAGGTGTAGGTTGAGGTCACCGATAATGGAAAAATTTGTAGAGCTCTGAATTAGCGGTGCTATATACTCCGGAAGGGATGCTGCCCAAGAATTCGCTGGGCCCGGGGGGCGGTAGATAAGCAGCCCAGAGAGAGTAAAATTGGGAGAAAGTGAAAGCTTGAACAGACCTGCCTCACAGTTGGGTAACACAAAGTCTTCCCATTTGCAGGAATATAATCTGTTGTACACTATAGCTATACCTCCACCTTCTTTCTTAGGTCTATTTTTCCCAACATAAGTATAGTTGTCGGGGAGAGCGGCGGCAATATCCGGGCCAGAGTGGTCTTTTAGCCATGTCTCTGTAAGAAAGAGAGCTGCAGGTTTCTCTGAGACCAAAAGATCATAAATTTCTCTCTTATGTTCGCCCAGAGATCTACAGTTTAGGCTGATCAGTGTCCTAGTTGGGGTCTGGTCAGTGACTGTAATTTTGGGGCGTGAGGGAGGGAAGTTTGAGGCGGCTATGTTGGTTATAGAGGGGAGGGAGGTAAGAGGGAGCCAGCAGATAGAGCAGGCACAAGGGGCGCAGTGAGGATTCAGGGTAGTGCAGTGGTCATGCTGAGGAGGCATGAGTCTGATGAGGGTTTCCCTAGAGTAAGTATAGGTTAGCCTTGGGAGTAAAGGGCCAGGGGCCATCGTCCCTAGTCCCGGCCCGTCGCGGACGGGCGCAGACGGGCTTGCCTTAGGCGCGCCTCTGGCGCGCAAACGGCGCACCCGCTGCGCTCGTCCGCTGCGCTTCCTAGGGTTGCACATTTATATATGTGTGCCGGAAGAAGGATGAGGATAAGGAGAGGCGTGGCCTCAGAAGTGGGCGTGGCTAGCAGCCTCGCCGCTGATGGCGGCGGCAAGAGTGCAGGGTGGACACAGGTCCCAATACAACAACAGGTACTTTTAAAATCAGAGTACAAGTTAAAAATGAGTGTGCAGATGCTGAAGAGCTTCCTCCCGGCTTTCCGCCTCAGGAGAAGTGATTTTGCAGAGCGCTCGCAGTCAGCGCTGTTAAAAGCTATTGGGTGTGGCGTGGCCTCAGAAGTGGGCGTGGCTAGCGGCCTCGCCGCTGATGGCGGCGGCAAGAGTGCAGGGTGGACACAGGTCCCAATACAACAACAGGTACTTTTAAAATCAGAGTACAAGTTAAAAATGAGTGTGCAGATGCTGAAGAGCTTCCTCCCGGCTTTCCGCCTCAGGAGAAGTGATTTTGCAGAGCGCTCGCAGTCAGCGCTGTTAAAAACTATTGGGCGGGGGCGTGGCCTCAGAAGTGGGCGTGGCTAGCGGCCTCGCCGCTGATGGCGGCGGCAAGAGTGCAGGGTGGACACATGTCCCAATACAACAACAGGTACTTTTAAAATCAGAGTACAAGTTAAAAATGAGTGTGCAGATGCTGAAGAGCTTCCTCCCGGCTTTCCGCCTCAGAAGTGATTTTGCAGAGCGCTCGCAGTCAGCGCTGTTAAAAGCTATTGGGCGGGGGGGCGTGGCGTGGCCCACAGCTCAAATTAATTTCATGTTTCCCTAGACTAATTCACCACTAATCCTTTTCTGGTTCCGGAGTAGCGCGCTACTCGTGGAAAAGCGCTCCAACACCTCAGGGGTACCCTGCGCTATATAAATGCAAACCGTTACCTCTTCTATGCCTCCACTATCCTTCTCAATCCAAATAACAGACTAAATATACGCCACACAAATTAATCTCATATTTCATGGTATTAATTCCCTACTAATCCTTTTTGGGTTCCGGAGTAGCATTCTACTCGCTAAAAAAGCACTTTGACGCCTCATCAGGGGTAGTAACACTAAATAAATACAATTACCATACAATACAATACATGTTATCTACTGCCAATCTATTTTCACTAAGCCATGGACACATTTGCTATCTATATGTGATAGGATTTGTTGCCAAATGTCTTTTTTATTACTTTTTCACTCCTGGGGAGATAAACTGATTTGCTCAGAATCACAGGGGAGTTGTGCTGAGACATAAGAAGCATTGGCAAAGCCAATAGGTTTAGTCTTTGAAACCATTGGTTCAGCTATTGCCTTTTGTTCATGCTGTACAGCGTGTGCATTGCTGACTTTGGCAATGATTTGTAGGCATGCTGTATAACAGCCATGCTGCTGTACAGTGATGTCATCAGTGATGTCATTTGAGATGTCATCAGTGATGTCATCAGTGATGTCACTGACCATGTCATGAATGATGTAATATGTGACATCATCAGCAGTGGATTGCGGGCGCGCAAGTTATAGTTAGAACAACTAACTATAGCGGGGGAATTTCAATGGTTTTATACGAGTGAAATATCCAGCTAACTATAACACCCCTGAAACCTATGTTTTTTTCAGTGAATTTCTAAGTTTTTTTAAATGCTAATTCCTAACTATAACTTATCTGAAACCTATGGTTTTTCAGTGAATTTCAAAGGTTTTTTAAAGGCTAATTCCTAACTATAACATGTCTGAAACCTATGGTTTTTCCAGTGAATTCCAAAGGTTTTTTAAATTCTAATTCCTAACTATAACATGTCTGAAACCTATGGTTTTTTCAGTAAATTTCAAAGATTTTTTTAAATGCTAGTATGTAAATATTTTTATATATATTCTAACTACATTTTTTAATCTTTTTATATTTAGATGTTATATTTTAAATTACATTACACATTTTTTAATTAAATTTTTTCTACATTAAAATATTTTTTTCATTATTATACATTGTTCATAATATACTTACATTATTTGTATTTTTATTTTTATTTTTTTATGGAGATGCGCACTGTTATCCCATGGGTAGAAATTCACTTAGCAGATAAATAATGTTATTGTTACCTTTTCTTACACAGTGGTGGATCCTGGATACAGTACTGCTGTATCTCCTCTAAACAGTTGAAAGAGTGCAAATTACCAAAGACGTGCGGAAGCCCACGCGTTTTTTTTTTAAAATATCGCTAGATTGCGCGGATCATATGGGCAACCCGCAATTTTTCCCAAAAATAGGGGCCCTGGCAGACCTTTTGGGACCCCCTGAGGAGAGCTAGAGGCTCAGGGTGTGTCTACCCTCCCCCTTTTCACATTTTAAACACACATTTCACACGCTTCTTCAGCCTCCGTTGTACCGAGACATAAAATGGCTGCCAACAGTTTCTAGCTTCGAATGTTGACAACCACGTGACAGCAAATTAGCCTTCAGCACGTGATCGGAAGGGTGCGCTTATCGTACAATGACAATAAGCGGAGTAAACGTATTAATTTTTTTTATGGTTAGTGGGCTGCGTGGCCCCCCTCCCGTGCCCAATTCCGGAGCATGGCTGCTTATTTACTATTATTTTATGGAGGAGGGCTGCAAAGCCCCCCTCCTGAAGCCACCTCAAGACCACGGGGACATCCGAACTCCATCTATGTATGTATCCCGTTGGAGTTGCCTTCACATTGCGCATGCATGTTTGTGGTAGCGCATGCGTGTTAATGTTATGCATCTGCACAATGCGTCCCACCGTCTGGCTATGTACCCCTAACGTATTTCATTTTATTTGCGCATGCTCAATTACAACATGCCCAATCTTAGCTCTCACTCCCAGTGACATCATGCTTAACCAATCATCCTTCTGCAAAACATTTATAAGCTGCCAACCTTCTTGAACTTTTCCTATTAAGCAGTCACAGCCATTGAGAGTGTTCGTATCCACTTCTTCGTAGGTGAGCACTTTTTTAAGAGTAATTAAATTAATTATTCTGAACAATCTTTAAATACCGCGTAAATGCAAATTTATGTTCGATTTGGCAATGGTTTTTTATATCGTTAAAGTTAACTTTGTAACTTTAGTTTCTGTGCAAATCACTTAATCCTGGTGCGTTTGTTTAATTTGCCAAGCGCCACGTGGCCGCTCCTACAGCAGTGTGCTACGTGCTGTTCAGGTGAATGCGATGTCGTTTTTCTCGTGTAAATAGTGCGTCAGGTGCCCCATGAATTGCAAAAGTAATGTTTTCAGCAAAAGTGTTTTTTAGCACGGTTTCCAGCTCTTATAACTTAAATATTTTGCCTTGTTAGGCGATGTTTCTGGGAAAATTAATAATCCGGCCGCATATCATTTTTTAAGTAGTGCGTCACGTGCTCCTTCCTCCCCATGCACTGCACATTTAATTGCTTGATCAATGTTGTATTTTAGCACGCTCTGCATGTTTTTTTAATAAACTTAAACTGCATTTGCCCCCTGTTCTATCTCATTATACAGATATCTCAACCATGAGATGTACTGGTCGCCACAAGCTGTCCTGCCCATACACTGTACCACGTGGTGGTGAACAACTCGACACACCAGATCCACTGACTGCTCGCCATATGTTATCAGTCGAAAATTGCAATGTAAATAAAGTGAGTGAACAATTTTGGCCTAACATTTGTATAATGCAATGCTATTTCCTATTTTGCTTGCCAAATATAATCTCTGATAATTACTTTTCATCCCCAATCCTATTGAGAACAAATGTTTTGATGTACATTTAAATTAATCTTGGACATATGTAGAACATATACATTTTTAACTCTTTTTTCAGTTTGCGGAATGTTTGTTGCCGAGGTTGAAGAAAACTATATCTTCCTCTTCCACCTCATTACACCGATGTCTCAAATATGGCATTTACTAGTTGTCCGAAGCCATGCACAATCACAAATTTTTAACGGACAACGTTAAGGTAAATACTCACAATACGACTACTCGACGAAGTTAAAAAGTAACGGATATAAGTTCTTGAGGGGTTTTCGGTGGCAGATACTGTCAAATTCACATTTCTACGAATGAGTCTGATACAGGGTGGATCTCTGTATAACTAATGGATGATTAGGTTTTAGGATGGCATACAGAGCTCCCAAACGTCTTACTTTTTTTCTTAAAGAGTTCCAAATTGGGGACGAATATTAGGCTGTGCAGTAGAGGTTGACGGTGTTTCTCCACTGGTACTTGGGCCTCCTCATGAAGCAGGATGAGCCTCTCAATCTCCTTAACTCTTCCCTTGCAAAGTTGACCGGATTCTTAGTCTGCAAGTGCTTCCGCATACTTGCAGTTCCACACCAGCCCTCTTTATTGGGGTCTCCTCTTGAAAGCAGTCTTGCATATGTGGCAAGTAACTTTTCTTGCATTCACCTTTTTTAAGACTTGAGAAAAATAATTTAAAAACATTCAATAAATACGGTGTCACTATGTATTGTTTCAAATGCTTTATTAAAAATATGCAGAAAATGTTCCCTTTAATTGTTGTTAACATCTTTACAAAACTATTTGAAAGGAGAAAGTAGAAGATGAATAACAGAGGTACGTTGTTATATCTCAAACTGCAAAAATTGATAAAAAGGGTGGATGTACAATGCCAGTGGAAGCCTTTTAGGCACACTGGAAACATTTTTAAAAATATATATATTGTCAAGTGTTACTTTAACTTGTAATGTTTGACCTCATTTAGTCACATCAATCAAATTTTAAACACTAATTTTCTTTTTTGTTTTGCATATTAACTACAATACTTCTTTTGGACTCCATATTATATGTTGTTTATGATATTGTTTTGTTAGTTATAGTTATAGTTATTTATTGTATTGTTATCTTTTAGTTATAGTTCCAGTTATTGTTTTAATAAAAGTTGATTAAAAAAGTACTTACATCTGTTTTTTTTGTGGGGTTAGCAGTCATCAATAGAAATGATATTTATAATTTGAAGTATAATTCTGAGGCTAACTCATTAGCAGCATAGTGTGGTGAACTTTTAACCTCTGTGCTCACGTAAGTGTTCCATGAACTGTTACCATGGTAACAGGCAGAAAGCCGTTTGGGGGTAGGGTTAAAAGTTACTGGCTGTACAAAAACCGTTATATTTGCCCAGGATCTTCTACATCATAGAAAGGAAAGCAAAGAAAAACAAAACACTGTGTACCAGATTTACAACCCCCGTGCACCACTTTCGCGTCCACCCCCCTACAACATTACAAGTATGTGGGCTTCAACGACCCCCTCAAGCCCCGGGAACCACCACCCCCTGAAATTTGTGTATTATGGGAGGCAAACGGCGTGGCCTATGTTTATATTTATTCACATGCCACCTTGCGTGATGCACCACTAGGATACAGGAGGCCTTCTGCCCAAGAGTCGCAGCGTCAACTTGACCGAGACCCAGGATAAAAGCTGAAAGATTAGAATCAGAGCCTAAATATCCGAACCCGCTGTTCGGAGTAAAAAACCCGAAACTGCGCCGAGTTCAGAAACGCTCCGATGAAGAGGAGCTTCTGAAAGGGGCACAGGTGCGACTTCGGCATGTTGATGGACAACCCCAGCAGGTGCAAGAGGTCGACCGTAGTCTGGAGGTGGGAGATGACTGTCTGGGGCGAGCCAGTATCTCGACCAGTCGTCGAGATAGGGGAAGACTGGAACACCTGATCTGCGCAGAGAAGTGAATTAACATGTGAATAAATCTTTCTACTTTTCTACGAGACTACAGAATATTGTCCATATACCACCACAATCTGCGTTTCAATATGCATGGCATCTATTAAAGAGATAGTGTACATTTTACAGATGAAGGAATCGGTACTTACTTGTAATTACTAAAATCTCTCAATAAACACAAGGGCTCTTTCTAGAACCACCCATCATCTATACACATAAGCTTCATATATATCTCAAAAATGCATGCTTCATTTTTTTCAGCGACCAAATGCGCAGATTCTACGCACATATCGTGACTTTTTTTGTAAAAAAATGTTCTTACTTTTTTTGCCCTATGGGTCCCTATGTCACCCCCTGAGCAGGCCTAGGGGGCCTGGGTGTGTCTAACCTGCCCCTGTTCACGTTTTGCCAACATATTTCACAAACTTCTTCACCCTCGCTTCTATCAAGGCACAAAATGGCTGCCAACAGTTCCTGGTTTCAAATGTTTACAACCACTTGACAGCCAATTAGAATTCAGCGCATGATCGGAACGGTGCGCTTATCCTACGAGGCCAATCTTCGCAGAATCCGCGGATCCTCCTCGCCCATAGAGATATAAATGACTTTAACCGTAATTTTCAAAGAAACTACTGAACAGATTGACACCAGATATGCCAAAGGCACAAATCGGAACTGAGGACTACCTCTCTGCCAAATTTGGTGTAATTCCGTTCAGCCATTCAAGCTGTAGCCGTGGCTAAAGGCCCTCTGAAAAATTGCATAGGGAAAACGTGTTTTGGGACCCCCCTTTTTTCTCGGCCCCCGCTTCACCAATCACCCCCAAACTTTCATGGAAGGAGTGGAACTGAGCTGGCCAAAAGTTTAGAAAATTTCAAGAAGATTCATCAATCAACGGCAAAGTTATTGGTTGGCAATAGAATGTTACCGTTTTTCTATGGATAATAGGTCCTAAATATATATATATTCACTGAAAAATCCATAGGTTTCACACACATTATAGTTAGGAATTAGCATTTAAAAAACCTTGCAAATTCATTGAAAAAAAACATAGGTTTCACACACGTTATAGTTAGGAATTAGCATTTAAAAAACCATGCAAATTAATTGAAAAAACCATAGGTTTCACACGTTATAGTTAGCTGAACATTTCTCTCATACAAAACCTTTGAAATTCCTCCGTTATAGTTAGCTCAGCTAACTATAACTTGCGCGCCCGCAATGCACTGCTGATGACGTCACATATTACATCACTCATGACATGGTCAGTGACATCACTCATGACATCACTGATGACATCTCAAATGACATCCCTGATGACATCACTGATGACATCATCCAGTGAATGTGTGTCTTTCTGAAAAATATTTTTTTATATATGTATATCTAAAGGTCGATGGAAGAATAAATGGGTAAATAAGTGTCTAAATGGATGTTGTTTTTGTAAAATTGATTGCATAACTGACTTATTAAGTATATCTTAGTGAATAGGTGTACTAGCGAGTAATCTTTAAATATTTAAATATCTGTATCAGTGTCTCACTTTGTATATAAGTGGCTGCATGGGTTGGTGAGTAGCTACATGAGTGTGTATATGGGTTGTTAGTTGGTTTTTTTGAGTACCAAAATGAGTGTTTATACGGTTTGGTGGGGAGTATTACTTAGCGCACAGATGCATGAATGACTGACTCACTGTTTGTATGTGTTTTGAAGACAGTATGTGTGCAGGACTGTATGGGTGGATGAGTGTGTGTATGGGTGTGTTAGTGAGTGAATGATTGTCTCAATAGTATCTTTATGAGTAACTACATATGTTTTAAACTAGTATATGTGAGTATTGATGTATGTAAGTGAGTATATCTGAGTGCAAGAGATTCTAAGACTTCCTGTATAAATAAGTATGTGTTTCTATAAGTGATTGTTTAAGAGAGTAAGTATGTCTACAATTCTGTAGAAGTTAGTGTAGTGGTGGGTGCACAGCTGTATATGCAAGTAAATGGATATTTACTTGCATGTGTGAGTATGTGTGTGAGTAACTCTATAGATGAGTGTTGGTGTATATCATGATATATAGGTGTATGAGTACATATGATGAGTGAGTACATGTATGTTTGACTATATAGAACTGTTGGTGAATGAGTGGATGTGTATGTAGATTTTGGGATTACTCAATAGGTTGTTCTAACTGGAATTGGTATCTCCATTTTTTTGAAAATTTTAGTTTCTATTTTTGATCGTGTGTATCAAAGGTTATATTACAGTAAGAGGAGGCCTGCCACAAGGATGATGTCATCAGTGATGTCATCAGGGATGTCATTTGAGATGTCATCAGTGATGTCATGAGTGATGTCACTGACCATGTCATGAGTGATGTAATATGTGATGTCATCAGCAGTGCATTGCGGGCGCGCAAGTTATAGTTAGCTGAGCTAACTATAACGGAGGAATTTCAAAGATTTTGTATGAGAGATGTGTTCAGCTAACTATAACGTGTGAAACCTATGTTTTTTTCAATTAATTTGCATGGTTTTTTAAATGCTAATTCCTAACTATAACGTGTTTGAAACCTATGTTTTTTCAATGAATTTGCAAGGTTTTTTAAATGCTAATTCCTAACTATAACATGTGTGAAACTTATGGTTTTTTCAGTGAATGTCAAAGGTTTTGTAAATGATAATTTATAAATGTATTAATTATTATGTCTTTCTTTTTTATACTATTTTCTTATATTTTTCATATAAATATTTATATTTATTTTATTTTTTAGATTATATTTCATATTCTTATTATAAAATAATAACAAAACTAAATTGCAAAGTAATTTTTGGATGAATTATTGCTCGACGTCGGTTGCAAATATAACACAGCTCCAGCAATTCTCTTGGGGCCCTATGCTCACAATGCTGTCTCAATTCTTACACCTGCTTCAAGCATGTGTAAGGTTTTGACGCAGCATAAGCTCAAAAGTCACTGAATAAAATGTTATACATTTCACTCAGTCACTTTTACGAGGCCTTACTGCACCCCCTTCTGCACAAGACAGCCTCTTCTGGCGCAGCGCTTTACAATGTAATACACCCTCCAGATGCGTTACATTGTTAATAGCACACACCATGGCACATCTTTTGCACCACCGCTGTGTCACAAAAGTGACGCAACGGCTGTGTAAAAGAGGCACAAGGGGATAGTAAATCCGCCCCTAACACATACAAATTCACCTAGGCACTTTCACCAGCAGCGCAAATTGAAGCATAGACTTGCAACATATTTATGTACATATGATACATTCAAGTGCTTTGGACATACTACAGTATACTATAGATAAACACCTTATAGATTTATGCTGTAGCAGTTCCTTATAGTTCTGCACTTTCACATTCTCCATACACTAGTAACATATTCATTCATTCATTTATGAACTACACATTCATTCTGACAAACTTTTACACACTACCATAGAAATATAGGGCCAGATGTAGGTAGGCTTTTACCGGTCGGTAACGGCGGAATTCGTCCGTTTACCGAACGGTAAAAGGAATTTGAGATGTAGGGGGCAAATCATTACAGAATCAGTAAATTTACCGATCGGTAAATTTACAGATTCTGTAAATTACCGAATCTGTATTTTTACCGATTCGGTAATTTTGAGATGTAGGTGGGACTCTACTGAGTCCCACAAGCCTTACCGAATCGGTATTTTACCATCAAATTCAATTTGATGGTGAAATACCGATTCCGGTGTGCATGCACATGTGTGCATGCACACCTATGCCATATGACAGGCAGACCTGCCCTTAGGGCAGGTATGCCTGCCACATGGCACCCGAGCCTCTTTTGGGGGTGCCAGAGGGTGTCAAATTGACACCCCCTGCACCCTTGTGACATTCGGTATTTACCGATTCGGTAAATACCGACCGGTAATGCCCATTCATTCCTATGGGCTTCTAAGCCCATAGGAATGAATGGGCATTACCGGTCGGTATTTACCGAATCGGTAAATACCGATTTTTACCGATTCGGTAAAAAAACATCTGGATGTACCTACATCTCCCTGCTTCTATTTTACCGATTCATAAATACCGAATCGGTAAAATTTGGTATTTATGAGTCGGTAAAATAGATTTACCTACATCTGGCCCATAGTTCTTTCTTTGTGAAGTGAAGGTAGTTCTAAAAAGAACAGTTTTTTTGTTTTGTATATTTTTGTGTTTTCTCAACAAATTCCAAGCGGAACAAAAGAATGAAAAAAAGAACAACTAATGTCGAGGACAGCAATGATCCTGCATCCTGCATTTCATCAAGTCTATAGACTGTTCCCCATAACACAAAAGTTTATCGCAGTAAATGCATAGAATTTTAACTTTAGCAAAGTCAGAATCAATATGTGGGTGTGGACTGCTTGCTGAAAATGCTGCTGCCGCAGTTGATGTGCTTGGTGTAGCAGCAGGTGGGTTCTCGTGCAACCTCCGTCTTGCAGCTCGAGCAAAGTTCTTGGAGTGCAAGTTCTTCACGTGTCGCACCATATTTGCTGTGCCAAAGGAGTATTTTTTACATGGATCACCCCTTGAAAGACTTGTTTGGCAAATTTTACAGGTTACGTTTAGAGCATTAACCTTTTTTTGACCTTCTGGAAAAGTGAAAAACTTCCAAATTAGAGCTTCTTTCCTCTTCTTTGGACATTCTTCAGGAATGAAATCTCCCTCTGAAGAACTGCTGGAAGATGACTCCATTGCTCTTATTATTGTGATTTTCCTTCTATTTGAGAATATATTCAGAACAAATGCTTCTTCTTAGAAAGTCAAAGTCGAATAATTATAATGGGACGGAACTTTCAACAGTCGCAATAGGAAAACTTATGAACCAATCAAATCTCTACTTTTAAAGTCACATGGCTTTGCGTACGCCTATGATGCGCTTGCGCAGCTCTTTCAATACGAGTACGCATGATGTTCTACCGCGATTTGTGTAATTCTTTTTAAAAGTAATATATAATTATTACAAGTATTAAAAAAATTCATAGTTATCCCAAATGTCTGCCCTTAGCATGTACATTAAAAACATACATGTTTTAAACCAAGTAGAAACATTGCCCCCTTTCGCGTACAGAACGCGTACATGATGTCACACCGAAGCTTTAATGCGACGCGTAACGTCAAAGCATATTCGTACCGTATGCGCGGATACACGCTGAGTATGATAAGCAGTACAAACTATGGTGCGATCATCCTCTCAGTGACAAATCAGAGCTCAAGGCGCGCTAAGGAGAATGATTAGAAGTGCTGACTCATTGCAGATCCGATTCTGGGCCTGCCTCTGCGTACATTATAAAACCGCCCTCATCTCTCTCTCTGTTGTTAATTGTTAGCGCACACACTCATACTTGCACATGCGCGGTGCACGCCCGCCCACACTACCCACATGCCACCACCTAGCATGCTTGCTATCATTTAGCCTGGAAACCAATACATTACCCAATGGCATGTCCCCCAGGGCCATCATTCTTGCAGACCGCGAAAACGCTACCAATGGCAGCCCTGGACTTGGTTAGGTCAGCCCCCGCGGTTCCCATATAATGCGGGCACTGACGTGAGCACGCTCTCTTTTGCCTGCCTCTGCTGCGGTGACAGACAGGCTGTCGAAAACACCCCAGACTCAGCGAAACCGCAGCCTTTCAAGACACGACAAAAGACGACAGAAGCAAAGGTAAGAGAAGACGTCACAACATCAGCCTCCACTGTAAATTGTATATGCATAATGCTATTTTTTTATCCTTCATATGGCTTTCCTACCCCTCAATGGTTTTAAATTGTACTTACATAATTGAAATATTTCTTTATAAGTCACGAGGTCCCATACACCTCTAATCTTAAAAATTGTGCGTGCATACATTTCTGTGTCGTATTTCTGTACTACGCCACGTGCTTAGGCCTCTATTATTATTAATTATGCGTCCATGATAGTATTTTTTTTTCTACATCACGAGGCCGTCCCAGGCCTCTATTAACTTATTGATCTTCCTTTGTTTTCTGGAGCTGCAACAGTCTTAACTACGGAATATTAAAAACCCACATTAAAATTCACTTTTGATAGTAGTTACGCAACTCAGTTTACGATGACTAATCAAAATGTCCTTTTGTTTCCTTCACCGAACATCGTTTAGAAGCAACCACGGCCTATCGAGCAACAGCAATGGAATTCTCTGCAACTTATTGAATATACTTTGACGTATAGAAACAGAGTTCAAGTCGAATGGTGAACTCCGGTGGCCGCACTCTTTATACAAGGTAAGCACAGCAGCCTAGATCTACAAAGCCTTCATAGCAATGCATTAGAAATAAGTCACTTCCATATAAACACCACTTGAACGCGGCACTATAACAACTGAAATATATCAGGTACACTGCACTCGTAAAACTGTAGTGTTAGCTTTATTTGTGAAACGAGAGAGGGCCATATTATCAAGCCTGGGCGACAAAAATGATAATATGTTCTATGGAATTCCAATCGAAGCTCATGTTAGATGTGAAGGACATCAGACATGAGCTTCGATTGGAATTCCATAGAGCATATTATCAAACCCATTATCGCCACTTTAGCAACACATTCCTGCCGATAAAGTGGCGATAATTTTGTCGCCAGGCTTGATATTATGGCCCAGAGTGCGTACTGTACAGCAGCTTCTCTGTAAAATCTATAATTACCTCCGGGTAGTCACAACAGATAGGTTACAACAGTCTGACAAACAGATCCACAATCTTATTACGCCACTTTTGAGTCACTTTTAACATGGGAAAAGTGATGCAAGGAGCTAGTCAATCTACGTCTGACTTTTCAAGAAAAAATCTCAACTCCAGACTCTGCGACACAGTTTTAATGTTGTTTTCTCTCTCTTTCTCTCTCTTTCACTCTCTGGGACATCATTTCTCTTTCTCTCTTAAACTTAGACACTGCTGTCTGCTTGGACGTGTAGAAGAATTGTTGAAATGAAGTTGTCAATCCAACTGGCTGAAGTGTTTGGCCGCAAGGTTTATACAACGGTAAGCACAGAGGACTAGATCTACAAATCCTTCAAAGGAATGCATTAGAAATAATTCGGCAAAACGGGCGTTAGTAACGCAGTAGGCACTTCCATATAGACACCACTTAAACGCGGCACTATAACAAGTAAAATGTACCAGGTACACTGCACTCGTAAAACTGTAGTGTTAGCTTTATTTGTGAAAGGAGAGAGGGCCATATTATCAAGCCTTGGCGACAAAATTATTGCCACTTTATCGACAGCAAACTGCCGCTAAAGTGGCCATAATAGGTTTGATAATATGCTCTATTGAATTCCAATCGAAGCTTATGTTAGATGTGCAGGACATCTAACATGAGCTTTGATTGGTATTCCATAGAGCATATTATCAAACCCATTATCACCACTTTAGCGACACTTTCCTGCCGATAATGTGGCGATAATTTAGTCACCCAGGCTTGATATTATGGCCCAGAGTGCGTAGTGTACAGCAGCTTCTCTGTAAAATCTATAATTACCTCCAAGCAGTGACAACAGATACGTTACAACAGTCTGACAAACAGATCCACAACCCTATTACGCCACTTTTGAGTCACTTTTAACATGGGTAAATTGATACAAGGAGCTAGTAAATCTACATCTGACTTTTCAAGAAAAAATCTCAACTCCAGACTCTGTGACACAGTTTTAATGTTGTTTTCTCTCTCTCTCACTCTCTGTGACAGCATTTCTCTTTCTCTCTTAAACTTAGACACTGCTGTCTTGGACGTGTAGAAGAATTGTTCAGAATAAGTTGTGACACCAACTGCCTGAAATGTTTACCCGCAAGGTTTATACAACGGTAAGCACAGAGGCCTAGATCTACAAAGCCTTCATAGGAATGCATTAGAAATAAGTCGCCATAACGGGCGTCAGTAACGCAGTAGGCACTTCCATATAGACACCACTTGAACGCTGCACTATAACAGAACTGGAATGTACGAGTCACAGTGCACACGTAAAACCATAGAGTTACCAAAACTTGTAGGGGCATAGTATCAAGAACGTTTCAGCGGCAGGAAACTGTCGCTAAAGCGGCGATAATGGGCTTGATAATATGCCCTTGTGAATTCCCATAGTAGCCCAGGTTAACACCAGAACCGGGACTGCTATGGGAATTCACAACAGCATATTATCAAGCCCATTATCGCCACTTTAGCTGCAGTTTCCTGCCACTGAAACGGCGATAATTTTATCGCCGTTCTTGATAATATGCCCTGTAATGCTTCAGCTCATTTACTCACATCTACATAATTCTAAACTCTAATTTTCTTTTTTCTTTTGCAGATTACCAATCGGACACCTTTTGGAATCCATTTCACAATTTGTTTATAACATTGTTTAAGTTATTTTTCAAGTTCTAATATAGTTATAATTGAGTTTTGTTTATATTTATTGTTTAATAAAAGTTAATTAAAAAAAACTACATACTTCTTTTATTTTGTGGGGGAGGGGTATGACGGCCCACAATAAAAAATAATGTTGGAATACTATAGTAAGATATTCAAGACTAGGATTGAAAACTACTGAGTTCTAACTAATAGATATGATAAAAACAACGGTGAGAAACTACTAAAATGGCGGTGGACGGAGTACGTAATCAACGTTTGGCGCCTCGGCACTACCTTTCAAATAAATATATAAAAAATATGGCTATTAATACTGTACAAAAGTACAGCAGCGGATGACACACACGAACCGGGAAAAGAAAGCAACAGATTTACTAACTGTTATAAAGAAAGGTTTGCTTGTTGAACTTGAAGAAAAAGAAAACGTGGGCTTTGAAACGACGCTGAGCATGCGAAGAGAGTACAACTGCTACACCAAAAAAAAAGGAAAGCTTTACATACTATCATAGAAATGAAGGAGCATATTATCAACACAAGGCGATACTATATCGCCGCTTTTATCGACAGGAAACTGCCCATAAAGCTTCGATAATGTGCTTGATAATAGGCACTTGTAACTTCCCATAGCAGCCCAGGTTCTGGTGTTAACCTGGGCTCCTATGGTTATTCACAAGGGCATATTATCAAGCCCATTATCTCCGCTTTATCAGCAGTTTCCAGCCGATAAAAGCAACGATAATGTATCGCCTTTTGTTGATAATATGGCTCATTGCTCTATTTTTAACCAGTAAACTTAGGTGCATATTATCAAGGACCGGTGTTACAATTATTGCCGTTTTATTGGCAAGAAACTGCTGATAAAACGGCGATAATGACCATGATAATACGGCCTTGTTATTTCCCATAGAAGCCCATGTTAACACCAGAACATAGGCTTTTATGGCAATTAACAAGGACGTATTATCAAGCCCACCCTCCCAACATTAATAAAAAAACATAGGCCCTTGTAAATTCCCATAGCAGACCAAGTTCTGATGTTAACCTGGGCTGCTATGGTTATTCACAAGGGCATATTATCAAGCCCATTATCTCCCTTTATCGGCAGTTTCCTGCCAATAAAAGCGACAATAATGTATCGCCTTTTGTTGATAATATGGCCCATCGCTCTTTTTTTGACCAGTAAACTTAGGTGCATATTATCAAGGACCGGTGTTAAAATTATCGCCGTTTTATTGGCAGGAAACTGCTGATAAAACAGCGATAATGAGCTTCATAATACGGCCTTGTTATTTCCCATTGATAAAACCCATGTTAACACCAGAACATAGGCTTCTATGGGAATTTACAAGGATGTATTATCAAACCCACCCTCCCAACAATAATAAAAAACTCCAGACAATCCAGGTACCAAGAGCTGGAAGGTCATTTTACATATCACTGCCCCAGAAATGTGGCGTTCCCGCGACGTGTACGGGGAGAGAAAGAGAGAGAGCTCAAAACATTTTTTTTTTTTTAAACCCGAGGGGTGCCGCTCACTGAGACTGCGGGAGTAGGGCCGTAACCCCCCACATATTTCAAAATAAAACCAGAGGAGTGCCGTTCCCGAGTGCTCGGGGCACCTTACAAGCCCCCATTATGCAGAAAAATTGCCCCCGTATTTTGCCCCCCCAGGACCTAATGAATAAAACGGACTTCTACTTTTTTTTCACCTTTTCCACCGCGTACAAGTACTGCACGAGTACCCCGCCATTTTTTACTTTAAAAAAATAAAAATTGAGCCTAAAGATCTATATACCACCCCCTGACCAAGACTATAGGCTCAGAATGTTTGTAGCCTTCCCCGTTTCCTTATTTCTCAACTTTGTTTTACTGTTTGCTTGTGACTCTGCTCTCCCGACAAACAACATGGCTGCCAACACTTCCTGGTTTGGAGTATTGACAGCCAATCAGCATGCAGCTCCTGCTCGTAATTGTACGTATTTCCATACGCGTACACCGCGATTTTTCTTTTAAAAAAAAAATAGAGCCTAAACATCCATGTACGACTCCCTGAGCAAGCCTAGAGGGTCAGAATGTCTCTACCCTACCCCCATCCCTTATTTCTGAACTTTGTTTTACTGTTTTCTTGTGACTCGGTTCTAGCGAGGCACAAGATGGCCACCAACACTTCCTGGTTTCGAGTGTTGCCAGACAGTTCACAGCCAATCAGCATGCAGCTCGCGCTCGTAATTGAACAGATTTCAGTACGCGTGCTGAACTCCGTCTCTAGATATCGCTAAATTTTACTTTCAATTTTCTCAGAAACTACTGAACGGGTTTACACCATTTAACAAAAAGCACAATCTGCGAACAGAACTCTACCTCTATGCCAAATGTCGTGTAATTCCGTTCAGCCGTTCGGGCTGTAGCCCTGGCTAAAGGTCCCTATGGAAAATTGCATGGGGAAAACATGTTTTGGGACCCCCCTTTTTTCTCGGCCCCCACTTGACGAATCACCCCTAAACTTTCAGGGAAGGAGCGGAACTGAGCAGGCCATTTACTTGGAGAAATTCATGAAGATTTGTCCACCGGCGCCAAAGTTATTCCAAATAGAATGTTGTGGATTTCCTATGGAAACTAGGTCCTAACTATAACTACCTACTGGCGACCGCCAGTAGGTGATATATATATATATATATCACAGCTCACCGACGAACCAGTGCACTCGTAGGCGGGTGCTTTTCGTGGTGGTGCCCCATGACAATATTGACGCTCCAAGCAACTCCCTTTTCCTCCAAAAGAAGTTAAGCACTCCACTGGGTTAGCGTAGCAGATTTTATTCAGCCAGCAGCAGTTTTAGACAGACGTGTTTCGTTTCCTTCGTCAGTGTCAATATCATTTACTGCGAGGACGCCATTTAAACTATTTTGCCGTCGTCTGGGCAACCCTCCCACTGACGGCAAAGGAACTTCGCAGTAAACTGTCGGCCATCTTGCCATAGTGCATTCATGTACTCTACAATGAAACATTTCATGTGAATAAGCCACAGTTTAAACAAATTGCACAGTATATAAGCATCATTATGTTTGCATACTATTTACAAATCTCACAGTGTTGTTTGCACGTGTTTAGACATTACAAGATTCACAGCCGTATATCGGCTAATATGAAATGTAAAAGGGTGCAAGTGCGGGCTTGTGAGGATATAATAACATTTTGATCGTATATCGAATATATTCCAACATTGCCCTGTATTTGGAACCCAGCTTGGAATAATGTGGGTTTCGCCGTATATACCACGCTAGGACAGCATAGATGAGGCAATCTCTGCCTTAAAGTGTTCCTCTGCTCCGGGTCTCGACGGATTCACAGCAGACTTTTACAAGGCCTATAAAGATTTATTGATTCCCCAGCTTCTAGCCATGTATGCGGAGGCTCTTGAGCGACAGTTATTACCCCCCCCCTTCATGAAGCGGTCATTATTTTGCTAGGCAAATATCCTCTACTATGTTGCTGCTATCGTCCATTATCACTTCTTAACCTGGACCACAAAATTCTGGCGAAAGGTTTGGCATGCCGACAATCTCTATTAATGGAGTCCATAATCTCCCCTGCCCAGTCTGGGTTCATACCGCACCGGTCGATTGCATTCAACTTACGCACCTTGTTTAATACGATACACAGAATCAACCCTGATACCCCTGCGGTGGCCATCCTATTAGACACGGAAATGGCATTTGATTCCCTTGAATGGCCTTTCCTTTTATCCATCATGCAACGAATGGGAATGCCATTTGGATTCATCGGCATGACCGCCCTGCTATATAGTCAGCCGAAGGCTTGGCTCAGGCTGAACGGCACGCTGTCCCCTCCATTTGCACTATCACGCGGCACTAGACAGGGGTGTCCGTTATCGCCACTGTTGTTCATTTTAGCCATGGACCCTCTTGTTAGGCACTTCAGGGGATTGCAGTGCCGTACGGGTCCGCTGTTGGTCTCATTAAATGCTGATGATACTGTTTTATATGTTCGTAACCCCCAGATTAATTTAGATCCTCTCATACGGGAAATACTGCGCTTCGGTGTGTATTCTGGGCTGGGAATCAACTGGCACAAGTCTGTAATCTTTCCGCTCACTGCCAGCATGGTCCAATGGGACCTTGAATTCCCTCTGGAGTGGAATACAGATTCGGTCAAATATTCATCTTAATGCGGAGCAGATTATTCATCGTAATTACGGGACCACCGTTGCTAAATTGGAATCGCAGATTGAGAAATGGCTCCAACTCCCACTGTCCTTGGCAGGTCGTGTTTCCTTCATCAAAATGGTTGTGTTGCCTACATTTTTATATTTATTCCAAAACATCCCTATGCCCCTTACTAAGAAATTCTTTTTAACACTGCAATCCCATTTAATACGGCTGGTATGGGGGGGTAGACACCCTAGGGTTAACTGGAGGACGATACCACTCCCCTGTGATAGAGGTGGTTTTGGGGTTCCCGATCTTAGACTATATTATCTAGCTGCGCAGTGTAGTTTCGCACAGGCATGGTTCCATCCAGACACTAGAATTCCCTACCTCCAACCGGAATCAGACTTAGTCCCACCAGACGCACTTACGTGAATTGAATGGATTCCCCAGAGATGATATCCAGCCTACTTCAACCACCTGTGGGGCTTGGGACCAGCTACGTCTCATTACGCACACTTCTCTACTCTATTCCTCAGATCTCCCTCTCCCAAACCCCAAATTGATACCCATAATGAACGAAAGGTTAGTACAGAGGATGTGCCTCAAATTTGACATTGTTAAGATGGGTGACCTGTTTCCTGATGGGCATGTCTTTGACTTAGACGATGATTCCCGCTTTCCTGAGGCCACTTTCGTGGACAGATTCGTCCTATTGAGATTCTGCTTTGCACTCCGGGCTGCATTTCCGGACTACCCACTGGAACCCCTCTCATTCCCCCCACTTTCCAAGGTGATTAGTAGTGAGAGAGGGGTGTATATTGTGTCGCTACTCTATAGGTCGTGTGCCGCTCTTATGCCGGTAAATGAGGATAAATTACGCAAAGCCGGGGAGGTGGATTTGGGGGGACCAATCTCGGACGAACAATGGGACGACTGTTGTGCGGTCACGAACAAGATCTCCCTAAATAGCCAACATAAATTACTACACTTTAAATTTCTTCGCAGAATGTATTTTACCCCGGCCAAATTCCATAGAATTGACCCTTCCAGATCTCATCACTGCGCCAGATGCCACGCACCGAAAGCCGATTTTGCCCACCTTGCTTGGACCTGCCCGAGTGTGCATGCATATTGGGTCGCCATGTATGGGAAACTTAGTGAAATAGTTAAAGTCCCTATAAAGCCTTTACCTGAGATTGCAGTGTTGGGGTACGTGCAACAGTTTCCGCAGGCTACGCGCAGATTGGTCGCTATTAGTTTGCTCCTTGCCAAGAGAGAAGTGGCGATCCACTGGGGTGGCAGGGCGGCGCCCTCTGTGAAGGGATGGCTAAAAGCATGGCATCTTGCTCTACCAACAGTGACATTTATGCTACTACTCTCCCCCCACTTCAAGACCCAAGGATATCTAGGGTCCCTTCAGGGTGTATCTGCAGGCCCAACTGTCTGCCTCTCCTACACAAGCAGACACCGGCCTAGTACCTACTGGGGTGGGCTAGACTATGGCACTGCATATGACACCACTCACTTCAGCGATAGTGTGTCTATCATCTTGCTGCAAGTACATTATGCGCTGGCCGGCTGTGGGTGCCTTCTTCTTTACTTGAAGGTGTGCTGGAAAATGTCTGCTCATTGGTAAATTGGGAACTTCAGCTACTTGTTTTGGGGCGGCGTATTTCCAAACACTACATTGTTGAATGTCTCATGGGAAAAGTTCAATTTGACTGTATGTACTTATCTTATTGTGTGCTTTCTGATTCCGGTGCACTACTATAACGGTAACCAAAAGCTTAATAAAGTGATTTTTTTTAAAAACTTAACTCCTAAAAGCATCACACTGATCTATTTGAACCTAGCCCTAGATCCCAGAATATTAAATTTGTTACAAAGGATTTAAAGGCTATTTTAACTTACTCCACCCTGCCTTCACTCACTGCTACCACTCAAACAGCTTCACTTATAAACGTGTTGAGCCCACCCATTTACATTCGGTGTCTGTGTGAGGGTCCAATGATGAAGCATGCCACAGGTAGTACCTGTGGGTGAGGAACCGATATATATATATTTGTATATATAAATAGTTTCATTTTTCACACCATCTCAGAGAAAGTTTACTGTCTGAGAAACTGTGAGGCAAGCACTGATTTACCTGGGTGCATTACACTCACTTGTCTTGGATACAGGCAAGACAAACTGTCAGAAATAACTGGGTCTCCCCTCTCCTTGTGTTTATTGCATAGTAAAATAGGGAAGCCAAGGGTATACCCTTACCCTACACTTCTCCTTCCTCTTCGGTGTATAAAACACTTCAAGAGTATACACAATATTAAAATAACATTTTAAAATCGATACCATAAATCATATTCACATTAGTAGCGTGAAATAAAGTTTTCATGGTTAAGAACTCCAAATAAGGAACAGAATGCAAAAAAGCTGATTATAGCCACAGAAGGAGGGTACTAACAACGGGAAACATCCTTTACAACGCAACTTTTACCATGCAGTGCTTTTACATCGCAACTTTTACAACGCAAACCATTACAACGCATTGCGCTGGGGGGCGCTCTGGGATAGGGAATAGATTTAATTTACTATCCAACACCTTCCCTACTATCCACGGGGACTGGAGTTGGAATAGTAAATCAAACTATTCACTATCCAGCACCCCAAAGCGCTATGCGTTGTAATGGTATGCGTTGTAAAAACTGCGATGTAAAAGCATGCATGGTAAAAGCATACGTTGTAATATCATACATCCACTAACAACATCAGTTCCCTAGAAAGTCTACGGATCCAGGTGCTAACTGTGGCATTCTTATAGCGCGCTCTGCATGTTCTGTATTAAATGGTTTCTGTAATGTAGGCAATACATTTTAGAACTACTGGGGGAGGTGGCGAGGAGTAACAGAGATTCGACCTGCTGTGAAGCCTCCTGGTTTTATCCACCTCCTAATCGTTGTTCATTTGGAATAAACTTCTTCATTTTTTTAATTATTTGTCCTACCTGGCACTTCCTGTCAATCATCTTTTTCTTAAAGGGAGAGGGGTTGGCCTAACGGCTAAGGCGCTTGACCTCGGACCTGGGGACCTGGGTTCGAGTCTCAGTAACGACGCCAAAAAAAACAAACCTGTGATTCTGGGCAAATCACTTAATCTCCCCGTGCCTAAAAAATGAAAGTGTGTCCTCATGTAACGTAACTGGTGCTATGTAAAGCGCTCTGATAACTGATTCGGTTCGGTTCTAGTTCGCGCTATATAAAACTCAAAAAAAAAAAAAGTGGGGACGAACAGAAAAGCAAAAGTGAACAAAAGGAGTTTCCACCTTCCTCTGGGCGCAGCTGGAGTACTCGGCTGCTCTGGAATTTTTTAAGGTATTTTCTTTTTCTCACATTTCACCTCAATTTTAATTTTGAGGTGAGTACTCTGCAGTTTGGTTTCATGTAGCCGTTTCTCCCCTGTGACTTCCCCTCGCAGCTCGCGCTCCTCAGACAGATATTGAGCGTTGACGCCATCTTGAAATGGACATCTCCTACTTTCTATCTTCACAACTAAACATTGAATTTACATGCCATTACAGACGAACATTGTGTTCTACTTGTTTGTAGCACTGGCAATACAAGTGCATTTTGCTAGCCTATATTGGCACTATATTGTTCTCAGTGCCAGTTTAGTATCAACAAACGTAACTGCTCCAAACTCATTTTAAACTTGGATTTGGTTTACTCTCTTGTTGTCTCTTTATACATACACCTAAATGGAATAATTGGAGTAGTGATTGATTGACTTTTGAATTTGTTGATAAGGTTTTCGATCAGATTGTACTTTTATCATAGTCACTTCAGGGCCACAGGAACACCCCGCCCCCACATAACCATCATCCCGCAAATAACACCAAGACACGATTGTTAAGATTGGGAAAATATGCTGCAGGTTTATTTGTTACATACAACATTATGTAATCACGGTGGGTTATCTTACGGGCAATCCAAGGGCAGGCCGCATTCTCGCCACCTGCCCGCCTGCTGAGCCAATCAGCGCAGTGGCGAACCACCCAGCTGCTGACCATTATGGTAATAATACTCACGCCCCTTGTGGGGCGTATCTAAGCAACCCCCAGTTGCGCAGGCCCGCAACCGCCCGAAGGACTACTGGGGCGCCGACTCGGATTCCTAGACCTCCCATGAGGTTCTAGGTTAGGCTCTGGCACCCCTATGTGCCCGCTGAAGTACAGTGTTGCACCTCTCTGTTTCCGGATTGCCCTGTAACTCCGCCACAGCCCATGCGATGGTCCCCGCCGCCGCATGGGCCCCCCACCAACACTATCGCTTTACCTGCAACCTTTGCTCTGCAGAGCCTCTTTCAAATCCAGGAGGAATAAATCTAAGCCCACAGGCGTCAGATGAATTCCATCGGCCTCGTAATAACCTTTGACCTTGTCCTGAATCATATCATGTTTGATGAAACCAAGCCCCCTCTGCTGTGTAAACTTCCTCATGGCACAGTTTATTTTCTTCCTGGACCTCTCAATCGCCTGGCATGACTTAGCGCCCACCCACACTCTACGTGGTACAATTTCGGACCACCAAATCTCGCACTCACGCATGAGTCCACAGATAACCCCCATATCTACCTTCATTTTCTGGAGTAAAATTGACCTCCCCCAGTTCGTGAGGTCATTACCTCCCAGGTGAATAATTAAGTGATGAGGTGGAGATCCCACTGTAGCTAGAGCTACCTGTAGTCTGTACAACAGACTATTCCAGCGCATGCCGGGGAAACCCAACCAAGTACAGTCAATGTCAGCAAAATCCTGTGTCCAATGCCTGATCGTGGCCCACCGACCCAATCTGGCGACCATGGAATGCCCCAAGACCCACACTCTTGACCCTGTCAAGAAACAAATGCGATTTACTTCAAAAGTTTATCTCGAAAAAGGTGCACAACAATGGAGCATCACATCTATGACCATAACACAGCAAACATATGTACAAGAGGTTTGAACAGAACAAACACAGTTCAAGGGCGAATGTAGCGTTTATAACAGGAAGACTCCCAGCGCCCCACTTTTTGAACTTTCTCTGGCTGCAACCCAGCCTTGAATGCAGAGGTGGCTGCCCCAATACGGAAGGCGTGGCTGGAGAACCTTTTCCCCCCTTTCAGCAAACCAGCTCTATCCAGGCATGCAAGCATTATCTTATCCATCTGGTACTTAGTCAAAGGGGTCAGATCAGCATGGATAAGGAGGTAACCCTGGACCGCAGGACGGAAGGAGAGATAGGATTTAAGTGTCTCAACAGGGCAACAACAAGGATCCCCCAGAGGGGCCAGTAGAATAACAGACCCTTTCCCAGCCTGATCAGTTTTGGAACGTCTAAGGGAGATGGACAGGCCTACTTCCACAGTTACGTCTGCCACCCCCAAAGCATCCCCTGACAAATCTATCTTTGAGCGTGCTACCAGCTCGCTGCTCCGGAACGCCCCGAAGAAGGCTAGGCTGAAGGCCGCTGAAAAGAGGGCCGCCTCATAATGCGAGTGCACCACCGACTGCAGGACCGCCAACATAGCCTTCAAGGTGGGGAACTCAATAGGGGACCTGGTGTCCGGGCTCCTGGGCTCATCTCGTGCCCACCCCTTCAGAGCTGCCTTAATTGCGAAAGACTTTGTCGGATCGCCTACCCCTCTCAACCTAGCATCGTGACTGATAGCCGCCAAGTGTCCGCAAACCCAGGAGTGTGTGTTACCCTGCCTTTTGGCCCATACCACAAAAGCTTGTACCCTGGCTTCCAGCGGTAAGAGGGACAAACTCAGATCCTTCGTAGCATTCTGAAAATTGGCCAAATGACTAGCGTAGCGCTTTCTAGTACCTGGGGCTAAGGACCTCTCCCCTAAATCCCTCAGTTCTCGTTCCACTTCAAGAGTCGCCAAAGTCCTGGTGCAAAGGGGGTCATCTCTGTTCTCGCCTGGGGGCAGGCCGCCCGGAAACGGTCCCACTGCAAACGAGAAAGAGCGTCAGCCGCGACATTACTGACCCCCGCTATGTGCCTAGCCCTGAATTCCAGATTGCATCGCAGGCTCCTATTCGCCAATTCCCTTAGTAAGCAAAGAACTAACGGGCAGCTAGCAGTGAGGCCATTGATAGCTTGCACAACAGCCATGTTATCGGACCAGAAGAGGACCTTCCTGTTGGACAAAGGGGCCGGCCACAGGTGCAACGCTACCACAATGGGGAATAGCTCCAGGACAGTTATGTTTGAGGTGATACCCCGCTTACGCCAAGCATTCGGCCACTCCTGTGCGCACCACAAGTCACCCAGTATTGCTCCAAACCCTTCCCTACCAGAGGCATCCGTGAACAAGCTGAGTTCGGGGCTGTCAACCCAAGGGGACCTCCAAATGACAGTCCCATTAAAGTCAGACAGGAACTCTGCCCACATTAGCAGATCTTTCTTCAGGCCCGCAGAAAGCTTAACAAAATGATGACGCTTAACTACCTTAGCAGTGGCCCTGGCTAATCTACGAGCAAACACCCGCCCAACAGGAATGACCCTGGCCGCAAAATTGAGTTTGCCCAGGAGGCTCTGGATGACCCCCAGCGTAGCCCTGTCCTTGCCTAGCAATTCTTGAATGTCTCGTTTGAGATCCCGCACTTTCTCAGGTGGAAGTCTAGACACTCCCTCCACTGTATCCAATTCTATGCCAAGGAAGGTCAGGATCTGAGCAGGGCCCTCCGTCTTACCAGGTGCCAAAGGGACTCCCAGGTGTCCTGCCAAGGCAATGAAGGCATCCAGGCCCTCCCTACATTCTTGAGTGCCCTCCCTACCAATGAAAAGGAAATCGTCAAGGTAATGGGTCACAGCCGTGACACCATATTTCCAGGAGAGAGCCCATTGCAGGAAAGTACTGAATGCCTCAAAGAAAGCGCAGGACACCGCACAGCCCATGGGCATGCACTTATCAAAGTAGTAACCCCCTTGCCACTTAAAGCCCAAGAGATGCTGACTATCTGGGTGCACGGGCAGGAGACGGAAGGCAGATTCAATATCTGCCTTAGCCAGCCATGCCCCTTTTCCCGCTCTCCTCACCAAGTCTATTGCCATGTCCAGGGAACAGTAAGAAACTGAGCAAACGTCCTCAGGAAGCCAGGAGTTCACCGAGTTACCCTCAGGGAAGGAAAGATTGTGGATAAGCCTGAAGGCCCCCGGCTCCTTTTTTGGTACCACCCCCAGCGGGGACACCACAAAATTCTGGAGAGGAGGAGAAGGGAAAGGACCTGCCACCCTCCCCAAGGACACTTCCTTGATTATTTTCTTACCAACCACATCGGGGAGGTCCCTTACTGACTTCTGATTTTCTGCATCCCTAGAAACCATCGGTCCCTGGTAAGGGATGGTGAAGCCTTCTAGGAAACCGCCCGCCAGAATAGTCTTGTCCTTATCATTGGGATATGATCTTAGTAAGGGCAGAAGGTTATCGAGGACCACGGGGGAAGGACCTTTAGAGTGTCTTAGAGGGACCCCACTAACGCCAGGACAAGTAGCATCAAAACCGCTGAGCAGGGGGTAGCTTGCTGACGTAGGGAGAACAAAGAGGCGGGAGCAGGCGGAAAAAGACTGATCGGTATTACTTGTCTTTGGAGGTGGTGCTAGGGGAATCACGCTTGTCGCATGCTGACCCGGGATGAGGCCCACTGCACTTACTACATACGTGAGAAAACCGGCATGCCTTTCGCCAGGAGCAATTACCTGCGTTGTACAGCCTGCATGTGGCTGTGAAACCTTTTTTGCTATACTGTCTGTTTCCCCCCCCGCCGCGGCCTCCCCGAAAGGACTGCTTAAAGTGTCTTTTGGTCTCGGACTGCTGTACCTTATTAGTATCGGGTTTCTTATCCTGTGTCACTGATTTCGCAACACCTTCCAATAATTTGCCCTTACCCATATATTGTACCCACAATCTCAACTCAATCTGATCCCATTCCAGCTCTGGACAGACCGCCATCTTCATGCGAAACTCACAATCATACCTGTACCACCCTAGACCGGTTGTAGCTTCTGCTTCATCAGAGATCACACTCGCATACTGAAAAAGAGCCTGCGCCTGCTCAGGGAAGCGCTCTGTTATTACCGCTGCTAGCATAGAGAACGCTTGTCTCCAATTCTTAATGGTCTTCTCTGGCCATGTCTGAAAACGGACTTTCTTTTCCTCGTCCTTGGCACTCACTTTCCTGATATCAAACCCATGAACGCCCAACATAAGGAAGGAGAAGATATCCACAAATTCCCTACGCCATATGCATTCTTTAGCCGCCTGAGGGACCTGCCAAGCCAGGGAACACTTGCCCGATAACAAGGGTGCCATGGTCATCTTAACTGCTGGTGCGGGGAGGACTGACGCCCCCACGGGGACTTCAGGAACAGCGGGGGGCGCGGCTAAGACAGGGAGCGCCGGCGCAGCGGGGGGCGCGGCTAAGACTGGGGGCACCAGCGAAGCTGGTACTGGCGCCGGGGCCACCGCAACCACAGGATTTGCCAGGACGCTCCCGAGCGCTGCGATGCCTACCTCCCCTGGGACAAGAGGCCAGCCCCACACTTGGGCTAACAAGGTGTCCGTGGAAGCAGTGGGCGTAGTGGTTAAGACTTGTGGCACCACAATAGAGGGACCTGCCGGAGGACTAATCTGAGAGGAAGCGGACAGAAAACTAGCTCTGACTTCAGTCATAAAAACAGAGAGTGAATCCGTGAGCTTACCAAGGTCCTCTTTAGTGGCAAAGTCTGCAGCGGAACCCCCTGGGCGAGATAATATGGGTGAGGACTCCACGATCGCCGCCGGGGGAGAGGCGGGGGCATGTACAATAACATTCCTGACAAGCTCTACGGCCCTAGTTTTCTGTGGAGGCTCCGCTGGAAAGTCTTTACAAGTTGGCTTCTTAAGCCGTTTGGACCTGGTAAGAGTCTCTTCTACAATGTCCTGCTCAGGTGCAGGTGGGGCTGAGGCTCTGGGGGGGTTGGCCGACAAAAGTTCGCTAGCCCACGCCACTCCATTCGCTTTGATCATCTCCATCAACGCCTTCATCTGAGCGTCCTGCGAGGGACCTAACCCCGAGTCGTCGACCTGGGACGTCTGCGAAAAAAGGGGGGGGGACCCTTGGCTCTCCATGCCTATCTACGGCTCTGTCCCTGAAAGAAAAATAACTGTGAGCGCCCAATCGAATTACGAAAATTTTCAGGCGGCAACGTAGCAAAATGTCCATCTATTCACAACAATGCACCACACCAAAATACAGATGAGCAACATAGCAGGCCACCGTTGGCTTCTAACTAGTGTCCCCTCCCTAAACGTCTCCTGCGGCACTTACCACGCAAGATTGTTAAATCCGGGTGCGCCGTGGACGGGTGGGGGGGTGGGGTGGGGTGCCGAGTGAGCTCCTAGCGTTCTTCTGCAGGAAGGAAAACAAAGACACTAAGCCAACATAGCAAGTACAACAATTGTTTGCCTCCAAGGGCTACTCTGCAGGAGAAAGAAAAAGGACGCTAAGCCCCAACATTGAAATTACAACCCCTGTTTGCCACAAAGGGCTACCCGTGTCTGTGGAGGAAACTGTTGCACGCCTGCGCCTTGCCGCGAACAATGCGACAGGCACTTCAGAAAGCAACCCCCCAATACATTTAGTGCGTTACCGTCGGAACCGCGTGGCTACCTACCTCCGACACTTGCCGCTGCTGCTGGAGAGATAACCTGGAGGAACGCTTCAGGGAGGAGGCCTGCAACGCACAGAACAGCACAATTGACAAGAGCAAGCCACACTTTAAAGCACAACATTATCCCGTATTTTCAGAAAATCTACATTGGATGTAATTGCATAAATCCAAATTGAACCTTCTTGCATAATTCGTGAGTATCCTGAAAACCTGGAATGGATCCGTTCTTCATGGATCCGTTTTGCCCCCCAATGCTTGAGAGCATGCAACTGGTGCAGTTCAGAAGTGTTTTGTCTGTCAATGGCGAGAAAACACAATACACCTTGGGTGTAACCTCTAGAGGTTAACAAAGATTTGTAAGTACTATGAGACACTGCGCTCTAAAGGTCACCCAAGGCAAAGCATAGGACAAGGGCAACAACCTGTAGCTACTCAGCATCAGAAATAATTTCAGATTTTTCCTGGCATTATAAATGCACATGGCATACCAAAAGCATTGATGATGCAGAAGTACAACCGAATTGCCATAGAGTGTTGCCAAGAAATGACACAGTATCCAGTGCCCCATCAGCTTATCTGTACCATGGGTCTATAAAATTTTTCTTCCACGAAACATATCGCGCCTGGCACCATGTACGCCCCATAGGACAATACAAGCTTGATCAGCCATATGCCGAAAGCGGCGTCATCACGACGTAACAATCTTAACTGCATGCACCCACTAACATTAGCGCGCCAGTTAACATGTGCGCCACCAGCACAAAGAAAGCGTGAAAAAACCCTCACATAAACAGCGTCAACAAGATATGAGGCCAACATTATATGATTAAACACACGAAACATTTAGCGCGCAAACCTTGTTATACTTGTAACCTAGTTATACTGGAACACTAAACATTTAGCGCGCAAACCTAGTTACACTTGAACACGAAACATATAGCGCGCAAACATGCCTTATATGATTATACACACGAAGCATTTAGCGCGCCAACCTAGATATATTTGAACACAAAACATTAGCGCGCAAACCTTGTTATAATAAACACGAAAAACATTGTTATACTTGTCCGCCACTAACAGGAGATAACGTGCTTAAAACATTGCACAAAACATTAGCGCGCAAACCTTGTTATAATAAACACGAAAAACATTGTTATACTTGTCCGCCACTAACAGGAGATAACGTGCTTAAAACATTGCAGACCAGCAACACAAACCTCCTACAAGCGGAATCGCGCGCCAAAGGAGGAAAGGGGACCGCATCGAGTCTGGCCAGGGGCGGAAAAGGAGGGGGAGGGGGGTCTACAGTACCCGTCCGAACCAAGGGGCCGGCACAAGACCACGCGGCCCCGGCCCGAGTCCCCGATCCCCCGCTCCCCGCCTCATGGACGCCAGCGAGGCGGATGATCCAAAACTTACCCTCACAAGGCACGCCCCTCCCGTCCTCCTCCTAACTCGACTAACAGATTAAAAACTCCCTCCAAAGCAATAGCGCATTTTCATTTAAACATCATAATGCCAGAAATGTGCGTCCCCCGAACAAGAGGATGTAGTGCGTTACAACAGATTCAAACTCGCTCACTGGAATCGCGCATTTTACCTGTGAAATATTATCGTGGCAAAAAGTGCAACCGCCGATAACACAGGCAGAATTGCGTTGCCACGTAGTAAACAAGGAGATTACCACTCTCACAATGCAATCGCGCGCCAAAGAAGGGAGGGGGACCGCATCGGGACTTGGAGGCGGGGAGCAGGTGGGGGATGGGGTCTGCCGTACCCGCCAAAAACCATGGGGCCCGGCGCTTGACCACGCGGCCTCCGCCCAAGTCCCCGAACCACCACTCACCGCCTCGTATGCGCCAGAAGCGGGGGATCCAAACTTACCCGCACAAGGCGCGGCCCTCCCAACGCGACTCAACTCGGAATAGGTAGCCAGGCGGGCCGGCGCCTCAAGGACCCGACCGAGGCCCGGACCCTGACCGGAAATAAGAGGCCCCAGCCGGAGAGAACGGAAGGAACAGGGTTGCCGCCCTAAGACCCCCAACACAGGGGTGCGAAGCGAGTCGGCCAAGTACCACTGTACCAGGCCACGAACCCGCCAGAAAAACCCCCACCTCCACGGCGGCCCGACGCTAAGCGGGCCGCCTGGCCAGCACTCGGAACCTCCGCAGGGAGGGAGTAGGCGATGAGGGGGGGTAATGCCCGAAGGCAACCCGAGGGACACTCACCGGCAAAAGAATGTCCGAAAGAGTGTCCAGAAGCGTCCTCGCAACGACCGGGGCGGCAAAGAGACCACCGAGGTGGCCCGAGGTGGAGATATACCCTCCTCATACCTGCCGCCCCCCGGACGTGCGTCACTGGTCCGCCCCCTCCACCAGGCGCTCTGCCCGGAGGGGGGGTGGCTGACCCTGTCTAGGGGCGGGGCGGCCCTCCGCGACTAAGGGCCCGCCCTCCTGATGGCCACCGGGTGGCCTCGGGCAGGCGCACATCCAGTGGACAACTATGAGTACTTTGTTTTATTCATCTATCATATGGTATTGGACTACGGGAACTGCTTTATTTATTTCGGACAACACCTAGACATTGGTAACTACTTTTTTGTGTTCATTTTTTATGTTCATTATGTCTAGCATAATACATCTACCTTTGTTTTTGCTGTCTCCAGGAGAACCACCGATGGATTGGGAAACATGGCAGGGGTGATTTTGGACTGAAGGAATTGAAGAATCCACCAAGATTAGTCAATCCTGGTGATATTGATGCATGTCAGAATGCTTCAAAACAAATGAATATGCATTAAGGAAAGAAAACCAATGTTATAATCGAAAGGTTTACATTTTACTCTAGAAAACAAGGGGAGATTAAGTCTATTACAGATTAGACATATGTGTTAGGAGCCCTAGCATCTACATGTGACTTTGAACATGTTAATTATGAACACGTTTTATATTACAATAGATTAATGAAAACCAACAGTAAGAAAGAAGTTACAAGAAAGACTGACCATGGGTTAGTACTGATATAACAGTGAACGCAGCAATAGATTAGTAAAAGGAGTTGAACACTTAGTAGCCTGATTCATGTACATGCCGTTTTGCGTGTCCCTAATAGCGAATCATAGCGATTCGCTATTGAGGACACGCAAAACGGCATTCATGTAGGAATTGCTACTTAAATAGCGATTCCTACATGTTCTTTATTTGCGAGTAGCAATTTGCTACTCGCAAATACTCCCCATTCATTCCTATGGGCCAAGAGGCCCATAGGAATGAATGGGGATTTGCGAGTAGCAATTTGCTACTCGCAACTAAGATAGCGATTTTAAGGGTGCCAGGGGTGTCCAAAGGACGCCCTGTAGCACCCCTAAAATGCACTTTTGGACAGGTGTTGCGCACACACATGTCCAAAGGACATGTGTGTGTGCTACATGCAACTTTGAAAAATGCTTTTAAAAGCATTTTTCTGAGTTTTTGCTATTTACCGACAGGTCTGACCTGTCGGTAAATAGCGGCCCCAAAAGTCCAAAATCGCTATTTTGTTTTGTGTCATGAATAGCATTTGAGGAATCTCTATTAGAGATTCCTTAAATGCCATTCCACGCAAATATGCGAATTCTTACATAGCGATTTTTGCATTTGGTATCATGAATACCAAATGCAAAAATCGCACTCGCAAAGGGCCAGATTCTCAGAATCTGGCCCTTTGCGAGTGCAATTTACCTACATGAATCAGGCTGTTAGTCCGTAGATGAAATTAGATGTGATCTTAATACCTAAATCAAGGCCGTATCAAAATATTCTAGTGACAAGAAACCTAAAAAATAAGTTAAACGTATGGAATGTTAGGAAAACATTCTATACTAGTTAGTTATAGATGTGGTAGTCAATCTCATCATGGCAATTAAAAAATTTGTCCAACAATTGATAAAACATGTTTTAGGTGTACGATAAGAGGCCAATTTGGCAGAGTGTGTAATAGTTCTGAGAACAGGAAAGTTAATTTAGTAACAATGACACAAAAAAGAAAGAGTGCCAGAATTTAATCATGACCCCAATGTGATATTAACTGTTGAGATTAGACAAGTGAGTCAAAAAGGTAATACGTTTCCTTCCTGTGTTATTATGAATGATGGCAAATCCATTACTGCCTATGTAGATTACTGCGCCCAGTACACCATTTTGAGTAAAGATATGGTAAAAACATTTGGGGTGATAAGAGTTTGTAGTCTCAGATGTGTCGCCAGGAGGTTACACAGCTCACAAACCAAAATTCAAAAGTTATTTCTGTGTCAATTTGACATTTTCTAGCAGGCACACTTGAGGGAAAGTCTATGAATCGAAACAAAAGGCTGGATCCTACTGTTGATCCTTCGATTTATGTAATAAATCCCAGTGATAAATTGTGTCCAAAATCAGACTCCTATGCATTTATTAGTGCACTGAAACCTATTTCCAGTTCTGTATTTAGTAACAAACTTGTCGAACATATGAATTCAAAAACCACATAATTCTTAAAGACAATGATGTGCTGATTAAACACTGTGTAAGAAATGCTCCTTTCACGTATCATAACAAACTTAAAGAGATGCTGACAGATTTGAGTTAAAACAAGATTAGCGAGACGGGTGAGTCCTCTCCGTGAGTATCACCGGTGGTTATCGGTCACAGTTCAGGTGACCTGAGGTTGTGCATAGATTTGCCAAGTCTCAATGAGGAAGTTTGGGTAGACTCTCATCCCCTGCGAAATCTGCATGAATTGTTGTTCACTTTAGCTGGCACATCAGTGTTTTCTAACCCATATTTCGCTAGTATGTCCCATCAGGTTGTGTTAGATGATGAATCCAAATTCCGTAGTACATTTGTTACTTCTGAATGTATGTACCATTACTGTAGAATGCCTTTTGGGCTTACTAGTGCTGCTTCAGTCTTTCAAAGGCTAAAGAAGGAAACATTAGAGAATGTCATGGATGCTATTGCATTCTAAGATGACATTCGTTTTTGGAAAGGATGTATATGATTATGATAACAATTTGAGGAATGTGTTAGCAGCCCTGCAAAAAAAGGGTTAACACTGAAATTGTCCAAATGAAAGTTTCACATACAGGAAGTTGAATAAGTTACTCATGCAATTTCTAACATTGATATAAAATCCAAAAGCTGATATGTAGCAGCTATAACAAAGGCACCCAAACCAACATCCAAAGAACAATTTGTGGCTTTTTAGGCTTAACAGAATCTTACCCCAATTTCATACAGAACTATCAGCTAGATTCATCAAAGAAAATTTGGCTCGCAAAGGGCCAGATTCTGAGAATCTGGCCCTTTGCGAGTGCAATTTTTGCATTTGGGATTTATCATCCCAAATGCATAAATCGCTATTTGCGAGGAATTGCATTTAAGGAATCTCTATTTGAGATTCCTTAAATGCATTTCATGAACCAATTTTAAATTGCTAATTCGCAATTTTTTGCCGCTATTTACCACGAAGTCTGACTTCGTGGTAAATAGCGAAAAAATAGAAAAAAGCACTTTAGTGCATTTTTCTCAGTTGCATGTTACACACACACATGTCCTTTGGACATGTGTGTGCGCAGAAAACCTGTGTAAATTTGCGTTTCAGGGGTGCTACAGGGTGTGTCCTTTGGCACCCTTGAAATCGCACCCTTATTTGCGATTAGCAAATTGCTAATCGCAAATAAGGAATAACTCCCCATTCATTGCTATGGGCCTGTTGAATGGGGAGTTATTCCTTATTTGCGATTAGCAATTTGCTAATCGCAAATAAGGAAGATGTAGGAATTGCAATTCCTACATGAATCCCGTTTTGCAAGTCCTTAATAGCGATTCCTTATGAATCGCTATTAAAGACTCGCAAAACGGGTCTTTGATGAATCTAGCTGTATGTTACCCAAGTAGACAAAGCAAGGGCCATTCTTAAGAAAAATGTAAAATGTGTCTGGGTGTCATCACAAAATTAAGCATTTGAATTACTTTAAAAAAATGATTGTTGATGCACATTGTTTGAAACCCTGTTAAATTTGAAAGGAATGCATTGTAGGTGTTGGGTGCTATACAACGGGATGGAAGAATATATTGTATCTTGTGGTTCAATGACTTGAGAAATTCAGACAGACACTATTGAGTGGTTGAAAAGTCTCTCTTAGCTTGTGTTTAGGGTGCTAAGCATTTCAGAATGTTCTTGTAGGGCACCACATTTATAATAAGAACACACCACAAACCTTTGATTAATATGGTATCACCAGGTGGTGGTAGGTGTACGACAGCAAGATTAGCTAGACTTTCTTCCCAAATAAAGGTATTTCAAAATAGCATGTGACAGGAAGAAACAATGTTCATGGTGATTGTATGTCCAGATTACTTAGCAATGTGCAAATTGAGAAAAATCAGAATGAAGTGGAGTGTGAAGTGGCCTATACTTTCTCCAATGCAAGCATATTAGAGAGAAATAGTGATGGGGGTGTGTGGTTTCAGTTAAAGAGTGGTTTGAGGTGGTCAAGAAGGACAATATCTTGACCATGGTGCAGAGATATATATATATATATATACAGTAAGAATGGCCTGCTGGAGGGAGGAGCTACGCTAGCAACCAAGATGGCCGCGTAAGCTCCCGGCTCCGCCGACCTCTGCCAGCAGCTCGTATATCCTGCTATCAATCCTGAATTCGCACCAGACTCCCGGGTTCATGAAGTATTTCTGCTTCTAAAGGTGTGATCCCGAGCTTTTTATCTTGTCGGATGCCGAAGATACGCCGTGTTCCCATTCTCGGCCTAACATCATGTGGAAGCCGGGGCCTCGATTTCTAGCTTATCCGGGTTGGAGTTGATCAACATCAGCCGCTGGACCTGGACTGAGCCTGGTCCCCCGAAGTGCACCGTAAACTGTTTGTTTTGGATGCTGACACTGTGGGCGTTCTACACCGTGGAGACCACAGCGTACTGCACCGGTTGCCGTGTTCGGGGGTCCGACGCCCGGAGACCCTGCTACCTTTCCGGCTTCGACGGGCCGGGGCCCTCGCTGCCGGCGAAGGTGTCGATCTTGCACGACGGAGAGCGCCCATTGTTGTCATCGAATTCGCGTGGCCTGTTACCCCGGAGAAGCCGGCCTCCGGGGTTCGAATCCTGCTCTGCCTCTTCATGAAAGGAGATGAGGCGGACGGAAGGCACGCCATCACTACAGGCCTTCATGGCCGCCATTGAGGCGCTCCATTCACAATCCTCCGCTGTATTCCGGACACTGATCGTGCAAGTGGACGGTATCTTGGGACCGGTGCACGACTCTCCGTTAAGTCCTCATCTATCTGTGGTGCCAGCGGTGCAATGTACGCCTGAGACCGAGGTCCCCGAGCAGAACCCGGATTTAATATGCTTTGTCGGCCCCCAATTCACAGCTAGCGAGCCCGTGATTGTCGCTAGCGTTCCCTGCTCGATCCTGCTGCCGCCTCGTACAGATATGGACAGTCTTCTGTGCTGTAACAAGTTCCTCAGTGACTGTTGGAGAGATTCGTGGATATCGTGAACTTCTTTCCGGTTGTCGATCCTGCAACACTGACGTGGACTTTAACAAACGTTCTGCCTTTTCCCTTGAGATGGTGGTTCGAGTGAAAAAGACTCTCACGAAATACCGTACCGGCCAGGGTTGAACTTGAGGGCTTCGGTTCGATAAAATAGCTTGATTCAATGCCGGGATTGTCACATGTAACGAGATGGGAGTTGGGTGGTGCTTTGCTACACTCCCCCGATTGGTTTGTATATTTCGCTATATGTTGGTTTGATTATATCTCGGGGTGGTCGCTGCTGGCGGGGGGTACGGGAGACCGGGGGTATATTTACTTTTACGACATTCCCTCCTCCATCTTTTTCCCTTCCTTGGGGTTAGTTTAGTGGGCGACAGGCACGCTGCTAGTGGGGTTAGGTCGTAGCCATCCGCAGGGGTGCAGGGTGGGGGGTTGAGGTTTTTTTTTTTTTTCCTTAATTTTGTTCTATGACCTTTCTTTTTCCCTTTTCCCTTCTTCGCAAGAGATGTGGCATATTCTCCTGATCTTTTATTCTTCATATCTGGGTGTCGAGTGTCCGATTTCATATCCTGTATTCTGGGTGGGCGGGATCCGATGATGTTTGCTTAAGGTTATCTGTACAGTATTGTTTTACCTCAGCTCTAAGCTGGTATTGATGTCTTTCAGATGCCTATAATTGTTGTGTATTTTCTTAATTGATTTGCCCGTTCACCTTTACGATATGTTCCACCAAATGATGCCCGATGTGTATATTTCTACTCTTGTGTTATAATTAATAAAAATATATATAAAAAAATTTTAAAAAACGAATGGCCTGCTGAGCGTACTGTCTTTTAGGAACTCAAAAGTTACTACAAAGCTTGTAAGGAATTTGACATAAAGAATGGTGTTGAACTCAGAGGAGACAAAGTCATTCCTCCTTTTATCTTAAGGGCTAGACCTGGTAATTGAGCTCATAAAGGTCATTTTGGAATATCCAGCATCAGGAGTCGTTCACAAGAGCGGTACTGGTGACTAAGTTTGGATGGTAGATAAATGGTGAAGAACATGCAGCCTCTGTTCACACAGTGATAAATCGGCTAATGCTACAGTAATGGAGTCAATGCCTGCCGAACTTCCCGGTGGTCCATGGCAACAATTAGGTGCTAACATCATTTGTAATGTCTCTGGTATTACTAAAAAAGAATCTTATGGCATCTTTCTTGTAGAAATTTTTTCTAAGTGGCCGGAAGTGAGGCTGATTAGTGAGGTCACTTAGGAGGTAACTGTCGAGTTTTGCATGAGTTTTGTAAAGAAGGTATTCTGAAATCAGTGTGTCAGATAATGGTACTCAGTTCGTTAGCAAGACCACTGAGGATTATTTTTCTAAAAGTGGCAGTGAACATAAATAGATTTCTGTCTTCCATCCTGGAGCCAATGGTCAATTTGAAAGGTTCAATAGAGTAGTAAAAGGGACTATTCCATTGGCAAGCAAGGCGATCTGAATTGGAGGAAAGCTTTCCAAGCCATGTTACTGATCTATAGAATTATGCCTAATCCTGTATCATTATTGTCTCAGTTTGAATTATTGAGAGGTCACAAGGCGAGTTCCAAGTTAGTTCCTTCATGGCTAAAGAGCTAATGTGGCAATAGTGCTTAAATTACTATCCGGCCATTAGGAAGGCAGTGGAAATCTACAAGAACAAAATTAGAAGGTCAAGGATGACAAGAGAGGAAAGTGCAGTAAACGCCCCATGAGAAAAGGAGATTGGGTATGGTCAAACATGTCACCGATCCTGGAAAAGGGACGTCAAAGTGGTCTATTCCGGTTCAGGTCACGGACGTTTTCAATAATGCTGTGCGAGTACAAGATGGTACTGTGTGCAATCTCAGTAGAATATTGCTGTGCGCTAATTTTTCACAAGAGCAGCTTGAGAATGAGAATGATTCGAGAAGTGACATCTTGGCGGAGGATAGTAATGTGTTTCTAGCCACCCAGGCACTGGTGCTCTCCAGAATTGATTACTGAATCGCAGCCCTGACTGGGACAGCAAAATCCCACCTAGGTCCCCTGACCACAACACTCAATGCCGCAGCAAGAATGGTCTCAGGAACTAAGAAATTCGAACACATTTCTCCGGCACCCAAGGAACTGAAGTGGCTCCCTATTGACCAACGAGCCAGCTTCCATCCAGTATGTCTCACCCACAAAGCCCTGCACACTGGTAAACCAGAATACCTGGGCGCCAAACTCAAAAGGGCTGGCCAGTCCAGAAACCTCAGAAGCTCCAACACACTCCTACTCATCCCACTGAAATCACGGAAACTCAAAACCATAAACAAATCCTTTGGGGAAATGCACCTAAGATCTGGAACTCCATCCCCCCCCACATCAGAACGACCACCTCCTTCCCAAAATTCAAGATCCTTCTCAAAGCCCTCTTCCTTGAGCGCTCCTGACCGCAACGTGAATTACACAATTGACTCTAGGAAAGACAACTAACTCCTCTTTCTGATACCCCGCAGCCTGAAGATCTGTATTATAACTTTGTTTGTGAATGCTCGTAAGTTGGTAAATTGCAGATGTTTGTCTTTGCCAAAAATTGCTCATAACTGTACCTGCTGTGAAGCACTCTGATACCCTTGGGTCCAGCTAGCGCTATACAAAACTTCTAAAATAAAATAAATAAATAAAATGTATCTGAACAAAATTATTTTTATGGAAAGAATATTTCGATTCTTGATGTTGGTGTTAATGCCGACTCTGAACATAGGAGATGTACTCTAATTCTGAGAAGAGCTTTATAGGAACTGTTGTTAACTTCAAAAGTGTACGTTGCAGTTTGGAACAGTTGAATTCTTTGAACAGTAACATTTTTGGGACAGTTGAATTCTTGGAGTAGATCAGAAACTGAAAAGGGTTTAATGGGGGCTACACCTGATGGGCTCCCTACCCTTGGTTCTATGCTATATTATGTTATTTGTGAAATGTGTAATATGCAACTGCCCCTAGTGTAGCATTGTAGAACTTAAAGTCTCTAGAGCAGTTATAGGTCAACCTAAGCATGTTGGTGTAGCATGTTGTTTATGGGACGTGCCGGGGGTGATGACATTGTATTCTCTCCCTCCATGTAGCAGGTCTAAAAGCAGCTCTGTAGTCACCTCTCCACCCTGGAGCATGATGCCAGAAGGCTAGGCTTATAAAATGCCACACAGTCATCAAATCTACATATTGATTTTCTTCAGCTTTTCCGAAGCAATGGTCAAGATCACTCAAATAAGAAGTGTGCAGTATCTGCTACCCCTTTCACTGGCGCTCTAATAAATCACTGTAGGTGAAGAGAAGCCCTGCTGTGCAGCCGAGACTGCATGTCTCAAAAATGTGAAGGGAGAATGTATGGGCTCCCAGGTGCTTCGTTTAATGGTTTTGGATTAAGCATGATGTTTTGAGAGCAACACATTGGGGCCGATTCCGATTCGGGAAAAAGCCCTCCGAACAGCCGTACGGAGTCGTTTTCCCGTACGAATTGTACCCTGCAACGTCCCCGTACATATGACGTAGTATGATTCTCACCCAATGCAGCTCCCCGTACGAATCGTACCAGGAACCGTACGACTCAAATTCCTGTACGAATCACTGCCGGAACACGCAGCAAGCGACGTTTGTACGGTTCGAAGCAGGTTTTCCCGACCCAGCAAGTACGATTCGTCCCTCCGTATGACTCTTTTCCTACGGGAGCTGAAAACTGTCGGAAAAGCAGAGTATGCCTCGAAACAGGTACGGAACTGACCCCCCTGGGTACGGTGCGTACACCCCATGATCATGGGGTGTACGCACCGTACTCCATGATCGCATGGTGTACGGTGCGTACCCCATAATCGCAAGGTATACGGTGCGTACACCCTGCGATCATGGGGTGTACGCACCGTACCCCTGCAATCATGGGGTGTACGCACCGTACGGTGTGTATGTAAATGTGTGACCCTCCATACGAATCGCACTTACCTGACGTGTACCGTACGAATCGCATATCCATTCCACGGTCCGGATCATACTCGTCGGGTCGTACAGCATGTGTACGAATCGTAGAGTCCACTGTGAGGGTACGAGTCGTACGGAATCTCCGGTGCAATTCGTATGGGTCGAGATGATTCGGACGGCAACTGTTCGTACGAATCGTACTACACGATTCGGATGGATGTGTACGATTCGTACGGAGAGGGCTCCGGATACGATTCGGACAGGCGATTTTTTTCCCGATTAGGAATCGACCCCTATATGTTGGAGGATGGCCAGGAGGGACGCCGAATTATAAGGCAAAAGTTGGTAAATAATGAGCCCTGAGGTGTGAGAAACTAATTGAGTCGAAGGCATGTATTTATTTGTAAAATGCGCACTGCCCCCCAAAGGCATTATAGTGCTAGGATGAAAGCGAAAGAGAACTAAAAGAGGAAAAAAAATTAAAAAAGGAAAACAGCGGCCACTTAGCAGAATAAATACATTTTCAGCTTTTTATGAAAAGGGCGAACAAAGTAGTCCATGGAAAGTCAACCAGAAGAACATTCCAAAGCTTGGGCCCCAAACACATGAAAGACTTTCCAGCACATAAAATCTTGTGATAACAAAGGATCTCAAGCAGAGACAACGATCTTGATGTTAGAGATCTGCAAAGGACATAAAGCAAAGCAAGTTGAGAAAGGAGCTACACAGTCTGGTGGTACAGAGCACCAAAAACTGGACCATGAAGTACATGAGGCTGCTTGCACCTTAAGATCACATGGACTAAATCGGGGAAATGCTTAGGTGGTGTCAATATGATCTCCAGAAATTCAAGCTTAAGATCATGCAGTTTAACTATTTACACTATGCATACTTGACACTGAAGCGCATAGATCGAATGTATCAAGGTGTGGTGACCGATTGCCCAGGCTGCACTACAACGGAGGTACATTTCCTTCACATGGTTTGATACTGGACAGGGTTGGCTAGACACTGGGATGAAGTGGCTCAAACCCTAATAGATGTCACAGGTACATTGATTGCTAAGGACCCCATCCTTCTGCCTATTGGGCCTGGCGAATTGCATGGGAAAGACCAAATAGTTAAGCTTTTCCGACCTCGGACTACTCATGGTGAGACGCCAACCAGGAATATCCTGGAAGGGGCTGGTCACACCCGGCATCTTGGACTGGCTGCGGGATGAGATAAAATGTTGAATGCAGAACTATGACTGCTCTCAGCCCCCAATTCAGGGGAGTCGAGCGAATGCAACATTGATGCCTGGAATGGGTACTTAGGCATGGTGAAGCTAAGACGGATATCCAAGTTGTCTTTTGAAATGTATCTTAACTGAGATGCTAGTAACAGCGGGATTTACAAAATATATTGTGAAACTACAAATTTCATGGGGGGGATGGTCTGTGGACTGCAATGGCACTTCATCATAGGATGCCATGTTAATACTGTAGATAGACAGTTTGAATGTTTGTTGCTTTTATGATTCTGGGCTATTTACCCTGTAACAGAGTGTTAATCTAGAACTGGCAGTTTATGGGGGCCCATTCCCCCCTTTTTTCAGTACTGCTTGTTTTTGGAGATCAAGAGGTGGCCTTGGGACTATGTTGTTGTGTAATAAGCTCAAATGTATGTTCATAACCAAAAACAAGTGATTAAAAAGTAGATAACGCAGCTTAACAGGAAGTCTATTGCCAGGAATCTCTGGTATGGATACCTATCTCGTGCCTCCCAGAGTCTCACTCCAAGCACTCAATAGAACCAGCACTACGTATGAGACTCAGAGGGAAACGGAAGAAGGAAAAGGGAAGGACAAAACACTGGAATGGTCCCGTGGACTTGTTAGGACTTCGAGCCTCTCTCTGTAGTTGTCCACCACCTATGGCAAAAAACAGTAAGTCATTCTGTGTGGTTGAAGTTCTTAGTACTCACCACTGTACGCTAATGAATCTTCACCCACAGTGTGAGTAAATAATAAAGTAGAAGACTAGGAGGAAAAGACGGTGGCAACAGAACCCAAGGAGCAGGTTCATAGCGGTAGGAAATTAGAGCTAAGAAGTGTAAAGATTTAGTAGGATGTCCACAGAGGGAAACAGAAGGGAACAGCCTAAACAACAAAGGTGAATATGAAGGGAAGGCCGGGTGCGAACTGGTACAAGAGCAAACAAACCCAACATAATGAGCAGCTGCCAGGCAAGGTGTTCTCATTTGCACTGGGTTAAATATGCCTCTTCTCAACTTGACTTGGAACTACTCCTCCACCATCTTGAATTGGGAAGTCATTGTACATTCCAATGGAACAGATTCCTTGAAGGAATGAGAAGGACACTAACATTGTCTTCACTTCTAAAGTCACCTTATGGGTGTCCGCAGTCTCCATTGCCTCTTCTTATGCCTGTGCTTCTTATGCCTGTGGAGTATGGTAACTTGATAAAAACGGTGAGATCTCCTAAAAACTCTGACAGCAATGGAGTGACTGGCGTGCAGAAGAGATATGGTCGTATTACTGTAGCCCAAGTAACAGCCATACCACCATAATCTGAATCCTCTCAAGTTTATACATTTCTGTCTCTGGGAACCCTGGGTAAAATGTCTTCCTATAATCCAAAAGTGACAGGATCAGGAAACCAGCACAGTAGTCCATTTTTCCTAATGGAGAAAAGGCAGATTAAAAAAAAAAATACGGAGCAGCTGGAAACAAGAAGTCCACATCCTTTAAATATGGCATTCAAAGAATAACACATGGTCAAATTACATTCTGTGGATTTTAACTTTAGCTGCTGGGACTAAAATATCTCCTAAAGAGGATGGCCAAAAGGAGCTGGTCCTGACAAAGGGGTTACCATTCATGATCAAAATTGAGGTCCTATTGCCATCAGTTTTAAGAAGTTGGATGCCATCCAGCCCTGAGCAGCAGACAGGTCATCACTGAGGATTAGGGTGATAACAGAAAGTGGATTATCACACGTCAAAAGAAGCTGTATACCATCTGCATACAATACACCTGAAAGCCACTCACTCCGATCAACTCCGCAAGGGGCTGTATGTAAAACAGGATGAGTAGGCGGGCAGGATGCTAAGGCACAAAACAACCTACAGCAAGGACTAGAATCAATCGTCATTCCAAAGTCTTTAAGGCATCATTTATAGACATAGGTTTGGGGTTTTGCAGATTTGAAGTAAAGCTACTTCTGAGAGCGATAAATGTATAGGTTAGTCATATTATGTTAGTGGCATTTATAACGTGCACAGCTACTCAAAGAGTGTCCCGGCGTGAAAGCAAACGGAGCAGAGATCAGTGAATCGTTAGATAAAAAGCAGAGTTTTCAACCGTTTCCTGATGAGCTTCGAGTCCTGGATACCGCGATGGTCCAAAGGAGGTGAATTTCAGGCCACCGCTGCCTTGTAAGCCAGAGAACTGCCACCAATTCTCGTAAGGCGAAAGCGTGGAATGACCGCCAGAAGCTGCTCAAACCATGTTTCTTTCAGCTGACAAACTCTAATTCCATTAGGACACTCTTATTCATGCCAGTTGGTGTCCTGAACGTCACTTTTGCAGACAGAAAAAACCCTTTAGCAACCTAACATCCATCAAAAAAGAGCCGATACCTCCTAACTTTAAGGATGAGTAACTAGAGAGATGAATAATCTGATTTTCCAAGATCCAAATAGACTAAAACCCAAGGACCCTTCGGGCAGACAAAGCCAATGTCTGAGAAAGGAATTGTTCATAAGGAATAAGACAAGGAGTAATAGGAATAATAATTTCTTTATTTATTTAGGTGTTTTGTAGGGCACTAGATGTAACCATTCACTGACATTAGAGTGTTGCAGAGGGGTCCAAACAATACACATATGATCAATTGGAAAGCTGAGTCTGAGTAAACAGGATATCATTTCAGTTGTGTCAATTGTTGCTGTCAGGCCTCTGGCAAGAAATCAGAATGAAATTAACCTGGGTTGTGAAATCCATTGTATGCAGGGTCCTCCAAGGGTCATGTGTTTCTCTGCTGGCTTTCAAAATGTACATCAGACATCGTTTTCAGATTATCTCCCTTTACTGACTCACAGTTCCAGATGAATGCAGAATAACAGACGCATAGCTATCATTAGGATCTCACCTGGGCCCATGGGTATGACGGGCTCACTGTACATCAAATATGTCAATATTTTGCTGCCCAAATGGCACCCTTGCTATGCCAGTGATGACAGTCGAATCCACTTACATCTAAATGTAGCTTCAGACCAGGAGATAAATACATAAACTTGCTTGAAACACATAAGCCACTGGATTAGGATAATAGTTATCTCCATAACAAGTAGCCTCCCATTCTATTGGCCTAGGGAATTAGGAACCATGACACTTCCAAATCAATCAGACAAAAATCATGACATGGTTCAACAAAGATCTTTCTTTTGAACACCAGATCGCAACAGTTGTAGAGATTCCAGTCATCATCCCATGATGCTCAGAAGACTTACCCCTTCAGCTAAGACAAAGACTGGGAATTACAAGAGTCCTGGTCCTTTCAAGGCTCGACTACTGCAGCATAATTTACCAGGAGCAAACAAGGAGGACATCTTAAAACTACTGGCATTCAGAGGAATCAAAATTAAATGACTGGAATATATATCAACCGGAAGCAATCTCATCACATCACAACAAAGAAGTGAATTGTCTCCTAGTAGCCTAGAGAATTATATTCAAAGTGCTCTGTATAGTTTTCAAAACACAGGGGTGTTTGGGCACAGATTACCGGCCAACAATTAGGCCTAACTACACACCCCGGCAGAAGCTAAGATCAAGCAAAACAATTCTGATTGCTCAAACCTAATTTGATCCTAAGACTCAGTGAAGAGAAACAATAAGAATCCTATGCAACCAGCTATACAACTCACTAAGCCCAGTCTTGCAAAACCAACCAACCTTTCAATCATGCAAAATACATTTGAAAACAAACCTCTTCAGAGAGGCATTTTCAGCCAAATAAGATGCCAAAGAAACCACCCCTCTAAATTGTGGTTAAGGCCTCACGAAAATCAAAACAAACTACGTTGAAAGGCAGAAAAGAATATTTAGTGGAGGGACTCTTCGACTGCTGGCATGGGCATGTCCCCCACATAGTGTACAGTTGTGTTTCCTTCCCTGAGTGCCGGGCTGCATGTATCTTGTTTTTTTTATGTTGGACCTGGTGTCACACTAATCTAGCATGTGCACAGAGGCGTAGGCCTGTGTTTGTTTACACGAGTGACTTTGCCTGTGACCTGGAGTGGTACGGCAATCATACTCTCATTGACAGACAGTGGAATACTCTCCCGTCCCTGTTAGCACAGGTTTAGCACATATATTTATGCTTTGTGAAACCATAGTTGTGAACTGATCATTTTTGTCTGTGTCGCTAGAGTGGAGTTGAGTTAAGGTCTGCTTATAAACACTTACACAGTGACTGAAAGTATGCTGTATGTGCTATATGTGTAGCCTCCTTGATACATAACAGTAACGGAGGCCACTAGGGCCCATTTTAGATACCCCCAGAACTTGTCTTTGCAAAACATGCAGGCGAGGTTGTTTTCCTAGACAATGGAAGTATAATGCTCACATTCTTGAATCTTGAGGGAGGAGACATTGACACTGAAGTGAGGGAGGTGGAGACATGGGTTTTGCAGACATTCGATTCAGCTGCTTGCTAAGAAGGAGCTGCAGACTAGTTTTCTGTAGACTGCCATTTGGTAGATGGTAGGAGAGAGGAGGAGGCCTATAGATGCTGTCGTGCAGAGGTAAAAAAACCTTTAGGTGATATGGGGCGTGAGCTGGCCGAGGACCAAGATGGCCGCTTGACTGTGAAACTCTGGAGCCGCCGCCACTAATTGAGAGCCTGACCTCATATCCCGGCTACTGCCTCGGCTGCTGTGGCACGGGGTAAAGTGGTCCAGTCTCCTACGGCTGCCAGACTGAGCCGCTCCCATCCGGCAGTCCGGGGCGCGGTGCAGCAGCCTGCACAGTCGTGGCCTGACACAGTCCTCGGAGGCACCACGACGGGAGGGGTTGTGAGCAAGCCTAAGGGGGGGGGCCACAGTCACGTTCGGCGGCCGTTCCTCGATTGACGCCAGGGATCCTTCTGTGGCCGCGCCGCATGAGGCCTGGCTTTGGATCTCTGCAGCCGGCCCGGGGGAGTGCCTTAGTATTATTGCATTTACTTCTGACCGGGCCGCAGTGGTAAGTCTTACTTTTTCCATGCCATGGTGGCTGCTGGCATCCATCTGTCTGTGTGGGCTTCTATGGACAACATTGGAGTTTGGGCCTGAGGCTGGCCTCTGCTTAGTGGGGCCTACTGCACATTTGGCCACAGCACTTGCTTCCGAAGTGCCTCATTCAAGCCCACTGCCCGGTCCCTCTATTGCCTGTTATTGCTCCCTGCTTCCTCAGTGCACCTGGACTGCCTCCTGGCCTCAGTGCACGCTTCTACTCCACTGATCCTGCAACATCTGCTGCAGAGGTTGTCCCTCCCCTATGGTCCCCTGATTGGTCCCTGCGGCGGCGTACCTCACCCCTTGCCTGGGAGATGCTCACCCTAATGAACCTGCTGGCTGTATACACACTACTACTGGTGCCATTAGTCTATTGGGCATCCTTGCGCCACTTGATACCTACACCCCTTCCTCTCTTTCTCCTGCCACAATTGCGGGGTCCAACACACGTTCTTCCCAGATGGGACGCAGTGATCCTAAACAGCTCCCTCTCTCTTTCTACATGACTAAGACCCCCAGTTTCAGAGAGGGTGAGAGTGCCCTGGAGACTCACCTTGGGTCCTCTGGGTAGATGCCCCACCTTTGGACGGTGCTACAGCCATTATGGCCGAATGGAATGCTGGTTTCGGGTCGATTGATGCAGGCTTGGATACGCATGTGGCTCACCTATGCATGAACAACTTGGACAGCATGAGATGCAAATTACTGACGTAGAGCAACTAATATCTAACCTTGAAGATACTAGGCCTGCGGCTGCCAAGGGATTTGAGAGGGCCGAGACACTCCTTAAAATAGTGGCTGCTAATGCCAAGGATTTGGAAGCACAGTGGATAAGTCAATTTGCATGCACAAATCAAAATTGCAATGTGAAAGGAGGGGCAATTTTGTTAAAAAGCTCAGCTCAAGGCAAAATATTAAAAGTAATAGCAGATCCCAAAGGGAGATGGTTAATTGCTATGGTTAAAATCAGCAGTATATTATACTCCATGATAAACTATTATGGGCCGAATATTGATGATCCAACCCCGTTACAAGAGCTCTTCCAACAGTTCTTAGATAATGGAAATATTATTATAATGGTTGGAGATTTTCATGTAGTATTGGACCCTGCACTGGATAAATCCTCCCTTCGATCGACGGATGATATTTTAAAAATGAGGGAGTCTGTTCAGAACTTATTGAAAAACATGGGTTTGCTGGATCTCTAGTGATATAAGGAGGGCAAGAATAAAGATTATACTCATAACAATGAGAAATATGGACACACCTCATACATATATTATTTCCCGATAGACACTAGACTGAGGAACAGGATTAAGGAAGTTACCCACATTCCAGAGCATCTTTCAGGCCATTCTGCAGTAAAATTGGTGCTATTGCTAGATAGTGGCATAGGCCGGTCTAGATGGACGTTGGATAGGTCCCTATTAGAGGAGCAGTAGATAAAGAATAAGCTGAAGAGGGATACTTTAGAATTTTTTCAGATAAATCGGGACTCTGCCCCCTTAAAGATAATATGGGAAGCTTATAAAGCATTTATTCGTGGGAGGCTGATTAACAATGCAGCATACTGGCGGAGAGGATACAACAACAAAATGAAAGAGATAAAGACGAAACTAGATGCACTATATAGAGACCTGCATAAGACAGATAATATCGATATAAGAACAAAGGTACAAATGCAGATTGAAGAAGTGAAAAATGAGTTAACTGAACATTTGGAAGAGATAGTACAAAAAAAATGGAAGGACAGTAAATTGGTACATTATGACTATGATAAGGGCTGCGGTAGATTGCTGGCCTGGAAGACAATGGCTGATAGGATTAGGAGTTCAATCAAAGAGGTAGTGTCTGATGAAACGGGTGAACCGTGTCCGGACTATCAAGATTTTGGGAATGCATTTATCTCCTTTTTCCATAATCTATATGGGGTAGATTCCTTAGCCACAAAAGAGCAGATTCATGATTGGCTTCAAAAGGACCCCTTCCAGAGGTTAGCTCAGGATAAGGAAGAATATCTGAATAAGCAAATCAGTCCTCAAGAAGTGTCTAAAGCAATTAAAAGCATAAAAAAGGGTAAGCACCAGGGCTAGACAGAATACCAAATGAGCTATATAAAGGGCTGGTAGAGGAAATTACCCCGGAATTGACAGCGTTATTTAATACCATATACATAGATGAAGCCCTTGCCCCAGCAACTTAGAATGATGCTATAATAACCTCAATTTTAAACCCAAATAAAACTTAAAAAAATGTGAATCATAAAGGCCTATATCGTTACTCAATAATGATTATAAATTATACACAACATTTTCAGCCAAAAGATTGGATAAAGTAATGAGAGAATTGATTATGTTTCCTGATAAAAGGGTTTATGAAAAATAAACAGCTACACCACTTAGTGCATGATCTAGTCTGTGCAATAGACTTAGCAACAGCTAAAAATCTCCCACTATCAATTATGACAGTCGATGCCGCAAAGGCCTTTGATAGGGTGAGTTGGCCCTTTTTATACGCCGTCATAGAACAAAATGGGCTTGGGCACATGTTTCAAAACATACTCAAAACCATATATAGGTGTCCCTCTGCGAGGATTTTAGTCAGTAGCTCTCTCACCCCTCAACTAAAAACAGGTAGAGGTATACGCGCCAAGGGTGCCCCCTACCTCTCACATTATTCAATATATATTAAGCCCTTCGCAAGAAGAATTAGGGGCGAGCAGAGGATCTCACCATTTCAACATCAGGATTGGATCAAGAAAGAGGCTTTATGCGTGGATGATTTGCTTATCTACACAAAAGATCTCAAAGTTGTCCTCCCCATTATTCTGAATATTATGAAAGACTGATAATGTAGCAGGATACCTGGTTAATGAAGAAAAGACAGAGGTAATGTCCTGGAATACACCGGTAGATGCGGACTTGGAAATAAGAGAAGAAAAGGAGATTAGGTATCTAGGAGTTCAAGTGGTCAAAAAACTAGAAGATATGGCTCAAGTGAACTGTACAAGACTCTTGAGAGAAACTAAGAGGTTATTAAAGCTAAGGTCTCATCTCCCCCTATCCATTATAGGTAGAACGAACTTGGTCAAAATGATGATCCTACCTAAGTTCACTTTTCTATTCAACACACTACCCTTACATTTTGAAACCTAGTGGCTTAAGAAAATTCAAGGGGAAGTGAGCAGCTTTATATGGGCTAATAAAGGTGAAAGAATCGCTTGGAAAAAATGACGCAAGAAATAACTTGAAGGTGGGATAGCCCTTCCAGACTTTCAGTTTTACTGTTGGGCCTTTCAATTACAAATTTTTAGATCACTCTCTACTAACATAGAACAACCAACAGCTCCACCCCGATAATAGTGCTTTAACAAAGGATCTGGCAGATCAAGGGAATAATTTCCTTTTTAAATTTGGGCACCCTAAATACTTTAAAAAGGTATGGTTAAGAGTGCTAACAACAGCATGTAAACTATGGATCCAGATTAGGAGAATCCTAGGAATGCCATACTACAGTCAAATAGGTAAACAGTCATAATATCTACTTTTTTTTCGACCTACATGAATATCGAGTTTATAATATCGGAGGGACAGAATATCGAAATCAAGAATATCGACGACCAGAATATCGACCTAAAGGTAAGAAATATTGTTTTTGTTAATAATGAAGTTAGTAATATCGATAGCAAAAATATCAATGTTACTAATATTGATATTAATATTAGTGTTATGAATTTTATTATGTATTTTTTTTTACGGGCGTGGCTACGCACGCAGCGAGGCTGGCTGCGTTTTAGAGGAGCTCCGGCGTGACCCTCCACAACGGGGGTGATTTATCCGTCAAATTCCTTAACTGGCTGGCCGCGACTCGGAGCATCCCACCACGAGACTGCTGTCTAACGGCGGACCAAGTTTCAGGGTCCAACAAGCTCCGGGACCGCACCGGTCCTTCGGGGCCCAGCTGAGCCGGGAAGGGAGCGACGCCGCAGGCAGGGCCCCTCAGGCAAGCCCGGGGACTGCACCGGAAATACGGGCCGCGAAAGCCGGAGACACTTGGTGGCCGTGCGGAAGGAGTGGATCCGGGGTGCCGCCGACCATCGCTGGCCCCCGGTGGACATCGCAAGCTGCAGCGACGGGCGGGGGCCGTCTTCACTGCACGGACGGCGGACAACTGCGCTGGACTGAGCCCGGCGCCGACAGGGGCACGGGCTGACAAAGGAGCTCCCGATGCAGTAAGGAGCCCCTCCCCACACGCCCGCTGGCCACGGTATCCGCCAAGGAGAACCCTAGGGAGACCAGTAGCGGACTCCGGTGACGGTGAGCGGAGCCCGACTGCCCAGCGACCAGCACGCCCGCCCACGACCACTGGCACCGTGAACCGGCGAGAGCACCCGGGGGACCAGGAGCGCCCGGCCCAGATGTTAGGGGCCCCCGCGCCGCCGACTCGGACCCGGGGTGCGTGAGAGACGTGGCGGGCACTGCCGGGGCACCCTCTCGGCAACTTTGTGAGGGGACGCCTTAACCACATGGCGGCACCGGCCGGCGACCACTTCACACGGGCCTTCCCTACCAGCCCAAACATGAACCTGGAGAGGCGCCACTGATCCGAGGGACCCTCGGAGCTAAAGCTTTGCCCCCACGCCACTGGACAGGTGCGGTGATTAACGGGGAGCGCCGGAGTCGGACCCGGGTATGGGTCACACGGACACCGGGGCACACATACACCTGCCACCATCGGCTGCCTGACCGAAGAACGCACCGCCCGGCCACGCCCGGCGTGGCCGCAGAGGTACGGCGGGAAGGATCCACCACGACCCACAGCAGGAGGCGACCCCCACGCCGCCTTGGCCGGGACCGGGAGGAGTGGGCGGCCGCATGGGGCCCTGCTGACCGGGAGCCTTGCACTCAGCTAGGACGCTGTGACTCACGACGCGCGCGGCCGGCTGCCTGCAGGACCTGGTCCCCTCTATACTCCTGCCCCGCCGACTGACTAGCGCGATGGCGGAACAACACAGACCTCGCAACCACGGCCTCTGGTGCTAAGCAACGCAACGAACCGTGCCTGGCCGAGCATCTGGGAAGGCTGACCTGCACGGCCCAATCGGGCCCAACATTCCTGACCTTGTAACCGGGGGACCCTCCCTATTTAGTGCAACTGGACCCTGGACTGCGGACAGGCAGTAGAACCGCATACCACTCCGACAACCACATTGTAGCACAGGACTCTGCCCATGTCTGGAGGTGCGGGGAAGGGCACGGGAGCTGGGAGCTGGGAGCACACTCCCAAAGGGCAAGATGGACAAGACTCAGAAGTCGAGCGACACGGACCCGGTGACGGCCAGGTTGGACTCGGTCCTGGCGGCCATGGAGCGGTTGGAGCACTCAATACAGTCTACCAGGACGTCACTCGAGGCGAAAATAGACGGGGTCGCCATAGACCTGACGCACCTGAAAGCGGATCACAAGAAGCTGGCTGAACGTACCACAACCCTGGAGCACGCCGTAATGGATCTGGAGCCCCGGGTCACACAATCGGATAAACGAATTAAAGATCTCCTCAACAGAGTGGAGTTTCTGGAGGACAGGGCGGAGGATGCGGAAGGACGGGCGAGACGCAACAACGTCCGCATAGTGGGACTGCCTGAAAAGTGGGAAGGGAGAGATCCGACAACGCACGTGGAAGACTGGCTTCGCACCTTGCTTCCGGAGGGTGCCCTGTCGCCCCACTTTGTGGTTGAACGGGCGCACAGAGTCCCGACCAGACCGCTTCCAACTGGCTCTAATCCGCGCCCACTTCTCATCCGGATCCTAAACTACAGAGACCGAGACTCGGTTCTGAGAGAAACCCGCAAGCTTGGCACCATCCAGGTGGATAACGCGAGCATAATGTTTTTCCCAGACTATACCATCCAGGTGCAGCGCCAGAGACATTCTTTTCTGATAGTGAAAAGGCGATTGCGCCAGCTTGGACTCACGTACTCCCTCCTTTTCCCGGCAAGACTGAGAGTCATAGCTAACGAAAAGACCCACTTCTTTAATGCCCCGGAGGAGGTGGAAGCATGGCTGGACAACTGGACGGACAAAAGCACGAAGAGACAAGGAGACCAGCCCCAGACGAGGAGACGCAGAGGATCCAAACGGAGGCGCGGTCACAGATCGCCCTCACCGGCAGCGAGCGGAACTCAACATAGCGCAAGCCCACCCAAGGAGGAAAGACGCCGGGAACAGCAGGAAGCCCTGCGGATGGTTACGGAGCTCAGCAGTTCGCCGACCCAACGCTCCCAGCCACTCAACAGCCCCGGGACACAACCGAGCGACGATGAGGCGATCTATGGACTACCAGATTCGCAAGTCTCGGGGGACCTGCCTGATGTCACACCGCAAACGGCGGACCTGTTCGGCTGACGGAGCGACACGCACCAACGGCCCATCGGCCGAGCTCCACCCACCCGCCTGTCCCCCTCCCCAACGGCTCCCGAGCGGAACGAGCGGAGCAATCGAGGGAGGCGGCCACAGGGTGTTGAGCACCTGCATGCGATGGAAACGGCGAACCAGCCCCTTCCTACGGAAGCACCGCCTGGGACGCAGTGAGCAGACACTGAGACATGCATACTGCTGGCTACTGCCGGGCGGATGGCCTGGGGTGCCCACTTCTCACCGGTCATGCTGCCGTAGGGGTGCCCCCAGGTGGGTCCGGACCGCCGCCATACTCTGAGATCCGGTAACATTGGTCCCACATGACTCATTGGGCGCAATGCTCTGCCATCGGAGGGGCCCACTAGGTGGCCAGCCTGAACTATGCACTTTCCCCCCATGTGTGATTGTACACGCATCCATGCACTGTTTGATGTTTGTTTCTCATTCGCCCTGCGTAGCGGGCAGCAACCCCCCAGACTTGAACGTTCACTGTCTTGGCAGAGTGTTTGGACGGCTGCACGTTTGGCAACCGACCCTGTGGTATTATCCCCAGTTCATGCTCTCCCTTCTCCCTTCTGTTGAAATGTGCTGCATCTACAGTTTGGCGATGACTCTGCTGTATTCACTATTTTGCCCAACAGGTTTACGTGGAAATGTTGTTGAGACGGGCGGGGAAAGGCTATCCGGGGGAACGAGTGGAGTTGGAGGGAGGGAGGCTGTGACCCGCCTGACATACTGTGATGGCTGAGGTTAGGATCTGCACGTGGAATGTGCGTGGCATACATACACCATCGCGTAGATATATGATTTACTCCTACCTGAAGAGGCACAGGGTCCAAATAGCACTCCTGCAGGAGACACACCTGACGACACCTGAGGTACATACACTACGCAGACGGTGGCGAGGACAGTTGCATGCGACTGGGTTCTCCTCCTATGCGAGGGGTGTGCTAGTGTGGGTGAGGCCGGGGATCCCGTTTGCCATTGAGGACACACACATAGACGGAGAGGGAAGACTGGTGGCTGTAAAGAGACGCCTGGACGGACGCCCATTAGTGTTGGCGTCGATCTACGCTCCCAACACGGACCAGCAGGGCTTCTTCGCAAAAGTATCGGCGACTCTTTCACACTGGCATGGGATACCCTGGATACTGGGAGGGGACTACAATTGTGTGCTGGATACCACATTAGACCGCTCCTTCCCACCATTGCCTAATGCGCCAGTGGTAAGTGCCATGAAGGCCCTCAGGGCCTGGGCCGCGCATTGGAACCTCTGGGATGTATGGAGACACCGAAACCCGACCACCCGGACATACTCATATTACTCGGGGGCTCATACCTTACATACTCGACTGGACAGGTACATGCTCACTGAAGACTTACTCCCGTTGGTGACGGATGCACATTACATGGGGAGAACGCATTCAGACCACAACCCTCATATGTTGACGGTTTCTTGGGCAAACGCACACCCCCCTCTTCCCACCTGGAGACTGCAACCGGATCTCCTGCTGGACGCACCCTTTCGGGACTCACTGTTCACGCACATAGTGCACTACTTTGAGGAGAACACGGGTTCCGCCACCACCCCCCAAATTGAATGGGATGCATTCAAAGTGGTAATAAGGGGGCAATGTCTGGGCACGCAGGTCAACCTTAAACGGAACGTTGAGAGAGAACTTCAAGGGGTCGAGGCAGAATTGATGCAACATGAACAGGACTCCGTACGGGGTGACGGGGCTAAGTTACAAGCAGCGCAGGCGAGACACGACAAGTTACTGGAGAGGCTGCGGTGTTTGATCTACGCTGCCCATGCGGCGCGCACTCATGATAGAGGGGACAGACCAGGCAAGCTATTGTCCTGGCTAATCAGCAGGGAGGAAAAGACGAAATCAGTCACGAAAGTGCTGGGAACCGATGGGACGCTCCTACACACTCAACAGGGAATACACTCCGCATTTGCTGAGCATTATGACACGCTGTACCGCTCCTACCTGCCCACTCCCGCCCCAGACATGGAGGGATACCTCAGCCAAATACCACTGCCGGCACTACGTGACACACAACGCGAAGACCTAGCGGCGCCCATTACCGCAGAGGAGCTAAGGGTAGTCATAGCAGCGCTCTCCAATGGGAAATCCCCGGGCCCCAACGGACTCCCAGCGGAGTTCTACAAGGCGTATCCGGACCTCCTGATCCCCGAACTGATTAAAATGTATGAGTCGGCGATTGAGGACTCCTCCCTACCGCCCTCTCTAAATGAGGCCACCCTGGTCTCCCTCTTGAAGCCGGGGAGGGACGAGACGTTGTTGGGTTCGTACAGGCCACTTGCACTCCTGAATACCGACTATAAAATACTAGCATCCACACTAGCCCGACGGCTTGCTCAATACACTCCCACCCTGGTCCACGCAGACCAGAACGGTTTTGTGCCTGCACGCAGTACGTCGCAAAACATCCGCCGGCTATTTAGGGTGCAGGAGTACGCGAGGGAGCCTTGGCCACAGTCAGGATGCCTTGTATTAGACCTGGAAAAGGCATTCGATTCAGTCGAGTGGCCGTACCTCAGGGCAGTCATGAGGAAATTCGACCTGGGAGAGGAATACCTGGAAATGGTGGGCCTCCTCTACCAAACGCCTAGCGTTCGGGTCCGGACTGGGGGCCTCCTCTCAGACACCATACGAGTCAGACGAGGCACGAGGCAAGGCTGCCTCCTGTCGCCTCTGCTCTTTTCCTTAGCAATGGAACCGCTGGCGGAGTAGCTGCAGAGACGGGGTGCAGAATGGGGCGTTCCATTGATGGACGGCACGCAAACGGTCTCGCTGTATGCAGACGACCTGCTCCTCTACATTAGGGACCTCACTCGGATACCACAGGACCTCACGGACACCCTACGCGACTTCACAGCCCACTCGGGACTGAGAGTCAACTGGGGGAAATCCGGGGTCTACCCCTTCCACCCCGACATGCAGGAATGCGAGGTGCAACTGGCTGGAACGATGTTGGCTTGGCACGCGGGTACCTTTAAATATCTAGGCATCCATATATATCGGTCTCCGGCAGACATACTGGACGGCAACCTGGTCAGGGCCATATCCTCCTTGCGAGCCCAGGTGGCTTTCTGGGGCACACTCCCGTTGAATGTCCCAGCCAGAATCACTCTAACGAAAATGATCGTCTTGCCGAGACTCCTTTATTACTACTCGAACATACCGGTCTATGTCCCCGCCCGGATTTTTAAAGAACTGGAGTCAATGATACGAGCACTCATATGGAACAAAGGGAGACCCAGAGTGGCCCTGAAGAAGCTATACGCCCCGACGTTACTGGGGGGGACTCGCGGTTCCCAATCAGGAACTTTATTACCTTGCAGCGCAGCTTCAATGGGTGGTGGCCTGGCTTGCGGGATGAAACCTAAGCGACACGACCTCAACGGCACCGGCCCTGACACACGCGGGGGCTCTCGCGCTGTTCCATCCCTTAAATGCAGCTGCCCGTGGGGCACAGCTACATCTCACGGTGGCACTTAAATGCTACAGACGCGCACTTCGACTCACGCGGGTGGCCACCCCCTATGCCCCAGCACTCCCACTACAGCGCATGCCCAGACCGGGAGGGGCGATCACCGCGGCGCAGTTGGACATCTGGGAGTGTGCGGGATAGAGTCGATGGCGGATCTATATAATGAAGGCGCCCTAATCCCATTCGAGAGACTAGTGGAAGACACTGACGTACCTGCGGGGCAGTTCCTGTTACACGCCTCCATAGTCCGGGAATTCACGAGACACTGGGGAGACATTACGGAGGAACCTCAGACGCACCTGTTGATACAATACCTCCACGTCATGGGGAAGGGGTCCCACGTGATACATTGGCTGTCACAGGCATTACAGTCCCACACAACATGCACGCTTCAGCCACTGAGAGACAAATGGACGGCCGATAGAGGGAGGGACTGGCCAGACAAGGAATGGGAAAGAATCCTGGAAGGCCCCCGTCACATACCCCGCAATTCGAGGTTCAAAATTATACAATTCTACATCATACACAGGGCGTACCTGTCCCCGGACAAGATCAACCGTTACTTCGCGCTGGACACCTCCGGCTGCCCGCGATGCCCGCTGCTGAACGCAGACCTCCTACATATGCTGTGGGCGTGCCCCAGGCTTCAGGCGTACTGGCGGGATGTGACCACGCTCTTGACTAAGGGGACAGAAATTGAACTACGGCACGATTGGGATGCCTGCGTGCCAGGCCTGTTCAAAAGGACGAAACAAAACAAAGCTCATGCCAGGTTCTGGGATTTGGGGCTGATAACCACCAAGCGACTCATAACGCGACATTGGAAGGACGCAAACCCACCACTGACGAAACACTGGTGTGCCTCTCTCACCTACTGGGCGACGGCTGAGGGCACGGTCCTCCGCAGGGAAGAGACCGCGGGAAGGAGAGCCATCCCAATAGCGCAGATCTGGGACAACATCCTACGGGCATTTAGCAAGGCCTGCCGAGAACAGGGGATAACACAGACGGGGCGTCTCTCCACCCCCTCCCCCCTCCTCCCCTCCTAGCAGCACGGAGGTGTACTGCAGGGAAGTGGGACACTGGGTAAGAGCAAAGTGATAGGCACACACATATAGGGGCACGCGAGCAGCACCATCTCTGTTCCTCCCCCCCACCCACCGACCCTCCCTTCCCTCCCCCATTCCCTTCCTCTCCCTGCTCGGGACGGCCGGCCACACGACCGACCCACTCGGGACCACATCGCCCCACAGCTAGTAGCCCCCGTAACTCACCCACATACACCGACTCACATGTGTAACACATCTCCGCCCGCATAACCACGATACCTGGACACGGGACTTAGACAATAGGAACCGCAACGAAGCACCCACCTTCCCCCTTTTGAACTCAGGTTCACTTCACCCCCTGATTTTTCTATTATTTCCTCCCCTGACTTGGAGGTTAGTTCTGCAGATAGTCGCCCCCCAGTTGACTGACCTGCACTTTAGTAGCTGATAGACATGCACGTGAACACACGATATGCGGTAACCCGGGCCACAACCCTCAATCGCACCGCGACAATGATCAAGAAGCACACATAGACACCGGCACAATTGCTCTGCTCTCCACGACGGATCTGACCGGCGAGGGCGGCTCCTTGGGAAATTGGCGCATTATAGTACCGAGTGGAGGGTTGTGGACATCTTTGGGGGCTCTGCTCAGGAGCGCACCCTGAACGACAGGGTGGGCCGGACGCTCTGGTGAGATAGATGACGCAACGTATGATGGTGTGTAGTGAGAGTCTGTTATTTTGTAGCACCAACAGGATTACCCACCACCACAGCCGATCACGGAGTTCAAAGATGACTGTCTTCACTGTACTTTGGCTGATGTGATAGCTCTCACAAACTATGCCCGAACTGATTGTCCTATTGTTACCAGATTGTACTATGCTCACGATGCAGTAACTGTATGTTAAATGTTTGAATAAAATATATTTAAATTAAAAAAAATGAATTTTATTATGTATTTTATATGTTTGTTTTTATAATTGTTGTTAATTATTGTACTAGTTTAAAAATATATGTATTAAATTTTTAGAAGATAGTAATAATTTTTTTAAGTAAATTATGCACTTTAGTACCGTAGCGGGTTGTGGGTTTATAGGGGTATAGGGTGGGAAGTAATTTAATTATAGTAAATTAATTAAATATTTTTTAGGAATTATTAAATATTTTTAAATACATTTTGCGTTTTAGTTTTGTAGTGGGATATGGGTTTATAGGGGAATAGGGTTGGAAGTAATGTAATTGTAATTAAATAATTATTAAAATGTTATTGATTGGTATTGATAATTATTTTTATGTTAAATAATTATTTGTTGGTAATTATATTAATTGGCAATTAATTTGTATTAATTGATTAATTGGTAATTATATTAAGTATATTAATGTATTATTGAAGTGTGTTGTGAGGTTATAGGGTAATAGGGTGGGAAGAAATGTAATGGAAATCAAGTAATTATTTATTTTAGTGTTGAGTATTGATAATTAAATTATTGTTAATCAATTATTAATTGGTAATACATTTTTAATCATTATTTTTTTATTAATTTACTGTTCATTAATTATTAATTGGTAATTAAATTTGATTATTTATAATGTATTGGTATTTATCAATAATTTATTGTCAGTTAATTATTAATTGCTAAATGTTATTTTAATAATTATTGTTTTTTGGTACTGAATTTTTTAAAATTAATTTATAATAATTATTATTTAATTGTATTTCTTTTAATTGTTAATTAATTATTAATTGGTAATTATTTTTAAATAATTATTTATTGGTATTGTAAATTATTATTTTTTTACAAAAAATGAGTTTGATTATTAGTAAGTTATTTTGACCCCTATGCTATCCAACACTTTCCCTACTGTTGCACCCTCTGGAGTTGGAATACTAATTTTAACCCCTACGCTATCCAACACTTTCCCTACTGTTGCACCATCTGGAATCAGAATAGTAATTTTAACCCCTACGCTATTCAACACTTTCCCTACTGTTGCACCCTCTGGAGTTGGAATAGTAATTTTAGCCCCTACCCTTTCCAACACTTTCCCTACTGTTGCACCCTCTGGAGTTGTAATAGTAATTTTAATCCCTACGCTATCCAAAACTTTCCCTGCTGTTGCACTCTCTGAAGTTGGAACGGTAACTTTTACCCCTACGCTATCCAATATTTACTGTTTTAGTTAATGTAGTGTATAATTTATTTAAAATTATTTTTCATAATTTGTTATATATAGTTTTGATATTTTTATTTATATTATTGTTGTATGTGTATGTATATATTTATAATTTATCAAATGTTTTAAACAATTTATAAGTTATTAGAGTAATTAATTGTAAATATTATTAAGTAAGTATATATATTATATTTTATATGTATATGTTTAATTTTGTTTTACATTATATGTATTACTCATAATTGTAAACATATTTTAACTATGTTTATTTTAATTATGTGTATTACTTATTTTATTTTATTTTATTTTTAAACATGAAAAAAAACAATATTTTTTCTCGATATTTTTGTACTTACCTTAATGTAGATAGGACTTCGATATTCTTGACGTCGATATTCCGCCTCCGATAGTTTTGACGTCAATATTTTCGAGGTCGATATTATGTCAGACATTCCAGTCAAATGGCCCCAATTTAGAACTCTCCCGGTACTCCACTCTGGGCCCGATTCTGATGCAGATTGGAAAGCTTCCCGACCGAATCGGTTTGGAAATGGTTTCCGACCCACTCGGATCGGGAGAGTTCGACCGACGGAGTACGATGCATCCGGATGCTTCCAGATACGATTTGGTTGGACTCCCATTGACTTCAATGGGAGCATATGTTCCTAACCGCATCATAATTGGGCCCTCCGTCAGGAAGACACGTTCCCGATCTGATTTGGAAGGAGCAAATGCTGTTAGGAGGCCTTCCTTTTTTTTTTTTTAAATGTTTTTATTAACCAGTCGCAAAGCATGAAAACTTACAATCACATCGTGAAGCATGGTGAGAAGAAGTATGAGCATAGAAAATTATGACAAGATTTTCCGACGTGAAATACCAAAGGTTGCGAGTGGTGTTCCTTTTGTGGTATACATAACAGTACAAACAACAACATGGGTGTACAGCAATATAGTCAGCAATAAAAACAGTGCTTACAGTGGTCACATATAGGAATATGCATATATCAATTCGCCAATGCGAGTCTGTAATGGCAAGTAGACATCTCTGCTGCAACAGTAATAGCAACCATGAACCGGACAGCGACATACCTTGCACAATCTCTGTTGAGTATTGAGCGTTAAATAGTAGTGTAGCGGACATGCACTGCCGCGGCTTGGTTCACAGATTCGACGGCTAAACCCACGCAAACCACAGGGAAGGCCCATTAACAGGCCGAGTCCGGCGCGGCCTGGCTCCCCGGGGACGCCTCCGAAGGAGATGTTCTATTTCGGGACCATTGCAGGAAGGGCTCCCAAATGTCTCTAGGGCGCGCCGCAGACGGCATCAATTCCCAATAAGTTCCAAGCTGTGCATGCCCATACGCCACATCAGACAACCAATCATCAAATTTCGGCTTGGTCTTACGCCCCCAGGTGATAGCCACCCTCCTTTTAGCATACAGCAGCAGTAGCGCATGGAGCTTCCGGCTAGCAGGCGCCGTATCCGCAACCCACCCAAGAATTCCCAGTAGTGGTGATGGATCATTCTTCCTGCCTAGGATCTGGTTTGTGGCCGCAAATATCTCAGTCCAATACTCAACGAGTGCCGTACAATGCCAAGCCACATGCAGAAAGGTAGCCCCCTCCTCCCCGCACTTCCAGCATCTATTGTCCTCTCTAAGTCCCATGCGATGAAGAGAGATTGGGGTGCGATAGTACCTATGCAGAAACTTGAAGTGAACAAGTCGGAGCTTATAGTTTGGTGATAATGCCATCAGTTGCCGACAGCAGAAAGCCCATTGATCATCCGTCAGCGGCGTCACCAGTTCATCATTCCATAGCTGTTGCGATTTAGGCACCACCAGGGGGGCCTGCTCTTGCATGGAGTTGTATATCCTGGATACCAGTTTTTTGCAGGACGCTCTGGCCAGTACCTCCTGAAGTGCCAGTAGCCGTGGCGGCTCTTCAGGGAAATGGTCCCCCAGTGCCCTGCACGCAGCCTTAAGTTTGTGATACGTGAATTTATCAGAAAAGGCTAATGATCCCTCAGGTGTATCTTCGGGCAGGTCTAGAAACTTGCCCTTGGGGTAAATGTCTGCGAATGTGCGCAGTGTGATGCCAGCTATGGACACATCGCTGTTATTAGACTCTAGGCATGGGAACATTGGGTTCTGGGTGATGGGCATCGCGGGCGCATATAGCATAGGGATGGGAGATCTCTTCAGCAGCTCTCTCCAGGACCATCGGATCATATCAGCTGTGTTCACATCTTGCGAAGGACGTGGCGCCTTATGATATAGGGCAACTCTACGAGGCAGTGGTGATACCATATCTGTCTCCACAGCTACATGCGGTTGATAGGGCGTGGGATAGGCCCAGAAGTGTAGGTATTGTGCCTGTGCACTGAGCGCGTATAAGTGCATGTCTGGTGCCCCCAGTCCCCCTTGTCTCAGCGGTAGTGTCAATAGTGCCCAAGAGACCCTGGCCTGACCGCCCGCCCAGACTAGTGTCAGCAGATTCGATCGCAGTCTTGTGAAGAAGGGTTGAGTTAACGGGATCGGCACATTAGTGAATAAGTAAAGAAATTTAGGGAGCACAATCATCTTCGCCAGGGCAATTCTGCCTGCCAGCGAAAGGGGTAGCTTGGACCAGAGCGCCACCTTCCCTTCTAGCCATGCAACCGCCCTACCAAAATTTAGGTTCCACAGTTCCTGTATGCTCCGGCTTATCCAAACTCCCAGATACTTTACTTCATCCGCTTCCCATCGGAGCGGATAGTCAGAGTGCACCTCCATGGTTTTGTCTGCGAGCGGGAACACCACAGATTTGGACCAATTTATGGATACCCCGGAGAGGCCTCCAAATCTAACAAACTCGCGCAGCAGCGGGTTGAGATTTTCGCTGGGATTACGAACATACAGTGTCACATCATCTGCATACAGTGATATAAGCAAACTGCGAGAAGTAAACGCGATGCCCCTCGCCGTGTGGTGCTGTCTAAAGCGAGCTGCGAGAGGTTCCATTGCAATGGCAAATAGGAGGGGGGATAACGGGCAGCCCTGTCTCGTCCCTCTGGAGATGGAAAAAGAGTCTGAGATCATCCCATTCAGTCTTATTCTTGCCTTTGGCGCTGTGTACAGCAGTCGAATAAGGTTGATAAACAGTGGACTAAACCCCATTCGCGTTAGTATGGCGAAGAGAAACTGCCACTCCAGGGAGTCAAATGCTTTGGTCGCATCTAGAAAGACCACTGCCCCTTGGGAGTCTGGGTGCAAGTAGTGTAATGCAGAGAAGACAGTTCTGAGATTATGGGCCGTGGAGCGACCAGGGATGAATCCTGACTGATCCGGGAGGGCTACATATGGGAGCAAGGGTTGCAATCTGTCTGCAATAATCTTGGCGTATATTTTAACGTCTACATTAATGAGAGACAAGGGGCGGTAAGAGTCAATGTGTTTTCCGTCTTTGTCAGGCTTGAGTAACGTGACTATGAGGGCCTCTCTCATTGAGTCAGGCAGCACCCCTAATTCCTGGGCCTCAACAAACACAGCATGCAGTCTGGGGGCCAACTCCTCCGCATATGCCTTGTAGAAAGCTGCCGTCAGCCCGTCCGGGCCCGGCGCCTTATTTAGGGGCAAAGCTTTGATAGTCTTTGCGATATCTTGGATCGTTATAGGCAGGTCCATGTATTGTCTGTGGGAATTATTGAACCATACCAGCGCTATGGATTCCAAAAAGTCTCCCAGTGCTTCCTCAGACATGGTATGTTTAGTCGTGTATAGTGTGTCATAGGATGAGGTGAAGGCTTGCAGTATGTCTGTTTGGTTCGTCAATGTCCGCCCCGTATCATCAATTATAGTGTGCACTAGCGTGGGTGTCGGAGTGGACTTCAGCATACGGGCTAGCGTTCGGCTCGGCCTGTCTCCCTCCCCATATCTGCGCGCCTCAGCCTGCCTCCCAAGGAACTTCAATTCTCTCTGCGCTTCTTCTGCAAAATTTAACAGCTTATCTTTAATCTGTCCCGCCAGTGTGGGTGACGGGGATTCACAAAAAGCGCGCTCAAGCAGTTGCAGTTCTCTCTCTAGCTTAGCAATCGTATCTCTGATGGCCCGTAACACCCCCGCTCTGCGCGCTATACACTTTCCCCGGATGACCACTTTGAACGCATCCCACAGGACTGCCTCCGTTTTGACATAGCCCTCGTTAAGTGCAAAGTATTCATCAATGTCACGTCTTATTTCTTCCGTGAATGCAGCATCCTGGAAGGCATCCTGTGGGAGCCGCCAGGAAAAAGCCCCTCGCCGATTGCCTGGTATAGTCAATTCTAAGAGACAGGGGGAGTGATCTGATAAGGACCTTGCCAGTATATCTACCTGTGTGACCCAAGTTGCCACCCCCGCGGACACCAGCCAGAAGTCTAGCCGGGACCAGGCCGAGTAATGAGCGGAAATGCAAGTGCCTAGACGCGCATCCGGGTTTCGGACTCTCCACACATCAACCAGGGAGCCCTCATTTACTATGTCTAAAAGGGCTTGGCGCGCGTTAGGGTGCAGTTGTCTAGCCATCCCCTTTCTATCCAGCACATCATCAGGCACTACGTTGAAGTCTCCTCCCCAAATGACATTCAAGCAACCGGTGATATCTATTTTGGCCCATACCTCCCTAAAGAATTCCGGGTCATCAACATTTGGGCCATAAACAGCAACCAGTATTACCTCCGAACCTTTCAAGACCCCATGTAAAATAACATATCTTCCGGCCCCATCCAGCATCACATTCTGTTCCCTCCAATTCACCCCTCGTCTCAGAAGTATTGTCACCCCTCTGGCGTAGTTAGAGTATATTGCTGAGTACTCGTGACCCCATCGTGAGTGTTTTATCCTAGGGGAGTGTGTTGAGTTAAAGTGTGTCTCCTGTAGGAAGCACACGTCTATATTGTGCCTTGACAGGTAAGTATGCATAAGTCTAGACTTTCTGTGATCGCTCAGCCCTCTAATATTCCAAGTCAAGAATCTCGTCACTTCCATTCAGAGTGTGCAGCCATTACCTGTCCCTCCACCATCTGACCCGCCTTGTAAGCGCGCAAGTGCACATGTAGACCATCATATATTTGACTGTACACCAATGAACTCCCGTCCCAACACCTCCCCCCACCCACACCAACCCCCCAATTAGGTTGTGTCTGACCCCCCCCACCAGCGCCTGAACAAACTAAACATATGGCGCCAAACCAGTAGAACATAAGATATGTGGGAGACACCCCTGGGAGGCGTGGCATCTCAAGCATACATCCCTGCTCGCACAGGGTGGCTACATCATTAGGGCTATTCCTTACCAATACCTTTTAAAATGGGAGACAGTGCGCATTAACACAGCAATACACATAGGGCAGAAAGTAATCGCCAATATTGCAGCCAGCGCAACATCAGGCAGTAAATTTCAAGGCTCGTAACCACAGATCTCAAGGCGTGAAGAAGCAGTCTTAGTGAAGATCAGCCGTTCAGTCATTGTCACTCATCAAGTTCGCAGATTCAGCTCCAGCATCCGGTCGCTTCTTAGTCGGTGATTTGCTTATGTGCTTGGCGAATTTTAATGCAGATTTGGCATCCAGAAAATGGTGGGTTGTGCCTTCGTGCACCACTCTTAATTTAGCTGGGTACAGGAGAGAGTAGGGGATCTGCGCTTGGAGCAAGACTTTTTTTGCAGGGATGAACTCTTTTCGTGCAGCTTGTACCAGCGGAGTGTGTCCGGGAAAAAGGAGATCGCATTTCCTTTGTGCACAATCTTCCCTTTCTCCCTAGCCAAGCGCAGGATTTGATCCCTGTCCTGATAATTCAACAGTTTAGCCAGTATAGGTCTCGGCGTGGCTCCCGGCGGTGGTTTGTTCCCTAGAGTCCTATGGGCCCTTTCCACGATGAAGACCGACGACAGATTAGGGTCAAACAGATCGTGCAACAAATCAGACACAAAAACCTCCATCTTCCCCATCGCCGTTGTCTCGGGAATTCCCGTTATTCGGACATTACATCTTCGTGACCGGGCTTCAAGATCATCTACCTTGGCGCAGAGGCTTTCAATTTTCTTTTCTAGGCTGACAATATGTGCCTTCGTTTCCTGTTGAAATTCGCAGCATTCTGTGTGCCTGTTTTCCAGACTGGCAATGCGTGTTTCGTGCGTCGCTACCTGCGCCCGTACAGTATCAAGCTGGGCCGCCATTGCGTCCAGTTTCGAATCGATACTCTTCAAGCTGGATCTGACCTCCATCAATAGCGCCGTCACGTCAATGTCCTGAGCCGTGTCCGCCATGGACCCTCCCACATCTCCCGCGTCTTGCTCAGCCGTTTTCGCGGTTTTCCTCTGCTCAAACGTGAGCCTGGGTTGGCGCGTGTCCCCCTTCCCCATGATTGGCTTGAGGGTCCAGCCGAGAGGGCACAGCTATTGTGTGTAGATTGAAGCACCTGGGCAGGCAGGGGAGCAGATGCAGTTAAGCAATGTCTAGTCTGTTGGTCCGGTGATGGGGCTTTACCAGCCCACCCCAACCACACGTGCACAACTCGTTGATCGCGGGACACGACCCGCCCGAAGATCGCGGCAGTGTGCGCCTCCGAGGTCTAAAATCTGGTAGCTGCCTATGGGCAATGTTTAATCTGATTGTTGTGCAGCAGCTACGTGGAAACCAGGATGGGTCGCAGTTTAGCAACTCTGAGGCGCCGGGGTCACTGCAGCACCCATTTGTCAATGTCCCCGGGTCTGCAGTAGATTAGCGTGCTATCAACGTATCCGTTAATTCATTTAGGAGCTGCCTCTCGGCTTCGATCCCTGCTAGTAATGTATGCGGTGTAGACATGTAGCGCGGAAGTCCCCTTCCCGCATCTACCGTGTCCGAAGCGGCCGCGTGAGCCACGGAGGTCGGAGTGCTCTCCCAGCCCTAAGATGGCGGTCGCCTCAGAGACTCCGATGTTCGGGACCCCAGGAGTTCAGTCGGTGCGTCCCAGAGTGGGTCGTGGCGCAACCAGTCCCCGCCACCACCTCTCCTTACCACGGCTCGGCGGGTCCTGTGGCCGGTATGCTCCGTCGATGGGCTCACATCAGTGCAGGCCCACGGCGCCCCGGCCTCAAGCAGATCGCCGGCGCCGCACAGCTTTCCAGGACGACGGATCACTCGGGTCGCCTCTCCTGGCAGGATCTGTAGAGCCGCCGATCCGGCAGGTCAGGCACCAAAACTCCTCAAAAACGGAGTCGAGTCTGCTTCTGTCCACGCCGCCTTCACTCGCACCATCCAGTAGTGCTTATAAGCACAAAATAGCAGGATAATTAAGGATTTATCGCTGTAGCCGGCGGAGCTCGCTGCTTAGGCGGCCATTTCGCAGCTCGTCCGGCCACGCCCCCCCAGGAGGCCTTCCTAACCACATCAGAATCAGGCCCTCTGTCTTCAAGACCTCTTAGCTATTTCATTAATGAACGAGGGAATAGAGACATGGGGTGAGATTACGGATGAGGCTTGGTAATATCATGGGACTATCTAAGAAGGAAAATAAATAACAGGCTGTCCAAATTTAAATATTTCCAACTAGTTAGCTGGGCTCAAGAGCAAACGAATGTGGGACTTATAACTGACTGGGAGGGAGTAATTTGTAGCAGTAAACAACAAAAATGGAGGTGGCCAAGTGGTACTGGATGTTGGTGCAAGAAGAAGATGGTCCCAACACTCTGACAGAAAAAAAATGGAAAGAAGATCTACCAGCAGCAGATTTAACATCTCTTTGGCAAGTATCTATGGCTACTCTTTGGTCATTTGTTAGATATGTACCCCTAAGAAGAAACCATTTGTTCACTCCACACAGGGCTTACTGGTCTCCCAAGAAGTTATCCAACCTGGTAGAGAAAAAATCAAGTGCTGCCCGAAATGTGATTTGGAGAGAGCAGATGACATTCACATGTTCTGGCAATGTCCCGGAGTTCGAATGTTCTGGCAAGAAATGGGTAAGGTTTTGGCAGCAGCTATAAAAAAAAAAAGGTAAGCCTCCCTTTGATCTTATTCGGGGTTATGGATAGAGCTGGATCTAATTGGAAGAGAGTGAAACAGATAGAGCAATTACTTCTCACCTTAATAATAGCTCACAGGGAAATCTGCTTGAACTGGGTCACTAAGATTGCACCATCATTTCTAAGTTGGTTAATATCATTCAAGCGTATTGGTAGATTAGATTGCATAAGTGGTTCTAAAAAGAAGGTTAATGTTTGGGAGCCTTTGTTCTCCTATCTTTCAAAGCATGCTTAAAGTTAGGAAGCCTAATCGTCCAAGGATTAAGACACACACATCCAAGGAGAGGTAGGGTGGGGAAACCCCACAACCACAATAATTTGGATTGAAAGAAGGTATATCAGGTGGAGTTAATTGGGACAAGGGAGGCTTGGAGGTCACAAGGCTGGGCTTTTACTACATAGCGACACTGCTACAACATGCCTTCCAGTGGCTAGATGGGGATGAAAACTGGGAGAAGTGGCTGTTGGAGGGCATCCTTTACTGGATCTTCTCATGATGGGATCTCATGTTCCAGAAAGTCTCCCATATATTATAAGGCATGTGTCGGCAATCTGGGAACTAGCAATTAAAACTGTAATGAAAAGAGCACCCTTTGCTCCAGAGGCTCCGCTGTGGGCGGTGGTGCCTTTTAAAAAAATAAATAAAACTATGGGCCCCATTAGGATGGCGGTCGGAAAACCACCCCGACCGCCAAGGACGCGGGAAACAACCACCCGCCGGGACCATGGATAAACTGACGGTCAAATTAGGATCACCCGCCAAAAAAGACTGACCACGGCGGTAGCGGGTTAAGAAAAACCGGCCGACGCGGGCGGTGACGATCAAAAAACGACCGCGGCGGTCGGAAACACAGCGGAAAACCAACAACCCACTGCAAGCATAACGGAGACACCGCACAGGAAATGTGGAAATCCCCGATGGTCCCGTGGTACGATCCGCTGTTTCTGACCGCCCCGGTCGCACACTGGAGTGAATGGGAGAGCCAGTAGAAGAGCTGCAGCAGAGCCACCACAGCGGACGATCCTCACAAAATATGGCGGACGATGCAAAAACACCACAACAAAGGCAAACATTGCACAAAAAAAGTAGACATGCCCCCCCCAATACACCAAACACATCCCAATTAAATTAAATGCCAAACAGGAACATACAATATCCAGGACAACTCCCACAACACACCTAACAGCAAAACGCTATTGGGACACACCCACATAGCTGAGTATAAAACCAGCCCCTTCACTGACCACAATCCTTTGCAACACTCCAGAAGAGAAAGGTATACACCAGACCTGACAGGAGAGGCAAGAGAACACAGCACACACACCACCACCACCACCACCATCACACCAGCACCAACAATCCCCCAGCACATAACACGCCTCACACACAAACACCACACCCACCACCCACACCCTTGCACCTACAAACACTTTGCACACTACACACCATGGCATCACAGAAAATGCCCAAATTTTGGGCACAGTCATGGTAAATGAGATAGTCAGATTGGAACCACAACTGTTTGGTAGCCTGATTCAACAGACACCATTAGCCACAAGGACACAAATGTGGATAGGCCAAAGGGTCAATGCAGTAGGGAACACCCCGCGATCCAAGAAGGAGATCATGAAGCGGTGGCATGATCTCAAGAGGGTTATCAAAGAGAGGAGAAGCAAGAACCGGGAGCTGGCTGACAGGACTGGCGGTGGCCCTTCTTTTCCACCAAAAACATTCACACCATGGGAGGAGAAGGTGCTTGCCATACTGCATCCTGAGAGTCTCACAGGAGTATCCAGGGGAGTGGAGGCTGGTAAGTACAAACAAATGTTAACCAACACACTGATATGTAATTTCTTTCACAACCCAAATACCATTGCATTATTCACCTTCATCTAACAGGTAGGTAGCCATCTTGCCTGGAAGGTCTGTGTGGGGGAGGAAGGCCTGTACCACTACTCCCACCATGACCCCTGTCCCACCCCTAAGCAGGATGTAGCACTCCACCCCACCCAGACGCACTTGGAAGCCATTGCATCACCCTCACCAAACTTACAGGTAGGTAGCCATCTTCACAGGCAGGGTGTTTGTGCATGGTAGGCCTGCACTACTACTTCCACCATGCCCCCTGTCCCACCCCTAAGCAGGATGTAGCACTCCGCCTCACCCAGAAGCACTTGGAAGCCATTGCATTGTTCACCTTCATCTAACAGGTAGGTAAACATCTTGCCTGGGAGTTCTGTGTGGGAGAAGGTGGCCTGTTCCACTACTCCCACCGTGCCCCCTGTCCCACACCCCAGCAGGATGGAACCCTCCCTCCCACCCAGAAGCATGTGTCAGCCACTGCATGGTTCACCCTCACCTAACAGGTAGGTAGCCATCTTCACAGGGAGGCCTGTTTGGAGGTGAGAGGCCTGCACTACTACTCACACCATGCTCCCTGTCCCACACCCCAGGAGGATGGAGCACTCCCTCCCACCCAGAAGCATGTATCAGCCATTGCATTGTTCACCCTCACCTAACAGGTAGGTAGCCATCTTCACAGGGAGGCCTGTTTGGGGATGGGAGGCCTGCAATACTACTCCCACCATGCCCCCTGTCCCATACCCCAATAGGATGGAGCACTCCCTCCCACCCAGAAGCATGTGTCAGCCATTGCATTGTTCACCCTCACCTAAAAGATATGTAGCCATCTTCACAGGGAGGCTTGTTTGGGGGTGGGAGGCCTGCACTACTACTCCCACCATACCCCCTGTCCCACACCCAAGAAAGATGGAGCCCTCCCTCCCACCCAGAAACATGTGTCAGCCATTGCACTGTTCACCCTCACCTAACAGGTAGGTAGCCATCTTGCCTGGGAGGCCTGTTTGGGAGAGGGAGGCCTGCACCACAACTCCCACCATGTCACCTGTCCCACACCCCAGCAGGATGGAGCCCTCCCTCCCACCCAGAAGCATGTGTCAGCCATTGCATTGTTCACCCTCACCTAACAGGTAGGTAGCCATCTTCACAGGGAGGCCTGTTTGGGGGAGGGAGGCCGGTATCACAACTCCCATCATGCCGCCTGTCCCACACCCCAGCAGGATGTAGCAATCCACCCCACCCAGAACACTTGGAAGCCATTGCATTGTTCACCTTCACCTAACAGGTAGGTAGCCATCTTGCCTGTGAGATCTGTGTGGGGGAGGGAGGCCTGTACCACTACTCCCACCATGTCCCACACCCAAGCAGGATGGAGCCCTCTCTCCCACCCAGAAGCATGTGCCAGCCATTGCATTGTTCATCCTCACCTAACAGGTAGATAGCCATCTTCACAGGGAGGCCTGTTTGGGGGTGGGAGGCCTGCACTACTACTCCCACCATGCCCCCTGTCCCACACCCCAGCAGGACAGCGCACTCCCTCCCACCCAGAATCATGTGTCAGCCATTGCATTGTTCACCCTCACCTACCAGGTTGGTAGCCATCTTCACAGGGAGGCCTGTTTGGGGGTGAGAGGCCTGCAATACTACTCCCACCATGCACCCTGTCCCACACCCCAGTAAGATGGAGCCCTCCCTCCCATCCAGAAGCATGTGTCAGCCATTGCATTGTTCACCCTCACCTAACAGGTATGTAGCCATCTTCACAGGGAGGCCTGTTTGGGGGAGGGAGGCCTGTACCACAACTCCCACCATGCCCCCTGTCCCACATTCCAGCAGGATGGAGCACTCCCTTCCACCCAGAAGCATGTGCCAGCCATTGCATTGTTTACTGTCACCTAACAGGCAGGTATCCATCTTGCCTGGGAGGTCTGTTTGGGGGTGGGAGGCCTGTGCCACAACTCCCACCATGTCCCCTGTCCCACACCTCAGCTGGATGGAGCACTCCCTCCCTCCCAGAAGCATGTGTCAGCCATTGCATTGTTTACCCTCACCTAACAGGCAGGTAGCATCTTGCCTGGGAGGCCTGCTTGGGGGCGGGAGGCCTGTGCCACAACTCCCAGCATGTCCCCTGCCGGACACCTCAGCTGGATGGAGCACTCCCTCCCACCCAGAAACATGTGTCAGCCATAGCATTGTTCACCCTCACCTAACAGGCAAGTAGCCATCTTGCCTGGGAGGCCTGTTTGGGGGAAAGAGGCCTGCACTACTACTCCCACCATGCCCCCTGTCCCACCCCTAAGCAGGATGGATCACTCCCTCTCACAAGTATGTGGCAGTCATGGCATTGTTCTGCTTCAGCTAACAGGTAGGTAGCATGTACATGCAGCCACACATCTGTCACCAATGAAATGGTGCCAAGTGCCAAGACCAGCCCTCTCCATGTGCAAATATGCACACCGACCCCGCTTGACATACACAGTCTGCACACAGGTAAGCAAAGGGAACGGTCACAGATAACAAAGAGTCACACACCAATGGACATGCACAAGGAAAACTATGCCCAACCATGCACATCACACACTGATGAGTGCATTGCCATGTGCCCCAATCAGCAAGGAGCATGTAAAATCACAGGCAGCATGTGTGGGCTCATGAATACAAATCTGTACATTACAGGTCAAAGTCATGCAGTACAACACAATGACCACTCCATGGCCAGATGTGAAGTCAGCCAGGGCATACCAATCTACATTGAGAGAACCATTAAAATAATGTGTGCTGGTCCCTACATGGCAACTGGCCACTGTGAACATGATCACAGCAAGATTTGCATGCAATGCATCGACATCTGACTACATGTACGAGTAATGTATTTACCTCTGCATCATGTCACGAGGCACAGTATTGTACATAGCAAAAGAAGTGAAGATCAGTCAATTGTGTGCAGACACTGGATGACAAACAGCTAACAGAATTCTTGCTGAGTGCCCTACACTGACCATTCCCCATCTAATCCACAGGTGACCAAGAACTCACTGCTGAGGATAACATCAATGACCAGCAGAGCCAGTCTCCACCCCCGGTACATGCACTCTCGGATGTAGACTCCCAGCATTTTCAGGACGATGAGTTTGAGGCCGGCCCATCTGATGTGCCAGGGAGCACCAGGTCCCAGGACCCCATCCTCCCCATCCCCACATCTGATGCAACAACAGCACAGCAGACCCCTGCTGTTACGGCCGGTGCATCCATCGCCACCATCACCACCACCAGTGCCACCTGCAATACCCTCCCTATCCCAGGTGATGACCAGCCCACACCAACAACTGTGGACGGCAGGGAAAGTGTGCGTGGACCTACAGTGGCGACACAACAGGTCCGTGGCAGCAGGGCAGGTGGGAGGGCCAGGGTCACCCCCAGACATCAGGAGGTCGGCCCCATTCCTGGACCACTTCACCAGAGTCAGCGAGCCTACAAACAGGTCCCGGGACAAAGTGGCCGGTCTGACAAACTCTTACGCGAGCTCATCCTGCTGATGAGGTCCATAGACACCCGCATCGGTCAAATGGTGGACCTCATGGGCCAGTAAGTGGCTTTATTGAGGGACAGGCCTGTGTCCCAACCAACACCTCCACCCCCCTCTGGTGTGCTGCAGGATGACAGTTCACCATCCTCCCCTGCGGCCACTGAGAGGGGTGAGTCCTCAGATGCTGCTGGCACCACAGCAGGGCCCACCCCAGCTAAATGACCAAGGGGCCGTCCAAAGAAGAGCCTGGGTGTCTCTGGAGGCAAAGCCCCAGCCAATCACCAGTCACGGAGCCAGCCCTGATGGCAACCCTCTTCCCCACTGCATTGACTATTTGGACTGTCCTTCCCCACACTGCCTTGGGAATGGCACCTGTCTGTTGGACTGGGTCAACACATCGATGTGGTGTCCACTCATTCATCTCATTTACCATGACTGTCACCTCACTGTTCCATCACCACCTTCATGTTTATCTGCCCACCCCCTCACATGTCAACTTAGTAAATAAAACACCTTACACACCTTCAATGTGTCAGCTTTGTCTTTAGTGCAAGATTTACAGTCTTTAAGATGTCCATAATGTATCAGAAAGATGTACTGTATGTGGGAATGGATACATTTGAGGCACCTAGGGAAACACAACAGAACAACATTCACTGGTGTGAGTGTGACATCACAGACATTACACTACATAAACCATCTACATATCCCAACATTCAGATGACACAATGGGCAACATGTGTCAACAAACATGTCCCGTATATGTTCACAGATTACATGTCACTGTCACACATCCACACACAGGCGACTTTACATCTGGCTGTTTGTACCATTTGCGCATAGGCCTTCATGACAATAGCAATCACACCCAGACAATGTACATGTTGTACTTTGTCACCCACCTTCAAGTGAAGTAGCGGGTGATGAGCTGTTGACGCATGTCACCTCCTTCCTCCTCTCCAGTGTCCTCATCACTGGACTCAGGTTCTTGTGTAGGCAGGGGACTTGGGTCCTCATCATCATCCAGGAGCAGGGGAATCTGCTTGCGAATGGCCAGGTTGTGGAGCATGCAGCATGCCACTACGATCTTACACACCTTCCCAGGCGAGTATGACAGTGCACCTCCAGTTTTGTCAAGGCAGGGGAAACGTGACTTGAGCAGGCCAAAAGTACGCTCAACCACACGACGTGTCCTGCCATGGCCCTCATTGTATCTGATATCAGCCGGGGTCCTGGGATTACGCAGTGGGCTCAGCAGCCATGGACGACTGGGATATGCAGAGTCACCTAGGAATGACAAACACACATTGCAATGTTGCACAGGAAGAGGGCAGCAAGTCACACACCTAGCACGCCATACGATTAGGCATACTCACCCACAATCCAAGCACGCTCGGGAAGCAGATTAGCCATCAGCCTGGGCACAATGCTGTTCCTCAGGATGTAAGAGTTATGGGCTGAGCCGGGAAATCTGGCACATACATGCGAGATGGTCATATCGGCCAGGCACACCACCTGCACATTGATTGAGTGATAATGTTTTCTATTACGCAAAATGTGCTCACTCGCCTGTGGTGGCACAAGACCGACATGTGTGCAATCAATGGCCCCAACAACATGGGGGATGTGCCCAAGGGGATAGATGTCTCCCTTCACACCTGCCAATTCTGCTCCCCGGAGGAAATGTAGGTATCTGTCCTTGTAGATCATCATGGCTGCAAGAACATCCCGTAGCGCCATGCTGAACATGGGTTGAGACATCCCAGCAGCGCTGGCCACTATCTCCTGGAAGGATCCAGGGCAAAATGGAGAGCTGCCAGCACCTTGTAAGTTGGTGTGAAAGCTGTTGGGTAGTGGCGACGAGGCTGCAGGTGGGGCTCCAACAGATCACAAAGGGTCTTCAGGGTGGCGTTGTCGATGCGGAACTTGCGAATGATCGCTATATCCTTCATGTCCTCCAGCAGTGTCAAGTGACGTATCAGATTTGGCCTCCTCCTAGTTGAGATGAAATTGGACACATGTCAAAGACATCCATCATGAGATGGCCACAGCATATCACGTTCTGGATGAAACAGAATGAACAAACACTGACCTGAGGGATGTGTGACACACCCTGTTACATGGGTGTACGTTTGAGCCACACAGAGGGCACACCTCTCCATTTACAATACACCAGTGCATAAAATACCACATAGGTCAATGTGAATGCACATATTTTCAAAGGCACATTCCACATGTGCACGCTTGGGAGCGTGTCATCCAGCCATTGTGCAACAAATCAACACAACTGTCTCTTACTCATATGCTGTACCTGTCACACCTCAAAGCATCATTCAGAGTTGGCACAAATCCGCAACACAATGAACACAGTTGGCAGTGAATTGACAATTGGTGTGTATGAGCACACAGATAAGCACAAGTAAGTAACAACATCATACAGTGAGACAAGCCTTGCCGAGGTCATCACTGCCCCACAACACATTCATATGTGTACATATTGTAGAGTCCTCTACAACACTGTCCTACCTCACCAACCATCTAATGCATTTGTGACATGTTAGGGACTACAGACCAATGTACATCACACATTCACAACCATGGCCCATGTAGGCACCTGTGGAGTCAATGGAACATTGACATTGTGTGCAAGATGATGTGCACTTCACCATGCAGCCACTATGCACTGTTGAAGTGTTCCTGATGGACATTGACTTTGTATGTGCCCCAAAATACGGTAGCTACCGCCTGGCCCCGGCAGTGTATCACCAGCACCACCCCTTCACACAAGTGCGGTAGTCATTGGCATGGAGACATAGGAAGATGGCGGTGGGCATGTTCCGCCACCCTACTCGTGGTAGCTACCGCCTGGCCCTGGTGGTGTGTCACCAGCACCACCCCTTCACACAAGTGTGGTAGTCATTGGCATGTAGACATGGGAAGATGGCGGTGGGCATTCTCCGCCACCCTACTCGTGGTAGCTACCGCCTTGCACCGGGTGTGTCACCAGCACCACCCGTTACACGAGTACGGTAGTCATTAGCAAGGAGACAAGCCCAAATGGAGGTGGGCATGCTCCGCCACCCTACTTGCGGTAGCTACCGCCTGGCCCCAGCGGTGTGTCACCAGCACCACCCTTCACACAAGTGTGGTAGCCATTGGCATGGAGACATGCCCAAATGGCGGTGGGCATGCTCTGCCACCCTACTCGCAGTAGCTACCGCCTGGCCCCGGCGGTGTGTCACCAGCACCACCCCTTACACGAGTGCGGTAGTCATTGGCATGGAGACATGCCCAAATGGCGGTGGGCATGCTCTGCCACCCTACTCGCGGTAGCTATCGGCTGGCCCCGGCGGTCTGTCACCACCATGGGGCATTGCCTACAGCCAATGGGAGCGATGATTGCGGTGGCATGATGCAATTTTGATGATCGCGGTAGGCGTGCTCCGCCACCGCGGAGGCGGACATTGGATGCTTTTGAAAGATGCTCAATCGCGGTAGCACACCCCGGGCCCCTGCGGTGCATCACAGCCATGGAGCATTGCCTACAGCCAATGGGAGCGATGATTGCAGTGGCATGATGCAATTTTGAAGATTGTGGCAGGCGAGCTCCGACAATTGCGGAGGCAGACATTGGATGCTTTTGAAGGATGCACCATCGCGGTAGCGCACCCCGGGCCCCTACGGTGTATCACCGCCATGGAGCATTTCCTACAGCGAATGGGAGCGATGATTGCGGTGGCATGATGCAATTTTGAAGATCGCGGTAGGCGTGCTCCGCAACCGCGGAAGCGGACATTGGATGCTTTTGAAAGAGGCAGACCTGGACAACCAATTGTTGCAGCTTGGCACATTAGAAACGGCCCCAGGGGGCTATAAATGTGTGAAAGTGAGCCTCACATACCTTTTTTTAAAAAAAAATTTATTTATTGAAAGTTCATAGCAGCATAGTGTACATTAAAACAGCAATATGTAATAAATGAGTATATATATAGATAAATACATAAATACACATAGTACATACAGTAGAAACAACCAATAGCGGGAGGCAGTATTTACAAGCAGAGACAATTAAAAGAAGAGGAGGGCGGGGTTGAATGAGCCATTAGAATCATAGTCAGAGCCAACCCGCGGTATAAACTATAGGGTGCCACACCTGGACTTCCTCCACCTAGCCACTGGTGCCCATATCCGTAGGCCCATTTCTCTGGATTTAATTCCTTTGAGGGCATACAGTTCTGACTCAATATTGTGAATCCCTAACAGCCTACAGATCCACATTTGAAAGGTTGGGGGTTCAGCATCCTTCCAAGCGGCAGCAACTAATATCCTGAAAACGGCTGTCGATATAAAAACCAGCGCCTCTATCTCTATACTCAGGCCCAACTTTGCGTCACAACCAAGTATTAAAAGAGTAGGGGATAGGTCTATTCTGACAGCTAGCAGCCCCTCTAAAAACTTTTCAATTTCCTTTTTAATGGGTAGCAGCTTTCCACAATTGCAAAACATATGCAATACATCCGCTGGCCCATTACCACACCTGGGACAGTTATGATCTGATCTCTTACCCCATTCAAACAGTTTAGCTGGTGTGTAATATAAGTTAAAAAGGGTCTTAAAATGTTGTGCTCTTAGATTTGATGATCGCAGAAACCTCTTATCCATTGCAATTGCTCTATCAAGATCGATGTCTGGGTCATGCAGTTTAGAGGCCCAGCTTTCCTCTATCTTGATTAGGTCATCTGGGAGACTCTTCATGAATAGCCCATAAAATTCCTTAATTCTGCGACCACCGCCTTTCATATAATCTAGTAGAGCGCATCCCTTAGATATATTCAAGCAAGGTCTTTTTGATTTAATTATATTAACCAACTGCATATATTTGAATTCTTGACCACCTAATAGTGAGAATCGTGTTCTCAGCAATTCGAGAGGCCTGCAAACATCTTTTATCATTACCTGGCCAAGTGTAGTGATTCCCTGCCTTTCCCAGTGTTTCCAAGGACCATCCTCACTCAAATGCGGAAATAGATCAGAGTTCCACAATAACGTATGCTGATTATATCTTGGGATATTCTGATTTTTATTTATAGAAGACCATAACCCCCAGATATCTTCTAGTACCTTATAGCCGAGTGTCTTAAAAAAACGCTTGTCATGATTCCTTGACAGTATCCCATATACTTCACTCCCAAGTGCCAGAAGGTAAATAGAGGGGATATCTTCCTGACTATATCTAATATCCTCGGGGAACAAGAGTACCGACATCCCTGTGAGGAGGCAGGCCCAGTTATAAAACCTGAGATTAGGCATTCCCAGCCCACCCTTTTCCTGAGGAAGGGACAAAAATGTATTAGATCTCCTGACCTTGCCGTAATGCCATACAAAGTTCATAAAGATGGACTCCATTTCCTTAATCGTTGTGTCATCTATTCTAAATGGGATAGACCTAAATTTGTATAAGATCTTGGGGAAAATAGTCATTTTTATGACATTAGCCCTTCCTATAATTGATAGGTGGAGCTTGTCTATTCTTCTCAGGTCCTGTTTAATCTTTACCAATAGTGGTTCAAAGTTATCTTTAATGATATACCTTGGCTGAGCATTGATTGAGATGCCTAAGTAAACTACTGAGTCCATATATCTATTATCCATTTTAGTTATATTGCTGGTGCATAATACCTGCGTCTTGGCTACATTCAGGCAATATCCGGATAATCTGCCAAATTCAGAAGTGATTTTGACTATTTCCGTCAATGCACTATCGGGATCCGTGGTTATTATGGCAACATCATCCGCATAGGCAAGAACCTTTGTTTGAAATCCATTAGTGACAACCGGCTTGATTTTGCTGTTCATTAAAAGAGTTATTAAAGGATCTATATACAGTGCAAAAAGAATGGGCAAGCACGGGCACCCCTGTCGCGTGCCTCTTGATATGTAGATCTTCCCCGAGTGCTTGCCCATAAGGTGAATGCTAGCCGTTGGATTATGGTACATAGCCCGAATTGCCTGCAAGAATATAGGACCAAAACCTCTATCTCCCATTACTTTCCACAGAAAGCTCCACCTGACGCGATCGAATGCTTTTTCTGCATCAAGGAGGGTCATCGCGACCCTCCCCCCCTCGGCAGCATGTATATCAAATAATGTGATGGCTCTCCTTATATGGTCGGTCGTGCCTCTGCCTGGGACGAAACCATGCTGCCAGGGGGAGACCAGGGTCCCGATGATCCTACCCAGCCTCGTCGCCATGATTTTCGCGTACAATTTATTGTCGCTGTTGATTAGCGATATTGGCCTGTATGAACCGGGGCTATCTTTAGGTTTCCCCTTCTTGTGGAAGACCACGATATTAGTTTCGGTCCAGGATTCCGGGATAACCCCGGTGTTCATGACCCCGTTAAATAGATCCAGAAGCAGAGGTGTTGTTTCTTCACTCAAACATCTATAAACCTCCAGGGGTATAGCATCAGGGCCTGCTGCCTTGCCAGTTGCTAAATCCTGTAATGCCTTGGATAGTTCTTCTATAGTTATGCTTCGTTCCAGTGTTTCTCTCTCACTGGGAGTAAGTTTAGTGCCCATTTCCGGCCAGCATATACCCGACTCATCCATTTCTGAGTCTTCTTTATATAATTCTTGATAGAATCTCCCAAAGACATCAAGGATTTCATCTGGCTTCTTATAAGTTTGGTCCCCTTCCTTTATTTCAGTTATGATATTCCTTGATACAGCCTGCCTTATCCTCAGGGCTAGAACCCTACCTGCACTTTCTCCCGTTTCATACATTCCAGCCCTATGGGTTTGATATACTGCAGCAGCTTTTTTTGCCAACTGTCTCTGAATTTCAGCCTTGATACTATTCAGCCGTTCTAAACTTGTATTACTCTGAGTCCCCTGACATACATCTTTCCTATGTTGTTCCTCTGCGTCGGCCAGCTTACCCAGCAGACGTTCCCTCTCTGTCTTGGTGCTATTCCACATTCGGCCGGTGTAGCTAATTGTCTCCCCTCTCAAACCTGCTTTAAAACTGTCCCAAACAGAAATGCGGGAAGCACTATATCTATTTGCATCAAAGAATGATTGAGACCAAGCTTTTAAGTGCAGTATATAATTGTTGTCCACTAAAAGCTTCCTGTCGAAAGTCCAGGGTCTGACTTCTTTCCCTTGCATATTAATGGCAATTGTTAGGACAAGGGGATTATGGTCCGATAATAACTTAGGTAACCTTGCTATTTCCACATTAGAAAGATAGTTAGCTGTTATCATAAAATAGTCCAATTTAGTATATTTATTGAAAGGATGTGAAAAATAAGTGAACCCCGGGTTATCCTTTTTTAAACTTCCCCAGACATCTATCAACCCGTGAGATTGTATAACAGAAGATACTGCTTTGAATACCCGTGGCTTACGACCTGAATATACATTGCCATTTATAAAATCTGCTGAGATGTTTAAATCCCCGCAGATCACTATTGGTGCTGGCCAGTTAGTTAGCTCCAGCTCTAAATAGTCCATCACAGCTGGGTCGTCAAGGTTGGAGCCATATATTGAGCATATAGTGATGCCTATGTTCATCTCACATATTGCCCATCTTCCAGATATATCGGCCTTACATCTTTTACCCCCCCCAAACCCTGTCCTGCCAATAATTGCTACCCCTCTTATCGTTGATGTTTGCGAGGAGCAAGAAAGAATTTCATACCCCCTTACTTTTAACCAGTGTCTTTTTTTCCAAGGTAGGTGGGTTTCTTGTAGACATAAAATATCGGCCCTAATTATTTTAATATATTCCTCCAGCCTGCACCTTTTTTTCCAATTATTCAAACCACCTATGTTAAGACTTACAACATTTAACTTAGACATACCCCTGCAAGAAACGTAGCCATAGTTCTATCCGATCAAGTATTCTCCTGAACAGGTCATGTGGATAAGACACCTTTATCGTTGTCATTGCCATTGTTTCATTTGTACCGCTATACACTTTAGCTGCATGAACTTTCTTTTTTTTTGTTTTCAACCCCCCCTGTCCCACCCTCCCACCCCACACTATTCCCCCCCCCTGAACCCACCCCTGACCCTGACCCCCACCCTGAAGGAGCGCGCAGACTAGGTCTGTGCGTGTGATGGATGCAACATAGCAGTGGGCTCCTTATCCAAGCAAAGAAATAAATTTGGAAACCCCCCTTCCCCTCCCCTGAAATTTACAAGAAACAACCCGAAGACAAAGCCAACTAGTAGGCTGTTTAACCCGTGAAAACAAACCAAAAACTCAAACCTTTGAAAATCGTATATTACCCTCAGAAGCCCCTGTCAAGCACTATTCTACCTCCCCGGGACTTATTAATTTAAAGGGTTACACCTTACACCTTACACCTTACACCTTACACAATGAACAATACTATACTGAATTTAAATAGTCCCGAGCTTTAATTTCTGAAGAGAAATATATAGTCCTTCCCTGATGGATCACTTTGAGCTGAGCGGGGTTGATAAGGTACACCTGCATCTTTTTATCCTGAAAAGGTTTGATTAACTGTCTTAATCTCCACCGCCGTTCCACGGTAGTGTGGCAGAAGTCTGGCCTTACGAAGAAAAGCCCCCCCTCGAAGGCCTTCTTAGAGTCTGGTCTTGCTTTTTCTGCGATAGATTGACGAAGCAGAAAGTTCCCAATATATACTAGGATCGCTCTTGGCTTATCATCTGCTCTGGCGTTCTGCCTCAGCTTAAATGGTATTCGGTGTGCTCTCTGAATTTCGGTAGTCCAATTCCACCCAGCTACATCTGGGAAAGCTTTCTCAAAGATTTTAACGATGAAGGCCTTGACATCTTGCCCCTCACATCCTTCCGGGATTCCTAGGACTCTAAGATTGTTCCTTCTTAGTCTATTTTCTAAATCCTCCAGTTTCCACTGAACATCCTGTGCTTGTGTATCTAGGGACTCCACTTTCCTTGATGCTGTTGCCACCTCTGCTTCAGTGGCGACTATCCTCTCCTCCAGGTTTACAACCCTGTCTCCTACGCTCTCACAAGCTTTCGAGAGCTTTCTGACCACTCCTTTCATTTTCCTCATAGTGGCTTGGGCCTTAAGACTGTCTGCTCTAGTCTCCTCACGATGTGCTGTAATGCCTTGATGAATTGATTTCATCATTGTCATCATTGAAATCATTGAGATTTGTGTAGTATCCTGTATTGGCTGTAAGGCATCCGGATCCTGCATAGAGCACGCCGCCTGATTTATGTTACCTTGTAGTAAAGTAGTAGGGGAGTGATCCCATGTTAACTCAGCTTGATCTTTTTGACCTTTTGACCTTTTTGACCTTTTTGAGAAAACATTGTTTTAACGGTCATTGGTGGATCCCCTTCCGGATCGCTTTCTGATTCTACATTGCTGCCATCAATATCAGAACTGTGGAGCTCATCCTCCTCATCAACTGACCAGTCAGCCTCCTCGGTCACAGAGAAAAAACACTCGCTGGGGGTCTTTTCTTTCTCTTTCTCTTTCTCCTTCTCCTTCTCCTTATCCATAACCCCCTCAATTGTGCTGCTCTGATTGTTGTTCACTGCCCTCCGATCTTGGCCTTGAACTTGAATTCGACCCCCCGGGAGAGAAACCACAGCATTCTCCTCCGTCGGCGCGCCTATGGTTGAGAGGAGCGGAACCTCTGATCCCGCTTGATGATCACTCAAGCAGCCAAGATCTGTAGCGTAGGAAGAAGCTTCGAGTTCGAATCCGACTGGCTGCTCCATCGCCTTTTCTAAGGCCATTACTGTCGTCTCGGTAGCTGCCATAGGTGTATTAATCACATTACCTGCAGCTTTATCAGGATCCCCTGTCGTTGATATAGAGCATACCGGGGGACTCGTTTCCAGTTGAGCCCCGTTGTCAGCATTCTCAACTGCCGAGTCTTGTCGGGGTTCTTGCAATAACTCTACATTCTCCACACTCTCATCAGCAGGTAGGGGTGTTAATACTGCTGCTGGAGCCACCTCCATATTCTTAAATTTCTGCTTCTTGGCTTTCTCTTTGCGATTCATTAGCTCAACTACGCTCATCGTAGCAGTGGCGGCGGCTGTGGCAGCAGCTTGTCTTGTCCTAACTGCTGGGGGCCTCATCCCCTTGGGGGTGTCCACCACTGGTAACAGTTGTCTCTCCGGGGCCCTCAGAGTTGACCCCCCAGCGTTTATATCACTGTCAATAACACCTTCTGTGATATCACTTATAGTGCTTGTAGCGCTTGTAGCTGTGTTTACTGTGTTTGCCTTGTCGTTTTTTTTTTTCGAGGACAGCTTACCTCCAGTATTGTTCTTTGGTGCCATCCACTGGGGGGACTGCTGCTCAGCTCCACTCTGCCGGTAACGCCGTCGGCTGCCTCCGCGCCCTTTGGTTAACGCGCTGCCGTTTCCACTGCTACCAGCGCTGCTGCTAACGCCTCCAGCCCTGCTCGGCTCCGCCTGACCGGTACTGGTCCGCCCCCTGACTCCGCGAGCACTGCGGGCTCTGCAGGCGTCTCTACCAGCCAGCCCGATCCTCAGAAGCAGCGCTGCGGCGGCCCTCAGGATTCCAGGTGAGAGCGCCTTTCGGTAGGTTAGACTCAGGGGCATCTAGCTTTTCCCCGCCGTACCGGCTCTGAGCGTTGCGCTTGTAAGGCGGTAGAGCGGTAATGACTCTCGCTCTTTACTTCTCCGGACTCCGTTCGGTTGTTTGTGTGTCAGCTCATTTGGACTCCCGACCTGACTTGTAATGTAATGCCAAAGGACCCTCAGTAGGCATAGCAGGCTCGAGCAGACGAGTAGATTGATTTCATGGGGTGGTTTCCAACAGTAGTCTTGATTGAGCCGACACTGCTAGCGCTGCAACTCAGCCGTGGGTCACGGCCGCCATCTTCCCCCCCGATAGAGATTTACCCAATGAGATAGCGCTTACTAATTAACCAGTGTGAGCCTCACATTTCCACTGCTCATAGAGCCTGCTGCCTGGGACCCTCACCTGCTGTTGCCTCCAGAGCCTGCTGCCAGAGACCCTCATCTGCTGCTGCCTCCAGAGCCTGCTTCCTGGGACCCCTCACCACCCAATTCCACCTCAGGTGTTCCATGTCCACGGGGATGGCAAGGACAGAGAAGATCCGTGCCAGTCCATTTACAAGCGAGGAGCTGGAGGTCCTGGTGGACGAGGTGCTCGCACAGTACCCAAGGCTGTGTGGTCCCCCAAATGTCGTGGAGAGTCATCGTGAAGGGAGGTGTAGGGCGGGGGGCAGACATGTAGTTGGGGCGCTGCAGTATATGCCTGAGGGTGTGGGGTAGTGTCATACACTGACAAACATGCTGTCTCCAGGGGGAAGGAGTGTGTGTCCCAATGTCATGGTTTTCTCTGCCTGCAGTTGTATGTCTGAGTGGAGTGTGTTACATTGTCAGCCATACAGAGCCACAGGATGTTGTACTTGCAGGTGCCTGGACAGTAATTGCTTGGCTGATTGTCTCTGTGTGCCCCTGTTGTCCGACTCAGTGTGAACCCAGATGCTCTGCACACTGCTAGCCCACCAAGACAAGATGACATCACTGCACTTATTGTGTCCTTACTCTCGTTCATTCACACTGAAATCCAAATATGCACCATCTAAGCCCTATATAAATGCACACGACCACACTTGTGTTGATGTATATTTTGTTGGTGAGTTCATGTACCCCAATGCCACACACAAAACATACAGATATGTTCACAGGGCATGCTCATTGAATGCTGCCCAGTCATGCACACAGTGAGCCTACACACACAGAGACAGGTGGATATGTGATGTATGTAGTGGCCAGACATGCAGCGAACTGGAGATGTGTACAAGCCACAGAGAGGATTCAGTACAGTCATCCTGCATGTGTGTGAGATAATCAGGGACCCTGTATGCCCTCATAAATTCATGCAATCACATCTGCTTGGCCCATGCAAAGTGCCCATGTGAGATGTACCCCAGGGTGGGATGGACAGAGATTACATTTGGTAATGAGTCTGTGTCTTGCTACTGTACTGATAGATGTTGGTACATGACACTGTGCCATTGATCATTTCCCTCTCTTTTCTCCCATGCCTGCAGCTCAAGGTACACCAGCGTAAGGCCGTGTGGAGGGCCAGGTGTCATGCTTCATCATAGGACTACCCACACTCTTCAAAGGCTTGGTTTGATGAAGAGCGGAGGCACTACCACAAGGAGCCAAGAGGGATATGGAAAGGTATAACAGGGATCGCCCTCCACTCTGAACAGTCAAACAACAACAAGATCCCTATACCTGGGGCGGTTGTTACATTACCGAGACATGAGTACACATCACTCAGGTTGTATTCTTTGTCTACATACCGAGGTGGACTCCTGCTATCTATCGCAGTGAGGTATCACTCCTCTAATGTCTAATTGTCCCCATCCACTTTATGGTTCCAAACAGTTAATTAAATACTACTGTCTCAATTCACATAGTGTCCAGTATGATGTTCAACAGATGTCTGCCTTCTATACTGACAACACATCTAACCACACTTCACAACTTGTGCGCACACTTTGAAAGGAAAAAATGTGTGGTGGAAAGGAAGGCACCTCACGGGCGAACACCCTCGGGGATGTTGGCAGATGTTACCAACTCAATGCCCCTTTCTCATCATCGGTTGCCTTCCAATCCAGAAAGAAAACAGAATAGATACAACACATAAACTGAAATGCGTGTAAAGGTGCAACATAAAGAGTATAACAACATTAACTCATACAGGACGGAGTGACATAAAATCGACAGCCACACCCACTCAATAACTTTATTCTTCGTATCAGTGTGAGCTGAAGAATTAAAACAAAGGTTGGTAGCTTAGTGTCGCCTACCAGTACCTGATACCGACATGTTTCACTGCCCCATTGATTTCGGCAGATTCATCAGGGTATTTAAACACTCGGTCACTGCACCAATTTTTTGCACATCCTTTCTGGACACTATTGCATTGAGACAAAGATAAAAACCAAAAACATGCCCAAAAGTCAGTATAAATTCATGGGTTTCCACACTCAAGTAATGGTTAAACGCATATATCTATACTTATAATTACCCCTGACCAGCATGGACCGCTCATACCGGCTGGCCGAATCACGCTTTGACTCGTTTAAAAACGATTGAAGTAGCAATCTATACAAATGAAACAAGGAGGGGAGAAAACAGACATTCTAGAGCTGTCGCGACTTAGACACCAACATTGCACCGCAGTGTCAACTTCAATCCTTATGAGGACATGCACGCCGTGACACCCCTACTCGCCCTTTCTGGCCCATAATCCATGGATGCATTGCAACTCTGGACACAATTAAACCTGCCAGACCCTTTAATGCAGGATTGTGCGTCAGTGTCGATTTTCGTCGTTTGCCAGCTCTACTCGCATTGTTGACACACACTCAATCGGGCATTGCAACTCAGGAAATGATAACACTGACAGGCCTTATACTACAGAATTGCGCGTCAGTGTCGGCTTTTATCATTTACAGGGTATAGGGGCCCAAATGACCGTATCACCCCTACTCACGTATTTAGTCAAAAGTGCGCGAGCACTCTGTGCTCCACACCACATACATCGTAATGTCTGGTTCCCCATTGCCAGTACAAGAGGTCAATTAAAAGTGAGTCCCCATCAGCAAGGCTTAATGCTTGTGCAACCGCTTACTCTCCCCCACTCCTCACCGTACACTTGGAAACCGGGACTGTATCTCATCCCAGGAACGCCGCGCCCAAGCCGGCGTTTGTTTTTTATTAACTGCCTGGCGAAGTCCGGTCAGGTGGGCGACCGCGCATGCGCCTAAGCAAGTAATCCAGCCACGGACGGAGGCGCCATATTAGAGCGGTACTAGTCCCGTGTCAAATGCTGGAATTCCATTACCCTGGTGTCCACACATATCTCCCAAGTGCCGGGAAATATTCATGTAACATCACAGTGCTGCCTGACAAATTTTATACATGCCCAAAAAGTTTTTTTATATTTAGTTTATTTATTTTTGGATATTCACCGCAGGACCCTCAAAGAGGTCGCCTAAGCAACCATTGCCAATGATAGTGGCGCACCCTATAGAATATGCCCGCAGCCACGGTAAGAATAAGCGCCAGACACGCTATGTACAACGTCCAGCAGATGGTCACCAAATTGCAATCTACTGTGGGACTGTACCAATTACCGCAAGTATCCACCATCGGTGTCTGCAAGTATATCCAGGCACATAATTTAACCAATAAGCTGGAATTTTGAGATGTAACTAGAGCTCATCGGAAAAAGGGGTGTCATTAGGCACGGTCTAGATGGCCTCTCATTATCTCTCATCGCCCCTTAACATAATCAAGTGCCGAGAAAGTTCACTCATGACAGAGCATACCAGGCGCATTATATGGGCAACCTCAAAAAACCTCTAGTTTGACGGTTGATCAACAAGGAGCACCTCCCAAAAAATGTAAATCATTTATGGTCTATTTCACTCGGTTCCACTCCAGAATTTCGTTGAGACCTACGCTATCGCTGCGTTCTCTATGTATCCACCTGGCTTCTTTGCTGAGCAACGCTGTTTCCATGTTCTGTGGATTGCCTTTTATTACTTCCAACACAGTCCACGTAAAATCATGTTTTTCTTTGTGGCAATGTTGTACCAACTTTGTAGTCAGTTTGCCCGCCTTGATGGTACTAACATGTTCCTGAATGCGCACCTTGATTTTTCGTGTAGTCAGACCAAAATATTGGAGACCGCAACAACATAGCAATCTATATACCACATGCGTGGTGTTGCAGTTGCTAAAGTGGTTGAGGAACCACACTCTCCCTGTGTTCAAAGTCACACTGTTGCTTTTTGTGGTGAGGGAACAGACTGAACATGTCCCACAGGGGTGGTGTCCTTTGGGCAAAGTCGACAAATCTCTTTTATGTGGTGCCAGGGTGCGGGTATGGACTAATTTGTCTTTAAGGTTAGTTGCTCTCTTAAAGGCAAACCTTGGTGGTGGCATCCGGAAGTCTTTGGTGGATAGTAAGTCCCAGTGTTTTCTGATGGACTGCCTAATTTTTGTAGCCATGGGGTCGAATGTCATAACCACCGGGAGGCAGTCTCTTTTTTCTTTCCTTGTGTGTTCCAGCATGGCACTCCTCGGTGTGTTCAATGCCCTTTTTCTAGCGTTCTTCACGACTCTACTAGGGTAACTACGCTGCATTAGTTTTTTCGTCAGGTCTTGTGATTGCTCCAGAAACCCACTCGTGCTGGAGCAGTTCCTCCTGTACCTCAAAAATTGGCCCACAGGGAGGTTGTCCCGGAGGGCTCTAGGATGGTACGAATTGTATAATAGGAGTGAATTCCTATCAGTAGGTTTCTGATGTACTCTGGTGTTCAGACCACCCTCCAGTCCAGCTTCAATATCAAGGTCCAAATAGACCGCACTGGTGCGGCTGTAGGTCCACGTGAATTTTAGGCTCTCATCTTGACGATTGAGCCATCCCAGGAACTCCCCTAGGGATTCTTCAGTGCCCGCCCAGATGCAGAGCACATCGTCTATATATCGCTTCCAGAGGCAAATGTGCCGCTGGAAGGGGTTGGTATCAGAATAGACGATGTGCTCCTCAAATCTACCTACATAAATACATGCCAGGCTGGGGGCCATTGTGGCCCCCATCGATGTTCCAGAGGTTTGTAGGTAGATCTGGTCCTTGTATCCGAAATAGTTCCTTGTAAGTGCGAGCTCAACGCATTCCATAATGAATGATTGGGGCGCATCATAGGGCCATTCGAGGTCCCCCAGAGCGCGAGCTGCTGCCACCAGCGTTGCGTCCTGGGGGATGCTCGTGTACAAGGACTCAATATCGATGGTAACAAGGAACTGGTTGTTTGAATCATAATGGGTATTCCCCAAAATAGTCAGCACGTCGGTAGTGTCCTTAACAAAGGACTGTTGGTTGATCACCGACTCCCGCAGAAAGAAGTCCGCGAATTGAGACAGCGGCTCCAGCACAGATTGAATCCCCGACACGATAGGCCTGCCGTGCGGGGGGCGGGTCGGCTTGTGAATCTTTGGTAAGATATAGAAGGCTGGAGTCCTGGGGGTGTTGTTCACCAGGAACTCCGCTTCTTTTACCGAGATCCATTTGTTGATTTTGGCTTTGTTGACCATTTCCCTTATGGTAACAAGCAATTGATCTACCGGGTCCTTATTCAGGGGTTTGTAATTGGTACAGACACTCAAAAGGCGGAGCACCTCTGTCTCGTAGTCGTGGGTATTGAGTACCACCACCGCACCCCCTTTGTCGGCTGATTTGATTGTCAGCGTAGGATTTTTTTCAAGACTTCTTATTGCCTCCCAATCCTCCTTAGTCATGTTGGAGTGTCGAGAATGTTCCTGGGATTTTTCAAAGTTCTCAATGTCACTCAAGACTCTTTCCTCGAAGACCAACACTTCAGGGCCTACAGCGGATCCAACCGGACAAAAAGTAGATGGTCTCTTCAGATTTGTGCCTCGGAACGCATTGGTATCTTGTTCGTTCTCCTTGTGGGCGAAGAATTTCTTGAGCTTAATTTTCCTAAGCGTTTCATGAAATTCCACGCGACATTTAAACGAGTCGTGTTTAGGGGTGGGTACAAACCCCAGTCCTTTGTTTAGTACCCTTTCTTCACTGGGTGTCAAAATATGATCTGATAAATTGACCACAATGCTCTCGTTTAATTGTCCGTTCGTCCCCGGCTGCGGGTCACTCTGGGTGAGAATGTCTGCCATTGGGGTGTCGAGCTGCCTCTCCCTCGGCCTCGCCCTGTGGCACCCCTCCCCCTGTTGTGGTTGGATCTCTGGCCCTGTTCTAAAAAAGCCCGCAATAGTATACCCAAATCCTCTGTCTGGCGGTTTTGCTGGTTGAACCGCACCCTACTGTTTTGCTGGGGTTCTTCCTCTTCCTCACTCGAGGTGTTATCGAAGGTCCAATTATTTGGTGTCCGTCTCTGCTGTTGTCTCCCTCCCCTCCCTCTGTGTCGGTTGTTGGTGTTCTGTGGGGCAGGTGTTTGTTGGTAGTATTCTTCCTTCACGTAGGGGAAAGCCCACTCGTGGGTGTATCTTTCTAAGTTTTTTGTCAACCCTTTGATCTTCTGGTTGACCATGTAGTTTTTGTAATCAACAAGATCGTCCTGAATTTTTTGCAAGTGCTCCTTGCTGTCCACCAATGTGGTGTCCCCTGAGATTTTTTCTTCCAAGTCGAGTATCTCCTTCAGGAGCTCCTCGCTCAGTCGCTGGGCAGTACTAATGATGAGGATGAGCCAATCCCTGGTACACTTATTGGCAATGAAACTCCAATCCGTGCGGAATTTTTCGTCATCCAGGAAAATGCGCGGCTCAATCCTGACTATGAGGCTAGGTGGTGCTACCCCCGCCGTGTAATACTCTGTCATCAATGCACCATGCAATGCTATTCGGACTTGTTTTTTCTTTAGAGTGGATAATTTTTCCCACTCCTCTCTCACGGATACAGATCCCCGTAGTGGGGCCCCTAACATCAACGAAGGGCCTGATAAAATGGCCGAGATCTGCTCCTCCGAGAAGGCCAGACAGTTCTTATCCATTTGTACCGATACTATCAAGCAAACCAGAGGATAAGGAGAAACCCAACAGTAGTCCCTCTGCGTGCGGAAAAGGGAATGATTCTGTCCCTAGGGATATGAAGAGGTAATTCTGTAATTCACTTTTAATTGACCTCTTGTACTGGCAATGGGGAACCAGACATTACGATGTATGTGGTGTGGAGCACAGAGTGCTCGCGCACTTTTGACTAAATACGTGAGTAGGGGTGATACGGTCATTTGGGCCCCTATACCCTGTAAATGATAAAAGCCGACACTGACGCGCAATTCTGTAGTATAAGGCCTGTCAGTGTTATCATTTCCTGAGTTGCAATGCCCGATTGAGTGTGTGTCAACAATGCGAGTAGAGCTGGCAAACGACGAAAATCGACACTGACGCACAATCCTGCATTAAAGGGTCTGGCAGGTTTAATTGTGTCCAGAGTTGCAATGCATCCATGGATTATGGGCCAGAAAGGGCGAGTAGGGGTGTCACGGCGTGCATGTCCTCATAAGGATTGAAGTTGACACTGCGGTGCAATGTTGGTGTCTAAGTCGCGACAGCTCTAGAATGTCTGTTTTCTCCCCTCCTTGTTTCATTTGTATAGATTGCTACTTCAATCGTTTTTAAACGAGTCAAAGCATGATTCGGCCAGCCGGTATGAGCGGTCCATGCTGGTCAGGGGTAATTATAAGTATAGATATATGCGTTTAACCATTACTTGAGTGTGGAAACCCATGAATTTATACTGACTTTTGGGCATGTTTTTGGTTTTTATCTTTGTCTCAATGCAATAGTGTCCAGAAAGGATGTGCAAAAAATTGGTGCAGTGACCGAGTGTTTAAATACCCTGATGAATCTGCCGAAATCAATGGGGCAGTGAAACATGTCGGTATCAGGTACTGGTAGGCGACACTAAGCTACCAACCTTTGTTTTAATTCTTCAGCTCACACTGATACGAAGAATAAAGTTATTGAGTGGGTGTGGCTGTCGATTTTATGTCACTCCGTCCTGTATGAGTTAATGTTGTTATACTCTTTATGTTGCACCTTTACACGCATTTCAGTTTATGTGTTGTATCTATTCTGTTTTCTTTCTGGATTGGAAGGCAACTGATGATGAGAAAGGGGCATTTAGTTGGTAACATCTGCCAACATCCCCGAGGGTGTTCGCCCGTGAGGTGCCTTCCTTTCCACCACACATTTTTTCCTTTCAAAGTGTGCGCACAAGTTGTGAAGTGTGGTTAGATGTGTTGTCAGTATAGAAGGCAGACATCTGTTGAACATCATACTGGACACTATGTGAATTGAGACAGTAGTATTTAATTAACTGTTTGGAACCATAAAGTGGATGGGGACAATTAGACATTAGAGGAGTGATACCTCACTGCGATAGATAGCAGGAGTCCACCTCGGTATGTAGACAAAGAATACAACCTGAGTGATGTGTACTCATGTCTCGGTAATGTAACAACCGCCCCAGGTATAGGGATCTTGTTGTTGTTTGACTGTTCAGAGTGGAGGGCGATCCCTGTTATACCTTTCCATATCCCTCTTGGCTCCTTGTGGTAGTGCGTGTGTAGAACGGCGGCCCAGCCGTGAGAGCCGAATATTAAAACTTTTTATTTGCAGAGACATGCCTTGGAGATAGTCAGTAGCCTGGCCCTTTGGGCCTTGCCGTTTCCCGTGATTGGGTTTGGATGCATATACACAGAATTACCTCTTCATATCCCTAGGGACAGAATCATTCCCTTTTCCGCACGCAGAGGGACTACTGTTGGGTTTCTCCTTATCCTCTGGTTTGCTTGATAGTATCGGTACAAATGGATAAGAACTGTCTGGCCTTCTCGGAGGAGCAGATCTCGGCCATTTTATCAGGCCCTTCGTTGATGTTAGGGGCCCCACTACGGGGATCTGTATCCGTGAGAGAGGAGTGGGAAAAATTATCCACTCTAAAGAAAAAACAAGTCCGAATAGCATTGCATGGTGCATTGATGACAGAGTATTACACGGCGGGGGTAGCACCACCTAGCCTCATAGTCAGGATTGAGCCGCGCATTTTCCTGGATGACGAAAAATTCCGCACGGATTGGAGTTTCATTGCCAATAAGTGTACCAGGGATTGGCTCATCCTCATCATTAGTACTGCCCAGCGACTGAGCGAGGAGCTCCTGAAGGAGATACTCGACTTGGAAGAAAAAATCTCATGGGACACCACATTGGTGGACAGCAAGGAGCACTTGCAAAAAATTCAGGACGACCTTGTTGATTACAAAAACTACATGGTCAACCAGAAGATCAAAGGGTTGACAAAAAACTTAGAAAGATACACCCACGAGTGGGCTTTCCCCTACGTGAAGGAAGAATACTACCAACAAACACCTGCCCCACAGAACACCAACAACCGACACAGAGGGAGGGGAGGGAGACAACAGCAGAGACGGACACCAAATAATTGGACCTTCGATAACACCTCGAGTGAGGAAGAGGAAGAACCCCAGCAAAACAGTAGGGTGCGGTTCAACCAGCAAAACCGCCAGACAGAGGATTTGGGTATACTATTGCGGGCTTTTTTAGAACAGGGCCAGAGATCCAACCACAACAGGGGGAGGGGTGCCACAGGGCGAGGCCGAGGGAGAGGCAGCTCGACACCCCAATGGCAGACATTCTCACCCAGAGTGACCCGCAGCCAGGGACGAACGGACAATTAAACGAGAGCATTGTGGTCAATTTATCAGATCATATTTTGACACCCAGTGAAGAAAGGGTACTAAACAAAGGACTGGGGTTTGTACCCACCCCTAAACACGACTCGTTTAAATGTCGCGTGGAATTTCATGAAACGCTTAGGAAAATTAAGCTCAAGAAATTCTTCGCCCACAAGGAGAACGAACAAGATACCAATGCGTTCCGAGGCACAAATCTGAAGAGACCATCTACTTTTTGTCCGGTTGGATCCGCTGTAGGCCCTGAAGTGTTGGTCTTCGAGGAAAGAGTCTTGAGTGACATTGAGAACTTTGAAAAATCCCAGGAACATTCTCGACACTCCAACATGACTAAGGAGGATTGGGAGGCAATAAGAAGTCTTGAAAAAAATCCTACGCTGACAATCAAATCAGCCGACAAAGGGGGTGCGGTGGTGGTACTCAATACCCACGACTACGAGACAGAGGTGCTCCGCCTTTTGAGTGTCCGTACCAATTACAAACCCCTGAATAAGGACCCGGTAGATCAATTGCTTGTTACCATAAGGGAAATGGTCAACAAAGCCGAAATCAACAAATGGATCTCGGTAAAAGAAGCGGAGTTCCTGGTGAACAACACCCCCAGGACTCCAGCCTTCTATATCTTACCAAAGATTCACAAGCCGACCCGCCCCCCGCCCGGCAGGCCTATCGTGTCGAGGATTCAATCTGTGCTGGAGCCGCTGTCTCAATTCGCGGACTTCTTTCTGCGGGAGTCGGTGATCAACCAACAGTCCTTTGTTAAGGACACTACCGACGTGCTGACTATTTTGGGGAATACCCATTATGATTCAAACAACCAGTTCCTTGTTACCATCGATATTGAGTCCTTGTACACGAGCATCCCCCAGGACGCAACGCTGGTGGCAGCAGCTCGCGCTCTGGGGGACCTCGAATGGCCCTATGATGCGCCCCAATCATTCATTATGGAATGCGTTGAGCTCGCACTTACAAGGAACTATTTCGGATACAAGGACCAGATCTACCTACAAACCTCTGGAACATCGATGGGGGCCACAATGGCCCCCAGCCTGGCATGTATTTATGTAGGTAGATTTGAGGAGCACATCGTCTATTCTGATACCAACCCCTTCCAGCGGCACATTTGCCTCTGGAAGCGATATATAGACGATGTGCTCTGCATCTGGGCGGGCACTGAAGAATCCCTAGGGGAGTTCCTGGGATGGCTCAATCGTCAAGATGAGAGCCTAAAATTCACGTGGACCTACAGCCGCACCAGTGCGGTCTATTTGGACCTTGATATTGAAGCTGGACTGGAGGGTGGTCTGAACACCAGAGTACATCAGAAACCTACTGATAGGAATTCACTCCTATTATACAATTCGTACCATCCTAGAGCCCTCCGGGACAACCTCCCTGTGGGCCAATTTTTGAGGTACAGGAGGAACTGCTCCAGCACGAGTGGGTTTCTGGAGCAATCACAAGACCTGACGAAAAAACTAATGCAGCGTAGTTACCCTAGTAGAGTCGTGAAGAACGCTAGAAAAAGGGCATTGAACACACCGAGGAGTGCCTTGCTGGAACACACAAGGAAAGAAAAAAGAGACTGCCTCCCGGTGGTTATGACATTCGACCCCATGGCTACAAAAATTAGGCAGTCCATCAGAAAACACTGGGACTTACTATCCACCAAAGACTTCCGGATGCCACCACCAAGGTTTGCCTTTAAGAGAGCAACTAACCTTAAAGACAAATTAGTCCATACCCGCACCCTGGCACCACATAAAAGAGATTTGTCGACTTTGCCCAAAGGACACCACCCCTGTGGGACATGTTCAGTCTGTTCCCTCACCACAAAAAGCAACAGTGTGACTTTGAACACAGGGAGAGTGTGGTTCCTCAACCACTTTAGCAACTGCAACACCACGCATGTGGTATATAGATTGCTATGTTGTTGCGGTCTCCAATATTTTGGTCTGACTACACGAAAAATCAAGGTGCGCATTCAGGAACATGTTAGTACCATCAAGGCGGGCAAACTGACTACAAAGTTGGTACAACATTGCCACAAAGAAAAACATGATTTTACGTGGACTGTGTTGGAAGTAATGAAAGGCAATCCACAGAACATGGAAACAGCGTTGCTCAGCAAAGAAGCCAGGTGGATACATAGAGAACGCAGCGATAGCGTAGGTCTCAACGAAATTCTGGAGTGGAACCGAGTGAAATAGACCATAAATGATTTACATTTTTTGGGAGGTGCTCCTTGTTGATCAACCGTCAAACTAGAGGTTTTTTGAGGTTGCCCATATAATGCGCCTGGTATGCTCTGTCATGAGTGACCTTTCTCGGCACTTGATTATGTTAAGGGGCGATGAGAGATAATGAGAGGCCATCTAGACCGTGCCTAATGACACCCCTTTTTCCGATGAGCTCTAGTTACATCTCAAAATTCCAGCTTATTGGTTAAATTATGTGCCTGGATATACTTGCAGACACCGATGGTGGATACTTGCGGTAATTGGTACAGTCCCACAGTAGATCGCAATTTGGTGACCATCTGCTGGACGTTGTACATAGCGTGTCTGGCGCTTATTCTTACCGTGGCTGCGGGCATATTCTATAGGGTGCGCCACTATCATTGGCAATGGTTCCTTAGGCGACCTCTTTGAGGGTCCTGCGGTGAATATCCCAAAAAAAATAAACGAAATATAAAAAAACTTTTTGGGCATGTATAAAATTTGTCAGGCAGCACTGTGATGTTACATGAATATTTCCCGGCACTTGGGAGATATGTGTGGACACCAGGGTAATGGAATTCCAGCATTTGACACGGGACTAGTACCGCTCTAATATGGCGCCTCCGTCCGTGGCTGGATTACTTGCTTAGGCGCATGCGCGGTCGCCCACCTGACCGGACTTCGCCAGGCAGTTAATAAAAAACAAACGCCGGCTTGGGCGCGGCGTTCCTGGGATGAGATACAGTCCCGGTTTCCAAGTGTACGGTGAGGAGTGGGGGAGAGTAAGCGGTTGCACAAGCATTAAGCCTTGCTGATGGGGACTCACTTTTAATTGACCTCTTGTACTGGCAATGGGGAACCAGACATTACGATGTATGTGGTGTGGAGCACAGAGTGCTCGCGCACTTTTGACTAAATACGTGAGTAGGGGTGATACGGTCATTTGGGCCCCTATACCCTGTAAAGGATAAAAGCCGACACTGACGCGCAATTCTGTAGTATAAGGCCTGTCAGTGTTATCATTTCCTGAGTTGCAATGCCCGATTGAGTGTGTGTCAACAATGCGAGTAGAGCTGGCAAACGACGAAAATCGACACTGACGCACAATCCTGCATTAAAGGGTCTGGCAGGTTTAATTGTGTCCAGAGTTGCAATGCATCCATGGATTATGGGCCAGAAAGGGCGAGTAGGGGTGTCACGGCGTGCATGTCCTCATAAGGATTGAAGTTGACACTGCGGTGCAATGTTGGTGTCTAAGTCGCGACAGCTCTAGAATGTCTGTTTTCTCCCCTCCTTGTTTCATTTGTATAGATTGCTACTTCAATCGTTTTTAAACGAGTCAAAGCGTGATTCGGCCAGCCGGTATGAGCGGTCCATGCTGGTCAGGGGTAATTATAAGTATAGATATATGCGTTTAACCATTACTTGAGTGTGGAAACCCATGAATTTATACTGACCTTTGGGCATGTTTTTGGTTTTTATCTTTGTCTCAATGCAATAGTGTCCAGAAAGGATGTGCAAAAAATTGGTGCAGTGACCGAGTGTTTAAATACCCTGATGAATCTGCCGAAATCAATGGGGCAGTGAAACATGTCGGTATCAGGTACTGGTAGGCGACACTAAGCTACCAACCTTTGTTTTAATTCTTCAGCTCACACTGATACGAAGAATAAAGTTATTGAGTGGGTGTGGCTGTCGATTTTTTTTTTTTTTTTTTTTTTTAAAAACCTTTATTGAAAGACACGTATAAGTACAAGCGCTGGCCTACAACCACAGGGGCCGGCCGCAAAGTCAGGAGAATCAAAATAACAAAGCAATGTATACGATAGGGTAAATACAGGATGGATGCAAATAAAGTCGTTACATCGCCAGCGCCAGGATAAAGGAGGTTTCATTTTACATTATATAAAGGAGGCAGCAACCATATCTACCAGCGCGTCATGCAACATATACAGAAAAGAAGGGGGGGGCGGGAGGGAAATAGCCCCCCACGCAAGCAGACGACCACAGTAGGGCAAAGCCCAAAGACCTCACACGCCCATACCAGGTGCAGAATAGAGGAAGAATACCAGCAAACAAATAAAGTGGACGCCACACGTACAGCCCACCCGCCCCGAAAAAGGAGAAAGTGCAGACGCTAGCGAAACAGAGGAGTAAACACCAAGGGACATAGCCCACCCCCTGGAAAAGGCAAAAAAGGGGCCATAGAATAAAACAAACTAAAATAACAAACACCCCCCCCACCCTACATCACTGTAATGGCTACGGCCTACCCCACTAAACAGCGTGCCTGTCGCCCAGAGTCACCCGAAATATAGAAAAAGAGAAAGGGAATTATAACGAAGAAAGAGAGGAGAATAAGAAAAGGAAGGAGAGGAAAAGGAAGAAAGAGAGAGGAGAGGAGCCAGCGACCGAGACATAAAACACTACCCCCCCGCAACAATAATGCACTAATCGAGGTCGAAAAGGAGAGTCAAGAAAAGCCTACACCAGGATGTAAACAGGAACCATCCAGAATAACAAGGCCCGGAGATGCCATGTAAAAAGGGTCCCACAGACATCCGGGCACGATCACCCCTGTCCACTTTTATGAAGAGTCGAGCTTCCCAACCCCGCCACAGCCAAAAAACAGCAGAACACAGTGGGTCCATACCAGTCAGGAAAAGCCGGTGGGATCTCCGCAAAACAACGTCCCGGCAAACTAGAAGCAACCAGGAGAACTCGGCAACAGTCAGAATGAAAAAGTTCCTCAAAGATCCACGTGGTCAAGCACAGTATCTGGGCCGTCCAGCACAAAGCAAAGAAAACAGGATGTAGAAAGCACTGCAGCATCGGCACCGGGTCCGCTAGATCCCATAGAATCGAGCACCCAGCCGGAGATCCCAGCACAGCCGCCGGCGAAGTTTCAGGCAGTACAATTCGGGGAGACGACACTTCGTCACAAAATGGCGGAGCCACCATGGCAGCTATCCGCAACTCCAAGGCTCGACATTTCAAGGACAGGTCGATCCGCAGAGCAGACAGGGCAAACCAGATAGCACTCCGAGTAGGGGCCGCCCAAACCAAACGAGGGCTGGAAAAAGCAAATGCGGCAACCTCCCTGTCTCCAGGAGAACGACACCCCGAGGGGCCGTCCGCCATCTTAAGTACAGCACCCTCCGCCATCGCCGCAGGTTCTTCCAAGTCCATCAGGAGCACCGGCGGCCCCAGGGCTCACCGCCAAACCGCGGCGGATGGCGCTCGGCGGAGAAAGGAGAGTCACCAGAAGAACGGGCGTGCTCCCCACAGCACTCGGGGGGAGCCCAGCACCGGATCCCGGGCGGAACCAACAACCGGAGTGGGTTTCTCACTTGAGGGGTGCCGGACAGCGCGGCTTCTCTTCTTCGGGCCGGTAGGCGAACGGACATGCGGGGTGGCCCACCAGCGGGGGCGGGTCTGCCCCAGGGGTCCCGGCCCGCGGCTCTCAGGCTCCCACCATCGGGTCTCTCCACCGGTTCCGGACCGCCGGCACTCCGATCATCTCCGGGCAGGCACAGCACTCGAGGCCCCGGCGTCAGGGCCGGGAAGGCCAACAAAGTGACCAGGGCAGAACGCCGGAATCACTGCACGCCAGAGCCCCGGAAAAGGATGGTAAGTGACGGCTCTTCCTCAGTGACCAAATTCGGAACACCCCGAGCAGGATAAAATACAGGATAGGTGGCGGGGAGGAAGAGATCACGGAGCGAGGCGGTTATGCGACCGTTCCGATCGCCATCTTGTGGCTGTCGATTTTATGTCACTCCGTCCTGTATGAGTTAATGTTGTTATACTCTTTATGTTGCACCTTTACACGCATTTCAGTTTATGTGTTGTATCTATTCTGTTTTCTTTCTGGATTGGAAGGCAACCGATGATGAGAAAGGGGCATTGAGTTGGTAACATCTGCCAACATCCCCGAGGGTGTTCGCCCGTGAGGTGCCTTCCTTTCCACCACACATTTTTTCCTTTCAAAGTGTGCGCACAAGTTGTGAAGTGTGGTTAGATGTGTTGTCAGTATAGAAGGCAGACATCTGTTGAACATCATACTGGACACTATGTGAATTGAGACAGTAGTATTTAATTAACTGTTTGGAACCATAAAGTGGATGGGGACAATTAGACATTAGAGGAGTGATACCTCACTGCGATAGATAGCAGGAGTCCACCTCGGTATGTAGACAAAGAATACAACCTGAGTGATGTGTACTCATGTCTCGGTAATGTAACAACCGCCCCAGGTATAGGGATCTTGTTGTTGTTTGATGAAGAGCGGGCCTACACCTGGAGTCAGGGAGGCACTTCCCCCTAAGAGCGGACCCGAGAAATCTAAACATTAAAAAACAATGTGATATGCCAAACTGACATTTATATTTCCACGGGATACCACTTGGTATGAAAAAACAATTGTGGGGATAAGGAAATGAATACCCCATTACCACATGCACCGTCATTTGACTGTGTATGTGGTGATGGTGTACTAATTCCCTCAGTTTAGCATATCACGTTAGTTTTTAACGTTTAGATTTCATGCGCGAGGCACACCTTTTGAAAGGTGTGTCATGGTGCAAACTAAGGGCGGGTGGAGAATTCTGCTCCGCCAGCGGAGTGGGCGGTGATTTGCCTACTCTCCGTTCCACGGAGAACACAGAGTATAGGGCAAAACTCACTCTCTGCAGTGGCGCGGAGTTTGGCCAGCCCCCGCCTCCACCGCCTCTAAAAGAAATGTACAAATTAATGTTAGAAGAAAAAAAAACACACTTACCTGTACTGCAGCGTCCCCGGGCTCTCCTCCTCCTCCTCCTCCTTGCCGACGTTAGATGTACATCTTGTGAGAACTGCTCATCGCAGTTCTTGCAAGATGTACATCCGACGTTGACGAGGAGGAGGGCAGCCCAGGGACACCGCAGTACAGGTAAGTGTGTTTTCATTTCTTTTTACATTCATTTGTACATATTTTTTATTAGGGGGTAGAGGCGGGTGGCGGAGAGGAGCAGAGTTCCACTGAGTTTGTTCCCAACTCCGTGGACCTCCGCGTAGTCGAGTTACACCAGCTCCGCCCACCCTTAGTGCAAACAAGGTAAGTGCGCCCTTTTCAAAATAAATAAATGTGTAATACGATTCCTGGAGGCTCATTTGCATTGGCTCACCAGCTTCTCCTATCCATTACTTAAGTCTAGAATAGGTGTGAAATACCTCCCAGGAGCCAAGAATAGGCTGACCTGAATGGGCAGAGACGACTCCACTGAACTCCATAGAATATCTGCATATTCGTCTCTGTCCACATGTGTGGGCTGTGAGCATCCTTTCTGATGCTCTAGTGTCAAATCCAGCTTGAGTGTCAAATCCAGCTTGACAGGTTTTCTTGGTTCAGATTCAACACTTGGGGCACACTGAAAAGTGGAGAGAAATGGATGCTAAGACAGTTCTTTTGAATCTACTGTTCGACGCTGAAGGAGTCTGATTTTGACTTACAAGACTTCTGTCTCCAGGTTTATTGTGGGTACCAGGGGCGGCCTCCACATACAAAAGGTGGTGGGCGGCTGGAGGGAGGGCAGGGGGAGCGGGGGATGAGAGAGCATGGGGGGTTAATAATAATTAAAATAATTTTAAATAGAGACTTACCTGAAGCTAGTGGCCATCTCCCATTGCGCGTTCGGTTGCCATCTTCCTGCATCATTTTTCCTAGCAGGCACTGGGGCAGCATCAGACTCCCTGTGCAATCCCTGAGCTGCTCTATTGCTATGAGAGCAACGTGGGGATTGGCCTGAGAGGGCTTCTTTTACGCTCCGATCAGGACTGGGAGTCTGTGCTGTTTCTCCAGCCCGGCTGTTCAATACAGCCGAGGTGGAGAAACCTAAGTGCGCATGTGTGTTTGGCCGGCTTGAGACGGCCAGCCAAACACACATGTGCACTTACAGTGCAGGGACCATTTCTCCTTCACCCTCCCATGGCCCCGGCCCCGCCCCTCCCAACAGCACTGGCTCAGAGCGCGCAGCTGAAAAGAAAAACTATATTAAAATATTGGGGTGTTTTTTGGCTGCTGGCTCTGAGCCAGTGGGAGATGCTCCTCGGCCATTATAGAGGAGCCGCCCCTGGTGGTTACAGTGCCTGCCTTAAACTGGGTTTTACTGATAGATGTGGTAGGAAACTAGATTACCATAGTACACTCCCCACATACATCCCCAGCCCAGGTTTATTGTGGCCAAAGACTTTAACCATCTTGAACATGCAATGACACATGCCCTTTTTGGGCCTGATTGCAGCAAGGGCTTGCGCTTTGCTACAGAAGCACCTGCTACCAAGATGAAATAATGTCATGCATTACATACTCATTAAGTAAGTGTCTCACTAGGAGGCACTTCAAGATTCAAGACATCAAACCTAAATAAGAGATGCAAAATATTCTCTTGATATATGTTTTCTCTATTTACGCTATGTAAATCTGCTTTTGGATGAACAGTGAAACAAACATTTTAATCACAAAAAGTGAAACCCTATTTCCACCATGTTTGGATTACATTTCAATTAAGTTAATGAATTACATTTTAATTACATTTAGATAGTTAATTGCTTTTCCTGTTGATGGATAAGCCAGCAGTTGAGAATACTAGCACCAACTGGGCAGATTTTTCAACTCTTTAGTGGCTAATTACAACAATCTTCTGGTAAAAGGTAAACAGTTAAATTTTGCAAAGTGTTGCTAGGTGAGCTGCTTCCATGTGCAGCGTTTTTTAGTAACTTCTGGACTGATTGAATTCGAAACATTTTAATGGAAATGTATAATATGTAAAAAAAAAAAAAGCTAAACGCGCAGAATCATGCTATCTGAGTGGTCCTTGACATAGTATCCAGCGATTCAAATAGCAACTGACCCAAATACGGGGGCGGGGTAGTGTCCTGACAACTTCATACTCACGAGTAATGAAGCAATAATATTCAAACCTGTGAGTACTGAGTGGGGAAGACATTTCTGTCTGACCACGGTGAAGATCAGACCACGTGCAGCGGAAGAACCGAACCCCATAGTTTGATGGCTTTGCAGGCAGGGGGTCACCTGCCTCAACCTCGATCCAAAGACTAATTCCAAAAATGTGAATGTACTGATGCTCTGTCAACCAATGAGACAGTGCTCTATACGGGTGTGACGGTAAGAGAGACCCTGTTTGACGCTCGCCATGTGTGCCCCTCCGCCCCCTTCACGTGCTCGTTTTCTTCTCTGGCCCCAGAGGGCTCCAGCGTGACGCTCCACGCCAGCCCTTCGTGTCTAGTGAGGAGTTAATGCTCACGAAATCCTTTCCCCCTGCTTTGTTTTTGAACTGGGGAATTTAATTAAAAATTGACCAGAGGCTAACTGCGTGCTGAACAAAGGGATCCAGGAAGCTGGGTGTCGTCCTGACTTGTTTACCGTGAGCAAAGTGGCTGGGAGTTTGTGTGTTTGTGTAAGCAGGTTTAGGCATGTTAATATGTAACCGATAAATCAACAAGCGCCTCTTCTGTGCAGCAGGGAGCAGGCTGTGTCTGGGAGGGTGCGGGCAGCCTTGAGAACGGACGAGCAGCAATAGAGACGCTTAGCTGCACCTGGTGGGTGCCACCTGACCGGTTCATACCGGCGTGAGCAATAATTTAATGTCCAGGCTGGTACGAAAATGAAAAAAAATCACCTACAGCCGGTATCTTTACCACTTATCATTACATATTTTAAATGGTAAATGTTAGAAGAAAACACTCTAAAATATGTCCCACAGCGGCCCTAATGACCCCTGACTGATAAAGTAAACAAAGACAGAAAGGCCACGTTAACAAGCATTGGCGCAGCCATTAGGTCTCGCCTAGGCAAGAGCTTCCAATATGTTTTAGCCATGTTGTACATCAGAGTGGCCCTGTTCAGCATGGCTAAAAGTTAGAAGGGTACAGGAGACTGGCGTGGAGTGGAAGGTTGTAAAGTGCACTACAGTGGCGCGTTATAGATTGGCGTAGAGTGGCATAAAGTGGTATGGAGTGGAGTGGCGTGAAGTGGAGGTTCATGGAGTGACGTGGAGAGGTTGAGGAGTGCCATGGAGGAAGTAGTGTTGCAAAGTGGAAGGGCACAGAGTGAAGTAGAGTTGAGTGTCAGTGTGGAGTAAAATGTAGTAGAGTGGAGTGGCATAGAGTGCCATGGAGTGATGTAGAGTGTTGAAGAGTAGAGTGGTGCAGAGTGGAGTAGATAGTCAGAGAGTGGAGCGGCATAGAGTGGAGAAGTGTATGAGAGTGGAATGGCCTAGAGTGGAGTAGAGTATTTTAGAGTTGAGTAGAGTATAATGGAGTAGAGCATCAGAGTGGAGTGTCGTAGAGTGGAGTAGAGTGTCCTAGAGTCAAGTGGGGTAAAGTATAGAGGTACAGAGTAGATTGATATAGAGTGCAGTGGCATAAAGTGCATGGGTTTTGAGTAAAGTGGCATAGAGTGCAGTGACGTAGAGTGTAGTAGAGTGCTGCAGAGTAGAGTGCAGTGGTGTAGAGTAGATTGTTTCAGAGTAAAGTGATGTGGCGTAGAGTGGATTGATACAGGGTAGGGTGGAGTGAAGTAGTGCAGGGTAAAGAGCAGAGGTGTAGTTAAGAGTGGCATGGAGTGCAGTGGCATAGAGTAGGGTGGTGTAGAGTGCAGTGGCGTGTAGTGCAGTAGTGCAGAATAGATTAGAGTCGCGTGGAGTGATGCAGTGTGTAGTGGCTTAGACTGCAGTGGCATAGAGTGCAGTAGAGTGGCATAGAGTTGAGTGGTGCATAATAGAGGGCAGTGACGTAGAGTGCAGTGGCATAACGTAAAGAGGTGCAGAGAGCAGTGGCATACAGCACAGTGGTACAAAGAAGAATAGAGTGGCTTAGAGTGCAGTGACATAGAGCACAATGGTGTAGATAGCCGTAGCATGCAGTGGAGTAACGTGCAGTGTTGTAGAATGCAGTGGTGCAAAGTAGAGTGGTGTAGAGGGCAGTGGTGCAGAGTAGAGTGACGAAGAGAGCAGTGGCATAGAGTAAAGTGGTGCATAGTCGAAGCAAGTGGCATAGGGTGTAATGGTGTAGAGTGGCATATTGTGCAGTTGCGTAGAGCACAGTGGCATAGAGTGTTGCAGAGTAGAGTGGGGTAGAGTGTTGCAGAGTGGAGTTGCATAGAGTGCAGTGGTGAAGAGTAGTTTGCTTAGAGTCACTTAGTTTTGACAAAAGTGGTGTTGAGTACACTGGCATAGACTGCAGTGGTTTAGAGTTTCGTAAAGCGCAGGGGACTAGAGTAGAGTGGTGCTGAGTAGAGTAGAGTGGCATAGAGGGGCATATCATAGAGTGCAGTGGCATAGAGTGCAGTAGTGTAGAGTGGAGTAGAGTGGCGTAGAGTCCTGTGGCATAGAGTGGAGTGGTGCAGGGTAAAAGGGAGTTTGCAGGGTAGAGTGAATTGACATAGAGCTGTGACGTAGAGTCCAGTGGTGTAGAGTAGAGTGGTTCAGAGTAGATTAGAGTGGCATAGAGTGCAGTGGTTCAGAGTGGAGTAGAGTACCATAGAGCGCAGTGGTATAGAGTGGAAAAGAGTGCAATGTTGCAGAGCAGACTGTCGTAGAGTGCAGTGGTGTATAGTAGAGTGGCATTGACGTGGAGTACAGTGGCTTAGAGTGGTGCAGAGTAGAGTGGTGTACAGAGCTATGGCGTAGAGTACTGTTGTGCAGAGTAGAATAGAGTGGACTAGAGTACAGTGGTGTAGGGTGCAGTGGGGCATGTAGGAGAATAGGGTCTGCTTTCCTATGGTCACCCCATTTTTTGCTTTTTGCTTCACTGGTTTACAACTTAATGTGGCTGTGGGCCTGCTAATCAGACCCACAGCCCTGCTGTTCTCTCTCTAAATTTCACACCATGTACTTTAGGTACAACACCAATTGGGATTTGGGTCACTCTTATGAGTCCCTTTACAGTGTACTATAGGTACCCAGGGCATAGGTGCACCCAAGGCCTACCAGGGGCTGCAGCATAACTTTTGCCACCCCTGGCGGGCCATCCATACTGACACAACTGGCTGATCACTCAGGTGGGGCAAGGTTGTGTAATCACCCCTTGCTTAGATATAGTATACCTATGTCTAACCTTATATCTAGACACATATGCACCTATAAGTCACTCCTATGGCAGGCCTTAACAATCCTGGAGGCAGAGTGCTTGGTTTTATGTGAGATGGTGCTCTAGCATGAGCTGAGCCTGTCTGCAGCTTTTGGAACCATGTCCTTATGGCTGTTCTAGGATATTGCCATACCATACACTCTTAAGTGCATTATGAACCTCGCGGTTAAATGCTAACTTTGGTTTGGCCTTATCAAAACATGTCGTGTAAGGTGTGATAAGCTTTGGAATACTACCCCCACACCAATTCTGGTGACGGGGGTAGCATTCCACCCTTCTAGAGGGAGAAGACATGTTACTTCCATTAATCCCGGTTAAAGTTAACCAGAGCCTAAGCATCACAAAATGGATGCTGCTGCCCCAGACACAAGTCTGACCTCCTGCTGCTGGGAATCCTTCTGGCGAGGGAGGCTTGGACAATAGGTTTCCTGTCACAGGGAGGTGCTGGCACCACCCCAGACAGGCTATAGTGTATTGGGGCAGGGAGGGCTGAATGAAATGAGACACTGCCTGGGGCACACAAGGTGTCCCATGCATAGTCCAGTTCAAACCGGTGCTTGGGCGTGCCAGTCCCAGCTCTGGTGTGAAACTAGACCAAGGGAAAGGGGTGTAACCACCCCCTTCCTGGGTCCCACCCATAGGAGGGACCTAGCAGGTAATCCAGCCCCTAGATTTGGTATATAGGTAGGAGCTGAGTCCCAAGACTTTAGATTTATCCTGACTGAAACTCTGATTCGAAACTCTGGACCTTCGACATCCTACTCGACGTACAAGACTGAAGAATCTCCCTTGTGGTCAAGGAGTGACCACCCTGTGCAAGCAGGCACCATCAAGCGCTCAACGGTTTGCTTTGTCGTTGCTCCTGCCAGAGCCCAAACACAGAGCCTGACAAGACCCAGACTTCCAGACTTCCTTCAGCCTGATCCACAGCCACATCAAAGCTGAGACCCATGGAAGCGACGCGAGACTTGGGACTGGACATCTTGGAAAGCCAGTGAAACGCTTTCCATGCAGCTTCTGAGGCACCCTCGAAGTTGTGCATTGGGGATTGTGAAGCCCCAGCCCCGAGCATCAACGGCACCAAAGATCACCTCTCCACACTCATCGAGTGCTGCGTGGGGCCCTTTTGCATTTTCCTGCTCCATGCGTCTGTCCGGTCCCTTGCCCGTTTGCTAGGGGCCTCTGTGACAACGAAACACGAAATCTACACTGCTGGTCTGGTTGCTCCAGACTGGCCCTTGCTTCCCTGCAAAGGAGAAGCCCCTCAGTCCTTGCTGGCCTGAGTAAGAAGCCCTCTTTGAATCCTGCATGGGTTGCCTTTGCCAAGGCTCGTTGACTCCAATCCGGAAGCCGACACCGCCGACAGCGAGGGCCTTTATGGGACAGTCCGTGCCCAGCTCCTGGTCATCGTCGACACCTTATGGTCCACGTGGCAGCAGAGACAAGCTTCACAACATCACCCGATTGCTTCCCTACATCGCCTGGTTCCTTCCTGGTTCCATCCTGGTCACTGGCTAGTGACCCAGACTCTGTCCACTCTGCTTTCAGGTACTCCTCATCCTCGATCCGCCCTTGGATCCAACTGGACTCTTCTCTCCTGGTCGCCTGCAGCATCTTTTCTCCAAGGCTCCATAGGAATCCACGACGAAACCCGACACACTTTGGGACCTATGCACCCACTTCCTGTGGGTGAGGTAACGCAAGTACTTTGGTGCTCCTGTGAAGATTGACTATCCTAGTGTCTTAGTTTCCAGTGGTTAGTTCCTAGTCCAGTCGGAGGACTCCTAAATCTTTACCTTTCTAACTTTACGCACCCATTGACTTCTATGTGTGCACGCGTGCGCATTTAGACTCTGCACATGCATCCCGTGGGCCTCCTGCTTCCTAACTACTGTTAGTCCAGTGTAGCGCCAGCGATTCCCAAAGCCATAGGCCTTCCAACTGTTCGTGACATGGTTCTTATACCACTATTTTAGTATATGGTTTAGCGGGCCACCAGGGCCTATCCATATTGTGCAACTTATTGTATGTTATATTGAGTTACTTGTTATGCGCTTGTGCCTCTGCCCTCATAAAGAGTTCAGAGAATTGATTTAGAAATAAATACATATATATTTTGAATATATAACCTGTGTGGTGTCCTTTCATTGGTATTAAAGGGATTGCATATGGTAAAACAGCTGGCTTCACATGCCCTCTTGAGTTTAGCCTAAGACTGCTTTTTTTTCCATGCTACCACCAGGATAGCTGGTCTATAAGGTTGACTTTACAACCATCACCATAAGGGTGTTTGGACTGGTGCAAGGTGCTCACTAGAATAGTGAACATCATATACCAGGCCAACTTCTCACATTGGTGTGCAGCGGTTGGGATTTGAGCTTGCTGTTGTTTTACCAAGTGTAATCTTTGAGATATCATTTGAAAGATCACATCAGGTACCATAGGTACATATAACAAGACTTAGAATACATACGTTCTACTGAACTTAGTTGTTGTAGACCAAAGGGCCTAGCACACCCTGACTACAACTCCTAGAGAGGTTCTAGTAGAAAACACATAGTGTAGGTAGGTGCACAAACCACACCTCACTAGAATCATGTCTACCACAGGTGAGCCAAGTATGACTCTTCCTGTGGGGAGTGACCCTCCCAGGGCACCCTCTAGATATGAAATGCTCAACTTCCAAGAGATGAGACACTTGTGTACCTCAAGGAGATTGAAACAGGGTTCCAACCCTACCATTTCCCACCTAATAGAACTCCTAGAGAGGGTTGATGCGGAGAAGGCCTCTAGACAAGGTCCCTCGGGTCATACAGAAGAGGTTTTACCCTCTACAGATGATGCATCAGACCCTACTGTCGTAGGTGAAGAAGGAGATGAACAAGAGGAAGAATCTGAAGAAGTTTTCCAAGACAGCCAGGTCCAAGTTGGGAGACTTAGCCAGGCTAACCTAAGCCTACATGGGGCTGAGAATGGGCTAGCCCCATACAGACCTATTAGTAGACTTAACCAGGGGTATGAGAGGAGAAGGTCCCACTCAGGTGAGTCCCTCCACTCTCAGGCCTCTAGGGGATCCAATACCCCTGCTCAGAGAAGGATGACCTCTCCGGAAAGGAGAGAACATCAGGCTAGGATGAGGGAAGCTAATCTAAGGATTGAGAGGCAAGAACTAGAAGTTGCCTTGCCAAAGAGAAGCTTGCCCCAGCTAGAGAGCAGAAATTGGGTGGGTCACAACCCACTGGTGGCAGCAATATCCCTAAAGATAAAGACAGGTCCCATGAGAATACTAGGCACCTGAGTGAGATAGTGCCCACGTACAAAGTTGGGGATGACATCCACAAATAGATAACTGCTTTGGAAAGGGCCTGCAAAGTCCAACAGGTCCCCCAGAGTCAGTGGGCAGCTATCTTGTGGCTCTCCTTTGAAGAAAAAGGCAGAGATAAGCTCCTCACAGTTAGTGATGCGGATGCTAATAACTACCCTGTCCTGAAGAGTGCTCTAATTGATGGGTTTGGCCTAACCACTGAACAGTACAGGTTGATGTTCAGAGATACCCAGAAGACACAGACTCAGGACTGGACTGACTTTGTTGATTGTGCCACTAAGGCTCTGGAAGGTTGGTTACTGGGAAGTAAAGTTAAAGACAATACAGGACTGTATAATTTGATCATGGGAGAGCAAATCCTTAATAATTGTCAAAACCAGTTGTTGCACCAACACCTGATAGACTCAGATCTGACCTCTCCCCAAGAATTGGGAAAGAAGGCAGACAAATGGGTCAGAACCAGGGTTAAGCAGAAACCCCAGAACCAAGGTGGTGATCAGAAAAAGGCAGATCAAAAAGGTGGGGATCAGAGACAAAAAGACCAGAAGTCTTCATCAGGCCCCCAAAATTCTAACGAAGGGGGGTCCCAAACTTCTAAGAAGAAGAAGAAAGAAGGTCCAAAGAAACGTTGGTGTAATTATTGTAAATCTGCCTCTCACTGGTTTAGTGAGTGCACCAAGAAAGGTACAGCCCCTAAGGCAACTACACCCCCTAGTACAGTCAGAAGTGGTAGTTCCCATCCCAAGGCTATAGTGGGGCTAACCATGGGTACTGAGGTGGATTCTGGCCTAGTCAGGATTCCAACCCAGGCTGTTCTGATCTGTGATGTGGACATGGCTATGTCCACTACTGTGAGTCCCAATACTTTGGGCAAGTACAGACACCTTTGATTAATGATAAAGTGGCTCAGGCCTACAGGGACACATGTGCCAGTGTCACTATGGTGACACCTAACTTTGTGGACCCTGGACAGATTGTACTGGGTGATAATTACCTGGTGACCAATGCTAGCAATGTCACTACTACACATAGTGTGGCAGTTGTTAATTTCTCCTGGGGAGGGGTAACTGGCCTCAAAAGAGTTGTGGTAAGTGCAGACCTCCCAGTTAAATGTCTTTTGGGAAATGATCTTGAAAACTCAGTATGGTCAGAAGTGGAGTATAGGACTCATGCAGATATGTTAGGCATATCAGCTCATGTCCTTGCTGTGACCAGGTCACAGGCCAAAAAGTGCCACACTGAACAGGCCTTGGATCCTGAAAATATGTACCAAGTGCCATCCAAGGGAAAGAGCAGGAGGATTAAGGCAGTGCCTTCCCCCTGACCTCAAGTGAGGATCAGCCTTCTCAGGAAGCTGATTCTGAGACTCCTGAAGGAACTGTCCTGGGAGAGCTTGAACCTGAACAGGTTGAGTTTCTTGGGACAGGGGGACCTTCAAGGGCAGACTTGAGGCATGCTCAGTTAGACTGCCCCTCTCTTGAACCCCTCAGACAGCAAGCTGCTTCTGAGGCTGCTGGGATTGCTACAGGTACCCATAAAGTTTACTGGGATGAAGGACTCCTTTATCTGAAGGTAGAGACCCCAAGCCTGGTGCTTCCAGGAGGTTGGTCATACCTCAGACCTTCAGGGGTTTCCTTCTTACTTTAGCCCATGATATTCCCTTAGCTGGACATCTAGGCCAGAACAAGACTTGGGACAGGCTTGTCCCTCACTTTCACTGGCCCCATATGTCAGAAGATACTAAGGAGTTTTGTCGCTCCTGTGTGACCTGCCAAGCCAGTGGCAAATCAGGTGGCACAACAAAGGCCCCCCTCATACCACTACCTGTGGTGGAGGTACCCTTTGAAAGAGTTGGGATTGACATTGTTGGACCAATGGATCCCCAAACAGCCTCTGGGCACAGATTTATACTGGTGGTAGTGGATCATGCCACCAGGTATCCAGAAGCTATTCCCCTAAGGACCACAACAGCACCTGTTGTGGCAAGAGCCCTACTGGGAGTTTTTTCAAGAGTGGGCTTTCCAAAGGAGGTTGTCTCAGACAGAGGTGCAAACTTCATGTCTGTGTACTTGACTGCTATGTGGAAGGAGTGTGGTTTTAAGTACAAATTCACTACACCCTACCATCCACAGTGCAATAGGCTTGTTGAAAGATTCAACAAGACCCTCAAGGGTATGACCAAGGGTTTACCTGAAAAGCCTAGGCGAAGATGGGACATCCTTCTACCCTGCCTTCTGTTTGCTTACAGAGAGGTCCCACAAAAGGGGGTTGGCTACAGCCCTTTTGAGCTGTTGTTTGGGCATCCTGTAAGGGGACCCCTATGTCTGGTGAAGGAAGGATGGGAGTTACCTCTCAAAAAGCCTAAACACAACATAGTGGACTATGTACTTGGTCTCCGCTCCAGGATGGCTGAGTATATGAAGAAGGCTTCTAAAAACCTTGAGGCTAGCCAAGAACTTCAAAAAGCTTGGCATGACCAAAAGGCTGTGCCGACTGAGTACCAGCCAGGACAGAAGGTGTGGGTGTTGGAGCCAGTGGCCCCAGCAGCACTCCAGGACAAATGGTCTGGACCCCACACCATTGTTGAGAGAAAGGGAGAGATCACCTACTTGGTGGACCTTGGAACCCCTAGGAGCCCCCACAGGGTGCTCCATGTCAACAGACTCAAAGCATATGTTGACAGGGCAGACATGGGCTTGCTCAGAACCCTGATGATGGTTCAGTTGATGGTGTGGCCTTAGCTGGCAGCCTCACGTCATGACCAGCAGCAGCATGACTGCAGACAAGTTCTACAGGCCTTTACACATATGTTTTCATTGACACCTAGTCAGACTAACTGGTGCACCCATGAGGTGGACACTGGTGACAGTCTGCCTGTGAAGAGTAAGATCTACAGGCAACCTGACCATGTCAGGGACTGTATAAAGACTGATTTACAGAAAATGCTTGAGTTGGAAGTAATTGAGCCATCAGAGAGCCCCTGGGCCAGCCCAGTAGTCCTTGTACCAAAACCTCACACCCAAGATGGTAAGAGAGAGATGAGGGTCTGTGTGGACTATAGAGGTCTCAATGCTGTCACTAGGACAGTTGCTCACCCAATTCCAAGAGCAGATGAGCTCATTGATAGATTGGCTTCTGCCAAGTTTCTGAGCACATTTGATTTGACAGCTGGCTATTGGCAAATCAGGTTAGCTGAAGATGCCAAGGCCAAAACTGCTTTCTCAACCCCAGGAGGTCATTATCAATTTGTGGTAATGCCCTTTGGCTTGAAGAATGCACCTGCCACTTTCCAAAGGTTGGTGAACCAAGTCCTCACTGGGTTGGATGACTTTTGTGCAGCTTATCTTGATGATATTGCTGTCTTCAGCTCCATCTGGGAGGATCACCTGATCCACCTGAAGAAGGTTTTATAGGCCCTGCAGAAGGCAGGCCTAACTATCAAGGCCACAAAGTGCCAGATAGGGCAGAGTAAGGTTGTGTACCTGGGCCACCTTGTAGGTGGAGGTCAGGTTCAACCACTGGAGAGTAAGATCTAGACCATCAAGGATTGGGCTCCTTCAACCACCCAGACACAGGTCAGAGCTTTCTTGGGCCTGTCTGGTTACTACAGAAAGTTTGGTAAGAACTATGGGTCCATTGTGACACTTCATGACTTGACTTCTAAGAAGATGCCAAAAAGGTTCAGTGGACAGTTAGCTGTCAAAAGGCATTTGATGACCTGAAGAAGGCTATGTGCTCTGCACCTATCTTGAAGAGTCCTGACTACTCCAAAGAGTTTATTATCCAAACAGATGCTTCTGAGTTGGGGGTGAGAGCTGTGCTTTCACAACTTAATGTAGATGGTCAAGACCAGCCCATTGTTTTTATTAGCAGAAGGCTGACCCCTAGAGAGAAACGTTGGTCAGCTATTGAGAGGAATGCCTTTGCTGTTGTTTAGGCCCTGAAGAAGTTGATACCATACTTGTTTGGCACTCACTTCAAAATTCAGACAGACCATAAGGCCCTCTTGTGGCTAAATCAGATGAAGGGTGAGAATCCCAAACTGCTCAGGTGGTCCATTTCCCTACAGGGGATGGACTTTACAGTGGAGCATAGACCAGGGACTGACCATGGCAATGCAGATGGTCTCTCCAGGTACTTCCACTTGGAACATGAAGACACAGCTGGTCAAGGTTAGTCTAATGTCCCTGCGTTTGGGGGGGGGCGGTTATGAAGGAGAGTGGGGTCTTCTTTCCTATGGCCACCCCAATTTTTGCTTTTTGCTTCACTGGTTCTCGACTTAATGTGGCTGTGGGCCTGCTAATCAGACCCACAGCCCTGCTGTTCTCACTCTAAATTTCACACCATGTACTTTAGGTACATCACCAATTGGGATTTGGGTCACTCTTATGAGTCCCTGTACAGTGTACTATAGGTACCCAGGGCATAGGTGCACCCAAGGCCTACCAGGGGCTGCAGCATATCTTTTGCCACCCCTGGCTGGTCATCCAAACTGACACAACTGGCTGATCACTCAGCTGGGGCAAGGTTGTGTAATCACCCCTTGCTTAGATATAGTATACCTATGTCTAACCTTATATCTAGACACATATGCACCTATAAGTCACTCCTATGGCAGGCCTTAACAACCCTGAAGGCAGAGCGCTTGGTTTTATGTGAGATGGTGCTCTAGCATGAGCTGAGCCTGTCTGCAGCTTTCGGAACCATGTCCTTATAGCTGTTCTAGGATATTGCCGTACCATATACTCTTAAGTGCATTATGAACCTCGCGGTTAAATGCTAACTTTGGTTTGGCTTTATCAAAACATGTCGTGTAAGGTGTCATACGCTTTGGAATACTACCCCCTCGCCAATTCTGGCAACGGGGGTAGCATTCCACCCTTCTAGAGGGAGAAGACATGTTACTTCCATTAATCCCGGTTAAAGTTAACCAGAGTCTCAGCATCACAAAATGGATGCTGCTGCCACAGACACAAGTCTGACCTCCTGCTGCTGGGAGTCCTTCCAGCGAGGGAGGCTTGGATAATAGGTTTCCTGTTACAGGGAGGTGCTAGCACCACCCCAGACAGGCTATAGTGTATTGGGGCAGGGAGGGCTGAATGAAATGAGACACTGCCTGGGGCACACAAGGTGTCCCATGCATAGTCCAGTTCATACCGGTGCTGGGGCACTCCAACCCCAGCTCTGGCATGAAACTGGACAAAGGGAAAGGGGTGTAACCACCCCCTTCCTGGGTCCCACCCATAGGAGGGACCTAGCAGGTAATCCAGCCCCTAGATTTGGTATATAGGTAGGAGCTGAGTCCCAAGACTTTAGATTTATCCGGTCTGAAACTCTGATACAAAACTCTGGACCTTTGACATCCTACTCGACGTAGAAGACTGAAGAATCTCCCTTGTGGTCAAGGAGTGACCACCCTGTGCAAGCAGGCACCATCAAGCACTCAACGGTTTGCTTTGTCGTTGCTCCCGCCGGAGCCCGAACACAGAGCCTGGCAAGACTCAGACTTCCAGACTTCCTTCAGCCCGATCCACAGCCACAGCAAAGCTGAAACCCGTGGAGGCGACGCGAGACGTGGGACCGGACATCTTGGAAAGCAAGCAAAACGCTTACCATGCTGCTTGTGAGGCACCCTCGAAGTTGTGCATTGGGGATTGTGAAGCCCCAGCCCCGAGCATCAACGGCACCAAAGATCACCTCTCCACACTCATTGAGTGCTGCGTGGAGCCCTTTTGCATTTTCCTGCTCGACGCGTCTGTCTGGGCACTTGCCCGTTGGCTAGTGGCCTCTGTGACGACGAAACCCAAAATCTACACTGCTGGTCTGGTTGCTCAAGACTGGCCCTTGCTTCCCTGCGAAGGAGAAGCCCCTCAGTCCTTGCTGGCCTGAATAAGAAGCCCTCTTTGAATCCTGCATGGGTTGCCTTTGCTGAGGCTTGTTGTCTCCAATCCGGAAGCCGACACCACCGACAGCGAGAGCCTTTGTGGGACAGTCCGTGCCCAGCTCCTGGTTGTCATCGACACCTCCTGGTCCACATGGCAATAGAGACAATCTTCACAACATTACCTGATTGCTTCCCGACATCGCCTGGTTCCTTCCTGGTTCCATCCTGGTCACTGGCTAGTGACCCAGACTCTGTCCCCTCTGCTTTCAGGTACTCCTCATCCTCGATCCACCCTTGGATCCAACCGGACTCTTCTCTCCTGGTCGCCTGCAGCATCTTTTCTCCAAGGCTCCATAGGAATCCACGACGAAACCCGACACACTTTGGGACCTATGCACCCACTTCCTGTGGGTGAGGTAACGCGAGTACTTTGGTGCTCCTATGAAGATTGACTATCCTAGTGTCTTAGTTTCCAGTGGTTAGTTCCTAGTCCAGTCGGAAGACTCCTAAATCTTTAACTTTCTAACTTTACGCACCCATTGACTTCTATGTGTGCACGCGTGCGCATTTAGACTCTGCACACGCATCCCGTGGGCCTCCTGCTTCCTAACTACTGTTTGTCCAGTGTAGCCCCAGCGATTCCCAAGGCCCTAGGCCTTCCAACTGTTCTGACGTGGTTCTTATACCAATATTTTAGTATATGGTTTAACTGGCCACCAGGGCCTATCGATATTGTGCAACTTATTGTATGTTATATTGAGTTACTTGTTATGCGCTTGTGCCTCTGCCCTCATAAAGAGTTCAGAGAATTGATTTAGAAATAAATACATATATATTTTGAATATATAACCTGTGTGGTGTCCTTTCATTTGGTATAAAAGGGATAGCATATGGTAAAACAGCTGGCTTCACATGCCCTCTTGAGTTTAGCCTAAGACTGCTTTTGTCCATGCTACCACTAGGATAGCTGGTCTATACGGTTGACTTTACAACCATCTCCATAAGGGTTGTTTGGACTGGTGCAAGGTGCTCACTAGAATAGTGAACATCATATACCAGGCCAACTTCTCACAGGGCATAGTATAGTTGGGTAAAGAGTTGCAGAGTAGAGTATAGTGGCCTAGAGTAGAAGGGAGTAGTGTAGCCTGGAGTGCTGTTGACGGGATTTTGTGCTGGCCGCAATAACATTGATTCTGAAATAATGCAAGATTGAAAATAAAGTGAAGAAGATCTCAACAACAGCACACTTGTGGACATGTTATGAATTGGATAATTGCTCAGGATAAATTATTTCATTTTTGTGTTATTTGGAGACAGGTGTCTCCAAATCTGGAAATGTTTGGTGTCTGTTTCTTTGTATCCTTTGAGCAGCCTGAACCTTATTACTGTATAACATTGAAACGACTCAGCATAGAATTTGACCCTGACACTTTTTGTTTGTGTTATTATCATTTTATTTGTTCCTGCTGCAGCAGTTTTGCGGGATGGGGTGGGGCCGGCGGGGCAGCTCTGCTCATAGAGAAGCAGGGGGAGGTGTGCTAGACACTCTGTAAGTGCACATAACTGTTTGGCCGGCCGTCTTGGGCTGGCCAAACAGTCATGCGCACTTTGCATGTTCTCCATCCAGGCTGCATTACAGCCTGAGTGGAGAACATGCCCAGGCTCCCATACCCTGGCTGAGCCCCGAACCACGGAGCTCAGACCAATCACAATGATGCATTGCAGCATTGTGATTGGTCAGGGGAGCCTGGGTGCTTACTGTTCCTGGCTGAAAGAGACGCGGCAAGAAGAGGGAGGAGAGACGCAGAAAAGACAGAGAAGAGACGTGGCGAAGAGGTATTTTTTTCCCTTCTTTTTTTATGACCCTCTCCCCTAGCCTCTTCACCCCTGCCACCCCGATCCATGCCGGCCGGCCCTGGAGTGTCATAGAGTGCAGAGTAGACTAGATTGGCATAGAGTGGACTGGCATAGATTGCACTGGCGTATAGTGGAGTGGTACCGAATAAAATGTATTAGAATAGAGTGCAGTGGCATAGAGTCCAGGGTTGCAGAGTAGAGTGACAGAGTGGAGTGGCGCAGAGTGGAGTAGAATGCAGTGTCAAAGAGTGCAGTGGTGCAAAGTAGAGTGCAGTGACTTCAGTCTGGAGTGGTGCAGAGTAAAGTGCAGTGACATGGAGTATTGTAGGGTAGAGTGGAATGGCGTAGAGTGAAGTATGCATGTTGTGGTAGCACGCAGACTTTACAGACAATACATCTATAATTGGAATGACCATTACACCCGGACATACAGTTTTGCAGAAAAGGTATAAACACTGAAATGATAATGTGTGGAAATAGCATGATCTAGTGTATTAATTTGTTTTGTTTGTATTAAAATATTTGTTTCCACCACACTAAAGGAATACGCAAAAATGTGCTCCATTGGTGCTTTTCTAATTCTGAAATATCTGAAGTTAATTTACAGACATTTACATTTCATTGTGTGCTAGAAAAAAAATAACATTGTACAGCCTCCCTCAAGCACACCTCCAGTAGACAGGATGATAATCACATAAATCCTCTCACTTTGAAGTCAGAGAAAGAAAAGTAAACACCAAGCTGCCTGGAAGAGCGAGCCTGACAGATGACCTCTGTCTTTGATAGAACAGCAAATGTGACAAAATAACAACAAGATTTAAAGGCCTACTTACCAAAATCGAGCACTGACGGGACAATACAGTAAATAGGGTTTGCGCAATGGGAGAGACAAACTCAAGCTGGACAGCCTAAAACAAATAGAGCCAGCACATAGAAAGCAAGCAAATGTCAGTTACAAACCACACAGTCAGGGGTCAGCACTGGGCGGATGCATTTCCAGGGAAGCTTTCCGAATGTCCCCAAGATGTTGTTAACAAACCAGACAGCTGTGCTGCCTTGTATGCTTCGACCTAAAAATGAATACAGACACTTCATATAAAGCTCGGCTAAAGAAACATGCTTGGGCGTGAACAGGTGGGCGGAATTTTTCTCTGGGATAGGTGGCAACCCTAGCTGCACCCAACACTTTTTGGCTCATAACTGATCTCATTTTTATGAACATTGCTTTTTTCTCTAGAAAAGTGGAAGATTAACAAAAAAATCGGGAACATTTATTATTCCCATTGACTTCTATTGAAGCAGAAGCAATTACAGGTGGGAGACAGGCCCAATGTTTTGCTTAGAAGACCTCAGCCAGTGCTATTGAAGGTCAGGGTCCCGAATCGCAATGTTGTGTAGTCTTAATTGCACCTGATGCCTCTTTAATCCACCACAAGACACTCTCTGCCCCTTCATCTCTCTCTTGCAGGTTCTTTTTCATCCCTGCTTTCTCACTTTGTCACTGTTCTGTCTTTCTCTTCCTGCTTGCTTTCCCATTTTGTGTTTCTTCGCTCTTGCTCTGGATCAAAGTCTGTTAAAGAAAACTGAGTGACAGTCCCCAAACATGTGTGCCGCCGGGCCCCAACCTGCATCCACCAGCTCAAATTAAGCACTGCACAATATGCCGTAGGTGAGCCAGGACTGCGAGTGCATAAACTGTTTTCCCTGCCATCTTCAGCTTGTTGGCAAGAACCTTTCTGTGTGAGCGGATGTGAATATGTGCAAGAGACACTATCAACCAATTCTGAAAGGGAGTTATGAGTGCTTTAAGTATTCCTACTGTTGTACTACTCAGGGCTGGCCCTTAGCTTGGTGAGCTCGGCTCGGAGAGTGCAGTGGCGTAGCATAGGCCCCTGCTGTGCGGGGGCCCCCGAGCTCCATGGGGGCACTTCAGCACAGTACCCTGGCCTGAGAGCTCCTGACTGACTCTGGAGGTGGGATCCCTCCATGTACTTTTCAGTGGGCCCCCTCAAGTTGCGTTACGCCAATGTTAAGGTGGGGTGAGAGGGACACATAGAACTGTCTACATACACACCATGCAGCAGTCTATTCCAAAGAAAGTGTGTTTGAACACTGGTTTTGTCGGCTTCTAGACACCCAATAGATCTGCTATGAAGACGTTGCATGAAAGTCACACCTCGAAATAAGCAAGGGTGAGAGGAGTCATTTTCATTGAAAGGCGAGTAAAAGGGTGATGCCCTTTTGGGGTTTGCCCAGGTGCTTTGAGCAAAGGCCAACCCTGGTACTACTTCACATACTCTCAACAGCCTTGGAAAATTATCCCAAAGAATGTAAAATGAGAATATATATACAAGGAGTACACAAAGAAAAGACTGTGCTTTTTTGCAATTTTACTTTTTTAAGGGTGTTGGACATTTTGAGGAGTATTCACAAAGGCATTTATGAGTACATGATGGAGTACTCCTGTGGTATTACTTCATGTGCTCATAAATGCTCATAAATTCCCTTCTGATTGGCTGTACATTCTCTTGACTGTCTGTCATTAACTGTGATGGACCTCGCCTCATAGTCTTCAGCTTCCCCTTCACTCTCTGATGAGGCAGCATCCATTTTGTGTTCCAGGCTACTTTTAGAATCTTGAGACGCCCACCAGACTATACGTGACTGACCACAGATGAAAATTAGTAGATGCCAGGGTAGCAGCAGCAACAACTTGTTTGCCCTTTGGTACTCCTGGAACGTCCCTTGCTTCTCCTAATCTCATTAGTTATGAGTGGAGGGCAGGGTCATCATGTAAACATGGCTCTAAGGGCCAGATGTATGAACACATTTTCCCACAGACACAGAATAGTTCAAACTGTTTGATACATCTGGCCTTAAGAGTCTTCTTTACTTTCTATATTTTGCACACCCTTCCCTTCTACTAACCCCTCTACAACAACTAGGATGTGTTTGTTGGGTTGTGAGTGGTACAAGGGGGCAGTCCTCTGATGTCGGTGATCAAGGTGTGTGTGATGTCACTTTCGTCACCCCTATTTTCTTGAACCAATGATCATGTGATTGACGGGAACAGATATAATAAATAAGTCCTAGGCTGAACCACAGTCCTGTAGGCCAGCATGTAGAGGTGTGTCCTGACATGGCACTTCAAACACAGTGCATTTCACCACTGAATCTATGAGTTGCCAACATCTGCAGTAGCAGACTCAGTGACACCACACTGAGTGACACCACACTTTGATACTTAACAAAGGGAGGGCCCCAGCAAACAGGATTTTCTAGGAAATTCGAAAACTAGAGGCACACAGTGCAAGGAAGCAGTAGCGGCTCCTTCACTATGATGGAGGAGCACCACCCCACTGCTTTTAAGCAGTGCGAAGCAGAAACATAAAATGATAATAACATAGTTATTATCATTTTATACTGCTTCGTGCTGCATTGTTGGCGGGTGGGAGGGCAGGGCTGCTCTGCTCTCGGAGCAGAGAAGGGGAGGAGTGGTTTGCCCACTCCTAAGTGCGCAATGACTGTTTGGTCAGCCCTCTCGGGCTGCCCAAACCAGTCATGCACACTTTCCCTGTTCTCCATGTAGGTCGCATTACAGCCTGCATGGAGAACATGCCCAGGCCCCCATTCCCTGATTGAGCGTTAAACCAGGACGCTCAAAAACAATCAAAATGCTGCATTGCAGCGTTGTGATTGGTCAGGGAAGCCTGGGTGCTTACCAATCACAACACTGCATTGCAGCGTTGTGATTGACCAGTGGGGCCTGCTTTCTGTTCCTCTAGTTCCACAAGGAGAGCAGGAGCAATGATGCAGGACCCGGTGGCAAGGTAAGGTTTTATAATTTTTATATTTAAAGCATGCACCACACTCCCCCCGTGCGAACACCCTCCCCCGGCGCAACCCCCCACCCGCGAGCTGTGCCAGCCACCCCTGCACTGAAGTCACTGACAATATAGGTCATATTGTCATAATATTAACAGATTCCTAGGCACTGATATATATATATATAGTGACACAACTGAAGGAACATCAAAGGCACTAATTTGCATATCTAGAAAGCCAGTTACAGGTGAGTTAGGTGCCCAACATGCCAGGTGTGAGAACTGTCAAGGCAGAAACATGGGTACCGAGAGAATCAAACTCCAGGGTCGTTAAAGATACCAACATTGTTATCTAGGGAGCACTGGGCAGAGCACTCTGAAGGCACAATTGTGTGCAGCTAAGCGAACCAAGTGCACAATATTCCTAAATTACCGGCATCAGTATCTAGACAGCTAAGTGCTCTACACTATAAGGCACCAATCTTGGTGTGTGTGGGGCGCAAAGTGCACAGAACGCTGAAGGCAAAAGCATGAGTATCTAGAAAGTCAAGTGCTTTGACAATATACCCCTCTTTATCTTTTCCTTCCCCCCCTGATTTTTATGCTTTCCTAATATTATATTAACTTGTAGTTGTGTTGTATTATTATTTTATTATTCTATCATTTCTAATTCTCTTTTGTTCATAATATATTTTATTGACATCTCATTTCTCATTTCTCTTCATATAACTTATATTGATACGCTTTGTTAGTTCTTATATCAACTATTTTTCTATATTCTATTCAATAAATTTTTCTTGATATATTTTACAATTTTCGACTTTCCAGATGAATTACTCCAAGGACTTAGGAGATTTGTTATGGTACTATTTTCTATATTCGTAGTTATATATAATGCTTAATTTATATACTCAATTTAAATATCTATTGAGTTAACATATGATTCATTCTTTAAGACTTTTATAATTCTTATATATGTTGCTTGCATTATTTAAATATTTAACGTCTCTCACACCATATTAATTCAACTGTATACCTTGCTATTTATCTTTATAGTTGTGTTATTTATTGGTGCTTAGTAATTGTCATATATGCCTTTTTTCTTTTCTTTTCCATATATTTCGTATATTTATTCATATTCAAATTGTAAGTTATTATTAACTTTATTGTACTTCTGATGTCATTTTCTCAAAATGTCAATAAAAAATTGTAACATAGAAAGTCAAGTGCACAGTATACTGAAGGCACCAACACGAATATTTAGAGAGCCAGGGCTACAGGACACTAAGGCGCCAACATATTTGTCTAGAGAGTCATGTGCACATCACTCTGAAGGCACCAGCTTCTATATCTAGAGGGCTAAGTGTACTTAAATCTAAACGTATCAATATGGAGATATAGGGCCATATGCATGAACACATTTTCCCATAGACACAGAATGGGAAAAACCCTTTGATGCATCTGGCCCATAGAGAGCTCAGTTCACTGAAGGCACTAAATAGTATATCAAGAGAATCATGCTCCTAGGAATAAAAGGTCGCCAGCACAGATATCCAGAGAGCCAGGCACACTGCACGCTGAAGGCACCAATAGTGGTATCTAGGGAGCACGGTATACATCATCTCTGAAGGCCCCATGAATGTCTAGAGAGTTAGGTAGACAGTAGGCTGAAGGCGACAACAAGCATATCTAGATAGCCAGATAAACAGCACACCAAAATCCCCAACATAAGGATCCAGGGCGGCAGGTGCACGGCATGCAAAAGGCACCTACATGGGTATCTAGAGAGCCAGGAGCACAGCCTGCTGGATGCCCCAACATGGTTAGCTAGAGAACCAGGATCTCAGCACAGTGAAGTCACCAGCAAGGATTTCCAGCAACCAAGGTGCAGAGTACTCTGAAGGCACCAGAATGGATAGCTAGGAAACCAAGCACAGTCTAATCTGAAGGCACCAGCACTTGTTAGTAGGAAGGCAGGTGCACAGCACTCCGAATGTACTGGCATGGGTATCTAGAGAGCCAGGAGCACAATGAAAAAAAACAAGAAATAGTATCTAGAAAGGAAGGTGCAGAGCACAAAGAGACACCAACATAGGTATCTAGGCACAAAATAAGTATCTATAAACCCATGTGCACAGCAGTTCAAATGCACCAATATGGGCTTCACAAGAGCCAGGTGCATAGTACACTGAAGGGAATAAAACGAAGTATTTACAGATTCAACTATAGAGCATTTAGAGGCACTAACATTGTTATCTGAGGTGCCAGGTGCACAGTACGCTGAGAGCACCAGCATAGGCGTCTAAAGAGCCAGCAGCCGGTATCAGCATTGGTATCTAGACAGCTCAGCACAGCACGTCAATTCACCAACACGGGTATCTATTGAGCAAGGTGCGCGTCATGCTGAAGGTACCAACATGGTTTTTTAGAGAGGGCCAGATGGAATGTCCAATGAACGAACCAGATACATGGCTATCTAAAGAGCCGTGTGCACAGGACACCTATTCCACTATGTTTATTTAGAAAGCAAGACTCACATCATGCTGAATGCTCCAACGTGTTCTATCTAGCAAGCCATGCCACACCACATTGACTGCACAATCCGGCATAGTAAGGGAGCCAAGTGCACTGAACGCTGAAAGCACCAACATTGGTATCTGGGAAGCTAGGTGCACAATGTTCTGTAAGCGCAAACATGGGAAAATTGAGAGATGGACGCACTGCGCTATAAAGGGACCATCATAGGGATCTGGTGATCGATGTGTACAGCATGCTAAAGGCATCCTCATGAGTAACTAGTCAGCAAAGTGCACCATATGTTGCAGACCCCAAAATTGATATCTAGAGGGCCAGGTGTACTGCCTGGTGAAGGCACTAATACTGGTGTGTCGTGAGTCAGGTACACAGCACATTGAAGGTGTCAACATATTTGGAGAGCTAGATGCACATCACAGAGAAGACACCACTAAGGGTCTAGGTGCACAGTTCTCTAACACCACAAAGATGCATATCTAAGGGCCTGAAAGCAACACAAATAAGAAACTAAAAAGCCAGGTGCAGAGAAGGCTGAGGCACCAATATAGGATTCAAGCGAGCCAGCTGCAGAGCTTGCTGAAGGCAAAAACACTGGTATCCAACTGCAGAGTACACTGCAGGCGCCAGCATGGATATCTAGCGAGAGCCAGTTGCAGTGCACACGGAAGGCACCAACTTAGGCTTCTAGAGAGCTAGCTGCATAGCAAACCAATTGCACCAACCTGAGTATCAGGTGGACAGCTCATTGAAGACACTAACATCTGGAGAGCCACATGCCCAGCGATCAGAAGTCACTGAGACAGTGATCTAGACAGCATAGTGCACACCACACTGCCAGCATCTACAGGGAGATCTAGAGAGAACCTAGCAAGAGCCAGGTGCAGCGCACAATGAAGACACCAACATGGGTATCTAGAGGGATATACAATGACTACACCAACACGGTTGTCAAGAAAGCAAGCACAAACATGGATGCACCAACATGAGTATTATAAGAGTCTGGTGAACAGCTCATTGAAGGCAACAACACTGCTATCTAGAGAGAGCCAGCTGCATTACACAAACAAGTACCAACAAGGGAATCTAGAGAGCAAGGGGTGAAGTACGCTGAAGGCATCAGCACTGCTATCTAGAGAGAGACAGCTGCATTACCCAGGAAAGATAGCAACAAGAGACTCTAGAGAGCAAGGGGCGCAGCAAGTGAAGGCATCAGCACTGCTATCTAGAGAGAGCCAGCTGCAAAACACAAAAAAGATACCAACAAGGGAATCTAGAGAGCAAGGGGTACAGCACACTGAAGGCATCAGCACTGCTATCTAGAGAGAGCCAGCTGCATTACACAAAAAAGTACCAACAAGGAAATATAGAGAGCAAGGGGTTAAGTACGCTGAAGGTATCAACAATGCTATCTAGAGAGAGCCAGCTGCATTACACAAAAAAGTACCAACATGGGAATCTAGAGAGCAAGGGGTGAAGTACGCTGAAGGCATCATGTAGGAGAGTAGGGTCTGCTATCCAATGGTCACCCCAATTTTTGCTTTTTGCTTCACTGGTTTTCGACTTAATGTGGCTGTGGGCCTGCTAATCAGACCCCCAGCCTGCTGTTCTCTCTCTAAATTCACAGACATGTACTATAGGTACATAACCAATTTGGTACTGGACACCTTGTCAGCCCCTATCCAGTGCACACTAGGTGCCAAGGGCATAGGTGCATCCAAGGCCTACCAGGGGCTGCAGCATATCTTTTGCCACCCCTTGCTGGTACTTAAATCGACACAACTGGCTGTTCCCACAGCTGGGGCAAGGTGCTGTACTCACCCCTTGCTTAGATGTAGTATACCTATGTCTAAACCTATATCTGGACACATCTATACCTATCAGTCACTCCTATGGCAGGCCTTTGCAGTCCTGGAGGCAGAGTGCTTGGTTTGATGTGAGATGGTGCTCTAGCATGAGCTGAGCCTGACTGCAGTGTTGGGACCAATTCCTTAATGCTGTTCCAGTGATACTGCCATACCATATACTCTTAAGTGCATTATAATCCTTACGGTTATTGCAACTCTGGTTTGGCTTTATCAAAACATGTCGTGTTTGGTGTCATACACATTGGAATACTACCCCCTTGCCAGTCCTGGTAATGGGGATAGCATCCCACCCTTCTAGAGGGTGCAGGCATGTTACTTTACTAAAATGCGGTTAATCCTAACCAGAGCCCCAGCATCACAAAATGGATGCTGCTGCCACATCAAAAACAAGGTTGGTGGAGGGTCTAAGGGGAAAATTATTTAAAGACCAAAGGACAGACACACCCCTTATTCACAGTATAACAATACAAAAGGACTGTCATTGGTCTGTACAACTAATACGGGCAAAGAAAAATGTGACGGGCTCTGTGTCTACCTGTAAAGTGTGTACAACAAAAAGGAAATGAATCCCATCAGCCCACCCATATGGCAGAGCTTCATCATCTGGGATAGAACCAATGATGGTCCGGTTAGGGAGCCACACACCTGTTGGAATTATGTGCTTCTCCAAACCCAAGGAACCACCAGTGATGAATCATACCAAAAGTCAAATCAGTTTGGAATGGTGTGGGATTTTAAATTGCAGTAGAGAAAAAATGTGTACAAAAAGAATCAAAAAGTGAGATGTAAAATTGGCTACCATGATTTAAGGAAAACTTTATTAGGGAAAATCATGGTGTCAAAATTAAAATGAGTGTGAGACAGTTTGACACAATAACTGTCTATTAAGGATGGTATTTGGTCAACATGTTTCAGCTATTGGTACGAAAGTTAAGCCTACCGGGCTTTCGTCAGTACCTCTTGAACACTACTGCAATTAAGCTTGACCTAAGCTTAGTGAAAAAGCAAAAATTAACGGGCCCCGGGCTCTCCTCCGCCCGTATTCCTGAACGACGGTCTGCTGCGAGGCCCAGACCCACCTAGGAGGAAGGCGCTACCGGAGCCTGCAGGCCGCCGCGGAGGGTCTTGTGTGACCCGGGGTCCTCATATCGCTGATTGGAGCTCCTAGGGGGCTGGCTTGGGGACGAGGCTGTTGTTCATGACTCGCAGAGAGTGAACTATTCCCGTGAGTCGCCATTTTATCGCGAGGTACCCGGAGGCGGGTGGCACCGTCTGAAGGGCCTCAACCGAAAGCGGCAGGCGCCAGGCCCCGCGTCACGCCACCATGACACGGGGTGGAAGTGGGAGCCAGGGCAAACAGGGCCCCTTCGACAAGTTTACTGAAGCCGCTGGCGCGAAGGGGGCGCCCTCTACAGTGCCGGACAATGCTGCACTCTTAGCCGCGATCACGCAGTCCAGGGACGTCTTAGATGCCAAGATTGGGGCAGTGGGCTCCGATGTTATGCTCCTTCGGCAGGACCTGCGCAACGCCGTGGAACGCATAACGGGCGCGGAAACGCGCATTTCAGCCGTAGAAGACGACATGACTGCCATAAAGAAGAGGGTTGTTGCCCTTGAGAGGACACAGAAAGGGTTGGTGGCGAGAGCGGAGGAGGCGGAGGGTCGTGCCAGGCGCAGTAACCTTCGCTTCCTGGGATTTCCTGAGGACTGTGAACAGGGTAATGCTGAACGTTTCCTAACACAATGGCTGGAGGGGTGGATGCCGGCCGACACTCTTTCACGCTGCTTTGTGGTAGAGAGGGCCCATCGGGCCTTGACCCAGAAACCTCCAGTGGGAGAACGCCCTCGCCCCATGATCGCCAAACTGCTGAACTATGCTGATAGGGACGCTATCCTGAAACAGGCGAGGTTGTAAGGCCAACTTATGTTTGAGAACTCTCATATCCTTATCTTTCCAGATTATACGAAGTTGGTGCAGCAGCAGAGACAAATCCTTCACCGCGGCAAAGGCCCGCCTTCGGGGCCTGAAACTACCCTATGCATTGCTATATCCGGCTCGATTGCGGGTTGTCTTCCAGTCCCGAACTTTCTTCTTTGACACCCCGGAAGCCGTCTTTCAGTGGACGGACGAGACTGTCAGAGTGCAGGTCAACACGGCAAGAGGAGGAGAATCTGACTCCTCGACCGGGGGCCCCTCGGGTAGGGGTCCTGAAGACCAGCGTAGGCGCCGAGGCAGATCCCGATCGACTCGCAGTTCACAATCGCGGTCCAAAACACGCAAGAACGAGGAGTCGCAGGAGGCTACCGACGATGTGCCCTGACTGTGGGGGGAGCGGAACAATTGCCCATCCATTTGACTGTTATCGTTGACCAGGGCGCTTTAGCTTGGCTGGGGCTGGCTCTGGGTTGGGAGGGGGTCACAGCCTAGTTTGGCATGGGTTGTGCTAAGGGGATCCATTGGAGGGGGTGCCCCCAGGCTCCCACTTGGGGCCGGGAGCACACCCCGACCACGACAGGTGCTTCCATGTTTGGGAGGTGCGGGGTGGGGGGGTGGAGGGGGGATTGTTGGGATTAGGGGTTGTTCTGGTTCAAGGGAAGGGTCTGTGCCTTTTGTGCTGCTTCCAATCCGTGATGAGTGCTGTTGTTGTTGCCGGTGATGCACCAGGCCTACGCTATATGCCTTTACACAAATGTCCTCTGATACTGGGGGTTCACGACTAGGTCCCTGCGGGACACGCATACTGAGCTGGAATGTACGAGGAATGTTGGACAAGGTGAAGTGAGGGGCTATTTTTGCCTGGGCTAAGAGAAGGGGAACTGACATACTACTACTTCAGGAAACCCACCTGTTGGGCACTAGGGCCTTATGCCTTCAGCGCAATGGCTTCACGCAGGCCTTCCATTCAGGCTTCACTAGGGGGTCGCGAGGGGTGGCCATTCTGATCCATCGTAGAGTCCCCTTTACTCATAGACGTACGTGGCTGGATGCGCAGGGCAGGTATGTGTTTGTGCAGGGTGAGATTGGAGGTGTGGTGGTAATCATAGGTAGTGTATATGCGCTGCCCCCACTGCAATGGGCCCTAGTGGAGAAGCTGATGTCCCTATGGGTGGATATGCCTACAGCTTTATCTATTGTGGGGGGGGGACTGGAATGACGTCATGGACGTATCGAGTGATAGATGGCGGAGCGCTACAGGCGAGGTGACTGGGAGGGAGGGGCAGGTGTCTCGACTGAAGGCTATGGTCATGGGATTGGATTGGATTGACTCCTGGAGATACAAACGAGGGGCGAGCAGGGAATTCACTTATTTTCCCTCTGCGCGAGACTCGTTCTCGCGCCTGGACTACATCTTCCTTCCGCGGGCAATGGCCAATAGGATCATGTCAGCGGAGATCTTGCCCCGGGCGCTGTCGGACCACTCTCCGATCTCTGTCTTGATCGACACGGGGCGCTCCAGGCAGCCATTTAGGTGGCGCCTGTCGCCTTGGCAGTTAATGCAGCCCTCCTATCGTGCCCACATTACATGCGAACTCGCGCACTTCCTGTCCACTAATGTGGGTTCGGTGGCATCCCCGGCAGTACTGTGGGAGGCCATGAAGCCCACTATGCGGGGCATAGATATTTCGTGGTGCTCAGCGACTCGAAGGGAGAAGAGTGGAGAGGCAGAACTGGTGGATCTTGAGCGTAGGAGTCGGGGGGCGGACGGCGAACGAGAAAGACGCCAGCTAGTGTTGGCGCAACAGCAATATACCTCGATACTGCTGGACGAGGCCCGCCAGGCTTGGCTAGCCACGCGAAGCCGCATATACCAATGGGGCGACAAGTCCTGTAAAATGCTTCATCGCCTGTGCCAGGGCGTTATGCACGCACAGCCACTACCCCAGATAGTTGCCCCGGACGGGGAGTCGCTGTTGGAACCCAGTGCGATAGCAGGTAGCTTTGCCTCCTACTATGAGAATTTGTATGCGCCCCGGGAGTGCCTGGATGCCGACATGGTACAACGGTTCATAGATGATCTTCCGCCGAGGGCCGTTACGGATGAGGTTCACGATATACTGGACCGGCCGCTGACGGACGACGAGCTGGCCACGGCCCTGGGCGAACTGAACCCGGGCAAGGCACCGGGTCCGAACGGGTTTCCGAGCGAATTCTTTCGGCAATATGCGACACAGTTGACACCACACTTTCGACCAGTTATCGAAGAGGCACGCGAGAGGGGTATGCTGCCTCCGGACTGGAAACATGCGGAGGTGGTAGTCTTTTTGAAGCCAGGGCGGCCTCCGGAGAGACACGAGTCCTACCGACCTATTTCGCTGCTTAATACCGAGGCCAAGATACTGGCGAAGGCCCTCGCCAACAGGCTCAAGCCCCATATCACGGACCTGGTCCACCCTGACCAGGCCGGCTTTATGCCCCAGCGAGCCACTCGGCATAATATTAGGCGAGCTCAAGTTGCGATTTCAGCATGGCGGGGTCTAGAGGAACGAGCTGCGCTACTGCTGGCGGACATGGATAGGGCGTTCGACTCTTTGAGCTGGACGTATTTATTCGCCCTTTTGGGCCGTCTGAACTTGGGCCCCCGCTTCCTGGCATATATACGGCTCCTGTACACGGATCTAACAGCAGCGGTGCGTGTGGGCGGAGGAATATCCCGTTCTTTTAGTATTCAGCGGGGAACTAGGCAGGGGTGCCCCCTCTCCCCATACCTTTTTGCACTCGCAATGGAACCCCTCGCGGCATGGGTGCGGATCGATGCCCAATTGAGGGGTTTTCAGTGGTCGACTGGTGTGGCGGATAGGATAGCCCTATACGCCGATGATGTGCTATTTTTTCTCACCGACTTGGATCGATCGGGGCCTCGCATTCTGCGGATCCTCCAAATTTTTGGAGAAACATCTGGGCTTTACATGAACCCCGGGAAGTCCACCCTCTGGACTCTGGGGGGCCCACAACCCATTGGTGAGTGGGCTGCCGGGATTCCAGTGGCTGTAGATGGAGTGAAATATCTGGGGGTGTACCTCACGAAGGATGCATCCGTGGCCATGGAGCGTAATATTGCCCCTGTCTGGGAACGCACACGAGAAGATTTTAAAGCATGGGCCAGGATGCCGCTCTCCATTCAGGGCCGCTCTGCCATTTTTAAGATGGTCGCGCTCCCGCGCCTGTTATATCAATTACAGAATCACCCGACGTTGGTTCCACAATCTTGGTTCCGGCGCCTGAACGCGGCATTGAGTGGCTTTCTGTGGGAGGGGGGCGCGGTGCGGGTCGCGCTGATACCTGCTTTCGCTCCACTTATACCGGAGGCCTTGCTACGTCGGACATGTTGTCCTACTACCAGGCTTCCCACCTTCTGGTACTAAACGACTGGTGGTACGCGGACAGGGGAGATCCTGCTTATGCGGTAGAATGAACCCTCGTGGGCTCTGCTTCCTTATACATGCTGTTATACTCTGCATCTCTTCAGAGAGCCCTGCCATCCGTCACGCAGGTGGTCTTTCAGATATGGCGACGGGCATTGCACAGGGTAGGTTGGTGGCATGTCCTGACGCTGGAGACCCTCTTGTGGCAAAATGGTAGGTTACCTCAACTAGCGACCCTGGTGGGATTCCGGGGTTGGGATGCGATAGGCATCTCCACACTGGGTGATGTCATATCGGGGGGTGTGCTCAAGTCCTTTGCCATGTTGCGGGAGGAGTTTGAAATGCCACACACTCAATTCTATAGATACCTCCAATTCCGTCACGCTCTGGCCCCGTATCTCCAGGGAGTGGAAGACATACCAGAATTTAGTCCTATTGAAGCCAAAGTCTTTATGGGAGTACTGCCAGATAAAAAGATATCTCGCATATACCAAACCCTTGTTCGACACAGTGCTTCAGACCTTGCCCATCTCAGGACCCAGTGGGAGCAGGATGTCGGGGAGCTAGACGAGGAGGATTGGGTGGAGGCGTTGGAGGGACCCAGGGGAGCGGCCATCTCCACGCGCTTGCGACTGATACAATTCAGGTACCTTCATCGCACCTACTACACTAGACAGCGCTTGTGGAGGGCGGGATTGATAGCATCTCCCGATTGTATTAGATGCAGCACAGAGGTGGGGACGCTATTGCACACGGTATGGGACTGCAGGGTTCTCCAGAGGTTCTGGGACAGAGTGTTTCAATGTTTGAATGAGGTTCTGGCCTGGGAGTTACAGAAAGACCCTAAATTGGCTCTCCTTCATGTGCTGGCTGGAGTGGGGGGTAATCGATATAAGCGCCACTTGCTGCTGTTGGGGCTGACCTTGGCCAAAAGGGACATTGCGAGATCTTGGAAGGCGCCCCGTGTCCCTTCTTTCATTGCTTGGCAGAACGGTCAGGACTTTTGCATGGACCTGGAACAGCCTGTGTATGTAGCAAGGGGGTGCCCGCTCAAACACTACAAAATATGGAAGCGGTGGGCGGACTATCGGGGCCTGGACCTGGACCCGCCTCCAGAGGAGGATGTATCACAACTGCTCTAACAGCAGAATGGCCTATGGTGTGGCGGACGTTGCAATGCGCCTTGCACGACACGGACGGAGTGAGCAGCGGCACGGGTGGGAGGGAGGGGGGAGTTGAGGGTAGGTGGGGGAGGGCGGGGGGGTTGTACAATACTGCATTTCTCTGTTTCTTAACTCGACTGCCTATTGCATATGGAAATGTCTGCATGTCAAAGCCCGTGATAACTTGTTCTAGTGATTGCCTCTGGGTGTCAGAGGATTACTTGATGTGTTCCTATCATGCGACAAATAAAATCTGTTTACAAAAAAAAAAAAAGCAAAAATTAACACAAATTAATGATACAAAACATCCTACCGTACATTGGATTTTCCAGACGGGGGATGTCTGTTTCATAAAGTATTTAGGATTCTTTCCCAAAAATGCTTGGGAGAAAGCCTCACCTCATCCTGGCCACTGCTCAGGGTTGGAGGCCCCGCTCTGTCCGTCGGTGCCCCTGGACTAATCCTGAGCCGAGGACACATGTCTGGCCTCCTGCTGCTGACCGAAACTCGGCAGGGGACGCCTGGACAAAGGGTTTCCTGTCACAGGGAGGTGTCACACCACCCCAGACAGGAGATAGTGGATTGTAGCAGGGAGGGTTGAATGAAACTAGACACTGCCTGGGGCGCACAAGGTGTCCCTGGGCAGATTCCAGTCAAACCGGTTCTGGGGCACTCCTGCCCCAGTCTTGGCGTGAAGCTGGACAAAGGGAAAGGGGTGTAACCACCCCCCCTCCCAGGTTCCACCCATAGGAGGGACCTAGCAGGTAATCCGGCCCCCAGATTTGGAATATAGGTGGGAGCAGTGCCAATGCACATCAGATTATCCTGACTGAAACTTATGAAACGAAACTCTGGACCCTTCGACATCCCACTCCTCGTGGAAGACTGAAGAATCTCCCTTGTGGTCAAGGAGTGACCACCCTGTGCAAACAGGCACCATCCAACACCTCGACGTTTGCTTTGTTGCAGTTCCTGCCAGAACTCGAGCGACAGAGATTGACAAGACCCAGCGTGCCTGCCTTCTAACAGCCCGATCCACAGTCCCTGCAGAGCTGAGACCCTTGGAGGCGACCTGAAGCATGGGAGCGGCCATCTTGGAGAAACAACGAAGCGCTGACCGTGCAGCATCCGAGGCCCCCTTGAAGCTGTGCATTGTTTGTCTGAGAAGCTCAAGCCCCGAGCAGCTTGTGCACCGAAGCTCACCCCTCCACACTCGACGAGTGCTGCGTGGGGCCCTTTTGCATCTTTCTGCTTGACGCGTTGGGCCGGTCGCTTGCCTGTTGGCTAGTGGCCCCAGTACCAATGAAACCTTGAATTTACACAGCTAGTCTGGTTGCTCCAGACTGGCACCAGCTCCCCTGAAAAGGAGCACCCGCTCAGACCTTGCTGGTCCGAGGGTTAAGCCATCTTCGATTCCTGCGTGGGTTACATTTGCCAAGGCCTGTTGACTCCAATCTTGAAGCCGACACCGCCGACAGCGAGAGCCTTTGTGGGACAGCTCGTGATTCACTCCAGGACATCCCAGGTGCCCCAGAGACCACGTGGCAGCGGAGAGAAGCTACATAACATCGACCTGATTGCGCCCGACATTGCCTGGTTCCTTCCTGGTTCCTTCCTGGTCACTGGCTAGTGACCCAGACTCTGTCCCCTCTGCTTTCAGGTACTCTACAACTTCTATCCACCCTTGGATCGCACCGGACACTTCTCTTCTGGACGCCTGCAGCATCTTCATCTCCAGGCACCCTAGAGCTGCATGACGAAACCCGACACACCTTTGCACCTGTGCACCCGCTTCCTGTGGGTGAGGTAACTCTTGAACGCCAGTGCTCCTGTAGTGTTTTACACCTCTAGTGTCTAAGTCTAAAGTTTTGTCCTTCTAGGCCAGTCGGAAGACTCTTAAAACTGTAACTCGATAACTTTTACGCACCATTGACTTTGCATTGGTGCATGCTTGTGCTTTCTGCACTGCACCTGAATTCCGCATGGCTACTCCCGCCCTAACTGCTGTTAGTGCATTGTAGTCCAAGCGATTCCCAAGGCCCTAGGCCTTACCCCAGATCGATTAGTGATTGTTATACCACTTTATTGATATATGGTTTGAGTGGCCACCCGCCTCATCCAAAACGTGCAACTTGTCTATGTTTAACTGTGCTTTTATTTAAACGCTTGTGCTTCATTGCTCCTAAAGAGTAGTGGGGATTATTCTAAAGAATAAATACATATATTTTGATAATATATAACTTGTGTGGTGTCCTTTCATTTGATATTACAGGATTGTATATGGTAAAACAGCTCGCTTTACTCGCCCTTTGAAGTTAAGCCTTTAAGGCTGCTTAGTCCATGCTACCCCTAGGATAGCTTGTCTATAAGGTTGACTTACAACCCCCACCATAAGGGATTGTTTGGACTGATCTAAGGTGCCCCCAGAACTGGAGACATCATACATCAGGCCAACTTCTCACACATCAGCACTGCTATCTAGAGAGAGACAGCTGCATTACACAATAAAGCTACCAGCAAGGGAATCTAGAGCGCAAGGGTCACAGCACGCTGAAGGCATCAACACTGCTATCTAGAGAGAGCCAGCTGCTTTACACAATAAAACTACCAACAAGGTGAATCTAGAGAGCAAGGGGCACAGCACACTGAAGGCATCAACATTGCTATGTAGAGAGAGCCAGCTGCATTACACAATAAAGCTACCAACAAGGGAATCTAGAGTCCAAGGGATGCAGCACGCTGAAGGCATCAACACTGCTATCTAGAGAGAGCCAGCTGCATTACACTATAAAGGTACCAACAATGGAATCTAGACAGCAAGGGGTGCAGCACGCTGAAGGCATCAACACTGCTATCTAGAGAGAGCCAGCTGCATTACACTATAAAGGTACCAACAATGGTATCTAGAAAGCAAGGGGTGCAGCACTTTGAAGGGATCAACGCCAATATCCAGAGAGCAGGGTATGAAGCATGGTGAAGGCATCAACACTGCTATCTAGAGAGCAAGGTGCGCCGCATGGTGAAGGCATAAACAATGCTATCTAGAGAGCAAGGTACGCAGCATGGTGAAGGCATCAACATTGCTATCTAGAGAGCAAGGTGTGCATCATGGTAAATGCAACAACACCTCTATCTTGAGAGAGCCAGCTGCATTACACAATAAAGGTACCAACATGGGAATCTAGAGAGCAAGGGGTGCAGCGAGCTGAATGCATCAACACTGCTATCTAGAGAGAGCCAGATGCATTACACAATAAAGGTACCAACAAGGGAATCTAGAGGGCAAGGGGCGCAGCACGCTGAAGGCTTCAACACTGCTATCTAAAGAGAGCCAGCTGCATTGCACAATAAAGATACCAACAAGGAAATCTAGAGAGTAAGGTGCACAGTACGCTGAAGGCATCAGCACTGCTATCGAGAGAGAGACAGCTTCATTACACAATAAAGGTACCAAAAACGGAATCTAGAGAGCAAGGGGTGCAGCACTTTGAAGGGATCAACACGAGTATCCAGAGAGCAAGGTAGGCAGCATGGTGAAGGCATCAACACTGCTATCTAGAGAGAGCCATCTGCATTACACTATAAAGGTACCAACAATGGAATCTAGACAGCAAGGGGTGCAGCACGCTGAAGGCATCAACACTGCTATCTAGAGAGAGCCAGCTGCATTACACTATAAAGGTACCAACAATGGTATCTAGACAGCAAGGGGTGCAGTACTTTGAAGGGATCAACACGAATATCCAGAGAGCAAGGGGCGCAGCGAGCTGAATGCATCAACACTGCTATCTAGAGAGAGCCAGATGCATTACACAATAAAGGTACCAACAAGGGAATCTAGCGATCAAGGTGCGCAGCACGCTAAAGGCTTCAACACTGATATCTAAAGAGAGCCAGCTGCATTACACAGTAAAGATACCAACAAGAGATTCTAGAGAGCAAGGGGCGCACCACGTGAAGGAATCAACACTGCTATCTAGAGAGAGCCAGCTGCAACACACAATAAAGATACCAACAAGGGAATCTAGAGAGCAACCTCGGCCCGCAACCTGGGAGCCATGCTCAATAACAAACTGAATATGGAAACCCAGGTCGCCAAAACAGTGGGGACGTGCTCAGCTCTTTTGCGTTCCCTGCGTAAAATTATGCCACTCCTCCCTTCACAAGCTCGTGCGTTGATAGTCAGGTGCACTATACTTAGTCGCCTCGACTATTGTAACGCTCTGCTACTTGAGTCTCCAATTACGCTGTTAGACCGGCTTCAAAGAATTCAGTCAGCCGCGGCTAAGCTGGCTCTCGGCTGGACGAGGAGATCCTCGGCCTCTGCGGCCTTGGCCGAGCTACACTGGCTACCTTTGAAGCAGCGGGTGGCGTTCAAGTCCCTCTGCATTGTCTTCAAGGCGCTGCATGGACTTGGACCCAGACCTCTGCAAGATCTGTTCTCATGGTACACCCCCACCAGAGCCCTGCGATCATCTTCAGCCTATCTGATAAAAGTGCCCAGATATAACAAAGAGAGAACGGGGGGCAGATCATTTAGGGTCGCAGCGGCCAAATTATGGTACAGTCTGCCTATCGACATACGCCAAATCTCTCAACTCCTCCCCTTTCGGAAACGGATTAAGACCTGGTTATTCCCTTAATTTTCCTCCCGCTTGTTACCTGCTATCGTTCATCCTCAGTTGAAGTATTCTCCAGCGCCAGGAAGCCTGCAAGGTATCAGCTGCGCTATAAAAATTCCAAAAATAAAAAAATAAACAAGGGGCGCAGCACGCTGAAGGCTTCAACACTGCTATCTAAAGAGAGCCAGCTGCATTGCACAAAAAAGATACCAACAAAAGACTCTAGAGAGCAAGGGGCGCAGCACGTGAAGGAATCAACACTGCTGTCTAGAGAGAGCCAGCTGCATTACACAATAAAGATACCAAGGGAATCTAGGGAGTAAGGTGCACAGCACGCTGAAGGCATCAGCACTGTTATCGATAGAGAGACAGCTTCATTACACTGTAAAGGTACCAACAACGGAATCTAGAGAGCAAGGGGTGCAGCACTTTGAAGGGATCAACACGAGTATCCAGAGAGCAAGGTAGGCAGCATGGTGAAGGCATCAACACTGCTATCTAGAGAGCAAGGTGCTCAGTATGGGGAGGGCATCAACACTGCTATCTAGAGAGCAAGGTACGCATCATGGTAAAGGCATCAACACCGCTATCTAGAGAGCAAGGTGCGCAGCATGGTAAAGGCAACAACACTGCTATCTAGGGAGAGCCAGCTGCATTACATTATAAAGGTACCAACAATGGTATCTAGACAGCAAGGGGTGCAGCACTTTGAAGGGATCAACACGAATAACCAGAGAGCAAGGGGCGCAGCGAGCTGAATGCATCAACACTGCTATCTAGAGAGAGCCAGATGCATTACACAATAAAGGTACCAACAAGGGAATCTAGAGATCAAGGTGCTCAGCACGCTGAAGGCTTCAACACTGCTATCTAAAGAGAGCCAGCTGCATTACACAGTAAAGATACTAACAAGAGATTCTAGAGAGCAAGGGGCGCACCACGTGAAGGAATCAACACTGCTATCTAGAGAGAGCCAGCTGCAACACACAATAAAGATACCAACAGGGGAATCTAGAGAGCAAGGGGCGCAGCACGCTGAAGGCTTCAACACTGCTATCTAAAGAGAGCCAGCTGCATTGCACAATAAAGATACCAACAAAAGACTCTAGAGAGCAAGGGGCGCAGCATGTGAAGGAATCAACACTGCTGTCTAGAGAGAGCCAGCTGCATTACACAATAAAGATACCAAGGGAATCTAGAGAGTAAGGTGCACAGCACGCTGAAGGCATCAGCACTGCTATCGATGGAGAGACAGCTTCATTACACTGTAAAGGTACTAACAACGGAATCTAGAGAGCAAGGGGTGCAGCACTTTGAAGGGATCAACACAAGTATCCAGAGAGCAAGGTAGGCAGCATGGTGAAGGCATCAACACTGCTATCTAGAGAGCAAGGTGCTCAGTATGGGGAGGGCATCAACACTGCTATCTAGAGAGCAAGGTGCTCAGCATGGTGAAGTCATCAACACCGCTATCCAGAGAGCAAGGTTGGCAGCATGGTAAAGGCAACAACACTGCTATCTAGAGATCAAGGTGCGCAGCATGGTGAAAGCATAAACAATGCTATCTAGAGAGCAACGTGACCAGCATAGTAAAGGCAACAACACTGCTATCTAGAGAGAACCAGCTGCATTACACTATAAAGGTACCAACATGGAAATCTAGAGAGCAAGGGGCGCAGCAACCTGAAGGCATCAACACTGCTATCTAGAGAGAGACAGCTGCATTACACAATAAAGCTACCAGCAAGGGAATCTAGAGAGCAAGGTGTGCAGCACGCTGAAGGCATCAGCACTGCTATCTAGAGAGAGACAGCTGCATTACACAGTAAAGATAGCAACAAGAGACTCTAGAGAGCAAGGGGCGCAGCAAGTGAAGGCATCAACATTGCTATCTAGAGAGAGACAGCTGCATTACACAGTAAAGATAGCAACAAGAGACTCTAGAGAGCAAGGGGCGCAGCAAGTGAAGGCATCAACACTGCTATCTAGAGAGAGCCAGCTGCAAAACACAATAAAGATACCAACATTGGAATCTAGAGAGCAAGGGGTGCAGCACGCTGAAGGCTTCAACACTGCTATCTAAAGAGAGCCAGCTGCATTGCACAATAAAGATACCAAAAAGAGACTCTAGAGAGCGAGGGGCGCAGCACATGAAGGCATCAACACTGCTATCTAGAGAGAGCCAGCTGCATTACACAATAAAGATACCAACAAGGGAATCTAGAGAGCAAGGGGCACAGCACACTGAAGGCATCAACACTGCTATCTAGAGAGCAAGGTGTGCATCATGGTAAATGCAACAACACTTCTATCTAGAGAGTGCCAGCTGCATTACACAATAAAGGTAACAACAAGGGAATCTAGAGAGCAAGGGGTGCAGCACACTGAAGGCATCAACACTGCTATCTAGAGGGAGCCAGAAGCATTACACAATAAAGGTACCAACAATGGAATTCAGAGAGCAAGGGATGCAGCACGCTGAAGGCATCAACACTGCTATCTAGAGAGAGCTAGCTGCATTACACAATAAAGATAACAACAAGGGAATCTAGAGATCAAGGTGCCCAGCAAGCTGAAGCCATCAACACTTCTATCTAGAGGGAGCAAGATGCATTACACAGTAAAGGGACCAACAAGAGTATCTAGAGAGGCACCAACTTGGAATTCTAAGGACCTGGTGCCCTTGCTCTCTGAAGGTATTAAGGTAGATACCTAGGCTACCAGTTACACTGCATGCTGAAAGCACCAAAGTATCTAGGGAACCAGGTGCACTGTGTGCCGAAGAAGCTAAAAATACTATTTAGCAAGCCCGGTGCACAGCACACAAAATGCAACAAACATAAGCATCGAAAGAACCAGGCACACATCATGCAGAAGGCACCAGAATGGATGTCTAGATAGTGAGGTACATGGCCCACTGAAGGCATTCGCATGGATGTCTAAAGTGTGAGGTACACGGCACACTGAAGGCACTAGCATGGATGTCTAGAGGTACATGGCACGCTGAAGGCACTAGCATGGATGTCTAGAGGTTCTTGGCACACTGAAGGCACTAGCATGGACGTCTAGAGGTACATGGCACACTGAAGGCACTATCATGGATGTCTAGAGGTTCTTGGCACACTGAAGGCACTAGCATGGATGTCTAGAGGTACATGGCACGCTGAAGGCACTAACATGGATGTCTAGAGGTTCTTGGCACACTGAAGGCACTAGCATGGACGTCTAGAGGTACATGGCACACTGAAGGCACTAGCATGGATGTATAGAGCGCGAGGTACATGGCACACTGAAGGCACTAGCATGGGTGTCTAGAGAGCGAGGTACATGGCACATTGAAAGCATTAGCATGGATGTCTGGAGAGAGTGATACATGGCACGCTGAAGGCCCTAGAATTGATGTCTAGAGAGCGACGCACATGGCACACTGAAGGCCCTAGCATGGATGTCTAGAGGTACATGGCACACTGAAGGCACTAGCATGGATGTCTAGAGGTACATGACACACTGAAGGCACTAGCATGGATGTCTAGAGGTTCTTGGCACGCTGAAGGCACTAGCATGGATGTATAGAGCGCGAGGTACATGGCACACTGAAGGCACTAGCATGGGTGTCTAGAGAGCGAGGTACATGGCACATTGAAAGCACTAGCATGGATGTCTGGAGAGAGTGATACATGGCACGCTGAAGGCCCTAGAATTGATGTCTAGAGAGCGACGTACATGGCACGCTGAAGGCACTAGCATGGATGTCTGGAGAGCGAGGTACATGGCACACTGAAGGCACTAGGATGGATGTCTAGAGAGTGAGGCACCTGGCACACTGAAGGCCCTAGCATGGATGTCTAGAGAGCGACGTGCATGGCACGCTGAAGGCACTAGCATGGGTGTTTAGAGAGAGAGAGATACATGACACGCTGAAGGCCCTAGCATGGATGTCTAGAGAGCGACGTACATGGCACGCTGAAGGCACTAGGATGGATGTCTAGAGAGTGAGGCACCTGGCACACTGAAGGCCCTAGCATGGATGTCTAGAGAGCGACGTGCATGGCACGCTGAAGGCATTAGCATGGGTGTTTAGAGAGAGAGAGATACATGACACGCTGAAGGCCCTAGCATGGATGTCTAGAGAGTGAGGCACCTGGCACACTGAAGGCCCTAGCATGGATGTCTAGAGAGCGACGTGCATGGCACGCTGAAGGCATTAGCATGGGTGTTTAGAGAGAGAGAGATACATGACACGCTGAAGGCCCTAGCATGGATGTCTAGAGAGCGAGGAACATGGCACACTGAAGGCATTAGCATGGATGTCTAGAGAGCGAGGCACATGGCACACTGAAGGCACTAGCATGGATGTCTATAGAGCGAGGCGCATGGCACACTGAAGGCACTGGCATGGGTATATAAGGAACCAGGATCAGAGAACTCTGAAGTCACCAGCATGGGTGCCTAAAGACCCAGATGAACAGCACTCTGAAGACACCAGTAAGCTTATCTATTAAACCAGGTCTATAGCACTCTAAATGCCCTGCACGGATGGGCATCACACCATCTTAAAGCATCAACAGTGATAGCTACTGACGCATGTAGACAGCAGACTGAAAGCATTGACAGTTTTACATAGGACATTTCTACTAGAAATCAGATACTGTTTTAATGTGAGTACTTGAGTCACTAATGGTGAGTACCATTTTTCTTTCACTGTCAGTGAATCCTGTACTTACTTTTGGCATCCCATCTACCGTGATTTAGACAGCAATAAATATTGCCTTTCTAAAACGATGCTGCTAAGAAATGCTGCTGTTACCTCTAACACCGATACAAATTGTATAGTTGTAGAGTAGCTTTGACTAGTACACTACTGTTTCCGTGCCTTACTCGGCTGAGAAGCAGCTTGTAAGCCAAGTCCACCATTTTGTCTGTCTTGCAGAAACACTTATGTTGCAAAAATGGACTCCCGTTTTTAAAAAGAATTGCTTTTTAAAATCGCTCATTCAGTTTTGGTTTCTTTAGCTGGGCTCCTTTGTTTCCTCTGTTAGTCTGTTATTTATTTCTAATGCACCACCATCTTGGAGGGAACGCAGCTCATTAAGCGTTTGGTGGACGGGTTACTCGGCAATAACAAGCATTGGCAAAGTCAATAGGTCTCACCTATGCAAGAACTATTGGCTTTGCCAATATGTTTTAGCAATGTTACACATGAGAGTGGCTGCAGTTAAGCATACCTACAAGTTAGAGGGGTAGAGGAGAGAGGCGTGAAGTGGGGTGGAGCAGCATAAACTAGAGTATCGTGGAGTGTTATGGAGTGGTGTGGAGTGGCATAGTGTAGAGTTGAGTGGCGAAGAGAGGAGTGAAGTGGAGTGTTATGGAGTACCATACAGTGTTGTGGAATGACGTGGAGGGAGTAGAGTGTCATAGAGTGGAAGGGCATAGAGTTGAGGGGCGTATAGTGGATGTCAGAGTTGAATAGAGTGAAGTGGAATAGACTGTCATGGAGTTGTGTAGAGCAGAGTTGAGTTGTGTAGAGGGTGTTGCATAGAGTAGAGTAGAGTGTTATAGAGAAGAGTTGCCTAGATTGGAGTAGGTTGTCATAGAGTGGAGCAGAATGGAGTGGTGTGTTATAGAATAGAGTGGAGTAAAGTGGCTTGAAGAGGCATATAGGAAGTTGCGTAGAGCGTCGTAGAGTGGAGTAGTATCGCAGAATGGCACAGAGTGGAGTAATGCTGTAAAGATGAGTGGTATAGAGTGAAGTAGAGTGTCAGTGGAGTAGAGCATCATAGATTGGAGTATCGTGGAGTAGAGTGGAGTAGAGTGGTCTAGAATGAAGTGGTGTAAAGTACAGTGGTGAAGAATAGATTGGCGTGTAGTGCATTGGTTTTGATTAAAGTGGTGTAGAGTGCATTGGCGTAGAGTGCAGTAACATAGAGTAGCACAGAGTGCAGTAACATAGAGTAGCACAGAGTGCAGTAGCATAGAGTACAGCAGTGCAGAGTGGATTGACGTGGTGTAGAGTGCAATGGCGTACAGTGGAGTGGCGCATAGTGGATTGAAGTGGCATAGTGTGGAGTGGTGCAGGGTGAAGTGGTGAGGAGTGCAGGGGCATAGAGCGGCATAGAGTTGAGTGGTGCAGAGTAGAGCAAAGTGGAATAGAGTGCAGTTATGCAGAGTGTCAGAGTGAGGATCGTTGATTTCAAAGTTGTAGAGCGCAGGGCTGTAGAGTGGTACATAGCAGAGTGGGGCAGAGTAGCGTGATGAAGAGAGCAGTGACATAGAGTAGAGTGGTGCAGAGTAGAATAGAGTGGCATAGATTGCAGTGACGTAGAGAGCAATATTGTGGATTGATGTAGTGTGCAGTGGCGTAGAGTGTAGTGGCATAGAGTACAATGTTGTGGAGTACAGTGGCATAAAGTGCAGTGGAGCAAAGTAGTTGGTGCAGGTGCAACGGCGTAGGGTGCATTGGTTTTGAGTAAAGTGGAGTTGAGTGCATTGCCGAGAGTGCAGTGGTTTACAGTACAGTGGCATAGCGTAGACTGAAGAGGTGTAGCATGGTGCAGCATAGAGTGCAGTGGCATAGAGTAGATTGTTTCAGAGTAAAGTTGAGTGGCTCCCGGGTAGAGTATATTGGTGCAGGGCAGAGCCCAGTGGGACAGAATAGAGTGGTGAAGAATAGAGTGCCGCAGTGTTGATTGCAGTGGCGTAGAGTGGAGTGGTGCAGAGTGGAGTAGAGTGGTGTAGCGTGCAATGGCATACAGTGCAGTGGCTTAGAGTAGATTGTTTCAAAGTAGAGTGGAGTGGTGCAGGGTAGAGTGGAGTGGTAGAAATTAATGGCATAGAGTGCAGGGTTGCAGAGTGGAGTGGCCTAGAGTGGAGTGGTGCAGAGTGGAGTAGCCTAACCTGGAGTGGTGTCTAGGCCAGTGGTGAAGACTGCAGTGGTGTACAGTAGATTGGGGCAGAGTGCACTGGCACAGAGTAGAGTGGTGCAGAGTAGAGAGGTGTAGAGTGAAGTGGCATAGAATGCAGTGTAATAGAGTGCAGTCGTGCACAGTAGATTAAAATGGGTAGAGTGCAATGGAGAGGCAGAGAGTGGTGCAGAGTAGAGTGCAGTGGCACAGGGTAAAGTGGCGCAGAGTAGAGTGGCATAGGGTAAAGTGGCATAGAACAGAGTGGCATAGAGGGCAGTGACAGAGTGCAGTGCTGTACAGTAGAGTGTCGAAGACTGCAGTGGTGTAGAGGAGAGTGGCGTATAGTGTATTGGTGTAGAGTACAGTAGCATAGAGTGGTGAAGAGTAAAGTGACAGAGTGCAATTGTGTATAGTGGCATACAGTGTTGTGGGTAGAGTACAGTGGTGTACTGTGCAGTGGTGCAGAGTAGATTGGCATAGAGTGGAGTGACCGAGAGTGTATTGGTTTTGAGTAAAGTGGTATAAAGAGCTCTGGTGTAGACTGCAACAGCTTACAGGGTAGGGTAGGTGACATGGTGTGTAGTGGTGTAGAGAGGACTGCAGTGGCATAGAGTAGACTGCAGTGGCATAAAGTAGATTGCTTCAGAGTACAGTGAAGTGGTGTAGAGTGCAGTGGTATAGAGTAGAGTGTTGTAGAGTGCAGTGGGTCAGAGTAGATTAGAGTGGCTTAGAGTGAACTGGCGTAGAGTACAGCGGCATAGAGAGGAGTGATGTATAGTGGTGTAGAGTTCAGAGGTTAAGAGAGAAGTGTTGCAGAGTAGAGTGCCGTAGAGTGCACTGGCATAGAGTAGAGTGGTGCAGTAGCGTACAGTGCAGTAGAGCGGCATAGAATGCAGTCATGCAGACTGCAGTGCCGTAGAGCGCAGTGTCGTAAAGTGCATTGTCACAGAGTGGTGCAGAGAGCAGTGACGCAGAGTTTAGTGGTGCAGAGTAGAGTGGCGTGGAGTACAGAAACACAGAGTGCAACGTTGTAGAGTGATGTAGCATGCAGTGGTGTAAAGTACAGTGGTGCAAAATCATTGGCATAGGTACAGTGGCATAGGGTGCATTGGTTTTGGGTAAAGTGGTGTAGGGTTAATTGGTGTAAAGTGCAATGGTTTAGAGTAGAGTGGCCTAGTGTACAGTGGCGTTGAGTGGCACAGCATAGTGTGCAGTGGCATACAGTGGAGTGGTGCAGAGCAGAGTGGCGGATAGAGTACAGTGCCATGGAATGCAGTGGTGTAGAGTAGATTATTTCAGAGTAGAGTGAACTGGAGTAGAGTGGTGCAGGGTAGAGTGTAGTGGCACAGAGTAGTGGCGCAGAGCACAGTGGCTTAGAGTGGTCCAGTGTTGACTGCAGTTGCGTAGAGTGCAGTGGTGCAAAGTAGATAGGTGTAGAGTGCATTGGTGTAGAGTGGGGCAGGGCAGAGTGGAGTTGAGTGCAGTGGTGTAGAGTAAATTGTTTCAGAGTTGAGTGCAGTGCTGCAGAGTAGGTTAGAATGATGTAGAGGTGATTGGCATAGAGTGCACTGGCATACAGCGGAGTAGTACAGATGAGAGTGCAGTGGCATAGAGTGCAGTGTTGCAGAGTAGGGTGGCATAGTGGAACCGAGGAGTGTAAGGTAGAGTGGCATGGCAGTGGTGAAGAGTGCAGTGGTGCATAATAGAGTAGTGTGGAGTAGAGTGCATTGGCATAGAGTACAGTGCAGTGTGTAGAGAAGAGTGCAGTGACGCAGTGTAGAGCAGAGTGGAGTGGCGTAGTGTGGAGTGGTGAAGAGTGGTGCAGAGAAGAGTGCAGTGACGCAGTGTAGAGTAGAGTGGAGTGGAGTGGCGTAGTGTGCAGTGGTGGAGAACAGAGTGCAGTGGCATGGAGTGGTGCAGAGTTGAGTGGAATGGGTTAACGTGGAGTAAGCTTAGTATGGTAGCATACTGCCTTTACAGACAACACATCTTCAGTTGAAAGGACCATTACATTTGCACTCACATACTGTTTTACTGATAACAGTATACAGCGCACAAACAAATGTGTGGAAATGTCATCACCTAGTGTAATGATTTGATCATTAGCACAGTTCATTTACAGACATTTACATTTTATTGTGTACTGGAAAAGAAATTACATGTACAGCCTTCCACAGGCACTTCTCCAGAGCCAGCTTGATTATCACATAAATCCTCTCGCTTTGAAGTCAGACAAAGAAAAATAAACACCAAACTTCCTGAGAGACTCAGCCTCACTTTTGACCTCTGTCTTTGAATGCACAGCAAATGTGACAAGATAAGACAAGATTTAAAGGCATGTTTACAGAAAGTGAGCTGTGGAAGAATACAGTAAACAAGGGACGAACTCCAGCTGGACAACCTAAAACAAATAAAGCCAGCAAATAGTAAGCAAGCAAAGTGAGTTGCAAAGCACAAAGCCAATCAATGGGCAGAATGCATTCCAAGGGAAGCTTTCCGAAAGTGCACAAGATGTCCTTGGCATACCAGACATCTGCCCTGTCTGGTAGGGTTCGACTGAAAAAGGTTTCCCATTTGGAAATGCAAACGCAGGGGTGGAGGTGTGCTGTCCTTTGCTGAGCCCCTCCCTTCACTGGCAACTAATCATAGGGGTTATCAAATTGCTACCTCCCTAAGTAATATTAATTAGTCCAGTCGTTTTACGCCCCACTGCAAATGTGCAATTTGTGATACAACCTAATAGTGCTAGTTGGTCTCATTCCAAATTGCATTCCATTTCACCAGTAGGTGTGAAAATTGCGAATGGCCATGTGTATATGTTCAACCATCCACCTGGATAATTCACAACAGCTGCGTTGACACATTGGATGCATGCCAACTGCAAGCCTGTGTGTGTCCGTCCATGCCAGATCACAGACCACAGACTGTCTTGTTGTTCATTTTTCCTTAGACACAGGGTCTAGCAATACAGGTAATGTCCATTTACACCATACCGGCTGACGACTACGAAACCTTTTCAAAGGTCCTTTAGAACTAGATCCTGAATCCATATACATATAGAAAGTGGTAAATCTATACACTCCTAAACTCTGTGATTGCAATTACGTTGTGCAATTACGTACAACCTGTAGTTCTCCATCTACTAAACTCGGTACAATCCGTAATATGACTTCACCTACCAACACCAAAAACATTAGAGCAATGTTATGGGTCCTGCGCTGCTCTGCAGTGGCTCATAGAAAAGAAATATGTGCCTTGTTTAACCAACTTAACCTGGACATACACTTTTTGAGGACAATCTGGTTGTCACTTACCTTACAATAATCCTGTTATAGACAAACTTGTTCCAACTGGATTTAAAATCATTCAGTCTGAACAAGACAGAAAACAGTGAAGGGGAGTGGCTGCTATTTTCTATGATGTCCTACCAATTAAATAGGAGAGCTGTGTAGCTTGATTAATAGTCCCAGCCTTTTTATATGGCAGTGTTTGTTTTATTGCACATGCCTCCTTGGAATCTGATTGCCCTGCTTGATCAACTCACCGAAGAGATGTGCTCACTTTTCTTAAAATAAAAAACATATAATGGTGCTTGGAGATTTAAACCTTTGGCTAGAAAATCCACTGGGCAGGCACTAAACTTTCCAGACTTTTTAAGTATGTTTAAATTATGACTCTTGTCATCTGAACCAGTCACGTTCTGGATTCGATATTTTCATTTGTTGACGAGAAAAGGAATTGATAATCCCTTTTAATGATGATACGTCTTATCCCGATGTAGGTATGGGAGGGATCATTTCCCCAAACGTTTTTCTTTCAACCCTGCCAGACACATCCTTCTCCACACTCACTCTCTTAGCTTGGCTTCTGCACACTTGATACTCTTGAACTCCCTCAAGTCCCCCTAGGATCCATGCCTACTTTAATGATTACTATAGAGACCTCCAGTTTTACTTAAAAATCGTCTATCAAAACACTGACGACAGGAAGATCTTGGAAATCATTTTCAGTCGAGGATATTACTCTAAAAACATCAGAAAATGTTCAAATTGATTTACAAGTCAATCCTGAAGTATACCCTACAGACCTTCTCAATTGGTTTAAAAACTTGTTAATCCAAACTCTAGATGCGGCCGTGCCCATAACACATAAAATAAAAATAATACATCGAGAAACAACCCTTGGTTTTCTTCAGACATTTCAAAATGTAAATTACAATTACATCACTGGCACATATATTATGCCAGAGAATTCAAAATAAAATACAGAAAGGTTTAAGAGTACAAACACAAAATGAAGATGGCTAAACAAAGATATTTCTAACAGTGTGTCAAAAGAGCTTTTCTGAATAGTTAATGAAGTACAATAAGCTCTGAGAAAATCTTGCAATATTCCTTCACGAGGAAATTTGTATAATCAGAAAAAATATCTTGGCACAAAACAATACTAAGCAATAATGCTGTGATACCATCAACGATATATATACTCCTTTTGCCATTCTGGATACATCTCAATCAATTTCCAAGTCCCTTCTCCTCAAAGGTATTTAAAAAATCCTGTCCCTTGAGATCACCCCTAGACCCTTGCCTGGCTAAACATCAGGAAAAATGAAACATATACCTACACAAGTATATCTTACTAATTTTTAACTGCTCCGATTCTTTTATTGGCCCCAAAGAAATTACTCAACTTCAACTTATACAAAATGCACAGCACAACTCATAAGCTGCACCTACCCAGCCGGACATCTGACATAATTTTCCTAGTTTTTCCCGTTGTGTATTCCTCCCCTCCCCCTTCTTCTCACCCTGTGATTCTTTGATTTAAGTGATGTAACTATGTAACCTGTAACGCACAGTAACTCATGTAAAGTGCTCTGATACCTCCGGGTCTAGCCAGCGCTATATAAAACTTTTAAAATTAAATAAAATAAATAAATAAAAATAAATAAATAAAACTTACATTCTAATGCATCTTAGAGGGCACAGGATTGACTTGTGTTTTTTGGGCATACCTAGAATTCAAAGGAAGGTGCATTCAGGAAAAAGTGCATGGAGCTGACAAAGGTGTAGCTATTATAGAATGGCCACACCTACATAAGTTGAAAATTAAGCTTGAAGGCATTATATAAGAACACTCCAGACATTATGGCCTAAACATTCCTCTGTATACATCACCTAGATCTTTGCGATCAGATCATTAATTCTTGCTCCTCATAACAAAATCATGCACTTCTACTTCGGAAGACAGAGCCTTCTCTATTATGGCCACAGAAATCTGGAAATCTCTTCCCCTGAATCTTCGAAGTGAAGTTTTCCTGATTCAATTCAGAAAGTTCCTCAATATACCTGATTAAAACATTAGTTGTCTCAGTCCCTCAGCCATCACAATTCTACGAAGTCAGAGAGCACCAAGAAGCTGCTGGTAAACACGTCATACTAACACCATAAAACCAACCATTACTATTGTGTGTTTGTATAACATGAAACTAGCACTTATATGGGCTTGTCAGACTGGATGCAAGCAGGTGCCTGCATTCATGGTTATAAGAGTGTACAGTTGTATGTGGTGTAAGTCGAATTTTTTGTTGTTTTGTGAGTGAGACTCAGTAACCAAAATAGAGGTTGCCATATTCTTAGTTATGTGTTTGTGTAGAAGAGGAAAATTGTTATGCTACCCAGATGACAGACAGGGGGCTCTGAAGCAACGTGAATGAGGGTGCTTCCTTTTTCAGCCTTCAAACCAGGTGTCTCATCTTCCCAAGAAAGTTGATTAATATCTGCAGAAGGAAGTCTATGCCCACAAGGAAAATATTGGTTATGTTATGTTATGGTATGTTATGTTATGTTATGTTAACATAAATTTATCAAGCGCACGGTCACCAAAGGTTTCACGGAGCTAATCATACGAGAGTTGCTGCGAGAGACCATTTAGCAAGACTGCCCAAAGAGCCAAGTTTTCAAGGCATTTCTGAAGCCTAGTAGGCTGTCACAGTTCCTGACTGATAGTGGAAGTGAGTTCCAAAGCCTGGGAGCCAGATATGAGAACCTGCGTCCGCCCTGCCTCTTCAGTTTAATTGAAGGGATAGTGAGGAGGTGGAGATGAGCGGAACGGAGGTTACGCATGGGGATATGTCTGGTAATCAGGCTGTTAAGGAATTTAGGGCTCGTACCGTACAATGCTTTGTAGACCATACAGCCTGTCTTAAAAGCGGTACGTTGTGCTATGGGTAGCCAGTGTAGTTTAGACAGTAATGGCTTGGCCGATTGCCATCTCGGCTGTTTATAGATCAGTCTCGCTGCCTGATTCTGAATGATTTGGAGGCGGTTGAGCAGGCCTTGAGGAAGGCCAGTGTGGAGGGAGTTAGAAAAATCGAGGCGAGAGAGCACCAAGGCTATTACCACCTAGACTAGGGCTGAGTGGGACAGGAGGTAAGCGATTTTCCTTATTTTACGTAGTTGGAAGTTGGTTACCTGTAACAAAGGGTTTGCAGCTTGTAGTGCTGTAGATTCACATGCTTTGCACACTCCTGCCATCTAATGTTGGGCGTGGATGTTACAAGTTGTTTTTATTTGAAGTAGAGGTTTCGGGGTGGCTCGTGATCCCTCCTTCCGAAACCTACAATGCACTAAGACACAGACTCTACCTCGGATTGTCCTTTCCTGTACTTGCATACTGGTGTAATGGAAAAATGTATTTAAGAGGTAATTAATGTTAAATATCCAGAGAGATGGAAACTTTATTTTTTTGCAGAGTTTTATATAGCGCGAACTAGACCCGAACCGAATCAGGTATCGCTTTACAAAGCACCAGTTACGTTACATGAGGACGGACACACATTCGTTTTAAGCACGGGGAGATTAAGTGATTTGCCCAGAATCACAGGAGGTTTTGGCGTCGTTACCGAGACTCAAACCCAGATCCCCAGGTCCGAGGTCGAGCGCCCTAGCCGTTAGGCCAACTCCTCTCCCAACTTGCATGTATGTCTGCAGCACTGCAAGCTGCAAACAGATTGTTTAAGATAATCAATGTTTTCTGTTTGCAGCATACGCTGCTTTAGATCACATGCTTTGCATTGACTGAACCCAATGCTCTTCTCCCTGAAGTAATGGCTTAAGAGCTGTAGCAGAAGACGTTTGAAAGTTGCAGCTTTACGTATCTCTGCAAGAGGGTTACTACCAAGCAAACCATAGGGCTCCCTTTTTAGGTTTTGCCTAGCGAAAGCTGCGCTCTGCGCAGCTTTTCGCGCAGGCGAAATCCTGTTGAGAACTGTAGGGTGCTTTGGGTCGGCCCTCGTCATTGATTGGCTGGCTCCGTAAACGGAGCCTTGCCATTGGACGAGGGGCCTGTCCGTCAATGCCCGACCAGACACGGGGGCGTTCCTGACATTCTTTGCCTTTTGCCGACGTCACGCGACGCCGGGAACGCCCCCGAGTCTGTTCCGGCATTGCCGGCACCTCCCTTGCTCTACTGTCATCACCACAACACTGCGCCCATTTTATCCCAAGCTAAACACTCGGAGAGGCGCAGTGACCGGGTCTTTGAAGGCCGCTCTCCCAATGAAAACAAGTTTTCTCTCCGAGTCAGCACGAGCAGGAAGACGAGCAGCGCGCCTCCCAGCTGGCCTCTCGCATCAGCATCCAGAGCTGCCCTGCGCGGTGTGTAGCTTCAGTGGAGCTTCAGAGTGCAGAGTGGAGCTTCAGAGTGGAGCTTCAGAGTGGAGCTTCAGAGTGGAGCTTCAGAGTGGAGCTTCAGAGTGCAGAGTGGAGCTTCAGAGTGCAGAGTGGAGCTTCAGAGTGGAGCTTCAGAGTGGAGCTTCAGAGTGGAGCTTCAGAGTGGAGCTTCAGAGTGGAGCTTCAGAGTGGAGCTTCAGAGTGCAGCTTCAGAGTGGAGCTTCAGAGTGCAGATTCAGAGTGGAGCTTCAGAGTGCAGAGTGGAGCTTCAGAGTGCAGATTCAGAGTGGAGCTTCAGAGTGCAGAGTGGAGCTTCAGAGTGGAGCTTCAGAGTGCAGAGTGGAGCTTCAGAGTGCAGAGTGGAGCTTCAGAGTGGAGCTTCAGAGTGCAGAGTGGAGCTTCAGAGTGCAGAGTGGAGCTTCAGAGTGGAGCTTCAGAGTGCAGAGTGGAGCTTCAGAGTGGAGCTTCAGAGTGCAGAGTGGAGCTTCAGAGTGGAGCTTCAGAGTGCAGAGTGGAGCTTCAGAGTGGAGCTTCAGAGTGCAGAGTGGAGCTTCAGAGTGCAGAGTGGAGCTTCAGAGTGCAGAGTGGAGCTTCAGAGTGGAGCTTCAGAGTGGAGCTTCAGAGTGGAGCTTCAGAGTGGAGCTTCAGAGTGGAGCTTCAGAGTGGAGCTTCAGAGTGCAGAGTGGAGCTTCAGAGTGCAGAGTGGAGCTTCAGAGTGGAGCTTCAGAGTGCAGAGTGGAGCTTCAGAGTGCAGAGTGGAGCTTCAGAGTGGAGCTTCAGAGTGGAGCTTCAGAGTGGAGCTTCAGAGTGGAGCTTCAGAGTGGAGCTTCAGAGTGGAGCTTCAGAGTGGAGCTTCAGAGTGGAGCTTCAGAGTGCAGAGTGGAGCTTCAGAGTGGAGCTTCAGAGTGGAGCTTCAGAGTGGAGCTTCAGAGTGGAGCTTCAGAGTGGAGCTTCAGAGTGGAGCTTCAGAGTGGAGCTTCAGAGTGCAGAGTGGAGCTTCAGAGTGCAGAGTGGAGCTTCAGAGTGCAGATTCAGAGTGGAGCTTCAGAGTGCAGAGTGGAGCTTCAGAGTGCAGATTCAGAGTGGAGCTTCAGAGTGCAGAGTGGAGCTTCAGAGTGGAGCTTCAGAGTGCAGAGTGGAGCTTCAGAGTGGAGCTTCAGAGTGCAGAGTGGAGCTTCAGAGTGGAGCTTCAGAGTGCAGAGTGGAGCTTCAGAGTGGAGCTTCAGAGTGGAGCTTCAGAGTGGAGCTTCAGAGTGGAGCTTCAGAGTGGAGCTTCAGAGTGGAGCTTCAGAGTGGAGCTTCAGAGTGCAGAGTGGAGCTTCAGAGTGGAGCTTCAGAGTGGAGCTTCAGAGTGGAGCTTCAGAGTGGAGCTTCAGAGTGGAGCTTCAGAGTGGAGCTTCAGAGTGGAGCTTCAGAGTGGAGCTTCAGAGTGCAGAGTGGAGCTTCAGAGTGCAGAGTGGAGCTTCAGAGTGGAGCTTCAGAGTGCAGAGTGGAGCTTCAGAGTGCAGAGTGGAGCTTCAGAGTGCATATTCAGAGTGGAGCTTCAGAGTGCAGAGTGGAGCTTCAGAGTGGAGCTTCAGAGTGGAGCTTCAGAGTGGAGCTTCAGAGTGGAGCTTCAGAGTGGAGCTTCAGAGTGGAGCTTCAGAGTGGAGCTTCAGAGTGGAGCTTCAGAGTGCAGAGTGGAGCTTCAGAGTGGAGCTTCAGAGTGGAGCTTCAGAGTGGAGCTTCAGAGTGCAGATTCAGAGTGGAGCTTCAGAGTGGAGCTTCAGAGTGGAGCTTCAGAGTGGAGCTTCAGAGTGCAGATTCAGAGTGGAGCTTCAGAGTGCAGAGTGGAGCTTCAGAGTGCAGATTCAGAGTGGAGCTTCAGAGTGCAGAGTGGAGCTTCAGAGTGGAGCTTCAGAGTGCAGAGTGGAGCTTCAGAGTGCAGAGTGGAGCTTCAGAGTGCAGAGTGGAGCTTCAGAGTGGAGCTTCAGAGTGCAGAGTGGAGCTTCAGAGTGGAGCTTCAGAGTGGAGCTTCAGAGTGGAGCTTCAGAGTGGAGCTTCAGAGTGGAGCTTCAGAGTGGAGCTTCAGAGTGGAGCTTCAGAGTGCAGAGTGGAGCTTCAGAGTGGAGCTTCAGAGTGCAGAGTGGAGCTTCAGAGTGGAGCTTCAGAGTGGAGCTTCAGAGTGGAGCTTCAGAGTGGAGCTGCAGAGTGCAGAGTGGAGCTTCAGAGTGCAGATTCAGAGTGGAGCTTCAGAGTGCAGAGTGGAGCTTCAGAGTGGAGCTTCAGAGTGCAGAGTGGAGCTTCAGAGTGCAGAGTGGAGCTTCAGAGTGGAGCTTCAGAGTGCAGAGTGGAGCTTCAGAGTGGAGCTTCAGAGTGCAGAGTGGAGCTTCAGAGTGGAGCTTCAGAGTGCAGAGTGGAGCTTCAGAGTGGAGCTTCAGAGTGCAGAGTGGAGCTTCAGAGTGGAGCTTCAGAGTGGAGCTTCAGAGTGCAGAGTGGAGCTTCAGAGTGCAGATTCAGAGTGGAGCTTCAGAGTGCAGAGTGGAGCTTCAGAGTGGAGCTTCAGAGTGCAGAGTGGAGCTTCAGAGTGGAGCTTCAGAGTGGAGCTTCAGAGTGGAGCTTCAGAGTGGAGCTTCAGAGTGGAGCTTCAGAGTGGAGCTTCAGAGTGGAGCTTCAGAGTGGAGCTTCAGAGTGGAGCTTCAGAGTGCAGCTTCAGAGTGGAGCTTCAGAGTGCAGAGTGGAGCTTCAGAGTGCAGATTCAGAGTGGAGCTTCAGAGTGCAGAGTGGAGCTTCAGAGTGGAGCTTCAGAGTGCAGAGTGGAGCTTCAGAGTGGAGCTTCAGAGTGCAGAGTGGAGCTTCAGAGTGGAGCTTCAGAGTGGAGCTTCAGAGTGGAGCTTCAGAGTGGAGCTTCAGAGTGGAGCTTCAGAGTGGAGCTTCAGAGTGGAGCTTCAGAGTGGAGCTTCAGAGTGCAGATTCAGAGTGCAGAGTGGAGCTTCAGAGTGCAGAGTGGAGCTTCAGAGTGCAGAGTGGAGCTTCAGAGTGCAGAGTGGAGCTTCAGAGTGGAGCTTCAGAGTGGAGCTTCAGAGTGGAGCTTCAGAGTGGAGCTTCAGAGTGGAGCTTCAGAGTGGAGCTTCAGAGTGGAGATTCAGAGTGGAGCTTCAGAGTGGAGCTTCAGAGTGCAGAGTGGAGCTGCAGATTCAGAGTGGAGCTGCAGAGTGCAGATTCAGAGTGCAGAGTGGAGCTTCAGAGTGCAGATTCAGAGTGGAGCATCAGAGTGCAGATTCAGAGTGGAGCTTCAGAGTGCAGAGTGGAGCTTCAGAGTGCAGATTCAGAGTGGAGCTTCAGAGTGCAGAGTGGAGCTTCAGAGTGCAGATTCAGAGTGGAGCTTCAGAGTGCAGAGTGGAGCTTCAGAGTGGAGCTTCAGAGTGCAGAGTGGAGCTTCAGAGTGCAGAGTGGAGCTTCAGAGTGGAGCTTCAGAGTGCAGAGTGGAGCTTCAGAGTGCAGAGTGGAGCTTCAGAGTGCAGAGTGGAGCTTCAGAGTGGAGCTTCAGAGTGGAGCTTCAGAGTGGAGCTTCAGAGTGGAGCTTCAGAGTGGAGCATCAGAGTGGAGCTTCAGAGTGGAGCTTCAGAGTGGAGCTTCAGAGTGGAGCTTCAGAGTGGAGCTTCAGAGTGGAGCTTCAGAGTGGAGCTTCAGAGTGGAGCTTCAGAGTGGAGCATCAGAGTGGAGCATCAGAGTGCAGAGTGGAGCTTCAGAGTGGAGCTTCAGAGTGCAGAGTGGAGCTTCAGAGTGGAGCTTCAGAGTGCAGAGTGGAGCTTCAGAGTGGAGCTTCAGAGTGGAGCTTCAGAGTGGAGCTTCAGAGTGGAGCTTCAGAGTGGAGCTTCAGAGTGGAGCTTCAGAGTGGAGCTTCAGAGTGCAGAGTGGAGCTTCAGAGTGCAGAGTGGAGCTTCAGAGTGGAGCTTCAGAGTGGAGCTTCAGAGTGGAGCTTCAGAGTGGAGCTTCAGAGTGGAGCTTCAGAGTGGAGCTTCAGAGTGGAGCTTCAGAGTGCAGAGTGGAGCTTCAGAGTGCAGATTCAGAGTGGAGCTTCAGAGTGCAGAGTGGAGCTTCAGAGTGCAGATTCAGAGTGGAGCTTCAGAGTGCAGAGTGGAGCTTCAGAGTGGAGCTTCAGAGTGCAGAGTGGAGCTTCAGAGTGGAGCTTCAGAGTGCAGAGTGGAGCTTCAGAGTGGAGCTTCAGAGTGGAGCTTCAGAGTGGAGCTTCAGAGTGGAGCTTCAGAGTGGAGCTTCAGAGTGGAGCTTCAGAGTGCAGAGTGGAGCTTCAGAGTGCAGAGTGGAGCTTCAGAGTGCAGCTTCAGAGTGGAGCTTCAGAGTGGAGCTTCAGAGTGGAGCTTCAGAGTGGAGCTTCAGAGTGGAGCTTCAGAGTGGAGCTTCAGAGTGCAGCTTCAGAGTGCAGAGTGGAGCTTCAGAGTGCAGCTTCAGAGTGCAGAGTGGAGCTTCAGAGTGCAGAGTGGAGCTTCAGAGTGCAGAGTGGAGCTTCAGAGTGCAGAGTGGAGCTTCAGAGTGCAGAGTGGAGCTTCAGAGTGGAGCTTCAGAGTGCAGAGTGGAGCTTCAGAGTGCAGATTCAGAGTGGAGCTTCAGAGTGCAGATTCAGAGTGGAGCTTCAGAGTGCAGATTCAGAGTGGAGCTTCAGAGTGCAGAGTGGAGCTTCAGAGTGGAGCTTCAGAGTGGAGCTTCAGAGTGGAGCTTCAGAGTGGAGCTTCAGAGTGGAGCTTCAGAGTGGAGCTTCAGAGTGGAGCTTCAGAGTGGAGCTTCAGAGTGGAGCTTCAGAGTGCAGAGTGGAGCTTCAGAGTGGAGCTTCAGAGTGGAGCTTCAGAGTGGAGCTTCAGAGTGGAGCTTCAGAGTGGAGCTTCAGAGTGGAGCTTCAGAGTGGAGCTTCAGAGTGGAGCTTCAGAGTGCAGATTCAGAGTGGAGCTTCAGAGTGGAGCTTCAGAGTGCAGATTCAGAGTGGAGCTTCAGAGTGCAGAGTGGAGCTTCAGAGTGCAGATTCAGAGTGGAGCTTCAGAGTGCAGAGTGGAGCTTCAGAGTGCAGAGTGGAGCTTCAGAGTGGAGCTTCAGAGTGCAGAGTGGAGCTTCAGAGTGCAGAGTGGAGCTTCAGAGTGCAGAGTGGAGCTTCAGAGTGGAGCTTCAGAGTGCAGAGTGGAGCTTCAGAGTGGAGCTTCAGAGTGGAGCTTCAGAGTGGAGCTTCAGAGTGGAGCTTCAGAGTGCAGAGTGGAGCTTCAGAGTGGAGCTTCAGAGTGGAGCTTCAGAGTGGAGCTTCAGAGTGGAGCTTCAGAGTGGAGCTTCAGAGTGCAGAGTGGAGCTTCAGAGTGGAGCTTCAGAGTGCAGAGTGGAGCTTCAGAGTGGAGCTTCAGAGTGCAGAGTGGAGCTTCAGAGTGGAGCTTCAGAGTGGAGCTTCAGAGTGGAGCTTCAGAGTGGAGCTTCAGAGTGGAGCTTCAGAGTGGAGCTTCAGAGTGGAGCTTCAGAGTGGAGCTTCAGAGTGCAGCTTCAGAGTGGAGCTTCAGAGTGGAGCTTCAGAGTGGAGCTTCAGAGTGGAGCTTCAGAGTGGAGCTTCAGAGTGGAGCTTCAGAGTGCAGCTTCAGAGTGGAGCTTCAGAGTGCAGAGTGGAGCTTCAGAGTGCAGCTTCAGAGTGGAGCTTCAGAGTGCAGAGTGGAGCTTCAGAGTGGAGCTTCAGAGTGCAGAGTGGAGCTTCAGAGTGGAGCTTCAGAGTGCAGAGTGGAGCTTCAGAGTGGAGCTTCAGAGTGGAGCTTCAGAGTGGAGCTTCAGAGTGGAGCTTCAGAGTGGAGCTTCAGAGTGGAGCTTCAGAGTGGAGCTTCAGAGTGGAGCTTCAGAGTGGAGCTTCAGAGTGCAGAGTGGAGCTTCAGAGTGCAGAGTGGAGCTTCAGAGTGCAGAGTGGAGCTTCAGAGTGCAGAGTGGAGCTTCAGAGTGCAGAGTGGAGCTTCAGAGTGGAGCTTCAGAGTGGAGCTTCAGAGTGGAGCTTCAGAGTGGAGATTCAGAGTGGAGCTTCAGAGTGGAGATTCAGAGTGGAGCTTCAGAGTGCAGAGTGGAGCTGCAGATTCAGAGTGGAGCTGCAGAGTGCAGATTCAGAGTGCAGAGTGGAGCTTCAGAGTGCAGATTCAGAGTGGAGCATCAGAGTGCAGATTCAGAGTGGAGCTTCAGAGTGCAGAGTGGAGCTTCAGAGTGCAGATTCAGAGTGGAGCTTCAGAGTGCAGAGTGGAGCTTCAGAGTGCAGATTCAGAGTGGAGCTTCAGAGTGCAGAGTGGAGCTTCAGAGTGGAGCTTCAGAGTGCAGAGTGGAGCTTCAGAGTGCAGATTCAGAGTGGAGCTTCAGAGTGCAGAGTGGAGCTTCAGAGTGCAGATTCAGAGTGGAGCTTCAGAGTGCAGAGTGGAGCTTCAGAGTGGAGCTTCAGAGTGCAGAGTGGAGCTTCAGAGTGCAGAGTGGAGCTTCAGAGTGGAGCTTCAGAGTGCAGAGTGGAGCTTCAGAGTGCAGAGTGGAGCTTCAGAGTGGAGCTTCAGAGTGCAGAGTGGAGCTTCAGAGTGCAGAGTGGAGCTTCAGAGTGCAGAGTGGAGCTTCAGAGTGGAGCTTCAGAGTGGAGCTTCAGAGTGGAGCTTCAGAGTGGAGCTTCAGAGTGGAGCTTCAGAGTGGAGCTTCAGAGTGGAGCTTCAGAGTGCAGAGTGGAGCTTCAGAGTGCAGCTTCAGAGTGCAGAGTGGAGCTTCAGAGTGCAGAGTGGAGCTTCAGAGTGCAGAGTGGAGCTTCAGAGTGCAGAGTGGAGCTTCAGAGTGCAGAGTGGAGCTTCAGAGTGCAGAGTGGAGCTTCAGAGTGGAGCTTCAGAGTGGAGCTTCAGAGTGGAGCTTCAGAGTGGAGCTTCAGAGTGGAGCTTCAGAGTGGAGCTTCAGAGTGCAGCTTCAGAGTGCAGAGTGGAGCTTCAGAGTGCAGAGTGGAGCTTCAGAGTGCAGAGTGGAGCTTCAGAGTGCAGAGTGGAGCTTCAGAGTGCAGAGTGGAGCTTCAGAGTGCAGAGTGGAGCTTCAGAGTGGAGCTTCAGAGTGTCAAGAGCAATGCCAATAGCTCTAACTTTAACAAAGGCAAAACCATTGCATTGTAAATGCTTGTTAGAAGTGGAATGCTGAGGCACAGAGTGCAGTGTCTGTATGGCTTTGGGATAGCCAGCTTGCATATACTTGACAAACCATCCATCAAGGCCCGCTTTGGAACGGGGTTTCCCTAAGTGGGAATTACCAAAAACTACAAAGTGTTTTGTTGTTCTAGAATATTTATTACGTTCACGGCTCTTTTGACAGTGAAGTGTGTAATAGACTTGGAAAGGGGAGACGTTCTGAGATAGAAAACATAGGTTTGTTCCAAGAAGAACACAATCTTTGTTCACTTGAATAAATGGTTACTCCACCGTTGGGGCTTGCATTGCACTAACCCTAAGAAGGGCAGTGATAGCAATGAGGAAGGTCAACTTCAATGAAAGAAACTGCAGTAGACGCGAGTGGCAGCCCCAAAGGCCTGGTGAAAACAATGTTGAGGTGCCATGAGGGTACTGGTGAGGGCGTAACACAGATTATTCTTTTAAGGCCTTCAATAAAAGCTCTGAATACAAGTATTTTGAATATTGACTGGTGTAGTTGATTTCATAAGACAGCTATCACATCAGTTAAATGTGCCCTGATTGATGTGTAGGTTAAGTCGGTCTTTTGTAGGTGCAACAAGTAGCAGATAATCTCTTGCACCAAGGCCTGTAAGGGCTACTCATGAAGACTAGAGAGATGTTGACAAATAATTTCCATTTGACTGCCTAGCAAGACCTTGTTGTGTGTTTATTGGCCTCCTTAGGAATTAACATGCACTCTTCTTGGAGCTGAAGGTGCCTAAACTGTAAGATTCCATGTGCAATATTACTAGATGTAATGCTCCGAGGTTGGGGTGTTGCAGCTGACTGTGATTACAACTGTCTCACCAAAGTGGGTACTATGAGAAGGAGCCTTATGCGAGGCACCCTCATTTTCCTCACAATATATGAGGAACAGATTATGTGACTATTCTAAATCAGTTAATCCTTAGAACATTTCCCAAGAATTGTGGGTGTGGGAAACTGGAGGCGAGGTTTTGGTATTTTATGTTCTCTTGACTGGCAAAGAGGAAAACTGCCAGGGTGCCCTAGTGGCGAAAATATTGCTGAAGTACCTGGATGTTGATCTCCCATTTGTGTGTTTGTTGTCACTTCCTGCTAAGGAGATCTGAGAATTCATTGTCTTCTGTGAAGAGGTGTTCCACCAGGAAAAGGACTTAATGGCAAATGGCCCAATGCCAAATTGTCTGCAGTGGAATGGCCATGGTGTCTTTGCGAATGTTACTAATCAGTTTCTAAAACAAGCTGAGCAGTTCTAGTAAATTGATGTGTAGATTCTTTTCTTGAAGGGTCTACTGGCTGTGGAATGATAGTTGTCACAATGTGATCCCCACACCAGGAAGGAAGGCATTTGTATTGACAGTCAATTTCTGCAGTGGGTCAAGGAAAGACCTGCCCAACAGCAAGTTCTTGTTGTTCCACCATAATATTTGTTGCTGACCCTTGGGTTCCACCAACACCAGATCTTCCCACTAACCACTCACCTGTGACCATTTTCTGGATGAGCACTCCTGCAGAGAGCGCATTTGCAACTGGGCATTTGGAACAAACTGCAGTGCAAAACAAGACACTATAATTCGTTACAGTTTCATTATCTTTTGCACTGTTAGAAGCAGCCTTTAAAATGCCCCCATTTGTTTGCTGGAGGAGGTTTTGCCTGTTTCTGTAATCTAAGAATGGTTAAGTTTGTATGGTGACAAAGGTGTGATTTTTGGCATTATCAGTGAACCCTCATTTTTGTAGGAGAGATACTGTTCTGGTCTGGCACCTTTTATCAGACAGTTGTCCAGCTATGGAAAGACGTAGGGCCTGATTGGGAGTCCTGCGGTCTTCTGACCACCAGACTCGCGGTGGAGGGCCATCGTCCTCTGCATTACGATTTTGAAAGTCATTGCAGCGGAGTACCACCGGCTGCACCAGAGAAAAGTAATTCCCTGGCTGTGGCACAGCTGAGACACAATGTAAGATGTTCAGTGGGACTGTCGCAGTCCAGCTGAGCATATTACAAATTCTGCCACCCCCAGCCATTTCATGGCAGAAGCCCTGCAATGAAAAGGCTGGTGGTGAAGGAACAAAGGGCCCCATGACCCCTCCCCCCGCAATGGGGATACTTTTAGTGGGCACAATATATGCCCCACTCCACTGTCTGTATTCCCTCAAAGTTCCAGCACAGCATGGAAGTCACCGTTCATGCTGAGCTGGAACTTTTTTGCTGTTCCCATTGAGGTGCCTGTTTTCAGGGAAAAGTGAAGGCCCGCCCACCGTACATGAGTTCAACTCATAATACGGCGGGCTGTCCTTGCGCGGGTTTGATGCAGCTGTGCCAGTGGAGAACCGGTGCAGCTGTTCCAAACCTGTAATCAGCTCCACAGCACCGTGCCAAATTATGCACTTCATCTACTACCAGCCATTATGTGACTACTCTTGGGGCAGTACTTACCACTTACCACAAACCTGAGATTCTGTGTTGGGATGTATGAACAGGATGTGGAAGTAGGTGTCCTTGAGATCGAAGGTCACCAAGTGGTCCCGATGCAAAGCTGATTGATGTTTTATAAAGCTGTTATTCTGGAGAGCTCTGCAGTGCTTAATTTGTAAAAGAATAGGTGCTGGCACTCAAAGGTTTGCTTAGATGCATCTAGCTGGTGCGATTGAAGGTTGGGGTGCTAAATACTACAGTTGTATAGTCTTGATTCCACCTGATGCCTCTTTAATCCACCTCTAGACACTCCCTGTCCCTTTATCTAATTCTTGCAGGTTCTTTTACATTCCTGCTTTCTCCCTTTGGCCTAGATGTAGGTTAATGTGAATTACCGATTCATAAATACCGAATTTTACCGATTCGCTATTCATGAATCGGTAATTCAAATGTAGGTAGAAATTCGGTAACAAATACCGAATCGGTATGATTCGGTATTTACCAATTCTGTAGTTACAGAATCGGTATTTGCCATTGATTCCTATGGGCCTTGAAGTCCGTAGGATTCAATGACAGTTACCGATTCGGTAATTACCGAATCAGTAAAAATACCGAATTTACAAGGGGGACAGGGTGTCACTTTGACACCCTGTTGCACCCCTGTAACTGGCTTGTGCGCCATGTGGCACACAGACATGCCCTTAGGGCATGTCTGTGTGCCACATGGCACAGGTGTACATGCACAGATGTGCATGTACACAAGAATTCGTTATTTACCATGCAATTGTATTACATGGTAAATAACGAATTCTATAGGCCCTGTAGCACTGTTAGAAGTGCTACCTACATAGGAAAATACAGATTCGGTAATTTTACCGATCGGTAATTTTACCGATTTGGTAAAATTACCGATTCGTTAAAATTAACGAATCTGCATGTTTTCAGTGCCCCTACATACCAATGTCAAAATACCAGTCGGAAACGGCCGAAAATCGGTATTTTCGGCAGATTCCGACTGGTATTTTGACACCTACATCTGGCCCTTTGTCACTGTTTTTAGGTCTCGTGACCTATCAATGCGCATGCGCATTGAGAGAAGCGAGACTATAGGGCTTTAAACAAAGTTTAACTAACTGTGGCGATTTGGTGCTGTGCCCGTGCGCTTTTAGGTCAATGCGCAAGCGCATTGACCTAAAATGCGCGTGCACATCACCAAATCGCCGTCTGTTCCCTCAGCCGCACTCCTCCAACACCTTTGAAGTGAAGCTTAGCTTCACTTCAAAGGCCCCTGCTGCTTTCACACCCTCTCCCCGATCCGCCCCCTCCCCTGCCTGCCGTGTCGCATTTCTCCTCCCCCCTTCTCTGCCTTCCCTCCGTCACTCTGCCCCCTCCCCTGCCTGCATTTTACAGACTTCCTGGAGGAGGGAGAGAAACATTTGCTGCTTTAGGCTACCAGCTTTGAGGGACTGGTATACAGAACATTGTACACCCAGTATGCCAAAGTTTTTGGTGGTAAACGTGATTCGTCCTATATTAATATTTTAGGACAAGCTACACAGAGATTTTAAGAGTAAAGAAGGCGGTTGCTTAAATAATCCATACAAAAGGCTTTACGATCTCCAGTTACAGCTTGCAATGCCGTGCAGCATAGCTTTGTACTGAATCACAGGCCCGTTGCATGTGCAGACCCATCCTTCTAGATAAACACACTTTCGAGCTGGGATCTCTATTTGTAATGTGCCTTTCACGCACTCAGCTGGCCAGAATTGCTGCGCAAACAGCCTTTCATTGTCAGAGTAAACTTTGAGGAAAATTACACTCCACCAGTAGGAATACTATACAGATAAATGCCTCTAAACGGCGAATAAAAATTAAACTGGCTAATGTCGTTGAGCTGTTACCACTGCGCCATTCCGTGTTTCTTTCTTTTTGTTTTTTATTACTTTTACTCATGCTTAGATTGGAATTTCTGAAACCGGAGCATGACTTCAGCATTTCACTTCCTTCCAGAGATGATTTTTTTTTTCCATCAGCCTACACTCCTGTGCCTCGCGATTGTGACTCCAGCAGGAAATGGGAGGAAGAAAAAAAGCAGCTTTTTAACTTTGTTGAAACAATGAAAATGTACTTCGGAGTTCCATTATTTTAGTTCGTATTCGTAGCCGCGGGAGCGCTTTGCACGAACCGTATAATTACGCTCAGATGGCGGTTGAAAGCATGTGCGTCTAAAAATAAAACTGCTTACCTGGTGATTGGTTACCTTACTTCCTGTTTGCACGTGACTGGATAGGTAATCCTGGTAGTGGGATTTTTCAACTGGCCCCCTATGGTATCTGAACTTGCAATCAAATATGATGGCTATGGTTTAGTAAACTATACATTTACGGAACGCTTTATTTGTATCCTTTCTTGGGCCGTGCCCCCCCCCCCCCATTCCGCTGGAATGTCCAGTACTCTGGGCGCTCGGCGATCAAAGTAGACCTGGCGTAATATTTCATGTTAATGATTTACTGCACTTAAATGAATATCTAATTAGCAGTTTTTAGAAGTTGTATGATCCCCCTCATCAAGGACAGCACTTTTAAACATATAAATAGTATTCAATGTAGTCTGTTTAATAACATACTTTGCAGCTAAATTTCCTTGGTCTGCACATTATTCCTACACTTGTACAACCGACTTATCAAGATGAGACGTTGGTGAGTACCTCCTAAAACGTATTTATATTAATGTAGATTTTATTTTAAATATATATATTTGTACTGATTTACCTTGTAACATTACATTTGTGTTGGTTACAGTGCATAGGCTCTCAGTACTTAGATCATGACACCATACCTAAATGATGTAACTCACAGACCACGAAGATACAATGTTACTCACAGATGACCCGGGTAATAAATGAAAATACATTTGGACTGCTAAAGGTCACATTTCGCTACCTACATAATATTAGTGGCACTCTCCAATATTCCCCATACGTGGCTAATAAAACTGTGGCAGCTTGTAATATTGCAACCAGAAGGAGCCTTCTCATACAGGCTTATGTTGATACTTCTGACAAGGAAGAGGAATTCCAACACACAATACATTTCAGGATGCCACAACCACACCCACCACCACTACATCCACCACCACATCCACCACAACCACCACCCCATCCACCACCACCACCACCACATCCACCACCACATCCACCATCACCTCCACATCCACCATGACATCCACCGCCACATCTACCACATCCACCACCAACACATCCACCACCACCACATCCACCACCAAATCCACCACTACCGCATCCACCACCACCACCGCATCCACCACCACCACCGCATCCACCACCACCCCCACCACCACTACATCCACCACCACATCCACCACAACCACCACCCCATCCACCACTACATCCACCACCACAACCACCACCCCATCCACCACCACCGCATCCACCACCACCACCGCATCCACCACCACATCCACTGCATCCACCACCACCGCATCCACCACCACATCCACCATCACCACAATATCCACCATCACATCCACCACCACATCCACCATCACCTCCACAACCACCACCACCACCACATCCACCACCACTTCCACCACCACCGCATCCACCACCACCACATCCACCACCACTTCCACCACCACCGCATCCACCACCACCACATCCACTGCATCCACCACCACATCCACCACCGCATCCACATACACCACTTCCACCGCATCCACCACTTCAACCGCATCCACCACCACCACATCCACCACTTCCACCACATCCACCACCTCATCCACCACCTCATCCACCACCTCATCCACCACCGCATCCACCACCACCACATCCACCATACCCACCACCATCACTTCCACCACCACATCCACCACCACTTTCACCACATCCACAACCACCACCACCACATCCACCACCACTTTCACCACATCCACAACCACCACCACATCACCACATCCACCACCACCACATCGACCACATCCACCACCACATCCACCCCCACATCCACCATCACCACCACCACCACATCCACCACCACCATATCCCCCAGATCCACCACATCTATATGTGTGTGGCTCTGTGTGTGTTTAGGTGCAAATGCAATGTTCTTGGATTTTCGTCACAATAAAATACACTGAACATAATCTTCACAAAAGTTATTTACAAACATTTAAGCTATTGCCATTATAAATTACAATAACTTTTATTTAAGTATTAATTATTTACAAAATTAAAAGCCATTGTTATTTGTAATATCAAGACATAGAAGTCACGTACATACAACACACATTGCATTACAAATGCTATAGGTGTCACATTTGCAAAAGTTAAAACTATTGACATTGTTACTGACAAAGCTATTAATTTTGCTACTTTCAAAACCAACACATAAATAAAAAAAAGTGTCATTTACAATACCAATAGTTCAAACTTTCCTAATGCAAGACCTATTGCATTTCCAATGCTTGTTCTTTTTTCTGTCCTTCTCTTTCTTCTTCTTGTCTTTTTTCTCTCTTGCTCTAGATTAAAGTCTGTTGAAGAAACTAACAGCCTGATTCATCAAGCTAAATTGCACTTGCAAAGGGCAAGATTCTCAGAATCTTGCCTTTTGCGAGTGCAATTTTTGCATTTGGGATTCATCAACCCAAATGCAAAATTCGCTATTAAAGAATTCGCACATTTGCGAAGAATTGCATTTAAGGAATCTCTATTTGAGATTCCTTAAATGCAATTCATGAATCATTTTAAAATTGCGAAATTGCAATTTTGGGCCGCTATTTACCGAGAGGTCAGACCTCGTGGTAAATAGCAAAAACTTAGAAAAATGCATTTAAATGCATTTTCTAAGTTGCATGTTACACACACACACATGTCCTTTGGACATGTGTGTGCGCAACACCAATGTAGATTACATTCAGGGGTGCTACAGGGTGTCCTTTGGACACCCCTGCACCCTTGAAATCGCATCCTTATTTGCGATTAGCTAATTGCTAATTGCAAATAAGGAATAACTCCCCATTCATTCCTATGGGCCTGTAGGCCTATAGGAACGCATGGGGAGTTATTCCTTATTTGCGGAATAACTCCCCACTCATTCCTATGGGCCTGTAGGCCCATAGGAATGCATGGGGAGTTATTCCTTATTTGCGATTAGCAATTTGCTAATCGCAAATAAGGAACATGTAGGAATCGCAATATTTTTTGCAATTCCTACATGAATCCCGTTTTGCAAGTCCTTAATAGCGATTCCTTATGAATCGCTATTAGGGGCTCGCAAAACGGGAGAATGATGAATCTGGCTGTAAGGGCCTAATGTTAAAAATATCTGGAACTCGCAAACCAGTTACAAACTAGTTTGCAACTGCTAAAACATTTTATCGATATGTTCAAAATGTTAAATTGTAAGCATATCTAAGTCTAGCACTGCAGACTAAAGGCCACATGTATGTAGGTTTTTTCCAGTCGCAAAATTCGATATTAGGAGCCTGCAAAATTATACCTAAGTACATGTGGACCTCAATGTTTACCGATTCACAATTATGCAATGTCAACATTTTCCAACTTGCAAATAGGCAATCGCAGAAATCTATTTATTGATTCAGTATTTGTATGTTCAAATCATTTGCGGTTACTTGCAAAATGAGCTATTTGCACTTACAGTTTAACACCAAGTGGATGCAGGAGGTAACCAGGTGCAAACTATAAAAAAAATAGAGGCTGGGATGCTTAATTTCTTTTCAGAATGTCGATGTCGTATGCTGTGAAAAGGCAGAGGCACATTTCGGCAGCAGTACAAAGGAGATGGAAAAGACAAGAGAGGATCTATAGGGTCAGAGTTACACACTTTGACCAAGAGGAAGATATTTATAGGAAGTACAGGCTTACTGGTAGTGTTATTTTAGATTTAATAAATTAACTGTGCCTTTATTAGAAAGAGAAACATCTAGATACCAGGCCATTCCCTCCCACATTCAAGTGCTGGGTTCTTTGTATCTTTTGGCAGCAGAGAGTTACCAAGCAATTGTGGCTGAGGCAGGAGCCCTTTCACAGTGTGCGCTATCTTGTGTTTTCAGAAATGTTCTTGAAGTCATGTACCTAAAAACCTATACATACAGCATGTTTCCTCATTCAACAGGTGACCTACTAGACACCAAGGTAGCATTTTTAGAGTAGAACAATCCCCTCAAGAAATTGACTGCATTGATGGAAAACACATTGCAATTTGCCCACATACCAATCTGACTTCTTATACCAAACTAGGGAAAATTACCACTCCTTAAATATATATGTAGTGTGTAATAGTGTATGTGTAATCATTGACACTGTAGCACATTATCCACACAGTACCCATGTTTCCTATATGTTTCATAACCGTGGTCTGTAAGGCAGTATGGCTACAGGACAACTTGGAGATGGTTTTCTTTTTGGTATGCAATTCAATATAATTTTACAAATATATATATATACCTTTATAAATTATAACATTGCAGGGTCTCTTATAATGCTTAATGTACTTTTAAGTTAGGTGGTAGTGCATATGCTCTTCGCCCATGGATTATGACACTCTTTCTACATCCTAATTCATTCAGGCAACTAAGATATGATATGGTACCCAACAAATCTGACCCATTATAGAGTAGACATTTGGACTCCTGAGTTGTCGGGCGGAACATGGCTTCAATAGAAGTCAATGGAACTCTGACCGAACAGTGTTTGGTAGCATCGTAGTCAGTCGAGCGGAACTGTAGACCGCAAGTCAGTCTGTTCTGATTCCGAGACGGAGTCAGGTGGAAAATGTCCTCCCAACATCGTAATGAGGCCCTAAGTCTCTCATGGTAAGTGGCCAAACCTCATAATAGCAGACTGGGATCTGTGATGGTGAGCGTCAGGTTTCCCTGGTCATCTCTCATAAGTACTAGATTCACTGATGGTGAAGACTGACGGCTCTAGACCACTTCAGTGAGCAATCGAGTCATTAACGGTGAGTACCCGCAGTTCTGGATCTAATCAATACTAACTGAAATATGCGACTGTCAGTACAGGGATGGCCATGTCCTCTCTAGTGAGTACTAGAGATGTAAATTTGAGTGCCCACTCCTTTGGGCGTCATAAGTGAAAACTAGGTTCACTAGCTTTGAGTCTTGTCCTGCTCTAGCCTAATGGGTGATCAATGAGCTCTTGATTGTGAGTGCACTTTACTTACCCTTTGCAGTCCCTGTGAGTGAGAGCACAGAGTGAGTGACCCTCACAGAAAGTCAAGGCTTCAGCAAGAAAATTGAGCAGGGCAGAGAAAGAGGAACCTGTGAGCACAGACCAGGCTCCACGAAATATTCACCCTAATGAATATATTTTCCATTGTCCAAAATCAACAGCAACATTGCAGTCGCCCTGAGAGTTTACAGGCAAAGAAACTGAATTTAGGCTGGTAACCTTGGAGACGACGAGTAAGGGGCCACGAGTGGCAGCAAGTAGGCCTCCTGAGACGCTAGAGTTAGGCTCTCTGAGAGGGCACAAGCAGACATAGGGCCCGATTCTGATCTCGTTCGGAAAACATTTCTATCAAATCGGTCCCGGAATGTTTTCCGAACTACTCGGATCAGGGGAATCCGACCGAGCGATTTGGATGTATCAGGGTGCTTCCAGATACGATTCGGTCGGACTCCTATAGACTACAATGGGAGCCTGTGTTCCGAATGAGAACACAGGCTCCCATTGAAGAAAAGGAATGTTTGGGGAAAATTGTGCACCCTGTGGTGGGCACCCCTCGGTGCCTGCCACATTGTGCATGGTTGGAAAGAGGGGACCCATGGGTACACCCACAGGCCCAATTCAGAGGGGCCTGCTATGGGCCCCCAAAGACAGATTCCGGTAGCCGATTCGTTCCGGAGAACCGATTTGGAACGGCTGTCCGAATCGGTCATCGTACTCGCTCATTCGGAAACCGAGTCCATAGAGCTGTACGATCTGCTCTGAAAGACACGAGCCGTTCGAAAGCCTCTTGGAACCGATTCAGACAGCCCTACCGGTTTCCAGGCATCGTACTCATTGCTTTGGAAGTGTGTACAAATCAGTCGGAAACAAGGGCTCTGGATCGGATTCGGCAAACACGAATCCGATTCGGAGCCCTTCCGACCGACATTGGAATCAACCCCATAGTTGTGAATCTGTGCCTGTAATCTGGGAAGGTTTATTGTACCTAAATGCACATATGGAAACAAAAAGTGTAACACACACACATATATGTCAATTCAGCCAAAGTGTCTCAAATGGGTCCGTTCTGCCACCGTTGAGAATATCTTTCTTATACATTACCAGGTCGCCTTGTGTTATAGTGCGTATAACGCTTTGGTCGATATATCGACCAAAGGGCGGACACACGAACCACATACGGATAAAAGGGGTTCTTTTAAAAGCATTTTCTTCTACGGGAGCCTGGTACGCACTATAACACAAGGCGACCTGGTAATGTATAAGAAAGATATTCTCAACGGTGGCAGAACGGACCCATTTGAGACACTTTGTTTCCATATGTGCATTTAGGTACAATAAAGGGAGAAAATCAATAAGATAAGTGCAAGAATTACGCTGACCCAGAACAACCCTGATGAAATCGCCGGTAATGTATAATGCGGCGATGAAACATGTTGGTTTTTATTAGAACAGGCACACGGCAAAGAATAAAGAGGGAAGTGCTAGTGGAGCCCAGTTCTTTTTAATTGAGTAGGTCCTACAACTCACACCTTGGAGGACAGGTCCTATTACTTAGGTGGGTCACTTACACAACTACACAGAGTTTTTTCTTTTGTGCACAGTTTTATCCCCCTTTATTTTCATGGTTGGCAACTGCTGATGATGATATAGTGGGGAGTCAAGCGAGTACCAGTTTGACACACCCCCCTGGTGGTTACTCCCGTGAGGCGTTGCCAACCCCCTCCCCCTTTTTTCCACTAGAGAAGGGTAGAGCAGGCCATCAGAACAACACAGGGAACCAGTTTTCACACACACATTTGCTTTTAGATATGAATATCCAAATAGAGAGTGATATGATACACAGAAACAGGTAGTAGGAGAAAGACACACCCACTACTAAGAATAATTGAAATAACCAAAAGGTGGGAGTGTTCACCTATTTGTAAGGGCAGGCACAGTGGTTTGAGGAGTCTAGTGAGTGGGGGGCAGCCTGAACCCAGTCCAAAATCCCCCTTGGCCCCTTGATGTTTGCAACGCAGGAACTTCTACCCAATTGGTTAAGGCAGGGGTACTCATAATACGGCCTGCGGTCCGCCAGCGGCCCGGCAAGCCTTCCCTGGCGGCCCGCGGACCTTGCAGACATCGTACCCGTGTTTTAAATGTATTCGTTTTTTTTAAGAGTGTCAGGAAACACCCCTGCGGCAGCGTGACTCAGACTGCAGCTCTGTGGGGACCGGGCGATTCCTGTCATAGTCAGAGTGGGGCTCCAGGGGCGCTAAGAGGTGAACAAAGCCTCATTAGCATGCGAATGGTCTTTTAAAGACCTGTGAAATGCTCGGTGGTGTGTGTGTGTGTGTGTGCGTGTGTGTGTGTGTGTTTATCTGCACATATATAATCGTGCTATTGTAATCTAATCAGTGTGGTCCTGAACAGAAGTATCTTACACAGCAGCACAAAATCTAATATAAAGACTCCGGAAGACACCTCATCACATAACGAACTGCACCCCTTCGATGTGGGGTTTGGCACGTGCGATAGACGAGGTGCGACCCAGCAGGGCTACAGAAGGTTGGTGCAGCACACCCTGAAGGGGAGGCGAGAACCCTTCTAGATTCACCTCCATGCCACTTTCAGCACATGCCAACTTGCATATTTGTGAAAGAATTCATGCTGAAAAACACATTTGTTCGGCACCTAGATATTAGCAGAGCCCTCGGTGACTACCAGGGTACTGACTGCGGTGTGTGCCGGCGGTGAAAGGGGTCAGTCAGTAGCGGGTAAAATGAGCTCAGTCGCTTTCCATAATGCAACCAATTCGGATCCCTAACTAAATGCTTCGCAAGAGACATCAGAAGCACACAGAAGCAGCGCATTAACCGGAACCTGTAATGCAGATGAATGTACAGGAGCTTCCCTTGTGACAGCCTCATAAATAAGGCATCAAACCTAGTCCAACTGCACATTCAACTATTTCTGTGTACACATTTGTTTGCCTCTGAAGCAGCTTACATGACACTCACAGAACAGGGAGTTTACTTTGATTCTTTAAAATAGAAGCAATAGGTATTATGTTGTCATAAGAAACGTGTTCTATTCGCAAAACTCCTGAGAGCTCAATGTAGACATCACAATACCTAAGATTTGCTCTTTTCTTCTGTCTTCGTCTCAGAGAAAGTATCGCTTGACAGTACCTCGACTGTCACCCACAGCACCCGTGCTTTCATGCACCCTCTGCTGCTTCCTGACATGATGTAGGAGTCATCCAAACCTCCCGGCTTCACCTCACAAACTGCATGACCGTCCCACGCCATCTGCCTTAACCACACAGCGCTCAGTACTTTTATACACCTCTGTGTTCACTGCATGAAACTTTTGGTTTTTCCAGTACTTCTACCCTCCCCTACAATAAATGCACGACTTTCTCACGTCTTGTGTCTGTCCCTGCTTTCCAGCACTTCTGCCTGCAGCAACTGTGTGTGTGTGTGTGTGTGTGTGTGTGTGTGTCTCAGCCCTGGCGCAGTGGGAGACAGGGAGGGAGAGGAGGCGAGGGAGACCTCAGAGTGAGTGAGAGTGACAGAGGGAAGGAAAGGAGAGAGACAGAGGGAAGGAGGCAGAAGGGAGGGGGCGGGAGGCTGAGGGAGACAGACCTCAGAGTGAGGAAGAGGGAAGGAGAGAGAGGAGACAGAGGAAAGGAGAGAGAGAGAGAGACGGAGGGAAGGAGGCAGAGGAGGGAGGAAGGCAAAGTGGGGGAGGGAGGGAGGCAGGCAGATTGAGGGAGGCAGACCTCAGTGAGGGAGAGGGAAGGAGAGAGAGGGAGACAGAGGAAAGGAGAGATAGACAGAGGAAAGGAGGCAGAGAGAGGGAGGCAGAGGAAAGGAGAGGGAAGGAGACGGAGGGAGGCAGAGGAAGGAGGGAGGCAGAGGGGGGATGGAGGGAGGCAGGGGAGGGAGGCAGGCAGAGGGAGGGAGGCAGAGGGAGGGGGCAGAGGGAGAGGGGCAGAGGGGGGAGGGAGGCAGAGGAGGGAAGGAGGCAGAGGAGGGAAGGAGGCAGAGAAGGGAGAGAGGCAGACGAGGGAGGGAGGCAGACGAGGGAGGGAGGCAGAAGGAGGGGTCAGAGGGATGAGGGAGGCAGAGGAGGGAAGGAGGCAGAGGAGGGAAGGAGGCAGAGAAGGAAGGGAGGCAGATGAGGGAGGGAGGCAGAGGAGGTAGGGAGGGAGGCAGGCAGAGGGAGGGAGGGAGGCAGACCTCAGAGTGAGGTAGAGGGAAGTAGAGAGAGGGAGACAGAGGGAAGGAGGGAGAGGGAAGGAGGGGGAGGGAAGGAGGGAGAGGGAAGGAGAGAGAGGGAGACAGAGGGAAGGAGGGAGAGGGAAGGAGGGAGAGGGAGACAGAGGGGAGGAGGGACAGGGAGAGGAAAGGAGAGAGAGGGATGGAGAGAGAGGGAAGGAGGGAGAGGGAAGGAGAGATCATTTCGTTATTCCTTTCGAAATTGAAATTGGCCCCCAGGATTGCAGTGTGACCAAAACCAGGCCTTTGAAACATAGAAACTGGAAGAAGTTCACGCAGGAAAACTTTAAATCCGCCCTACTTAAAGAATCACCCCCTCCCAGCGAAAACCTGCTTAAGGCATGGGATGCTTATGAGAAATGGGTGTCTAGGGCTCTGGATACAGTAGCACCATGGACCTTCATGCCCCTCGTCAGGAAAACTAAAACTGCTCCTGGTTCTCTAAAGAACTTAAAGAAGCTAAAGCCAAATGTAAAAAGACTGAACGGAGCTGGAGGAAAAATTATAATCCAGAGGATAAGCTGAACTATAAGAGAGAATTAAAAATATATCACAGACTCGTAAGAGCAGCCAAAGGCGCTCATTTTAAAGGACGTATTGAATCTGCTAAAAATCCTACCAAGGAACTATTTTTGATCTATAAAGAGCTCACGGCCTCAACCAGACTTGAGGCCCAAGATACCTACACTAATGAATTATGCGATGACATCACAGATTTTTTCATAAAAAAAGTGGATTTAATACACGCCACCTTTACAGGTAGCACGCTGACTAAATACCCGGTAGTGAGAAGTGATTCTGCTACCAAGGTCCATCTGACTCATTTTATAGTTCCTGAGAGGGTAGACCTGCTCACCATCATAAACGGCATCCAGTCCTGCTCCCCCTTGATGTGATTGCCCCCAATCGTTGTAAGGGAGTGATTGACTGTATGATTGAGCAGATTGAACATCTGATCACCTTATCTTTTCAGGAATGTCATGTGCCTGATGTATGGAAAATGGCACAAGTTATACCCCTGAAAAAAAAGCCAATATACATATTTCCCAGCTACAAAATCTCCGTCCTATCTCTCTCCTCCCCTTCTTTGGGAAAGTTGTGGAGAAGATAGTGAACTGTCAACTCATGAAATTTATCGAGGAAAACTCTCTTCTCCATTCCACGCAGTCAGGGTTTAGAGCAGGTCACTCTACAGAGTAGGCGGTTCTCTTCTCCACAGAATGTTTGAGACAACTTGCAGATGAGGGGCAGACGGCAGCGTTGGTTTTATTAGACCTCAGTGCAGCATTTGACACCGTGCTGCACTCAACGCTGCTGTCTCGCCTCTCAGACTTGGGAGTAGTAGGACCAGCCCTGGAATGGATAGAGTCCTTTCTAGAAAACAGGAGTTTTCAGGTACACTGCCCTCCTTACAAATCGTCTCTTCGCAAACTGAGACACGGGGTTCCACAGGGCTCAAGCCTGAGCCCCACGCTATTTAATCTTTACATGGAGCCCCTAGCCCGTATTGTGGAAGCTTTTGGTGTGGATATCGTCACATATGCTGACGATACCCAACTAATAATTAAACTTACCCACAATCAGGCAGAGGACGCCCCTAATTTTTACAACTGCATGCGGTCTGTGGCAGGGTGGATGAACAACAACTGCCTACGCCTTAATGGCGATAAAACAGAACTGTTGGTGGTTGGTAAGTCCCCCTCTGCCTGGTCGCAGGCTTGGTGGCCAACAGAACTAGGTGCGCTCCCCCGCCCAGCGGACTCTGTTAAGAATCTAGGAATTTGGCTGGATGCGGAGCTTTCGTTTAAGCAACAGATTAGCAAAATTACGGGTAAATGTTTCGGAATATTAAAAACACTCCGTAAAGTCCTCGATCTGCTCCCCATCAGTGCCAGGAAGATACTTATTCATGCCCTAGTCACTCCTCATTTGGACTACGGCAACACTCTTCTCCTAGGCCTAAGCAGAAAAGGCTTACACCAATTACAATGCGTCCAAAATGCGGCTGCTCACCTGGTACTTAACCTTCCACGCAGGGCATCTGGAAAAACAGCATTACGAAAACTTCATTGGCTCCCTATCGAGGAGCGCATCAAGTTCAAAGCTCTTTGTTTTGCCCATCGCATTGCCCAGGGAAAAGGGCCAAGTTACCTGCGCAGCCTTCTCACTATCCATCGCCCCACCCGGAATCTTAGATCTGCTGGAGCGATGCTGTTTCAGCTCCCTCGCGTGCGCAGGACTAGGATGGGAGGTAGCTCCTTCCGCTTTCTTGCGAGTAAGCACTGGAACAGTCTCCCTCTTGACTTGCGCATGGAGCCCTCAGAAACAAGATTCAGACTAAAATTAAAAACCTATCTTTTTCCAAGTCACTAATTGTTTCTTTGTAGCCTAGGACCCTGACCGGCCCCGGACCTCGGCCTCTTCAGGGAGCAGTAGCATTTCTAAGCGCGGGGCACACTGTCTTTAGTGTAACCAGGCGCTTTAAAAGTGGTTTTATTATTATTATTAGAGAGAGGGAGACAGAGGGAAGGAGGGAGAGGGAAGGAGAGAGAGGGAGACAAAGGGAAGGAGGGAGAGGGAAGGAGGGAGAGGGAGACAGAGAGAAGGAGGGAGAGGGAAGGAGGGAGAGAGAAGGAGAGAGAGGGGGACAGAGGGAAGGAGGGAGAGGGAAGGAGGGAAAGGGGAGGAGGGAAAGGGGAGGAGGGAGAGGGAGGGAGGCAGAGGGGAGGAGGGAGAGGGAAGGAGGGAGAGGGACACAGAGGGAAGGAGGGAGAGGGAAGGAGGGAAAGGGGAGGAGGGAGAGGGGAGGAGGGAGAGGGACAGAGAGGAGGAGGGAGAGGTAAGGAGCAAGAGGGAGACCTCAGAGTGAGGAAGAGGAAAGGAGAGAGAGAGAGGGGGAAACAGGGGGAGGGAAAGGTAAACAGGGGGAGGGAAATAGGGGGCGGGAGAGGGAAACAGGGGGAGGGGGAGAGAAACAGAGTGAGGGGGAGGGAGACAGAGTGAGGGAGAGGGAGGGAGGGAGAGAGAGGGAGAGGGAGGGAGGGAGAGAGAGGGAGAGGGAGGGAGGGAGAGAGAGGGAGAGGGAGGGAGAGGGAAGGAGAGGGAGGGAGAGGAAGAGGGAGGGAGAGGGAGGGAGAGGGAGGGAGCACGCGTGTGGTGAAACATCACGATGATTACACAGCAATTCCACAGCGGCCCAAGAGGGATTATGGGATATGGAGTTTGCCAGCCAGCAGTCATGTGGTCCTTACGAACGAATCACATCTGGGACACAGCACGCTTCGATGCTTCAACCTCTGATGAAAGCTATTTGCTGAAACGCGTCAGGTACATCGTGCCTGAGGCTGCCTGCGCTGATTTAAATATATTTATATATATATATATATATATATATGTATATATATATATATATATATAAAAGCTCCACAGTCTTTTCCATTTCCCGAAATGTATATGTATATGTATGTAACAGTACGGAAAGCGTTGTACTTTGGAGGGATAAGATTTACTATTCCCACTCCAGTCTGTGCAACAGTAGGGAAAGTACTGGATTGCGGAGGGGTTAATTTTACTATTCCCACTCAAGTCTGTGCAATAGTGGGGAAAGCGTTGAACTTCAGATGGGTTAAATTTACTAATCCAACTCCAGTCTGTGCAACAGTAGGGAAAGCGTTGGACTTCAGAGTAGAAAATGTTACTATTTCCACTCTAGTCTGTGCAACAGTAGGTAAAGCGTTGGACTTCGGGAGGGTAAGATTTACTATTCCCACTCCAGTTTGTGCAATAGTAGGTAAACTACTTCACTTCAAACAAAACTACTTGAATAACCCTTTTAATTTAGAAAAAATATAAAACTCTAATCATAAACATTATTACTAGACATAAAATATATATATAATGTAAAAGAATAAACAATTATCCAATTTACAAAATTCATAAACAGTGTATTAATTTTCAATTTAAAAAGAACGCATATTTAATTATTAACTATCCACCCTATGGCCATGCAAATCTAACAACCCACACCTAAAATATAATAAAAATAAGTAACTATAACAAAATGTATGTCATTGATAAAATATACATGATTAACAATTAATAGTTAATTATTACTTAATTAACTTCCAACCCTACAGAGCTACAAAACCAGCAGCCCACTCCTAAATATAAGTAAAATATATAAGTATTACACACTTTACATGAATATTAATCAATTAATTATTTAACTATACATTAATAATTATGCATTTTTTAATTACTTTCCCACCATCTAGTCTTTCAAACTTAGCAGTCCAAAAATAAAATATAGCTAAAATAAATCAATATTACATATGCACAAAATTAACAATCAGTTAAATATTTTATAATACATTATTAATTCATTTTTAATTATTACTTAACTAATTTCCCACTTTACACCCCTACATACCCAGCAGCCCACACGTAAAATACAACTAAAATATATGAATTTTACACATTTTACGTAATTAATAATCATTTAAATAATAAATCAATTAAGTCATTAATACCTAATTTACTTCCCACAAATACCTCTACAAACGTAGCAGTCCGCACCTAAAATATAGGTATAGTAATTCAATATTACATAATATACATAATGAATATAAATCACATGCTTGCTTCAAAATTATCGATTAATTAATTAATTACTACTTAATTAACTTCCCAACCTATCCCCCTAGAAACCCAACAACCCGCTATAACACTATAAATTACTTTTATTAATTAAATAAATCCTTCTAAATCACTTAAAATTGTAAACAATATTTAAATAAATTAATTAAAATTATACAAACAATACTAACACATAAAATTAATACATAAACTAAAACACAGGAAATTAATTAAAAAACAATATTCTTGAGAACGATATTTACAGCAACGATATTCTGAACAAAGATGTTAATTACCTGAAAAAATCTATATTTTTGACAATGATACTTGCTTATCATGATATTTTTGCATCACAATATTTTTTTTCAATAATTCTATATCTTGATATTTACAATATTTTGTCCAAATACCCTGAATATTCCACTGAAGGATTTTGAAATGCAGAAATCTAGGAGAATGGGACTATTTTATAGTCCCCTGAAAAGGAGGTGAGGCATAAATCTTTTGTATCAGATCTCTGGGCCGATTATGCTCTCACACCACTGAGACTCCCTGCCGTCCGCCCACGAGATTACGATTTCAATGTGGTCTGGCGGGCAGGCAGTGTGGCGGTCCAGCAGGGGTGCCTCTTTCAAAGGCAGCAGTGCCTTTGAAAAAGGCACAATGGGAATGCCACACAATGTTCCTGCACAGCATGCACTGTTATGTCCATGCGATGCAGGAACTGGGACCATGCACACAGGTGGGCACATGCTGTGCCCCCTGCATGCACTCCTGTGCACAGGGGCAACAGGTGACCCTGTGGGGCCCTCATTGTTTCCTCTCCATCACGGTTTTCAGGGAAGAGGAACCACCATGAAAACCATAATATGGTTACTGAGGCGGTCTCACCAAGGATATTGTGGCATCAAGACCGCTGCATCACCGCCAAGGAATGGCGGATCCCTGGTAGTGGTGGCAGTCCCATGGCAGTCTGAACGCCTAAGTTGTAATAGGGCGGTCAAACCACCGGTGCGGCTGTGGCTGGACCGCCACACCCCGCAAGTCTGCTCGTAATTAGGCCCTTAGTGGTGAAATGGTTTTCGGTAAGGTACGTTTGGGCTGTACAGATTTAGGCAAGCAGGCCATAGACTAGTCAATTTGTTGCAGAACCTAGAACTAATTGCAATAAAATTTCTGTGAGTGGATTCTTATTGAAAATTATCCGTAGAAAACGATGGTGAAAAGTCTACCACTCTAACATGACGCGTTAATCCAATATGGCAGATTTTTCAAAATGGCTGCCCATTATTTGAGATATAGGGTATAACTGTTTATATGCCCATGTGTGGTATCATTTTATATGTTTTTAGGGATGGGAAGGTCAAAAATAACATCACAAATAGTTTCTGATGACCATAATATCAAATAATCGCAGAATATGTCAGATAGACAAAGTTTGTATAATTTTTTCGTTGACTTATAGGACAAATGAGACGTGTACTCTCTCAACACTGTTTTTTGTTTCTGGCCATGCCAAGAGATACAGCTAGACCCCTATTATAACATTCGACCAGCTGCTTTTCCACAAAGCACTTAGCATCATAGCCAATGAATCACAGGATAGTCCTTTAAAGAAGGTGATTCTGAGACTATGAGGTCTGCGCACAATCATGAGTTTTCTTGGATGCATTGGTTTTTTGATGAGTGGAGCAGGCTTGGTTGATATACTTGAGATCATATATGCAGGAAATGCTGTAAAGCACATGCTTTCTGGTAAAGCTATTGCAAGAGCGATTCGTGGCCATCTTATTGTTTCATCAGTTTTCAGCACGATTTTAGCAACGCAAGCCCTAGATGATAACGGCGATTTACAGGCAGCCAGATCATTGTTTAATAATCTTCTTAATGGGGAGCTTTCTGTTGAGGATGTTACACATAATGCTGTTGTCGAAATTGCAACCAAACTGCTGAAGGCCAAAGATGAACTTACATTTTACAGGACTCCTCGACTTTGGTTGCAATATTTGGAAATGGTCAACATCCTGAAACAATTCTTAAAAGCTGAAAGAACAGGAAATTGGCATCTACATCTTGCAATGGTAAAGGAGATGCTACCTTTTTTTGCAGTATGTGGCCATAATTTATATGCCAGTTCTGCACGACTGTATTATGAGAGAATAGTTGAGCTTGAATTTGAAGCTCCTGATGTATACACGGCATTTACAAATGGTCTGCATGTTGCACGAAGAAGTGATAGGTTTTGGGGTGGCCTTTCCACTGATTTGGTAATTGAACAAGTTCTAATGAAGAATATTAAAGGATTCGGCAGAATGACCCATGGAAAAGGTATGACAGAACAGCAGCAGCTTGTCTGGGTTATGTCACGCCCTATTTGCGCCCATTTGAATGAATGCATGCCCGACTTTGCTTCAGTGAAGCATGCAGCAAGTGAGCAACATGTTACTATGACCAGTTCAAGAATTGAACGCGATAAAGGAGATACACAGAAAGTACTGGTATATGTAGAACAGCTCAATGTTTTTGAGCGACACAGCAACCTGTGTAACATTGTCACAGGAGTTACTTATGGCAGTGATGTTAATCCTGAACTTGCAGAAGAAATTGGAAATAGAATTCTTAATGAGATGACGGACAAAAGAGTCTCTGAGTTCTCTTTTCAGAAAAAGCAACCAGGTGAAGGTAATGAAATCAGTTCAATCTGTTAAATTGCAAGAAGAAACCTTTGTTATGGATCCTGAACTATTGTTTCAGCGCTTGTAGCTTTGTGCTCAGACTAGTGCCATAGATTTGAAGGTGTTTTGTTATGAGCTTTGCTCATACCCAGCTAGTTTATTCAATAAGCATGGACTTATGAGGGAATCTGGGAAGTCACAGCTTGCCAATGATATTAAAGAGCAAGTACCAGCACTTGCTAACATGCCCGAAAATATGCAGTTCGTCATTGATGGTGGGTGGTTACTACATCGCCTTCCTTGGAGTCCGAATCAGACATTCCATGAGCTGGTTTGTGCCTATGAGAGATATGTGCTAACAAAGTATGGCCAGGCAATAATAGTATTCGACGGATATGGAGGTACCGAGGTATTGTAAGACCTAAAGTAAATTTCATATCTTCTACCTCCAACGCCATCAAGAAACAATTATTTCTGAGTAATAATGAAAATAAACAAGCCTTCATTGCTCTATTATCGCAAAAGTTACAAGAAGCTGGGTGTAAAACAAAGCAAGCTCATAGTGATGCAGACTTCATGGACGTTTTGGAGGCTATTGAGTCGGCCAAAACTCATCCTGTTGGCGAGGACACCGATCTTCTCATGCTACTCCTTCATCATTTTCAAGAAAACCAACTTGATATTTTCCTTTGCCCAGAACCTAAGAAATCTTCCAAAAACATAACTGTGTATGATATTAGGAAATTAGCAAAAGCTTTAGGTAATGACGTCTGCTCTCACATCTTATTTGCTCACGCTATATTAGAATGTGATACCACCTCCAAACCATTTGGATTAGGAAAATGTGACTCCATAAAGTTGCTAAGAAAATCAGGCAGCTTGAAAGAAAGTGCTGCCGTATTCCAAACTTCACAAAAATCAACAGAAGAAATTGAAAATGCTGGTCTTAATGCTATTATATTGTTGTATGGATGAATAACAGGAGACAGCACACTACATGATATGAGACTTCGAGCTTTCACTTCAAAGGCAACAAACTCAATAATACATGTGAAACCGGAAGTCTTGCCTCCTACAGAGGATGCCTGTAAATTTCATTCGCTCAGAGTATATCATCAGGTGCAGCAGTGGATGGGTATTCATATGGATCCATTACAGTGGAGATTTGAAGTGAAAGATGTAAGATTGGCTCCCATTAGAATGGGTCAAGCACCAGCACCAGATCATTTATTAAAATTTGTGAAATGTGGCTGTATCAAGAGTCAATGTGCGACTCTGCAATGTACATGCAAAACACAGGGAATAGTGTACACAGATGTGTGCACGGATTGTCAAGGAATAAGCTGTTGCAATTCCATGGAAGTGGACATGGACGATGATTGAAATCATAATATTCTTATACAAAGGAGTGCTGGTTGAATTTATCTCTTTAACAATTTTCATTTGTCAGTGTCATATTGAGAAGTGCTATATTATCTAGTTGAAATTTGTTTATCCTTTTCAAATGATGTTTTTTTTAATTAGTTTTTATTCGCAACTCAGAGGAGAAACATACAAATTCATTATACAAAACAAACAAGGGAGTAAAATGACAAAATAGCAGAATGAAAATTAAATCCAAAAAAAGAAAAAAAAAAAACAATTAATGCAGTAAATGACAAAAGAAATAATTAACGTAGCAGGTAATAGCACCAACATCAATACTGAAATTCAGTATAAATTTTAACATAAACATAGACATTCAGGTAATAAAGGAACCCCAGATTTTATCACATTTTAAAAGAGAGCGAGTACCTCTGAGCTTAGCCAAAGCATATTCCATAAAGTAAATATCATTAATCAGAGACCACCTTTCCATAATATGTGGAGGTTTAGGGGAAATCCAGGCACGCGCGACTGCAAGTTTAGCACATGATAATATAATGGTGACCACAGCTTGCTGAGGGATGGATATTGCATGGATGTCAAGCAGTACCAGGGGAGCTGTAAGAGAAGGGGAGCAGACTAATTTAGATTTCATAATTTTATCCAAAGCTAACGAAAACTCAGATAAAACTGGGCAAGAAAACAGCATATGCTCCAGGTCCGCGGCAGAGACGCCACACTTTGGGCATTTAGTTCTATCATTAAACGTAGTGGTAGCAGACTATTTAGATATCCTTTCAGGTGTGTGGTAGAGCATACAAGTAGTTTTAAATTGCTAAAGCTTCAAGCTTGAAGATTGAACAAGGTTATTAATATTACAAAGAGATTTAGAAATCATAGTAGGGGTAATATTAAACCCCAGTTTAACGCTATATTTCTCTGATAATTTGGTACAGTCATTGGTTTTATACGTCTTGAGACAACAATAGCTCATGCTAATCAATTATTCTTTCTTAAGTGAATAAAAGCAGTCCCAGATGTCAGAGTCCATTATTTCTCGCATTTTCATCTTGCGTGTAACAAAATAAAAAATTTGCATATATTTAAACCTCATTGAACCTATTACTTTGTAAAGAGTTTCTAGTGTCTCAAAGCTTAATAAACCGCAAGTACCAAATATATCCCCCAGTGTTTTTATACCGTGGGCAAGCCAAATGTTTGCCATACTATCACTAAATATCCCAGGAAGTCCAGGATTGCCCCATAATGGTAGTTTAGGGTGAAAGAAAGAGGTTTTACAAAAAGCCAGTATGTTAAACCATATCTTGACCATATCCCTGGCGGTCTTGAATTTAACTCTTTTAAAGTAATTGGGGTCAATAGCTCTTAACAAAAACATATTAGCGTCCGTGTCTAACATAAAAGTGTGAAAATAAAGTTGATTATCTGTATTAAGTAAGCATCGTATACGATCTGTAAAGGTTGCCCAAAAATATAGTTTAAAGTCCGGAAAATTGAGCCCACCATTGTCTAAAGAACCTTTAAGTAAGATCAAGGAGCGACGAGCTTTACGATATCCCCAAATAAAACTACTGAAAATTCCATAGAGTTTTTTAAAGAAAAGATTGCTGAGAGAAAGTGGGATGGAGCAAAATAAATAAAGAAATTTGGGGAGTATTTTCAATTTGATTAAATTAATGCGACCAATAATATTTAAGGGGAGCTTGTGCCATTTCTTCAGGCGTAAAGCAGTAGTTTTAACTAAAGTATCATAATTGATAGTAACTATCTCTCTAATTTTTGCCGATATTTTAACACCCAAATAGATAGCGGTCTGACATAGCCCAGTTATTGCAACTGAGGGTTTATAGTTGGCAATGATTTGAGTTTTATTTCAATTTAAATTATAACCGGAAACATTTCCAAATCTACTAGCCTCAGTAGTTATTCCAGGTAAGGCCTTAACATATCAGTCAAATAAATAGCAATATCATCTGCATATGCAGTTATTTTCAATGAATGAGGGCCTGAACTAAAAGGTATAATGCAGGGTTGTGCTTGCAAAGCATGGAGAAATGGTTCCATCGAAAGAGCAAACAATAATGGTGATCAGGGACACCCCTGACGGGTGCCCCGAGATATGGAAAAATTAGCCGAAGTCAAGCCGGCATAAGCAATTCTCACAGTGGGCTTATCATAAAGAGATCGGAACCAAGCTAAAAATTGACCATTAAAGCCCATCGTTGTTAATACGGACCAGAGATAATCCCACCCCACTTGGTCGAAAGCCTTCTCCACATCCAATAAAATCATACAGAGTGGGGTGGAGTCCGTCTCTGCGATGTCAAATGCAGTAATGGCCATATTTATATGGGCAGTAGTATCCCTACCTATTACAAACCCGTGCTGCTGTGGGTTAACTATTTTAGGTATAAAGGGAGCCAGTCGGGTGGCCAACACCTTTGTGAATACCTTAGCATCTGTATTTATTAGCGAAATGGGTCGAAATGACTCGCATTCGTCAGCCGGCTTGTCCTTTTTCAGAAAGAAGATCAGTTTAGCAGTGTTCCAAGAGTTTGGGGCTTTCCCATTCTCGCCAATAAAGCTAATAACTTGATGAAAAAGAGGCAGTAGTTCCTAGATACAAATTTTATACCCCCCTAAAGGTAGCATATCGTCCCCGCGTGCTTTTCCCGATGGTAGAGAAAAGATAGCTTGTCGGATCTCTAAAAGACTAATATGTTCAGACAATTTTTCGAGCTCAAGATGATCTTGCTTCTCTAGAACATGACATTCTAAAGAATCATTTTTTTTTTTTTTTTTTTTTTAATGAATATTTACTCTCTGGTTAGGGATTTTTTTTTTTTTTTTTTATTTTTTAAACCTTTATTAGCGTCAAAAGGATATACAAGTCTAGGCCTACAACCAAATCGGCCGGCCTCAATATGTAAAGCAATCAAAAGTTCCAAGGCAAACATTACAGAATCAAGCAACAAGAAGCAGAGGCAATACAATCGTAAAAAGGGGGAAGATACCTAGGAACCAGAGGGCCAAGACACAGGAGCAAAAAAGGTTAATTTTATAATATGGGGATAAGGCGTGTGACAGGCTCACTTTCAATATAGAGACGTCCGAAGTCCCAGAACCAGCCTAAGCGACAATGAGGGGGTATGGGGCCGCAATACAGGAGAGGCAACACAATTCACACAGGAAGATCAGGATAATTTAGACATAATCGACATTTGAACATTATCATCGTTACATGCCCACCACCCAAACCACAGCTAAGCCAGAACAGAGGGATCGGAGAAACATTACATCAAAACCAACCCGTCATAGTGACCTCTAGGAAAATGGAGGGAGGGGGACGGGGGCGAGGAAAAGAGGGGGAAGAGGGGGGAAAGAGGGGGAGGGGAGGAGGACAAGACGGAACAATGAGAAAAGGAAATGAAATACAAAAACTAAAGAAAGAAGACACGCCGACACAGGCGTCCCGTGGCGGGAGTACAGGAGAAAACAGGAGTATCAGCACCAGTGAGGGTACAGCAATCGAGAAGAAATGCAACCGAACCATAAAAGGGGGGTTAACGACGCCACACACCCCACCCCGAACACACCACGGGAGGCAGGGACAGACGCGGCATTACTATAAAGAGATACAAAAGGGCCATAGAACCATAAAACAAACAACAAATAGTACCCAACCCACCCATCCCACCCTGCACCCCTGTAGAAGGCTATGGCCTACCCTTCAGACAGCGTGCCTGTCGCCCTAAACCAGAACCCGAAATATAGCAAGAAAGAAAGAGAGAAGAACGAGACAAAAAGAAACAGAAACAGAAATAAAGAAAACAGGAGGGAGGAGCGTAAGAGCAGAAATCAATAAGGTCGGCCGCCGCCCTCCGCCCAACCAGACAATCGCAGCAAAAACAGACCAGGACGACACCCCATCAAGCGCCATAAAACTTACAGAGGAGAGGACCACCCACCGCTCTATGGGTACAAACAACTGCGCCACTAAGTCGTATACCAATAATCAACCAGGAGTCGTGCATATCACCCCCATCCCTTCCGAACCACAAATCCCACCCACCACATGACAGTGTAAAATGAGATATTCAATACAAGACCAGCACACAATCGAAAAAAATGTCGACTACCATGTAGACATGGGGGGTAAATCGGTCCGCAAGTGAGCAAAAGTCCGAGCAAAGAGTTTAAATGCATCAGCAATCGCAACACGGGTGATGAAGAACAGGAGTTCAGTTTCGCCGCTTGGGAGGGCGAGGGGGTCTCTGTAGTAAACAAAGGCGAAGCCATCGGAGCAGGTGCAGGCGGCAGTCCACCAATATTTCTAGGCATCCGAGCCGAACAGGGCCACGGCACAATGTCCAAGTCCCCGAGGTCAGAACCTCGAAAAACAGGGAGCTCCAAAGTCACCGGCACACAAAATGATTTTCGATCAGCGGCAGCAACACTTGCAGCTATCGAGGGGGGCGAGGCAATGGAGTCACTGAAACAAGAGGGCGGCAAGAAGAAACGGCTGCTCAAAATGGCGGCAGATCGTGGCGGACTCTCAGGGACTTCGGGGGCCAGGGATGCGCGCAGGGATCTCAGAGCTTCCAGGATATCTCTGACCGTAAGCTCACGCTCACCAGACCGGACCCCCGCGCAATTAGGCAACCCAAGCCCGCCGCCACAAGGCGATTCATGTTTCAGAGGGTCGGCCGCCATTTCGCGAAGTCAGCCCAGTCGCCGCCCTCCGCGACCCCCAAAAAACAGTTAAAAAATGTAGGACTTCACAGAGCTCCGGGGGGATCCCAGCAATGGCAGCCTTGGTGCCGAAAGGATGTCCGCCCAATGCGGGTCTCCGCCTACACCAGCACCGGCGCCCCCAACAAGCAGAGTCCGGGCGCAGAGGTCCAGGGCCGCCGGTCAAAGCAGCGGCGGGGGGAGGACCCCCTCACAGAATCAGTCCCCGGTGCATCTCACCCACATCAGCCGCGCGGTCACCAGGGCAGGCCCGGATCAGGATCGCCGGGATTTTCGCACAACGGCTCTCATCATTGGTTCACTCTCTCGACCAGGGCCGACAGTCGTCGGACCCCACAGGCTAGGTCCCGGTCTAGGTTCCACGGAGGTCCCGGTCTTGCGGAGGGCACAACTTCGGAGCCGCTGCACGTCGAAACCTCCGGGCCAAATGGTGAGTACAAGCGAGGTGTTCCGTTTCCGATTGTCCGATAATGTGTCGTCTCCGGACAGGATATTATACAGGATACATGATCAGGCCGGAGGGCTGCGGGAGCCGAGCTAAAAGGGGACCATTACGCTCGCGAGCTTGGCTCCTCCCCCTAAATAATCTTGAATGATAATTATCTGGCGTATATAGTTTCTTATAAAACTCTACAAACTGCTCGAGTATCTGTGGAGGTTGATCGTATATGATATTGTTAGGGCCTTTTAAACTTTTGATCAAGGTATTAGCTCTCTCATCCGCAACTTCATAAGCTAGGAGTTTCCCAACTTTATCTCCGCTCTCATATTGGGAAATTTGAGATTTGTGTAATTTTACACTGCTTTTTTCCCAAAGTATGGTTTTTAAATTTGCTTTTAATTGTTCTAGTTTTAACCCCAGTTCCACCTCATTAAGGGAGCATGTACGTAAAGCATCGGCCAATAAAAGTTCTAATGAGAGAATATTATTAGTTAGTGTTTTATTGTTTTTTGCGCCGTTCAGCATTTTGTCTAAAGAGGAACTGCTGGGTGAACCCCCGGATACTAGCTTTACAAGCATCCCACACATTAATACATGAAGTAGAGTTAAGATTAGTTCCAATAAAGTCTGTGAGATGCGTCTTGAGTAGGAAAATAAACCTAGAATTTGTAAATAAATGTCTAGGAAAAGAAAACATTCTAGGACTTTTATGAATTTGAGGAATATTGAACAAAAGCAAAACATGATTGTGGTCCGAGGTAACTCGTGGGCATAATTCAATTGTTTATAACATTCTCAGATTCCCAGGCCATATCGATACGAGAGCAGAGTTTGTGAGGAGCAGAGTAATATGTGTAGCCAGCCGCTATGGGGTGAATACTGCACCAGACATCTTTAATGTTATGAATTCGTCCGATTTCTAAAATAGCAGCGCAGGTTTTACGCAAACGTTGAGAGGCACCGTGTCTGGTTGTGTCTAGCTGGTAATCCATAATGCAGTTAAAATCCCCCATAATGACAAGCTCTCCCTCCCGCTCCAAGAGTTCGATATTCAGTTGATCGAAAATAAAAGGCTCATCAAAGTTTGAACCATAAACCACACAGAATACAAATTTGCAGTTTCCAATAGTTAGTTGCACAATGGCTCATCGTCCGCTTTTATCACAGGTAGTTTTACAGATTTCTGCTCTGAATCGTCGCTCTTTAATGGCAACCCCCCTAATTGAAGCATTAAAAGTTGAGCAAACAATAACCTCTTCCCCAAGTTGTCCCAATAGCTTTCTATCCTTGTAAGGAATGTGGGTCTCAGATAAGAAAAGAAAATGAGGATCGTATAGTGCTAACTCTTCACGGACCAAGCGTCTTTTATTCTTATTATTGAGTCCTGCGACGTTCCAAGCCAAACATTTTAACCGTAATATTCGAAAAGATTCATATATCTCTTATCCTTCTGCAAAATTAAGACAAATAAACTTCCCCCTTGTGCTTCCACCAAATCTCTTTCTCGAGTTGCATTTTTAAAAAAATGTAAATAAAAAATAATGTCAAAACTATGTTTGGCATATTAACATATAATTATCGTTGTTTATTGTATTAATCCCAATTTGATGTTATAGTCATCAGAAACAATTTTTATGTTATTTTTGACTTTCCCGTCCCTACAAACATACAAAATGGGCGTATAAACAGTTATACCCTATATCTCAAATAATGGGCAGCCATTTTCAAGAATCCACCATATTGGATTAACGCATCATGATAGAGCGGTAGACTTTTTGCCATCATTTGGACGGAAAATTTTCAATAAGAATCTACCCACAGAAATTGTATTGCAATTAGTTCTAGGTTAGCCCATTTCTTGAACTAATTTGACTAGACTACCAGAGATAAAAAAAATCAGACAAGCTCTGGGAAATTCATTTTGTACCATTCAAGTTCTAATAAACTGTTCCCATGCTCTGGCTTTACATGATGAAGGTAGAATATTTCTAAAACTGTCTTGGTGTGAAAACATGCAATAAGGGAAAAGAAAAATGTTTTAATTGCAGAAACGAACAGCATTTGTCAGCCTTTGTTATGTTTATGAGAATTGCTGAAATCAGATACATCCTGGCTATGGAGCCGTATTAGAATATCCAATTAGACTTTCGTAAAGCTGGAGGCAATTTTTTGCAGAATATTTTAATTTACAGAAGATGTATTTGCACACTGTTTTATTTGGAGTAGGTAGTTTGTAGTCAGTCAATTTTAGGGCCGCAGGCATAACCGAGAAAGCCTGTCGAATTAGTGTATATCTATAGTGTAGATTCAAAAGTTTGAGAATGCACAACTTTTGTAGGGCACACAGAGGCTGTAACTATTTTTGTATTAGTTTCTGTTTGAGTCAGACCCAGCTTTGTGTGAGGAGTCCTGGTTTTATTGAATGTATACTGTAATGCTGAATATTTTCAATTGTACATATTTGCTTTTGAGAACAAAACTGAAATTATGATTACATTAAAAACGCTTGTATTACAATCTATAATTAACTATACAATTATTATTAGAAAAACAACAGTAAGGCACCATGAAAGGTCAAAGAAGGCAAGCCTTTTGCAACATGCAGGCATCCTAAAAGGCCACAGGCAAGGACCCTGAGGAGCAAAAGTCTATGGGCGATCACAGGCAGCCACAGTGAGAGGCCATGGCATGCCCCATGAGAGGCCAGAGTTATAAGTATAGATAAGCAAGTCATAAGCCACACAAAGGCATCTTAGCAGGGGCGTAATACAGGTCCCTGCAGCTCCCGCGGTGCGGGGGGCCTTCACCCTCCAGGGGGCCCTATCAGCACCGCACTTCTGCTGGGGAGCTCTAGATTTAGTTCGGAGGGGGGCCCTTCACTTACCCTGCAGGGGGGCCCCCTCAAGGTTCGTTACGCCACTGCATCTTAGGATGTTACAGTCCAGCAAACTAACAGCAAGGCAGATACAATGGGTGTCTCCGTAGGTAGGAGCCCAAAGTCACCATATGTGTTCAAGCTGACAGGCTACATGGAAGGGCTCAAAGGCCAGAAGTAGGTATACCAAGAGAACACGACCAGACACAAGCAAGCATGCTGACAGGGAGGGGTGTGAGATATGTGCATAATTTTCTTTTGCATAATTATGCAACATTACTGTAAAATGACATGAAATAGCATAAAAAAGAAATACTGCATTTAGGTCTATATGTTATTGTAAAATATATCCTCACATCAATTTTGATGCTTAAAAAAAGCACAAAAACCACAAGCGGCACTAACTGCACGTTTTGGTTGCTTGCCTGCTCCTGCAATAGGATTTTTCCATGGTGCTTAATTATGCAAATATACATAATAGTGTAATCTCTAGAATTTCACTGAAGTTCAAAGCAAAATGCCAGAAAGTATGCGATATTACAAAGGTATAACAAAAATTTCACCGGGGCCTACTGTAGCTTCTATCAGAAGCCACACTAAGGAACACTGATACACCGCAGGCAGGCAAGCAGATTAAAGAGGCCAGAGTCACACTGAGGACCGCCAGACTTCTGGAGGGGTGGTGGCGGTCTTCTCACATTACGACCTTGGCGGTCGTGCCGCCCTAGGACCGCTGACTCTACCAGGAGACCGCCATTCCCTGGCGGTGGCACGGATGTCAAGAAGCATCAATATGCTTGGCGGGACCGCCGTGGTACCGCCAAGCATATTGGTGGGACCAGCCAAGCATATTACGACTTCCCTCACCGCCACTGATTTCATGGAGGTCTTTTCTCCATGAAAACATTGGCAGTGAGGAAAGAAAGGGGGTCCTACAGAGCACCCTTGTGCCTCACTCCATGTGGATGAGCACGGGGGGCACATTGTGCATGCACCCCAAGTTCCAGCACGGTATGGACTTCACAGTCCATGCCGTGCTGGAACTTCCTTTTACGTTCCCATCACAGTTCCTATTTTATAGGCACCGCCGTGGGAACGGCAAAGAATTGCCCACCAATTATTTAAAAAGTCATTATACGGCGGGCGGTTCCACGGACTTTTGACGTGCGGCAGTCCTGCCGCCGCACTGTCAAACTCCTAATCGGGCCCTAAGAGCAGACATAGGGCCTGATTCTGATGCAGGTTGGAAAGCTTCCAGACTGAATCGGTTTGGAAATGGTTTCCGACCCACTCGGATCCGGAGAGTCCGACCAACGGAGTATAATGCATCCGGATGCTTCCAGATACGATTTGGTTGGACTCCCATTGACTGCAATGGGAGCATATGTTCCTAACCGCATCATAATTGGGCCCTGGGTCGAGAAGACACGTTCCCAAACCGATTTGGAAGGAGCAAATGCCATTAGGAGGCCTTCCTAACCGGATCCGAATCAGGCCCTGGGTGGGAATTCTTTCCTAACTGCATCAGAATCAGGCCCACAGTGATAAGTTTACAGCCCTCCTGAAGGGTCACAGGCAGACACTCTGGAAAGCCACAGGCAGGCATATTGATAGACCACGGGCAAGCAGCTCTCTAAACCAAAACCATAGGAAGGCACACTGATCACAGGCAGACACACTGTCCAGCCCAAGATTGTCACCCAAAAAAAGTTATCATGGAAGATCAAGGGAAAGCACCCGGAGAGACACCACGACAGGTCAGAGACAGGAACTCAATAAGCCACAAACATAAATCCGAGATATATTAAGTAGACACACGGAGAGTCCTCGGGCATATAAAGTGAAATCGTGTAGGCACAGAAACATTAACAAACCAAGCCCAAGAAAGACATCCTGCCAGAGGACATACCCACTCAGAACACACAAACATGTTCCCTGAGAAGCCACAGAAAAGTTCCCTGAAAGGAACCCGCAGAGGTCGCATGAAGCACCATAGCAGCATCGCAATAGGCCAAAAGTAGACGGGGCCTGATTCATAAACGTAAAACTTACACGTAAGTTTACTCCTTTTCAATAGTCACAAAAATTTCATTTAATATGAGTTCAGGAGAGCAGATACTCCGCAGTCGGGGCGGAGAGCTCAGCACTTAAAAGGTTAAGTCTGTCCTATGTTTTGATGTACGGAGTTCTCCGCCCCGACGGCAGAGCCTCCACCCTAGTAAACTTACTATTAAACGACAGTTTTCTGAGTACTGAAAAAAGGTAAACGAACACAAATGTAGAAGTTTCCGCATGTGAATCAGGCCCTGTGAGAGACCAGAGGACGGGATATTGATAGACCACAAGTCAGCACCCTGCACAGCCACTGTAAGGGCTCCCAGAAAAACAATGAAACCCCTCAGCCTGACGAGGCGCCAGCAGGAGGGGCTATAGGCTGGCACTCTGATAGGCCATAAACTGATGTCCATTAAGGTCAAAGGTGAACATCCTGACTGAGAGCTCACAGGTAGACACAAATGGCAGTACCCAGATCAATATGCGGTAATACTAATAAGAAGGCAGGTGATTAGACGCTGCAAAGCTGCCCTAACCGTAATAGGCGGTCCAAAAGGCTTCGTGCGGCCAACGGAGCATGCCTGGTAAGGTTAACAGCTAGTCGGTCTTTGCCATGACATGCCACTGACTGCCCGACCATTCCAGAGGCCTGTTAGTCAGAGTGCCTCTTATTCTCTCTGTAGGACTGTATTTCTGATGGAGGGTCACAACCAGGGGAATCGTGAACGCCTCGCTTAAGCATCTGCAGCAGGGGTGGCATTCAGTATGGGCCTTTTCTGTCTGCAGCTCGGCAGACACAAACTCATAAATAACACTATTGCAAGGTGAAACCTAAGATCTGTAAATAGGAGAGGGAAAGCAGGAATGAATATTGAATAAAAGGAAGGGTGGAAGGAGAGAAGGCTGGATGCGCAATTGGATGAATGAGTGGGGACATGGATGAGTGGGTGAAAGGATGAGTGCCTGGATAGATGGATGGACATGTGAAAGGATGGCAAAATAAGAGATGGATGGATGGATGGACGATGGATGGATGAGTGAAGTTATAGGTGGATGGACAGGTGAAAGGATGGAAAAATAAGAGATGGATGGATGGATGGACGATGGATGGATGAGTGAAGTTATAGGTGGATGGACAGGTGAAAGAATGGCAAAATAAGAGATGTATGGATGGATGGACGATGGATGGATGAGTGAAGTTATAGGTGGATGGACAGGTGAAAGGATGGCAAAATAAGAGATGTATGGATGGATGGACGATGGATGGATGAGTGAAGTTATAGGTGGATGGACAGGTGAAAGGATGGCAAAATAAGAGATGTATGGATGGATGGACGATGGATGGATGAGTGAAGTTATAGGTGGATGGACAGGTGAAAGAATGGCAAAATAAGAGATGGATCGATGGATGGATGAGTGAAGTTATAGGTGGATGGACAGGTGAAAGGATGGCAAAATAAGAGATGGATGGATGGATGGACGATGGATGGATGAGTGAAGTTATAGGTGGATGGACATGTGAAAGGATGGCAAAATAAGAGATGTATGGATGGATGGACGATGGATGGATGAGTGAAGTTATAGGTGGATGGACAGGTGAAAGGATGTTAAAATAAGAGATGTATGGATGGATGGACGATGGATAGATGCGTGAACGGATAGGTGGATGGACAGGTGAAAAGATTGCAGAATGGATGGATAAATAAACAGGTTAAAGGATGTCAGAGTAATGGGATGAATGGATAGGTAGAGGGACAGGTCAAAGGATGGAAGAGTAAATAGGTGGATGGATGGATTGATGGATGGGTGACAGAGTAAAGGGATGCACATATAGGTGGGGGGCGGGTGAAAGGATGGCAGAGACAAGGGGTATATAAGTTGATGGACAGGTGAAAGGATGGCAGAGTAAAGGGAGGGATGGATTGATGAGTGGGTAAAAAGATGTGTGAATGAATAGCAGAGTGGATGGATGCATGAAGATATAGCAGAGTGTGTGGATGGATGAATGGCAGAGTGGATGGATGGATGAAGGATGGATGGATGGCAGAGTGGATGGATGGATGGCTCAGTTGATATGTGGATGAAATGAAGAAATATTGAATAATAGACAAAACATCAATGGATAACAGAATCTAAAGTTGAAATAGTGGATATCAGTATATGGATGGGTGAAAGGATGAATGGATAGATGGAAGAGATAAGGGAGTTCTTCTAGGGAAGAGGGGTGGGTTCACTTGCATGTGATATCAGAGATTTTGTTTCAAAGTGGGGATATTACAATTTTCCAACTGGCTTACTGTTCAAGAAACCGGAAGTTGTCATACTCATCCCTCATGTGACCCAAAAAAATATTGTGGACGTGTGGAATCTCAACTCTCCGCTTCCACCTGTGTATCAGTCGACAGCATCTTACATTTCTGGATAAAACACCTCCTGCTTTCAGCAAAAACACATGTGATCCTCATACACCGTAGCAGAACTTTTATGCACATCGCTATTGGTACAGGTCTGTTTTAATTCTTTACATTGTTTGTTAATCCTATACAGACCAAGCCACAGAAGTCTCTGGGTTTCACCTCACAGGATCAAGAAAAAAAGTTGCAGTGCTTGCAAGGACTCTAAAGCTTTAAAGAAGTTGCCCCATTGGTGCATCCCTGAATTTAGTGTTTGTAACAAATTGGTTCTTGCAGGCAGTTTATTTGTCACCTGCAGTTCATCACGTTCAGGACGCATGATACTGCTAAGCAGTTTGGGACCTCCAGAGGGTTTAGTTAGCTGGGAACTGTTGGGAAATTTATGGTTTTAGCAAATATGGCCAGGGAGGCACTGAGGACTCCGGGATTAAAGTGATCCAGACATACAGCACTGCAAAACATTGCATTGGCTCTATATGGACAACATAGCCACAGCCAAAAAAGTTTATCTGGGGAACAGGATAAATCTGGCTGCAAATTCACACAACGAAGTATATAAAATAGTCAAGGAAGTCACAAATCGCCCTCATGCCAGCCTACACTCACTGCGACCCAAGAATGGTTCAACTCCCTCTCCTCCTTCTTTATAAATAAGATCAATGACCTCCACAAACTGTTCCCTCAACCAACCAACACGTCAACTAAGCAGACAGCTAATGAATGTCATCCTATGCACACCACTGCTCTTAAGGGATTCCTCACATTCACGGAGGAAGAAGTAGCTCTCACTATAAACCAAATTAAATCTGGATCACGATACGACCCGGCCTCCTCTCAAACCCTATCCATAATCGCACCGGCTCTCCTCCCATCCGACCAAAATGTTTAACCTCTCACTATCTCAATCCACCGTCCCTTCCCACTGGAAGGAGGCCATAACAGCTTCTCAACTATCGCCCAATCTCCCTTCTGCATCTTTTTGGAAAGATTATGGAATCCTTAATCAACAACCAACTATATAAACATCTAGACAATAGCAAGCTGTTGGATCCATCTCAATCAGGATTCCGGGCGAAACAGCCTTACTGGAGATAGTAGACAACATTCGGCTCGCCCTTGATACAAAACAGTCCGCTATCTTGATTTCACTTGATCTGTCGGAAGCCTTCAACACCATCTCACATGGCATCCTTTTGGAACGCTTAGCAGAGGTTGGTGTCGAGGGTTCAGCACTACTTTGGATCAAGAGCTATTTGACAGATCGGTTCTCCAAGGTCCAAATAGGAAATGTCTCTTCTAAAAACCAGAAAATGGAAAAGGGAGTTCCCCAGGGTTCCATATTGAGTCCCGCACTCTTCAATCTATATGTGCCCCCACTGGCAAAGATAATCAAAGCACATGGGTTTGAAACAGTGTCTTACACATATGACAAACAGCTGCTAATCACCCTAGGACCTGATCCCACTGATACCAAACTTAGATTCCAACAATGAATGATAGCAATAAATGACTGTATGACTAACAACCACTTATTACTTAATGCCAACAGAACAGAAATACTGCTCTTTGGTGCTGCACACAAACAGTGGACAGATGATTGGTGGCTGCCGGCCTTGGGACCCTGCCCCCTACCCAAGTCAGCAGCCGAAATCTAGGGATAACATTAGACAATAAACTCTCCATGGCAGACCACATCAACAACGTGGTGCGCACCAGCTATGGGCTAGAGCGCATTCTCAGGAAAATCTTCAAATGGATTCCCCTTCCCTCGCGCATGCCCTTAGTACAGGGACTAATCATGAGCCGTTTAGATTACAGCAATGCACTACTCGCCTCCATAAATGAGGACCTTTTGACAAAACTACAGGTCCTGCAGAACACAGCGGCCAGTCTGGTCCTAAACCTCCCTCCCCGCACCCCCTCTGCGCCCAGTTTGAAGACCTTACACTGGCTTCCTATAAAAAAACGGATCAAATTCAAACTATGCTGTCTAGTCCACAAGACCCTTAACGGCTATGGACCAAAATACCTAGCTAATAAGCTGATAGACTACCGACCAGCTGGAACCCTTCTCTCTACCAGTAAGCATCTCCTAACTGTTCCAAAAGTCTGTTCAGTAAGGAATGGGGACAGATCTTTTTCTAAAATAGCCCCAGAAACTTTGAACTCTTTGCCTCTATACCTCAAACTGGAACCGAACCATCGGAGGATCCGAAAAACCCTAAAAACCTGGCTTTTCTAGTTCTGCTTAGACCCCGCATCTGTCTTCTCTGAGTATCTGCTGGCGCTATGAAACCTACGGGTGATATAGGCGACTAACAAATACCAAAAAATACATACCCACTACCCTGTACATACCCGCCCGGCACCCACAAATGACTTAGCCTGAGACCACCTTTTGGAGTTAAGATCTAAAGATCTAAGGCTGTATTTTATTACACACAGAAAACATTTATTCAAATAACATAATTCTGCACAGTAACCACATTTCCTATTTACACGTTTTTCATCAGTGAAGCCTATCCTTAACCGAGCCTCTAATACACTAGAGTAACCTAACCATAACTACTTTGTTCCTTTGCAAACAAAACAGAAAAAACGGTTCCTGAGTGAGATCATGACTGGCTCCTTGACCCTTCCTTTTCCACCCCCAGTTCAGAGGTTGGGAGTCTGCTCTTGGGAGGTCCTCACCTTCCCTCATCCGCTCCAGTATCTCTTGTGCAAGGGGCCGACTACCCTAAGATACCTACCTTGGACGCCCCCTACACCCAACTACTTCATCCCTCAAAGGGCCTGTGCTAGGTCAGCCCACTGCACCTGTGCAGGTGGTGACATTTAAGGACGGTGTGTAAGTGACCGCCCCCAGCCCCTGTGCCACTACAACTTCCTTATGACTTGCTGCCAGCCCCCCTTTGAGGTTCCTTTGATGCAGATGTTTTACCCACTGTTTTGCTAGAAAAGGATGCTGCAGGGGACCCGAAGAGTCCCCGCCAATCATGACCTCACCCTCACATACAAAATACAACAAATCTGCAACCTGGTCTGAAAATCTGGGAAAGAAAAAATGTTAGACATAAAAATTCCAACCAATCCAAAGAAAATCACAATCTTGATCTTACACATCTGAAAAGAAAAATGTCAAACACAGTACACAACAAACTTACAATGCCATTAAACCTTCCTAGTGATTTAGCACTTCCCTATGTCCCTTTCCCCTGGGGACGGTGGGTGGGGAAACAAGCACTCTGCCCGTGTGGCTCCCAGAAGGCAGAAATGAAAGGTCAACCGCAGCTTTAGCTGGCGTCCATTGCGGACCTCTTGGGAGTCCGGCTGCCACACTACGTGGCTCCAACTTGAAGCGGGAACAAAGAGGCCTGCTTCACACCGGGCTGTCCCATTAAAGACTTGGCCCTCACACAGCCGGCCGGTCGGAAACTTCTTTTCACCCTGGAAGGACTACACCCTTCCGGGGTAACACAAAAGTGGCCCTGCCCCCCCAAAAGCTAGCATACCCACCCTTGGGACGCGTAACCACTCCCACTTGTTTCCTGTCACAACCACCATAGTGGACGGCTCTCTCTAGTTGGTACAGCCTCGTCGATATGGCCAGGAAGGCGCCTAGGTCCCTGTGATTTGACCCACTATCCTGCCCATACCCACCCGCATCCACCAGTGACTTAGCCTGTGATCCCCTTTTGGAAATGAGATTGAAAATCTCAGCCCGTATTTTACTGCACACACAAATCATTTACTCAAATAACATGATTTTGCACAGAAACTACATTTCCTATTTACATGTTTGTTACAAGTGAAGCCTATCTATTTCAGATCTTCTAATACATTGGAGTCACCTAACCATAACTCCTTAAGGGAGGGCCTCACCTTCCCTATCCCACTCCGGGAGTTCTTGTGCAGGGGGCCCTGGCTGCCCCTTGGATACCAACCTTGGGCACCCTCTGCACCCAACTTCTTCATCCCCCAAAAGGCCAGTGCTAGGTCGTGCCCATTGCACCTGCACGAATGGCGACAGGTAAGGACGGCATGTGAGTGACCGCCCCTAACCCCACGACACTGCAACTTCCTTATGACTTGCTGCCAGCAACCCTTTAGGGTTCCTGTGACACTGATGTTTTACCCATTGTTTTGCTGGAAAAGGATGCTGCAGGAGACCCAAAATGTTCCTGCCAATCATGACCTCAACCACCACATGCCAGCATAGTTCACCTACTATCTGTTTTCCCCCCCTCATGTTGAGTGTGTTGGCCCAGCCATGCCAGCCAATTTTCCAGAAACACTGCATTATCTTCCTTGGACGATTATACACCATCCTGCAAGAAAAGAACACTAACCTTTGTTGCAGCCATGAGGTACTGCAGACAAACCGGCTATTTTTAATAGTTTTGCCACTTTCTTGTTTAGACATTTTGCTGACTCATTGAGGGCCCTGACGGACTTATTGCCTCTCCATTTCATTCTCAAAACAATGTGTGGCCATGCTGTTTTGGTCCTAGGGAACCTCCTTGAGAGCTAACGTACCTGAGACTATTAATACAAATATGTCATTGCGCCTTAGGTTTGTCGGGTTATTGCCTCCTATATGCACAATTACCACCTCGGGTAGCAGAGGCCTCCATGGCAATAATCCATCCAACAATGATCTCAGGTCCACTAAACTCTGCCTTTCTTGCCCTTAATGGCAGTGTTGCGTAGTCACCAGCTGTAAATCAGACCTTAGCATGCTTCACATAAGGGTGAGCAGCACCTCCTTAACACACATTCCTCTTGCATTGACTGGAGAGCACAAACTATGGGGCAACTGCACATCTATGGGGCAACTGCACATCTTTAACATGTCTTCAATTGTGTTGAGAGAAGAGTACCAAAAAGGAATAGCAAAGGGTTAAGCGTCAGATCATCACAACATGTTCAATCTCACATACTGCTTATAGCAATTGGATTTCCATCTCCCCATCCTATGAGTCAATTGTCCTCCCAGCCCTATGCCCACCACTGCATTATTTGCCCCAATCCTAAAGGAATGAGGGCTGTACTCTGCAGGTTGTAAGACCACTGAAACCTGAGTTATACTGAGGACTGTGGCAACTGAATCTTAGTGAGGAGTGTTACTTCTCGTGTATGAACAGAACGCTGACAGCCCCTTGTGGGCGGTGCGCCATATAGACCTCCAAGTTCCCCCACGGCCAGCACACATTTGCCTGTACCCAGTACAGCAGAATTTGCTCCCCTCTACCCATCTGGTCAGTCTTTGAGCGAGTGATGGTTACTGCCAGGGAGCTGCTTGGCCGCCTAATATCCCTACCTGCAGACCATCTTCTTTGTCTTTCTTACTCTTTGCCACATGCCCCCCCTACCCTCAATGCCCCATAGAATGCCAAGCAGAAAGGTGCTTTGAAAGGGCATACTTTGGCAGATCATCTGCACACTTTCTCTAGGCTGGCGATGATCCACCCCAGTTTTAGTGGGCCTATGGGATACCTAGCTTCTTATGTAATCTCCTCGGGTCTCTGCCAGCCCCTCAATGCTCTTTGCACAAGGAAAACATAGGTCCCATTGGTGTGCCCCTGCATTCTCACTAAGAAGCAAATGGCTTCTTGTGCCGTCTAGAGTATGACACTGGCCTTTCCTCCTGCCTGAAAGATCCCAAAAATGCAATTAAATTCGGGTGAAAACAATTCCTCGCCCCATTTAATCTTTTCCATGAAGCTTCTGAATTGCTTACAAGGCTTCCTTCAATCTGTTGTGTCTGGAGGACTTAGAAAAAGGAAATCATCAAGATAATGCAGTACCCATTGGTGCCCCGTCTTCTGCCGGAAAACCCACTCCAAGAAGGTGCTAAACCCTTCAAAGTAAGCACATGAGGCCAAACAGCCCAGGGGCATGCATTTGTCACAGTAAAGGGCACCCTTGAATTGAAAACCTAATAATAATAATAATAATCCACATTTGTATAGCGCACAATCACCCGTTAGGGTCTCTAGGCGCTGGGGGCCGTCGGGAAGATTAAGCAAGCTATTGCCCAGAGTCGCATGGTGCTGGGCTAACCTGCCGCCGGAGCCGGGGATCGAACCCCGATCCCCAGATTCCAGCGTCAGTCGCCCTGGCCGCGGCGCCACACCTCTCCCCTCCTAACAAATGGAAGTCGTCAAGATGAACTGGCAGCAGCCTAAATGCCGATTCTATATCTTCCTTTGCTTAGCATGTCCCAGGCATACTTGACTGAGCACAATGCCCCATCAATGGCCTCATTGACCGAATGACCCCTAGGTGCCAACAGATTATGGATCAAGCAACACTCCCCTGGATCTTTTTTTGGAACCACTCCCAAAGGGGAAGACATTAAATCCGCCAGAGGGTTGGAGACAAATGGACCTGCTACCATCCCCAGGCTCCTTTCTTTCTGGATCTTCCTCCTGGCAACATTACAATTAGCCTGCAGTGACTGCTGATTTTTGCAAAATAGGACCCCCGCACAGCCCTCCGCTGGGATTTTGTAACCATTCTTAAAACCATACAGCGAATGTACCTCTGCTGTGTTGCTGTACACATTCAGCTATGCCTCAATTGCCTACCAATTAAATTGGGAAGGGCCTTAACTAACAGGGGCTGCTCATTCATGCTTCTAAGGGCCCCTGTCTTTTGACTTTTTAAAACACTTGGACTCTGGATGCGATGGGAGGACACAGAAGGAACAGCAGTGCTTAAACTTGCATGTCCCCGGCGCTCTGGAAAATGGTCCTTTGTTAAAGTTCCAACATGAACCCTTTCTCGTTCCTCCCCCTTGTGGGTGGTTTCCTCTGAAGCCATCCAAAGTGTCTGACCTGGGCAGCCTCAACCTTCTGCACCCTCATGAAGTACAACCACGTATTCACTTCTAGCTGATCCCATGCCAAAGTGGGTCTGGTAGTCTATATCCTTCTAAATTCCTTATCAAACTCCCTCCATGCGGCCCCTTCAAACTCGTCATGTACACACTATTATTTTCTGGTTGCATGCTAGTTGAGTTTCCATTGTAAGGAATCTCTCACCTATAATTGCTTAAAAAATTGCGAAACCATTGACTCAATTCATCAATGTCTCCTCCACCTTTTTCTTATATAGCAAATGTGCACAGTCCCTGGAACGAGAGCATTCTTTACACCACTTACTCTACTCCCTTTCAAGCATATCGGAAATTAGCTCACATATTTTGCCATTACTTCCTTTTGAAATCTTCTCCTTGCCTTCCATCGACACGTGCCTGCCCAATTGGTCATGCTTAGAGCGCACATCCCCTAAACATAAGCATGGTAGTGGTGCTACCATACCTGCTGGCGTAGAATCATTGATAGGAGGTGGAGCCCCAACTGCCGCCTGTGCGGCCTGAGCCACACTGTCTGTGATATGGGTACCGGCAACCGCTGGCATTTGTGCTACCTGTGGGTGCCCCAACTACCCCAGCTTGCTGACCATGTCCACACTGCCCGCCAGAACTGTCCAAATGGACAGCAGCCTCCTGCCCTTATTAGCATTATCACTCTCAGCAACCCCCACTATGCCACCTCCATAAGGGGTGACGATAACATCCCAACTTTTGATAACCATGGCAACCAACTAGCTAAGTTAGTCACTAGTTCAGGCTGCTCGTGCCAGTCACTGGCATCACCCCAATTGCCATGCAACTATTGCTACGCTGCACAATGCTATTATTCGCAGTACATTTGCAGTAGGTACTGTCACTGCGGGTGAACCATTCTGCCCTTCTTCCCTACCTACCCCGCCCACTGAGACAACATCCGAGGTAGCCTGTGAACCATGACCACCCTCACTGCTTACAGCCCGCTTCCTACCCAGCTTTTTTATTGGCGGGAATGCCGCTCTTGGATGAGCCCCTAGCCTCCTAGGCCTCTCTGCCGGAGCTTCTGGCTCAGGTGCTTGCCTCTCCCTGCGGGACTTATGGGCGCAAAAGCACCAACAAATCGTCCACTGCTTCCATTATGTGCGTCTACTCTTGAACATGGGCACTTGTTGCCCTTCTTAACCCCACCAGGCATGTTAGCAGGTATAGACAATATCAGTGGATAACCAAAATTGTGACAAATGTACTTATCAGCAATGATGCTGCTATCCTCAATAACCTCTCTCACTTCCCACTCTACAAGCCAGGCTACCTTTGAGCCATCAAGTAAACATTTTGATTGAAAAAGCTGCCTTGCCCAACCTTGTTGGTACCTGAGAACACCCTTTCCTTATAAGGGGCCCATGTACTCAAATTCAGTAGAAAACAGAGCTCCCTCCTTCACAGTAACAATGCCTGGTAAAAAAAAACGGGCTCAGCCTCCTTTAACAAAGCTGCATTTGTCCCCCTAAAAAAATGTATTAAAAACTATGATGCTAAAATGCCCACTAACCCGCAAACTGTAGCCAACAACAAAAATAAATGCCCAAATACTACGGGGCTGAAATGCCCACTAAACGCGCCAACTGTACCAAAATTCACAAAAAAACACCAACGTAAACAGGCCTCATCTGCCCACGCATCCCTCATTTCACTCATAAAACAACCTACTGCTGCTGGGGCCTCTGGGCACCCTCCAGATCCGCCACCAAAAGCTAACAAGCCTTTGTAATGCAATAAGTCTCGCATTTGCGGGAGGTTAAGCTATTGACATTGTAAATGACAAGGTCTTTTATTTATCTGCTTTGATAATTAACACGTAAATAAAAGGCCTTGTCATTTAAATGCCAATTGCTCAAACTCTTGTAAATATAAGACATATTTCATTTCAAAGAAGCGGCAGCCAATGTCCCGGGCTGCTTTGAAAGGGAAAGTGCGCATGGCGCACTGAATGTTGCAGGAAAGCATGTCATGCCTTCAGTAGGAAAATAGTGCATACAGACTAAATAAGACATACGTGTAACAACAGAAGTAAAAGGGCCAGTCCTCATGGGAGGTTACAAATGAAGACAAGGCGGTTCTAAGTAGGGACTAACGAGCCTATTAACGAATCAGAAGCCAGCATTACAAAGGATAATGACTCAAGCAAAAAAAATGGGCGGAGAGTGGGCGGGGCTTCATGTCCAACCTCGAATACAGCATGTCTCACAGAGCATCGCGTGCGCTGCCCAGGCTCGACCCAAAAAGCTCCTGTCAGGAAAGAAACAAGCACTCTGCCTGTGTGGCTCCCAGAGGGCAGAAATGAAAGGCCGGCAGCAGCTTCAGCGTTTTGGGAGTCCAGAGGCAGTGCGATGTGGCTACGATGTGAAGCAGGAGCAATGAGGCCTGCTTCATGTCACGCTGCCCCTTTTAAAGGTTGTGCACTCGCACCGCCGGTCAGAAACTCCTTTTCACCCCAGAAGGACTATGTTTTTCTGGGGTGACCAAGAAGCGGCCCCGTCCGCCCCCTCCGGCCGGCCTGGGGACACATAACCACCCCCACCTGCTCCCCGTTGCAGGGCCAGCTCTAGGCTCACGGAGGCCCTGAGCAGGGAGTGTAGGTAGGGGGCCCTGCCCGTTGCCCCCACCATAGTGGGCATCCCTCGTCGATTGAGGCTAATTATCAGCGTGTGTTGCTTGCATGAAGTTTCTGCATGCAGGGAATCTGCTGCTTGCACACAACAGGTGCCCACTGACAGACTGCTGCCTGCATAGAATTACGTTTTGCAGACAGTGCTTGCAAGAAGTTGAGAGTATGCGCAGGGAGTTTGCGCTTGCTGCAACTTGGTGCGTGCTGTTTCACATGACGGTTCTGCTGGCAGCCACGCAGAGCGTGGGCGCTGTCGCTGCCAGCGCAGGGAGAGCGACTTCTCTTAGCCTCCATTTTCTCTGACAGGTTTAATTAGTGGAGGTGTCTGATGGGCAATAAGCCGAGATTACACTCTTCTAAAAGTCCCTTTAACACAAGTGGGTTTTTATGTTCGGATTAACTTCTCTCTCCCGTCAATAATAGGCACGTTCGTTCAGGAGCCGGAGGCTGTGCGCAGTGTGAAGCTCTTCATTAGCACTTCTCTCCACCATACTCCGAACACAACGTGCGACCAGAGGGTGTGGCCTATGCCACATCACCTGCAATCCTGCCCACATAGCTTGGCTCACGCTATTTCAACTGGAGTCTGACCCAGCGCCCAACCTACCGTATTTCACCTAGAGTCAGGCCAACATAGTATAGCCCACCACGTCACTTAGTGCGCAGCCTGCTTGACATGGACCACTTAGAGATGCGTGGAATGCAGGCGAGAGAGGTGGACAAGCTCACAACACCTGAAGTCTACCAGGCGCAGCACGCCCCACATCAAGTTATTCACTACCCATGGGTGCGGCCTGCAGAGTGTCACGTCAAGTCCAGTGTACCCTCGTTCAAATGGAGTCCAGTCTGCCCACCCCTTGTCACTTGGTTCACAGCCCGCTTGACAAAGCACGCATCAATCTTCTGATCCTCACTCTACTTGGTGGAATCTACACGAGATCACTTTGAGTCCAGTCAGTGACGAAGACAAGATCCCTCATAGGGTTGTGACTCTTCCACAGTGGTACCTCATATCCACGCCACAGGATGATACACAGGCAAGGTGTCCCCTCCTGTCCACTCCTCGGGATGTCAATCAATCAATCAAGGGTTTATAAAGCATGGTTCATACACTGTCACCTCATGTCCACTACAAAGGATGAGACTCCTACACAGTCTCAGTGACCTCTCCATGGGATGTTAGTCCTGCTCTGGACCACCCCATGTCCACTCCTCACAATGTGACTCCAACCCTGTGTCACCTCCTATCCACTCCCCACGATGGGATTCCTGCCCCGTGGTCCCATTCCATTTGAAGCCATTTTCTTTTTTTGCAGTTTTATATAGAGCGAACTCGACCGATGGTACTGGAGTGCTTTACATGAGCACCAGTTACATTACGCTAGGACGCAGTGATTTTTGGTATGCACATCTCTTCTCCAGACCAAAGGAATTGGGGCATTTGCACAGGAATGTCAAAGGTTTTTGCAAAGTCTGATCAAGAATGTCATGTGGGGCCCCACCAAAACACAAGCACCTGTTTCTAAATTTTAAAAGAATCATCAAGTGAAAGAGCAAATTCAGCGCCTGAAGTGTCTGGCACCATCTAGTAGCATAATTATGTAAAAACAGACCAGACTTGCTCCAAAATCCATAAATACATTTTGCAGTACAAGCGATGGGCCCTGGAAAAGCATGGTGCCTGGGGAATAATGACCACCAGTACCCACCCCATGCCCCCTGTCCACCTTCGGACCACCCTGTCCTTTCATCTTTCTTCATAAAATAAATATCGGAGGAGCCGTTGTACAACCTTAATGGCTTGCCACACATCTGTCTACAATCTGCATTATTTATTTTTTAGGAGCAGTGGCCCCGGACACAATAATCCCAATGTGCTCTCTATAAGTGGACACAATACTCCAGATGTTCTCTCCATTTGCAGACAATGTTGTCTACTTATGGATTCAACCTGCAGGTGCAACCTCCACAACCAGGGCACACAATTCTACATGTGATCTCTAGGTCTGAATGCAATACTCAAGATGTCACCTCCATAACTGACATACGAAATCAGATGTGAGCTCCATAACTGGGTAAAGTACTTCAAACGGTACGCTATGCCCCAGATGCAATGTCAATAAAGTGGCATATTACTCCATATGTGACCTAAGTAATTGGACACATTATTACAGCTGCGACCACCATAACCCAACACACTACCACAGACAACTTTCAAAACTGGACTCAATACTCTAGATGTGACCTTCATAAATGGATACAGTAATTCGGAAGAGCCCTTCAGAAGAGGAATGGGCGAAGTTGAGCTACTGCAATTAGCTTCCCTTATTTTGTGAGGTAGCTGTGAAAAATTGTCAACTTTGTGAACACATGGAGATGGCAAAGCTTCCAGGTTAAAACACCTTAAATGCATTTTTTATTTTAAATAAAATCAAGAAACCTACTTTTAGGTGGAGAATTGTACCAAAAAATAATGTTACTATGAAAATTCTCACACTATGGACTTATTGCTAGATGGGTAAGGTAACTCAAATAAGGGGCCATATAAACTTTATAGCAGTGGCTACTTCTGTATAAAAGCAGATGTTGATGGTCGCAGTGCTCCTTGAAAGAGCCCAAGCTCAGACAAACTTATGTTAGTTTAATCACTTTTTAAAGTACACCCAGAAAAAGAACAAAAGACGTGCTCTTATATTTATCTCAATCTGGGAGGCAGCGTACATCTTGACCTCTGGGCTGGGCCATGAAGAGAGACCTGTCCATCACAGTTGGGGGGAAGTGCAGTAAAGCAGTATACATCCCCATCTCCACTCCCCTCACTGGGTTTGTCCAACACGCAGGGCTTTAAGTGGGCCGGGTCTCACTGGTGCTGAGCACTGGCAGTTTTTTAAAGGGGGCTCAAAACGGGTCCCTATTGGGCTCTGTTTTGTGCCCTGGCACAGGTGGTCCGTTTTTTCCCGGATGGCAGTGACAGCAGGCACATCAATGTGTCCTGCTTAAACTGCTCATTTCTCACTAGTGAAGAAATTACGGCATGACATCATGCCAGGTGAGCGAGGAAGAGTTGTGGCACAGCGGCCAGGTTGACTGCTACTGGACCACGGGGTTCACGGATCAATCCCCGGTGCCGGCGGCAGGTTAGCCCAGCACCATGTGACTCTGGGCAATAGTTGGCTTAATCTTCCCGATGGCCCTCAGCGCCTTGACACCCTTGGGTAATTGTGCGCTTCACAAATACTGGACTTCATTTCTAGGGGAAGGGAAATCCTTTAAAGAGAGTCATTTTCTCCCTGGATTTCCCTTCTCTTTTTGAAACTCAGGAGCAGCAACACTATGTGGTGTCACCAGGGCTTTAAGTGGAAGCTTTTTCAATATTATATAAAAGTCATAGTTGTTGCTTATTTATCTTCTGCAACTAAAACCATTGACAAAGCCAATAGTCCTGATTTCTTGTAGGTATGATGATACTTGTTGCGTCATATATCTACATGCCATGACAGAAACCGCAAAATACAAGTCGGGCGGCACACTATGCTAGGCATAGACTTTACGCTTACGTGTTTTTAAGTCAAGGCCTTAATTACATTGGCCACGCCCCTTTGAGAGACCCTCCAGTTTTTCATCCCATTTAAAGCCCTGTCAACACACCTTGGGGACAGTCCTCCGATACAACCAGAAACCATGAGGGAGGAATCAGCGTTTCAGCCAGTTCAGTGAGTAAAAGCTTTCGCAAGAGGTCACTTCACATGTTAAAATCTGTGCATGGCAAGTTCAGCCTCCCATCCATCTGAAGTCAATAAACTGAGCACCATTAAATTGGGCAACAGTAACTTATTTGTAGTGCTTAGAAATGGAATTAGACCTCTGTGAAGTCTTAAAACCAAGCTATTATTCACTCAATATTTTGTGTATTGCTTTGTATAAGCATGTAGAATATTTATGTTGTTAAATAAAAAATGTAAATCATCTTTGGTCTACATGTACTTGCTTCCATTGTGCATCTATGTACCTCCATGTACTTGGATCCGTGTGTCTGTTACTTTTCTCCTGAAAATGCATATCCAATGCACTAACCTATTTCTCATCCTGTACCTCTATCAATATCTTTAATTTACACTAATCCTTATGGATTCCAGAGTAGCGTGCTATTCTCCAAAAAAGCGCTCCTAAGCCCCATCAGAGGTAGCAAGCGCTATATAAATACAAACCTCTTTCCCTCTTCTATCTCACCACCTACCCTTCTCTATCCAAATAACTGAATAACATATCCACCACTCAAATTACTTCATATTTCACTATACTAATTTTCAACAATAATCCTTTATGGGTTTCGGAAAATGTATTTTATTTTAAAGTTTTATATAGCGCTAGCGTGACCCGTGGGTATCAGAGCGCTTTACATACACACTGTAAAAACTGTAGAAAATTGCCTTAAATAATAGGAATGCGGTAAGGAAGCAAAACAGAGATAAAAAAACTACAACATGAAAGATAAGTAAACAGTGCAGGGGGGTAAACAAACGAAGGTAGCTAACACAGTCCGGTCACCAACTATCCTTGAAATGTCAAGAGAGAGAGGAGTCAACTCGGATATTGAAGTCTAGGTTTGTTGACGTTGGTCAGGAAAGTATTTAAGGAGATGGAGTTTCAGGTCCCTTTTGAAACAGAAGAAGGAGGGGTTGCATCTGAGGACTCTGGGGAGAGCGGTCCACATCCTGGGAGCGTTGCCAGAAAACAATCGCTACTGAGTGGTTTTCTTTTTCAGTTTCGGAGGGATAAGAAGGAGTGAGTTGGAGCTTCTCAGAGTTCTGGATTTTCCTGCTGTTACCAGTTTGTTGTTTAGGTAGTTGGGGGCCGGAGAGTGAAGGGTTTTGTATGTCTTGCAGGCCAGCTTGTAAATACACCTCCCTTCCATGGGAAGCCAGTTGAGGGAGTTGAGAGCTGGAGTGAAGTGTTCGAATCTTTTTACCCCAGATATGAGTCGAGCGGCCCTGTTCAGCACTGCTCTTAGGGGGGTTACGTGAGCTTTTGTAGTCCCTGTTAGGATGGCGTTTCCGTAGTCGATTTTAGAGAGAACTAGGGATTGAACTACTGTCTTGAGGTCATCATGGGGAAGAAAAGGTTTCAATTTCTTGAGGTGTTTTAGTGAGAAAAGCGCACCTTTTGCAGAGTTTTTGATGTGGGCCTCCATTGATAAGTTCTTGTCAAGGGTAATGCCAAGAGACTTAACTGAGTCAGATAGGACAAGGGCACAGTTTAGGGCAACCAGATTCTTGAGCCACTCTTGGATTGGACGATGGTTACATTTAGGAGAGAATAGGATTAGCTCTGGTTTATCTGGGTTGAGCTTTAAGTGGTTAGCGTTGAACCAAGTTTGGATCTAGGTTAGAGTGACATTGAGGTGTCGGATGTCGCTGGGTGATTTGATTTTGTAATACATCTGGGTGTCATCAGCGTAAAGGTGGTAATTCACTCCAGTGTTTTTCAAGATGATTGTGAGGGGCTTAATGAAGAGATTGAAGAGGGACGGGGAGAGGATAGAGCCTTGCGGGACCCCAAGTGTGACTTTTGTTGGCTTCGCGAGACAGGAGTTGATTTTAATTTGTTGTGAGCGGTGTTAAAGGAAGGAAGTGAACCATTTTAGTACTGTGCCATTAATGCCGGAGCGTTTCCTCAAGGTCTCCAGAAGAGCTGGATGATTTACTGTGTCGAATGCCGCAGATAGGTCAATAAGGATGAGTAGGCAGGCATCACCTTCATCTAAAGCCTTGTTAATATCGCCAGAGATGATGAGCATAGCTGTTTAAGTGCTACAGCCTTTTCTGAATCCTGATTGAAAGGTGTTGAGGAGGTTGAACTCATCAATGTGTTTGTTGAGTTGGTGGAGAACGCATTTCTCCAATGTTTTTGCAAGGAACGGGAGAATGGAGATAGGTATGAGGTTGTTAAGATCATTAGGGTCGGCCCCTGGTTTCTTGAGAATAGGTGTGATTTGTCCTAGTTGAAGGGAGTCTGGGACGCAGCCTGAAATGAGAGAGGCGTTGATGACTTTTGTCCAGAAAGGGGAAATGGTGTGGTTGAGTTGTTTTATAATTGTGGATGGGAGGGGGTCCATAGTGTGGGTAGAAGGTTTTAGGTCTGAAATTATAATGAAGGCCTAGTTTTTCGACATTATCGCAAAGTCGGACCAATGAGAATTGTTTTTTAGCTGGAGGCAGACCTGATTGTCCTTGGTAAGAACGCTTTCTGATTGGTCAAGGGTGATTAAAGGGGGCAGGTTAAGAGAGAAGGAGGATTTGAGGTTTGGATGAAGGATTGATACATTTTTTAGACTTTATTAGCGAAGATGGTGGCAATTTCTTCACAGCGCTCTTTGGTGCCTTTGATTTCGTGAGAGGGAGTGCAGTTTGTTTGGCTTTTGACAATGTTGAAGAGTTCTCTCGGTCTGTTTTCTGCCAGATATAGCATCCTACTTGCCAGAAAAGCGCTTCAACGCCCATCAGAGGTAACAGGTGCTATATGAATGTAAACCTTTCTTCCCCTTCTATCCCTCCGCAATCCTTCTCACTCCAAATAACAGACATATCCACCACTGAAATTACATTCATATTTACCCATACTAATTCACCTCTAATCCTTATGGGTTTCAGGAGTAGCGTGCTTCAACACCCCATTAGGGTTAACAAGCGCTATATAAATACAAACCTTTTTTCCTCTTCTATCCTTCTGCTATACTTATGAATCTAAATAACTGACTAACCTATCCACCACTTAAAATGTACTTGCATGTTTCACTATACTAATTCAACGCTAATCCTCTATGGGTCCCGGAGTAGCATGCTACTCGCCGAAAAATCGCTTTGACGCCTCGTCAGGGGTAGTAAGAGCTATACAAATGCAATTACAATACAATACAAAAATATGAACTGACACCACTCATACCACGATGCCTTTAAACATAAATAAACCATAAACTATGGAAACCTAGCACCATCCTGCTTTTACTCACGAATATACGAAAGAAACGCTGTTAACAACCATTACTGGATGGCTTAGTCCTGCCAACAAAGGTTTAGGGTATTGCCTTGTACCAGGCCTGCCCACGCCTGCTGAAGATGGAGCGGACACCGTCCACGCGTCCACACCCTCACGGCAGGTTTCTTCATCACTACCAGGCCAATCACTCCAGAAACCAGGGCCCCCTTCCCAACTAGTCCAGATAGTAAAGGGTTAACGCCGGGGCCTGTGGAATGCAGGGCCGGAGGGGAGGCTCGTTGCCTGGGGTCACCTGTGAGGGATTAGCTGGGCCCTGCAGACAGTTGTTGTTTGAGAGCTGTCTGAGGCCAGGGAAGGGGGATTTTTGGGTCGTAGGGCGGAGGTGGGGGAATAAAAGCCCGGTGGGGGCGCCTTCCTGTCATGCTGAGATTATACAAGCATCAGATGCGGCTCTGAGTCCCGGGACTGTACACTGTGGCGCGAGGGCATCCAGCCATGCCTAACACAGAGAAGAATGAATGTGTGCTACCCCATCACCCCCTCTCCCCCCCCCTCTCCCCACACACACGCCCAGTGCCGGAAACAAGGGCGGGTGAGCAGCCAATTATCCCTTCTGTCACCTGTGGCCGGAAAAAATGCCTGTTGTGCCCATATGCTCCTGTCAGACTGAAGAGCCAGGCCATGGTATTAAAATGATTTACCTAAACACGAACCAATCAGCACGAAATCTACACCCCCAGTTTATTTGGGGGTGAGGCGTGGATACACAAGCATGTGAGGGTTCGGATTCAAACAATAGTTTCTTGGGGGTGCTGAGAGGAGTTTTTGGGTGCTAATGGGTCTGCGTGTCCATGCTCCAGATGCAAGGGCCACCTTCAGGGCAGAATAGCCATTGGCTGTGCACGTATGCCACTTAAGACACACGGATGCTGCGGGGTTTAGGGATCAGTGATGCCCCTATCAGAGCCAAAGAAACATTAGCAAAGCCTCTGGTCCACAGCTCTCCCACCAGGGCCACGGACGAACCACTGATTTTTTATTTTATTTTATTTAATGCGATTTTATATAGCGCGAACTTTACCCGAAGGTGTCAGAGCGCTTCACATAAGAAGCAGTTTCAATACATAAGGATTTAGGATTACATGCGTTACATAAAAGATACAAGCAGAAAAAATTGCAAATGTACAAGTTGTAAAGTCCCTCAAGGAAGCGATACAAATGGATAAACTCTAAGCGTCACATAGGAATGGTAGAGAGTACAATGGTCAACAGCATATACTAGTGATTAGAGTTATCTCTTTATACATGTATATACAAATAGTAGATTTGGGTGGGAGTAGGGAGGGTGGGAGGGATACAGGGGTAGGGCAGAGCAGCCTATGCAGCAACTCTGTACAATACTTAGGACGGGAGAGCCACCAGGGCTATAATATGCCACCTGTGGCACCGAAGAACCCTCGTGATGCCTCCACAGTACCTGTGGCGGGGGCAGGGCATCCCCAAGGCATGCCTTTGTGCCGGATATGAAGTCCTCGGTGCTGCACTCGTGATCGACCGTCCATAGGGCCTTGGCTTTACTGACAAGCAGGAAAATCCACGAGGTGTACCCTCACACACGAAAGAATTACTGCAGAGGCCCTTCGTACCGCCTGCAGCGAGTAGAAAACTGTGGCAATGCCCTCGTGCCACAAGCACACTCACCCAGGCATCAATAGTGACCTTTTATCACCTGCAGGGCAAAGGAACTTGGGCAGTACCTTTGTATCCCGTGCCAGATAGAGGAGTTAGTGGAGATGCCGCTTGGAGAAGAAACCTATCATGCCCCTGGGCTAACTGCAAAGACCAGGAGGCGCTGATGGTGGCCATGTGCCACCTGCAAAGTCGAGGACTAATTGGGGATGCATTTTGTGCCACCTACAGAACCAATGACCCATTGGTGATGCCCTCGTCCCACCTGCAAAGGCAACGAGCTTTGGCGGCACTCTTGCAACACCTACAGAATAACAAAGCCATTGATGATTCCCTTGTGACTTGTGCCATGTGCAAGAGAAAGTAGAAATAGTTTGTCAATGGGCCAAGTTCGGTGCGTTTGTGCCATCTGCAGGGTCAAACAGTATGTCCTTGTGGCAGCTGCAGGACAAATACGTTAACAGGGGTACCTTGCAAGACAAAGGGGGCGTTGCTTGTGCATTTGCCCCCTGCAAAAATAATGAGCCACCGTTGCTGCCCCTGTGCCACCTGCAGGACAGAGAAGCCATCTTGGTTTTCTTTTTCCATCCGCAAAGCCAAGGAGCACTGGGGCTGCTTCGTTCCACCAGCAAAGGAAGTAAGACACCAGTTGTGTCCTTGTGCTACGGGCAGCCAGGGGCTCCTGGTGGTGCCCATGCGCCACCTGCACGACAACAGAGCCAGGAGTGATACCACGGCAAGAGAAAGGGCCCATTACTTGCCACCAGGCCTCAAACCCGCCTGCTTTGAGCTCTCGCCTCTGTCCTAGGCTCACCAGGCCGCATGGGGAGGCGCGGATAAGCTCTTTGTGCATGCTCTATTTCCCATGAATATGGTCAAGGGGGGATTAACGCGGTGGACAGCACGGGTGGGGCCGTGGGCACCAGGGAAGGCCCTGTTGTGTCTCCGCTGCGCATGACCTGCTGCTACGGGGGCGCCTGGTGTTCCGAAGGAGTCTGGAGTCAGCCGGGGAGAATCGTTCATTCTGGAAAGAGGACTCGACAGGAATCAGGGCGGGACAGGCCTTTTATTCCACCCTCCAGTCACGTGAGGGCGCAGCTACACAGAGTCCCGTTCAGAGCGCGCACGGGTCCAATTGACACTCTCACAGGCCCCGCGTTTTCAGGAGCTGACAGGTGCAAAGCTATAACCACGTGTCCCTGGTGCCTCATTAAATATTTCCTTTAGTTATTCATTCACTCACACACCTCTAGGTGATTTTCTAATGTGTGTTTTGGAGGCCCCGGGGTTGGTGCGGTGAAGCAGTGAACAGGATACTGGAGTGGGAGCATCCAGCGTCGTTAGTCCATCCACAACCTTACCGGTGTTTCCACAGCAACGTGCTGCTCATACCTACACCACCCTATTCAACATATTGAATCATCAGCTTTCTGCCTGAATGAGAGCAGGGCCATTAAGGAGGCCTCTCGGACATACTTCACACAGAGCAAGAGATCCCCTAATCCAGCACTTTCTTAAACAACACATTAAAGCTTCAGGGGCATCCCATCCAGCCGACCTCGCTTAGATTAGACTATCTTGGTTCCACCCCCCCAATTTAGGACATCATTACGATGGCGGTTGGACCACCACCAAGAGACCGTCAGTGGCGGTCCCACCGACAGACAGCCCTTCGGGCCGACTACCGCATTTCAATACAGGTGGCCGGCCCTTGACTGTCAAGGGACGGAATGCCATCTTCGTCAGGAACTTCTAATCCTGACGGGGGCGGTCGGAATCGTGATCCTGAATGTAGCCTAAGCAGGCACCGCAGTCAGGATTATGATGCCCCTTTCCGACTGCCTTTTCATGGCGGTCCATCGCTCATTCATGCACCTTGTGCCAGGCACCACATGATCCCTGGCACACGGTGCATGAAGATGCACAAAGTGCTCAATAACACTGCGGCTTGTACTGCGGGCCTTTTCCAGGGCTGCAGCACAAGCCACAGTGTTATTGAGCACTTTTCCAGGCAGGTACATTGTAATTTGGCAATGTGACTGCCGATGTCTTGTCGGGCAGTCCCATGCCTGCAGCAATGGCAGTCGGACACTCGCCCAACCGCCATCGTAATGAGCCCCTTAATCTGGAGGTAGATCATTGGAGCCCACCTTATTGAGGCTAGAAAGAGAACTCGTAGAGTTCACCCAACTAGTGCAGGGAGGAGATCTCCGGAGCCCTCCTACCTTAGACACCAAGAAGAAGCACCCAACACTCACTCAGAGTGTAAAGCGATTTCTTCAGCCTACCACACTCAGTCAGATGGATATCTTTGGAGCTCACTTCACTCATTGTCGAACAAGATTTCCAGAGTGTGCCTAAGGCTAGAAATGGATCCCATAAGGTCTAGTGTATGAAGACTTCAAAACAAGGCTGAACCATTTCACTTGGGCCGGAAATACAACTCATTCAGCTCTGAAGAAACCAGTGAAACTTCACTCACGCTAGAAGAACAAAAAGGCTGGACTGACCATTTAACTGATTGGGCATTTGTACAGTGGGGAGATTAGAGGGGCTTGAGGTTGGTGATTGAAGGCCAAGGTTGCCTCTATCACTCTCTCCAGCTTCCCGGGGTTTACTGCAGTAGGCACTGCAAGGGTTAAGGAGAGAAAGAGAAAAAGTGGGTCTGGTTTGAGTATCTCCGCAAGGGCCGTTTTTGTTTCCAACTCCTGTTATGAAAACTGCCACTCTTGTATGACATCAGTCATACTATAACAAGGATGGCCCATCTCACTGAGAGAGAAGAACAACCTGGGACAATTCACTCAGGTTAAAACAGGCAACCAGAGTAATCTCATTCAGACTTGATAAAGAGTCATAGGCCATCTGTGAGAAAGTGCCATCTTTCTTGCATTGGTATGCCCCCACTTTTTGCTGAACTGCTGATGTGCTTTGACAGAGTGTGCCCTGGGCTCATGCCAACCAGGTACCCAGGGCCTGTGTTCCTTCCATAAAGCTGTACTGTAACAAAACCCAATTGGCATCTCTGGCCACCTATTATCCCCTAGTAAATGGTACCCTAGGTGCCCAGGACCTGGTGACCAGAGAAGACCCCTAGGGGCTGCAGCACTTATTGTGCCACCCTTAGGGGCCCTGTACCCTGACACCCCCACACTGCCTTTGCAGGCTGATTGTCTAGATACAGACCTAAACAGAGAGTCGAAATGGCACACATCCCTGTGTGCCATGCGCACAGAACCCACTGCCCTGGCATACTCCAGTCACCCCTCTAGCTGGGTGCCCTATGCCAGTGGTGTAGGCACAGGTGCACGAGCCCTGTGTCCCTACAGTACCCAGAGCCATTCCTGCCTGGGCACTGTAAGTGCAGTGATGCCATTAAGAGCATATGGTGCTGGGAGTTTGTCATTACGAACGCCGCAGCACCATAATGATTACACTGAAGACTGACAAGTTTGGTACCAAACTTCTCAGCACATTAAACCCGCACTGATGCCAGTGTGGGATTTAATGTAAAATGCACCAGAGGGCATCTTAGAGATGCCCCCTGAAAACCTTACCTACAATCCACGTCTGGTCTGAGTGGCTGCAGAGGCTGCCACACAGCAGACATGTTGCTGGATCCCCGGGTGGAGAGCCCTCCTCTCTCCTGGGCCTGAAACAATGTACATCCTGGGCGAGGTGCTAGGTCTCCTCCCCCAGCATGGGCAGGGGAAGCTTCAAAGGCATGCTGCCTCTGTGAGCTTCTCCAGACCATTTGCTGTACTCAGCAACTGGCCCCCACCAGTTCCAACCCCCACTCTGGCAGGAAGACTGGTGGGAAACCCCACGTAAGGAAGGGGGGTGTGCCAGCCTGTGCCAACCCCTCCCCTCAGGTGGGAGAGGAGAGGTGAAGCACGACCCCGGGCTCCGGCCATCTTGAAGATGGGGGGCCCTGCCCAATCACAACTAGGCTCCTGCCCCCCTCCCACAGGAGAGGAGCAGGCTACGGGGTGTACCCACCCCAGGACAGGGACCTATTGGTCCCTGCCCTTGCCCTACCTGTAACGCCCCTAAATTTAGTATTTAGGGGCACCCTGAACCTTCCTTCCTCAGATCCCTATAAGAAAAGAAGAAGGAAGATCAAGAAGAAGAAGACCCGCCAGGCAGCTACTAACAACAGGCTGACACCCACTGACTTGGCCCCAGCCCTACCGGCCTGTCGATCCTGGAACCTGCTCCTGCTTAATCCCGGCGATTCCTGCGGACAGCAACCTTGGGACACCCGGAGGACCTGCCTGCTTTGACCCTCTTAAAGACTGGGACTCCCATAAGCAGAGGCTCTGCTTCAACAACCAACCCCTGGTGCCAGCCAGGAAGCTCAAGACCTTCCTACTCTGCACCCGCCGAGCCCGGCCCGTGCCCGAGTGATTCAAGATCACGAGGACATCCCCCTGGCGACTGGGACCCAAAGTCCAGTGCCCAAAGACCCTCCTCGACAAACCAGACGACGCCTGCAGCCTCAAAACTAGGGACCCCTCCAACCGCGACCAGCCGAGGGTAAGATTTCCCGGCACCCAAAGACACCCCTGCACCCTATGCCCTGCACCCCCTGTGCCTCCCTTTAGAGTACCTACTTCTTCTCCGGGATCCCAACTTACCTCACGAAGTCGTGGTCGCCCCTGAAGAATCACCGTCCCCGAGTCTGCAGCCTTCTTTCCCTTTTTACCTTTCCCTTTGAATAACATTGAGCGCCCGACGGCTCAAAGGCACCCTGCACCCAGCCGCCCGAGTGCCCCTGGCAGGGCAACCTGTGCCCTATCCTACTTCCCCATTTGCCCTGAGCAAGTGACCAGGAGCCCAGCTCCCACAGCCGCGTGGCCTGCTAGCCAGCAGCCACCAACCGGAGGCCCCCTGCCCCTCATTGGATAACATTGGGCCCAACTACATCTGCACCCGGCCACCCCTGTGCCGCTGAGGTAATTCAGTTTCGACTCCATTTTGTATTCCGTCGCCATTATTGTGTTGCCCTCACTCAGGCAGCTAGGCAAACCAAGTGTTTTTGCCCTTTGTACTGCTACGTGTCAAATAACCCCCCTTCCTTGTTGTGAAGCCAATTCCAGGAACTAGCCAAACTAACTAATCCTTGTCTAGACTGACTAATCCTTGTCCCAACTATCTGTTGGCCTTCAGTATTCTTTCCCTGCCCTATCTTATCTGTTGGCCTTCGGTATTCTTTCCCTGCATTATCCTATTTCCCAAGTTGTCCTTTGAAGTACACAAACACGTTCTGCCATTACTGATTGACCTATAGGTGCTGGCATTGATTGACTTATGGGGTTAGGCAAGAACGCGACTCAAGGGGGACGTTCTGGTCACATGGTGTCTTGTTTTGAATGTTTTCCTATTGGCTAATATTGGGTGCATGGGGAGTATTTTTTTGTGGGTGTATATGATTATAAAAGACTGGGAGCCACGGAGTGAAGGGGCAGGCTCCTGAGAACCTACTATTGGTGTACTTCTGGGACAACTGTGCATAGCTGCAGCTAATACATTTGGTTTTCTACGCTAACAGAGTATTCCGCGTCTCTGTACAACAAGGCAGGTGAACTCGGAGATTTCAGGCGTGCCCTGCGCCGCCAGGCCCTTCTAGGCCCGGTTCTTCAACTGGCAGCCCACGTGGGGCGGCTTTAGAGGTAGCGGTCGAGCCCGAGGGTCATGAGGAGCCCCGCAAGGAAATTCTGGAGGAAGTGCACCACATGATTGACCCCTGCATGTCGAAAGTGGACCGAAGGTCTTTGCTGCGCGGCTTCTCCTTTCCAACGGCTGCTGGTGACTGCTGCCCTGACTGCCGCCCTGCCTTGGTCCCTTTGGTGATGACTGGTATTGCGAGACGTTAGACGGACCTCTGTTGGCGTAAGAGAACATTTGGTTAAGTAATAGTGGGTAGCTCCCACTTCTTTGTTTTTGATTTTTGATTCGGCTCTTGCAAAAGCCGAAGCCGAGGGGTGAGTACATTTGTGCTGTGTTGATTGATTAACCCCTTGATGTTTGTAAAGGAGCCAGTGAAATAACGATGCCTGGTTTCAGTAAGTTTAGAAAATGGTGTTGTTGTTGTTGTGATAGGGATTCCCGACTGGAGGACTCTTGTCCGATTCCTCCGGCTGGAACTCCCACCTATGAGCTTTATTCTAAACATGGTGTAGGCCCCATCACCTTTAATGAAGTGTGGGTCCGTTATACAAGAAAAGATGGTGTTTTGCAGTGGCCACAGAATGGTAGTTTTGAGCCTGATATATTAGATAATTTGGAAGCTACATTGTTTAAGAGAAAAGCCCGGCCGGCTATGTTTGACTCCTTTCGCCTTTGGCGCAAGGAAGCCAAACAGAAAGAAATTAAACAAATGAAAAGAGATAGGAAGGGAAAGGGCATGACTGTTATACAGGCTGCCCAGCAGTGCAAAGACAATGAGACTGATTATGCGATTGAGGTCTCAGATAGACAACATCGTATGGCAATAGATAAGTGTTATCCGGTGTTGCCAACTTCCCCTGCAGGCAAAGATGTTGACACCGAAAAGGATCCTTTAATGTCCCACCTGTTGAGATTACCCCCGCCCTTTGCAGAGGGTGCTAATGAACCCCTACTATTGCCACCCGCTCAGCCACTTGTTGTTCCCCAGCCGGTCCCTGCACCTCTGCCACTGCCGCTTCCGGCAATGCCAATCCCGCCACCTCCTTTGCCTCAGACTCCCTTTATTCCTGTCACCCCCTCTTCTACCCCCTCTTCTGCCCCGCCTAATACCTTGTCCCCTGTCCTGATGTCGAATTCCCCCTCAGTTCGTAAGCGGATGGTTGACACCGTTTCTGGCTTTTTGTCCCCTTTCTTTGGGTCGTTCAACATGACTCCTGTTCTTCCTCGTAGGCAGACCCGTAGTCAGCTCCCAGGTCCCGAAGAGCGAGATGCGTTAGATCTCCTTGCCCTCAAGTGGATCATGAATGGTCCCCAGTATGGTATACAAGATATCATGGACACCTTCCAGCAGTGGGATGTGCCAACGCAAAGACATGTTTTTGATATTATGTGTGTCATTCTTGGACAAGAGTGGGAGGACATGGGATTAGGATTAGCTCCCCAGGGTCTGCTAGATGTTCAGGCTGACTTTAACAAAGGGATAATTGTGGGTGCTGAGGTTGAGGATGCTGTAAGGACACTTGTCACCTTTAGAACAATGTTTACCTACCGGTCTCTGTCTGAACCCGATCTTTCTGTTAAAAGGAAACTGAAACACTATCCTATGAGAGAGGTTCCCCCGGTGTGGAGAGAAGCGGTTGCACCCCAGGGCAATAATCCTGGTATACCCGCTCACTTTTAATGTGTATGGGTACATGTTCCTTGGAAAAGATCTGAGGTTCTGGCCCTCAAACAATCCTTACCAGACCCCCGTAAAAATCCTGCAGGTTATTACAAAGAGCTGTCCCAGACTGTTGATGCATGCATTATGAATTTAGCAGATATAGACATGTTGATGGGAAATGTGGTCCCACAACCATTATGGGCTAGGATTCGGAAAGAAGACCATGCTCAAGAATTGGGGGTGATTGGACTGCTATCCTTGCTGCAGATGGACTCCAAGTGGGTGGTGCTAAACCTGATGCTTTAATTGCAGACCTTCCCGCTAGGATAATTGCTTTGATGAAAACTATGATGCCCCCTCTGCGAGTTAATTGTGATAAGGTAGCTGCCTGTAAGCAAAAGAAAGATGAAAGCGTTTCCAACTTCTGTACTCGATTTGAGAAGACGTTTCTTGATCACAGTGGTCAGGATATGAGCACCGAAGATGGCCAACGATTGTTTGTAGATAATTTTGTGTTTAATTTGATCCCTAAACTTTCTAATAAACTAAAGGATTCTGAGAGTTCATGGGCTGTTTCTTCTTCTGCTCAGATAGTGGCTACTGCTCAGTATTACGAAAATAGGGATAAAGAGGAAAAGGACAAACTTGATAAAAAAACTAAGGAATTAAAAACGAAAGTTCTTTTGCAACAGGCTTACCCCCCTTGTCCTGCTCAGCGCCAGTTCCAGCCGCTTCCCCAATTCCAGAAGCTGTTACATAAACCTGAGCCCTTTGTTCCCCGGCCCCCACTGGGTCCAAATCAATGCGCTTATTGTAAGGAGGAAGGTCACTTCAAGAATAGTTGCCCGGTTTTGTTGCAGCGTGCTGGTGGTATGCCTGGGCAGCGAGGCCGAGGTGGCTACCAGTCAACACCCAGGGGTAGGGGGCGAGGTAGATCATCTCAAGACCAGCGTTCCTTTCCCCCTCAAAACTCCATGAATTATTTTGATCAGCAGAATGCTCAGTCTGCCCATTATTACAATGATGATTATTATACCGAGGATGAGAGTCAAGGTTTTCATACTAGCTAGGACAGCCATAGACAACGTGAGGGAGTCATATCAGTTCCAGTGGACCAAAATGGGCCTTATATTGAAGTCATTGCACTAGGTGTTTCAAAGCCGTTTCTATTGGACACTGGTGCAACGAAGAGTTCTATCATCCACTCTAAACTCCCTGGGGCACCTTTGTCTGGCTTAACAAATGTTTCTGTAGGATTTTGTGGCGCCCCAGTTCATAACCCAGTTTCTTGTCCTCTGCCCATCTCAATAGGTCCTTATGATTTGGAGGCTCCGCTTATTTTAACAACTGGTTGTGGTGAAAATGTGTTAGGTTTGGACTTATTAAAAAGACTGTACGCAACATTGCATTGTTCCCCTTCTGGTATACACCTCACTTTAGGTAAGAAATTGATTTCCCCGGCGTATTTGTGTAAATACCAACTCCCCCCTGAATTGCGCTCTCTTCCTGCCACCCTCTGGGCTACAGGCCCCAATGATGTAGGTCTCCTGCAGATTCCGCCCTACATTGTCACTCTCAGATCCAATGTTAAGTTACCTCGCATTCCCCAGTATAAGATTTCCAGTGATGGTGAAAGAGCTCTCTTGGCTATTATTTATGATTTGGTTCAGAAAGACGTGATTGAGGAGACAAGGGGAAATGTATGCAATAGTCCAGTTTTACTTGTTCTTAAACGTACTGACTCTTCTCAGCCACCCGTTTATCGATTTGTGATTGACCTCCGGGAGGTCAACAAGATTATTGTACCCCAATTCCCTGTCGTCCCAGATATCACTGCCCTATTGGCAATGTTACCTGCTTCGGCTGCTTGGTTTTCGGTTATTGACCTCAAGAATGCTTTCTTCAGCATTCCCATTGCTGAGGAAAGTAGGGATATTTTCGGCTTCTCTTTAGGAGGCCGAACCTTCCGGTTCAAGCGTGCTCCTCAAGGCTATTGTGAGAGTCCCTCCATTTATAGTCAAGCTAGGGATGTGTGAGGACACAATAGAAAGTGTAAAAAGGATCCAGGGAGAGGCTACAGAGAAAGAACTGAGTAAGTGGAGAGAGGGTACAGGAATGTTGGACGCGACAGGGTGTTGGACAGAATTGTCGGAACATCAGCGCTGGCTGTTACCAGATGCCTATGTGCTTCCAGTAGTTACCATGGCACATGGTCCAGCCCACATTAGTGCTAAAGGGATATGTAAATGTTTGGCCCCTGTATGGCAGAATGCGGGAATCCCTAAATGCGCAGATAATCTGGTTAAGCACTGTATTGTTTGCTTGATGCACAATCCAAGGAAGGGAACACCAACCCCAGCAGGCCATTTTGCTCCTCCAACGTACTCTTTTGAGGTGTTGCAAATAGATTACATTCACATGGAGCGATGTAACAATCTGAAGTATGTCCTTGTGGTGGTGTGTGCCTTTTCTAGATGGATAGAGGCCTACCCCCTAAAGGATAATACTGCTCTGTCTACGGCTAAAGTCCTTTTGAAGGAATTTTTCCCGAGGTTTGGTTTACCTCGAATTGTTTGGAGTGACAACGGAAGCGAATTTGTGGGTCAGATAATGCAGAAAGTGTGTGCAGGTCTCGGTGTCAGACAGAAATTTCATGCGGCAAACCACCCTCAGTCAGCAGGTTTGGTGGAATGCTATAATGGTACTCTTAAGCTCAAGCTCGCGAAGATACAGGCCAACACGGGTCTTGCCTGGCCCGATGCTTTACCCTTGGCTCTTTTGTCTACTCGAACAACTGTCCATTCCCGTATGGGACTCAGTCCCTACGAGGTTGTGTTTGGACGTCCAGCAAATGTTTGGGGAGTCCCAAGGCCAAAGAAGTATTCCCAGATAGAGCATCCCTTGTTGATTGATTATGTACATGACCTCACCACTAAATTGCGTGTCCTTCACCAACAGGTACAAGACGCCATGCCTCAGGCTTCCACTGATCCTGGCCATACCATACAACCCGGCGATTGGGTGTGCGTGAAGAACTTCCAGAGATCAAAGAATTTGGAACCTCGCTGGAGAGAGCCCTGTCAAGTATTGGTGACAACACGCACAGCTGTGAAGGTGGTCGGAAAGAAAAATTGGATCCACGGCGTGCATTGTAAGAAGGTACCCTTGCCTTTGCCTTATGTCCAGTGGGTCTGTGAAGGTATTTGGCGATTTTGAAGGTGAAAGGGTCCCCCGATTCATACCTTTTAGCAATGCACGCCTAGATTGGACTCGATCTGAGAAAGAGGATGATGACGTTTTACAGGAAGCTGTACCACCACATCACAGGTTGAACACAACCAATCCAGAGACACTTTTTCAGGACCAGACTGTGCCAAAAAAGACGAGATACAATTTGAGGCCTAGAGTGGCTAGAGACAATTGAGAATTTTTTTCTTTTGATTGCACTTTTCAGTTACACTGACCATCCAATTAGGTTGCAGGGTCGTGGTAAGGGTCTTAGTTTGTGACCCGAGTAGTGGCAATAGGCCTGCGGGACTTGCAGTGTCATAGGACGGCTGATAATCACAGCTGAGTGAAGAAGGAAGACTGCCACGAGCAACATTTAGAGGATGGATTCTGCTATACTAAAGGAAAATGATAAGAAGGATAAAATGAAGAAGAAATATTGCAAATTATTATATAATAGATGTGGTATAACATTGTGTATTTAAATCTTTTTTTGTATTATATTAGCTTGGGTGGGTTGGGTTACTTATACTATGCAGCAGACACCTACACCTACTTCCCATTCCGTGCCTTTTCGCACCACTGCCTCCCCGCACCAGTTACATACATTACCAGAACATGAGCAAAGTAGGAGAATGGAATATTTTAATAATTCATTCATTCAATTGTTGCACCAACATCAATTGGTAGTCAACACCACCGATTGTTGGGTTTGTGGACTCTTGCCCCATACTACGGATAAAGGGATTCCATATTTAGTTTTATATTTTTCCCTAAAGGGGTCCGCTTGGGCTTATACATCTATGTTCTCTAATGCTTACGAGAATCAACCCCGGCACCCTGTTGGTCCATATGGGGGTGGGGTTGACGTTAGTCATGACCCTCTGGCGAAGGGAATGGTGGCTATGTCTAAGCATTAGAGTAAAATTAATGAGTTCCCCGCAGACGAATGACGGGCATACATTGGCTGGAACGTGGCCCGTTACGTTACTAGCCTTACAGATAGGGCCATGCGAAAAAGATCCCCGCCCATATGGCCTGTACCCCACCGAGGCCACCTGTATCTCCAAGGAAATGGTCAGAATGCTAAGGCCCAATTGGGAAAGAGCTCTTGTGCACATACATATACCTATGCATCCCAGACTTCTCCACCGTTAGTGGCATCTCAGGGAACATATTTCGTTTGCCATGACAGGGCCTATACATGGTTACCAACTAATTTATCAGGGTCATGTTACGTGGCTTTTCTCCTCCCTCCGACATATACCGCCCCTTCAGGACATCACAGAAATAGGTACAGGAGAGGCGTCATTGATCCAGAAGATACAGCAGGACAACAGGGAGGCGACTTTTTCAAAGGGTTGCTCCCATTCTGGGGCCCTATGGCCAATAGCAGAAACATAAGGCATCTTGTTCGAGTTGTTGAGGCAACGATAGATGAAACTGTGGGGGCACTGAGTAACCTCACAGCCGAGCTTCAGGCGGACCGCCTTATGACATTACAGAACAGAATGGTATTAGATATCATTCTTGCGGACTGTGGTGGGGTATATAAATTGATTGGATCCAGCTGTTGCATTTACATACCTGACAACGCCCCTACAGTAAACCAGGCCATCTCTAAATTGCACCTGATCGCTGAGTCCATTCACCAGGAGGAAGGAAACTGGTCTTTGACAGGATGGTCTTGGGGATTATTGTCCACATGGGGATGGAAGGTACTGGCTTTCATTGGAGTGACTTTGGCTATTATCTTTTCATGTTGCCTCTGTCTACAATTTGGTCCCGCTATCTGCGGCCTTTGTGCCACCCTGTGTGTCCCAAGACCTGTCTCACAGAAAGCAGAAAATGTGAAAATGATGTTGCAGCAACAGCTTGACGACCTCATGGCTATTAACATTGACTCAGATTAACGTGAGTCTGTGTTTTGCCTGCGTAATGGCAAAAGGAGGGTCTGAGGTAGTTCAGTTTCGACTCCATTTTGTATTCCGTCGCCATTAATGTGTTGCCCTCACTCAGGCAGCTTGATAAACCAAGTGTTTTTGCCCTTTGTACTGCTACGTGTCAAATAACCCCCCTTCCTTGTTGTGAAGCCAATTCCAGGAACTAGCCAAACTAACTAATCCTTGTCTAGACTGACTAATCCTTGTTCCAACTATCTGTTGGCCTTCAGTATTCTTTCCCTGCCCTATCTTATCTGTTGGCCTTCGGTATTCTTTCCCTGCATTATCCTATTTCTCAAGTTGTCCTTTGAAGCACACAATCACGTTCTGCCATTACTGATTGACCTATAGGTGCTGTCATTTATTGACTTATGGGGTTGGGCAAGAACACGACTCAAGGGGGACGTTCTGGTCACACGGTGTCTTGTTTTGAATGTTTTCCTATTGGCTAATATTTGGTGCATGGGGAGTATTTTTTTGTGGGTGTATATGATTATAAAAGACTGTGAGCCACGGAGTGAAGGGGCAGTCTCCTGAGAACCTACTATTGGTGTACTTCTGGGACAACTGTGCATAGCTGCAGCTAATACATTTGGTTTTCTACGCTAACAGAGTATTCCGTGTCTCTGTACAACAAGGCAGGTGAACTTTGAGATTTCAGGCGTGCCCTGCGCCGCCAGGCCCTTCTAGGCCCAGTTCTTCACCGCTGAGGGTGAACCAACTGTATCTACTTGACCCTGGGGGACCCCTGAGTCTATGCCCAGAACCCTAACTTCCCCAGCCGAGTACTCATCTGGAAACTGGTAACTCATTTACCTGCCAATGGATAACATCGACTGGTTTGTCTCGAAAAAGTGTGAAGTTTTGAAAACTTAAAATATTCCCATAAAATCAACCGAATTCCGCAGTACTCACCTGTGATCAGGAGAGAAGCCAGTACTGCATCTTGTAGCCCAGTATTGAACCGCAAAAGTAATCCTAGTCTGGTTTACTAGTAGCTTGAATTTTCTCCATAGGAATCCATTGTGTTCTTTTCTGTTAAATTTCTTCTGTCTACTTTTGAAAACTCGAAATATTCTTTAAAAATCGTACCAAATATTGAAACGTAATTACTTACCTGTTTTAAGTTGAGACCCCAGTGCTGGACCTAGGAGCCCAGAACTGGATTACAAAAGTAAGGAGATCGTACTTTAACTGCAACCTGAATTTTCTCCCATTGGATAACATTGCCAGTTTTTCATTGAAAAGTTTCTAAGTGTGAACTTTTAAAATAGCTTTATATTCCTTAAAAATCACTGCAATAACAAAAACCTTTTTACTAAACTGTTTTCAGCTTGAATCTAGGGTCCAGTCCTGGAACTACCAGAGTAATCTACAAAGTAATCAGTTGTATTTATATAGAAAAACCAATTGAGCTCAATGCTAAATTGTGTTTAGAATTGTGTTGACTACTGCAACCCCTGTACCTATTGTGTTTACAAAATGTATTGCCTTTCTGCAAAGTACTCATCTGAGACCCCTCATATTGAGAACAGTATATTTTTGATACCTGTTGGTTCTAAAAATAAAACAACTATATCTTTGATATAAAAACAAATTGGCCTGGAGTTCAGTCTTTGAGTGTGTACAACAAATGCTTTATACTGTCCTCTGGTACTGCCTTACTGCTCGACCAAGCTACCACTTTAGAGAGTAAGGTCACACCTGACTTTAACCTCTATCATACCTCTGGGGTTTGTGGACTCTATACACCCTGTACCACATCTTGATCCAGAATATATAGAGCCACTTTCTCACATCATCACATTAAGGTTGGGAGACCCACACTCTGCCATCAAACTGGGGCTGGAAGAACAAACCTGGGCCATCACACTCAGGCAGAGTAAACAACTCTGGTACACCTCAATGAGGCTGAGTAAAGAAGCTTGGGACATCTCTGTGGGGTTATGAGAGCCAGTATGTTTTACCACACACAGTGTTGGTGAAAACCATGGACCATCTCACTTGAGCTTGTTGAACAACTATCACCATTTCCCTAAGGTTTAAAGTGCCACAGCTGGATATCTGACAAAGGCTTTAAGAACAGTACAGGGCCATCTCCCTCAGGATACAAGAACAACCCTGGTCCATCATACTCAACCTGAAAGAACGAGCGGGGGCTGTCTCACTTAAGCTGGAACAACTACCTTGGGCCACTTCACTGAGGATTGAAAAGCCACCCTGCGTCAGCTCAGTCAGGCTAGAAGAACAACCAAGGGCGGGCTTACCACAGCTGGAAAAGCGACCCATTCAGGTTGTAAGAACACCTCTCTATTATCTCACACACACCGCATTAACTATTTTGAGTCAACGCCACTCAGGCCACAGGAACAAGATTTGCGTTTTATAAACCAAAAGTTAATATCCTAATTGAAAATTATGATTCCTAGTTATGAGACTCCACTTACACCAATGGGATCATCAAAACTACCTGGAGAATGAGACTGTGATGCGCTGTGTCACACTTACATCCAGTGATTATGCTTACATGGTGTTACACACACAAACCCAATAGGTGAGATTGTGTCCTGTGTGTAAGAGTGTGCTCCGCTGTCGCCTGAATTGCCATCATGAGATTCTTGTGACATTTAAAAAGGAAACAGGTGAAAGCCAAGCGGTTTATAAATGTCACTTAAAACCAGAGGTGGCAATATAAGAACATATTAAATGTTATTCCTAATGCATTTTTATACTAAATGAATTATTAATTTTAGCACTCTTTAGATTTAGAGCGCTTGAGTGTCACCTGTTTTTATTCATAGTTTGCCTGAGATTGTAGATATGTCTGTCAACGTTTTGAGAAATGTTTGTTTTTGTGTGTTTTCTAATAAAAATGTGTTTTATACAACAATGTGTGATATATTATATATCAAATTGTATATGCAAGGGGGCGTGGCTTGACTGGGGACGATGTCGGACGCGTGAGCAAAGAGCCCTGCACCAGCTGCCCAATTATCCTGTTGCCCAAGTTAATCGGGGCTATACCGATCCACCCTGCTGCTACCTTAACACTTGGGTGAGCGGTAGGGTACTGTGGAACTGATCGCGGGGGTCCCCGGTGCAGTGATTCGAGAGCGGTGTTTCTCGGTGCAGCCTTTGAGGGCAGGAGTCTGCCTTCCTGGATACCTGAGGCGACCCAGCCACTACGTGACACCCCGGCATGGAGCTGCATGCAGGCCACAGACTGCGCTGCTGAACGACCCCCAGAGACTTCCACTGCACGATCTGCAGAGGCGTCCTGCAGAGTAGAGTTCGGAGGTCCTGGAGCGAGGTGACGGCACGGTGTGCCCCGCAGAAGGAGATTGGGGTGCTGAGGCCCGTGCCGACCAGAGGTGAGGCTTGTGCGGATGTGGTCCTGTTCGGGAAAGCCCGTTGTCCGCTTCTGAAGTAACAGCGGCCCTCCGATTGAGGTAGACGGAGACAGAAGGGCACGATCCGCGGCCATGGAGAGCGGTGCATATTTGGGAGCTGGCTGAAAGTGCGCAACGCGGCCTGGCCGCCATTATGAGGTCGGGCCCTGAGACCTGGACTGGCCTGCTTTTTTCCCATAAGCAATCAACCAGATTTCGGCAGTCTGAGAGGCGCCCCATTCCACATGACTGTTGGTGCTAATGGCAGATCGTGACGGGGGACATTACCTATCCTGGGTGGGCCCCTATTACTGGTGATCCCGCCGATTTCCCCCACGTGGGAGATGGAATTCGGAGGTGTTTGGAGCAAATCTGTGCACACCTGCTTGGGGATAGAAGCTTCCCCCGCTGCGGACAGCACTCTAAACATGGGCAAGCCCAGGAATAAAATAACCGGGGCTGCGCAGGATCCTGCTGACAGCACAACCGAGCACTCGCAGCCGGGACCGGGAGACCAGATCCAGCAACAATTGAAGCAAATCCTTGACGCCATCACTGACACCAAGGCCACCCTTCTCCAGGATATAAGTACAGTGGCGGTAGGCCTGGGTCTTCTACGCGAAGAACCTAAGAAACTGTTGGAACGGGTCAAACATAATGAGACTATTGTGGCAGAACTCTTCCTGGCACAGAAAGTGAAGGACCATCAGTTGAGTGCCCTCACAGGCAGAGTCAGTGCCCTGGCACGTAGGGCAGAGGATGCGGAAGACCGCAATCGACAGAACAACGTCCGGGTGGTTGAGCTTCCAGAGGGAGCTGAAGGGAGTGAGATGGTGTCCTATCTCGAACACTGGTTCAAAACGGTAGTGGCCCGAGGGACTGGCCCAATTTTATACTCTGGAACGAGCCCATAGAGTGCCTGCTAGACCCTTGGCTCCGGGGAGGCCTCCGAGACCACTAGTGGCCTGCTTGCTTCATTTCCGAGAAAGACACATACTGCTGCAGAGAGCAAGGACGCAGGGTCCCTTTCAGGTGGACACTAGTAGGGTCACTCTGTTCCGGGATTATACTCTGGAAGTTCAGCAGAAGCGAGCTTCCTATCTGGAAGTCAAGAAAGCCTTGAGAGAAGAAGGGATGTAGTACTCCTTAATGTTCCCGGCCTGGCTGCGCCTTGTGCTCGACAACACCACTCGCTATTTCGATTCTCCCTCAGAAGCGTGGGACTGGCTAGAAGGCTAAAAAGCGGGTCTGACGAAAGATCCGAATCATGAGGGGACGAGCTCACAGACCAGAACTTCTGGATCACATGGTCTACGAAGGTCAAGGAGGAGATCCCAGTTGAAACCCAGCATAACACAGACTACGAAGTAGTGGGCCGGGGCATTGCAAGCTGTGGTGTACCTATCCCAGAGTCGGAGTCCGCCTTCAACAAATGATAACGCAGGTTCCAATAAGGAATTGGCAGACAATGACTCGGACATGTCGAATGGTAGCAGGATGAAACTGCCTGTGGTAAAACCCCAAAGCGTAGGTGAGATTGAATGAGAATGCTATTAGTTCCTGGCAGCTGTTTTCAATTTCACCTCATTACTGTTACATTATGTATAGAGTCCATGAGCTCTTTTTGATTCATTGCAGCTGGTGCCTCGCGGGCCGGGTATGCATCCCTGGTCAGTTGCGTCCACTACTGCCTCTGAATTAGTCGGAGGTTTCTTTAGTCTTAGTTTATTTAGGTTTGGATGGGAGCTCGTTTAATAGTTACTGTTCTTGGGAGAGGGAGTTGGAGTTTTGGGGATGTTATATGGGGGCCCGGGCGTGGCACAAATAGAATTTAGTACGACTGTTGGGCGCAGATATCACCATGCGATCGTTGGTGGACTTAAAATGCATATCATGGAATGTCAGGGGCTTGCACACAATGGATCGCTGCTATAAGATGCATGCTTATTTAGTGCGCAGGGGGATCCAAATAGCCTTTCTCCAAGAAACACATCTCCCGGGTCTAGAGGGCATAGATGCAGAGGCCAAGTTTTTCATACTGCTTATTCTGCTTTTGCTCGCTGTGTTTTAATATGGGTTAGATCAGGGGGGGTCCCTATCCAGTTTGTGCAACAGTTCACAGACCCAGAGGGTAGATATGTGATGGAGTTGGGTAGGCTTAATGGCAGGGATGTTGCGATGGGTAGCATCTATGCGCCTAATATTGCTCAAACAACCTTTTTCGCTCAACTCTCTGAGAAACTTGCGCCTTATTTGGCCGGCGCTGTAATCATAGACGGGGATTTTAATTCGGTCACTGATGTCCTGATAGATAGATCTCATCCACCTCTCTCTACCACCCCTACACATAAGAAAGCAGAGCTAGGAGGAACTGGCAGACGTACTGGGGACTGGTGGACACATGGAAGGCGCATCACCCGGCTGACCGAGACTATTCCTTTTTTCGGCCCTACACAAACTTCATGCTCGGATTGATGCTGAACTTTGCTCCCCAGAACTGTATACAACGATCACACATAGCGAATATCTTACCAGGACATTTTCCGATCATAACCCATTCCTGTTTAGGATTAAGTGGTCTCAGGTGCGCCCTGCAATCCCAAACTGGCGTTTAAACTCGGAGCTCTTGGAAGATTTAGTATTTCGGGAGGCAGTGGGAACTGGGGGTCCTCAATATTTCCTAGAGAATGAAGGCACAGCATCTTTGATCGCTGTAGAATTGGATGCCTTTAAAGTGGTGGTGAGGAGTCTGTGCATTTCCAATGTGTTTGGGGTCCGGAAGACTCTACTCCAGGTCATAGACACTGCAGATCAATGCTTACGAGAGCAGGAACGTACCCGACCTGGTCAATCTCTAAAGACACAGGGAATTATTGGAAGCAAGAGAGGCAGTAGCTGTGGAAGTCGAAAGACTGCGCTGTTTTGATTACAAGAAGTATATAGCACTTGCTCATAACGAGCAAGACAAATCTGGCACCCTGCTGGCTTGGCTGGCCAACCCAGAGAGACGAGGGTCGACTATATTGGAATTGTATAACCCGTCGGGAGAACTTTGCCGCACACAACAGGGAATTCATGAGCAGTTCCATGCCTATTACACAGAGCAAGGTCATGATGAATGAGGATGTCCTCGGGGCGTTTTTAGCGGCGGCTGATCTCCCAGAAATTAATAACTCAGAGGCTGAACAGCTAGACCAAGACAGCACATTGGGAGAAGTGAGAGGTGCGATTAAACATATGGCACGTAAGAAGACCTCCGGAGCGGATGGGTTGGCGGTCGAATTTTATCTCACCTATGTCGATCTGATTGCACCTAAATTAGTGACCCTCTACAATGAGGCAAAGACGACGGGATATCTTCCTGTCACTACCCGTGAAGCGATAATAATCCCCCTTTTGAAACCAGGGAAGTCACCTTCAGATAGAACTGCGTACCAGCCACTGTCTATGCTTCCTACCGACTATAAGATCCTGAGCCGGAAACTGGCGGCCTGGTTGCTCCCCCTATGGCTCATTTGGTCCACGTAGACCAGGCGGGATTTATCCCGAAGCGGAACATAGCTGTTAATATAAGACGGCTATTCCGCATATTGGAAGCTGACACATATTCGAAGACACCTGCTGCAATTTCTTCAGTGGGCATTAAAAAGGCTTTTGATAGCCTAGAATGTCCTTATTTATTTCAGGTTATGTGCACATTTGGGCTGGGGGAGGACTTTGTGAACTGGACGGCATTGTTGTTATAAAGATCCTCTATGGCACGAATTAAGACGGGGAGTTGATTTCGGACACATGTGCGGTGAGCAGAGGGACGCATCAGGGAGGCCCACTGTTATTTGCTTCCCTAGCCAGGACGGAACGTCAGTACAGGGGTCTCGATGTCCATGGTGGTATTTAATACATCGTGCTCTATGCTGATGATCTTCTCATGTTCTTAGCAGACACGGGGCTACCCTTGTTGGGGCGAGACGTTTGCTCCAAGACCTCGAACGGGTGGTGGGTCTTAAGGTGAATTGGGAGAAGTCATGCCTGCTTCCCGCTGCCCCAGTGAGGGAGGGTCCCCCAATTACTAATGGAGTGCACTGGGAATACAGTTGTTTGACTTACTTGGGGACCCGTATTTATCATAAGCAGGCAGATCTGTTAGAGGGAAATGTGGGCAGAGCTATCCGGGGGCGTCAGGGCAGTATTACCGCTAGGTTACAAGCAGCTAGTCGCGCCCATAGCCAAATAGCCTTAGAAGCTACAAGGGCTTGGGAAGCACTAACACTATTACTGAAGATGTCAGAGACTGACTCGGATGTGGACTCCACCACTAGCCATCCAGCAGATCAGAACCGATGACTGCCTGGTTAACACAGGCATAGGGGTGCGGGGTCTCCTGTAGTCACTCGTTGTCTTATTGTAGGCCTACACTGCCATCCAGATTAATGTTGAATATTGTCCAATGGAAGGACGCGCTATGCCTGATTGCTGTTGTTATTAGCGTTTTATTTATTTATTTATTTATTTTGAAAGTTTTATAGAGCGCGAACAAGACCCTTGCGGAAATCAGAGCGCTTTACAGTAAATAAAGTTCTTTATACATCAACTAGCAGCCCGTTCCGACCTTGTCCGGGAGCAATCAGGCTTCCCCGACCCCCGCCTGCCCCGACATTGTCCAGCATTTCAGGCCCCCGCCCGCCCCGTCCCCCGCCTCCCCCGATATTGTCCTCCGGAGCCTTAAAAAGGCGACATATGATAGTCACAGCAGTGCACTATAATGTAAAACCTGTCAGGATCTAGAGCGAGCGCGCCTGCCTAAAGACTTCAATTCCCATGAAGCTTAGGCATAGAACTACATTACCCATGTGTCCCGGCGGAATGGGTGATATGCTAGGCGGGTCCCGGTGCTCGGGGCTCGTTATTCCGTGTTTGTTGTCAGGGCTGCTGTCCTGAGTTTTCCAGCGTTTCCCGCTGTTCCTTGCCCGGTCGGAGGATCATGGTGTTTCAGAGTTCAGAGGAAGACGCCTTCGGGTAAAAAGAGCGAGCGCTGTTTTAGCGCGTGTGTTTAATTATTTCCTTCTGTGTACATTTGACTTTCGTGTGTTACCTGAGAGTCCACATGCCTCGCGGCTGTGAGGAGTTACGAAACACTTGAAACATATTTATGTTTATGGCGCTTGGCGTCTAAGTACTTGGATAATTCCTTCGTGGAGTGGTTTTGTTCTTCTTGGTGTGGCGGAATGCAGGGGGTGGAGTCACATACCTCCGCATCACCGTCATGAATACATGACGAGTACTTGGTTTTCTCAGTTCTTCATAGGATTACAAATACCAAAGCGGAGGGTAGTAGTGAATCAACTACGCCTTGCCGTATTTGGGTTCTTTCATTTTGCCTGGAGAAACATTGTGTTGCAAAGAAGCATTTGCATATTTACAAAGGAATTGATCATTAGCATCCTGCGCTATTGCGCTTTATGTTTTCTTACGGATTTCCCCTTTTTAGAGCATCAGTTGCAGGAGAAGGGGTAGGTGTTAGCGAGAACACTGTTATTTCAGAAAGGAGAGTTCAATTCCATGTGTTAACCTGTTGTTCTTGTGTTTGTACAGAATACAAGGGAAGTCAGAAGACTCAGTAGGAAGGGCTGGTGCAAGTCGTTCTTACTGGTGATTCATGTGTAGTGTTGAGTAGTGAGAATGTAATGAGAGTAGGGTTTTATTTTGACTTGTATTAACCTTTGTATGTTCTTTATTTCAGCTTCTGTTCCCTTGCTGCCCCTTCCCTCCTTTTCTTTTTTCTTTTGGGTTTTTCCCCTTTTTGGGGTTTTTTCCCTCACCGTATCGTCTGAACACCCTGTGCATTACATTCGGGGTGTTCGGAGGGTCCGGAGGTGGAGCATTGTTACTGCATGAGGATCCTGCGGAGTGCAAGCTTGACAGAATAACAAGCCCAAGAATTTCACTCTGCCCGGTTTTTGTGTAGTAACAATGGCGTCCATGGAGGACGTGTTGCATGCACTGTTTCTGGTGCAGCAGGAGTTGGCCTCTTCTAAGGCCAAAACCGCTGCATTAAGAGAGAAGGTAGAACGATTGAGTGGCAATCCTTTTAACGCCTCTGCACCGTCCTCTACTGTACAGGTAACTGTGCCCCCTCCTATTCCTCTGGCAAATCCCGAAAGGTTTTCAGGCGATCCCTGCAAGGTGCATGTATTTATGACCCAGGTTCTTATGCATTTCTCATGCAAGCCTTCCTCTTTTCCCACCAATCACTCGAGAGTGGCTTTTGTTATCTCGTATTTGGTTGGGGATGCGGCCGATTGGGCAGTGCCTTTGGTGAAACGCGATGATCCCATCCTGTCGGATTGGATCGCATTGAAAGCGGAATTTGAAAGAATGTTTGACAGAAGGGCTACATCCTTTAGTGCTGACAGAGAGCTTCTGGAGCTGAGGCAAGGGAGAGGTGAATTAGTTACATATCTCTCTGCATTTAACAGGCTGGTGGCTGAAGCTGAATGGCCAGAGGAGAAACGAATGTCCCTCTTTTATCAAGGATTGAAAGAGGATCTAAAAGATATAGTAGTGCAGGTTGATCCTCAGCCTACTTCTTTTGTTGACATGGTGAATCTAGTGTTACGTCTAGATAGTCGTCTGTCTGAGAGAGGGAACAACAGAAGAAGATGGGACAGGGGAACCTACAGTAGCGATAAGGGCCCTCGTAGGGTAGTGGGGGGATCAGAATCAGCCCCCGAACCAATGGAAATAGGAGCTCTCAGGGCTCCTTTGTCTAGGGAAGAGAGAGAAACAAGAAGAGTACAGGGCCTATGTATGTACTGTGGAAAGAAGGGTCATTATGTTAGAGAATGTCCATCAAAACCCAAATCCTCGGGAAATTTCAATAGATTCAAAAAAGTTGCTGTGTCTACAACCGTGCAGGATATAGAAGAAAAGAGTGACAACCAAAAGAGGTGTGAGGGAGTACAGGAGTGGAAACTTACGTCTCTGTCCTCTTATGGTAACGATGAAACAGAGTCGCATATAGTGGTGGTTATGACACTTGACTGTGAATTAGAACAACATCAAGTCATGGTAATGTTGGATTCTGGAGCCACAGGCAATTTCATAGACGATGGTCTGGTAACCAGATTGGCCTTGCCTCGGGTTCCGAGAGAGAATCCGGAAGAAGTCTTAGCGGTGGATGGCAAACCCTTAACTTCAGGTCACATAACCGAAAGAACCAGCGAGTTGGGCTTATCGATAGCGATGCAGGGATACGTTGATTCAGAGACTTTGTCTTTGAACATAATAGCAGCACCTCAGTATGAGGTTATTTTGGGCATGCCATGGTTAAGGAAACACAATCCGGTGGTTGATTGGCAGACAAAGTCATTCCATTTTGTGATGGAGAATTGTCAGGATCACCTAGTGCCGTGTGCGTCCGCTCATGTTGCAGTACTGGCAACCCCGCTTGTAGCAGCTACCGCTGTGGAAACAGATGTGCAACTACCCGTGGAATACTTGTCATATATGGATGTTTTCAGCGAGAAGAAAGCTGAAACCCTACCCCCTCACCGGGAATATGACTGCCGCATCGATCTGGTAGAAGGGGCCACAATACCGTCATGCAGAGTGCACGCGTTGTCAGTACCAGAAACCACGCATTTAAAAGAATACCTTGACCATTATGTCCGTTTGGGGTTCATTCGGCCATCTAGATCTCCAGCCGCCTCCCCTCTGTTTTTCATAGCAAAAGCCAACGGTGATTTGAGGGCATGTGTGGACTATCGGGTCTTGAATAAAAACACCATAAGGAATCGTTATCCTCTCCCCCTCATTTCAGTCTTGCTCGACCAGGTGAGAGAGGCAAAGATCTACACCCGATTAGATTTACGTGGGGCTTATCATCTGGTCAGAGTGAGAGAGGGGGACGAGTGGAAGACTGCTTTCAAGACGCGATATGGTCTATACGAATATCTAGTCATGCCTTTTGGGCTGTGTAACGCTCCTGCAGCGTTCCAATTCTTCATAAACGATTTGTTAAAGGAGTACGTGGACCAATTTGTGGTGATGTATATCGATGACATTTTGATATACTCTCGGGGCGTCTCATGTCATACAGCCCAGGTGTGCAAGGTGTTGGACAAACTGAGGGAGCATTGCTTATATGTAAAGCTGAGCAAATGCGAGTTTGGTGTACATAAGGTGGCGTTTTTGGACGTGAATCTCAGCTCAAGCGGACTGCAAATGTCTGGGAGGAAGGTACAGGCTGTACAGGATTGGCCAGCCCCTAGGAACGTGAGAGAGGTGCAGAGTTTCTTGGGGTTCGCTAATTATTACCGTCGGTTCATTCTGCATTTCTCCCAGACAGCTGTTCCAATTACTAAGTTGTTACGAAAGGGAACACCCTTTGTGTGGACAGGGGAGGCGGAGGACGCTTTCCAGACATTGAAGAGGGCTTTTACCTCTGCCCCGGTGTTGGCGCACCCTGTGTTAGAGCATCCATTTATAGTCGAGGCAGATGCGTCGGATGAAGCCATTGGGGCGATTCTTTCTCAGAGAGATCCACAAAGCGGTCAGCTACATCCCGTTGCTTACCTGTCAAAGAAGTTGAGTTCGGCTGAAGTCAACTACACGATAGCCGAGAAGGAACTTTTAGCTATAAAAAGAGCTTTTCAGGAGTGGAGGCCGTATTTGTGGGGGGCTTGTCAGGCAGTGACTGTCTATACCAATCACCGCAATCTCCAATACATGGCATCTGCAAGGCATCTGACGCAAAGGCAAATGCGTTGGATGCTATTCTTTTCAGAATACAACTTTGTGGTGACTTTCAGACCAGGAATTGAGAACAGGAAGGCAGATGCACTGTCGAGACAGGAAATACCCACAGAACAGGTACAAGAGGAACAGCACTCTATCATACCTTTGGCAAAGGTGGTTTGTGTGTTAAGAGCTGAGGAGTTCTTGGATGAGGTGAAAGGTTCCAGGTCAATGGGGTCGTGGAACCGTTGGGCTGCGGCAAAATCCGGCAGGAAGGTGAGACAGGGACTGCCTTTTCAAGGGGAGTGTTTGTATCTGCCAACAGAGGAGATACGTAAAAAGGCTTTTTGTTGGTGCCATGATGCTCCATCGGCCAGTCACCCAGGGGTAACAAAGACCGTGAGCCTGTTACGAAGATATTTTTGGTGGGAGTCCTTGGCTAGCGACGCTACCCGATGGGTGGGAAAGTGTGAGACTTGTGCTAGAGGAAAAGGAAACACCACTCGGAGGAAAGGGTTGTTGATGCCTATGCCTACACCGGATCGACCCTGGCAAAACATAAGCCTAGACTTTATCACAGGCCTGCCCTTGGATCAGGGTAAAACTGCTGTACTGGTGGTAGTAGACAACTTGACAAAAATGGGGCATTTTATACCCTGTGTAAATTTGCCCACAGCAGGTCAGACAGCCCAGTTACTCGCCTCCCAGGTTATCAGGTTGCATGGCATTCCAAGGGTTATCGTTTCAGACAGGGGGCCTCAGTTCATTGCCCGTTTTTGGAGAATGTGGTGCAAGGCATTGGGTATCGAGTCAGCACTCTCCACCAGTTTCCATCCGCAAACAGATGGGCAAACTGAACGCTTAAATCAGACTTTGAAGAAGTATCTGCGCTGCTACTCCAAGGAGGCTCACGAATCCTGGGTGGAATTGTTATGGATGGCTGAGTTAGCGTACAATAATTCGTGGCACAGTTCAACGGGAATGTCGCCTTTCAAGGCTAATTATGGCTATGATGCAAATACCTTGCCGATCACCATCCCCACTGACTTGCGCACACAGCCATCAGTGAGAGAACGTGTTCAGGCCTTAAGGAAGGTGCATAAGGGAGTACAATCACATCTGTGCAAAGCAAAAGAGGCGTACAAACGTTGGGAGGATAAACACCGTGATCCTGGTCCTCAGTTCAAGATAGGGGACAAGGTATGGCTCTCTACAAAAAACATACGTTTCAAGCTGAGAAGCATTTTTCATCCACGTTTCATTGGTCCGTATCCCATTGTGAAACGTATCAATCCTGTTGCATACAAACTTAAGATGCCTAGCTCTTTGAGAATACATCCCGTGTTTCATGTGCACCTGTTGAAGAGAGCCCTCACATCACGCAGATCGGCGCCACCTCCTGTTGTCTGCGATGGACAAATGGAGTACGAGGTACAGTCTATCCGCGATTCCAAGTTGCGCAGGGGGGTGCTTTGGTATATGGTTTCATGGAAGGGATACAGCGCCGAGGATGATTCCTGGGAGCCGTGGAGTAATGTGCATGCTCCTAGGGCTCGCCGCTCTTTCCATTTGAGACACCCTTCCAAGCCTGGTCCTAGGAGGCGCCTGGGAGGAGGGCGTACTGTCAGGATCTAGAGCGAGCGCGCCTGCCTAAAGACTTCAATTCCCATGAAGCTTAGGCATAGAACTACATTACCCATGTGTCCCGGCGGAATGGGTGATATGCTGGGCGGGTCCCGGTGCTCGGGGCTCATTATTCCGTGTTTGTTGTCAGGGCTGCTGTCCTGAGTTTTCCAGCGTTTCCCGCTGTTCCTTGCCCGGTCGGAGGATCGTGGTGTTTCAGAGTTCAGAGGAAGACGCCTTCGGGTAAAAAGAGCGAGCGCTGTTTTAGCGCGTGTGTTTAATTATTTCCTTCTGTGTACATTTGACTTTCGTGTGTTACCTGAGAGTCCACATGCCTCGCGGCTGCGAGGAGTTACGAAACACTTGAAACATATTTATGTTTATGGCGCTTGGCATCTAAGTACTTGGATAATTCCTTCGTGGAGTGGTTTTGTTCTTCTTGGTGTGGCGGAATGCAGGGGGTGGAGTCACATACCTCCGCATCACCGTCATGAATACATGACGAGTACTTGGTTTTCTCAGTTCTTCAGAGGATTACAAATACCAAAGCGGAGGGTAGTAGTGAATCAACTACGCCTTGCCGTATTTGGGTTCTTTCATTTTGACTGGAGAAACATGGTGTTGCAAAGAAGCATTTGCATATTTACAAAGGAATTGATCATTAGCATCCTGCGCTATTGCGCTTTATGCTTTCTTATGGATTTCCCCTTTTTAGAGCATCAGTTGCAGGAGAAGGGGTAGGTGTTAGCGAGAACACTGTTATTTCAGAAGGGAGAGTTCAATTCCATGTGTTAACCTGTTGTTCTTGTGTTTGTACAGAATACATGGGAAGTCAGAAGACTCAGTAGGAAGGGCTGGTGCAAGTCGTTCTTACAGGTGATTCATGTGTAGTGTTGAGTAGTGAGAATGTAATGAGAGTAGGGTTTTATTTTGACTTGTATTAACCTTTGTATGTTCTTTATTTCAGTTTCTGTTCCCTTGCTGCCCCTTCCCTCCTTTTCTTTTTTCTTTTGGGTTTTTTCCCCTTTTTGGGGTTTTTTCCCTCACCGTATCGTCTGAACACCCTGTGCATTACATTTGGGGTGTTCGGAGGGTCCGGAGGTGGAGCATTGTTACTGCATGAGGATCCTGCGGCGTGCAAGCTTGACAAAACTGTCTCACTGTATTGCAGCTATTACTCCAGCGTTCGCCTGGAAATTACCCCATGTGTTTAGAGTGGGGATAAACCGAACCAGATTTCCTGGCTTTCCTTCGGGGTGCTTGCTTTCCCCGTCCCCGCCCGCCCCGTCCCCCGCCTGCCCTGACCCCCGCCTGCACTGACATTGTCCCCCGGAGCCTTAAAAAGGCGACATATGATAGGCACAGCAGTGCGCTTCGGGCTGTTTGCTTTCCCCGTCCACATGAAAAGTACCACGAAAAGAGGGCACATTTAAACACGGCTCCGAGGTTGACGGATCACTTTCGCCTGTGGGGTCTCTTTGAGCGGGGTTTACCCTTGACGGAGCTCGGCGTGCCGAGATTCCAGCATGGTAACATAATGCCCGCGTGTCAACCTAATGACCCTTAAAGCTGAAACGCTGGCGCTCTGCAGTTCAACTTCCTGAGCTGTTATGAGCGTGATCGTGGTAGTTTGGAGCCTTACATCACCCCGTCCCCCGCCTACCCTGACCCCCGCTGCCTTACCTCAGCCGCCGCTCCTCAGTCCACAGCTCCTCGCCGCTCGTCACCGCTCCTCCCCCGTGCCATGTCCGCTGCTCCTGGACGCCGATCCTCTCCGTGCTCCTGACGTCAGCATGCAGGTCGCGGCCGGCGCTACTTCGAGGGGACTACTTTTTTTATAATGTAAATTTTTTAAATATAACGTATTTTTTAACTTTATATAGCCTATGTCCATCTGCACACCCTGAGGATTCCAACGATGTATCGGGTGTGTGGATTGGCACTGTGGTTCCCGAGTTTACCCGCCTCAAAGCCTCAAAGTTCTTCCTTTATAATAGTAGTATAGATAAAAGGCAAGTTGAAGCACGTATACACAACATTTTGTAAAGGCAAAGTCGCAAGGTACAACACGAAACTATCTTGTTGCGTCAGGCACGAGGAAGATAAAATGTCTAGATTGCCTAGATGGTACCTTGTCATAGTAGGGGTAGTATCAAGGGTACATTTGGTCTCAAAATTTCCTTGAGAATCGTTTTATTCCTACTTTTTGAAAGAAGCAGTGGAGGGGTTAAGTCTGGTTTCTAGGGGTAAAGCATTCCAAATTCTGGGCGCCATCCCTGAGAAGGTACAGTTATAAGTTTTCTTCTGGTTGAATCTTTGTGGTTTCAGTAATAGGTTTTTCGCACTTCTTGAGGATCTGATCCCACCGGAGATCATCAGTTTCTGTGCTAGATAGCAGGGTGTATTGTGATGCATGGCTTTATGCGTCATACACGCTATTTTAAAATGAATTCTGGCTTCCAGAGGTAGCCAATTCAAGGATTTTTGGTCCGGGGAGATGTGGGAATTTCTTTTAGTTCCATGTGCCACACCGGGGAGGAGGGACGGAGAGGGGGGGTACTGTGGGTGGGGGGTCTTTCTTTGGGTGGGTATGTTTCAAGTATGTTCATCAATTGTCTATATTGTGGGCAGTCTTGCATTCCAGTGATTATTACTGACCAGCTGAGGCAATGGAATGGGTGGGCGTCTTCATGTACTGATTGATTGATCTGCTATTTCCAACTGCACCCCATGACTATATATCGTATTGAAGGCTTTGGTCTTGTTTAAATGCTAAAATGATGACTGTGGAAGTTTCTATTCTGTATATGTCAGATGTTTTCGATTTAAACTGAATAAATATATTTACAAAAAAAATCAAATTGTATATGCAAAGCACACTGCAAGGCAAAACATGCATTCTGAACTAAGCTTTTCTTTTGCAGTACATTCATTCTATATAGTAGGTTTAACAAGACATATTAAACAAGCATTGGAAATGCAATAGGTCTCGCATTAGAAAAGTTGGAGTTATTGGTCTTGTAAATGACATATTGTATTTATTTGTTGGTTTTTAAAATTGCTAAATTGATGGCTTTGTCATTTACAATGCCAATAGTTATAACTTTCGCGAATGTGACACCTATAGCATTTGGAATGCAACATGTTTTGTATTTACGTCACTTAGATGGCAGCTCTGGTCGTTAGGCCACATCTCTAGAGAGCAGGAGAGTGCAGCAGGGGAGAGAAGCACAGCAATGCAATAGGTCTCGCATTAGGAAAGTTTGAGCTATTGGTATTGTAAAGGACACATTTTTTATTTATGTGCTTGTTTTGAAAATAGCGAAATTAATAGCTTTGTTATTTACAATGCCAATAGTTTTATCTTTCGCAAATGTGACACCTATTGTAACACAATATGTGTTGTGAGGGTGAGTGAGGGTGAGGGTGAGGGGTTGAGGGTGAGTGAGGGTGAGGGGTTGAGGGTGAGTGAGGGTGAGGGTGAGTGAGGGTGAGGGGTTGAGGGTGAGGGGTTGAGGGTGAGTGAGGGTGAGGGTGAGTGAGGGTGAGGGTGAGGGGTTGAGGGTGAGTGAGGGTGAGGGGTTGAGGGTGAGTGAGGGTGAGGGTGAGTGAGGGTGAGGGGTTGAGGGTGAGTGAGGGTGAGGGTGGGTGAGGGTGAGGGGTTGAGGGTGAGTGAGGGTGAGGGTGAGTGAGGGTGAGGGGTTGAGGGTGAGTGAGGGTGAGGGTGAGTGAGGGTGAGGGGTTGAGGGTGAGTGAGGGTGAGTGAGAGTGAGGGTGAGTGAGGGGTTGAGGGTGAGGGGTTGAGGGTGAGTGAGGGTGAGGGGTTGAGGGTGAGTGAGGGTGAGGGGTTGAGGGTGAGTGAGGGTGAGGGTGAGGGGTTGAGGGTGAGTGAGGGTGAGGGTGAGTGAGGGTGAGGGTGAGTGAGGGTGAGTGAGGGTGAGGGTGAGTGAGGGTGAGTGAGGGTGAGGGTGAGTGAGGGTGAGTGAGGGTGAGTGAGGGTGAGGGTGAGTGAGGGTGAGGGTGAGGGTGAGGGTGAGTGAGGGTGAGGGGGTGAGTGAGGGTGAGTGAGGGTGAGGGTGAGTGAGGGTGAGGGTGAGGATGAGTGAGGGTGAGGGGTTGAGGGTGAGTGAGGGTGAGTGAGGGGTTGAGGGTGAGGGGTTGAGGGTGAGTGAGGGTGAGGGTGAGTGAGGGGTTGAGGGTGAGGGGTTGAGGGTGAGTGAGGGTGAGGGTGAGGGGTTGAGGGTGAGTGAGGGTGAGGGGTTGAGGGTGAGTGAGGGTGAGGGTGAGTGAGGGTGAGGGTGAGTGAGGGTGAGTGAGGGTGAGGGGTTGAGGGTGAGTGAGGGTGAGGGTGAGTGAGGGTGAGGGTGAGTGAGGGTGAGTGAGGGTGAGGGTGAGTGAGGGTGAGTAAGGGTGAGGGTGAGTGAGGGTGAGTGAGGGCGAGGGTGAGTGAGGGTGAGGGTGAGTGAGGGTGAGTGAGGGTGAGTGAGGGTGAGTGAGGGTGAGGGTGAGTGAGGGTGAGTGAGGGTGAGGGTGAGTGAGGGTGAGGGGTTGAGGGTGAGGGTGAGTGAGGGTGAGGGTGAGTGAGGGTGAGGGTGAGGGTGAGGGGTTGAGGGTGAGTGAGGGTGAGTGAGGGTGAGGGTGAGTGAGGGTGAGTGAGGGTGAGGGTGAGTGAGGGTGAAGGGTTGAGGGTGAGTGAGGGTGAGTGAGGGTGAGTGAGGGTGAGGGGTTGAGGGTGAGTGACGGTGAGGGGTTGAGGGTGAGTGAGGGTGAGGGGTTGAGGGTGAGGGGTTGAGGGTGAGGGGTTGAGGGTGAGGGGTTGAGGGTGGGTGAGGGTGGGTGAGGGGTTGAGGGTGAGTGAGGGTGAGGGGTTGAGGGTGAGTGAGGGTGAGGGGTTGAGGGTGAGTGAGGGTGAGTGAGGGTGAGGGGTTGAGGGTGAGTAAGGGTGAGGGTGAGTGAGGGTGAGGGGTTGAGGGTGAGTGAGGGTGAGTGAGGGTGAGTGAGAGTGAGGGTGAGTGAGGGTTGAGGGTGAGGGGTTGGAGGGGAGTGAGGGTGAGGGTGAGGGGTTGAGGGTGAGTGAGGGTGAGGGGTTGAGGGTGAGTGAGGGTGAGGGTGGGTGAGGGTGAGTGAGGGTGAGGGGTTGAGGGTGAGTGAGGGTGAGGGGTTGAGGGTGAGGGGTTGAGGGTGAGTGAGGGTGAGGGTGAGGGTGGGTGAGGGTGAGTGAGGGTGAGTGAGGGTGAGGGTGAGTGAGGGTGAGTGAGGGTGAGTGAGGGTGAGGGTGAGTGAGGGTGAGTGAGGGTGAGGGTGAGTGAGGGTGAGGGGTTGAGGGTGAGTGAGGGTGAGGGGTTGAGGGTGAGTGAGGGTGAGGGGTTGAGGGTGAGTGAGGGTGAGGGGTTGAGGGTGAGTCAGGGTGAGGGGTTGAGGGTGAGTGAGGGTGAGGGTGGGTGAGGGGGAGGGGTTGAGGGTGAGTGAGGGTGAGTGAGGGTGAGGGGGTGAGGGGTTGAGGGTGAGTGAGGGTGAGGGGTTGAGGGTGGGTGAGGGGGTGAGGGTGAGTGAGGGTGAGGGTGAGTGAGGGTGAGTGAGGGTGAGGGTGAGTGAGGGTGAGTGAGGGTGAGGGTGAGTGAGGGTGAGTGAGGGTGAGGGTGAGGGAGGGTGAGTGAGGGTGAGGGTGAGGGTGAGTGAGGGTGAGTGAGGGTGAGGGGTTGAGGGTGAGGGGTTGAGGGAGGGTGAGGGGTTGAGGGTGAGTGAGGGTGAGGGGTTGAGGGTGAGTGAGGGTGAGGGTGAGTGAGGGTGAGTGAGGGTGAGTGAGGGGTTGAGGGTGAGTGAGGGTGAGTGAGAGTGAGGGTGAGTGAGGGGTTGAGGGTGAGGGGTTGAGGGTGAGTGAGGGTGAGGGGTTGAGGGTGAGTGAGGGTGAGGGTGAGTGAGGGTGAGTGAGGGTGAGGGGTTGAGGGTGGGTGAGGGTGAGGGTGAGTGAGGGTGAGGGTGAGTGAGGGTGAGGGTGAGTGAGGGTGATGGTGAGTGAGGGTGAGGGAGGGTGAGGGTGAGTGAGGGTGAGTGAGGGTGAGGGTGGGTGAGGGTGAGGGTGAGTGAGGGTGAGGGTGAGTGAGGGTGAGGGTGAGGGTGAGTGAGGGTGAGGGGTTGAGGGTGAGTGAGGGTGAGGGTGAGTGAGGTGAGTGAGGGTGAGGGGTTGAGGGTGAGTGAGGGTGAGGGGTTGAGGGTGAGTGAGGGTGAGGGTGAGGGTGAGTGAGGGTGAGGGGTTGAGGGTGAGGGGTTGAGGGTGAGTGAGGGTGAGTGAGGGTGAGGGTGAGGGGTTGAGGGTGAGTGAGGGTGAGGGGTTGAGGGTGAGTGAGGTAACCTGGCATGGTAACCTGAAAAAAATGTGGGTGTGAGCCATGTGAAGGGGTCTGCGGTGAGTGTGAGACCCGAAAAGGCAGAAATCGGGAAGGAGAGGCTGCGGGTAAGGGTGTGCACGAAAGTGAATGTGCACAAATGGGGCCATGCGGTGGGCGACCAAAGCAGAAGCGGCTGGCAGAATAAGCGGGCCAAGGCCGAGAGTCCACTGGGTGCACGCGTCCTACCCGGAAATGACTGGGGGATAGGTGGGGAATGGCATGGTAACCTGAAAAAAAGGTGGGTGTGAGCCATGTGAAGGGGTCTGCGGTGAGCGCGAGACCCGAAAAGGCAGAAGTGGGGAAGGAGAGGCTGCGGGTAAGGGTATGCACGAAAGTAAAATGTGCACAAATAGGGCCATGCGGTGGGCGAACAAAGCAGAAGCGTCTGGCAGGATGGTGGTGCCGGAATAAGCTGTGCACATGTCAGGCCATGCTTCGAGTAACTTATAGAGATGCGGCTGACAGGATAGTAGGGTTGAGAGCAAAAGCGCCGAAGGGGCGCCTGTGTATATGCTGCTAATAATTAAAAAATGCATATGAGAACTGTATTATCGCAAATGATGGAAAAGATATCTCACCTGAAAGAAAAACAAGAAATGAAACAAGACGGAGGGCATTGCTGTGGGGAGGGGGGGAGGAGAAATGCACACGGCGGGCAGGGGAGGGGGCGGAGCGGGGAGAGCGGCATGAGGGTGTGAAGCAGCCGGGGCCTTTGAAGTGAAGCTAAGCTTCACTTCAAAGGTGTGGGAGGAGTGCGGCTGAGGGAACAGACGGCGATTTGGTGATGTGCACGCGCATTTTAGGTCAATGCGCTTGCGCATTGACCTAAAAGCCACGGGCACAGCAGCAAATCGCCACAGTTAGGTAAGCTTTGTTTAAAGCCCTATAGTCTCGCTTCTCTCAATGCGCATGCGCATTGATAGGTCACGAGACCTAAAAAGAAAATAAAGTGGAATGTGGGTAGTAGTTGTACATTTACAATGTTTCTGTTCATATACTGGGGAGGATTAATTGGTAGATACTTGTCTCAGGAAGGGCCTCCAGGGTGAGCTTGTCAGGTATGCTGATTAATGATCTATGAGCATTACTGTCATTGTAAAAGTGTTTATCAGCACTTAATGAAGGACGAAATGCTACGTTTATCTTTTTTGTTTGTTTAGGGAAGCTAAATATCCTGAAAAGGGAATTCAGCACTGAATTATGAGAAGTAATTGACAGCAAAAACTCTTTCTGTGAAATAGGAGCTTTGAAACCACCGAAAAACATTAAATAAGAAGGCTAACCCATTTAATATATGTGTGTCACCCATGCACTCATCACCAGCAAACTTGACTATGGAAACGCACTCTACGCCGGCATAAACAAGTACCTACTCCGCAGACTCTAAATAATACAGAACACCGCCGCCAGACTCATCCTCTGCACCCCCCAGCACAAACACATCAGCCAACACCTACGAAGGCTCCACTGGCTCCCGTGGAGAAAAGAGTCACCTTCAAAATCCTCAACCCTGCCTACAAATGCCTACACAACACCGGACCCGAATACCTCAAAGACAGAGTCAACTTTCACGTCCCCAAAAGGAACATCCGATCTTCCAACCTCGCACTGGCCAAAACCCTGCGCATCCACAGAGCCAGAGCAGGCGGAAGATCCTTCTCCTGCATCGCAGCCCCCCCTCAGGGCCTTAAGACCCTCATGGGTGAGTAGCGCATTACAATACCTTGATTGATTGATTGATTGTGTGGGTATGTGTATAGACACACATACATATAAGAAACCTAAGAAATAAACTGTGTGTGTCTGTATGTGTGTGTGTGTGTGTGTGTGTGTGTATGTGTGTGTGTGTGTGTGTGTATATACATATATATATATATATTATTTTTTTCACTGAACAAACTAAACAATAAAGTGGAGTTGTACTTGATGAAAGTAGTGGGGCGTGGCTAAGGTGCCGATGGGACTAGCAGCATGAGCTCGGAGCTCCGCGCCCGATCCCCTGCAATTCTCCTGAGCCGGGGGCCTCCCGATCCCCCCCGAGCCTGACTGACCGCGGCGGAGGGTGTCCTGAGGTACGGGGGCACCGCGGCAAGACTTCACTGAGGAGCAGGCGGGCGTCCTGAGCACCCGGCGACTCCGGCGGCACTGCTGGCCACATTTGCAAAATGGCGCCGACCCCGCGATCCGTGATGGCTGGGTTCAGATGCTGGGGGTCGTGCTAGGGGACGAGGAGCTGCGCCGACGAAGCCTGGAGCATTATATGGCCCCATGAAAGCGGCGGACCCGGCGGAAAAGGTGTGCGGGCTCTGGAGGGCGGTAACGGCGGCCCGGGGCTCCTGAGGCGGACATCTTGAGGCTGCTCCCCCAAATCGAGTCCCCGGCTCTGGAGGCCTGCTGGGCCCGGGCAGGATTTGGGTGGAATCGAGACCCGGCAGTGGAGGTGGCGGCGGAGGAGGGGCTTGAGGTTGCCAGCTGACATCGGCGCAGGCCAGCGAGCGTAGGAGGAGGCACTGTGAGATAGCGGCCTGCTTCCCACGGATGTGTGTGCCTGACCCACGGCGGGAGAAGCCCAGAGGAAAAGGGGCAGATGACCCAGGTGATCCTGGCAAGTTGAGGCCCCGGCTTGGGAGGCCTGCTAGGCCCAGACCGGAACTTGGCAAACATTGGAACTACAATGGCGCTGGCCTCCGGGACTAACTGTACCAAGACCCTGTTGCGGGTGATAGCGGTCGGCGGTGAAGCGCTGGGCTCTGGGCGCTGAATGAACAGTGGCTGCGGGAGCCGCCTAGCCTTTATTTGGGGCTGCACACGACAACAGCCCTGAGACGCGCCCTGTGGGGACTGGCGCTATTGGCCCGAAGTGGACTGCTACCGGGCCCCGCCTTGCTCCGCAGTGCTTGGAAGGATTGGCTGGGCAGACTGGACCCACGGTTTTGCCGGGGGAGACGGGCAGTACCTAGGGTGAGAGGGCAGGCGGAGGGGTCCTCCCTGATCCCGCCGGAGTGGAAGCCCCACCGCGCTGAGCGCCTACTAAGCAGTGGATGCCTTGTGGCGAGGGAACCTGGTGACCCTGAGGCTGGGCCGTTGGCGAGCGGCAAGTAGAAGGGGAGGCCCGCCGGGGCTGAATTGAGGGGGCCAGAGATCGGCGAACTGGACCTAGGGAACACTGCTCGTGGCTGCCATGGGTAAACCCCGGGGTCGACGGGAGGGCGACCCAGTTCCGTCGGACGCTGAATCCCCTCCCCTGGAGAATAAGACGGAGCAGGAGCTGCCTTTGAGCTCGGGGCTTCAGCTGCAACTGGATAAAATATTTGCGGCCATCACGGACACTCGCACAGCCCTCCAGCAAGACATTGCACAGGTTACCACTGGACTCGGCCTCTTGAGGGCAGACCACTCGAAACTCGTGTATCGCGTGAAGCAGACTGAAGACGCATTGCAAGAGGTCGGCCCTGCCCAATCTACGCTGACCACCTCCATGGCAGGGGTCCTGGATCGTATTTCGGTGTTGGAGCGGCGCGCTGAGGAGGCGGAAGGTAGGAATAGGCGCAATAACATCCGTGTGGTAGGGCTGCCAGAGAAAATTGAGGGATCGGACATGGTGGCGTACCTGGAGGATTGGCTGCGTACCGTTGTGGCCCCTGAGGGCCTGTCGAGCTTTATACCCTGGAGCGGGCGCACCGGGTCCCGGCTAAACCGCCGCTGCAGGGCCGTCCTCCACGTCCTGTGGTTGCACGCTTACTACACTTTAGAGATCGGGACTTTCTCTTGCGTATGGCCCGCAGCGATGGCCCATTCCAGGTGGATAATAGCAATGTCACCTTGTTTCCGGACTACTCATTCGAAACGCAACGGCGCTGCATGTCGTTCCAAACAATGAAGAAGGAACTACGTGCGGAGGGGATCCAGTACTCTCTATTTTTCCCGGCTAAGTTACGCATAGTGCTGGATGGCAAATCTCAATTTTGTGACACACTGGAGGAAGCCTGGGAGTGGCTGGAGTCCTACAAAGCGGGGAAGGACGGACAGGAGGCGGAGGCACATGAACTGGCCGGAGACTCGCAGCTTCGCAGATCGAAGCGCTTGCGGCGCCGCAAGCGTAGTTTGCGGAAACCTTCGACCACACAGACTGCCATGGAGCGCAAAGGGGCCCTAGATGCGGCAGTGGCGATTTCTGGCGAACTGTTGCAGGCTACATCGGAGTTATCCGAGCAGGGCAGTGGAAAGGACCACTCGGAGGGAGACTCCTCGATATCGGGTGAACAGAGACTACCGCCGGCCACCCCTAGGACAGCTGATGGACTCCTGGATGAGTAGCTGCGGGGTTGCTTGGGGGGACGGGGTATTGTATTTGGACTGTACTGGGTTTTGCTCCGATTGGTTGATATTGGGTTGTTGCGCGGCGGGGTGAGTGTGTGTGGGGGGTTCTGTCTGGTTGTATTGTGTGTGCCTGGCATTGCAGTGGAAACGGGGGATTATATGAAGACTCGGGGGGAGGTGGGACGAGGTGTGATTTGGGGGATTTGAGGAGCGGGCATGGAGAGCATATTTGAATTCGCTGTGATTGTGCCTTTGGCTCCTGCTGCGCTCCCACCGGATGGTATTGTTTAGTTTACCTTGACTTTGCATGATGTGTGCAGTTGGGGTGGTTTGGATGGGTTTCACTATGTTAGTGCCTGTTCTTGTGGGGTGGGGCAGTGCGATGGGAGGGGGGGACGATTTGGGATTGGGGTTTGTTGGTTTTGGGGTAGTTCTTTGCTGATGTGCCTCAGTACTAGTCTGGTATTGTCACTGGTTGCCTTTTGGATTGTGTATGACCCTGCTTGGCGGCCGAGGAAGTGGGCTGCCTTGCGCTGGATTTTGCAAGGTTACTATGGGTCCGGCTCCTGACGTTAAGTGTATAACCTGGAATGTTAGGGGGTTGCACTCTATGCAGCGCAGGTATAAAATCCACTCCTATTTAGTTCGTAGGGGGATACAGATCGCTTTCTTGCAGGAAACACACCTTACAAAGTCCGAGGGACAGGCTCTGCAGCGTAGGTAGCGTTATTATATTTCGTACTCGGCCTTTGCACGAGGGGCATTGATATGGGTTAGGGCTGGGGTTCCATTCCAAATGTTAGACCTCTTGGTTGACCCTGGAGGCCGCTATGTCGCGGTGCGGTGCCGTTTATATGGCCGCGAGGTGACTCTTTGTAGTGTCTATGCCCCTAATGTGGAGCAGGCAACTTTCTTGGAGACGTTGTCCTCTGCCCTCGCCGATTACCTTACGGTGCCAAACCTGATGGAGGGCGACTTTAACTCTGTCACTGATGTGACCATAGACAGATCCCATCCTCCACTGCCCTCGGCCCCGATTAATAAACCGGCTGGGATTCGCGCCTGTTGGCAGGATAATTGGGGGCTAGTCGACATTTGGCGAGCACACCACGCGACGGATAGGGACTATTCCTATTATTCGGCCCTGCATGACCTCCATGTCAGGCTTGATGCCCTTTTCTGTAGTGCTGGCCTGGCCTCGCTGGCGCTTAGCAGTGAATACTTGACACGCACCATTTTGGACCATAACCCCCTTTTAGTGAACTACTGTTGGACAGAGGAGCGGCCCAGAATTCCTTGCTGGCGGTTGCGTCCTGAGATGTTGGAGGACCCGGTACTCCGAGCGGAGCTTGGCGAGGGAGTAGAACGCTATTTATCCGAGAATGCGGGCACTGCCTCGACGACGGCTGTAGAGTGGGACGCCTTTAAGATGGTGGTCCGTGGAGTTTGTATAGCCAAGTGGGTGGGGATTAGAAAGCTGCTCCTACGGGAGATCGGGACGGCAGAGCTTGCCCTACGTGAGGCTGAGAAGGCTAATTCTGATGGCACTGGGTCGCGCGATGACGTGCTGGCTCGGAAAGAGGTGGTGGCCGAGGGTGTTGAGCGGCTCCGCTGTTTCGATTATAAGGCGTTCGTGGCCCGTGCGCATGCGGAATGAGACAAGGTGGGTGCCTTGTTGGCTTGGCTTGCGAACCCTGCTCCTCGATGAGTGCCTATTTTGGCACTGTCCTCCCCTACTGGGCGGGTGGAGCACGATCAGCAGCGGATCAATGGACTGTTCAGCTTCTTTTTATGAGAACCTCTATACCAGCCGCCTATGCTCCGACGAGACGGGGTCCCAGGCCTTCTTGGGAGACTTGGAGCTCCCTGCCATGGAGGAGGAGGAGGCAGAGGCCCTGGGGCAGGAGATTATGTTAGCGGAGATCCGTTGTGCAATTAAGCAAATGGCGCATAATAAAACACCTGGGAGCGATGGATTGCCTATAGAATTTTATTTGACTTATATCGACCTGTTGGCACCGCGATTATTACTGATGTATCGGGAGCCTCGGAAGGTGGGAAGGTTACCGGAGTCGACTAGGGAGGCCATTATTGTACCGCTTCTTAAGCCGGGGAAACCGCCATCTGACCCAGCTGCATATAGGCCTCTCTCCATGCTTACTACCGATTACAAGATACTGAGCCGGGTGCTCGCCACTAGGCTCCTCCCGTTGATGACGCGGTAAGTACACACTGATCAGGCGGGTTTTATCCCAACGCGCAATACCGCCATTAGTGTCCCTAGGTTACTTGATATACTGGATGGGGGGGTGTGGGGGGAGCGAGTCCGCTTTGGTTCTTTCGGTGGATATAGCCAAGGCGTTCGATAGCCTGGAATGGCCTTATTTGTATTCAGTGATGGCGGCGTTTGGGCTCGGGGCTGGATATATTGGTTGGACTAAAATATTGTACTCGTCGGCTACGGCTAGGGTTCGGGTGGGGAGGGCTGTCTCTTCCTCCTACCCGGTGGGTCAGGGCACTAGTCAGGGCTGCCCGCTCTCCCCGTTATCGTTTGCTCTGGCGATAGAGCCGTTAGCTGCGCGCGCGAGGATGGGAGATGCGTACCGGGGCCTTTGGCTCAGAGGCCGGGAACATCACATTTCGCTTTACGCGGATGACCTTCTTATGTTTTTGGTGGACGCCGGTGACGCCTTGAACAGGGCACGGAATCTGCTTGACCGTTTTGGAGATATATCAGGCTTGCGGGTTAATTGGGCTAAGACCTGCGTTTTTCTGCAGCCCACCGCCGTTACCAGCTGACCTGGAGTGGGAACCACGGTGTCTTCCTTACTTGGGAACGCGAGTGTATCATACGCAGGCGGACCTTTTTGATGGTAACATTGGGAGGGCAATGAATGGGCTGAGAGGCAGCATGCGGTTCTGGGGGTCTCTGCCTTTGTCGGTAAAGGGACGGGTTGCACTTCTGAAAAAGGTGGCGCTCCCTCGCTTTCTGTACTTTTTTAGGACTCTACCGCTGCGGATACCGGCGGCATTCTTCCACCAACTCAGGTCGGCAATGAGTGGTTTTATCTGGGGGACAGGTCGACGTAGAGTGGTCTTGGATACCCTAATGAGATCGCGCGAGGAGGGGGGCCTAGCCGCTCCAGATTTCGAATTGTATTATTTGGCCGCGCAGTTTCAGGTCCTCACCCAAGCGGTGGCGCTGGAATTTCGGGGACCGGTAGGAGAGGCCATGCCTGACGTGCAGAGGCATGTGTTGTCCTTTGTTATATTGCAGCAGAAATTGGGATTGGCGGACTTGTCAATGGCGGAGAGCACCATGCGTTATTGCTGGAAGCGCTACCATGGTAGAATTGGCGTGCAGCGACCGTACGTGGCTGAGATACCGCTGGGCATGTGTATAGCGCTGCCGCACGGGGGCGACTGGTCGGGCTTGACAGACTGAGAGGAACAGGGCCTACAGATGGAGGGTGACTTGTATGCTGATGGAGCATTACTGCTGTATAGTGCGCTACAGGACACTTTTGGACTTCCACGTGGGCACTTCCTATTGCATGCGGCCTTGAGTGCTGGTCTACAAAAATATTGGGGTATGGGCATATCTGAACCCCCAGTTAGCGGAGCGTGCCAGTACGTAGTGATGGCGGCGGGTACGCACAAGGCGATTACGTGTCTGTATAAACGAATGTCGGGAGACGGCCTTCTCCCGCTACAGAAACTGCGCGAGCAGTGGGTGACAGACTTAGGGAAGGAGGTTCCTGACGCTGCTTGGTCGCAAATCCTTCGTAGGGCATGGAAGGGCACTAGGAATGCCAGGTTTCAGTTGATTCAATTTTTTGTGCTGCATAGAGCGTATCTTACACCAGCTAAAATTAATCAGTACTTCCGCATTACTACGGCACTCTGTCCCCGGTGCCATGCTGAAGGGGCAGACTTGAACCATATGTTGTGGACTTAGCCACAGCTGAGCAAGTACTGGACGGAGGTATTGGGGGTACTAAGTAGAATAACAGAGCGGCAGCTGGACAGGGACATGGGGGTGTGCCTCTTGCATTGGTTCCCGCACACTAATAAAACAAGATATCTAGTAAGTTCCTGGACTTGGGTCTTATATTGGCCAAACGGGAGATTACATCACACTGGAAGGCGGTAGCTGGCCCTAGCTATCTTAGATGGAAGGCTGCGCTGCTATTGTGGGCGGGTGGCGAGAGTTTCATTAGGATGCAAAAGGCGCATAGATCCCATAGCGATAGGGCGTTGGAGGCGGCAAGGGAGTGGGAGGCCCTGGTAATAGGACTCCGGATGTTGGACACTGATGTAGATTCGGATTCTGGAACTTCAGCAGAGGAGGAGATGGCTTAGGTTGCACCTTTGGCACTGGGAGAGAATAGCGCAAGGGGGATCCCCACAACATGACGGTGGTGGGCATTATTGATGTAGAGGAGGAGGTGACCCATATGACTATTGCACAAACGGGTGGCATGACTGTGACATTTTTTATTTTCTTTTTTCCTGGTGTAGGGCAGCATCAGCAGGGGTGGGGGGAAGGGAGTTAGTGTTTATTAGAGGACATGACAGGAGCTCGACTGGGGCTAATGTGCTTGAATTTCAGTCAGACAGCTGCTGATTGGGGAGTACAGGGTGTGGCAGCGGATGCGGAAACGGTTGTATTTTGTTGTACTGGTCGGCTATCAGCTGTCACCTGTTGAATGTACTGTGGATTATTTTGTGTCCAAATGTGTCCCATTATGTGGGTTGGTTGTGTTTTAAAACAATAAAAAGATTTTTTTTTTAAATGAAAGTAGTAAGATTTTAACTTACATTATAAAAACCTTAAAAATTCACCCAAATATTACTACCACTTAAAAAAAACACTGAAATCTTCAGTTATATGTAACTGATATAAGTACAACTCCACTTTAACGTTTGTTCTTTTCTATGATTTTTAACATAAAATAATATCTTATTATGATACATAAGTGGCTAATCCCTGTGGGTGGTCAACACCTTGCCTGCATAGGCCAAAGGTTATTTTAACATAGGATAAAATCTTACTACTTTCCTCACGTTAACTCTACTTTAGCCTTTGTTTTTTACATTGAATGTATATGTTTGTTTTTTTACTTAAAGTAATATCTTTGACCATGCGCAGCAGAGGATTGCCCTGTGGCGGTCAAGCCTCCAACAACAGGAAACCACACACAGACTCCCACCCCACATCTTTCATGCACTTGAGGGACTTCCAAAGGAGTACACAGGGACTGTCCTGGCTCCCGTGGGACTCCTGCGAGAATGCAGCGCCTTAAAAAAATAGACGTTTACGCGTGGAATCCCTCGGGGACCTCACCCCCCACACGGTCCGAGAGGCCGTGGCAGCCGTGGACCATGCGGTAAGATTGGTGGGGCCAGGTTGGGGGGAATTCTATAGACGACTGTTGTGTTCTTCTGGGCAGCTGATCAGGGGACCCTAAGGGCTGTGGCTGGGACCCTACTCTCAGGGGGCACCTGGATTGACTACAGGCCTGACACGTGGCCTAGAAATAACACAGGCGGACACTAGATGGATTATTGCTGGCTCTCCGCTCCGCACCCGAATGAACGTGCGTGCGTGCGTGCCCCTTTTATTATAGGAGGTCACGTGACCTAACGTTGTGCGCTGGGGGCGTCGTGAGCGTATAATGAACAGGAACACAACATTCCTCCTAAAACATGAAAAACAAAAGCAAACACTTTTTCAGTGCAACAGTTGAAACTTGATCAGGCACGTTTGGCATACTTTGTATATCATGATTCAACTTAACAGTAGCAACATGTCCCGGGTGACACCAAGATGCCAGACTGGTCAATGACACAAATTGGAACATTCTTACGTGAAATAATTTCGCAGCCGACAGGATGGTTCTGGATTGCTTCTCAGGCTGTACTGCGAACTCTCCCGCCCTGCAACAGTTCCTTCACTGGTCCCCTCTGTGAGTGGATGGCTGTTCGGTACCCTATCCGCCGCCTCCTGAGCTCCAGCATCACTGACCCTTTCTTCTACTTCACTGCCAGAGACATCAGAAGAGACGTCTCTCCAAGAGTGCTCCGAGCTGGCCATGGGATCTACACAGACTGACCTGTCATTCGCTTTTTGCACTGTGGCTTCATGTGGGTTAACCCTTGGATTCAGTTCCGTGTGAAAATGCTTGAAGTGCGACACATTCCTAGTTACTATTTCTCGCCCTCTAGTGGCCATTACGCGAGTACCCTTAACACTGATCACACGCCAGGGACCTCTTTCATAAGTTAGCCTGAACTTGCCACTGGTCACTCTGTTCTTCAATAGCACCACATCTCCTCTGCGGAATTTCACTGCTGTGGCTCTTCGTCTTTGGCTGACTTGGGCATACGCTCTTTTCCGGCTGTTCGCAATCTTATCTTCATCCGTCTGCTTCGGCATCCAGCTTGGGTGATGAGGAATAGAGTCCATTACTACCCGTCCCATGAGGATGTGCGCCGGAGCCACTCCAGTGGTGGTGTGAGGTGTTTGGTGGTAACTTCGGAGAAATGTGAATATGGCCATTTCCACTGACTGCCCTTTATCATGCACAATCCTTATCACCTTGTTGAGAGTTCTCATGAAATGTTCCGCTTCTCCATTCGCTTGCGGCCAGCGTGGAGTTATCCGGCGATGTCGTACACCGAGAGAGCTCAGATAGGTGGCTAGTTCCTGGCCTTGAAACGGTGGTCCGTTGTCAGTGCGCAATTCTCTCATTACTCCATGAGCAGCTATTATCTTTTCTAGTTTGGGGATTACTTCTGCAGCACTTGTGTTGGATATGATTTCAACCTCCGGGTACTTTGAGTGATCGTCAATCACCACCATGGTGTGTCGTCCATCTGGAAGACTGCCAAAGTCCATGCTGACCTGCTTCCACGGTTGTTGCGGACGGGGCTCCACTATGACCGGTGCTTCCCGCGGTACATCCCCCGTGACCTGGCAGGCAGTGCAGGATCTTACCATCTTCTCCACTAATTCATCCATGAGAGGGAACCACACCTTGGCTCTCAGACGTGCCTTGGTCTTGACGATTCCTTGGTGACCAACATGGGCCAGTTGAACAACTTGCTCCGTTAAGGCTGAGGGTATTACCAACCGGTGTCCTCGTAGTAGGCAACCAGTGTTGTCTTCATTCAGATCATCCTTCACATGGTATAGACTCTCCATGATTCGTTGAGCTTCTGGTGTGAGTGTCTTCCAGCTCTCCTTGGCTCTGTGCCAGTTTCGCTTCTGCATTGCTTCCCTGGCCCTTTGGAGGCAAGCATCTTGGGTGGTGGCCTCTGCCACTTCACTTACAGAGATGGAGCGTGGACACGACCTGCCCATGACGCACTTGACATAAGCTTCAGTTTCTTCAGCCTCTTCTATCTCTTCGGGCGTTGCAGCCCGGGGGTGTCGTGAAAGATAATCAGCCGGATTCTTGGCTCCTGGTTGATATTCAATGTTACAGTTGTATTCTTGTAGTTGCAGCATCCATTTTTCTATGCGGGGTGGTGGTTTCGTTGAGGTCCCCGAGAACAGGGCCACCAGCAGCTTGTGATCTGTGATGACAGTAAATGGTTTTCCATACAGATAGAGATGAAAATGTCTGCAACCCCAATGTATGGCTATGGCCTCCTTTTCAATTTGGGAGTATCGTTGCTCAGTGTCCGTGAGTGAACGACTCGCAAAGGCCACTGGCATCCAATCCAAATCATCCCGCTGTTTCTGCATAAGCACTGCGCCCAAACCTGCGGGGCCGGCATCTACGGCCATCAGGGTGAGATTTCGGGGATCAAAGAAAGCTAGAGTGGTGTTGTCCGACAGAGCTGCCTTGATGCTCTCAAATGCCTTTTCTTGTTCCGGTCCCCATGTCCAGGGAGTGGAGTCCTTCGTAAGTTCTCTCAAAGGAAGTGTCAGATTGGCAAGATCTCTAATGAACCTTCCACAGTAGTTGACCATCCCTAGGAAGCTACGGACTTCGGTGACCGTGGTGGGGGGTTTGGCATCCTTAACATCTTTGACCTTCTCCGGGTCCGGTTGAACTCCATCGACTGAGAATGTGTATCCGAAGAACCCTATTTTCCGCCTCAGGAACTCACATTTTTCTCGATGTAGGGTTAGTCCAGCCTCTCTTAGTCTTCTGAACACTTGTGCCAGTCGCTGGTTGTGTTCCCCAATGGTTCTCGCATGTACTATGATGTCATCACTGACATTGATCACCCCAGGTATGTCTGCAATCAGTTCCTGGATCACATTTTGAAATACTTCAGCCGCACTGGATATTCCAAAGCTGAGTCTGGTGTATCTTCTGAGGCCTACATGTGTTGAGAACGTCGTGATGTTCCTCGACTCTTTGTCCAACACCAGTTGATGGTACCCAGACCGAAGGTCCAGTTTTGAGAACCAACAGGCCCCGGCCATTTCTCCGATGAGATCATCGATTGTGGGTGTGATGTGGCGTTCCCGTTTGATGGCAGCATTAGGGAGGCGCATGTCTACACAGATCCGAACAGCTCCTGGTTGCTTTGGCTTCCTTGTTACCACAATGGGCGATACCCAAGGAGTGGGGCCTGTGACTTTTTCGATGATGCCCGCTGCCTCCAGTTTTCTGAGTTCTTCTTCCACCAGAGGCCTGAGATGAAAGGCTATGCGGCGGTGTAGCAATGCGACTGGCTGCACTGTCGGGTCCACGTGGAGATGTATCTCACGCCCTGTGAAACGTCCTATGCCTTGGAAGATATCGGAGAAGTCCGTTATGAGTTGCTGCACCGATTCTTCATGGACACCAAACGCAAAGGTGACAACGCCTAAGTCTTCAGCTGCTCGACATCCCAATAGCATGCCCTGCCCATCTTCCGAGACAAATACGTTGGCATTGATGGTCCTGTCCCCATGAGTAATGGATGTCCGGAACGTTCCCCTGATTCTGAGGGGTGTCTCCTGACCATATGCAAAAACCGTGATGGGGGAGGGATGTAGATTTGGAGGGCGAGTCAATGTCCTGTACAGAGCGGCACTCATAAGATTGATGGTGGCCCCTGTGTCTACCACAGCCATTATTTCCTGCTCCGCCACTCTGAGTGAGTATTGTGGAAGTTTCCTGGCACGACGTGCGGCTGTTCCTATCATATGGACCTTATGCACCGTCTTTTCTTCCTCCTCATCATCGTCCATATCACTTTGACTCTGATCGCCTTCCGGCAGTGCGTTTACTATTTGTCGGGGCTTGCGAAACTTCTTCGAGCGGCACACCTTTTCAAAATGGTTGAGTTTGCCACATCCTGAGCAACGCTTCCCTCGAGCTGGACATTCTGGTGCTGGATGATTCGGGCCTCCACAGTATCCACACGGGGAACCAGAGGCGCCTGCCTGTGCTCTTGCAGGTTTCTTGTTCCACTTGGCCGGTGCTCGTACTTGGAGCTTGTTGACTGGTTCAGCCTTGACCGGTGCTTGTAGGGCTGCCTCCATGTGGGCGGCTCGTGCTTTGGACAATTCCTTGGTACGCCCAAGGGTCAGGATGTCAGCTAGCGGCTTACCCGACTCTTCCAAAATCCGTTCTCTCAGCTTGGCCGATGCACAGCCTTGAATGATTTGACCCCGTATTTCCTCGGTGGCATCCGCAAACCCACAGGACAGCGCCAGTCTCTTAAGCCTGGTGTGGTACGTGTCCAACGACTCCTCTGGCAATTGCCGCGCTTGCCTGAATACAAATCTTTCATAGTCCTGATTAGCCATGGGTTCAAAATGTGCATTCAGGGCATTGATAAGTGTGTGGTGAGTTTTGGGAGTAGCTTCTGCCAGCGTTCTGGCAATGGAATGCACATCCTTGCCGCCTAGGTGGAGCACCATGGCCCGCTTTTGCTCTTTGTGGACTTTCGTGGCTTCAAAAAATACCAAGAGTCTATCCACCCATTCCTTCCACTTAGGGGCTAATGACGACGGCGATCCCTCTACCACAAACGGTTCGATCGGTGGAATTGTGGCCATGTCGTGACTGGTGAACGGTGGGGCCCTCCGTGACAGGTGGGGCGTTGAGCGTCACTGGTAGGCCTCGTGCCGCGTGATGGACCCCACAACCCGTTGCCTCGCGTGTGTGTGTGCACCCCATACTCAGGATTGTCCGCAGTACTGGGGTATCGTGTGCACAGGCCCTTCTTTCCTTCCACGAGTAGCCCCCCAACGGAGCACGGAGAAGCAGCAGCGGCCAGACGCCGAACACCGCATCCGCGCGATGCGTGTGAGAAGGCAGGGCGTGGCTCAGAGGTGGAGCGTCGTCCGGACAGGGCCAGACAATAGCGCGCTTCATGCACCGGCAGGGAAGCCGAGTGCGGCGCTGATCCAGGAGCACCGTGGCCGCACCAGGCGGCCCACTGACCGAGGGGGCACAGGGCGCCCTTCACGTAGAGCACCAAGACGGAGGACGAGCGCGGCAGGCCTGAAACAGGGGCGGCGATCCAGCTCACCGGTACGCCCGACCGGCGAGAGTCCGCGTCTGTGTGCACGCACAGCGTGTAGGCGGCCGTGTGGCACGAGCACCGCGAGCGGAAACACACGCTCGCGGCCACCGCACAAAGGGGCTGGCGCCACCCACACGTGGCGAGGGCTCGATCAACCACCCTCGTCGCCAATTGTTGTGTTCTTCTGGGCTGCTGATCAGGGGACCCTAGGGGCTGTGGCTGGGACCCTACTCTCAGGGGGCACCTGGATTGACTACAGGCCTGACACGTGGCCTAGAAATAACACAGGCGGACACTAGATGGATTATTGCTGGCTCTCCGCTCCGCACCCGAATGAACGTGCGTGCGTGCGTGCGTGCGTGCCCCTTTTATTATAGGAGGTCACGGGACCTAACGTTGTGCGCTGGGGGCGTCGTGAGCGTATAATGAACAGGAACACAACAACGACCACAAGGGAAAATTAAATAAATAAATATTTTTCCCTTGTTGACGTCTTTCGAATCCCCCCCCACCCCCACCTGGCCCAAATACCGATCGCTCTTACCTGCATGGGCCGCGCTGGGCCAGGGTGCCCCTACCCTGTCCCCTTAAAACTTTTTCTATGTGCACAAATACGAGGACCAAGTCCCTGAGTCCTGTAATAGGGGCCCCAACCTTTTTGTTCAGGGTGCTGGCAGCTAGTCAATTACAGCTTAAGCTCCTGTGACAGCACGACAGCCGACGGGGGAAAAAAAGACCTCTTGGCCAATCAGAACACGTATTTTTTTTAATTTGCAGTCCCTCTAAATTTCTGCGGGGCAGAGAGCTGCTCAGAGTGGTCATGAAGGTGTTAAAATAGGTATATCTGGATAGTTGGTCCTGCAGGAGACTAGTGTGAGTCCCATAGTACTGTAAACTCAAAAGTAGGGTCGTCTGATTGGCTGAAATTTTTTTTCTCCTGCCACCCATTTCGGTACTGCACGACGGGTATGGTCCCACAGTCCTGAGCGATCTAATTGGATGACTGGCCAGAACCCAGAGAAAAATGTTTCAGCCACCATTACAGGACTTGGTCGCCATGTCCTAGAAATGTGTGTGTGTTTTCTTTTAAACAAGGTATAAGGGGGCAGGGAAGGAATAACTTGTCACCCTAGCCCTTGTGGGCTAAAGTCCATAAGGATAGCCCCAGGCACAAAACTTAATTTGAAAACAAATTGTGCCATCAGTACTGCAGTACTCCTGCTGGACCCACTACAGCCCTCCTGTGAGGTACCATTGTACTCCAATGGGAGACGAGCACAAGCTTCACTTTCATGGTACCATGCAAGCTTCACCTGGGGAAGTTTGCATGGTACTGTGGCACCATGGAGGTAAAGCGTGTGACCTGGCAACTCGGGAGTACCACAGTACAGAAAAACTATTTTTTTAAACAAAGAAAATCAAAACAAAATGTGAGTTGGGTGCCCGTGGGGCGGATGCATCCACATGTGGTTGAGTGCAGTTATGCACAGTGGGAGGATGGCCACCTGTTGGGGGGTTGGATGCAGGCATGGCCTGTTGGCTGCCTGCGGGGAGGTTGGGTGCATGCCAGGCCCTGCACGCGAACCCCTGCTGTGGACGAAGGCCATGAGCAGCGAGTATTTACATTCCCGTGGAGGTTGGGCCAGAGGCCAAACCCTGCGGCCAACCCCTTGCTGTGCACGGTGACATGTTATATGTGAGACCATGAGCAGTGCATGGCAGGGGGGCAATTTATAGTCAGCTCAGTAAACTATAACTGGTCAGTGTTTTTTTAATTTTAAACGTTAGCTTTTAATTTCACTTCAACACTTATAGGATGGTTGCAACCTCAGGTCTGAGATAAACATCCAGTGGTGAAGACTGCGCTCTGAAGCATGAGGTATGTACTCACTTAGTGAAAATTGTGCTGCAGTGGTCATGTGCTTTTAGGTATGAGATGTACACCGAGTGACAGAGCTAAAAAATATGAGGTTTGAACCTAATGGGTATGACTGTGCTTTGAGATATGAGACTCACAGCCAATCAGTGTGACTGCGTTTCAGACTTGAGGGTCCACAAAACTCAAAACCTAATGAGTGAAACTGTGCTCAAAGGGTCAAGACTAAGCTCAGTAAGTAAGACTGTGCTTCAAAGAGTGAAACTCACACCCAGTGAGTGACAGTGGGAGCACATAATGGCAGAGCTCCACAACTACCAAGATGCTCAGATTCAGTTTAGAGCAGAGAAGGGTAACCAGAAGCCCTATGAGGCGGGATGACTCAAAATTATACAAAAACTCAGATTAGAGGGTGACATACAGACAGTCAGTCACATTCCTCAAGGGAATCAGTACAATCCGCAGTGTATTTGCAGTGGAAAGGATGCTTGACCTAAGGGTCTGGATATGAGGCAGGGAGGGGGCGTCACAGACGCCAGACAAGGAAGTATTTATTCTCAGAGCAGTTGTTGAATACAGAGAAATGGCTCCCAGCTAACCAGGGACATAAAGAAGTGAGGCATGGGGACAGAAGGCGGGACAAAAACAGCCTCTGATATCTTTTATTGGACTGACTGAAACTGAAATGCAACTTTAGTACAGTGCCATAGCAGTCAGAGAGCACAGGCCTCTTACTGAGCAGGCAGTGGTGGAATCCTGAGAGTGAGAAGCCTCCTTGGACATTATTTTAAAACAAGGAGAAGCGGCGGTGGGACTCGGGCAGCCGGGGTAAATCTCAAGCCCTGTGGGGTCTTTTAGGCAGTGCAATGTGTCTGCCCTACATAAATAGTGCCCAAAGCCCTTCCTGCACTCAAGTTTTTGTTTTCGAGTCCTCTTCAGGTATCAGAGGGGGCTGGTCATTATGCCACGTGTGTCTCTGGGACTTTGAAGCTGAGTCCAACTCTGACATCAGAGACCAATCTCAGCAGTCAGTCTCCAGCTATGGACTGCTGGAGTCTTGGCAAACTGTGACAGGCACAATGTAGCTGATGCCTCCCCACAAGCTGATGCTTGTGTAATGCAGCATTTTCCGACGTGCCCTGGCCCGGAAAATGCTGGCTTACACATATCCAAAACAATAACGCTGCTGCTCTCCCCTATCCTAGCTCTTATAAGGGGGGCGTAGCTTCAAGGAGGGGTAGCGGGTTTGGGTGTTACACCCCTTAATAAATGTTTTTTTCTGATTAATAGTTGGGTACAGGTGCTTTCAGTCAGCTACGGTGAGGTGTCGGTTTTCACCAGCAATTTTAACACAGACAAAAAAGCACACACACACTCGCCACGCACTTTTGAAGGTCTTCAAAAATGTTGCATATTTTACAAAATATTGTGTTTTCTCTCACTTAGTACCCCTACCAATCTGCATTCGTCTCCCTTTCAACTGCCCATTTAGTCCTTTTCATGCACCCTGCTTGTCGTGTCGTGTATTTTAGCATTATATGCCAGCGTGATTGTTAGTAAATCTGAAGCTGATACCCCTCCCAATCTTACTGACCAATCAACACCCCTACACATGATTGTGTTTATTTCCGCTGTGCAAATGAACATCCATTTCTTCACTATTACAAATTATTTTGTTATTTAGAAGAATTTGCGCTACTGAAATATCTTGAAGAAAACCAGCAGCTTTGGTACAGCATCAAAGTACAGAAACCTTATGCCTAGTACATGTATTTCTTTTACGTAGCGCTTCGTATTTCACTGTGCTACTGGAGTGCATAAAGAATGATTCTATGGCAGGACCGGAGGCTCCGATTATGCTTCTCAATCGCTGGAGCCACCTCTACCCAGGCTTTACCAGTAAGGGCCCCATATTTCAGATTCAGTGACCGGGGCCTTTTCTTTCTTTCCACAAATTACGATTTTAGACTTGTAGGGTGAACTGTAATCATTTTCTTAAAGGCTACACTGGGACTGGCTCCCTGCCTAAGTCCTTCCTGGATAAGGTGATGACCTCTGTTGATTTTCTGCAACCAGCTTGTGCTCCCTTTTGACCACTGTCTTGTTGCTGAACAGGGCTGCTATAATTTTGCTTCCTACTGTGGAATTTAAGTTAGGCGCTTGTTCCCTCTCATGATTATGTCCGACTATGGGGCATTTGACCAGGGTCAGGCAGCTTATGGCCCTGACGAAGATGAATACTACTGCTATGATGATGGCATGGAGGTAATTACAGATAAATCTATCCAAACATCGCTAGGCTCGGCTCTCACCTCTGCACGTCAGCCAATATTCCAACATTTGGATGAGATTTCTGGCCGCTCTTCCACCCCAGTCCCTGCTGGGGGCCCCCCTTCTTCCTCCCCATTTGGTCCATCATGGCTGCAATCTAAGGTAATTTCCAAAGTGACTCAAGAGGCCTTACCTGATCACGCTTACAGTACTGGTTTTCTCCCCACACTACCGTTCCCCTGGCTCCGATCACAGACACTGAAACGTCCTCTTCTCAAGATTCACAGACTTTCAGACATTCTAAGAAACGCAAGCACTCCATCTCTCCTGCTACGTCGTCCCATTAGACCCTTCCGACATGGTTGACCCTCGGTGCAGTGGTAGAATATATGCAGTTAAACCTGTGCAAACATTTTGACAAATAGGTTCGATCCTGTTTATGGTCCGTATGCCGCCGGCCTGACTTACCCCACAACACTGCCCTCACCCCAGACATTGACACATCCAAGTAGACTTTCTTTAAAAAATACATTAAAGATAAAAAAAAAAATGGCATTGATAGGGCACTACATGCATGCCAAGACAAACTCCTTGACATTTCTGGCCCATTAGCCAAGATCTTAAACTTGGCCCTACAAGCCCAAAAGACAGGTGCTCCAGTTCACCTGAAGGTGCTTGCTGGTTGGACTCAGAGGGCAATATGCCTCTTGGGCAATGCTAATTGCGTGCTGGATTCCAAACACCGCAAGTCTGTGCTTCTTCGAATTGACCCACAGTTGGTGGAACTGGCTACTGCAGAACCGGGTCCCATGGCAGAAGGCCAGTTCGTTAACACATTCACCCCTCTTGACAAATCTCAAACCTCACTCAAACAAGCTTCCACACCCCTTTCTGGCAGGGCAGAGGATGCTCAATTGGCTGCTGGGTTTAACCCCAGGCGTAGAGGTTACACCCAAGATCCAGCCCAAAGGGGTTCTACCCTACTAGATCCAGAGGCCAATGTTACGAGTATCAATCTCTCTCATTCGGCCTATCCTTGGCCCGATGGGTGTTCATCAAACTTCTGAAAACAGTGGCTGTCTGCTTAATGGAGATGCGGGTTTGCATGATCATCTACCTGAACGACATGCTCCTCTTAGCACAAGAGCCCTCCCTTCTGTTTACTCATTTGTCTTGGACAATGTCTCTTATCCAGGACTAGGGATTTGTGATAAATACCACAAAGTCCATGACATTCCATTCCAGCAAGTGGAATTCATGGGTTTTCAGGTGTATTCCCTCAAGCCACAATTGCTTCTTCCTCCCTTGAAAGTAAAGTCCATCAAGAGGGATTTAAGATTGACTCTGTCAAAACAGATGGTGTCTTTGAGATCCATGATCTGGGTTGTGGGTTTGTTAGCGTCTTCGATTAAGGCGATTTTTCCAGGCCCATTGCATCACAGTGCTCTTGAGCGTCTCAAGATTCACTATTTGCAACAGGGTTTCAGTTACGACCACCTGATTCCTTTGTCTGCCGAAGCCCAAGAAGAACTTCAGTGGTGGCTCCTCCACATGGAGGCATGGAACGACAAAGCCATTTTCGGAGTCTCCTCCGACGTTGTCATCGAATCAGATGCCAGTCGTTGGGGCTGGGCTGCACAATGCAGAGAATTTTCTACCGGCGGTCGTTGGTCAGCTGAAGAATTACAACTTCATATCAATTGCTTGGAACTTCTGGCTGGCTCGTTGCCATAAAATCAATCTCTCCCTTCTAGAGTAAGTGCTGAATCCTCCTGCGGATGGACAATGTCTCAGCGGTTCATTATATCAACCACTTGGAGGGTACGAGGTCGCAGCTGCTGGCCAACATTGCCCGTGAATTCTGGCACTTCTGCCTTGCCCAAAAGATTACAGATCTGGCAGAATTCCTCCCTGGCAAGGACAATCTAGTACCAGATTTGAATTCCAGATTCCTGATTGACTACAGCGACTTGAAACTCAACCCTCGCATCTTTCAGGAGATAATGTCTGCTCGGGGTCTGTGTCAAGTGGACTTGTTTGCTTCCAGGCTCAATGCTCAATTGAAACGATTATACAATTAGAGGCTGGATCCGATGGCCATGGGGACAGATGTCTTCCTTCAATCAAGGAAGGATCAGGTGAATTATGTTTTCCCATTGTTTGGCATGGTTACAAGGGTGGCGGTTCAAGTCAGAAGTCAATTGGGGACCCTGGTTCTGTTCACCCCTCTGTGGAAGACACAACTGTGGTTTCCGACACTACTGGAATCATCTTTAGCTCTTCTCATTCTCTTTCCTGTTTTCCCTCAGCTACTCCTGGACCCAGTGGGCTTGCCGCATCCTCTGATTCTTCAAGACCAGTTAACTCTAATGGTTTGGAAGATATCAGGAGACATGACAGGATTGCAGGCCTTTTGGAGGCAGCTGACGAATTTATACATCAAGCTTGGGCTCCTTTCACCCGTAAACAATACTCCTCTGCATGGAAACGTTGGGTGGGTTGTTGTCTTGATCGGAAGGTGTATCCCTTGGGATCCGAATTGAAAGATGGTCTGAATTCCCTTTTGGAGTGTGCTGAATCTGTTTTGTGCTACAGGTCAGTAAATAATTTTAGATCATCATTCTCAACTTGACATAACCCAATTGATGACAAGTCTATGGGCGTCCATCCGTTAGTATGTAAACTAATGAAAGGTATCAGGGTGGCTCATCTTCTGAAACCTAAATATACTCAGTTATGGGATGTAACTGTGAAACCTGAATCTGCTAAGTTGCCATGTGCCTCACCATCTTTGTGACTACAGCGTTCATTTTACCTCTGTCCCACTGACCACGTACAGGTCGACCTGCACTCGAGCTGACCTTTTCCCCGCACCCATGCTAAAATGTTTCAGGAATGTTGAGAAGGCAGATGACCTCGCCCGGGGGTTCCATTCCTGTTCAAACCACGCGGCAAGAGGCATGTGATGTGCCTAAGGCTTAGACTGCCCAATTCCAGCATCAAGCTCCGAGACAAAGGTCAGGTGATCTGTATCTCCATCCCCGCAAGCTAAATGGACTTTCTGCGTGCCTTTCCTGCGAAGGGGGGGTGTTCACATCCTATAAAGAATGCTGCGTACTCCTTGCAATTGAACAGTGTCCCATCACCTACCTCCAGTGGGTCACGGACACTTTTCCATCTCTAGAGATTCCTGTATAAGATTAATAAACCTGTATTTCTTCACTCCCAGTGGTGTCGTCTACCATTCTTGAACGTACTTGGAGGAAGCTGTGGACTTGGGTGTTTAAAGCACCGCTGGGTGATCTGCTTCTAAGACCCCCTGGTTCTACATTTGGCGCCCAACGTTGGACACATCAGGGACTCGGTGGTCTCAGCTTGATGACCCGGAGAGGAAAGGAAGATCGGTAACTGAGGAGTGCACCTGCGTAAAGCAGACTTGAGTCTCTGCAGCCAACGTTGCCTGGTTTATTTTTCCCCTCAACGGTGTCCTTGACTACAGTGGCCCCAGTCCCTGACTGGAATCCTTTCTAGTCCGTCTAGCCTGTCTGGAGAATAAGGAGGAGAACCACCCGGGAGCGGAGAGACACATCGGGTATTCTGGTAGGGTCGCTTTAAGCGGCATAAAAATAATTCTTATATACTGATTGAGTTACACATGCATGTGTCTATTTTTCTGTTTTATTGTTTCTGATTCGATCTTTGCAAAGACCGAAGGGCAGGTAATGTGTTCCTGATTGGGAACTGTCTGGTTTCTGAGAGAAATATTATTTAATTACAGTAAAACATGCCTGTTTTTAGTAAGTTTTGTAAACTCTGTTGTTGTTGCTAGAACAGTCAGGATGTGTTAGAAGAAAGTCAGCCAGCCCCTCCAGAGGGTACCCCTAATAAAGAGATGTACATCAAATATGGTATTTCCGGTATAATTTATACTAAATTATGGCGGAAATACACAAAAAAATAATGCTGAGTTACAGTGGCCAGAATTCGGTTCTTTTGAGCTACCTAGACTTACATATTTGGAAGAACAGTTGCATAGACAGAAAGTGCGAACGAGTATGTTTGATTCCTTTGGTCTATGGCGAAAAGAAATTAATGAAAGAAAGAGAAGAGCTCAAGCTAGAGAGAATAAGACACTCAGCAAAACTGCTCAACAGGAAATGGCAGCCCAGAGAGGGCGAGAAATAGAGAGAAATATAGATGGATGTGACAGGGAACACCGACTTAACACAACAGGACAGTACCCCTTACTGCCCCCAAAAATTGACGAAGACTATGCTATGTTGCTTTTTAGACCTCCCGCTTATCAGGAGACACAGCAATTGATACAGCCACAGCCAGCAGCTGCCCAGAACACTCCCATTTTTGACGCCCCAACCCCAACCCCACCGTCTCAGGTGGAGAGACCTGACCCAGAGACTGAAACCCTTGCCCCTGTAGGTATTCCTAAAATTGTAAAGAAATATGACAAGAAGGGACTCCGAAAGGAGGATAGAGATAGAGACAGCAGTTATGATTCCGACCCGGGTGAGTATAAAAGGTCACATTCTCCTAGACTCAGGGAGGAGGAAAAGAAAAACAAAGATCGCATAGCTTACAAACTAATTACTGACTGTGCCTCCCCTTCAGACATCCACGCCACAGCAGAGGGCCAGGTACATTTGACAAGAAATACCTATTTTTTAGAAAGAATGCCTTACCACCTTATGGCCAAACAGGAGGACCAAAGGGTGGAAGTACCGCTTGATTTCCGGAAAATATATAGGCGCTTGCATGATGGTGAATCTACAGAAAATGACAGAGATGCATTACTAGCAATGATACAAAATAATCTGCATTCCAATAGTCAGACAGAGAGTATTGTTTTCAGATACCAGTCAAAGAGGCTGCCCCATCTATGTCCCTCAGCGGGGTACTGTAGCAGTCCTGAATAACCCAGATGACCCAAATGCCTGTTCCAGATTAATGTTTAGCTTTGTATATACTCCTTGGACAAAAGCTGAGATGTTACAGTTACGAAAAGATATACCTGACATCAGAAAGAATCCTACAGGATTCTATGAGAGTGTCCAGCAGATACTGAACACTTATACCTTGACCCTAATTGACATCACTCAATTTTTTGGCCGTATATTACCAGCCGAGCTTTGGAAACACCTCAGATATGTTAACGATCAGGCAAATTTCCATGGTACATGGGAAGACCTGGAAACAAGGGAAAAAGAGAGAAAACCTGGTGAAAAGCCACATGAAGATATATTAGCACTGCCGAAAAGACTGTTAGACAAACTAAAAACTCTAGCTCCAGAGAGAAAGATAGATCGGACCCTTCTCAATGCTTGCAAACAGAATGGTGATGAATCAGTCTCTGATTATTTTACTAGACTAGGAAAGGCATATACCGATTTCAGTGGTCAGGATGTAGCGACCGAAACTGGCCGCCACTTACTCATCCAAACTTTTGTTAAAGGGCTCTTACCAGCAGTGGGGAACAGGCTTATGGCCAGTGAAAGTAGTTGGCCAGCGGCAACACCAGCGACAATACTGACTATGGCACATTATTATGAGAGCCAATACAAAAACGCAGAGGAAGAAAAGTAAATTAAGAAAAAGAAGTTGAAGGAGCAAGTATTTCTCAGTCAGCTAGACACCCACATCCACCCCCGTGGTCAAAACAATGCCCGTCAGCAAACTGTCAGGTTTTTCCAGCAACCCCAGAGCCCTCCAGCACCGAACCAGCAACTCTATAGGCCGGGCCCCCATCCCTCTGATATTTGCGCTTACTGTAAAAAACCAGGACATTGGAAGAAAGATTGTACAATATTAGCGGCCAACATTGCCGCTGGGAAAACGCAACCGCGACAGTCCAACACCCCCTCCCGACCTCAATATCAATATAGAGGCAACAGGTTTGATAATAATTCAGAACGCCAGGCTACCCATCAGGATTATGTCGAAGACGATACTGAGATGAGCCCAGTGTATTGGTCAGCTTAGGGAGGTCAAGGATGGGGGAAGGAACCAGTGGAGGTACCTGTAGATCAACAGGGACCTTATGTTACAGCATCGGTGGCTGGCGCTAAAGGAAGTTTCCTTGTAGATACAGGAGCATCCCGCAGCACCTTGACCACCCCACTGATTCCGAGGGCTCCTCGATCCAGCAAACTAATTACATCGACAGGGTTCGATGGTAAGCCCTCTGTGAACCCCCTTTCCAAACCTACGCCATTCTCTATTAACGGTGATGACACTTCTGCAACTTTCCTGCTATCACCAGATTGTCCGGAGAATCTCATGGGATTGGATCTGTTAAAACATTACCGTACCACTAACAGATGTTCCCCAGATAATGTTAGAGTCATTCTGTATGGCAATATTTCCCCGTGCCAACTGTCTGTACAGCTACTCCAACTTCCCGACATTCAGGAAGATTTCGCTACCATCCCAAACACCTTATGGGCAACTTCTGATACTCATGTTGGTACTATCCAGATGCCATCAGTTCACATCACTTTCAGGGAAGGTGCACACTTGCCTAGGTTACCACAGTATAAAATATCTAAAGAGGGAGAGCTCGCACTACAAATAATTGTAACAGACCTCATTCAGGCTGGGGTGATGGAACAGGTTTCTTCCAACGTCTGCAGCAGCCCCATTTTGCCGGTATTAAAACGATCGGCTACACACCAAAAGGTGTACAGATTTGTGATTGACTTGCGGGCCATTAATAAGATAGTAGTACCACAATTTCCGGTAGTTTCAGACATAACTACTATCTTCACCATGATTCCACCTACAGCTGAAGCCTTCACAGTGATAGATTTGAAGAACGCATTATTTTCCATCCCCATTCATGAAGACTCACGTTTTCTTTTTGGCTTCACCCTAATGAACAGATCATATAGATTCTGTCGAGCTGCTAAGGGCTATACAGAAAGTCCGAGCATTTACAGCTAAGCATTGAAAAAACAACTTGACCAGGTCCATCTCCCAGAGGGAGTGGCTCTTATTCAATATGTAGACGACATTTTGTTAGCAGCAGAAACTACCCAATTGGCTCGACAGGCATCATTACTGACCCTCAAATTCCTTGCTGAACATGGCCACAAGGTATCCTAAGATAAATTGCAGTATTGCAGAAAACAGGTGACTTACTTAGGTCACCTGTTGTCTAAGGAGGTTCGCACTCTTACACCAGACAGGATTCAGACTATTTTGAACTTTCCTACTCCAACCACCCAAAGAGACGTGAGAGCACTAATAGGTCTCACCTCCTTCTGTAGAAAGTGGGTCCCAAATTTTTCACTCATTATCAAGCCACTTCTTTCCCTGATGGCTAAAGATGTTTCTGAATCTATTCCCTGGACATCACAGCATGCAGAAGCATTCATGACCCTACGACAGGCTCTGTGCTCAGCCCCAGTCTTGGGTACACCTGATTATCAAAAGCCATTTTTTCTCTTTTTACACGAACGGTCAGGTTGTGCCCTCTCACTTCTCTGTCAAATGCATGGTACACACAAGCGACCCTGTGCCTATTTTTCTGCCATTTTGGATCCAGTCGCCCGAGCTTTACCTACCTGCCTGCTCGCTGTAGCAGCGGCTGCTGTGGCAGTACGCCAGACAGAGGGTATAGTTTTAGGGTCCCCATTAACAGTTCTGGTACCACATGCTGTTGACATTCGGTTGAATAATACCAAAACCCAACACCTTACTAGTGTCCGACTGTATGGATACAAACTCACCCTGTTTAATGCGCACATAACTATTCAACGCTGTACCACTCTGATTCCCGCTACACTCTTACCCCTACCTGATACCGACCGATTCACTCAGCCACCCCATCATGATTACGTATTCCGAACAGAAGTAGAAACCAAGGGAAGGGTGGACCTTAAGGACACAGCCTTACAGATGCAGAAGGCCACCTGTGGGTAGACGGTTCTTGCCTGAAACTCCCGTATGGCACCACATCTGCAGCCTATTCTGTCACAACAGCACTTACAGTAGTTGAGACTGCCCGAATATTACAGAAATCAGCCCAAGCGGCAGAGATAACAGCACTTACGCGCGCTTGCATCCTCAGTACAGGCATGACTGTAAACATCTACACCGACAGTCAGTATGCTTTTGGGGTAGTACACAATTTTGCACTACTATGGAAAGAAAGAGGGTTTCTCACTTCTCATGGGACGCCTATACAACATGGTGAATTAGTTAATGCCCTTTTGGAAGCCATCACTCTCCCTGCTTACTTAGCGGTGATCAAATGCACGGCACACAAGAAAGTTATTGATGAAGTAGGACAGGGAAACGCTCTGGCCGACAGCACAGCCAGGAACACAGCCTAAGGAATAATACCTGCCACGATGTACATCCTAAAATCACAAGCTGAGAAATGGCATGATGCCAGACAACGGATTATTGACATTCGCGAATCCGCTGCCATAGAAGAAAAAGAACAGTGGAAAACAGATGGTACGTTAGATGAGGAGGGATGTTGGAGATCTCAGGATACACTTAGGTGGAAACTACCAACAGCATATGTTATACCCTTACTTACAATGACACACTTACCTGCACACATTGGGTCCCAAGCCATGTATACTAGGCTCAAAGAAGTGTGGGACCATCCCAAATTGAGACTCCGGGCCGAGCGATTTGTCAAGCACTGTCTGACCTGTTTAAGATACAATGTGGGAAAGGGAAGAAAGGTTTCGAAAGCAGGATTTGCCCTGCCCTCTGCACCTTTCGAAGTCCTTCTGATGGATTATATCCAAATGAACAGAGTTAACAGCTACAAGTATGTCTTGGTGGTGGTCCGTGCATTCAGTAAATGGGTGGCAGCATACCCCACCAAGGATAATACTGCCATTACTACAGCTAAAGTACTCCTGAAGGAATTATTTCCCCCGTATGGCCTTTGTAGATTGATGCAAAGTGATCGAGGATCACATTTTATCAGCCAGACGGTCAAGCATATCTTAGAGGGACTGGGGGTCAAACAAAAATTCCACGCTGCATTTCACCCCCAGGCAGCAGGATTAGTGGAACGTTATAATGGAATCCTGAAAGAGAAATTAGCTAAAATGACAACTGAGACAGGATTGAATTGGGTAAATGCTCTACCTCTAGCTCTGCTGTCCATACGATCAGTCCCACATTCTAAGTCACACCTTACGCCCTATGAGACAGTTTTTGGTAGACCTATGAATATTTGGAATGCCCCATCTCTGAAATCCCAGACTGACCTTCCCCAAGAAGTGTTGACTGATTATCTGTACAAACTCACTAAAAGAATGTCTTTATTCCATGAACAGGTCCAGGCCTCCGTCACAGACAAATCTCAGGGCCCTGGCCATGATATCAAACCCGGAGACTTTGTCCTTGTGAAGAACTTTGCACACACCCAGTCTCTGCAGCCTCGCTGGAAGGATCCCTTGCAGGTGCTGCTGGGGACCAGAACGGCATTGCGAGTGGAGTGAAAGAAATCCTAGATCCACGCCTCCCACTGCAGAAAAGTGGATCCCATAACTGAAGACAACTTGAAAGTACACAAAGAAGTTCTGACCCACAACAGACCAATAGACTGTGACTCAGATTCTGAACCTGAACTTGAACTTTGTAACAAGGGAACAGACGGATACTACCTCCGATCCAAGGCTAAGCTGAAGAACCAGCCCAGCTCCAAGGGCCATTAGTACTCCAGTGTCCATTGCTGCAGGGCGGTAGTAAAACCTGACTGAGGGTCCAGGGTACCCCTAGTAGTGGGTTACCAGGGACAAATATTGGTCAGTGAAGCATTAGCTATCAGCAGCTCTTAAGGACATTGCAGTACTCTTGGGACGCTTGCAGAGCTATCATGGCAGGAGGTTACGATAATGTGGGACCAATGTTCCCAAAACCCGGATATGTCACGATCAGTCCTATTCATGAGTACCAAAGACTACGCACCCCCTTGAACAATTATTACCAACAAGGCCATCATTAAGGTCTGCCAATGTTCCCCCCGATGAAGAAAACAGTCAACGACACAGAACGGTATGAATCCAGAGGCCACATGCACCTGTGGTACTACCACCACGCTGAAAAAAGCTAGAATGAGAGTTTACAGTACCAAGACAGTAGTACTGTTTGTCCTGACTACACTTGCTGTTCTGTTCAGTGAAGTGTTCTGGAATATTGAAGAAACAGCTCCAGCCCATCACATTGTCCTGCCTCACACCCCATAACCATCCGAAGTTCCTGAACATCGTATGTTCCGTGGCCTGATTCCCACTTCAACAGACATTCTGAATTCAGTAATAATACTTTCATCCAAATGCTTCACCAGATTAATCAAGTTGTGGGTGCAACTGACTGTTATGTATGTGGACTTCTACCTCATACAACTCAACACACTGTACAGTTCCTAGTGTTCCCTGCCTCGTCTGTTTATACTTGCACTCTGATGTACAACCTGACAAACGTCTTTCCCTCATGTGGTGATGCTGGCAACATTACCACATTCCAGCCCTTTCTTTCGACATTCCATGCCCACAACAATACCATCTGTAATGCCTCTGACTCAGCACCAATGCGTACCATCATGTCCACCCCTATGCGAGGTACGTGGAGTTACACTTTCGTTACCATTCGAGCTAAAGCAGTTGCCATTTCTGTCACGCCACGCCCTGGTACATTATGTCTGCAAGGCCGAGGAAAAACACCTGTAGGAGTCAGTCTATGCAATACTACAATGACTTATGAGAATTTCACCCCATATCTCGCCTTCCTACAGGATTGCATTTTGTGTGTGGAAACAAAGCTTACACATGGTTACCTCCCGACTGGAGTGTTACATGCTACATTGCTTTCCTCTTACCACCCGCTTTCAACAGAGACAATATGTACCACTACCAGAAAAGACAATTGCCAGATGTGGATCAGACAGACACCACAGGTCAACAGTTCTATGATGCTATGAAAGGACTGTTGCTGTACTGGGGTCCTATGTCCAACAGCCTCCAAATCAGAAGACTAACCAGAGTCCTTGAAGCAACAATTAATGTGACTGCAGGAATTCTGACCAGCTACTCTGCCGAACTTGATGCCACCCGCATGGTTGCCCTCCAGAATCGTATGGTGCTAGACGTCATCTTAGCGGATAGGGGAGGAGCCTGCCGCATCATCGGCGCAAGCTGTTGTGTGTATATTCCTGATTCGTCACCGTCAGTATATGATGCTATCTCCAAGCTTCACCGAATTGCCTCCGAAATCCATCAAGAAACTGAAACTTCCTGATCTTGGAGCTCTGGATTCTGACAACTGCTCGTCTCCTGGGGTTGGAAAATGATGACAATCTTATTGATTCCGCTAGCTCTCTTGTTCTTCTGCTGTCTGTGCATCCACTGTGGCCCACACTCTGTTGTATCTGTGCTATTGGATGTACACCACATACCACGCCGCCTCAACGGACCAAAGATAGAAAAATACTGTATCAACAAGCTGTAGACGAGCTTATGCGGATCAATATTGACTGAGGTGTTGCCCATGGCAAAAGGAGGGACTGTTAAACCTGAATCTGCTAAGCTGCCATGTGCCGCACCATCTTTGTGACTACAGAGTTCATTTCACCTCTGTCCCACTGACCACGTACAGGTCGACCTGCACTCGAGCTGACCTTTTCCCCGCACCCATACTAAAATGTTTCAGGAATGTTGAGATGGCAGATGACCTTGCCCAGGGGTTCCATTCCTGTTCAAACCACACGGCAAGAGGCAGGTGATGTGCCTAAGGCTTAGACTGCCCCATTACTATTGTGTGTGGTGTGTAATCTCAATCGTCCTGAGGCGGAAAGCCGGGACCTGCCGTGTGAGACTCTTGTCTTTTTAATTGTCACTTTATTTTTAAACTTGCTCTGTATTGGTATTTGTAAATACTTTTCTTAACGATCCACAACTTACCCGCTACTTAATCGCCGCTGGGATTCAGCGTTTCTCTCCCCCCGGTTGACGGACCGGTGCAGGCTCAACTCCGCCCATTTTTGCTTATATTCTGGCCAGGATCTTTCCATAGCAGCCGAGTGGGTGCTGTCTGGGGTCCCGCCATCTTGGGTGAGGAGCAGGAGTAGGGATAGCAGACTAGTGCTAAGCCCCTCCCGCCCTCACGCCATCGCCAGTACAAAATGATGCCCTTACCCCGGAAGCGCAGCGGACGGGCGCAGCGGGCACGCCGGCGGCGCGCCAAAGGCAAGCCCGTCTGCGCCCGTCCGCGCCTGGCCCGCACCTAGGGCCACAACCCCTGGCCAAAAGGAACCTATCCTGACAACAGCTAGCCGCCTCTCTTATAATCGGAGTACACTGTGGGCCCTGGGGGGGCGGAGCTAGAACTTTAGGCTGTATCAGGCGGGAAATGTGCCCAGACACACAGACAACTCGACAACAGTGTGCTGGCTGTAAGCAACAGCTTCCCCAGGTTCTATGGCAATCTAGTAAGTCGACTAAGTACCCGGATATAATCGTACCCCGAAAAGAGCCGGCCACAGTAAAATGCAAGTTGCTCAACGCCAGGTCTCTGATAAAACACAGCCTCGAATTGGCTGAATTAATACTCGAGGCAAATGTTAAGGTGGCTTTTATTACTGAATCCTGGACAGATGCAGCCTCTGGCCCTGACATTGTCAAAGCCACCCTCCCCAACTATCACTGTTTTGTACTGGACAGGCAAGGGAAGAAAGGTGGTGGATTGGCGGTAATCTACCATAACTCGGTAAGAGGAAGTTTTAAACCCGCATCTAGGGGACTGGATGATATACTTGCATTCAATCTCACTTTATCAGACCATCAAACTCTAAAAGGCTGCCTACTCTATAGGCCCCTGGGGGCTAAGGCCGCTTTTTTCTCGACCCTGGGGAACCTGCTAGAAGAAGTTATATGCACCAAAACATTCTCCATGCTTGGTGATTTTAATTTCCATCTGGAATGCATGTCCGACACAGACACTCAAGATCTCCTAGATCTAATGCAGGGGGTAGAACTATGCCAAAAAGTTATGGGCCCGACACATAAGGCAGGTCATACTCTTGTTGGCATTTTTTCCAACCATCCTAATCTAGTGTTCACGGCAGTTAACCCTGTTCCCTGGTCGGACCATGCCGCTATCTACTTTTATATTACCCTATTCCCCCCCCCTAGGTCTAGTAAGGTCAGGAATCCACCCAGAACAATCAGAAACTGGAAAAGCATTGACAGTAAGGCCCTTGAGACCCTATTGATCTCCTCACCTACGAATTCTACAGGTACGGCCGAGGAGGCTGCAACGAGCTACACTAACTGGTTAGACTCGGCATGTATGCAATTAGTACCCCCTAAAACTTACCATTCCACACGCTCCAGCCCGTCAGCTCCGTGGTTCTCTGAACAAATCAGGGACCACAAGGTGAAATGTAAAAAACTGGAAAGAAATTGGAGGAAATATTACAAGGAGGAGGACAAAAAGCTACTGAATGCAGAGCTGGGAGTCTACAAAGAGAGGATTCGATCAGCTAAAAGGGCCTTCTTTACCACTCGCATTCAGAATGCGAGTAACTCCACTAAGGAACTGTTCCGCACAGTGTCATCTCTTGCAGCTCCCAAATCGGTGGAAATTCCCCGAGTCGGGAGCTATGTGAAGACCTCTATGTGAAAACCTGGCCAAATTTTTCCAGAGTAAGGTCGAGAAGATCTTCTACTCCCTTGATCACCTAGTTAAGGCTAATCCTCCACTGACTTATCTAGATAGGCCAGAGACTGACAGCCATATAGAGAAATTACTTAGCTTCTCCCACATCACTGAGGAGGAGGTTGAGACTTTGATACAGAGGATTAAATCAGGATCCCCTGGTGATCCCTGCCCAGCTACTATTTTAAGAACAGTCCCATCTGTCATAGCTGCGAGACTCACCCCACTCTTCAATAACATGCTGGAAAGTGGTGAGTTCCCCACACGCTGGAAACAAGCATTGATCTTACCCCTTCTTAAAAAACCGAACCTAGATGTGGTTGATTTGAATAACTATCGGCCCATCGCCAGGTTACCTTTTCCTGCTAAAATCATAGAGGGTTTAATAAACGCCCAGCTGAGCGCATTTCTAGGGAAAGTACAATGTCTGGATCCATCTCAGCATGGATTCCGGCCAGGGCATAGCACAGAATCAGCTCTGATAAAATCTGCCGAAGATATAAGACAAGTGATGGATGCAGGAGGCAGAGCCGCCCTGATCATGTTGGACCTGTCCGCAGCCTTCGACACGGTCCACCACAGGCTGCTGGTGGACCGGTTGGGGGCTTGCGGAATTCAGGGAAAGGCCCTTAAGATCTTGCAGGCCTTCCTTTCCAACAGGACTCAGGTGGTGGCTCTGGGAGACTATGAATCGGCCCCTTTTGTACTCCCTTGTGGAGTCCCTCAAGGCTCGTCCTTGAGCCCGACCCTTTTCAATGTGTACGTCTCCACCCTGGCGCCAGTTATAAGATCCTTTGGCTTTAACGTAACATCATATGCAGACGACACACAGATTGTAGTGTCGCTGCTACCGGGTGGAGTGGAGGACACAGCCGACAGGTTCAGGGACTGTATGCGTGAGGTTAGTAATTGGATGGCAGAAAATTGTCTTAAATTGAATTCAGCTAAGACTGAAGTTCTGCTATTCGGGGCTAAAGATAACTTCTGGTCCCCAAGATGGTGGCCCGAAGAAATGGGGTCCCCCCCTCTCCAGTTACTAAGGTCAAAAACCTGGGGGTGCTGATGGACGACACTCTCTCATTCAAGCCTCAAGTTAACGCCCTGTCTTCATCCATCCACTATGTATTGAAAACTATACGAAAAGTGCTCCCTTTTATACCTGACGAACATAGAAAGACCGTAGTAACTGGATTGGCAATATCCCGCCTAGACTACTGTAACAGCCTGCTCCTAAATGCCCAACAGGGGCTGTTAAATAAACTCCAAATACTACAGAATGCGGCTGCCCGCCTTATCACGGGTACTTCCAAATTCTCCTCGGTTGCACAAGATCTGGTAAAGCAACACTGGCTGCCAGTGCGGAAAAGAATAGCCTTTAAGACCCTTTGTGTAGTTTTTAAAGCACTGAACGGTTTGGGCCCCCACTGCATGACCTCGCTCTTTCAATGGTACAAACCGACCAGGTCACTCAGGTCTTCGGACCAAAGATTGATTATAGTCCCTAAAGTCAGGAAGGCCCGCTGGGGGGGGAGGAGATTCTCCCTTGAAGCGGCTAGGGCTTGGAATGCCCTGCCACTGGCCTTAAGGCAAATCGCCGACTTGCTGCCCTTTAGAAGGGCTTTGAAAACTTGGCTATTCACACACTAATTCCATCCTGCATGCACTCTAGTGGTCTCTCAGCGCCAGGACACCGTTTCGGTAACAGCGCGCTTAACAAATGTGGAAAATAAATAAATTCCAGCATCAAGCTCCGTGACAAAGGGCAGGTAATCTGTATCTCCATCCCCGCAAGCTAAATGGACTTTCTGCATGCCTTTTCTGCGAAGGGAGAGTGTTTACATCCTATAAAGTATGATGCGTGCTCCTTGCAAGTTAAACAGTCTCCCATTACCTACCTCCAGTGGGTCACGGACACTTCTCCATCTCTAGAGATTCCTGTGCAAGATTAATAAACCTGTGTTTCTTCACTCCCAGTGGTGTGGTCTCCCATTCTTGAACGTACTTGGAGGAAGCTGTAGACTTCGGTGTTTCCTGCACTGCTGGGTGGTCTGCTTCTAAGACACCCCGGTTCTACATAACAAATGTTTTGTCTTTATTGGAGTCATGGCCTGATAATCATGATTTGACATTGAAACAACTTTCTGCTAAATTAACTTTGCTAAACAAAATGGGGGAATGCAGCCAGGGAATTTGATGCCGCACAGCCTGAAACAGTCACTACAAATAACAGAAAAACAAGTAGAAGCAACTGTTGCCCACCTCAATGGTCAGCTGCATATTGACCATACATTAACACAAATATGTACACCGAATGAGAGGCAACAGTCAAGGTTGACGAAAACCACATTCATTAAAATGAGAAGTCGTGAGTCTTGGATGATGGTACAGAATTTTTCTTTATTGCACATTCGCAAAAGAGCGCAGTCAACACGTTTCGCCTTACAAAAGGCTTTATCAGGGCATTTGCCAATCCGAGGGGTTTGAAGGATGCTGTTGGGGTGACTTTGTTTGTGGAATCAATTAAATTAAGAGATGCACAGAAGATTCCACACAATATATTGCTGAGCTCCTTCTAACTCTCGAATAAAAAATGTGGAGATCACCTGGCTCACCACCCTCGGGAACAGTCTAAAGTGAGAAACTTTCCGGTGCTGCAGCTCATACAGACTTTGCAGATGAAATGCTCACCCATTGAGCTCTGTGTACATCGCTGCAACTTTCCAGTTCAGGAGCTGCTGGGATTGGGAGCTGCAGCAGCTGAGATTTTCTCACTACAGACTGTTCCCGAAGGTCCTGGGCCAGGTGATCTCCAAATTGTCTATTCGAGAGTTGCATTTGTCCTTTACTCAGGGCTTCTGGGGGGTCACATGCACTGGGACAACCTTTCTTGGGAGCTCCAGTGGGGGCAGAACTCTAGGTCTGGTTCCAGGATTCAGTCACTGATGTTGACAAAGCCGGGAAGGAGCGCAGCAATATATTGTTTGGAATCTTCTGTGCGTCTCTTAATTTAATTGATCCATCATCCAAGACTCACGACTCGTCCATTTTATTAAATGTGGTTTTTGTCAACCTTGATTATTGCCTTTCGTTCTGTGTAAATTAACTATGCTTTTATGCTTGATTTCATGCAGACGAGTGTCTGTTGTGTGAGCTCTGGACCTTGCAGGTAGGGTGTTTTCTCCTGATGGTGTTTCATTTCCTATATCGAAAAGAACTAAGACCACATCACGGTCCATTGATTATCCTGCTTTTCCTCACAATACTAAATTATGTGTAGTAAAATGTTTGAAGGTTTACAAAGAGCGTACTTTGGCTCATAGAACTGATCCTCTTGGTCCTTTTTTATTGGCTATTCAAATGCCTTATCGTCCAGTGTCAACAGCGACATTTGCCCGTTGGGTCATGTTGGAGGCTGGTATCAATATTTCTGTGTATGGCGCTCATTCTGCTAGAGGTGCTATGGCCTTTAAAGCTTTTGCGTCTAGATTGGAAGATATTCTTTGTGCTGCTGACTGGTCATCAGATTCTAAGGTCGAGATATTTAACTATAAACCTATTGTGCGTCTCTCTTCTGTTGTTGTTGGTGAACTTTGAACCAGCATAATCGGAGCCTCCGGTCCTGCCATAGAATAGAACATTGTCTAGCATATGCAACAAGAATTTTAGATTCTATTTAGGACACGGAGGCGAGTGTTATCCCACCTTTTGGGACAGGTAAGATTCATGATCTCATGCTGTCACTGTAATGTATGGTATATATTCGATTTTCTCCCACCCTTGTATTTCAACTCATGCAAAGATCTAATTCAGGTTCTTCTTTCTTTTCAGGTTCGGAGTCAAACAAAGTTAAGACCATGGCTTCGCTGTGCCAGTGGTTGGTGTTTTCAGTTCAGGTAGCTCTGCTTGAATTTCATCGTTCTGCTGGGCGCTGTTGAGGGTCTTTGAAACTGTGTGGTTTTACCCTGTTGGACAATATTTATATTGGTGGACTGCTTGTTTGCAAAGAAAGAGGCAGGAAAATGGTGCCTCTCTATTTTGTACTGGTTAATGACTGACTATTGGTGGGATTTAGAAGGAGTGGATCAAAGCCTCATGGGACATGTAGTATTTGTGAACGTTTTGTTTTTTCATTAGCTGCTGTTTTTATTGGCAGCAAAGATTGAGAAGCACAATCCTCGCCTCTGTGTCCGTAATAAAATCCAAAACTCTTGTTGCATATGCTAGAAAACGTTCTATTCTTGGCATCCACCGACTATGAAGTTGTCACATTTAACTGTCTCCACTTGTGGAAACTTACTCTTTGAGTTATGAGGTAATTTTCACCACAATGCAGGTTATTTTCCTCCTTAATCAGATCTAGACGAGCTAAAAAAATATGCATAACTGCTTTCTGCAAGATCGCATTGCACAGGGCAATAGCACTGCTTTCTTTGACGTATACTTTATGCAGACTGAGTGTCTTCTTAGATGACAAGGAGAGTGGGGAGAGCCAAGAACAAGACCCATTACTGGTAAACACTCTGCCCAAAAGTTGTAAACAAATAGCCTTACACCCATCGTATTGGTTCTGCAAAAACACTTCCTAGACGGTATTTATTACAAACAGGAGTAAACATAAAAATTGCATACAAACTAATAAACAATACACAAATTTACATCAGTAATACAAAGCCCCCACAGGTTATCAGTAGTCAATTCTCCTCATGTTTTCCCCAACCAGGTTCAGCAGGCCCTTCCAGCTAAGGAGAACTGAATAGAGCCCATTTCGCCCACTCCTGTGGCCACTTACTAAATTTAACTCAGAACAAATTCACCTGCTTGCCAATTCGAGGGAGACTGGCCAGCTAGAAAACTGATCGCAAAATCACCATGGCAGAGCCACCCCTAATTAGGGATCTCTCCCAGGCATCTTTTGGAAGTGAGCCCTGGCCAACCAGGCCATAATTTGGTCCCCGGTGCAAGTATCATCTCCCCACCTCCTCGGGGCAGTACTATGGACAGTCACAGAAGCATCCACCCTAATCCCCTTCCCCACCTTGGGTTCACAGCCCACGCCAAATGCAGGTGTCATTGGACATCTCTACCCCCTCCTCTTTCGGGATTGCACTTATCTGCTGATGGCTCCCCTTGAGAGTGCCCCCTCTATTTTAAAAGCTACATAAGTTTTAGTAGAAGTCACGATTTTCACATGAATGAGGCAAGATGAAAAACTCTGCATCTTTTTGGATACCGTTTTGCAAAGGTTGCTATAGACTCTTTTACGAACGCCTTTTAAGTACAGAACGGGCCAAAAGCATTACATCCTAATAAGGCTGTGCCCCCACCATGGTCGCTGAAACCTGGCATGCCCTTACGTCATTTAGTGCCACCGCGTAACAGAATAAGGCGTTGCAGCCTAGCATTGCACGATTAAAACGGATTTTTACGTTTTTTCTTTGTGAATGTAAACATGCTGTTACATACCTGCCAACTTGAAGAACAATCTCATCGTGTGAGAAGAGGGCTAGGCCTCGTGCGGAGAAGAAGCTACGAGGCCCTTTTGAACCCCACCCCGCCCCCAAGCACCACCCTTCCCCCCAAAAAAGCTTGCTAAGGCTGGTGCTGATGTCTTGGGGGTGTTTTCACACCACTTAATGGACGTCAGCTGTTCAAAGTCTCAGAAACCGACCCGGAAAACCACAATTGGCAGTGGTTTTCAGCTCGTTCTCCCTGCCATTGTGAGATAGCAGCTCCGCACTGGGACTCTGTGTGATGGGAGCTAATATTGCGTGTCACACGGTGGCACAGTGTGAGTTGGCAGGTATGCTGTGTTAAAAGTTATTCTGCAATTGTTCCGACACCCGAGAGACTGCTGGTGGCGTAAACCCCTAAAAAGTAATCCTTCAGAGTGCGACCATACCCCAAAGCAGAACCATTGGTGCTGAGGACAGGTGGCCATTTTTAGGGCTTGTACAGAAAGGAGCAGGAGTCTAATGGGGTAAAATAGATGCATAGCCAGGACAGCATATGGGTGCCAGCGCATAGTATGACAATACACTATTTAAACTATCGACCACGCTGACTCATTGCATAATTTTAAACGTTTCTCAATCAGAACATTTCATCCAGTTATTTTGGCCTTGCTGTGTAAAACTTCATCACCCTCGTCGTATTTTGCGCTACATACCCTTAAATACTTAGGGGCTTATTTACAAGGCACTTGTGCCACTTTTACGGCATGTTTTCCATATTAAAAATGACGCAAAAGTTGCGCAAGGGCCTTGTAAGATTTACAAGAACCTCGCGCCACTTTTGCGTCATTTTTAACATGGGAAAAGTGACGCAAAATTGGCGCAAGGGGGTTGTAAATCTGCCCCTAAAACTCTCCAGAGATCAAGAGTTCCGAAGCAGTATGCCCCACACCCCTCTTAAGAGCCAGTCGTCCTCTGCATAAGGCAAGCATGTTCAAGCAATTTACCAAACGCCAGGTGTATCTTACTTACCACGAATACTCCTCAGGCTGCTTAACTCGCATAAAAAAGTGAACTTTAGGAATTATGTATCAAGAGTTATTTTTTTTTTTAACCCATTCTGCGTCTGAGAGGAAATAAATGTGGCACATCGATGTAACATTGTTTCGCGTCACTGAAACGTGTAAGTACGGAGTCAACTGCTTGGCGACTCGGCTGCAGCAGCCCGGGCCTCCATCACTCTCTCAAGCCCCCACCGCCTCCTAAACTCACAGTACAAACATGCACTCAACAAACTGCAAACTGACAACTGAGAAAACTCCAACCCGGCCGCCCAGGGCAGCGCTCTGAGACCACACTAGTGGCATAAATCGCTGCACAATACAACCCTGCAATAAAATAAATCAGTAGAAATGCCCGAAGCAGCACGCCTTCCTAAAGGCCTTCCGGTTCAGAGGGGCATTCTTCCGCCTCCTGCAGAAAAACGGCGGAGCAGGATGAACATTTGGGATCAACAGAATGGCACCTGGAGAAACAGGAGCCGGGTTACCAGGCCCTCCTCCCGCCCAGAAGTCATGGCCAAGGGCAGCCGCAGCTCGCGGCTGTAGTTTGCACCCCAGCCCCCCAGTCTCCGCCCCTGGAGCTCCCGCAGCCTCCGATTTCAAAGGCGGCCAAACAAGCCAGCCCAGTGTGTGGCATATGCAGCCCTAAATCTGCCTGAAAGGCGACCCTCAGCCTGTGTGTGACCCCCAGAGGAGGCGCAGGGGGCACGGGCCGGGCGAGGGGAGGCGAGATGTGCGGTTAACCCTTGGAGCGCCACAGGCCTCTAAGCCGACCTTCTGTTCTGTGGGGTTTTGCAGGATTTGTTTCAAAGTACTATATGCTTTAAAATATGATTTTTTCTCCACAAAACGATAAAGAAAGATTTGGCAACAATTTAAGCAAAACTTGCAATTGGGTTTACAGATTGACGGATAAAATTAAGGCACGTGTTCTGCAGCGGCCTGTGCTGACACAATATTGAAAACAAGCCTCTGCCATCCAGCATATTTAATAAAGTGTACTTTCTAAAAGTAGTCTGAAAATGAACATGATGGCTCAATACCCGAAGCCTGACCGCAAATCTTCCCCTTTTAATGTCATCATTTCCCCATCACTCGCACACCCAACCTTCTCTCCTGTCACCACATTCCCCTTGCCTTCTCCACCCGCCGGCTGGTGAAACTCCCTCCACCGCCCTTGCTCCAACCCCCTTCCTCTGCTTCTCATCTTCCGACACCCCTCACAGCCCCATCCCTTCTCACCATTCTTCCTCAGTCGCCTCCACGCTTTCTTTCTCTGCACTCCCACATACTTTTCTCAGTCTACCCTTCCTATTTCCAGTCTCCTTTCCTTTTACAATATCTATTTTCAAACTCCATCTGAATCCAAAAAGATGCAAATATATAAAAACCGAGGAAACTCGTGCAAGGGAGAAATTAGTCACACACGGACCGAACTGTGGTATTTTTTATTACATCATCTGTTGTTAGCAGGGCTTACAGACTGCAAGGCAGGGTTAAATATACATAATGTCATTGGCATAAGAAAACTTTTCTAAGAAGCATTTATATTTGAAAAAAGTAAAGGGAAGAGTTGTGGCATATCCTGACAACCATCTGAGACTAGTGGCGGTTGATGGTATATAACATCAGACGGGCGCAAAAATAAAAATTCACTCACCTTACACCAGTGGTTCCCAAACTTTTGACTCCCGAGGACCCCCACTGAATCACTACTAGAAGCTGGGGACCCCCAAGCAATTTGTACAATTTAAATTTCTTTTTAAAAACGCCTTTTGAAGCAGAGGCAATTTCAAGAGGGAGACAGCCTGAATTGGGTCTAGTGGCATGGACATGTATGCATACAGAAGTGTATTATTTAGTGGTACAAGTCTCCTGCTCTCAGCCATAGCAGCACCTCTACATTCTCATTCCACAGCCTAGGAGTGGTGACACTTCCTTACAGCAACAGGTTGAATGATTGTGAATTATTAGCATGTTTACCTATTCACAGTTTAAGAAGGACTAAAACATTATACAATTATGAAGCATTTTATAATAAAGACATGCCCCAAGGAGCAACGAATATTGTGAAAATTCTAGCAAGATAGTGCACAAAGCGATGAGTCCAGTGTACAGAGCAAATTCAAGGTCTATATTGGGAGTTCATCATGGAAGTGCAAGAGATGGCAGGAAGGTATCTGCACAGGAGGCAAATTGTTTCAGCAAGATCATGGAACAATGCTATGCCAATTACCATAAACCCCTGTTAGACATAATCTTTAGTCACAGACAGCAGAACAACATTTTACCACCAAGGGTGAGCAGGGTAGTTAAGGCATATTTCAGAGAGGCCTCGCGTGGCACCTGACATGACCCTCTCCTGTTAGGATGCCCACTGCCCCCTCCCATGCCAACAACAAACTGCAAAGGCTACACAGAATAAGAGCTTGATATGTCTGAATATGAAAGCTTGACAGCACACATAATTCACCCAATGGCTTGTGGAAAGTGAACAATCATACAGCAGCACGAAAATCCTACTGCTGATCCTGGCTGCATCTATTTTTACGTGCCTGCCAAGTAACGGTAACCTATACACATATGCCTTTATTGCTTTTATTGTATTGCCTGTATTTTCATTGTTGTGTCTGTGACTGCTGTTGTCTCTCTTGCCCCGCTGCCTGTACGTGCTCCGTGCCCCTTTTTCTTCCCTCTGTTTCCCTCGCTGTCCCCGTGCTCTCTCTGCCCGGTCTTTCCTTCTGTACCCCTCGCTGCCCCGTGTCTCTGCCCGGTTTTCCCTTCTGTTCTCCTCGCTGTCCCCATGCCTCTCTGCCCGATCTGCCTTCTGTTCTTAGCTGCCCCTATATTTCTGTATTATGTATTTTGCCTCTGTGCCACTCATTTTTTGTGCCCCTCTGCCCTCAGTGCCACTCATTTTTCCCTTGTTTTTGTGCCCCTTTTGCCTTCTGTTCCACTCGTTTTTTGTGCCCTTCTGCCTTCTGTTCCACTCGTTTTCCCTTGTTTTTTGTGCCTCTGTGCCCCCTGTTCCACTCGTTTTTTGTGCCTTTCTGCCCTCTGTTCCACTCGTTTTCCCCTCGTTTTTTGTGCCTTTCTGCCCTCTGTTCCACTCGTTATTCCCTCGTTTTATGTGCCCCTTTTGCCTTCAGTTCCACTCATTTTTTGTGCCCTTCTGCCTTCTGTTCCACTAGTTTTTCCCCTCGTTTTTTGCCTTTCTGCCCTCTGTTCCACTCGTTTTTTTGTGCCTTTCTGCCCTCTTTTCTACTCGTTTTTGTGCCTTTCTGCCCTCTGTTCCACTCGTTTTTCACTCGTTTTTTGTGCCTTTCTGCCCTCTGTTCCACTAATTTTTCCCTTGTTTATTGTGTCTTTCTGCCCTCGGTTCCACTCCTTTTTTCCTTGTTTTTGTGCCCCTTTTGCCTTCTGTTACACTCATTTTTTGTGCCCTTCTGCCTTCTGTTCCACTCGATTTCCCCCTGTTTTTTGTGCCTGTCTGCCCTCTGTTCCACTCGTTTTTTTGTGCCCGTCTGCCCTCTGTGCCACTTGTTTTTCCCTCGTTTTTTTGCCCCTTTTGCCTTCTGTTCCACTAGTTTTTGTGCCCTTCTGCCTTCTGTTCTACTTGTTTCCCCTTGTTTTTTGTGCCTTTCTGCCCTCTGTTCCACTTGTTTTTTGTGCCCTTCTGCCCTCTGCTTCACTCGTTTTCTGTGCCTTTCGGCCTCCTGTTCCACTAATTTTTTGTGCCTTTCTGCCCTCTGCTCCACTCGTTTTTCCCTCGTTTTTTGTGCACTTCTGCCCTCTGTTCCACTCGTTTCTTTTGCCCTTCTGCGCCACTCGTTTTTTTCCCTGTTGTATTGTTGTGGTCTGGCCGCCCCTGCGCCAACATTCACAGCTCTTGTGTGCTGTGAGGATGCATGGGTGTTTCATTTTTCACTACGACGACGGGCACTCGAGTCCTGCGGACCCCCTGGGAATGTCTCACAGACCCCTGGGGGTCCGCGGACCACAGTTTGGGAAACGCTGCCTTACACTATTACTCGATGTTCTGCAGCACGCCCTTGATGTTCTGCAGCACGTCCTCCAAGCATGAAGCGTACAGCCAACTCTCTCATCCAATAAAGACACTGTGATCATGCTGTTAAGCAGCATGAGCGAAGCGTCTTGATTAGCTGGAGTGGTCTGGCTCTATGCTCCAAAAGGCACTACAGGCCTGTGTCATCTCTCCAAACCGCCTGTCCAAGACAGCTGGGTTGAAGAGATTTTAATTGCGCATGTCGGTTTGGCCGTAGCAAGGTAGCTGGCAAACACCAACCAAACCTGTACTTCAAACTTGTGTCCACTCTTCACTGCTGGCAATCACTGGCAGCAGTGATGCACTGTCCCACCCTGCCCTCAAACTCCGTTTGCTGGCAGAGATTAAAAAATACAATGGTAATAAATTCATTGTATTACCATTTTATTTTTCGAGCTTTCTGAGCAGGTCCACCGCTCCCATGGAGGAACCATCGCTGTCTGAGAGATTCAGCACAGCAGAAATGTGTGAGTGATCCATACATGGCAACAGACTGGATTAAGACAGGAGACTCACAATTATTTAAGTCAAAAATAGCTTTATTTTAAGCTGTCTCCCGTTAGAATTTTCTTTGGTTCAATAGAAGTGAATTGAGAAAGTACTTTCCCCAAATTTCTTTTCAAAATCTCCCTCTTTCCTGTTATAAAATGTTGGCATCTATGTAGGGTTGCCTCCTGACTGGTTTTCTACCGGTACCACTGGTATTTTGATGTCTTTAGCTGGTACAAAAATAAGCGAAATCACCTCAAGCCGGTATTTTTAGTCTTTGTCTGTGCATACTTCAAACAGCAAATATAAATAGAAATCTCTTTTAAATGTGTTCTAAATCTGCGTTAACAATCCCTGACTAATGATTAAACAACAACAGAAAATGAATGTTCCAAATGAATAAAGACAATTTTGCTTGCAGCCCTATTTTGTTTCGCATCCAGGCCTTTGCCGAATTTAAAACAACAAATGTCTGGTATTTTTCTTTTGGAAAGGTGACAACCCTGCATGTATGGCTGACCTTAAAGAGTGAAACAAAACAAAACCTACAGCTGGAAATAAACTGCTGTACAAAGCAATAACGTATAGGGATATTAATAAATAAAGATACAGCTAACACCACTATGCCTAAAGAGTGAAGAGCATGAAATTCAATTCCCTAACCAAAAGTGCCACCCTCAGTCCAAGAAGATAACAAACAGCACTTGGGACCAAGTGCGACAAATTTGTTGGCGTCATTGGACAATTTTCTCAGGTCAGTCAGTAAATTGACGGACAAACAAAAGCTGCAGCTCATGAGATATCTAGTAGAGCATGACAACTGGTGTTTAATCAGAACGCTGTTTACTAAAAAGACTTATCTGTACAAAACAATTTAAAGAAGCAATGTGCGCACATTTTAACCCTGAAAGGAATGTGGACCAAACATGCCACAATCTCAACTCAGCATGGCTAGAGCCATTTGAATCCTTGGCAGCTTTTGGTAGGAGTCTATAAAAACCTGGCACAACATGGCCTTTCTGTACTTGAAAACATGAGGATGCCATTTGACTTTGGATCATGGAGAGCTGCCCACCAGCTCCTCGAAAAACCACTGTCAAGAAAGGAAATCTTTAAAAAGACCACAGACTGTGAGCTCGCCAAACACAAAGCTTCACACCTCAAGCACCATCAAAGAAGACACAAGAGATTGAGAGAGAAGCAAAGGGCAGTGAGGACAAAAAAGGTCTCAACAGCAAAAAGCAGAAAATTAGATAGTTAAGAGACATCCAAGCTGAAGACATGGCACAAAGAGTTTTAAAAAAACAACAACATTTTATTGATTCATATTCGGTACAGGTACATTTCAACAACCAATGGGGAGAGGAGTTGGCCTAACGGCTAGGGTGGTCGACCTCGAATCTGGGGAACCGGGTTCGAGTCTCGGCAATGACGCTGAAAATCTTGTGATTCTTGGCGAATCACTTAATCTACTGTGCCTACAATTAAATGAATGTGTCCCCATGTAACGCAACTGGTGCTATGTAAAGCGCTCTGAGACCCTATACCTTCGGGTCAAGTTTGCGCTATATAAAAAAAACTCTGTAAACCAAATGTCAGAAAACACAGTAATCAACATACATAGTTCATTAGCCCGCTTGTACTTAACCCCTTCGGTGCTGATGACGGCTCCCGGGAGCCGTCATGACCACGCCCGCGATCGGAAAGTGCCGCACTGGCGCAGAATTCCGGCCGCAGCCAGGGGGTTAAAGACAGTTTTATTATTTGGATACATATAGGACATATCCCTACCCTTTTCACCCACCTGTCCCACCTGATGTGAGCTCCCTTGAGGTGCATCTTATGTTGATCTTATCCTTGTGGCACAAAATGTTGTTGTGCGATGCACACCAGATGAGGATAGCAAGGTAGAATCCTGACAATCCAGCGATTAGGTCAATCAAATTGCAGAAAGACCAGGGAGCCATGTATCACATGGTGCATCAATCCTCACTGATACTTTCGAAGATGTGTCCAGCACCAATACAATCTATCAAAATGGCATGAACATTAGCAAACTCATGACAAGACAGAAGTCGCAAGCGGCAGAAGATCTGTCAATGAAACCAAACCATGGAAATCAGAATACTAACACACCTGAGAAAGATAACATGAATGGCAGAGGCAACAGTTAATCTCACAAGGAAGAAACACACATAAAACACTCACATGGCCTGAAGAGAGAAAGCAGGAAAATCTAATCTGCAACAACAACAGCAGTATTCAAAGCGGGACGAGGAAGATCTTGAGTCTGTCAGATCTGAACGAAATTCCCCACCTTCAAGGGGCATCCAAGTGGAAAAGCATCTAAGATCTATTGATGTGTGATGGCTAGAAAATCACCAAAAGACTCAAGAAGCAACTTATCATAGTTCTTTGAATTAAAGGAAACACCCATTGCATCGCACTCAAGACAGCTTATTTCATTAAAAACCATTGTAAAGACATGTCAGACTCCGAGAGCAAATCACACAATGTCTTGGAAAAACTGAATCAATAGTGGCACTACAGACATTTTTCAGGAGTCACATGGCTGGCAGAGTTTACTGGGCTCAGATTGTGGCAATACAAGCTATTTACTAGTTGTGTTCTGGGACTTAACATGACATTCATTTAGCACTTAACCACTAGAATAGCAAAGTTTAGTAATCCCAGGCCTATGCAGGGAGGTGGTGTTGGAGAACCGGGCCTTATGGGCCTAGCGGCGCAGGGCACGCCTGATATCTCCGGGTTCACCTGCCTTATCAGACAGAGACACGAGACACTCTGTTAGGCGTAGAAAATCAGGTTTATTAGCTGCAGCTAAGCACAGTGGTCCTAGAAGTACACCAATGGTAAATTCTCAGGAGACTGCCACTTCATTCCGTGGCGAACAGTCTTTTATACCATACATATTTACAATACCCACTCCCAAAACATACAGAACTGACAAGTGAGAAAAGTTCGAAAACAAGCTATAGAGTATCTTGTATACGCCCTTCTTTCAGACCCCGTGTTCTCCCCTCCCCTCAAGTTAATAAATGCTAGTGCATGTAATTCAATTTGCAGGTGGCAGGACGTATTTGCGAGCCTCAAAGGACAGTTGTGTAACAAGAGAATACACGGAGAGAATAGTGAAGGCCAGTTAAACAAGATAAAATAAAGGAAGAATGGTGAGACCCACACAGTCAACTAAGACAAGGATCAATCAGTCTAGACACGGATTAACTAACTCGGCCAGTTCCTGACATCGGTTTCTTAAACAAGGACAAAGGGTTACTTTTTAACAGGAGAGGCGAGCAGCTGAAAAGGCTCGCGTCGCCTGAGTGAGGGCAACACAAAATGGCGGCTGTCACAAAATGGTGGCTGACTACGAAGCGAAGTCGAAAATCACGGAACCTCAGACTCTCCTTTTGCCATTACTTAGGCAAAACACAAAGGACTCACGCTAGTCTGACCCTGGTCCAGGTTTCTGGACCAGGGTCAGCGGACTCGATAATTCTCTCGCCTCGGTGCCCACTCGGATCAGCGATCACACTCGGCAACTCTGGGCATTAGCTTGCCTCATCTTCACTAACGGCCCCACCAGACCGCCGGGGATGCCTGGTCTCACCCTGGAGGTACCCATTAAGGGACCATCTCTCAGGGAAGCCAGGAAGGGTTTCGCAGCGGTCGAAGCGCGGAGATACTCCTCCGGGAGTCGATCCTAGCGCTATATAAACTTGCAATTAATTAATTAATTAATTAATGGTCATGAGGTTAGTGAGCTGTTGCTGCAACATCATTTTAATGTTCTCTGTTTGCTGTGACACAGGCTTTGGAACACACAAGGTGGCACAAAGACCGCAGATAGCGGGACCACATTGCAAACAGAGACAACAAGAGAAAATGATGGCTAAAATCACTCCGAGGAAAGTTAACACTTTCCATCCCCACGTGGACAGTAGTCCCCAAAACCATCCCATCACAGACCAATCTCCTGAGTCCTGATGAATAGACTCGGAAATAACATGTAGCTTAGAAATGGCTTGGTATACTGTAGGGGCATTATCAGGAATGTAAATGCAGCAACTAGACCCAATCAATTTACAAACTCCTCCTCTATCAGCAAGAACAATGTCTAAAACCATTCGGTTTTGTAAAGTCATAAGACGATCCGCCTGAAGTTCAGCCGTCAAGTTACTCAAGGCTCCGGAAGTTACATTTATCGTAGCCTCAACAACACGAACCAACTGTCTAATGTTTCTGCTATTGACCATTGGGCCCCAAAAGGGAAGAAACCCTTTAATGAAGTCTCCTCCCTCTTGTCCAGCTGTGTCTCCAGAATTAATAACCCCTCTACCATATCTTTTCCTGTGGTGTCCAGAAGGAGCAGTGTATGTAGGGGGAAGAAGGAAAGCTATATAACATGTTCCTGAAAAATAGGCAGGAAACCATGTGTAGGCCCTATCATGACAGACAAAATATGTACCTTGAGATGGTACTAACGGAGAAGAAATCAAGGGGGAATAGACATAGGTATGGAAACAAACACTCCTTTCCTGTTTATTCTTATTATTCTGACCAGTTATTTGCAAACATAGGGTGCCTTCATGAGGTACAGTCCAAATTGGTAAGGATCTTCTTTCTTTAGCCCTGTCAGTGAGGCTAGTAATGTAGCGAGTCACATTCCAACCATCATATGCCCGCTTCTCGTCCACGGGAATCTTACTAATGTCGGCAATTTTAGCCATAGTCACTATTCCTTTTATCAAAGGACTATGACTATAGTCTGATCCACCAATATATAGAACACCAGGAGGATATCGAAGTTGGTTCTGATATGCATTGGAAAACATAGCCAAATAAGCCCAAGCAGAACCTTCATATGAAAACGGGAGAACTAAATATGGCATCCCTTTCTCAGCGTTATGGGGCATAAGCCCGCAGACCCAACAATCAGTAGTGTTAACTACCAGTTGATGCTAATGTAATAACTGGATGAAAGAATTGTTGAAATATTCTGGTCTCCTAACTTGTTCATGGTCTGGGAGTGTGTAGAACTTATGCAGAGAGTTAGTAGGAGAAGAGAGCAAAGGAACAGAAGTTGGAACAGCAGGTGCTTGCTGCATAGTGTGGACAATCCAACCCACAAAAGCTAATAAAATACATAAACACACTAGGATACATAGTGCTACGCCACATCGACTAAATAGCAGTTTCTTGTACTTATTTCTTTTTATTTATTTTATTTTATTTTATTTACTTGTATAGCGCCTGAATAGACCCCCGAAGGGGTATCTCCGCGCTTTGCCAGAGGAAGGAACATAGAGTGTGCCAAATCATGTTCAGAGATAATTGAATAGATGGATAAGTATTTAATTACTTGTGAAAAGATAGGTCTTGAGAGTTTTTCGGACGGATAGATGATTGGTGATTTGTTTTAATGTCTGGGGCAGAGAGTTCCAGAGAACGGGTCCAGTGTGGGCCAGGGCCCGACCTCCCTGTCTAGATTTCTTAATTCTGGGCACTTGCAGTAGCTGGAGGTTGCTAGAGCGTAAAGAGCGCCCTGGGACATAGGGTAGGAAGGCTTTTGTTAAATACTTAGGCCCCGAGCCTGTCAGACATCTATGTATGGTGCATAAGATTTTGAATTTAATGCGTTTCCGCACTGGGAGCCAGTGTAGTTTAGCCAGTAGAGGGCGGGAGGGAGTCCTAGGTGGGGCGTTGAGGACTAATCTTGCTGCCGTGTTTTGGACTATCTGTAGTTTGTTAAGTTGATCTTCATTAGTTGATAGTAGAAGACCATTGCAGTAGTCCAATCTGCTAATGACTAATGCCTGGACCAAGGTTTTTCTATGACTGTCAGGTAGATATGAAAACACCCTTCTCAGCAGTCCGATGGCCCTAAAACATGTACCGGCAACTTGGTTAACATGATCTTTAAATGTAAGGGCTTGGTCTAATAGCACCCCCAAGTTTTTCACGGTCTGTTTAGGATAGGGAACTGGTCCCAGTTCTACGGGCCACCATTCGGGGGACCATAGTGTCACTGCCTCCCCGAACGAACAACAGTACTTCCGTTTTGCCTACGTTACACTGTAGGCAGTCCTTGGTCATCCACTCTGATACTGCACTCATTCCATCTGCAAAGGATTTTTTTAGAGCAGGTGTGAAGGTTTTAAAAGGAAACAGAAGTTGGGTGTCATCGGCGTATGACACCGGGGTGAACCCAAAGGACCTCACTAAGTCAGCCAGGGGGGCCACGTACACATTAAATAATGTGGGGCTTAGGCATGAGCCCTGTGGCACTCCCCTGGTGAGCTCCCTAGAAATGGATTTATGGGAGCCCAACCTGACTTCTTGGGAGCGGCCAGAGAGAAAACTCTCCATCCAGGACAGAGCTACACCCCCCAATCCCACATCTTTCAGACTACCGAGAAGCACTTCGTGTGATACCGTATCAAAGGCAGCGGATAAATCCAACAGCACGAGAATCATTGACCCTCCCCCGTCCAGTGTCATCCTGATGTTGTTGGACACTGCTAGGAGGGCCGATTCGGTGCTGTGGTTGGGCCTGAACCCAGATTGTGAGTGGTCCAGGCCTTCCGTTACCTCGATATGATCTGATAAATGGGTATTCACGTGCTTCTCAGTCATCTTAGCGATGTGTGGCAAGAGGGAGATAGGCCGAAGATTTGGGAGGTCTGTCCATGGGGAGGCCGCTTTTTTCCTTATTGGGTTCACCACCGCTTTTTTCCATTCCTTTGGGACTCGCCCTTCTGTCAGTGAGATGTTCATCACTGACTGAATGGAGGGTCCTAGGAGGGAGATCAGAGGGGAGACCATTTTTGCAGGGAGGAGGTCGTTGGGGGACCCAGATTTTATGTGGCTGATGAGAGGTGGCAGATCTGAGTCACTGACTAGTGGGAAAGTCAGTAGAGAGTTTTTATTTTGTGTTGGTGGGTCATTAGGAAGGAGGACCAAGGTTCCTGCACTTCTAGAGGCCATAATTTTATTATAAATAAGATTGATTTTGTCCTCAAAGAACATTGAAATCTCATCACAAAGTGTTTGGGAGAAATCATTGGGGCTTTCGCTGGCAGTGGGTTTGACAAAGCTCTGCAATATTTTAAACAGCTCCCTTGCACAATTTCCGCCTCTTCTAATTGTAAGGTGAGACGAGACTATTTTTCCTAGCTTGTTTTATGTTTTTATAATAGGTTGACTGGGCCTCTTGGTAAGTTCTCCTTTTCTCCTCTGTTTTCGATTTCCTCCATGCTTTTTCAAGTCGCCTACATTTCTGCTATTCTGTTCTAAGGTCTTGTGTGTACCATTTTTAGGTCTCGGCTAGCCGCGCGAAGCGCGTCTCCGCCGAGCCCCTTTTGTCGGCATGTGTGCTTCCCAGGAGACAGTCCTGGCCGCGCGCATCGCCTTGGAGGCGATTTGAAAGTGACGCGCGCACGCGAACGAGCGCTGCGGCCAGGGGCTGTCTCCTGGGAAGCACACACGCATGCGCATACACACACAAGCGGCCACATACATACAGAGAGATTCCCCCCCCACACACATACACACACGCGCATACAAGCTGCATTCCCTCCATCTCACTCGCTAACTCCTCCTTCCGTTTTTATCACCCTTTGAACTGTGCACTCCCGCCTACATATCTGGCCGCTTACCCTCGATGCCCATGTTGCGACTTTCATACAGCCTCCCCCACACACATACACACGCGCACGCACACAGACACACAAGTGCTGCCCCCCCACCCCCCCCCTCGCACACAGACACACACGTGGGCGCCCCGCCCGTAACGCCTCAGCTAGAGACGCCTTCACGAGCCGGACAGAGCCCCACCGGGAGGAGAGCCGCCAGATTGCCCCAGGAGCCCCGCCTACGCCCGGACAACAGACAGCACCCCCGACGGCCCGCAGAGCCCCTCGGAGGCCCCGCTCCAGCGCCGCATCTCTTCAACACTGCCACGAGCCGGACCTACCTCCGGGCCTCTGCTGAGCCCTGCCGGTCCACAGCTGTTCCCCGCATTGTCCGCGGCATCCCGGACCCAGGTACTGTTTAGTGTGTGCTCGAGGGCGCCGTCACGGACTCGAAGGTCCGCCCCTCATGAGATCTGTTTGCTGACTGTTAACCCCTTGCAGGGCACACACGGAGCTCAACACTTCGAGAACTGTTGTGGTTAACGTTCCTGCTAGAGAGAAAGAGATTGAAGTTTTGTCTAGTGTCAGTTTTGACCTGCCATAATGTAGCACTGTCTAGGGTTAATGTGCCTGCTGTGAAGAATGCGTACTCTGCGGATCAAAGATCTGTATTTTAGCAGAACCAGAAGTTTGTTTTTTATTTTTTATTCTGAAACTTTTTCTTTTAAGGTGAAGTCCCTGTGCCAGGCCGGCAGCTCCTCTGGGTGGCGCCGGGTGACCAGGACCTGAAATGAGCCCTTCTTTTGGGCGCTCCCGCGGCAGCACCATCTTTCATCGTCTGCCAAGGCGAGGTCTGTCCCGCGGCGCGGGCCTGTCATTTCCTCCACGTCTAGGCGAGACTTCCGGTGTGGTTTCCCAGCGGTGCGGCGCTGCCCTGCGGCCACCCGGCCAGGGCGGCGGGATAATGGGCACCGGCGCCCCCTCATCACGGGGCGGGGAGCGTGATCAAAAGAATCCATGCAGGATTGCGCCCCCTGTGGGCTGCAGGACCTCATGCGACACCGCAGTATGCCCATCCGAAGCTTGGCACCTTGGCTGTGAGCTGGTTCACCCATCCCACAGGCTGGCACTGCCTGCTGGGCATGGAAGCTGACAAGACGTATGGTGAACGCATGCATTCCTCTTTGACTGTTCCCTGTGGGCCTACCTTCAGGCAAAGGAGGGCTAGCCCCGGCCCTGACACCGCGTCACCCACCAGGTGCACAGGAATGCGGAATCAATGGTCTTGTTAAAGTGAACACGTGACCAGCCCAACCACATCCCGGAAGCAGCTGGCAGCCTTCCATCTTAATTCGTGCACATTTCCACGGCGGTGCCAAGTTTTTACCAAACTTTGCGAAGTATATGGGAACGTTGCAACTTCTTCTCGAGGTCAAGTTTTTTCACTTTGACACTTCCGCAAGCACCTCTTGACTTTGGTACCAATTTATGGCACTCACGTCATAATTAACGCCAACAAACGGTTCTGAATAAATCGTTCTCAGCGTACAATGGTGTTCTTTTTTTACGTACAGCTCGGTGCTTTAGTTACTCAGCCAATCGATAATCTTGCATTCTGGGATTTGTAGTCCTGATATTACAGCAAGTTAAACAATGTTATAAATCTCAGCAAGCAACCAAAAACCTGGACTGGATCTGGGACACTAGAGAGTTCTGTAGAATATGCTCAGCGGGAGGTAAAGATGCTGCTTGTCGATGAGAGGTACTAAGCCTTGTGGACTTGAACCTTTAGTAACACCAATACAGACTTAGCTAAAAATTTAATGCAACCCATTGTCATATACAATGCCAATAACTCAAACTTTAATGCTGCGAGACCTATTGCATTGCAAATGCTTGTTCTTGCTTGGTGGGAGGGTATTGCTTATGAGGTTTTAGTGGAGCCAAAGTGTCGATGGCTAACTCCAATGAATTATTGAGTTTTTCTAATGCAGTGTCCGCTGAGTCTTCATTTGGGAATTTTTGTAGTATCCACTTTTCCCGCAATTTTTCCACCGATATTTTGTGCCATTGACGGCGCAGAATTGGTGGGAGCAGCGGTTTATGCAAGGATTTAACCGGGCCCATGAGAAGAAATTCTATCAAAAAATGATCTGACCTATTGATTTCTTTAGCAGGCAGGCATCTTATTTTAGTGCAGTTAGAGAATAGTGAGTCTAGAGTGTGACCACCTCTGTGGGTGGCACCGCTATTTATAGCCTTTAACCCCAGGTTAGACAGGTCTGCAATTAGTGAGATCGTTTCGGGGTGTGTCAAATTGTCCATGTGTATGTTAAAATCTCCGAGGAGGATGAAATCCTCCCTGGCTTTAAAATGTGGAGCTAATAACTCCAGAAGGGAGAGGGCAAAGTCCGGATTGGATCCTGGTGGGCGGTACGCTAATGCGCCTTTCCAGGAAATGTGGCCAGTCGAGTTGATCTTAAAGAGCATTATTTCCAATTGAGGACTGGATCTTTGTTCTAATATTGTTACCTTTAGTATGTCTTTGTATATAATGGCTAAGCCACCGCCCGTTTTATTAATTCGGTCAAAGTGTAGAATTTTGTAGCCTGCTGGAACCCCTAGAGTGATTGCTGTAACCGTATGGGGTTTCATCCATGTTTCGGTTAAAAAACATGTGTCAGGCTGCGTGGTATAGACAAGATCCCATACCTGAAGCTGATGTTTGGGGAGAGATCGGACGTTTAAAAGAAAACATTTTAGTCCCTCTGGAGGTGATATTTTTGGAGCGTTTTCATTTGTGCTCTTCCTTACTACTAATGATTGGTAGCGACATTTTAGACATGAAAAACAACCCTCAAGATTCTGACAGGGTATTCGAGTGCCACAGTCTCCAGTAGTTTGTAAATCTAGGAGGAATTGGGTGGGGTATGTGATATTTCTTGTACCTGTGATGTCATGGTCCGCAGGGGTTGAGCCCATTGCCCCTATGCCACGTACTGTCGCGGACGGGCGCAGACAGGCAGCTCTTTGGCTGGTCTTCGGCGCCGCTTCGGCGACGCTGCGCACGATCGCTGCGCGCTTGTAGGGGGCGATGGCTAAATAGGCGAGCAAAAGGCATAGACTGGAGCGCTAACCGCTCAGGAAGTGCCCCCGCAGGAAGTGCCTGGCTCTCCCTGACCCGCCCTCCGCGCAACGGTATTGGCTACCGCGTCGGACCGGGGCGGGCAGGAGTGAAAGACGAGCACAGGCTTCTTTAGTCAACAGTGAGTGTTTCCTCCCCCCCTTTTACAATCTTAACATCATTCCCTTCCATCTTAGTATCCATTTCTTTAAGGGCGTTGCTCACGGTAATCTTCCTAGATCACTTAGGTGTGATTATTAGCCGTCCTATGACATTGCAAGTCCTGTTGACCTAGTCACTATTCAGGTCCAGCCTAAGACTCCTACCGTGACCCTGCAACTTGATGGAAAGTGGAAAGGAAATGTCTTTAAAAAAAAAAAATAATCAAAGAAAAAGAAAACACAGTTCAATTGTCTTTTGACAACCTAGGTCTTAGGTTGTACCGTGTCTTGCCAGGTATCGTTTGGTACCGGAATAGAGTCTCTGGGTTAGTCGTATCCAGTTTTAGATGTGGTGGTACAGCTATTTGTAGTACATCATCATCCTCTTTCTCAAAACTTGTCCAGTCCAGGCGTGCACTACTAAAAGGTACAAATCAGAGTACTTTCTCACATTCACTATCTCCAATGCCTTCTTGAACCCACTGATCATAAGGTAAAGGCAGGGGTACCCTTTTACAGTGCACGCCGTGAACCCAGTTTTGCTTTCCGGCGACTTTCACAGCTGTACGTGTCGTCAAATGAGGTTCCAGATTCTTTTTCCTCTGAAAATTCTTGAGGCAGACGTAATCGCCAGGTCGAATGGAATGACCTGGATCTGAGGAAGCCTCCGGTAAAGCGTTTTGGACCTGTTGATGAATAACACGTAATTTAGTGGTGAGGTCATGCAAGTAGTCAACCAACAATGGATATGGAATGTCGGAATATTTCTTTGGTCGAGGGACTCCCCAAACATTAGCTGGGCGTCCGAAAACGACCTCATGAGGACTAAGTCCTAAACGAGAATGCACAGTTGTTCTCGTAGAGAGAAGTGCCAAAGGTAAAGCGTAGGCCAAGCGAGGCCTGTGCTGGCCTGAATCTTGGCTAATTTGAGCTTGAGAGTGCCATTATAGCACTCTACCAAACCCGCTGACTGAGGATGGTTTGCCTCATGGAATTTCTATCTAATCCCAAGACCCACACACACTTTCTGCATAATTTGACCCACAAATTCACTTCCATTGTCACTCCAGACAATGTGCGGCAAACCAAACCTTGGAAAAAATTCTTTCAAGAGGACTTTGGCAGTGGACAAGGCAGTATTATCCTTTAGGGGGTAAGCCTCTATCCATCTGGAAAAGGCACAGACCACCACAAGGACATACTTGAGGTTGTTGGAACGTTCCATATGAATGTAATCTATTAGTAAAATCTCAAAAGGATACGTAGGGGGAGAAAAATGACCTGCCGGAGTTGGGGTTCCCTTTCCTGGATTATGCATTAAACAAACAATACAATGCTTCACTACATTTTCCGTACATTTAGGAATACCTTAATTCTGCCATACCGGAGCCAGAAGCTTACATATTCCTTTCACACTGATATGAGCTGGACCATGCGCCATAGTAACTACAGGTAGTACGTAGGCATCTGGTAACAACCATCGTTGGTGTTCCGACAATTCCGTCCAACATCCTGTCTCATCCAACATTCCCGTACTTTCTCTCCACTTGCTTAATTCCTTCTCAGTCGCTTCTGCTTGAATCATTTTCACACTTTCCACTGTGTCCTCACACATACCTCCTTCTCTAACCCAATTTGCAGGGCCTGCAACATACATATGGCTCTTAACGTTTCTCGCTGTTTCCTTCGCTACTTCATCTGCAAATGCATTCCCACGACCTACATCATCAGTGATCCTTTTATGTGCACTACACTTTACAATTGCTATTTGGATAGGCAAGCCAAGTAATTCAAGAAGGTCAGTAACCAACTGATCATGATGTATTTTAGTCCCATGGGAAGTAAAGAATCCTCTTTCCTTCCACAAGCGACCGAAACTATGAGCCACGCCAAAGGCGGATTGGCTATCAGTGTAAACAGTCACTCTCTTTCCTTTCGCTAACACACATGCTCTCGTCAGTGCAATCAACTCAGCTGCTTGTTTATCTCCAAATTGTTGTGTTAAAACTGATAATGCACAACCTTCTCGTTCATGCACATAGAGTGTAAAAGGCTTACTATAGTCTGGAGTACCCAACACAGGAGCAGAACACAAAGCAGTACGTAGATCAGAAAAACTCTTCTGACATTCGTCAGTCCAGGGAAGAGGTTGGGGTGTGTCCTTCAGAGTAAGTGCCAACAGAGGTTTAGCCAGTAGAGAAAAATTCGAGATCCACTGTCTGCAATAAGAGGTAATGCCCAAAAAGGCACACACTTCCTTTTGCGTGGATGGTACAGACATTCGTGAAATTGCATGGATACGTTCTGGGGTCAATCGCCTTCCCTCCTTCGACAAGAGATGACCTAAATAGGTAACCTCTTGGCGGCAACATTGTAACTTAGAGGGTGACACCTTATGATGTAAATCAGACAATTGGCGCAAAAGCAACACAGTCGCATCTTTACAGACATTTTCCAAATCAGCAGCCACCAACAAATCATCCACATACTGAATAAGAGAAGCACCGGGAGGCAAAGGGAAAGAATCCAATTGGGATTTCAAAGCTTGGCTATAAATGGAGGGACTCTCACAGTAGCCTTGAGGTGCACGTTTAAATCTAAAGCTTCGGCCTCCAAGAGAGAAACCAAAAAGATCTCTACTTTCCTCAGCAATAGGAATACTAAAGAAAGCATTCTTAAGATCCATAACTGAGAACCAAGCAGCCGAAGAAGGTACTATTGTGTGCAAAGTAGTAATATCTGGGACAGGAAACTGAGGGACAACAATTTTGTTGACCTCTCGAAGATCAATCACAAAGCGATACACAGGTGGCTTAGAAGGATTGGTACATTTAAGAACAGGCAAAACAGGACTGTTGCAAACGTTTCCTCTCGTTTCTTCAACGACACCTTTCTAAACTAAATCATGCACAATAGCCAACAGAGCTCTTTCACCATCACTAGAAATCTTGTATTGAGGAATACGTGGCAACTGAACATCTGGCTTGACAGTGATCACGTAAGGTGGAATTCTGAGCAAACCAACATCATTCGGACCCGTGGCCCAAAGCGTAGCAGGAAGTGAACGCAATTCAAGTGGTAGTTGATCTTTAGACAGATACATGGGAGAAATCAATTTATCTCCCAACGTAAGATGTACACCAGAGGGGGAACAATACAACGTTGCATGTAGACGTTTCAAGAAATCCAAGCCCAACAAATTCTCACCGTAACCAGTCGTTAAAATGAGCGGGGCTTCCAAATCATAAGGACCAATAGAGATGGGTAAGGGACATGAAACTGGGTTGCTAACTGGGGCGCCAGAGAATCATACAGAAACATTCGTTAAGCCAGACAAAGGTGCCCCAGGGAGTTTGGAGTGAATAATAGAACTTCTCATTGCACCAGTATCCAAAAGAAACGGCTCTGAAACACCCAATGTAGCAACGTTAACATAAGGCCCATCCTGATCCACTGGAACTGATACCACTCCCTTGCTTTGTCTACGGCTGTCCTAGCCGTCAAAGTCAGAATTGTCGTTCTCAATACAATAATCGTCATTGTAATACTGTGCAGACTGAGAATTCTGCTGATCAAAATAATTCATAGTATTCTGTGGGGGTAAGGAACGCTGTCCTTGAGACGGCGCACCTCGTCCTCTACCCCTGGGTGCTGACTGAAAACCACCACAGCCTCGTGGCCCTGATAGTCCACCATTACGCTGTAATAAAACTGGACAACTATTCTTGAAATGACCTTCCTCTTTACAATAGGCACATTGATTAGGACCTAACAAAGCTCGTGGAACAAACGATGTAGGTTTCTGTAACAATCTCTGAAACTGTGGAGGCTGTTGCGATTGATTCTGAGCAGAACGAGGGGGATAAGCTTGTTGCAAAAGAACCTTCGTTTTCAACTCTTTAGTCTTTTTCTCAGCTTTATCCTTTTCTTCCTTATCCCTGTTCTCGTAATACTGAGCAGTAGCTAATATCTGGGCAGACGAAGAAACGGCCCACGAACTCTCGGAATCTTTCAATTTATGCGATAATTCGGGAAGCAAATTAAACACAAATGTATCCACAAATAATCGCTGTCCACCCTCCGTACTCATATCTTGACCAATATGGTCGATGAATGTTTCCTCGAAACGAGTAAAGAAATCAGAGACACTCTCATCTTTCTTCTGTTTACACGCAGCTAACTTATCCCAATTAACTCGGAGGGCAGGCATCATCGTTTTCATTAGAGCTATTATTCTACCAGGCAATTCAGTGATCAAAGCATCGGATTTAGCACCACCTAATTGTTGCGCATATGCGGCAGTTAAAGCAGGCCAATCACCACCCAAAGCTTGATCGTGATCTTCCTTACGAATCCGAGCCCATAATGCTTGAGGGACTACGTTGCCCACCAGCAAATCGATATCTGCCAAATTCAAAACACACGCATCAACAGTCTGGGACAACTCTTTATAATACCCAGCAGGATTCTTACGAGGGTCCGGTAGAGACTGTTTAAGCGCTAGAACTTCAGATCTTTTCCAAGGAACATGTACCCATAAATGCTGAAAATGATCAGGGACACCTGGAACATTGCATGCCTGTGGAACCGCCTCTCTCCATATTGGAGGAACTTCTCGCATAGGATAATGTTTCATTTTACACCGAACCGCAGGATCAGGCTCTAGAGAGGTTTGAGAAAAGAAAGACGCCCTAAGAGTGACACATTTTTGGACGGCCTCCTCAACATCGGGACCCACAATAAGTACTTTATCAAATTTAGCCTGTATATCAAACAAACCTTGAGGAGGTAAATCCAAATCCAAATCTTCCCATCCTTTAATAAGAGTATTACACATACCATCAAAAACATATCTCTTTGTAGGCGCATTCCACTGAAGAAAAGTATCCAAAATATTGCGCACGCTATACTGTGGACCACTCATGATCCAATTGTGAGCGAGAGAGTCTAACCTAATTCGTTCGTCAGTATCCGGAATTTGACTACGAGATTGTCTTCGGGACGAAGCAGGAGTCAAATTAAGAGACCCGAAGAAAGGCAACAAAAGACCAGAAACAGTATCAACTAATCGTTGACGAGGTGTAGGAGAATCAGACAGTAAGAATGGAGACATCGTGTTAAGCACAGCAGGGGAAGAACTATCAGTAGTAAAAGAAACTGACGGTGAAGGAGACTGAGGTACAGAAGTCGGTGGCAAAGGAGGTGGGGGCGGAATACCTGGGAGAGGCAATTGCGGAGGAACTGGAATAACTGGTTGGACAACAGGTTGCTGAACAATAGGTTGTAATGGAGGTGCATTAGCACCTAATACATAAGGTGGAGGTAATCGCAACAAATGAGACATTAAAGGATCTCCATCAAGATTTTTACTTTTTGTGGGAGGAGGCAACACTGGATAACATCTATCTATTGCCATGCGGTGCTGTCGTTCTGAAACATCAATCATTTGATCAATTTCATTATTTTTAAACTGTTGAGCAGCCTGTAGGATCGTCAGATCCCGTGCTTTCTTATCTTTTTTCGCTTGTTTAATTTCTTTCTGTTTGGCTTCCTTACGCCAGAGGCGGAAAGAGTCAAACATTGCCGGCCGGGCTTTTCTTTTAAACAAAATCGCTTCTAAATTGTCTAATATGTCAGGCTCAAAGCTACCATTTGTCGGCCATTGCAAAACACCATCTTTCTTCGTATATCGAATCCATGTGTCATTAAAAATAATTGGACCAAGACCATGTTTGGAATAGAGCTCATAAGTGGGAGTTCCAACCGGAGGAATTGAACAAGAGTCCTCGAGCTGGGAATCCCTATTACAACTAAAACAACAACATTTCTTAAACTTACTAAGTCCAGGCATTTCGTAACGAACTGGAATATTCTCAAACTTCAAGGGGTTTAAGACAATTATTACAGCACAAACGTACTTACCCCTCGGCTTCGACTAATGCATTTTTTGAATAACAAAAACCAAAACAAAAAGAAGGGGAGCTATCCACGTATACTTAACTAAGTATTTTCTCACGCCAACAGGTGTCCGTCTAACGTCTCGCGATATCAATCATCACCAGAGGGCCAAGGCAGGGCGACAGTCAGGGCAGCAGACGTCTGCAGCCGTCGGGAAAGGAGTAGCTGCGCTGAAAAAGACCTTCGGTCCACTTTCGACATACAGGGGTCGCTTGACGTGGTTCGCAAATCCTCCAGAATTTTCTTGCGAGGCTCCTCACGATCTTCGGGCTGAACCGCTACCACTGAAGTCGCCCAACGTTGGGCGCCAATTGGAGAACCGGGCCTTATAGGCCTAGTGGCGCAGGGCACGCCTGATATCTCCGGGTTCACCTGCCTTATCAGACAGAGACACGAGACACTCTGTTAGGCGTAGAAAATCAGGTTTATTAGTTGCAGCTAAGCACAGTGGTCCTAGAAGTACACCAATGGTAAATTCTCAGGAGACTGCCACTTCATTCCGTGGCGAACTGTCTTTTATACCATCAAAAATTACGGAACAGACGACCTGACCAAGGTTCAGCACAACCATAACATAAATATAATGAGTATGAGTCCGGTGCAGCACACTTCCCGTGCCCGTCGCCACAAGGCACAAAAAAGGTCAACAGGTTTCTTCAGATGGTGGAAGGCGTACTCATTCAAATATAAGCAAAAAGTCTTCTTTAGTCCAAAATATTTAAATCTTTATTATAGCAATTATGCCAAACAATTTGCACAGCCAACGCGTTTCGTTCCTGGGCGGAACTTCGTCAGGGCAATTAAATTATAAAGAACGGTGTCCCAAAGAGTATATGAACCAGCAAGGGTAAAAATGTAGACAGTCATACGCGTCCCGGATCCCGGTGCAAGGAAAGGTTCGTCCCACGGTGTCCCACAACCGATAAGGATAAACTGTCTACTTAGTTGTTCCAACCCGAGTGGGAGGAATTAGGTCGCACACAGTGATGCGCCCCTGGTACGAGGATAATATTAGAGCTCAAGTCTGTGGATCCATGCAATAAAGATAGAAGAGTATAAATGGCACTTCAATTCGGCAACCACTACGCACGATGTACTCTCGAAATTTGACGGCAGCTCCCGGCATAATAACCGGGAGAGGACGAGCCTTTTATACCATACATATTTACAATACCCACTCCCAAAACATACAGAACTGACAAAGTCGAAAATCACGGATCCTCAGAGTGGGGTTAAAGGCTCAACTCACCCAACAAATCAATTAATACAGGTTAATACCTCAATGTCCAGCAAGTGCGTAATCTTTGAAAAAGTACCACCTTACTAATAACACACAATGTAAAACTGTAAATCATATCAGATGGCAACAATGTATATGCAAATTCTTGTACTGTGAAGTTGTTAGTGGGAACAAAGCCTAAGCTGTGCCATGGGAGAACCTTGAACAGTAATTTTCATGTGAACAGCCCTAAGCAGTCTCTGTGATTCATCTTGCGGGGATCTAACACTGTATGCTTGGAGAGGGCAACCTGTCAGAGACCAACTCCCTGTTCATGTGGGCTTTGTTCCCTCCCCTTTCGATATTCTTCCACACTGCACAAACACCTTATTGGCCATTTCTGTTACTCTTGTAGGGATGGCAGCGTCTGCGCTCTTCAGCATTGCAGTGGCACTCTGACTGGTGTGCACAACATGACCCATTAATCTTGGAGGGCAGTGTCACCACATGTGTCTAGTTGAACTGTATGTGATCAGTGTCTGCTGAGTAGTGACCAGGTAAGCAGAGGTAATGCCAGCACCAGTTGCGGAAGCTGAGTTGAAGTTGAGGTTCTCATAGCTCGGTGGATCTTACAACTTGGGCCCAATCACAAAACCAACTACCCAAACAAGTGGGTACCCTTGGATGTAGCATTGAGTTCACAGGTCTTGGTGCAGGCTGCTCCGTTGATGTCAGACTTCTTCTATCACTCTGGTTCTTTCTTCATGTGGACCGGTCATTGTGATCCAGATTCTTCAAGGGAAAGCCTTCATCTCATTCCACCTATGCTCCTTTGAGGCCCCTCATCTTTATGAGCAGCATCTTTCTTGTTCAATTGTCCCTCCAGTGAATCTCCTGAGCAGTTGGTCAGTTCTGTCCCTCGTAGTTGGTCAGTTCTGTCCAAGCAGTCTTTGTTCAAAATCCAAGGTTTCTGGTCACAATCCTGGCAAGAAGAGCTTGTAGTAGGTACAGCACGGGAATAAAGAACGTGTCTGTTGCTGTACTCTTGATAGAGAAATCTTGGCCCACTGGTTCTGTTACTTGTCTACACCCAGCAGTCTGTCCTACTATAAAGAATCCCTGGAATGTCCTGGAGGAGCCATAAAATTCACATCTGCTCTCTGGGCTCTCGCCAAACATTTAGGTACCATTCGGATGTTGAAAACACCAAATTGATTCCATTATGGTTATGACTATATGTTAATCACGCTCCACATACCATCCTCTGCCCACATGCAAATGTAAAGAGCTGAAAGAGTTCAGCAGACACCTCTCACTCAGAGGGACAGGTAAAAAGGACTGCCTTGCCACTATAAACGTTAGCACTGCCACCAGTGTCATTCTTCAAAAGTGCAGTAAACATGCTCAGTAAACGAGGGGTGTGCATGAGGTGCCCCTTCCGTATCACAAAGTCCCCAGTGGCGGCCGCCACAATAAAAAGATGGGGGGTAGGTGGAGGGGACACGGAGGAGCACAGGCGGGGGAGTGTGTGGGGTGGTTTAATTGATAAAAAAATTTAAAATAAACACTTACCTGGAGCTGCCGCCCGCCTGGAGCTGCCGCCTGCCTTGAGCGATGCGCCTTGTCCTTCCTGGGCCCAGCAAGCACTGGGGCCGCTTCACGGACTCCCTGCAATCCCCTCACTGCTCTCGTACTATGAGAGCAGCAAAGGGATTAGCCACAGCGGGCTTGAAAAACGCTCCGCTCAGACCAGGGAGTCTGTGGGTGTGTCTCCAGCCCGGCTCTTCAATGCAGCTGGGTTGGAGAAACCTAAGTGTGCATGTGTGTTTTGGTTGACTTGAGATGGCCGACTAAACACATATGAGCACTTAGGGAGTGCACATACCACTCCTCCTCTCCAAGTCCCGCCCCTCCCTTCGCAAGCTGGCTCAGAGCCATCAAATGACAAATAAAACGATTACATTGTGTTATTTTTCATTTGCTGGTTTTGAGCCAGGCAGTGGGGCGATGGTCCTCCACCATTTCAGAGGAGCTTCCACTGCAGAGCCCTGCTCTGGGTCTCAATCCTTTTGGCTAAGAATTCCCCCTTCATCAACGCATGATCATCGCGAGTAGATCAAAAATCTACAACAACTTGCTATGATGAACTTGAGATAGCGGTGCATGCTCTCCGAAGCTATACACAGGACGTTTCACCACCCAACAAGCACTAATTTCAAGGAAACATGATCACACACACAATCACTAAAATATACATTGAGTAAGAGGCCCGCTTCCAGTGCACCATACTCCGATGAATCTGAAAATCACCCGCGGACAAGATTGGATACACTGAAAAGAAAGAGGGTTTTTCATCTCATTAGGGGGTGGTTGGACGGGAATGTTTATGTCATCTTTCTTCAAGGATGGGGTAGATGTCATGTCGGAGATGTGTTGTTGTGCTCTAAGAGGGTGAGCAATGTCATTTTGTGGGGACACTAGAGCCCTGCAGTTCATAGTCCTCCCAGGTCCATGGCGAGGACACCTGACAACGAACCCTACTCCAGGGGCCGGCTAGGAACCTTGGGAAGGAGAATGTGACTCCATGTAAGGACAGCACAGAAACAGAATGAGTGGACACAAGATCCTCAGAAGTAGAGGACCAAATGTGGTAGAGAGGACAGTCATAATAAAATAGCACAGTTTAGTACAACTACCTGGCTCTGATTTGTTGTCCAGTTACAAGTTCAAGTTCAAGTTCAATTAGTCTTTATTCAATAATTCCAATCATAAAAGACACAATACAACATAAAAGTGTCATCTAAAAATATCATCTTAAAAACAAGCAATACTCACAAAATTTAATATCAACTTTATTGAAAGTTCCTGACAATTATGAACTATATAATAAGTATATTATATTAACATGCTTAAAACCATTTCATAAAATTCGACCAGGGGAGCCTTTTGCCAGAGGCATAGTCAAGTAACACATGCAATTCCCGAACCAGCCTCCAAGCTTTTCCTTCTCAGAGCCCAGGACCAGCTAAGAAATTTCGCCATAGCGATAGCAATGTCTTAGCGGGTGTTCGATACCAGAATAAGCAAGGCTGTCATACATGATCTGGTACTGAAAATGGAACACAGTGGCTTAAGCCACCTGCGATGAGGGCCCTTGTAAGCTGGACACACAAAGAGTACATGGGTTACCGACCCTTCCTTTGATGGGCACGAAGGGCAATTGATATCAATAGCCTTATTCCATTTTACAGTAAAAGGTTTTAGCGGAAGAGTACCTACTCTAAATTGGTGGTATAGTTTCCTATCACCTAGTTTTGTAATCAAATTCCAGTAGGCCTCTAGTTCCATCACAAGCTTGTGCTCCAGGAAGATGCCTGTGAGCGAGCTACTGCTTGCCGTCGACAGGGTCTTCCTAGTAATCATAACCCAGTAGTTCTTTATATTCATTTTTACTGGGAAATAAATTCCCTATTGGATCTTCCCACAAGTGGCGGAGCCCCATATCAAGCAATTTACTCTTGATCTTCTGCAACCATTTAATCTTTGAGGACAGGTCAGCTTGTCTAATATGCATAAGAGCTTTGGCGTAAGACGCCAATTCTGGTGTAGTCCAGATCCTCCTCCAGTAGGCTAAGGGTCTGAATCCCGCAACCTCATCAATAGAAAGACAGCCTAAATCTAACAACAGGGGCTTGATGGGGGTAGATTGAGGCAGGGCAGTCAGTGATCTCAGGAACTTATTTTGCACAAGAACTAGGGATGATACGTTTTCAGACCCCATAGTTCTGCGCCATATATTATAGAAGCTCTGATCTTCCCGTTATAGATCAAAAAAACTGGCCCAACCGGTTTAGTAATAGAAAGTCTATATTATTTGAGTAGGGCTCCTGCTAGCTGGTTGTGCCTGAGAACTAGGACATCTAACTGTGGAGTCCAGTTCATCTTCCTACCCATAGTCACACCTAAATAGGTGAAGGTGTCCATTTGTTCCAAAAGCACTTCATTCATTACAACTCTGTCTTTGATATGTTTGTATTTATGCAACACCATGAACTTGGTTTTATCAACATTTACTACAAGTTCATGGTCGTTGCAGAACTCTGTAAATCTGTCAAGGGCACGTTGCAGACCAGATTGAGTTTTAGATAAAATAAGAGTGTCATCTGCAAACATTAAAAGAGGGACCCTTGAGCCGGCAAGAGTTGGAGCATCTGTTGGAAAGTTGGTATAATACGAAATAACCTTATTAATAAACAGGGAGAATAGGGTAGAGGCAAGGACACACCCTTGCCGCACACCCTTGTTTACTGGGAAGCGATCTGTCAATTCACCCTGCTGTCCCCACCTAACTTGGGCTTAGTTTGCCTCATGGAGTCTAATGACAAAGCTTAAGATTTCAGGGGGCATCCCAGCCTCCTTTAGTACGTCCCATAGCTTGTGACGGGGGACCAAGTCAAATGTTGATTTTAGGTCAACAAATGCTGCGTAGAGAGTACCCCCCGCAAGGATCACTGTACTCTAATATATCAGATATATCAGCATAAATCTGAAGACTTGGTCAATGGTACTGACGTTGGGTTGAAAACCCGCTTACTATGTGGATAGTACATTCTGGTCCACTATCCATTCATTAATTCTACCTAGGACAAGTCTAGCAACTATTTTCTGCAAGGTGTCAATAAGGCTTATTGGCCTATAGTTTCTAGGATTGGCACAGTCCCCCTTTTTACATATGGGAATAATTTCAGCCCCACGCCAGGTATCTGGTAGCTGCGCGCCCCTGGCAATAGCATTTATAATGATAAAAATATACTTGGTCCAGTTCCTCTTGTCTTCTTTAAAGATATCAGCGGGATCCAGTCCGGGCCCGGAGCCCTCCCCGCTAGAACCCCTTCCAAGACCCTTTCTATCTCCCCTTTGTCAACTGTTAAAAAAACCTCAGTAATAACCTCAGGGTAAACAATTAAGCCACTAGGTGAGGTAGCAAATTGGGCCTCATAGTATTCCACCCCCAATTCAGGAGATACGTTGTTCACTGGAGTGGGCCCAATATCACCACTCCCCCACTCTACTAATTGCCAGAATTTGGTCCAGTTAATCCTATTACCAGCATTAGTTAGTGACTCCCATCTATCCTCATCAAAATCCTTCTTTGCCTTTAATTGTACTTTTTTGTAATTTACCCTTGCTAGTTTGACTTCTTGGGAGTCCCATCCCTGATAGCATTCGTAAGTTGCTTAAATGCAGCTCTGCAAGCCTCATTATGCCATTTGGCCGATTTTTTTATAATATGCCTAAATGGTCTCCTGTTTTTTATGAACAGGGTTTCCAGTTTTACAAATAGCTCTTCGTGCGCTTTCTTGTGAGCCATGAAGAAGTTATCAGAAGGAACTAGAGAGCCAATTAATAATATTGTTTCTTCTACCATTGCCTTAATCTGTGCTACGGAGGCTTCATCTTCTGAAACCACTGCCCATTTCAGCCGTCGGCAATCTTGGGACACGATCACTTCTCCTACTGCTATTTCCATGTCTGCCCCTATAGGGTCCCATCCCTTCCCGACCAAAGTTAGTATCAGCGGATCATGATCACTCTCCGGTCTTTTGTGTACCTGCATGTCCACAAGTCTGGGCCAAAGCTCTAAACTAATAAGAATATAATCTATTCTGCTGCTGCTAGTCCCATTGGAAAAGGTATTAATGCCTTCCATATCAGAGGGGGATCTCCCGTTTACAGCCCTTAACCCCTTCCCGAGGGACATGCTTTTTAATTGTAACGCCGCCTCAGTCCATTTATTAATTGGCGGCAGGGATAGGGATGGTATCCCCCAACTCTGATCTTCCTCCATGGTAAGGCTATAGTCATCTAGACCTAAGGGCTCAAATGTACAATTGAGATTATCTGAAATCACTAGGGCATGTGGGCCATCTAAATCGTTAATAATCGTATCCAGGTGGGCGATGGTTGGTGACGCTTTCCCTCCCACAATCCCTCTCGCATATACTTTAAAAATGTAAAATCAGGCTCTCCCTCGACAAGTACTTTGATGGCAAGAATATCTGGGCTATCTATTGGCAATTCCACTACTTGGAACAATGTCTGTTGCGTGGCCCATATAATCAATCCCCCGCTAGGTCTCCCCTTTCTATTAGCAATTGCCGCTTTGCCAAAAGCCAGATAACCTGGGCGATGGAGCATATCTACTGACCATGTCTCTTGAGGGGCAATTAAATCATACCCCTCAATAAAACATGACCAGTCAGATGACAGAGTTTTTGGCAGAAGACCGGCGATGTTCCAGGATAGCAGAGAGATTTGGAGGGAGTTATACCCTCAGGTTTTACAGCACATAGTACGGATTCCGAGCTAACCGGGCACTCAGCTTCTACATGTTGAAGTCCCTTCATTATACTCAAAAGGGGAATAGGTGGGCTATCAGGGTGCTCGTCCCAAATCAGAGTGAAAGGGAGAAGTCAATCGCATAGGTCTAAATCAGATAGCGGGGTGTATCTATTAGTCAGGGAGACCTCTGTTGATCTATTTGCTTGGCTCTGGGGAGCCTGGTATTGCCTATTCCCCCGTGGAAATTCAGCACATTTGCAGGATAGGGCCCAGATCTATAGAAAAACCCTAACGGTAGGATGAACACCTTGTCCATGTATCTGCCTTCCATCCCTCTCAAGTTTTCAAATAGAAATCTAGTTATATGTACATTATTGAAATTAACAATTACACAGTCACCATTCCCTTTGTTCCTCGAATAGCCAATTCACGAAGTTCGTCTGGCCATAATCATATGCTGTCCACACCCTCCTCCCAGATTCCAACATCCTTGAGGTTGTTGAACCAATGCAGAGCTTTTAGCAAAAGTTGGTCAGTCGTTTCAGTCTGCATTGCCCATAGTGGTGGAACGTTCGCTAAAACAACCACTAGGGGGGAAGCTGCCGGGGGAAGATGGAGATTCAAGGAATTGGGTTGTACAGCATACGGTCACTAGCTAAGGGGCAGATATCACAGTCCTTAATTGAAGCGGTTCCCACCACCACTCTGCCATCACATGAAGGGCTCAAAATCTATTGGGCAAACTCACTTGACAGATTCCCTAGTGCTGCATCGCACTTATCCAAAGGAATTGGGTTTTCCTGAGTTACAGCTACTAGATCTGTTTGAGGGCCAGAAGCAGATGGTTTCATTGCTTGGCACCTTGGGGGTTTGGGTTTAGCTATGACCGAGGCTGGTGCTATATTCCCTGGTTTGGTATTTACGGTCACAGATGTAGACTTAAGTTGAGCAGAGAGACCCTCATGAGCTGAGAAACTTGACTTGGCCTGGGATTCAACGGTGGTTAGTCGATCTTCGATCCGGGTCAGTCTATAAGTAATAGGAGATAATAAGGTTGACAGAAGATTTTCCAGCCCTGTCCACATTTCCTCGTTGGAATTCGTGCTGTGGCCACCCATAGCTATGAGATCAAAATCCAAGGAGATCAGAGCTTGATTGCCTACGGTACTTTGCTCATCTGCTAGAGCGTGTCCGCCATTTTTATTAGTCCTAGGCGCATTCGCTGTTGTAGGCCTCTGAGGGCCACTTCCTCTCTTCCTTTTGACTGCAGGGTCAGGAATAGACTGGTAAGTGTTGATTTTATGTTTTTTGCAAAGATCTAGCTGACGATCTTAGAGGGATACTAGTAGCAGTATTTGTTACGGCTACTGGAGATTTTACTGTGCCCTCCGGATAGCCTTTTGGTGTAGACGCTGAACCGCTATCTTCATTATTGATCGTAACCGTTGTTGTATTTGCGGCAGAATTAACCGGAGAGAGTGCTGTGGCAATTAAACCTAAAGACGATCTTTTTGTTAATTGCGGTTCCAAGGACAAACAGCGCTCAGTTATCGCTATTTACTTTTCAAGCACAGAGGTTGCCCTTATTATAAACTGATCTAGTGTCCCGCTATACTGCCGCCATTAGATGGGTCTAACCTCCTTCCATCATGCTTACTCATCATTGGTATCGATCCCAGTAATCCACAAAGGTTTGTGGGTTACAGATGAAAGGGATAATACATTTAACAGAACTAACCTTGTAATGTGAGGAAGTTTAGAAGGGGGGCGGCCTCGTCTGGCCTCTGACGGGCCCTTGGCCCGGGCTTTACCCCACGCGTTCCTCGAAGCGGGAGGGGCGAGGCGCTATGTAGGCAGTGGCACAATCAGGCTCAGGGGCTTGCGGTCTCCTCAGGGCCCCTGGGACTTGTAGTTGCACAGGAATCACTGCGACCCTGCAGAAACAGACGAAGCGGCTACCGCGAAACGGGAGCGGCGAGGCGAGGGGCTATGTAGGCAGCGGCACAATCAGGCTCAGGTGCGTGCTGTCTCCTCAGGCCCCCTGGAACTTGTATTTGCACAGGAATCACTGCGACCCAGCAGAAACAGACGAAGCGGCTACTGCGAAGTGGGAGCGGGTGAGGCGCTATGTAGGCAGCGGCACAATCAGGCTCAGGTGCGTGCTGTCTCCTCAGGCCCCCTGGGACTTGTAGTTGCACAGGAATCACTGCGACCCAGCAGAAACAGATGAAGCAGCGGTCCAGTTACACAATAATAACAAATCTCGAATGATGTCATTGAATTTTTTTTATTTGTGATGACACTACTGCACTGAAAGATTTTAAAAGTCAAAAACACATATATTAAGATGATTGTGCTAAAGATGACGCTGTGACATCGTATGGAACATCCATTGCATCATTGAAAAAATCACAATGGCATCATACATTACATCATATTCAAAATTTGATTTGATAAACCGAGACGCTGCTGACCTTTTAAGTGTGTCACATCTACACTTATGTCCTACACACACACACATGCACATACACTACACCTGCAGCATATTTACAGTCCTGGTTGATTATCAACGTGCTCTCCACACATACCACTGACTCTCATGTGACTGCTAACTGGCCCAGTGCCCTCAGAAGCCTCGCATAAACACACACTCCCGGCACTAGTGTGCCACACACTGACTAGGAATTTCAAAAAAAAGCAAGGGATACTCAGTATGCCAACCAGGAACCATGGGTGATCAGTTGAAATTCAGAAAACAAGGTTCACAGTGGACTAATTTAGAGACTAAATAACAGTTGTGGTGGAAGTGAAGATTCAGCCACAGTTGTGCTAGTTATTGCATCTTAAAGAGTAAATAAACATGCATGGACCAAAAAATGTAATGATGTACTAAGATACACTTTTGATTTCATTCCTTATCGACAATAGAGTGCTCAATGAGACGATCACACAGTGCAACAAACGTGATACAGTGACAAGTGTGTATATGGTTAAAAACTAAAGGCTCTAGACTTAGAGGGTTTCCAAGGCAAGCATGGTAATGTGGGTCTAATTGCCCTGCAGTTGATGGCGTTTCAACCTCTGTCTAAGCACTGAGCTCATCATCAGAGCAGCGAGTAGTTTAAGAGAGTGCGCAAACGCAAACTGTAGTTTAGAGAGGTCAGTACCTGCGTGATTATGAGGGGGGTATAGCTAAAAGGATGGGGAATTGCAGCAGGCCGGGCAGTCCAACTGGAAGCATTACTTGGAGTAAACAGTAATCAATGGAAACTGAGAGAAATACATCAAAGCAGAAAAATAAATACATAATTTCGCTGGCCTAAAAATGGGAGTGCTGTACCAATATAGGCATAGCAATTCAGTTTACCTACCTCAACAATGGAGAAATTAAACAGCTGGAAAGTAATGCGAATTTCTACTACGGTGAAGGCGAAAAACACTACACATAAAATATGTGCTGAGGTATTAATGCAAGTGTTTCACATGTGATGTGCACACATAATGCTCACATAGTTCTAACTGGGAAATGGGAACGTGCTTATATGAGAGTAATGAGAGGAAAGAGAATCTTCAGACTGAAAAGCAGGGAAAATTAGGCGTACTCGATCGTTGTAAATTCGACTTGGAGGGAATTAATCAGTTGTGAATGGAAGGGCTACCAATGCGAGCCTTCAACATATGGTTCCAGGAAAGGCTCATGAATAGACCCCGCCCAGCTAATACAAAGCACCCATGTGCCATCCATGTAGACTTACAGCATTCATGTGCTCTCCATGCTGACTCATATAGTATCATGTGCCCTACTCATTGAATCATGTGGGCTCCTTTGCCCTCCACACTGACTCACAGCATTCATGTGTCGTACGCAAACTCATTGTATCCAAGTGCCCTCTACGGCTACTCATACAGAACCATACCCAACACCCACGCCAAGAAGTTTGGAATCATCATTGACAGCGAACTGGAAATGACCGCACAAGTCAACGGCGTCATTGCATCCTGATTTCACACCCTGAGGATGCTAAGGAAGATCTTCAAATGGCTCCCATGCAACACCATAAGAAACATCACTCAGGCCCTGGTCACCATCATACTGGACTATGGGAACACCCTCTATGATAGGATCACCAGAAGACTACAAACCATTAAGAACTTGGCAGCCATACTCATTTTCAACCTCCCACAGATAACTCACATCACACCACACCTCACGGAGCTCCTCTGTCTTCCGATACACAAACGGCCTCATTTCCAACTCCTCACAGAAACATTCAGGGTACTACACAACTTAGGCCCAACCTACCTGAACAGTTGCATCTTGCTCCAACAATCACCCAGACATCTTCGCTCCGTGTGACTCCTACTCCCACACATACATAGAATTTGTTCAGGGGGATGGGAGTTCACGTACATCTCTCCTAAAGTTTGGAACAAATGCCCACTCCACATCAGAGCCTCCTCCGCTCTTCTAGAATTCCACGAGAAGCTGTAAACCTGACTTTTCAATTAACCAAACTGCCCTAGGCAGGGCTAGGCACAGGCACCTGCTCAGTGCCAGGATACCCTTGCGGGTAAAAGTGTGCTTTGCAAATACATATAACATAATACATGCCCCACACAAGGGAAAAGCCCGGTAACACACATGCTCTACAAAAGCTCAGAGTGCCGTCTACCATGCGCAAAGAATCACAACATCTAGGTTCATTCCATACACTTTTTTAGTGCTGTGGAACCCTCCTTAGAGATACGTAGTTCTCACATGTCCTCTAAGCACACTCATAATGCTCATATCCCACAAAACAAATAGAACATATAAATGACACAGGCACACATAAATGTCACACACACACCTATTATTATTATTATTATTAAATTAAATTTGTAATGCGCAGATACCCAAAAAGGGTTTCCCGGCGCCTAGCACGTAAATGTATCCTCGACACTCCACGCACCTCTGCATCTTTTTGTCTTCTAGGCACTTACCTAGCTCTAAGTGCCCACTGCACTCCAAACACCCAGCCTTTGACTACTGCTAGGCAAGGACCGCCACGCACTCTTGCCCCCTAAGTGCACTGCACACACGCCTGGTACCGGTGTGGTCCTGCACAAGCCCCCCTCATTAAACACCTGTTATTAATTCTGCTTTGCTTACATTTCTGTCATTGTTTTGCTGGCTGCGCGGTGATGCACGGAACAACCTCCCCCAGGGTGAGCGGTGCAATGAAAGAAATACACGGACAAAAGAAAACACATGGTAATTCTAACAAGATGTATTCGCTTAAAAAATGTGGGTTAGATACTAAGTTTTAACTATCAGAAGAGGTAAGGCTCGAAGAGACGTTCATATAAAGGGCTCGAGGCTCACCACTACGAGTCACGAAACTCAACCCAGGGAAAGGACTAATTGCATTTGTTACCTACGGCGTCCACTCAGCACGTTCCCTTGGTTGCTGCAAGGATTGGCTGTCAGAATAGCGAGGACATACATATTGCAGGGATATGTGTGTATGTATATATAAAAAATAATAATAATAATATATATATATATATATATATATATATATATAGAGAGAGAGAGAGAGAGAGAGAGAGAGAGAGAGAGAGAGAGACAGAGACTTTCTTGAATGCTGTTCCTGTTGCCTCTAGAGCATTTTGGGAATATCACAAAAATGTTACGCAAAAAACTAGTGCCACACCACATTACCACGAAAACAATAACCCTCATTTTTGATGGCGGAAAGGTAGGGCAAAGTGTGACCGAAAGATAAATTATGGAGATTTTTGACCCACCCCATTCAACCACCACAAAAAAATAAGTAATGGCGAGTCATGGAAACAATGTGAAGATGCTTTCTTGGTAAATTAGTAGTTGTGATGGTTTAGTAGCAATGGTTTCTTGATAAAGGATCAGTTGTAATGGTGTAGTGGTACAGGGAATTGTTACTTTCCGTAGAAACAAAAACTGCTGGATTGCATTTTACCATACTAGACATGACGATGCAGGTTTTCATTGGTTTGGTATTTTCTGAGAAATTTAAAGGACAACCATTTATAGAAATATGCTATTTCGGATTGTGGCCGAGTACACAAACCAAATTTGAATTTCACTGACTGAGAAGAAATGACCATTTTAGCCCTGACTGACATTTTCTCCATTTGTAAACTTTGTTGTGGAAACACAGTACGCATGCCTGACCTTAAAGAGCTTTGACAGCGTCACATGAATGGAAAATGAGCCTTTCTAAGAGAAAATAATGGTATTTGGTCACAGCTTCTGCAAAGCAAAATTGAAGTTCAGGAGCTAATATGCACATTTGCCATCCACTTTTAGACTTGGTATGAGATTGCAATAATTTCACCCTCTCCTATTTCTGTAGATTTGTTAGACTTGGCTTTTTCAGCGTGTTCACCCCCAGACTATTTGCTTTTTGACCTTGTTTTCGTTGGTTTTAGGACTCTGGGTACTTTACCATTGTTATTCAGTGCTAAAGTGCATATGCTCTCCATGCAAATTGGGTAGCTTGCCAGTGGGAGCTGATAGAGAAATGGAGTTTAGTATGCCTGAACTCAGGATTTAAAAATACATCTTTTAGTAAAGATGATTTTTATATTGTGTGTCTGAAAATAACACTTTTAGAAAGTGGGTATTTCTTGTCTAACCATCCTGTGAGCCTCTGCCTTTTGTGTATTCCCTGTTTGTGTTTAGAGTGACAGGAGACAGGGATGTGCATTCACACTAGGCAGTCACAAGGGGTGGGATGAGGTGTGTTCTGCCTTTCCTGGGTGACTCATAACCAGGCTGAATAGACCTGGCTGCCTTTAGAGTAGAGGGAGGAGTTGTCACTTGCACCTGAATTGACTGTGGCTGCCTGTCACAAAACTGTCTCAACCTACTGTGGTGAACCTGGCCTGAGCCAGGATGAACTGGTTTATGTGCACCAGAGGAACTTTGTACCAACTTCAAAGCAAATGTGCTATACATATTGGGACCCTGACCCCAGAAATGTAGTTTACTGTTGGACTAAGGAACCTGCCAGGAAGAAGGGCCGGAAGAACTGTGAGGAGAGACTACCACTTTGCTGTTTGCTTTGCTGGGTTGGCCTGCAGTTGCTGCTTCTGTCTTGGGCCGGGAAGGGACTGGGCTGTTTTTTCTTCATTCTCCAAGGGCTTGATGTAGAGCTTGCCTCTTGTTGGAAGTCTCAGGGAAATCAAAGACTTCAACTTCTTTTTTGGTACCGGCTTCTGGAACTGGATGTTTCAGCTGTCACAGAGGAAAAAGGTAACCCAACGCCGTCAATGACACAGCTGGCAGCTCAATGACCAGAAGGCATCGCAGAGGGCACTGCTGCACTTCACACCGCAACCCTGGTCTCACCGATGACGATGCCTGACGCTCCCACCAAGCCGCTGTTTGCACCATGATCTGTGGGCACCGCACTCCGCACCGCTTCGCTTCACAACGCCACCTTGGTATCCCTAATGACGCCACAACACCATCACCGATACCTCTGCCAGCATTGTCACTTGTGAACCTTGGAGCACTGTCCATCTTCGCACCACAGCCCTGGTCTCTCCGACAATGGCGCTCCATGTTGACATTGACGCAGTTGCTTGCACAGTGGTTTGGGGGCACTGCTCGTAAGTTACACAACACACTGCCACATCCCACACCGCTTCCTTGGTGCACCACTGCCAGCGCCATCAGCTCCAGTTTGTCAACGGACGCCGCTGCCTGCACTGCGACCTGTGGGCCCTGTATATCAAAATGCCCAGTCTCGCACCTCAGCCTTGGGACTACCTATGTCAGCACTTCATGAAACAAAGACGCTGCTTCCTGCACCATGACCTGTCAGCACCGCAATGAACACAGACCCACTAACACAACAGCCCTAGTCTCACTGACGCCGCTGGACAACCGTCACCAAGCCGTAGCCTGCACCACGACTTGTGGGCCGTGCATGTCGCACCGCTCCTCTTCACACGCAGCCCCGATGCCTGCAGACGCCAGCGCTCTGGACTTCAAACTCAAGGAGTTTGACCTGTAAGGTGTGTGACTTCAAGGGCCAGATGACTCCTGCACTGACATCCGGAACCGATGCCTGCTGGCGCTGCTCCTCTGGAGCTCACCGCAAGGTCCGACGTCAGCATCTCCAAAGCTACTGTTTTACATGTCTCCCCAACACCGTAGCAGGCCCATGACACCAGGACCAGTCAGAACTGTTAGATTTGTTTATTCATGATGCTGTGATAGCCCCGGACAGAGCTATCGACTTCAGGGAACTGTATACAAAGTCTGTTTTTGCTTTATTGGTATTGTGGATTACTGTATGTTGGATTTTTTTTTATCGTTTTGGTCTTGATTTGTACAGATAAATATTGGATATTTTTCTAAAACTTGTGTGGTGTTTTCACTGTAATACTGTTTGTTATATGCAAATGATTTATAACACTGCCTCTGAGATATGCCTGACTGCTTGTACCAAGCTACCAAGGGGGTGAGCAGGGATTATTTTAGACGTGTAATCCCTGTATCCTGACTAGAGTGGTGATTCTGCCTGGCTAGGTGCATATGCTAGCCAACCAGAAGACACTTTTCTAACAAGCCCAGACCCTAAATTTGACTCTAACATTGCGCTAATACCAATATGCTGTGCTTGGAAGTCATTGCAAGATCAATGCATTATGCTGACTACCAGTTGGAACTGGCATACACTGGTAATAAATGAAGTTTTTCAATTGCTTATGACTATGCATTTTATGACAAATCTAAATGAGAGTTCCACAAAAAACATTTTCACCTGGGCTTGATCCTAGACAGATGCCTGCACAGTGGTCCATCCATTGGTTGCATATTATGCTGCATTCTCCATTGGCGTCGCCAAAGGAATTTTCACCAAGTTCACGTCACACTCTGAGCTTATGGCCTATTGGGAACACCAGAGAATGTGCTCAACTGGAACAGAATGAAATGGTACTGGGCGCAGAGTGCAGGCAAAAGCAAAACTTTTTGACGGTGTCTACTGTACACCATGACCCATTGATACAACGGTACTGGTGTGAATGAAGTCTATATCTATGCCTGGTGCTCTGCATAACCCCAGCAATGTTATTTTTACGAAGAAGATGGTGAACCAGGAGAGCCAATACCTGAGTCACGAATGGCACAGTCCTGTTTGCAGTAGCAGGTTCTATATAATGTGTTAGCTAAAGGGACTACAGCATTACAAATTCAAGGCCTTATTTATAAAGGGCTTGCACCACTGGTACGTCACTTTTCCCCATTTTAAAAGTGACGCACAAGCAGCGCAAGGCCTTCATAAATAAGTCCAAATTCTAGTCCTTTTCTGAAAACCTAACCAGGCACAGACTCTCCCAATAGCAAATTAAGCTGGAAACACACATTCAGGTATGGTGGAGTTTGTTAGTTCATAGGTAAAATGCATTTTGATTGTTATTAACTTTGCCCCCACTGAATAACTGCACGACATTTTGAAAATATTATACATGTACTTAAACGTGAGCTTGAAAAAAAATTCTGATTTGTCTACGTTGTGTGCTACAGGGGTTCCCACTAGTTGCATTTACATCCACAATTTCCTATTGATTTTTTGGTCTCTGCTACAGGAAAATACGTGGTAGAATTATTGCTTGACCCAACTTGAAACTTTTTTTTGTTTGTCAATGTTTCCAGTGTTTTCGTGTATTTTTATGATAGAATGTTACAACATAAATTTAGGTTAATCAACTAGTTGATGATTATTTTTTTCTCCATGTGTTTGTAAATGGTCTATCGCAGTTTACGAGCAAAATTATGAAAAACATTTGGCTGGAGCCACGTGGGACAAGCTTAGCACACTCAAACGCAAGAGTGGGGACTGGTGAATGTACCAAACAAGTGGAATGTTTTTTTTATTTTCCTATAAAAACTGAAATGGAAGAATAAACAAAAAGGTCATTAACACAATCACATGAGTCGTGAACTAGTTATGAAGATCTAAACATTTTCGCTCCAGAATTCATTATATAGTTGACAAACTGGCACTCCCAGTTCATGAACTCTGGAAAAAAAATCTAATTTAAGAGCAGTGAACATGTTTGTGAGGTTTTTAGTGCTGTCGAACTAAAATCCAAAGTACTAAATATCTGTTTATGCTAGACGACAAATCACTCAGGTAGGTCTTGGAAAAAAGAAAATACATTAAAAACATGTAGGAAGGAGTTGGACAGAGGGCACAGTGCGGAAATGGCAATGCCATTCATTCAGATCTTGGCATTGCCAAAGGACGAGCTCAGCAAGCTCAAGAACTACCGCCCCATCTCGCTCCTCCCGTTTCCAGCCAAAGTCATCGAGAAGACCGTCAACAAGCAGATGGCCGCCTTCCTCGAGACGAATGGATCCCTCGACCCCTCACAGTCCGGCTTCCGAGCCAATCACAGCACCGAGACCGCCCTCATCGCCGCCACCGATGACATCCGAGCCCTGATGGACAACGGAGAAACAGCGGCCCTCATCCTCCTAGACCTCTCCGCGGCATTCGACACTGTCTGCCACCGCACCCTAGTACAGCGCCTCAGCAACGTCGGAATCCGGGACAAGGCGCTGGAATGGATCATCTCCTTCCTCGACGGAAGAACACAGAGAGTCCGCCTACCACCGTACAAGTCAGAGGCCTCCAAAGTCATCTGCGGCGTCCCTCAAGGATCCTCTCTGAGCCCCACCCTCTTCAACGTCTACATGAGCCCCCTCGCGGCCATCGCACGCCAACACAACCTCAGCATAATCTCCTACGCCGACGACACCCAGCTGATCCTCTCCCTGACCAACGACCCCGCCACCGCCAGAGCCAGCCTACACGAGGGGATGAGAGAGGTAGCCGAGTGGATGACGACCAGCCGCCTGAAACTGAACTCGGACAAGACGGAGGTCCTCATCCTGGGCTCCTCACCCTCCGCCTGGGACGACTCCTGGTGGCCTCCCGCCCTGGGCACCGCACCCAAACCGACAGACCATGCACGCAACCTGGGCTTCACCCTGGACTCCTCCCTCTCCATGACCAGGCAAGTCAACAACGTCTCCTCGGCGTGCTTCAACATCCTACGCATGCTACGGAAGATCTTCTGGTGGATCCCCACCGAGACCAGGAAGACCGTCACCCAGGCCCTCGTCACTAGCCGACTGGACTACGGCAACGCCCTCTACGCCGGTACCACCGCCAAGCTCCAGAAGAGACTCCAGCGGATCCAGAACGCCTCAGCCAGACTCGTCCTCGACATCCCACGACACAGCCACATCTCCGGACATCTGAGAGACCTCCACTGGCTCCCCGTCAACAAAAGAATCACCTTCCGCCTCCTCACCCACGCACACAAAGCCCTACACGACCAAGGCCCGAGCTACCTCAACAGCCGGATCAACTTCTACGCTCCCAAACGCCACCTCCGGTCAGCCAACCACGCCCTCGCTGCCGTCCCCCGCATCCGAAGAGCAACTACAGGAGGAAGGTCCTTCTCCTACCTGGCCGCCAAGACCTGGAACTCCCTCCCGACCGACCTGCGCCTGACCCAAGACCACCTCTCCTTCAGGAAGAAGCTGAAGACCTGGCTGTTCGAGCAGTAGCGGCACCCCCCCTCCCCCAAGCGCCTTGAGACCCTACGGGTATGTAGCGCGCTCTATAAGTGTCATTGATTGATTGATTGATTGATTGGTTTTAAGGGCTGGATTCATGGCTGGCTGGGGTAAAACACCTGTGCCCAGAACCCAAACTACTCCAGGGTTCAAGAAGTGGGCATTTCATATGGATTACCGGTGCAAGAGGGGTAAACACAAGGATTGGTGAAAGGCCTCATTCTCCTTGACGAGGTCTCTCGGGAGCGAACGGCTCCTAGGGACTGAGGGACACTGGGCTATGCCCTGCACATAGCTCAGGTGGGAAAGGCAGAAGTCCTCGGTCAGAAATCTGCTTGGTGTGGACAGTTGTCAAACTGTATTATTCCAACCCCTCCACTGGAAATTCTTTCTTTAACTGATATTAGAGATTTCTTCAAAGATTAACAATTTACCAACATAAAAAAACCATAACATTTCACTTAAAAACTTCACTTGAGGGATGTGTTGGTTTCAATCAAAGCCTAAAAAGACAAAGAAATTCTCCACTAATAAATGCGTTTCGTGATTTCTCACAACATCATAGATGACATCTTTCAATGTCCCTGGTAGTTTCAAATATGGTTTCACCAATTCTATAATTGAAGCGGCAGACATTTGCACTTAATTGTAATATCCACTGGATTAACCACTAACAATGGGTTCTGGAGCAGCGTGTTAGATGGCGTAAAGAGCTTCAACGTCTCGCCATGGGTAGTAAGTGTTATATAAATGCAATCATATTACAAAACAACACTTTTGCTGAGAAGGGCAATAAAACATTTTCTGGAAATATTCGCCATCTAACTCGATATTGACAGCGATACTGCAGCCTTGAAACTGCATCTAATGTATATGATGATACATGATGCTTGAAAGTGTAATTAGAGAAGTTCATTGCTAAATATTTAACTCAAGGACTCCTAGATGTTGATAATGTACTACAACCACCATACAATTTAAATTGTCTGTGATTACAATCAATGAATTGTGAGTGCAATTGCAGCACCCTTTCCCTTGTATACAAATAGTCTGCACAGACCTTTAGGTATAGCAGTGGTTCTGCAACTGTACAGCTCCTTTTAATATATGTCAGATTATATATATTTGTTGAACGAGTGAGTCTGCACAAGTTTGTTATTGGAATGGGTGGGCTTCAAAATAGTCTTTTATGGATAGGTATGCTAGTTTTTGAAAGTTTTTAGAACACCAAAATGTCTTTATACTATGCAGAAAAAAAGTGAAAAAACTACAGGTTATGAAACAAAAGGGTGAATGACGAAAGAGGAAGGATTAAACAAAAAATAAGGTTTGTACGTTTGTGTGCATTCAGGAGTTCGGATCAGATGTTCAGTTCTCCAATACGTATATGTTTGCTATGCTTTAATGGGTGTGTACTCCTACACTGAGTGCCCAACTGCATGTGAAACTAGTAACCTCACTTTTTATTTGGCCCTGGAATCACGCATCTCGACTGTATGCACAGAAGCATAGCCTATCCCAGGCAATGCAAGGTACAGAAACTGACCTATGACTTGAAGGGATGCACAAAGCATACCCTCACAAGAGGAAGAGAAAAATTGTCCATGTCGTGGGAAAGACACACAAACTAGTCATGGCAGCACACTGAGGTTTGTGACTTATTAGTGTGACCAGACTGTTTTTTGTGCAAGGAGAGTGCAGTCAGCGGATCTCTATCATGGGAAGATGTGCTGCTATGTGATGCCCAGGTCCTTTCACTGACATTCCATGTGTGTGTATGTGCAGTGATTGTATAGCACATGTATGCTAGTAGGACTCTATGTGTGATGAGAGTCTATGTACTGGGAATAGCTGGATCCATTCTGGATGGCCTCTCATTTATCATGGTATAATATAAATGGAGAATACAGCTTCCCCAGACAGTGGTAGTGCATCAACCACATTCCTGGGGGTGGAGGGTGGAGTGTTGAACTGTATTTTAAAATGACCCACATGACTCCATTTTGTGTTGCCATGCTCTCGGCAACCTGGTGAAGAATTGCTTTTCACGTCCCTGTTGAAACTTGCACAACCCTCCCCGCTCCTTGTGGTCGAGCCGATTCCGAGAAGCTGCCCGTGTGCCTCACCCCCAGTTGTGCCAGAGACTCAGCCACATCCTGTCCATTGTTGGTAACTCAGTCTGTCACGACCAACTGCCCCGTGACCACACCATGTGGATAAGGAAGCACGAGGCTATGTACATTGTGCAATCAGAGACAGATGTCCCCTGGCCACGATTGCACCACACAAGACTGACGCAGAACTTGTCAGATGAGGAACTTATCAGAATAAGGAACTTGTATTGTGCAAATGGGCGTGGCTAGAACTATAATAATGTGTGCGCTGTGGATTGAAGCAGCAGTCTCCGTAGAATTGTCTTTGTACCAATCTGGGACCCTGTCCTTAGCTCGAGCTAATAAATAACTTACTTCCCTCCATGGCTGGTTGTCCTGGTCTCTTTGGTAATGTATGATTCAAGCAAGAAGAACCCGTAGATTCTAGGTGTCCCCTGCACTGCTGCCTTTGACTCTCCTAGTGGGGAGAGGTCCTTAAAAAGCCGGTTCTACAATTTGGCGCCCAACGTAGGGCGTCTTCGGTGGTCGTCATCGAGCCTCGTGGTCGTGAGGAGTCCGCGATCGAATTCTAAGGGAGGCCCGCCACTACATTGGCTGAAAATGTCTTTGTGGGCCCGAGGTCTCCGATTGCGTGATTCCTCCCTCCAGTGGGCTACCCGACTGCGGCCCCCGACTGACGCCCCAGTTCTGGTTCCTAGTTTTGGGAGATTGGGACCTTTGTGACACCTGCCGTGTGATGGAAGATTAATGGTCAGGTAAGAGTGGGGGTGGCCCACTTCTTTGGGGAATTGTATTTTGGTTTTGGGTATTGTTCGACTTTTGCAAAAGCCGTAGCCAAAGGGTAAGTACAGTTGTATGCTGTAAACATTAGATTTTACCCGTTGATGTTTGGAACCAGGATACACGTCTAGAGATGCCTGGACTTAGTAAGTTTCGGAAATGGTGTTGTTGTTATTGTACACAGGACTCCGCATTGGAAGAATCTTGTCCGATTCCTCCTTTGGGGACCCCTAAACATGAAGTGTATGCTAAACATGGTGTTGGCCCGATTATGTTTTGCTCACTTTGACATAAGTATACAAAGGGTAATGCTGAGTTACAATGGCCAATATATGGTAGTTTTGAACCTCCTGTACTAGATAATTTAGAGGAGAAGTTGTTTCAAAGAAAAGCTAGACCTGCGATGTTTGATTCCTTTCTGGTTTGGCGCAAGGAATCCAAACAGAAAGAAATGAAACTCAAAAAGAGTGAAGCTAAAGTAATGCGTATGAGTGTGATTCAGAAAGCCCAGGATCATGATAATCTGAGAATAGAAGAAGGTATATTAATACATGATAGATTACATCGAATGCAGGTAGATGGATGTTACATTACAAAGAAGGTTCCCGAAAAGGCCCGGGACAGGGAGGATGACCCTCTCATGTCCTCCATGTTGAGCACCCCTCCACCTTATACCCCCGCCATGTATCCGGCCCGTGATCCCACAAAATTGACTCCTGCTACTGCTCCAGTTGTTGCCCCTGCCCATGCCCTGGTTTGTCTGATTCCTCAGCCACTGGTTCCCAATGCCCCGACTGTTCAGGCCACTGTACCAATGCAACAAGCAACCTGTGCACACATAATTATTAACAGTATTACAACTGGGTGTATCGTGAAACACACAATCATGCAATATATGATTTCCACGACGTTCTTTTTCTCCTTTTTCAGGTTAATTTATGTTATCAAGTGCCCAGCCAACACGTGTTTCGTCTGGGAATACCCACGACTTCTTCAGGGCTATCGGACAGAAGACACAAACATCAAGAAACCTCCCTGCCGGTTCTACTTCCGTCCCGGCTGAGATCTCCACTTTAATTAAAATCAATAATCAGTCTATTCGAGGCGATATGTCAAACCCAAAGTTGGGGTGAGGTGAGGAAGCGCGAGTGTGGCTTCTTGTTTCCCCGTGCAAGGTTCTCTTTCCACGCGTCGTACCGCAAATATTGTAACTGTCAGTTACAATAGAAGAACTGAAAACAGCCTTGTGTTCGGCCGCGGTGCTAGGCACCCCTAGTTATCAGTAGCCCTTCACTCTTTTTGTACATGAGCATAATGGTTGCGCATTATCAGTGCTAACACAGAGTTTTGGTGACAGACATAGCCCCTGTGCATATTTTTCTGCAGTTCTAGACCCCGTGGCCCGCGCACTACCCAGTTGGTTGAGAGCAGCAGCTGCCATATCCATTCGGCAATCTGCTGGCCTGGTCCTTGATACTGCACTTACATTTATGGTTCCTCACGCAGTTGACACATTATTAAATAGGACAAAAACTCAACATCGTACTAGTGCACGTTTGTCCGGATATGAATTGACTCTCTTAGCCAGTCATATCACCATCCGCCGCTGCACTACACTAAATCCAGCCACATTGTTACCCTTTGTTGATGGTGACACTAATTCTGATCCCCATGATTGTGTCCTCCGGACGGAGGAAGAGACTAAAGGCCGTGCGGATTTTACTGACACACCCCTCACTGACCCTGATGGTACCCTGTAACCCTGTATGTGGATGGTTCTTGCTTCAAACTTCCTGATGGTAGCACAACTGCTGCCTATGCTATCACCACGTTACAGACAGTAGTGGAAAGTGAGAGAATACCTTACCAATCAGCACAGGCCGCCGAGTCGGTAGCACTGATAAGAGCGTGTGAACTGAGTACGGGGATGACCGTCAACATCTACACTGACAGCCAGTACGCCTTTGGCGTGGCCCATAATTTTGGGCGACTTTGGGCTGAGAGGGGATTTTTTACTTCTCACGGTACTAAAATACAGCATGGTCATCTGGTCAGCAGGCTGTTAGAAGCATTGACTCTTCAGGAAGAGGTGTGGCGCCGCGGCCAAGGCGACTGACTCCGGAATCTGGGGATCACGGTTCGATCCCCAGCACCGGCGGCAGATTAGCCCAGCACCATGTGACTCTGGGCAATAGCTTGCTTAATCTTCCTGACGGCCCCCAGCGCCTAGAGACCCTTACGGGTGATTGTGCGCTTTACAAATGTGGATTTATTTTATTATTTATTCCTTTAAAGATAGCTGTGGTCAAATGTAGCGCCCACAAGAAAGTGACTGATTACATAGGAAGGGGTAATGCATTTGCTGACCAGGCTGCAAAGGACACAGCTAGAGATGTCTCTACCCATATGTATGTAGCTGGTCCCTCAAACTGGGTACCGGAGAAGGGGATGCATGAGGATACTATTGAGAATGTGAAGGAAACACAGGCAGAGGCGACTAGAAAAGGCTCTCTAGGAAGAGCAAATAGGCCTATTAAATGAGAATGGCTGTTGGATGGATCTGTCTGAACCACAGCGATGGTTGTTACCCGATGCCTATGTTTTGCCAGTGGTCACTATGACTCATGGCCCAGCTCACATTAGTGCAAAAGGTATTTGCAAATTGCTTGCTCCGGTATGGCAAAACAAACACATCCCAAAATATGCTGAGAGGTTAGTCAGGAATTGCATGATTTGTTTGATGCATAACCCGGGAAAAGGCACACCAACACCTGCTGGGAATTTTGCACCCCCATCTTACTCCTTCAAAGTGCTCCAAATAGATTACATACAGATAGAAAGATCCAACAATCTCTGATATGTCCTGATAGTTGTGTGTGCCGTTAGTAAGTGGATTGAGGCCTACCCCCTTAAGGACAACACTGCTATAAGCACTGCTAAAATACTGTTCAAGCAATTTTTCCCCAGATTTGGGATGCCCAGAATTATCTGGAGCGACAATGGAAGCCACTTTACAGGAGAAATTATGAAGAAAGTGAGTGTAGGGATGGGGATCAAACAGAAATTCCATGTCGCCAATCACCCCCAGTCAGCGGGTTTGGTTGAGCGCCACAATGGAACACTGAAATTGAAGTTGGTAAAAATCCAGGCTGACACAGGACTATCTTGGCCAGACGCCCTGCCCCTTGCCCTCCTATCATCTAGAGCCACGGCACATTCTCGTACCGGACTATCTCTGTATGAAATAGTGTTTGGTCGGCCAGCAAATGTTTGGGGAGTACCCTGTCCAAAGAAATATTCTGATATTGAATACCCATTGTTGATTGATTATTTACATTGATTGACCACTAACCTATGTCTCATTTATCGTCAGGTACAAGATATCCTGCCACCCAAACCCGAGGGCCCTGGTCACACCATCCAGCCAGGTGACTGGGTCTGCATCCGCAATTTCCAGAGAACAAAGAACTTGGAGCCGAGGTGGAAGCCGCCCAAGCAAGTGTTGCTGGCTACCAGGTCTGCAGTGAAGGTGGCAGGAAGAAAACACTGGGTTCACGGAGTGCACTGCAAGAAGGTGCCTCTACCACTACCATACGACCGGTGGGTCTCGGAAGGCCTGGGAGACGACGAATGTGAGAAAGTCCCACGCTTTGTACCCTTCAGTGACGCCAACCTTGCCTGGGCTTCATCTGAACGAGAGGATGACGACATACTGCAATCTGCTGTTCCTCCGCATCTGAGGTTGCGGGACACTCAACAGCCAGAGCCTTTGTTTCCTGATCAAACAACGCCCAGGTCCACCCGGTACAACCTCCGACCCAGAAAAAAGGACTAAAGAGACAAAGGTCTCTGCCCTCTGCTTGACATGGTCCGTCAAATGGCTGCAGGGCTGTGATACCCTGGCGCATTTGACCGGAGTTGGTACAGCGGACCAGAGCGTGCCAATAGGAATTGTGGAATCACTGACCGGTGAAGCAACCACCAATCACAGGCAGCAACTAGGGAAGACCAAGTGAAGCAAACGGTGACCAAAATGAACGCTGAAAGCTTGAAGAGTAAAGAAATGAAAAAAACAAGAGTACATAAATACAATACGTGGCTGGTACTCGTCTGTCTACTCGTACTCATGACTATTTCACTGGTACTGGCCTGCCTCGGGTGGGCAATACCCGCTGCCCTTGCAGCACCTGAGTCTCCTACCTCTACAGAATCACCTCATCAACATGTGTCATTACCCACCCATGAGAAAAACAGAAGGACAGGTTTCTTCAACAACACTTTTATTCAAATGTTACACCAGCACCAGCTTGTGGTGAACACAACAAATTGTTGGGTATGTGGGTTGCTGCCCCATACTGCAAGCACTGGGATGTCCCTGATTCCTGCTCCTTTTTCTCGAGCTGGTTCAGCCTACGGCTGGTACACTGTGTTCTTTGATGCATTCTATTCAGGTGACACATCCACACGATCCCTGGGGAAGATCAGTAGCAGACAAGCATTCCGCCACATCATGGCTGCGGAGTGGCCAAGCATGGATAAAGATTCAGCAGAAAAGAATGAATATGAGAACAATCATGGGTCTTTTTATCCATCGAACATCTACAATGGTGGGGGAAAGAAAAGACTGCCACCTCTCAGGGATCTCCCTGTCTACCCACATCCCGGAAAATACTGCATGAAAAGCAATGGAACAGTATGGGTGGGGCAAAGTGACTGCGCCTACACGCTCCAGCTCAATGGTTCGACTCTCCCAGCTCTGGTGTCCTCACTGAATATGTACTTTGTGTGTGGGAGCAAGGCCTACACCTGGCTGCCCAAATCCTGAACTGGCACCTGTTACATTGCTTGGTTGCACCCCTTCCTACTCTGTCGATGCGACACACCACATCCAGAAAAGAGGTGTGATTGACGCTGAAGACACAGCTGGCCAAGAGTTTGGGGACTTTGCTAAGGGGTTCCTCCCCTTTTGGGGCCCTATGGTCAATAGTCACAGTCTGCGACATCTCACAAGGGTGGTAGAGGCCACCATCAACGCAACTGCCGGTGCCCTCAGTAATATCACAGCAGAACTTCAAGCAGACCACCTCATGACTTTACAGAACAGAATTACGCTTGACATAATACTGGCGGACTGTGGGGGAGTCTGCACATTGATCAGAACAAGCTGCTGTATCTACATACCTGATAATGCGCCAACAGTCTATCAAGCAATACAGAGACTGCATAAAATTGCTTCCGACATCCATCAGGATGAGGGTTCATGGTCCCTAACCGACTGGTTTTGGAGCATGGTATCTCAGTGGGGATGGAAGATAATGATTTTCATTGCCATCATTGCAGCCTCATCGTTCTCTTGCTGCCCCTGTGTTCAATGCATGCCCACTCTATGTGGGCTCTGTGCCACCCTTTTGACACCCAAACAAATGAAATTACACCATCACAATGCCATAATGATGATCGAGAGAGAGGTCCAGGAAATGATGGACATTGACCTGGACGACGATTGATTGTTGCCTCTGCATGGCAAAAGGAGGGACTGTTGAACTGTATCTTAAAATGACCCACATGACTCTATTTTGTGTTAATTTTGAGGGGTTGGAAGCGCACTCCTAATGTTCAATCTAATCAATTTTAAACAACAATTTATATACAATGTAATTACAATGGTGCCACAGCGTGACACTTGCTGTCAACCAAGTGTGAAATCAGAACAATTATGATACTGCCAATACTGGTAGTGAACGCTGCGCACTGTGCATGAGTAGTCCTCACGGGCTCTATTAGTCCACTTAATGAGTAAACAAATGAATCATATACATACTACGTTTTTCAAAGAAATGTTATTATAAATCATCACATTCATTCCTGTTTAAGTTATACAGTTAATGTTACACAAATGAATTTACCATAAACACTTTAAATCACATGAAAAAGAATCAACTGTAGGTCCATTGATACATGAATCCAGATAATAATAAACAAAGCGTAGCAATCAATACATAAATCAATATTTTCTTAATGATAACCATCTTGGAAATGCCCGATGCATTTCGGGACTGTGATGTCCCTTCTCCACTATGACCCCGACAGAGAGAGACGTCTTTGCGTAGCGAGCATTTCTGGGCTCACACGAACTTGGTTTATTGAATAACGGAACACCACAGTTTACATTTAATCAGCAGGAGTAAGGAGGTGACCGACGATACATTCTTCGTGGATTTTCACTACAAGCCATAGTATTGAAGCAGCTAGCAATCATTGGATAGGGTCCATCATCACACACATTCTGTTGGCAGAACGTGGTCCACACCAGATTGCCCCTGGAGAAGGGACATCACTGTCCCGAAATGCATTGGGCACTTCCAAGATGGTTATCATTAAGAAAATATTATTTATGTATAGATTGCTACGCTTTGTTTATTATTATCTGGATTCATGTATTAATGGACCTACAGTTGATTCTTTTTCATGTGATTTAAAGTGTTTATGGTAAATTCATTTGTGTAACATCAACTGTATAACTTAAACAGGAATGAATGTGATGATTTATAATAACATTTCTTTGAAAAATGTAGTATGTATATGATTCATTTGTTTACTCATTAAGTGGACTAATAGAGCCCGTGAGGACTACTCATGCACAGTGCGCAGCGTTTACTACCAGTATTGGCAGTATCATAATTGTTCTATTTTGTGTTGCCATGCTCTCGGCAACCTGGTGAAGAATTGCTTTCCACGTCCCTGTTGACACTTGCACAACCCTCCCCGCTCCTTGTGGTCGAGTCGATTCCGAGAAGCTGCCCGTGTGCCTCACCCCCCAGTTGTGCCAGAGACTCAGCCACATCGTGTCCATTGTTGGTAACTCAGCCTGTCACGACCAACTGCCCCGTGACCACACCATGTGGATAAGGAAGCACGAGGCTATGTACATTGTGCAATCAGAGACAGATGTCCCCTGGCCACTATTGCTCCACACAAGACTGACGAAGAACTTGTCAGATGAGGAACTTATCGAAATAAGGAACTTGTATTGTGAAAATGGGCGTGGCTAGTACTATAATAATGTGTGCGCTGCGAATTGAAGCAGCAGTCTCCGTAGAATTGTCTTTGTACCATTCTGGGACCCTGTCCTTAGCTCGAGCTAAGGAATAATTCACTTCCCTCCACGGCTGGTTGTCCTGGTCTCTTTGGTAATGTTTGATTCAAGAAAGAAGAACCCGTAAATTCTAGGTGTCCCCAGCACCGCTGGCTTTGATTCTCCTGGTGGGGAGGGGTCTCCAAAAAGCCGGTTCCACATGGAGGTCCATACACTGAAGTGAAGGGGGACTGAGACACGGCTTACCTTAGAAATACAATGGGAACCCATGTAGCACAGGGCTGCTAATTAGTTCTTACTGGCCACTGTCATTTGAAATATAGTAGAGGTGACATCAGAGATACCTCGCTGCAGCAAATGCCAAAGCACGCATGGACTGGAGGCTGCAACTGCTGAAGCATCCATCCAATGACGACCAGCCTGGAGGCTGCACATCCCAAACCAAACACCCCGTCTGTACCGGCCTAGTGAGGCTGCTACAGCTGAAGAAGTGTGTTGTCGTGTGAGACTACGATGGTGCTCATGTTCCATGGTCAAGGTCCGAGTAAGGTTGCCACCAAGACTCTCACAGTAAAAAAGCTGCCCCCGCAGGAGCAGGACTGACAAACACACTTGCCGCTATAATGACACATGTAACCATGGACCTAACCATGAGTGAAACAAGTGACTGAGACAGTAGAATAATTCTGCCTTACAAACGTCTTAATTTAACTGGGGAAACTTAAACTGGACTATTGTGAACATCAAACATTGTAGTACGTTTGAGTAAACTGCACCTGTCACTAATCCATGCCTAGTTCCATGTATACCCCCGAGTTTGTAAGCACTGGGAAACTCTAGATAGTGTGGAAGGGTACCAAAGGAGTGTAGCACCTCCCTGAATTTCTCAAACACGATTTCCACACTGTGACTGTGAACCATAATTCCACTGTAAAGTATTTAGTTTTGTTGTGTGATTAAAAATATAATTTTTTTAACTCAGAGATGAGCACTGGGCTGCACTGTTGAGTCCAGAGCTCTTCCCCACCACACTACCTTCCTGGGAAGCCCTGGACTGCTCACACTCGCTACCCTTGGGGTCAAGTATGGAACCATAGTAGGGCAGGCCCCAGAACAACTGTGGCAAATTACTTTGACCACCATGGTTGGAGCTCAGGAACGCCAGTCTGTCTGGTGGACACCCGATGGGGGTCTGACACATCTACGATCACCAAATCATCCTAATTGTCGGTTGCTGTATTGTAGACAGAAGTAGACATGTCCTTCAGATTTCAAAAGCAACAGTAGGAGCCACGAACAAACTGCACAACAGGCCCAGGCCCTTCTCACAAGCTAACTGCTGAAAAGTGCTGAAGTATACACTACTTTCCACTTACAGCAATGGCACTACTTCACTAGTTCCCGATAAGAGAAATGGCACTACTTTTGTGGTGGAAAAACACATGCCCAACAATGAATTAAATGTATTTAATTGTCCTCCCTCCATAACCCTTGTGGCTCTTGCTCCAACTCCCGTCCTCTGCTACTTATCCTCCACCCCTCCCTACTTATCCAAGATAACATTGGAGGCTAGACTTCCTTCTGGAGGATCTACAATTTTCATGATCAAATCAGAGATCCTACTCATAGTAAAAAGCATTTTACATGTATTTTAAGACATTGTACCATAAAACGTCTGTCTGGGGCAAACTAATGTTAACAATGTGCACTTATATTGAACTCAATTAAAGTGTCTGTGGAACTTCAGAATGTTTGTGGCTCTGGCCCATTATGTCCTGTATTCAGATGGTAAAAAGCTTACAGATTTAAAAAAGTTGGGTAGCATGGCAATTCCCAGGTAGGGCTGTCAATACACATATCTAAAAACAACCTCACCTCATGCGCAACCTGGAAGTCCTGCAAAGCCCTTCTGTGAGATTGGTATACTTGAAAGGAACAGAAGATAATCTCAAAAGTTAAGAGGAAACAGGAGGTTTGACTGGAAAAGAAGTTATATATCCTCCACTTAAGATAAAAGCCCTAGGCGCACATGCATCAAGCTAATTACGGGTCGCAAATGGGCAGATTCGCATAATTGGCCACTTTGCGACCGGTAATTAGCCATTTGGGACACATCAAACCCAAAGCCATTCGCAACATAGCTAATCGCAAAATTTGCGATCATCTATTTGGCGAATGCAGTAGGGAATTGCAATTTGCGAGTCCCTAAGTGCAATGCAAGAAGCAATCTCAGATTGCGACTTTGCATTAAGGAATCACAAATTACCTTTAACTTTAAGTTAATGGTAATTTGCAATTCCTTAGAAGAATGCACAAAATTGCATTTTTCTAAGTGCCATGTGGCGCACACACATGCCCTTGGGTGCACACATGCCAATTTTAGGGGTGCATCAGGGTGGCCTTTTGGTCCCCCAGCACCCTTAAAATTGCATGTGCAATTTTCGATTACCTTTTTGGTGATTGCAAATTGTGAATGGTGTCCCATTCATTCCTATGGCCCTCTAGGCCTAAAGGAATGAATGGGAAGGAATTCCCTATTAGCGATTCGCTAATTGGGAACGTGTAGGAATCGCAATTTATTTAGCGATTCCTACATGCATAAGGAGTTGCGGTTCCTAAATACCGATTCCTTACTAATCGCTATTAAGGAATCGCAATTCCTCATGTTGATGCATGTGCCCCCAAGTGTGGTGAAAAGCTTTGTAATATGTACAGCACCACCATTTGGTGCTTATGGAGGGAGCGGTTCATATTTTCTTCTTCACCTGTAAGATAACCAGACAGCACATTGTGTTGAAGAGCAACTTCATTCTGCTGAGGAGATTGCTGGACTATCGCATTCTGCAAGACTACAATAAGAAGATGATGATGGTACTGTCGTGGTCGAGAGATCTGATGGAGCAATGGAGACATCTAAAGAATCTATTGTATGGTTTTTTTAGTAACTTACCAGGTGAGGTAAAATTGAATGCACCTAAAGTTATGTGCAAATTACGTGACCAAGCCCTTAGTACTGCATTCACAGGACTCTACTGATTTCGAACATCAGGAAGGAAACACTGCAATAAGTATACCAGGGAAGTACTGAAATGCAGAATTACAGAAATAGGCAGTATAAGTCTTGTAGTGCAAACATCAAAATAATCACAAATCAAACTTGGGAAAGATACCGAAAACAATTGTTAAACCTTCTAAAACATGCCATCCCTGTTAAGCAACAAGGACACATGGTGTAGTATCTTCTTTCTTTTAAAGTCAGCATTCGTTGTTAAAGTGAAATAATTTAAAAAAACAATAATTAGCAAAGCAGATGTGCCTATCCTCTATTATACACAGGTGAGCAGACGTTCCTCAGCCCTCCTGCTTGGCTCAAGGCTGAGGTGGTATCTTTTGGCCTCTCCTTCCAAGGGCAGAGGTGCATGGGGGGATTTACTAAAAATGTAAAAAATGGTAGACGTTGCAGCTGAGTGCTCCGTTGGTCCCCTGTTTACATTTGCAAACAAAGCAACGGGACCACTGTCATCTGTTCGGCATCATTTACTTCAAATATTCACTAAATAATAGATGTTAAATGGAGGTTATGGTTATTTACTCAGATGATAAAATACTGTGTGCTATAAAACATTCATTAAAATTCCCTTAAAAATTCAGTTCACATGATATTATGGCCACAGTGCAAAATTAAACAAGCAATATAAGTTAAGAAGATGTTGAGTTTAGGAGATGAGTGGGGGACTTGAGTGCAGGGTCTGACTAACGCCAGAGAGCACTAGCCGTGTACTGGGGATCTAACAGGAGCGATGCACTCTTCCCTCTCCAAGCACTCCCATCATTATTTATTATATTCGAGTTTTGTATAGCGCAAACTTGACCCGACGGTATAAGAGCACTTTACAGAGTTGGCATAGCAGCAAATACATGAATTACGTTTATTGTGTTTATAAATACATGGTGATAGTGGGAGACTGAAGTATACGTCAGAACTTCTGGATATGTTGATGTCACAGGTTTGAGGTATATACAGTATATAGTGCTTTATCGAGTTATCACAGCAAGTGTACAGATTACATGAGGAGTAAATACAAAAATACATAACAATATATTAAGAAACTAAACAATGAAACAGTAGTATGTATAGACTATAGTTGAGGTAGATATGGTGTATATGAATAAGACGGCATTTGGGGTAGTTGCATTCAAAATATATATAGCGCTTTACAGAGTTAGCACAACAGCAGGTGCACGAGCTACATGTGGAGTAGATAAAGTACTTAAAAGCAATATATAAAGGAAATTTGCGACAGACAGTGCTATAGATGGACAATATACAATCAGAGGTAGCTAAAGTCGGGTATTGTGCAGGTGAGGAATGTAGAGTCACAGTTTTCCCCACTGTAGGGATGTTCAGAATTATTCATAGGATGTGCGGTGGGAGCAAATAGACCAGTTGGATGGTTTAAGGGGGAGGGTTTAGATATTTCTTGAAGAGAAGAAGTTACATTTTTTTCGTGAAGTGAGGGAATGATTGCTTGTCACCTAAATCCTGAGGCAGAAAGTTCCAGATTCTGGTAGCATTCCTGGAGAACGAGCTGGTGTGAGATTTCTCTTTCTTAAATTTTGGCAGAATCAAGAGTAGGCTGTGGGAGCTTCAAATAGGCCTCTTTTGACCAGCTTTTGATAATTTATTTGCAAGGTAGGCTGTTTTTTCTGTGGGAGAGCTCTGTGAGTTATCCAAGTGGTTTTGAGCACAGCTCTAGCCTCGATTGGTAGCCAGTTGAGTTTCTTGAGAGTGGGAGTGATGTGGTCAAAGTGACTCTCTCCCAAAAGAAGTCTGCGTGGAGTGACCTGCACCAGTGATAGAAATGAGGACAAGGGAATGAGATAAGTGAGAAAACAGAGGCACTGGACACCACCACTTTTGCTCCTCCCTTCTGCTGGGCACAGAGGTTTGCAAGGCACCTTGGATTGTCTAAAGGCAATACGAGATATTTATAATAACTTGCAGCAATAGTCTGGCACTGGACACCCTAAAGATATTTTGTGTAATCAATTATCTGCACTTTGATGTGGAAATTGTTACTAGTGAAACTAAACATACAAGAGGTGAGCATTGTAATTTTGTATTTATCCTTACTTCTCTCTAAAATTAAAATTGTTCACCATAACAGACGATTTTCAATTGTTTGTAGGTGTTGTACCATCACAAATCATACTTTTGAGTGAATCTGATCATTTAACTAGTAGCATAATTGCCAAACAAATGCACCTCTGTAATTATTCTATGTATTGTTTTACTGTACTTAGGGTCTTATTACGATGTCGGTCGGAGTTCCCTCGACCGACATCGCTACGGATGTGCAACCAACCGACCTCTGGTCAACGGTCCCGAAACTGCAATTAGGATGCGACCACACATGGTGCTGTTGCAAACTTCCATTTTACAATGGGAGCTTGTGTGGCAGTCTCAAACTGCCAACAGGCAAGCTCCCATTGTGAAATGGAAGTTTTTGCACATCCCTGCACAGTGTGACACGCACCTCACGGTACCTGCCACTCGGTGCAGGGATGTGAAGGGGGGCACGAAACGTAAGGCTAGGGGAGAAGGGGGCCCTGCTAGGGGCCCCCAAATTCGCTCTCCGACAGCTTTTCCAGGTCAGAAAGGGTGACGTCATAATCCCGACGGCGGAAACACTGTCTATTAGGGATTATGGGGCCGATTAGGATGGCGGACGGACTTGCGTCCGTCCGTCACCCCTGAGCAGGAGGGACCGTCCGCATGGGCAGCGGCGGTCCCTCCATGGCAATTAGGATGTGACCGCCACCCTGGCGGTCACATCCTGGATATTTAACATTGCGGCGGGTGCTGCTTCAAGCAGCACCCGCCGCAATGTTAAAAGTGCATGTTTTACATTTACATGCACAAAGCGGCAGGCACCGCGCGGTGCCTGCCGCTTTGTGCATGTAAATACTGGGGGGTACCATAGGTACCCCCCATGTGCACCCCCACCCGCCTACACCCTGGGGGCCCGCAACGGGCCCCAAAATCAAAAGTACACATGCTTTTCCACGGCGGAAAAACCGCCGCGGAAAAGCATGTTTACTAATGCATCCTAATTTGGCTGGCGGTGTCTGATAGACACTGCCAGCCAAATGAGAGCTTTTCCGCCGCGGTTGTAATCCGACCGCGGCGGAAAAGCAGCGGACAGAAACCAAGACCCACCAGCCATCGTAATGCGGCGGTGGGTCTTTGGTGACTCCGCAGAGGATTTTCCGCCTCCTCCGGGCCGGCGGTGGCTTCCGCCGGCCCAGAGGAGGCGGAAAATCCTCCATCCTAATCGGCCCCAGTGTGTGGGTCCGACTGGCCGACGGGCTACTTGAGCCCTTCGAAATCCAGTCGGTTTGACCAGCCAATTTACCCTCCGACCGCCGACATTATAATTCGGCAGTGGGAATGTAAACCTAGGAAGTCGGTCTGCTTACGACCGACATCGTAATTAGGCCCATTATGTCTAAGTATCCAAAGGCATGATTTACACTACCAACCCCGCACTTAAGGTATTTCACTCGAGCATGTACGAAATATAATGCATTAAAAGGCATAATGGTGCCTAATGTCCCAGACTTTTCACGTGTTTCTTTCCAAGGTCTACGAAGCGCACCGATGACCTTTCCTCGCCCGGCTCCGACTCTGTAAATGCCAGCCAAGGTGCCACAGGAATAAAAGGCCGAGGAATCATCTCACACATCTTAAAAGCGCCGGTTGTTTAGAAGGCAAATGCCGCCTCGGCCGCGCGAAGTTTCCAAGGCTCGGCCTCTCCGAGGGGCTGGAACCGGAGCCTCACCTCCGCATTCCCTGTCTGTCCATAAAAGACACTTTATGTAAACCTGCTTTCCATTTACCCCGAGCTCTCCGCTTCTTGTTTATTTGGTCTCTGCTGAAACATGGCAGGCCCAGAGCATGTGTTTTGTGAGTCATTTATCTGCCTGTGTCAACTTGAGAAAGAAGTGTTCAAAGTGTAAGATGCAATTCTTGAGAAACAAGCCTGGATGCAGTGGGGGCCACGGGGGCCGTGGGGCCGGAGGGAGAATGTTATTATTAGAGAGCAGGTTCCTGCTAGGTTATTTACTCTTGCTCGCGCTGCTAAAAAAAAAAAAAAACTCTCAGAAGGGAGAGGGAGACTTTTCTCTTAAGAAAAGGCGCTTTCACAATTTTTTCCTTGCCAAATTTAGGGTCTTATACCGCATCTGATTCTCAGACAACTCTTGCCCATTGCACCCTCCCTTAGGCACCTGTTTAATTGTGGAAGTCTATTTTAGTAACTTTTGGCCCAGTTTAGTATTTTATCAGCAGCTGGACCACAGGGGTGGCACTTTACTAGGTTTCTTTGCTGATAAACAGCATGTGAGTTGAGGCCCCAAAACTCTATAATCCGCTGATGATCCTCGCTGATAACTGAAGGGTGGAGAGGGGACTAGTTGACTTAAATGTTTGGTTCTGATTTGAGAACTGTTTGGCTTTTGCAAAAGTGCAATTTTGTTTTCCCTCTCTGAGTGAAGCCAAGTGCGCCCTATGCAGTGACCAAAAGTATTGAGTGCACCATGCTGTCTGTGGCCAAAGCTCAGTGTGAACCAAGTCCACCAGGGGGAAAGCTGTGGCGCCGCGGCCAGGGCGACTGACGCTGGACACTGGGGATCACGGTTTCATCCTCGGCTCTGGCGGCAGGGGTCTGCCCAGCACCATTCGACTCTGGGCAATAGCTCGCTTAATCTTCCCAACGGCCCCCAGCGGCGAGATTCCCCTTTGGGGGTGATTCGTGCGCTATACAAGTACTGGATTTTAATTTTTTTTACTGAAGCGCTTTGCTTCAATTCATGATGAACTGAGGGAAGGCCCTCTAGGCCCTATGCACTAACTGTTTGCACAATTTCGTGCAAGAGGCTAGCTCTGCATGCCCTGCCTTGCTCCAAGGTGCTGCTGTGTAGAAGAACCAGTCACTGTGGAGGAAGTCCTTAAATGTATCTTGAAGATCCAACTACAAAAGTCCCCTGGCCCAGATAGGTTTCCATCAAAATTCTCTAAATCTTTCTCAGACATCCTGCCTACTATCCTACCAAAACCTTTTGACTCTTTTGAAGAAACGGAGTCGATTACCATGTCTATTAGTGAAGCCATGATCATGCCATACCAAATTTGGAACGTTTGTGGTTTCTACAAGCCTGTGTTTGTGATGAACGATGATGTAAAAGTATTAACTGGTATTCTAGCAGTTAGACTGGCCCAACTTCTACTGGGCCTTGTTGAGTCAGAGCAGTTTAGCTTCACACCTGGCAGGAGCTGCATGGATAACACAACAATATTCTCCACATGTGTGCATAGACCATATACGATAGCAGTTCTACTGTCATTTATTGCCAAAAAGGCATATGACAGGTTAGAATGGCAGTTTCTAGAGTGGACTCTTACTAAATTCAGACCAGACCCAAGTTTTTGGAAAATGGCTCTGTCTTGCTACAGAAACCAGCAATGATTTGTAAGGTTTATTGGCTGTTCGTTGACTATATTCCATGTAGAGAGAAGGATGCAACAAGGATGGCCTCTTATGACAACACGGTTCACACTCACTATGGAGCTGTTCGCAGAAAAGGTGCAAGGTTTCTCCAACACAGAGGGAGTCCAAACAGGGAGAAACATGCTGAAGCTATGTTCACAGATGATGCATCTGTTCCTACTACTAACCCGTCCCGGTCCCTTCCACTGCCCCTTAATGGACTTCAACGTTTTGGCCCAGTTTTATGGTTCAAGGTGAACATCCACAAATCTCAATTGTTAAACAACACCCTGCCAACAGAGGAGGTGGCTGCATTGAAAGGCAGTTTTCCATTTCCATGGGCGGTGTACTCCTTGAAATACCAATGAGATGAAGATCATGCCAAATTTGGGAACAGTGGCAGAGGTTCACACCTCTCTCCTATTGAAAGAAATTCAAAAATATCTTCTGGCTAGGCAAACATGTGGTTTATCTTGGGCAGGAATTACCGCTCAGCTATGGGGTGGAGTGAAGAGAACTGCTGTCAGAGAAGCAGTGGTGTTTCATTGACAAACCTATTGCAGGGGCCACATATGGCAAAGTACTGTGGCTACCCAAAAAGGACCACAGCTGGGGCCTTTGTTCTTTTCCATTCAGAAGGGCTACAATGCTGGCATTGGATAATGTTTCTTGCAAGCAGGGCTTACCATACTCTCCTGGTCCTGAACCCCATTCATTCATAACCCTGACTTCTCTCCAGGCTTACATAAAGCTCTATTCCACGATTATTGAGGGGTGGGGTGAAATATAAGAGTACGAATGGGTGATTTTGTCACTGCTATTGCATCAAATCCTTAGACAAAATAAAAAAAGCATTCAATCTTGCAGAGTCAGAAAAAGTCAGCTATTGTCAGATCCGGCACTGGGCTCTACGTCAATTGATTAACCTGTGCGCCTCGAGATAGATCATGACATTTGAGTGATGGCTGTTGATGAAGGACGTAAATAAAGAATTTGTGCCAGAGCTATATATTGCCTGTTGGGAAATATACTGCTAAGAAACAATGGAAAGCAGAGTTAGACCACATAATCACAACGGCAGAATGGGAATATACATACACTAAGATGTGTTCACAACTACAAGCATGAAAGAGAAAGAGGCGAAGTAAAAAAACAAAACAAATTGTACACCCCAGGCAGGATCCATCAATGAGACAGTAGCTTGGGTGGTGTTTGCTGGAGAGATTGTAGAGAAACAGGCAAACGCGGCTACCTATTATGGCACTACCTGAATTTGCACAGGTACTGGGAGAAAGTCTTTCAAGTGATTGATCAAATATTTCAGCCCTAATTTCCCAGATATCCAAGGTACATGCTGTTAGACCTACTAAACTGACAGACAATTCCACTGCACTCTCTCAGGGAGCAAATAAATAGACGTTTTCGGAACCAACAAAACATCACTGTGTGGGTAAAATGAGAACTCACAACTTTAGAGAAAGGCTAAATAGAACCTGAGAACTGCTGTTGATAGAAAAGTTATTAATGAATAAAGAAAAGAGGGGGAGGATTTTGAAGATGTATGAACAATTTTTAAGTGCTTGATTGCAACAGAATTTCGAGAACCAACCTGCCCTAGAAACCTTGAGTCTTCCACATTATCCCAGACAAAACATTGTAAGTACCAAAATGACATGCAAACTCCGATTGACCAATAATATTGCCGCAGCCTGAATATGGAGGAATACCGTCTTATAGCATCATAGTGTACTCTCGACATGATGAGGGGTAGAGTACAGGGAAGGAGTGGTAGTTGGATATATTCTTTTCTACACATGATACAGTAGATGAATGTGAGTCTACACTTCTTATATGTTTGGAAACGTAATAAACAGATTTCCTCCCAAGGTGTTGCTTTGGAGGTACTCGGAGCAAGCAATGCCAAAACCCAGAAGTGCTCTAGGGTCATTACTTTTCTACTTCACAATCCAAGATCTCCGATGTATTATTGCCATTTTTTGACCAACACTAAACTTCTAAAGCAGACATATCTAAAAAATACCACATTCTAAGTATGGCACCAGGAGCAATGTCTGGGTGGGTGAAAGAAACAGAGCTAACAATAAAGGGTATCAGCCTGGGGCTTCCTAAGGCCGTGGATAGATAACATTTCCAAAATGGACACAAGATATATAGGGGTCAGGATGCAGGTCTTCTTTCAGCTGTAAAAACACTCCTTCTAGAAGTTCTTGATGATTATGATTGTGGTGGTTTATGTCCATGTGTTCTGGTGGTTCCAACGTCTCCTTAAGCTACAGCAATGGTCTCATAGTGCTGCACACAAACAACAGATTTATGATAAAACAGAGCACACCAGCCGGCATCCAAACATTTCATGTGGAGAATGGATACAGGCCGGAGTATTGAGAGCCTACCTATCCTGCTGGAAAATACTCTGTAAATTTCTGTCTCGATGATGACCTACCTGTATAGGAATTGCTGTAAGTCCAATTGCCTTAAGGAGAGTTCTACTTGCCCATGGCAAAGATTACATGGTCAGACATATACATCAAGTTATTTACCATCATGATTTCTGAATTCTCAGCACTCAGAAGAGGCTCATTTACCTCATTTAGGCAGCTCCTTGATGAGGGTTAGACAGCAGCGATAATTCCACTTGATCTCAGCGTTGCCTTCAACACAGTGTCCCAATGCTATGATCATATTGAGGCTGACACAAATGGGACTCCAGGGAACAGATCTTGCTTAATCATCGTCTTTTTTGAAGGACCGTACCTTTCAGGTCTCTTCAGGCGGCATCTTCTGTATGTGCCATGATTTAACCTCCGGGGGTTCTTCAAGGATCAGTACTAAGCCAGGCACTTTTCAACATCTATGTTCGGCCCCCCGGCTGACCCCGTGGAATGTTGTGGGCTCACGCTATTCTTTTACATGGATGATACCCAAATCATCTTCACTTTATCATCCACTCAGAACTTACAACTCGGTATGCTTGAATTCCGGTTTGGCTCATGTAGCCTCTTGGATGAATGACAACTAGTTGACATTGAATGGAGAGAAAATTGAGGTGCTGGTGCTTAGAAAGAACCAGTCTTTTTGGAGGAACACAGCAGTGGCCTGCTGCTTTGGGCAATATTCCTGCTCCTGCCCTCAAAGTCAAGAATCCTGGGTTTTAATTGGATAATAAGCTCTCTATGAAGCCTTAGGTGGCAAATGTATCTGCAACATGTTTCGCAAGACTGAAATGGTTACATACATTTATTTGGATTCTCCCCGTACATGCCCAAAGAACTCTCATCCAGGCACTTATTTTGTCCCGTCTAAATTATGGCAATGTCCTCTATTTGGGGGTTGACAAAGCTTCCATGCGACATATGCAGTTGGTGTAGAAAGTGGCTGCTATGCTGATTTACAGACTTCCAAGACACACATTGGCTACATCTCTCCTTTGTGAGCTCATTGGCTGTGGGTGGAGAAACATATCCAATTTAAGGCTCTATGCTATGTCTTCAAAGCAAGGGCAAAAGTAGCCCCCGCCACATCACTGGCCTGATAACATTGTGTCAGCCGGCTCACTATCCACGCTCCAGCAACCACTCCTTGTGTGCTGATCCCAAGATCAAACTGACTCGCATGTGAGAACTCTCTTTTGCGTTCCTTGGCCCAAAGCTTTGGAACACTTTACTGGAACCAATGAGATTCTGCACTTCATTGACTACCTTTCGCAGACAATTAAAGACTTGGCTGTTCTGAACTACTTGGGCCTGAGGATCCTTATCTGTTGTTTAAAAAGTAAAGCACTGGGAAACCCTGAATGGGTAGCAGTCATGCTATATAAGCTTTTTAACATAACATAACATGAGGTGTGGCTTGTAGAAGTTTGGTGGCTAAATAGCAGCAGCTGTCATTTCATCTCATTAAAAGGTATGTTTTGGGTTATGAAAAAGCAATGTGACCATGTACATGTTTAGAAGGATGTGCTCCAGTGATGAGGTACAGACAATGACATGAAAGGCCATGAATGGGTGGCAGTGTCCAGGCATGAAATTGATTTGTCTTGAAACAGAAGACAAACTCCAAACCACACAAGTTTTAGGAAAGCTCTTCAAACATTTTTGTTCAGATGCCCATAAAAGTTGGAACTGATGAGAGCAGTAAGAACGGAAGTTCATGTTTGAGTATCTAGAGCCTATAGACTCCACCACAAACCCAATAACATAACATAGTACGCAATCCAATCAACATGAACATGCTATTGCAGAAACCGGCCACACGTCATTGTGAGATGGCATGCGTCACCTACAACAGCTATTCTTTTAGCACCTGCCAGCTACATTACAGAGAAGTACCACATATCTTGTAGAAGCTTAGAAGTTAGGATGTTCGGGGATATCAGAAAGCCGTCAACCAAGATGGCTGCTTAAACAACTGGCTTTGTAACCCCCCAGCCCAAAATCTGGCAAATCCCATAATTTTCGCAGTCATCTGGAAGTAATACTTATACCCATCGAGCCTACATTACATGGGAACCTGACTGATGCCTTTTTACCCGCGAGTGGACAGGCTGCTAGCTGCAACATGGGTTTGGGCCTACTAGTGCAGCCTAGGCCCATTGAGGAGTGGCGTTGGATGCAGGAGAGGATCCGAGTGAAAAGTGCCTACAATCTTGTGGACTCCGTGCACAGTGGAGAATGCCACACCAGCTTATCAGGGCTCCAAAAAGCAAGTGTGGGGTGGAGACAAGAGGGGCCACATCACTGTGGGAGACGACGCAGGTCCACTGAAGGTACGTCACCTTCTCCCCTCCCCTGAGGAGGGATATAGGACTGACTGGCAGAATCCAGGTAGTGCAGTTCTCCCCCTGCAGGCCACAGAGTGCTTTCTGTGCATGCCGGCCATTTTGGTGGCCTATGCATAGCGGCTGGGCCTGCTCTGGTGAGCCATCCCTAGACGGGGTGTTGGGAGCGAGACTGCCGCAGTGCCAAGTTGAAATGTTGCAACATTTTTACTGGAAGCAAAGAAACTGAATGCTCCATGATTGGGACTAACAATTAAATGATTATTTTGATGTGAGCTTCTAATTAAGGAGAAGAGAAATAGAACTTGAATACCTCACCAGTTGTTGAGTGCAATACCTATATCTAGCATACAGTGAACATGCCTGCAACAAACGCATTGAAATCACATAACAGATGCAAGTTCCTATAATCTGTAAATTGTCTACTGTCCAACACACTATAATACATGTTACAAACATGGGTAAATCCGATCAGAAGCCGGCAAAACTCTCAATTGAGATGAGGAGAATCTCAAAACCTCCTTTGTGATGCAAAGACAAATTGACGGTTGTCTATGAGATTACCGCCATTGATACTGAGGACACTGATGTTAAAGGACTGCTGCTCGACATGAAACACAGCCTCCAAACTGTAGATGGCCAGACTGAAACCCTCACTGTCCGCATGGACAAAATGAAAAAGAGAATTGACAAACACACTTAACGCCTTGATATGACTGAGCGACACATATCTGATGTTAAGAATGATAATGAAAAATAAATAAAAATATAAATGTTGGAGAAAGACCTCGATGTAATGCATGCAAAAGTAAAGCTTTCGAGGTGAGATCGAAAAGAAATAACTTGTGCATTATAGGGGCCTCCAAAACTACAAATGCTCAACCAATGGCACAATTCATTGACAACATACTAAAGGCGCTGGTCAGATCCTCTAGTTTCTTTCAGTTTTTCATAGTTGAGAGAACTCACTATGGCCTGATGCCTAGACCTTTGCCCGGAGTTCTCTTAGACCCAAAATAGCAAGATTGTTTAATTATCGCAACCGCAAAATAGCCCTAAAGCTAGCTAGAGAGAGAAGAAATCTGAACCACAAAGTGTCCTCAATTTCATTGTATCCCGACTTTACAATCACTGTTCAAAAATACATAGAGCATTTATGGCACTCAAGAAAAAACAGCAGTGTGGCCTGGAGTACGCTATGTTAATTAGCAATGGCTTGGACACCGGATTGTTGTATTGGTTTGCAACATGGGATACAAGCAATAACATAGCGGACTTTTTCGAACAAAAAGTACAGGTACTCACCAAAGATTTTGTCCCCCCCATCATAAAATCAGCGGAAGAAGGGAGCACGTTAAGATCGCACTCGGACAGTATGGTGACCTTTCGGCAAATTAGTTTGGAGGAAACCCGCCAGGCTATACTGGTGATCAAGTCAGGATCGCCGTTTGATCCATGCCCCCCTACTGTTCTACAAGCGCTTGTAGACACTGTTAACCCCGTAATTAATAATATTGTAAATGCATCATTGGCCACTGCAATTATTCCTTCAGAATGGAAACTTGCGGCGGTTAAGCCTTTGCTGAAAAAACAACTAGCAGATCCCACTACTCTGTCTAACCTCTGACCTATTTCGTTGCTTCCCGTGCTATGTAAACTAACAGAATCCTTTGTGAACAAACAAGTCAAAAAGTTCCTTGAGGAAAACAGCGCATGGCTTTAGAGCCCAACACTCCACTGAATCAGCACTCCAGTTTACCACTGATACTATTCGAATGGCTATGGATCAGGGTAAGAAGGCTGTCCTGATATTATTAGATCTGTCGGCAGCCTTCGACACGGTCTCACATACCATCTTGATTGACCTGCTAGCAACATCTGGCATAACAGGAGACGTGTTGGAGTGGATTAAGAATTTCTTGAGTGACAGGCGGCAAGTGGTCACCCTTGGTGACTTCTGCTCAAGGGAAAAAACACTCACGTCAGGAGTTCCTCAGGGATCTAGCTTGAGCCCGACGCTCTTTAATGTTTACACTACCCCTCTGATCAGGCTGATATCATCCTTTAGGATGGATGTTATCGCGTATGCGGACGATACGCAGCTTATCCTAGTCCTTGATAAAGACACTAAGGACTGGGAAGAAAATCTTAAACGCTGCTTGACGGCCACATTTGATTGGATGGGAAAGAATCATCTGAAGTGCAACACGTGAAAAACGGAAATCCTGCCACTGGGCCCGCAAAATGATTTTATCCCCAAGCTATGGTGGCCTGAGAATGTGGAGGTACTGCCAAATATGACTAATGCGACACGTAACTTAGGCATCAAGTTTGATGCCGCTCTGTCGTTCAAACAACTGTCAGTAGCTGGTACCTGTTTTAACGTCATTAAAGGTCTAAGAAAATTCTTTGATCTACTCCCACTATCAGCTAGGAAAATGGTAGCGGTCGCCCTCGTAACAACGAGACTCGACTATTGTAATAGTCTATACACGGGAACCAACAAGTTGGTTACTCACAGGTTGCAAATGGTGCAGCATGCAGCCGCCAGGCTGGTTCTGAAATGGCCAAAGAAATCCTCAGCGTCTGCCGCATTAAACACTCTTCACTGGTTACCAGTGGTTAAACGGGTGCTGTTTAAAGTCCTGGTAATCACCTTTAGGGCCTTTCACTCGCAAAGACCAAAGTATATACAAAAGAGGTTTTCCCAATACCATCCTTCGCACACCTTGAGGTCCTCCAACGCCAACCTGCTGGCTATCCCCACTTTTAAACTCAGCTCAAGGGGTGGGAAATCCCTGCCAGTCCTAGGGTCCAACGCATGGAACAAACTCCCCCCACATCTCCGTGCTATGGAACAGGAATCGGAGTTCAGAAAGGCATTAAAGACCTGGATTTTTAGTCTCCCTGACACCTGCGCAGGTGCACTAGTATGAGGACCCTGGTCACACTACGGAGAGCAGCCGGACCAGACTCTAGATCTACTCTGGTCTGTCTAGGCGCCAAGATGCTCCTTGGAGTTATGTTATGTTATGTTATTATTTATTTATAGAGCGCGCGTTCACCCATGGGTTTCATGGCGCTAATGTCTGAGGTCCTGTGGTAATCCCTAATCGTAGGCCTGCTTCAATAACCATGTTTTCAGGGATTTTCTAAAGACCAGGAGACTGTCACATTTCCTGAGTGAAGTGGAAAGGGAGTTCCAGAGAGCAGCTGCTAAGTAAGAAAAGCAACTTCCTCCTTGCTTCTTTCTTTTAAAGGAGGGGATGGTCAACAGGTTCAGATGGGCAGAACGGAGATTGCGTTGTGGTTTGTGTACAGTCAACAGCTGTCTGATAAATTTTGGACCTTTGCCATGTAGAGCTTTAAAAACAATACACCCGGTTTTAAAGGTGATCCTTTGGGCCATTGGTAACCAGTGGAGTTTTTTCAGACGTGGTCGGGCTGACTGCCATTTGGGCTGTTTCCATATCAGCCTTGCCGCCTGATTTTGGACCATCTGCAGTTGTTTCAGGGCGCCAACTGGGAGCCCGAGATAGATGGCATTCAAAAAATCAAGACGAGAAATTACCAAGGCGATTATTACCTGCACCAGTGCTGAGTGAGTGAGTAAGTGCGCTATTTTTCTGATTTTCAGTTGTTGGGAAAACAGGATGAAACAGTGGAGTGATAGTCGCGCGGTACAAATGCCAATTTACATTACATTACATTACATACAATGGACATTGCTATAATTACACACTCTCTCTGTCCCGTTTCCGGTACTTTTGACAATAGCGTTATCACAGGCAGCCTCTATCAGTTGGTCATAGATATGTCCCTCTAGAGCTTTACTAGATGGAGTGTGGAAAGTGAAGTTAAACAAATGATTGAAAAATAGTTTAGAACTATTGTTAGCCTTGATTGCAAAATACACCGCCATCTGGGAAATCATTCAAAGCTTACGTCGGAGGCTATGTAACTTGAAGAAAATTGTTTTCCTTAAATCAGTCCCTAACACACTTTCAAACCTGGAGGAGATTAAAACAGGCCAGAAACTATATATATCCAAATGCACATGATGCACCAGTTGGTGAACTGCTATATGCCACTCTGTGCCCCAATTCCTCTGAGAAGTCTCAGATTGCCCATATTACTCAGGGAAGCTACCATCTCTGTCTCAGATAAAGACCCTTCAGACTATAGCTCTTACAAACCTCTTTGTCCAATTGATTTAGATACTGGAATTCTTGTGAAAAATATAGTAAATCACTTGTGTTAAAATTAAAACACAACATGCAGGGAAGCCCAAGTCTAACAAGCATTTAATGCAAAAGGCAGCCATGCATAATATTAACAGACAATTGTCCTTTACAGCTGACCAGAGCTTTCTCTATAAAAGATCAGTAGGAGCGGTATGCTGAAAAACAAGTACAATTTCCTCTAGTATATATGCATTGTCTCTTAATACAAGCAAATGTAGCAGGATCATGTGCCAGCTATGAGTTAGTTAGAGCAGAAACTTTTCTAGGGTGCAGGTGACCAGGTCTTTCCTCCAAGGCAGTGCAGGATGGCCTTTAAGGGAAGATATCAATCATACCCACAAATACTAACTCTAATGCTCTAATCTTCTCACAAATCCCCACTTCCTTTGCCAGATTTGAAAAAGAGGTTAGGTGTGCAACATGAGATATCACGGTTTGCTTCATGCGCCTTTTATGGCCCTTCAGAGCTATCAGCTAATGTAATATTATGTGAAGCTTTAAAACATAAGAAAACAGTTTTCATAGTTGGTCTTCATTGAATACATTTATGAATATATATATTTACATACATACATACCACCCAGTGGAGGACCCTACTGGGTAGTTATAGTTAGGTTAGCTTTACCACAGACACAAAGGGCCAGATGTATGACCATTTTTGCAAGCACAAACGGGTTTGCAAACCCGTTTCTGCTTGCAATAACAGCATGGGGAACGTGCAAACCCTATTTTGCGACTCGCAATTTTTTGCGACTCGTAAAATAGGGTTTTGCGACTTGCTATTAGGATGGGGCATTCCCTTCCTAATAGTGTGTGCAACCCTATCTAAGAATGTTTTGCGCCAGCAATTGTGGGCGCAAAACACTCGCAAATTACCACCCTCTTTTAAAGGGTGGTAATGCACTCACAAAAGGGAAGGGGTCTCCAGGGGACTCCTTTCCCTTTGCAAATGAAGAAGAAAATATTTTTAAGGGCAGGCAGTGGTCCCAGGGACCACGGCCTGCCCTTAAAAAATGTAATGAAAATGTTTCGATTTTTTTTTTTTAAATGCATCCCGTTTTCCTTTAAGGAAAACGGGCTGCAATACAAAAAAATACTTTATTTAAAGGCAGTCCCAGACATGGTGGTCTGCTGAGACCAGCATCCCACCATACCTGGGAGGGCCTGCCATTCCCAATGGGGTCGCAAATTGCGAGAGGCTCATTAATATTCATGAGCCTCTCAATTTGCGACCCCATTGGGAATCGCTAACAGTGGGAAATACACTGTTGTCCATTGGAATTAGCGCCTCGCAAATTGCCAGTCGCAAAAAACTTGCAATTTGTAAGGAGCTATTTCCACGGTTGTACATCTGGCCCAACGTTTTTTGTTTTGCTAATAACTTTTGCGCAATTTGACAAATCTTTACGAACCGTTCCACACAAAAAATCACTTCAGCTCCTCCTGGAAAGTTTTGGGGTGATCCATTCAGAAGAGGCCAAGAAAACAGGGGGCGAGTCAAAAACACAAATTTCCTCATGGATATTCCATAAACTTCTTAGGCAGGGCTACAGCAAAAGCTGCTGAACACAATTACACCAGATTTGGAAAGATCTTGGTCCATAGATTGCGCTTTTTAGGTCTCGGCCTAGCGTACACTGCGCAGCAGTGTTCGCGATGCGCCAGTCCTTTTCTCGGGGTTTTAAAAATGGACCTGGAAATTCCACACAGCTTGTGCGTGTTATTTCCTAGGTCCATTTTGATTGGGTTTTGTGTGCATGTATTTTTAAAACAGAACACGCAATAGGCCATGGGCAGTCGCGTAGCTCCGCCCTTGGCCTATTGGTGTCTGTTACGTGCACCAAAGCCCATATGTCTTCAATTATCATGCCGACACCGGCGCGATAATTGAAGACATATGCCTGCACCACTCACTGGCTTTTTTTTTACTATAGCGATTGCGAAAGCGATCGCTTTCAGTGATTTGAGTTCTCAGCAGTGCCTGACAGGAGTGCGCGTCGCATACTCTTCCTGCACGTTTTAGTCAAGGTTTTCTACTGAAAGGAAGTCTGGTGCCCTTTACTCGGCAGCAAGCAAGGTAAATGTACAAACTACATGCGAAGCGTGTTACTCCAGGTTTGGGAAAAATACAGCCTTTAGCGTCTATTGTCTGTACCTCTAACTGACCATCTGACGGCCACGGAACGCGCTTGAGTGAAGCTGCGTGCTGGCGTGCTAATGTAAAGTACTCTGATGCCCTTACGCTATATAAAACTAAAAACAATTACATTAAAATGTAAAATGTCTTTTCAAGTAAAGCATGCATGGCCCTGTTCCACATGTGCAAACTTTCTTCCTGTTTGTGGCCTCTGTTCCCATCTCTGTTGACTGTGAAACAACTCATTCACAGCTGTGTCCATACTTGCTAATGAGAGCATGCACTGCTGTCCACCTTCCCACCTCAAGTCACAAAGCCTCTCCCTGTGCTTCCCCCTGGGGTCCCCTGATTTCTTGGCACCTCAATTGCATGCCATCCTCCCACTGACAAGCAATCTCCTTCTGTCTCAAACACATTAGCAAAGAATAGAGCTGTGTCGGAGACCCTGTACAGCATGTCCCCCACTCCATGCTGTTGGGATGGTACAGACTTCCTTCCCCTAGTAAATTGTGGCAGGGACATCATTTATGGATTGCTCTGAATAGCAGATGGGCCTTCTGTAGTACGGCTTGCAACTCCTGTGGATTGATTTGCATCCTTTTTAGGTCGGACCTACCAGACAGTGCAGGTGTCTGGCTGCTGGCGTTGCGGGTTGAGTGGTGCTGTAGGCGTTGCGGGTTGAGCGGTGCTGTACGGCGTGGGGATTGAGTAGTGCTGTAGGTGTTGTGGGTTGAGTGGTGATGTAGGCATTGCAGGTTGAGTGGTGCTGTACGCGGTGGAGATTGAGTGGTGCTGTAGGCGTTGCGGGTTGAGTGGGGCTGTACGCGGTGGGGATTGAGTGGTGCTGTAGGCATTGCAGGTTGAGTGGTGATGTAGGTGTTGCGGGTTGAGTGGTGATGTAGGCCTTGTGGGTTGAGTGGTGCTGTAAGCGGTGGGGATTGAGTGGTGCTGTAGGCGTTGCAGGTTGAGTGGTGATGTAGGCATTGCGGGTTGAGTGGTGATGTCGGCGTTGTGGGTTGAGTGGTGCTGTACACGGTGGGGATTGAGTGGTGCTGTAGGCGTTGCCGGTTGAGGGGTGCTGTAGGCGTTGCGCGCTGAGTGGTGCTGTAGGCGTTGCTGGTTGAGTGGTGCTGTAGGCTTTGCAGGTTGAGTGGTGCTGTACGCGGTGGGGATTGAGTGGTGCTGTAGGCAATGCGGGTTGAGTGGTGATGTAGGCATTGCGGGTTGAGTGGTGATGTAGGCGTTGCGGGTTGAGTGGTGCTGTACGTGGTGGAGATTGAGTGGTGCTGTAGGCATTGAGGGTTTGAGTGGTGATGTAGGCATTGCGGGTTGAATGGTGCTGTACGTGGTGGGGATTGAGTGGTGCTGTAGGCGTGCGGGTTGAGTGGTGCTGTACACGGTGGGGATTGAGTGGTGCTATAGGCATTGCAGGTTGAGTGGTGATGTAGGCGTTGCGGGTTGAGTGGTGATGTAGGCATTGCGGGTTGAGTGGTGCTGTACGCGGTGGGGATTGAGTGGTGCTGTAGGCATTGCAGGTTGAGTGGTGCTGTAGGCGTTGCGGGTTGAGTGGTGGTGTAGGCATTGCGGGTTGAGTGGTGCTGTACGCGGTGGGGATCGAGTGGTGCTGTACGCGGTGGGGATTGAGTGGTGCTGTACGCGTTGCGGGTTGAGTGGTGATGTAGGCTTTGCGGGTTGAGTGGTGATGTAGGCGTTGTGGGTTGAGTGGTGCTGTACACGGTGGGGATTGAGTGGCGCTGTAGGCATTACAGGTTGAGCGGTGATGTAGGCGTTGCGGGTTGAGCGGTGCTGTACGCGGTGGGAGTTGAGCGGTGCTGTAGGTGTTGGGAGTTGAGCGGTGCAGAACGCGGTGGGGATTGAGTGGTGATGTAGGCATTGGGGGTTGAGTGCTGCTGTCGGAGGTGCACGTTTTCAACAGGCACACTCCTCCAGCCGTCAGTGCACACTTTCACCAGGCACACACCACTATCCGTCACTGCACACTTTCACCAGACATACACACCACCAGTTAATGAATGAATGAATGAATGTCTTTATTGTTTAAGTTAGTTAAAACCATAACAATTTCATAATACAAATATAAGGTCAATATAAAATATTGTTTAAAAGAATGATATTTTTCTTTTTTTATTTAAAAAAAAACAGGAATCGACTTATGCATTAAACATTATCTTCGTAAACAACGCAGTGTCCTTCTCGTTATGCCAATTTAACATTTTTCTCATACTACAGTAAGAATTTCATTATTTTACAAGCCAGCTGAGGGTCAGTCGTGCTGAGTCCTTTAATTATTGCCCCTCGACATGTTCGAATACCTCTGTCATTAAATGCCTTTTTCAGTAATCGCATACGTTGCACTTTTAAATTAGGACAGACGCATATTAGATGGATGACATCTTGCCAGGCTTCCCCACATAAACCACAAGATTTGATGCCACTATATTTCCATGATGGTTGTTCCACTCGGCTTGGTAATACCCCAAATCTTGATGATATTAATTTGAGTTTTAAGTGCGGCGAGTATGTTGCGCCGAGGTATTCCGCAGGTCGAAGTATAGTATATGAGTGAAGAACCATCCATCCGTGCGATCTTTTTGCTAAGGTGGCTTTGTCTGCCAGTAATGATTGCAGTTTTGATGACTTGTTTGCTAAGCCACGGAAAATTTGAAATGACGGGTTCTTTGCCCACAACTCCTTCATATTAGTATCATCTAATGCCTTTTTTAAGTATTTACCGTAACTTGAGTATGGATCCTCCTGGGCTTGCCACAGTGCATCATTTAGCAGATTGGATTGGATCTATTCTGCCATAGCTTATACCATGTTTTAATTGTCGCATATTTCCTCCCAATATCCTGCTTAATTAGGCCAAATTCAAGTCGGACCTGTGCCGGGGCTGCTGACTGTGGTAGCCTGAAAGCTTTTTTGTATGCCTTTGTCTGTATTGAGTCTAAGATTTTGACATCTTTCCCATTTAGCGCTATGCTCCCATATGTGATTGACGGTAGGAGTTTTGCAGCCATCACAGAGAATAAAGGCGTGAATGACGGGCCATGTAGCTTCTTCGCAATAGCGCAAAAGGCATAAATATTCCCGTTTCCTTTTTTCCAAGATATTGAATCTGCGATTGGAAATTCAGCTTTTTGTCAATGTATACCCCTAGGTACTTATAGGTTTTTACTATTTCAAGGCGCTTTTCTCCTAATTTAAATTGATACTGTTGTCGTGGGCTGTTCGTGAACGACATCGTTTTTGTTTTTGTCTCATTAATCTCTAGTGCGTTGGTGTTCGCAAACAGTAAAAGTTCGTTAAGTGCTCTTTGAAAGCCTACACGGGTCAGGCTAAACAAAACCATATCGTCTGCATAAGAGAGATGCGTTATGGGCAGACTTCCCAGCCATGGTGGGTGAGCATTTGCTTGATCCAATCGCGGTGAGAGGTCGGCCATAAAAAGATTGAATAAGTGGGGGGCTAATACACAGCCTTGTTTTAATCCAATCTCAGTTGGTATTTTTTTTGGATAATTTGGTACCATTCATTAGTTTTACACGGACCCAAGTGTTTGTGTAGAGTTCGATGATAGGGCGTAATATTGTGTCCGGAAGCCCCAGTTTGTGTAGTGTGGCCCATAGTAGTCCACGTTTCACTCGATCGAACGCCGATTTGAAGTCTATAAAACACGCATGTACCGGTCTTCGCTGGCTTTTGCATTTATCGACCATAGTTACCAGAGCTAAAATGTTTGTTGTGGTGCCACAACCTTTACGAAATCCTGTTTGATTAACAGGAATCAGGCCATTTGTATTGGACCATTCCACTAGGTCCTCCAGGATTAGTGTGGCAAAGTATTTTGCTTCCACGTCCATGAGTGCAATTAACCGTTAGTTTGCGGCTCTGCTCGTTCACCACCCTTGTGGATCGGATTAATGATTGAGCCCTTTCAGCTTGTCGGGAGGGTATTTGTTAAGTCGATTTCATTATACAGACCATGTAGCGATTTCGCCCAGGATTCTGGATCCGTCCTGAGGAAGGCAATGCCGAAACGCGTTGATTTGGAAATATTTGGTTCTGAATATAATTATGTGCATTTATCAATTGTGTTTACTGTTTTTTCATTTGGGTGTTGATTAGGACGTCTTATGTAAAGAAAACTGTACAGATATTATCGTGTTGAATGTCAAAACAGTCATTTGTTTAAATATTATCACATGTACAACATTTCATTGTTTTTGACAAAAGTATAATAACAAAAAGTATCAATAATAAATTCAAAAACATGAACTAATAAAAATGTATACCAATCACATGAAACACTATTAGATGAATTATTTAAATTGGGTTAACAGTTAGCTTTAAGATGAATATATGCACGTAACCCGGTGCTCATTTTGTTTTTTCTAAAAATCTGTCCGATAGATGGCCTGGGGGATGCATTAGGACCTGGAGCGCCATCGTTGCGACCCTTTTTTATTATGCTTGTAATGTCTTCTACTGAATGGCTTTCAATTTCCTGGGTTATAGTTGTTCCATGGTCTAATAATCCTGCAGAATTCTTCACTGTGTTAAAGGCCTTGGTACTCAACGTGATTGGTTGATTCCCAGCTGTTGTATGATCATCAAATATTTTGGTTAAATGGGATGCCCACGCGTTCTCTGATATAGATGCGTTATTTATCACTTTTTTTGATCTTATCAATTTATTTACTTGTTCCCAGAAAAGCCTATTATTTGTTTGCTTGGCACTGAAAAGTAATTTTGTCGAGAGGCTTTCCTGTTGTGTTTTTAGGTCCTTCCAAATTTGGATTTTGTACTGCTTTTTGGCGGTCTTTATATCCTGCCATGTATATTTGGTTTTTTTTTGTATATTGTTTTTTATCACCATCTTTCTTAGTTTTTTCCTTAATAGGTAGGCTGTCCTGGACATGTTTAGTTTAGGGTTGAGCCTCCTAGTCTGAGCGAAATTGATTTTTGGTGCCTTAAACAACAGCGTTTCGGTGAATATAGACCAGCATTCTACTGCGTTTTTGCCTGTTGTATTTGTGGCTTCGACAATTTCTTTTGCCAATGTTGATAGTTCTGGTAAGGTTTCTGTTGTCCATCGGATTCTCTTAAGATTTGCCGTGGTTAGCTGACCCAGCTCCACGGGCGCTGCACTATGTTTGTTGTAACCGAGTTCCAGTTCAAATACTTGATATGCATGATCACTTCGGGTGGAATATTTAATCTTATATTTTGTCACGCACACCATTAAGGGAAGCGTTAACATAGTGTAGTCTAGAATTGACTGCCCGCGAGTACCTTGATAGGTCCAGCGTGGTGGGTTGTCCTCTCTTGTTCTACCATTTAGGACTCGCAGGCCTAGATGTTCCAGTGTCTGGACCAACTGTTGCCCCTTTAGATCCTGTCTCTTTGTTAATGCACATGCTTGTGGAGGAACGGACCATTGCTCGTTGTCTACTAACAGCTGATCATCATCGTCTGGTGTATAGATTAGATTTGAATTGAAATCACCAGTTATAATTATCTCCCAATCTGGATGATCAAATCTGATCGAAGTGACTAATGAGATTAATGTTTCAATTTGTTCCTTTTTTTTCTTTACCTTCGGGTGAATGTATAGATTTATTAGAATTACTGTTATATTATTTTTTTGGCACTGTTCCATTTTTATAACTTGTAAGTCTTGTGTAGTACTCTGTAATTGTTCAGTGTGAATGTTTAGCGCGGTTGAAATATAAGTTGCCAAACCACCCTTCGGCCTTCCACACTTGTGTATTCTGGTAGCTTTTACTTGGTGGAGTGTATAGTTGGGTACATCCTTACACTCCATCATCCATGTTTCTTGCAGGGTGATGATGTCATAAGACTCCCAATAAGCTGGGGCTGTGTCTTCATCTAATTTTCTTTTGGCACCCGCGATGTTCCAAGATAAAAATCTTATTTTACTCCTGATGGAGCTTTTTCCGTTTGTGGCTGGTCATTCCGTATTCCTTACATTTAAGGCTGTAGCCATCCAGTTCCATTTGTTGTCCTCTTGTTGAGGAATAGGACTCACTATAGTGTCTCCGGCGGGGTTTGTTTTTCCTCTTGCGTTGTGGAGTACTGAGTATGCAGGTACGATCTGTAGTTCCTCTCTTTTTTTTTTCTTTATCTCTGTTAGTAGAGGTATGGGATATCGTCTCTTTGCTGGTCTTGTCATTGTTATACCCCAACTTTCAAACAGTTCTCTGGCATTCATTATTAGTGCTACGATTTCTTCCTTTTTCCACGTTGATAATGTTTTTTCCGTACTACTATTCTCTTCTTTCTCGAGAAATTCAATTGACAACAAGTCGAGAGTAGACAAATGCTTCAGTGACGGAATTTCAGCTATTAGTTTTAATAGAATCCCTCGATTGAGAAGATCTTGTTGTCCCAGAGAGATATAATGGGGTGTCAATATGATCTGTTTATCCAGATTCTTTTCTCGATTATCGCTCAGCTGTGTGGGACTTGGTTCGGAGCATTGGAGTACCTCTCTTTGAGTGGTTCCATGTCTGTCTCCTTCGTACTTAATGATTTTAATTATGAAGTTTTCATTGGGTATGTCTCCTGCCAGAGATTTTCTTTGCTCATTCTCTGTAGTTTCCTTTCTTTGCACTGGATTGTTCTGATGATCACCTGCTTGGATCGATGTGGTGTGGTCTGTTACTTCCCTATGAGTGCTACCATATCTAACTCCAGTTTGAGTATTGATTTTAATGCTCAGTTTTTCCTTCGATTCATGTTTGTTTGGAAAATTTCTGAAGTCAGGATCTCCAGTGCCATTTCTTCCCATGGTGTTACTCATACTACCCAAAGGTAGCCTTTCTTGTGGTTCTTCTACTGTCCCTCTATGGACCTTTTCTTTCAATTCCTGTTTATTTGGAGAATTTCTGAAATCCGGATTTCCTGTGCCATTTCTTCCCATGGTGTTGCTCCTGCCACCCAATGGTAGCCTTTCTTGCGATTCTTCTGCTGTCACTCTTTGTACCCTTCTTGAGAGATCCCCTAGTGGATTGTTGCCTCTATTTGTGTAATTTTCCTTAATTTCAATCTCATGCGGGTGATCTATTCGCCCCGTCTGCGGGCGACACATGGTTTTTGGCTGATAATTCCTGCTGGTGGTTGTGCACTTTGCAATGGTTCTTTTCGATGCAGATACAATTTGATGTTGATTAATCTGCATTATATCACATGATTCATCTGTTTGTATACTATGGCTTAATGATGTCCATTGGGTAAGTTCTCCTTGTTGACAATCTTCCTCCACTATAGATCTTTGATTTATTTGTACGACTTGAATCTCTGGGTCTACGTCGAGTTTTTTAGTTTCAAAGATGGGGAACCATTTCCTACTGGTCGAAGTTTCCTGTATTACGTTGAGATTATTCTTTCTGGATTTCCTTGCTCTTTTTCTCTGTCTCTTTGTTTGCCGGCTGTTGTCTATCTTGTTTTGACCTTCTTGTAGCTGCTGCTCACTATGACTCTCGGTTGCATTTTTTACTGTGGTCATATATCCATCACTTCTCATCTTTTGTGGTTCATTACCAGCATTGCCCTTTTTATGCTTATGATTTTCGATGTCAGTACGGCTTATTGGAGGTTCTGCCACATTTGATACATTTGTAGTGCTTTGTGGAATTGCTACTGCAGTTTTTGTTGGACAGTTTATTATTCCCTCCCGCTCGTTGGTCCTTTTTATATTGTTTAAAATACTTGTTAGGATCGCTGGAACGTTACTTAGCTTATCAATTATAGGGCCACACACACAGTCTTTGCTTCATACTGTTTTTGATACTCGGTCTTTCATTGTTAAGTCAGCTAATGTTTCCAGTTTCGTGTTGATTCCTACAATATACAAGGCTATAATGTTCATTAGGTCAATCTGGGTGTCTAACTTATCAGACTGCACATTCAAGACTGTTATTGTAGTTTCCAGCACTTTGAGTAATGATGTGTATGCTGCCTGCTGAGTCCCTCCTTCTGCCTCTGATGCCTGTGTATCTCCCTTTTTATCTTTGTTTATTCCTTGATTCGCAACATTATCTGCTGTTCTGATAATACTCTGTCTTGGGGTTGTTGTGTCTGTGCTTAGGGGGAGCTCAACTAGATGTTCTTGATCTGCTTTTTTTGTATTATGAATTGATATGCTCTGGATTGGCGGGCCCAGAGTACTTGATATTTCAATTGTTGTGAGCGTTGGCTCTATCCTTTTTCTGTTGAATCTATTGACTTTCTATTCACTAGAGCGTTTGGATTTTCAACTTCTAGATCCTGCGTGATATCCGTGTTGTTTTATTGGCTTTGGGATTCGATTGGCTCCATTGTACTTGATATATTAATCCTCAAATGCTTTGGATCTCTCCCTTTTTCTATTGATACTTTGCTCTTTCCATTCTCTGGGACATTAGTATTTTCTGTTTCCAGAGCTTGAAGGAGATCAGTGTTGTTTGTTAAAGAAATTGAATGTAGCCAAGAATTATTCTGTAGAAGCTTTGTAGATTTAAAGGTATCCGAAATTTCCAAATGCATTTCTTCTGGTATTTGTGTAAATGATATTGCCTGTAGTGCTGATTTGGGTGTTGAATGTGAGTATTCTGCATGGTCCGTGGCGTCAACTTGAGCTTGGATAACTATATGACTATTAGTCCTAGTTTCTGTACTCTCCATGTTGTTAGTTTCGGGTCTTAAATTATTTCTTTGCGGTGGTAATGGGTTTGGAATACCCTCTAATTGGCCTGTTTCTGAAAAGATGGCTGTCGTAGGGTCTTTTAATAACATTAATTTTCTATTGATAGCTGGCTTTCCGAAAATTGAATATTGTAGGGGAATTAACAGGCTTGTTTTTTCCTGAATTTTTTTGGGAGAGTCCTCACTTTCCTTGGCTTTCTTTCCCCCTTGCTTGGCCGCTCTTTGTGACAATTGTTTTCTGGTTCTCCCTGACCTCATTCTGCTTACAGTTTGTGCGTTTGACTTTTGGAATTATTTTGAAATTGTTTTACTTCCTATGAAAGAGGTCCGGTCCCTCCAGTGACTGACGGCACCCCCTAGACACCGCCGTGTCAATCTTCTCTTCAGACCTCCCTGGTTCCACCTGCGGCTAATTGAAAGTTGCCTCCAAGCGCAGCTTCCAATACTCCGGCTGATCCCCGTTCCTTGCTGCTTGTGGCATGCCGCAGTCTACTCCCCCTACTGCCTCAGCCGCTTCCGTTGACACTTCCGTTAGCAACTCTCCGGGTATATATTGCATAACACTTCAAAATCCTCAGGGCGTGATAGAATGTGATTGAATATGGCCAGGGCTCAGACCAGAGGCTGCAGTACACTAGGTCTGTACACGCGGTAGCTCTGGACACTAGCCCCAGGCCCCCCCCCCGGCTCGTAACAATCGCTGCAGGCCACCGCAAATGCCCCCTGTTAGTTTATACCAACTGCTGTCTCTGTGCAGAAGCCACGGCTCTTGGCTTTTAGCAGTCTAGGCTCTTGGCTGTCACTGTAGCCTGGCAGTCGTATTATGGGTGTTGGCGTGTTAGTGTGTTGGAGTCTACTGTCAATCAACGGCCTTTTTTGTGCAGGACCTTAAAACGTGCCGACCGCCGCCTGCCGCTCTCACCGGTGCCTGTGAACACAAAGCATCCAGACTACGGAGACCTTATGCAAAATTCTGCTTGCCTGCTGCTGCTGTGTATTGATTCTTTAGCCCTCTTAGTTATTGTTATCAGGGCTATTCAACTGTGTTTCAACTTGTATTCAGTTTGCGCTGGCTGCTCGCGCTCATGTTCACAATGCTGTTCTCAATGCAGTTCAATGCCGCTTTAGGTTCAAACGAGAAAATACCTTCCCCGCCTATTGCAACTCTACTGGATCTGCCGAATTACTCAGCACCCAGCCGCTTCGCCGCTTCGCCTGCCCTCCACTGCAGCCGCTCCGCAGCTGCCGCCCTTAGCCACCTCCTCGTTAGCTCACCTCCTGGCCGGGCTGCAGTAGGGCACGTGGGTGTGGAGAAGTGTGTACGGGCCGCGGTTCACGGCTCTCGGCCCCACTCCCGGCCTCTTAGCCCCTGATTCTCCGCTCTGCTCTAAAGGCTGCTGGAGTTCCTCTGCTGGCTGAGACCAAGCAGGTGCCGTAAATCTTGAGTCCCGAGTCCCGATTCCCGGTCGCGGCGGCCTCCACAGCTCCGCAGCTCCGTTGAACGTCTCAACTCTCGCCTCTCGCCTCCGGCGACTCACAAAAGCCTTTTTGAACTGAGCATTCTTCAAACTTGGACTTCAGCGCGAGCCGGTAGAATCTATGAGCTCAACTGATTCGTCACCAGTTGTCAGTGCACGCTTTCACCGCGCACAAACACCACAGCTGTCAGTGCACGGTTCCACCAGGCACACACACCACCAGCCGGCAGTGCACCCTTCCACCAGGCACACGCACCACCAGCCATCAGTGCACAATTTCTACAGGCACACACACCACCAGCCATCAGTGCACACATCATTTGTTAACACATCCACAATTAACTATTGTAGCAATCGCAGTATGGCGCACTTTACTTTTAAACATATTCATCTAAAGCGCAGCATGCCACCATTGCTACAAAAATAAATACACATTTTTTTTACCTACAATTTATAGACTTTTGTTGCAGTTGGTGTTGCAATATTTAGCAATGCCAATAGCTCAAACTTAATTAACCCGAGACCTATTGTATTGTAAATGCTTGTTGTGGTTTGCCGTAAACTGATCTTACTAATCTCACATATCGCGCCAGGATACTTTGCAGTAGCAGAGCGCGTTACAAAATATTTTATAACATAACATAACATAACATAACATAACATAGGTTTTGAGAAATTAAGGATAAAAAACATTAGATATCTGGATGGTTGGAACCGTGAGTATCTCTTAAGAGCCCCACAAGAGCGCACATTTAAAAATGAAGTCCTGTGACTGGTCAAGAGGCCCGATTTTCCCATCAGCCTTCTTTTTCTTGTGGGAACAAGAGGCTCCTGCTAGTTCAGCGGGAATGAGCTCTCTAATTGGCTGGCTGTTCGAGGTTTAGAAATTAAATGGCCGCCATTACTGTTTACTGTGGAAAACTTTCAGGTGTTTTGAGAATTAACTAAAATAGCTATACAACGGAGCTGGAGACAGGCATTCTGTCCCACTAATTATTGAGAGGAGGTTTGTAAGGCATATCTATTGTGATAAAATGTTGTTTAAAAAAATTGAAATCTTTCAGGATTCGCATGGGATCGAGAAAGGTAAAAAAGAGTAGGCGGCCTCTCAATACACTCTACTAGGAGAAAGGAATGTTGTCCGCACAGTTGTTCAGAGGAGGTCTGTAAGGCGTAACTAATGTGATGAAAAAAAATAAAATTATTTTTTTCAAATGTTGCAGTCTCACAGGTCTTTTGCAGGATTGTGTAAAGTAGAAAGGAGTAGGCCATCTCCGAAGACACTCTAGTGTGTACACATGTCAATGTAGTAAGCAGTCTTACTGGAGATGGTATTTGTTTATTAAAGCCTACTATTTTTTGCCCATCACTTTGGGAAGAGGTCTGAGCGGGGAAGGCAGTCCCTCCCTACACCCTACTATGCACACCAGTGACCTTGGTAAGATGTCTCAACAGAGGGGTTAGTATCTTCCTACACTTTACTACGCAGTCACCATGGGAATGGGTCTTAGTAGAGAGGCCTGTCTTTTTCTACACTCAAATGCATGTGCTTGAGACCCTGGGGAAATATCTCAGTGGAGAAGTTTGTCTCTCCCACACCCTACAAAGTACATCTGTCGCCATGTATACAGGTGTCAGTGGTGAGTAGTGTGTCTCTTCATACCTTACTATACCCAGCTGTTATCCTGTACTGCTAATTTATCCGTCTGCTGAACTCTTTATACATAGTTAGAAAGTCACAAACTTGGCAGATACCTTTTTTTCCCTGCTCTCATTTAAAAAAACTCCAAAACAAGAGACGCTTTGGCAGGCTGAGTAGTTTGAGGTGGTGGAGTCAGCAGAGTCAGAGGAAGACATTATACATTTTTCCCAACAGATTTCCAAAGTGGAAGGAAGATGATTATGGTAGGACTGCCCACACCAAAAGCCAAAATACAAACGAGGCAAAACGGATGAATTATTCCTATTGGAGTTATTGACATTGATAATAACCAATCATAATGTGTTTGATGGGTGTCTTTGCTGCACACATTTAGAAAACATGAATCTATGTTTGTAATGCTGCTAAATATAGTTAATTTGAAGCTTCAGAGCTCAATCAAAATTACTATAACACACTATAATCAACACAATTTTCAATATGCGATCTTGTGATCTCACAAGGCTCTTGCGGGAGTTATATATTAAAATAAAATTAAGATAAATATAATGTAGGCAGTACAATGATACCCTTTAACATTAATACTAAACAGTCATACAACACAAGAATAACAAGTGTATAAAACAGTGTAAAACAAAATGTAGGACTCTACGATCTCACGACTGTCCCACGAGTTTCTAAAAAGACTCTCAGGAGAGTACGCAAACAGCAATAAAATGAGATTTAATTGGTTAACACTAATGCCATTCATTATTGAAAGAAGTGATCACCCTCCTTTTCTCATATACAATCATCTCTTTGATGTGAAATCCGGTCCTTAGTTTCAAGCTGCCCACAGCCAGTTGTGGACGCGCGATTGTAGACGCGCAAGGCAGACGCCGATTCTGCTGACTCTCGGCTCTCCGCCTGCTGCCTTGGACAGCGGGGGGCGTGTACCGCGGAGGGGAGGGGGGCGGAGGGGGGGTTCCCCGCTCAGCATCTACACGGACGACCACCGAAAAGTCAAGGGCCGCTCCGAGTGGCATGGTGTGCCGAGGTGCATGCCGTCAGAGGCGCAACTAGAGCCAAATTTCGGGGGGGGGGGGGGGCTAAGAAAACATTTCGGGGGGCGCTGAACCTTTTAATCAGTAGGCAGAGTGGAGCTGCAGGGCCTCCAACAAGGGGTGAAACAACAGCAAGGCCTAATTAACATTCAAATGGTCTTTTAAAGACCTGTGAAACGTTCGGGTGTGGCTGTGTGTGTGCCCGGGATCTGTCTCATCCCGGGCTGCCACACACGACGGGGGGGGCTAAAGCCCGGTGAGTCCAATGGGTGTGGCGCGCTGCGTGCTGTGACCTACGTGCAGTTGTAAACTGCATTCCCGCATCCCGTATTCCTGCTGCCTAAAGCTCATTGCCGTGTGGACCCCCTGGCGGACACCCATGGGAGGAGGAGCTGGGTCCATGGCTGGTCCTGAGCTTGGCGTGTGCAGCTGTTGCAGGAGTAGTGCCCAGAGGAGGAGGTAGGAGGCAGACACAGCTAGAAAGGTGGAAGGGCAAAGGAGTCGACAAAGGCACTGAGCGAGGACTCTATGGAGGCCCAGGAAGCACTGATTGTTTCCAGCACTGGCGCACAATGAGTCCCAGAGTCCCAGGGATAGAACTGAAGGTCGACAGGGGTGAGCAGAGGTGAGCAGAGGGGGCAGGAGGGAACCAAAGTCTATCAAATCTACCGAGGTCTGTCTGACTGAGCTCCCCACCGAGCACACCCAGCACCCCCGAGCCCTGAGACCTGAGTCAGAGAGCCAACAGCCTTTATATATAACTGGCCTTACACCCATTGCGGCCTTCCGCAACCTCATCTCCCTTCGATACCTTTGCAAGATCCCACGACGGGAGGAGAAAAAGATTAACATCAATATTAGCCAGAGCAGGCTCTCAGGCCGAGTGCAATTACCATCAGAAGGCAGAAAGAGTTCCCTGCCCGAGGCGACTGACGAATAATTTCTACCAGCAGTCTTTGTTCTCCCCCTCTTTATGGCATAAACAAATTATGTTCACGGACAATCCATAGGAAAGAATGGGCACTCAGCAGAACTCACGGAATCGTCCATGCAAAGCCGCCCATATCGGAATTCTCTGTGGGAATGGGGATATTTCACATTTTTTTATAAAACCAGCGAATCCCGCTAAATCGGACCAAGAGTCTACCCAAAATGCACAAATTAACCAGAGCGAAGCCCAATATAAAGGAACTGACAAAACTGAGAAAAGTAATTCTTCTCTACAAAATATCAAAGCTTGTGACGGAGATCTGTCCGATGACACTACCACTTTAACATCTTCAAACATAAGATCAGTAAAAGATGAGGACCGCAAAGGATGCATTGATCTCTCTCTTTGTCTCAATGATCAAAAGTCTCGTCATATTGCAGAGACAGACTTTACCTTACCAGACATAAAATCCAACTAATCATTATTCCAAAGGGCTGATAAAGGTACAACAATAGCAGAGTCCCCGGGACCGTTAAATAGTACTCCACAGAAATGCTTCGCTTTAGAGGAGAATTATTCGCATCTATCAGAATTACCTTTCCTAAAACATTTGTACTCATCTAACAGCCAACAACCAGTGTCAGAATCGCTAATGACTCTCCAAAAGGTCTTGGAGTCGGTGCTACAGCTTTTAGGGAATATGATGGATAACACCGATCAGATGTTGGATACCCAAATCGGAATACTCCAATATCTTGTTAATAAGAAAAGGAAACATCAGCAACCGACCCAGCAAGTCTCAACACTGCAACCCTATGGAGAGGAGAAAGGAATAGCGGCCACCCTAAAAGGGAATCCTTCAAGAGAAACTCCAATCCATTTAAAAAAAGGAAAAGCAACTCAAACGATATGGACCTCAAAAAAACAAAAGACCAAAACATCTGAAAATGGAGCAATATATTCCCCTAGAAAGTTATTTAAAGAGCCAAACAAGGAAAACGTTTGTATCAAAGCAATTCCTTTCTATCCAATCTTCTACCAATGCGGAACAAAGGACCCATTCCAAACTACAAAAACTGAGACAATAAAAAAATTAACAACAAAGAGTGAATTCTTAACAATTGAGCTTCCGGACCCAATATTAACAAAAAAGGAAAAAAGGATAATAAAAGGTCTGTGAAAAGATTCTTAAAAAAATCTTGAAGAAGATTCACGAAAAAGAAAGCACAAAAGTTAACATTTTCGAAGCATTTAACTCAGCAAAGTAAATCCTTGGGAAAGGTACTTTCTTCAAGTCCAGATAACAGACTGCATGAGGTCGGACATGCTGACCAAGATCTTATGGAGAAAGTAAGTCATAAACAACTAAATCCTCTCTCTGCAAACTCTATGCATGGTCACGATATACAGTATCCAGTGCCAATCTCTGTGCCAAAAACAAAGAAATGTCCTTGGAGGTAACAAGTCCCACGACATACCAGAGCCAATCATGCTTTCTGGAATTTTCTGATTTATTTCCCTCAGGAAATGATCCATTAAACCGAGGAAGAATAGTGAATCTAATTCGTAAGATCCCACAGTTAAAGGCGATAACAAATTCCGAAATAAAATTAGTAGTGTTTCCGTTAAAGCCTAAAAGTACGGTGGCTATTGTGGAATTCTGGTTGTGTGTTATCCCACAAATAATCATAAAACGAAAGTGAGATCCTTCACAAAAATGGCTACGATGCTGCCATAGTAAACAAAAGGGGAATCCAACCAAATGGCATACCAGAGGAAACGAACACTATCAAAACACAGCTTCTTGACAAGACACCTGCAGTACCAAAAGTTCTACAACTATCCCTAATGAAAACTTGATTGTTTTATTAGAGAATGGCCAGAGAGTAATCAGGAATAAATACAAAGTCCAGCAGGAGAGACCCCCAATGGATCACCACTGGTCCTGGATCCCGGAGACCCTAAATAGTCATAAGCAGGGAAGGGAAACTAAACTCCCTTTTTAACAGCAGATTGTCCTTAGCATCATGGAATATAGCAGGAAAAAACAAAGAGAAAATGGCGTAAATTTTGGAAGATTCCCCGGCATTGGTCACTCTTCAAGAGACATGGGCAACAAAGCCATTTGATCAAAAAGACTACTTTGTCTATTAAATAGCAGCAGAACCGGTGGTTTGGGGTCATGCCAAAGGAGGCTTAGCAATCTTGGTCCATGAGGACTTCTTCTGGGATCAGGAAGTAATTCCCATGGAACAAAGAAATATCCAATCCTTAAAGTTCAAATGTTGGCTTGACACCAAGGACTCTAAATTGATCTAATAAATTTCAACGCTCACATTCCACCAGGTTCCTCGAATGACGCACTTTTGGTCAAAATATTCGAAGATATAGAAAGGGTAGTGGAAGAGAGAAATTTCCCTTCTGCTTTCCTCATAGGAGACTTCAATGGTAAAATATCTAATGACCTTATAGACAAATGGGAACACGAAGAACAAGCAGAAGCTCTATCAATCCCTACCCCACTATTTCCATCTGGTATCAAAGCAGATAAACAAGGAAAAATCTTACTATCTTCCCTCCCCATAATAAACGGCTTCATCCTAAACGGACGTATAGAAGGAGACATTCCGGCATCCTTCACAAGAAAAGGTGCTCTTACCGCTTCTATATTAGACTATATAATCTGTAGTCTAGCTCTGCTTCACAGGATTGTAAAATTAATTATAACATTTTATCAAGGAAGTGATCACGCCATATTAAGACTTGAAACCAAAATAATACTACAACGCACATCTCTGGCACCTATTATGCATGCACAAAGTTCAGTACTTGTGAACCACACCCGAAGGAGAATATTATGGGCATCCACTGCTTTTAATAAAATCAACTTTGTAATTGACAAGGCAAAAGTATTACAATTTACGTATTCCTTTGACCCAATAGAAAATTTTGAAATAGTCCTCAATAACCTAATGCAAGCTCTACAGGCAAAAATCCAGAGGAACAGAGTCGCAATTCAAATAAGAAAGACCTCAGACATAAGAGCCACTGCATTAAATAAATTAATTGATATGCAATTTCAAAACGCTTCTGAGACGAGAGCACCGGAAATAAAACACCTAAAAAGACACCAGAGGAAGGAAAAAGAAAAATTGCTATATTCGCAGCAGGACAAAAACTGGGTCTAAATTCAAACTGCAGCAAATCAAAATAACACCCGTCTGTACTGGAGCTTAATAGCCAAACAAACAAGATCAAAGAAATCTGTGAAAGCAACATCAGTTCCCCCAAATGAACGGGGAAAATTCCTACGTAATCTATACAAATCAAACAAGAACCAAGAAAATTTGAATTTTGCACTATGTAGGCAGACGGAAAATGAATGCAATATTTCTTCTCCTGTGGCCAGTCAAATCGAGTACCATATAAAGAAAGCAAGATCATCTGCGGCAATAGGCCCGGACTAAATTCCGATGAAGGCACTACAAAGTAACTCTGTGGAATGGAGCAAATTCCTAGTCCCATTATTCTCACACTGCTACGATACTGGGAAAATTCCCAAATCATGGAAGGGGAGTATAGTCATCCCCATCTATAAGAAAGGATCGTGGCTGTATCCAGGCAACTACCGACAGATAGCCTTATTGGACGCAATAGGGAAGATCTTTGCAGCAAGCGTCCTGGACCACCTCAAAGCTTGGGCTTTTTCTTCCGGAGCGATCCCTCTAAATCAGGCAGGATTCAGGCAGGAACATTCAGTAACAGACAACATATCGGTTTTACAGAATATCATCGGCAAATACGTAACACTGAAATCGAAGGTCGTGTACGCGGTATTTGTCGACTTTTCAACCGCATTTGATAGAGTGGACAGACCAACACTCTGGAAGAAACTTAGAAATCTGGGAATCCCGGATACTCTTCTCTACCTTATTATTTCATTGCACTCAGAAACGTGGTGCCAAGTACAACTGGGACGAGAAAAGGGTCTAACCTGCCGAATCGCAACATCAAACGGTCTCAGGCAAGGCTGCCTTCTGGCTCCCCTACTTTTTTCACTATACCTTAGTGATCTTCCAGACAGTTTTCTACAGGTTATAAATTTCCCCCCAAGGATAGCATCTTATAGCATACACACCATGATGTACGCCGATGACGTTGTAATCTTTGATCTTACCTCTTTCGGATTACAAAGGAATCTAGATGTACTAAATAGATATATAGAGGAAAATGTTCTGGTTCCAAACATATCCAAAACAAATATAGTCCCCTTTAGAGGGAGAAAACATTACACAACGTATAACTGGACACTAGGAGGAGAAATGCTAGAAGTGGTAAAAGAATATACTTACCATTTTTTACGAACAGGCTCAACAATATATCCGTTTCTCATTGTGGCATGGAATTTGGCGGTGCATTATATTACTGCGGCTTGGGTTACTCCCTCTTAAATCACAGACTTTTAAATGGTCCCATAAAGAACAGGTCTCCAGCAATTGTGATCTATGCAATGGTGGTGTGCAAAATCTGAAGCATGTATTGCTTGTTTGCCCAAACCCAATAATAGTTGAGGCAAGAAGGCGCTATTTAAAACCAATCCGATTTAGATATAATACTGCAACGGTGCAAAATTTGATCACGCTTTTAAACTCTCCCCAGACTAATTTGTATGTCATAATTTGTTTAAATTTTTAAAATCTTTTTTACATTTGTATTGATTGTTTTATGTGTATAGTAACAGACACTGTTTTATATGGAATTTGATGTTCTCAGTAGAGAACTAAATCAAATAAATTGAACTTGAACTTAATGTGAAAACATCTACACAGCCCTTAGCTTAGCGGATCTTCTCTTATATCATTATTAAACTTGGTGAAAATATGTCTTCATGTGACAGTAACAAACAGAGAGAAAGTGGATAACCTCAACTGAGATATTCTCTTATACACCCTATTACACTCAGACACCAGTCAATACAGAGATTTCAGCAAACAGTGCACTCTGTTCCTGTACACTACAATACAAAGCCATTCCCATTGGAAGTGAGGTGTGCAGACAGATAGATCCTTTACTCACCATACCATATGTACATTGGAAATAAAGTAGTACTTTACAGTAAAAAAAGAAAATAGAAATTCACTGAAAAAATGAAAGGTTAAAGTTACCTGTGATAGAAAGATCTGTTTTGGGGTTTTTTTAAACCTTGAAATAAAATGAAAAAAACAAAGGTTAAAGTCACATTGTAGGTGTGAATAAAAGATGATTATGGTAAAAAAAAACTTAGAAATTCACTAATAAAAAACAAAGATTAAAGTAATGTTGTAGTTAGGTATGAAGTAAAGATTGCTTTTGTTTAACAAAAACCCTAGAAGTTTTTTAAAACTAAAACAGGTCTTTTATTACATTTAACTCTAATATTACTGTAACCTTTGTTTTTTCAGTGAATTTCGAGTTTTTTTTTAATGTAAAGTAATATTTTCTTACCACACGTATAGCCAATACCCTGTCATGCACAGTTTGGCAGTGTGTGGCAGGAGTTCGTCCGCAGGGCAACCCTCCACAAGCAGCCAACCCCAGACTGCCCACGCCCTTTGGCCGTGCAAAGCAGGGGCTTGGCAACAGGGACTGGCCTGCATCCACGCCCTGTCGCCTACCCACCCAGAGGCAACCAACACCCCTGCAAGCAGCCATCATCACGCTGCACACTTTCGTTTTTTTCGCATGCATCTCCCTGCAAGCAGCCACCCAGAGGCAGCAATCCTCACGCAGTGCACAGCCATTGCTTGTGTGTTGTGTGGGGCTAGTTGCAGGGACTGTGTTGCAGCCAGACCCTGATTCCAACTCCGCGCAGGCAGCCAGTCAAACCCACACTGCGCAAAGCCTTTGGCCGAGTGCAACAGGGGGTAGGTCACAGGGCTTGGCCTGCTGTTAGACCTTGTACCCAAACCCCAAGCAAGCTGCCAAATTCACACCACGCACAACCTTTGGCATGCGCAGTGTAGGATTGACCTCCGGACCCAAGGGGACCAAAACATATATATTAAGGGGATGAGGGGCGTGCAGCCTCCTCCCTAACCCTTAATTGGCCCCAGGGACCCCATCCCCTGGGGCCAAAGACAATTAAACAGGGGAGGAGGGCATGTAGGGTCTAATAGTCCCTGGGAACCACATACCTGTGGCTAAATAATATAAATAATGGGGGTAGGGGGCTGCGCAGCTCCCTCCCCAAGCCTTTTTGGGCCCCGGAGACCCTTTCCCTGGTGCCCAAAATCTATGGTGAAGGGGGCATGCAGCACCTCCTTCCAGAGCATCTTTAAAGCTGATAGTAGACTTTGTGTTTGCTCCTGTTTGGCAAGAGAGTCAAAAATGCTTCCGCCAGATGGGAGCAAACACATGTTTCCGTGTCCGCGCAGATGCAGACAGGGAAACCACTGTGTCCTGGCGGCATGCTCCACCCCGAGGGATGGGGTAATGTGGACATTAGAGGCTTTGGGGGAGCCATGTGTCCCCCATCCTTCTTTAAAAGCCATGGCCCTGGGAGGCCCTCTTTTTAAAGGCCAAAGGTGTTGGGGCCATGTGACCTCCCTCCTCCTGAGAGTTATAGGGGATGGTGTCCCCGGGGCCATAAGTGGCTTGGGGAGAAGAGCCACGCGTTAACCTCCCCTAAATAAGTAATTTAGGCCTGGGGCCGAAACTGGCTTGTGTGCGGCCCCCTTCCCCTTAATTGAATTATTTGAAGAATCCAGTCCAAAGCTTTTTTTTCGATCCCACTGGAACGCTGCAACAATTTCTGCTTTTTATTTCAATTTTGTCCCCAGTCCCTCTGGGTACCCCCCTCACCCACCACAGGGGGGTTAGGGAGGCAGGGTATCCCAACCCTTCCTTCTCATGTCATTTTGTTGTTCAACTTCAGGACCTGTAATGGCTGCCAGCAACATTTTTCTCATGTTGGTGGCAACCAATCAGAGTGCTCGCTCCGTGGGCCAATCAGAACACTCTATTTTTAAATTGGCACTCCTGCTAGAGTCTCTTGTGTCTCTCATGAACCAAACTGTCCAGATATATAAATGTTCTGCGGCCCAAGATCTAATTTCCTGCCAAATTTGGTGCAAATCAATTCAGCTGTTTTTGCTGTAGTCCTTCCTAAATAAAAATATGGATCACCTTGAAACTTTCCATGCAGAAACTAGTCAAAAAGTAGCACCTTTTAAAAAACTTTTGTGGGGATTCATCAAACAAAGCCAAAGTTATTATCAATACAAAAACGTATTTCCAATGAAAATGCTGACCTAACTAGAACATCCCAGTGGCAACACTGACCCTCTGGACCATATGCAAAAAGAACAATTGATTAACAGAATACTGAACAATATCAAACATTCACCCCTGTACAGACATCTGGGCCTAAATCCATTGTTTTTACACACCCATGCCATTCCAGTTTGGACCCAGCCATATGCATATCAGTCTTGACCCTCCTCCCTATGGGATCAGTCCAGCTCGAACTGCCAGGCCAGGTCCTCCCCGGACTGGAAACAAGCATCCTAGGACTGGTTTCAAGGTTTCACCCCTCATCAGCCAAGCTAGCATAACTCCAGTGGCATGGAGAGCACTAAGCATGGGCGGATTTTGCGGATTGGCAATCCGCGAACTTGCGTATTTACGGATTCGCAATCCGCGAAGATCCGCGAACTCTAGCGGACTTGCGGATTTTTCCGTTTTTTGTGTTGGCGCGTGTTCGCGCCGATTTTGGGACAAGTTCGCAATTGCGAACTTACTTTTCGGCTTGCAACGGCCGCGACTATGTTGTTTCTACGTCTGGTTTATCATCACAGGTTCACAGCACCCTCTGTTTCACCACTGCCACCCTCTGGGACACCCATGCCACCCTCTAGTACATCCTCACAGGCACCTATTAGGTTTATTTATTACTGTAGATTATGGTGGTTGAAAAAAGCTAGCACACCTGCCCTTCTTCAACTGCCATCAATTAATTTGTGTTTCATTAATGTGTCAGTAATTTTGAAAGTTCCAGTCTGGCTGGCACCTGCTTCCTTCCTTATCTGTAATTTGCTTTTTGTTGCAGTGAATTTTTTTTTTTACAGGACCTTTATGGTGCTATTCTATGAGCCTGCTGTTTGGGTCATAGCAGGGTCATAGAATTGTTGCAAACTCTGGAGGGGCCCATCAGGAAGCACTACCTTGAATGTTACTAATGTTAAGTTTGAACTTTTGCACCTGCTCATTGCTTTCATTTTAGCTAAAATCGTTTTTTTTGCAATTTCGCGCGTTATTTGGGGCGCGAATCCGTGCGAGATCGATTTCGGAAGCCGCGAATACGTGCGAATACAAAATTGTTTTTGTTGCGACGTGTATATTCGCGTGATCTTGCGCGTGTTCGCGAGGCGCTTCTAGCTATTCGTTTGCCAAGTTACCCTATCGGTCGTACACGGGCGCGGCCATCTTGTTGGCGTGACGTAATTCCGTTTCCGCCCGCTATGTGTAATCTCGCAAAGTGTGCTGCTCGCGAGTACAAGTTCGCGCGTACTCGCAAGGAAAATCTTGCGCGAACTTACCCACGCGGTCGTGAACGGGCGCGGCCATCTTGTTTCTCATTCATTGCTATGGTTCTGGGCATGCTTTCTCTATCCTCTCTCAATCTCTGCCATCCTTTGCTTGTTTGAAGTTTTTTTGATCTAATTTTACTTATTATCTAACCCTCTATTTTTCTAGCTCTATATTTTTGTGTTTTCTGCAGCTTTTAGTTACTTTTAAACTACTTTTTTAAACTCTTTTATTTTCTTCTTCACTATTCTATTTCTTCTTTATCATTTAAGTTTATTTCTGCCCAGACCATGGTAAAGGGAGCCGGGAAGCACCCTGAGAAGGGGAAGGGTCCCGCACCCCGTGCCCGGCTCCCGTGCGGGCGTTTAAGGGGGGAGCAAGTGGTCCCGAGGGAGATCTTTAGCGCGGAGGAAGTGGCGGCACTGATCTTCCATGTCCAGCGCCGCCTCCCCAAGACGATCCTGGGAGGCGGCAAGATCGCGACCGGCTATGGCATCCGGGAGCGCCGCCAGCGGTGGGAGAAGGTGTGCCGGGCCATGTACAAGATCTCTGGGGTCCGGCGCACATATAACCAGGCCACCCACCGCTGGACCGATGTCATGGACCGGGAGCGGGACTTGCTGGACGCGCTCGGCGTAGAGGTCCCCGGGCTTGGTGAGTAGTAGTAGTAGTACATTTACTACTCTGTTTTATCCTGCTCTGTTATTTGCAAATCTTTGTTCTTTACCAAGAGCAATAATGCTGCCGATTACATTGAGGTAAATTATATTTCAAAATCTTCTATGCATTTCATTTTCAGGTGCACTGCTCTCCTTCTCAGTAGCCTTGCTTGCTACTATGCTTCTTTGTTTTGTATGTTGTGTTCAGAAGCATTTCATTGGCCTGAGAAATTATGTATCAGTGTACTGTAAAGAAAAGAACTGCGTAATGCTAGACAGTAAGGGTCATATTTTCAATTACCGGCGCATCCCTGCAAAGTAGCAGGGATGCGGCAGTAATTGTGTGCCATGCCACCACCACCCATTGGCCCAAAACGTCACAGAAGCCTTACGCATCTGTGCCGTAAAGGCAGCGCATTGCTGGAGTTGCGTGCCAACGATGGCGCAGCTCCAGCAATGCTCTGGGGTACCCTATCTCCCCAATGCTGCATCAAGCCGTACGTCGGCTTCAAGCGCGCAGGGTTTGAGTCATGCATCATTGTCCTAAAAGTGACTGATTGACATCTTGTAGATTTCCCTCAGCCACTTTTAGGATTCGTTCCTGCGCAGGTACGCCCTCCCTTGCGCCGGAACGCCCCCTGATGGCGCAGGGCTTTACAACGTGATGCATCGCCCATATGCCCATATGTGTTTTTTTTTTTAATATATACGCCGCACCAACACCATGGCGAGTCTTTTGTTCTGCCGCTGCGTCAGAAAAGGCACGCAACAATGGAGGAAAATCAGCCGCAACTTCCGCAAGGGACTTATAAATCAGCCCCAACAGACTGAAGTCCAGTGTCCTTCCTTTAGACAGTCACATGGCTATCAGAAGAAATAGTGGCGGTGGTGGCGGGTGGATTGATAGTTTGAGTATTCACTGATCTGCAAGCAGGATGGACTTTGTCTGTCACGTGTTGTGCACTACTGCCTGCAGTGCCAGGCCTAGGCAAACCTCTTTAGTAGTCTGTTTATTGAGTTACATAGGAACTTTCTAAGTCAACGTTCCGCAAATCAGGCAATACGAATAACGTAGTATACCACATGAGATAGATCCCGTGGAATAGTTGTCTATCTATTTGCTATTTTTCCAAAATATGTTGTTATTGTTCTTTTGAAATGTTTGATTTGGTTGAAAAATCTCATCCATGTTTTATGGTTTTTCTTTCTTTCATGTTGTACATCAGCTCCCCCCAAGGGCAAGAGGACACAGGAGGAGGGTGCTGAGGATGCAGGCCAGGATCGGGCAGGCGAGGGCTCCTTTGCTGGCCCCAGTAAGTTTACATTTTACTAAACAGTACCTATTTTTTCCTAGCGTTCCTCATTCGATTTTTTCTAAATCGTCTTTGATCTTCTTGTAGACTGGATATAAATTCTTATCCTGCCTCGAATATGACTCCCTGTGGTATTACTAGACTATTCTTATTAGTCTGTCTGTGTAGCTAACTAAGATTGGACATTTGGCAATTCCATTGGACTCCCATTATATTCAGCAATACCTCTATGCACTGTCTCCTTACTGACTAGATAGTGTGGCAGAGTCATTCAGCTCCCGAAGTCACCGATTATAGATCCCCAATGATCTCTAGATTATCGTACGCAGGACAAGAGAGTAGTACGGAGTCACAGCACAGTCAAGAAGTGTCAGAGGCACTCATGCTTGCAAAAATTCCAAAACCTTTAGCTCATCCACTCTAGTCTAGAGGAACAAAAACCACAGAGTCTATTTAAGTGTAAAAGCTTTATTAAAAGTAAACACATTTATTGAAATCTACTTTGTCATAAAACTATTTAACTGTAAACGGAAAAGTGGTTAGTGCTCACGATTAATTGGACAAATTTCTTGTGGTCGAGCCGAACTCTCACCTACTTTGAACTTGATCCTGGTCGTGTTCTTAGGACTCAGGAGTCAAGCTTCTGTCTGTTAGGAGAAAAAGTGGTGCGTGTTAAAAATCAAAAGCAAGCATTCATCAGTTGTGCATAAAAGTGCAGCAAGACAACAGCCTTCCCTGGAAAATGGGACATTTTTACTATGGAGTAGACAGTCACAAATTATTACATTGTATTCTGTTTTTTTAACATTTCTCCTAGACCAAATATTATATAGTAGTGAGTGGTGTATTCTAACTTTCTTAAATGTACTTTGTAGGTGTAACATCTGGTGACGGGGCCAGCGCGGAGGTGGCTGATGTGTTGGACTTGGACTCGGAGGCCTCTGGGGAGGATGCGGCGGTAGAAGAGCTGGTGGCCGTTCCTGTGGGGGATCAAACGGTGGTGGCGGAAACAGGTAAGCTATATATTCCTTACTTATTGAGATTGAAGACTGCATAGTGTGCTTTCTGCACGGGTGTATTACAATTACAAATCAACCAGGTAGTAGCCTCCTCGAAATGTACTTCGACTTAGCTGTGAAGTTTTTGGTGAGAAGAATCCCAATAAGTTCTTAGACGAACGTGATGGATGGGATGAACGAAAAGCGATAGAAGGGTGTAAGTAAGTGGGACGCGAACTTGTATGATGGCTGGCAAAGAAGAACGATATGTGTTTGCTTGGACCCAGAGGTGGCTGGGAAGGAAAGAATATGGTATGGTGCATGGCTGGGTCAATGATGAAGCAAGGATGGGTGGAAGGACAGCAGCCTGGGTGGGTGAAACAGAAACTGTATGTGTGCGTATACTTTGAATGAATGGATGCCTGGAGCATGGTATTCTCTGACTCTTACATAGCAAATGTGTATCTAGAGAGAGTAGATGGTCGCCAGGTGAAGTAAGTGTTACCTTGAAGAGCATGTACCACCGCACCCGCACGTCCGTCCCAGTGCAGGGAAGGCAAGGAAAAGAAATTGTAAATGTGTCCAATACTACCATGAATAGTAGCAGTACTTTGTATTGCGTTTGCATTCACAGCATATATCTGGTTATTACGGTGGACACTCCGTACCTCTCTTAATAACTTTAGTTTACTTGTAGTACGTCATTCATGTGTGGGTGTATCACTGTGTTCACTCAATATTAAGCAAAGCACCTAAAGTCATCTCATCTGTCATTAAATACGTCCCATGTGAAGTGATAGATAATCAAATTAGTTAGCTTCTTCAGTTTCCTTTTCTAGTACTCATTTGCACTGTAGGGTGAAAGGTAAATTAATTAAGCAGTAGCCCTTGTAACAGAGTATTCTCAGTGCCACCCGTAATAGAAAAGTAATAGCTTCACCACCTGCATGTACTGGACCGGTACAGTAACGCAAGTCTGTCTCCATCATCATGGTGTGCAACTTTTTTTCTCGGGTGCAACTTCACTGTGCTGTGTCCATGTCATTCTGCCGGCTTGCATAAGATAACGTACCCATTTCCCTAAACAAGAGAGAAGAAGAAGAATAAGACTGGTGTACTGTCATAGTCGACTGTAATGGAAGTCCATAGTGGTCGTAGAATTAGTTCATTAAACTACCACTACTGTTAGAGCAAGGATGCAGAAGTGGGAGGGTTACATAGATACTGTCCTCAATAGTTATGTACTGTGCTTTCAATTTGCTACTTGTACTCTGTGACCCAACTTTCGGCTCAATCACTTTGTGTTATTAATAAGGAGCATTGGTTACAGACTATGTCTTTCTTTCTTCATATAGTTGCTCCTTCCAAATCAACAACAAGGAGGGAGCAGGCTAGATTGGCCCGGCAACGGAGGCTGGAGGCCACAGTCGCCGAGTATCGGCGGCTGGTGGCCCTGGAGGAGGAGGAGGACACGCAGTCGAGCGGGGCAACATCTTCGACTGTGACCACTGCATCCTCCTCCGTGACTAAACCAGCGGGACCGAGCCGGGCTAAGAAAGCCGACCGCCACCGCCAAGCACCCGAAACACCAGCTGCCCCCCACAGGAGCTGCAAGGAACGCCAACACCGCCTACGAGTCCGCATGTCCAACCTGGAGCAGGAGGTCCTGAGGTATAAGACCTTGGTTAAGGGCCTCCGCTCCGAGCTTGCCACCCTCCGCAAGGAGTATGATGCCCATGCCGCATCATGCACCAGCACCAGCACCAGCACCCTCCAGTAGTGGAGTGTCCCTTGCCCTTTTTTTATAGACTTTTGGGGGGTGGGATTTGGGAGTTGGGATCGTTTTGGGACGTTTCAGAGACAATCGTTGGGGTTAGGGTGGGTGAGGGAGATTATTTTGTTAGGGATAAATAAATATATTTTTCAACTACTTTATCTGACCATACCTGTTTTTTACTGCTTTTCAGTCTGGTGGGTGGGGGGCGGGGGTGTAACAGTAACTTTGTTTTCCTGAACAGTCGTAGGACTTTAGTAGTACAACCGTCAAACTCTTGTCTACTCCGAAATAATACTCCATTATACTACCTCCCACCAAACGCTTATCTTACCTGTAATTTGTGTTAGAAATTAGGGCTAGGCCCAGGGCTGGCTCCAGGTGAAATGGGGATTAACGTTGTCATTCCTGGGCGGGTGACATTTCCTCATTGCGGTGTTACTAGTGGTGTGACACAGTGGCAGTTGCATGCCTATGGAAAAAAAGAAAACGAAACCTTGTTTGTACTCCTTACTGTAGCATTACAACGGTTACGGTACGATCGAGAAAATAGCAGGTGACAGTACACTAGAACAGTGCCATAATGTAGCCTAACAAATGGTAAAGTATTGCAAGTATAACTAGTACTTGCGTTGAATTTATTTGACATTGGCTACTACTACTAGAAGATATAGTACTGAAGCTGAGTAAGTCTAGAAGATATCCTCGTATTCCTTCACCAGCCTGTTGCTGCTATCACCTTATCCTCCCCAGCAAGTGTGTGGAATTATTGATGTCATTTTAGTCAGACATCAAGCAAAACAACACAGCCCGGGGGAAGAGGGTTAGGGTTTGTAAAATGGATGGGAATGGGGGTTTCTTTTTGGGTAGGTTTTGTTGAGAGAAGAAAAAAAAAGCAGAGCATGGACAAACAATAATTGAAGATACAGAGTTTACAGACAATCTTTGGTTACAAAGTAAAGGTAAGCACATGCAGTCACACTCATAGAATAAAAGACAACAATGGATACTGTATCTGTATTGCGTATGTTGTTGGAGTTGTCCTGTTGAAATTGGTAAGTAAGTTGCATGCAGCAAACAATTCCTCTTATTGGCGGCACTCCTCCATTCCAGCTGACGCTTCGTCCATCAATGTGGTGGTGACCACTGACAGAAGAGACACCCTGTCCACTGCCTGCCTGGCGGATGTTGACTGAAACCCGGCCTGTAATTATTGAACGGAAAACAGGAAGTGCTATTACAATACCACTGATAAATAAATAAAAGGTATGTACGCTGTGTGGTTCAAAAAGTCACACTTTGATTTCCCTAATAGACAGTACAATATTTTTGAAATTGCGTGCTCTGTCTGAGTCACCTTTTTAAGGATCAATAAGTATGGCCAAAATATTATAGCGGATCTTTCCCCTCAAGGTGGGTGTACTACTGTGTTTTAGAACAAAATTTGACCTTCCCAGCAATGCTCCCACCAAGACCCTTACTAAAGCCAGTCGCAAAAATGTAGAAGAACCCAATCATATCTCCAAAAACGATGCCTAGCAGAAAAATGGTTACAAAACGTACTTTGAAAGTAACAGTAGACCCAAATACAGACCGTGGATTGTATTCAAACCACTTGCCTGCAAGCAAAAGTATCCATAGCCAGCATTGCTCCAACAGTGCTCTACAACAACAGAACCGCGTTGCAATAGAACCCCCCTAAACACATGCAATCCTGCTGCTAGGGCTAACCCTAACGAACCCTAACTTACAAAAAGTGCCAAAACTGGTGTTTCCTTATGGATTTTGTCCAACTAACTTCTAGCCGGTATTAGACCTTCCCAGGAATGCCCCAGGCAAGACCCGCCAACCCACCCGCAAAAAAACACCCGACACAACACCACCAAACAGCGAAAAAGCTAAATCTCATACTTACAATGTCTCTCGGCCTTCGGTCCAAACGCGGCGCTGTGCAGCTAGGTCGTCATCATCATCATCAATCATCATAACTCCTGTTTTCCACCACGGATTTCCTGAAAAGCAAATGCAATCAAGATTAGACTGTCGCAGCAGTGCTTCGACAGAGACCCCGGCCGCAACCCACCCATGAACAGCAGGAAGCCCCCCAAAACGCTACATTGAGCAAGATGTCTGAAGAAATGGCAAAAAAAAGGCTGTTCCTTATGGATTTTGTCCAAAACACTTGTATCCGGTATTAGACCTTCCCAGGAATGCCCCAGGCAAGACCCGCCGGCGCCAACCCACCCGCAAAAAAACACCCGACAACACCCCCAAACAGCGAAAAAGCTAAATCTCATACTTACAATGTCTCTCGGCCTTCGGTCCAAACGCGGCGCTGTGCAGCTAGGTCGTCATCATCATCAATCATCATAACTCCTGTTTTCCACCACGGATTTCCTGAAAAGCAAATGCAATCAAGATTAGACTGTCGCAGCAGTGCTTCGACAGAGACCCCGGCCGCAACCCACCCACGAACAGCAGGAAGCCCCCCAAAACGCTACATTGAGCAAGATGTCTGAAGAAATGGCAAAAAAAAGGCTGTTCCTTATGGATTTTGTCCAAAACACTTGTATCCGGTATTAGACCTTCCCAGGAATGCCCCAGGCAAGACCCGCCGGCGCCAACCCACCCGCAAAAAAACACCCGACAACACCCCCAAACAGCGAAAAAGCTAAATCTCATACTTACAATGTCTCTCGGCCTTCGGTCCAAACGCGGCGCTGTGCAGCTAGGTCGTCATCATCATCAATCATCATAACTCCTGTTTTCCACCACGGATTTCCTGAAAAGCAAATGCAATCAAGATTAGACTGTCGCAGCAGTGCTTCGACAGAGACCCCGGCCGCAACCCACCCACGAACAGCAGGAAGCCCCCCAAAAGGCTACATTGAGCAAGATGTCTGAAGAAATGGCAAAAAAAAGGCTGTTCCTTATGGATTTTGTCCAAAACACTTGTATCCGGTATTAGACCTTCCCAGGAATGCCCCAGGCAAGACCCGCCGGCGCCAACCCACCCGCAAAAAAACACCCGACAACACCCCCAAACAGCGAAAAAGCTAAATCTCATACTTACAATATCTCTCGGCCTTCGGTCCAAAGTAACGCGCTGTGCAGCTAGGTCATCATCAATCATCATAACTCCTGTTTTCCACCACGGATTTCCTGAAAAGCAAATGCAATCAAGATTAGACTGTCGCAGCAGTGCTTCGACAGACACCAAAAATTACACACAAACCCCCGGAACCCCGCCAAAGAGCACCTCAAAGGCAAGCAAGTCAGCAAAAACGGCAAGAAATTTCCACCTCATATTTGGTCCAAAACACTTTTGTCCATTATTAGAGCTTCACAGCAATGGGCCCAAAACCGTCAACTCACCCGCAAAGAAGTACAACACCCCCACAAGTGCTGAGTCTTTCTTCATTGTGCGTAATCCAGCACTCTGCTTGGAGGGAAATCGCAGTCTGGAGGAGGAGGATAGAGGAGCATGTTCTTCAGAACTTGTGAACCTGAGGAATGTAGACTGCGGCACCTTCAAATCAATAAGCAAACAAGTGAAGACAGTTCTGATGATGGTCTTGTTTTTGGGATTAGGTGATTAAAGTTTGAATTAAATTAACTGTGCAAAACAAAGAAAGAGAGACACAAAGCACACAGGAATAAAAGTGAATAAGGACGAAAAAGAAAGTTCTTGATTGATTGTCTCATTTTCAGGGCTCGGTGTCAGGGAATAAGAACAAGATTTCGTCATCATACTCTGCGAATTCAGGCTGGATGAGGTCAGTGGCACCGAACAGAGAAAAAATCCCCTCATCTACGTTGCTGTCCTCATCGTCTTCATGTGGCGTGCTTTCTCGCACTTTGTAATCTGGTGGTATGAGGTGCTGATTCATCTTGATCATTGTCAGCCGCTCCACATTTTTGGGCGATAGGCGGCTCCGTTTGGCAGTTACAATGCCACCAGCAGCACTGAAAACACGTTCAGAAGACACACTTGCGAGTGGGCAAGACAAATAGTTTATAGCCAGGTTGTAGAGCTGTGGCCACAATTGTTTTTTGCCATGCCAATACTGCAATGGCTCCTCATTAAGAAAGACCACTGTTGAGTCATTCAGATAGTCCTGCACCATCGACTCAAGGTCATCAACTGTTCCTCCACTTTGCTTACTTTTTGCTGTGCCTGTGACATTTTTTAGAGAACCATACCCCATCAAACTTAGCCAATCCTCCTCCCCAGCCACTGTTAGTGTTGTCATTGTGTGTGGTGCAGATGATCCAGTTGCCGGTGTCTTTAACGGCTGAGAGGTCACTTGTGCCCCAGCCACAGGTGCAGAAGTGGATTCTTGTGACTGCGGATGGCCTGCTGATGCTGATGCTGATGTACTGGCTTCTCCTTCAATAACCTGCCGTTCTTTTTCAAACCTCTTGGCTGACCAGGCTAACCAATGTTTGTACTTTTGAACATCTGCATCAGCGAAAGGAAAGAATGCGTTGTCTGCCAGCGCCTTTTTGTAGCGTGGATCCAGAATAGTAGCACAAATGTAATGCTGATCTGAGTTGATGTTTTTAAGACGTTCATCACCACGTAGGCGATGTAATAATTTCTCAGACAAAATGAAATGGTTTTTTTTTTTTTCATCTTTTTCAAACTCAGAAGAAACCGCCATCAGTTGGTGCTCCAGTATGCACAACAATGGGATAGCTTTTCCCAAATTACAGTCCTCCTGGCTGACTGCACGCGTGAAGAACTCAAAAGGACGAAGCATGTCTGTCAGGCTTTTAACTATGGCCCATTGCGCCTTACTCATCCGCAGGTCCTCCTTCTGAGATGTAGCCTCTGTCAAGAAATAGTGATCGAGTACCGTATACTGCTCATGCAGACGCTCAAGCATGTAGAAGGTTGAGTTCCAACGTGTTGCCACCTCCTGGATGAGTGCTTTCACTGGCATTCCACGTTGAAGTAGCAGTCTCCGCAGATGCTTCCGGGCCTTAAAAGAATGGCTGAAATGGTTGCACATTTTGCGGCAGGTGGCCATTACCTCGAACGCTGGACTCTCTTTATCACTCAAGAATTTTTGAACTACCAGGTTGATACAGTGCGCCAAACACGGCACTCTAACATGGTGACCCTGTGACATGGCCTTAACTACATTGGCGCCATTATCCGTGGAAACATAACCAATCTTGCGTTTTAGGGGGGATAGCATTGACAACACCTTTTTGTCAAACTCTTCCAAAAGGTTTTCTGCTGTGTGACTTTTCTCCAAGGCAAACATGGCTAGTGTTGCATGTTTCCGAGCAGCTTTGAAAACTTGGTCCGGGTCAACACCTGCGTTTAGCTTTGCTATAACACCTGAAAAAGAGACCCAGTGTGCAGTGATGCACATGTAATCATCGCCTGGGCCACTGGTCCACATGTCTGTTGTCAGATGTATTGTGTGAACAGCACTCTTCTGCAAAGCTGCCCCAATCGCCTGCAGCACATCTTCATGTAGTGCTGGAACCGCAACTCTGGCAAAATAGAACCGGCTCGGAACCTTCCATTTAGGGCAGAGCGTTGCAACTAATTCAAGAAAACCTACCGCTTCTACAAAAGAAAAAGGTAGAAGGTCCACAGCTAGCATTTTAGCCAGCTTAGTGTTATACAGACGCGTCAGTGGGTGGTTGCGTTCATATGGCACGTCTGAAGTAAGCATTGTTCTAATGTTGGCCTGGACCAAGCATTTACGGGCTGATAATGACTTCGTTGACCCAATTTTGCTCGCTGGTGAACTTTTGTGCGTTGGTGTCTCACTCGCTCCAACACTCTTAGTGTGCCTCACATTGGGTGTGCTGCTGAGAGGGGTACTGGGTGTAAGGGAAGTGTTTGACACGTCTTCTTCCTGCTCGTCAACATCAGATGAAACATCAACGTTTCCTTGATTTTGGCCTTTCTTGATCGCAGCTAGGTGCGCAAACCATTGGACACCGTGCTTTCTGTCAAGATGACCACTCTGGCCGCCGGTACCATAGTTGCTACCTGGCTTACCACGACTAACTGCAAGCTTACAAAGGGTACAAATGGCAAACCTTGGATTTTTGGGACAAACAGTAAAGAAGTCCCAAACTGGGGACTTGAAGTGTCTGTGGGACCTGGAGGAGGCGGCGATACTGGTGGTGGTGGTGGTCATGAAGCTAATGCCAGATGAAGTGGAGGATCTGGATTGGCCAACTTTTGTACGTTTTCCACTTTCACCGCCACTAATTAAGGTCGAGGTTGACGCAGGTCTCTTCTTGCCAGAAAGAAATATGGAAGCGGGACGAGTTGGTGTACTACTTAACTCCAATGATTGTGGTGTTTCCACTGCCTCCTCATCGACAACATCATCATCATCATCATCACGCGCAGCAGCTCTTCGGGCTAGGGTCAAAATGTCTGTTTGCTGCATGCCCGCTGGGGCTGCAGTGACCTTTATGATGACTGGGTCGTCGTTGGCAGAGTCTTCATCAGCAGCAGTATCCGCCACTTCTTGTTGAGCCTCATCACACTCCATAAGTCTGAGACTTTGGACGAGCTTCCTTTTACGCTTAAGTACCTTTGTTGGATCATGGTGTGCCTCACTCTCAGACGGCTGTGGTGCTGGTTCCCAAGTTTGATCCGTATCATCAGAAGGAGGTGTGCTTGAAGAGGATGTAGACACCACCCTTGATCTCTTCCTTGCTAGGGTTGTGGAAGACAATGAAGGATCATCAGGAGGAGTGGCTTCCTCAAATGATACCTCGCCTTGATTGTCGATTTCCTGATGTGCCCCTACTTCGGGAGGAACAACTATTGTGGGCACTTGTTGTGACCCTCCATGCACCTCTGCATGCGCATCTCCTTGTGCTGCCTCTCCTTCCACATGTACTTGGGCTTGTACTTGCACATGTGATTGTTGTTGCCGCTGTGGTTGTTCAACACTCGTCAGATGAGCTACAACAACCTGTGTTGATTGAGGGACATTGCTGCTGCTTTCTTGCGATGAGCCAACATCACTGGTCGATGGTGATTGAAGAAGTATACTGGCTGCCTCTGCAGCACTCAAGGGCTTGGACTTAAGTTGGCGTGGTGGTGGTGGTGGCACTGAGCCCAATGGAGCGGGGGTGCTGCTGCCAGCTTGGTCCCCAGCAGATCCCGCTGCAGCTGCTGCAGGCATACTTTTTTTTTTACTCACAAAAAAAGGGGCGGGCGGCACACCAGTGTCCTTGGTAACTTGCTTCTTCTGCTCCTTACTGGCACCTTTCTTGCTAGAGGAGCTACGGGTTACTTTTTTTGGGGCCATCTTCTTCAGAGCAGGTCAGCAGGCAGCAGTTGCACGAGTTGCAGAGGGTTCTGTGTCCAGACGTGACGTCGCGTGACGTTATGCTGCACACACCGCTGCAGGACTTCTTCCTGGCACTGGTGGTTCTATTGAGTCTTCTTGTGCACCTAAAAGCAATGGAAGACAGAGGAACATCAGTTCAGTTATACACCCCAAAAAATCGACAAAACACAGAAAAATGAGCACAATCCCATGCCATCCATGATGTTTACATTGAAGACACCCCACAGAAAGACTAGGGACATGCAAGTATGCAACACTCACTACCCCTGGGCATAAGGGATGAAAAGTAGGCAAAATAAGTGCAGGCCTCAGACACTGCCTCTCCTCAAAATGGCCCCCTTACACCCCAAGCACATGTTGCCTGTACCAGCCAGCACTCAAGATGGCCACCACCACCACCCACATGGCCAGTCCACATCAACAGTACACCCCCAAAAAACAGAAAAACAGCCAGAAATCACCACAATCCAATGCCATCCATGATGTTTACATCAAAGAGAGTGAGACAACACCACAGGCACACTCAGTCCATGCACCACCACCACCCCTGGGCAAGCAAAAGGCCACACCAGCAGCCCCCCAAAAACGACAAAAAACAATAAAATAAGCACAATCCCAGCCCATCCATGGCCTCAATTATGTTTAAATTCAAGAAGACACCCCACAGAAAGACTAGGCCCATGCAACACTCACCACCCCTGGGCAAAGGGCCACACCAGCAGGCCCAAAAAAACGACAAAAAACAATAAAATCTGCACAATCCCAGCCCATCCATGGCCTCAATGGTGTTTAAATTCAAGAAGACACCCCACAGAAAGACTAGGCCCATGCAACACTCACCACCCCTGGGCAAAGGGCCACACCAGCAGGCCCAAAAAAACGACAAAAACCAATAAAATCTGCACATTCCCAGTCCATCCATGACCTCAATGGTGTTTAAATTCAAGAAGACACCCCTCAGAAACACTAGGCCCATGCAACACTCACTACCCCTGGGCATAAGGGATGAAAAGTAGGCAAAATAAGTGCAGGCCTCAGACACTGCCTCTCCTCAAAATGGCCCCCTTACACCCCAAGCACATGTTGCCTGTACCAGCCAGCACTCAAGATGGCCACCACCACCACCCACATGGCCAGTCCACATCAACAGTACACCCCCAAAAAACAGAAAAACTGCCAGAAATCACCACAATCCAATGCCATCCATGATGTTTACATCAAAAAGAGTGAGACAACACCACAGGCACACTCATTCCATGCACCACCACCACCCCTGGGCAAGCAAAAGGCCACACCAGCAGCCCCCCAAAAACGACAAAAAACAATAAAATAAGCACAATCCCAGCCCATCCATGGCCTCAATTATGTTTAAATTCAAGAAGACACCCCACAGAAAGACTAGGCCCATGCAACACTCACCACCCCTGGGCAAAGGGCCACACCAGCAGGCCCAAAAAAACGACAAAAAACAATAAAATCTGCACAATCCCAGCCCATCCATGGCCTCAATGGTGTTTAAATTCAAGAAGACACCCCACAGAAAGACTAGGCCCATGCAACACTCACCACCCCTGGGCAAAGGGCCACACCAGCAGGCCCAAAAAAACGACAAAAAACAATAAAATCTGCACAATCCCAGCCCATCCATGGCCTCAATGGTGTTTAAATTCAAGAAGACACCCCACAGAAAGACTAGGCCCATGCAACACTCACCACCCCTGGGCAAAGGGCCACACCAGCAGGCCCAAAAAAACGACAAAAAACAATAAAATCTGCACAATCCCAGCCCATCCATGGCCTCAATGGTGTTTAAATTCAAGAAGACACCCCTCAGAAACACTAGGCCCATGCAACACTCACTACCCCTGGGCATAAGGGATGAAAAGTAGGCAAAATAAGTGCAGGCCTCAGACACTGCCTCTCCTCAAAATGGCCCCCTTACACCCCAAGCACATGTTGCCTGTACCAGCCAGCACTCAAGATGGCCACCACCACCACCACCCACATGGCCAGTCCACATCAACAGTACACCCCCAAAAAACAGAAAAACAGCCAGAAATCACCACAATCCAATGCCATCCATGATGTTTACATCAAAGAGAGTGAGACAACACCACAGGCACACTCAGTCCATGCACCACCACCACCCCTGGGCAAGCAAAAGGCCACACCAGCAGCCCCCCAAAAACGACAAAAAACAATAAAATAAGCACAATCCCAGCCCATCCATGGCCTCAATTATGTTTAAATTCAAGAAGACACCCCACAGAAAGACTAGGCCCATGCAACACTCACCACCCCTGGGCAAAGGGCCACACCAGCAGGCCCAAAAAAACGACAAAAAACAATAAAATCTGCACAATCCCAGCCCATCCATGGCCTCAATGGTGTTTAAATTCAAGAAGACACCCCACAGAAAGACTAGGCCCATGCAACACTCACCACCCCTGGGCAAAGGGCCACACCAGCAGGCCCAAAAAAACGACAAAAAACAATAAAATCTGCACAATCCCAGCCCATCCATGGCCTCAATGGTGTTTAAATTCAAGAAGACACCCCTCAGAAACACTAGGCCCATGCAACACTCACTACCCCTGGGCATAAGGGATGAAAAGTAGGCAAAATAAGTGCAGGCCTCAGACACTGCCTCTCCTCAAAATGGCCCCCTTACACCCCAAGCACATGTTGCCTGTACCAGCCAGCACTCAAGATGGCCACCACCACCACCCACATGGCCAGACCACATCAACAGTACACCCCCAAAAAACAGAAAAACAGCCAGAAATCACCACAATCCAATGCCATCCATGATGTTTACATCAAAGAGAGTGAGACAACACCACAGGCACACTCAGTCCATGCACCACCACCACCCCTGGGCAAGCAAAAGGCCACACCAGCAGCCCCCCAAAAACGACAAAAAACAATAAAATAAGCACAATCCCAGCCCATCCATGGCCTCAATTATGTTTAAATTCAAGAAGACACCCCACAGAAAGACTAGGCCCATGCAACACTCACCACCCCTGGGCAAAGGGCCACACCAGCAGGCCCAAAAAAACGACAAAAAACAATAAAATCTGCACAATCCCAGCCCATCCATGGCCTCAATGGTGTTTAAATTCAACAAAACAGTTGTATCATGCACCCATAACCAACCCTGGTCCTACTGGATACTGTGGCTACCCACAATATAATTTATTTAATTTTCTGAAAAAGTTCCAAAATTGTACTTGCAGCAACTGTAATGCCCCAAACAAACTTACTTGTGAAAGTTGATTTCTAATCCAAAAGTGATCCAAAGACAGTCAAAAAGGCCTCAAATCCAAATATCCAGCAGCACCCACAAAAAGTAATCCTTCCAGCTCCAGATCCAAATGAAAGTGACCAGGAGATGGACAAAGCACTGGGAGGAGCCTGCTGGACAGGAACAGGAAGTTGGAGACTGTGGGGCACTTCCTTCCTTCCCCCCCCCCCCAAAATGGACTCCTTGCAAAAAAAAAGGCCATGCAAATGTCAACCTGAGGAGTGATTCTGATAAAAATCATAATTTTCTGAAGGTTTATCCTGTTTGCTGGTGATTTTCTTGTGCGAAATTGCAAAATCTCTATTTCGCAAGTGCGAGATTGTTCCTTTCCGCCGCAACTACATGTTCGCAATTGCGAACTCTCGCGAGGTGTGCTGTGCAAGGTGGCAAGCCGCGAGTACGTATTCGCGGGCGACAAACTCCCGCGGGAACACGCAGCAAGATCTAAAATGGCGCGTCACTCGCAAAGAAAAACAACTCGGCAAACGCTAAAATGACGGAAAGTGAACGCCGTGCACCACGCCGCGCGCCGCAACCAAGCAAAAAATCCGCCGCGAGCGGATTCACGGATTTTCGACAAATTCGCGAGCGTTCGCGGATTGCGGATTTGCCGAAAATCCGAAAAATCCGCGAGCGGAGCGGATTTTACGCCCATGTTAGAGAGCACAGGACCCATGTGTGGAGTACGTTTCATTGTAGAGACTCTAAGTCGTGTTATGCTGTCAATAAGGATTGCAGGAAATATGGTTGCAACGGCCACTTTGCCCACATGTGTAAAGAAGCCAAGTCATGGGAACGATTGGATGATAGACAGGAAGATCATGTATTAATCGTGTATCAGGAAGAAGATAATGAAGGAGGAAGAGTCAGACCAAAAGCATGCTTTGAGGTTAAAGGAAGGAATGTTGAACTCATGGTAGATTCTGGAACGTTATATACCATCATTCCAAAGAAAATGTTGGAGAGGGAGTGGCAACATGTAGTGCTGATGCCTAAGGACATTAATTCAAGGTGATATCAGGGGGAGAAAATTGATATCTTAGGTTATTTGCAAGCCTCAATTAAGTTTCTGACAAGACAAATCGAAGAGAAAGTGTATGTTGGAGAGGATAGACCATCAATACAGCGTTGGGTACATCAGTACAACTTACACAGCATTATTGAGCTGCATATTCCGAATCAGGTTGTGGATGATATCGGTATCATTGAGGTGCTGAGTGATGTGAAAGGGCTGTTTGGTGACAAATTGGGAAAATTGAAGGGTTGTTTCCAGAAAATAATAGTAAAACAGGGTGCTGTTCCAGTAAAACACAGGTTTAGAATAGTGCCTGTGATTGTTAGAAGTAAAGAAAATGTTAGAAGATATGATGAGGGAGGGTATCATGAGCCTGTGGAGGCTTACAGTTAGATCTCACCTGTGGTCATAACTAGGAAAAATTATGGCCGGCTGAGATTTTGTGTAGACTTGAGGAGACTGAGCCAAAATAGTCCTGATACCTTTCCTTTACCTAACATCAATTAGTTCATCTTATTACTCAAAGGGGGAGTTTTTCTCCAAACTGTATCTCAAAAGTGCATATAACCAGATCTGTTTACAGAAATCATTAAAGAGCTTGACAGTTTTTATTGTGATGGAGGGCACGTTTCAGTTTACCAGGATGCTCTTCAGGTTTTCCTCAGCTGCAAGTGTCTTTCAATGCATGATGGCTGAGGTATGTATTTAAAGGACTCAAAAACGTAATCTATTTCCAAGACGACATTCTAGTGTTTGGTGAGGATGTGCAAGAACATAATTGTGCTTTGAAATCAGTTTTGTATAGATTGTGGGAGGTCGGACTCACTCTGTGGGAGGACAAATGTAAATTACTGGCTGCGGAGATGGAATATTTGGGCCACACTATTTTTGTTGAAGGAATCAAACCCAAGGGGGATTTGCTTAACACTATCTGATCATCTCCCACAACTCAAGACAAAGATCAATTGCGGTCCTTTATGGGTCTCTTCAAATACTTCATTGGAGCCACCTTTGTACTGCTTTCCTACTCATTAGTGATAGCAAAGGAGGTATTCATGTGATAATCTTAGGTGTGATTCTATATGACCAGAGAAGTTTCTGTAAGGCCTTGTCCACCAGTGCATCACTATTGCATGCTCTCCATATACACTTCTTGATTATACAGTTTGCTAATTCAATAGGTAATTTGCTCCTGGACAGGATAATGCAGTTTTGTGGTGCTTAATAGCCACTTTACTTAAGAAACACTTTATAAGCTAAGAAGTAAATTGAACCCCACTGTCTGTAATTATAATTTTAGGAATACCTTAATTACTGAACACCTCATGCGGGAAATCAATGTGAGTTATCGTAGTGGCATCCTAAACACATTCACCAATGATCTATTTGGAGTGATAATCAATTTATACTAACACATACTTTTTACAAAAAAACTATTTTTCAGAGTTCCAATGACATCCAGAGCTAATTGTGACCATGGATCTTTGGGGACTTCAGCTGGGGCTAGAGGAACATTTCTGACCACCTTAGTATTATCTGTAGCAACACAATTCTAACACAATTGTACTTTGTCTTCAACGTGTAAGTCAACTCCTGACCTCCAATATTTCAATCAGATTTTACTTTTAGTCAAACTCCAAGCTAGGTGGCCTTCATGTGCTAGATCAACTATTCTTTTTCTAAGACCTGGAGTAGGAATTAACTTGGTGACTATTTAAATCTTACCAGCGTTTATGCTTAACTCATTCCTGACCTCCCAATTGCCAGTTATTTATATTTTCTGGAAGATAACTACATATGTGAGCCAACCTGTTACAATTTTGTAGCAGGGTAATTTGAACTCATCATCATTTTCCATGCATACCTCCCATTTTCTTTTATCCATCCATGGTGACAGTAGTGCCAACACTTGTCCTTCAAACACCTCCTCTGCTCCACTATTAGCCTCCAATGGCAGCAAGACAAACAATCTGCTATAGAAGTTTCCTTTCCAGTTAAATATTTAACACTAAAATTAAAACCTTCCAGCTTCAGAATCCATGGAGAAATTCTGGGAGTGCCCTGTTTTAGGCTCTTTGTGGTGAAAACATTGGTAGCAGGTTTGTGGTCAATCCTCATGCAAAAAGGATTGACCCAAAAATAATAATTGTAACATGCAATGAATTCCCTTTGCACTACTGAGGAGTAGCATTCAGTTTCTTTTAGGACAAGGGAAGCAAAAGTAACAATGTTCTCCTTACCATTCAGAACAGCATTAAAGCAGCACCCAGCCTCTTTGACTGGCATCAGTAAATAAAAATGTTGGTTTAAATGTATAAAGTGCACCAAAATATGGGGCTTTGGACACAGCAACTTTGATGCTATCAAAAGAGTCCACTCAAAATGAACTCCCTTCTTCAATAACAGGCTGATAGGCTCAATTGTGTTTGAAATGTTATGGACACATTTTGAGTAAAACTCCACTGAGCATAAAAAGGACCTCAGTTCATCCTAGTTAGATGGAGCAGGTACTAAAACAGCACACATCCTTGATAGTACTCAGCAATTCATGTATCCTGGGAAGGGGCTGTCAAACTACCCAAATTTTGTTATCGAGGTTCCTTAAGTCTCAGTGCGCTTTACAAGTACGGCTGCATTTACATTTACATTTACATAAAGCCAATTTTTTTCCTTGCTTGTTTTGTTGGGAATTACCACAGGCAGCAACCATTCTGAACAAGAAAGAGATTCAATATTGCCCTGCTGTAAAAGGCTGTCCAGCTTACCTTTTAACGGGTTTTGCATTTGTGAGAAATGGGACGGACCTTGTGTACTACTGGTTAGGCAATCGACTTCAACTTGATGTGATGCTGAGAATTGTTTAATATTCCTATACTCTCTGTAAATACCTCACAAAATTCTTTGCACATTTCGTCACCACAAAAAGAGGATTCTACTACTATGGGATCAGATTTGTTAGGATATGACTGAATACCTCATTATTTTTTGTGCCTATGCCCTTATAACCTGGATCCTTTCGTTCCTATGCAGACTTTCCTTATAGTGCATCTACATTGGAGGGATCCTCACAGTGACCATACCTTCCAAATGAATCAGGTTACCACTGTAACTCAAGGATTGATGTTGGGGGTTGGCAAATATACTTTTTAGCATCAAACAATTGTCCAAAACTTTTAACTTTCCAACAGAGTAAAAGGAGAAGAAGAATTGCCAAGTTACACTTACATTCCTATCATCCAATTTGATTTCACAGCTGGGTAGGGTTACTTTATTGTTGTTGTCAACCATTTGGAACACACATTTTTTTATCTTCATATTCCAACTGTTTAGTTAGTGTTTCTATTTGTGTGTTCTCTGCATACGCTACTAAAATGTCCTTTCTTGCAAGGGGCACTCCTCAGCTGCCAGTTACGATTGTTGACTACATCATTACTGTTTCCACATCTGTAACACTTGCTTATATCCTTGCTTTTATCAGTACACAACGTTCCGAGTATTGGGCAATTCCATTTTCAATACATCTTTAACCACAATAACCATATGCACAGGTGTCTTCTATTTCTCTTACACAATCAGCAGTGTATTCTACACTCTTTGCAATGTCTTTGGCCTCTTCAGGTCAGACTTCCTGGCCCAATTTTTTTCTGAATATGAGGATTGTTAGTGCAACAGACTAACTGATCATGGATAAGTGAGTCACAATGTAGGCCAACATTACATGTCTTTAAATGGCCTCTGAGTACAACAATGTACGTGGCAACTTTCTCAATTTTAGCTTAAACTCTTCCCAAATTGTGTCTTATTAGAACTATGTTAATCTCTTCTCTGAAATGATCCTCTAATTTTTTTTTAAGTAATCTGATAAAGATCCATTTGGGCATCTGGTCCTTCTCCCCCACCCAATGGTAATTCCTGTAGACTGTCATAAACTTTCCTGTCTTTGATTCCTTAGTTGTGCAACAGAACACGTTGATAAAGAGGGGAAAGCTTTTCCCGACCTATTGGAATGAGATAGGATTCAAGCACGTGCCCGTTGCTTCCTAGGGATGATAGGTTCTCCAGCATCAATCAAAAAAGGAGGAGACTGGGCCATGACTGTGGATCAACAGTCTTACCGATAGAAGAATAAGGTGAAAATTCCAACATAAGGATGTTTTGTACACAAAGTAGTTCAGACTGTGCACACCAGAGTATATTCAGTTAGAAAAAATCACAACAGTCCAGTCCTAATTCTACGAAAGTTATTGTACTCCTGTGCAGTAACTTTCATAGAATTAGGGCTGGCCACAGAGCGGAGAAAAAAAGTTATATGGGTGGAGCAGGAACTGTGATTAAGTGGAAAAGGTTCAATGCAACCACTCTGCTACCAAGAGAGGCTTCCGGATAAAGGAACGGAAGGTAATATATGGCTCTCATATCCAGGACGCAGTAGGAAGATAAAACTATGGTCAATTTAAAACACAGAGTACGCAGTTCTGTTGGATGATAGCACTGCACACTCATGGGGGCTGCTCTTCAGGAAGCTCATGAGAATGCGTCCGAGTAGTAGATAGAAACGTAGGGTCGCAGCTGTCCCGTATGTGAGAGCAGGGCTATAATCATGATTGGGCTCGTTTGGGAAATTGGAAAAATTGAACTCATGGCAGACACGTATAACTCTCAGTGCCATTATGGGCCCACAGCAGCATCAAGAGGCAAAAAGTACTGGCTTCTGATGTACATTGGGACCCTCACGCTGAAGTAGAACAGTGCTAGACAAAACTGGAGTAGCAAATGTAGAGAAAGAATTAAAGCAGCAGTCATAAATGCAACACTGAGAGGCCAGAAAGACTGGGGGCACCAAGACGGTAGCCCCTCTCATAGATACCTGAAATCATCTGACTGCGCATGATGAAGATGGACTCCACAGCAGCAGAACTAGAGCAGGGGAACAGGAAACAGGGGGGCAATGTCCAGAAATGTACCCCGCACAGTGCAATCATCGCTAGTGATGGAATGAAGAATTATTAGCTTTGAATGTTGAATGACTTTATTCACAGGTCATCGTCAAAAGCCTCAACAAGAGAAACCTGCCTCTCTCGCTTCAGAGACCAACTGCCAATCAATAGATTCCATGGAACATATCTTATCTTATCTTATCTTATCTTATCTTAAGGGGGATTTGTATAGCGCTCTGTCACCGTAAGTTTCCTGGCGCTTGATGGGTGCTGAAGAATGTGGGAGAGGGTAGCTAGCCAGACTGTGTAAAAAGATTAGTTTTTAGGAGTTTTCTGAAATCCCAAAGGGACTTAGAGGATTTGAGCAGTAACGGCAGCTGGTTCCAGAATTTGGAGGCCAAATGAGAAAATCTGCAGCCGCCATATTTTTTGAGTTTGATTGAAGGGACAGTCAAAAGTTGGCGATGAGAGGACCGTAAGTTACGTGCCGGACGGTAAGGGATCACTAGGGATCTGAGAAACGCGGGAGAGGTACCATTTACAGCTTTGAAGGTCAGGCAGCCGATCTTGAATGCGGCTCTCTGTTCGACCGGCAACCAGTGGAGTTTGCAGAGAAGAGGTTTTGCAGACTGCCAGTTCGGGATTTTATAAGCCAGTCTGGCCGCCTGGTTCTGTACAACTTGCAGCCTGTGGAGAAGATATTTGGGCAGGCCATGGTACAGAGAGTTGGAAAAGTCCAGGCGGGAGAGCACCAGGGCGATCAGGACTTGTAACAGGGCCTCAGGTGAAAGGAGGTGGGACACTTTCTCATTCTCCTGAGCTGAAACATGCAGGATGACACAACTGCACCGACCTGAGGCTTGAGGGAGAGCTCTGTGTCTATGATAACCCCAAGGCTCTTTGCCGATTTTGCTGGGATGGGCGGGGGGCCCAACTCTACAGGCCAGAACTGTGAGCCCCAGTGAATAGAACTATTGCCTGGGAGGATTAGCTCTGTCTTCCCCGGGTTCAGCTTGAGCTGGTTAAGGTTCATCCATTGCTGGATGTGTAGCATGACCGCCTGACAGTCGAGAGCTGCATTAGGAGTATTGAGAGGGAAAATGATTTGCAGATCGTCGGCGTAATTGAAGACGGTAATGTCCCAGCTTTTCAAGGAGTGGATGAGCGGGCGAAGATAGAGATTGAAAAGCAGGGGAGACAGAGAAGATCCCTGAGGCACTCCACAGGTAGATGGTTCCCTAGTGGCCGTGAAGGGGCCCAGATGGACAGCCTGGGTTCTGCCTGTCAAGAAAGATTTGATCCATGCCAGGGCAAGGCCCCGGATGCCGGCTTGTTCGACACGGTGGAGAAGGATGTTGTGGTCCACCGTGTCGAACGCTGCGACAGATCCAGTAAGACCAGAGCCTGGGAAGACCCTTTGTCGGCATTGCCCCTGAGAGAGTCCATGACCGCCAAGATCATGGCCTCAGTAGAATGGGCAGGTCTGAAGCCGGCTTGATTAGGCTCAAGGTAGCCGGAGCACTTGATGAACTGAGAGAGGCAGCTGGTGACGTGTGCCTCCAAGATTTTGGAAAGATAAGGCAGAAGAGAAATAGGCCGATAGTTGGCAAGGTCCTCCGGGTCAGCTCCAGGTTTTTTCAGCAAAGGTACCAAAACAGCCTCCTTAAAGGAGTTAGGTACTATGCCTGCCTCCAGAGAGGTGTTTAACAGTGGTAAGACGCAGTTAGGTAAGGCCAGGCAGATATCACTGAAGACGGAGGGAGGACAGCAATCATTAGGGGAGCCAGATTTGACTCGAGAGACAAGTTTGGCAAGGGAAGGAGGGTCAAGGGGGAAAGTGTAATAGTGAGCATGGGTTCCCAAGGGAGGAAACAGGTGGGGCGGCGAGAGGGACAGGGGGGATAGTATTCTTGATCTTTATGATCTTTTCGGTGAAGAAGCTGTTTAAGGCATCACAGGATTGTTGGGTGGGGACCTGTGAAGGGAGGGTTCTGACATCTGACATCAACTCGCCCATGATTCTAAATATCTCCTTAGACTTGTTGGGGGCAGCGGAGATTCTTTCGGAGAAGTATGAGGATTTTGCTGCTGTAATAGCGCTTTTATATATTTTGCGTGCCACGACGTATGCCTCTCTGTCAGGCGATGAGTAGGAGCATCTCCACCTGCGCTCCGTCTGACGCAGTTTAAGCTGCTGGGATTTCAAGGAGGTATTGAACCACCTGTGTGATTTACTGTGGCGGGAGCGGGGGAATCTAGAGAGGGGGTGCGAAAAGGTCACTAGCCCTTGTGATCCAGCTGGAAAAGTCGTCTTCCAGAGCCTGAACAGTTGCAATGCTGCGCGGTGGAGGTTTAGTGTCAGCCAGAGAGGAGAGGAAACCTTGCGAATCGAGGGTGCCCCATTTGCGAGCGACCCCACCTGCCACAGAGGGAGCTTTGACACGACCCCTGACTGTGATCACCGTGTCAATTAAGTGATTGTCCGACCAGATACAAGGGGTAATCACAAGACAGGAGAGCGTGAGGTTGTGGGTCCAGATGTGATCTAATATGTGACCCCTGATGTGAGTGGGGGAGGAGATGAGTTGGCTCATGTTGAAATTAGAGAGGACTTCGAACAGCTCTGCAGCGTGGGGGCCGGCATCGCTATCGTTGTACCAATAGTTAAAGTCGCCAAAGATAGCGCCTCGGGCCAATGAAGTGATCAAATTGGCTAATTGTTCGCTGAAGGTTGCAGGGAACAGAGGCATGGGAGACGGGGGACGATAAAGGACAATAAGTGTGAGGGCTCCCTCCCCTGTTTCGAGACTGATGATAAGGTTATCTACGCTAGCAAGGGTGAGGGAGGACGTAGAGATAAACTTAAGCTCCTTCCGTATGACAGCTGCCACTTCCCCACCAGCACGGCCGGATGGACGATTGATGTTAAGCATATAGTAATCAGGGGGTAGTGCTGCCAAGATATCGGGGAGAGAGTCATCAGTTAGCCATGTTTCGGTAATTAGAAGGACATCGGGGCTTTCGTCGGTGAGTAGGATGAAGAGGTCAGCCTGATGTTTTACGAAAGAACGTGTGTTTAAGTATAGGACGCGTATGCGCTAGTTTTTACTATCCGAACAGCCTGAAGACTGGATAATGGGGTGTGAAGAGGAGGCTGTATGCACGATGCCCAATAATGAGATGCGATCCATACAAGCGGGAGGTAAGATACAGTGGTTGGATTGTAAATTTCTAAGGGCAGATGGAGAATAAGTAACAGCGGTGACAGCATCCCTGGCCCCTGTGCCCGTCTGGCCGCGGACGGGCGCAGACGGGCTAGACTCTGGCGTGACTCCGGCGATGTAACTTAAAGGGGAGTGGGAGCAAATAAAGGTTTAACACTGAGGAAGAAGATGATGACTTAAAACATATTTACAAGTAATCAGCAAATCACAAAACCCAACAATCCCAAAGGGGTATTTAGAGGGTGAAAATTTCTAAGTGCTGACTGAATAGTTGGTATGGAGTTTCTAAAAATTGACTTAATAATTGAAGTATTGGGGAAATTGTTTAAGATGCAATGCCACTCACCAGTGAATGAATATACTTGCCTTTCTCAGGAAGTAGTTTTGGTGAAAAATAATCAGCACTCTTTTTTTAAACTTTACAGAGTGCTTTCTTCACTATTTGTAGATTAGAAGATAGAAAGAAATCGAATTATTGACATCTTTGTTTTGGATTTTAAGGCAGTTTCATGCCCTGACCTGGCTACGAATGTATAATGTTATTTATTTATTTTACTTAACCGTTGACATAGCATGTTTAAGTCAGGTCATAGCAAGCTACAATCAGATTTCGGTGGCAGGAGCAGCACGTTTCATAGGAAATCACAACACATTACACAACATAAAAGGTGTGTGCAAATGCAACACAAGTTAAAGTGTGATGTTTCCAAAAATAAGAGAGTTGGATATGGAAGCTTCCGATTATTATGAAAGAGGATTTCGAACACAATGAAATATACTCTAATATAAAGGATGTGCATGGATGTGGTAACGTAGATGATAAAGAAGAGACATTGTGGTTCATAATGGAAAGATTTTTTAGCGTGGAGATAAGGTAACATATTTCAGGGTAGGGACGCAGTGGAGATATCGCTAGCATAAGCCCAATAACCTATTAGGGAACTTGCTATCAAAGGATGTCAGAAGGTATGGGGCTGTTAGTTGTCACAGAAGATAAGAGGCCAGAGCTCATATTGAATGGGTGGGACTGTTTAGTAGGTGAGTAAAGAGGCCTCTCCTGAATACTGGGTGTGAGGGTCTCAATCCTTATGTGGGTTTCTAGCCATCCATTATTCTTGGTGTATTTACCGAGCAGACGGCTTGCTACATTTGGGTGCATCAATCTCTCTTCCATCAAATCATTAAACTATCTGAGGAGAGGTCATAGGTACCAATGAGCAGGGGCGACCGTAGGCATGTGCAAGCTGTGCACCTGCACAGGGCCGCCAAACCCCAGGGGCCACCACACCAATATATATCCTTAATATAATAATCCTCTGAGGATGGATACATATTTGCGTGGCAGCCCCTGGCTGGGATTTGGCGGCCTCCGGCTCTGTTCCACTTCCAAACACCCTGACCCCCCCCTTCACTGGCCTCCGCGCCTGCGTTCCTCCGGGTTCCTGATTGGCTTCTTTTTTCCCCTACCCACTGCTGACCCGCTGGTACAGGCGTATATAAGTCACGGCCTCCGCCATCCTTTCATTCCTTGTTACTCTTGCGTGAAAGCAACTATAACCTTTTACTCTCCCGGCGGGCGAGTCGTCTTACAAGTTTATCTATAGTTTTTATAAAGTACTGGTGTTAGCGCAATAGTCATAGTTAATATCTGGTGGGATAGGGGGCACACGACATTCGCGCACCCATTGCAAGCAAAATGAAGAGAATTCGAGTACACAAATCTGGTTATTCGAAATGAAAGAGAAAGTCGGCTCAGCAGGCTTTCGAAGCATCACAGGAAGAAGCAATCCTGAACTTTATCACTCAAGGGAAACCTAAAGATTTAGAATCCTCCGGCCAGAGTACTGCTGATGCACGAATTCGGAAGGTTTGGAGCAGCCGCAGGTACTGGTCATCTAACGCCTTTTCTGGACGTTTTATTAAAACACCTTCCTGGGCTCCGGGGGGCTCCGCCCCGCCCGGACCCCCTCTTCCGGGGCCCCCTGCTTACGCTCCGTGCCCAGGGCCACCATGAGACTAGAGCCGCCCCTGCAATGAGGTGAGAACAATGTGTTTTTCCGAGCTCAAGCAGGCATGAAGGTAAATGCCGATACAGTACAGGCCTTTATGCGCATGTAAGGCGTTGGGCGCCCTTCATGTCCATGTAAGGTATCACGCACTCAATGGGTACTCTAGCACTCGAGTGCGGGTGCGCAAGAAGTACCTTGATTGCTGGGTTGCTTCAAGATAATGCTTGTTCAAGGACCCACGCCAGGGTTCCCATGTCCTCAAAAGTAGTATAGTAAGAGGTGCACTTTCCCGCCCCTCATTGGGAGCTCTATAATCCCTAATGGCTACTGTGAGTGCTTTGGCTCGCTGTGTTTTCCATCAGTCAGGCAGTTGGATCCAGGTTCTGGACATACTTTGAGATATCCATTTTTGTGAGATGTTTCATAAGAGAGTTTGCTCTGGTGTCTCTGGTGTGCTACGGTGAGCGCCAGAGTTGGTCAGTACTCTCTGTGCACATTCAACTAGGTTCATCAAGTGTACATGTTCCCCTTCTCCATAGCCTGTGCTGTAGCCAACATAAAGGTGTCTTTTAGCGATCCTCATCCTCTTCTAGAACAACTATTTTGAGGTAACAGCAGATTCTGCCAGTGTCTTACTTACTGTTGCCTTCAAATTCGCTGTAATTGTTGGTGACAACATTCAATATCACACTTCAAAAAAAGTACATACTTTAGCTATTTTTGCCCTCCCGGAAAAATTGAGACGTTCGTTTAGATATGTGTGTCTGGCAGGTGGAATATTTCTTGAGAGAGGTGACGCAAAAATGCTATTAAAATAAAAATGCTTATAACTTTGAAACCATGGTGTTCTAATGTAATAAAAGTTATTTATAACTTTTAAACAAACAAGCCTAGCTTGTTTAAAGTTATAAATATTATGCAGGATTTTTAAACAAACAACGGCAGCCTGCTTAAAACTTCTAAATTACTTTAATATACTATGGCTTTGTGCCAGTTTTTTGTGGAAAGTGGGGATTTCGCCCTCTTTGGCAAAATTCTTCTCTCATTTTCCCTACTGTGAAATACCACCTTATGAACAAGATTTGTTACATGCAACCACTAAGAAGGCATTTTAGCCTTCGCTCACTCCTACCTATTGTTATTAATACGAATAATAAAATATTAAAGAGAAAACCTAATGAAACTTACACCCCGTGAGTCATACTAAGTAGACAGGACTAAGTTATGTTTGCTCACTGTCACTGCTCAATCTAAACGAAATCTATCATCGTAAAACAGAATTTCTTGTCAACAACAATTCAGTTTCCAGAAGACATACTAAAGTGCCATCCACCGCTGCAACACAAATGATCAGGGTACAATGATCCAAAGATGTAGCGCTCCTAGTAAATTAGTACAGTGATGGTTGCTGCCCAACTGAAGGTAGAGGTAGAGTAGAAAGTGATGGCTGAGTCCTTTCAGATCTGAAGTTCTAATATTGTGACTACAAAAAACAAGAAAACAAATAAATTGGCCATATTATAAAAGTCTGGAATTTCCACGATTGTCAAGTTTCTTTTTTGCGTCTGTACACATTGGCTGATAGTGCATCAGTCCTCCCACGACATTATGATAAATGCAGTCCTTAATAATGTTGATACTCAGTATCTCAAGGGTTGGCCACCTTGTGCTGGCAAAGCCCATGCTAGATATTCTCGGATATGTGTCTTGTCGTTATTTGGCACTCATCAGCAAGAAGCAATCTAGTTAGGGGGTGGGAGTTATGACAAGCCACTTTCAGAATTCCAGGTTCTGTACCACTCCAAGCATAAAGGTGAAGCAGCAGGGTTAGTTAACCCAACAAATTTAAATTGATGGGGAGAAGAACCATCTGCCTGGCTGCATCCTTCCTCCCAATGCATTATGTCCTCCAAATGCATTATGGTAAATTAAGTCCTCTCAATACTTTTTGCAGAATGGATCCAATTACACTCAGTCAATAAGGCATTGTAAGCACGCTACTCACCTGTGAGGGTGTCAAGGTGCTGGGGGGGTGTGTCGGGGTCAGCAGTTCCGAAGAGCCAGGTCTTAAGAGCCTTTCTGGGGCGCGTCTGATGTCGATCGGAAGCACGTTCCAAGTCTTGGCAGCGATGTGGGAGAAGGCTCTTCCCCTTGTTTTGACTCTGTGGATGCATGGGGTTTTGGCGAGGGTGAGGTTGGCGGATCAGAGGTTCCTTTTGGGTACATGAAAGGTAATACTATCGTTGAAATATTGGGGGACGGTGTTGTGAAGGCTTTTGTAGGTGTCAGTGAGTACCTTGAAAGAGATTCTCTTCTCGACGGGGCGCCAGTGGAGATTCCGTAGAAGTTGGCTTAGGGCTCATGTTGAGGGATACCTAGGATGAGTCTGGAAGCGGTGTTCTGTATCGTCTGGAGCTTGCGGAGTAGAGACTTGTTTATGCCAGTGTAGAGGGCATTTCTGTAGTCCAGTCTGCTGGTAATGAGTGGGTGGATGACTGGCTTCCTCACCTCGCGGGGATCCATTTGAACGTCTTACGGAGGATGCAAAGGGTGTTGAAGCAGCTGGAGGATACGGCATTGACCTGCTGGTTCATGGAGAGGGAGGAGTGCAGAACGATGCCGAGGTTTCTAGCGTGGTCCATGGGGGTTAGGGGGCTGCAGAGGGCGGTGGGCCACCAGGTGTTGTTCCATGCAGATGGGGTGGTTCCGAGGACGAGAACTTCTGTCTTCTCTTAGTTGAGCTTCAGACAGCTGTTGCTCATCCAGGTTGCAACATCCTGTATTCCTTCCTGGACGTTTAGTCTGGTGGTGGTGGGGTCCTTGGTGAGGGAGAGGATGAGCTGGGTGTCGTCGGCGTAGGATACTATGCTGAGGCCATGCTGTCGGACGATGGCGGCGAGTGGGGCCATGTAGATGTTGAAGAGGGTTGGGCTGAGCGATGATCCCTGGGTCACTCTGCAGTTGATTTCCGTGGGTTCAGAGAGGAAGGGTGGCAGTCTGACCCTCTGGCTTCTGCCTGGGAAGAATGATCGGATCCAGTAGATCGGATCCAGTTGTATGCCGGCATCGTGTAGTCTGGCGGCGAGTGTGCGGTGGGAGGCTGTGTCGCATGCTGCTGATAGGTCGAGTATAATCAGGGCCATGGTGTGGCCTTGGCTGAGGAGGGTGCGGATGTCATCTGTGGCAGCGAGTAGGCCGGTCTCGGTGATGTGGTTGCTGCAGAATCTGGATTGAGAAGGGTCGAGGATGACGTTCTCCTCGATGAACCTTGTCTGTTCTGCGTTGACGGTTTTCTCTGCGACTTTTGCAGCGAAGGGGAGGAGCGAGATAGGGCGGTAGTTCTTGAGGTCTGTTGGATTCACTGAGGGCTTCGTGAGCAGGGGCCTGACTTATGCGCGTTTCCAGTTGTCGGGGAAAGTAGTGATCGGTGACCAGGAGGAGATGGTGGGCTGGCTGGCGTTGCCGGTAGGCGGGATGATTGCGGAGTCAGGTGTATGGTCGTTGAAGTTGTCGTATATGTTTTTGATCTTCAGGTGGAAGTAGGATCCAAGCTTGTCGCAGAGGTCCTGGGAATGGGTGATGTCTGTGGCTTCGCTGGGAGGTTTGGTAATTCCTGGATGATGCTGAAAAGTTCCTTGGAGTTGAGCACACAGAACCAGAGACCAAGGTCCATGCAGGCTGATGTCCACTGCCCACAGACACAAAGGCAGTGGCGTAACGCAAGGCCCCACTGCCCCCACGGGGTCCCCCAGGCTTCCCGAACCAGTGGGGGGGCACTTGCACACTTATCCAGTAAACGCTCAATCCAGCCAATTAATAAATTGGTATCTGTTGCTGTCTGGCAACCACCTGCTATGTGCAATGTCCTCGGAGTCGGAAGAAAGCAACAAAGTTGCAATATTTCTAATGTATTGCTATGATATATTTTGCCTTCCAAAAAAGTGCCCCTGTAACTCTGTTCCTGAACATGTGAAGGAGGGAAAAAATGACAGTGAACTAAGAGGCAAAAACAGGAGAAGTGAACCGGGAGAGGATAGCACTGACACACCAATAGAGCAGGGAGAGGCAGAGAGGCTATACAAAGTCAGGAGTGTAAGAGACATTTAAGTGAGAGAGCGAGAGAAAGATTGGGGAGCAAAGCAAAACGGAGAGAGCGGAGAACGAAAGAAATTATAAAGCAGGTTGACAAACAGTGCATGAGCGTTTATGGAATTTCTAAGCCCGGCACCAAAGGGTTCAATGTATTTTTAGGGCTCACCACATGAACCTTTGTGGCCACTGGTAGGACTTTACATGATGGCGATGTGGTGCAGTATACTGATGGACATCACATCAGCGTGGTTCTCTTCCGCCCCCCCACCCATAATAAATATATTACTTACTAAATAGTTGGGTACAGGAGTTTCAGTCGAGTATGGTATGGCGTCTGTGGAATATCGCCTGGGATTTTTAAATACTCACTCAGACAAAAACATACACACACTCTTTTGTTCCAAAGTCTTAAAACATGGGTATTTTACAAAATACTGTGTTTTAAGAACCCCTCACAATCTGCCCTCATTGGCCCTTAAGCCCCCCTCATGCTTCTCATATAATAATTAACATGATACACCAGAGTGATTGTCCATATCGGAAAATCTGAATGCTCACACCCCCAGTCTAGTCACCAAGCTACGCCCCTGCATATCAATCATTTCTTACTTTACGGGCTGAGTATTTCTAAGGGCCTGATTATCACTACGGCGGTCCGATGGACTGCCGTAGCCATAGTGGTGGTGCGGGCACCGCCGGTCCAGCTGCGTTATTACGAGTTTGGAGGTCGGGCCGCCAAAGGACCACTGCAACTGCCAGGGATCCATGATCCCTCGGCGGTGTTGCAGCGGTATGAGTCCGTAGTATGCTTGCGGTACCGCCAAGCATATTACAAGTTTCCTTACATCCACCTTTTCATGGCGATGAGCCCGTCATGAAAAGGGTGGTGGTAAAGAAACTAAGGGAGCCCAACAGAGCCCCCTGTTGTCTCTGGGCCAGGGTATGCATGCACGGGGAGACATGTTGCTCCCCCGTCCTGTCTGCATGCACCCCCAATTCGTGCACGGGATGGAATTCACAGTCCATGGTCTGCAGGAAGTTGCTTGCGGCCGCCAAAGCACCACCCACCAGTCCCGGTGAAAACTTCTAATCTGACCGGCTGTCGGTGGACATGTTTGGTGGTGTGGGGACTAGGCGAGGCTTAGTGGTCCACTCCCACACTACCAAACTTGTAATCAGGCCTAAGGTGTTTTTAACCATGTGCCAAAGGCCCATCACATTAAAACTGTGTTCTGGGTATTTTGGACACATTTTTACCATGATTTGAGGGTCATCTGTGATTCAGAGAGTGAGGACAGAACTCTCATTAATTTGAGGACCCTCTTATTATGCAGGTACTAATGCATTTGAATACATGTTCTAAGCCTTCTCCAAAAATAAGACTAAAGGAGAGAAATATTTTCCTGCACAATTAGGAAAGTGCAATGATGAGATATTAGACAGTCCGCAGCACCTTTCGACAGGCCTGTGGTGATTAGCTATGAGAGGCACTTCCTATTTTTATCACTTGTTTTTGGAGCACCCCTTTTTCTTCTAGGATCGCCCTGACAGGGGGAGTGACCCTTTAGTTTAAAATCAAACAAGGGACCTGTAGAGTATAGTGTGCTCATGGAAACTTTTATTGGAATGATTGGAGAGAGGTTTTTTTTTGTATATTGTTTTATTGAAGGGTGCCCCATTTTGGACACAAGTGAAAAAGAGAGAGACCGGGGAAATGCAAAAAAGAGAGAAGAAAGACGACCAGCGATAGTAGGCAAAGAGGGGAAATGATACATTTAGGCAAGGGTGAAATTCACTTATGCCAGCACATTCTTGCGTAAATTCAGTTATTTTGCATTACACTTGTCAGGCAAAATCCCCGAATTTGGCATTTTGTGGGCATCCATGGTGAGTTGCAGTCCATCTCTTGTATCGTACTGACCCTGGCAGAATAGTGTTAACTCTTGGCATATTTTTGGCATCCATGATAAAATGCTAAGTCTTGTTACAATGCTTGCTCTGATATTTATTTATTTAAGAAGTTTTCTATAGCGCTGTCCAGACCCAAGGGTATCAGAGCGCTTTACAGTAGGAGCATAGCAAATAATCATCAGATACATGACATAGGAGCCATGTAACAACCAACGAGTGTCAGAGTAAAGAGCAGCGTGTTGTAGTACAGAGCATTGTTGGCTCCAAGATTCTTCTGAGTCTTTGGATTGGAGCATAACTCGATGGTTACTGTCTGTCCCAGGTTATCCACTTCCTAGGGAGCGGTCGAGGAACAGGGATTTGAGTTGTCTTTTGAATTCCACAAAGGAAGGCAAGGTTCTGATGTGCGGGAGGATGGAATTCCAAATTTTGGGGGCGCTTCCAGTGAAAGAGCATTCCGCTGTTCTTTTCCTTCTGGTTTTAGGTGGGATGAGTAGGAGGGAGTTAGAGCTTCTCAGATTCCTGGATTGGCCTGCTTTTTTGAGTTTTTTCGCCAGGTACTCGGGTTTGCCTGTGTGAAGGGCTTTATGGGTTAGGCAGGCTGTTCTGAAGCTACTTCGCATTTCTACCGAAAGCCATTTGAGTTCTTTGAGTGCAGGGGAGATATGATCAGATTTTGTGATGCCGGTGATCATTCTGGCTGCCGCATGTAATGTTGTTTTGATGGGTGCCAGGTGTGATTTAGGGATACCTGTTAGGACTGCGTTCCCATAGTCCAGTCTAGATAGTACCAGCGATTGGGTGGGCAGTTTAAGATCCTTGGTTGGAATGTAGGGTTTGATTTTGTTCAGTAGTCTGAGGTTAAGGAACGCACTTTTGGCCGAGTTCTTAATGTGTCTCATAATGTTCAGTTTTGCGTCTAAGGTGATGCCTAGAGAATTGACAGAATCTGCTAGAGTGAGATTCCCTTTGAGCGCATCGATAGCCTTTAACCATTTGTTGATTTGGGGGTTATCCTCCTTGTTCGAGATGAGGAGTGTCTCGGTCTTGTCGGGATTTAGTTTCAGGTGGTTGCTTGTCAGCCAGTCTTGTACATCTTTCAGGACATCATTTAGTCTTTGAATGTCTTTGAGAGAGGTAGTTTCCAGATAGATCTGCGTATCATCCGCATAGAGGTGGAAGCGGATGTTGGCTTTTCTGAGTAGTTTGGAAAGAGGTTCCATGTAGATGTTGAAGAGTTGTGGAGAGAGCACCGATCCTTGTGGGACGCCCTTGTTGACTTGCTGGATTTCGGAGGTGAAGTTTTTGATTTTCATTTGTTGCGTGCGATTGTGTATAAAGTAAGAGAACCATTTAAGAAATACCTCACCAAGACCAGCTCTTTCTTGGAGAGCCCTTATGAGGAGTTTGTGGTCACCCGTATCAAATGCTGCCGAGAGGTCATGGAGAATGAGGAGGCAGCATTTGTCAGAGTCTAGTGATCCATGCTAAATTGTGTTTTACTTCTGTAAAACGCCCTAGATGCCCAATCTTACCAGGTTTGCTTGAAAGGGAAAAACCTTCCAAACACGCCTGGGGGAGGTCAAGCTTGCAGGCTCTGTTCGCTCGTTCAGTGTTATTCGGGGCAGTATTTAAACTACCATACTTTATATGGCAAAATTATGCACTTATTTTATAGTAAAGTTAGCGGTGTAAAAATGAGTAAAAATTATTTGCCACTCCACTGCCATTTTAGGGGGCCTTACGATTCGCTTAAATCTTTTTTTAAAGTGTAGCACTACAAAGCAGTTTTGTTTTGGTCGAAGAATGTGGGAGTGCAGCACTTAAATCTCAGAGGAGATCAGGGGCTAAACAGACAGGAATCCAAGTCCTACATATCCTCCATATTGAAGAGATATTACCTATATCCTCCACAGTCATAGGAGAACTTCAAGACATTCTTAAAAAGGCTTTTATGTTCATTGTTCAGATACAGTCCAGAATTGAAAGTATGTGAAACTTAAAACACGCCCAGAAACTTAAAGCTGTATCTTACGTCCCAGGGATTTTGGTCCAAATCAGGGCAACATTAAGCTCAGGGTCTCCCATCTTTCAGTGATTTATTATCTTACATTTGTTTTTCTTGATGTTCATGTTTTGGAGCATAGCCATTTTACGTCATCATTAAGGGGTACCAAAGAGTGCTGCATCACAATAGTGAGCTGAGCTGCAGGTACAGGCATTTGCTGAGGGAGGGGTTCTGACACCAGGGCAAAAATGATTGAACAAGTGGGTACTGCAACGAAATGATCATTGAGTCACAGCCTTGGAGAGCACAGTAGTATTTCTTCTGAAAACCGAATTGTTGCCATTCTGTTTTATATTAACCGATTTGAGTTGAGCAGTGATGAACGCCCGAAGATTACCACACCCTGTTTTTTGTGGCTTGCAAGATGAATGTCCTTTTTAATGCTGTATTTTTGTGTTTAAAAATCAATAACAATAGGTAGGAGTGACTGGAGACCAAAATTCTTACATGGTGGTTTAATAACGTGGTTTCATTTGCCAAGTCTTCCTGTGATGTGGGGATCGAGAGTTTACAAATGGGAATTCTCTCTGTGGTGAGGGATGTCCTGGTTAGAACCTCATCATCCACCAAGGGACTCTTTTTTCATCATCGGAAATTTGTGATACCCATGTTAAGATCTGCATGCAATATATTTCCCAGGTATTTTGGCTGATGGTTACAAGTGAGGCCTTGTCTGCCACACCAGCTCCAAAGGGCGGATCGGGACTGCAGGGCAGGATGTTTATTTATTTATTTAAAGAGTTTTATATAGTGCTGGCTAGACCCGAAGGTATCAGAGCACTTTACAAGAGAATCAACAATGTAATAGAAAAAGATCAGCAATTACACAATACATCAAAAAATAGGCAATACAATTAGGAGAGGTGGGAAAGGAGAGATACAAGTGGTGGAGGGGGCAGGGGAGGTGAGAGAGGGAGGATAAGGGAAGAGACAACAAGGAGAGACAAAAGGAAGTCTGTCTAAAGCCCGACTGGGTAGGTGACGACCAAAGAAGGGAATCCACGGTCCATCTCCCCTATAGCTAAACCAGGTAGCTCCATCGGGCGTCAGACAGAATAGTTCAGTCTCAATACATTGAGAGAAAAGAGAAGGAGACACATAAATAGAGGGAGGATACGGGAGGAGACGACAGGAGAAACAAAGGAAGTGCAACAATGTGGTTCAACAATATAACAGAAAAAGATCAACAATTACACATTATATCAAACAATCAGCAAAACAATAGGAGAGGAGAGAAAGAACTGAGAGAGAAGTAGTGGGGGGGTAGGGGAGGTGAGAAAGTGAGGATAAGGGAAGAGACAACAGTAGAGACGAAAGGAAGTCTGTCTAAAGACCAACTGGGTAGGTGACGACCAAAGGAGGTAATCCACGGCCCATCTCCCCAATAGCTAAACCAAGTAGCTCCATTGGGCATCAGACAGAATAGGTCAGTCTCAATACATTGAGAGAGGAGAGAAGGAGAGAAATAAAAAGAGGGAGGAAGCGAGAGGAGACGACAAGAGAGATGAAAGGAAGTCTGTCAAAAGACCGACTGGGAAGGTGACGTCCAGGGAGTGAATCCCCGGCCTGTCTCCTATATAGCTAAACCAAACCAGGTAGCTCCATCAGGCGTAGGACAAAATAGCTAGATCTCAAATGACGAGGGAAAAATTCACAGATAGAACGTGGGGGGCTAAAGGACCCAGACAGGTGAGGGCAAAGGTCAGAAGCAGGAAAGTGGAGAAGAGTAGAGCGGGGAAGGGTAGGGGGGAGAGTGAGATAAGGTCAGAAGAGACGCTGGAGGGTTTGTTATGGCCGTCATTTTAGGCAGGTACCAGCAGTATTTACATGAGGATCAGAGTTACAGGTTATAAGTTACATTTGTTCCAAGAGTGAAATAATTATAGGAATTAGGAGTGTGACAGGGGGAGGGAGGGAAAGGAAGGTGGGAGAGACAAAGGGAAGTCTGCCCAAAGACCGACTGGGTAGGTGACATCCGAGGAGGGAGTCCCCAGCCCATCACCCCTATAGCTAAATAAAGTAGCTCCATCGGTCATCAGTCAAAATAGCTAGGTCTCAGCTGAAGAGGGAGAGTTCACATAAGGAAGTCCAGTGGATACATATGGTGGTAACTATAAGCAGGGACAGGTGAGGATCCTTTGAGGTGAGGAGTGTGTTTATTATGGCAGCCAACTTAGGGTCAGGCTACATCAGAAAGAAGCTCCGGAGCTCGTTCCGCGATCCTCAGTGAACTTTGGAGACCGCTATGTTCCCTGCTCAGCCTCCTCTGGGGATGTCACATCCGGCGATCCGGGGCTGAGTGGGAGGGGGGCCGTCTCGAATTCCCGGTGTCGCGCTGCAGCGCTCCTCGCGCAAGTGTGGTCTGTCCATCTCAGGAGGTCCTCCACATCTAGACCGGTGAGAGGAAGCAGGACGGGCGGGGGCGGGCAGTGCAACGGCAGGGCTCAGGCAGGACTCGGGCACAAGCAACCCCCTGTGGGTGAATGCGATGCCCCTCCAGGTCGCCGGGCAGCCAGCGGGAGTTAAATTGCGCCAACGTTTGTGGTCCGCCGCAATCTTGAGGTCAGGCACGGCGGCCGTGAGGCAGCGCCGTCGGGTGCATTGCCGCGTGGAAAAGCCGAGAGCGCCCGTTGCTATTTGCGCTGGTGGCCGGCTCACCTCCGGTGCAAGGGCAAGGATGCTTAGCAGTTCAGTATTATTCCTCAATAGGTGCGAAGAGGTCTGTGCATTAAGAGGATTTCAGAGAAGGAGCATTTTAGCACCATTTTTTGTCTAGATGACCTTAAATATTTTGTACACAAAAGCGATGGATGGAATTGAAGAAGGATGTGATATCGCTTGATACATGCCTGGTAAATATGTAGTAAATAGGTCCTTATGTTTAAAAAAATCAGTGAACATGTTCTACGGTTCTGTTTGGGGAGTGGGAGTCACTGCTGGGCACCTTTGTTGGCCTAGAACTAGCACACAAATTATTATTTATTTATTTATTTAACGAGCGCAACATTTATCCCAGAGGATGTCACGGCGCTAAGGATTGCGGTAACAGGTGGGTGGACGAAGTTGAGGGACCAGACCAGACTTTTGGGAATAGATGTGTTTTAAGTTTTTTCCTAAAGGCATTGTAGTCAGCCTAAGTTCAACTGGAAGCTCATTCCAGTGCCGTGCCACCAGGTAAGAGAAAGAACGGCCTCCTGTTCTAGATCTGTTTATTTTTTTTGTCTCAACAAGAGCAAGGTGTTGCGACCTTAGTGGTCTGGCGGGGGTATAGAAGTGTATTTTGTTTTTAAGGATCGTGGGACCTGTGTTGTGAAATGTCCTGTGGGCATGACCGAGGAGCTTGAAACAGGCTCTTTGACGCATGGGCAGCCAGTGGTTGTTTTAGGCATTCCTTTGCAGAGCTGTGTTTACCTTTATTACACACTAGTTTTGCTGCAGCATTCTGCACTACCTGTAAGCGTTTGAATAGGTAATCTGGCATGCCCATCAAGAGGGCATTGCCGTAGTCCAGCCTGCTGACTAGCAGGGCCTGTGTGACTGTCTTCCTGCTTTCCAGGGGGATCCATGGGAATAGCCTTTTTAGGAGTTTCAAAGTAGCGAAACTTTTCCCACATAGAGTTTGTACGTGGGCCTGCATGGATAATGTGTCGTCGATAGTTACACCCAAGTTTGTGGCACAGTGCTTGGGTGTCGGGCGTCTCCTAAAGAGGAGGGCCACCAGGAAGAGTCCAAAACAAGTTTGGCTTCACCGAGGAGCAGGATCTCGGTTTTGTCCGCGTTTAGTTTTAGACAGTCATCTGCCATCCAGTCAGCCATTTCAGTTAGGCAGCTGGTGAGTTCATTTTTGGTGTCTTCATGCCCCTTCCCAATGGTGATGGCGGAGTTGCGTGTCGTTCGCATATGAGCAAACCCCAAAGCCCCATTTGTTCCAATTTGTGCCATATCCAAAGCTCTTCTATGGAGCAGGAACATATTTTATTTCCAATGTTCTAGTTACCCCACTTTACCCAATGTTTATTGTCATCAGTTTCCTTACACGATGCAGAACCTACTGCCCTACTAAAGCTCTAGCAGCCGTGTGGGCAAGTTCTTCAGACTCCTGTTGCAATGCAGAAACCACAGATATTCTGTTGTCCGAGCACCTCATGCAGATCATGGTGACCAAGCCCCTGCTGTGGTACAAGAAATGCTACAATACTAGTGCACTAGTATATCTGGGCATCATGGTGACCAAGCCCCTGCTGCTGTGCATGAGATGCTGCAATACTAGTGCACTGGTATATCCGGGCATCATGGTACCACAAGCCACTGCTGTGGTGCATGAACTGCTAAAATAATAGTGCAATAGTATATCCAGGCATCATGGTACCACAAGCCCCTGCTGCGGTGCATGAAATGCTACAGTACTAGTGCACTGGTATATCCAGGCATTATGGTATCACAAGTCACTGCTGTGGTGCATGAACTGCTAAAATACTAGTGCACTGGTATATCCGGGCATCATGGTACCACAAGCCACTGCTGCGGTGCATGAACTGCTACAATACTAGTTCATTGGTACATCCGGACATCATAGTGACCAAGCCCCTGCTGCGGTGCATGAACTGCTACAGTACTAGTGCACTGGTATATCTGGGCATCATGGTGACCAAGCCCATGTGGCGTGAATGAACTGCTACTATACTAGTGCACTGGTACATACGGGCATCATGGGGACCAAGCCCCTGCTGTGGTGCATGGATTGTTACAATACAAGTGCACTGGTACATCCGAGCATCCTGGTGACCAAGCCCCTGCTGCGGTGCATGAACTGCTACAAAATACTAGTGCACTGGTGTATCCGGGCATCATGGTGACCAAGCCCCTGCTGCGGTGCATGAACTGCTACAATACTAGTTCACTGGTGTATCCGGGCATCATAGTGACCAAGCCCCTGCTGCGTTGCATGAACTGCTACAATACTAGTGCACTGGTGTATCCGGGCATCATAGTGACCAAGCCCCTGCTGCCGTGCATGAACTGCTACAATACTAGTTCATTGGTACATCCGGGCATCATAGTGACCAAGCCCTTGCTGTGGTGCATGAACTGCTTCAATACTAGTGCGCTGGTGTATCCGGGCATCATGGTGACCAAGCCCTTGCTGTGGTGCATTAACTGCTACAATACTAGTGCACTGGTGTATTCGGGCATCATGGTGACCAAGCCCTTGCTGCGGTGCATGAACTGCTACAATACTAGTTCACTGGTGTATCCGGGCATCATGGTGACCAAGCCCCTGCTACGGTGCATGAACTGCTACAATACTAGTTCATTGGTACATCCGGACATCATAGTGACCAAGCCCCTGCTGTGGTGCATGAACTGCTACAATACTAGTTCACTGGTACATCCGGGCATCATGGTGACCAAGCCCCTGCTGCGGTGCATGAACTGCTACAATACTAGTTCACTGGTACATCCAGGCATCATGGTGACCAAGCCCCTGCTGCGTTGCATGAACTGCTACAATACTAGTGCACTGGTGTATCCGTGCATCATAGTGACCAAGCCCTTGCTGTCGAGCATGAACTGCTACAATACTAGTTCATTGGTACATCCGGGCATCATAGTGACCAAGCCCCTGCTGCGGTGCATGAACTGCTACAATACTAGTGCACTGGTGTATCAGGGCATCATGGTGACCAAGCCCCTGCTGCGGTGCATGAACTGCTACAATACTAGTTCACTGGTGTATCCAGGCATCATAGTGACCAAGCCCCTGCTGTGGTGCATGAACTGCTATAATACTAGTGCACTGGTGTATCCGGGCATCATAGTGACCAAGCCCCTGCTGCGGTGCATGAACTGCTACAATACTAGTGCACTGGTGTATCCGGGCATCATAGTGACCAAGCACCTGCTGTGGTGCATGAACTGCTACAATACTAGTGCACTGCTGTATCCGGGCATCATGGTGACCAAGCCCCTGCTGCGGTGCATGAACTGCTACAATACTAGTGCACTGGTGTATCCGGGCATCATGGTGACCAAGCCCCTGCTGTGGTGCATGAACTGCTACAATACTAGTGCACTGGTGTATCCGGGCATCATGGTGACCATGCCCTTGCTGTGGTGCATGAACTGCTACAGTACTAGTGCACTTGTATATCTGGGCATCATGCCTCTTGCTGTGGGAGAAGAAATAAAGCAAATCTATACACCTCGATTGGATTTTGAAGATTTGCAGTAAAGTAAAGTAAAGTCCACATTTGTAAAGCGCACAATCACCCGTAAGGGTCTCTAGGCGCTGGGGGCCGTCGGGAAGATTAAGCGAGCTATTGCCCAGAGTCACATGGTGCTGGGCTAACCTGCCGCCGGAGCCGGGGATCGAACCGTGGTCCCCAGATTCCAGCGTCAGTCGCCCTGGCCGCGGCGCCACACCTCAGTGATGAGACTCACTGCTCATCACTTTCCCCCTTCATCCCACTTACGCCAAGTGGGGGATATCAGGAGCCCCCTTCAATGACAGACAGTATTTACCAGTAGAACGTGTGAGGTGAGGGCTGTGGATATCATTTGGCCTACAGGCGCTTTCAGGGGTTGAGCAAACGTAGCGCTTTAGTTTCCTTGAAGCCAGGCTTCACAGACACCAACAAGGGCAGCTGGGGTCTGACGGGAAAGCGGGGTTTGGCTTCTTGCGGAGTTCTGACCGACTGCGCCGTGAAGGGGTTAAACACTAAGCCCTACTAACTCCTCGAACTGTTTCATTATTTTTCCTTTTTTTTCCTTTCACAAAAAGACAAAATCTCTCTGTGTGTCTCGCGCTCGGGCGCGAGTGCTGAGGCAGTTAATTGGCGCTTCTGGAAAGTGCGCATTAACATACCGAGAGCCAAGCAGACGGTTTTGGCAGCGAAATATCATTATCACTTCTTGAGCTCCAGCCAAAATCCCCTTGCGGTCAAAACACAATTCTTAAACTAAACAATTAAAGATTTGTATGAGTGTCACTGCAATGAGCCAGCGGATCGGGGAGGGCTCTGCCGCCAGTGTGAGAGGAAGTTAACAAGCTGGGTGAGTGCTGAGGTCCCCCCCCCAGCCCCCAAGGACCAATAACCATTCCGCCGCAACGGGCCCTTCACCCTGAGTTATGTCTATCGATAGATTGCATTATATGCAGAACTGCCACCAGGGGCAATGTCCCTTGTGGCACTTTCATGTAGTCCGAACTCCTTAACAAACACCACTTAGCATTCTGGGACGTGTGGTTTTTCTCCCCCATCATAAACAGGGTTAGCAGACTACTTACTGCATGTCACTTTGACACAATGCGCCGTTCCTGGAATTTAGGACAGCAACACTTTGTATTCTGGAACATGTAGTTTCAGTTTGCCACTATAAACAGGGTTAGCAGATGGGTCTCTGTAAATAGAACACACTGCACAGTCCAAGAATGCTAAGTCAATAACACTGTGTGCATTCGGAGACGTATAAGTGTACTTTTCTCTTTTTAAGTATGGCAGTAGATGACACTAACAGATCAGGGACTCCATGATCTAATATTCTGCTTTCATAGCACAAACCAATGTAATCTGGAATGTAGGTACTGTTGGTTAATTGGATATGAAGGAATATGATTTTTTTTGTAACACATTTTATTAAGTTTTGCCGTTAAGAAGAAAGGAAAAAGAAAATTATTACATACGTACATAATTCGCAAGGATGATCATATTATTGCATTACGTATGACAAGCTTTACAGTATATGTCTTTCCTTATTGACCATGTCTCAGTACATTTTATCCTAAGTGTCAATTATTATATACACTGCAATCAGATTACTTTATAAAAAAAAAAGAAGGCAATAAACTCTCACACCCACCTCCGATATGAAGGAATATGATAAGTCCCAGAAATAATATTAATAAAGCATTGCGTCGAAGGCAACATGGAGTCTTCTGGTAGAGCTAATGGAAACAGTAACTATATAAATCACAGAATGCAAAGTGCTTTTGGCTGAAAAATCATTACTGATGTGAAGTGTCACACATGAAATGGGAGCACTTGGCGGCTATGTAATGTTCAGTGCCCCCATATTGAAAGATTGTAAAATCACTATTCGGTTAATGCGCATACTGCATGACACAGGTTAAAGTCACTGCTAGGAAGATAGGAGTCACGAGACGCAGACCAATATGGCCGTACACTACAAATGCTCTGAGGACAGACCGTGCAGGAGGACAGAGTTGAGCTGGAAAGAATGCCATGGACTCGTTAGAAATGTAGAGGGGGAATACGATATACCCACTAGCAACTGAGTTCTCAACTTTGAGAGGGCAAAGGCTGCGAAAGACGATCTTGGGGCCTGCTCCTCCAGGCCATGTAGTCCCGAGATGGCTCCCGCCAAGGAAGCAATCCACAACCACGGGCCCAGGGAAACCCACAAGAAATGAAAAAGAAGGAGGCATATTGATAACACCCGAGACAGGGTCTGGAAAGATTCAGGAGAGGAGAGGCAGGGGAGACTGACTTCTCAAAAATGATGGGCCCCCAGCTTCACTGCTATATCTTTGACCAGTAGTTTGTTCATAGAAAGCAGGCATGTCAGGAGCCGCTTCTTCAGGCAGCGAGCCTGTCAAACCTGCCCTGCCAAAGCAGCACACAGGAGCAAGGACCCATGGGCTCAGAAAAAATTAAAGGGATGAGGGCAGACCTCCCCAGCACTCTACATTCCTTGGACACATCGACAAAGATGTCACTCTGGGGGTCAGTAACTGGGCAGGGACGGACTGACTATACCCCCGGACCAAGAAGAAACTCATGGAGGGGCAACGGGTTGCTCCTCCATGAGAGACCGCAACCTTTTCTTATATACCCAAATCCATTTACAGAATTGAGCCTACCCCACAATCGCATCATAGAGATGTGACGCCGAACTACAGATAACTAGTAACAACAGATTAGAGATTGCTGAGATATAAGAGATAGTGGTGAAGAAACAATGAATGTGACAAGAAAAATGGCGACACTAAGGGCTGATATAAACTCAGCTGGATTCAGAGTGGTTGAACCAGGGAGTAAGTAGAGTCATTTAAAAAAAAAGAACATGATGCTTGAGGACAGCTGTGCCACTCTCCATGCAAAATTACACCATCATTAGAAAACTAGAAGACATTGAAAGCAGAGCCCATACAGTTAATATCCGAACACAAGGCTTGCGAGAGGAGGCAGACAGACCAGACTTAGAAACATTTGCAAAAGGCTTTTTTCTACACTCCTGTTACGGCACCTGGGCCAAATCCGGCCAGACACAGTGCACAGAGTGGGGCAGCTACGTATTGGTGAAATGAACAGACAATGTGTCACATTGACAACATTTAATGAATGTCAAATTAAGGAGAAATCCTAAAATCAGAAATGCCATCCAGATCTATATCTCAATCAAAAAGAGGAGACGAAAGTGAATCGAGCCACATTCAAATCCCAGAATGGATCAAACATTATCCTTAAAGGTAAAGGGATTAAACACCCCAAATAAACGCACAAAGGTGTGCCACTGAACATGAGATGAAAGATATGCCGTAGTTGTTATTCAGAAGACACACTTAAAAGTACTAGAAAAGACACATTTCAAATACAAACAATATTCCCACGCCTTCTACTCCTTGAGCCTTTCAAGACATAATGGGGTGGCCTTTTTTTCTGCAAGGACACATGCCCTTTTTCAAGCTTGATATCAAGTAGGAGAAAGAGAATCAATATCTCATAGACAAGTGATTGCTGGAGGGGAAAACAGAAAATAATCATAACTATCCATGGCCCCAATTCAATTTTAAAATCTAGGAGAAGCTGAAGATGGATTTTTCATTCCTCCCTCTTGAATTGCCCAGTGTTGCGAGGACAACTAAGCACATAAACTAAAGACTATTCTGACAATAATGGCAAAGAAAATGTCTCACTGGCAAGCCTTTAGGACACCTTTCAGGCAGCCCTTAAGGGTGTACCTGTATTAGTAAAGGGTCTCACATAAAAAAAGAGACACCAACAGAGAGAAGCTATAAGAAAACCTAAAACAGAAGTATATTACAGGACGTCCCCATCACACTAGCAATTAAGGGTCAAATACGTACATTAGATAGGGATAAAGCAGAGCTATCAATACTGACGCTATGACATCTGTAATATGCACAGGGAAATTAAGTGGGGCCTATTTGTGAAACAGGCATTCTTAGTTAATGGTGAAAAAATCACCAGAGAGGAGGGGGAACAAAGCCTTTTATGATTACTAGTCCAAACTGTACACAGCATCCCCCAGAGAAACTACGAGAGCAATACATAAACACCTGCCTAGACATAGTGGGTCAAACCTGAACAAACATCTACATTAAACTTACCCCGAGGGCACATTTTCCATGCTCCCAAGTACATTCGTCTGCTCATAACAGGGCCAAAGTCATTGCATCCAACACAGTTCACACATTCCCTTGAATCAACCAGATTACCCTTTTTAGGTAACGCAGCAACAATGACAGACCAATTTAATCTTTGGATTAAGAATGCCCCTGATCTTACTGCCCCTCTTAAACTAATATGTTCTCATAGAAGCAGGGCTTTGTTTCCATGGTCCAATGATGACGTAAGCACAGCAAAAAGGCGCAGTAAAAACTGGAGCGTCTTTAGAAGCACTTGTCACATAATGTAGGACACATTAACATCACAACTCAGCTAACTCCTCTAGGGAGAGTTATAACATTTTTGGATCCTATGCATATCTTGAGACCACAAACTCCCATCCACCGACATTCTGTAACACTCTCTCTGATTTTTCCAAAGCAAAATTAACTGAACCTTCCTTACAAACTCTCATCTATGCCTCTGTCCGATTTTACCACCATACCAAATTGAATCTCCCTTGAAGAGATAACTTTGAATGGCATTAAGAGTGACCGCACTATAATATCATCAGGTTCTCTCTCAGATATAAGTAATAAAAACTTTTTCTGTTTCCGTTCAATCAGAAATTCATGCGATCTGTTCTACATTCTACGTACTCTGGCCTCTGGTCAATATACAGCTCGTGGCAGTTGCTGGACGCTTGGAATTTTGTTCTACCCTGCCTGGAGACACTTTTAACTCCTGCTGTGTTGCTGACATTGGGCGCTGTGAGGCCGGGACTGCACGGGGGAAAAGTTCCTGATTGTAAGGAGACCGAGCGGCCGCCCGGGACTGCGAGGACCAGCATTCTCCATTCCACCCACAGCTGGTGCCTCTTCTCGGGCGTGCTCCGCCTCTATCTCCATCTTGTACTTAACTGAAACTCCTAACGCGCATCGCGGGACGCGCGCGGGACCCAGCCCGGGGCTAAGCCCGGGCAAAGGGCGGGCCGTTTAAGGCCGTTAGAGACCGAGTGAGACCGGACCGGGCCACCCCTCTTGGCTTTTAGCTCTGTAATATCATCATCGTCCTGACCTTATTAGTTCTTCGCCGGAACCAAGGAACAATGTCCATGCGTGAAAGCAGAAGCAAGGCTGCTAAAGGGAAGCAGTTAAATGGGACCCTCGACGATTTTATAACCAGGACTAATACAGCTATAGATGTAGAAATCAATAAAATGCAACAGAGAGTTTCTATGGAACTAGATGCAGCTAGAAGAATGTCCCAGGAGTTGGCAATGGCTAAGAAATCATCTTTAGGTCATATTGCATCTGTTAAAACCCCGAGCGTCGGACTGGCCCAGTATCAATTATGAAGCAGGCGGATGTCCATCGTTCCTTGGATATAACTTCCCCCTTGCCAGTCCCTAAATTGGGGTTACTCCATCCTTCTATCAATCTAAGTTCACCCGTGGGTGGGGTGGATCCGGCACGGGGGGCACCCATAGAGATAACTCCTAAGGGAAAGGGGGTGAGTGGGAGGAATTTGTGTGTTATTAAAGAGGGTGCTATTCAAAAAAGAAAGCGTAACACTACATCTGCCTACTCTAGGAAAAAGGCTAAAGTAGCAAAGGCCCAGTATTTCAAGGGTGGGAAGCCTACTGCAGGAGGTGGGGGTGGTATACTCCTTCATGTACCCCCAGTTACTGAAATAAACAGTCTGAATGCCGATGAGCCTAGCCTGGTTGCAGCAGAAGGGGAGCAAGACTTAGTAATTGAAGGTGAGAATGACGGGGTACCAGTATGTGTGGTAAAGGGAAGAGAGGTGGAATTTTTGAAAATTGTTTGGGAAACGTTAAAAAAACTCCTAACCCCTCTGGAAGTTAGATTATCACGCATAGAAAATCAGCTGCTTGACGCAGAAAAGAGTATTCTAACCTTAGCAACCCTTAGTATAGTGGAAAATAAATCTAACAGCACACCTGGTGTTAATAAAACCACACCAGCACCCACTGTCATTTCATCCACAACACCTCCGATCAAACCCATACCTAAACCCCGGTCTAAGGCTTACGAAACCAAAGTTAATAACACAGTAACGGAGGTATCTAAACAGTTGCCTTCACAATCTGTATTAGCTCAGAAAGATACCGCTGCCCTGAAGGTTAAAGAATCTAAGACACACCAATCGAATCTACAGGGGGTCAAATTTAGTGAGAAACAGCGTGGGGGTTTTATAGATCTTCCCCCAGATGCAAGGCCGTACGTAGTGGTGCTAACAGGAGTACCGGAAATTGGCAACCACCATCAGGAAAACTTTTGGTCACTGAGGAATAAGGTAACACATTGGCTGGATGAAAACAGGCCGCTACCCAATCATCTGAGAAGCAAAATTCTAATGGTGCGAAGGGTACCATGGATAGGCACTTCATATAAATCTATTCCAGGTGATTGTATTATTGTCTCATTTGAAGACCCACACACGGTACACCATATATGCTCATGGAACAACTATGGGGGGAACTCGCCCATTGAAGCTAGACCACTTACTTTCTTTTATCCCCCGCGAATATGCTCTAACTACGGGGGGAATTGGGCATCGGTTAGAAATCATGTTCGGGGTGGGACTGGAGACGGCTGGCAGGGCAATCAAAGTCGGTGGAATGGGGCACCAACCTACAACAGATTTAGCTGCCTTGAAGAAGTAGATTGACTCACCCCAAAGATAGCTTGTTCAACTTGTTTTGATGGCACATTTTCTACATTTTGCCCTAAGCCCACGTTAATTCCATGTAACCATGAAAATAGTAATCCACCTGCTAGTATGGAATTGATTACAGGGGGGGGGGAGCTTCCAACTGTCTAGATATTGATACAGTCCCCAAGCTCTCCAGCGATAAGATAGGCTTGGTAGTACCAGTCGAACATGGTGTGATGGGTAATCTCTCTCAAAGGGAGGTGCATGAAATATGTAGTTTGCCCTGCGATGTGTTGACTTTTCCGGTGTCACCTTTATCGGATGTAGCCACCCCAAATGAAGGATCTCCTGGCAGCAGTCCCAACCCGCTATTGTTGTTGATTATGGGGCGGGAGCTTGCCCGGTCCCCCTCGGAGGTCCCTGAGGGGGAAGCCCTATCTTTGATCCCGGATGAGGCCCCTATCACTGTTTCTGACCCTCATGCGAGTGATCGTGTGTTAGGTCTGGGAGGAGTTGGTGGCGAAGCCCTGAAGGTGCTTAGTTGGAACATAGCGGGCCTTGCACGGAATATTGACATACCCGATTGGAATTCATTTGTTGAATCCTTCGGGATTTGCTTATTCCAGGAAACCTGGTGCTTGGAACCATGCCATAAGGTGGGCTATACCACCTACTTTGTGCCTGCGTTACAATCGCCTGGAGGCAAGGGCCGCCCCTCCGGCGGCCTACTAATTTGGGCGAGTATCTCCCTGGGTTTCTCCATCAGGCCTATAGCCACCAAATCACCTGACCTACAGAGAATCTCAGTTAGAGGGCCATGTGGGGGGAGGAAGCTCGTATTCTTTAACATCTATGTCAGAGGAACAAGGGGTGGGACCTCCACACTGTCCCTTACGGGCATTGAGGAGGGTCTTAGTTCTTGTGGTTCTGACTCCCTTGTCATACTGGCCGGGGACTTCAATTGCACATTTGAACCCCTGGCTAGGGAGGATATATTGGGCACTAGGGAGGATGATGCTAGGAGAGGTATCCCCCCCCTTACACTAGCCCCCATCAGAAGTTGGACACAAAGTGCCATTGACCTCAATGCCCTCTGTTTGGAATATGCCTCAGGGCAACCAACGGTAGATCAAACTCAGATTCCACAGGGGCACATACGTTTAATAGAGTGGGTCACTCCTCGCGAATTGACTTCATTCTTTTGAACTATAGTCTTTGGGCTCACCTGATAGACATGGTGGTTTTTCAGTCTACTGTCAGCGACCACAACCCTTTATTTTTGTCCCTGTCCTCTTTATGGACGGGTGTGACCTCAGCCCAAACCCCACACGTGTGGAAAAGAACGCATGAAGTATGCCCCTCTAATTGTGGCAGGCGTCTAAAATGGAATACCATTGCTGCAAACGAGGGAAAGATCCTGGGTGTAAAATCCATAATGTCTAATACTGCGTTGCGTTTAGACTCCCTTGGAGTTAGCATGCATGAGGTTCCAATTTTGTTTGCCGAAACCATAAACGCGTTAGGCAAACTGTTTATGGTTCGTTCTCCAGGCATAAGGGGCAATGCAAGAGGTAGACCCATGGGTAATGTGGGCTGGGTCTCCTCTGCCTGCCGTGTTGCCAAAAGGGAGCTAATTAAAGCGGTGAAAGCAAAGGATGGGGGCCAGATTAGTATTGCAAGGAGTAATTATAGAAGGACTTTATCTAAGGCAAGGGCCGAGCATGAGAACCAGTGTTGGTACGATCTGAAGGTGGCTAGCTCAAGGAAGGACTCCAAGGGTTTTTGGGACCTAATAAGAGCTAGGGACAAACCCGTGGACTCTCTTATAACATGCAATATAACTGAGGGAGTGTGGTTTGATCACTTCTCCCAGCTTTATACAATGGTTGCGGGCTCCGAGGCTACCCTGATGGAACAGCACCCCATAGTTCTCACAGAGCTTAATGAGGAATTCCTATTTACACCCAAGGAAGTAGAAGGGGCGATTAAGTGCCTTGTCCCCAACAAGGCAGCGGGCCCTGACGGCCTTCCGGGAGACCTGCTCCGCGTTAACCCAGTCGAGTGGGGGAGACTTATTGCCTCCTTAATGAATGCTGGCTTGGCTGGTGCGACTCTCCCGGATTCATGGAAGGGAGCAGAGGTCGTCCCGATCTTTAAGAAAGGGAGTCGGGACGACCCTGCTAATTACCGCCCTATAAGCCTCTTGGATTCCACGCAGAAGGTGGCAGGCAAAGTGGTTCTAGGAAGGGTCTTGCAGTGGGTTGAGGAGAACCATATTCTTTCAGACTTTCAGGCTGGCTTTAGAACTGGTATGGGGACGATCGAGCAAGCATTTCGGTTAATGATGCTGTTCTGGAAAGTGGTTGTACTAGGCAAAGGCAGCTTGTACCTTGCATTTATAGATCTAAGGACTGCCTTTGACCTGGTCCCACGTAACCGTCTCTGGAGTGTACTCGATGCATTAGGTATCCCCCCATACTTACTAAATATGTTGATAAAGTTTCATGCAGACAACTTTGCACAGATCAGGTGGGGTAATCAGGGACAAAAAACATCATGAATACCTGTAAATAGAGGCGTCCGCCAGGGTTGTGTGCTAGCCCCCACTCTGTTTTCATTGTATGTTAACGGAGTGGTGGAGCACTTGCTGCAACATCCAGCAGACGCACCATCCCTGGCTGGCAGGAGAATACCTACCCTCTTATTTGCAGATGATACCCTCCTGATCTCCAAAACACCAGCGGGTCTGCAGAGCCTCCTAACCAGCTTTAAGACCTTCTGTGACTCAAGGGGACTAGTTATAAACACAGGGAAGACTAAGTTCCTGGTTTTAAATCCCCCGAAGAAGTCCGTTAAACCACCTACCCTAGATTCAGTTCCACTCGAGAGGGTCAAGGAGTTCGATTACCTCGGCATTCGTCTCTGCGACTCTATGAGTTGGAAATCCCATCACCAAAAGATGCTGCTGACCCACAAGAGGGTGGTGGGGGCCCTCCTTAAGGAACAACGTGCCTCTTCCCTCAAACCCATTGCACCGGTTCTCGATATCTACAGGGCACGAGGTGCCAGTGCAGCTCTTTATGGGGTAGAACTATGGGGTGTACAGAACGTGTACCAGTTGGCCCGCTCTGAAAGCAAATTTCATAAGGATCTAATGGGCCTTCCCCACAGCACACCAACTCTCCCTCTTCTTTTAGATATGGGCACCCGCCCCATTAGTGATCAGGCGCGGTTGCGCCCACTCCTTTTGTGGGCACGTATTTGGAGAGTCCCAGAAATGTCCAGCTACGCAGAAGGCTTAAAAGAGATCCTCCTAATGCCTGGCTGGGCTAAGGTCCATTGGTTAAGGGAAGTCAAGCGCCTTCTTATAGACCTGGGCCTTGAAGATGCCTGGATTACTAGAACTGCCCCGCCCAAGTCAATCCTGAAGAAGCTATTTTGGAGTTGGGTGATTGATGGCAGAAATAGTAATGCCAACTTGTGCAGGTCCACGGTGGAATTTCTCTTGGTCAAGGAGGTGCATTTCTGCGAGCCGTATTTGGATACTATTCTAATCACCTGGGACAGGGCTCTATATTTTACATTTAGGGTAGGCTTACTTCCAGTGGGGAAACTCACTGCCAGTTGGAAGGTCCCGGCGCAGACAACTCCCTTTTGCCCTTGCTGCCTGAACAGAATAGAGTCAGTTCCGCATCTATTGTTCGAATGCCCGGCCTACGCAGTCCCTCGCCGCAGATGGCTGAAGCCACTCTGCAGAGAACTTGGGACTAGATCCCATAAGGAGGCCTTAAGAATTTTATAAACTGACCCTCGGCCCCTGTTTGCAAGTGGATTGGCGAAATTTTTAGGCTGGGCATGGCGTATTAGATCTAACAGGCTTTTGTACCTTGTCTGATATGTATCTTAGATTGTTTTTATGTAACTTCTTATGTAATTTGCTGTATTAATTGTATGTTTATTACTCATGCACTGGTTTTTACTGTTTTTTATGTACATGCATTGCTTTTTATGATATGAACTATATTGAAATAAAGCTAATTACTACAACTACTAATATACAGCTTTTTGGAAGAAGGCAATAATAATTCCTCTCCTGAAAAACCCATGCTGGTCCCTCTACAGCTATTTAACTACTGCCAAATCTCTTTACTGGCATTCCACGCTTAGATAACAAAGAGATGTGCCAATCAACAGCTCATCAGCTTTGTAGAATCTCATCTCACTCCAATGTTCAATTCATATCAACCCATCTTTTGACCTAGTCTAAGCACTGAGACTTTGTTGGTCACAGTCACATACGACATCAGGCTTACACTGAATGAGAGCCTCAGTTCATGCTCTTTCTTCTCGATCTCTTTGCGGCTTTCGACGAGGTCTCACATGATATTCTGCTAGCAAGGATGAGGGAAACGGGCATAGCAGGAACAGTGCTGCATTGGTTTGATTAATTTCTGATTGGACAAGCTGTTTCTGACTGCTTCATGCTCTGACTTCAAACCTGCTATCTGTAGTGTTCCTCAGGAATCATCCATGAGCCCCACTCTTTTTTTTAACCTTTATGTTGCCTGCCTTGTGAACCTTGTCACATCATTTGGACTGTCATTTTCAACTATGCTGACGACATCCAAAATAATATATTTTTTGGGGGAGTTTTATCCGCTTAACTGTGGCGGCAATTCCGTCGCGGTGAGGCGGTTTGATTGAGTGGGTGGGACCGTGTCGGACAAGGGACGTGCACAGAACTACGGAGGTAGTGCCCGCCACAGCCGTTGGCCAACGCGTAAACCAGACCCGAAGGTAGTAGAGCTCTTTACATTGAGCACCAGTTGCTCTACAGACGGAGACATTAATTATTTTTTTTTTAAGTTAAAGGATCCATATCTGATGTACAGACGCAATGTGAATCCTGTCTGCTTACTTTGGCCACCTGGATAAAGCCTAAGCTTATTTGTCTAAATACAATAGAAGTAATGGTGTTTGGTAAGCATGAGTTCTGGTCTTCTTGTTGTTGGCCCAGCTCCTTTGGCACCCATCCCACTCCAGCCAAATCAGCTTGTAATCTGGGAGTGACTTTCGATTCCAGCCTTCGTTCCAGGCTCCCATCACCAACCTTACCTCATCCTGGTTTTACACAATGAATGTAAAATAAAGGAAAATAACTACCATCCTTCCTCCTGTTCCCAAGAAAATGTTAGTCCAGTCTCTAATATCGAGTAGGCTGGACTACAGTAACTCCTTATGCATTGGTTGTCTTGCTTCTTTAATTCATAAACTTCAACTCGTACAAAATGCTGCTGCAAGTCTTATTCTTAATCTTCCTAAACAATCAAAAGTCACACCCCCTGCTGCACTCTCTACACTGGTTCCCTATTTCAAAACATATTATCTTTAAAGTACTTGGTATATTTCATAAATCACAGTTCCCTTTCCAATCCAAAACGTATATGGTCACACTATTTGTTTTTTACAAACTCACCCGTTCTCTTAGGTCTTTGAATACATTTTTTCAAATTCTTGAAGACCCTTCTCTTCTCTTTGTAATTGCTACTCTTACGCCTAGTCTGTTACGTCCTCCCTGAGCGCCAGGGCACCCCTGGGTATTATGTGAGCGTTTATAAATTAGCAAATATCAAAGGGATCCCTTTTCCATTTTTTCAAATTGTTTTTTTAATAATATGTAATTATTTGTTTTAATAAATTGTATGAAAAATTGTTTTTAACAGTATTGTGACAAACAAACAGATCAGCTCTTCTTTTTATAATAAATAATTTTCAATATAAACTGCAAAACCTTTCCTTACTTCATTCTTGCTGAAAGTTGCACCATAAAGGGTTGTCATAGAATTGCTTAGAATTGTCTAGACCAATGTTAGATTTGTAAATTTGTTATTTTATGGGGTATAACTCCAAATATTGACTACACTCATACGGTTACCATAGAACAAGGCTTAGCAGGGGGACTATTCATTTAGTCTCAGCTGCTACTAAAAACTAGGAAAAGGGATCCCTTTGATATTTGCCGATTACAAACCCATTCCCTTTTTCGTTAAAAGGGTGTCTCCCAATACAATTTTTGCTATTACGAGCGTTTATAAATTAATCATCATCATTACCTGACCCAGAGTCTCCCATATCAGGGGACAAAATTAAAGCGGTCATCAAAACCTTGAAAAACAATAAAGCACCTGGTCAATCAATCAATCAATCAGAAACATTTATAGAGCGCGCTGCTCACCCGTGGAGGTCTCAAGGCGCTGGGAGGGGGGTGTGGGGGGGTGCTGCTACTGCTCGAAAAGCCAGGTCTTGAGGTGGTTCCTGAAGGTGAGGTGGTCCTGGGACATTCGTAGGTGTGCGGGGAGGGAGTTCCATGTTTTGGCTGCCAGGTAGGAGAATGATCTTCCTCCGGCCGTGGTTCTGCGAATCCGTGGAACGGTGGCGAGGGCGAGGCTGGCGGAGCAGAGCTGGCGGGCGGGAGTGTAGAACGAGAGGCTGTTGTTGAGGTATTCGGGGCCTATGTTGTGGAGCGCTTTGTGTGCGTGGGTGAGAAGCCTGAATGTGATCCTCTTGTTGACGGGGAGCCAGTGCAGGTTTCTAAGATGGGCGGATATGTGGCTGTGGCGAGGGATGTCGAGGATGAGTCGTGCGTAGGCGTTCTGTATGCGTTGTAGTAGTTTCTGTAGTTTGGCGGTGGTTCCTGTGTATCGGGCGTTTCCGTAGTCCAATTGGCTGGTGACGAGGGCCTGGGTGACCGTCTTTCTGGTTTCGGTGGGGATCCACCGGAAGATCTTTCAGAGCATGCGCAGGGTGTTGAAACATGATGACGGGACAGCGTTGACTTGCTTGGTCATCATGAGGGAGGAGTCCAGGATGAATCCCAGGTTGCGTGCGTGGTCCGCGGGTGTCGGCGCGGAGCCCAGAGCTGGGGGCCACCAGGAGTCGTCTCAGGCGGATGGGGATTGTCCGAGGATGAGGACCTCCGTCTTGTCTGAGTTCAGCTTCAGGCGGCTGAGCTTTATCCATTCTGCAACATCTTTCATTCCTTCCTGTAGGTTGGTTTTGGCGGTGGCTGGGTCTTTGATGAGGGAGATTATCAGCTGGGTGTCGTCGGCGTAGGAGATGATGTTGATGTTGTGTTTGCGTGCGATGGCGGCGAAGGGGCTCATGTAGATATTGAGGAGGGTCGGGCTGAGCGAGGAGCCTTGGGGTACGCCGCAGATAATCTCGGTGGCTTCTGAGCGGAAGGGAGGGAGGCGGACTCTCTGGGTTCTGTCAGAGAGGAACGAGGTGATCCAGTCCAGAGCCTTTCCTTGGATCCCAGTGTTGTAAAGGCAGGTTATTAGGGTGCGATGGCATACGGTATCGAAGGCTGCTGAGAGGTCCAGGAGGATGAGGGCGGTTGTTTCTCCGTTGTCCATCAGGGTCCTGATGTCGTCGGTGGCTGCTATGAGGGCTGTCTCGGTGCTGTGGTTGGCTCGGAATCCGGACTGGGATGGGTCGAGTGAGTTGTTTGCCTCGAGGAAAGCAGTCAGCTGTTTATTGACGGTCTTCTCGATGACTTTGGCCGGGAAGGGAAGAAGAGAGATGGGGCGGAGGTTCTTAAGGTCTTTGGGGTCCGCTGTGGGTTTCTTCAGCAGGGCATTGATTTCTGCGTGCTTCCAGCTCTCGGGGAAGGCAGCTGACGCGAACGAGATGTTTATGACGTTTCGGAGATGGGGTGCGATGATGGTGTCCGCTTTGTTGAAGATATGATGGGGGCATGGGTCCGAGGGGGAGCCGGAGTGGATGGAGTTTATGACGTTGGTGGTGTCTTCAGTGCTGATGGGGGTCCAGGCGCTGAGGGTAGTGGTGGGGGTCGCTGGTTGGGTGGCTGGAGGTGGAGTCTGGGGTCCGAAGCTGTCGTGTATGTCTGCGATCTTTCAGTGGAAGAACGTGGCGATGGAGTTGCAGAGTTCTTGTGACGGTGTGATGTCGTTGTTGCTGGCGCCGGGGTTGGAGAGCTCTTTGACGATGTTGAAGAGTTCCTTGCTGTTGTGGGTGTTGTTGTCTAGTCGCTCATTCAATGATGTCCTCTTGGTGGTGCGGATCAGCTGGTGGTGTTCGCGGGTGGCGATCTTGAGGGCTGTCATGTTTTCTGTAGTTCGTTCGTGGCGCCAGGTTTTTTCGAGGGTTCGGCAGGATTTCTTTGATTCTTTGAGGGCGTCTGTGAACCATGAGGTTTTCCTGTTGCCGGTCATGCCTGGGGAGTTCTTCAGTGGTGCGAGGTCATCGGCGCAGTTGGTGATCCACTGTGCGAGGTTGTGGGCTGCGTCGTTGGTGTCGGCGGCGGCGGCTGGCGGGTTCTGGCTCAGCGTTGAGTGGAGCTGGTCTTTGGTGATTTTGCTCCAGCATCTGCGGGGGATTTGTTGAGTGCGGTGGTGGGATGTATTCTTTTTGAAGGTGAAGTGGATGCATCTGTGGTCGGTCCAGTGTAGTCCGGAGGAGTGGCTGAAGGAGACGTGGTGGCTGTCAGAGAAGATGGGGTCGAGCGTGTGCCCGGCGATGTGGGTGGGGGTGTTCACCAATTGCTTGAGTCCGAGGTTGTCGAGGTTGTCGAGCAGGGTGGTGGTGTTGTTGTCACTGTTTTTCTCCAGGTGGAAGTTCAGGTCCCCTAGGAGGATGTATTCTGGTGAGGCTAAGGCATAGGGGCTGATGAAGTCGGCGATGGTTTCGCTGAATTGTGTGCGTGGGCCCGGGGGTCTGTAGATGAGTGTTCCTCTAAGGGTGGTCTTGGGGTCGGTGTGGATCTGGAAGTGTAGGTGTTCGGCGGCGGAGAGTTAGTCTTCGGTGATGGTCGTGATGTTGATGGTGTTCCTGTAGACGATGGCGATTCCTCCTCCGGTTTGGTTGACGCGGTCCTTCCGGGTAATCTTGTAGCCGTCCGGGATGGCTATGGCGATGTCGGGGGCCGAGGAGGCGTTCATCCAGGTTTCCGTGAGGAAGGTGACGTCTGGTGCTGTTGTGTCGAGGATGTCCCACAGTTCGACGGCGTGTTTGTGGACAGAGTGTGTGTTGAGGAGGATGCACTTGAGGTGGTTGTTGTTGTTGCAAGGTCCGGTTGGTGGTCTGCAGGCTCGGAGGCAGGTGTATTTGCAGGCTTGACAGGTGAAGGGTCCGTGGGTTCGCTTCGGGGTGGCCCGGTAGCAGGCAGGTGTTCGTCCGGTGTTGAGTGCATTGAGGGCGGCTGAGTCGTATCTCAGTCGGGTGCTCTGGGTGCGGCGGGGGCCAGGGGTACTGGTGCTGGGTGCGGTCCAGGCGTGGACGGGCGCAGACGGGCTTGCCTTAGGCACGCCTTCAGCGCGCCAGCGGCGCGCCCGCTGCGCACGTCTGCTGCGCGGCCTCCATATGAGGGGCTGTGGGAGGGAGGTGCAGCTGGGGGGCAGGAGCGGGGTGGCGAATGGGGACAGCGGGGGGCGGGGCCGTATGGACGCAGTGGCGGGAGATGGTGGTACGGAGGGAGGCGGGGGAGGGAGAGGGGGCACAAGGGCAATGGAGAACAAGGCGAACACAGTGAACGGGGGCACAGAATGAAAAAAACAGGGAGAGGGGGCACAGGGCACACCGGAAAACGAGGCAGCAGAGATCAGGGGCACGGAATGAAAGCGGGGAGAGTGGGCACAGGGCACACAAGAAAATGTGGCAACAGAGAACAGGGGCACAGAATGAAAATGGGGAGAGGGGGCACAGGGCACACAAGAAAACGAGGCAACAAAGATCAGGGGCACAGAATGACAAAACAGGGAGAGGGGGCACAGGGCACAAAAGAAACGAGGCAACAGAGATCAGGGGCACAGAATGACAAAACGGGCAGGACAACAGGAGACCAACAGTGAGCAGGGTCACAGCGAACTTGCTCAGACGGCAGGCGGCAGCGAGGCACTAGCGGGGTAGCGCCACAGGAGGACCGAGTGGCGGCTGGGGGGTAACCTACCTGATGGCAGGGTCAAAGGTCTTGATGGCTACGTGAGGGAATTCTATAAAACCTTTGCAGTAATATTGTCATCAAGTTCATCACGGGTATATGAGTTATTCTCTTCAACTGGAGGGGTGACTCACGATGTGTGAAGACATTATATCCCAAATACACAAGAAGGAGAAGGACACGGGGAAACATCATATAGGCCCATAGCACTACTAAACGTAGATGGGAAGATCTTTACAAAGATGCTGGCACAGTGGCTGGAAAATGTCTCATACATCTCAGCCATTCGGAATTTATAAAACATTGCCAAACTCACAATAATATCAGAAGGGTAATACACCTGGTCGAAAATGGAAAAGAAAATGCAATGCCTATGGTTATGGACGTGCTAGATGCAGAAAAAGAACTCTACCGCATTGAAGAACCGTTTAAACCAATTTACTGGGTCTCGGCGTCGGGGGAACCGCCCTAGTCTTCCATACCTTCCATACTTAGTAAAAGGAGACACAGGAGCCTTCGTCTGCAGGAGGAAGCAAGATTTATTTCAATAGCCCGGGCTATGGAACGGAGTCCCAAGCTAGTCAGAGACAAGACAGAGGAGGCTGCTACTTCACTCTGTAGCTTACAAGCCTTTTATACATTTTTCATCCCAGGCTTTTGGTTGTTAGTCCATTGTTCAATCAGGGCAGTGTTTGCAGTTGATAACCAGATCCAGACGATGTTTGTAGTTGGTGACCTGGTCAAGGCTTAGTACACAGATCATTGTTCACTCGGCTTGATCAAAGCCGTTCTTTCAAGTTATTGTTTAATCAGCCTGATCAGGGCCCAACAGTCAGACCATTGTTCAGATAACCTGATCACGGTGTCAAGGATGATTACCAGGCTGGGAGCAGGAGATGGAAAACAAGCTTGTTTTTTTTTTTGTTTTTTTTGTTTGTAAAAGTTTTATTAAGCATAAAGTCATCACATAGATGGCGTGCATCATATCTTGTTACAGTAGTACAATGCCTTGCTCTGCTTCACATGACCAAAACATCAGAAAAATAACCAACAGAAAACAGTGCCGTAAGTCAATGCGCCTATCATTGCATAAATATCCTCACAATCATGTCTGTCAACTTATCTTTCAATATGTCTCGCTGGAGGCTACCCCCCTCCAAAACACCCCAGGTCAGCTTTTCTTATCCTGCCCAAGTGTTCATCCTGCAACAGAGATTAGTCAGAGTAGGCATAATCAGTCTGATTCTACTTCAGCCTGGGTCAGTAAGTATTCACGCAGTGGTGACCATATGTCCCTAGGACGTGAGGCTCGTGGCAATTCTTCAGCATAAGTTTCCAATTCGTCTCTACAGTATTCCATGTCCTTGAGCCATTGTCCACTTTTGGATATCGTTTACTGTCCCACATAAACAGGGTGCGCCTCTTTGCCAAGAGCAGAGCCAGCTGCACAAACCTCCCAATGGTCCCCTTCAGGTTCTGACCGTATCCCAGCAGACACAGAGCAGGTGTATTGACTAAAGACAACCTAGTCATGCTCGCAAGGAATGCAAACACTTTCTCCCAGTATTGAAAGACTCAATTGCATTGCCATGCCATATGCACAAAGCCCGCCTCCCCCATTCCACACCTTTTGCAACTAGCAGTCGTTCTCAGCCCTATTTTCCACAGCCTGTGAGGAGTGTGATAAACTTGATGTAAAAACTTTAGGTGGATGATGCGAAGGTTGCTGTTGGACGACAGGCGTCCCGTTATCGAGCAGATTTTCTTCCACTCCTCCTCCGTTATGTTAGTGTCCATATCTAAATTCCAACGGGTCAGGCAGTGAGCTGAGCTGTGTGGTGTGTCTTTTTGTACGGCCTTATATCATTTAGTGACCAGTTTGCGCTTCGTGGGCGTGGTGATAATCATTTGCAAAGCAGGCAGAGTCTCGGGCTCGTCTGGGAAACTCGTGTAGTGTTCTTTCATCGCGCGCCTCAATCTATAGCATGTAAATTGGAAGAGGAGTGTTGGATTCTGTATATAGGCTAGGTCATCCCCCGCAATGTATGTACCCTCCGGGAATAGATCAATCATGAGTGTGATGCCTGCTTCCTTTAGCGCCCGCACAGACCCCCGGTCCCCTCCAACTGACAGTTCTGCGTGTCCCTCAATGGGCAAGGCAGGGGCGTACAATGGGAGCCTGTTCGTCCTACGGCCAATTGCCTGCCACGCCAGCACCGTGGCATCGAGTGTGTTGATCTCCGGCGTGTGTCGGCGAGTGTGAGTCAGTATACCACGCACTGGAATCGGGTGGGCATCACCTTCTTCCACCGCGACATGTGGAACAAATTCATGCGGTTTATACCAATAATACGCGTAGTGTGCTTGACAGCACAAATAGTAGACGTAGAAGTCCGGCGCGTTGAATACCCCTCTGTCAAACGTTAAAGACAGGGTTTTCCAGCTGATGTGAGGCTGCTTGGCGCCCCATACGAGCCTTAATAGCTGAGTCTGTAGCGTTTTAAAAAAGTGTATGGTGAGCGGAATCGAATATTACAGAAGAGATACAAAAATTTCGGTAGAACCACCATTTTTATGATGGAGATACGGTCCGCTAGGGACAATGGGAGACATTGCCATCTGTCTATCTGCGCAACCAGTGCCGCATACGCAGCGCCGTAATTTTCGGTTATCACAGTCTTGGGGTCTCTATGTATCCACACCCCTAAATACTTAACAGGGTCTGCCGACCAGACCAATGGGTATTCGACTGTTGGAGGGGTGGTTATTTCCGTCAGGGGGATAACCACAGACTTATCCCAATTAATGTTTAAACCGGAGAATAGGCCAAATTTAACATATTCGCGCAGAACAGGGGATAGGTATGTGCATGGCTCGAGAACATACAGGACCATATTGTCCGCATACATCGAAATTCCTACCGGACGATTATTAAAGTTCAGAGCCGCCGCCCTATGAATCTGACGTATTTAACAAGCCAGCGGTTCTAGGACAATGGCGAAAAAAAGTGGGGAGAGAGGGCACCCCTGGCGAGTGCCTCTGCCCACCGCGAATTGCTCGGACGTGTCTCCACCTACTCGGACTCTCGCGGATGGGTCCGTATATAGTATCTGAAGCCACCTCAAAAACACCGGAGGAAAGCCGATTCTGCAGAGTATGTGCATCATGTACCGCCATTCTATTGAATCAAATGCCTTCGCGGCATCAAGAGGACCGCGACTGCAGGTAGATCGGAATTTAAAACATGCAGCATGGCGAATATAGTGCGCAAATTGAGGGAGGTGGAATGATCCGGGATAAACTCGGCCTGATCGGGTAGTACAAGGAGTGGCATGAGGGGCTGCAGCTTAGTGGCGCGGATCTTTGCGAGTATTTTGGCATCTAGATTGATACGGGATAAAGGTCGATAAGATTCGCATCCCAAAACAAAATTTCACCCCAACTCGCACAGACAAAGTACTGGCTGATACACAAGGCTTACTGGACACCTGCCAGACTCGCAGAGGTAGGAGTCAGTGAAACGGACACCTGCTGGAACTGCAAGAGAGAGAAAGGTGACCTTGCTCATCTAATCTTCCACTGCACCCGTGTCAGATCCTTTTGGGCCACAATTACCCAGTTCATTACAGAAGTAGTTGGCAGGGACATACAGCCAGGCTTTGTAGGACTAGCGACGGCCTTCATGGCCCCAGACATCCAATCAAAAGAGGACGACGACCTGATAGACCTCCTCCTCACGACAGCAGTCAAAACTATACTGGCTAATTGGAAGAACACAGGGAAAGCCACTTTCAAGGGTTGGGTCAATTGGATAACCTTTTTGAGGGGGGCAGACAACATAACGGCAGCACACGCCCACAACCATACTGCGAGAAACGAAATGTGGGCACCCCTTGACAGACACCTGGGAACTTACAAACCCCCTTGAGAGGGCCAGAGCCCACCGCCGACCACCTGTGTTTTTTTGGCACAGCAGAATGAAGCGACAAACTGTCTCTATCTTCCTTTTCCTTTCCTTTCACCCTATTCTTTTCATCTCCATGTACAGGGGTACAATGACCCACAGAGTGCAATTCACAAGCGAGCCCGCCAAGCCCGTTGTAACCCCTACGGAGCCCGCGAGGCAAAGTTGCCACTGTACTGTATGTATATATAAAAATGTGCTAATAAAAATCTGTTGAAATAAAAAGAAAAAAAAGATTTGCAGCAGTCAGGGGACTTGTCTTTTTTCAACAGGGTAATGATCATTGCCTGGCGCAGCATGGGAGGCAGATGTCCCGATTCATATGCTTCAGCATACATCCGCAGGTGGTGGGGGGCTAAGATGTCAGCATGTGCTTTGTAAAATTCTGCAGTCAGTCTATCCGGACCAGGAGCTTTCCCGTTTGGGAGTGTTTTAATGGCGTCTGTTACATCCTCCACGTCTATCGGGAGGCTAAGATATTTGCGGTGCACATCCGACAGACACGCACAGGCGACGTCATCTAGATATGCGTCCATAGCTGAACATAGACGTACCCTATGCACACACACTGTGATGTTGTACACGTAGGTGATAGTATAAACAGATTCTATAACATAAAATTAGGCAGAGAAATAGTGATTGTTCAAACAATTGGAAAGAGAAACAGGTAGCGTTATTAGATTCTTTTTAGTTTCGCGATGCTTAGCAACAGCCAGCCGACACGTGTTTCATCGCTTGAGCGAATCTTCAGGGCTGGAAACAACAAAATAATACTGTTGTAGACGGATATCATTATAGATAGTGCTCACAAACTAGTCTGTGTTTACGTTCAAAGATGACGACAAGTTCAAGCATGGGAATGTTGCCAATGTTACAAGAACACCACATAAAACCCTGAGCTGATAAAAGAAAGACATCTTTAACAAGGTGCTCTTATAATGGTGGATCAAATATTACCATTGTGCTGGATTTTAGAATGTTCTTAAATGTATTTATCACAACGTAAGTGTGGGTTGGCTCATCGTAAAAGATCACCCAGAACTGGCATGCACGATTGGCATCCGAGATAGAAGTATACGTGCGCAGTGAGCAGTGAATTTAGACTGTGTATTTATTCAATCGGGCATCGTGCTGAGCAAAACATTCTGGTGATCAAAGTGCTAGTGACCAACACAGTGATGTGTATTTACCAAAAACCTTATATCCACACATACCTCTAGGTGGCTGCGTATATGCCAAAGGTCTGTATCAAAAGATTGAGCAAACATGGAGATATAAGGTAAGAAAGAGAAAACAACAGAGAAGGGGAATAAAGAGAAAAAAAGAATACAAATAAATTATCTGTGTGAGATAAGCGGTTAGACAATGTATTCGACACCTGCTATGTAAAAATCCAAGCACAGTGTGAAAAACGTGTGCTCAAGCTCACCGCTCTGCCGGTGATACTTCCGACCCGGTGGGGCCCAAGACCGTCTTGTAATTCAAAATAGGAAATGAAGGAGTAGGCTGTAAATACAATTAGATAAAAAAAAAGATCACGACCTGTTGAGATGTATTCAAACAGGCTGTCTATAGAATAGTATCTATATTTCGAAAGCAATGCAAGATATGTCTATATGACGACTTCAAGCTAGTATTAATTGGTATTAGGGATTTAGAATTAGACTGCAACGAGTATAAGGCTCTATGTGAAATCACAGTCTTTCTCCATGCAAACGTATACATTTTAATCAATTGGTGCATTGAGACACATTTGGAACTCATGTCGAGATGGTCAATAAGTAGACATGTTCTGTGGTGGTGCCACACTAAAGCCCTTATTTTAAATAAAGTCTAAAGCAACGTCTGGTACACTAAGTTATCTAAACCCCTGCGTGAAACGGCTAGTATTTGGATATCAAAGTCTTTTACCTTTGTACTGTAGGTTGCTTCCGCGTACGACCCGGGAGCGATTAGATATGCGTCCATAGCTGGTTCATCCATCCTGCCGGTGGAGGTGTACAAGGTGGAGTAGAAATCGCGAAACTGCTCCACCATGGCATTGGGAGAAGAGTGTGACTGCCCATCTGCGCCTGTGATGTTGTCAATAGGGGGCTGACAACCCCGGCTCTGTAAACGTCCCGCGAGTGTTCTTCCTGGCCTTCCCCCCTCACCGTAGCGTCGGGCTGCGTGTCTCCGGGAGAGGTATTTCGCCTCTGTTTCTGCGAGCGTGTTGTACTCATCCACCTGTCCATGTATTTCTGTGAGCAGGGCGGTCGATGGGCTGAGGTCATACTGTGTTTCAAGCTCCCGCAGTTTTGCCTCTATAGTGGTAAGACGGCCCCTTATGTCCCTCAGTATCCCAGCAGATGAGCTGATGCACGTGCCCCGAATTGTGACCTGGAAGGCCTCCCACAGTGTTTCCTGGCTGTCCACCGATCCCGTGTTGTTCTCAAAGTATTGCACTATGGCGGATTTTATGGTGTCTGCATATACAGGATCTAGGAGTGAGTCTGCGCGAAAACGCCATGTAAACGGCTTATGTGGATTGTGGGGGATATGTACTGTTAAGATCTGACAATGTTCTGGGAAGGTTGCGGACGTCTGTGACCCAGTTGTGTGCTCCTTCACTCAGCAGCAAGTAGTCCAGGCGGGACCAACCCTTTGTCGCGGGTGTTATGTGCATCCCCTCTAAAATCCCCGCGTTCCTGTGGCGCCAAGCGTCAATCAGTCCACATTCTAGCATGCCATCATTCACACATTTAGCAACTTTTACCATTCGTACTCTCTGCGGGTTTGACTTATCAGCGTTTGGATCAAGATATGTATTAAGGTCCCCGCCTATAAGAATATCAGTTTCAGGCCAGTCGCGCAATACCCCGAACATATTTGAATAGGTCGTCGTGTCATCGGTGACCGGGCCATATAAATTTACAATTGTGACCAATACCTGACCCAGTTACCCCATAACCATCGCCCAGCGGCCCTCCTGATCCGTGTGAGTGCGTAGTGCCGTGAAGGCCACCCCTTTTTTTACTAGTATAATACCCCCCCTAGCGTAGGTGGAATATGATGAGGCCAGGTGATAGGACGCCCAGCGGGTTGCCACTCTGCCCTCCAACGTCCCTGTAAGTTGCGTTTCCTGCAGAAGCACAATGTGCACATGGTGCCTGTCAAGCTGTGCCAATACCTGTCTGATTTTTTTCGGTGTGTTAAGCCCCCTGACATTCCTTGTGACACAATTATATGTAGACCCAGCCATGCATCAGATAATAAAGTCTGAGGTTCTCGGGAGTACCTCCAGCTGTCGCAATCGTGCATCATTATGAATCACGCAGAATATGACATTGGCATATAAGAAACAAACATATCTATCCCTCCCCCCTCCCACTTCACCTTTCCCAACCTGCTAAAGCCGTGTCCCTCATGTAACTCCCTTAATAATCTCAACAACAGTGAACTCAAGTCCCATCGGGGTTCACCCATCGAGGGTCGCGGCGGCTCAATCCCTTCCCAGTTGAAACAGGGAAAGGTGCCACCTCGGTGTTAATGTGTCCCCCAGCTCATCCTTCGGTGCCATATGTACACATTACAATTTGGACAAGTAGATGAGACTACATATGGCAAATGCATAGCATATATAACATTTCCATCCAGCCCCCACCCTCGCGTGCGGGCCTTCGCGGACCAGTGCGAAGGTCACGCTTTACCCATCTTACTGTTCAGTCCTCAACGTCCGATGTCTGGGATGTGGGTGAGAGCTGCTTCTTACACCGGAGTGTTCGTGCATGGTCCATCGCAAGTTTGGGGCTGGTGAATATCTTGCCGTGTTCCATGGTGCCAATTTGCAGTCGCGCTGGATACAGCATCGAATACTGGATCTGTTCATTCTGTAGGACCTTCTTTACGCCCTGGAATTCCTTACGAGCTGCCTGCACGGTCACCGTGAAATCCGGATAGACGGATAAGGCATTACCTTGGAAAGTGATGGAGCCCTTCATTCTGGTGATGCGAAGAACTGTGTCCCGATCTTGAAAGTTCAGCAGCCGCGCAATTATGGGTCTCATGGGTGTCCCAGGCGGCGGACGTGTTGCAAGTGAACTGTGCGCGTGTTCTATTGCAAATAGGGGGGAGAGTTCGTCCTTTCCACAGATGTCACGGAGCATCCCTTCTACGTATTCCTCCAGGCGCCCCACGTTTGTGGATTCTGGTAGGCCCAAAATGCATATTATTCCGGCGCGAGCGCGCTTCAATGTCCTCGTTTTTGGCCTGAATCACCACCAATAACTTGGTAATGTCTGTGGTTTTCTCTGCCACCTGTTGCAGCCCTTCCTCCGCATCCGATATACGCTGTTTGGCCTCTCCAATCCGCGTCGCTTGTTTGTCAAGTTTATTTGAAAAGTGGTCCATTCTGCCGTTCAGCGCTTCTATTTTGCCATCTATGGCCTGCAGACTCGCCTGAATGGCCGCCAGAGATTTCTCAAGGGCCGTGGGAGGGTTTTCCGACGCATCCGATTCAGAATCTGATGCTGCTGTTTGGCCAGGCTTAGACCCCTTCCGCAGTTCAAATGTCAGCCTGGGCTGCGACTTATCGGGCTTGCCCATGTCCTCGGAGATGAATGTCACAGTCCTCAATAGCTTATGTCTGCAATGCACACTGTAAAAGGTTCCGCACAAGGCCAAGCACTCGGCGACTGGCGTTGGTCAGCGGTGCAGTCCCAGCGGTCCTATGATTAGGCTGTGCTCGCCCTGGTATGTAGTGTCCCCTAGTACCTGTAGGGTAGGCTGCGGTCTCGGCACCAAGCGTCCCGGGATTGGAGTTCAGTGTAGTGCGAAATGGCGCCCGAAGTCCAGATAGTGTATGTAGCGGCGCTGTACACGAGGCTCCGGGTCGTTATAAACAGCAACCAGGGTGCTGTAGGCGGCGGGGCCTTAAACGTGGGCTTTGCTGCGTAGTTAGTAGGGCCTCTTGCGGGCTTGGTGTCACCGTGGTGGATGCGCAGACAGGGGGGTGACTATCTCCTTGCTGGCGCCTCCTTGAGACAAAATGGCGGCCGTAATGTTATCTCTGCATATGGGTTCGTTAGGGCGCCAAGAGATGCAGTTGTCCAAAAAAGAAAAAAACCCAGTTCCTCTGGACCCCCATTAGTCGCAGTCAGCTGTCTCATGGTCCCAGGGTGGCATTCAGCGCGCTATCCGGTCCCGTCGTGGACTCTGAACGCGCACCTCCTTTGTCTCTGTTAGATTCACTGCCCACGGGCCCCCCAAGAGTGGCGTGGCTTCTCGTACGGGGCAGTGGTCTCTGGCACTGTCTCGTGTGCCAACGGTGTCGCGCTATCTCAAATAGCGTCGGCTAGGGCGCTGATGTCTGTGGCTGCGGTTAATGTGGCGCACGTCGGCCTGTTCCTCACCTCGCAGCCGGGCGCTGCCATAGTTTGCGCGCCCGGCGGACGCGTTCCGACGTCCCCCGCAGTCGCCTCGAGGCCGCTTCGATGTATGCCCCCACCATTTTAAGCGCTTCATGCACGCCCTACCGCCCCTCGCCGTTCTCCGCACGTATGAACTTGCTTCTTGTGACCCGGGAGCTCCCGGCAGAGCGAAGTATCGCCACAGTCTTCAGGCTTGGGCCGCCATTAGTCGATGTCACTCCGCGGTTACGCTCTGTGTGGCAGTATGATCTCCAGCACGGCCACCACTTCGTCGCACCTCGTCAGGCAGCTCCTTGAGTCAGGAGTGCAGTCCCATCTGAAAAACACCGAGTTCTTAAAGCTGGGGAAGGATAATTACAGGATGTCTTAAAGTGGCGGGCAGAGCTGCACTACAGTGCGCCCATTTTTGCCGAGCCTCAAGCCACGCCCCCCAAAAACAAGCTTGTTTACACAGGGCATGGATGTCTCATGGCTTTCTGTTGAACTGCAAAGAACAGGGGGTTGGGTGTGCGACAGTTACTGGGCAGAAATGCAGGCTGCAAGATGGTCTCTGTCGTGTCAGTTTAGATTTTCCTCAGGCATCAGCAGAAACGACCAGGTGGGTGTGTGGAAGTGTTTGACACGAGATGGCAATGAAAAAACAATGGAGTTCTGGTACAAATGATGCCAATCAGAAAAACACTTTTCCTCAGGCCCTCCTTTTGCCATTGAGTGGGAAATACTTTAAGAATTGTCAATGTTCATAAGACCATCTGTTTCTTGTTGGAGCATCATCATCATATTGGTGTTGTGAATGTTAGAGGGCGGAGGCTTGATGGTCTGGACACACATTGTACTCAGTACTGGCAGGCACTGAAAGCACAAACAGCAGGAGACCAGGACAGCTACTCCCAAGGCAAGGAAGATGAGGAAGACAAACAGCGTCACCACGGTGACCATGAAGCATCTACTATGTCGGAGGCTGAAATCTTGTTTCTGAATTCGGGTGTTTTGGACGGCTGCCATTGTGCTAAGCCAGGGACCTCTAGTGGCTGTCTGTGATTGGTGGTTGCTTCACTGGGCGCAGTTGCCAAGGAGCCCTATGGCATACCTTAGTCTGACACACCAGCACTACTCTCGTCTGGAAAGATCACAGCCCTACAGCCTATCGGTACGTGGCGAAGTCAAGGGCAAGCCTTCCCTCGGGGGCGCAAGTTATATTGGTTGGAAGTAGGGACAGTATGGTCGGGAAACAATTGTTCTTGGTGTTGAGCAGAGTTAAGGGAGGGTTCCACCCTTCCTTTAAGTATGCTGTCACTCTCTGCTTCCGTAGATGTAGAATGCAGTCTGGCATCGCTGAACGGGACAAACATCGGGACTGTTTCTGTTTCTGCGTCTCCTTGTCCTTCCCTTACCCACTGATCATAGGGGAGGGGCAGAAGCACACGCCTGCAATGCGACGCATGCACCCAATTCTTACGACCTTCTACTTCCAACACCTGACGGCGCTGTGTCCAGTGGGGCTTGAGGCTAGAGGCTCTTGGTCCATTGAAAATTTCTTATTAGGACATATTCTCCAGGTTGGATAACGTGTCCTGGGCCCTCGCTTTTGTCAGGTATGGCCTTGTGCACCTGGTGATAAACAGTATGAAAGGTATTAGTTAGACTGTTCAGATAATCAGTTAATACAGGGTATTCAACATCAGACAGTTTCTTAGGCCGTGGGACACCCCATATTTTGGCAGGCCTCCCGAACACGATCTCATGGGGGGATAGTCCTATCCTGGTGTGAGCCGTTGTTCTTGTCGACAGTAGGGCTAAGGGCAGAGCATCAACCCAAGTGACACCTGTCTCGGCTACTATTTTGGCCATTTTCGTTTTTAGGATGCCATTGTACACCTCTACTAGACCTGCTGACTGGGGGTGGTTAGCTGCATGAAATGTTTGTTTTATACCCAATGCTGTACAGACATATTCCATAATTTGGGCTGTAAAGTGTGTCCCATTGTCACTCCAGAACAAGCGGGGCAAACCAAATCGTGGGAGGTACTCCTTTAATAGTACTTTGGCGGTCGTGATAGCGGTGCAGTCTTTGACAGGGTAGGCCTCCACCCCATCGGCTGAAGGTACAGACCACCACCAGGACATATTTTAGATAGTTACATCTGTCCATCTGGATGTAATCCATTTGGAGGACTTCAAAAGGGAAGGTAGGAGGAGAGAATTCTCCCTTAGGAGTAACTGTGCCTTTTCCTGGGTTATACATTAGGCAAATCATGCATGTTTTAACCAGTTTGTCAGCATATGATGGTATCTTAGAGTTGCACCATGTAGGTTCCAACAGTTTACAAATCCCTTTTGCACTAATGTGGGCAGGACCATAGGCCATCGTAACTACTGCTAGCACATGACTGTCAGGTAACATCCATTGTCTTTCCATAGTCGTACGGACCCAGCAACCATCAATTCCCTTCTTTGCTAATTGGTTCTTCCACACCCTTAGTTCCTCAGGAGTAGTATGGGACAGAATATCAATCACACTCTGTACTGTGCTTTCAACCATGCCCTCATCTGCCACCCACCTCGCGGGACCTCCTACATACATTCCTTCCCTTTTCCTAAGAGCTATTTGTCTGGCCATCTGATCAGCCAGAGCATTGCCTTTCCCAACATCATCTGTCACTTTCTTATGGGTCTTACATTTTATAATGGCCACCTTTCTGGGGAGTGTCTGGGAGTCTAACAGTCGGTGAATTAGGGGGCCATGTTGAATCTTGGTCCCATGAGAAGTAAGGAAATTCATTTCTTTACACAACCTCCCGAAGTTGTGGGCCACCCCAAAGGCATACTGACTGTCAGTATAGATATTTACTGTTATTCCCTTGCTTAACTCACAGGCTCTAGTGAGGGCCACTAATTCTGCTGCCTGAGCAGAGCACTGCGGAATCAGAGCTGTTTCTACTACTTGCCCCAATGTCGTGAGGGCATAGGCGGCTGAGGTGTTACCATCTGGCCTTCTGAGACATGATCCGTCCACATACAGTGTACCTTCTGGTTCTGCTATCGGGGTATCCTGTAAGTCAACCCGTCCCTTCGTCTCCTCCTCTGTCCTCAATATACAGTGATGTGGGTCTAAGCGGGCATCCTGAGTATCCAGTGGGAGTAATGTGGCGGGGTTTAGTGCAGTGCATCTTTTGATGTTAATATGGCTGGCAAAGAGTGTCAGTTCAAATCCTGTAAGTCATGCGCTAGTGAGGTACTGTGTCTTGGTGTTATTAAGGAGGGTATCTACAGAATGGGGGACCATCAGAGTCAGGGGGGAGTTCATGACGATTCCTGCACTCTGACGGACCATGAGAGCGGCCGCAGCTGTCGCCCGTAGGTATCCTGGAAGAGCCCTTGCAACAGGATCTAAGGTGGCTGAAAAATAGGCACATGGCCGTTGGTGACCTCCAAACATCTGGGTCAGGACAGTGCATGCACAGCCATTTGTCTCATGTACAAAAAAAAAAAAATTGTTTTCTATAGTCAGGAGTACTGGAGCAGTACACAGGGCGCTCTTCAAATCTTGGAAGGCCTGCGCATGCTTTGTAGCCCATGGAAAGGAACTGTCTGATATGTCTTTAGTGGTGAGGGCAAGAAGAGGTTTGACCATGGCCAAAAAATTGGAAATCCACTGTCCACAATACGAGGTTAGGCCTATGAAGGCTCGCACCTGCTTTTGTGTTTGTGGGGCCGTCATAGCATTGATAATGGCTACACGATCAGTGATGAGCTGCCTTCCCTCCTTCGAGAGGAGATGACCTAAGTAGGTCACCTTCTCTTGACAAAACTGAAGCTTTTTCAAAGAGACTTTGTGGTTATGGAGGGCAAGGTGGCGTAACAGACAGAGAGTAGCTTCTTTACATGTTGGGCAGAATTTGCAGCAATGAGGAGGTCATCTACATATTGTAATAGTGTGGAATTATCAGCGAGTTCCAAGGAATCTAGTTGACTTTTTAGTGCTTGACTATAGATACTGGGGCTCTTGGTGAAACCTTGAGGGGCGTGGCAGAATCTAAAGCTCCGCCCACCAAGGGAGAAACCAAAAACATTTCTGCTGTCAGGATGTATAGGAATGCTGAAAAAAGCATTCTTCAGGTCTATGACAGAGAAGTGCGTGGCGTCAGAAGGGACCATCGTTAAGAGGGCTGTAATGTCGGGGACAATAAGATATTGGGAGATTGTTATTTTGTTAAGGGCTCTCAGGTCGATCACAAATCGGTATATTTTAGGGGAGAGAGCATTTCTATTGGTCTTTTTAAGAACAGGAATAATGGGACTGTTACAGATATTGCCCCATGTTTCCTCCACTACGCCCTTGTCCATCAATTCAGATATTATTGTTAAAAGGGCTACTTCTCCTTCCGTGGGCAGTCGATACTGCCGGAGGCGGGGGAGATGTGCACCTGGCTGGATGCGTACCACATGAGGGGGTATGTTGGGACACCCCACATCAGTGTCTGATGATGCCCAGAGGGAGGAAGGTAAAGACTGCAACTCTGGTGGGAGGGGACCTGATAGATACATATAGGAAGCAGCGGTGGAGGAAATTGTTAGGGATACACCTTGGGGACTACCTGATATGGTCGCATACAGAGCTTTCAGTAAATCCATGCCTAACAAGTTTTCACTGCAACCTGTAGTAAGGTTCAAGGGATCGTCAACATGTGCAGGGCCATTATCGAGAGGGAGGGGTTCAGAGACAGGGCTGGTTACAGGTGTTCCTGCAAAACCCACGGAGACATTCATATTGCCAGAAAGGGGTGCCTCTGGGACTGACAGACGTGCAATAGAAGACCTGGTGGCCCCAGTATCCAAAAGAAAATTCTTATCGTTCCCCACAACTGACATTTGAACATATGGGCCCCTTTGATCCACTGGAATTTGCACTCTGGTAATACCCCTTTCCTGGCTGTCCTATGCTTGATAGGATCCTGTCTCATCAACTTTGTCATAATCATCATTGTAATAAGTGCATGTTGCTTCGTACCCATCAAACCTATTGGCCGGGCGTGGCCGGATGGGAGCATCATCCCTGGGCGTACGTTCTTTATCCTGTGGATGGGGTGGGCCATGGTCCCTAGTCGGCCTCGCTTCCCTAGGAGCGCAAGGCAGAGTCTTCCCTGTTCTTATGTTTTCAGCTAACACGAGACACTCATCTATCCAATGGCCGTACCCCTTACAATACCCACACTGATCTGTTTGGAGGGCTCCCGTACATTGAGGGCTGGAGGGTGTAGACTGGCGAGCCCTCGGAGGGGGTTGGGGTCTAAAATTCCTGTGGGCATCGGGACCTCGGGGAGGGTAAGTCTGCTGCAGAAGTGCCTTAGTCTTAAGATCCCTAACCTTCTTACTTTCCCTGTCTCTATCTTCATTCTCCCTATTCTCGTGATTTTGTGTCATAGCCAAGATACCAGTCATAGTTTGGGCAGACCACGTACTTTCAACTTTCTTAAGCCTGGCGGAGATATCAGGAAGCAAGTTGCTGACAAACTTATCGACAAATACTGGGCCAGAACCTGGGGTCCGGGAATCCAAACCACTGTGTCCCTTGTATTCTGTCTCAAAATGGGTAAAGAAGTCAGCCACATTCTCATCTTTTCGCTGCCTACAGGCGTTTATTTGATCCCAGTTAATGACAGTTTCCAGGAAAAGTGTTTTCATAAACTTCATTATTTTACCAGGCAAAGTCAGGATGGCAGCTTCTGGTTTAGTCCCTCCTACCCTTGCTTCTTCCATAGCCTCTAGGTCAGCCCATTTACCTCCCAACGCTACTTCATGGTCAGCATGTCGAATTTTGTCCCAAATTTCAGTGGGGACAACGGTACCAAAAAGTAAATCTATATCCTCAAGAACAAGAGTACCTGCAGATATAATCTGACCTAATTCCCTGTAAAAGGCAGCCGGATTCTTCCGGGGATCTGGTAATTGTCCCTTTAACTGCATTACTTCTGACCTTTTCCAAGGAACATGAACCCAAAGCCTGCACCAATGTGCTTCAATAGCCCCTCGGCCATTATTTTGGGCATCGGTAAGTGCGTTAACAAAGACAGGAGCCGCCTCTCTTATTGGCATAGCTGTTTCCAGAGGAGTGTTAAGGAAGGCTGTCATATCACGGTAAGCCATTAAAGCAGATATAGCGCCAAACATCCCAGAACATCACCTCTTTTTATTTGTGACCTAAGGTCCATTAATCCGGCGGGTATCTGCATAAGCGCATTCTCAAATTTTTGTATGACCAAAGTACACATATATTCAGCCCAGGTGGTCTGTTCCATAATCGTCCATTGATTAAAGGGGGACCATATTTCTTTAAAGGTATAAATATTCCCGTTATTTATCCAACATTCCCACTGTTGCTTCTGTAGGTCATTTTCTCGAAGGGACGAAAAGCTGACTGCAGGGCGCAGGGAGGCCAGTCGGGGGGAATTCAACAATTTATATAAATCCTGCTTAACTGTAGACCACGGGGAAGTAGGAAAAGGGCGGGTAGGGGTAAGGCCGCAGGGGTTGGGCGGATGGAGACTTGGTGTTATTCCCGCAGCGAGGACAGGGTTAATGCGCGTGGTTGGTGTCATAGGAAAAGTCGGGAGGGTCGGTGTGACAGGGACAACAGTAGGAGGGGCAGTGGGGACAGGAGTGGGCGGTGGAGGGGGGCATGCGGGTTGTGAGGCGTCAGGGCACATTGGGGCATATGCAGGAGGGCTTTCTAGCATGATATCCAGCAAGGAATCACTTTCTTCTCCCCCTTCCATATGGCCCTTTCCTTTCTCCTCATGGGCTGGATAACATTTTTGTACACGGGCCCCATGCTCCCTATCAGCTATTTCTACTGATTTTGTCATTTGATTTTTGTAAATTTTCTCTGGCGTGGTCGGCCATTGACATACGTTCCTGTTTTCTTTCTTGAGCCTTCTGTTTTCTAGCTCTCTGCTCTATCTATTTCCTCCGAAATCGGACATATTCAAACATAGACGGGCGCGTTTTTCTTTTCATTAATTGTTCCTCTAAGTTGGAGAGAACTTGGGAATTAAAGGAGCCATAAAGTGGCCACTGTAATTCCGTGTTACTTTTATTTGGTATATTTTACCCAGAATGAGGAAAACATTATGGCAGAAGGGCCATGTTTAACATACATCATATGGCCAGGGGTCCCTTCTAGAGGAAGCGGACAGGCCGCCTCCAGCTGGGAGTCCTGCGTACACATACAACAACATAATCTCTTGAACTTACTACTGACTGGCATGCTTAAAAACAGATAACAGACACCAAAGGGTTTTTTAAAACTCACCTCGCTTGCTTGGCTTTTACAAAAGTCAATAACAGCAGAATCATACAGAACAGACACCTCGCTTGCTTGGCTTTGGCAAAAGTCAATAACAACTTGGCTTTTGCAAAAGTCAATAACAGAATCATACAGACTTGGAGGATGATCGGTCCACCCTTACCTTACAGGGGTAGTTACCACCTACCACACTGCTGTAAGCGCGCTGGACTAGCGCTGTGTAAATTTTAACTTTGCCTCGTTTTGTATTTGGGTTTTTTCTGTGTTCAACTTACCCCTGCTTTTAAACTTGCTGCCTTCAGCTTATGCCCCGCTCCCCTCACTGCATGTAAAAAGGGCACCTCTGTGCCTCCAAAGCACCACTACTTTGGTGGGTCCGGGTCCGGGTCTCCATTTCGGGCGCCATCTTTGTTTGGGGCTTGGGATTCGGCGGCGGCCGCCATCTTTGAGCGGACTCGCGTGCCAAGGGCTTGCTGGAGAGCCTATTTAAGGCGGTCCTTCGTGTGGCTGGGGTCTCTACCACCTACCACACTGCTGTAAGCGCGCTGGACTAGCGCTGTGTAAATTTTAACTTTGCCTCGTTTTGTATTTGGGTTTTTTCAGTGTTCAACTTACCCCTGCTTTTAAACTTGCTGCCTTCAGCTTATGCCCCACTCCCCTCACTGCATGTAAAAAGGGCACCTCTGTGCCTCCAAAGCACCACTACTTTGGTGGGTCCGGGTCCGGGTCTCCATTTCGGGCGCCATCTTTGTTTGGGGCTTGGGATTCGGCGGCGGCCGCCATCTTTGAGCGGACTCGCGCGCCAAGGGCTTGCTGGAGAGCCTATTTAAGGCGGTCCTTCGTGTGGCTGGGGTCTCTACCACCTACCACACTGCTGTAAGCGCGCTGGACTAGCGCTCTGTAAATTTTAACTTTGCCTCGTTTTGTATTTGGGTTTTTTCTGTGTTCAACTTACCCCTGCTTTTAAACTTGCTGCCTTCAGCTTATGCCCCGCTCCCCTCACTGCATGTAAAAAGGGCACCTCTGTGCCTCCAAAGCACCACTACTTTGGTGGGTCCGGGTCCGGGTCTCCATTTCGGGCGCCATCTTTGTTTGGGGCTTGGGATTCGGCGGCGGCCGCCATCTTTGAGCGGACTCGCGCGCCAAGGGCTTGCTGGAGAGCCTATTTAAGGCGGTCCTTCGTGTGGCTGGGGTCTCTACCACCACCACACTGCTGTAAGCGCGCTGTACTAGCGCTGTGTAAATTTTAACTTTGCCTCGTTTTGTATTTGGGTTTTTTCTGTGTTCAACTTACCCCTGCTTTTAAACTTGCTGCCTTCAGCTTATGCCCCGCTCCCCTCACTGCATGTAAAAAGGGCACCTCTGTGCCTCCAAAGCACCACTACTTTGGTGGGTCCGGGTCCGGGTCTCCATTTCGGGCGCCATCTTTGTTTGGGGCTTGGGATTCGGCGGCGGCCGCCATCTTTGAGCGGACTCGCGCGCCAAGGGCTTGCTGGAGAGCCTATTTAAGGCGGTCCTTCGTGTGGCTGGGGTCTCTACCACCTACCACACTGCTGTAAGCGCGCTGGACTAGCGCTCTGTAAATTTTAACTTTGCCTCGTTTTGTATTTGGGTTTTTTCTGTGTTCAACTTACCCCTGCTTTTAAACTTGCTGCCTTCAGCTTATGCCCCGCTCCCCTCACTGCATGTAAAAAGGGCACCTCTGTGCCTCCAAAGCACCACTACTTTGGTGGGTCCGGGTCCGGGTCTCCATTTCGGGCGCCATCTTTGTTTGGGGCTTGGGATTCGGCGGCGGCCGCCATCTTTGAGCGGACTCGCGCGCCAAGGGCTTGCTGGAGAGCCTATTTAAGGCGGTCCTTCGTGTGGCTGGGGTCTCTACCACCTACCACACTGCTGTAAGCGCGCTGTACTAGCGCTGTGTAAATTTTAACTTTGCCTCGTTTTGTATTTGGGTTTTTTCTGTGTTCAACTTACCCCTGCTTTTAAACTTGCTGCCTTCAGCTTATGCCCCGCTCCCCTCACTGCATGTAAAAAGGGCACCTCTGTGCCTCCAAAGCACCACTACTTTGGTGGGTCCGGGTCCGGGTCTCCATTTCGGGCGCCATCTTTGTTTGGGGCTTGGGATTCGGCGGCGGCCGCCATCTTTGAGCGGACTCGCGCGCCAAGGGCTTGCTGGAGAGCCTATTTAAGGCGGTCCTTCGTGTGGCTGGGGTCTCTACCACCTACCACACTGCTGTAAGCGCGCTGGACTAGCGCTGTGTAAATTTTAACTTTGCCTCATTTTGTATTTGGGTTTTTTCTGTGTTCAACTTACCCCTGCTTTTAAACTTGCTGCCTTCAGCTTATGCCCTGCTCCCCTCACTGCATGTAAAAAGGGCACCTCTGTGCCTCCAAAGCACCACTACTTTGGTGGGTCCGGGTCCGGGTCTCCATTTCGGGCGCCATCTTTGTTTGGGGCTTGGGATTCGGAGGCGGCCGCCATCTTTGAGCGGACTCGCGCGCCAAGGGCTTGCTGGAGAGCCTATTTAAAGTCGCTCCCCTACGCGCAGCGGTACGCGCAGGGGGACGCCCTCGCTTAGCCTGAGTCGTGCCGGAGTCCTGCCCGTCTGCGCCCGTCAGCGTCCCGGAGGCGTCGGGGCGGCGGTGGACTGCGGCCCGGCCGGCTGAGGAGGGAGGATTCTTACCTACACCTCGGCGATGTTGCGTGCCATGCAGACTTTCTCATGCTCTTGCCGCTCGGTCTTCCCTGGGCGCTTTAATGGTAAACGGCGCTGCCCGGCCTGTGGCTGGTCGCCCATTTGGACACCGGTCAACGTGCATAGACCTCCAGAGGCTCAGGTTAAACACCTTTGCTTGTTGCTGAACACGAGGTCGCTGGGCTTCCACGCTCTGCATTTATTTGATCTTCTTGTGAGGGAAAACCCTCTGTGTCTTCTCCTTACCGAAACTTGGCTAGGAGAAGCGTCGAACCCGGATATTTTCTCTGCTATTCCTCCGGCTTATAACATCTTCCGGCAGGACAGAGAGAAGGGTAGGGGCGGCGGAGTGGCGGTGGTGGTGAGGAAGAAAGTCTTCTGTTCGGTTCTCCCTCCGAACCCCATTGGGAGTTCGGAATCCATTGCCTTCACGCTTAGACTGTCCCCGGCCCAAGCACTTAAGGTGCTGCTGGTCTATAGGACGCCAGGCCCTATGGGTTCCTTCCTGGAGGATCTGCAGATAGCCACCTCCGAGTTGGCGCTGACCACTCAGCATTGTATAGTGGCGGGCGACTTCAACTTCCATCTTGATGTGACAGGCGACCCGGACACGATTAAACTGTTGGATATAACATCCCCACTGGGTCTCGTCCCATATGTGTCTGGTCCCACGCATGAGAGAGGGCACACCCTTGATCAAGTATTCTCATCAGTTCCGATTGCTGATGTAGAAACTTTGCCTGTGCTCTGGACGGACCACAGGCTGATCAAGTTTTCTGTGTCGGAGAATGGGCGGCCGGACAACATTGCTCCCGTGCTACCCAGACCAGCCTCGAGAGCGCTGCATAGAGTGACAGCTGATATGCTAGAGCAGGCGCTCGTGGAACACCCTTGTCAGCTCTCGGGTGTTCTGGAAAGAGACACGGAGGCCTTGCAGTCGTGGTTGATCGAAAGGCTGGACGATCTGGCCCCACAAGTAGTCCCTCGGTCCACGGTAGCACGGCAATCTGCGCAGTGGTTCACAGAGGCGCTGAGGGTGGCTCGCAGCCAGTGCAAGGTTGCTGAGCGGGCCTGGCGCCTTCAGTATAATGGGGAGGCCAAACTTGCCTACAGGGCGGCTATTAAGGCCTATCACCGGGACATCCTTGGGGCCAAGAAAGAATACCTTGCTAGGAGGATTGAGGCGGCGGCGAACTCCTGTAAGGAGATCTTCACTGTGGTGAAGGAGTTCACGACCCCCAGTTCCCAGGCACCCCCGCTAGTATCATCGGAGGCGTGGGCATGTGATCTTGCCAGCTTTTTCACCCACAAGATCAAGGCGATTCAAGCCTCTTTCTCGGAGAGCGTTGTGGAGAGTGGTTGCGGCCCCGGGGCGGGATGTGAGCTACCGCCCACGCCTGTCGCTGTCTTGACAGACTTCCCTGCTGTCACGAGCGAGGCGTCGCGGGTGCTGCTTGCCAGCCTTAAATCGAGTTCGCCACTTGACCCCTGCCCCGCCAAATTTTTGGCTGAGATGGCGGCGGTGGTGAATCCTCTGGTTAATCCTATCCTCAACGCTTCCCTGAGGGAGGGGAGGGTGCCTTGCACCTGGAAGAGGGCGATGGTCATCCCCCTCTTGAAAAAGCCGGGTCTTGATGCTGAGGTCCTGGCCAATTACAAGCCAATTTCACTTCTGCCGGCGTTGGCTAAGATCACCGAGAAACATGTTCATGGCGTCTTGTCGAGCTTTTTAGAAACTAACCATCTGCTCCATCCTTCCCAATCCGGATTCCGTCCTAATCTTAGTACGGAAACGGCGCTGTTGGAGGTCTCGGAGATCATCAGGGAGACTTTGGATGTTGGTGGCAAGGCCATGTTAGTCATGTTGGATCTGTCGGCGGCCTTTGACACCGTCCCTCATGCGGCGCTTCTCGCCAGGCTTCATGACATCGGCATTAGGGGGACGGTGTTCAAATGGTTTACATCTTTTTTGGAAGGCCGCCGCCAGACGATCTGGGTCTCGCGGAGCTCCGCCGAGATGCCGCCTCTGGGGGTCGGGGTTCCACAGGGCTCTGTGTTGAGCCCATCGTTGTTTAACATCTTTATGTCCCCTTTGGCGGCGGCGGTGGAGGCTTACGGGGCCCAGATCGTGTCCTACGCCGATGATACGCAACTCCTCTTCACATGTGGCAAAGATCAGCCATTTGATGGAGAGGGTATTCGGGCCTGCTTGGCCATGGTATTCGATTGGTTCCAGCACAACAACCTGAAGGCCAACTCCAGTAAATCGGAGGTTCTATTTTTTGGATGTGCCACTGACAACTGAGTGGCGGCAATGGTGGCCGGCTGAAATGAGCCCTCCGGCACAGTCATCCTTGGTTGCCAAAAATCTCGGGGTTAAACTTGACAATAAGTTGTCATTAAGAGCCCATGTACTTGGTCTGGTGGGTACCTGCTTCGGTATTCTGAAGATGCTCCGCAAGTTTCTTCCATTGCTCTCTGCGGAGCATAGGCGGATTACCGTGCAGGCGCTCATTGGGTCCAGGCTGGATTATGCCAATGCCCTCTTCCTTGGCCTTCCAGACTACCTGGTCCAGCGTTTACAGGTGGCGCAAAATTCTGCTGCCCGTGCGATTTTTGGCCTGCATAGGCGATCGCGAGCTTCGGGGCTGCTACAGAAGCTCCATTGGCTGCCTATCCGTAAGCGGATTATGTTTAAATCCCTTACGTTGATGCACAAGGCACTGTTTGGCTCCGGGGCCGGGTATTTACGGCGCAGGCTGATCTTTTACCGCCCTGCTCGCTCACTGCGTTCTGAATCTCTCTTTACCGCCGTGGTTCCTCGCGTACGGAAGGCCCGCACTGGGGGCCGCTCCTTCGGCTTTAAGGCACCTCAGTTGTGGAATTCCCTACCACTGGCACTACGCAGTATTCCTAATCTGCTTCAATTTAGGAAGAGCTTGAAGACATGGCTTTTTAATGTCTAGTTGCTCTTTGGGTGGGTCTTTCTTTTCTGTTTCTTGTTTCGTGTTATGTTATTACACACTGAGTTGTTTGTGGAAAGCGCCGGGACACTCTGTCGGAGTAGCCGTGCGCTATATAAATTCATTTTAACATAACATAACATAACATAGTTCTCTTCTGCAGACGTAGGGCTGTGTCCTTCTCCAGAAATTATTTGCTAGGGGACTCCAGCGAGAACGCGGTCATGTGGCCCAGACCGGGTGTGGAGGGACAGCGGGCGAGTCGTTCGGTCTACCGGAATACAAGAATCCCTCGGGTAGGGCGCCTCCATCAGAGTCTCTCCATGCACCTCCTCACATCCACCGGGCCTGACCTTCGTGCTCGTGGAGTCCCTGTTCAGGCGCCATTTGAAGAACCGGTTAAACCCACTTACTGGGTCTCGGCGGCGGGGGAACCGCACTAGTCTTCCATACCTTCCATACTTAGTAAAAGGAGACACAGGATCCTTCGTCTGCAGGAGGAACCCAGATTTATTTCAATAGCCCAGGCTATGGAACAGAGTCCTCAGCTAGTCTGAGACAAGACAGAGGAGGCTGCTACTTCACTCTGTAGCTTACAAGCCATTTATACATTTTTTGTCCCAGTCTTTTGGTTGTTAGTCCATTGTTCAATCAGGGCAGTGTTTGCAGTTGATAACCAGATCCAGACGATGTTTGTAGTTGGTGACCTGGTCAAGGCTTGGTACACAGATCATTGTTCACTCGGCTTGATCAAAGCCGTTCTTTCAAGTCATTGTTTAATCAGCCTGATCAGGGCCCAACAGTCAGACCATTGTCCAGATAACCTGATCACGGTGTCAAGGATGTTTACCAGGCTGGGAGCAGGAGATGGAAAACAAGCTTGTTTACACAGGGCGTGGGTGTCTCATGGCTTTCTGTTGAACTGCAAAGAACAGGGGGTTGGGTGTGCGACAGTTCCTGGGCAGAAATGCAGGCTGCAAGATGGTGTCTGTCGTGTCAGTTTAGATTTTCCTCAGGCATCAGCAGAAATGACCAGGTGGGTCGTGTGGAAGTGCTTGACACGAGATGGCAATGAAAAAACAATGGAGTCCTGGTACAAATTATGCCGATCAGAAAAACACTTTTCCTCAGCATGGACAGGCACTTCCTGGCACAGGTGCTCTGAAGGGAAATCAGTAAGCATGGGCGTAAAATCCGCTCCGATCGCGGATTTTTCGGATTTTCGGCAAATTCGCAATCCGCGAACTCTCGCGAATTTGTCGAAAATCCGTGAATCCGCTCGCGGCGGATTTTTTGCTTGGTTGCGGCGCGCGGCGTGGTGCACGGCGTTCACTTTCCGTCATTTAGCCTTTGCCGAGTTGTTTTTCTTTGCGAGTGCCGCGCCATTTTGGATCTTGCTGCGTGATCCCGCGGGAGTTTGGCGCCCGCGAATACGTAATCGCGGCTTGCCACCTTGCACAGCACACCTCGCGAGAGTTCGCAATTGCGAACACGTAGTTGCGGCGGAAAGGAACAATCTCGCACTCGCGAAATAGAGATTTTGCAATTCTGCACAAGAAAATCACCAGCGAACAGGATAAACCTTCAGAAAATTATGATTTTTATCAGAATCACTCCTCAGGTTGACATTTGCATGGCCTTTTTTTTTTGCAAGGAGTCCATTTTTTTGGGGGGGGGAGGAAGGAAGTGCCCCACAGTCTCGAACTTCCTGTTCCTGTCCAGCAGGCTCCTCCCAGTGCTTTGTCCATCTCCTGGTCACTTTCATTTGGATCTGGAGCTGGAAGGATTACTTTTTGTGGGTGCTGCTGGATATTTGGATTTGAGGCCTTTTTGACTGTCTTTGGATCACTTTTGGATTAGAAATCAACTTTCACAAGTAAGTTTGTTTGGGGCATTACAGTTGCTGCAAGTACAATTTTGGAACTTTTTCAGAACATTAAATAAATTATATTGTGGGTAGCCACAGTATCCAGTAGGACCAGGGTTGGTTAGGGGTGCATGATACAACTGTTTTGTTGAATTTAAACACCATTGAGGCCATGGATGGGCTGGGATTGTGCTGATTTTATTGTTTTTTGTCGTTTTTTGGGGGCTGCTGGTGTGGCCTTTTGCCCAGGGGTGGTGGTGCATGGACTGAGTGTGCCTGTGGTGTGGTCTCACTCTCTTTAATGTAAACATCATGGATGGCATTGGATTGTGGTGATTTCTGGCTGTTTTTCTGTTTTTTGGGGGTGTACTGTTGATGTGGACTGGCCATGTGGGTGGTGGTGGTGGCCATCTTGAGTGCTGGCTGGTACAGGCAACATGTGCTTGGGGTGTAAGGGGCCATTTTGAGGAGAGGCAGTGTCTGAGGCCTGCACTTATTTTGCCTACTTTTCATCCATTATGCCCAGGGGTAGTGAGTGTTGCATGGGCCTAGTGTTTCTGAGGGGTGTCTTCTTGAATTTAAACACCATTGAGGCCATGGATGGGCTGGGATTGTGCTGATTTTATTGTTTTTTGTCGTTTTTTTGGGGCTGCTGGTGGGGCCCTTTGCCCAGGGGTAGTGGTGCATGGACTGAGTGTGCCTGTAGTGTGGTCTCACTCTCTTTAATGTAAACATCATGGATGGCATTGGATTGTGGTGATTTCTGGCTGTTTTTCTGTTTTTTGGGGGTGTACTGTTGATGTGGACTGGCCATGTGAGTGGTGGTGGTGGCCATCTTGAGTGCTGGCTGGTACAGGCAACATGTGCTTGGGGTGTAAGGGGCCATTTTGAGGAGAGGCAGTGTCTGAGGCCTGCACTTATTTTGCCTACTTTTCATCCATTATGCCCAGGGGTAGTGAGTGTTGCATGGGCCTAGTGTTTCTGAGGGGTGTCTTCTTGAATTTAAACACCATTGAGGCCATGGATGGGCTGGGATTGTGCTGATTTTATTGTTTTTTGTCGTTTTTTTGGGGCTGCTGGTGGGGCCCTTTGCCCAGGGGTAGTGGTGCATGGACTGAGTGTGCCTGTAGTGTGGTCTCACTCTCTTTAATGTAAACATCATGGATGGCATTGGATTGTGGTGATTTCTGGCTGTTTTTGTGTTTTTTGGGGGTGTACTGTTGATGTGGACTGGCCATGTGGGTGGTGGTGGTGGCCATCTTGAGTGCTGGCTGGTATAGGCAACATGTGCTTGGGGTGTAAGGGGCCATTTTGAGGAGAGGCAGTGTCTGAGGCCTGCACTTATTTTGCCTACTTTTCATCCATTATGCCCAGGGGTAGTGACTGTTGCATGGGCCTAGTGTTTCTGAGGGGTGTCTTCTTGAATTTAAACACCATTGAGGCCATGGATGGGCTGGGATTGTGCTGATTTTATTGTTTTTTGTCGTTTTTTTGGGGCTGCTGGTGGGGCCTTTTGCCAAGGGGTAGTGGTGCATGGACTGAGTGTGCCTGTAGTGTGGTCTCACTCTCTTTAATGTAAACATCATGGATGGCATTGGATTGTGGTGATTTCTGGCTGTTTTTCTGTTTTTTGGGGGTGTACTGTTGATGTGGACTGTGGCCATGTGGGTGGTGGTGGTGGCCATCTTGAGTCCTGGCTGGTACAGGCAACATGTGCTTGGGGTGTAAGGGGCCATTTTGAAGAGAGGCAGTGTCTGAGGCCTGCACTTATTTTGCCTACTTTTCATCCATTATGCCCAGGGGTAGTGAGTGTTGCATGGGCCTAGTGTTTCTGAGGGGTGTCTTCTTGAATTTAAACACCATTGAGGCCATGGATGGGCTGGGATTGTGCTGATTTTATTGTTTTTTGTTGTTTTTTTGGGGCTGCTGGTGGGGCCCTTTGCCCAGGGGTAGTGGTGCATGGACTGAGTGTGCCTGTAGTGTGGTCTCACTCTCTTTAATGTAAACATCATGGATGGCATTGGATTGTGGTGATTTCTGGCTGTTTTTCTGTTTTTTGGGGGTGTACTGTTGATGTGGACTGGCCATGTGGGTGGTGGTGGTGGCCATCTTGAGTGCTGGCTGGTACAGGCAACATGTGCTTGGGGTGTAAGGGGCCATTTTGAGGAGAGGCAGTGTCTGAGGCCTGCACTTATTTTGCCTACTTTTCATCCATTATGCCCAGGGGTAGTGAGTGTTGCATGGGCCTAGTGTTTCTGAGGGGTGTCTTCTTGAATTTAAACACCATTGAGGCCATGGATGGGCTGGGATTGTGCTGATTTTATTGTTTTTTGTCGTTTTTTTGGGGCTGCTGGTGGGGCCCTTTGCCCAGGGGTAGTGGTGCATGGACTGAGTGTGCCTGTAGTGTGGTCTCACTCTCTTTAATGTAAACATCATGGATGGCATTGGATTGTGGTGATTTCTGGCTGTTTTTCTGTTTTTGGGGGTGTACTGTTGATGTGGACTGGCCATGTGGGTGGTGGTGGTGGCCATCTTGAGTGCTGGCTGGTACAGGCAACATGTGCTTGGGGTGTAAGGGGCCATTTTGAAGAGAGGCAGTGTCTGAGGCCTGCACTTATTTTGCCTACTTTTCATCCATTATGCCCAGGGGTAGTGAGTGTTGCATACTTGCATGGCCCTAGTCTTTCTGTGGGGTGTCTTCAATGTAAACATCATGGATGGCATGGGATTGTGCTGATTTTTCTGTGTTTTGTCGATTTTTTGGGGTGTATAACTGAACTGATGTTCCTCTGTCTTCCATTTCTTTTAGGTGCACAAGACTCAAGAGAACCACCAGTGCCAGGAAGAAGTCCTGCAGCGGTGTGTGTGTGCAGCATAACGTCACGCGACGTCACGTCTGGACACAGACAACTCTGCAACTCGTGCAACTGCTGCCTGCTGTTCTGACCTGCTCTGAAGAAGATGGCCCCAAAAAAAGTAACCCGTAGCTCCTCTAGCAAGAAAGGTGCCAGTAAGGAGCAGAAGAAGCAAGTTACCAAGGAGACTGGTGTGCCACCCGCCCCTTTTTTTGGGAGTAAAAAAAAAAGTATGCCTGCGGCAGCAGCGGGATCTGCTGGGGACCAAGCTGGCAGCAGCACCCCCGCTCCATTGGGCTCAGTGCCACCACCACACCAACTTAAGTCCAAGCCCTTGAGTGCTGCAGAGGCAGCCAGTATAGTTCTTCAATCACCATCGACCAGTGATGTTGGCTCATCGCAAGAAAGCAGCAGCAATGTCCCTCAATCAACACAGGTTGTTGTAGCTCATCTGACGAGTGTTGAACAACCACAGCCGCAACAACAATCACATGTGCAAGTACAAGCCCAAGTACATGTGGAAGGAGAGGCAGCGCAAGGAGATGCGCAAGCAGAGGTGCATGGAGGGTCACAAGTGCCCACAATAGTTGTTCCTCCCGAAGTAGGGGCACATCAGGAAATCGACAATCAAGGCGAGGTATCATTTGAGGAAGCCACTCCTCCTGATGATCCTTCATTGTCTTCCACCCCCCTAGCAAGGAAGAGATCAAGGGTGGTGTCTACATCTTCTTCAAGCACACCTCCTTCTGATGATACGGATCAAACTTGGGAACCAGCAGCACCACTGCCGTCTGAGAGTGAGGCACACCATGATCCGACAAAGGTAGTTAAGCGTAAAAGGAAGCTCGTCCAAAGTCTCAGAGTTATGGAGTGTGATGAGGCTCAACAAGAAGTGGCGGATACTGCTGCTGATGAAGACTCTGCCAACGACGACCCAGTCATCATAAAGGTCACTGCAGCCCCAGCGGGCATGCAGCAAACAGACATTTTGACCCTAGCCCGAAGAGCTGCTGAGCATGATGATGATGATGTTGTCGATGAGGAGGCAGTGGAAACACCACAATCATTGGAGTTAAGTAGTACACCAACTCGTCCCGCTTCCATATTTCTTTCTGGCAAGAAGAGACCTCCATCCACCTCGACCTTAATTAGTGGCGGTGAAAGTGCACAACGTACAAAAGTTGGGCAATCCAGATCCTCCACTTCATCTGGCATTAGCTTCATGACCACCACCACCAGTATCGCCGCCTCCTCCAGGTCCCACAGACACTTCAAGTCCCCAGTTTGGGACTTCTTTACTGTTTGTCAAAAAAATCCAAAGTTTGCCATTTGTACCCTTTGTAAGGTTGCAGTTAGTCGTGGTAAGCCAGGTACCAACTATGGTACCGGAGGCCAGAGAGGTCATCTTAGGAGACAGCACACTGTCCAATGGTTTGCGCACCTAGATGCGATCAAGAAAGGCCGAATTCAAGGAAACGTTGATGTTGCATCTGATGATGACGAGGAGGAAGAAGACGTGTCAAACACTTCCCTTACACCCAGTACCCCTGTCAGCAGCACACCCAATGTGAGGAACACTAAGAGTGTTGGAGCGAGTGAGACACCAACGCACAAAAGTTCACCAGCGAGCAAAATTGGGTCAACGAAGTCATTATCAGCCCGTAAATGCTTGGTCCGGGGCAACATTAGAACAATGCTTACTTCAGACGTGCCATATGAACGCAACCACCCACTGACGCGTCTGTATAACACTAAGCTGGCTAAAATGGTAGCTGTGGACCTTCTCCCTTTTTCTTTTGTAGAAGCGGTAGGTTTTCTAGAATTAGTGGCAACGCTCTGCCCTAAATGGAAGGTTCCTAGCCGGTTCTATTTTGCCAGAGTTGCGGTTCCAGCACTACATGAAGATGTGCTGGAGGCGATTGTGGCAGCTTTGCAGAAGAGTGCTGTTCACACAATACATCTGACAACAGACATGTGGACCAGTGGCGCAGGCGCTGATTACATGTGCATCACTGCACACTGGGTCTCTTTTTCAGGTGTTAAAGCAAAGCTAATCGCAGGTGTTGACCCGGACAAAGTTTTCAAAGCTGCTCGGAAACATGCAACACTAGCCATGTTTGGCTTGGAGAAAAGTCACACAGCAGAAAACATTTTGGAAGAGTTTGACAAAAAGGTCTTGAAAATGCTATCTCCAATAAAACGCAAGATTGGTTATGTTTCCACGGATAATGGCGCCAATGTAGTTAAGGCCATGTCGCTGGGTAACTATGTTAGAGTGCCGTGTTTGGTGCACTGTATCAACCTGGTCGTTCAAAAATTCTTGAGTGATAGAGACAGTGCAGCGTTCGCGGTAATGGCCACCTGCCGCAAAATGTGCAACCATTTCAGCCATTCCTTTAAGGCCCGGAAGCATCTGAGGAGGCTGCTACTTCAAAGTCGAATACCAGTGAAAGCACTCATCCAGGAGGTGGCAACACGTTGGAACTCAACCTTCTACATGCGTGAGCGTCTGTATGAGCAGTATACGGTACTCGATCACTATTTCTTAACAGAGGGTACAAGTCAGAAGGAGGACCTGCGGATGGCTGCGGCGCAATGGGACATAGTTAAAAGCCTGACAGACATGCTTCGTCCTTTTGAGTTCTTCACGCGTGCAGTCAGTCAGGAGGACTGTAATTTGGGAAAAGCTATCCCATTGTTGTGCATGCTGGAGCACCAACTGATGGCGGTGTCTTCTGAGTTTCAAAAAGATGTACAAAAAAAAGACCATTTTATTTTGTCTGAGAAATTATTAGAGCGCCTACGTGGTGATGAACGTCTTCAAAAGATCAAGTCAGATCAGCATTACATTTGTGCTACTATTCTGGATCCACGCTACAAAAAGGCGCTGGCAGGCGAAGCATTCTTTCCTTTTGCTGATGCAGATGTTTAAAAGTACAAACATTGGTTAGCCTGGTCAGCCAAGAGGTTTGAAAAAGAACGGCAGGTTATTGAAGGAGAAGACAGTACATCAGCATCAGCAGGCCATCCCCAGTCACAAGAATCCACTTCTGCACCTGTGGCTGGGGCACAAGTGACCTCTCAGCCGTTAAAGACACCGGCAACTGGATCATCTGCACCACACACAACACTAACAGTGGCTGCTGAGGAGGATTGGCTAAGTTTGCTTGGGTATGGTTCTCGAAAAAATGTCAAAGGCACAGCAAAAAGTAAGCAAAGTGGAGGAACCGTTGATGACCTTGAGTCGATGGTGCAGGACTATATGAATGACTCAACAGAGGTCTTTCTTAATGATGAGCCATTGCAGTATTGGCATGGCAAAACACAATTGTGGCCACAGCTCTCCAACCTGGCTATAAACTATTTGTCTTGCCCACTCGCAAGTGTGTCTTCTGAACGTGTTTTCAGTGCTGCTGGTGGCATTGTAACTCCCAAACGGAGCCGCCTCTCGCCCAAAAATGTGGAGCGGCTGACAATGATCAAGATGAATCAGCACCTCATACCACCAGATTACAAAGTACGAGAAAGCATGCCGCATGAAGACGAGGAGGACGGCAACGTAGATGAGGGGATTTGTTCTCTGTTCGGTGGCACTGACCTCATCCTGCCTGAATTCGCAGAGTATGATGACGAAATCTTCTTCTTATTCCCTGACACCGAGCCCTGAAAATGAGACAATGAATAAAGAACTTTCTTTTTCGTCCTTATTCACTTTTATTCCTGTGTGTCTCTCTTTCTTTGTTTTGCACAGTTAATTTAATTCAAACTTTAATCACCTAATCCCAAAAACAAGACCATCAGCAGAACTGTCTTCACTTGTTTGCTTATTGATTTGAAGGTGCCGCAGTCTACATTCCTCAGGTTCACAAGTTCTGAAGAACATGCTCCTCTATCCTCCTCCTCCAGACTGCGATTTCCCTCAAAGCAGAGTGCTGGATTACGCCCAATGAAGAAAGACTCAGCACTTGTGGGGGTGTTGTACTTCTTTGCGGGTGAGTTGACGGATTTGGGCCCATTGCTGTGAAGCTCTAATAATGGACAAAAGTGTTTTGGACCATGAGCTGGAAATTTCTTGCCGTTTTTGCTGACTTGCTTGCCTTTGAGGTGCTCTTTGGTGGGGTTCCGGGTGTTTGTGGGTGATTTTTGGTGTCTGGGAGCACTGCTGCGATAGTCTAATCTTGATTGCATTTGCTTTTCAGGAAATCCGTGGTGGAAAACAGGAGTTATGATGATTGATGATGACCTAGCTGCACAGCGCCACGTTTGGACCGAAGGCCGAGAGATATTTTAAGTATGAGATTTAGCTTTTTTGCTGTTTGGGGGTGTTGTCGGGTGGTTTTTTGCAGGTGGGTTGGCGAGTCTTGCCTGGGGCATTCCTGGGAAGGCCTAATACCGGATAGAAGTGTTTTGGACAAAATCCTTAAGGAACAGCCTTTTTTTTGCTATTTCTTCTGACATCTTGTTCAATGTAGCGTTTTGGGGGGCTTCCTGCTGTTCGTGGGTGGGTTGCGGCCGGCGTCTCTGTCGAAGCACTGCTGCGACAGTCTAATCTTGATTGCATTTGCTTTTCAGGAAATCCGTGGTGGAAAACAGGAGTTATGATGATTGATGATGACCAAGCTGCACAGCGCCGCGTTTGGACCGAAGGCCGAGAGATATTGTAAGTATGAGATTTAGCTTTTTAGCTGTTTGGGGGTGTTGTCGGGTGGTTTTTTGCAGGTGGGTTGGCGGGTCTTGCCTGGGGCATTCCTGGGAAGGCCTAATACCGGATAGAAGTGTTTTGGACAAAATCCTTAAGGAACAGCCTTTTTTTTGCTATTTCTTCTGACATCTTGTTCAATGTAGCGTTTTGGGGGCTTCCTGCTGTTCGTGGGTGCGTTGCGGCCGGGGTCTCTGTCGAAGCACTGCTGCGACAGTCTAATCTTGATTGCATTTGCTTTTCAGGAAATCCGTGGTGGAAAACAGGAGTTATGATGATTGATGTGATGAATCTGATGACCTAGCTGCACAGCGCCGCGTTTGGACCGAAGGCCGAGAGATATTGTAAGTATGAGATTTAGCTTTTTCGCTGTTTGGGGGTGTTGTCGGGTGGTTTTTTGCAGGTGGGTTGGCGGGTCTTGCCTGGGGCATTCCTGGGAAGGCCTAATACCGGATAGAAGTGTTTTGGACAAAATCCTTAAGGAACAGCCTTTTTTTTGCTATTTCTTCTGACATCTTGTTCAATGTAGCGTTTTGGGGGGCTTCCTGCTGTTCGTGGGTGGGTTGCGGCCGGGGTCTCTGTCGAAGCACTGCTGCGACAGTCTAATCTTGATTGCATTTGCTTTTCAGGAAATCCGTGGTGGAAAACAGGAGTTATGATGATTGATGTGATGAATCTGATGACCTAGCTGCACAGCGCCGCGTTTGGACCGAAGGCCGAGAGATATTGTAAGTATGAGATTTAGCTTTTTCGCTGTTTGGGGGTGTTGTCGGGTGGTTTTTTGCAGGTGGGTTGGCGGGTCTTGCCTGGGGCATTCCTGGGAAGGCCTAATACCGGATAGAAGTGTTTTGGACAAAATCCTTAAGGAACAGCCTTTTTTTTGCTATTTCTTCTGACATCTTGTTCAATGTAGCGTTTTGGGGGCTTCCTGCTGTTCGTGGGTGGGTTGCGGCCGGGGTCTCTGTCGAAGCACTGCTGCGACAGTCTAATCTTGATTGCATTTGCTTTTCAGGAAATCCGTGGTGGAAAACAGGAGTTATGATGATTGATGTGATGAATCTGATGACCTAGCTGCACAGCGCCGTGTTTGGACCGAAGGCCGAGAGATATTGTAAGTATGAGATTTAGCTTTTTCGCTGTTTGGGGGTGTTGTCGGGTGGTTTTTTGCAGGTGGGTTGGCGGGTCTTGCCTGGGGCATTCCTGGGAAGGCCTAATACCGGATAGAAGTGTTTTGGACAAAATCCATAAGGAAACACCAGTTTTGGCACTTTTTGTAAGTTAGGGTTCGTTAGGGTTCGCCCTAGCAGCAGGATTGCATGTGTTTCGGGGGGTTCTATTGCAACGCAGTTCTGGGGTTTTAGAGCACTGTTGGAGCGATGCTGGCTATGGATACTTTTGCTTGCTTGCAAGTGGTTAGAATACAATCCACGGTCTGTATTTGGGCCTACTGTTACTTTCAAAGTACGTTTTGTCACCATTTTTCTGCTAGGCATCGTTTTTGGAGATCTGATTGGGGGTCTTCTACATTTTTGCGACTGGCTTTAGTAAGGGTCTTGGTGGGAGCATTGCTGGAAAGGTCAAATTTTGTTCTAAAACACAGTTTACAGTACACCTACCTTGAGGGGAAAGATCCGCTATAATATTTTGGCCATACTTATTTATCCTTAAAAAGGTGACTCAGACAGAGCACGCAATTTCAAAAATATTGTACTGTCTATTAGGGAAATCAAAGTGTCACTTTTTGCACCACACAGCGTACATACCTTTCATTTATTTATCAGTGGTATTGTAATAGCACTTCCTGTTTTCCGTTCAATAATTACAGGCCGGGTTTCAGTCAACATCCGCCAGGCAGGCAGTGGACAGGGTGTCTTCTGTCAGTGGTCACCAACATTGATGGACGAAGCGTCAGCTGGAATGGAGGAGTGCCGCCAATAAGAGGAATTGTTTGCTGCATGCAACTTACTTACCAAATTCAACAGGACAACTCCAACAACATACGCAATACAGATACAGTATCCATTGTTTTATTCTATGAGTGTGACTGCATGTGCTTAGCTTTAGTTTGTACCCAAAGATTCTCTTTATCTTCAATTATTGTTTGTCCATGCTTTGCTTTTTTTTTCTTCTCTCAACAAAACCTACCCAAAAAGAAACCCCCATTCCCATCCATTTTCCAAACCCTAACCCTCTTCCCCCGGGCTGTGTTGTTTTGCTTGATGTCTGACTAAAATGACATCAATAATTCCACACACTTGCTGGGGAGGATAAGGTCATAGCAACAGGCTGGTGAAGGAATACGAGGATATCTTCTAGACTTACTCAGCTTCAGTACTATATCTTCTAGTAGTAGGAGCCAATGTCAAATAAATTCTACGCAAGTACTAGTTATACTTGCAAGCAAATACTTTACCATTTGTTAGGCTACATTATGGCACTGTTCTAGTGTACTGTCACCTGCTATATTCTCGATGGTACCGTAACCGTTGTAATGCTACAGTAAGGACAAAACAGGTTTCGTTTTCTTTTTTTCCATAGGCATGCAACTGCCACTGGGTCACACCACTAGTACCACCGCAATGAGGAAATTTCACCCGCCCAGGATTGCCAACGTTAATCCCCATTTCACGTGGAGCCAGCCCTGGGCCTAGCCCTAATTTCTAACACAAATTACAGGTAAGATAAGCGTTTGGTGGGAGGTAGTATAATGGAGTATTATTTAGGACTAGACGAGAGATTGACGGTAGTACTACTAAAGTCCTACGACTGTTCAGGAAAACAAACTTACTGTTACACCCCCGTCCCCCACCCACCAGACTGAAAAGCAGTAAAAAACAGGTATGGTCAGATAAAGTTTAAAAATGTATATTTATGTAGCCCTAACAAAATAATCTCCCTCACCCACCCTAACCCCAACGATTGTCTTTGAAAAGTCCCAAAACGATCCCAACTCCCAAATCCCACCCCCCAAAAGTCAATAAAAAAAGGGCAAGGGACACTCCACTACTGGAGGGTGCTGGACCTGGTGCATTTTGCGGCATGGGCATCATACTCCTTGCGGAGGGTGGCAAGCTCGCAGCGGAGGCCCTCTACCAAGTTCTTATAGTTCAGGACCTCCTGCTCCAGGTAGGACATTCAGACTCCTAGGCGGCGTTGGCGTGCCTTGCAGCTCCTGTGGGGGGCAGCTGGTCTTTCTGTGGCTTGGCGGTGGCGGTTGTCTTTGTTAGCCCGGCTCGGTCCCGCTGGAGCACTGCGCATGCTGCTGGCGTCCCGTGGGGTCACGGAGGAGGATGCAGCGGTCCCAGTCGAGGATGTTGTTGTTGCACCGGTCGACTGCGTGTCCTCCTCCTCCTCCAGGGCCACCAGCCGCCGATATTCGGCGACAGTGGCATCCAGCCTCCATTGCCGGGCCATTCGCGCCTGCTCCCTCCGTGATGTTGATTTGGAAGGAGCAACTATATGAAGAAAGAAAGACATAGTCTGTAACCAATGCTCCTTAGCATTAATAACACAAAGTGATTGAGCCGAAAGTTGGGTCACAGTACAAGTAGCAAATTGAAAGCACAGTACATAACTATTGAGGACAGTATCTATGTAACCTCCCACTTCTGCATCCTTGCTCTAACATTAGTGGTAGTTTAATGAACAAATTCTACGACCACTATGGACTTCCATTACAGTCGACTATGACAGTACACCAGTCTTATTCTTCTTCTTCTCTCTTGTTTAGGAAAATTGGTACGTTATCTTATGCAAGCCGGCAGAATGGCAGCACAGTGAACTTGCACCCGAGAAAAACAGTTGCACACCATGATGAGTGAGACAGACTTGCGTTACTGTACCCGTCCAGTACATGCGGGTGGTGAAGCTATTACTTTTCTATTACGGGTGGCACTGAGAATACTCTGTTACAAGGGCTACTGCTTAATTAATTTACCTTTCACCCTACAGTGCAAATGAGTACTAGAAAAGGAAAATGAAGAAGCTAAATAATTTGATTATCTATCACTTCACATGGGACGTATTTGATGACATATGGGATGACTTTAGGTGCTTTGCTTAATATTGAGTGAACAGTGATACACCCACACATGAATGACGCACTACAACTAAACTAAAGTTATTAAGAGAGGTACGGAGTGTCCACCGTAATAACCAGATATATGCTGTGCTTGCAGTTGCAATACAAAGTACTGCTACTATTCATGGTAGTATTGGACACATTTACAATTTCTTTTCCTTGCCTTCCCTACACTGGAACGGACGTGCGGGTGCGGTGGTACATGCTCTTCAAGGTAACACTTAGTTCATCCAGCGACCATCTACTCTCTATAGATACACATGTGCTATCTAAGAGTCAGAGAATACCATGCTCCAGGCATCCATTCATTCAAAGTATACGCACACATACAGTTTCTGTTTCACCCACCCAGGCTGATGTCCTTCCACCCATCCTTGCTTCATCATTGACCCAGCCATGCACCATACCATATTCTTTCCTTCCCAGCCACCTCGGGGGCCAAGCAAACACATATCGTTCTTCTTTGCCAGCCATCATACAATTTCGCGTCCCACTTACTTACACCCTTCTTTCGCTTTTCGTTCATCCCATCCATCACGTTCGTCTAAGAACTTATTGGGATTCTTCTCACCAAAAACTTCACAGCTAAGTCGAAGTACATTTCGAGGAGGCTACTACCCCGTTGATTTGTAATACACCCGTGCAGAAAGCACACTATGCAGTCTTCAATCTCAATAAGTAAGGAATATATAGCTTACCTGTTCCCGCCACCACCGTGCGAACCCCCACAGGACCGTCCGCCGGCTCTTGCACCGCCTCCTCCCCAGAGTCCTCCGAGTCCTCGCCCAACACCGCCACCTCCGCGCTGGCCCCGTCACCAGATGTTACACCTACAAAGTACATTTAAGAATGTTAGAATACACCACTCACTACTATATAATATTTGGTCTAGGAGAAATGTTAAAAAAACAGAATACAATGTAATAATTTGTGACTGTCTACTCTAAAGTAAAAATGTCCCTTTTTCCAGGGAAGGCTGTTGTCTTGCTGCACTTTTATGCACAACTGATGAATGCTTGCTTTTTATTTTTAACACGCACCACTTTTTCTCCTAACAGACAGAAGCTTGACTCCTAAGAACACGACCAGGATCAAGTTCAAACCAGGTGAGAGCTCGGCTCGACCACAAGAAATGTGTCCAATTAATCGTCAGCACTAAGCACTTTTCCGTTTTCAGTTAAATAGTTTTATGACAAAGTAGATTTTAATAAATGTGTTTACTTTTAATAAAGCTTTTAAACTTAAATAGACTCTGTGGTTTTTGGTCCTCCAGACTAGAGTGGATGAGCTAAAGGTTTTGGAATTTTTGCAAGCATGAGTGCCTCTGACACTTCTTGACTGTGCTGTGACTCCGTACTCTCTTGTCCTGCGTACGATAATCTAGAGATCATTGGGGATCAATCATCGGTGACTTCGGGACTCGGGAGCTGAATGACTCTGCCACACTATCTAGTCACTAAGGAGACAGTGCATAGAGCTATTGCTGAATAGAATGGGAGTCCAATGGAATTGCCAAATGTCCAATCTTAGTTAGCTACACAGACAGACTAATAAGAATAATCTACTAATACCACAGGGAGTCATATTCGAGCCAGGATAAGAAGTTATATCCAGTCTACAAGAAGATCAAAGACGATTTAGAAAAAATCGAATGAGGAACGCTAGGAAAAAATAGGTACTCTTTATTACAATTAAAACTTACTGGGGCCAGCAAAGGAGCCCTCGCCTGCCCGATCCTGGCCTACATCCTGAACAGCACCCTCCTCCTCCTGTGTCCTCTTGCCCTTGGGGGGAGCTGATGTACAACATGAAAGAAAGAAAGACCAGAAAACATGGATGAGATTTGTCAACCAAATCAACCATTTCAAAAGAACAATAACAACATTTTTTGGAGAAATAGCAAATAGATAGACAACTATTCCACGGGATCTATCTCATGTGGTATACTACGTTATTCGTATTGCCTGATTTGCGGACCGTTGACTTAGAAAGTTCCTATGTAACTCAATAAACAGACTACTAAAGAGGTTTGCCTAGGCCTGGCACTGCAGGCAGCAGTCCGCAGCACGCGAAGTGACAGACAAAGTCCATCCTGCTTGCAGATCAGTGAATACTCAAACTATCAATCCACCCACCACCACCACTATTTCTTCTTATAGCCATGTGTCTAAAGGAAGGACTGGACTTCAGTCTGTTGGGGCTGATTTAGAAGTCCCTTGCGGCTCATTTTCCTCCATTGTTGCGTGACTTTTGTGACGCAGCGGCAGAACAAAAGACTCGCCATGGTGTTGGTGCAGCGTATATATTAAAAAAAAAAATATGGGCGATGCATCACGTTGTAAAGCCCTGCGCCATCAGGGGGCGTTCCGGCGCAAGGGAGGGCGTACCTGCGCAGGAACGAATCCTAAAAGTGGCTGAGGGAAATCTACAAGATGTCAATCAGTCACTTTTAAGACAATGATGCATGAGTCAAACCCTGCGAGCTTGAAGCCGACGTACGGCTTGATGCAGCATTGGGGAGATAGGGTACCCCAGAGCATTGTTGGAGCTGCGCCATCGTTGGCACGCAACTCCAGCAATGCGCCGCCTTTACGGCACAGATGCGTAAGGCTTCTGTGACGTTTTGGGCCAATGGGTGGTGGTGGCATGGCACACAATTACTGCCGCATCCCTGCTACTTTGCAGGGATGCGCCGGTAATTGAAAATATGACCCTTAGTGTCTAGCATTACGCAGTTCTTATCTTTACACTACACTCATACATAATTTCTCAGGCCAATGAAATGAACACAATTTACAAAACAAATAAGCATAGTAGCAAGCAAGGCTACTGAGAAGGAGAGCAGTGCACCTGAAATGCATAGAAGATTTTGAAATATAATTTACCTACAATGTAATCGGCAGCATTATTGCTCTTGGTAAAGAACAAAGATTTGCAAATAACAGAGCCGGATAAAACAGAGTAGTGATGAATAGCTACTACTACTCACCAAGCCCGGGGACCTCTACGCCGAGCGCGTCCAGCAAGTCCCGTTCCCGGTCCATGACATCGGTCCAGCGGTGGGTGGCCTGGTTATATGTGCGCCGGACCCCAGAGAGCTTATACATGGCCCGGCACACCTTCTCCCACCGCTTCCGGCGCTCCCGGATGCCATAGCCAGTTGCGATCTTGCCGCCTCCCAGGATCGTCTTGGGGAGGCGGCGCTGGACGTGGAAGATGAGCGCGACCACCTCCTCCGCGCTGAAGATCTCCCGTGGCACCACTTGCTCCCCCCTCAAACGCCCGCACGGGAGCCGGGCACGGGGTGCGGGACCCTTCCCCTTCTCAGGGTGCTTCCCGGCTCCCTTTACCATGGTCTGGGCAGAAATAAACTTAAATGATAAAGAAGAAATAGAATAGTGAAGAAGAAAAGAAAAGAGTTTAAAAAAGTAGTTTAAACGTAACTAAAAGTAGCAGAAAACACAAAAATATACAGCTAGAAAAATAGAGGGATAGATAATAAGTAAAATAGATTAAATAAACTTCAAACAAGCAAAGGATGGCAGAGATTCAGAGAGGATACAGAAAGCATGCCCAGAACCATAGCAATGAATGAGAAACAAGATGGCCGCGCCCGTTCACAACCGCGTGGGTAAGTTCGCGCGAGATTTTCCTCGCGAGCACGCGCGAAATTGTACTAGCGAGCAGCACAGTTTGCGAGATTACACATAGCGGCTGGAAACGGAATTACGTCACGCAAACAAGATGGCCGCGCCCGTGAACGACCGCTAGGGTAACTTGGCAAATGTATAGCTACAAGCGCCTCGCGAACACGCGCAAAAGCACGCGAACATACACGTCGCAAAAAAAATTAGTGTATTCGCAAGCATTCGCGGCTTCCGAAATCGATCTCGCACGGATTCGCGCCCCAAAAAACGCGCGAAATTGCAGAAAAAACAATTTTTGCTAAACTGAAAGCAATGAGCAGGTGCAAAAGTTCAAACTTAACATTTGTAACATTCACTGTGGTGCTTCCTGAGGGGCCCCTCCAGAGTTTGCAACTATTCTATGACCCTGCTATGACCCAAACAGCAGGCTCATAGAATAGCTACAAGTAGACCATAAAGGTCCTGTGAAAAAAAATTTCACTGCAACAGAAAGCAATTTAGAGATAAGGAAGGAAGCAGGTGCCAGCCAGACTGGAACTTGCTAAATAACTGACACATTAATCAATCCCAAATTAATTCATGGCAGTTGAAGTAGGGGAGGTGTGCTTGCTTTTTTCACCCCCCATAAACTACAGTGATAAACAAACCTAATGGGTGGCAGTGAGGATGTACCAGAGGGTGGCATGGGTGTCCCAGAGGGTGGCAGTGGTGAAACAGAGGGTGCTGTGAACCTGTGAGATAAACCAGACGTAGAAACAACATAGTCGCGGCCGTTGCGAGCAGAAAAGTAAGTTCGCAATTGCGAAATTGTCCCAAAATCGGCGCGAACGCTCGCCAACACAAAAAACGGGAAAATCCGCAAATTCGCAAGAGTTCGCGTATCTTCGCGGATTGCGAATCCGTAAATCCGCAATTTCGCGTAGGCGAGATCCGCTAGATCCGCCCATGCTTAGAAATCAGGTGCCAACATTGACAATTGTGCTAAATGGGGGAACTTTCAAGCTGTTTAAACTGGGGAGAAGCACCCATTAAGGCTGCCCATTATCCCACTCGTTTATGCCCTAAGAATTGAACCATTAGCAAACCACATAAGAGAGTAAAGGGATGCAGTAGGCCTACAATTTGGACGAGATGAGCACAAAATCATCCTCTCCATGGACAATGTGCTCATGTTTCTACAAAAAGGGGGGGGTCCAAGAAAGACTCCAAGGCTATATCGGTCTTCACGTGGTTTTTGTAGGAGGGGTACACTCTGGACCTCTTGAGTTTTGAACAATTACAGTCTTAAAGGGGGTAGTGAGTGTGCTTACAGCAGTTCTTCGTATCATCAGGCTGAATCCTTGCTCATATAGATTGAGTCAAAAGTTCATTTTTTATATAGAAATGAGATCTTTATTGGTTCAGATAAAAACATGAGCAGCCGACACGTGTTTCGCCCCCTGTGGCGATTCGCGCCAGGGCTTTTTCAAGGCTATTTTCATATAAGTCTACTCATTGTAGTTCTTCCTCATTATTATGCTGGTTGCCAACAATCATTCGATTTTTCAAAGTATAAATTTGTAAGGGGAAATCCCTAAGTTCCGTAGTCGGTAGCCTGCAGGTCGTTCCTTCCGCTTTCGCGTATGCCAATGTGCTCATGTCACTGGGCGAGCCTGCCACATCCACCCGTGGGCTGCAGGCTTATCTGGAAAGTATCAGGTTCAAAATAAGCACATCTAAATCCAAATCAGAAATTTTGAATTTGACCCTTTCAGAGAGGGAAGAAGATGAAATCAAGGAGCTTACCGACTTTAGATGGACCTCAAAAAGCATCATTAACCTGGGGGTACAGAAAACACAAAATATACCTGTTTTATATAAAACCAATCTAGTACCCCTGCTAACAGAGATACGGGGACATTTTCAAAGATGGGAAGAATTTATGCTATTAAAATTAATGTACTCCCCAGATTACTTTAACAATACCTGATTGCTTTTTTACCACTTTATTTTTCGAGTTTTATATAACGCACACTCGACCTAAGGGTATCAGAGCGATTTACAGAGTTTCCATTGCAACCTTTACCAGGATTACACATACAGGGTAAAAATGTGCAATAGATGTTGGAATAGATGGAGGATATAGTTTGGAGATAGCAAAGCTAGGTTGTTTCAGAAGTTATAAATACACAGTAATTTTCAGAGGTGGTGATGTTCGGGCTCATTGATGGTTGGGGGAAGTAAGGTATGGTAAGGGGGGAGGTAAGACAAGTAAATAATTTTAGGAGGGTGGGATTAGGTATTTGTTGAGAAATAATGTAAGGTATTTTCTGAAGTGTAGGGATGATTGGTCGTCAAGTGGATCTTGTGGCAGAGCATTTCAAATTCTAGGCACATTCCTAGTAGTGGAGCGAGTGTTTTTCTTTCTTAAATTTGGACAGAATCAAGAGTAGAGTGTTTGAGCTTTGGAGAGGCCGCTTTCGACCAGCTTTTGATAGTTTGTTAATGAGGTAATTTGATTGTTCAGTGTAGAGAGCTTTGTGGGCTATTCAGGCCGTTTTGAATATTTTTCTCACTTCGATTGGTAGCCAGTTGAGTTTCTTAAGTGTGAGAGTAATGTGATCAAAGCTACTTTCCCCGGAGAGAAGCCTGGACGTTGAGGGTCGCTTTCAAAGGGAAAAGGTGGATTTTGGGGTACCAGTCATTGTTCCGTTAACGTAGTCCAGCTTTAGCATGGTCTTTAGGACTTTGAGGGGGAATGAAGTGTTTGATTAGTTTTAGGTGTTTTAGCGTGTAGAAGGCCCTTTTTACTGAAGCATTAATACAGTCTTTCATGCTCAGGTTTTTGTCAAGTGAAATACCTAGTGACTTAACAGAGTTGGAGATAAATAGTTTACAGTTTAATGCAGTTGTGTGGTTGTTGGTCAGCCAGGATTGTTCCACGGAGAGAGTGTTGTTTAGGTGCTGGATGTCTTTAGATGAGGAAATTCTAATGTAAAGTTGGGTTTCATCTTAATAGAGATGGTTGGTAATTCTGGCTTGTTTCAGGATCACTGCAAGTAGTTCCATAAAGAGGTTGAGCAAGGCAGGAGACATGATTGATTATTGGGGAACTCTTTGTGGGAATGATACTGCTGGTGAGGTGGAATTGTTTAGTTTGATTAAAAGAGTATGATCTTGAAATATAAAGGGGGGGAGAACAAGGATAGCATACAATGTACTGTGTAGATCTAGAGAGAGGATCAATGCCAGAGATGGGCACCCACTGCAGAGTCACTCAGTTGCAGGTAATAGCTATTGAGGAGCTTGTGAATCAGAGAAAATATGGGAGCACAGGGACAGAGCAATAGTGGGCCCATATGGAAGTTCAGAAAGTATATACCACCCAGTGTCTACTTTAGCACACTTATGAACACTACTTTGGTAATCTGGGATGTGGAAATTATAGCGATTTAGGGCCTGATTTAGATTTGGGAGGACGAGTTACTCTGTCACAACGGTGACGGATATCCCATCTGCTGAAATATCCCATCTGCTGAAATATAAATTCCATAGGATATTATGGGATTTATATTTCAGTAGACATGATATCCGTCACTATTGTGACGGAGTAACCCCTCCATCGAAATCCAGGCCCTAAAACCCTCACCACACCACACCACCACACACCCTAATTCACTTTAATCACTTCTTCACTCTAGCACTTGTGAAACGTTCCTTCGATGCCTGTCAAGAAGGTGATTGTCGTATGGTGAGCGATATGTTCCATAAAGGGGTAATCAAATATATTAATGATTGCAGAAGGGAATTCCAAATAGACAAGAGAGAGATGGCTACACTATACATATATATGATATTGGTTTCAACAACCCTCAATTAAGCAGTGAAAACAAGAGAACCTACCCCAATAGAGAATTTCATCCAACATGCTACTAGAACGATTGAGGCCATTCCCACACTATACCAATTACTCATGGACGCAACACTAGATAACAGCCACCCACCTTTTTACAAAGAGGATTCAGAGAGGCACAATGGGCACACGTCAGGAGAAACCTAACCAAAACAACACAGTGTCAGATGGAGAGAGGCACACTATAAAAACTTCTGTTTGATTGGTATCTGCACCCAGCCAAGCTAGACAGATTGTACTCTATGGTTAGCCTGTTGTGTTGGATAGAGTGTGGGGCAGTAGAGGATATGACAAATATCTGGTGGGAAAATACTACCCTTTTGTGAGGAGGTCCCATCTGACATTTGTACTGTTCTGGGTCGGGCTCTCTTGCGGAAACAGTCATGTAAACTCTTCGGGGTGGGGACACAAGACCTGAAATGTCAGACTAAGGGAGACAAATTGTTAACATGGAACTTCTTTGAAGTCGCAAAAACGACTTTGTGGCATTTTGGAATAAAGAAGGACCCCTAGATGTCGCCCACTGCACTCACGCCTCTGGAATATTATGGCTATGGAAAAGCTGACTTGTGACATGATTAAAAGCACCAAAGACTATGAAGCACTATGGTACACCCTTTGGTGAAATATTTAACAAAAGACCCTCTTTCATTATCGTACCCACCAGTACTGCGAGCGCTTAAATTAGTCTGAATGCAGAAGGGGAAACAAAACAATGTTTCATATGCTACGAAGGGCAGAGGGAAGGCAATGAGGGCAGCCACTGGAGCAATACACATGCCAGGATGGTCCAGGAAAAGTAAACTGTAGAAGATGCAAACTGTACGCAGAGGGATCCCACTGACTGGGGTGGGAGGGAAAGGGATTTGAGGGAGTTGTTTATGTAAAAGAAATTCTATGTCAGGACCAGAGGCTTCGGATTGGCTGTTCTTTCTCCACTTTATTATTCCAACAGCCATTAACAAAGATCATAAACAAACGACATTTCCCGTGAGCCCATGGGAAAAATGGAGGGAGAAAAGTCCAACTGCACATTGTCCAATCCTGAGCCAGGACGGCCGTTGACCTTCTCCTGAGGACGCTCTACCTTCCTCTTTCTTCGATGCTTCTGCAGCACCAAGTTAAATCAATTTTCTTCTCAGACTGGAATATTGTTTATTTATGTGATGTGCAATGTTATTTGTGATTGCTGTGCCTAGGGCAAGCGTTTTTATAAGCATGGTGATATCCTTTGCGTTTTCCCAGCTTTGGGTGGCATTGTTTCATTGTTTTTAACCACGGGAGTGTCTCTCGCTCCTTACACAGTTTCATTTCTGTCCGGCAGGCACTTGACGTGGTGCGGCCCTCCTGCTACAAGGGTACCGCGACTAATTAAGACAGCGTGCCTTGGCACATCGTTACCCCCCTCCCCCTCCCCCCCCCCCCCCCCCGCGGCCGGCAGGTCTCATTTCCGCTCAGTTCAGCATTTTTCACTACTTAAAAAACAACTGGGGGAAGATATGAGCTTTTTGGTATACAACAGCTGGTTACAGAGCCCCTGCCTGGAGCATAACACGCGTATCCCGCGTAAGACAATAATTAACATTAAGGGACCAGCCCAGGCAAGATAATTACCCTCATTAACAGTAAGGAGTTACGGTCCCAGTGCTTTCATAAATCACACCCTAAGGGTCATTTTGAGCTTGCAGGGAAATTCCTTATAATTAACCCCTTTTCAATTAATGGTTGTTCTCATCCTTGAGCACTATGGAGGATTTTGAGGATCAATACTATGAGGAGAAGGTCACATACCTGCCTATTGATGACAATTTTTGTCAGGTTCTGGACTCCTCCATCCTCAAGGCGGTTTCAATGATGGTGGCGCCCTTGGAGAAGAAGATTACGCAACAGCAGGTCCAGTGCCTAAAACCCCTGGATTCCAGGGAAGAGCAATCGGGGGCACAAAACCCCCTACCTTCAGGGCAGCCCTACTCCCCCGCCCTAGACTCCAAAAGGAAACGCGCCGAAGACGCGTGGGTGGATACTTATGCTTTCCAGCGTTTAAAAAGTCTTTCATGGATGCCCAACCCCTTCCCCCTCCTCCAACTACTCCCCAACCCTCAGATGATCTGGCGGGACCCTCGGGTTTCCCCGATACTCTGCCTACGGCAGATCAGGACGAGTCCCAGACCTCTGATGGTGATGGTGACTCGGACAGGCCATGGCGCCCGGCGAGGTCAGACCAACCTTCGGAGCCGGATGTAAGCAATGATATGCTACACCCGGACAACCTACTTCACCCCCAGTCAGCTGAATGGGTTCCGGCCCCTAAAGTGGCTGTGTACATGGCATCAAGGCTTTGCAAACCCCTGGATACAGAGGTTAGAAGCTGCCTAGGGCAGAATGTCCGAGACTGACACTGGATGGGAAGGTCGCCCTCACTCCTGAGGTGGATCCTAAAATGGCCACCTTCCTGGCCAAATTTATTAGGGACCCTAAGAAGGGCACAGATTGTTCCTGGAGGGCATGCCAGGATAAGCTCCTTGACACGGCAGGCCCTTTAGCAAAAATCTTGGATGTGGCAATAGACGCCAAATCCTCAGGCATGCTTATCTCTCCTGAGACACTCTCCAGTTGGGCCCAGAGGGCAGTCATTTTCTTGGGAAATGCTAATATGGCCATTTCCACAGAACGTCACAGATTTTGTTAATTAAAATCGACCCTAAGCTAGGTGAATTGGCCATTTCAGAGGCTGGGTCCATTGCGGAAGGCAACCTCTTTGGGAATCCTTTCATCAGGGAGTTGGGAATATTCATCAATACATTAATTTAACTGGACAAGGCCCAATCTTCTATCAAATGCATCTTCACCCCGCGTGTTTTTGGGACAGCCGGTCGTGGCAGGGGGCAGTCAACTGTCCGACCCTACAACCAAGCCTCCGTCTAGCCTGCAGAACCCCGCTGAGGACAGTGGCAGGATCCCAACAAGTTTGGGAAGCTCTCCCCTACCAGACCACAACCACGTTGTAGAGTGGGTAGTGGAAGTGGAAACGGAGGCTACAATAGCCAACAAAGTGAGCGTTCAGAGTTCGGAGGATGTGGTAATAGAGGACAAACTGCAATGTTTCTGCCACAATTGGGCTTCTTTAACCTCAGACGCCTGGGTGTTACAGACAGTGCTTAGGCTTTCAGATAGAGTATATAGAATATCCTACTCAGCTAGTTCATCCAAGGCTGCTCGCCTTTTCAAGGGAGCAGATGGATCTGATAGACAAGGAGGACTCCGACCTTTTGAGGAAAAAGCAGATGTCACCTCAACCCCTCATCCTCGGGGTTTCCTCTGCAATATCTTCTTAGTGGAAAAACGGGATGGGGCTATCAGCCCGTAATAAATCTCAAGGACTTCAATGAGTGGCTAATTTATCGCTTTTTCAAGATGGAGGGTATCCACCTCCTCCGGGATCTTCTCCAGACCGGGGATTGGAGGGTCCGCCTGGACCTGAACGATGCGTACCTCACGATCCTGATTTTTCCCCCTCACAGGCGGTTTCTTCAGTTCCAATGGAACTCACAGACATTTGAATTCATGCCCCTCCTTTTCGGTCTGTCCTCCGCTCCATGGTGCTTCACCAAGCTAATGAAGCCGGTGGTGGAGCGCCTCAAATCGTATTGAATACGGATGATTGTTTATCGCGACCAGGTCCTGATAAAGAATCAGTGTCCCCAACGCTTGGTAATACAACTACAACAGACAGTAAACCTCTTGGAGTCCCTGGGTTTTGTGATGACCAAATCCAAGTCGGATCTCAAACCCTCTCAGAAAATGCAATTCTTAGGGTTTTTGGTGGACTCGATCGAGGCTACTCTAAGCCTTCCCTCTTGCAAAATAGCTAAAATTAGGCACGAGCGGAGACGCACTCTAGCAAAACCCACAATATCTCTTCGCCAACTCGCCAGAGTAGTGGGCCTCTTATCGTCGTTCATTCAGGCCATATTTCCGGGCCCCCCGCATTACAGGGCCCTCAACATCTCAAAGCCTCTAATTTTCACAAGGGCCTTACTTACTCCCAGTTCATTCCCCTCTCGGAGGAGGCCAAAACAGAATTGCAATGGCGGATCTCACATATGGAGAAATGGATCGGCCGGGCGATTCTCGTATCGCAGCCCGACCTATTGATAGAGTTCAGCTCTAGTGATTCAGTTTGGGTTGCCTGCTGCAGGGCTATTTCGACCACAAGAAAATGGTCCTCCGTGGAGCAAGGTCTTCATATCAATTGCTTGGAACTGATGGCGGCTCCTTTGCTGTAAAATGCTGGAACATAGACAAGGCCCAAAGTTGTGTCCTTCTCAAGATGGACAACGTAGCAGTGATACGATACATCAACCACTTAGGGGGGTACAACATCCAGAGCCTTATCGGATCTAGCATGGGACCTCTGGATGTACTTTTCCTATCCAACCAGATTTTCCTTTCAGCGGAGCACCTTCCGGAGACATCCAGTCAGGTTGCGGATTAGTGCTCCGGCCATTGGAAGGACACTAGCCTATGGAAACTACATCCGGGAGCATTCCGTGAGCTTCAATCCCTTTTGGGCCCCTTCTCGATAGACCTCTTTGCCTCTTGGTGGAACACCCAGTAACAGAGGTAATATAGCTGGCTCCCGGATCCGGAGGCCTTGGCAGTAGAGGCGTTCCTGCACGACTAGAGTACGGAGCAGGACTACGCCTTTCCCCGTTCACGATGATAATGAGGGTGTCCTCACAGATGAGAAGACAGCTGGCGGATCTGGTGATGATCACCCCAATATGGAGGTCACAAGCTTGGTTCCAGTTCTGATGGAACCTTCTTGGGATTTTCCAATCCATCTACCCCAGTTTCGTGATCTCCTAAAAGATCCACAAGGGAATCCCCGTCACCTCCTCCTCTCGGGACACCTTCAGCTGATGGCCTGGCAGGTGACAGGCAATGTTGGAAGGTGCCAGGCCTTTCGGAGGACGCTGCCTCGTTACTCGTAAAATCGTGGGCAGAGAGCACTAACCAGAGATACCGCTCAGCTTGGTCTAGATGGGGAGTTGATGTCTTAGACAACATCCGCCCCATCGGATCAACCTGTTGTCAATGTCCTTAATTTCTTAGACTCTCTGGCTAAAGAAGGCTTGGCCTACAGGTCAGTCAATACCTTTCGATCTGCTATATCGGCGGGCCATATGACGGTGGACAGTCACCCAATTGGGGAGCACCCGCTAGTGTGCAAACTATTGAGAGGAATCAGGCTATCCAGGCCACCAGAACCTGAGAACTCTACCCTCTGAGATGTCGATAAGCTCTTAAATCTGTTCTGATCATGGCCATCGAATAAATATCTCTCTAGAAAACAGATGTTGGCGAAATTGGCGACCCTTCTATGTCTAATATCTTGTTGCAGGGGTTCCGATGTACGAGCCTTAGACCTCACGGGTCGCGTATGCACTCCGGAGGGAGTTACTTTTCATATCTCCAGAAGGAAAAAATGTAATTCAATGTCTGTGTCTTATCCCGCTTTCCCGGAGGTCCCAAAATTACGTGTGGTCAGAGCACTGAAAGCCGACGAAGTGGTGACAATCGACATATGTCCTCAGGGGGTCAGGCAATTGTTTATAGCTCTTACTAAACCACACAAGGTGGTTTCCTCCCCGACGATTGCAAGATGGGTTAGCTGGGTTATGCAGGAAGCAGGGATAGACACTTCTCAACTGGGGCTCATTCTGTCCGGGGTGCAATGACATCGAAAGCTTTTTCTTTGGGGCGCAGTTGGAAGATATCCTTAATGCAGCAGACTGCTCCTCAGACTCTACCTTCAAGAGGTTTTATTTCAAACCACTGTCATCACCGGCGTCTCTGGTAGTAGATAAGCTTTAAACTAGCCTAATCAGAAGCCTCCAGTCCTGACATAGAATGAAAAAATTCCTAGCTATCGTAAAGGAAAGCTTTAGTTCTATTAAGGACGTGGAGGCGAGGATTAGACCACCCGATTAAGGATCCCTCCCCAGAACATCTTTGTACGTGTGGTTAATAACTTGTTTTCAGTCTTCTCTGTTGTTTGCTAGAACATCAGTGTTTTCTTATTATTTGCTTGTTGTGGAATCATTGTTATTGAAAATGTCAGAATCTCAATCCTATTTCTTATTTGACCTAGGTTTGGACACCAATAAACAAGAATAGCTTGAAGACTTGCAGGCTGCGCACGAACAAAGAGGATGATAGAGCGTCCTCAGGGGAAGGTCACCGGCTGTCCTGGCTCAGGATTAGACAATGTGTTGTTTGACTTTTCTCTCTCCATTTTTCCCATGGGCTCATAGGAAATGTAGTTTGTTTATGTACTTTGTTAATGGCTGCTGGAATAATAAAGTGGGAAAAGAACAGCCTAATTCTCGCCTCTGTGTCCTTAATCGAATTGAAGCTTTCCTTCACGATAGCTAGGACATTTTTCATTCTTTTTGATTTGTGATAAAAACCAAGACACATACATTTGGGAAATACTGAAGCGGTAACCTGCTACTATTTGCTTGGTATCTGACTGTGTGATTCTTAAAATCTACAAAACTACTTTGGCTATACATAATTACAGCAAGGTCAACTCAGCATTTTAATAGAGTTCATAAAAATCAACACCATTGAGTTGGGTAATTACCAAGCACCTAGAGGCCGCGTATTGTGGTGTGAAATCCAGATTACTGAAAAACTCTCCCACCATCAACAAAAAAATAAATATTTTAAAAGTTACAGCACGAAAAAAAAGTTGCATCCACTGTCATCACTTCCACCGAGTCTTCACTGAAGTTACGAGTAAGAGTAGCACGCTGTAGAAATCTAGCATGTGAATACTTAAAGTTTTTGGGTGGTCAGTTGGAGGTCGGAGTCCAAGATTTTTAATTTAGGTACTAGTGTCTGGAGGTGGCCTGGTTTTCTTAAATCAGATGATGGTGAGACTGTACGTATGCCTTGCTCTGAAAATGAGAATCAGTTTTGGAGGAGTTCAGCTTCAGGTGATTCTGTAGCACCCAAGTGTCTACTGCCGCAAGCACTGCCTATGTCCAGACATGTCCGCACTGTTGGTTCTTCCAAAGTTAGGATGATCTTGTTGTCTTCAAAATAGTTGTAGTACACTTGAAAGTGCTAGTAACGTTTGAGCTTGGGGACAGGTATACATTAAAAAGTAAGAGTGCGAACTGAGAGTTTGGTGATCACCGGCCTGTTTATTAAATTGGAAGTTCAGTATGGAAGAAGTTTGACAATTAGGACTCTTTCTGAAAGGTAGGCTTTAATGCAATTAAGAACAGTGGCTTAGGTTCCAATGTCATCCAGCCAATAATGTTAAATGCTGATGATAGGACCAGAAGGAGGAAGGCATCCGTGCTATTAAAATGTACCATATCCTTGAAGTCACTCGAGATTGATAACAACACCTATTTAGTGCATTTTTCAGGGCCAATCTATTTGCCAGATAAGAAGTTATTTTGCTCAAGGAAGTCAAAGGATCGTATTTAAGTCTGCTTGTTTGATAATTTCTCCTTCCTGTGAATGGTGCATTGGCATCTAGTTTGTTGGGTCAAACCCAATCAATATTACTCAAGCTAACTATACATGGTGAATGTAACTTTTTAACTGATATTCTCACCTAACTAACACGTCACTTTAACCTTTGTTTTTTCTGTGAATTGCTGTTTGAACTTCGTTAGTGCATAAAGATAGAAAGATCTCACATTGATCAGGGTGCAGGACAAGTGGTTTTGGGATAATCTGAGGTTTGTGCAATACCGTGGGAATTGGTTGTTTTCAGGAATACCGCTGGTTGGTGAAGATGGAGTCATTCAGTGGAACATGCTGGATTGTTTTCCTGATTTGAAGTCTCCTGTTTCCTGGAGTCAACCAGGTCTTATGGACGTTTCTCATTTGGCTGCTCTATCTAGATTGTAAGCTGATGTATATATGTATGTATGGCTGATGTAGTGAGCCGTGAAAGACAACTGATTGTTTTTGGGTTTGCAGGGATTTCTCAGGCTTGTCAGGTCAGTGATGGTGTAAGTGTAAATCTCTGATATGGCTGCATAGGGAGTAAGATTAGCACTGTCTGTTACCAGCGGGGCAGAAGAGGTAATGAAGGTCGGTTCAGCTGAGTGTTGCGTGGTAATGTGTTTTTTGGGTGGCCATTTGTTCACTGATTGAACAGACAATTGTCATGGGAACGGTTTCTCTGTCCAGTATGGCAGCAGAGTCCAGCGTCTAGTTGGTCAAGGAAGTGGTAATTTGTCAAGGATAGGATGGGACGGTCAGTTTAGACTAGAGAAATTAAGGTATGATGTTGTAAAGATTGGCGGTGAGATAGATTGTGAGAGAATACAGGATGTCTTCAATGAGAGTTGTAAGTTTTGTAAATGTGGTGCAGAACTGAGCTTTAAGGTAATGGCATATTGTAGATGAAGGTTCATTTGGAAGTGGACAGGTATTGGAGAGTAAGAATAGTCTACGTCTTATGCAACAAATGTTGCGGAAAGGGTATACTTGAAAAGGCGTGGGGAGTGTTTAGATTGTGGATTTTTAGATAGGAATTTTCTAGTCATATGGACCACTGAGGGGATAGATGGAAGGGACTGTACAATTGTGGTGGGAGCGATAGATCTCGAGATAAAAGACTGTGTAATAGTGTGAGTGACAGGCTGTTCTCTGCATAAGGGTGAAAGATAATGAGGGGAAGGTAGGATGGAGGAAGGGGCATGGCACGAGAGAGAGGGTCAGGAGACATGGGGAAATCGTGGTAGGGTAGCAGCAAAGTAAGTCAGGTCTGCAAGGAAAAATAGGTGGGAGAAAGGCTGGTTGATTATGCCTTTGTCCATTTTTAGACACGTGTAGGTGGGTCTGAAGACAAGAACCTAAATTTGTGGACAGTATACATGAGGTTTAAGGTTTTTAAGCTTAAGCACAAGTATGGAGCACCAGAAGCTATGCTACATTTTGCGGGTTATGTGTTGATAGAAACAGTCTGTTACAGCAAAAATTATCTATAACAACCACTTGTATACTTCTTGAGTTTTGCAGTGGTGCACGATCTGGCATAGGAGAAACTAAGCTACCAAGACCTCCTGTATACTTCTAGAGTGAGGCAATAATGGACATAAAATGGCAACAGAAAACGTTTATTGCCAGCATCACTTGAAGTACTTCTTGAGTTAGGTGGATGAAGTAGAATCTGGAGCAGCTCATGTTGGGCTACCAGGATCACTTGACTATTTATTGGTTGCATGTCCAAAGGAGGTTGACGGGTTGTGAGGGAGGCAGTGGTGGAGGTCTACAGTAGTGAGGCCTCTGCTACCAGGACTTGTTGGGTTAATTGATGATGGGACAAGATGGTGGTGCAACAGAAGCTAGGCCAAGAAGAGTACTTGGATAATTTTAGAGATAAGTGGTGGTGCAGTAGATCAAGTGGAACACAGAGCGACAACCGCTACCACAAGTAGAAAGTTTTGAGTTAGATGGGTGGGCTTAGATCAGAAACAGCAAAACTAGGCTAGCAAGAACCCTTGGAAGCCGTAGGAAACCATAGACACCTCAGTAGTAGGTTCATGAGTGTGAACCCAGGAGCAGCGACTGCACACACCATGTGTTAGTGAGCAGAGATGGACCATCTAAGATAGACCAGTAGGCACTACAATAGAATAATGGCCAGCGAGATTATGTACATAGATAGGTGGTGGTGCAGTAGATCTGGCATTCTTGAGTTAGGTGGATAGAGATAAACAGAAACAGCACTAACTAGGCAAGCAAAAACACCTGTAAGCCCAAGGAAACCACAGTCATTTCTGTACTGGGTCCATGAGAGTGACATTAGGAGCAGAGATAGTGCATCCTAAAAGCCAACCCGAGCAGAGATGGATTAATCCAGGATAGAATAATAGGCATTGCAATAGAAGGTTTAACGGGTCTATCCAAAAGTGGAGCTGGGGCAGTCAAGTATTTTCCACTGGCATCACAATAATCAGTTGATGGGGCCCACCTAGAAGATTTGGGGCAACCCAAGATGAGCCACACACTCCACAGTAGTGGGTTTACGGGATCCACTCAGAGGTGAAATTGGGGGTGAAACCTTGGAAATCTACAGACACCACAGTACTGGGTCTATGAGGTTCACCCATAAGAGTTGGAGCAACCTAGGATAATCAATAGGCAATCCTATAGAAGATCTTCACCCAGAGGTGAAGTTGATGTAACGTAGGATAATCGACAGACAACACTGTAGTGGGTGTATAGGAGCCACCGAGAAGTGGAGTTGGAGTCATTCCAAGGGAATACACAAATACTAGGAATTCACTCTCACTTGCCTCACAAACAAATGCTGTGACAAAATGTAAATGTAAATGTAAATGTAAATGTAATTTGCACTTGTATAGCACCTATCACCCAGGGGTCTCTAAGCGCTGTACGAATACCGCTGTGGAACCCTTCCTGGCCTGTTCCTGTGAGGTGTCCACTCCTGGGTACCCCCAAGGTGAAGCCAGGCATCCTAGCGTTGTTAGGGCCGGTGTGGAGATTAAGCAAGCTATTGCCCAGAGTTGCAGAGTGGAATCCATAATTAGAGTAGGCACCGAGGCGAGAATTATCGGGTCCGTGGACATTGAGCCAAAGACCCTGCCGCGACGGGGATTGAACCCTGGTCCCGGGCCAGACCTCTGCCTCAGAGTCTGCCGCTCTAATCGGTGAGCTACACTTCTCCACGGGTTTTTAATTAGCAGTTCTTCATTCTGCAGATAATTCTCCCACTCCTCCACCCCAAACATAGACTCTAGCTACACAGAGCCCTCATTCAGACAAGCCTCAGATACTGTTATACCACTCTGTTCTTTCAAAAGTATTGCCACACTCCAAAGAATTAAGAACAGCCAAGCAGCTAGAATGTCCCTTGTCCTCATATAATAGGACCAGAGCAAACCTGCTTTTTCATCTCTGGCTCACTGTGGGTATCAGGATTAAAGTCAAGGTATTGTGCACTATCCACAAAGTACTGGGGCTAAGGTTCTGCATACCTGCAGAAACTGAAACCTATTACAGACCCACCAGCAATATCCGTCCAATGTGTGCTCATCAAATTAACCAATGAATCTCCAGCCTAGTAAAACATGGCAGCAGATCTCGGGATGTTCAAGGACAGAGAACCTGGAATGTCATGGTGTTCACTCGAAGAGCTGTACTGAACTACAAAGTTCGGAAAAATTCCTGGAGACTGATTGTTTAAAACTTGCTTTCAATTGAGATTGTCTGGGAACAAGGGACACGACGAAGAATATCGGACTTGGTTACTTACACCACCTGACTGGAAGTTAGATTCCCCTGACACCAATCAATGTTTTTTTTCCTGTAAGTGTTCTGAGGTTCCAAAGAGCAACACACAGTAGTATATAAAACTCCCAATAAATATATTAGAATCCCACCTAATAACAACTTCCTCATTCTAAAAAAACAACCTCTCAAATCAGTCTTAATGAAGCTTTCAGGACTAGATGTGGAAGCATGCATACTTCAAAGATCCAGAGTGTTCTCAATGGCCATTTCTGTTACAACATATCCCCCTTCAATATCCTTAATTAATTATATTATATTGTATCTGAAACGGAAGACAAATATTACAAAGACACTTAGATTTAAGAATACAGTAGTGGAAATCTAAAACTCATGTTTATTTAAAATATAGCTTGTGATTTACTGTAAAATATGTGCTTCTTAAAGTAAAATGTTAAAATTATTTTCTTTTAGCTAAATGTAACAATGTTGTTTCCTGGATTGTTGAGCTATTCAAATGCTTGAACTTCTGGGAGATGATTACAAGAGCATTACACATAATAAAAAAAGACAGAATGTTAACCTTGTTTATAAAGATTGCTTAACAGGGAACAAGATATTCCTACAGTAAATTTCAGGAACCCCCTCCAACCTCACCCCCAAAAATGCATCTATTTACAATTAAGATTTGACAATGTGATTTAATAGCTCGCACCGCCATGTGTGCAGAGGAACACAAAGCCCATACATTACTTATAAAACGGAAGTACCAAGGGAAAAGGAATCATGGTACTTGTTATAAATAATAATGAACAGTGAGAAATCTAAGTTTATAAATACTGAAACGTTGAAAACTAAACACAGTCTTCCACTTAGGTCCTCATTTCTTCAACTGAAGGAAGATGCTAAGGGAAATCTAGCCTATACTAGTAATCTCAGAGCACTGGTAACAAATGCAACTATTAATTCACAGTTAGATTAAGGAAATGTTTGTTACTTATGACTCCCGCCCAGAACCATGAAAAAGCTGCAGTTTATACAGAACCATGTCGTGAAGCTGATTTTTAATCACCGAAGAACAGATCACATGTCAGAAGTCACACCAGGTCTTCACTGGCTTCTTGTTAAAAAGTATATACAGTTTAAGACCTTATGTTCCTGTTATAAAGCATATTAAGGGAAGGAGCACTTTATGTTCCAAAAAAGACTTCCTTGTTATGCTTGCACTAGATTTCTTTGCGCCTAATACTGATACCTCATTTTGCATAAAAAAAGTGGATGCTAGAGCTTTTTTCTGCATGGCTACCACACAATGGTTCACTTCCTGTTTCAGTTTGATTAAAGTAAAATTAGTCTTCCTTCACAAAATCCTTTAAAAACGTACTTATAAGGGATTCATTAGGTAGGGCTTTGCTTTATCTCTCAGCTCCTCAGCGCCATGAAACCCTCAGGTATCCCCTGCCCTTTATGAGTATTTTTTTTCATTTATTTATACATTCCAAGTAGCTTGTAATCATTCCCTTTATTTCCCCACTCCAGATTCACGGTTCCATGGGTCCCAATATATCCGGTGTGGGGAAGTAATGGTAATTATGCGTTTTTGAGTAACAGTGTGCAAAAATTTGACCTACCATGCTAACGTTCTATGGGGCATATTCTCAAGGACTTATCGCCGAGTTATCAGCACTTTATTGCAGCCAAAGTGGCGATAAATGTATCGCCCTATTCACAAGTTGGTACTAACAGCCAATATCACCAGTTTCCCTGTGATAGCAGCTGCAAAAAACATCGCCACAGATGACACCGGCAACTAACGCTAATGAGATGCAGAGTAGGCGTTCCCGTGCAAAAAGCCGCAACCACACCACTCCCCAACATTCTCAATGACCAACCAGATCGGCGATAAGACCACAAAACAGGCGATAAGGCACGTTAGCAGCCGGGATTTAACACCTGCTCTTGCCTGGTGTAAAGCCGGATGACAACCTGCACCATAAAAGGGAGCCCAGCCCAGAGCCACATCTGAAGACCAACACATGCGATGGAGCTAATGATCATGCAGCTCGGACACCCAAGAGGACCACAACACCCACCGACACCATCCTTAGGACCCCCCCCCCCCCCCCCACGGGTCCCTACCCCGGGCAGAAGCCCCCACCCCAGCCAGACAAAGATATGTTACATCAACTTTACACAATCATGAACAAAACAATTCACCTGATGTTGCACAATTATAACACTTAACATTAAAGTATGGTCAGAAAAAGGAGAAACATTTATTCATCTTTGAATATCCAAACAAATTGTTTTATTCAGATTAAACCAAAACAAACTATTTTGAAGAGTCATGGCGGGTCTTCTCAGGACAATCTGTAAGTCACAGCCTGCAGGACAAAATTCAAGATAAGAAGGTCAGTCATGCGCTCATCAAAGGAGGGAGAGAGAGAGAGAGAGACAGTGAAAGGAGGAGAGCGAGAGAGAGAAAGAGAGGGAGAGAGAGAGATAGAGGGAGAGAGAGAGAGAGAAAGAGAGGGAGAGAGAGAGAGAGACAGTGAAAGGAAGAGAGGGAGAGAGAGTGCCACACTGCGGACCCAGGCCTCAGTGCTCACCTGCTGCCAACGGTGTGTCTCCAACAATGTGCTGGTATACACTGCAGTTTACCAGGTCCCTTATCTGAAACAGAGTCCAGATTCATGAATGGCAGAGTCCACACAATTGCACATGCCATCATCGCTTTCTCGCCCCTGTGCACACAAGCTGTTGCACCCCAGCCCCTCCTGCCGCCCAGTGGTGATTGCCCGCCCATGCGCACCCAGGCCTCACTGCTCACCTTCCACCACCAGCTTGTCTCCAAGAGGGCCCACCACGTGCCGTTGCAAGCTCCAAACCCGGGGGCCCGCGACCTTTCCAGCCTCCACATCATGCAGCACGCACCGCAGGCCACCAGGTCACACACTTGATTCTGGGTCTTGATTTCGCAATGGTAGAGAACATATCAGTGCACACGGCTTCATCGCAGGCTGCACACTCGCTCAGCTCTTTAGGTGCCGCTAACTCTGTGAATTGCGAGGCAACGCCACATGGCGGTAGGCCGGCGCTGCCCGCTGGCTCAGGCCTACACTACGGGGCTCACACATATCCTTACCAGTCCGGACCGCCAGGACGGGCATCATCGCAGGCTGCACACCCACTCAGCTCTTTAGGTGCCCCTACCTCAGTGCACCGAAAGTCACCGTCCCTTGGGGGTGTGCCTGTGCCGGCCGCAGTGTATCCGGTGCACCAAGTCTGTGCAACACAAGTCATGGACCCTCTATGATTGAGTACCATGGTGTGGATGCCATCATGTCAACTCCGGCACTGGGGAATGTGATGTGGTAGGGCCCTAGGCCCTCATACATAAATAATAACCACACAGATACACCCAGAAGAAGGGATATGGAGTCCAGCACGTGCGCCCAGCCCTTTTTATTGGCAGGGTCACATGTCCTGAGACGTGTGTGCTGGATCGGTGTTGTGTGGGTGTAAACTAGCCATGAAGGAGTGGCTGTTGCATGCAGACAACTAGACCTCTGCTCACTACAGGGAAGACCTGGGACATGTAGCGTTGTCGTCCCCCCTAGGTGGAGGTGGAGTGGGCTGGCGCGTGCCAGCCCAGCATAGGGGTGTGAACAATGACCACTGGGCTTGGGGCGTGGTTCCGTCCTGGGCTGAATAAGGAAGCAACTAATGGAAGTGTCTCTGTTGTAGTATCAGCGCCACCCGGACCACAATTGGTAATGTTGCACTCTATGACTCAAGTTCCACAACATGAGCAACATGGATGTAAGGGGGAATCACTGACTCTACATTCAGCCATACTTCCAAGCTTGAATGATCATAGACTTGACACATCTGTTTGAATATGAATGTTTAATGCACATTCAGTGGAGTGTTGTAGCTGGAACAGTACAGGGCCATGCAAACCCCACTTTACATTGTAGGCTCGTGGAGGGCCAGCCAGAGTCCTTTACAGAATGACAGGTTCATCCGGAGAGGAAGAGTTCAGTCTGCAGTCTGATTGCTGTGTCATTGGTAACCAAACAGAATATGGCAGTCCATGTCGAGGTCCAAGGTGAGTGTCGCAGAGTGCATCGGGGGACAGTGAAAGGTGACGATGAGGAGGGCAGAACTAAGCAGAAACAGGCCATATGGTGGATATGAATGCTATAGCTTTCTTCTTACCACCAAGGCAGATTCATCATCATCTTCGTCTTCTGCTGTTTCATGTGCCTCACATGTGGGTGGTGGTGTTCTGTTCGACCGCATGATTCAGCCAGCTTCTCCTTGCACCCCAACACATGGCGTTGGAAGGCCATGTATTCTTCGTGGGGGTCCTGGGAGGCAGCCGCGGTGGTGGGAGCTGCTGTGTGGTCTGTGCAGGGGGTGGGGTCTCCTCGTTCCAGCTGGGCTGCCCTGCTCCTGGAGGTGTATTGACGTAGCTGTCAATGAACTCTTGGAGGGCGTCGGTGTTGAAAGTGTTCACCATCAAAGAGAGGTTTGGCCTGCTCTGCAGGAGGTGTTGGTTTTCCCTCTGCAATGTGAAGGGGAGATGCAGTTTAACATTGTGTTCGCATGTATGTTGACACATTGTACAGGTTTACATACAGACTGCATGACAGTGCACATTGGGAAAAGCTACTTCTTTGATGCGGGACAGTGGACATTTCAACAACATCACGGATGTGTGTTTGTACTTGTACATTGTCAACTCACATTTACCTGCAATGCCAAATGTGATTGCCAGTTTCGAAACACAAGCTGCACCAGTTGTGTCCTCTGTTCTGTTGTGGACGTGTTGGGGTTGGTACCACATTGTTGTCAATGTTGATGTGCTCTGCATGTTATGTGTGTGTGCTGCATTTTGGTTGAGTCGCCCCTGCAGCTTAGATATTGCTACACCTTATCCCTTTCATGCGTTGTGCCTTTGACTTCTGTGCTTATACAGTGCTGAGATGTTGCATACTTGGGTACATTGGTCTCTTGGTGGGAGTTGGGGTTCTAGGGCATGGTTTGTCCGCAGATTTGCTATACTTAATTGTGCATGTGTGCCATTGTGCCCATCTCCCCCGTCACCCCAGTCCCTGGCCGTTACTCACCCTGGTGCTGTTGTGTCAGGTCATATTGAGCAGTGTCCGGTCCCCCAACTCCTGCAACTGTCTCCCCACTGATGACTGTGGACACCATTTCCTCCATCTCGTCCAGCTCTCCTGTGGCACTGGACTCCCACCTCCAGTCTGCATTGCTGCCTTCCTGGTTGCTGGCGAGTTTCTGCCTGATTTTGCGCTTCACATCATTCCAGCGCCTCTTGCTCTCTTCCATTGTCCTCTTCAGCTCTCTGACTGCATTCACCTTGTCCATGATGGACTGCCATATTCAATTTTTTTATGTCAAAGACACAGTGGAGGTGATGAACAGTAGTTGATGGTGTTCTACCACCTCCATTATCAGGATCCTGTTTTCCTGCGGACTGAATCGCATCTTCCTCTTCCTCTTCTTCTTGTCCTTGCCCTTCCCTCACCCCGAGGTCCCAGGCTCGTCCTCCGGGGGTTTGTGGGGTTCTGGTTATCCTCTATACTTGCTCCGGCTACCTCCATTGTGCTTTGCTGTTGTTTCGCTTTTGTTTGTATGTTTTTTTTCTACTTTTATAGTGATTTTTCCCACCTGACGTGTGTGACTTGCAGCCCTGGCGAAGATTATCAATTTTTTTTTATTGTGGTTGGCCCATCGCAACTTTTTTCGCGTTGGGGTTTACATTTTTTTCGCCGCCCCGGTGACTTTATCACGGACATTTGACGCATTATTGGGAACATATCGCATGTTATCGCCGTGTTGTGAATAGGACGTTAACACAAAGTTATTTTCACGAAATAGACGACAATATGAAACATTGCAATAACCGATTTTGTAGATGATTATCGCATGTTCTTGAGAATATACCCCTATTTTTTACCTCGGTATACCAAGGGCACACTTTGCCAGCTGAAAGCAAGTGAAATCTCCAGGTTGAACACCATTTATCAGTGGTGTTCCCGTTGGACTCCTAGGGCCAGATGTAGGTCACCAAATACCGGTTGGTAACGGCCGATTTCGGCCGTCACCGACCGGTATGTGGTGATTGATTGATTGTGAATGCTACATGGTCTTCCTTTGGCACCTATTCCGAAGAAGAAATTGGCAGATTGCTCAGCACTCTGAAACCATCCAATCACCTCACTGACCCCCTTCCTGCTAACGCTGTCAAGGACTTTACCCCTTTTCTCCTCCCACTCTGGACTAAGATTATCAATAGCTCTCTTCAACAAGGATCCATCCCTAACGCCCTCAAAGTCGGACAAGTCACACCGCTACTGAAAAAACCAACAGCAGACCCCTCTGATCTAAACAATTACCGCCCTATTACAAATATTCCCACTCTCGCTAAACTGTTGGAAAAATGCGTACAGCTACAACTGACTAAACACATAGATAAGTTTGATCTCCTCAACGCGCATCAATCAGGCTTCCGAGCAGGGCACAGTACCGAAACGGCCATGACACACATAGTTGACGACGCCCTTCAAATCCTAGACCAAAACAATACCTGCCTCCTCATCCTTCTTGATCTTTCCTCAGCATTCGACACAGTTAAACATGAGAACCTACTGGATCTATTAAACACAAGAATGGGCATATCTGGGACTGTTCTCAAGTGGTTCACCTCCTTTCTACACAACCGCTTACAAAGATTCAAAAGCAACAACCTGATGTCCTCTCCGGTACCTGTATCGCTAGGCGTCCCTCAAGGATCCTCCTTCTCCCCAACACTGTTCAACCTAGTTATGGAACCTCTCACTACTTTGCTACAAACATCCAATGTTCACTTTCACATGTATGCCGACGACACCCAACTGTATCTCAAAATACAATCTCCCAAGGACATCATGCTTCTGAACACCACGATCAGAAACACCAAATCCTGGCTTGCCGAGAATCCCCTCAAACTCAATGTGCTGAAAACTGAGTTCCTCCTGATCTCACCTCCCGGAAAAATCTCTACGGCTCAATTCTTACAAACCCTCTAAGGCTCCCAACACTCAACAACAGAGGCTCCGTCCCTAACAACCTCAGAAAAGTTCCCCTCACACTAGAAAGTTCGACCACCCTTCTCTCTCCCAAACTCAAATGCATCCTACTAAATTGCAGATCGGCCCAGAGACATTCCTCTGACATCGCGGATCTCGTCTCAAATAGGGATCTAGACCTAGCCATTCTAACGGAAACGTGGCTCACTGAAGCCTCTACCCCTATTATGGACATACTAGTCCCCCCCAATTATCACATCATTAGGCTGGACAGGTCACCTGGCAAGACGGGCGGGGGAATTGCATGCATTTTTAGGAGCAACCTCTCCGTTACTCAAGTCACCTCCCCCTCCCTTTCCTCCTGTGAACTTCTCTGCCTCGACATCACCAGTGAGGGCAAACAAGTCTGTGCTTTACATCTTATCTATCACCCGCCCGGTGACAATCTCATATTCACCCAACAATTCATGGACCTGATCACTTCCAATGCCGGTCGGCAGACCACTCAAGTCTACCTGGGTGACTTCAATCTTCACTGGAACGATCAGAAAGATACCGTGGTGAATAGTCTCAAAACTTTCCTCAATGCGCTTGACCTCACCCAACTATGTGATAAACCAACACACGACAAAGGCGCGATACTCGACCTCATCATTGCCAAAGAGAACACTATTCATCTGGAGGCGATTCTACCCTGCGACTGGTCAGATCACCACATTATCACCTTTCTTATCAACGAAAAAGTTAAACGTAACCCTACTCAACCAATCAAAACCAAAACATGGAAACGGGATTTGAAGAATCTCAACCCCTCTACCCTACCTCCCCACATCGGCAACCTCCTCCTTCCCCCTTCAGGGACCTCAGATGTTCAATCACTGACTGACCACTACCTTGACTCTATGAATACAATAGTCAATGAAGTCGCCCCTCTGCAACTGAAGAGAGCCTCCACCAAAATTTCTAACCCCTGGTATGATGACAGACTCAACGACGAAAGGCGTAATATGCGAATGGCAGAGCGCACTTGGAGATCGGACCCCTCAGCACTGCATCTCAAAAAGCTTAAGAACAAGAGAAATGCCTACTTTAGGAAAATAAAGCGCACAAAGTCGGACTTCTTCAGCCGCCAGTTGGACCAAGCGAAGAACAGGCCAAGAAAGCTGTTTGAGCTAATCAAGACCCAAACAAAGGCACAACCCACACAATCAAACAGCACAACAAATGACACCCCACACTGTGAAGCCTTCTCCGCTTTCTTTAAATTAAAGACTGACAACATAAGAAATGACCTCATCATGGATGTAAGCCGATACCCCAACCACACCAGAATGGCAGACACTCAACCTAAAAACAAGGCATCCTGGCAGCACTTCGATACCTATTCGGAAGAAGCAATACACAAACTGCTCTGCACCTTGAAGCCCTCTAATCACCTCACAGACCCTCTACCTGCTAATGCTGTAAAAGACTTTATCCCCTTGCTCCTCCCTCTCTGGACCAAGATCATCAACAGCTCTCTGCAACAAGGCCACATTCCAGACTCCCTTAAGGTGGGGCAAGTCACGCCTATACTCAAGAAACCTACAGCTGATCCGACTGACCTAAACAACTATCGGCCCATCACCAATATCCCCACCCTGGCCAAACTGCTGGAGAAATGTGTCCAACTCCAACTAACAAAACACATTGATCAATATGACCTCCTCAACCCTCATCAATCAGGCTTCAGAGCGAAACATAGCACGGAAACGGCTATGACACACATAATTGATGATGCCCTCCAAATTCTGGATCGCAATGAGTCCTGCCTCCTCATCCTCCTTGACCTCTCGGCAGCATTTGACACGGTCAAACATGAGAACTTGCTAGAGCTGCTAAGTACTAGAATGGGGATATCGGGAACTGTTCTCAAGTGGTTTTCGTCCTTCCTACACAATCGGTCTCAGAGGTTCAAGATCGACAATGTGCTATCTACACCTGTGCCTGTAGATCTAGGTGTTCCACAAGGATCCACCCTCTCCCCTACACTGTTCAACCTCGTTATGGAACCGCTCGCCACCTTGCTTCAAGCTTCCAATGCTCAATTCCATATGTACGCCGATGACACACAACTCTATCTAAAGTTACAATCCCCGGAAGACATCAAACATCTGAATTCCACACTTATTAACACCCAATCTTGGCTGGCTGATAATCACCTCAAACTAAATGCCCTGAAAACTGAGTTCCTACTCATCTCACCCCCGGCGAAAATCTCCACCACCCAAACCTGGCTCAACAACCTAACAGCACTCAATGTCCAACCCACCATCGTGGACTCGGCGAAATCCCTAGGCATCACACTCGACGCTAAGCTAAACATGCAGCAGCACGTCAGCAAAGCCACAAAAGCAGCTAATTTCCAAATTAACACGCTGAGGAAAATTAAACCCTTCCTCCCGGCCAAAGACTTCCAAACTGCTGTACAAGCTTTAGTCATCCCTCGAATAGACTACGGAATTGCGGCCCTCAGCGGTCTCCCGCTAACCACAACAGCACCCTTAAGAGCCTCCCTGAACGCTGCCGCGAGACTCATTACAGGCTCTAGAAAACATTCGCACATATCCCCAGACTTAAAGTCTCTAAAATGGCTGCCTTTTGAAGCCAGAATACAGCTAAAAATTGCAGTTATGACACACGCGGCCGTGCACCACAAGGCACCCAACTACCTCGCTCAAAAGCTGTCTATATCAGGAGATTCGAGATCCAATAGGAGTACAAAAAATCTACTCCTGAAACCTCGTAGATTCCGGAAAGTGAAAACTTACAAGCGCTCCTTCTCAGGAATGGCACCCAGGATCTGGAATGCGCTCCCTCCTGAAACAAGACTGATCTCCTCCACTGCACTCTTCAAGAAAGAGGTGAAAACAATCCTTCTGGCCAAGATCTCCTGATCGTTATAGATGTTGGTTCAGAGACTCTGCATTGCCTTATACCACTGCTCACCCTATCCCTTGGCACTATACTCTATTTGTTGGGGGCACTACTACGCTACTCTCTTACTACCGACCAAGATATGTTACACGTTGGTTTTCTGATCCACCTAAACACCTCTGTAGTGATCAATGATTTGTGCTATCCTTTATTACTTCCTTACCTGATTGTATATGGATTGGTTTTATGTATGTTTTATTATCCATGTTATTACCATGCTATTGACTATTATATTGTTCCCATTATCTCTGTTGACTCCTACTGCACCTACCCTGTCTTGTGAAGCGCTCTGATATCTGTAAGGATCCTGTTCGCGCTATATAAAACTTTGAATAAATAAATAAATAAATAAATAACATGGCTTAAGCACTTAACAGCTCTAAATGTACAACCTACCATAGTAGACTCAGCAAAATCTTTAGGCATAACACTTGACGCCAATCTCAACATGCAGCAGCACATCAGCAAGGCAACCAAAGGAGCGAACTTCCAAATCAATACCTTGAGAAAACTTAAACCCTTCCTTCCTGCCAAAGACTTCCAAACTGCAGTACAATCTATAGTCATCCCGCACATAGAATACGGTAGCACCGCCCTCTGCGGGCCCCCCTAACTACAACGGCACCCCTAAGAGCGTCTCTTAACGCTGCAGCGAGACTCATCACTGGCTCAAAAAAACACTTGCATATTTCCCCTGACTTTAAATCCCTGAACTGGCTACCTTTTGAAGCCAGAATACATCTGAAAATCGCTTTCTTGACGCACAAGGCTGTACACATGAATTCACCCGCCTACCTCACTCAAAAGTTGACAATGTCTGGTGGCTCTAGAACTACTAGAAGCACAAACAATCTTCTGCTGAAGCCTCGAAGATTTCGGAAGGAAAAAACCTATAAACGCTCCTTTTCAGGATTGGCACCCATGATCTGGAACTCACTCCCTAGTGAAACCAGGCTCATCTCCTCCAACAAACTTTTTAAGAAAGAAGTAAAAGCGATCCTCATGGCTAAATACACATGATCTATTATTCTGTATTTCTCATGAATCGCTCTGTACTACCTGCCTGACCCCTCGGTCTATTTGTATTACTTGTATTATCGACTTATTTGATTATATACGTTCCCACTGTGTATATTTTATATTGTTGACGCACCTGTTTGACTTTGCACACTATACCTACACCACCTTAACCCTACTCTCGTACTACTGATGCCCCTGTGTGACTATACACCCTGCACAAACCTACCTCAACTATGCCTTTATGCTATCTCCAAAAGCATTTTAAGCACGCTTAAACAAGTATATGCTCCTTATTTTTTGTACTGTTATACTATTGGCGCAACTGTTTGACTATGCTCCTTGGACCGACACTACCTCACCTGTGACCTACCTCTTGTATTTTGACCTACCTATGTAACCATGCACCTTGTACCTAATTACCACAATTACTACTCTATCACCCCCTTGTACTTGTAAAGCGCTCTGATATCTGCAAAGATCTTGTTCGCGCTATATAAAACTTTCAAAATAAATAAATAAATAAATTGAGATGTAGGGGGCCTATATTTTACAGAATCTGTAAATTTACCGATTCTGTAAATTTACTGATTCTGTAAAATACTGATTCGGTAAATTTACCGAATCGGTAAATCTATATGTAGGTGGCACTGGAAACAGTGCCACAGGCCCCTAAGAATTCATTATTTACCTTGTAATACTATTGCATGGTAAATAACGAATTCCTGTGTACATGCACATCTGTGCATGTACACCTGTGCCATGTGGCACACATACATGCCCTGAGGGCATGTACGTCACATGGCACGCAAGCCTGAATCAGGGGTGCAACAGGGTGTCAAAGTGACACCCTGTCCCCCTTGTCAATTCGGTAATTTTACCGAATCGGTATTTACCAATTCGGTAATAGCCATAGGTTCCTATGGGCCTCAAGGCCTATAGGAATCAATGGCAATTACCGAATCGGTAAATACCAATTCGGTAATTACCGAATATTCCCGATTCGGTAATTGATTCGGTAAAAATACCTACATCCCGATTGCCAGTTCTTAAATACCCAATCGGTATGATTCGGTATTTAAGAATCGGCAATCTGGGATTACCTACATCTGGCCCTAGATCCCAAAAGGCCCAGTAACTCCAATTTTCAGGCTTTATCAAGATGAATCTGATGGTATGACGATGAAAGATCAACCCTACTATACTACTTTGATCCACCTGTCATGGCCAGCATATCAGATATATTAGAAAGTGGAAATCTATTGATTACAATATTCCTAGCCAGACATCTAAGATCAATGCATAGCCTCACCCTTCCTTTCGTAAAGCATGCTGCAGCTAAAAGAGACACTCACTGAACACATTCAACAAGCTTCATCCTACTAGCCTCTTTCAACTTTTCCAATTTTTGTTTGGCTTCTTATCTTATATTAATGGGTATATTATGTACTTCATGTAATTTCAATATTGCATCTTGATTTAATATGGTACTATTTGATTGCTGTATATGTCCACCTCATACTTTAGGGTATGGACTCAATAGTTCTTTCCCCAATGTTTCCACAGCTGATTTAATTAGCACCTGTTCATTACTATTAGGATTGAGTATACAATTCAAACTTCTTTCGTCAAACTAACCGAAAACGGGTGGCCCTTTCTTTGCAACATACTAGGACATGTGAAGCAGAGATGCGGAAGGAAATTTCAACCATCTGCATCCAATCACATCTATAGTTTTGCCACTGTAACTTTCTGGATTAGTATCCAATGGCAGCAATTCTTCACCCTTGTTGTCTCTCCTTAGCATTTATTTAATAATAGCATATGTAGAACCAGACTCTGTGACAACATTTAACCCTACATCCGCAATTGCAGTGTAGGAATAACATTTATTGTTCAAATTACCCTTTATACTCAAAACGTAATCCATTTCATTCTAATTAAACTTATGACCCACAGGACACATACCATCACATCATCATCACTAGAATTATCGTTAAATTTTCATTCGTAACTTGCACACTTCACTTTATAAAGTTTTGTCTTTTCTTTACACACCCACTCAAAATGTCATATCACATTACAATAGTTACATTTCATTTTAATCACAGGACATGTTCTGTCGGATGCTAAATGCCTAAACAACGTCAGTAAGAGTTATTCAAATTCTCATCTGGCTTTGCCTGTTTTCTTTATAAACTTAGGATGCATTGAACCAATTACTTAATTTTCTTGTTCTTTCAGTTCAGATATAACACCTGTAGCACTATGGGAAGACATGACTACTCTTCTCAGACCATCTATCATAATACTCAATGATAACTATTGTTTTCATCCAAAGAGTTTCCTGAACACCTATGCTATTAGCATGCATTCCAATTTGATCTCTAACAAGCTCATCATACAATGCACCAAATCTGCAGTTGAGGGCTATCTTCGTTAAACCATTCACAGTTAAGAATGTTTTTTTCTTTTCCCTTGCTTCCTCTTAAAAAACGTACACCAATAAATTTGCATACATATTTTAGGAGTGAAGTATGCGTCCCTATCATCGATTGCTCTTAAATACACCACTGTAGGAGTTTTTTCTATAAAGACGTTGTCCTCCAGCTTCTGTGGAATGCAGTAACACTTTCAATTTCCTATTGGCAAACAAATTTGTATCCTCAAATGTAGACATGTAATTCCATAAAATATTCCTTCCATTCCTCCCATGGCAAGAAGCTCACCTATTGAAGATAAAAAAAATATAGAAGAGGAGTCAAATTCGAACTCTGGCCACTCATACACTGTTGCATTTTCCAAAATAATAACACATTTTATATAATTGTCCAAGTATCTCAGTTGCCAATAGTATATGAAATTGTTTTCCTTGTTGAGATACCCCAAAACGAAATCAAATGTACTTTCCATTTCCAATAAAAATGTTCTTCTTTTTTTTATTAACAATTCGTTTTTACCATCCCAAACAGATGGCCATCGCACAATGCGCATGCAACTTCCTTAAACATGGATCCTAACAACAAATTGTGCATTTGCTTTAATTTCACCAGTTCCAAAATGGCGGCACGCACTCTCCATACACGATGATGTCACATGTGAAAAGTGTTGTCGTGTAACTTTTGTACACGAGCCACACTAAATTCTCGCTCTAACCTGCGTGGATGCTTGTGTTTTCCCTGGCACACATTCCCAATCTCAAAGACATTTCTGTACTATTCTATAGTAGAATTGTTCATAATGTAATTAGGGATGATATCTGTTTACAATGTTTATCTTTAAAAGTGCAAGTCAGTTGTAGTCTGGTGATGGTCTGGCACTGAACAGAGAACTCCTTGGCAGTTTTTCCCTCATGTAGGTGGGGAATAAAAACATTTCTATTATTTCTGAGTCTTGAATCACTACATTCCTTTTTTGGTGACGAGGATGAGAGCTGCCAACAACTGAATCCACAAGTCTATCTGCCTCTTTTCAAGATTTAATAGACAAGGAGATTTGCCCAGTTGGAGCCATAGTTGTATTGTTACCAACATAGGTACTGTTCAGAGTTTATGTTGAGGGAGTGGTCTCAAGCCACTTTAGTTCTCTGAGAGTTGGTTCTCTCGCTGTATAGAGCATGTGCATCTGTGCAGTATCATCAGTCAGTGGACAGCGTGTAAGCACGCGTTTTGATGCACATTGGAGGGCAGTCATATTGACTTGGGTCTAGTGGAACGAGTCATTGGGTCAGTGATGCCCAGGCACATGAACAACACACCAATGACAACATCGGCCATTTTAGTTAGGGGATTTCATGTTGGCAACCACTTAGCTCCTGTTCAAGGTAACAGACAATTAATTTTTTAATCAGTGATGTGTATACTCTTGGATGACAGTTTCTGTTTAGTTTACTACTGAGATTACATCGTCAGTGATGTGCACACTTTGTGTCTGAGGTACATTGTATATTGTTGTCCTAATTAATGAGCAGGATTATTGGATGAATACTCAACATCTTTTAAATCGTCAATGATGGGCATACTTTTTGAAGAAGGAATTCTTATCCTGTTTGTCTTTAATTTCTGCGAACTGTGTAATCAATGATCATCTTTCTGTGATCTACAGTGATAAGCACTCTTATTCTGTGGGTTCTTGCTTCAGTTGGTTTTGAGTGTCTACAAGTGATCGTTCAGTGCATATTTTATTAATATTCTCTGATTGGTATTGAGAAACTTTGTACTATGCAGTCGGTCACTTCCTCTTCCTCCGTTTTTGGAAACACGAAGACGATCAGGAGCACCCAGAATAAATAAGATCGTTTATTAGTCAATTAAAACCATAAACATGACTAAAATCATACAATACAAAACATTTAGTTAAAAAAGATCTAAAACGTGTTATACTTCAGCTGCAACCATTGCACAACTTATTGGAAACATTTGTATTATTTGCAGTCCTTCATAAATATAAAAGTAAAAATACTAGTATACAAATGATAAAAGGTGGTCTGGTGAACGAGTCAACCACAGCACCTTCCTACGACTCAAAAGTTGATTGGTCATAAACCAGCTCTTTCCCTGATTAGTTAGCATGTATGTTCTTTACTAGGCGGCCAGTTGTAATTCTACAGATAAAGTGCCAAAGTGCAAGACTATATGCTGTTAAAGTGCCTGTGTGTAAGTCTACGGTGCGGGTAAAGGATATGTGCTTTACTATGTGACCAGTTCAAATTCTACTGATAAAGTGCCAGTGTGCAAGACTATATGCGGTTAAAATGCCTGTGTGCAGGTCTAAAGTGCTGGTAAGGTGCCAGTGTTCAAAAAGTAACTGCTTCTTAGATGGTTATTGTCATAGCATAGGGAGTGGCTGCTGTCGCGTTCCCTAGCAGCCCGTCCTTGCATGCCCATTTGCTCGCTCACAATTATTTACATAACTTGACGGGGTTGACAGAACCATATGTCATTTTCTCTAGCAACCTTTACCAACAGGCCCCAGAACCTACTAGGAACTGATCAATTCTCTTGACAGAGACCCCCCCCCCGATTCACCCAACACCCAACGTATGCACCAATCAGGTTTTTAAAGATGGCCTGGAACTGCACTAATCAAATATTCAACATTGTATTTCTTGGGTCCAGCGACTCCAGCAGTGCAGTCCTGCAGGACTGAATTACCCGGTCAACAAACTCTCTTCTGAATAGGCTTCTACGCTGGCTGACCCTTACTGGACAGATACATATGACGTGCAGGAGGGTCTCGATCCCCTGATAGCATAGTCGGCAGTTCTGGTCTTTGCCTAGTCTGCCTTTTTGGCAGGAGATCTAATGTGGGTATCTCACCAAGTCAGAGAGCCAGGAATAGCTGTTTAACCTTCCAATAATAAGGTGGTGAAAGAAGTGGTGATTCTCGAAAGATTTACTATGATTTCAGCAAAAGACACTCATGGCAACATTTGGACAAACTTTCCTTATCCGCAGTCCAACTTTGCAGTTTGATCAACCTATTTACCATTTTCTTGTAAACTTGCCCAGATATTTTGGAGTTCCATAGATCACCCAGTTCTAGCATCCCGTTGCTGTTCTCAAGATATTTCTTGTAAGTGCCATTCCAACATTGTAGATTGATTTCAGAACAAACTTGGTTAGCCAACGTGTTATTGGCAGCTGCACGCAGTTTGTAACAGAGCTTTACAAATGTCGCTGGCCTGGCAAGGGACTGTTTTGTTAATGAAAATTGCAACCTAAGTTGCGCAGGCGAGGCCAATCTGGGTAGCCAGAAGGTTTGTTTGTAGAATCTTATCCATAATGTATCAAGTAGAGTAGCCTGAGCACCTAGCTTTATCAATGATCCGTATGCGAGCTTTCATTACTGCTCCCATGAGTTTCAGGTCATGACCTCTGATGGATCTTGCCAATTATGAAAATGCATAGTTGATAGCCTGCGCTTTTCCCTTGATCGCCTTTTCCTGGGATGCAAATGGTCAATTTTCATCTATTTTGACCCTTAAATATACCCATGTGGCGGCCTCATCATTTTTATTTCCACTAAGATGCTAATTGCGATTTTTGTTGGTGCACCAATTAAAAGCCATCACATTTGTTTTTTTGTGATTTACTTCCAGGCCATTCTTTTCTGCATATATGCCAAGGCAGTTTAGTAGCCTTTGAAGGCCTATGCGAGTGTGGCTAAACAGCAGTAAATCATCAGCATAAAGAATGTGTGACAGTTGTTGGCCACCCACGCTCGGTGCATGAGCTGTCTCCCCATCTAACTGTGTTGAATGATCCACCAGAAAAAAATTAAAAAGAAGGGTGGCTGACACATAGCCTTGTTTTAGGCTCATTGTTGTTTGCACTTTTTTTGATATGTGTTACCATCTCCGATTTTTATCTTAACCGACGTATCTGAGTATACTAACCTAATTGCTTGTTCGATGTTGGATAAGATTCTCCATCGCTGGAGCTTAGCCCTTAGCATATTACGTGGAACACAGTCAAAGGCTGCCTTGAAGTCAACGAAACACATGTAGAGCAATGTGCCTTTGCTCTGTTTACAATTAGGTTCAGGGTCATGAGATGAGTTATAGTGCCTTGACCACTTGTAATGCCGGTTTGATTTAAAGTAAGTCTCCCATTTTCATACACCCAAGATTCCAGATCATGTAATAGTAGCCTGGAGAAGTATTTGAGCTCTTCGTCCATGAGAGTGATTAGCCGGTAATTGCTAGGTGATCACGCCAGTCCTCCTTTAAAAAGGGGATGGATTATTGAACCCCTACAGCTTTCAGGGATAACATCATTTTGCAGAATGTGATTAAACATGGACGCCCAAAAGGTTGCCCACCATGATGTAAAGTAGTTAAACAGTGCCTGGGGAAGCCCATTTGAGCCAGGGGCACAGTCTGCCCATGACTTTTTAGTGACTTTCTCCAGCTCTGCCGAGGTGAACACACGTGGTGCCAAGTTATCTTTATAGGGCCATTGAAGTCCAAAGAACTTCCCTTAAAGTGTAATTTTAAATATTGAAACCACTCAATCTCACTAATTTTTGCATTATTCGCTGCTCCAAAACATTTTTTGATGTTGTTGATAAGCTTCCAGAATCTTTTTGAGTCATGTGTTATAAGGCAGTTAACAACTGCGGCCATAACGTGTTTCTTTTTTTTTTTTTTATACACGCAGATCTCTTTTTTAAGCCACCTCTCTTGTTGCGGAAGTGTTTTAATAATTCTGTTTCACCTAGATTTTGACATAGTAGCTGAAAGATTTTACCTACTTTCTTTTTGTTTTTTTTCGAATTTGGAATAACATAATTATAGATTTACGATGAACCAGGCGAGTTCCCTTATTCTGGCTGTTCTCTTTGTGGGTTTTGGTCAAATTGTCGAAGCGTGTTTCCCATGCCACTATCAGATTAGAACCAGTTGGAGCTAGATGCACTAGGCTTGCTACTGCTTCTTTACTGTGCTTGAGGACCACTTCAGACATTTCAGGTTTTCTGCGCCAATGTACTGCTGTAGCATGGAAACTGCTTTGGGTTTACGTATGAATGTATTTACCATAATCCCCTGGGGATTGTGGTCGCTCTTTACACAGTGGACTATGTTAAAATCACATACCTCATTGTATAGGGACAGTGAGACGAGTGTGTAATCTAAAATGGTAACTTCATTGCCCGAAAATCTTGTCCAGGCGGGTTGAATGTCACCTGCCTTCGGGCCATTCAAGACCAATAGGCCCATTTGCTCGCAGACCTTTATTACTTCTTCTCCAGTTTTATCCCTTGGGTTTTTAAATGGCATTACTTGCGCAAGAGTTACAACTGCATCAGTGTGTTCCTCCGTTGGCTGATGGAATAGGTTATGGTTAAAGTCGCCTGTGACTAGCCAGTGTGATTTGTGATGAATATCTTTTAGTTGGGCTAGTTGGGCTGCCATTCTTCTAGATGATGCAGCACTTTTCTTTGGCTCTGGCTCCCTCATGATGATATCGGCTGGGAACCTGCGTGTATTGCGCCACGAGGTAAGAGACTGCCACCATGGCACCCTGGATCCTCTTAGCGGGCCTTTTCAATGCCCCTCCTGCCCTTTTAAACTCCCTAAGCCGCAGCCTATTTTAAGTCTTCAATCTAGACCGCCCTGTGTTCATAAACTTGATGCTGTTTTAGGCGGAGCTACCCAAACCACTCTTAAAATCTTTAATCTGAATGTCAGATCTCTGGCATGTCACTATCAAGAAGTACTTTCTTTGATTACAGATGACAATCCGGATATTTTCTTTTTTACCGAAACCTGGCTGCATGATCAATCTATGGCGGTCATGAATTTAGCCCTCCCTGCGGGATACACTATGCACTCTCTCCACCGTAATGCTAGAGGCGGAGGCATCGCAGTTGCGGTAAAAACTTGTTATCCTTGCGCCTGGAAACCTACCATCATAGCAGGGTGTGAGAGCGCGCACTTTAACATCACTGTTAATCCCCACTTTACCTTTTCGGGATTACTAATTTATAGGCCTCCCGGTCCTGAGGGCGCCTTCCGTCACAGCCTTCTGGAGGTTGTCTCCTCTCTAGTCATGAAAACTGTTAATTTCACGATTATTGGCGACCTTAATTTGCATATGGAAGCTCCACTTTCCAACTCGGTCCAGTGCTTGTTGGCGGATCTTGAAGCATTTCAACTAAGCCAACTGGTACAACTACCGACTCATATAGGTGGTCACTTGTTAGATCCCTTTCTGACGAATCTTGCCACCAATATTTCAGTGCTCCAACCTAGACCTATGGCCTGGACCGATCATCATTTGATCGAAACTCTCATCTTTACTCCTATTCCCCCTCCTAGAAACAATACTCCTGACATTCTTAACCCCTTCGACGCTCATGACGAGCTGGGCTCGTCATGGCGTAGCCTCCTCGCACGCTCATGACGAGCCCAGCTCGTCACGTAAAGTGCGCTTTCGCAAAACCCAGCGTACGGGCGGAATTCCGCCCGCACGCATGCGGTTAAACGTCCCTGGAGAAATTTGAATCTAGAGCATTTTCACCAGCTTTTGATGAAACACCATCCCCAACCGCCCATTGAAGTTTCCCGTGGCTATGATAGCTTTTGTAAGTGGTTAAATCACTCATTAGATATTCTTATACCGGCCAGGTGGAGTAAGACCAGATCAAGTCCCTCTAGTCCTTGGTATGACGAATCCCTCAAAACGCTCAAATCTTCCTGCAAAAAAGCGGAACGTGCATGGCATAAAACTTATGATGCTGACCTCAAGTCGGCCTATAGGGCCTGCACCAGAGTCTACCATCGGGCTATATGTTCAGCTAGGGCTGCTTTCTATTCTCGGGAGATAAAGAACAGCACCAATCCCACCAAGGTCATCTTTAGGGTATGCAAAGACCTCACAAGTAAAAAGATCGATACTACTACTCTTGAAGCCTCGCTGGCTCACTGTGAGGATCTGGCCTCGTTTTTTGTTGAAAAGGTGGAGGCCATATATAGGTCATTCTCTCAGTCCCCCATCAGGGAGATCATCACTGTACCTATGGTCTCTAAACCACTGTTAATCATCCCCAGTCCTACTCTGGAGGAGTTTAAAGCCTTGACGACAAAAGTCAAATCTGGTTCCCCGGATGATCCCATGAGACCCATTCAATTCCGGGAACTTGCCCAGTGTTGCTATCCTGCCATGCACAGTTTGATTGATCTGTCCTTTAACACCGGCAGTGTTCCCATGGCATGGAAGCAGGCGACTATCATCCCTATTCTTAAAAAGCCTGCCCTGGACCCTACCAAATCCGAACATTACCGGCCTATCTCCCTTCTCCCTTGGCTAGCTAAATTAGCAGAATCACATGCTAATCATATCTTATCATCTCATCTGCAGGAAGCTAATATACTGGACTATTCCCAGAATGGGTTTCGTGCTGGCCACAGTACCGCGAGTGCTCTTGGTTGTAGTGGAACATATCAGGAAGATGTTGGACCTGGGTCAGACGGCGGCACTGATCCTATTGGATCTTAGTGCCGCCTTTGATACGGTTTCCCACCAGATCCTTCTGCGACGTCTCGTGGAGGCTGGAGTTGGTGAGATAGCACTTGAGTGGTTTCGATCCTTTCTCACGGATCGAACCTTCAAAGTATCTACACCTCCCTTTTTCTCTGCTCCTCGCCCCATTCTTCAGGGTGTCCCGCAGGGATCGGCCCTTAGCCCTACCCTTTTTAATTTGTATGTTCAGCCACTGGCGGAGGTAGCCCTTAGTTTTGGTCTCACCATGGTGTCATACGCCGATGACACGCAGCTGGCGTGGCACTTAATGGTGATTCCAACATGGATGCCCCTACCTTTCAGTCAGCTCTCAAAGCTGTGGCAGGCTGGATGGCGAATAATCGACTCCAACTTAATGCCTCTAAGACCGAGGTTATTATTTTTGGTAGGGAAAGTGGGCTCTGGGGAGATCAATGGTGGCCACCTCAATTGGGCCCTGTTCCCACCCCTGTCGCCGAAGTCAGAAATCTTGGGGTGTGGCTCGACGACAAACTCTCTTTCACCTCCCACACTAAAAGTGTAGCTGGTACATGTTTTGGTGCCCTGCAGTGTCTCCGACCCATTTTTAAGTTTTTTGATGCGGACACCAGACAGATCATGGTCCAAGCTCTGGTTCTTACCCGATTGGACTATGCCAGCTCTCTGTTTTTGGGTATGAATCAGGCAGAACTAATTCGCCTTCAGAGGGTGCAAAATGCGGCGGCCCGGATGCTGGTTGGCCTTCCGAAGTTTGTCTCTGCCCGCCGAACTATTCAAGATCTCCACTGGTTGCCTGTAGGGCAAAGAATTAAGTTCAAAGCTCTTTGCTTAACTTTTAAAATTCTTAAATCAGCCTCCCCTCCTATCCTTTCGCAGACAATCCTTCACTATGTCCCTTCCAGAGCCCTTCGATCCTCAGGGTTAAATCTTGCCATCGTGCCACGCTTTAAAAGAGCTAGAATGGGTGGACATTCTTTTTCAGTGCTGGCGGCCGCTCTCTGGAACTCTTTGCCTGCCCCTCTCTGTTCCATCCCTGATTTGCTCCTTTTTAGGAAGGCCCTAAAAACCTTCCTATTTTCTATAGTTTAGTCTCATGCGTTTTTTGGTTATTTCTGTTGTGTTGTGTTTATCATCTCCTAAGCGCCGGGACGCCACTTGGCTGCGGCATCTGCGCACTATATAAAATAAAATAACATAACATAACATAACAATTATTGTATAGATTTACAAGAATGATTGATTCTCCTACATTTTTAGCCCAGCCATCAATTTGCAATGCCAACATACCTGGATCATTCACGTGCAGTTCTTCGGTCTTGAACAAAAGGTTAGTGTTGATGTAGATTGCGAGGCCGCCTATCGCCCTTCCAAACACCCTGCTTCTTTCGCTGATTTTATATATTTTTTTATAGCCGATAAGGGGAATGATTTTTTGAGTCAGGTTTCCTGGAACATTAATATATCAAATGATCCCAGATATAGTACGACCACTGGGGCCATGGATTTTGTCGGCAGACCACTGATATTCCAGGAGCAGATTGTCTGGCCACCTTGTTCGCTTTCGGGTGACAACAACTCTACTCAGTCATTACTGCTCCCGACTCATGACAGGGCTGCGGGTAGACAACCCCAGGTGTTTTGGTACACATAGTTTGTGCACCAAAACACCTGGTTCATCAGCTGCAAGCCTGATGCTTCTTCTTTGGTTACCTTAACCGCATGCGCGCTAGCGGTTTTCCCGCTGCGCGCTGCGTTTTTAAAAAAGCCGCGTTACATGACGAGCTCAGCTCGTCATCAGCGTGCGAGCGGCGCAACTCATGACGAGCTGAGCTCGTCATGAGCGCCGAAGTGGTTAATTATCACCATTGTAAAGGTCGAATCCCCCATAACCTGGAGGGATTGGGTTGATTCTTTCCAGGAAAAGTTAGGGGCTACTGGGCTGTGAGATGTTGACCAGAAAGAACATTTGTTTGCTCCTGCAATTTTTAGGTTTTAAAGGCAGATCTATATGTAAGCATTTGCCTGACATTACACAGAGGGGAGGGGAGGCTCTATATGAATACAGGGAACTTGTTAAGAAAAAAAGTCTAAGATTTGATGTGCAGCCGAGTCTAGTTGTATCGTGTTCCATAATAAATTCTTTAAAAGAGAGCAACTTAATGGGGAAAATGTTGATTCCTGTATCTAGGAATTTACCCAACAAATAGCTGATTGTCAATTAGAAAAGTTTTACCAACCAATTAGTAAGTGATCAATTTATTTATCAGCGTGTGAACAAACAAACACAACAAAAGCTGTTGTCTATGGGCAATCCTACTTTAGAGGAGACTATTTAAACTGCTAAAAGCATTGAATCGGCTCAGATTTCTGTTGAGGAATTAAATGAGACATGGAAGGATGCCATTAATAGTGTCCATAGTAAGGACAACAAAAGTGTTAATGAGATGAAAAGGTCTAAAAAGGGGTTTAAGTCAGGGAAATTGTTTTTTAATCAGCCCAATACATGTTTCAGATGTAGTTACGCAGTTCAAAGTAAAGATGGGAAAGGATGTCCAGTCAAGTTTGTTACCTACAGAACCTGTAATAAGGTTGGACATTTTGCAAGAGTGTGTCAAGGGCAAAAGAGACAAGGGAAAAGGTCAATCAATGTGGTTACTGATTCTTCTGAAGGATATGACAATGGTTTGTTGAAGGCTCAAAAGTATCTTCAGGACATGGTATTAGTGGTAAAAGTAAGTGATGTTATGACTGGTGATCCTTGAGAATGTATAGACATGTATATTGAAGTTCAAGTTGGTGATACATTTGTGCGGGTGCTATTTGATCTGGGAGCGAGAATCACCATGATCATGCAGGAGTTGTTTTATGAGACTTGGCAAAGCAGAGAGTCAGAACCTCCCGATTATGCTCCTATTTCGTATGAAGGAAGGAAGATTAAGTTATCAGGTTTTTCCAAAGACATTTTTATCTTTAGAGAAAGGAAAATCTTTGGTAAAATGTATGTGGCAGTTAAAAGACTCTGCATATTAGGTTGGTTTCATCAGGGTTTATTCCACATGGTTTTGAGAGCTGGGACGGAAAATCAAGTTTCATTGGTATGGATGCCACTAGTGAAGTGCTGAGTAAGACATTTCCTTTTTTGTTTTACACCCTGGTGACTATCAAAGGTTTTCAAGACAAGACTAAAGTTAAAGAAGGGGTGGTCTCTTTTAAACACAAGTTGCACAATGTGCCATTTTGTGTCAGAAAGATCTTGAAAAGAAACTTGCTATGCTGTGTGACGGTATTATTGAGTCAACTGAATCTTCATTGTGGTTGTCTCCATTGATTGTGGCACGTAAATACAAAGTGGAATTAAGGGGTTATATTGATTTTAGGAGCTGAAATACAGCTATTTGGGCTGATTCCCACCCCGTCTCAAAAACCTCAGAATTGCTAGAATTAACTGAAAATTTAGAATGGTTTTCTAAATTGGATTTAGCTTCAGCTTATTATCAGGGTGGGTTAGAAGCTGATTCAAGACATTTCACTGCATTTATTGCTCCAGTGGGGGCTTTTCAGGACTGTGGAATGCCTGTTGGGTTGGCATTCACTGCCTCTTTTTTTCAGAGAACGATGTTTAATCTTTTCAAAAATGTTAAAGGGGTTGCAATTTTCTAGGACAATGTTTTAGTTTTTGCATATTCTAAAGAGGAGCATGACCACATTTTGGAGCAAGTTCTGTTCATCATGCAAGAAAGGGGATTATGTTAAAATAGAAAATTGTGACTTGGGTAAAACAAGGGTGTAGTAATTGGAGCATGTTGTGTCTGGAGAAGGCATCAAACCTAGACCAGGTTAAGTCAATACTATCATTAACGCTCTTCCACCCACTGATAAGTGTGGTCTAAAGTGCCTTTTTGGTTTATGTGAGTTTTATGCAAGGTTCATCCCGGAATATGCTACGTATGTCAACCCATTGTCGGTTTTACTTCAGAAGGATACATTTGTATGGAGGGACAAGTGTGAGAAAAGTTTTAAGTGGATTAAAAAACAACTGGTGCGTTGTAAGGCATTGAAATCTTTTGATCCAAAATTGAATTGTTGTATCACGGTGAATGCTAGTAATGTTGGTTTGGGTGCTGTTCTCACACAAGAAAGTGGGAATAATAAATTCTGTGGGTTATGCTTCGAGAATACTTAGAGAAAATGAAATTCATTTTTCTACTATTGAAGAAGAATTACTGGCTTGCTGGCGGGCTATTCAGAAATGTGAACCTTACATATGGGGTACAAAATGAAGTAGCAAGACTGATCATAAGTCCTTGTTAACCAGTTTGAGTGGTGAAAAAAATGAGGATTACACACCGAGAATCTCGTATTGCCTATCAAGTTAATGCAATATCATTTTTATGTTTCATATATTCAAGGCATTAAGAATGTGCGCGCAGATTATTTATCTAGATTTCCTGTGGTTGGAAAAGATGATGATGGGCAGGATGCTGGTGATGAGGACAATGAGAGTTGTTTGATAGCATCCCTTGATCTTGAAGAGATATGTGCTATTTCCAAGGAAGAATGTAGGAAAGAAGTCAATGATGATGAAGTGATGAAACAAGAGTTAATGTTCAGGGTTGACCTGATGAGAAAAATCTGGAGTATGTGTGTCAACCATTTTGGAAGTTTAATTTTGAGTTATCCGTAGAAGATGACATTCTGGTTTGGGATGAGAAATTGGTTTCTCTAGTAGGTCTGAGATGTATATTTATCAAGACTGCCAATGAGGGGTATTTGGGGCATACCTTCACCAAGCATCGACTTCGACAAACATTTTGGTGGCCATGAATGGATAGAGAAGTTGATTTAGTGATTAGTCAATGTATGATTTGTGCAAGCACAGAGAACAGTTTGAAGGTTTGTTCTCCGCCTTTCCATTCTTTAAGAATTTCCTTCAAGAGTATGGGGGAAAGTTGATATTAAATTTGTATTTGTAGGTCCTTTTATTCTTTACCTACCCATTCTAGGTTTGTGTGGGTTCCGGTTGATTTTTATGCAAAATGGCTGGAGATCAGATTTGTGTCAGAACCTAGTGCTAAAAGTGTGGTGGAATTTCTCAAGGATGTTTTCTTATTAGAAGGTTTCCCACAGTTTTTGGTTTCAGACAATTGGGTTCAGTTTGTGAGTGAACAAGTAAAACTTTTCCCAAATTCTGGTGATGTCAAACATTAGAGAAGCTCACTTAATTACCCACAAACTAATGGCCTTGTTGAACGTATGAATCAGGTTTTGGTTCAATGAGTGCCGTGATCTATTGCTAATAAATGTGGTGAGTAATGTGGTGCGTGCCATGCTAAGGTTTTATCCCACCAGCCCACATTGATCTATGAAGTTTTCTCCTTTTGAATTGTTGAGAAGTTGAAAACCTGCTATGAAAGTGTGACCTGGATAGATGGCAAAGTGGGTGAAATTGGGGAAAAATCTGGATGAAGTAGATAGCGCAGTCAAAAAAACATTGTCAATGCTCAATGTAAACAAAAGTTGTATTTTTCCAAAAAGAAAAAAGGTATGAACATGAATTCCAAACAGGGGATGTTGTACACATAACAAAGGTTTTGTGAAGAAGGGTGAGGAAAAGTTTGGGGAACGGGTGGTTATTGACAAGGTATGTGGGAATGCTGTGAAAGTCAATGGCAAGAATTGGTAGATTCTGAAAGGATTGAGAAGTGTGCGAGGCAAAATATACAAGCCAATGTTAAAGTCAATAAAGAAGATGGAGAAAATCAGAGTAACAATTATGAACCTGTATGCAAAAGCTCACATATTATTTGACTTTCATGAAAGCTGAGATGAATATATGTTGATTTTTTTGTTATACATATATATATTTTGTTAAGTTTATGCTATGGTTGTCATTCGTGAATTTATCAAAGGGAATTTTAATTTAGAATATTTGTTCTGAATTTTGTTTATGTTTTTGTTTGTGCTTTGTAAGGAAAATATATAATGTAGTATCGTATTGAATAATTGTTCATGATGTAATTCAGAACGTCACCTGTTTAGAATGTTTAGCTTCAAAAGTGAAAGTCAATTGGAGTCTGGCGATGGACTGCCACTGAACGGAGCACTCTTTGGCAGCTTTCCCCACATGTAGATGGTGAATTGAAGCATTTCTTTTATTTCCGAGTTATGAATTACTAAAGTTTCCAAACAGGGATTGCCCTATAGCAACTAACAGTAAAACTCAGCAAATGATCCACATGATACTTACGACTCCGCAATGTATATTCTTAAACATTGAGTACTAGCACTATAACCTTGTCACTCTTCAACATGCGATTGCATGTACTGTCCACACATGTGTACCAAATTTCAGCTGACTCCTAGTTTGGGCTATTGGTTCGAGGTGTTTGTCATCAATTTGGAGTGTGTGTTCTGAAGATAACAAGAAGAGACCAAAATAGCTGCTACTTGAATCTTTAATCACCAATACCACATAATAGGAGTGCGTTTGCAGAAGCAAAAAGCACAGAGGAGTCCTCTCCATTCTAAATTCCATTTCAGAACTCCCTGCATATTCACTCTCAAGCGCTCCAATATTACCAAACAGATCCACCCTACATTCTATAATGTCTATATCTATCACACTACACTAACAAAAAGCAAATTCTGAAACTCTAGAGAACATTGTTGCGCAGGTTAAGCAAGAGCCAAATATGTGACCAGAGCATGGAATTGCTGGATAAAATTACATTCGGGTAATGTTAACCAAATATACTCTTATACATCTAATAATTGTTGCAGAAAATTTATAGAGCAGGTAATTGTTATATGTGTCTTATGTATGCACTACACTGAAAATAATTTGGAAGTAGACACTGGGTTTTCTGCAGGAGATATTAGACTACCCAGAAACCAAGGGCCTCGGAAAGTTGCAACTAAGGTTGAGATTGACAAACACCATGGGAGCATCAAAGGGAGGCAGGATCCTGGTGACTGAAATGTCAATAGAATGGGGGAAGCTGACCAATCATTTATGAACTTTTATTTGTTTATGAGTTTAATAAAGATCTACAGGACATATTGCGATTACTTCAGAGCGCCAGATGAAAAAACAATCCTGCTCTTGTTGTTTCCTTTGATGCCCATCCAAACATTAAAATGCCAAAAATTAACACTTTTGAGGTCAATGTCTTTCGTATTTAAAGAATTTCATCCCAAAAGGACTTGTTGTATCCTGTTAAACAATAAATATTTGTTATGATACATTAATTGTTTGCATCAACGATACATGCCGCACCTAAACTCTTCTAGAACGTATACAGTATTAACTCAATATAGTTTTAATATGTTATATTACTGTCCTTTAACTCTTCTGCCTCTTTTAATGTTTTTGTTGAAAACGTTATAACCTTGAAGCATTGAATCATCCGTAATGCGATCTGATCTGACACAAACCACATGATCTGACATCCATTTTTCTTAATTACATAGTACATGATGAGATGGGAATGATCAGGTTCTATTATAGTTTTATTTAGTGGGTGAATGTTCATGCCTTTGGGAGGAGAAAGGGGAGATTAGCCTTCTCAGTTCACATAATCTGGCAACATGGGTAAAATCAATTAATCAGGATTCTAATAAAGTGTGATGACTCACCCGTGAGGTTCTCAACGCGGTGAGATGAAGGGGAAAGTGAGGAGAAAGTGAGGAGTCCAGGACGATGCTGAGGTTTCGTGTTTGGTCCATGGGTGTGGGGGGGGGGGGGGTTCCGAGCGGTGCAGGCCACCATTAGTCATCCCAGGCAGAGGGGTTGGAGCCCAGAGTGAGGACTTCGGTCTTGCCTGAGTTACGCTTGAGGCAGCTGTCCTTCATCCAGGTATTCCTTTCATTCCCTGCATTCCTTTCATTGTGAACGTTGCGCTTGGTGGCTGTGGGTTCGTCTATGAGGGAGAAAATCAGCTGGGTGTCGTCAGCATAGGAGACAATGTTGAGTCTGTGGTTTCTGATGGGGCCATGTAGATGTTGATGAGGGTGCGGCTCAGGGAGTATCCTTGAGGCTCTCCACAGCGGATCTCTGTGGGTTCTAAGTTGAACGGTGGAAGTCTGACTCTCTGTGTTCAGCCGGTGAGGAAGGAGCAGATCCATTCTAGGGCTTTGTCGCGGTTGCCGGCATCGTGGAGTCCTGTGCAGAGGATGTGGTGGGCCGCTGTGAGGTCCAGGAGGATGAGGGCAGCAGTTTTGCCTCAGTCAAGGAGAGTGCGTTTGTTGTCTGTAGCAGCGAGGAGAGCGATTTTGGTGCTGTGGTTACTTCTGAAGCCTGATTGGCAGAAGTCCTGGGTGTGGTTTGTTTCAATTAACTCATAGAGTTGGAAAAATCACTACAATTAGGTGCAGCAAACTACATGATCCGTTCTGATGTAGGGAAAATAACAGCACAAAGACAGTGGGAGCTGGGGAGTCGAATGCCTGAGCTGAGGAGCTTAGGGGCACAGGTGCAGATGAAGTTCCCTGCCTTCTTGAGAGTGGTTTGGAAAAACAAAACTCATAACTTTAATTCAGTACAAGATGTCGACTCCTTCCTTATTTTGATGCGTGAGAAAACGTCTGAGTAAGATAAATAGGATTCTGAAAAGCCCCAGGGGGGTTGAGAGCAAAATTAGTCAGTTAATTAGCTCAGAATCTAAGTAACACGTGTATTAAGGTGATTAATGGTGTGTGTGGGGGTCTCGGGGTGCCAGTAGTTTTCAAGAGCAAAGAAAGAAATGTTAAAGAAAATCAGGAGGTGGAAAAAGAAGGGAAAAAAGAGGGAAACATTAAAAAAAATATATATATAAAAAAAAAAATTCTTACAAGATAAAGGGTGTTTAATTTGGAAAAGTAGGGAAGAGGGAAAGAATAGATTAATCTATCTAGCTTTTGTCGTACACATATAGTATAATAAACCACAAGGGTTTCCACCCGGGGGTCTGGAGAGCTCCCGACTGGCGACATGATCGCCATAGGAGTAAAGGGGGGGTTCCTCAGGGGAGGGGGGGAGGAGGGAGGGGAGCAGGGGGAAAAAGTAAAATAAATCCTCATATTGGTTTGAAAATAATTCATGCTCAGGTAGGGAGCTGGCTCAAAATGCTTAATGTGATGTTAGAGAATTATGGCCGATACGACATATAGCATAAAATTTATAAGCTGGAATGTTAATGGGTTAAGAGACAGGACCAAAGCAAGAAGGATCATAGATTTTTTGTTTAGATCAGGGGCACACATTTGTCTATTAGAGGAGACGCATGTGGAGAGGGAAGAATGCAGTCAAATATTTGGGAGATGTAGATGGATCCAGGATATTATTTCCTCGGGACAAAGCGGCAGCACACGGGGGGTGGCCGTGATTATTAGAGCAGGCATGGGGATTAGGTTGATAAAACACGAAACAGACATTTCAGGCAGATGGTTGATAGCTTCTTTGATGGTAGGAAGCGCCCCTCTTGTCTGCGCAGTCTACTATGGCCCGAATCTAGACGCCCCGGGGGCTTTGATGAAACTTAAAACCAACTTAATAGAGACAACAGGCCCAATAATTGTAGGGGGAGACTTTAATCTTATTTTTGATAGAGATCTAGATAGAACATCAAGAGTGAGATTTCCCCCCCCAAAAAAACCAGTTTAGAACTTAAGAATATTATGAGGGATTTTAATTTGATGGACATTTGGAGATTCAAAAATCCAGGGGGAAGAGATTTTTCTTTCTATAGTAGAAGATATGGGCATCATTCTAGGATAGATTTCTTCCTGGTAGATAAGAACCTCTCATCGGCAGTCAACTCTATATCATATGTCCCTGCAATTCTATCAGACCACTCAGTGGTGGAAATGGTAGTCAATATGAAACAGAAAAAATATTACAGGAGATGGACACTGGATCGGACGCTGTTGCTGTATGAAGGGGTCAGACAGGATTTAGTGACCCAGTCTGAAGAATTCTTCACAGTCAATACAGTTAAAAAAATATATATATATAAAAAAAAAATTCTTACAAGATAAAGGGTGTTTAATTTGGAAAAGTAGGGAAGAGGGAAAGAATAGATTAATCTATCTAGCTTTTGTCGTACACATATAGTATAATAAACCACAAGGGTTTCCACCCGGGGGTCTGGAGAGCTCCCGACTGGCGACATGATCGCCGTAGGAGTAAAGGGGGGGTTCCTCAGGGGAGGGGGGAGGAGGGAGGGGAGCAGGGGGAAAAAGTAAAATAAATCCTCATATTGGTTTGAAAATAATTCATGCTCAGGTAGGGAGCTGGCTCAAAATGCTTAATGTGATGTTAGAGAATTATGGCCGATACGACATATAGCATAAAATTTATAAGCTGGAATGTTAATGGGTTAAGAGACAGGACCAAAGCAAGAAGGATCATAGATTTTTTGTTTAGATCAGGGGCACACATTTGTCTATTAGAGGAGACACATGTGGAGAGGGAAGAATGCAGTCAAATATTTGGGAGATGTAGATGGATCCAGGATATTATTTCCTCGGGACAAAGCGGCAGCACACGGGGGGTGGCCGTGATTATTAGAGCAGGCATGGGGATTAGGTTGATAAAACACGAAACAGACATTTCAGGCAGATGGTTGATAGCTTCTTTGATGGTAGGAAGCGCCCCTCTTGTCTGCGCAGTCTACTATGGCCCGAATCTAGACGCCCCGGGGGCTTTGATGAAACTTAAAACCAACTTAATAGAGACAACAGGCCCAATAATTGTAGGGGGAGACTTTAATCTTATTTTTGATAGAGATCTAGATAGAACATCAAGAGTGAGATTCCCCCCCCAAAAAAAACCAGTTTAGAACTTAAGAATATTATGAGGGATTTTAATTTGATGGACATTTGGAGATTCAAAAATCCAGGGGGAAGAGATTTTTCTTTCTATAGTAGAAGATATGGGCATCATTCTAGGATAGATTTCTTCCTGGTAGATAAGAACCTCTCATCGGCAGTCAACTCTATATCATATGTCCCTGCAATTCTATCAGACCACTCAGTGGTGGAAATGGTAGTCAATATGAAACAGAAAAAATATTACAGGAGATGGACACTGGATCGGACGCTGTTGCTGAATGAAGGGGTCAGACAGGATTTAGTGACCCAGTCTGAAGAATTCTTTACAGTCAATACAGGGTCAGCAAATAAACAAATCGTCTGGGAATCCTATAAAGCTTTTTCCCGAGGTTTGTTAACAACCCTGATGATCAGGAGGAATAGACTGAGGAAAGAGAAAAGGGAAGCATGGATTTCAAGAATCAAGCTTAAGGAGCTGGAGTTACAGAGGGCATCGGCAGAGGAGTCGGATAACAGGCAAATCCTTCAGAGAGAGCTCGATTGTCTGCGAGCAGAATTTCAAGCAGGGTTGGACAAGGATCTGAAGGAAAAGTGGGACATTAGTAATTTACAGCAGTTTGCCTACGGTGAGAAGTGTGGGCGTCTCCTGGCCTGGAAGGCCCGAGCGGACAGAACAAGAAATCAGATAGATAGTTTGGTTTTATTAAGTACAGGGGAAAAAACTAACGAGGATGACTGTATAAGAGAAGAAGCAAAGAGATACATGCAGTCCCTATATGGACCTAACTCCTCCATGGGTAAGCAACAAGCAGAATCCTGGTTTGCAAATGTTCAGCTCCCTAAGTTATCTGAGTCAGACAGCTCTTACCTTAGTTCAGAAATCAAAGAAGGGGAAGTCAGGGCTCAGTTAGCGAAAATGGCTAAGGGCAAAGCCGCAGGCCCAGATGGGCTTCCAGTGGAGCTGTTTAAGATCGTTTTAGAGCAGATCATAGGGGTTCTGACCCTATTATTCAATGACGTTTTACTCAGGGGAGGACAGGTCCCTAGGTCATGGGCGGAGGCAATGGTCACATTACTGTTGAAGCCAAACAAGGACCCGAGTAAGATAGAGTCCTACAGGTCCATTTCATTACTAAATGTGGACTATAAAATATTCGCGGGGGTACTGGCTACGAGACTAGCAAAGGTAGTAAAATCGGTAGTACATTGTGACCAAAGGGGCTTCATTCCGGACAGGCAGCTCAATGAGTTGACCTTTCAAGTGGTGGCAGCGATTGATCTGGCTCAAGAAAAGAAGCTGCCTCTGACCATAGTAGCAGTAGACGCCGCGAAGGCATTTGACCAGGTAGACTGGAACTACATTGGTGCCCAGGAGCACGCTGTGGGAGGTCCTCTATAAAATAGGGGTCCCTCCTGATTTGCTCACGCTGATAATGCGTCTGCATGAAAGTAACTATGCAAAGGTCCAGTGGGGGAGGAATGGGGAATCTACCATTAACTTCCCAGTCGAGCGGGGGGTCCGGCAGGGATGTGCTATGGCACCCCTGCTGTTCTCCCTGTTCATTCATGGCATTGTAGAAAGGATATTGGACGCACCGGTCGATGCACCTTCGTTAGCGGGCATCAGAGTTCCAATTCTGATGTTCGCTGACGACACCTTGATTGTGTCTAAAACCCCGTCAGGCCTCCAGCGAGCCTTGAACATTTTTGACTCCTTCTGCAAAGAACGGGGTCTCGAGGTTAATGTAAATAAAACCAAGTTGATGGCCTTTGGGCAAAAGTGTCACTCTCGACCCAATGTATCTTTGAACAAAATCAACCTAGAGTTGGTAAATGTTTTTACGTATCTTGGGGTCGAGATATCAAGTAAACAGGGTTGGTCACGACACATAGAGAAGGCGGTGTTGAAACACCAGCAGATCTCTGGAGCACTCAGGGTCGAGCAAGCAAAATCCAAAACCAGGCCCATAAAACCTGTTCTCATGGTTTATGACGCAAAAGCCCTGGGCGCAACCCTTTACGGGGCTGAAGTCTGGGGCTTTGAGAGTCTTACTACCCTTCAAAGATCTGAGAACAGGTTTGTGAGAGGGATAACCAGTCTTCCCCAAAGCACCCCACTTATACCGCTTGGTCTAGATTTAGGAAGAAGATCGCTCAGCGACCGTGCCCGACTGAGGCCTATCCTTTATTGGAGACGTCTATGGACAACCGTGGAAATAAGACACTACGCCGAGGGGTTTTTAGCATTAGCCAAACTTGATGTTTTCCATAAAATCACATGGCTAAAAACGTTAAGGGATGCCCTTGTAGAGCTTGGGCTCTCCAAATTGTGGGAAAACCCCCTTGGGGAAGTATTCCCTAGCAAATCCAGTATCAAAGAACTATACTGGAACCACATTGACCAAAAACTTTGGAGGAGCGTAACCTCGGAATCCTTGGGGGGTAGATTCATGGAAATTAAACAAAAACCATCCTTAGAAAAGTATTGGGACAGTATAACCGTCCCAATGGATAGGAAATTATTTTTCCAGCTAAGGGCAGGCTCCCTCCCCTTGAAGTGTATGACGTCCAGGTGGAAAACTGGAGGTAGCGCGTGTTGTCCGTCATGTGGGGCCCTCAATGAAAGCATTGCACATTTTCTTTTTGTATGTGTGGCTTATACAAACCCAAGGAAATCTTGGTTGGCTCCAGTTTGTAGGAATCTCGGTGTCCTAAGTGGTGTTGAGGGGCTAAGAATAATTTGTTCCTCCACTGAAATGTCCATTGTAGTCGGAACTGCCAAATATTTGGGGTGGGCATGGTCCTTAAGGAGGAGGGCTTTATCTACTAAGGTGTTCTGAATTTTACATTCTCCTAATATCCTATGTACGATTTCTTCTTGCAGATAGCAACTGGGAGACTTATATGAATTTTAACTTCAAAATGTGGTTAACATGTATGGCATGAGTTTTTATTGTGTAAATTTGGGAATGGTCCGTAACTCGGAGGTTTCTACATTGTAACATGCATTTAGTTACCGCACATTATGAAAAAGCTTATTTTAATCTCTATTGATAAATGATTTTTATGTTTGTGTATCATGTACTTTTAACTACAAATTAATTGTTACAGAATGTTTGATGTTTTTAAGAAATGTATATAATCTATATGTGTGCTTCTATGAGTGTATAACTCGAATAAAGCTTTTTCTACCTACCTTAATGATCAACTATCACTACCTTTGAAGCAGGCAGGGCTGGAGAGGTGGGGAGACCTGCAGGGAGATGGCCAACTCTTAAGCTGGGACACTTTGTTCAATCTAACTAGGGGGGCCCTGACGCGGTTTAAATACTATCAATTGTCAGGCTGGTGGACAACGAGATCTGGGATACCCAATGATAATAACCCCCCTAACCCCAAATTTGAAGCGGTAGCCAGAAGGGGTAAGTGGAAATGCCAAATATCTTTTTGGTATTCGGCAATGCTGGAGGGGGAGGATGTGACGGAGGTTGAAATCAGTAAATTGTGGTGCAACGCTCTTACCCCGGCCAACGGGCCTTTTATGGATTTCTGGCACGACTCCTTCAGGGTGTTAAATGCTGTAATCAAGCCGGCTGCGCTGAAAAGAAATCACATATACACCATGTATAGGGTCTATATAACTCCGAAGAAACTGGCAAAATTCTCAAATATTGACTATAATTGCCCAAGGTGTGGCCTCTTGAGGGCAGACGATGTTCATATGTTTATGGATTGTCCTGAATTGGCGGACTATTGGGGGAAGATAAAGGAATTTTTGGAAGAAGTACTCTCAATGCCTATAGCACTTCCAAGGTTTACAGTTATTTTTGGGCTTGTTACGAACTATCAGGTGAATGACCTTCCCACTAAATTCGTATTCTTTATCATCCTCTTAGCAAGGCGTGAGATTTGTAGGGCATGGAAAGACCCAACTCCCCCTACCTTTGCTAATTGCCTGAGGCAGATTATGTTAACCTGCAAATCAGATGTGGCATGTGATCCCAGAAGTGAGACGAATGTTTGGGCAGCCTTGGTGGCATGGCAATCTCGATGATTGGTTTTCCAATGATTTGTCTGGAGCCCTGCTGGTTCCCCGTACTCCTAAGTAGCAAGGGGCGCACACAGATCGGCGAAAAAAAGGAGTTTGGAGGGGAAGGTAGTGGCCGCTTGAGGGTACGGGCAAACCAACTTGCATCAGGCCAAAACTAACGAGGGTCGGTGCAGAATGGCCAGTAGTGCATGGAGGAGCCAGTGTCCCATCAAGAGTTCCATTTGTGATATATGAGGATTAAAAAAAATAAAAAATAAAAAAAAAACTCATAGAGTTGGGTGCTGGTGGCTTTCTCTATTACTTTTGCTAGGAAGGGGAGCAGAGAGATGGGTTCAAACCTATAAAAGTCTGGCTTATCGCTTTTTATTGGAGACTGTGTAGATTTTACCTGTCTATAGGCAGTAATTGTTTCTATGAGTTTTTATAGCAACTGTTTTGATGATTGTGGTAGTGATGAACATCTCAGAGGTGAACCTTAAAGATTTCAGAAGTCAAATCTTTTTAGCTTTTTCAGAGAATGATCTCTGTGCCTGGAGTAGGGCAGACTAATAGGGGTCTATTAGTAATGGGCCCCTTGTGCTGTGGATGGTTTTTCTGCCCAGGGAAGCAAGTTTGCTTTTGCAGTCTCTTTGCTTAGTGACGCGGGATGCACTTTAATATTGGTAATACTTCAGGATTATCTTTAGTGGCTTTATCTGCTATGAATAAGCAGCTTTGAGATGACATGTTTGACCTGTCCAGTTTGTTTGTGAAGAGGAGCTAAGGCCTTAAGGGCCATATGTATGAAACTTGGGTTTTACGATTCACAAATTGCGATTTTTAGAGAATCACTATTTGAGAATCGCAAAATGCTATGTATGTAGGATTTGCAAATAATTTTGCGAATCCTACATATTCCTTAATTGCGAATCGCAAATTGCAATTCGCAATTAATAAATACCTCCCCATTCATTCCTATGGGCCATAGGAATGAATGGGAAGACATTCTCAATTTGCGATTCTCAATTAGAGAATTTCAAATTGAGAATGCAATTTCAAGGGTGCCAGGGTGTCAAAAGCACACCCTGTTGAATCCCTGAAATGTGCATGTGTGCACATGTGGCACATATACATGCCCTACGGGCATGTATGTGCGCCACATGGCACTTTGAAAAATGCAAAAAAGTGAATTTTTCAAAGAAATCTTAAATTACCACCAACTTGAAGTTGGTGGTAATTTGCAATTCCTTAAGGCCAAATTGCACTTTTTCTGTGCTTCTTACATTGCATTTAAGGAACATCAATTTGCGATTTCTTAAAAGCAATCGCAAAATAAGGAATCGCAATTTTTAACTGAGGTTCTAACATCACAATTGTGGGATGCGAGTAACCCCTGTATGATAAATGGGCATTTGCCCATGCCGAACCACTAGTTAAATTGGTATTGTGACTTTTATTTTGGCCCCGGCATTATGCTAACCTAGTGTATGCAGAGTCCTAGGCATGTCCCTAGACCATTTTCTGTGACCTGAATTCCCAAGTAAAACTGCTAGGAAGGTGCTGCTGAAAAGCACCCACCAGTACCATACAACCACGACACCACTTGGTACGGGGGGCTCACATGAGACAGTAAAGCAGGTATAAAACCAGGTCCTGCACTGAGAACAGTAACTGTTGATCAAACAATCCATTTAATTTGGGTATAAACTCTGAAACTGTTAAGACAACCGGCGGAGGCGAGAAGGGTGAGGAAACCTACAGGAATCCGGAAACCACCCGCCCGAACTACGATCCCCAGAAGGCTGTGCAAGACAGGAGCGCCAGTGGGCGTACCCATATAAGGAATCAGGACGCCAGCGGTAGGCGTCGAATATTTTGAACACTTCCCCGCGAACCTGGAGAAGAGTGCGAGCGGTTGGAGAACTCCGTGAACTACGACGGCTTTGGAGTGGAGTAGAAGCCGAAAGGTGAGAAGACTCTGATTTCCCGAGTCTGTGACAGCGGGGCTCCGCTTCACGCTCGGTGGAACCCTTTAGATCCCGTTTGGCTTCGACGCCTTGTCAGTCCCCGCTCGAGGGTATCGAGCACTCCATAGACTCCGGTCCGCTCCGAACACTGACAGTCCCCACTCGAGGGTATCGAGCAAGTCGGCTCCGACGCAGTGGCAGTCCCCGCTCGAGGGTATCGAGCAAGTCGGCTCCGACGCAGTGGCAGTCCCCGCTTGAGGGTATCGAGCGGAAGGAACTTTGGTTATCTGTGGCCAGTCCCCGCTCGAGGGTATCGAGCGGAAGGAACTTTGGTTATCTGTGGCCAGTCCCCGCTCGAGGGTATCGAGTTACTGAGACCCTGAACAGTCCCCGCTCAAGGGTATCGAGTGTGGAAAACGCTTGGGTGTTTTGCCCTCCGTTGGACGCGTGTTAGGACTAACACGCATGCGGAGGACGATCACGTTAGAGATATAACGCGGATAAGACTCGAGTGGCATTTTCGGCCATTATTTAGCACGGGGTCCTCTGTTGGAAGGTGCTAAGACCAGCGCCATTGCAGAGGACGGTAAGACGCGATCCGCATCATTTCATCACTCTTGCTTTACTTATACTTTACCTTTTTAAACAAGTCTGAATAAAGAGCTTGTTGCATTCCTCCATTGGACTAGCACCTCCTTTGTGGGCTAACTAGGGGGTGAGAGCTTGGGGTTCATACTGAGTTACCCGATCCCGAGGGACAACCGGATTACACAATATTCGACCTTATAACACCAATCAACCTCCTGGTCGAGTAACCGGTCATGGCCTCCCTGGAAGACGTCTTGGCGGCGTTACTTGACATTCAAAATGCATTGGCTGCTTCACGACAAGAAACAGCGGATTTAAGGGCTAGGGTGGACCATCAACAGCGCAATCCTTTCAACGCGGGGACCTCCACCCCGGGTAGCCCTGCGGCTGTGGTGGTGGAGATGCCGGTGGCTATACCATTGGCCATACCAGAACGGTATAGTGGGGATCCTACCACGGTACAGGTGTTCATCACGCAAGTGGCGCTGCATTTCTCCTGTAAACCAAAGTCCTTTCCAACCAATCAGGCGAGAGTGGCATTTATGATCTCGTATCTGGCAGGCAACGCGGCTCAGTGGGCGGTTCCATTGGTAAGCCGGGACGATCCTCTACTGTATGACTGGGAACAGTTCCAAGAGGAGTTCATTAAGGTGTTCGATCGTAGAGCAGATTCCTACACGGCTGACAGGGAACTATTGGAACTGAAACAGGGCACGACAGGGCTGGTACATTATCTGAACGCGTTCAGACGCTTGGTTGCGGAATCCAAATGGCCCCCTGCTAAACAAACCGCGCTCTTTCACCAAGGCTTGAGCGAGGATTTGAAAGACGTGATTGCTCAGATCGATCCCCAACCGGTGCATTGCGAGGATCTGATCAGCCTGGCCCTTCGCCTGGATCATCGACTAAGTGAAAGACGAGGGGGGGTGCATAAGAAAGACAAGGTACAAGCCACGTCAGGTCAAACGACTCTCACCGAAGCAACAGCCACACCCCGAGGAGACGCCATGGACATAGGGGCCGTTAGAGCTAGCCTCACGGCCACAGAGAAAGAGGCACGTAGAAAGCAAGGACTATGCCTGTATTGCGGCAAAAAAGGACACTTTGTTCGCGAATGCCCTGCAAAACCCAAGACGGGTCGACCTCGTCCTGGTCGTTTGTCCACTGCTGCTGTGGACAAACCGGCGGAAAACTAAAGAGCTCTCAGAACCACGAAGGGGATTCTCGGAGCCACGGTTGTATCCCTTCAGCTCACCTACACGCCTATGAGAGCAAAAAACACTTGTTCATTCCCTTACAGTTGTGGGTTAGAAACCGCTGGGTTTCGGTCTCGGCGATGGTTGACTCAGGTGCCACAGGCCTGTTCATGGACCAGAGGGAAGCTCATCGCGTAGGGGTAGCGATGCTGGAGTGTGAAGTCCCGGAGGAAGTATTTGCAGTGGACGGGCGCAGATTGCTCTCAGGGCCCATCAGACACCACACCGGGAATATCAAGGTGGTCTACGGAACTCATCACACAGAAACTATGGATTTTAACATCATCTGTGCACCGCAGTACGGGATCATATTAGGCTTGCCTTGGCTGAGAAGACACAACCCTTCCATCAATTGGGAAACTCAGGAACTCCGAATGGACTCCCCTTACTGCTCAATGGTATGCACCCAGAGGAAGAGCGCTCAGGAAGAACATAGGTGGACAGTGGCCACCGCCGCTGAAAAGAAGGTGGTTCTCCCTGCAGCCTACCAGGAGTACTTGGATGTATTCGATGATAAACAAGCGGAAACCCTCCCGCCACATAGGGTATACGACTGTCAAATAGACCTAGTCCCAGGAGCAACTATACCCGGCGGCAGGTTGTATGCCTTATCCGAGGCCGAAAACATACACCTCAGGGAGTACCTGGATACGATGCTTCGCCTGGGCTTCATCAGGCCTTCCAAATCCCCGGCGGCCTCGCCACTGTTCTTTATCCCTAAGGCTAATGGGGAACTGCGCGCATGTGTGGATTTTCGAGCGCTTAACGCCATTACGATCAAAAACAGGTACCCGTTGCCTCTCATAAACGTACTCCTGGAGCAGGTAAAAAAGGTGCATGTATACACTAAGCTCGACTTGAAAGGGGGCCTACCATCTGGTCCGAATGCGTCAAGGAGACGAATGGAAAACGGCCTTTAAAACGAGATTCGGCCTGTACGAGTATAGAGTCATGCCCTTTGGGCTCTGTAACGCCCCGGCCGCGTTTCAATTCTTTTTGAACGAGGTTCTGAGAGACATCCTAGATGTATACGTGTCGTGTACATCGACAACATTTTGATTTATTCCGACACTACCGCAGAACATGTGAAGCATGTGGCCTCCGTACTACAGATCCTCAGAGACAATTCACTTTACTGTAAGCTCAGCAAATGCGACTTCCACGTAACAACAGTGGAATTCCTGGGGGTCATGTTGAGCCCAGAAGGTCAAACCATGGCGGAGAGGAAGGTGAAGGCGGTAATGGATTGGCCAACGCCACAAAACATCAAGGACGTTCAAAGCTTTCTTGGCTTTGCCAACTTCTATCGCCGGTTCATAGAAGGGTTCTCGGGGGTGGTAACGCCCATCACCTGCCTACTCAGGAAGACTGTGAAGTTCCATTGGTCTGAAGAGGCGGAGGGGGCATTCCGAGCCTTAAAACATGCTTTTGTCTCCGCACCTGTCCTGGCCCACCCTGACCCAGAACAACAATACACGGTGGAAGCGGATGCGTCCGATATGGCGGTGGGGGCCATATTGTCGCAGAAGAACCCGGAGACGGGGGTGCTACATCCGGTTGCGTTTATGTCCCGCAAACTGAACCCAGCGGAAAGAAACTACCATGTTGCCGAAAAAGAACTTCTGGCCATCAAAGACGCCTTTGGCGAATGGAGACACCTGTTGATGGGTGCTAAACACGTAGTAATGGTTTACACCGACCATAGGAACCTTCAGTTCATGACGGCCGCCCGACAATTGTCTCCTCGTCAAATGAGGTGGATGTTGTTCTTTTCGGGGTTTCATTTCACCATCACTTACAGACCAGGATCTGAAAACAAGAAGGCAGACGCCTTGTCGAGGCAAAACTCAGAGGCACGGAGTCCGCGACCAACCGTTGAGTCAATCATCCACCCAAGCAGGGTGGTGGGGGCCGTCCAGCCGGGACACTTTCTACGTGACGTGCAGAAAGGGGTCCTTACCTTTCGATGGACCGACTGGTTGAGCAGACACAAGGAGTGGCAGGTACGCGACGGCGTTCCAGTGAAGGGAGGACGGATATTGGTGCCCACCGCACGGTTACAGAAACAGGTGTTCGGGTGGTGCCATGAGTCAGCCAGCGCAGGTCACTTCGGCCTGGAGAAGACGGTCGACTACGCATCGCGTCAGTTCTGGTGGCCGACGTTGAGGGCGGATGTGAGGAAGTGGATCCTGGCATGTGTTGCCTGCTCCGCCATGAAATCAGACCACCAACGCCCACAAGGGTTGTTAATTCCGTTGCCATCCCCTACTAGACCTTGGGATTGCATTTCCCTGGATTTCATCGTGGGGTTGCCCAGCGACAAAGGATGTACGGCTATACTGGTGGTCGTCGACTATATAACCAAGATGGGTCGCTTCATCGCATGTAAGGGGGTGCCCACTGCAGGACAATTGGCGGTAACACTTTTGAAAGAGGTTGTAAGGGCTCATGGTCTTCCCAACGTCATAGTGTCGGACAGGGGGTCGCAGTTCACTGCAAGATTCTGGAAAACCTGGTGTTCGGCACTCCATGTCACCCCTGCATTGTCAACGAGCTACCATCCGCAAACCGACGGTCAGACGGAACGTCTTAATCAAGCCCTGAAGCAATACCTCCGCTGTTATGTCGATCAAGGAAAAGAAGAGTGGGTGGACCTGTTGTGGCTTGCGGAAATCACGTACAACAACGCCACACACACCTCAACCAAAGTGTCGCCCTTTTACAGCAATTATGGGCACCACCCCCGATTCATCCCATTGTCACACCCCTCGTCGACATCAGGAGTACCAGAAACCTCCAAGAGGGTGACGCATATCAAGGAGACCGTGGAAAAAGCACGGAAGTGCTTGGTGGAGGCAAAGAAGAAATATAAAACCACAGCGGATAAACTAAGGCGACCAGGACCGCTGTATCGGGCTGGGGATTACGTCTGGGTGTCCTCCAGGAACCTCCGGTTCCGAAAACACAGCGTCTTCCATCCCCGCTTCATAGGGCCTTACCGTATCAGGAACTGCCTTAGCCCAGTGAATGTGCGATTGGATCTGCCTGACAGTCTCCGGATACACCCTGTGTTCCATGTGTCGTTGCTCAAGCCCGCAGCGAAGCCTAAACGAGCTACACCTATGCCGGTGTTGGTGGACGGGGAGAAGGAGTACGAGGTACACGGCATTAGGGATTCCCGCTGGAGAAGAGGCAAGCTGTGGTACCTGGTTGCTTGGAAAGGGTTCGGGAGAGAAGAGGACTCATGGGAGCCCGTGGCTGGGTTATGTGCTCCACGGTTGCTGGCGGCCTTTCACAGGAAATACCCGGCCAAACCCTGCCCGGCGAGAGGCCCTGACGGGAGGGGGATGTATTGTTAAGACAACCGGCGGAGGCGAGAAGGGTGAGGAAACCTACAGGAATCCGGAAACCGCCCGCCCGAACTACGATCCCCAGAAGGCTGTGCAAGACAGGAGCGCCAGTGGGCGTACCCATATAAGGAATCAGGACGCCAGCGGTAGGCGTCGAATATTTTTAACACTTCCCCGCGAACCTGGAGAAGAGTGCGAGCGGTTGGAGAACTCCGTGAACTACAACGGCTTTGGAGTGGAGTAGAAGCCGAAAGGTGAGAAGACTCTGATTTCCCGAGTCTGTGACAGCGGGGCTCCGCTTCACGCTCGGTGGAACCCTTTAGATCCCGTTTGGCTTTGACGCCTTGTCAGTCCCCGCTCGAGGGTATCGAGCACTCCATAGACTCCGGTCCGCTCCGAACACTGACAGTCCCCGCTCGAGGGTATCGAGCAAGTCGGCTCCGACGCAGTGGCAGTCCCCGCTCGAGGGTATCGAGCAAGTCGGCTCCGACGCAGTGGCAGTCCCCGCTTGAGGGTATCAAGCGGAAGGAACTTTGGTTATCTGTGGCCAGTCCCCGCTCGAGGGTATCGAGCGGAAGGAACTTTGGTTATCTGTGGCCAGTCCCCGCTCGAGGGTATCGAGTTACTGAGACCCTGAACAGTCCCCGCTCGAGGGTATCGAGTGTGGAAAACGCTTGGGTGTTTTGCCCTCCGTTGGACGCGTGTTAGGACTAACACGCATGCGGAGGACGATCACGTTAGAGTTATAACGCGGATAAGACTCGAGTGGCATTTTCGGCCATTATTAGGACGGGGTCCTCTGTTGGAAGGTGCTAGGACCAGCGCCATTGCAGAGGACGGTAAGACGCGATCCGCATCATTTCATCACTCTTGCTTTACTTATACTTTACCTTTTTAAACAAGTCTGAATAAAGAGCTTGTTGCATTCCTCCATTGGACTGGCACCTCCTTTGTGGGCTAACTAGGGGGTGAGAGCTTGGGGTTCATACTGAGTTACCCGATCCCGAGGGACAACCGGATAACAGAAACTCAACTAAACCGTGAACTGCTCTGAGCCAAAGGAGACCCAGTGAACTGCAACAGTGCCTACGACTAGAATCAAAGAGCTATAGGCACTGTAGCAACACCTAGGATGATGAGAGGGCACCGTTTCAAAACCACTTTATTAGGTGTTGGAGCTCCATATGCAACCTTGCCTCTGGGCCCCAGTGAACTCGGTCATATTACATTTTGCTCCGATAATAAAGTACTTTGTTTTTACTAAGACAATCACTGGGCTGGAAAATGTGATGATTCTATAAATTGTTTGACTTTAAGGTCTGAGCTCTTGCCTCCTCACACTAGCTCCCTGAGAAGTGTTTAACTGCTCACCCTCATTACCCTGAGAGACAAATACGTAAAGGATTGAACTTGGTCCAGTTTGCAGAGCCACATTAGGATGGGTCTCAGGACCCAGTGGCTGTAACCCCATATGGTTGAGACCATTGTATCCCGTTTCACCACTCTCCACTCCCCCGAACACAGTTTGAGCGCAAATTCGGGGGGGCCGGGGTGGGGGACAAAAGTAACCCCGCAAACCCCCACTACTTGTATCAAGAGAATTCTCTTTTAAGACAAATGTTTATTGGAAAATAAACTATTTCAAAATAATTTTGCACTCAGGTGAACTTTGGTGAAGTTGACAATTTTGCATACCCCTACTCCGAACGGGAATAGCAACTTTGTAAGAGGTATTATATACATGTGGAAACATGTGGATGACGGGGCTCAGCCCGGGGGCAGCCCAAAGCTCATCACAAGGGACAGTGAGAAAAGACCACAACTTATTATCCTCCAGACAAGAAAAACATATCTTACTGGAGGACAATTGTTCGGTGCCCACGCTTATGAGCCTTTTATAGAACATGCTGGGTCGAGATTGTCTGAAATAGAGCATATGTTATGAAAAGTATGACAGGGCTACCATCCTCCTCAGTCAAAAGTCATCTAGATTAGCATGAAAAGTGACAGGTAACTCTGTGCCACATGTCTGGTGGAAATGGTGGCAGCATGTTGAGTGCCCGAAAGACTGAATTTTGCCTCCGTTAGCACTTACCATACGGAGGGAAAACCAAAGATTTTTAGCCTTTTGCATTGATTTACCATCTCCAGTAGGTGAGGCCCATGGTTGTTTATTTCACCAGACACAAGTATCGGCCGCACCAGCGCTGGAAATTGTTGCCTTAATTTTACATATCATACATTTGCTGATAAATTGCTTCAGATTGGCAGAATAGGGTAAACTGGAAATGGATCCGTAGTTCCATGCCCCTCGAAACTTCCTGCATTCTTTTTATGCAATTGGGACTTTGCAGGCCCTTTAAAACACAATACAAATGGCTTTGTGTGACTGATAACTATGTTCTGCGTCTACGGCTGTAGTAGAAACACTGCCTATTTAGCCGCTGGGCGAAAGACATTGGGAGTAAATGCAACTACATTTGTTTCCAACATTTCCCTCCTGTGCATGGCCGCTGCTCTCTGCGCCAAAGAACAGCGGTGCTTTCTACTGTATCTCCTCTGCTCCCAGTGTTAGCCTACTGGCTGCACCTACGTCCTCTAGAATACCCAGAGCACCCTCTCCACACCTGCGCTCCCTCTCCGGGCGAGGTGCCTCGCGGCCTGCCTGTCACTCGCCGGCGCCGAGGGCCACGCGCTGTGTGCAGGATGGAACACGAGCCGCGCGGCAGTCGATAATGAGGTTGAATATTTCTTGGTTGTGTCTCACCAGGGACCTCGCGTTAATCAGGCCGCGTGACAAGGGCAACTTCATCTGTCGCTCAGTAATCAGATGTATGGTTGCACCGGTCTCGTTCATTCAAGTGAAAGGAGTTTTGGGAGATAGTTCCGTGGGTTGAGTAGCCTGCAGATGCCAAGTGTGGTCTATACAAGGCCGACTCGGATTATTGTACCGTTGGAAAGGCCGGGCGTGTGATAAAAGTACTAAGTAGGAGTCTGTGGTGTGCACTGTGTAATAGAAGTGAATATATGATTTTTCCACGAAGACAAGTTCCACGCATGGCATTACCACGCGAACTTTAGTTCGCATGTGTCTTCACCACGCAGCATTTGACAACGCATGTTTTTACTCCGCAAAATGAACGTTACGAAACATCTCACGTCTCATTTAAATTTACATAACGATGCTGATAGGCTACATGCAGTACGAAGGAAAAGATCGATGTTTTAAACAATTAAAAACAACAGATTCCCTTACATTTTATTTTTATTTTTTTCATAATGCGCTTAAATAATACCTTAATTAATAAAGTTTAGATTCTTATCTGACCCCTGTACGTCTTTCCCCATCAGCCCTTTCTTCCACCGACCACGGAAACAAGCGTCAAAACACGTCTATCAAAACTGTGAAAGGACTTCAATTATGACGTACACGTCTCCTTGTTGGTGAGGCTATTTCCTTGTTCGTTTTTTAAGTTTTCTTATTTATTTATTGTTATCCGCTTGTTTTTTTTTTCGGGGGGAGACCCCCCCAACCCCCCCTAGCCCCCCCCCCAACTCCCCCTAGCCCCCCCAGCCCCCCCCCCCCAAGCCCACGCAGATCGTACAGGCAGAACGACACGAAGGAATACCACTCGCGTGGTAAAGACGGACGTTGAAAGCATACGCGTGGAAAAGACCTTTTCGTGGTGAGTGACGCGTGGTAAACGTTATGCGGGGTAATTCCTTCGTAGTAAATGATGTTTCCCAATAGAAGTTACACTTGCATTTAGCACGAATGCTAGCAGTGTTTCTATGGCTTCCTCTCAAATGCCATCCTAATCTGAGGTGGCATGGTGAGCAAAAAATCGATGGACTGGGATGCCATCTCGAGTGGCTGAGACTAATTCAAGCATTCCACCAATCACTTAAAAAAAAGAAATAATCAGTGCGATGTCCTATATGCGACGGGTATAGTACTGTAGCTAAGCTGCACCGCACTGAAGAACCCCAGCTAAAGTGAGACTGGTCTTGGGTTGCTTATGTTCTTGTTCAGAGAGGACCATGCTTTGCAGTTTGTTTGAACTGTTCCTATTGGATCAGGACCAAGGCTGATTTGCATATGGCTGTGTGTATTCTGAGCTGACATGGTGGGCAAAGAAAAATGAACTGGGATATGACCGGAATAATTAGTAGTGGAGGTGATTATACTGAGCATTCCACCCATCGCTGTTTTGCTTACTTTCATCCTACTTTCCCAAGCAATAAAGAGGCTACTGCCTGTTTTTACTGACTATGAGAATAAGACAGATCAGTGGGTTAATGCACTACCCCAGAGGTCTATATTGCACTCATAGGTAAAGGTTCAAACACGCCCCAGCAGGTCCGAGTAGATCCTCACCTTTCCAAGGTCACGTAAAGAAATACATTGAGCTTGGAGATAACCACACCTGTTACACATAGTGACAACTAAGTAAATACGATTACCATTAATTACAAATAATGGTTCCTGGGTCTATCCTCTTCATCCTGCTCGTATATGCCCATTCAGATGCAGATGCTCGAGCCCTTGAATTCACAATGCACTGTCCCAGCCTTGCAGAGAGATGTGCAAGGCACACGCCCCCCTCGTGTGGTAGTAGGGAAATGTACTGACGTTCTAATGGATGTGGTTGATTTGGCTTCCTGTAAGTGGGTGTGGGTCTTTTAGATGAATGCAGCAAGTGCCCATACATGTGCCCCCTACATGCAGGAGTGAACTCTCCAGTTGCACCCCAACTCACCTTCTATCTCTTACCCAGCCCTGTGATATTTATTCACTCTTGTTCTCACCTAATGACTGTCCCTCTTGCCTCAGGGCTCATTATATAAATGGTCACTCCCACTTCCATCCCAAAGGGTCTGGCCATCCACTGCTTCAGTCCGCTTCCGATCTGCCACTACTGGCCAAGGCATCAGGGCGGACCTTTGCGTCAAACCTCCTTAGCTTTAATTCGACCCCACTGCGCCCATCCACAAGCACGGGGAGCTTGTGGCACAGTGTCCACATCCATTTGGTACACCTATCACTCAAATGACAGTGACAGCCATCTCATCTTCCTTGATGCCTTCAAAAGTGGCTGCTCATGCATGCTTTCACTTCAGAGGTACGGAGGGAAGTGCGGTTATTCCAACCTTCACCCCGCATTGGAGGACTTCTTTCTTATTGTACTCTGCAACTTCTCCCACCCTCACCCCTGCGCACAAACCTGGTACAGACCATTTTCTGCAAAGATTGAATCCCAACCAGGATTGTGAAATGAGGCAAGAGCCGGGTAGTACTGTAAACTATAAGCTGGTCTAGACTCCTAACCATTGTATAGATACGATGAGATCCATCACAGGCTGAAATTTCTTAACATCAGATATATGTCAAACTTTGCACACTATTGGTGTTTCAACAACATCTTTTCCTCCTGGTGCTGGCTCAGCACAATTACTACTTGGTGAACCTGCTTAAACTGCTTGCCAGCCCAGGGAGAAACGCTGCCACATCTGACCGAGAGCCCCAGCTAAAACGCTGTCATTGCTGACCTCGACGCTGCTCCAAACCGCTGCCTGTCTCCTCCCCCCGCCGCAGCCTTCCACCATCAGCGCTGCCGCCGAGTGGGGGAGTGAGAAAACTACAACTCCCAGCGGCCTCCGCGACCGGAAGTCGCGTTGAGGCGGAGCGCGCCAGGAGGGGAATAAAAGCGGACTTCACCTGCCGTGGTGTGTGTACCTGCTTAAACTGCTTGCCAGCCCAGGGAGAAACGCTGCCACATCTGACCGAGAGCCCCAGCTAAAACGCTGTTATTGCTGACCTCGACGCTGCTCCAAACCGCTGCCTGTCTCCTCCCCCCGCCGCAGCCTTCCACCATCAGCGCTGCCGCCGAGTGGGGGAGTGAGAAAACTACAACTCCCAGCGGCCTCCGCGACCGGAAGTCGCGTTGAGGCGGAGCGCGCCAGGAGGGGAATAAAAGCAGACTTCAACTCCCGCGTCGCGGGAGCGCGCGGGGCCAAGCCCGGGCAAAGGGCGGGCCCTCTGTGGCCCTCAGGGGCGCGAAGTGGCCGGGGCGGGCCACCCACCTAAGCACTTTTGTCAGAACCCTTAAGCCACATCCACTATAATCCTTTCTCGGAGGTCGGGGCATCATTCACTGACTAAGGATGACTAAAACGCCAAAAACACCGATGGCTACAAGATCTACTAGCAGACTAAAAACAGTGAGTACACCTTTGCCCACTATAACCGCTATAGATAAAATGCTCCAAAAAACCATAAATGTTGTAGCGGATGCTATTCAGAACACTGAGAGGCGTCTCTCTTTGACACCAAATTTATGCTTCCCAGATTTGTCTACGCACACTACTAATGGTGACCAAAACATGGATGACTCTGCCTCATCGCAGGAGTCTCTACTGTTGCAATCATTCTCGGAATTACCAAGTTCACATGTCAAAGAAATAACGTCTAAATCTCTGCCCACTGAGTTAATGGAGAATAGCTTGGACAATAGTCTTATGATTTTAACTAACACTGCAAATAATGACCAACAGGAAAAGGACACATCTTTAGTTTTGGATGCTCATCCTGAGGAGAGCGCTCTATCGGTCTCTGCCCTAATAGAATCACAATCACTCAAACAACCTAATCTTCTTAAGGGCAAACGGAAAAAGCGTAAAATTAAACCTCCTATGAGGAAAACCCATCTCCTCTCAGGCAAACACAAACGTACAATTAAAGACATGTGGCAGAAAACAAGCTTGGAGAAATCCACTGAATCAACACACGGGAGGTCCTCATTAACTGCCCTACAGGACCATGATGCGCATGGAAACACTAAGACCAACACGGGTAGTTCTCTGGTCAACGAGGAAACAGGACACATAAATAAGAAGTGTAGTTCCAACATACCATCCTTGAGAGTGATCGAAACCCTAATTAAATCCCTCCTACAACCTATTAGTCACCAGATTGCTAATATTGAGAAGGCTTTGAGTAAATTCGAGAGGGCTCAAAATGACATATCATCCAGTATTCTTAGTTCACTTAAAACACCTAATCCACCAACTACCTTTGTTCCAGCCTCTACAACTCTAAATGTAACAAACTCAAAAACTGTAAACAAACTATGTGATTCTTCAAAGAACACAGGAAAACCACAAAATTCACAGCATCAGAGTCTCCCTACAACTGACCTGATGACAAGCACTCAAACAGTTCATCCTACTGTTGTGCCCACAACGATACCCTTAGTCAATACGCTAAACACCCAAGTAGGTGAGGACGATGATGATAGTGAGTGGGCAACAGAGGGTCACCCACCTAATATAAACATAGGAATAAATGAGAACATAAGATATGTGGCTCCTCCAAATGTTAATACCCACACAAAAGTAACTGGAGCACAGACACCCAGACCCACTACAACACGATCAGCATCATACATAAACTTACCTCCACAGTCTAATCCCTACACAATAGTTATGATTGGGGTACCGAAAGTAGATGAAAATAGAGAGGAATCACGGGAGGAACTGAAGAACAAAGTAATGCAATGGCTAACTACACACAGGCCTCTTCCTCCCTATATAACAGGAACCATCCAACACGTTAAAAGAGTAGAGTGGGTGGGTACCCGTTTCAAATCCACAGAGGGGGACTGCATTGTGGTCACCTTCAAATACATAGGTGCGGCGAAATTTATTGCAGACTGGAGGAGCCCCGTGACAAATAGCCTGATCCGTACTAGGGGTCTAAGCTATTTCTATCCAGTTCGCTCAGATACTCAAAGGAATAAATTTAAATTTAATTACACTCAAGAAGGTCCTTTTATGTCCCAGCTAAACTGTCAACCCTGGTCGGACCCTGTCTTACCTTATCAAGGCATACCAGAGGGTCTAGAGCTGTACCCCTACGCTCACCCTTGGGTAAACAAAACGTACAATTACCAACCAACAGTAACTGCCGATAGACAAGGGCATAGTTTGCATCGAGCATATAATCACCCTAACATACAGTATGACTATGGATTCCCAACGGCCAATAGATATGATGCACTCTACAACCACGACCAACTGGACGAGGTTGATTGACTGTCATCTGTCCCGCCCCGTGTTTCATGCCCTGATAGGCTAGATAACTTTGTAGAATGTAAGGCCAATTTATTAACAACCTCGATCACCCCTGAGGTCAGCTTAGCTAATACTCCTAATCTGACGAGACCTAGTTATTTAGCTAGCCCCCCAGTAGTTCATAATCCTGCCCCTCCGCCATCTGAAATATGTAGTCTCTCTATCTCTACAGCCTCTCAATACTCATCTACCCTCACATATCATAGGATGAACTCAGTAATAGATGTTAACTCACAATCACATCATCTTACTATCACAATCCCTGCAATAACTCCAGATCATAATGATGCCAACCTAATCAACATACTGTCATGGAACATTGCAGGGCTGGCCTCTAAAATTAATGACCCGATGTGGGTATCCTTTGTCAAGAAGTTTACCATCCTATGTTTTCAGGAAACCTGGCTAGTAGAGAGTAATATCTTTATTGAGGGATTTCATAGTTTCTTTGTCCATGCATCACCATCGCCTAGTGGCAGGGCAAAGGGGGGTTTAGCAATATTTATTAGTCTGTCTCTTATATTGGAGATTAAATGTGTGCAGCTGGATAGTAAGAACATCCAGATTTTGGTCCTCAGAAAAGGGAAGAAAGGAATAACCCTGGTCAACTTCTACAATTCTGTTTCTGTTCCGAGTGAATGTAACATCGACTCTCTTCTAAACCACCTAAATGATAATCGAAAAAAATTGACTCAGGACAAAATACTCCTTGGTGACTTTAACACGCACATTTGTGGAAACCCTCTTAAAGCATCTCTGGCCTCCTTGGGCTGTGGACTTGAAATAGGTCCCCACTTTACTCATTGCCATCGTGGAACAAAACTGAATACCTTAATGGACACCATGAATCTGACTATGGCATTATCCTTGAAAGACGACTCTTTTACCTTTAAAAATCCCACCTATAAAGGATCTGAGTCAGGTTCTTTCATAGATCACATCCTTCTCACAGCTGGTGTGGTACAACAGGTTCTAAACTTTGACGTCCTTGAAAGTATTCACAGTGACCACAACCCTTTATACCTTGAGTTACAACGCGGCCCTTTTGTACTCCGAAAAAACATCAAGGACCCAGGGGTACTTAAGCCGGTCAACAATAACCGACGCCTGAAGTGGAATCTGATAAACAGTGACAAAATGTATGAGTCTGTTGTTATGCACTGTGAAATCGAACTCAAGCTTTGTGCCTCAAATTCCGCCCCTCCGGAATCTATCTTATCTGCCTTTGCAGTAGTGGCGAAAAGGATTGATCAACTGCTGACCGTACCTGTTAGGGGAACAACTGTCCAACACCCTCGATGGTTTGATCATGCCTGTTCCTTAGCTAATCGAAAACTAAAAGCTGCCCTCAAGAACAAGCCAAGAGACTCTGCACTCATCAAGACTCTCCGTGCGGAATATAAAAACGCCCTTGCATCTTGTAAAAAGTCCATAAAATCTAAAACTTGGGAGTCTCTGCTTGATCCTTCAACCTTGGGCAACAGCTCGAAATTCTGGAGTATAATCAATAAACCACTCTTTGATGACCCGAATGTAGAGTGCCTTGGAACAGTCATACCCGAGAATGACTGGATCTCCCATTTCAGCTCCATTTTTAAGAGTGACGTTCCACAGACTCTGCAACCACTTCATCTTCCCGAAAGTACTCCTTTACAATTTACCACCCAAGAAGTTGAATTAGGGATTTATGGTCTTTCTAGTAACAAAGCTCCGGGCCCAGACGGTCTCCCACCGGACTTATTGAAATATAACATCTTTTTCTGGGCCCCAATTCTCACAGCTGTCATTAATGCCGGGGCCGCAGTGGGTTCTCCTAAGTCCTGGGGAGCATCCACCATCATCCCTGTATATAAAAAGGGTGACAGAACAAAAGCGGCCTGTTACAGACCAATCTCTCTGATAAATTCAGTTGCAAAGGTAGTGGGGGGGATCCTTCTAAACCGGTTGAATGCGTGGGCCAAACATAACAATATAATGACCCCCGTCCAGTATGGATTCAGACCAGGACATGCTACAACCACTCAATGTCTGAATTTATATTTAATCTGTGGCAAATACACTCAAGCCAGAGAAGGAACATTATACATGGCCTTCATGGACCTTTCCTCGGCCTTTGATTGTGTCGACAGGAGTAAACTCTGGGAAGTATTGCAGGACATGGGTGTTGAAAATAATTTGATCAATTTTCTGGCTGACCTCCACAACGACACTTGTGCCAATGTCCGTTACACAAAAGACCTGAAAGTAACGAGAGATTTTAAAATCAACCGGGGGGTTAGGCAGGGCTGTATTTTAGCACCTTTTCTTTTTAACTTATATATAAATGGACTCGAAGAACACCTTTTAAAAACTGACACGGATTATCCTCGTATTGGGAAAAAGGGCGTGCCGGTTCTGCTCTACGCGGACGATGCCGTTCTTATATCTAGAACTGCACTCGGACTGCAAAAGCTACTGGATTCCTTCCTTCAATTTATGACCTCACGTGACCTGAACATCAACAACTCTAAATCTTTTACTATGACGGTAGGCTTAGCTCCAAAAAAACGATACCCCTTCTCAGTTAACGGGGAGAACATTCCATCAACAAAAACCTTTTCCTACCTAGGAGTACTGTTTGATCACAAACTCTCTTGGGGCCCTGCCATAATTAAAAAGAAAAGTGAAATCCTAAGGACCAACACTGGAATAATGGATTTTGCACGCAAAATGGGTAATACTCCAGTGTCCGCCGTATTGAAGCTTTATCAAGCAAAAAGCGTTGCGGTTGCCTGTTACGGAAGTGAACTATGGGGCTTCTTACCAGCTGACGCCCTTGTAACTCTTGAAAATAACTTCCTGAAACAGGTCCTGAGTCTACCAAAAAGCACCGCTAACTTCTCCGTTCATGAGGAATTAGGAATATCGCACCTAGGAGATAAAATTGCTGTAAGTCCTCTGCTCTGTTGGTTGAACTGTTGGCTCAATGTCTCAATACCACTGACCCATAACATTCTCGCCGAAGCCCTTACTTGGGAAGGGCAATTCAAGATACCCTGGCTGAAATACATCAGAAATCTTTGTAAAGATCTGGGCAGGTTGGACCTTTACATAACTCCTCAGCATATTACTAAGAAAGATGTTAACTCTGTAAAGGATATCTTTCTATTAAACCGACATCTTGATAGGGAAGTAACTGAGTTGAAGAAGGCCAGCGTAAGGAGCCATATTCTAACCAAGACTTGTGTGCGCTCTGAACCATATCTATCGTGGAACATATCTAGACATGAGCGTTTCCTGCTGAGCAGATTCCGTTTTGGTATTTATCATCTGTTGTTAGCTGTACCGAGTGGAGCCCATAAAGGTCAAGTGTTGCCACCTTGCGGCTGCGACAATAAGTCTCCGCAAGACCTGGCTCACTTTTTATTCCTGTGCACTTTTTATTCGAGACCACGAAGTATGTTTTTAAAACCTTTGCTTAAAAAGTTGAACTTTGTGCAAATTAAGCCAGCTCTTTTATATCTCCAAATGTTGCACGGCGAGAGCACTTTTTTTACTTGTAAGTTTTTAAAAACAGCCCTGAAGTTCAGACTAAGTATGGAAGGTTGAGCCCAAGATGAATTGTATTATATAAGCAACTATGTCCTAAATAAGTATACTTATATCGGACCACAGCATCTTTTAATTTTTTTTGTGATTGCCCTTTTCTATATGTCTGTTGCATTTTTATTACTGAATTGTTTGTAAACTTATTTTATGTGCTTTTATGACTGCACTTGTTGACAGTCGAATAAAGATAATTTTGATTTGATTTTACTACTTGGTGAGGTGGTAGAACTTCATGTAAAGACATCTTTCTCATCTTTGTGTGTCCCTTCCCCACTTCTCTGGAAATCTCCATAGACAACTGAGGCTGGTACAGGATCTCTTGACCACCCACCTAAGTCTTGGGGAGCTCTGTAGATCCTGCACCCTGCTCACCTTTTTTATAATGTTTTTTATGGTGTCAGAGGCACTACTTCATCAGAATTCCCTTCTCTTTGTGCCTAGGGCACTTGTCATTCCTGTGGTCAACATTTGTTGGTTTATTCCTGAGGCCTCCTTCTCCTCTGGCACAGTTTTTTCTGTGTGGTTCTGCTTTGTGTACCGTACTCGGCTTCACACGGAGATTGTTTTGACTCTGCAAACCGTAGATATCTCACACAAGATCCGGTGTCTTATGAAATATATGCAAATCCGGGGTTACAGGACCTAATACAGTCAGAACGTCGTCTGATGCAGAATCCCTTATGGGATGGAAGTATAACCACGAATTATAAGTTTTCATCGAAAAGAACAGAGCCTTGAAAAAGTAGCGGGATATTGCCCCTGAGCGACGAAACACGTGTCGGCTCCTATTGTTCGAAGAGCTATTACTGCTTGGAGACGCACAGGAATAAAAACAAGATGTGTTCCAAAAATGTCTGCTTACTGTTGTGCATTAATTGGAAATCCATGAGACATTGTTTTTGACGTATGCTGGGGACTTGTTTATGGTTCTGCTTTCTGTGCTCCCCCCAGACACGCAGCGACGAGGCATTGCCTGGACCAAGATCTCCATTTATTTCTGGTATCAAGGAAGCCCCATGCTCATGCAGGAGGCACTTCATTTGTTTGGAATATGGTTGCATGAAACACATTGTGGAACTAATCGACTGTAAACTGGTCACAATATGATAACTAGAATACCTTTCCACCAGTCATGACAGGTTACACCGAGTACATTAGCAAAGTAAAGAAATGGGTCTGAAATACTGTTTTAAATGAAGCCAGCGGGGGTAGGATCTCAGTACCAATGGGGAAGTTTTCCAGAAGGTGAGTCCAGCAATAAGAGCCACGGCGCCCTTGGTAGATTGGCACATTGCTGCCCCTCTCAGAGAAGTGAATGCGATGATCATGTTCTTTCGGGTTGATAAGTTTTGATTTTGTTTGACTTTGGCCTTAAACACAAGTGTGGAAGCTGCCATGGAGATCACAAATTATGTTTAAGAAATAACAGGGAGCATGTGCCGGCCTCTGGGAATAAACAAAGGTTTATACTCCGCACCAGTCTGGCCACCAGACTCTAGTCTTTTGAGGGGTGGGCTGAAAGGGAGGGGGTTGTAGGAGTTGAGGCTGGCGTTAATTATGGTGCACAAACTTTCTTTTTACTTGGAGAGGAGATGAAAGGAAAGCTTTTGTTTAGGATTTGTAGATGGTAATTGCAGGTTTTCACCACTTTATCTGGTTGTTTATCCAATGCCAGAAACTTGTCAAAATGGCTGCCAACTCTCCCTGTACAGGTTGCCTGTAGTAAGTTGACTGTGAAAAGCGAGGGAATTTCAGCAAGGCTCTTATCTCCTATGGTGTTCTTTGGGACGCAGATGTATTTAGTGCCGTTGTAACATTGTTGCGATTTTGATAGTTAAGGCTCTTGAGGTAGTGTGGGCCTAGAGCGTCTAACACACACAAACGGAAGAGGATGAGTCTAGGAGGTGCCACAAGGAGAATGAGGGTAAATACCAGAGAAGGTAGACAAAGGGAGAATCCTGTGAGAACCCCAAAACAAGAAGTGTTTTGCAAGTTTTCTGTTTGACTTCTGTTAGCAAGAAATGAGGTGAAGCTAATCCTGGTGGTCTCTGATGGACAAGTCATTGTTCAATTAATCAAGCAAAACCTAATTAATTTAAAACAATAGACAGAAGTTAAAATATAACCTTTACCTTCTCCTTGTACAATAAAAGGAAATGTGTGCAATGCAGCGCAATTAAAACAGTTTAATAGCTAATAAAGCATCACACAAATCTTAATAATTTATTGCAGCTGTTCACAACTAATTCTAAATTAATTAAAATTAATTTTAAAACCAATTTATTAAACTATTACACAGGTATCAAAAATGGAAATAATCAATAGCAAACATTTACCGTTTAGGCTGAAAGAGAAAAATTAATCACTACCTTTCCTGTTCCTTTTGCCCAGCGAAAACCATGGTCTTATACATTTTCGAAATGCGAAAGCAACGACAATACGTGGAAGACCGTATAAGTTTTTTTTACAAAGGGTCCACAGACTTCGTCCACTTCCAGTGCCATCAGTCAGTGCGAGTTGGCCCATCGCTAGCATCCTTTATGTTTGTGAAATGGACAGTTAGATGTCATCTTCACATCACTTCTTCTGTTGGCATATGTGTGAACTGATGTCTCTGGCATGCAAGCACGGTTACTACACTCTGAGTTCCTTCTTTCTCATGGGGTACACCAGCTGGGTAGGGAAGTGTGACCTATATGGACAGCCTCTGGATATGAGTCCCTAAAAGGACACTCGTAGGGCATTCCTCTACCATGGCCAGGTATTACAGACTCCCATCTCCTTTTCTCCCGAGTAAAGGAACACAATGTGTAACGCAAAATGATGGAGCCCCTTGCAGAGTAAGATAAGAGGTCCCCAAGTCTTCAATAGTTCACAAAATTTTCATATAATTTGCGCTGAATGGGGTCCCCAGAAGATGTGGGGAGGGGCTGCGCCAGAGGGGTAGCAGGGGCCTGTGTTACACCCCTGCACATCTAGGCTTGGGCAAGGAATTCCACTGCACTCGTGGAGTTTGCAGAGTTTTTCCCACTCCGTACTCTGCATAGTTTGCAGAGTCTTTTCCTTGCTTGCACTCGCCAACGCTAAGTTGGCGAGTGAGGAAAATCTTACTCCAGACCATCTCCTGGTGAGATTTCTCAACGCAGGAGGTCGCAGATGGTCACTACTGCTCGCGTTGAGAAACCTTCTGTTCGCATTGAGCAAGCCGCCACCTGAGTAGAACCTCTGCTCGAGTAGAACCTCTACTCGAGCGGCAGAAAGAAGCAGCACCCTCTTGCGCTGCACTTGGTGCCGTTTGCAGTGATTTTACAGCGCAGGACAAACACCCGACGCTAAAAATCAGCATGAACGGCATGACATAACGCACTCCGCCGCTTGTGGAACTCCGCAAATGCCCAGGCCCTTGCACACCTACTTCTGTAAATCTCGGCAGTGATGGATGATCCGTTTAGCAGAACTTGTCCACCTATCATGAAATGATAACATGCAGGAATTGTCAGATTTGAAAAAACGTAACATTGTTCTCCTATTTGCCTTGCTGTTAAACACATTCTTCATGCCTTATATTTCATAATATAGCATACTCTACATGCTTAATATTATGGTCCCGATTCATAAAGTAATTTGTGTCTGCAAACTTATGTTTACAGATGAAAATGCCTTCATTTACCCCACAGTGCAATTCACAAAAGGAATCCTGCCAGGCGTAAGTGGGCTTACTACTGTCTGTTTCTCCACCAAGAGCACAGACATATGCACAGGATCTGAAGTGAGCGGAACAAGGGCGGGCAGTCTTCCAAGGTTGTGAATTTCCCAAACCTTGTATGTTTGTGGGCAGTCACAAACCCCAATCGGATGCTTTCCCACCCTGAAAATGGTTGAATTGCACCTGGTAGATATTGTAGCGGAGTCCCTATTAATTCACACATCCTTGCAGTCCATTTGGAAGAATGCTTGCTCTAGAAGGCCTAAGCGACATGCCTCTCACTCTGTGGATGTCTATGTAGAGACTCTTCCAAGTGCTGTAGAAGAAGTATCTGTGTAAGAAAGTTGGACTAGCTCCATTTGTTGCTCTCTAGGTTCTCCCTGCAGTGGTAACATATTTTCCTCCCACACCCTACTCCTCTCCGCATGCTGATCTGTTTGGGAGAAGTGCTGTCTGTATGCATGTGATATTTCATGTAGCGCAAACCTAGCCAAAAAGGCGGCGGGCAGCTCTACAGGGTCAAGGTGCCTTGAGGTGATAATTGACAAGGCATGTGGCAAGGTGTCTTTACCATCTTGCATGTGTGCTTCCCTTAAAAACAAATTCTCAGATATTTACTCTACTTTCTTAACTCCTCGGCCGTCTGATTGTCCTTCAAGCATAGAGATCAAGGATGGATTATTCTAACATAAGCCGAAATATTGGACTTGATCTGCTTAACTCCCGGATGTTTGGATTTTTGAGCAAATATGAATCCCAGCACTGTCTCTAATGTGCCACTTACAGCAGATTCCCCATTTCAGCATCTCACTTAAGAAACAGACCGTCCAAAGTCTTCATTGGGGGATCATTCAAGGACCCTCAGAATGTTGTCACATACAGCTCACTAGGGTCACAAACTCTTTGATGGCCATCAGCTATCAAGACCAAAGGTAATTACAGCCAACATCTTATGGTATAATAGCACCATCATAGAGTGATGCACACAGACATAAAAGGTGCCTTATATTTAAAAACTCTGCACAACAACTACTGTGTAAATATCATAAAGTGAATGGGAAACTGACATATACAGAGGAGTGTACAAAGACCTAGCAATTGAGAGTGGTGGCCTTAGTGAAATAGTAATGGACGCAACTCTTTGTCACCTAGGGACTGTATGCAAAAACCAACAGTACAGGCTGGCAGGCAACAGCTCCTATGATGGAGCGAGGTAGCAAACACAAAATTTTGTGTACCCCTCTCGAAGTTAATGTCCCATAATGTTAATATTTACTGATTGCATGTTTTGTGAAAAAATTACCCAACCATAGAGTAAGATGCATACATTATTTTATTATTAAACACGGGAAAAACTAACTTTGCTTGCATGTTGCAATAAAAACTAGCTAATATGTATTGCTATTGTGTTGTGAATTAATGCACAATTTAAACATAAACAAAATGCAATTTAAATGTGCTTATTGTCTTTGTTTGTGTGGCGGAGAGGTCGAAAATGTAAGTAAAATGCGTTTATGTGGCTTATTTGCTAGGTAACAACTAATTGGGAAAACATTAGTAAGGTGGGCGGTAAACAGAACGGGTTTAAATTCAATAAATAACATGAATCTGTGTTTGTTTCTACGATAGTTCCAAAGAGTGGCTTCTGAGGCCTAAAATAAAATGGACGTTTGGCTAAACAGTGAGCAAGAGCTGAACCTGCAAGTCAGAGTGAACTGCCTGTGCTTGAGGAAGTTCAAGGCTGCCTTAGCCCGGAACCTAGGATGGGTGCCAAACATGGACGCTTGGACGTTGTGATAATGGGAAAGGGTGTCGATGTATCTAATACAAGAAACAGTTATGCTATGGACTGTCCTAAAACAAAGACCCTTTATTTTTCTGCTGAACCATCGAGAAAATGATGTTGTAATGGTGAGAAGATGTTCACCCACCCCAAAATTGTCCAATGAAATTCTGAATAAGAGACAATAGCTACTTTTTAGATAGATTAAGTTAGAGAAATAGGGTATAAAACCCCCTGGATTTGACTAGAAGGGGTCGCTTTTCCGATTTCTACTGGAGATGCTGCCCGATTGCTGACCGATTCCTGGATGTAAGACTCTAATGACTTTTTACTTGTTTGCTTTGCAGGATTGAAGGATAAGATGAGGGATGTTAGGAGAGAATGAATTTAGAACTTTCTGTTCTTTGCTAAACTTTAACTGTTTTCTAACATAAAGCGATTTTCTTGAACTCTAAATAAAATGATCATTTTGAAATAAAATTTAAGATTTTACTGAATAAAGATTTACTAATGCATAAATGTCAGACATGATAAAGTTTTGCTTTTGAATAAAAATTAGATAAATGAAGAAGTAAAAGCTAGTCTTTGATTCTTCCTACGCCTAATTTTCATTCTAGCAGATCCATTGCCACTATGGTGGTGTGTCTGAATAATTAAATGTTTGAATAAAACCATGGTAAAGTGTAATAATCTGCAGGTGTAAATAATAATTAGTTAAATAGGTTTAGACGCTCCACCAAATGTTACAGCATTTCTCCATTGCGATTCACCAGAGCCTTGAAGCCAAGTATAAGTGAACAGGGTAAATGCGCAGTGTTATGGGCCCCACTGATGCATGATTAGTGAGTCTTAAGGTTTCAGGGAAATGGTGAGTATTGATTAGAAATGATTTCTGGAGCCACGCTGTAGCAGTTATATCTTGGTAGCAGAGTAGTGGTTGCTAAGGGAATCGGCTAGGGTCATGTATAAAGTACTATATAGAGTTTGATGTACAGAATTATGACTAACATCTGTTGAGTTTGTATTACGTTACATGTAGTCCTGGAAAGGCTTCCATGAGTTGGGTGAAGCCAGTGCCTCTGTCTGCAGACGGAGGAAGTGTGGCAAGGTAAAGTCGCACAGTGAATTAGTCTGTTTCAAAAAAGGAGTATCGCCGAATACTGCGGTGGTATCGTCGTATATCACTGTTTAGGGACCTTAGGTAGTAAATTCTTTATTTAGATATAAAACCATATCTTTCAAAGATTACGCAAATCACATTATGTACAGTTTTATGAATAAAAAAAATGATAAAAGAATAAAATGTAACCATAAGCATGCTAGTTAAAACATTTCAATTTGTAGATTAGCCTTCCCGGTCATAGCGAGTTCTATTAAAGTACATGTTTGATCTTGTCAATCAGCAGTACGGCCTCAGCAATGTCTGTTTTATCTAGGTTGCGATACACGTGCTGAATAAATTTGGACAAGTTTATGTTTAAGACAATATTATCTGGAGACAGAGCAGCGATAATGGCATGCCTACAGGTCCGAACTCCCAGCCTGTTCCATTCTGGCTTAAGCAGACATCTGCGTTGGAAATTAAATAAGGGACAGATGCAGAGCACATGCAAGATTGTTTCTGTTGCTAACCCGCATCCTCTGCATGTTATGTCTTCTTTCTTACGGCGCCAGGTGGGTAGATTTTGGAGAAAGCGCCAATCTCCCATTCTTAGGGCAATCAGGCAGCGCTTTAGATAAAGTGAAAATGTCGTGGAGAGGTAGGCAGCAGGGGTCAATCGTTTGTAGGAGTTGACTACCGCCCAGGAATGACTACGTTTCGTGACGAGAGCTTTGTCTAAAGCCAGAGATTTCAGTCTTACACATTTTTTGATTATATTTTTAAAAACAGTCTGACTGGGGTTAAGAGCCCAAAGATCAGCAACTGACATTTGGTGGATGTAATCATTCAGAAGGCACCCAAATGTTCCCCCTGGATTAGTCTTGTTGATATCTTTCCAGATTAGGGATTCTAATGTACCTGGATCAGCCTGTCTTAATTTATGACACAGCTTAAGGTAAGTACCCACGTTAGAAACATCATAGTTGATTAATCCCAGCTCTAATCTAATCTGGGCCGGGGAAGCAGTGCTCGGTAAATGAAGTATCTTTCTGTAGATTTTAGTTATATATTTGTTTAGGGCAGTATTCATTTTGCCTTTAAAGGTCTCTATGCCATAAGAAAGTGTTGGCCCAATTTTTGCTCTAAGGACTTCTAGTAAAGGGGCAAAGGTTGGGACTGAGAGTTTATTCGATAGCTTGGCGAAGGATACCACTAGGGCCGTAGTTTTAGCTGCGAGCACACTGCTTTGCTTTGAAAAGCTGCCCCTTCTGTCCAAGTGGACGCCTAAATATTTGTATGATTGGCCAATCGAAAGATTTGTTTTATTAATTGACCAACCACCGCCGCTGTAGTGTTTCTTACCAAATGGGACTATCAGGGTTTTCTCCATGTTAATTTCTAGTTGATTGCCAATCGTATATTGGGATAGTGCAACAAGGAGCCTTTGTAACCCTACTCTAGTGAGGCTAAACAGGGCCAAGTCGTCAGCATATAAAAGGTTACATAATGCAGCGCCTCCTATTTTGGGGGGATGACTATTTACCCTGTCTAGAGTACTTGACAGGTCGGATATGAATAGGTTAAAGAGAAGAGGGGCCAGCACGCATCCCTGCTTGACACCGCGTGAGGTCATGATTTTTCGCGAGAGGTGCGAGCCGGACCCTAACTTCACTCGAACCCATGTGTCAGAGTAGAGTTGAATAATTGGATTCAATATTTTGTTTGGAATACCCCACTGTTTCAGTTTTTTCCAGAGAGCCGCCCTAGGCACTCTATCAAACGCTGCTTTGAAATCGACAAAGCAGCAAAAGACCATTCTGCTTGTTGATAAAGCTTTGTCGATTATAGTGGAAACTGCCAGTAAATTTGTCGTTGTTCCTGAATTGGCAACAAACCCTGTCTGGTTCAGGGGAATCAGATCATGGTCTTTTACCTATTGCCTTAGATCCTCCAAAATGAGACCTGCAAAATGTTTGGCCTCTATGTCCAGTAGGGCGATTAATCTGTAGTTGTTAGGCATAGCTCGTGATCCAGATTTATGAATGGGATGAATTATTGCGCCCCGCCATGAGTCCGGGATTGTTAGTGTTCTCAGGGTGTAATTAAAGAGATTTAGTAACACTGCGGACCAGAAGGGGATGTCCGATTTGAATAGCCTTTGTGGCAGGCCATTCAGGCCTGGTGCTCCATCTTGTCTCCCCCTTGTCACTGCTTTGGCAACTCGGTCCTCTGTTAGTGCATATGCAGGGGTGAGTCCCCGATTTGTATTCAAGGAGGTATTCAGTGATACATCTTCTGCAATCCCGCAACCCCTAGGTGGTTAGCTGGAATCCTGGTTGTCTTGTGCCTGAAAGTGATCTGTTAAATATATTAACCATTCTGCTTCCTGTATATTTGCAGAGCCAGAGTTTGTTAGGTTCAGATTGGTGCGGTTAACAAGGGACCAGAATTTCCTTGAGTTTTTTGCTTGCTTTCCCACACCAATTTTGCCCAGTATTGGTTTTCCTGAGCCCGTTTCTCTTGGGAGACTGCCCTCCTGAATGCTTTTTGGGCATGATGATATGTGGCAAGGAAGGCGCTGTTCCCCGGGAATTTTAAAACCAACCTCAGTGCGGTGTTCCTTGCTCTCTTCAGTGGTTTTATGGCGGCGTAGGTTGCGACCCCTGCTGGAGGTGAGCAGTTTGATCTCTGCACAGTCGCAGGATATGTGTTGATCAGGTGAAGGCACAGCTGCGACCATTTCCGTATTGGGTTAACATCTTTATCAGGACTACCTGTTATAAAGTCCTTGCTTGCTTTTAAAACACTCAGACTATTGGATTCATTCCATTTGAGGCGCTTGAGGTTTTCGGTGTGAATTCCCTTGTAGGTTGAAGGAGCCGCTTTATGGAATTCCGGGTTTGTAGTGAGGGTGATGACCTGGGGCCTGTGGTCGCTTTCAGACCGTGGGTGGATGCAGAAACAGTTCAGCTTAAACAGTAGTTCTGAATTGCAGATAGTAAAGTCTAAATAAGACTTTTTCCTTCCATTCGACCAGGTCCAGTTTGGGGGTGAGTCGCTTGTTGTCCTTCCATTCACAACCAGGTAGCCTGCGTTGTAGAATCTCATCACGGAGAGTTCACCTAATATATTTTGGGCTTGGTTCGGAGGTTTGGATTGAGTCAAGGCCTCAAAGATGTTAGTCAGGTCCGGCCCTTCCATGTCTGCTGCGTTCCCCTGTAATAGATTTGTGTTGAAATCTCCCGTGATGATGCGGTCCGAATTGGGATAATCAGTAGCGATGTCATTCATGATTTCGCACAATCGGACCAGGTGGTCTTTTTTTGTACAGGTGCTAGGGTTAATGTACACATTGACGAGGAGAATTGGATGCTGCATCCCCCCGGGGTTGATTTTGACCCCAAGTAACCAGTCTTCTTTGAAGTGAAGTTGGTTGAGAGCACCTTTTAGGTTATTTGAGATGTATATGGACAAACCGCCTTTTGGGTGGCCAAATCGGTTGTCTCTGAGAGCTGGCTTCCAAAACTCGATATATCCTTCTATGGGACGGCCCTCTGTCGCCCAAGTTTCCTGTAGAGCGATTGCAGTGTGTTTGCACAAGAAAGCCATAGTGTCTTCATTTGAAGTTTTTTGATGAAGTTAAATGTCGTATACTTGTAAAGCGCACAGCTGCCCCAGCAAAGGGGCGTCCCGGCGCTGTATACCACTGGGGAACCCATCCTGGCTTTCCCTGTGAGATTGTCCCTCCTGGGCATCTCCAAGGTGAAGACAAGCATCCCCGGCGCTGATGGGGCCGTTAGTGGAGATTAAGCAAGCTATTGCCCAGAGTTGCTGAGTGGGACCCATGGTTAGAGTAGGCACCGAGGCGAGAATTATCGAGTCCGCTGACCTTGGCCCAAGACCCTGCCGCGTCGGGAATCGAACCCTGGTCCCGGGCCAACCTCTGCTTCCAGGTCTGCTGCCTCTTACCAGTGAGCCACACCAGTCCACTGATATTCCATGAGCACAGTGAGAATGGAGGCCGTCCTTGCTTGGTATCTCTTTTGTGCCTTGTGTCCGCCGCTGAGAGGGGTTTTCTAGAGGAATTGTGTGTTTCTGCAGGTATTTACCCCGCTGGCGGTCAGTTTGAATGTTTTGATGACAGGATAGCTGGTAGCCACCCCCAGCTATAGTTCGATTCTTCATTGAACCCGGCTTTTTCGGGCCCTTTTGGTTTGACATCGGCCCCTGAAGCATTTTTTAAGACCGAGTACGGTCTTGCGCATCCTGTTGTTTTGGATGTTGACAGGTGGCTAGGTGAAGTCGGCCTTGTTAACAGGGAGGTGGGATACCCGGGGGTGGAGTAGGGGTACACTCTAATTCCCCAGTTCCGCAGCGTCGGCTTCTGTTCAAGAAAAGCTCCTACCCAGCTTGCCGATGAAAAAGTCACCACTGTAACCTCAGAGGGTTGATTACCTCGAGGGGAGAGAAATTCGATGGATTCAATATTATTCGTGACCAGTCCAGCTAAACCTGGAATTCCTTCTGCTAGTTTTAACAGATTAGGGGCCCGATGTAGGTCGGTCGGTAACGGCCGAAAATCGGTATTTTCGGCCGTTACCGATCGGAATTGAGCCATCGGGATGTAGGAGGCCGAAATCCGACAAAATCGGTGAAATTACCGAATCGGAAAGTCACCGAGTCGGTAAAATCCCGAATCGGAAAAAATAAGGAATCAGAAAAATCTCCGATTCGGTAGAATACCGAATCGGAGATTTTTCAGAATCCTTATTTTTTCCAAATCGGTATTCGACCGAATCGGAGATTTTTCAGAATCCTTATTTTTTCCGAATCGGTATTCGACCGAATCGGAGATTTTACAGAATCGTGAACGTACCGAATCGGTATAATTACCGAATCGGTGATAATCCGATTCGTTGTGAAAAGCTGAAGATTGAGATGTAGGTAAGCACTGAAATACCGAATTTGCTTCAAATTCGGTATTTCAGATTCGGTAATTACCATGGATTGGAATCAGGTGGTAACCAGGTGCAACCTATAAAAAAGGACCCAAAATGCAGTTCTACTTGCAACATGGCAGCTTTCTATGTCATAGCAAGACGGCTACGGCTACAGCAGGAAGGAGAGAGGGAATGGCAGAGAGAGGAGCAGGTGTACAGAGAGAGGATCACCCTGTCCATGCTCACTGATGCAGAGATCCTACAGAGGTACAGGCTGGACTCAGAGACCATCAGAGACCTCATTAGGGACCTCAAACCCCTGTTGCAGCACCCCACCCCAAGGGCACACGCGATCCCTGTGCATGTGCAGGTGCTATGCTGCCTACACCTGCTGGCGTCTGGCAGCTATCAAAGTGTAGTTGCTGTGGCAGGAGGGGTGACCCAGAGCAGCCTGTCAAGGTTCTTCCACAAGTTCCTTGACGCCATGATCCAGAGGATGGACCAGTACATTTCCTTCCCTGCAACCCATGCAGAACTGGTACAGGCTAAAGCTGACTTCTACCAGATGGCAGGATTCCTCCACATCATTGGCTGCATAGACGGCACACACATTCCGATTTGCCCCCCTGCTGACACGGAATACGTATACCGCAATCGGAAGTCACGGCACACCATAAATGTCCAGGTGATTTGCAATGCCAAGGGTGTCATCACTGACCTGGTGGCGAAGTTTCCAGGGAGTACCCACGACTCCTATATCTTCCAGAATAGCGGAATTCATGCACGGCTGATGGCAGGGGAATTTGGTGAAGGATACCTCCTAGGTAAGACACAGTGTCAGACCCCCATAACGTAAATAGCAGTATGAAGTACATGTATGCATGTGAGTAATGTCACCCCTTTTCCTTCTAGGCGACAGTGCATATGCCCTCTGCTCGTTCATTCTCACCCCCTACCTGAACTCCTCAACACCCAGCCAAAGGAGGTATAACCGTGCCCACAAAAGCACGAGGAATGTAGTGGAAAGGACCTTTGGTATCTGGAAGAGCAGGTTCAGATGCCTGCACAAGAGCGGAGGTGCAAGGCAATATACCCCCATCACCTGCTGCAAAATAATTGCTGTCTGTGCAATGTTGCACAACCTTGCAGTCAGGAAAGGCACTGAGGTTGAGTTGTCCGACTACGAGGACCCTGACGATGACAATGCTGTGCCACTACCACTACCTGCTGGAGTGTCTGCACCAAGTGACGGCAGATACAGGCGTGAGGAGATAACAGCCAACTATTTCTGAGTGAGTACAGATGCACAGACAGGTCAATGTATGTTTTCAAAAAAGAAATTTTATAATGTTGCAACAACGTTACTGCACTGATGTGCAACAATAAAAAAGTAAACAAGATGTGGTCAAATGTCAATTGTCCGGGTTGCCTCACCCGCCCTGGCAGTCTTATTTCTTGCTGCGCTTAGGATGTGGCTCACCCCCTTCTGTATGACAAGCAGCCTCAGCTGAGCGCCTGCTGCTCCGGCGCGGCTCAGACACTGCGCTGGCCGGGCTGCTGCGGCTGCTGCTGTCCCCAGCCTCGCCCAGGCCCAGGGCGGGATTAACAACTGTGTTGGATATCAGTAATGTCTCCATTGCGTTGGTAATGCGGGCCATGCCCCTAGTCACCTCTGCCATGTTCTGGGTGAGGCTGCCCTCCATGTTTGCCCCACGTTGGCATAGCTGGGCGGTTGCAGCAGCAAGGCGGTTGATAGACCTATTCTGCATGCGGGCATCCCTGCGGCGACAGTGCTCGTGTTCATCCATTTTATTGCAGAGCTGGGTGATGGCAGTGGTCATTCGCCCTATACCTGTTGCAATGTCCTTGTTGCTATCAACAAATGTTTTGAATCCCTGTGCCATCTCCCCCATCTGCAGGTTGTGCAGCCGCAACTGGCGATGGCAGGCCAAGATTGATTTTGCCTGCATTCTCTGGATTCTGACCATACTGCCCTCCAGCCCTCGGAACACGCTGCCCTCCTGTGCTGGATGTGCACTGCTGGATGCACGTGGCCTCCGGGGATTGCTGCTGCCCTGCTGTGTGTGCTGGGGTGACACAGGTGTTACAGGGTTTTGTGCTGGAGCCTGACCCGCTGCTCCCTCCATGAGGTTTAATGGTGCAACAATTCTCCTCCTGGCAGGAGATGTGGCCGGTGCAGGGTGGGTCTGTGGTGGTGAGTTCTCCGGGGAGAAATGCAATGGGGGCGTCTGAGACAGAGACAGTCTGGGGGAGTGTGGTAATGTGAGGGAATGTCCAGTGTCTTCCTCATTGCCCAGGGCGCTGCTGTTGTCCTCCTCCTGTATATGTACACTGGTGCTTGGCACTGCCACCGCACTGGCTGATGGTGCTGGAGCTGGTGCTTGAGTAGCTGCTGCTCCCCCGCCTGATGGTGCTCCTAGGTATAAAGAGGCATTTGTCAACTGATTGCTAATGTATTACATTCACTACTATTAAAACATTGCACATCTCATTACTAATACTTTGATGCAGTATTACAGTTCTTTTTATTACGCTTCTGCAGTGGCATTTTAGGGTACTTTTGCTGACTGCATTTAGCATGATGCATTGATCATGTCTGTTGCTAGCAGTACTGGGCTGGGGTTTGGCTGTGCATTGGGTCTAAAGGGGAGATGTCTGGTATGGTGTGTCAAGTTGCGCATGCTTCTTACCTGTAGCTGTAGCTCGGGATGAGCTATCCAGGTCCCCAATTCCCACAACACTCGCGCGCTCAATGGTATTCGCCACAAGTTCCTCCAGCTCAGTGAGGGGTGGCGCCCGGTTCTTGCCTCCACCAGTTAGTCCAGCCTGCTTGTGCAGCTCGGCAAGTTTCCTTTTAGTGACGCCGCGGATGTCGTAGAACCTCTTTTTGAGGTCGTCCAGGCTCCTGTGGGTGACACCGACAGCGTTTACTCTTTCCCCAAATTCAATCCACAGCTTCCTCTTAGTGCTCTCTGGAACAGTGAGGGACAGCCTTCCATACAGCTGGCTGTGTACCCTCACCACCTCCTCCACCAACACTTGCAGCTCCATGGTGCTGAATTTGCTCTTCCGCTTGCACTCTGCCTTCTGCCTCTCAGAGCTGCTTGCCATGTTTTACAGGGATCTGGATACTGCTGCTCACTGTGGCTGCTCAGCTCAGGCTGCCTCTCCAGAAAGTTCTGATGAGTTGCACCTGCCTGGCTTGCCACACCCTGTGGGGGAGGGTGCTTCCACCTCATTGGCTGATGGCTTTAGTTTCAGTTTCCTTGCTCGACAAATCGGCATTTACCGAATCGGTAATTGCCGAATCGGAATATACCGATTCGGTAATTACCGATTCGGTATTTATAATGCATTCCTATTGGCCTTTTGGCCCAAGGGGTGTATTGCTATTACCGATTCGGTATTTTCCGAATCGGTGGTGGCAGATTCTGTTTATACCGAATCGGAACTTGCCGAATCGGTACGTATCGACTCACGATACCGATTGCTACCGATTCGGAAAATTTCCGAATTTTTTTATCTACATATCATTTACCGATTTTGAAATACCGATTCGGTACGAATCGGTATTTTAAAATCGGTAAATGCGTTTTACCTACATCGGGCCCTAGATCTATTAAGAATGTCGTGCTGCCCTTTAGATTTAAATTCGGGTGCCAGTAGAATCTGATGGCATGGTGGATCGTTATTGATTGAGTCCGGAACACTTGAGGGTTTAATGTGGAATTTTCGAGTGTCCTGTAATTTCGTATAGCTGTTGTGACAGACATTGCGGAGCCCTCATCAAATGTAAGCTGTGACTGGTTGCGACTTTGGAATCGTTGCAGATGGTTTTAGAGTAATTGATTCTTGACATTGCGTTTTCTTTTCCCTGGGAAATGAGAGCCGTCGGTGGTCTGGGGGTTTCTAGTGTCATCTTTGGCCCGGTTGCACTTGCCGTATCTGAGCTCACCCTGATGGTTTCTGTGTAGGACCTGCCCTCGGTTGTTTCTGGGGCCATTGTTTGATTGCTTCGGTCCTTTGGACTACTCGCAGAATCTTGGGTGAGTTTTTCCGGGGGGACTCCCTTGGGGGTCATTCTTTGCTCTGCGGCACCGTTTTTGGCGTTTTTTTTTTTATTTTTGACTTTTTTGAAGATAGGGAAGAGTTCCTGGTGGACCATGTTGGAGTTTGCCCTAATTTTATTTCTTGCTTTGCGCTGGCGTTTACGCTCTCTTTTACTACGTGGTAAAACTGGCCCTGCGAGGGCCGCCACTGTTGAGACACTTTGAGAAGTGGGGCTGTTTGTTTGCACAGGCTCAAGATGATCATGTCTGGTAATGGGTCCGATTGGTGACAAAGGGGGCCATTTTCTGCCGTTGGGGTTGATTTTGATTGGGCGCTCTGAGTATGACCATTCAGCTTCGTTTGGCCAAAAGTTGTTCCTGTGTTTGGAGCGAGTCAACAAAAAGAGAGGTAGGGTAGATAGGGCACTCTTACTCCCCACTCTAACTAGAAAATTAACAACAAAAGAGTGCTACTTAATGAAGGACACAAAGATAGCTGAGCACAAGTAATCAAACAACACCCATTAGGTGTGTTTAGAAAGCCCTCACTCACTGACCTGGTCGGTGACATGCTTCATCATCGGGCCCCACTGGGTGTGACCGAATGTCACCCCAGTGTGCTTCAACGCCAGATTTACTGCGGAGCGGGTAATGTGAAGATGTGAAGGCTAAGTGATAAATTCAAGTGAATAGAGTGATGTGGTGATTTAAAAATGGCTTGGGTGTATCAAAAATTAATTTAATGGTTGATCACCAAGGACATATTAAAAAATGTGTTGGTAAACAAGGTCAACTAAATTGGATGACCTGTTTCCAGTAACATTACGTGAGCGGTCAACATGTTTCTGCCAATGTTGGTATAGTTAACCTGGCATTCGTCAGGACCTAAAGTGACTAAACCCCGGCGGTATGGGCACGCTAAGGCCCACCCTACCAAAGGACGTGAAAGTTAAAATATCTGTCGGAGTGCACTGTAAGGGTGGCTTCACCGATCAAAAAACGGGAGGCACAACCCTTCTGGTCTCAAAATGAGAGACTCAAAAAATCAGATGCACCTGTGAAGATAAAAGGTACAAACAGACATGAACAGACAAATACACAATTAGTTAATGTTCTGCAGGCCAACAGACACACAATGGTGACTAGTGCTCAGATGTACAGGCAAGTGCACAACACATGACTATTTTGCAGAGGTGTGTGGTTCTGCCAGTGGCTGTATCTAGTCATACTACATGATAGCGTTATCGGTGAAATATCATTATCACGTAGTGCCAGGGTGGATGGGCAAACACAAATGTGGCCCACCAGTGAGCATGTGTCATTACATGCGGCGCGTGGAGACTACGTGGTATGGTCGTGGACGGGCATTTTTTGATCTATGACGCGTTCTTTGATAGGAACTAAGCGATCAATGGACCAAAGGCCTGTGGCCAATAACCCCAGAAAAACGAAATACTAGTTTAATGGTTCTCACTTGAAAGGAGAGAAAATATCACCCCATAGACTGCGGGAGGGGGGTGACGGCGCATTTGGCACATCCTGTAACGTAAAAAGACAAACAAACACGAGACAAACTTAGTAGGGAAGCCTCGAGGGTACTTAGCTCAAGCCGAAGGAAGCAGAAGATAACCGGGACCCCACTCACGCCCACAACGCCAGGCACCCGTATGTAAACCTGACCAGCCCTTAAGACCGCGTCTCGACGATCCAGAGCCAATGTGATTGAGCTGTATATGAAGCCGGGGCTCCGTCAACAGCGCGCGCTCTTCCGGGACTGGGCGTGGCCGAAGGCGCGTTTACGTGTAATCGACCAATGGGGAAGACGGTCGAGGTAAACATTCTGTAATAGACATAGAGAGACTACGACATCTCAGCTACTATTCAGTCGGATGAAAAAGGTATCTCAAAGTGGAAAGGTAATTCCGATTAAATACAATCATAGAAAATAACAAGTAAAAAGTAAGCTACAATTCACTTGTCGACTGTGAGGACAGGGACTAGGTCGTATCATCAGCTAACCCGGGGACCCAGCGCACATGTTCCCATCGTGAGTCGAACCTCGGGGGATGGCTATGAACATGCTCACAAGGCAAGTTCAAATTGCAGCGGGGTCACAATGGGGTTGTTTTGATTAAAAGATGTTAAAAAGATGTTAATTCGAAATAAATTTCGAAGATGGACCAGATCCCTTCAAAAAACGGATGAGAGTGAGGTCACCTGTTAGAGTTGATACATAGCATAGATGACTGGTATGATCATGTGGCCACCGAACAAATGGACAGAGTTCATGTACATAGGACTGTCTATTTTCTGATAGCCCCCCAAGGAATATCATCATTCAGCCCTCTCAGGTGGGTGCCAAGCCGATACACCCATCGCTGCTCCTTTTCAAATAGTCTTTCAGCAATATTTGGGCCTTCAGTGAGCTGTTCAATTACAGTCCATCTTAGATCATTGGTGGTATGGTTAGCTTGCAAGAAATGATCGCTCATCTTGGTGGTGGTCTTCTTGCATCTTATATTACTCCTGTGTTCACACACCCTCTGCTTCACCTTCCTCGTGGTCATGCCTACGTATCGGTGAGAACAGGGGCATGTGATGAGGTAGACAACGTTGGCTGAGTTACAATTGGTGTGCGATCTTTGCCACCAGGTTTTATCCGGTTCCAAGGGCAACGATTTCGTGGCCTTGGTCAAATGGCACACGGAGCAGTTGGAGCATGGGTAATGTCCAGTGACCCTTGGTAGGTTCCATGCATCAGTGATACTGCGTGTTGGCAAGGGAGCTGGTTCTTTAGGTCTGGTGTGCACTAAGGAGTCTCTTAGACTACGACCTTTCCTAAATGAGAAAAGAGGTTTCTGCCAATCCTTCCTAGTGCTGGAAATTATTTTCCAGTTTTTGTTCACAGATTTTTTCATCAAGTTGGACAAGGTACTGTAGGTAGTGACACATGTCAGAGGGGGTTCCTCCACAGTTCTCAATTGTGGTTCCAAGAGGACTTCACGGGGCTGATTACGTGCCCGTTTAAATCCTTTATTGAGGATATGGTTAGGGTAACCTCTTTGTTGCAATTTCTTAGTTAGGTCAGTTGATTGTTCTTTGAAATAATGTGTACTACTGCAGTTACGCCGAATCCGGAGATACTGACCATAGGGGAGATTTTCCCTCAAAGGGCGTGGGTGAAAACTGGAAAATTGTAGCAAGTTGTTTTTTGCAGTTGCTTTATAGTGAGTTTTCGTGGTTAGAGTTGTTCCACTATTAGTTATCACTATGTCAAGGAATACCACCTCAGTGGTACTTACAGTATGAGTGAATCTCAGATATCTGTTGATGGTATTGATCCATCCGAGAAATTCCATTAGGCGTTCCATACTCCCTTTCCAGATGAGTAGCACATCGTCTATATAGCGCTTCCAAAAGAATATATTTCTCATGAAGGGGTTCGTAATGGATTGGATATTCTGTGCTTCGAAATCAGACACATATAACCCCGCCACGCTCGGGGCAAAAGTACTGCCCATCGAGGTGCCAGAGCATTGGAGGTACAGTTGTCCCTTATGTGCAAAAAAGTTTTCTTTGAGTGCAATGGTCGCACAATCTATTATAAATTCTTTGGGGGTGGTGTACTCCCAAGAAACTGAGTTGAGAGCTGAACTTAGAATTTTGATCGTCTCGTCTTGAGGGATACTCGTATACAGACTCTCTATGTCTAGGGTAGCCAGTATTATTGAGTTGGTGTCAAAGGACATAGACTGTAATTGGTGGAGTAAGCTCTTAGTGTCCTTCAAATATGTAGGTGTATTTTGAACGATGGGTTTCAAAAACTGGTCACAAAAGGTAGATAAGGGTTCCAAAAGAGACCCTATACCAGAGACTATAGGCCTGCCCGGTGGTGGCAGTTTATTTTTATGGGTCTTTGGAAGAGTGTAAAAGTACGGAACTATGCCTTTACTAGTAGAGAGGAAGTCAGCCTCATTTTTTGACAGGTCTCCATTTTGCTCGGCTTCCCTGACCATGGTGGTGATCCGATTTTGAAGTTCTTCTGAAGGGTCATGGGTAAGAGGAATGTAATTGTTGGTATCATTGAGCAAGCCTTCACATACTTTCTCATAATCAACGGTATTCTGGATGACGATACCCCCGCCCTTATCGGCGGGTTTTATAGTAATGTTGGAGTTGTTCTTCAGTGTCTCAAGTGCTTGATACTCTTCAGCCTTGAAATTCCCATATGTCTCAGGTTCCTGACAGGTTTCCAAATCAAGGAACACTGCTTGTTCAAAAGCAGTAATGGCTGCCGGTACTGTGTGGGGGGGCGGAGTGAATGTGGATTTTAATCTAAGACCCGTATCGCCCTTGCGAAGGTCTGCATTGGGGTCTTCCTTTCCTTCAAAGAAGGCCTTTAATTTCAATTTCCGGAAGAAGTCAGTTAATTCGCAATGGAGCCTGAATTTGTCTGGGCTGGGGCTGTTTGTTTGCACAGGCTCAAGATGATCATGTCTGGTAATGGGTCCGATTGGTGACAAAGGGGGGCCATTTTCTGCCGTTGGGGTTGATTTTGATTGGGCGCTCTGAGTATGACCATTCAGCTTCGTTTGGCCAAAAGTTGTTCCTATGTTTGGAGCCTCACCATCTTTTGAGTTTGTGTTCTGCTCATCAGGAAACTCAGTGGGTTTTAGGTGTTCTTGCTGTGTGGGGGGTGCGATTTGGTAAAAACATTTCCTCCTCTCAACAACTTTACTTCCCTTATGACTGTGGTTAGACATTCTGGGAGCAGTGAAAGAGAATCTATGATAGGGGAGCAACAGCACGTTGATTCGGCAAGCTTCGTGGAGGCTTGCGCCCGTAAGATTAAGGAATTGATTTTATCTAGTTTACTATCGATCCCAGACGTAAATAGTGCCAGAGTGTTTAGTAGGTCGACCTGCACCTCCAGTTTTATCGAATGGTAATTGAGTGCGTTAACTGTTTGCTGCAGGGTTTGTAAAAGTTGTGGCCAAGCACCGGTCCCGGTGTTTTCTTCAGTATTTTGTTTTTCTTTTAGGATCGGGCTGGACCTAGGTAAACTTTCAGACGTCTTGAAGAAAAGAGACAGGTCCGTCATAAACTGATCGTTCTGGGCTGGCGGTGCTGGCTGGCTTTGCAATGTATCCTTTGTGTGTCCAGGTGGCGAGAATATCATGTACGGGAGGTTAAAAAATGGTGATGCTGTTGTGGAGATTGTCGTTTGTGGGATTGGAGATTGTTGACTGCTATTGAAGTGCTCAGGGTTGGCTTGCCCATGGATTTGTGCCGTCGTTGTTTGGTGAAGAGAGGTCACAAGGGGCATGGTCGTAGTCGCTGCATTAGTTACGATAGATTTAGACAACGTTACTTGGACCTCTGTTGGGCACATAGTGATCTCCGACTGGGTTTGTAGCGCTTGACAGGGCCAGCGGTCCTCTGCTGAAGACACTGAAAACTTGTCCGATGAAAGGTGGTCAGGTTGAGAGTTTTTGCTGTTTTGGTCGTTGCAGGAGGACCCAAAAATATAAACCTCTGATGGCTAGATTGCCCTCGCGGTTTCAGGTGCCCAATGTTGCACCAAGGCCGGGTTAAGCAACCCAGGTTGAACCAAGTTAATCGAGCCTGGTTGCACCAGGGGGGTAATAGTTGTTGCCTCCAAAGACTGCGCTCTTAATTGGGGCGATTCCGCAGGCTTAGATGACGTCTTTTTGAAGAAGTCCCGTATGCTTAGCGGTTTTTGTGTTTTTAGAATGTGGGTGGCGTTGGCCGAGACCTCTGCGACGTCGGGTTGTGTTGCTTTCCTTCTTTTGGGCGCTGTATACTTCCTCACTTTTCCTGATCTCATTGTTTCCCGAGGGCCTGGGCTTGAGTTTGGGCTCTTCTGGTTGCTCTCGGTCCAACACCAGTGGTGCTTTGTTGCAGCTTTGTTGCAGCTTTTGAAACAGCAGCAGATTTTCGAGATACTAGCTTCTGACTTCTGGAGCTGTATGCAGGTTAAGCGCTAAGCGGCTGTATTAGTGTATGGCACCCCCCTGCTCTCCCTGTCCCTCCTGCGCGGGTCTCCCAGCCCTACCCCAACCCGCTGACACCACCACCGCTGGATCGGACGAGAGTCCGAAGACAACCAGAGCTGCGTGCTGCACAACTCTGGGAGGCACGTGCAGGCACCACAGAGCCTGGGGGTGAGTTGGAGCCAACAGGGTCTGGGTGACTAGTCAGGACTCGGCCGGCACTGGATGGGGAGCAAGGGGAGCAGCCCCAGAACTGATGGGCACCTGTGGCCAGCCAAGCGGCGGGCAGCGAGAAGGGGATTGCTGAGGGCGGTAAGTGCTGGAAGCTGAGGCACCCACGAGAGCAACAGGAGCACCACAGGCCACGAGGGCTACAGGAACTGAGCCAGTGGAGAGAACTTCAGAGAGAACACAAGAATGCTGAGGCTCTGAGTGCGTTAAGCACAGACGCCGAGCAGACTCCAGGCAAGCAGCGCGCCAGGGGGGGATGGCGGGGGAGACCAGAGAAGAAGCCGCCCGCCCACCGAAGTGAACTATGGCAATGGTACGAGAGATTGATCTCAAATTACCCTCTCGGTCAGCCCCTGTCAGTCAGTCTCCATGCTCCCACCCGCGTGCGCTGAACGCCGAACGCTGCCTTACCGCGAGTCACACTGGTCTCTCAATCGTCCTCCCCGAGGGCACGCTCGTTCGCCTCGCTGTGCCCTCGCTGTGCCCTTGCTGTGTCCTCACCGAGCCCGCAGCTCCACGCTCTCAGAGCGGCACCCGCACACCAAGCACCCGCTGCCGGCAGCGTCTCCGCTCACCTGCACCGCCACGCCTACCTGGCGAACCTCGGGAGTCACGTTAAGGGGATGCGGCCAATCGTCAGAAGCAAATCCGCACCTTAGGTGTGAAAGGATAAATGTATAGTGTGGTCTATAAAATTTCAGCCTTCAAGTATAGGGATCATTCCGTGCATCCTGACTAAAACTTACTGCCGGGAGAGTAATAGGTCTTAACCCGAGCTTGATTGAAGGGTAAAGGGAGTGGCGTCTCTCTTTTGGTAACAATAGAGGAATTCTGTGGTAGGTTAGATGGACGGGCTGCCTACTGATAACACAGATAAGCGTTGTTTACTCCGGTTACAGAATACTTATATGAATGGAAATTCTATCACTTTATTAGCAAAACAGATTAGTGGAATTGTTTTGTGTAAGTTACTAACTGATTTTGTAAAATATCTTGTAAATACGGCTTCTAGAAAAAACCCTGTAAAGGAGGGGTTGGTCGGCGCTGCAGAAGCCGGAGCGCTGGTGACGTCAAAAGTGTAGCGCTGGGATTGGTCCACGTAACCGAGACAGAGTAGGAGCTGATTGGTTCATCACAGAAAGCAGCAAAGGCTATTGGTTAAGCACTATAGTGACGTATCGTGTTCTAACTGGTGCATTAGTGCGAACCGCGCTGTGATAGGTTGGTGTTACGGAATCAGCAACAGAATAGTACGCGATCTTTTGAAAGCAGGAAAGTTTACCGAAAATGTCATACTACTATTATGATGAAGACAAGAAGATATCTTCATGGTTTAAAAAGCTGAAAAACATGTTCGTAAAAGACAAAGAGGTAGTTACGAGAGAGGGAAAAATACTTCCTTCACCGAAAACGCCTGCTTCCTATATGTTGACGAAATATGGTTACCATATGAGTGTTTGGCTGGGAAATTGGGTACACTATACCAAGGATGATGGTGTGTTAGCTTTTCCGGAAGGAGGATCATTTGATTTGGCTACTCTGAGGAATTTGAGAGACAAAATTATGAAACTTGAACCGAGACCCAGACCGACTCAATTTGAGGCGTTAGTTGAGTAGGAAGATGAGATGCATCAAATGGAGAGTGAGAGGTTGAGTAGGCATCTTAGACCGAGAGGTAGAGGTAGAGATTTATAGGGAGAAACACATGAGACTAGAATGCGAAGATGGAGGGATGGAAGTATGTGCGATGGCATGTATCCCGTCAGATTGGTTAAAGAATATGAGGGACGAAAAAGTACAGAAAGAAAAAGAATACAGAATTGGGAAATAAAAGCTATGGTGAAAGTGAATCAGAGGATGCTGTTTTAGAAGAAATATTAAATAGGAGACCACCCCCATATCAACCAAGTTCTTTATGTACTACCCCAAATGCTCCGATGGCAGAAGAAAGAATTTATGAAACGCCAAGACAACCATCACATTTTAGAGATTTTCCTGAAAGAGTAGAAACAAGATATGTCCCAAGTACACCGATAGGAGAAGCTAGAATTACAGGAACTCCTGTACAAAGTAATGATTCACACAGAATTGTGTTAAGTGCATAAAGACGAAGTAATGAACAGCCAAATATGTCTGATTATGAGCGTTCTGCACATGAATTGATTCAAAACCTTACTAAGAATATGGAAGCTGTAACTGTACCAGTAACCATAGGACCTGTGATACTGGCATTTGAAGATCAGAAATTAAAAGAGCCGAGATTAACCATTCCATTACAACAAAGTCTACAGAGAGCAAAAGAGTGTACTTGCCCTGATGTATCAGAAATAAGGCAGAATATAAGTGTAAATCCACCAGAGTTAACTTTTAATCAAAATTTGTCATGCGGATACCCGACAGGAGCAGAATCTGACTCTGCTACTCCAGAGAGAAGTGCAGATAAAGTAGATTTAACGCAGACACCCATAGGACCATCAGAAAAAGAGTTAAATGAATGGATAAAATCGTTAAAATTAAAAGAGCGGGAATTAAAAGTTTTGGATGTGGCTAAATTAAAAGTGGACATGGAAGAATTAATAATTGGAACAATTGGAACTGACAGATTAAAAACTTACCAGGATGATGAGCTCATGTTTTTATGTAAAAGTATAACATGGAGAGCTAAGACAATGTATGATCAATTAGAAGAAGTGGCAAGTGAATGTGGAATAGATTTTTCAAAAATAAAGTCATTGCAGAAAACCGAGTAGATTTTGCAGAAAAAGACATTGAAAATATGAATACTGCAGGAAGGGAAGCTCAGATAAAAGATTTGATTGTGTTGTTGCGCAAATGGGGTGATGTAGGCAAATGGAGAGTCAAGTGGGCAAAGAAGAAAGAAGAAAATAGTGATAAGTCTACCTTAGCTTTCCCCATTAGAGAAAAGGGAAAAGTGGCCACTGAATTCCCTATGAGAGACATTCCTGGAGGAGGATATGTACATGTTCCTTAGAGCAGACAAGATATATTGTCATTTACGAATGATTTCCCCAGACTGAGAGAAAAGCCAGTAGAATGGTATCAACAAGTTGACAGATTTGTAAAGGTGTCAAAGGTACTGTGGATTGATTTGGATGGATTGTTTGGCATAGTGGTGCCAACAGATTTATGGACAGAATGTAAAATATCTGTGGATTGGCCAAGGGAGGAATATCCCAGAGATGAGAAAACAGGAGCTCCATCACCAGATGTGATGAGAAATATGAACAAGTGATAGTGTGGTTGAAAAACAAAATACCCCCAAAAGAAACTGATTGGTTAAAGATAGACAGAAATACCCAGGAGCCGAAAGAAACTGTGCATTCATTTTATGAAAGGTTGTTATTGGTTTTCAAACAGTATAGTGGTTATGAGGAATTAAATGAAAAAGACATGAGCCATTTTGTATATAGATTTGTATATGGATTAAGACCATAAATTTCAGACATTATTAGACATAGCATGATGGATTGGCAGTCAAGTTCAGTAGATAAGGTATTGAGACAAGCAAAATATTGTAGTGAGGAGATTGATGCAAAACAAAAGAAGCTGAAAGAGAAAGCCATGTGGGCACAAGTAAAAGTAGCAGAACAACAAGTAGCACAGATGGAGAATGGCAACGAGAGTGTAAATGTCCACCTAGAGTTAATGGAGAATATACATCATTGAATCCGCAGGTGCAGTTTGAGGTAAATCAGCAGCAACCGCAGCAACAGCAGATAGCAAATCAGCAAAGTCAGGTGCCGCAACCGCCACTGCCATACAGTAGGAATCAGCAGAGATACAGTGCAGAGACAGTATTCAGCGGTGGTGAGCAGGTAAAAAGACCGCAAAGAGTAAATGCGTGTCCTCAAAATTGGTTGCAAGAAGAGAATGGCAGTGAGCCGGATGAAAGTTTCTGACGGTGCCTGAGGGAGGAAGAAGAGTGTGTGCTTGGAGCCACTCTTGAGGTAGATCAGTCAGGTCCATTTGTGAGCGGAAAGGTGAATGATATGGAAATAACTTTCCTAGTGGACACTGGTGCTACCCGTTCTACTGTTAGATCAATGGAAATTCAAAATCTTCCTCTCTCGGGTGAGACAATCCAGGTTGTAGGTGTAGCTAACAGACAAATAAATACTCCTTTGACAAAACCAGTTGAAATAGAGATTGGGACGTATAAAGATATGCATCGGTTTGTGGTGAGTGACAGCAGTCCTGTTAATTTGCTAGGCAGGGATATATTGTGTAAAATGAACTGTGCCATATAATGTTCACCAGATGGCATGGAATTGCAGACTCCAGATGAAGATAGTTTGTATAAATTGACAATGCTCATGATTGAGGCAGAACAAGACAAACTGTTTCCTGTTTTTGATAAAGAAAAAATTCCTGTTGAACTGAGAGAGGCAGTGAAAGAAAGTGTGTGGGATTTCACTGGAAAAGATATAGGTTTGATGAAAGGAGTTGATCCTGTGAAAGTATCCATAAAAGAAGGTGCAATTTATCAGAATATACCACAGTATAAAATGACTGCCGAAGTAATTGAAGGAATTACTCCAGTGATCGACAAAATGATTGAGCAGGGAATTCTAAGAGAAATTGAGAGTAGTCCTTGTAATTCACCAATAATGGGATTGAAAAAGCCAAATGGAACATTTAGAATTGTGCAGGACCTGAGAAAGGTTAATAAAATCGTAGTCCCATGTTGTCCAATTGTTCCGAATCCAGCAGTGATTTTGTACCAAATACCTCATGATGCAGAATGGTACACAGTGCTTGATTTATGCAATGCGTTCTTTACTGTTCCATTGCATCCAGAAAGCCAACAAATGTTTGCATTTTCTTTCCAAAATCGTATCCTAGCATGGTGTAGAATTCCTCAAGGGTACACAGAGAGTCCGTCGATTTTTAACCAGCTGCTAAAGAAATCATTAGAAAATGTGAGCATGCCTGGAGAATCTGTGTTAGTACAGTATATTGATGATCTTTTGGTTGCATCAAAAACAAAGGATGCCTGTATAATTGATACAGTAGCATTGTTGAATCATTTGGCTGAGGAGGGACATAAAGTGTCTCCATCAAAATTGCAGTTTTGCCAGAAAGAAGTACAGTATTTAGGTCACAAGATTGCTAAAGGAATCAGACAGGTCACAACTGAGAGAATTAAAATGATACAAGGAATGCAGCCCCCTAAGACTCAAAGACAGGTAAGAATGTTCCTAGGTGATTGCTGCTGCCAAAAAGGCTAAAAATGTGGAACTGGTGCGCCTAGAAACTGAGATAACTGCACTAGAGAGTGACCTTGATACAGGAGTAACACGTTTAAAAATGCATTCTCTCAGTCTGAAACAGGCCGATTATAGGTCCGTCGTCACTGACACGGCTAAAGTGATGAACAGGGAGTAACAGGGCAGGTTGTATGATGTGGGTGACAAGGCCGGTAAATTGATTGCGTGGCTGGACAAGAAAGAAAGAGTGAATTGCGTTGTCCCCGTGATTGAGAGGCTGGATGGTGAGTGTGTCACCGACCCTGTTGGGATTGTTAAGTGTTTTATTGACCACTTTCAGACGGTGTATGCCTCTGTCTGCGGTAGGGACGAGGAAGACTCCCGGTTGTTGCTTCGTGACATTGCGTTGCCCTGCCTTTCCGAAGATGACAGAGACCTCATGGATGCACCCCTTACGGCGGACGAAGTAGCGAGGCTACACGTTCCCTCCGCTCAGGCAAAGCAATGGGCCCCAATGGATTACCCATTGAACTTTATAAACTGCGACCCGACAAAATGGCGCCCCACTTGAAGGATATGTTCCTTGAGGCCCTGGACTCGGGTTCCCTTCCCGCTGATCAGCGACTCGCCACTATTGTGGTAATTCACAAGGAGGGTAAGCCACGGGATCGTTGTGCCTCGTATAGACCTATATCTTTGCTTAACGCCGAACCCAAAATTCTAGCTAAATTGTTAGCTAATCGTTTGATTAAGGTGATCGGGGACTTGATCCATCCGGATCAGTCAGGGTTCATTCCTCATCGGAACACCGCCCTTAATCTTCGGAGACTCCATGGAGTTCTCGCGAGGGCTGGGACTCTCACTGAGTCGGACATTTTAGCTTCCCTCGATGCTACCATGGCTTTCGACACTATCGAATGGCCCTATCTTTAGGCGGCCCTCTCAAAATTTGGATTCGGCCTCGTGTTCATCGCTTGGGTGAAACTTCTTTATGAGATGCCCCTTGCCCAGGTGGTGGTTAACGGGAAGGCGTCCGGTGTTTTCGCACTCGGACGCGGTACTCGGCAGGGCTGCCCGCTGTCTCCATTGCTCTTCGCCCTCGCATTGGAACCGTTGGCGGAGTGGCTCCGTTGGGAGCCTTCTATAAAGGGCATTCGGTGGGCTCCCGATTTCGAGGATCGTGTCTCGCTATACGCAGATGACATTCTCCTATATCTAACTTCCCCTCAGAAATCCTTAAACGTGCTCTTCGATGTTCTTACCTCCTTTGGGAAGAACTCGGGTCTTGTTATTAATTGGACTAAATCCTGTGTCTACGTTTTGGCTGGTGGTCTCCCCCCATTGCCCCGTAGATTTCCGATTCAAGTAACGGAGACCGGCTTTAAGTACCTGGGGATTTATGTCTCCTTGGACCCCACCGTTCGCTATGAGCGCAACTTGCTGCCCCCTCTTCAACGGCTGAAGCTAGATGTTACACACTGGCGTCATTTGCCACTGTCACCGCTCGGTTGTGCGGCTCTCTTTAAAATGATGTCGCTGCCTAGATTTTTGTACGCCCTCCAGAACTCGTTTGACCCCGTTCCCTCTCGTTACTTTCGGGAGGTGGAGAGTCTACAACGGCAACTGATTTGGGATGGCCGTGCACGCGTTGCTCTGTTTAAACTCACGCTTCCGTGGTATGACGGAGGCATCGCCCTTCCCGACATCAGGCGCTATTAATGGGCCTCCCAATTGAGTGCGGTCAATCACGCAACGTATGTTCCCGGTCCCGCCCCTGCCTTCGCAATGGATAAACACCTTCTGCCGGGGGGGGACTTCTATAGGGCGCTGTATTCCAGGGGGCTCTGTAAAACACTGACTGGACCCACTAAAGTCACGGTACGTGTGTGGTACGATGCGAATGCGGCCTTGGGATGGAAGGATAGACTCACTCGCGCGACCCCCTTTTATGACTCTGAATTTCTGGGTAATTTATGGCGAACGAAAGGATTTGACAAATGGGATATGATTGGAATCACTAAGGTGGGGGATCTTTGGTCTAAAGGTGATGTCAAGACCTTCGAGGCGCTTAAGACGGAGTATGAACTTGGGGACAGAGAATTCTTCAGGTACGCTCAGGTCCGACATGCCCTCCTGTCGGTCTTTGCTGTGGGTCAGATATCCCTGAATCCTCACCCCTTGAGGATCGTATTCTGGATGGACATGTGCCCGACAGCACTATTTCATTAATTTACAAGAAGCTGATCTATAACAGGGCTGACCTGCTTGTGCGCCTGAGGGCCTCGTGGATTGCCGACGGCCTAGAATTAGATGATGAGGACTGGCAGTCCGCTCTGTCCTCGCCAAAAGAAGTTGCCATACCCGCACGCCTTAGATTTGTTCAACTTAAGATCCTCCACCATGTGTATGTCACTGGCCCGAGTCTGGTGCGCATGGGTTACTCTTCTGATGATTTGTGTAAGCGTGGTTGCGGTATGACTGGTACCTTTCTCCACATTTTATGGGAATTCCCGGAGGTGGTCGAGTTTTGGTCTCGTGTGCATGTCGTCATGGAGAGGGTCACTGGGGTGGCGCTACTGCCCGAGGCCAGGCGCTGCCTCCTGAATGTCTGGGAGCCCAATGACTACAATACGGCACAGATTACCTGGGCGACCCTTGGTAATATGATTGCCAAAAGAGACATTGCACAGCTCTGGGGTTCCCGTAGGCCTCCGACTGTAACATTGTGGGCAGAGAATGTGGACTGGTGCATGTTTCGCGAGAAGACTGTGTATCTGTCGCGTGGAAGGCCCAAGAAGTGGGGCAGAATCTGGTCACAATGGAACACATACCGTGGCAATATATGCACCCCCCCACAAGATTTGTTTCCTGATGATACCTTGTCCCCCTGATTGACATTCCGACTATTTCTTAAACTGTGTTGCTACTGGTTTCCTCGCTGCCCCCCCCACGACACACCGTGACTGTGTTATGTATGCTACAATGCTGATGCGCCAAGTCCATGGACCCATGACTGTATTCCCGATTCTCTCTTGCCTTGTGTAACCTGTTATTGTTGCTGTTAATTTTCAATAATAAAAATTCAAAAAAAAAAAGAATGTTCCTAGGAATAGTGGGTTATTGCAGACAGTGGATAAGTGGATTTTCATTGATTGCAAAACCATTGCAGAGACTGACAAAGGCAGACATCAGAGACCCTATTGTTTTGACCAAAACAGAGATGGAAGCATTTGAGCAGCTAAAAACTAAATTCTGTGAAGCACCAGCTTTGGGAATGCCTGATTACGAAAAAGAATTTGAGCTGTACTGCAGTGAGCGAGAAGGATGTGCTCTGTCAGTATTAATTCAGAGGCATGGAAGAATGAGAAAACCAATTGCATATTTCTCGGCTGTTTTGGACCCTGTTGCAAAGGCTTTGCCAGGTTGTCTGAAAGCAGTAGCAGCAACCAGTGTAAGTATGGAGCAAAGTGAAGGAAATGTGATGGGATTTCCTGAGAGAGTCTATGTACCTCATTCAGTGGAGATTCTCCTCACAAGAGCAAAGACTCAGTAGATGACTAACAGCAGAATGACACGTTATGAGAAAATAATTTTGGGAGCTGAGAATGTGACAATTGCAAGATGTGTAAATATCAACCCATCGACACTGTTACCGGATACAGTGGAGGCAGAAGTGAAAGGTGAGCTTGATCACAAGTGTTTGGATGTTCTGGAATATTGCACAAAGCCTCGTCCAGATATTAAAGATGAACCTTTGCTCGAATCAGATTTTGTAATGTTTGTGGATGGATCATGCTTGAGAACAGAGAGTGGTGTTCTAAGTGCTGCATATGCTGTTTGTACGGTGGCAGAAGTGTTGGAAGCATCTTGTCTGAAAGGAATTCATTCTGCTCAAATAGTGGAGTTAATTGCTTTGATACGAGCATGTGAGTTGGGAAAAGAGGTGAAAGTAACCATAGTGACTGATAGTCAATATTGTTATGGAGTTGTTCATGATTATGGACAGCTCTGGTCCCAAAGAGGTGATTTGACCTCTGCAGGAACAGCAATTAGGAATCCAGAGTTTGTGAAGACACTGATTGATGTGATCCAGTTGCCTGAAAAATTGGCTGTGGTAAAATGTTCCGCTCACAAGAAAGGTGAAGATTATATCACAAGAGGAAACATTGCGCAAAGAATCAAATTTCAATCAATCGAGAAAAAAACTGAAGAACATGTTCCAAGTCCTTTAATGCTAACCACGGTAGTTGAGACTTGGCAGGAAGTGAAGCAGATGCAGGAAGAGGCAGGAACAGAGGAAAAAGATATTTGGTTAAAATCAGGTTGCAGACAAAGGGGGGAAGATGAAATTTGGGTTTACAAAGATGAAAGACCAGTAATGCCCGATAGCATGATTTCAGATATGGCCCGAATGTACCATGGTCAAGCCCACATTGGCAGAGACGCTATGATTCGTCTCTTTAGACAGACTTGGTATAATCCTAAATTTAGAATGATTGCTGAAAATTTGTGTCAAAGATGCTTAGTCTGTCAGCAATTTAATCCAAACAGAAAAACTGTTGTAAGTTTGGGAACCATAGGACGGGAGGGTGGCCCATTCACAAGAGTTCAGATGGATTTTGTTGAATTACCTCCATGCAACAGACTCAGATATGTTCTTGTGATAATCTGTTTGTTCTCTCGGTGGGTAGAAGCTTTCCTCACGAGAAGGAATGATGGATTAACTGTTGCTAAACTGTTCTTGCGTGAGATAACACCACGTTTCGGGTTTCCGGTCACGATTGAATCGGACAGAGGCCCGCATTTCCAAAATGAGTTAATGCAGATGATTTGTGAAGCTCTGGACATTCGCTAGAAGCTACATTGTGCATATAGACCTGAGGCTTCAGAAGTAGTTGAACAGGTGAATGGAACAATTAAAAACAGAATTGCAAAAATGTGTTTGGCAACAGGAATGAAGTGGCCAGATGCTTGTGTTAATGACATTAAGAAGCATACCTGACAGAAAACCTGGATTAAGTCCACACGAAATCTTGATGGGAAGGGTGATGAGACAGGCCTATGTACCAGTTAATAAGTTGTTGACAATAAATGATGACATCATACTGGATTACTGCAAGAATCTATCTGATGTAGTAACTTCTGTACTCCACCAGGTGGGAACTGAATCAAATACCAAAGAGAAAATTCCTGCTCATGATCTAGTCCCTGGGGACTGGGTACGAGTGAAAGTCCATCGCAGAAGGAATTGTTTGGTACCAAGGTGGCAAAGACCACATCAAGTGATCTTAGTCAGTACTACTGCAGTTAAGTGTGCTGGACTAAAAAGGTGGGTTCATGCTAGTCACACCATCCGTATGCCTGAACCTGACTACCCATACGACGGTGAAAGTACAACTGACTCTGATTCTGAAGGTGAACCAGAGAAGGATCCAGATATTGAAGATCGACAGGAACGTCGACATCTGGAAGTATCAGAAGCCAGTTTTGCGTCTGAAGGCGAAGGTGAAAGGGAGATTGTTGAAATACCAGATTCAGAAGATCAACTTGAAGGTCGAGAATCAGTAAAGACAAGCACCAGTAAAGACGCAAAAGAAAGTGAAGAAAAAGTTGTTGAAAAGGAGAAAACTGTAAAGCAATCTGAAGACTCTGAAAGCAGGAATGGAAATCCTGAAACTGGAGAAAAGGAAGTAAGTTACGAGTCGACAAGGATGAGATTCCAAGTACCAGTTATGAAGGTGTTCCTAACAGAGTAACAGTAGAGAGAACTGAAACTGATGAAGACAAAGACATTGTGAAGATCATAATCAATGATACAGTAGAAGACACTGAAAGTGAAACTGATGACAGTACAGATGAAACTCCATTAAGAAAAAGCACAAGAAAAAGAGCTTGGAGAGTGGAGCATAATACAATAGAGCCAAAGACTAAGAAAGTCTGCAAAGGAGACAATTGGCCTAAAGGAGCTGGAGGATTAAGATTCAAAATAGTGAACAAAACAAAAGAGCAATAAGACCAAGTGAATGAGATCTCCAGCCAGAAAGAAACATTGGGAAAGAAAATAGAGACTATTCAGAGGCCTAAAAGAGTAAGACGTCCAAATCAGAGGTACAACTCACCTGAGTGGACATATATCGTCCTGCCACCAAGTGTTGAAGTTAATAGTAGTCAAGAAAACTTGTGCAACCCAAAGCCAATTGGGAAAAGTGAGTAAAGAAGACAACTAAGAAAATGGAAAGTTAGGTGCTCAAAGTATATGATATTCAAATAAAAAGTCTGAAGTCCTGTGAGACAGATTTTGTAAATTTAGAAGATGTCGGAGTTGACAAAAGGTCGAAGAAAACTTGTTAGAGAATCTAATTATAGTATAATTTAGAATAGAAATTGACATAAGGTCGAAGAAAACTTGTTAGAGTGCTGAGTGGTGTGAAATTTATAGGTGACATAAGGTCGAAGAAACGGTGTTAGGGAAGATGGCAATGAACAATCATAGAACGAAATGTTCTATTTTTAGAAAATGGTGTAGATGCTTTACAATATGTATGGGGTTGTTGATGATATTGTGGGTAATTTTAGCTATTGTGATTCCTTTTCAAACAAAATTAAAACCAAATTTGAGTTCAAGTAAGCCAATTGAGAAAGAAAAAGTGCATGAGACTCTTGTGTACAAGCCAGAGTTGCATCAAGATAGGTCTATTAGCGATTACACCAAGAATATTTTTTCAAAGTTATTGCTTGAGTACATTAAAACAATGAATGTTGATGACTGTTATGTTTGGGTAAAATTGCCAGCATCAGTGTCAGAAGGGGTGACCTATCACCACCTTCCTCTTACATATGGAGTAACTTGTAGTGTAATTGCAAGTTTGTTTTACAAGACTGGGAAACAGGAGTATCATTATTCTAATGTAGATGAGATATTTGCGAAATTAAAGATTGACAATACATTAAATAAAAGAAAACATGCAGAGGTAATGGGAAATATTTTCTAGAAGTAGATGAGTTAACGCACAAGTATGCATTTTATAATAATTTGACATGTAAAATGAGAGTTGAAGAAAAGGCATTCTTAAATATGGTTGAGGAAAGAAGAATTGCTTACAAACGAAATGAGAAAATTAAATATGCAAAGTCGAAATATTACACATTTGATGATGAGAACATTGAGGACAAGAATGTGAATGTAGCAATCAATATAGATGCACCAATGTTGGGGAAATTGTGTATTAGAAGAGACAACTCAATGTATGACAATTATTTTGTGGGTGCGAGTCAATGTGAAGATACCTATAGAATTATAGGGGGTTGGGGATTTAAAGGAGGAAATGATCCTGTTTTTCCTGGAATTTATTTCATATGTAGGAATAGAGCTAATGGTATGGGACATCTTATGTGGGTTTGGTCTTTCCTAAAATTTTCCATGTAGATAGAGGTAATAATGGAAAGCATGAGATAGTTAAAGTTCTAAGTCGAAAAAGAAGACAGAGTGCGTTAGAAATAATAGGTGATGTATTTGGAGCACTGATACCAGCAGTGGGAATTTCGTTTAATGCAAATAGAATCAGAAAATTGTCCACAATAGTTGATAAATTATCAACAGATACAGCAGGAGGATTCCTAATGGTAGATACTGAAATGGTTGCTATGAGAGCTATGGTTATGCAAAACAGACTTGCCCTTGATATAATTTTAGCAAAAGAGGGAGGAGTCGGTGGAATTTTGAAAGTTCAACATTGTTGTACTTACATTCCAGATAAAAGTCAGAATATTGAAAAATATATTATAAATATTACAGATTTGCATAAAGAAATTGAACCACTGGAGGTTGAAGTTGTCCTTGAAAGACTGAGAAAAAGTTTCTCAGCAATTAAGCATTGGTTTCAAGAAATAGGTAGTTCAATTATAGGTAAAATACTAATACCGATAACAGTCTTAGTGATAGTAATCCTTATGATAAGGTTATGCTGTATATAAAAAGGTAGAAGAGATTTCAGAAACTTGATAAAGAAAAGGAATGAAGAACGACTGGCAAGAATGAAGAAAGAATGAGATAGAAATGGAAGAAATAAAAGAAAAGTTTTTCAAAACTTCAAAAGAGAAGGAGACAAAAGTATAGATGACATTAACAAAAGGAAATTGAAACATGTTCTGCTAAATTTTCCAAATTTTGAGGGTTATTTGGTGATAAAATCACCAGATAAGGGAATTGATGGAGCGAGGTGGCAAACACAAAATTTTGTGTACCCCTCTCGAAGTTAATGTCCCATAATGTTAATATTTACTGATTGCATGTTTTGTGAAAAAATTAACCAACCATAGAGTAAGATGCATACATTATTTTATTATTAAACACGGGAAAAACTAACTTTGCTTGCATGTTGCAATTAAAAACTAGCTAATATGTATTGCTATTGTGTTGTGAATTAATGCACAGTTTAAACATAAACAAAATGCAATTTAAATGTGCTTATTGTCTTTGTTTGTGTGGCGGAGAGGTCGAAAATGTAAGTATAAAATGCGTTTATGTGGCTTATTTGCTAGGTAACAACTAATTGGGAAAACATTAGTAAGGTGGGAGGTAAACAGAACGGGTTTAAACTCAATAATTAACATGAATCTGTGTTTGTTTCTACGATAATTCCAAAGAGTGGCTTCTGAGGCCTAAAATAAATTGGACGTTTGGCTAAACAGTGAGCAAGAGCTGAACCGCGCAGGCGCGCCAAAACCTGCAAGTCAGAGTGAACTGCCTGTGCTTGAGGAGGTTGAAGGATGGGGGCCAAGCATGGACGCTTGGACGTTGTGATCATGGGAAAGGGTGTCTATGTATCTAATACAAGAAACAGTTACGCTCTGGACTGTCCTAAAACAAAGACCCTTTATTTTTCTGCTGAACCATCGAGAAAATGATGTTGTAATGGTGAGAAGATGTTCACCCACCCCGAAATTGTCCAATGAAATTCTGAATAAGAGACAATAGCTACTTTTTAGATAGATTAAGTTAGAGAAATAGGGTATAAAAAACCCTGGATTTGACTACAAGGGGTCGCTTTTCCAATTTCTACTGGAGATGCTGCCCGATTGCTGACCGATTCCTGGATGTAAGACTCTAATGACTTTTTACTTGTTTGCTTTGCAGGATTGAAGGATAAGATGAGGGTGTTAGTTAGGGATGTTAGGAGAGAATTAATTTGGAACTATCTGTTCTTTGCTAAACTTTAACTGTTTTCTAACATAAAGCGATTTTCTTGAACTCTAAATAAAATCATCATTTTGAAATAAAATTTAAGATTTTACTGAATAAAGATTTACTAATGCAGAGGTCTTCAAACTTTTTTGCTCTGAGCCCCCCCTTAGCAAAATCTTTTGAAGTGAGGCCCCCTCCAAAACTATATTGCAAAGATTTGGATAGTAGGAGGAGGGATGATTGTAGATGGCAGCGATCATGAGATCATGAGATCATTTTTGGGGTGCTCGTCTGCAGTTTGTAATCCACACTAGATGTAAGCTTATAAAAAAGCAACAGCATCAAACAAGAACAGAATTGACTAAAAACACTACTGCCCATAATTGCCGTGCTGTGGGGCCCAATGTACTCCACCTGCTGCACTAATGATGGTGGGGTACTGAGAAGGAGGCTATCTCCTCTTCTTTCACTCCTTCCCCACCATGTGTGACCATCATTTCAATCTTCAAACAAGGCTGGTTTGTTTCTGGATGAAAATGAGCTGCTGCACACTGCTCCCCCACCCATTTTTTAGTGCCAAGGGTGCCATCTGCCCTAATGCTATGAAGGAAAATAAACCCCCATGCCCACTTAGTATTGCAACACATTTATAATTATGATTGAGTGGGCCCCTGTGTAAAAGTGTCACTGTGCCTGTTTCACTAATTATAGGTACTGCCTTACTGATGCCTCTCATGTTTACTAACATGGGCTCCCATCTCACACAATCCCTCTCCCTCCCATGTCTCATCATCCATCTCCCTCTCTGATGCCCAAATCAAGGTGTCTCCTCTGCTTAATTTTCCCCTCCCGTGGGCCATTATTTCACGGCTCAAAGAAACACTGGCCCAGCAAGTACTCCCTGCAACTGCAGCACCAATGATACCCACAGCTCTCTGAAGCAGGCCATCTTCTCTGCCTAATAAACAGGGCTTTAACTTTTAGGCCAGATGCCCAACGCAGGCTTTCTGCATCCTTGTGTGATAAAAACAATGAAAAAAAGCACATTTGGCTCCCTCTGCCCCCCTGTTGCTTAGGCCCTGTTCCGTGCGTGCACAGCACTGGTGACTTGGGCCCTAATGCTAACATGGAACATGCACCCATGTTCTTTTTCATAGGAAGACTGCCATGACTGGTGTCCGGTGCCCACTCACAGATGGTGTGGAGGGCTCCCGTGCTAAGAAACATGTAATAGAGAACTAAAGAAGAAACATGCCTTCTCACCAAGGTGCCTGCTACCTGAAAGAAATGTGTGCAACAGTTAACCACCACATTGGAGTCAGTGTAGCTTTTAATGCAGTCACTCAGCTTAGTGGTGGCAAATATTTATTCTGAGATGTAATATATGTGTCTGTTAAAAGGAGTGCACTCTTTAAATGGACACTTATTAAAATATTTTTACGAGATATAATCTGAATGCTTATTGCTAAAAGGTGTATTCTTAAAGCACGTATTTTATATAGTGTAATACAAATTTCACAGTGTAGTGCTTTGTCCCAATTTGGGACCTTGTAGCACTGTAAACAAGTCACTAATCCTCACAACACCAATCAGGATTTAATTCTGTAGTACTCATTAGTTTCATGTTTCATTTTCTTGTTTTCAAAGTGTTCGGTGTTTGTGATCAGTTATTGAACACAATCAATATATAACATTTGTAGGTGTTGCTTTTGTATATTACTGTACGGTCTTGCAGTAATTGTTGTACTGTATCTAGCCTCAGCTCTAAGCCACTTTTCAACTAGACCTTGGCTGCTTGTCCACATGCACCCAGAAAGCCAATACCATTACTCCCAGCTAGCACCAGTGGCGTAACAAAACTTGAGGGGTCACCTCTGCAAACTACAAGCAGCCCCCCCCAACGCTCCAGACCCAGTCCGGAGCTCTCAGGCCAGGGGTCTGCCAAGTGCCGGAGGGGGACCTCGAAGCTCGGGCCCCCCGCACCAACAAGGTTTTAGAGCGTCATGCAGTCAATTTAAAAATGCTGCGCCAAAGCAACTAACACTTTCCAGGCGTATACTAAGCATGTCCTAATTAATGATGTGCTCCTCAAGTAAGATGAAAACTCTGCAATGCTCCATCTTTGCCCTTATTTTACAGGAAACAGCCCTCTTCGTAAAACAGAAAACAACAATAACTTGTCACCATTGAAACAGACATCTATAAATGACTGTATGAACACCACACTGCACTCACTTTGCACTTTAACTGCTTCATGTAAGTGAAGACAGCCTGGAAATGCGCCTTTCCCGCTTCCAGGCTAGCTTCATTTACATGTAATTGCAGGCCCATTTGCGCCCCCATGGGAACACATCCACGCCCCCCCCGGGGGGCGCGCCCCACAGTTTGAAGACCTCTGTACTAATGCATAAATGTCAGACATGATAAAGTTTTGCTTTTGAATAAAAATTAGATAAATGAAGAAGTAAAAGCTGGTCTTTGATTCTTCCTACGCCTAATTTTCATTCTAGCAGATCCATTGCCACTATGGCGGTGTGTCTGAATAATTAAATGTTTGAATAAAACCATGGTAAAGTGTAATAATCTGCAGGTGTAAATAATAATTAGTTAAATAGGTTTAGACGCTCCACCAAATGTTACAGCATTTCTCCATTGCGATTCACCAGAGCCTTGAAGCCAAGTATAAGTGAACAGGGTAAATGCGCAGTGTTATGGGCCCCACTGATGCATGATTAGTGAGTCTTAAGGTTTCAGGGAAATGGTGAGTATTGATTAGAAATGATTTCTGGAGCCACGCTGTAGCACCTACACCACCATTGCTTGCAGGCGAGAGGATCTAAAATGGTATCTCCAGTCTGACAGATAGATATCTGACCATAGAAATGTTGTGTTGCCATCTACCTATGAGCTCAGACTGGCCAACATGAATGTGCCTGTTTTTGTTAGGCCAAGTAACAGGCCGGCTCTCTCGGGTAAGTTTCTTTAGAGGGAAATCAATTGTCGCACAAGTCCCATGTCTTGTTCACATGCCCAGCATACCTTAAAGCAAGGAAAAAATGGCTTAAGCCAATTTGTAATAGGTTAGGCCTAAGGCAAATTAAGGTTGGACTCAGGATATTTAAAGGAGATACTGCACAACCGATTGTGTTTAGCCTAAGTCGTTTTCTCTTGTGTGTTGCCCTGATCAGGAGAAAGAAAGATCAGAAACTTTGAATGTAACGAGCTATTTTACCATGTTATTAATTGTTCACTAGTTATATTGCAGCCTGTCTGATCGCTATGGTGTATACTACTTTTTTTAAACAAATAGAAATTAAATTATTATTTTACCATTGTTATATCTACCCAGTGTTCTCAATAGAAGGAGGACCGACCAGGATCTAGGTAATCTCAGTTTAGATGATTCTTGCGTATTTTGCACAAATAAGACGTGATGATATCTTTTTACCCATTGCTGTATTGTTATGTATTATAATGATGTGTATGATTTGTTTTTTGTTTGGTATTTATGTATTGTATCTTACAAGGTTTTTTAAACCGAATAAAGATTTAAATGGTAAATTGTCGCACAATAAGAACGAGCGCAGGAATGTCCTGAAAACAATTTTCTTCTGTACATATCCTGGGTGCGGCTGGTGTTTGTGTGCACATGCCTGTTTTGGCTGTAATCCACACCCACAAACAAACTCTCACTGATTTCCTAAGGAACATGTCTTTCGTTGAGGGGATCTATAAAATGGCTGTGTCACTTTTTCACCCTCCTTTAACCTTGGTACAGGTGAGCGTAACAAGTTCAGCAGTTCCACTTCGAAGTTTGTCAGGATCAAGCTGCAAGAGTGGTTTGCTCCAGAGCTATCTTTCTCTATGTCACAGTATGTTTTTTAAGGCTGGCACACCAGGACCTCCATCAGTGTCTTCTTTACACAGTTGATTGGTTGGCAGGCATTTCACAGGTCCTTGGGTGTGACTGCTGTGATTCTTTAGGGAACGAAGATTCCTTGCAATATTCTCCCTTCATAATCACGTTGTCTCATTCACTTCTCTCCTCTAAATCTGACAGCTTTTAACACTTAGTTTTTCATATTAAACTTCCCATACCAAGTAAAGTCTGCGGTGATTGCAATGCTTGGTAACCTCAGAGAAGATGAAGCAGGCAAGGTTTCATGACTTGAGGCCTGCACTGAGTGGGGAGCAGCTGAGCATGCATATTCTGCTAAGCACTTTAGGAATCAATGCGCTGCATGTCCACATAGCCAGACTTTTTAGAATGGATCCCTGGAGAGCGCAGACAATGGGATATGAATCTGATTCACACACTGTAAACCCTCGGATGCATCCCTCCTTCACAACATTTTCCATATGCTGAGATACCATGATCAGTACCGTGCATGGATTGCCAACAGAGTGGGAGGTTTCTCCTCTCCTACCTGTGCACCGGTAATACCTCCCTGGCACCTTTGCTTCCAGGTATGGTAGATACCTTGAAACTCGCAGACGGCCAACTGAATCATATGCAATCACTACCTCAAACACAGACAGCTATCTGGGCATGTTAGAGAGTGCCAGGAAGCGGGAGCCTGCGCTCTGCCCATCTCCACACAGAACGACTTTATTGGGACTCTCGCACTCTCGCTCAATGTACTCTTGCCCAGTGGGCCCAGCCACACAAGAACATAGGGATGCACAGAGAGGATGCTGAAGCTGGTTCCATTAGGGGCTACCAGTTTCAGGGAGCACAGGTGCTGGCAGTGCCCTCGCTATCTATGGCAGCGGGGCCTATACATGGAACAATGCTCCCATTGGAAGAATTTGGATCGAGTGGGTGATGCAGGACGCTGAAGCCTACCCATTTACTTCTGGATTTCAAGGTTAGAGTAGAGGTGTGCCACCTACACCTGCAGCCCTGGAGAAGGTCCTACTCAGCAGCCAGTCTTGTCGGTCCATTGACAGCAGATCAAAGCTGTCATTACAAGTGAAGGATTAACTAACTGCTTATTAAACATACATCATTAGTTTTAGGAGAAGGAATAACGTCAGTGCAGAACCCACTTTGCAGGGGAACACCTTCATAATGTATGATGGTGCTGGGTTACTGGGAAGTAGCCCGAACCTTCCTCCATTAATACCACACACTGACCAGACATAAATGTTGCGCTTTTCGGTCTTAACCTGTGTTTGTCACCAAGTGGACTCAACATCTTCAAGCACACTGGAATGTGGAGTGCTTGTACACTGCTGCGTTTATTCCCGCAGCACAGCGCAAGGCTCTACTAGACCCAGGGTTCACTTCCATCCAACAGAAGAGGTGGCTGCTGTACTCTGATTAGACTTTGGTGCGACTAGTGGTTGGTGAAGGATAATCGGTTATGTGGTGGCCTCTACCATTTCTCCTTGTTGAGGTCCTTAATAATACTCTCATGTAAATCTATTCAGCCCCCCACAACAGGAGCCCTTCACTTAAAAAGGTAGCGTGTTTTGCGTGGCGTTGCATTCACACAGATAGGGTATTTTTCTAAATGAATGATTTTCCTTTCAAAGGTTTGCGTCTCTAATTTAAGTTGCTGTTATTTGCTTTTTGATGCACAGCAGTAAGTACACTAGCCAGAGGTGGATTGTCGCTGCACTGAAGTCTGCTTTAGTATAAATTGTGTTTGGCAAGTGCTGTGGAGGTACTGGTCTTGTTCCTATCAATTGGAGCTTCTGCCGTCCCTACTTCTGTTTCTACTGATGTGTCTGCTACTGTCCCTGCTGAGCATTCGAGAGAAATGAAAATCTGATTATTAAAGATTGAATTTGTTGAAATCTTAAAGGAAACAGTTGATTCAAAAAGACTATTGTCATATAACAGATGAAATGAGATACCTGATCAGAAAAGAAGCAAGGTGTGCCAAAGGAGCACATGATAAACTTGAGGAATTAGCTGATAAATATGAAGTTAATCTCAACAGAATGAGGAATTTACAGGAAAATTCCAAAATGAATTTGTGTAGTTAAAATAATTGGGCTTGGTGGCCTTGCAAGCTCACATTAAACATTTAACTGAGAAAACTAAAGATTGGAGAGACTTGAAGTAATACAGAGAAAAGTGTCAAAAGAAAGTAACTATTAAAATGATAGCTCAGAGACAGAGAAAAAGAAAAGGGTGGGAATAAGTAATTCAGAGACAGAATCAGAATTTCCTTTGAGATAAGTGCATGGAGGGAATTATGTTCCTGTGCCTTCAACTAGGAGTGCTCTTTATGCCTTCATGATGAATTTCCCAAAATTGAGGGAGGAACATCACAAGTGGTACAAGGAGGATCATAAATTGGTGAAGATTTGGAAAAAGCTGTGGATTGATTTGGAAACGTTATTTGAGATTGTCATTCCTCTTGATTGATGGACAAAGTGTAAGGCTGCTGTTGCATGTCCAACTGAAGAACAAGCTAGAATTGCACCTAAAATTGATACGGCTGAGGTGGTTGCTGATCAATACAGAATTGTAATAGAGCATTTGAAAAAGAAACTGCCAGAGAAAGAAGTGAACTAGGCAAATATCATTAGAGCTGCACAAGAGCCAAAAGAGTCTCTGCATGCTTATTATCAGAGGCAGATTTATTGCAAGTACAGTGGAGTTGAAGAGCCAGAGAAAGAAGGTGTTAGTGGATTCGTATCCGCTTTCGCTTTGAGTGTGCGTCTGGAGCTTAGTTCGCAAGTTCAGCAGAGTGTGATGTGCTCATAAATCGAGGGTATCGACAAGATCTTCAAATATGCTAAATATAACAGTGAATGTTTTCACATAGAGAATGATTTAATATGAATTGATGATTCCAACTCAGAGAAATAAATCTCAGATCCATCACCCTCCGGCTCCCTGGTTTAATGATGCACTTCGCCTTGAAAAATCATGTTGTAAGAAATTGGAACGCATCTGGCGCTCCAATTACTGTACGACTAGTAAAATAAGATATAAGGACGCCTTGCGAGCCTACCACTCTGCCTGTGACACCGCCAGAGCTAATCACGCCAACATTACCATACTCAATGCCCAAAATCAACCAGAGGCCTTGTTCAAAGTGGTTAAAGATCTTTCAGGCATGTCTTCTGTGCCTAAAGACCCGAGTCTGGACACAATTCAATGTAATGCCCTGGCAAAAAAAATTCTGGAGAAAATAGATAAGATTTACGCTATTTTCGATGCTACCCCCACTGTTTTTTCCGCATCTGTGTCTCATTTATCTAATCTTGTTCCTACCGATACAGTCAATTCAACTATCACTGCCCCTTCACTTCACTCTTGGGAGCCGATTTCGCTCTCACTCTTTCAAAACTATCTTAAAGAAATTAAATCCGGCTCTCCCCTTGATTCTATGCCTCCACAAATACTGCGCACTTTGGACCCAGCCATTCTTCAGATCATTCTAAATCTTTTAAATGCTTCTCTGGCTGAAGCTACGGTCCCTAATGAATGGAAGCATGCGATGGTGGTTCCATTGATAAAAAAGGCTAACGCAGACCCAAACAACCCTTCTAATTTTCGCCCTATTTCTCTACTTCCCTGCTATTCTAAGGTTCTTGAAAAACACGTTAACTCTCTTCTTACTTCTTACGTTGAATCTTCTAATCTTCTACATTGTTCTCAATCTGGGTTGGGGCTGGCTTCTCTACTGAGACTACACTTCTCGGTGTGTCTGAGACCATCAGAAGACAGGTGGACAGCGGGGAGACTGTGGCACTCATTCTGTTAGACTTGAGTGCCGCGTTTGACACCGTCTCCCACTCCATCTTGCTGTCCACCCTGAATTCTGTGGGTATTACTGGTCCTGCCCTGGCCTGGATTGCTAGTTTTCTTTCTAATCGCACCTTTCAAGTCTTTTCTTCCTCGTCTGTCTCCTCCATCTTTTCTTCCCTTCACGGTGTCCCTCAGGGGTCTATTCTCAGTCCTTTTTTCTTCAATCTCTACGTGAGACCTCTCGCCTTTTTGGCAGAGCAAGCAGGCCTCACGATATATTCCTACGCAGATGATACACAAATCATCTAATCGTTATCCACCAATAAACATCTTCCTACGTCCTCTCTACGGTCCGGGTTGGAGCAAATCGCCAACTGGATGCACAGTCATAACTTAAAATTGAATGGCGATAAAACTGAGCTACTTCTATTCGGTCCTCTCACCTCTCTCTGGGGCCCTCAACATTGGCCTCATCAGATGGGTCCCACTCCTACCCCTTCAGCCTCAGTTCGCAACCTCGGGGTCTCTTTTGACAACCAGCTGTCATTTAAGCAACATGTTGTAAAAGTCTCTGCCACCTGTACTACCATCATAAGGTGGCTGAGAAAAATCACATGGATGCTCCCAGCTGATACCCTGAGGATTGTAGTCCAGGCCCTTGTCACCTCTCGCATGGACTACGGGAATATTCTGCTTCTGGGTGCTTGTAAGGAGGTAACAAGGAAATTTCAGGTGGTCCAGAATATGGCAGTCCTCCTCCTCTGTAATTTGCCGGCCAGGTCACCGGCCTCTATCCATCTGCGCAAGTTGCACTGGTTGCGCATTGAGAACCGAGTAAAATTTAAAGCTCTCTGTATAATGCACCATATTAAAATGGGTAAAGCCCCCAAATATCTATCCTCTTTAGTCCAGCATTATGTTCCCTCCCGTACACTGAGATCCTCCACACAAAATAAATTTCTGATCCCTCGGGTCAATAGAGCTAAAATGGGCGGCCGCTCGTTTGCTCTACTGGCACCGTCCTTATGGAATTCCATGCCCCAATCTTTACGATCTGAGACCTGTTACCTGACATTCCGTAAAGGAATTAAGACCTGGCTCTTTAATACTTAAGTTGTGTCCTGATTTTCTCTTAAACTCACTCACTCTCTGTTTTTCTTTAGCGCCGGGAAACCTTCGGGTAGCTGCGCGCTTAACAAATGTGATTATAATAATAATAATAATAATAATTGCACATAAGAAGCAGAATCAAAGAAGCAATAGAAATTAGGCAATGGTTCTAATGCAAGTTTTGGGCTGCCTGAGAAGGCTAAAATGAATGGAGTTCATCCAATGCAAGGTGTTAGAATGGGAAATGAGCTGGTGCACACACAGGGTAGTGGTAAATAAAATGTGAATGTTTTGGAATTAATGCAAATATTAATTTGCTGAAGAAGAGCACTGCTTTTCATTTCTGAGGTAAAATTGGGCACTGGAAAAGCGAGTGTAGGCACAATCCAGATCGCATCTAGAATTATGTTTTACCCAGATTCAGCAAAATGCAGATCAGGCAAAGACACAGTTTGTTGCGTCGGTCCAACCGACTTCTGTGCCGAATGTGCAAAATCTAGGGTAATTCCATATGAATATGCCTGTAGCTCCAGTGATGCAGCAAATCAGAAGAAACAAGATGGCTTATAGTCCAGAGTACCAAGAGAATCCATTGATTCTGAATAATGATTTTCCCCAGTTTTCACCAGAGACAAATTCTCAATGATGGTGCCTGAGGGGGAGGAGGACTACATGCTTGGTGCAGCTCTAGAGATAGACCATAGGCACCCATAAGTAGATGGTGAGGTTGACGTAACAATATAAGGCCCGACTCCATTTTGAGTAGGCTGCAACTCAATGTTTTTGTCTTTCAGTAAAATCATAAACATGTCTGCAGTTAACGCAAATCTCGCGCCAGGATACTCCCAAGTAACAGAGCGCGTTACAAAATGATTTACACTTATACTTATACTTATACTAAATGTCGTCTGTCTCTATCCTTCTGAGAACCAGAACAAGTCATTTAGATATAGACATAAACAAAATAACTGTTGCAAAATCATTCTGGGACAAGGGCCTTGTAATTTGAATTTCGAGATCAAACAAAGAACAATAGTCTTAACTGTCATATGTTCATCTTATATATATATAAAGGAATGTGCCTTAAACTAGCATCTTGATGCTTATTGGTTGTATCAAGCAATCCAAAGGTGACAAAGCAAATTCCAACCCAGATAAGATACAGTATAAAAGGACTGCCACTTGACCACCAGTCAGGAGAGGTCCTCCGCCCAGCTTATGATGAGCAAGATACTGCCAGACCAGAAGATGATCCTGATTGCCAGGGATGAAGTCGCCGTATCACACTTTCTACTGAAAGCTGAAATCAAGCCTGAGCCTGGGAGGAGTTGATGCTGATGCTGAACACGTTTGCCCTTCGCATGGAACACAGACTCTTTGACTGCTGATAATTACCGAGTTTTACTGTAAATAAAGCATACAGTGCACGCATCCTCACTGACAAAATATAGGTGCAAGTTATTCTACTTTCCATGTTCTCCTATCGTAGCACATAGAAGTAGGTTAAAGGGTGTCAGGTTTTTAGATTACATTTTAACCATGTTAGAAATGTTCATTTTATTCTTGTTGTTCGCAATGTGCATTTGTGCTGTTTTAATTGTATTTTGTGTGGTTCTTTTGGATGTGTAGAGCAACAGGGTGCACCTGTTGGAATAAACAGGCTTTTCAGTTAAAGTGTCTTTTTCGTAGCACATCTCGTGTGTGAATGATTGAAGATTGGGGCGAGGATGTGGCCTAACAGCTAGATGGGTCGACCTCGGAGCTCGGGAACTGGGTTCAAGTCTCGGCAGGATGCTCAACATCCTGTGAAACTGAGAAAATCACTTAATCTCCCTGTGCTTACCTAAAATGAATGTGTCTGTCCATAACACAACTGGTTCTCATGTAAAGCACCTTGGGGTCTGGTTTGCGCTATATGAAACTCCCTCCCACCCAAAAGAGTACACAATAAGTTTTTGGCTAATCACCAGGGTGTTCCTGAGACTGTTAATAACTTAAAAGAATTGACCTCACTTCAACTATGTATTGGGTTGAATCTGGCAGGGCTACAAAAATCTGTCTTTACATTCAGTGTTGATGCATTGAACTAAATTCACTAGTGTCACCCGTGGGTTGAAAAGCAAACCTTATAGAAATTAGCCAGAGACTCAGTTTACACAGCATTGGCTCCCAGAATGCAACCTGTATGTTTTGGGTGTAGGAGAGTAGGGTCTGCTTCCTATGGTCACCCCCACTTTTTGCTGTGATTCTCTGGTTTTTCGACTTTAATGTGGCTGTGGGCCTGCTAATCAGACCCACAGCCCAGCTGTTCTCTCTCTATATTGATACCATGCACTTTAGGTGCATACCAGATTGGTTACTGGGTCACCCTTGTGAGCCCCTATATAGTGTACCCTAGGTACCCAGGGCATAGGTGCACCCTAGGCCTACCAGGGGCTGCAGCATGTATTGTGACACCCCTAGTTTGCCTTCCAAACTGACACCACAGGTCTGTTCACACAGCCTGGGTATGGTGGTGTAATCACCATTTACTTAGATATAGTATACCTATATCTACCTTTACATATAGACACATATACACCTATAAGCCACTCCTATGGTAGGCCTCGACAATCCTGGAGGCAGAGTGCTTGGTTTTATATGTGAGGGTGCTCTGGCATGAGCTGAGCCCCTCTGAAGCTTTCGGAACTATCTCCTTATAGCTGTTCTATGATATAGCCATACCATATACTCTTAAGTGCATTATAATCCTCGCGGTTAATGCTAACTTTGGTTTGGCCTGATCAAAACATGTCGTGTAAGGTGTCAAACACTATGGAATACTACCCCCCCCCGCCAATTCTGGTGGCGGGGGTAGCATTCCACCCTTCTAGAGGGAAAGGACATGTAGTTTACTGATTTACCCGGTTTTAGTTAAACAGAGCCTCAGCATCACAAAATGGATGCTGCTGCCACAGACATGAGTCTGACCTCCTGTTGCTGGGGGAAACTCCAGCAAGGGCAGCCTGGACAATAGGTTTCCTGTCCAGGGAGGTGTCAGCACCTCACCAGACAGGGGTTTTGTGTATTGGGGCAGGGAGGGCTGCATTCAGTGAATGCATCTAGACACTGCCTGGGGCACACAAGGTGCTCCATGCATAGCCCAGTTCATACCAGTTGCTGGGGCACTCCAGCCCCAGCTCTGGCGCGAAACTGGACAAAGGGAAAGGGGTGTAACAACCCCCTTCTCAGGTCCACCCATAGGAGGGACCTAGTCAGGTAATCCAGCCCCCATCCTTAGTACAAGTATAGGAGCTGTGTCCCCAGGACTTTAGATTATCCTGGACGAATCGTTGAAAGACATATCTCGGACCTTCGACGTTCCATTCTGACTGGAAGATGGAAGACATCTCCCTTGTGGTCAAGGAGTGACCACCCTGTGCAAACAGGCACCAATAGCAACTTCGCCAGTCTGCAGCATCAAGGCTCCCGTGGGAACCCGAAGACTCTGCAACTAAAGAACTGGACTTCCAGACTCCTCTGACCTCGACCCACATCCACAGCAAAGCTGAGACACATGGCGGACACGAGAGAGGTGGGACTGGACATCTTGGGCATCCTGCATTTTGCTACCTGCACTCCATTCCTGAAGCCTCAGTACGTTGTGCATTGGGGTACAATAAGCCCCAGCCCCGATCACCATTTGCACTGAAGCTCAGGCCCCCACACTCCGCGAGTGTCCCGTGGTCCCCGCCTTTGCATTTGTGCTTGATGCATCTTCCCGGTTCCTTGCCCATTGGCTAGTGATCCCCCTGAAGATGCCATCTTGAATCTAACTTGTAATCCTGGTTGCTCAAGTCTTGCTCCAGCTTCCCTAAAAAGAAGAAGCACCACAGACCTTGCTGGTCTGCAACAGAGCCAATCTCGACATCCTGCGTGGGTTGCGGTTGCCAAGGCTTGTTGGGTTCAATCCAGATAGTCATCTAGATCCATCATGGGATAGCTCGAATCCAGCTCCTGGTCATCGTCAATGCCTCCTGGACCTCGTGGCTGAAGAGACAAACTCACCTTCTTCACCTTAAAGCACCCAACATCGCCTGGTTCCTTCCTGGTTACTGGCTAGTGACCCAGACTCTGTCCTCTCTGCTTTCAGGTTCTTCACATCTCCGATCCACCCTTGGACCCACCCGGACACTTTTCCTCTGGTTGCCTGCAGCACTTCTTTGGAGCTCTCCATAGAAAACGACGACGAAACCCGACACGAAAAGACACCTATGCACCCGGCTTCCCTGGGTGAGGTCACACGAGTACTCCAGTGCTCCCGTGGGTCTTGACTCTTGAAGTGTCCTAGTTTAAAAGGGTTCCATCCTAGTCCATCCGGAAGTGTCCTTAAACTGTAACTTTGTAACTTTTACGACCTCCATGGAAAGTCAATGGGAACCCGCGCCTGTGTTTAGACACTGCACGTGGCTCTCGTGGGTCTCCTACTTCCTAACCTTTGGTTGCTTAGTGTAGCCCCAGCGATTCTACAGGCCCTAGGCCTGCTTTCTAATTCTCTTGTGGTACTTATACCACTTTCTTAGTATATGGTTTGTGAGGCCCCTAGGGCATAGAGTATACTGTGCAACTTATCGTATAGTAACTGTGTGACTTGTATTGTATTTTTGCCTCTGACCTCATAAAGAGTGCAGAGGGGTTGTGTTTAGATTAAATACATATGTATTTGATATATACCTTGTGTGGTGTCCTTTCATTTGGTATTCAAGGGATTATATATGGTAAAACAACTTTCTTAACTCGCCTACTGAAGTCTTAGCCTAAAGACTGCTGGTTCATGCTACCAATAGGATAGCTTTCTATAAGGTTGACTTTACAACCACCATCAATAAGGGTCGATTAGACTGGTGCAAGGGGCCCACTAGAAAAAGTGGACATCATATGCCAGGCTAACTTCTCACATTGGTGTGCAGTGGTTGGGATAAGAGCTTGCAATTTGTTTTTACTAAATAATCTTGTAATATCATCTGAAAGATCATATCAAGGTACCTGTAGGTACATATAAATCAAGTCTTATATACATAAGTTTGACTGAACTTAGTAGTTGTAGGTGGTAAGGGCTTAGCACACCCTGACTACAACAACTAGAGAGGTTCTAGTAGGAAACCATTTAGTGTAGGTAGGTGCACACACCACACCTCACTAGAAAATGTCCTTGGAAGCAGGCCCTAATGGACCTCTTCAAGAAGAAACCCAGAGGGTGCCTTCTAAGTATGACTCATTCAGTTTTCATGAACTGAGAAGCCTGTGTGCAGTCAGGAAGTTGATACAAGGACAGAGTCCAACCTTTAACCACCTGGTAGATATCTTAGTGGCCTATAATGTAGAGAATGCATCAGACCCAGGTAACCAAGGGGGTGGAGAGGGGGTCCATCTCTCAACAGAGGAAAATACCACTGGAGAAGATCCATTGGTCTCTGATGAGGATGATGACCAGGATGCAGTTGGTGAAACTGCCCTGGGCAACACAGGACTGTCTGGAGGCGGAGAGGGCCATGGTAGGCCCCCCTCTAACCTGCCAAATAGGCCTAACAGTGGAAACAGAAGGCACAGATCACTGTCCAGTGGTTCCGATCATTCTGATTCCTTAGTAGGGTCCAGTGCCTCTGCTCTGAGGAGGATAACTTCCCCTCAGAGGAGAGAGCACACAGCTAGGATGAAAGAACTCAAGCTTAGGATCAAGAGGCAAGAAATTGCCCTTGCAAAAGATACCCTGGCTCTTGAATGAGAGTACAAGTTAAGTGGGCTAGAGACCACTGGTGGCAGCAAAATTCCTAGAGGTAGGGAAAGGTCTCATGACCATAGAAACCTGAACAAGATTGTCCCTCCCTATCAGATTGGGGATGACATCCACAAATGGATAACTGCTTTGGAGAGGGCTTGCAAAGTACAGCAGGTATCCCAAAGTCAGTGGGCAGCAATCTTGTGGCTCTCCTTTTCAGATAAAGACAGAGATAAACTCCTGACATTTAATGAACAGGATGCTGACAACTACTATGTCCTGAAGAGTCCTCCGATAGATGGGTTTGGCCTAACCACTGAGCAGTACAGGTTGCTGTTCAGGGATACCCAAAAGACACAGACTCAGGACTGGACTGATTTTGTAGATTGTGCAACTAAGGCTCTGGAGGGCTGGTTACTGGGCAGTAAGGTCAATGACTATACAGGATTGTATAATTTGATTATGAGAGAACACATTTTTAACAACTGTCAGAACCAGTTATTGCATCAGCACCTGGTTGACGCTGATCTGACCTCTCCCCAAGAATTGGGAAAGAAGGCAGACAAATGGGTCAGAACCAAGTTGAAGCAGAAGGTACAAAACCAAGGTGGTGATCAGAAGAAGCAACACCAAAAGGGTGGGGAGAGAGCAAAAGACCAGAAGTCAAGGTCCCCAACAAGCTTCTAATGGTGGGGGTTCCCAACAATCTAAAAAGAAAGAAGGCCCAAAGAAACCATGGTACAAGTTTTGTAAAAGTAATACTCACTGGACCAGTGATTGCACCAAAAAGGAGGCAGCTCCAGCCACCATTGCCCCTAAGGCAACTGTTCCCCCTAGTCCAGCTCCAAGTGGTGGTTCTCAACAGAAGGGTGTAGTAGGGTTAACCCTAGGAACTGAGATGGATTCTAGCCTAGTCAGAATACCAACTCAAGCTGTTTTGATCTGTGATGGGGACATAATTATGCCCTCTACTGTGAGTCCCAATAACTTGGGCAAGTACAGACAAACTCCTTTGATTAATGACAAAGTGGCTCATGCCTACAGGGACACATGTGCTAATGTCACAATGGTGACGCCAGGCTTAGTGGACCCTAGACAGATCATACTAGGTGAAAATTACCTAGTGACCAATGCTAGCAATGTCACTACCACTCACAGTATGGCAATTGTTAATTTCTCCTGGGGAGGGGTAACTGGCCTAAAAAAGCTTATGGTTAGCTCAGACCTCCCTGTAGAATGCGTGCTTGTAACTGACATGGAGACTTCAGCTTGGGCTGAAGTGGAGTATAGGACGCATGCAGAAATGTTAGGGATATCATCACATGCCCTTGCTGTGACTAGGTCACAGGTCAGAAACAGCAACACTGAACTGGCACTGGATTCTGGAACAATGGACCAGTTGCCCACCAGGAGGAGAAGCAGTAGGGTTAAGGCAGTGCCTTCCCCCTTGCCTCAGGAAGAGGGTCAGACTTCACAGGAAGCTGATTGTTAGACCCAGGAGGAAACTGTCCTAGAAGAACTTGAGCCTGATCAGGTTGAGTTTCTTGGGACAGGGGGACCCTCTAGGGCAGATCTGAGGCAGGCGCAGGTAGACTGCCCTTCTCTTGAACCCCTCAGACAGCAAGCTGCTGCTGAGGCTGCTGGGAATGCTAGTGGGACCAACAAAGTCTATTGGGATGATGAGCTCCTGTATTCAGAGGCTAGAGACCCCAAGCCTGGAGCTTCCAGGAGGTTGGTCATACCTTTGGCATTCAGGGGCTTCCTTCTCACAGTAGCCCATGATATTCCCCTTGCAGGACATCTTGGCCAGAACAAGACTTGGGACAGGCTTGTTCTTTACTTTCACTGGCCTCACATGTCAGAAGATACCAAGGAGTTTTGTCGCTCCTGTGTCACCTGCCAAGCCAGTGGCATATCAGGTGGCACCACAAAGGCCCCCCTAATACCTCTACCTGTGTCGGGGGTTCCCTTTGAACGTGTAGGGATTTACATTGTTGGACCAATGGATCCCCAAACAGCCTCTGGGCACAGATTTATTCTGGTGGTAGTGGATCATGCCATCAGATACCCAGAAGCTATTCCCCTCTAAGGACCACAACAGCACCTGTTGTGGCAAGAGCCCTCCTGGGAGTTTTCTCAAGCGGAAGTTTTCCGAAGGAGGTTGTCTCAGACAGAGGTGCAAACTTTACGTCTGGATATCTGACTACAATGTAGAAGGAGTGTGGAGTGAACTACAAGTTCACCACACCCTATCATCCACAATGCAATGGTCTAGTTGAGAGATTCAACAAGACCTTAAAGGGCCTGATTGAGGGTCTCCCTGAAAAGCTCAGGCGGAGATGGGACATCCTGCTGCCCTGCCTTTTGGTTGCTTACAGAGAGGTCCAACAGAAGGGGGTTGGCTACAGCCCTTTTGAACTTCTGTTTGGATATCCTGTAAGAGGACCCCTGTGTCTGGTAAAGGAGGCATGGGAGTTACCTCTCAAACCTCCCAAACAGGACATTTTGGATTATGTACTTGGTCTCTGCTCCAGGATGGCCGAGTACATGAAAAAGGCATCTAAAAACCTTGAGGCTAGTCAGGAATTGCAAAAGGCCTGGCATGACCAAAAGGCTGTGCTGACTGTTTACCAGCCAGGACAGAAAGTGTGGGTGTTGGAGCCTGTGGCCCCAGCAGCTCTCCAAGACAAGTGGAGTGGACCCCACACTATTGTTGAGCAGAAGGGAGAAGTCACCTATTTGGTTGACCTTGGAACTCCCAGAAGCCTCCACAGGGTGCTTCATGTCAACAGATTGAAACCATATGTTGGCAGGGCAGACATGGGCTTGCTCATGGCTACAGATGAGGGACAGGAGGAAGAGAGTGACCCTCTCCCAGACCTTCTTTCCAAGAACCCTGATGATGGTTCAGTTGATGGTGTAGCATGGCAGGCAGCCTCACTGACCAACAGCAGCAGGACTGCAGACAAGTTCTACAGTCGTACAGACATATGTTTTCTCTGACTCCAAGTCAGACTACCTGGTGCACTCATGAAGTGGACACTGGGGACAGTCTGCCTGTTAAAAATAAGATTTACAGGCAATCTGATAATGTCAGGGACTGTATCAGGACAGAGGTCCAAAAGATGTTGGATTTGAGAGTCATTGAGCCCTCAGAGAGCCCTTGGGCCAGTCCAGTAGTCCTGGTGCCTAAACCTCACACCCAAGATGGTAAGAGAGAGATGAGGTTTTGCGTGGATTACAGAGGCCTCAATGCTGTCACTAGGACAGATGCCCATCCAATACCAAGGACAGATGAACTCATTGACAAATTGGCATCTGCCAAGTTTTTTAGTACATTTGACTTGACAGCTGGCTACTGGCAGATCAGACTAGCTGATGATGCAAAGCAAAAGACAGCATTTTCAACCCCTGGTGGGCATTATCAATTTGTGGTGATGCCCTTTTTTTTAAGAATGCACCTGCCACATTCCAAAGGTTGGTGAACCAAGTCCTCTCAGGTCTGGATCACTACTGTTCAGCTTATCTTGATGACATTGCTGTCTTTAGCTCCACTTGGGAAGATCACCTGACCCACCTAAAGAATGTTTTGGAGGCCCTGCAAAAGGCAGGCCTAACTATCAAGGCTACCAGGTGCCAGATAGGGCAGAGTCAGGTTGTATACCTGGGCCACCTTGTAGGTGGAGGCCAGGTTCAACCATTGCAGAGCAAAATCCAGACCATAATAGACTGGAATGCTCCATCCACCCAGACTCAGGTCAGAGCTTTCTTGGGCCTGACTGGGTATTACAGGAAATGTGTCAAGGGGTATGGTTCCATAGTGAAATCCCTGAATGACAACTTCCAAGAAAATGCCAAAGAAAGTTCAGTGGACAGTAAGCTGTCAAAAGGCATTTGATGACCTGAAGCAGGCCATGTGCACTGCTCCTATTCTGCAAAGTCCAGACTACTCCAAAGAATTCATTGTCCAAACAGATGCTTCTGAGTTGGGGGTAGGTGCTGTGCTTTCACAACTGAATAAAGATGGTCAAGACCAGTCAGTAGCTTTTATTAGCAGGAGGCTGACCCCTAGAGAGAAACATTGGTCAGCTATTGAGAGGGAGGCCTTTGCTGTGGTTTGGGCCTTGAAGAAGCTGAGGCAATACTTGTTTGGCACTCACTTCAAGATTCAGACAGACCATAAGCCCCTCTTGTGGCTAAACCAGATGAAGGGTGAAAATCCCAAACTGCTCAGGTGGTCCATTTCCCTACAGGGGATGGACTTTACAGTGGAACATAGACCTGGGACTGACCATGCCAATGCAGATGGACTCTCGAGATATTTCCACTTAGAACATGAAGACTCCACTGGTCAAGGTTAGTTTAATGTCCCTGTGTTTGGGGGGGGGGGGGGTTGTGTAGGAGAGTACGGTCTGCTTCCTATGGTCACCCCCACTTTTTGCTGTGATTCTCTGGTTTTTCAACTTTAATGTGGCTGTGGGCCTGCTAATCAGACCACAGCCCAGCTGTTCTCTCTCTAAATTGATACCATGTACTTTAGGTGCATACCAGAATGGTTAGTGGGTCACCCTTGTGAGCCCCTATATAGTGTACCCTAGGTACCCAGGGCATAGGTGCACCCTAGGCCTACCAGGGGCTGCAGCATGTATTGTGCCACCCCTGGTTTGCCTTCCAAACTGACAACACAGGTCTGTTCACACAGCCTGGGTATGGTGGTTTAATCACCCCTTACTTAGATATAGTATACCTATGTCTACCTTTACATATAGACACATATACACCTATAAGCCACTCCTATAGTAGGCCTCGACATTCCTGGAGGCAGAGTGCTTGGTTTTATGTGAGAGGGTGCTCTGGCATGAGCTGAGCCCCTCTGCAGCTTTTGGCTTATCAAAACATGTCGTGTAAGGTGTCAAACACTCTGGAATACTACCCCCCGCCAATTCTCCGCCAAAGACATGTAGTTTACTGCTTTACGCTGTTAAAGTTAAACAGAGCCTCAGCATCACAAAATGGATGCTGCTGCCACAGACACGAGTCTGACCTCCTGTTGCTGGGGGAAGCTCCAGCAAGGGTGGCCTTGACAATAGGTTTCCTGTCCAGGGAGGTGCCAGCACCTCCCCAGACAGGGGTTTTGTATATTGGGGCAGGGAGGGCTGCATTCAGTGAATGCATCTAGACACTGCCTGGGGCACACAAGGTGCTCCATACATAGCCCGGTTCAAACCAGTTGCTGGGGCACTCCAGCCCTAGCTCTGGTGCAAAACTGGACAAAGGGAAAGGGGTGTAACCACCCCCTTTAAGGTCCACCCATAGGAGGGACCTAGTCAAGTAATCCAGCCCTCATCCTTAGTATAAGTATAGGATCTATGTCCCCAGGACTTTAGATTATCCTGGACTAATCTTGAAAGACATATCTTGGACCTTCGACGTTCCATTCTGACTGGGAGATGGAAGACATCTCCCTTGTGGTCAAGGAGTGACCACCCTGTGCAAACAGGCACCAAGAGCAATTTCACTGGTCTGCAGTTTCAAGGCTCCCGTCCGAACCCGAAGACTCTGCGACTCAAGAACTAGACTTTCAGACTTCTCTGTCCCCGACCCTCAACCACAGTAAAGCTGAGACACGTGGCGCACACAAGAGATGTGGGACCGGACATCTTGGACATCCTGCATTTTGCAACCTGTACTCCTTTCCTGAAGCCTCAGTAATTTGTGCATTGGGATACGAGAAGCCCAAACCCCGAGCACCATTTGCACCGAAGCTCAGGCCCCCACACTCCTCGAGTGTCCCGTGGGCCCCGCCTTTACATTTGTGCTTGACGTGTCTTCCCAGTTCCATGCCCGTTGGCTAGTGAGCCCCCTGTAGACGCCATTTTAAATCTAATTTGCGATCCTGGTTGCTCCAGGCTTGCTCCAGCTTTCCTAAAAAGGAGAAGTGCCACAGACCTTGCTGGTCTGCAACAGAGCAAATCTTGACATCCTGCGTGGGTTGCGGTTACCAAGGCTTGTTGGGTCCAATCCAGATACCGACACTGCAGTCATCTAGATCCATTGTGGGACAGCTCGAATTCAGCTCCTGGTCATCGCCGATACCTCCTGGACCTCGCAGCTGAAGAGACAACTCACTTTCTTCATATTAAAGCACCTGACATCGCCTGGTTCCTTCCTGGTTCCTTCCTGGTCACTGGCTAGTGACCCAGACTCTGTCCCCTCTGCTTTCAGGTTCTTCACATCTCCGAATCACCCTTGGATCCACCCGGACACTTTTCCTCTGGTCGCCTGCAGCACTTCTTTGCAGCTCTCCATAGAAAACGACGACGAAACCCAACACGAAAAGACACCTATGCACCCGGCTTCCCTGGGTGAGGTAACACGAGTACTCCGGTGCTCCGTGGGTCTTGACTCTCGAAGTGTCCTAGTTTAAAAGGGTTCCATCCTAGTCCATCCGGAAGTGTCCTTAAACTGTAACTTTGTAACTTTTACGAACTCCATAGAAAGTCAATGGAAACCCGCGCCTGTGTTTAGACACTGCACGCGGCTCCCGTGGGTCTCCTACTTCCTAACCGTTGGTTGCTTACTGTAGCCCCCGCGATTCTACAGGCCCTAGGCCTGCTTTCTAATTCTCTTGTGGTACTTATAGCACTTTCTTAGTATATGGTTTGTGAGGCCCCTAGGGCATAACGTATACTGTGCAACTTATCGTATAGTAACTGTGTGACTTGTATTGTATTTTTGCCTCTGACATCATAAAGAGTGCAGAGGGGTTGTGTTTAGATTAAATACATATATATTTGAAATATACCTTGTGTGGTGTCCTTTCATTTGGTATTCAAGGGATTATATATGGTAAAACAACTTGCTTAACTCGCCTACTGAAGTCTTAGCCTGAAGACTGCTGGTTCATGCGACCAGTAGGATAGCTTTCTCTAAGGTTGACTTTACAACCACCATCAATAAGGGTCGATTAGACTGGTGCAAGGGGCCCACTAGAACTAGTGGACATCATATGCCAGGCTAAATTCTCACATTGGGAACCCCTTGATTAGTTTCTTTTGATATACACACATATCACATATCCTTCAGAATGGTGCTAACTTGCAATCTCCCAACACACTGAAGAAGTTGCAATTCGTCCTGGGAATTCTTAACTAAGGGCAAACTTACTGACCACATTACGCTGAATGAGTGAAGCCCTTGTATGACTTAATTTCTCTCACACTTTCAGCAAAACAGTAGACGAGCAGACACACTGATATCTTGTGTGCTTTGCAAACAGACATGCTCGAGACATAATATTTACAAACTAGAGACAGCAAGAACAACCTAGCCGTTTGAACCATTCCACATCACTCCGGTTTAAGTTATGTGATCTACAATGTGGGGCAGACTGTTCCTATGGCATACAAGACTTTCTTGTATGAACCAGCTGCATCATGTTTTGCTTCCTTTGAGACAATTACTGCAGCTGTGCAAGTGATTATTTTGAAGGAGGGTTCCATGGCACAGGGAAAACTCATGATTGTGGTTTCTCCTGTACCAGCACTAGAGGCACCACTAAAGCCAGTATTCCTAATGCTCATGCCCTACACCCAAGTCAATGACTGTATACCAGTCTGCTTCTGTAGGAATGTCAAACAATATTACAGCTAGATTTGGTACCACTGGACAACATGAAATCCTAATTTGATTAATATTTTTCTACGGTCCTGTACTAGTCTCCACTTGCCACTCGTATTTTTTAATCCCCATCACAGGAGAGTTTCAAGGACTACAAAGCACCTCCCATAGAATACATTGTTCTATAATTTTTTCTATGATGGCCACATTTCTTCTTCTGCTTCTTTTGAAAGTTTGCAGTGCCTAATCCTAGGATAAGCAGTGTTAGGTTTGATCTGAATTCCGACTGGGTTGACACTTTTTATCAATCGTATCTCTTTACCTAAGACATTTCACACTTCTTCTTTAACAGTATGTCTTAAATTCAGAGGCTGGTCATCTTTTGTAAGAACTAGAAACAACTGAACTCTTGAGATTTAATTTTAAACACTGAATCTTCATCTTGAGCTTCAATAGCAACGCCATCCGGTGTGCAGTAAATAACATAGATCATCTTGCAAATAAGCTTCTGCAAAGCAAATTAACAGGATTTGAATCACACAGTGTGCCTGATGATTGTCCTTCATCGGTCCTATTTTAACTGGGCAATCTGCCATAATCTGATTAACAATCTTTTTATTGCTAATGCCTACCACTCGGACCTCTTTTCCGCAGAGGAGTTGGTTTGGAGCCTCCACAGAATGAACTGTAGAGCGGGTAGCACATATATCTATCAAGAATGATACGGTGGCCACTCACCATGTTGCATAAACTGTGTCTCTGCATTAGCTCTACAAGGTTTGGTTTCCCACCCACGGTTGACACTAGTGAACTTAGTTCAATGCACCAACACTGAATGTGAAATACAGGTTTTTGTAGCCCCACTTGACTCCACCCAATACATAGTTGAAGTGGGGGTCAATGATTTTAGGTTACTAACAGACTCAGGGACACCGTAGTAACCACAAATTAGCCTTTTTTGTTCTCTTGAATCACACACACACAAGATGCACTAAGAAAAAGACATTTTGGGCCTGATTTAGATCTTAGCAGACGGGTTACTCCGTCACAATGGTGACGGATATCCCGTCAGCCTAAATATAAATCCCATTATATCCTATGGGATTTATATTTCGGTAAGTGAGATATCCATCACCGTTTTGATGGAGTAACCCATCCGTGAAGATCTAAATCAGGCCCTTTTACTAAAAAGCTTGTTTATTTCAACAGGTGCACCCTGTTGCTCATCATATCTAAAATAATCACATAAAATGCGATTAAAAGAGCAAAAATGCACATTACAAACAATAAGAATAAAATGAACATTTCTAACATGGTTAAAATGTCATCTAAAAACCTAACGCTTGTTCCAGAGTGATGTCGCATCAGGTGTTTTATTTATGTCTATATCTAACTGACTTAACACTTTCACAAGGCCCGATTCACAGAACTAATCTGAGACAAAATCCTAAACTTACTACTTTTGGTATTCACAGAATGCACTTACTACTTTTAGTTAAAATTACTACTTTTGGTATTCACAGAAGGCATTTAGTAATAGTAAAGATAGTTTACTACTACTAAAGGCCTTCTGTGAATACCAAAAGTAGTAAGTTTAACCAAAAGTAATAAGTTTAACCAAAAGTAGTAAGTTTAACCAAAAGTAGTAAGTGCATTCTGTGAATACCAAAAGTAGTAAGTTTAGGATTTTGTCTCAGATTAGTTCTGTGAATCGGGCCCACAGTTCTTGGAAAGATAAGGACAGGCAACATCTGCGTCAAAGGCAGATATGTTGATGATTTTGGAAAAATACAAAAACTGGAGTAGTGGCCTACTTAAATTAAGTTGGGCCATATATCTGTACGTCTTCCCCGGCTTGTAGCTCTGAATTGTGACGTCATATGGGCAGAGATAGATATGGGTATTTATCTATTTGATAGGGAAATCAATGCTCTCAGAAAATAAAACGCTATACTTAAACTAATCTCATATGAAATGTAATATTCATATGAAAAATATTATAAAAGCATGATTATATAACATAGCAAGAATAAATGAGGTAATCCCTGCATGTTTCAAGCAATAAAATAGAAAGAAGTTGATAACATAAGCATTATTCTAACATGCGGCATTTATGTTGGCTAAAAGGGATGAATGTTGAAAAATGGCCGCATAGAAGCCCGGCTCCGCAGCTCGCCCTCGCCTTTCGCCCCATCCTGGCACTGATCCTGCATCCCGGTCGCGGCTAAATCCGGCTGAACACCTCTGGAGTGCGGCGATGTCACTCCGGCTCGAAACCTGCTCCTGACGGCCGAGATCCATCGCCCCAAACTTTCCGGACCTGGCACTGAATGGGCCGGGACCTTGCGTGACGCTGCAGCCGATGCGCGGCTGCACAACAACGGCCCCGAGAGACCATCTTTGCCCGGTGATCCGGACCGAGACTTTTGATTGAAGCGGCCTGAAATGACAGATCGGGGATTGCGTCGACACCCAGAACAGCCTAACATCGACTTGCGCCGTCGCCTGCCACTGCCCGCGCACTCGGCTGCACCTACCGCCGTACGGAACGGCTTTGCCCCACCCCACGCACTGCCGGCGACCGATGGATATCCTTATAGTGTGGCTCTGAGTGAGCACTCGGTTGTGCCCGGCGAGTGCTTTGCAACGCGGTAGGTGTTTCCCGTATGTGCCTGTTGAGATCTGCCGGTGCGTGGTGGACGGCGCTTGCTTTCCTGGCGGCCGGTGGGGCTTGCTTCTTTTCCGGCTCTGGGGTCCCTCGCTAGAGTGGCACGCCGCGCTGACCGGTACTGGGGCGATGGCACCCACAACGCGAGATGTCCTACTGGCCCTCGCAGATTTGCACTCCGAATTGAGGAGTCGTTTGCTGCTTGGTGATGACTTGCGGATAGTGGCGATGTGTTCAATGGCGGACGGCCAACTTGCTGATCTGGAGCCCGACATCTCCTGGTGTGCTGGCACTGAGGACCCCCTGCACTGGGTTCAGTCAGATGGTGGATTTGGTGGGACCTGCAGCCGAGCTTCTGTGTTTGCGGATGTTCTCACCCGCCAATCGGCTGTTATATCTCCTGACCGTCCTCACTTTGTTTTGGCGACGGCTAGTGTGTTCTGGAGTTGCGCAATCACTTTGCCTTCATTCCGTCTCTTTGCTGCTACTTTGGCTCCAACAGTGACTGTGGACTCATCGAACCTGCTTCCTTACATCGTGCGGCGCCTTACTACCTCGGCCCGGACTGGACAAGGCTGAACTTGGACTTTTTACGTACTTATTGGATTCTCTAATGCCGGATTGTGACATAGCTTGTGGGTGCGACTTTGAGTGACCGGGATGATTCTATGTTGTTTGCCCTCCATTATGGTGGGCTCTTTGTTTGTCAGGATGGGTGGGTGGGGGCGTATCTGGGGCCGGAGCTAGGGCCCTCATCCTGTTTTCCCTTTTTCGGGGTTTTCTGGGGTGACAGGCATGCCTATGGGGGGGGGGGGCCGTGGCCTTCCGCTGCATGCAGGGTGGGTGGGTAGGGGTGGGGTGTGTTTCTCGTTTCTCTTTGTCTCTATGGCCCACTTTTTCTTTCCTTTTCTTTCTTTCTTCTTTCTTAATAACTCTTCCTTTATAATTTTATAATTGGAGTCGGGGGTTTAGATTCCTCGAGTGGATGATTATTTGTGTCCCCTTTTTTGTCGCAAGATCCTGTTCATATTATTCGCTTAGTGGGTGGGTTACTGTGCCTCGATGGACTGCTCTCGGACTTATATCCTCTTGTTATGTTTTCATTGCTGCGCTGAATTGAAGGCTATTGTCCCTACATGTGCATAGCATAGTGCATGATGTCGTAATGTTGCATTTACTCTGAATCTTCAAATTTTTTTTTTTTTGAACTAGACTCCTCCCACATCCTGTTAAACTGCTGACAATTCTGATCATCGAACCTGATTTATTGTTGCCTCATTGCTGGAGTCTATGATGTCATTATCCTGTGTTGCACGATGATTTGGCCTCTGGATGTTATTTCATGGCCTTCTGACCTTTATTCGATTTGCATGCGATTTTATCCTGATAGCGTATTTTTCAGCTAATCCTCCGATTGCGACTCTTGATATTGTTGGTACTATGTTGGGTTCATTGCCCCCTCTTCGTTTATTGCGGATCACATGGTAAATGCTTCTTTTCATTTATAAACTTTAAAAATAACCTGATTTATCCTGTGCTCGACGGTCACCTTTTCATATGTGTCATTTTGACCACTGGCTGGTTTTTCTCTAGAGACTGCTGAGCCGTTCTATTGTTATATTTGTGCTACGCATTGATTTTGAGGCCGGCCAGGTCGGTTGTAGGCCTGTGTCTGTATGCTTTTGTGCTTCAATAAAGGTTTTTAAAAAAAAAAAAGAAAAGGGATGAATGTTGGTGATTAAAGAAATCAGGCATGATACTAAATATGCCAATAAAATTATGCAGCTTTAAAAAAGCAAAAGCAAATCTAGGGGCCTATTATGATTGCGTTTTTTCCACATCCTCCGGGCCAGCGGAAGCCACCACCGGCCCAGAGGATGCGGAAAAACCGCAGCGGACTCACCAAAGACCCACCGCCACATTTGGATGACTGGTGGGTCCTGGTTTCCGTCCGCAGCTTTTCCGCCGCGGTTGGCTTTCAACCGCGGCGGTAAAGCTCTAATAGGTGGCGGTGTCTCTCAGACACCGTCCGCCATATTAGGAAGGGCCTTAAAAAATGCTTTTCCGCGGCGGGTTTTCCGCCGTGGAAAAGCAGGTGTAACTTCACTGCGGGGGCCCGTTGCGGGCCCCCTATGTGAAGGAGGGGTGGGGGGTGCACATGGGGGGTACCTATGGTACCCCCCTGCATTTGTATGCAGAAATCGGCAGGCACCGCACGGTGCCTGCCGCTTTCTGCATACAAATGCAATGTATGCATTTTTTACCATTGCGGCGGATGCAGCTTGAAGTCGCACCCGCCGCAATGGTAAAAATAGAGGATGTGACTGCCAGGGTGGCGGTCACATCCTAATTGCACAGGAGGGAACTCCACAGGCAATGCGGAGGTTCCCTCCTGCTCTATGGTGGCGGACGGACTCAGGTCCGTCCGCCATCATAATCGGCCCCATAGTTTGTAGAAAATGAAAAGATAGCTTGTAGAAAACAAAATCTTGACCTTCTTTACACTGTCTCTGTGGTAGGTTAGAGTCCTGCTTTTAATCCTCATCTGAGGATATATCAAAATCAGTGTTTAATTTGAGTTGATGGTTTCTGGTGCTAGGCACCAGCACTTTAGTGACAAGCACAACAACATCTGTTTATTAATTCAGTATGCATTAAAAATGACAAATACCTGCCGCTAAAGCCATTCTTATAGTTCTGGGGTCCTGGAATAGTCAGAATTGTCACACTTGTAGAAGTGTGATGGTTAGTGTAATGGTTTTCAGGCTTGTTCCGCAGGAGCGTCAGGAACTTGGAGAGTAGGACTCAGTCGTCCCCTACGGCCCTCCGACTCTATCAGACTCTAGAGTATCGGATGGCACGCCAGGGGAAACAGGGAAACAAAACAAGGAAAGGTTGGGGGAGAAGATAGCAGATCCTGAATGTGGCACCTCAGCGTGGACTCTGGATGAGGAAACAGGCTGTAATGGAAGAATAAGGTTACAACCTATACTCCATCAATAACCACAAACAAGAATATAAGAGAGGCAGCGCTACGCGCTGTTACCGTGATTCTGGTAGCTGAGAAGCACAACACACCAAACACTGGTCCACGCAAGTGCCCCAAAGGAAGGATTATAGCCAACTGCCAAAGGGAAGGCTGAAGAGGGTGGTTCACCCAACGGGAGACAGCTCCGGCCAGTGAACCTGATACGAATGTGCAGCAAGCAGTACCCGGCCAGGCGACGGAGTAAGACCCGGCCGCTGGGCGGAGCACCAGGATAGGAGAGTGTGGAGAAAGCAGCACCCGGCCAGGCGACGGGGTAAGACCCGGACGCCGGGCGGAGCACCAGGATAGGAGAGTGTGGAGAAAGCAGCACCCGGCCGGGCGACGGGGTAAGACCCGGACGCCGGGCGGAGCACCGGGATAGGGGAAAAAACGGGAAAAAAGAAATGATGCAAACGAACACGAATTACTGCAATCGTGTTCTAAGGAAACCTCAAAGGAATCACAAAGTGCCCCAAACAAAATGCGGTAATTAGAACCGATGGAGCAGAACGCCGGCACGAAGAGTGGGACGCTCAGGGCCGAAAACACCACAAACAAAACCGGAAGTCAGGCAAACACTACAGGGACGGAAGAACAGGAAGTGAGCCAAACGCTAGAACGCAAAGCGGCGTTCTGGTGAAGTGGAGTGCCTTAAATAGAAACCATGGCCATCAGCGTTTAAAGGAACACCAGGCGCCTCAATTGGGACCTCGGGCATGACAGTTAGTAGCTGTGTTGCTATGGGCAATAGGCATGCAAGTAGGAGTGGCCTCCTGGTGAGGGCCCTGGCAAATATTTTTTTACAAATTAAGCACTGAATTCAACATAGTCCACGGCACACATATCATACGTGTAGTTGTTGTGAAATCCGGTTAGTGCATGCTTGTTATCGTTGTGAGTTCGCAAATGAGATGGACCAGCGCTCGGTTGCAATTCCAAAGTAGGAGTGGGCAATACATTCTGCTCCCCCGCATAGTTGGCGCAGTTAGTTCAGGCAAAATTCGGCAAACACCCACGTGGTGGAGTTTTTCCTCATGCGTGGCTTGCCAAAGGTGGGTTGGGGGACGCAAGCGATATTTGGCATCCCCTGGGCCTAGCATGATTTTTTGTTGCTAGGGAGCCACCCTGCGAGATTTACACAGCGCGGGCAGTAGCGAACGTTCACAGTCAGAAAGCTGCTGCTTAAGTAGAAAATCTACTAGAGTGGAAGAGAAATCTACTCGAGAAGCAGCGCCACCATCTGGTGTACTGCGTGGGGCAGTTTGCGCTGATTTTTCAGCATGTAATGAACTCCTGGTGCTAGACAATCAGCGCACCATGCGTAATTCCAACCCTTTGCGGAGCTCTGTGTGATCTCGCAGAGTTTTCATGTAACTCCGTGGAGTGAAACCCAGCGAGTACCACTCACCCCTATTCCAAGTACTCAAGTTAGCGAGAATACTGCTTTTGGAGCCATTAAAGCGAGTCAAGCCAGTCATTGAGCAAATAATCAAAGATTTCCACTGGTGTATTTGATACATCATAGTTCGCATTTTGTGGTAGGGACAAGTGAATTTCTTGGCATTGTCTCTAGTGTGACTCCAATGGTTTCCGCAAACTTTCCACATCAAGGAAAGCCACTGATGGTTGCTCTAGTTGTAAATCCAAGAGGATTTCAGCTGGACAGTTTATACACCAGAACACAAGTTTCACTTGTACGTTATCTATTTTGCAAAAAGTTAGCATCCAACTCGCACTAACCGCTATATGTATCAACAAACCATTTTGCATTTCCTAAATAGCGAATTTTAAGGAATCGCTATTTAGGAAATGCAAAACGGTATGTATGTACAAAATCGCTTTCCAATAGCGATTCCTTAGCATTCCTTAATTTGAGATTAGCAAATTGTCAATCGCAAATTACCCCTTCATTTCCATGGGCCAGGAGGCCCATAGGAATGAAAGTGCAATTTGCAATTAGCAATTTGCTGATCGCAAATTAGGGATGTTTCCAAGGGTGCAGGGGTGTCTCAAGAACACCCTGCTGCACCCCTGAAAAAGACATTTGGGGGCATATGGCGCACATACATGCCCTAAGGGCATGTATGGGCGTCATATGGCACCTTTGGTTTTTATCAAAAAAGATTTTTGATAAGAATTCGCAAATTACCACCAACTAGAAGTTGGTGGTAATTTGCTAATCCTTAATGGCATTTTTTGCATTTTATTTGTTTGATACATTGCATTTAAGGAATCGCAAAATTTGCAATTCCTTAAGTGCAATCGCAAAATAAGGATTAGCTAATTTTGCTATTCCTTATTTTGCATCAAACTAGTTTGATACATTCCATTTGTCTAATTAGCATTCGCAAAGGCCGAAATTCGCAGAATTTCGGCCTTTGCGAATGCTAAATAGCTTGATACATATAGCGGTAAGTTTCTGAAAGCCAAGAATGTCCCAGATAACGTGCTAGGCTTTCTCTGCATCTTTGTTCAGTTGGATAGGTGTACTCCATGTTATTAATTTCCTCCTTGGATCTAAGAGAAAGATGACAATATCACAGCCGATGATCAGTAGAATGGTCAAAAAACCTCCAAAAAGTCTGGAGAACAAAGAATGGAAAAATTATGGAAATACCAAAGTCCAAATACTGCTTTAAACCCATTCACCAGACCGGATCCAACGTTCTGAAAAGTATGCAATGTGCCAGTTGTTGAAGACAAATTAAAAATCGTATGCACGATATTAACAATGTGAATCAGGTATTATGTCTGTAACTGTCTCTGGGGTCCATTCTGGCTATTTCTAGGTTGTACATTTCAGCCACTGAAGTCAAATGGACTTCTTTTTGTAGTAACACTGTGACCAATTCTCTAATTTCATCAAAATGCATGCCTTTCATATCACTATTAGGCCAAGGGAAGTGTTTGATTACATGATGAAGAGGTGGGAACAAGGTCCCGCCACAGCACTGTATTGTTTTAGAAACAGTTATCATGTAAGGCTGGCTTGGTTTCAAGCCACAGAAAGTAACATTAGCAGGAACTAAACAGGAACCATTGCACAGCAGTGGTGTGCGGGGATGGATATAATAGGTTGACTGGTAAATTACAACTTAGCCCTGGCATCAAGGTGCAACCCATTCCGTGCAATGAAATGGTATCACACAGAAGGGAGTGTCCTAACGTATTTCTACACCTGGATGTACTAATAAACACAGGGTCATCTTCATTCAAGCACGTGTAGGAGAATGAAAATTTCCACAAAGCAAACAGATGTGAATAGTGCATTGTTTTGTACCATCCTTATGATCTATATTTCTGACAGTCATGATAATGTAAAGTTGTAATAGACAGGGAAATAATGTGATGTGTTAGCCAGGTAAAAGGTGGAGGGTCGCTAACTGAAAATGCTGCTTCCACCACTTGCTAGATAGTTATCAAACTGTATGTGGATTCTTTTTAGCAATGGTTTTCTGCATTAGTGTCAATTATTAGTTTAAAAAATAGCAGTTTCTTTTAAAAGTTGCCAAGCCACGAAGCCTTATCTGAGTGTCCGTAATGCCAAATGTAATTGTATAATAGCTCTTAACTGAGCTTGGGCATTTTGTAACAGACCTAGGTCCACTTTGAGGAGGTCCAAGGCTGAGGACAGGAAGTGATTTAGTGAATATACTCTCTTAGAGAGCCTGTGCATGCCATTGTCAATAACTTTAAAGATTGTTTGTATATTTTCTAGATCTATTTGTCTAATTAATTTTTTTCCCGAGTATTTGTTCCATTTATTGTTGCCTAGAATGGATTATTTCTAGTGGGATGTGGTCCTAGAAGGAAGTCAGAAAAATTCATATTTTCTTTAAATGTTGTTACATTCTATTTTACAGCTAGAAGGCTGGAATGGGCTAATCAGCATTTGCACAATTTGCCTACACTATATGAGGCAACGATTACATGTGTTTGTATTGTATCGTGGGCCAGATCGATTAGCTTTAGGACCAGGGGTGTTGGAAAGAAAACAACGCATGCAGGTATTGGAATCATAGGACTAAATCTTCAGAGAGAACTGGGTGGAATTATAGGTTCTATTCTGGATCATTTCATTTATATCAAAAATATACACGTTCATTAGTGATTGGTATTTATTGAACAGTGTTAAGTGAAAATTTGGAATTGAGGTTTTTTGCTAAAGTCGATCATAGTACTAAATTCCAGACGGGTACTCTGCTGAATGGTTTTGCTCAGGAAAATCACTTCTTTAGGTGTAATGCATGCTCCAAATAAGGCCTCTCCACCTTGAATCTGCCAAAATGTTGTTCCCCAAATACTTTTCGAATCACTATTTTCTTTCCAGTATTCATAACCTTGGATGGACAGGTTTTGAATGAATTTATTGGAGTTAATCAGTGTGTTGGTAGTAATCAGATTCTTCTGAAGTCCTGCTGGATTTTGTGAAAAATGAAAGCTAAAAGATATGACCTGTCATCACTCTGAAAGTCAGGAGTCTTCTTTCAGAAATCTGAGTGACTATTAGGAGGTGGGGCTTCACATTGTTTCTATTGTGTATAAGTATATACTTCTCTAGGATAGCTAGTCCTATGTATGCAATAATGTGCATAGTGATGATAGCAATATATTTCTTTAAAATTAACCAAATTCAAACAATGATCTTCATTATTCAAAGTAGCACATACCTGTAAATCAGACATCATTCATTTTACAGTCTCTGTATCCCAGTCATCTGAAATTAGGAATTATTACATCATTCATTGAAACTTTCAAAACATATGGTAATTGCAATGTCGCAGTGGGTTGCATTATCTGATATGGAAACTTTTTCCAAGTTATGCCCTCGGGAACAGGAGAAGCTGTGATGTTTGCAACATAGAGATTTCTTTCTGCTCTGTGAGATGAAAGATGCGGCTGTAGTTCATGAACCACAGGTTGTGTAATTGCTCTTACTTGAATGTAGTATCCATTCAGTAGCAGTAGAACCGTAATGATTGTTGAGAGCCATATGTTCAACAGAGACACTCCTAGAGTAGTCCAGATGTAGGAGCAAGGTGGGATCAAGTATCTGTCATGGAAACAATGATAAGCATGAAGCAGTGTATGGTGCAATGTGACTTTAGAGCATGATGAAAAAACCTCTGAGTCAAACCCAGAGTAATTCGCTTATATGGTTGTTTCTCAAAAAGCCATCAGTTTGACTGACGTAGGCTCAATTGGTACTTCATAATAAATCATGTTGACAGTATCGCATTCGTCAGTGGAGTTCATTGCTCTGTGTAGAGTTGGAGATGCAGTATGCTTGAATAGCCGCAGCTGGGAACTCAAGCTAGTGATGTTATTGCTCTCATTAAAGGGTAATTCATTCAGAGTAGAGAGAGGCTGAGAGGTTATACTCTGATTCATTCTTGGTGTCTGCGATAATCTGCTTTAGAGAATCTACCACATAGTGCTTTTTCACATGGTTGATGGAAACCTGTTTTTTGGGTGGTCTATAGGATGATTCAAAAGCTTGTTTATCGTGGATCCTTTAGTGAACTAGATTCCGAACATTACTGATCTACCCATTAGCAATGATTTCAACCTTCTCTTCTTTGGTGGTGGTTTCAGAATGATTCATATTAGACAGCTTGTATCTGACCTCCTGGTTACTCTGTAGGACATTCAAATATTTTTCCAGGTTAAACTCTTTATTTATCCACCACCTTCCCCAGATTTTCTAGGTCAGGCACATACATAGGAACTCTGAACAGAGCCTCATATGGAGTGCATCCCCCGAATACTTATCTGGGCAAGTTATTTAATGGTCTCTGGACTCCATACAGATCATAGTACCATGTGAGACCTGAAATTGGTACCCTAGTGGTCAAGGCATGTTTAATCATGCTGTTAGCACTCTCAACCAGCCTGTTCGATTATGCTCTGAATGGATTGAAGAATTGCAGACAAACTCTCTGTACAGACGTGGTATCTCGGTAAGCCTTGGAGGCGAATGCAGGACCATTATCCGAGTGAAATGAATATACTGCCCCCATCTCTACCAATCACTGCAAATCCTTTACGGCTGCTGACGCACTCACTTTTCTCGGTGGCTACACCCATAGGCATTCGAGAACATGAGTCCACAGCTACCAATATGTATTTCAGTTGACTGAATTTATCGGGTCGATGTGGTCTAAAAACATTACCCTGAACCAGACGTTGGAGACTGTGAAGGGAGTTGGCAGGCGTCTCCTAACATTAGATGTTTTAATCTGTTGGCAAATGTTAGATTTCTTGACATGGTCCCTAGTCTGTTTTATAAACTAAGGCACCAGTAGTAATCACAGCATGTGCAGATGCCAATCCCTTATGAGCGTCCTTGATTAAATCTAATCTAGACATTTTATTAGGTATTATCCTGTCACCCACTTCTGGTAGTGTGACTACAGGAGTATGATCTATTGTAAACTATGGGTGCAGGAATTTTTAGGAGGAAAGCCTCAGGGAGGCTTTCCGCCCTATTTGGTGGTACGTATGGCTGTTAAAATCTCTGTGTCGATCGTCTTCTGAGTTCTGGTTAAGACTGCTAATCTGATAGTCTGAATGGCAGCTTTGGCAGCTAAGGGACCCGCAAAGCATGAAATCTATCATGCTGATAGCCCAAAGTGTGCCTCACATCGACCAGTGTGATCTTATCTTGAAATACAGCTAGCCTAACCCAGAGTTGCATATCTTAAATAGATTTCCCTTTGAATCCTAAAACCCATCCATGCGCCAATGTTGCATCCTTGCACACAAAAGTATGAATCCGACATTATGAATGTGGTAACTGATGGGTTAGCCTTATGTAATGCAAGTAACAGCCATGAAGTTCTGCAAGTTGTGCAGTGCTGTAACTTAAGATCTTAGTGTGAGTGCGCTGAGAACAGAATTCACCATCTAGCACTACAACTTACACTGCAGCGCAGGCTGCAGAGAACTTGAATTTCACTCCTACTGCTGGTTGAGCAGAAACATCTGTGTAGAATATGCTCTGCTAAGACTCAATGGGTAAGACCTTTGGAGCAGGAGGAATGTGTTGCTCATTCTGGTTAAAAGCTTGGGTACAAAAAGTGGAATCACACTGAAACTTTACATCCATTGCACATAAAGAAAAGGGCCACTGCACTCACCTTGGTAAGTGGACTCTATTGCAGGACCTTAGACAAAGATTAATCACATTAGGATTTCATGTTATTCGGTGGTACCAAATCGTGCTGTAATATTGTTTGACGTTCCTGCGGATGCAGACTGGTATACAGTCATTGACTTATGCCAAGCATTTATTTCCATTCCTCTGAATGAGGCTAGTCAAAATCCTTTCGCATTTCACAGTCTTCGTCTGACGTCAAATCCCTCAGGGTTATTCTGGAAGTCTCTCCATTTTTAGTCACATCATATAGAAAGGTTTGAAGAATTTGCAGTTATAGTGGTCCAAAATATTAACCTACTTGTGGCATCAAGGACAAAAGAAGACTGTAAATTAGATTCAATTGCATCGTCTTGGTGACAATGGTCAGAAGGTCTTACCTACGAAGATGTAGTACTTTAAGTGTGAAGAATAACTGATTTATCTTGGTCATCACATGAAATGGGGCAAAGAAAGTCTCAAAAGAATGCGTTTCTGCAATCCTGAAGATAAATCCTCCAGAAAACCAAAGAGGGAGGTGAGGATGTTCCTGTGAACAGTTGGCTACAGTCATCAGAGGATTCCAAATTTTTCCATGACTGCGAAGCCTTTAATAAGGCTAGCCCATAGTGATAAAGGATCCGATACAATTTGATGACAATTTGCATGAACACCTTCCAAGAATTAAGAGAACATTTGTGTGGTGTACCTGCCCTCTGAGCTTTTCCTTTACAGCCATGAAAAGAGTGGGTGCTCATTGTCTATTGTCACTGCAAAACATGGTAGGGGTATGAGACCTGTGGCATTTAATTCTGCTGTGTTGGATCCTGTAAATGTAGCTCTTCCTGGTTGCCTGACAGCATTTGCAGTTGTTTGCACTGCAATTGAACAAAGAGAAGGGATTTTCGTTGGGACAAAGGGGCACATGCTTCAAGCATTTTACCGGTCACAAACGGGCCGCTTCGCAGAAGTGGGCCATTTGCGACCACTAAAATGTTATTTGCGATGCATCAAGCCCAAAGGCATTCGCAAAACAGGTAATCGCAATTTTATATTTTGCAAATTCAGTTAGGGAATCACGAATTGCAATTCCATAATTGCAATGCATCATGCATTCTCAGATTGCGTTTTTGCAAATTGGAATCGCAAATAACCATCAACTTAAAGTTGATGTTAAGTTGCGCTTCCTTTGAAAAATGCACAAAAATGCATTTTTCAAAATGCAATGTGGTGCATACACATGCCCTTAGGGCATGTGTGTGCACCACATGTGCATACTTACCTTCGTTGGGGGTGCATCAGGATGACCTTTTGGCCTCCTTGCACCCTTGAGATTGCAAGCGCAATTTGCGATTACCTATTTGGTAATCGCAAATTGCAAATGCTGTCCCATTCATTCCTATTAAGGAATGTGTAGGAATCGCAAATATTTTTGCAAAACCTACGTGCATAAGGAATAACGGTTCCTTAATAGCGATTCCTTAAGACTCACTATTAAGGAATCGCTATTCCTTTGCTTAATGCACGTGGCTCATAGTCATATTGTGTTTGCTCCTTATTCAGTTTACATTTTGGTGATGGCATAAGAACTCAGAAGATGGTAAATAGTCATCTCAAGAGGTGTAAGCAAATCATATTGACAGCTGAAAGCTTCTCAGTAACGCAATGCAATGAGCAAATTGCAGTGCAGGAACCATAGCAGAATGAATCAAGAGAAAGTAGCACTGAAAATACAAATCATGTGAATTGATTTCTGTTAAACCCGATACAATCCACATTAAACAGATTATGTGATTTCCAGGAGAATTGCCAGTAGATGAAAAACAGAAATGAAAAAGGTAGGTTGATAACTCCAGAAAATAAATCTGTCTTACCTGATTCTATGCTACATTCAATGGCGCCCTATTTGCAAGGCCTAACATAAGTAGGTAGGGATTCAATGACCAGGACTATTAAAAAGTGCTGGTTTAATACCAAATTCAGTGGTGTTGCAGGAGAGTTATGTCAAAGATGTGTCATTTGACAGAGAAATAACCAGGAAGAGAGAACCACTGTAATTGGCTAATTAGATGGGCCCATTTACTATACTTCAATCATAATTCATTGAGATGCCAATTTACAATAGCCTTAAATATATTCTTGTGATTGCTTATTCTTTATAGTGGTCGGAACTCACCAAACTCGGAGTTCAGACAGTATTACAGTTGCCTGCCAAACCTTTCTTAAGGGAATTATTTCCACGATCTAGACTGTCACCTTCTATTGAGACAGACTGTGGAACTCATTTCAAAAATGAGATCCTTGAATTGAGTCGTAGCATAACAGACATCTGTGACAAAATAGGGCCATTGGCACACTCGAGGTAGTTTTTGGCATAATGAACACCCATGGTAAAATACTGGTACTGGCATACTAGAGGTAATTCTTGGTATATGAGTCATCTGTAGAAAAAACTGCCAGAGCTAGCAAATTGGAGGTATTTTCTGGCACAAAGAGGACAACTTAACATATATTGGGGGCAACCATGACAAAATGCTGGCCCTGATATAATGATGCACTTTTTGACAATAAGGGTCACCTATGGCATTAATGGAAAGATTCTGGAACTGGCATATTGGGGCGTCCAAGGCATATGGTGCACCCATGACAAAATGTCAACCTTGGCACAATGGGTCTATTTTTTGACATATGGTGGCGTCTATAGCAAATTTGGAAAAATTTCAGGGTCTACTACTTTAGCCAATTTATGTAAAAATAGTGTTTAAAATGCACTCTATGACCATATTCTTTTCAAGAAGAGAACCCCCCTAGTAAAGGCCTGTTTTTTTGCTTCACTTGCTCATTACAATACAAGCCAAGTATTAGCCTCTCAAACTTTCAACGATCAAGTCAGCACTATAATATAGTGGTATATAAAATACATGTTTGTCTGCATTGTGTTATGATATTAATCATGCTGTTAATATGGAACTTCAGTAATATCAATTATTGCGATGTCATCATTATTAAGCTCAAGTGACATCACTTAAAAAAAATGAAGGAGAATGGGTAATATGATGTCACTTCCAGTGATGTCATTAAGGTTGTGCACAATGTATTACTTACCAGCAAATTAAACATGCAATGCATGAGTTCTGGAACATACTGGGGGCTCAGTCATCCACACATTGGGTCCAAGAGACCATACACACTATGTGTGGGGTCATACATTTAAATGGATTTACCAAGCCTTTTCCCAACACCTAGATCCAACACATACTAGTTTACGAGAACAATGGGAATCTGACATGGACTGACCCTTTTGTGACACGGAATGGACAATAATCTGTGCACATCCGAATAAGGTATTATGCAATGCCTGCTTTAAGCTGATTCAGTTGTCATATTTAATAGAGCTTTTGTTGTGTCTAAAAGGCTACACACTCAAGGCCGGAAGGGCCGAACGGGCATTGGGCGTTTCCCCAGGAGGCTGCAAGGGAGGGTGAGGCACTTTTGTACTGGGGGCAGCTTTTGTAGCAGTGCAGCAGTTTTAAAAGCACTGGAGAGTTCCTTGCATATCCAACAGTTTTTGGGTAACAATAAAAGTGGCAAGATAATTATGGTGTTTAATGTACCTGCTGGAGAGAGATCAGAGTTTTGTTTAAAGGCAGTTTTGACTTATCGAAGGTAGGGCAGATGGTTGATATGCCTGCTGCATAGAGCGTGCACTATGCAGATCACAGAACAGTATTTTATGTGCATTGCTCAATGAGTAATTGCTTTTGTCACAGAGATCTTTTTGTCACTGTGTAGCTCATAAGTTACAATCGCAATTTAGGTTAGAAAACTATGTTTTTTCCCAGTCTTTCATTATCCTAATTTTGCTAAAAAGGGTTTGTTTGGGTAGAAATAAGTTCTTAGTAGTAAGATCAACCCTAACAACTGTGTTATGTTCTGAATACTGAGTATGTGCTTCCCCAGACCAAGGATGCCTTCCAATATGGATGACATGTGAATCCTACACCTTTTAGTCCCCTTTGTCTTATGTAACATTTTCTATACACTGAGTATGCAACTAGTATACAACACGTATGGTTCACTGTCTCTGTATGTGGGTGTGATGTAAAATGCCACACTTGTGAGAAGCACTATAAAACACAAATCAAATACATGTGAGAGAGAGGCTATGGAGCGATGAGAGGAAATCATTTAGGAGCCTCAATAAAGATTGCTGTATTCTGGTGCGCTGTAAAATCATCATTTACTATGCTTTAAAAATAAATACAATTGAATATATAATGAAAACTGTGTTGTAGAGTGCACCATTTTCCCCCACATGTTCTCGGGGGAGAACCCCCACTCCCCCAAGGTCCCTTGTAGTGGTCAGGCGTACTTGTTGCGCACACTCGCAATGCACCATATGGGGGCTGGTCTGACAAAATTTGCCAGGGTTTCTTTGGGTTCCCAGTCCGGATCTGTCCACAAGCCGCAGGCTTTTCTCATATGATGTGATCCAGCACTGCTCTGCAATTTAACTGGGACGAGATCCTTCCCACCGTATGCACTTCCCAGAGTATGCGCTCCAATGCACAGTTGTGACCTGTATACTAGGTCTCTTCACACATTCTAAATACGGTAACGCTTAAGGGAAAATTATTGAATTGGTCTTACTTTAAGAGCATCACACTATAATATTTTTATTACAGTGCTCCTCACTTAGTAAATGCTATTTCAATTTCTTGATTCTGAACCAAGGTAAATGTGTGTCATTCCCTTGCTATAGGACTACTACGCAGATGGGCTGCTGAAGACGCGATTTATGTAACTCCATGATTGAGGAAGTACAGAGATGTGACATTACAACTGACTGTGTGCAGGATAAGGGTTAGGCAGGGCGGGAAGCGTTTGTTCCTGTTGTAGTTTTTTGTTGGCTTTTCAATTGAAAAAATTAACAATGGTCTACTCGTGGTAATTTGCAGCTGGATATCCCCATGAAACTAATTTGATGCATGTAAAAGTCTCCAATGTCTGAAACGCCTTACTGAATACTGTAGCATGCATTTTGCTAACTGACCAATACAAATATATATATTTTAAAAACTAAATGAGTGCTTAGTGCAGAAAGAAATCCTCCCCCACAGCTGTGCAATTCCCAGAAATCGGAGTAATGAGATTGGTCTGAAGTTACTAAATTCTGTAGAATTTAAAGTATTTGTTTTTAAGAGTGGTTTCACCACTGCCTGTTCCAATGTTTCTGGGGACCTGGGAGCTGTTTAGAATACTGGGTGATTGATGGAGAAGGACTCTGAGAAAGCCAGTAGGCAGTGATCTACTCATGGAAGTCCTTTAGGGGTTGAAGGTGCAACCCTAGCTTGCCCCTTGCTACCCCTGGCACTGCCTTTGCGACCCCTGACCTCAGAGGTGGCAAACTCAGTGCCAAGAACACAAGGGTGTCTCACATTATCAGAGTCAGGCTCTAACCTCGTTTTCTACTCATTTTTATTACATCAATAGTGAATAATAGTTATTATTTACTATTAGTGTAATATAAAGAGGAGCAGCAAGATCTGGACCTTCACTGACATCTTAGATAAGAAAAATAAAATGGTTTTAATGTATGTTGTGTGAGTGCATATAGGAGTGAGGTAGTTTGGGTAAGAGAGCATGTACATGTGTGAGCATGTATGTTTGTATATGGAATCGTGAATGTGTGTGTGTGTGTGTGTGTCAAAATTAGTGAGTAAGTATAAGTGAGTCAGAGTAAGAGTGAGCGAGAGAGTGTGAATGAGTGATTATGGGTGAGAGTGCACAAGAGTAGGTGAAAATGAATGAGTGCAAGTCAGTGTTAATGTCAGAATGAGCGTCAATAAGTGAATGTAAGTGAGCATGTGTTGTTATGCTTGTAGATCCGCTGTTGGACCTGCCATGCTTCTTGGCTTGTAGAAGCACCCTTGACAAAATGTTGGCACTGGAATACTGGAGGCAATACTTGCATATGGGATAATCTCGCCAAAATGCTACTGCTGGCACTCTAACAAGTCGTGCTGCCCGGACGCACTCTGCTTGTAGCTCCGCGTTCGGGCAGCAGAAGAGACGGTGTCACATCGTCAATCCGAGCTCCGAGCCGACTAAACCGAAGTCGGAACTCAAGCTGCGCCTAGAGGGACGCTGTAATCACGGAAAGCCGCAGCGTTGACGAGGATTATCGCAGAAGAGCCATCCCGGTGTCCGGCAACAAGATGGCGGTATCCAGAACTACGCCCCGGTCAAGCTCCATTTCGCGAGGGGCACAATCCCGGAGCGGGGGCACCAGATGGCGGCCCAGGGCGGCGGCAGGGGAAATAGCTACCTACTCCACACCGATCTTCCACGCCGACCCCCGCAAACCTTGAGAGCCGCGTGCTGCTGCACGGTCCCCCGCCCAGGTGCCAAATCTCCCCACTCCAGTGAACGTTTGAGGCACCTACTGGGGGCCAGAACACGGACGCATCGCGGGTACCGCCACCCCCCCTCATCTTACTGGCATTTCCAGAGGTGGCTGTCACTTCGCGCCACACCGCCATCCTGGCAGCAACGGCAGAGAATGGCCACAGTGGACCCGACGCGCATGCAATCTGGGAGTGCACTGGCGGGCTGCGGCGATCCTCCGTTGAGATCTGGGAAGAGAACGCCCGTCGGGTGCTGGAACGGAGCGCACACCAGCTGTAGCCATGAGCTAGTCTTGGAGGGCAGTTGCGGGGAGGCCCGGGACACAGGAGTAGTGCCCCCACACAGTGCCTGACTTTAAGATGGCGGGCGGCGGCTGACATCGCAACAAAGGCACCCTTGGGCTGAATACTGGGCTGAATACTGACAGATTGAAGCGGAGGCAACGCACAGCAAGAAGCCAGCGCCGGTGGTCACCCTGAGGATTGACAAAGCACTACATGGGGGGACACCAGAGGCTCAAAGGCAGATGACACGAGGTCTGCCCGATTCCAAAATGGCCGAGACCACACACGGTGAGCTCGACTCCATGTAGCACCAGAGTGCACATCTACAAGCAGGAATCAGGCCGGACAGGGCACGTTCATTTTGGCCAGGGGCACTCCTATAAGAAGCATCGGAAAGTCGGATGATCATAATTACAGACCCCGATACGGGTATCACTTGAGACACTGCATTTGTGGACCACAGACTCTCATGGACTTCTTTACTTTTCCTTCTGTCCTGCCCGCCATTTTGCTGCTGTTCTCGGCCGTTTTTCTCTGGTCCCTGGCCTGTCTTCTTGTCCATTCCTTTGTCTTTTACCCTTTTCCCTTGTTTCGCCCTTGATGTTCCTCAAATGTTTCTTCCCTTTTCTGCTTTGCCTTCTCTCCTTACCCTTGATTCCCTCACACCCTCTCTTGGTGTTGTGACCACGTCCCCCCTACGACCCCACTTAAGGGAACTCTGCCTGAGTAAATCTACTATGTGTGTATATATATGTATATAGGGATAACTCTAATCACTAGTATATGCAGTAGACCTTTGTACCATCTACCGTTCCTATGTGACTCTTGGAGTATATCCAGTCATATCCCTTCCCTATGTATATAGAGTTAACTCTAATCACTAGTATATGCAGTAGACCTTTGTACTCTACCATTCCTATGTGACTCTTAGAGTATATCCATTCGTATCCCCAACCTATGTATATAGAGATAACTCTAATCACTAGTATATGCAGTAGACCGTTGTGCTCTCTTCCATTTCTATGTGACCCTTAGAGTATATCCACTCGTATTCCTTCTCTATGTATATAGAGATAACTCTAATCACTAGTATAAGCAGTAGACCTTTATACTAGCTACCATTCATATGTGACTCTTAGAGTATATCCACTTGTATCTCCTCCTTGTGTGACTTTACATCTTGTACATTTGAAATTTTTTCCGTGTGTATCCTCTTTGTAACGCATGTAATCCTTAGTCCTTATGTTTTTCAATTGGTGCTTATGTAAAGCGCTCTGATACCTTCGGGTAAAGTTCGCGCTATAGAAAATCGCATAAATAAAATAACTCTGTAGACAAATTGTGGTATGGAGCCCCCATGAAAAAATGCCAGCCCTGTCATCCTGGAGGAAATTCTTGGCATAGCTGGCACCTGTGGCAAATTTCTGGTGATGGCACATTGGAGCAAATTCTTGGCATATGGAAAGACAGCTGCGGCAAATTCATGGGGCCATCCATGACAAAATGTGGTCCTTGACCTTTCAGACATAACATTTGGCATAAGGGACCCCCATAGTACAAGAAAGGCAATATTAGGAAAATTCTGGCACTGCCATATTGCATGTAATGTTTGGGCAAAAGGGGACACATTGGGAAAATGCTGGTCCTAGCAATGGAGGTAATGTTTGACATATGGGAGCACCCATAGGACATTTTAAAAACCCAATTAGGTGAACTCATGGGGACTGTCAGATTTCAGTACTTGGCACACCATGAAAGGACTTGAATATCTAGTGAGTGGTTTTTTAGAGCCTATGGCTTTTTAGCAAATTTATGTCAAAATTGTGCATTAAAATTCACAAGTAAAGCACATTTTTTTCAAAATGTTCTCAGGGAAGAAAAAGCCCCCACCCTTTGTTCTCCCCTAAAAGAATATATAATAATAATTATGCAATGATGTTACTTCAGCAATGTTTGTGATGTCATCAGGATTAATGTTATGTGACATCACTTCTTCGAATGATGCAGGGTCAAAGGTCATATGACATCACTTTCTGTGACATCATTAAGGTCAAAGGGTATATGAAGTCAATTCTGCTACCACAGGAATTTTAGTGAATCAATGTCCATGGACCTACTGCTTATGAAAACCCCCCTTCAAATTATGCAGGCACAGGGTCATATACTAGGTAAACCTATTGTTAGAGTCAGTAGGCATTAGCCTATTAATTATGAAAACCTATAGGCAGCAGTATATTGATTGTGAAAAGCTATTGGCAAAGCTTTTAGGCAGGGGCTAATTGATAATGAAAAGCCATTGCCAAAACTAGCAAGCAGAGGTCTATTTATTGTGTAAGCCTATATTACAATTTTTGTTTTGTTTCTTCATGGTCATTTATTTTATCATGTTTGTTAATTTGTGAAAAAATAAGTGTCAGGCATAATGAGGAGGCTATTGCAGCTTGCACCAGCCCATTGCTCCTATGAGTGCTGCTTATAACAGAACCAACACTACTGACCATGAAAACCTACAAGTGTGACACGTTAGACTAGTCCAGGCCCTTAATGCTGTAGGAATGGCTCGGAAGGCAGGTGAAAGTCATTTTAAGGTACATTGAATTCATAACAACCGTTGTTGTGCTCGTCTCTATATTAGCCAAACAGCGCCACCATGTGGCAGGCGGTCATGAGCGCCGGTGTTGACAATTAAGTGCTGGAGCCGAGCACCAGAAACTACCGGCTCAAATTAATCACTACATGTGTAGTATTCAGCTGTGTTTAGAATACATTTCTTTTTCTTTATAAAGTAAATTCACTGCTGTGGGTATTAATTGTTATTATAGTCTCTGCTAAATTCTGGGTTTCTTGCCCACACCCCTTCCCTGAGTAAGACTTGGACCACTCTTCGTAGCTATCTGAAGGCCCAAGGGCTAAAGGGATGTGCTTGGTGCTTGGGTTTGTGTGCAACAGCAACCCCTAACTGCCCTCAGTTCCCTGGATCAGTTCCCACACCATCATGTTTGCAACAGAACTTCCTACATTGATTTGCAACATTACAAGCCAACAAAACATTAGACAGAACTCTTTACTTATACCCAACACAGACAAGATACACTATATAAACTGGCCTTCACAAAAGAGATAGTCAACGTGAAAGTACGCAAATTCATCTCCATCTGCTCAGCTATGGGAATGTCTACTAACCTGCAAGATGCAGTCGCAATTAGTGAAGCCTTCGGCCTTAGCCCTGAGACATTAAAATTTCACTCATGTGGTTGAATAAAAAAGACACAACTACCTAACCAAAAAAATATGTAAGCGCACAATATTGGTACCACAACATCACAAGTTCAATTAGCCTCTGGTGGAAAAATCAGAACCATGCTGAGAGGGCTTTCGGAATGCGGAGAGCACTGTGAGGTCATACCGGCAGAATGTGCATTGTACAAAGTCTACTAAAGTAATAAGGTCACTAAGTTGTGAGATCCAGTAATACATTTCAGCATCGTAAGCCTGAGCTCAATCCCTGCTGGCTGTGGCACTGAGCAGACAGGCTTAACTAAGACAAATGTGTAAAGCAAAAAGTAAAAACCACTGCACAATAGAAATCCCACTCCAATTCACAGAAATAGAGAAATATGTAATAAACAAAGAGACACCAAAACAACAAAAGTCCAATAAGGGGAACAGGATATATGATTTTTGTTAACGAATTAAGAGAAATGCTGCCAAGAACTGCAAAGCTCTAATTGTGGCTAGTAGTTGTGGTAAACCGGGGCCTATGCGCACTTTGAGGCTGATTGTAATGCAGCGCAGCTGATTGGCCTCTCAAGGGCCTGGGAGGAGGGAAGTTCAAAAAAATTTCTAAGTCCCACTCTGAAAAGGGACTTTGTTGTTTTTCTGAGGAAAAACTCTTCTCCACACGGACAAACTTGAAATTCAACCCAGTGTAGTAGAACTGCCAATCAGACGCTTTTTGCTGTTGAAGCTCTAAAACAAAGTTTTAGAAAAGTCCCCACACTTCCATTCGTACCCAAACAACCACATGAAGACACTTCCAAGACCCCAAAGACCTCAGGGGGACCACTTAGGGACTCTCAGGCAGAGAGGAAAAGCAGGGCCCAGTCACCACTTGTGAGAAATGTGGTTTTTTGGTTCAGGGAGGTGAAACCCCTACTTAAGTAACAGCCACAATCCTTGTCAGGGTGAACCAGAAAAAGTCCCTACATTAACCTGTGGTTAACCCATTAGCAGCGTGGCACAAATGTGGTGAGGTTTAACTTAGAGGCAATATGAAGAGTATTTATGGAGCACACAAACAGCAATAAAGTGAAAACACAACACAAGCAAAATCCCACACCAATTTAGAAAATAGAGTTAAATTTAATAAAGTATTTGACACCAACATGACAAAAATCCAATCAGTAGAACCGGAGATATGCCATTTCAAAATTTCAGGTAAGTATAGCGCCTAAAATCACAAAGCGCCACTTGCGATTATCTGGTCATATGAAACTGGGTGAAAGTCACAAGTTCACGCATGGGCCCTTCTAGTCCAGCTGAAAATGTTACCAGAGGGAAGAGTTCCATTCACTGTGGAGGAATCTGTCAGGAGCAGGAAAAGCATCTCAGATGGTCTTCGTGTAGCGTCAAGAGCAGGCTGTATGTTGTGGACAGACATGGTTGTACCGCGAAGATCCTGCTGATAGTTGCAGGTGGTTGTTGCTGGAGATTTGCATTGGTGGTTACTGCAGGCTGTTGGTGCTGTAGAGTAAAGTGCAGATCTTGTGGTTGGCGGTTGCTGTAGTGCGGAGTCGGGTTTACTGGAGCTATGCATTAGATGTTTTGCTGGCAGCACGATCATTGAGCAAATGGGCCCATTTGTGGTCCAAATCTACAGGATTTCTCCTTTTTCTTCATGGAGGAGCTCATCAGAAAAGGAAGGCAGTCAGCTGACCCTTTGACCCCTTCAACCTGGAGGGTGCAGGTCCAGTCTTCCTTCTCAGACTGCTTGGGGCAGGCCTCAAGCAGCAGGGCAGGAGGGTGTCCTTCTTCTGTTGCATCCGTAGGTACAGATGTGCACTGAATAGTGGGTCTGAAGTTCCTATTTTTATTTGTTGTGCACCCTTTGAAGTGAGAGAAGATTCTGGAGTTTTAACCCCACAGACGTTTCTGGAATTTCCTGCCTCCCTGTCCTGGTCCCAGTCTGTCTGGGGGCACAATAGGCTAGTGTAAAGTAGTGTAAAGTAATTTGTGTGTGAGCTGAACAGTGTTTTTTTAAGTGGAAGTATGGCAGGTTACAGCTCCGTGCCTGTCATCAACTCAGAATGGCCCATCTATTGTGATACTGTCCGGAAGGAATACCCAAAGGCCAACTACACCTGGTCACCTGACCCGGAAAATAGGCTGCACACACCAAATGGTGAGGACAAGAAAATGGCAACGTTTTAAAAGTGCCATTTTCAGAATTGTGACTTGAGATCTGACTTTACCATTAAAGATGTTTTAAATTGCAATTCCTCAGACACGAAACATGACATTCCCACCTGCTCCCAAACAAAAGTTATTACTCGTTAAATGTAATAAGGCAACCAAATGTTATCCTATGGGGTAGGTATGCCTTGCAATAGTGAAAAACAAATTGGAGAGTGTAGGAAAGTAGGATCTGCTTTCATGGTTACCCCCAATTGTTGCTGATGTCATTCTGTTTTATGACTAGTTTGTCTGGGATCCTGCTAATCAGGACCCAGTCACTGTGCTCTCTCCCTAAATTTGACTATGGCAAGTACTTTGGTACCTTCCCAATTGGCTACTGGTGTATCCTTCTAAGTAAACACAAGGAGATGAGGGACGGAGTGCTGAAACTTTTAAGACACTCACCCCCAGTCACAGATCAGGGCAGAATTCATCATCGATCTTCAGCTCACTTTGCCACTCCAGCTCAGACCCACCCATATGCAAATCAGCCTTGAAACTGTTCCTCATGGGAACAGTTCAGCCCAAACTGCCAGGCCAAGTCTTCCCTGGACCAGAAACAAGCACCTGGGATGAGGTTCGGGGTAACACCACTACCCTTACGGGTGATTGTGCGCTTTACAAATGTGGACTTTACTTTTACTTTACTATCATGCAGGCTAGCTTGAAACCAGTGCCAAAGTAAGCAAGGGACCCACGTCTGGGCATACCCTGCCATTCCATTAACACACTCCCAACTAAATTGAATGAAAAGTCTTTAATAGTGTAGTGAGTCCTCAGGTCCAACCAACTCCCTAAATTTACAAATAACACTACCCTAGTTGAGATCAAAACCTCCCCGCTACACAAAATGCAAGACAACAGGCTACATTCTCAACGCTGAGAAATTAGACGTACAATATTCACTTGCCATTAATCTAACCACCAGTGCAGTAGTCTAACCACAGTTGCTGAAGTAAAGGTATTTTGAATTCATTTACTCCTCATTTTGAGACCATGATTTGTCAGTCATTACTGCAACAGATATTTAAAGGTTGGCCTTTTACACTAGTAATAGAATTCACTCCAAAGATATTTGTGCACATCATCATTTCAGTAATTTAACAAAAAAATTATAGTGGTTCCCTCTGAAAAAGCTTCAAGTCTATTCTCCCATGGCAAGGCACAATGTAAAACAACATAAACCTATATTTAGTTAGATTTATACACATGTATTCTTGACATTTTGAGAACAGTGGAAAGATAATAAGAAAAACAAGAACATAAGAAAACGTAGGTGTTTCAAAAATGTGGCACGTAGTGACAGAAGTGATTAATGTTGCACTTGTGATATTAAACCAGCAAAAACGACACTGTTGACTGTTTGGCTGAACTATGTAATTACAACAAAACTCTGTTATTGGAAAGTCTGTTTTTTTAATCAACAGTAAATGGCAGGCAACAGGACAATCATTGATGTTTCGGCCCACATACCAACTTCAATGAGGACTTCCTCAGGACTAATTAATGGTAGCAACCCTGATAAAACATCCACGCGATATGTATAAAGGATATTTCTAAGTGTTACAAGATCACTGGTTTCCTAATGATGATACATTGTACTGAGCATGGTGTCGCTGTAGAAGTAATTTCTCTTCATGTCTCTTGAAACCTTGCCATACTCAAAGAGACGCGTTTGGAGAAAAAAGTTGCTCACGTATGTAATAATGCCATCAGAAAGATCACATTCTATTCCATTATTTGTAGCATCTCGAGCAATGTCTCATCTGATATAATTTCTTTGTCCAGGCTCTATTCGAGGTATCCAGGGCTGTCCCTTAATCATATAGGATAATTTCAGTGTAAGGCATTAAATCAAATGCAATTTCAAAGTTAACTCTTTATCGAACATCGTCAATATCTTGCACAGTACCAAAATATGAGTTACCCTTCCTCTATCATCACATCCAAAAAAAATCCGCATACGATGTTTTATAGAAGTTCATTATTTTTTCAGTGTGAAATGTAAACTGTAAAGAATAGCCAAACAGCAATATCTATTTGTTAATAATAGAGATGGCAGGAGGAATTTATCCCACTGTGTGCCAAAGTGACAGCGCTACCTTATAATCAGTACTAGGTGTAATGGGTTTCAGCATGATTTGTCTGTAATAAAGGCACCGTTGTAATGAAATCCCCCACGTTCACTCATTTATTTCTTCTCTACATCTTATTCGCTGGTATCCTTGAAAAGCCTGGTAACATGGAGCTTTTTTTCCTACTTTTTTATATTCTGGGTGCAAATGCAAAGTGTTTAAAAGTTCTCAGGTTTTGCCCTTGACAAAGGTTAAATGCATGCTGCACAAGAGGCATGTTTCCTGCATTAGGGTGACAGTCATCTCAGCATTCTATCGTTTGCACCTCGTAGTCCCCTCTAGCATTGTTAACAGTCAAGTTTCTGTTCTACAACACAATTTGAGCACAGCGATCTTCCCAGAAGCATCGTATAGATGAACTAGGTTTGGTTGCTTGTTTACATCCATGTGGTGCTCTGTTGAGCTACAGATTGAGCCCACTTGGGCTATCAGTGGCGTAACGCAGGCCCCTGCAGCCCCCACAGTCCCGGCGGTGCGGGGGTGCCCCGAGCTGCAGGGGGGGCCCTCAGCACAGTACTCAGGCCTGGGAGCTCCATATTAAAGACAGAGTGGGGGCCCCTTCATGTACCTCGAAGGGGGCCCCCCTCAACTTTCGTTATGCCAGTGTGGGCTATCTATCCTGTGGCCACACAATTCACATCTCAATTGCCACCTATTACTCTTCCCTACCTCTACTGTAAAAAGATCACAGGAAACAAATAGGAAGATGTTTCCCGCACTGGTTGTCTGGAGAGCTTACATTTGAAGGTTGTACACCTCACTGGGCCCATGCTTTCTGCAAGTGCCACCGGTTTTCGGAATTAATAGACAGCTGAAGCCACGGATTTGCACTGATTTGGACTTGGGCAGGAGCATCAACTGATCTACATCACATCTAGAGAAGTAGAACATCCTAATGCTGCTTTCCTTTAGACTGGAACTAAGCCTACCTGGAAAGATGAGCTGATCCAGAATGAGGAGATAAAAGACTTTATTAAAGTTACTGGAACATCAGGAGAGAGCTGCCAGTCAGCTCCTCAACAGTTGTCCTTCTCCCATTGTCATTTGGATCTTGACAAACGCATGCTGTCCAGAGTATTGCCTCGCACCACGTGTCTCCTGAAGCAGACTCTTAGGAGTCTGAATACAATGCATCTCCCTCCTCATATTAACCAACACATCTTAGTATGACTAGGAAACAACAACATAACAATAATAATAATAAACAACTGAAAGGAAAAACAAAGGCAATGCATAAATGTGCAACACATAATGCATTGACCGGTGAATATCTTCCTCAAGTGAAGAAAACAAAGAACCTCTCAATTGTAACTATACATTATCCAGTAAAACATTTAAAATACAAATGCCCAACAAGCTTTATACCGACATGTGTGGTCTCATCTCATGACAAAATCTCCTTGCCAAACTGGCTTCTGTCTGACCCTTTGCAGAACTTCCACCCTATTCTCTCTCCCTACACTGATGACTAAGATCACTGTCACCCTGTAATTCTGTAATTCATCTTTTTGTCCTTTTTGCTGCTTCCTATCCCGCTCACAGAGTTTTTCATCTTCATTAATTCCATTTTCCCTTTCACCTTTCAATAAATAATCTGCAATTTTCACCACCTTTTTACAGTTCCACACAATTCCATCACTCAACAACACAGTGTACAGCTACACCGTCTTAACCTGTAAAGCATCTGAAAACGTAGCCAACCCTTTGTCCTCTTTATGTCGTTTCCTTACACAGACTCATTCTCCAATTTTTAAACCATATCCTGGTCCTTCAGTCTTCTCTGAACCATCTCTTCCTTTCCACTCCTTTGGACATCGACACTCTTGCTTTTCTTTCTTTCATAACTTCGAACTGCACTTTTCCAGTAGCACTGTTGGCCGTAGTGCGATAAGCCCACAACACTTTTTCCCCAGTCCTTTTCCATTGGTAACCTTGGCTCAAGGCCAGTTGTAAACCTTCCTTTAAAGCTCTGTTCCACATTTCCATGAGCCCATTGCTCAGTGGATAATAAACTGAAGGTCTGATGTGTTCAAACCCATACATACCCCAAAAATTCCTTAATTTCCAATGAAACGCACTGCACACCATTATCATCTGTTACCATCTGATCTGGAATCCCTTCTCTGTGCCATAATTCTTCCAGGAATTTTATCACATCCTGAGATGTCACATCATCAGTAGAAATGTACCTCTGGCCACCATGAATAATAATCAATGGCAACCACGGAACATTTGGGACAAAAACCCAACAGTCTGAAATGAGCCAGAGATGTCCAAACCAAGGGGCCGATTAGGATGGCGGACGGACTTGCGTCCGTCCGCCATCCCAGAGGTGGAGGGACCGTCCGCATGGACTGCGGAGGTCCCTCCATGCAAATCAGGATGTGACCGCCACCCTGGCGGTCACATCCTGGATATTTAACATTGCGGCGGGTGCTGCTTCAAGCAGCACCCGCCGCAATGTTAAAAGTGCATGTGTAACATTTACATGCACAAAGCGGCAGGCACCGCGCGGTGCCTGCCGCTTTGTGCATGTAAATGCTGGGGGGTACCATAGGTACCCCCCATGTGCACCCCCCACCCGCCTACGCCCTGGGGGCCCGCAACTGGCCCCCAAAAGCAAAAGTACACATGCTTTTCCACGGCGGAAAAACCGCCGCGGAAAAGCATGTTTACTAATGCTTCCTAATTTGGCTGGCGGTGTCTGATAGACACTGCCAGCCAAAGGAGAGCTTTTCCGCCGCGGTTGTAATCCGACCGCGGCGGAAAAGCAGCGGACAGAATCCAAGACCCACCAGCCATCGTAATGCGGCGGTGGGTCTTTGGTGACTCCGCAGAGGATTTTCCGCCTCCTCCGGGCCGGCGGTGGCTTCCGCCGGCCCGGAGGAGGCGGAAAATCCTCTATCATAATCGGCCCCTATATTTCTTCCAAGCCTCCTCCCTTTTGTCCACTTCCACTGGTGTATACTCCATCGTCTTTTGTGACTTGTCGCTCCACGCACATGGTAAACAATCTCTTATTGCTCTTTCAACGTCATTGTCTAACCCAGGCCACCAGTACTCTGACCTCATCCTGTAATTGGTTGCACTCATGCCAAAATTACCCTTGTGTGCCAATCTCACTATGCGATTCCTCAATACCTCTGGTACAACCAGCAGCTCACCCTTGAGGAATACTTCACAAGTGATTGATAATTTTGTGTTAACATTCCTAAACAATCCTGCTTTGTCAGAAACTTTACTCTTGGCTTACCCTTCATCATATACTCCTTCACCTCTTCCAATGTGGTATCCTCACTGACAACCTGTACCCATTCTTCACAAGGGATTCAACCCTCAGTGAGTATCCCCACATTTGCCCCAAGCCATTGCTCCTCTTCTTCAATCCCTCCATCCTCACTCTTCACTGGAAACCTTGACAAACAGTCTGCAGCAACATTTTTATTTTCTGGCACATATTCCATTCTGAAAGTGTATTCCATCAATCTTAAAATGCACTCGGTAATCCTTGATGAAAGCTGAACTGTGCCTTTCCTGGTAAGCACATCCACCAAAGGTCAATGATCAGCGCAATCACAAAGTCCATTCCCCACATAAACTTCCGAAAATGACATACACCCCACTAACAGTCCAAACTTTCTCTTTCATTAGTGGAATAGAACAATTAGGTACCTCTCCATCCTTTCCATCTCCCTACCAAATGGCTTCTATGCTGGTACTAATGCAATGCATTTCTTGATCAAATCAAACTCCTTTTGGCATTCCACATTCCATTCAAATTTGACATTTCTTGCTACAAGTTTTCTCATACTGTCTTATCCTCAAACATTGAAACATAATGTGAATATTACGCTGGCAGTCACAAAAATGACCTCAACTGATCTATGTTCTGTGGAGATATAACTTCCTCAATGATCCACCAATTTCAATTTGGGTGCCACCCCTTGCTCATTCAACCAATGACCCAAGTATTCCACACTTTTCGCCATAATTTTGCATTTTTCATGCTACATGATCAATCCACACCCCTGCAAAGTTCTCAGCACTCTCCTCAACACCCTGTCATGCTCCTCAATATCCTTCCCAGACACCAGTATATGATCTTGAAAATAAGTCACCTTGTCTTCTTTCTTAAACAGTTGGTGCATGGCCCTCTGACATACCTCTACTGCAGATGCTGGACCAAAAGGCATGCGCTTGAACTGGTATGCTCCCTCAGTCGTGACAAAACAATTGAGAGGCCTTGACTCTGGATGCAGTGTGATCTGGTGATATGCTGATGACAGATCCAATGTAGAGAAAAACTTAGCAAACTTGATCGTCATCAACATATCAATGCTGATCTGTTCAGATACATTTGTTTACATCACGCAGATCTACACACATCTGCAAGTCCCCATTATGTTTTTTTAGCTAAAACTAATGGGGCCAACCACTATGAAGGTTCAATTTCCTCAATGATATCCTCTTGGCAGAACCTCTGCAATTCATTCCGCAAAGGTTCTCGTAACACCAATGGCACTCCCCGAGGCTTATGTGCAATTTTGGGTGCAGACTCATTCAATAAAACTAGATTCTCCTTAAAGACCCCCGAAAATTCACTCTCCCACTTGGTCTCCCTAACCACATTCACATTGGTTAATGCACCCAACACCTGATCTTAGACTACAATTTGATTTTAAGTTACCTCTGCTGTGGCCAACCCAAAAAATTCAACCCATACTTGCCAACATACACTTTGGATATTGTTTTTTCACCTTGAAACTCTAGTGTACCCATCCAATAACCCACCAAGTTAATGTGCTTGTCCCTGTATACCACTAACTTGATGTCTGGAGCGTATATTTATTTTCCAGGAAATGTTCCTCCCCGGTCTTCTCCAACTAAGGTGTAGCACGCCCCTGAATCTGCCATCGTGCGCACTTCCACTCCAACAATGGTGACACCACAAAACAGGTGATGTCTCACCACAGAATCTCCAACCTCACTCACGTCCAACAGAAATTCTTCCTGCAAATCCTGTAATTCTTTCTCATCATACAACATGTTAATACTTTTCTTGTCTACAGATGCACTGGCCTGAAACAACCCTTTTCCACTACAAACTCATACAAAATTACATTTCATTTTACATTTTCTATACACTTGGCCCACAGCTGGGCACGTTGATTCCGTTTCTATATGCCCCCTCCATCTGTATTTGCAGCAAATTGCTGTTCTCCTCTGCCCACAAGTGTTTTTCGTCAGGAATCCATCACTTCTTTCTTCTCTCTGGATGTTTTATACACCACACCTTTAACACCATCTATTTTCTTTATATCACCAGTAGCCATTTCCTTCATACCTTCTTCCGTGTTTTCAGCTCTTTTCGCTATTTTAGCAGCTTTCTGTAAAGTTAAACCTTTTGTGTTTAACAATCTTTCTTGAACATTCTTAACTCTCAACTTGTGTACTAACTGGTCTCTCAACATTTCATCCAGAACCCCCTTGTAGTTGCAAGTAGATGCCAGCATTCTAAGTGCTGCAACAAATTTGTCTACTGACTCTCCCAGCAATTGTGTGTTTTTTTTCTCACTAATGCCACTCTATCGCCTCATTTTTTTTCTTCCCGAAATTCAGATCTAATTTCTGCATTGCCACCTCATAGTTCTCTCCTTCTGAATCTTCATCACCTTCACCAGGTAATGAAGGCAAATATTTTTAAATGCTTCTTCCTTCTGCCACCAAACAATGCTTCAGCATAGCCAACTTTCGTGATGCTGTAAAGTCTTTACCACCCACAGCTTCTAAATATACTTGAAACCCTTCCTTCCAATCATCCCAAATGACATTTGGTTCTCCTGGTAAGTTCAGGAATGATGATGGTGGCATAAACCCTTCCATCATAAGAACAGTTCTAAAGCAAGAGTGGACTAGAGATGACACACTACCTGAAACCATAAAAAAAGAAATAAGGATGAACGTGTTAAAGTGACAGTGACCTAAAGAAGAGGTGTGCGCATCACCACAAATGAACTCACTGCATGGCCACAAATTGCATTAACTTCTTATTTTTCCCAATAATTATTCTTATAAATGCATGCACATAGTATGTCTGTCACTGAAATCCTGGTACGGTTGCCACCACCTCCAGGCGAAGTTCAATGGACAGGAAAGCTAAATAACCAGCTTCATTGTTGCCTGTCACCGTAATGTCATCACAAATATTGTACATACAAGGACACGCAAAGCTCAATGAACAGCTTCAGGTGTGCCTGTCACAGTAACATGAAAACAAGCATTGCTCATAAATCACAGCAGTTATATTGCAGTGAAACGGCAATTCAATTCGAAACTGGACTACATAGTCAATTCTTTCTAACGAGAATCTGCCCAGTCACCCAAAATGGCCACCAAATGTTCTTTGCATGAGTTTCCCTGTGCGCGTTAGGCTTGTATAACGACGCGCCGATGGCCAGAAGACCTTCAAGAAGGTAGCTATAGAACATCAGGTCGTGCACTACATTGTGGCTTCTGCTCATGCGCAGACACAGATACAACGATGAACCAGCGCTACACCACATCTTACCAGTGTCACAAACTACCAGGAAACCGCTGAATCCTCTGTCAAACATTATTTTACTTGCAGAGGCAACGCATCGTTTTTCAACAGCCCCACACAAAAGTCTTTAATAGTGTAGTGAGTCCTCAGGTCCAACCAACTCCATAAATTTACAAATAACACTACCGTAGTTGAGATCAAAACCTCCCCGCTACACAAAATGCATGATAACAGGCTACATACTCAACACTGAGAAATTAGACGTACAATATTCACTTGGCATTAATCTAACCACCAGTGCAGTAGTCTAACCACAGTTGCTGAAGTAAAGGTATTTTGAATTCATTTACTCCTCATTTTGAGACCATGATTTGTCAATCATTACTGCAACAGAAATTGAAGGTTGGCCTTTTACACTAGTAATTGAATTCACTCCAAAGATATTTGTACACATCATCATTTCAGTAATTTAACAAAAAAATTATAGTGGTTCCCTCTGAAAGAGCTTCAAGTCTATTCTCCCATGGCAAGGCACAATGTAAAACAACATAAACCTATATTTAGTTAGATTAATACACATGTATTCTTGAAATTTTGAGAACAGTGGAAAGATAATAAGAAAAACAAGAACATAAGAAAACATAGGTGTTTCAAACATGTGGCACGTAGTGACAGAAGTGATTAATGTTGCACTTGTGATATTAAACCAGCAAAAACGACACTGTAGACTGTTTGGCTGAACTATGTAATTACAACAAAACTCTGCTATTGGAAAGTCTGTTTTTTTTAATCCACAGTAAATGGCAGTCAACAGGACAATCATTGATGTTTCGGCCCACATACCAACTTCAATGAGAACTTCCTCAGGACTAATTAACGGTAGCAACCCTGATAAAAACATCCACGCGATATGTATAAAGGATATTTCTAACTGTTACAAGATAACTGGTTTGCTAATGATGATACATTGTACTGCGCATGGTGTCGCTGTAGAAGTAATTTCTCTTCATGTCTCTTGAAACCTTGTCATACTCAAAGAGACCCGTTTGGAGAAAAAAGTTGCTCACGTATGTAATAATGCCATCAGAAAGATCACATTCTATTCCATTATTTGTAGCAGCTCGAGCAATGTCTTATCTGATATAATTTCTTTGTCCAGGCTCTATTCGAGGTATCCAGGGTTGTCCCTTAATAGTTTAGGATAATTTCAGTGTAAGGCATTAAATCAAATGCAATTTCAAAGTTAACTCTTTATCGAACATCGTCAATATTTCGCACAGTACCAAAATATGAGTTACTCTTCCTCTATCATCACATCCAAAAAAATCTGCATACCATGTTTTATAGAAGTTTAGTATTTTTTCAGTGTGAAATGTAAACTGTAAAGAATAGCCAAACAGCAATATCTATTTGTTAATAATAGAGATGGCAGGAGGAATTTATCCCACTGTGTGCCAAAGTGACAGTGCTACCTTATAATCAGGTACTAGGAGTAATGGGTTTCAGCATGATTTGTCTGTTATAAAGGCACTGTTGTAATGAAATCCCCCACGTTCACTTATTTATTTCTTCTCTACATCTTATTCGCTGGTATCCTTGAACAGCCTGGTAACATGGAGCTTTTTGTCTTACTTTTTTATATTCTGGGTGCAAATGCAAAGTGTTTAAAAGTTCTCAGGTTTTGCCCTTGACAAAGGTTAAATGCATGCTGCACAAGAGGCATGTTTCCTGCATTAGGGTGACAGCCATCTCAGCATTCTATCCTTTGCACCTCGTAGTCCCCTCTAGCATTGTTAACAGTCAAGTTTCTATTATACAATACAATTTGAGCACAGCGATCTTCCCAGAAGCATCGCATAGATGAACTAGGTTTGGTTGCTTGTTTACATCCATGTGCTGCTCTGTCGAGCTACAGATTGAGCCCACTTGGGCTATAAGTGGCGTAACACAGGCCCGCAGCCCCCACAGTCCCCGCGGTGCGGGGTGCCCCGAGCTGCAGGGGGGGCCCTCAGCACAGTACTCAGGCCTGGGAGCTCCATATTAAAGACAGAGTGGGGGCCCCTTTATGTACCTCGAAGGGGGTCCCCCTCAATTTTCACTACGCCAGTGTGGGCTATCTATCCTGTGGCCACACAATTCACATCTCAATGGCCACCTATTACTCTTCCCTACCTCTACTGTAAAAAGATCAGAGGAAACAAATAGGAAGATGTTTCCCGCACTGGTTGTCTGGAGAGCTTACATTTGAAGGTTGTACACCTCACTGGGCCCATGCTTTCTGCAAGGGCCACCAGTTTTCAGAATTAATAGACAGCTGAAGCCACGGATTTGCACTGATTTGGACTTGGGCAGGAGCATCAACTGATCTACATCACATCTAGAGAAGTAGAACATCCTAAAGCTGCTTTCCTTTAGACTGGAACTAAGCCTACCTGGAAAGATGAGCTGATCCAGAATGAGCAGATAAAAGACTTTATTAAAGTTACTGGAACATCAGGAGAGAGCTGCCAGCCAGCTCCTCAACAGTCGTCCTTCTCCCGTTGTCATTTGGATCTTGACAAACGCACGCTGTCCAGAGTATTGCCTCGCACCACGTGTCTCATGAAGCAGACTCTTAGGAGTCTGAATACAATGCATCTCCCTCCTCATATTAACCAACACATCTTAGTATGACTAGGAAACAACAACATAACAATAATAATAATAAACAACTGAAAGGAAAAACAAAGGCAATGCATAAATGTGCACAACATAATGCATTGACCGGTGAATATCTTCCTCAAGTGAAGAAAACAAAGAACCTCTCAATTGTAACTATACATTAGCCAGTAAAACATTTAAAATACAAATGCCCAACAAGCTTTATACCGACATGTGTTGTCTCCTCTCATGACAAAATCTCCATGCCAAACTGGCTTCTGTCTGACCCTTTGCAGAACTTCCACCCTATTCTCTCTCCCTACACTGATGACTAAGATCACTGTCACCCTGTAATTCTGTAATTCATCTCTTTGTCCTTTTTGCTGCTTCCTATCCCACTCACAGTGTTTTTTATCTTCATTAATTCCATTTTCCCTTTCACCTTTCAATAAATAATCTGCAATTTTCACCACCTTTTTACAGTTCCACACAATGCCATCACTCAACAACACAGTGGACAGCTACACCGTCTTAACCTGTAAAGCATCTGAAAACGTAGCCAACCCTTTGTCATCTTTACGTCCTTTCCTTACACACACTCATTCTCCAATTTTTAAACCATGCCCTGGTCCTTCAGTCTTCTCTGAACCATCTCTTCCTTTCCACTCCTTTGGACATCGACACTCTTGCTTTTCTTCCTTGCATAACTTCGAACTGCACTTTTCCAGTAGCACTGTTGGGCGTAGTGCGATAAGCCCAAACACTTTTTCCCCAGTCCTTTTCCATTTGTAACCTTGGCTCAAGACCATTTGTAAACCTTCCTTTAAAGCTCTGTTCCACATTTCCATGAGCCCATTGCTCAGTGGATAATATTTGAAGGTCTGATATGTGCTCAAACCCATACATTCCCCAAAAATTCCTTAATTTCCAAGTAAACAAACTGCACACCATTATCATCTGTTACCATCTGATCTGGAATCCCTTCTCTGTGCCATAATTCATCCAGGAATTGTATCACATCCTGAGATGTCACATCATCAGTAAAAATTTACTTCTGGCCACCATGAATAATAATCAATGGCAACCACGGAACATTTGGGACAAAAACCCAACAGTCTGAAATGAGCCAGAGATGTCCAAACCAAATTTCTTCCAAGCCTCCTTCCTCCCTTTTGTCCACTTCCACTGGTATATACTCCACCGTCTTTTGTTACTTGTCACTCCACGCACATGGTAAACAATCTCTTATCGCTCTTTCAACGTCATTGTCTAACACAGGCCACCAGTACTCTGACCTCACCCTGTAATTGGTTGCACTCATGCCAAAATTACCATTGTGTGCCAATCTCACTATGCGATTCCTCAATACCTCTGGTACAACCAGCAGCTCACCCTTGAGGAATACTTCACAAGGGATTGATAATTTTGTGTTAAAATTCCTAAACAGTCCTGCTTTGTCAGAAACTTTACTCTTGGCTTACCCTTCATCATATACTCCTTCACCTCTTCCAATGTGGTATCCTCACTGACAACCTGTACCCATTCTTCACAAGGGATTCGACCCTCAGTGAGTATCCGCACATTTGCCACAAGCCATTGTTCCTCTTCTTCAATCCCTCCATCCTCACTCCTCACTGGAAACCTTGACAAACAGTCTGCAGCAACATTTTTATTTTCTGGCACATATTCCATTCTGAAAGTGTATTCCATCAATATTAAAACGCACTCGGTAATCCTTGATGAAAGCTGAACTGTACCTTTCCTGGTAAACACATCCACTAAAGGTCAATGATCAGCGCAATCACAAAGTCCATTCCCCACATAAACTTCCGAAAATGACATATACCCCCACTAACACGCCAAACTTTCTCTTTCATTAGTGGAATAGGACAATTAGGCACCTCTCCATCCTTTCCATCCCTGTGTTGCACGAAGACAGCTCCCAAGTCTACACCACTAGCAGCAGTGCAAATTATACATCTATTTCTGGTACCAAATGGTACTAATGCAATGCATTTCTTGATCAAATCAAACTCCTTTTGGCATTCCACATTCCATTCAAATTTGACAATTCTTGCTATAAGTTTTCTCATACATACTGTCTTGTCCTCAAACATTGAAACATAATGTGAATATTACGCCGGAAGTCACAAAAATGACCTCAACTGATCTATGTTCTGTGGAGATATAACTTCCTCAATGACCCACCAATTTCAATTTGGGTGCCACCCCTTGCTCATTCAACCAATGGCCCAAGTATTCCACACTTTCCGCCATAATTTTGCATTTTTCATGCTACATGGTCAATCCACACCCCTGCAAAGTTCTCAGCACTCTCCTCAACACCCTGTCATGCTCTTCAATATCCTTCCCAAACACTAGTATATGATCTTGAAAATAAGTCACCTTGTCTTCTTTCTTAAACAGTTGGTGCATGGCCCTCTGACATACCTCTACTGCAGATGCCAGACCAAAAGGCATGCGCTTGAACTGGTATGCTCCCTCAGTCGTGACAAAACAATTGAGAGGCCTTGACTCTGGATGCAGTTTGATCTGGTGATACGCTGATGACAGATCCAATGTAGAGAAAAACTTAGCAAACTTGATCGTCATCAACATATCAATGCTGATCTGTTCAGATACATTTATTTACATCACGCAGATCCACACACATCTGCAAGTCCCCATTATGTTTTTTTAGCTAAAACTAATGGGGCCAACCACTTTGAAGGTTCAATTTCCTCAATGATATCCTCTTGGCATAACCTCTGCAATTCCTTCCGCAAAGGTTCTCGTAACACCAATGGCACTCCCCGAGGCTTATGTGCAATTTTGGGTGCAGACTCATTCAATAAAACTAGATTCTCCTGAAAGACCCCCGAACATTCACTCTCCCACTTGGTCTCCCTAACCGCATTCATATTGGTTAATGCACCCAACACCTGATCTTAGACTACAATCTGATTTTAAGCTATCTCTTCTGTGGCCAACCCAAAAAATTCAACCCATACTTGGCAACATACACTTTGGACATTGTTTTTTCACCTTGAAACTCTAGTGTTCCCATCCAATAAGCCACCAAGTTAATGTGCTTGTCCCTGTATACCACTAACTTGATGTCTGGAGCGTATATTTATTTTCCAGGAAATGTTCCTCCCCGGTGTTCTCCGACTAAGGTGTAGCGCGCCCCTGAATCTGCCATCGTGCGCACTTCCACTCCAACAATGGTGACACCACAAAAGGGGTGATGTCTCACAACAGAATCTCCAACCTCACTCACGTCCAACAGAAATTCTTCCTGCAAATCCTGTAATTCTTTCTCATCATGCAACATGTTAATACTTTTCTTGTCTACTGATGCACTGGCCTGAAACAACCCTTTTCCACTACAAACTCTTGCAAAATGACATTTCATTTTACATTTTGTATACACTTGGCCCACAGCTGGGCACGTTGATTCCGTTTCTATATGCCCCCTCCATCTGCATTTGCAGAAAATTGCTGTTCTCCCCTCCCCACAAGTGTTTTTCCTCAGGAATCCATCACTTCTTTCTTCTCTCTGGATGTTTTATACATCACACCTTGAACACCATCTATTTTCTTTATATCACTAGTAGCCATTTCCTTCATACCTTCTTCCGTGTTTTCAGCTCTATTCGCTATTTTAGCAGCTTTCTGTAAAGTTAAACCTTTTGTCTTTAACAATCTTTCTTGAACCTTCTTAACTCTCAACTTGTGTACTAACTGGTCTCTCAACATTTCATCCAGAACCCCCTTGTAGTTGCAAGTAGATGCCAGCATTCTAAGTGCTGCAACAAATGTGTCTACTGACTCTCCCAGCAATTGTGTTTTTTTTTTCTCACTAATACCACTCTATCGTCTCATTTTTTTTCTTCCCGAAATTCAGATCTAATTTCTGCATTGCCACCTCATAGTTCTCTCCTTCTAATTCTTCATCACCTTCACCAGGTAATGAAGGCAAATATTTTAAAATGCTTCTTCCTTCTGCCACCAAACAATGCTTCAGCATAGCCAACTTTCGTGATGCTGTAAAGTCTTCACCACCCACAGCTTCTACATATACTTGAAACCCTTCCTTCCAATCATCCCAAATGACATTTGGTTCTTCTGGTAAGTTCAGGAATGATGATGGTGCCATAAACCCTTTCATCATAAGAACAGTTCTAAAGCAAGAGTGCACTAGAGATGACACACTACCTGAAACCGTAAAAAAAGAAAAAAGGATGAACGTGTTAAAGTGACAGTGACCTAAAGAAGAGGTGTGCGCATCACCACAAATGAACGCATTGCATGGCCACAAATTGCATTTACTTCTTATTTTTCCTAATAATTATTCTTATAAATGCATGCACATAGTATGTCTGTCACTGAAATCCTGGTATGTTTGCCACCAACACCAGGCGAAGTTCAATGGACAGGAAAGCTAAATAACCAGCTTCATTGTTGCCTGTCACCGTAATGTCATCACAAATATTGTACATACAAGGACAAGCAAAGCTCAATGAACAGCTTCAGGTGTGCCTGTCACAGTAACATGAAAACAAGCATTGCTCATAAACCACAGCAGTTATATTGCAGTGAAACAGCAATTCAATTCGAAACTGGACTACATAGCCAATTCTTTCTAACGAGAATCTGCCCAGTCACCCAAAATGGCCACCAAATGTGCTTTGCATGAGTTTCCCTGTGCGCATTAGGCTTGTATAACGACGCGCAGATGGCCAGAAGACCTTCAAGATGGTGGCTATAGAACATCAGGTCGCGCACTACCTTGTGGCTTCTACTCATGCGCAGACACAGATACAACGATGAACCAGCGCCACACCACATCTTACCAGTGTCACAAAATACCAGGAAACCGCTGAATCCTCTGCCAAACATTATTTTACTTGCAGAGGCAACGCATCGTTTTTCAACAGCCCCACACCGTCCTATGCTGCTGGTCCCCAAGGGGGCTCTCTTCCTGATGTTGTTCTCCTCATCATAGTCGAAAAGATGTGCCGATCCAGAATGACCAGGTAAAAGACTTTATTGGGGGAGGAGCTACGCAAGCAACCAAGATGGCCGCATAAGCTCCCGGCTCCGTCGACCTCCGTCGCGGGCGGACTTATCCTGAACTTTATCCTGACCTCCCGCCAGACTTCCGTGTGTCTGAATCGTTGCTAAGCCCGGGGGGGCAATCCCGGAGTTTTTATCACCTTTCTTGACAAAGTTACACCGTCTTTCATTTTCGGGCCTACTCCAGTGTGTGAGCCGGGGCCTCGAGTACTGACCCAGCCGGGTTTCAGTTGAACAACATCGGCAGCGGGTACCCGGCGGAGTCCGGTCTCATCGGAGTGGAACATATTCTCGATCCTGGTGGTGGTCTTGGTCCCGGCGAATACTAGACGACGGCGACGAGACGTGTTTGCCGCGGTGGGGGGGGCCAGGTCCCGGGACCCTGCTGCAGCCTCGGAGTCCGCGGGTGGGGCCCCCGCTCTCGGCAGCGGTGTAAAGAGTGCCAAGCCTATGAGTCGCCAGTCGCTTCCGTCCACTCCGCGCCTTTTGGTTTCCCCGGAGTAGCCGGCCTCCGGGGCTGAAGATCTGCTTTATTATCGCTCACGCGGACATGGATCGGACGCCGTGTGGACCGACCCTGGGGACCGTAATGGCCGCCATCGGGCTCTTCACCTGACAATGGAGACTGCTCTCCACAATTTGGCTGCGAGTATCGAGACTGTTTGTTTGAGACCGGACTCCAGCCTTTTGTAAGACCTGCAACATACGATGACCCCCGCGAAGCTTGCTCTACCTCGAGAGGAGGACCCCGAACATAATCAGACACTGGAGCCAATTGTATCCACACAACTACAATGGTACGTTACCGGAACCCCCGAACAACTAGCAAGATCGGCAAAGTTATCGCCCGCACAGGACTCACTTCTTTCTTCTCTTTTGGATACCTCCGCTGATACCTTTCAGACTGACTTTCGTGTCTCTGACAGACTTCGAGACTTAACCTTTTTTGCCCTTCCAGGCTATATTGATCTCCTTTTTCATCAACGCTTTGACTCTTTTGCTAGTATATTGGTCCTATTGGATGGGGTGTGTACAATGGATCGTAAGGGCCAGGGCTGAATTTGACTGTGTGACTTCGGTACAGTGACTTTCTTTTGGCTCTGCTGGGTTGTATCTGTGGGAGTGAGGGCCAGATGGGATTCTGATTGTCTGGGTTTGGTGTAACGGTTGTGTTCGACAAGGGATTTGCTGCCTCTGTGGTGCCGGGGACTGGGCGGGACGGTCCTTTCTCTGTCGGTGGCTCCCCTATCGGTTTGCTTATTAGTCTGCTATGATTCGCTTAATACCACGGTAGGGGACGTTTGCCTTTGGCGGGGGGGAGGGGAGTCTGGGAGCCCGTATCGTTTTGTAACATGTCTCCTCCTCTATCTTTTCCCTTCCTTGGGGTGTAGTTTGGGGGGCACCAGGCACGCTGCTAGTGGGGTTAGGTCGTAGCCATCTGCAAGGGTGCAGGGTGGGGGGTTGTGTTTTTTTTTATTTTTCCTTTATTTTGTTCTATGACCTGTCTATTCCCTTTTCCCCCTTTTTCACAAGAGATGTGGCATATTCTCCTGAGCCTTTTGTTTTTCGTATCTGGGTGTCGAGTGTTCAATCTATATATCCTGTCTCCTTGGTGGGCGGGTTCTGATAATGTTGGCCTACGGTTATCCGTGTTGTATATTTTGCCCTAGTTCTAAGCTGGTATTGATATTTCTGAGATGCCTATACCTGTAGTGTATTTCCTCAACTTCTTTGCCCGTTCACTACTGTAACTTGTTTCGCCAAATGACACCCGATATGTACATTTTTACTCTTGTGTTATAATCAATAGAAATATATATAAAAAAAAAAGACTTTATTAAAGTTACTGGAACATCAGGAGGGAGCTGCCAACCAGCTCCTCAACTGTTGCATTTCTCCTGTTGTCATTAGAATCTTCAAAACCCCACTGTGCGAAGCATTGCCTCGCGCTGCATGTCTTGTGAAGCAGACTCTGAGGAGTCTAAATACAATACTATCACCAAAGATAAGGTCTAGATTGCGGATGAGTTTAGAGGAATTGCTCTGATTGTTAGGACCAGAGTCAGGGCTCAGTGGTCTGAGTAAGACACGCATGGAGGATGACTCATTGAGACAGCCTATGCAGGAGCCATGAGATCCACATCCATGCTGGCTTGGAACAAATCTGATACAAAGCATCTTTATAGGGATGTGACATAGACACTTGAGGTCTGTTCTTAAAGGTGAGCATCTTCTTCCCCCTTGACTTGGCCCACAATACACCTACCCTGTAGTCAGGAAGAGGGTGGCTGGTGTTTATTCATAAGCTTACTTGCATTGGTTCCTCTAACAGTACTGGGCCCTCTACGATTAGACAAACTACAACAATTTAACATACCACAGAGGCAATGATCCTCTGATTAATATTTCTCTGCTGACAGGAAGGGTGGAAATTAGGGTAACCAAACTCCACATTAGCTGTGTAATGAGGACCATTAATTGACAGCCAACTCACTAGTTAAAAATCAAATTTAGGTACACCACACTTAAGACATGACCATACCAAGCAGAAACAAAGAATAGCAGCAGGAAGACCCAACCTCCTAAAGAAGTTAAGTCGAGTGAGGATTATGCCAACCAAAAGCTCTGCAATAGCAACACAAAACAGGAAAAGTAACACCTGATATTCAGTCAGAGCTCGCCGATACTCCCTACAACAAATGTTAATCATTATTAACAGCACAGTTTAATTGGAAGAACCAGCAGGACTCAATAATAGGCTCAAACAGATATATGATTACATTTGGTTCTTGTATTATAGAAGCAAAACTGATAGACACAAGTAATTTCCTAAGAAGTTCAGTTAAGAATATAACAGCTTTTATAAACATGCTAAGCATTTAAGCAGGCGCTCGTAACAATACCAACCGCAGAGTTAACAATGTCCTCCCACCATTAAGGCAGAAGGATAGTTTGTTCTTTAACAGCTCAGATTCTAAAAAGGTGGGAAAGGATTTAGTTTAGAGCCCTTTAGGGACGAGTCAATTAGCATAAACTTGAAATAGAGAATTTTGGTAAAATAGAAATGGTTCGGAAGAAAAGGCTCTGTCCATCTGCTACCAACTGTAACATAGACCAGGAAGTCCAAAATTGTAAAAAGTTAAAAGATCAATGAGCATAGCATCCAGGTCTTCAGTAGGAAAAAGTCTACTGGCATCCACCAGGAAGCCACAATCAATAGCGTTGCCCCTCCTTTGGGGTTTCTACTTTTATAAAGTTTATAGGATCATCCCAGAGAGGTGGTATCACACCACCATCGAAAGATCCTCACATGTCCATAGTAACATAGTGCCACCTAAGACAATAGCAACATTGACATAGTTTCCAATGCTAGTCATGGGAATCGAAAGCTTGTGAGTCCACATAAGCCTAGTGTCAATAAAAGAGTAGCAAAGTAGTCAGTCGATTGCAATAACTGAAATTCTCTTTCCAACAGGAACATTTCAAGGTGCATGTAGAACAAACATTCAGGAATGTCAGGGTGCAGTCATGCACAGAACAAATAATCAACATTTCGCTTGTAGTAAAACGACCCATTGTATTAAATCAGTGGAAAGGTCAGCACTAGAGAAAAAGCATTTAGAAAAAGGCCTTTCAGTTAGCATCACACATTTAAACGAAATGAGATCTGACTTAAGTGTGGGCGTAAAATCCGTTTCACGGGCGAATTTGCGAAATATTGACTATTTCGCGATCCGCGAATCGCGTGAAATTACCCAATAATTCACAAATTCACAAGCTACGAATTATTTTGCTTGATCGCGCTTGAAAAATACAATAACGCGCGCGCGGTGTTGACTCTGAGCCTGCCGAGTTGTTTTTCTCCCGGTTTTGCATGTGCTGAGCCATTTTCGATCTTGCTGCGTGATCGCGCGAGACTTTTTCGAACGCAATTACGTCATCGCGGCTTGCCATCTTTCACGGCGAGAGTTTGACAATTCTGCACAAAAAATCCACTGCAGGAAGCATAAACCTTGTGAAAATGATGATTTTGATCAGAATAACTCCTCAGATTGACATTTGGCTGCACTTTTTGGTGCAGGAGTCCATTTTTTGGGGTGGGGTGGGAGGAAGGAAGTGCCCCAGAGTCTCCAACTTCCTGTTCCTGTCCAGCAGGCTCCTCCCAGTGCTTTGTCCATCTACTGGCCACTTTTCATTTGGCTGTGGAGCTGGAAGGATTACTTTTTCTTGCTGCTGGTGGATTTTTGTATTTGAGGACTTTTTGGACTTTGGAGTTTGGATCACTTTTGGACTTGAGATTTTACAAGTAAGTTGGTGTTGTTTGTTTGGGGCATTGCAGTTGAGGCAACTTCAGTTCTAAAACTTTTTTCACAACTTTAACAAAATAAATATTGTGGTGGGTAGCTAGCCACAGTATCCAGTAGGCCCAGGGATAGTCATGGGTGCATGATACAACTGTTTCTCAGATTTTTTTTTTAACTTAATTCTCATTTATGTCATGGAATTTTAGCACACTGTTATATGTTTTTTTTATTTTTTATTTTGGGGTGCCTGTAAAGCCTCACTAGCCAGTAGGCCCAGGGGTAGTGAGTGGTGCATGGACCAAGCGTTTCTGTGGGGTATCTTGAATTTAAATAAACACTAAGGAGGTCCCAGGGGAATTAATTTAACGACCCTAACTGCTAAACCCCCTGACTGTACATGACACCAACAAAGATTAGCAGCGAGTCAAAACCAACTATGTATCCAACAAACAAAAAAGAGTGGGACAAGCTAACAATGTGAACGAGTTCCCATCAGTCCTCTATCGAGACCGCCCTTCATCATCTGGGATCTCTCATTCCTTTCAAGATTGAAAACCACATGAGACTGGCAGGTTTAGTAACCAAGTCACGGGTATCTCAAGAAAGGGTACCTCAGATGTGAACTAGGTGTGCCTAGTAAGGAACTAAATAGCAGTGCTGAAAAGTGAAAAGTGATTAAGTGAATATAGAGAAAGAAGCTCTAAAATTAGGTAGTGATAGGGGAAAACACATTTTAATATGCATCCTCTCACTCCCAAATCAATAAAAACAGTGCAAGTAGTAGTATAACAAATGACTACTAACAAAGAGTGTTAGGTCGACATGTTTCTGCAGTCTCTGGAGCCTATGTTTCTCCCGCTGCTTCCTCAGGACCATTAGTGCTACTGCTATATGTTAAAAAAGGTAAAAGGTATCACCTGGTATATGAAAATGTACTCGTCCTCCCAACTGTTATTCCAGGAGATCAGCCAGGAGAGAAAATAGAAGGATACATAAATTAGGAAAAAGGAAGACAGTCAAAAATTAGTAACAGTATGCATTGACTGTGCTGTGATCTTTTGAATTAACCACACGTCGTTTGTAAAATCTCGACTGGGGCAGGACACTCACATTTTGTCACGTTTAATTAACTTAAATTTCACTCACCCATTTGCTGGGAAGGAACAGCCCCACCTCACCTGGCACCAGCTCAGGTAGTGGGTGCACCGCACTACAGTAAAACGGAAAGGATTTGTATTAGATAGGAATAGTATGCCTAGCATTCCACGTTACACCGGTTTCTCACATGCCGCATCCGGCACCTGCATTCTCTCATTTAATTTGATCTGAATTGTTTTAGGGAACACAGCATGTAGAGTAAAAAAGCTTGTTACACTGTCGCACATGTCAACATTCGGCCCAACTCGAAAACCCTATCTAAAAATGGGCTCCGACGGCAACACTCGCACATCCATCATAGAAAAATCAATCAGACGTGCTGTATAAGACAGCCAGTCAAGTACTGCTTCTGACCCTCTACAAACGTTTGGCCCCTTACCTCTCCGTCGGTACACCGGTCGTCCCTCTGAAGCTGTATCGTGGGGAGGTATCGACCTGGTGTATCGGCGGTGGATAAATACGTTTAGTTACTTCCGTATAGGGCGTGGGTATGCACGACGTGATGACGTCGAGACGCCTAAAGATAGTCGGGAGATGTAGTTCCCGTTTGTAGTATCCGTGTTCCAGATCGGATCGAAACCCGGTATAGCTTGAAAATCAGGGAAACATTTTTAAATCAGAAAAATGTCTGGTATCCGAATTACAATATTGGTGATTCAAAACAATAGTAATCGCATACGTATGAATGACTTGGTGATATCGTAACGCATAGCAGCAATCTGGAGACGTAATTCTAGTTTATAGTTCCTGTTTACCCCGCGGGAGACTTAGTTCGAATCCCCATAAGGCACAGTGGTGAGAACAGTATTTTAAATATGGGCAATATTTTTGAGGGCGATACTTTAGTATCAAATTATCAAGGTAATGATTCAAATCAAAGCAGTTGGATTCCGAGCGACGCACATAAATGTTAGCACCCACCTGGAGTATAGAAATGTGATAACGGTCTTCAGAGAGACATCCAGGGAATATCTTCATTCAACCCTGATTTGTCTGTTTTCAGTCTAAAGACCCACTTTTGTTCACATTTAAACAGAAACTTAGAAATGTCAATGATTGTTGGTGGAATCCATGGTTGATCAAGTACTGTCCAGAACAAATCAGAGGGTTGATGCCCTACTTCAAGGAAGTGGTTGGTTAATTTTGTCGCTTGTCTGCAACACCGAATCGAGCTTTTTGCTCCAAGATTCTCAACTTAATTTTTCTCGTTGTCATCCCTACATAGTTCATCTTGCAGGGACATGTAATTAAGTAAATAAGATTCGAACTGTTGCAGTTCGTAAACCTTCTGAGTTGCCACGGTCGATCGGTGCCTATGTCAATGGTAAGTGTTTTAGCCGTTTGGGGACAAGCAGCGCAGTTGCCACATGGGTGATGTCCCATAACTGCGGGCAAGTCCCATAGGGTGCCAACTGCTCGTGGGATCCCTGTCTTGGGTCTGGTATGTACCAGCTGATCCTTCAAATGTTGCCCTCTCTTAAATGCAAACAGAGGAAGGGGTAAAGTATCTGTGCCCGTATTTAGAATCTTCCAATGTTTTTTGATAATTTTTTTAATTTTGTTGGAATACGTGCAGTATGTGTTTACACAGGCAATTCTATCCTGTTTGGGTTTTGGAGTTGCCAATTCCAAAAGACCCTCTCTGTTATTATTAGAAGCCCTTTTCTTGGCATGTCGAATCAGGTGTTTCGGATATTTCTTTGCCAACAGATTTTTTTCAAGGACTTTAAAATGTTCGTAAAAAGCAGGTTTTGTTGAGCAATTCCTCTGAATACGGAGAAATTGCCCAAAGGGCAAATTATCCCTGAGGGCTTTGGGATGGAAACTCTCGTAATTTAGCAGGGAATTCCTTGCCATTGACTTGCGGTACAACTCTGATTGTAATCCCCCTCCTGATGGTGAGATCAATAGATCTAGAAAGGGCAGTCGATGTTTATCGAATTCCATGGTGAACTTAAGAAAACGATTCCTTTCATTTAGCCACACATGGAACTGACAGAGTTCGTCGGCAGTGCCAAGCCACACCACCAGGATGTCGTCTATGTATCTTTTCCACACGTGCAGACACCGAAGATGGGGATTGGTATCTGCGAGTATGTGGAGTTGCTCAAATTTATGAACATACAGGTTAGCAAGACTAGGAGCAAAAACACTGCCCATGCTAGTCCCGCTAACCTGCAGATAGATCGACTCCTCAAACTGGAAAAAATTCTCAGTCATGGCCAGAGTGGTCAGGGTAATGATAAGTCTGACAGGCGTAATGGAATTTAAGTCTCTATTGGTAAGCAATTCTTCAATCACTTCCAGCGTCTCTGATAGAAGTGTAGAGACTTTCCACGTCAAATGACACAAGGAGATCCGAATCCTCATTGAACTCAATATCAGGGAGGATCCTCAGGACATCTTTTGTGTCCTTCAGATAGGTGGGCATCTCCTTCACAATTGGTTGCAAGAAAAAATCTACAAAAGTAGATAAAGGTTCAAGCAATGAACCAATCCTGATATAATTGGCCTACCAGGTGGGGGCCGTTGGGTCTTGTGTACTTTTGGTAATATGTAAAAGTACGGCATTTTTGGGTTCACAGTGCAAAGATATTGGGATTCCTTTTGGGTGATCCATCCCTCTGCTAGTGCTTCCTCCACTATATGGCCAATCACCACAGTGAGTCTATCTGTTGGGTCAACATTCAATTTACAGTAGGCCCTGGTGTCATTTAATTGGCGTAGGCATGCGTCTCGATAGGAGCCCCCATTCCATCAGTACAATCGCCCCGCCCTTGTCTGCCGGTTTGACTATCAAGGATTCCATATTGGACAAAGTTTTTACTGCCTCTTGTTCTTTTTTTGACAAATTAACGAAGTGGTTACATGGTTGTTGGTACAGTTGTCTCTGGTCGCGATCCACCGCCTCCTCAAAGGTCAGGACTTTGACTGGTAGCCCGACAGTACTTGGATTGAAGGTAGATGGTCTCTTCAGTCCAGTATTTTCAGTGTCCTCCATTTGTTGGCCACCCTGTTTGTTGGCAAATAGGTAATGGAGTCTAATTTTGTGGAAGAATTTTCCCACTTCTGTTTGAACGAGAAAGGGATCACCTCTATTGGTGGTTACAAAGCCTAGTCCTTTATTAAGGACTAATTCCTCAGTGTCAGTAAGGATATGTTGGCTGAGGTTTATCACGAGGCTAGCCCCGCTGATGTCCCCGCCTGGTCCTGTGGGATCTTCTTCCCGTTTCTCAAGTCCATAGTTACAGGTGGTAGATTCCAACGGACTTGTCCTTGTTGTTGGGCTCTCCTTCGACCTCTCGGGCGTCCTTGGCCCTGTCCTAAAAAAGACTGTTGGTTAAAGTCGGGGTATGCTTGTTGTGGTCCAAAACGACCTAGTGGTGGAAAAGTTGGTGGACCCCAAGGTGTTGGTTGCCACCAGGGCGGGATTTGAGGTTGACTGTAATAAGGGTTATGCCCCCTCCAATTTCTCCTATTATTGCCCCTGCCTCTGGCCCCACCCCTACTGTTGCCTTGATTCGAGGAATCAGAGTCAGTGGATGTATTATCAGAATCTGATGTTCCATATGTTGATCCTCCTGTGCGGCCGTTTTTATTAAAGGGCACAGGTACATAACTCTCACTTGTATATGGGTATATCTTCTCAGCAGAAAATTTTGCCAAATCCTTCTTGAATTTTTCAAGTTTATTGAACAGAATGGAGTCCCTGAGTTCTTTACTGGTCTTGTTACCTTCCTCCTGTCCCTTCCCGAACACTTTTCCTGACAGGGTGGTCCTAATCTGGCCCTCTAGAGTTTGAATTTCAATTAGTATCTCATCGGCTGTTTTTTTGGCGGTCTTGATGATTAACACCAGCCAATCCCTAGTGCATTTCCATGGTATAAGATACCAATCCCTGTGAAAATCTTTATTGTCAAGAAAAAGGCGAGGGGCATTGGTTACAATTAATCCACTCGGGGCACAATTACCCCTTAAATATTCTGCCATGGTAATGCCATGAACACAGACTCTAGCCTGGTTCTTTTTAAGTACCAGGATCTTAGCCCATCCGTCATCACTTGTTGTCTGAGGGGACGGTAAAGTATCTAAAATACTAGGATTGTCTGCCAAGATTGATTCGATTTCAGCTTCATCAAATGCCAGCCCTGGATTACTGGCCTCTACGAACGTTTGGCCCCTTACCTCTCCGTCGGTACACCGGTCGTCCCTCTGAAGCTGTATCGTGGGGAGGTATCGACCTGGTGTATCGGCGGTGGATAAATACGTTTAGTTACTTCCGTATAGGGCGTGGGTATGCACGACGTGATGACGTCGAGACGCCTAAAGATAGTCGGGAGATGTAGTTCCCGTTTGTAGTATCCGTGTTTCAGATCGTGATTCGGATCGAAACCCGGTATAGCTTGAAAATCAGGGAAACATTTTTAAATCAGAAAAATGTCTGGTATCCGAATTACAATATTGGTGATTCAAAACAATAGTAATCGCATACGTATGCATGACTTAGTTATATCGTAACGCATAGCAGCAATCTGGAGACGTAATTCCAGTTTATAGTTCCTGTTTACCCCGCGGGAGACTTAGTTCGAATCCCCATAAGGCACAGTGGTGAGAACAGTATTTTAAATATGGGCAATATTTTTGAGGGCAATACTTTAGAATCAAATTATCAAGCTAATGATTCAAATCAAAGCAGTTGGATTCCGAGCGACGCACATAAATGTTAGCACCCACCTGGAGTATAGAAATGTGATAACGGTCTTCAGAGTGACATCCAGGTAATATCATCATTCAACCCTGATTTGTCTGTTTTCAGTCTAAAGACCCACTTTTGTTCACATTTAAACAGAAACTTAGAAATGTCAATGATTGTTGGTGGAATCCATGGTTGATCAAGTACTGTCCAGAACAAATCAGAGGGTTGATGCCCTACTTCAAGGAAGTGGTTGGTTAATTTTGTCGCTTGTCTGCAACACCGAATCGAGCTTTTATGCTCCGAGATTCTCAACTTAATTTTTCTCGTTGTCATCCCTACATAGTTCATCTTGCAGGGACATGTAATTAAGTAAATAAGATTCGAACTGTTGCAGTTCGTAAACCTTCTGAGTTGCCACGGTCGGTCGGTGCCTATGTCAATGGTAAGTGTTTTAGCCGTTTGGGGACAAGCAGCGCAGTTGCCACATGGGTGATGTCCCATAACTGCGGGCAAGTCCCATAGGGTGCCAACTGCTCGTGGGATCCCTGTCTTGGGTCTGGTATGTACCAGCTGATCCTTCAAATTTTGCCCTCTCTTAAATGCAAACAGAGGAAGGGGTAAAGTATCTGTGCCCGTATTTAGAATCTTCCAATGTTTTTTGATAATTTTTTGAATTTTGTTGGAATACGTGCAGTATGTATTTACACAGGTAATTCTATCCTGTTTGGGTTTTGGAGTTGCCAATTCCAAAAGACCCTCTATGTTATTATTAGAAGCCCTTTTCTTGGCATGTCGAATCAGGTGTTTCGGATATTTCTTTGCCAACAGATTTTTTTCAAGGACTTTAGAATGTTCGTAAAAAGCAGGTTTTGTTGAGCAATTCCTCTGAATACGGAGAAATTGCCCAAAGGGCAAATTATCCCTGAGGGCTTTAGGATGGAAACTCTTGTAATTTAGCTGGGAATTCCTAGCCATTGACTCCCGGTACAACTCTGATTGTAATCCACCTCCTGAAGGTTGAGATCAATAGATTTAGAAAGGGCAGTCGATGTTTATCGAATTCCATGGTGAACTTAAGAAAACGATTCCTTTCATTTAGCCACACATGGAACCGACGAACTCGGTCATCAACCCTCTGATTTGTTCTGGACAGTACTTGATCAACCATGGATTCCACCAACAATCATTGACATTTCTAAGTTTCTGTTTAAATGTGAACAAAAGTGGGTCTTTAGACTGAAAACAGACAAATCAGGGTTGAATGAAGATATTCCCTGGATGTTACTCGGAAGACCGTTATCACATTTCTATACTCCAGGTGGGTGCTAACATTTATGTGCGTCGCTCGGAATCCCACTGCTTTGATTTGAATCATTAGCTTGATAATTTAATTCTAAAGTATTGCCCTAAAAAATATTGCCCATATTTAAAATACTGTTCTCACCACTGTGCCTTATGGGGATTCGAACTAAGTCTCCCGCGGGGTAAACAGGAACTATAAACTGGAATTACGTCGCCAGATTGCTGCTATGCGTTACGATATCACCAAGTCATGCATACATATGCGATTACTATTGTTTTGAATCACCAATATTGTAATTCGGATACCAGACATTTTTCTGATTTAAAAATGTTTCCCTGATTTTCAAGCTATACCGGGTTTCGATCCGAATCACGATCTGGAACACGGATACTCCAAACGGAAACTACATCTCCCGACTATCTTTAGGCGTCTCGACGTCATCACGCTGTGCATACCCACGCCCTATACGGAAGTAACTAAACGTATTTATCCACCGCCGATACACCAGGTCGATACCTCCCCACGATACATCTTCAGAGGGACGACCGGTGTACCGACGGAGAGGTAAGGGGCCAAACGTTCGTAGAGGGTCAGAAGCAGTACTTGACTGGCTGTCTTATACAGCACGTCTGATTGATTTTTCTATGATGGATGTGCGAGTGTTGCCGTCGGAGCCCATTTTTAGATAGGGTTTTCGAGTCGGGCCGAATGTTGACATGAGCGACAGTGGAACAAGCTTTTCTACTCTACATGCTGTGTTCCCTAAAACAATTCAGATCAAATTAAATGAGAGAATGCAGGTGCCGGATGCGGCATGTGAGAAACCGGTGTAATGTGGAATACTAGGCATACTATTCCTATCTAATACAAATCCTTTCCGTTTTACTGTAGTGCGGTGCACCCACTACCTGAGCTGGTGCCAGGTGAGGTGGGGCTGTTCCTTCCCAGCAAATGGGTGAGTGAAATTTAAGTTAATTAAACGTGACAAAATGTGAGTGTCCTGCCCCAGTCGAGATTTTACAAACGACGTGTGGTTAATTCAAAAGATCACAGCACAGTCAATGCATACTGTTACTAATTTTTGACTGTCTTCCTTTTTCCTAATTTATGTATCCTTCTATTTTCTCTCCTGGCTGATCTCCTGGAATAACAGTTGGGAGGACGAGTACATTTTCATATACCAGGTGATACCTTTTACTTTTTTTAACATATAGCAGTAGCACTAATGGTCCTGAGGAAGCAGCGGGAGTCCGATAGGCTCCAGAGACTGCAGAAACATGTCGACCTAACACTCTTTGTTAGTAGTCATTTGTTATACTACTACTTGCACTGTTTTTATTGATTTGGGAGTGAGAGGGTGCATATTAAAATTTGTTTTCCCCTATCACTACCTAATTTTAGAGCTTCTTTCTCTATATTCACTTAATCACTTTTCACTTTTCAGCACTGCTATTCAGTTCCTTACTAGGCACACCTAGTTCACATCTGAGGTACCCTTTCTTGAGATACCCGTGACTTGGTTACTAAACCTGCCGGTCTCATGTGGTTTTCAATCTTGAAAGGAATGAGAGATCCCAGATGATGAAGGGCGGTCTCGATAGAGGACTGATGGGAACTCGTTCACATTGTTAGCTTGTCCCACTCTTTTTTGTTTGTTGGATACATAGTTGGTATTGACTCGCTGCTAATCTGCAGGGGCGGTGGGTGACATTTCAAAGTGGTGGGGCGCAAAGTGATTAGCAAACAGCACCGTGCGAGCGAGCGCAGCGAGCGAGCCCGAACCCCAAAAGGGGGGTTTGGGGGGATAATCCCCCCCAAGAAAAATTTGAAAAAAAAAGAAGAATAATCGAGCATTTTCAAGCAAATTTGAGAAAGCAGGAAGGTTAATAAAGCAATTGTGAAAGTGCAGTTATTACATTAATAGATGGCATAACATAGGTAGCTGCTTATTCAGTATAACCACAGAATGACCATGCACGGTTCTACAGCATATTCTAAAGCAGAACAAAACAAGTGGAACTACCCCTCCCTTAAACCATACAAAAGAGGATGAATGAACTAGCCAAATAAAAAAAAAACAGGGGAGGAATAGGAAACATACATGGGCAAAAAAGCGAAATGACAGAGCAAAATTTACAGCGTGATAAACCAGTAAAATTAATAAAATATCAGATATGCATGTAATAGCAACCCAGCAGTAGGCTGCTCTCCCTCCTAGAGAGGGTAGAAGAACTACAAGGGCTGGCTACAGAGCCATGAAACACAGTTGGACGGCTCTCCGGAAGAACCAGTGCACAAATCTGGGGGAGACCCAAAGATTATGTGGTCTTAATGCATTCACCGCCATGTATCTGCAGCAGAAATGCTCTGGGTCTGAGAGAAGCACTGGCTTTTGAGAGATTTTGTTGCTGCCGTCTCTTGCTCAGGAATGTGTGTGTTCTCTTGCTCTCTCCTCTGTGTGCTGCTTCCCCTTTAGTTTCCCCCACCTCGTCACTTTCATTGTTGCTTCACTCTACTCGTCCATAGCTTCCTCCGCTCGTCCCCATCCCGCTCAACTTATTATAAAATATTTCACCTTTTCCCCATTAGCCCCAAGCCATTTGTTGCCTGGCACACCTTCCCATGCCCTCTAACCCTTTCCCAACACTCCTCTTTAATTTTTTTCAAACCTTTCAGTGCCTCCTGCACTATCTCTGAGTTTTTTTTATTTTTTATTTCCATTTCGAGGTTGCTGTGTGCGGGTGTGCTTGCACAACCAGGAGCCGGGGGCAGTTAGGAATACTTTGGTAATACTTTAGCATATCCCATTAAAAGCGTACATCCATCCATCCCATTAAAAACCACATCCACTTTGGGAACTGATGCTTGTCAGACAAGTCCTTTTAGCCAGTGAGAGATCAGTGGTCGTTCAATACTCAAGAGGCAAACTTGAGGCAAAGTTGGCAGGGTATGCTCAGACGTGAGTCCCTTGCTCACTTTGCCACAGGAGACATGGGAGGTGTACTTTCTTAAAGAATGTGACTGGGCTGCAGATGGCTACTAATTTCAAGAGACCTGTAATTTTCAATATACACATGATTGTGTTTTACCTCCTTTGGATCGTCTTACTCTCAAAAATAGCCAACAACTTTCAAAAGCAAGATCAAAGTCCTGAAATACTCTCCTAGACTGCAGTGGTTCTAAAATATCACTTCCAGCTGTGGGCCTCAGAAATATTCTTAAACCTGCTGGTTGATGTTTTATTACTGAGTCACCTGCTTTACTTCCTATGCCCTTACGGGACTCTAACAAGTCCAAGAGGCAGTCTGGCTCTCCACTCAGATCTCAGGCGTATGAAACGTAGAGTTGAGTGATTGCAAGCGGCATCCTGCACAGTTATTGCCTTACACTGACTTTTATCACAACAGCTAACATTTTACACACTGAAGTAATCAGACTTTCAAAAACTAGGCTCCCTTCCAATTTCAGTCTTAGCATTTTTCTCACAAACTGATTAATTCTGGAACTATGTTAGAAAACAGGTACAGCTGTCAATGACATCAAAAGAGTAATTATTGAATGTATGGATATTCTCTCCAGGGCCACTTCAAAGGAATTTATACATGTTACTAATATGATGTGATCATTCAGTACAGCGAAATTGCAAAGGACTGTTGTGGACGTGGTAAATATCAAGATGTACAGGCAACATGTCAACATTAATTGGAGACCCGTGGTTTTGCTTGGCAAAAAATAATGATAGTCTAGATTTTACTTTCTTAAAACTTTCTTCATGTCAGTGAAAGTTAATTTGTAAAAATACCTTTCCCATTATCCCATTCTCTAAATTCACAATTCCAGATTCTGGCAAACACAGATCACAGCCTACATTTAGAGATATCAGCTTGCCCCATGTCAGTGAGTAGGCCTTGCCTTGATTTGAGTTTTAGTAGTTGTAACCTTGCACTTATAAATGTAAGATAACTAAAATTACATTCAAGTGTTTCAAAATGCAAAGTGAAGTAAACAGCCTTTCCTTGGTTTTTAATGTGCTCGCAAATCTATTGTGTTGCATTTATCCAGTTCATACCAAAATACCAAATACCAAATACCAAAGCTGGGATCCGATTTAGAAACATTGTGGTTCTTGTCAAGCAGCATGTTAATCTAATTCTATTGTAATACAACGAGAATTTGCATAACTTCACGTATGATCAGGCAGGTAAGCCAGAACTACATGCTCTACATTTATATTCCATTGCCACCTTCCTATTTTTTCTAACTATAAATCGACAACTCGCTGGATATATTTAATAAATTTAACTGTAACAGCTCATTCTTGATTGACAATAATTCATCTTTATTTCAGTTCTGTGACATTATTTTATATAACTGAAGTAAATTGTGGTTTTGATTTTCAAATGGTTTTTCTCTTCGCACTTTTCAAATGCAAAGCTCTCAGACAGCCTTTGGGCTAACTTCGGCGCTATACAAAAAAAAATATAATAATAAACTGGGGTCTGGAGGTTCTATAATCAGCACCATGGGCACTACTCACCGAGACCTCACGTTGTCACGATTGGTAACAGCAATTTGGTTTTCTTTGCATTCTGACACCTGCAGGAATGTAAAGAAAAAACAACACCGATCTGAAGGAGCTACACAGGCCTGATAAGGGAGAACTTGAGACGGCTGCAGCCTTAAATGCCCAAATCAGATTAACAATGCTAACGGTTTAACAGCGCAGGAATACGTGATCCGAGGTCTAGCTATTAAATTGGAAAATGACCCACTGAAATGACAGTCATCCGTCACTCACCACAGCAGAACAACACGTGCATTATGCAGTTTTCTATTACAGGAAAGCAGTTCAAGGCTTACTGGCAAATTTGGGATGGGGGGGGCTGGGAGTGGAGAGGAAAACAATCCTCATTCACGAGTCTTGTTCCGACTTTCATTTTTACATTTGCTTCCCAAAAATGTGCTTCCTCAGGCCACAGCTAGGAATTTATCGGTGGTCTGTTTGAACTTTTTTATTTTTTTAAGTTAACAGAAAAAAAAGCAGACAACTAAGAGCAGGAGCGTGTGATCTGTGGCACCTGGCTGTGAGCACGGCGTCAGCAGAGCCCTGTGTGATCTGTGGCACCTGGCTGTGAGCACGGCAGCGCTGTGTGATCTGTGTCGTGACTGGAGTATTAGAGATACATTACTATGACCCAAATACAGCACTAAACAAATAGGCAGAGATGGCCAACCGCAGCACTCCCTTACTCTGCCAACAACAGTGACACAGGGAGGTGTGAGGGAGGCACAGTGCCCTTTTGAAAGTAGGCTCTGTGCACTGGGAATGCAGTGAGGGTGCGTGTGCCTTATTGAGTGGAGGCACTGTGGAAAAGCAGGAATTGTACAGTGTGGAGTAGAGGGGATGTGCCCTTTGGCGGGGCAAGGTGGGTCTGTGTCCTGTTGGAAGGGGCCATCTGCTGCGCTTGTTTGTGAAATCAAGCCAGTGCCTTGGGTGGGGATTGACTTGTGTGCAGCTTGATCCCAGTCTGTTTGCAGCCACCCAGGTCAGGAACCCCCAAACCGTGCACACCCCGCAGGGCCTCGAGGGTAATGCTAATGATACTTTGGGTTTTTTATGATTTTTCTCATGGAGATGAACAAGAAATGATCAGCATTAGGTAGATGGTCGGACAAAGGCGGTGTCAAATAAATACATCCCCAACCCCTCTGGTTTCGGGCGCTTATTGCAGTTGGAGGTGACAATCCCAGGAGGGCTGGGATTGTTACAACAGGGGCCAAAAATGGCAGAGATCAAGGGGATAGGGTGATTTTCACAGCTGCAGATGCAGGTGGGGTGTGCTCCTACTTTTAGCCTCCTGTGCACATGTCCACAGAGCCACACCTACAAAACCTTACAGCCACATAGGATTTAAAGCAGACCACTCCATCAGTGGGTACATAAGAAGTAAGAGTGTCCCTAAGTGTGCATTGGACCTACGCGGGGAACTTCCTAGGATAACACAGCTCCCTCTGACCTCAGACATGCACTGAATGCTGAGCCCGAGCTCTGACTTGATTCTTGGAGCAGCAACAGCGCTATCTTATTAGAACCCGGCTACCATCATTAGTTGCAGGGCACTTTAACAGCACCCTAAGAAGTCTGAGCACACACACTGCATGCACACTTCCCTCCCCAGGACCTGAGGGAATGTTTGTGGGGCTTACCCTCCTACAATGGTCTGTCTCTTACTGCAGTGAGGGGGAGAGTGTGCTGACAAGCAAAGGGCAGTGCACTTTATTGCATGGGTCACTCTGATTTGGGTCCTGCAACATTAGCCTAGGACTTCTCACTCCTCTCTAGCCTTCTCTTCGTCCACTTAGTTCTCCCCCCCCCCCACCCCAGCCCAGTTCCCCATGGTCTTTCTCCATGAAATCCTCATTAACCTCCTGATCCTGCTGCACTCACTCCTGGGACCTTCATTCTCACATGGACTCAATTGCACTGTTCCCTAGGCCCCTCGCTCTCACCTGCGTCCTGCTATGTCCTCCACCTCGGCACACTCCACTGGGATCTGTACTAGCGCTTGATACCTTCGGGACGCGTTCGCTACTTGGCGCTATATAAAGCTGCACATTACTGTAAAGACCCCACATCACCCACGCCTTCGTTATCTGTCCCCAGATTTCATGAAGGGTATTACTGCCCAGCCCCAGCCTCAATAGAATTAATTATTTTTCGTTTGGCAGCGTGTCGTCTCAAACGCTGGTGCTTTCATGCAAAGAACGCTCCAAACTTCAGATTTAAAATTGGCTAAAGCGTAGGGTGGGGCGATTCACTGGGATCATGATGAGGGTACTTACGAGGCGCTGAATGGGCTTTTCAGCACAGGAAATGGGGCCCCATTGAGGGTACAGGTTGTGTCGGCTCCCCATGAGGGGGCGATGAGCCAAATGGGAAGGCGGGGCTGACACCTGATCTTAACTATGTACTAACGCCTTCGAGGGTGCGTGTTTATTATTTCAGGCATCACCATATGTCTTAGTAAAAACACTTGCACGTCCCGTTTTAGGCAAACTGTATTGTAAATGCATTTAGATAGCGCTTGCGACCCCTGACGAGGCAAACCCTTTTTTCTATTAACCGTGTCCAATAAAGGTTTAAATAGCCGAAAAAATGAATTCGCAAACCAAAAAATGAAAAAACCCTGAATTTCGGCACTTAAAACAGGAAGCAGAGTTGTTTTTTTTACTTATTTGCTACTCACCACACTTATCCCCGCAGTCAGGTCTGGCGAGATTCCTTGAGTGTTGTGCAACTACCAGCCAGGCAAACGTCACAGCGCACGTCCAGAATGACCAATCACTGCATGGCTTCACAGTGAAGTCACACAGTGATTGGCCATGCAGTGCTGAGCCTGAGCCAGTGTGCCACCAGCCAATCTGATTGGCTAGCGAGGCGCATTTGCTGCTCGCCCTGTCGCCCTTAGAAAACCCGGGCTGTGGCACCGAACAAGCACCCCTGGGTCCCGCTGGGGAACTTACAGTGCGCATGCTTGTGAAAGTTTTCAACTTTCCCAAGCATGCGCACTATAAGTTCCCCAACGAAACTGTGCCCTACTGTCTGCTGCAGCCTGAGTGTGGACTGTCACTCAAGCTGCAGCAGGCCACCCCCCTACACAATTCCCGCCGGCGGCTGATTGCTAGTAACTGTATTCTCAATGTATTTAATTGCGGCCGGCGGCCGCGATGCGTCCATGGTGGCTGGTGGGGCTACGCCCCTACGCCCCAATGGACGCACCGCTGCTGCTAATCTGTGTTGGTGTCATGTACAGTCAGGGGGTTTAGCAGTTAGGGTTGTTAAATTAATTCCCCTGGGACCTCTTTAGTGTTTATTTGTATTTGTGCAGCTTAGACTGCGGGTCCAAAATTCACTACAGTTATAAGATAGATTGTGCGTATTCCCATATGCATTAGTACTTACATACTAAATCACGTGCACTGTTAAACTCTCGACTTTATTATGGCCACTAATCCAGGGCTGGCATTTGATGAGGCTGAAATTGAATCAATCTTGGCAGACAATCCTAGTATTTTAGATACTTTACCGTCCCCTCAGACAACAAGTGATGACAGATGGGCTAAGATCCTGGTACTTAAAAAGAACCAGGCTAGAGTCTGTGTTCATGGCATTACCATGGCAGAATATTTAAGGGGTAATTGTGCCCCGAGTGGATTAATTGTAACCAATGCCCCTCGCCTTTTTCTTGACAATAAAGATTTTTGCAGGGATTGGTATCTTATAGCATGGAAATGCACTAGGGATTGGCTGGTGTTAATCATCAAGACCGCCAAAAAAACAGCCGATGAGATACTAATTGAAATTCAAACTCTAGAGGGCCAGATTAGGACCACCCTGTCAGGAAAAGTGTTCGGGAAGGGACAGGAGGAAGGTAGCAAGACCAGTAAAGAACTCAGGGACTCCATCCTGTTCAATAAACTTGGAAAATTCAAGAAGGATTTGGCAAAATTCTCTGCTGAGACGATATACCCATATACAAGTGAGAGTTATGTACCTGTGCCCTTTAATAAAAACGGCCGCACAGGAGGATCAACATATGGAACATCAGATTCTGATAATACATCCACTGACTCTGATTCCTCGAATCAAGGCAACAGTAGGGGTGGTGCCAGAGGCAGGGGCAATAATAGGAGAATTTGGAGGGGGCATAACCCTTATTACAGTCAACCTCAAATCCCGCCCTGGTGGCAACCAACACCTTGGGGTCCACCAACTTTCCCACCACCAGGTCCTTTTGGACCACAAGAAGCATTCCCCGACTTTAACCAACAGTCTTTTTTAGGACAGGGCCAAGGACGCCCGAGAGGTCGAAGGAGAGCCCAACAACAAGGACAAGTCCGTTGGAATCTACCACCTGTAACTATGGACTTGAGAAACGGGAAGAAGATCCCACAGGACCAGGCGGGGACATCAGCGGGGCTAGCCTCGTGATAAACCTCAGCCAACATATCCTTACTGACACTGAGGAATTAGTCCTTAATAAAGGACTAGGCTTTGTAACCACCAATAGAGGTGATCCCTTTCTCGTTCAAACAGAAATGGAAAAATTCTTCCGCAAAATTAGACTCCATTACCTATTTGTCAACAAACAGGGTGGCCAACAAATGGAGGACACTGAAAATACTGGACTGAAGAGACCATCTACCTTCAATCCAAGTACTGTCGGGCTACCAGTCAAAGTCCTGACATTTGAGGAGGCGGTGGATCACGACCTGAGACAACTGTACCAACAACCATGTAACCACTTCGTTAATTTGTCAAAAAAAGAACAAGAGGCAGTAAAAACTTTGGCCAATATGGAATCCTTGATAGTCAAACCGGCAGACAAAGGCGGGGCGATTGTACTGATGGATTGGGGCTCCTATCGAGACGAATGCCTACGCCAATTAAATGACACCAGGGCCTACTGTAAATTGAATGTTGACCCAACAGATAGACTCACTGTGGTGATTGGCCATATAGTGGAGGAAGCACTAGCAGAGGGATGGATCACCCAAAAGGAATCCCAATATCTTTGCACTGTGAACCCAAAAATGCCGTACTTTTACATATTACCAAAAGTACACAAGACCCACCTGGTAGGCCAATTATATCAGGCATTGGTTCATTGCTTGAACCTTTATCTACTTTTGTAGATTTTTTCTTGCAACCAATTGTGAAGGAGATGCCCACCTATCTGAAGGACACAAAAGATGTCCTGAGGATCCTCCCTGATATTGAGTTCAATGAGGATTCGGATCTTCTAGTGTCATTTGACGTGGAAAGTCTCTACACTTCTATCCCACAAACAGAGACGCTGGAAGTGATTGAAGAATTGCTTACCAATAGAGACTTAAATTCCATTACGCCTGTCAGACTTATCATGACCCTGGCCACTCTGGCCATGACTCAGAATTCTTTCCAGTTTGAGGAGTCGATCTATCTGCAGGTTAGCGGGACTAGCATGGGCAGTGTTTTTGCTCCTAGTCTCGCTAACCTGTATGTTCATAAATTTGAGCAACTCCACATACTAGCAGACACCAATCCCCATCTTCGGTGTCTGCGCGTGTGGAAAATATACATAGACAACATCCTGGTGGTGTGGCGGGGCACTGCCGACGAACTCTGTCAGTTCCATGTGTGGCTAAATGAAAGGAATCGTTTTCTTAAGTTCACCATGGAATTCGATAAACATCGACTGCCCTTTCTAGATCTATTGATCTCACCATCAGGAGGTGGATTACAATCAGAGTTGTACCGCAAGTCAATGGCAAGGAATTTCCTGCTAAATTACGAGAGTTTCCATCCCAAAGCCCTCAGGGATAATTTGCCCTTTGGGCAATTTCTCCGTATTCAGAGGAATTGCTCAACAAAACCTGCTTTTTACTAACATTCTAAAGTCCTTGAAAAAAATATGTTGGCAAAGAAATATCCGAAACACCTGATTCGACATGCCAAGAAAAGGGCTTCTAATAATAACAGAGAGGGTCTTTTGGAATTGGCAACTCCAAAACCCAAACAGGATAGAATTACCAGTGTAAATACATACTGCACGTATTCCAACAAAATTCAAAAAATTATCAAAAAACATTGGAAGATTCTAAATACGGGCATAGAAACTTTACCCCTTCCTCTGTTTGCATTTAAGAGAGGGCAAAATTTGAAGGATCAGCTGGTACATACCAGACCCAAGACAGGGATCCCACAAGCAGTTGGCACCCTATGGGACTTGCCCGCAGTTATGGGACATCACCCATGTGGCAACTGCGCTGCTTGTCCCCAAATGGCTAAAACACTTACCATTGACATAGGCACCGACCGACCATGGCAACTCAGAAGGTTTACGAACTGCAACAGTTCGAATCTTATTTACTTAATTACATGTCCCTGCAAGATGAACTATGTAGGGATGACAACGAGAAAAATTAAGTTGAGAATCTCGGAGCATAAAAGCTCGATTCGGTGTTGCAGACAAGCGACAAAATTAACCAACCACTTCCTTGAAGTAGGGCATCAACCCTCTGATTTGTTCTGGACAGTACTTGATCAACCATGGATTCCACCAACAATCATTGACATTTCTAAGTTTCTGTTTAAATGTGAACAAAAGTGGGTCTTTAGACTGAAAACAGACAAATCAGGGTTGAATGAAGATATTCCCTGGATGTCACTCTGAAGACCGTTATCACATTTCTATACTCCAGGTGGGTGCTAACATTTATGTGCGTCGCTCAGAATCCAACTGCTTTGATTTGAATCATTAGCTTGATAATTTGAATCTAAAGTATTGCCCTCAAAAATATTGCCCATATTTAAAATACTGTTCTCACCACTGTGCCTTATGGGGATTCGAACTAAGTCTCCCGCGGGGTAAACAGGAACTATGAACTGGAATTACGTCTCCAGATTGCTGCTATGCGTTACGATATCACCAAGTCATGCATATGTATGCGATTACTATTGTTTTGAATCACCAATATTGTAATTCGGATACCAGACATTTTTCTGATTTAAAAATGTTTCCCTGATTTTCAAGCTATACCGGGTTTCGATCCGAATCACGTTCTGGAACACGGATACTACAAACGGGAACTACATCTCCCGACTATCTTTAGGCGTCTCGACGTCATCACGTCGTGCATACCCACGCCCTATACGGAAGTAACTAAACGTATTTATCCACCGCCGATACACCAGGTCGATACCTCCCCACGATACAGCTTCAGAGGGACGACCGGTGTACCGACGGAGAGGTAAGGGGCCAAACGTTCGTAGAGGGTCAGAAGCAGTACTTGACTGGCTGTCTTATACAGCACGTCTGATTGATTTTTCTATGATGGATGTGCGAGGGTTGCCGTCGGAGCCCATTTTTAGATAGGGTTTTCGAGTCGGGCCGAATGTTGACATGTGCGACAGTGGAACAAGCTTTTTTACTCTACATGCTGTGTTCCCTAAAACAATTCAGATCAAATTAAATGAGAGAATGCAGGTGCCGGATGCGGCATGTGAGAAACCGGTGTAACGTGGAATACTAGGCATACTATTCCTGTCTAATACAAATCCTTTCCGTTTTACTGTAGTGCGGTGCACCCACTACCTGAGCTGGTGCCAGGTGAGGTGGGGCTGTTCCTTCCCAGCAAATGGGTGAGTGAAATTTAAGTTAATTAAACGTGACAAAATGTGAGTGTCCTGCCCCAGTCGAGATTTTACAAACGACGTGTGGTTAATTCAAAAGATCACAGCACAGTCAATGCATACTGTTACTAATTTTTGACTGTCTTCCTTTTTCCTAATTTATGTATCCTTCTATTTTCTCTCCTGGCTGATCTCCTGGAATAACAGTTGATAGGACGAGTACATTTTCATATACCAGGTGATACCTTTTACCTTTTTTAACATATAGCAGTAGCACTAATAGTCCTGAGGAAGCAGCGGGAGACCCATAGGCTCCAGAGACTGCAGAAACATGTCGACCTAACACTCTTTGTTAGTAGTCATTTGTTATACTACTACTTGCACTGTTTTTATTGATTTGGGAGTGAGAGGGTGCATATTAAAATTTGTTTTCCCCTATCACTACCTCATTTTAGAGCTTCTTTCTCTGTATTCACTTAATCACTTTTCACTTTTCAGCACTGCTATTCAGTTCCTTACTAGGCACACCTAGTTCACATCTGAGGTACCCTTTCTTGAGATACCCGTGACTTGGTTACTAAACCTGCCAGTCTCATGTGGTTTTCAATCTTGAAAGGAATGAGAGATCCCAGATGATGAAGGACGGTCTCGATAGAGGACTGATGGGAACTCGTTCACATTGTTAGCTTGTCCCACTCTTTTTTGTTTGTTGGATACATAGTTGGTTTTGAGTCGCTGCTAATCTTTGTTGGTGTCACGTATCTTGAATTTAAACATCATTGAGGGCATGGATGGCATGGGATTGTGGTGATGTTTAAGTGTTTTTTGATTTTTGGGGGTGTTGTTGGGGACTGGCCATGTGGGTGGGGGCCATTTTGATTGCTGGTACAGGCAGGGCCTGGCCATGTGCTGGGGGGAAAGGGGCCATTTTGAAGGCAGGCAGTGTTCTCAGGCCTGCACCCATTTTGCCTAGCTTTCATCCATTATGCCCAGGGGTACTCAGTGGTGCATGGGCCTAGTCTTTTCTGTGGGGTGTCTTGAATTTAAACATCATTGAGGGCATGGATGGCATGGGATTGTGGTAATTTTTATGTTTTTCGATTTTTTGGGGTGTTGTTGGGGACTGGCCATGTGGGTGGGGGCCATTTTGAGTGCTGGTACAGGCAGGGCCTGGCCATGTGCTGGGGGGCAAGGCTCCATTTTGAAGGCAGGCAGTGTTCTCAGGCCTGCACCCATTTTGCCTAGCTTTTATCCATTATGCCCAGGGGTACTCAGTGGTGCATGGGCCTAGTCTTTCTGGCATGGATGGCATGGGATTGTGGTGATTTTTATGTGTTTTTCGACTTTTTGGGGTGTATAACTGATGTTCCTCTGTCTTCCATTGCTTTTAGGTGCACAAGAGAACCACCAGTGCCATAAAAGAAGTCCTGCAGCGGTGTGTGCAGCACAACATCACGCGACATCACGTGTGGCCACAGACAAGACAACTCTGCAACTCGTGCAACTGCGACCTGCTGTTCTGACATCTGAAGAAGATGGGCCCAAAGAAAGGTGGCCGTAGCGCCTCAGCGAAGAAAGTTGCCAGTGCCACTGCCAGTAAGAAGGAGCAGAAGAAGCAAGTGGCACCACCTACCAAGGAGACGGGTGTGCCCACCGACATCTTTTTTGGGAGAAAAAAAAACTACGCCTGCAGCAGCAGCGGTGTCCGCCGGGGACCAAGCTGGAAGCAGCACCTCCGCCTCATTGGGGTCAGTGCCACCACGCCAAGTTAGGTCCAAGACCATGAGTGCTGCTGCGGCAGCCACTTTGGTTGTTCAATCACCATCGACCAGTGATGTTGGCTCATCACAAGAAAGTACCATCCAATCAACGCCGGGTGTAACTCAGCTGCTGAGTGCTCAGCAATCACAGCCTCAACGACAACCACAAGTGCAACTAGTACAAGCTCAAGTACATGGGCAAGGAGAGGCGCAAGTACATGGGCAAGGAGAGGCGCAAGTACATGGGCAAGGAGAGGCGCAAGTGGAGGTGCATGGAGAGGTGCCACTAGAGGTTCATGGAGCGGCACAACTACCTACAACGCTTGTTACTCCAGAAGAAGGGGCACAACAGGAAATTGATATTCAAGTGGAAGAATCATCCGAGGAATCCACTCCTCCTGAGGATGATCCATTGCTTTCCAGATCCCCAGCAAGAAAAAGGTTAAGGAGGGCTGCTACTACTACAAGTTCTTCTTCAAGCCCCCTTCATTCAATGACCTTGATCTTGATTGGAACCCACCAATGTAGTCTGACAGTGAGGCACGCCATGAGCCGACAAAGGTAGCTAAGCCTAAAAGGAAGGTTCCCGCAAGGCTTCGACTTATGGTTGCTGACGATGAACAAGAAGTGTAGCCTTCTGCTGCTGATGAAGAGTCTGACGATGACCCAGTCATCACAGACGTCACTCCAGCCACAGCGGGCATGCAGCAGACAAACATTTTAACCCTAGCCCGAATGGCTGCTGAGCGGGATGTGGGCGGTGTGGCACTGGTACCACCACCAACGCAGTTAACTACAACACCAACACAACCTCCAGCTTCCATATTTTCTCGTCAGAAGGGCCGGCAGGGACCTTCATCCAGCTCGACCTCCATTACCTCAAGTAGTGGTGCTGTAAGTGAACATCAGAAACAAATTCAGCCACGCCCATCCTCCACTTCATCTGGCATTGAAAGTCAAAGTAGCGCCTCCACCACCAGCAGACATCTCCAGTCCCCAGGTTGGGACTTCTTTACTGTTAGCAAAAAGGCGGAAAACATGGTCGTTTTTTTCGATTTGTAAAGCATGCGTTAGTCCGGGTAAGCTTAGCACCAACTATGGTACCGGAGGCCAGAGAAGTCATCTCAAACAACACCACACTATCATTTGGGAGGCACACATGAGGAAGATCGAGGAAGCCAAAACAAAAACAAATCCAAATGTATCCCTTGAAATTGCATCTGATGATGATGACGAGAGGCTGATCGTGCAGGGGGGAAGTGAAGAAGCGACAGACATTTTTTCTGGTACACCCAGTACCCCTGGCAGCAGCACTGCAGTGGTAGCGCCCACACCCTCTACCCCTGCAACATCTATGAGGCACACTAAGAGTCTGGGACAGACACCAATGCAAAAAACTAAATCAATGAGCCTCACTGGTTTGAAGTCTGTATCATCATCATCATCATCATCACGTAAAACGGTCCAGCGCACCATTAGCAGAATGTTTTGGTCGGATGCGCCATTTGAACGCAACCAGCCAACGGTGCGTCTGTATAACGCAAAGCTGGCTAAAATGCTAGCGCTGGACCTTCTCCCTTTCTCTTTCGTGGAAGGGGTGGGTTTTCGTGAATTGTTGGCAACAGTCTGCCCTAAATGGAAGGTTCCTAGCCGGTCCTATTTTGCAAGGGTTGCTGTTCCAGCACTACATCAAGATGTGCTGGAGGTGATTGGTGCAGCTATTCTGAAGAGTGCTGTTCACACTATCCACATGACAACAGACATGTGGACCAGTTGCCAAGCCCTTGATTACATGTGCATCACTGCACACTGGGTCTCTTTTGCAGGGGTCGGAAAACAGTTAAAACACAAAGATGTTGACACGGAGGAAGTTTTTCAAGCTACTCGCAAACATGCAACAGTAGGCATGTTTGCCATGGAGAAATCTCACACTGCACCTAACCTTTTGGAGGAGTTTAACAGGAAGGTCAATGAATGGCTGCATCCAAGAAACCGCACAGTTGGTTATGTTTCCACGGATAATGGCAGTAATATAGTTAAGGCCATGGACAACAGTGGCTATTTCAGAGTGCCGTGTTTGGCGCACAGTATTAACATCGTGGTGCAAGCCTTCTTGAAAACAGAAGAGCCAGTCGTCAAATTACTGACCATCTGCCGAAAAATCTGCACACATTTCAACCATTCTTTTAAGGCCCGGAAGCAGCTGAGGAGCCTTCAATATGAACGTAAACTGCCAGTCAAAGGACTAATCCAGGAGGTGGCAATACGTTGGAACTCAACCTTTTACATGCTTGAGCGTCTGTCGGAGCAGTGGGAGGTAATACATGAGTTTGTCTTTAAACTGGGTTCTACTCACAAAGACATGATGCTAGAGTTGGAGGAATGGAAGCTAATTGCAAGCCTGACAGACATGCTTCGTCCTTTTGAGCTCTTCACGCGTGAAGTCAGCCGGGAGGACTGTTCTTTGAGCAAAGCTATCCCATTGTTGCGCATGCTAGAGCACCAACTGAAGGAGGTTTCTTCAACGTTCCGAGATGATGGTGAAAAGCGAGAAGCATATGGTTTGGCGGAGAAATTATTATGGCGCCTACTTGACAATGAAAGGCTTAAAAAGATACATACAGAACAACATTACATTTGTGCCACTATTCTTGATCCACGGTACAAAAAGGCACTGCCCACCAATACTTTCATTCCTTTTTCTGAAGCAGATGTTTCAAAGTACAAACATTGGCTAGCTGTGTCAGCCACTCGGTTCGAAAAAGAACGGCAGAACCGTCAAGGAGGCAGCACAAGTACAACTGAATCAGCAGGCCATCCGGCGTCAAGTTCCACTTCTCAATCCGTGGCCGAAGGCAGTCACTTTCCCTCACAGCCGTTAACGACACCAGCAACCATATCATTATCCTCACCTGCACCAGGCCGCAAACAAATATTGTCAGAAGGGGATTGGCTAACTCAGCAAGGGTTAGCTCGGTCCACTGATGAAAAGGTCGCAGATGGTACGCAAAGTGGATCAACCCTGGGGAACCTTGAGTCGGTGGTGCAGGCCTATCTGGATGACCCAACAGAGGTCTGTCATAATGAGAACCCATTGGGATATTGGTATACGAAAAGCTCTGTATGGCGACTGATCACCAACCTGGCTCTAAATTATTTGTCTTGACCACTCGCAAGCGTGTCTTCTGAACATGTTTTCAGTGCTGCTGGTGCCATTGTTACTTCAAAAAGGACCCGCCTTTTGCCCAAAAATGTGGAGAGGTTAACAATAATCAAGATGAATCAGCACTTCATACCACCCGATTACAAAATACGTGAATGCACGCAGGAAGAAGAGGACACCGACTTAGGTGACGACGACGGAAGTTCTTCTTGGTCACCAGACCTACTCCCGTCTCAATTCATAGACTTGGAGGACGAGCTCTACTTCCCTGACACCGAGGACTGAAAATTACTTCCTTTTTTTCCGTACTTATTCACTTTTATTCCTGTGTGTCATTCTTTGTTTTGCTACTTTTACCACAACAAAACTCTAATCACCTAATCACAATAATTCCATCATCAGCACTGTCTTCATCTTATTTTCCTTATTGATTTGAAGGTGCCGCAGTCTGCATTCAGATGTTTACAAGTTCACAACTCAATCATGCTCCTCTATCCTCCTCCTCCAGACTCCCCCTATCCTTTTCCCTCAAGGCAGATGGATGGATTATGGAGAAAAAAAAAACTTTGTCTTCGTAGACGAGTCCCTTCAAGTGGGACTGAAATAACTGACTGACTACATGCTTGCTGATTGTTGACAGACCTACTTCTGAAATTTACAGGAGAGGCTGCCCTGTGGGCCCTCACTTTCCGAAGAAGATGCAGACATAAAGTAGAACAGGTAATGAATAATGAGAAGATGGCATGCAGTGGACAGCAATGGCTTGCTGTCTCTGTTGAAACCAATTGCTGTTTGTTTTTTATGAACAGCGCAATTTGCCATGTTTTCAATATACCAGTATTGCAGGTTTTTGGGGGTTTATTTGGGGGTGTTCTAGATTTGCGGTGCTGAGTCGGGGGGTCTGGGAGCACTGCTGGCACAGTCTAATGTTGATTGCATTTGTTTTTCAGGAAATCCATGGTAGAAAAGGGGAGTTAGGGCCTAGCTGCACAGCGCATTTGGACTGAATTCCAGGTTGGCCCGAAATTTGCTAAGTCTCACTTTTTAAGGTTTTGCTTTTTGGCTGTTTGGGGGTCTTCTACTTGTTTCCGCCTGGGTTGACGGGTCTGGGGGCATTGCTGGGAAGGTCTAATACCGGATAAAAGTGTTTTGGAGAAAATCGGAGGTGAAATTTTGTTTGCATTTTCCTCACTTTAGCGTTTTCGGGGGCCTGTTTGGGGGGCTTCCTGGTGTTTGGGGGTGGGTTTTGGGGTCTTGGAGCAACGCTGGGTATGGACACTTTTGATTGCAAGAGGTTTGAAGCAAATCCATGGTGGCAAAGGGGAGTTAGGGCCTAGCTGCAGAGCGCGCGCGGAGTGATTTTGGAAATTTGCCTGAAAATTTCTAAGTCCCCATTTTTGTATATTTGCTTTTTGCCTGTTTGGGGGTCTTCTACTTGTTTCCGCCTGGGTTGACGGGTCTGAGGGCATTGCTGGGAAGGTCTAATACCGTATAAAAGTGTTTTGGATAAAATACATGGTGAAAATGTTTTTGAGTTTTTGCTCACTTGCTTCTCTTTGGGGTGCTGTTTGGGGGGGTTCCTGGTGTTTAGGGGCGGGTTTTGGGATCTGGGAGCACTGCTGGCACAGTCTAATTTTGATTGAATTTGTTTTTCAGGAAATCCATGGTGGAAAACGGGAGTTATGGCCTAGCTGCACAGCGCACTTGGAGTGATTTTGGAATGAGGCCTAAATATTTCTAAGTGTGAGCTTTTCCGGTTTTGCTTTTTGCCTGTTTGGGGGTCTTCTACTTGTTTCCGCCTAGGTTGACGGGCCTAGGGGCATTGCTGGGAAGGTCTAATACCGGATAAAATTGTTTTGGATAAAATACATGGTGAAAAAGTTTTTGCGTTTTTGCTCACTTGCTTGTCTTTGGGGTGCTGTTTAGGGAGGTTCCTGGTGTTTGGGGGTGGGTTATGGGGTCTGGGAGCACTGCTGGCACAGTCTAATTTTGATTGCATTTGTTTTTCAGGAAATCCATAGTGGAAAACGGGAGTTATGGCCTAGCTGCACAGCGCGCTTGGAGTGATTTTGGAATGAGGTCTAAACATTTCTAAGTGTGAGCTTTTCCGGTTTTGCTTTTTGCCTGTTTGGGGGTCTTCTACTTGTTTCCGCCTGGGTTGACGAGTCTTGGGGCATTGCTGGGAAGGTCTAATACAGGATAAAAGTGCTTTGGATAAAATACATGGTGAAAAAGTTTTTCACTTTTTAGCGTTTTCGCTCACTTTCGTGTTTTCGGGGGCCTGCTTGGGGGGGTTCCTGGTGTTTGGGGGTGGGTTTTGGGGTCTTGGAGCAACGCTGGGTATGTACACTTTTGAATGCAAGAGCTTTGAAGTAAATCCATGGTGGCAAAGGGGAGTTAGGGCTTAGCTGCAGAGCGCGCGCGGAGTGATTTTGGACATTTGCCTGAAAATTTCTGTCCCCATTTTTGCATATATGCTTTTTGCCTGTTTGGGGGTCTTCTACTTGTTTCCGCCTGGATTGACGGGTCTGGGGGCATTGCTGGGAAGGTCTAATACCGGATAAAAGTGTTTTGGATAAAATACATGGTGAAAAAGTTTTTGCGTTTTTGCTCACTTGCTTGTCTTTGGGGTGCTGCTTGGGGGGGGGTCCTGGTGTTTGGGGGTGGGTTTTGGGGTCTGGGAGCACTGCTGGCACAGTCTAATTTTGATTGCAAACGGGAGGTAAGGCCTAGCTGCACAGCACGTTTGGACAGAATTGAAAGAAGGCTGATTCTAAGTATGAGATTTTCCATTTTTGCTTTTTGCCTGTTTGGGGGTGTTCTGCTTTTTTGCGGGTGGGTTTGCGGGTCTTGGGGCATTGCTGGGAAGGTCTAATACCGGATAAAAGTGGTTTGGAGAAAATCCATGCTGAAAAGCGTTTTGGCACTTTTTTTAACTTAGGGCTTAGGGCTCGTTAGGGTTAGCAGCAGTATTGCATGTGTTTGAGAGTGTTCTAGATTTTTGCAACTGGGTTCTGGGGTCTTAGAGCACTCGTGGGAATGTGTAATTTTGGTTGCAAGTGGTTTGAAGAAAATCCATGGTGGGAAAGGGGGGATTTGGCCTAGTTAAAGAAAGCGTTTGCCACTATTCTTAACTTAGGGCTCGTTAGGGTTAGCAGTATTGTATTGCATGTGTTTGGGCGGGGGTTCTAGATTTTTACGACTGGGTGGGGTCTTGGAACACTTGTTGGAATGTCTAATTTTGATTGCAAGTGGTTTGAAGAAAATCCATGGTGGAAAAGGGAGGTTTTCGGCCATACTTTCTGAGTGCGTTTTGGCACAATTTGAAATTAGGCCTCTGCGAGGTAGCAGCAGTATTCTGCACGTTTTTGGGAGGGTAATGTGGGGTGTTCTAGATTTTGAGGATTGTCATCTCTGAAAGTGACAGTATAATTTTTGCACTACACAGCGTGCCTTATATATTTTTTTCTCCGAGGTGTCTTTAACACTTACTGTAGTGTTTTTCCATCATCAATTACAGGCAGGCTTTTACCCTGTGCCATCGATGTACTACTCAGGCTTACAATTAGCGATCCGCAAATCCGCATCAGGCAGGCAGTGGACAGTCATTGTGTCTGGTCACCAAGATTGATAGACGGAGCATCCGATGGAATGAAGGAGTACCGCGAATAAGAGGAATGGCTGGATGCATCAACTTCACAAATTCAACGGGACAACTACAAAAAACAGTAACAGTATCCAAAATTCTCCTTCTCTTTTAAATGATATTCTTGTGAACTTGAACTTACTTCTACGAGTGTGCGTTTGTTTGATCTCTGCTTCAAATTCATCCCTCCAGCTATTTGATACGTCTTTGCCATGTTTAACACTAATTTAATGTTCTAAGTGTTTATTCTCTCTGAGGGCAGAGAGGCAAGTGAAATTGCGTAATGACTGCAGCCCTGTACTGTCAACTTGTTTCTTCGTAGTTACTAGTAAATTGCAGTAAGTAGTAGTACTACTTTTCAGTAAGCTAACCATCCATTTAGTAAACAACTTCTGGCATGCAGTAGTGCACTTCCTTTAAGTCTATTTAAAGGTTTATCAATATCTTCAAATCCAAAGATTTGTTTCTCTTCATTTGTTGTTTGACTGTCCATGATGTGTTTAATTTCCTCACTACCAAACTTTCCCAAAAAAAACCATTCCCATCCAATTTTCAAACCCTAACCCTCTTCCCCCGGGCTGTGTGGTATTTCATTGAGGTGTGACTGACAACAACAATAAATTCCACACACTTGCGGGGGAGGATAAGGTCAAAGCAACCAGAAGTTCATCTGCGCCATCGTGGATTGATAATAAGAACATCCTCCTCCTACACGACGTGAACAATCTAATGCTTAATGCTTACCTTACGTTGGCACTGCTTAGGCTACAATTTAGGGCACTGTTCTGTACCGTACTATCTATTGTACTGTTTCTAATGCTACGCTCAGGCCACTCAATGTTTAATTTCCTCTTTTTTTCATATGGTGATACTGAAAGTGTGTACCACTACTGCTACCAGCACAACAATGATATTGCATCCGTCGAGGATTCAAGTCAACAACCAACCTTAATCACCATTTGCAATGCAGCCAGCCCTGGGGCCACCCCGATTCTCAAACACGAATCACAGGTAAGATAAGCATTTTGGAGAGGTAGAATAATGGGCTAGGACTGGAAGGAGAGCAGAGATTGCCAGTACTACTAGTAAAGTACTAGTAGGGCTACTGAATTCACTAACTCGGTTACTGGCACTTTGGTACATTTCAGGACTAGATGTTTCATTCATGCTGGTAAGTTGGAAGAAACCAAACGTCCAGTAACCACCGCCCACCGCCCACCCCCACACAAAATAATACGAACGCGTATACTATGTCTTGGTATGAAAAATAATTATTAAGAAATATATTGAGGTAGTCAAAAAATGAAATAAATTAACCCAACTCACCCCCCTACCTAACCCCAACCAATGTCCAAAAGTCCTCTTTCCCAAACACCCAATTCCCCCCCCCCCCAAAAGTCTTTAAAAAAGGGGCAAGGGACAGTCACTTCCTCCGGTGGCGTAGTTTTGCAAGCTGTTGCTTCATGTCCCGCTGCTCTTTGCGGAGGTCCCAGAGCTGGCGCTGATGTTTTTCGGCCAACCGCTCCAGGTAGTCCACTATTTTGCGTAGTCGGCGCACACGAATGATCCAGGATCTGGGGGGGCGCTGATGTTGTTGCGGCTGTGCGGCGGCGGCGGGAGGCTGTCGGGCCACGACTCCGTTTCGCTGGAGGCTTCTGGCTGGTGGACCCGGGGGCAGTGAAGGAGGATGTAGATGTTGATGTCTCCTCATGCTCCCGAGCCCACAACTGCCGATACTCGGCACAAATAGCCTCCAGCTTACGGGCCCTGGCCCGGACAGCCATCTCCTTACGGGTGAGCTTTTTGGGAGTAGCATCTATGAAGAAAGAAAGAAAAATACTGTAGCCAATAGTCTTTAACATTAAGTCAAAATAATTCAACGGAAGGTTGACACTCAGTAACATCAGCTAGTAGCAAACACAGTATAACATTTTGGCATGTATCTTTCCACCGTCTTTGTAAGCCTGTGACACTGTGAGTTTCAGGAATTCCACTAGCAGCACTATAGGTGGACTCACTACTACATACATAGTCAGAGAGTACTAAAAAAAGGCCTTTTTTTACTTTTTTTCTCTTGTTTTGCAATAGAAATTACTGGTACGTGAACTTGTGGTAGCCGCCATAATGGCAGCTCACTCAGCTTTCACCCAAGAAATACAGACACAGGCCATGATGATGCAAACTCGCAGTACTTTAAGCAGTACATACAGGTGGGGATAGGAATGTCTTACTTTTCTATAGGGGTGGCACTGCCACTGGCCATACTTCATCCACTCAGCGTCTGCTCTACTACATCATACACCTCTGCTATCGACGAGGAGGATAAAGAAGATAACATCCAGGCTTCCAAAGTACGTCTATGATTCTTCTTAATGTCTCAAATGCACCAAAATTTCTTTTTGTCAACAACCAACTAACACCCTTTTCATTATATTTTGGACACCTTTTTCTTATGTTGAATTGCATTCAACAAAACCATTCTTTACAGTCATAAATAAATATTAAGACTCGCTCGTCCTTCGTTTCACCCTTCTTTAACTTTTCGTTCTTCACATCCCTAAACTACATCTGATATGACTTGGCTTCACAATAAAAATTTGCCAGCTGAATTGAAGTGAAATAGAGGGGGCCATTGGTTACCAGAGAAGTACCGCCGCTAATGCTATTAAAAGTCAAGGTTGACTGTCTTCTCCGTGATAGCCCAAAAAGTAGTTCTACATTAGTAAATGTTCTTGACAGTACAGTGTACTTATACTAGTGTACTGTGTACTACTGTACAGTACATCATACACTCCTTTGCAAGCCTACTCAAAAATGTTTAAATAAGTAAGGAGTATAATAACTTACCACCGTCCGCCACCGCTGACTCTTCCCCCCCAGCTCCTCCTGTTGGCGCCGCCACATCCAGAGTGGACCCCTCCGCACTGCTGGCCCCGGCACTGGTGGTCATATGTGCCGCATCAGATGTTGTGACGTCTAGGAAAAACATGTCATATTTTCAGATGCCATACACAACCCCTTATTACTGGGATTGAAAAAAAGTAACGCTTTTGGGGAGGGTGTTAACCTTGTATATGCTTATTCCATTAAATGCTACACTTCTTATGACAACTGAGGAATGCTTGCTTAACGTGCACCATTTTTCTCATTACAGAAAGAAGATTCCATTGCCCTTCTGCCAGACGATTCACCAACTACTACTGAGTCATCACCAGCAGAACTTTAAGTACTTTAAAGAAGGTGGGGGCTCCCGCACAGTTATTCTAATAATAATTTCATGTGTCTGTTAACTATTATTAAGTTTGAGTCATATTAATTTCATTCATGGGAATGTTTAAACTTTAACGTCATCTTCATCCATCAGAATACTACGCTATTAAAAATAAAGAAATAATGTTTTCATTTCTTAATTGAAAATAAAACTTTAAAACTAACAAACACTGTGTGTTTTTTGTTTACGAGTGAGTGAGCGGAAAGGTTTGAACTACTGCACTTGGCAGTCATGTTTCAGTGACTCAGATAGGCAGGGAATGGGAGGTAGTCTTCTTCTGTTCTTCTGGGTCGTAAAATCATTGGTCAGACATTCTAGATAGTCGGTCAGGGGATTGGGGGTTCAACTTCTGTTCGGGCTGAGGTATGTCGAAAGTCGAACTGCACCTATCATCAACAATGTCCTATTTATCTTGTCCATACTTCTTTGTGTGCAGAATAGTCCCTGAAACACTAACGGTATGGGATGTGCTCCTCTCAAATCAAAAAGGCAACTGCTACCTTTTACTTTGTGTAAACAATGACATTTTGTTGTTGGAAATTGTCAAAGCACTTACATTAAGAAGACTGGAATAGACAGCAAGGGCAACCCAGAGGACTGCACTCAGTGCCTAGAGCTATTGCTGTATCAGAGTTTTGTTTCACACCGTTTGCCGAATGGGCAAGCTTAGCTACCTACACAGACTGACTCATAATTGTAAATACTAGTAGCACAGAGAGTGATGGTAAAGGCAGGATAAGAATGTAGAAAGTAGTCTACATTAGAAGAAGATCAAAGACTATTTTGTAAAACATAGAATTATTAGGAACCAGTTTGTAATGAATAGGAGCTGTAAAAGTTAGGGAAGTATAAGTATTAATATAACAATAGAACAACTTACTGGGGCCAGCAGAAGAGCCTGCAAGGGACTGAGCCTCTCCACCTTCTGCCACCGGAGTCTCTGTCGCCGCCGGCGCCTTGCCCCTGGGAGGTCCTGGTGATCATGAAATAAAGAAAGACAACATGGATGATTGTTTTTTGGGAAATATTTGATTTCTTTGTACTCAATCTAAAATTATGTTGGGGAAACAAATGAACATCAATTGCATCTGATCTGGTCAACTAGGATGATAGTAGTACAGTATTGCAGGATTCGCAGACCGTCCAATAGGAAAGTTATGTAATTCACTAACTACATCAACAACAAAAAGGTTCTACTACGACTGCCATCACTCAGCAGCACGAGACGTCGCGTGACAGACACAGTCCGTCATCATGAATGCAGACCACTAACAAATGTCCTATAACAAGTAATAAATAATATACTCAACGTATCAATCCACCACTATCTCTTCAAAGTGGCAGCAGCAGGAGTACAAAGAAGGACTAGACTTGAGTCTACTGTCTCTAGCATTACGCCATAATGCTCTCAAATGACTAAAAAGTTGCAAACAAGTAAGCAAGCCAATAACCAGGCGAGCACCTGGAATGACAGAAGCTATTTAAACATTAATTTACCTGCAATGTAATCAAATCGGCAGCATTCGTACTCTTCAGGAAAAAAATAGATTAGCAATATAACAGAGCAGAAGGAAAAAAAGTAGTTATTAAATAGCTACTTACCAAGGCCAGGGATCTCCACACCGAGCAGGTCGAGCATGTCATGCTCCCGGTCCAAGATGTCACTCCACCGGTGCGTCACTTGCTGGTAGGTGCGCCGGACCCCAGACTCCTTGTACATGCGCCGGCACACCTTCTCCCACAGCTGGCGACGCTCACGGAGGCCGTAACCGGAAGCAATCCGCCCACCTGCTGCCACGGTCTTAGGGAGGTGGACTTGGATGAAAATCATCAAGGCAGCCACCTCCACCTCAGAGAAGATCTCCCTGGCCTGGACTTCCTCCCCCCTCAAACGCCCGCAAGGGAGCCGGGTACGGGGTGCTGGGCCCTTCCCCTTGCCCTTGTCGCCTCCCTTAGCCATGGTCCTGGGCACAAGAAGAAGGAAAGAAGAATAGGTGTGAAAAAAAATAAGAGAGAGAGCGAAAGAAATAAAGTAGGTAATAAAGTAACAAAAAGTTTAAAAAAACACAAAATATAGATGTAGGAAATTGAAGAGAGAGATAATAAGCAAAAAAAAACAAAAAAAGTTCAGAAAAACATAGGATTACAAAGATGTAGGATGGATAGAAAGGTAGCATGCCCAAAACCATAGCAGAGAATGAAAAACAAGATGGCCGCGCCCATAGAGGACCGCGTGGGTAAGTTTGCGCAATATTTCCCCCGCGAGCACGTAAAAACGCCCAGGAACTCGTAATCGCGCGCCGTATACGACACGAGCATGCACCGAGCGCCCGTAAACGGAAACACGTCACGCAAACAAGATGGCCGCGCCCATACACGACCGCATGGGCAACCTCGGGGTCGGTGCGCTGCAAGCGGTCCGTGAATAAGCAAAAAAGCGCACGAACACACGAAAAAAAAGAAATCAGCAAATTCACACGAATTTGCGGATTGCAAGTTCGATTTTGCACGAATTCGCGCCCCGCAAATCTCGTGAAATGGCAGAAAAACAAATTTTGGAAAACTGAAAGCACTTAGCAGGTGCAAAAGTTCAAGCTAATTTGTAATCATTCCCTGTAGTGCTTGCTGAGGGGCCCCTCCAGAGTTCAGCTGCCTACTTGCAACTATTCTCTGACCCTGCTCTGACCCTCAAAGCAGGGTCAGAGAATAGTTACAAGTATGGCACAATGCTCCTGTAAAAAAAAATAACTGCAACAGGAAGCACTTACAGCTAAGGAAGCAGGTGCCAGACTTAAAGCACAAATTCAGTGACACATTAACCAGCCCCAAATTAATTCATCTCAGTTGAGGCTGGGCAGGTGTGCTTTCCTCCCATAATCTACAGTGGTGAACAAGAGGGTGGTAGTGGTGAACCAGAGGGTGGCAGCAGGGGTGAACCAGAGGGTGGCAGTAGTGAGTGCTGAACCTGAGAGTGGCAGGGGTGAACCAGAGGGTGGCGGTGATGAACCAGAGGGTGGCAGTGGTGAACCAGAGGGTGGCAGTAATGAACCAGAGGGTGGCAGTGGTGAACTAGAGGGTGGCAGTCGTGAACCAGAGGGTGGCAGTGGTGAACCACAGGGTGACAGTGCTGTACCAGAGGGTGGCAGGGGTGAACCAGAGGTGCTGTGATGAACCAGAGGGTGGCAGTGGTGAGTGCTGAACCAAAGGGTGGCAGCAGGGGTGAACCAGAGGGTGCTGTGATGAATCAGAGGGTGGCAGTAGTGAGTGCTGAACCTGAGGGTGGCAGGGGTGAACCTGAGGGTGGCAGGGGTGAACCAGAGGGTGGCGGTGATGAACCAGAGGGTGGCAGTGGTGAACCAGAGGGTGGCAGTAATGAACCAGATGGTGGCAGTGATGAACCAGAGGGTGCTGTGATGAACCAGAGGGTGGCAGTGGTGAGTGCTGAACCTGAGGGTGGCAGGGGTGAACCAGAGGGTGGCGGTGATGAACCAGAGGGTGGCAGTGGTGAACCAGAGGGTGGCAGTAATGAACCAGAGGGTGGCAGTGATTAACCAGAGGGTGCTGTGATGAACCAGAGGGTGGCAGTGGTGCGTGCTGTACCAGAGGGTGGCCGCAGGGGTAAACCAGAGGGTGCTGTGATGAACAAGACGGTGGCAGGGGTGAGTGCTGATGCTGAACCTGAGAGTGGCAGGGGTGTACCTGAGAGTGTCAGTGGTGAACCAGAGGGTGCTGTGATGAACCAGAGGGTGGCAGTGGTGTACCAGAGGGTGGCAGTGGTGAACCAGAGGGTGGCAGTGGTGAAGTAGAGGGTGGCAGTCGTGAAAAAGAGGGTGGCAGTGGTGAACCAGAGGGTGACAGTGCTGTACCAGAGGGTGGCAGGGGTGAACTAGAGGTGCTGTGATGAACCAGAGGGTGGCAGTGGTGAGTGCTGAACCAGAGGGTTGCAGCAGGGGTGAACCAGAGGGTGCTGTGATGAACCAGAGGGTGGCAGTAGTGAGTGCTGAACCTGAGGGTGGCAGGGGTGAACCAGAGGGTTGTGGTGGTGAACCAGAGGGTGGCAGTGGTGAACCAGAGGGTGGCAGTAATGAACCAGAGGGTGGCAGTGATGAACCAGAGGGTGCAGAGATGAACCAGAGGTGGCAGTAGTGAGTGCTGAACCTGAGGGTGGCAGGGGTGAACCAGAGGGTGGCAGGGGTGAACCAGTGGGTGGCAGTGGTGAACCAGAGGGTGGGAGTGGTGAACCAGAGGGTGGCAGTGGTGAGTGCTGAACCAGAGGGTGGCAGCAGGGGTGAACCAGAGGGTGCTGTGATGAACCAGAGGGTGGCAGTAGTGAGTGCTGAACCTGAGGGTGGCAGGGGTGAACCAGAGGGTGGTGGTGGTGAACCAGAGGGTGGCAGTGGTGAACCAGAGGGTGGCAGTAATGAACCAGAGGCTGGCAGTCATGAACCAGAGGGTGCTGTGATGAACCAGAGGGTGGCAGTAGTGAGTGCTGAACCTGAGGGTGGCAGGGGTGAACCAGAGGGTGGCAGGGGTGAACCAGAGGGTGGCAGTGGTGAACCAGAGGGTGGCAGTGGTGAACCAGAAGGTGGCAGTGGTGAACTAGAGGGTGGCAGTCGTGAACTAGAGGGTGGCAGTAGTGAGTGCTGAACCTGAGGGGTGCTGTGATGGACCAGAGGGTGTCAGTGGTGAGTGCTGAACCAGAGGGTGGCAGCAGGGGTGAACCAGAGGGTGCTGTGATGAACCAGAGGGTGGCAGTAGTGAGTGCTGAACCTGAGGGTGGCAGGGGTGAACCAGAGGGTGGCGGTGGTGAACCAGACGGTGGCAGTGGTGAACCAGAGGGTGGCAGTAATGAACCAGAGGGTGGCAGGGATGAACCAGAGGGTGCTGTGATGAACCAGAGGGTGGCAGTAGTGAGTGCTGAACCTGAGGGTGGCAGGGGTGAACCAGAGGGTGTCAGTGGTGATCCAGAGGGTGTTGTGATGAACCAGAGGGTGGCAGTGGTGAACCAGAGGGTGGCAGTGGTGAACTAGAGGGTGGCAGGGGTGAACCAGAGGTGCTGTGATGAACCAGAGGGTGGCAGTGGTGAACCAGAGGGTGTCAGTGGTGAACCAGAGGGTGGCAGTGGTGAACCAGAGGGTGGCAGTGGTGAACTAGAGGGTGGCAGGGGTGAACCAGAGGTGCTGTGATGAACCAGAGGGTGGCAGTGGTGAACCAGAGGGTGTCAGTGGTGAACCAGAGGGTGGCAGTGGTGAACCAGAGGGTGCTGTGATGAACCAGAGGGTGGCAGTGATGAACCAGAGGGTGGCAATGATGAACCAGAGGGTGCTGTGCCCATACACGACATGCAAGCGGCCCACGAACACGCAAAAAGCCCCGCGAACACGCAAAAATCCCCACGAACACGCAAAAAACAAAAATTTGCAATTTCGCACGAATTCGCGAATTATGCGGATCGCGAATTCGCTTTCGCACGATTTCGCGGACCGCGATTTCGCTGATTTCGCCCATACTTAATCTGACTGTACTTTAAAAATAATGAAATCAATTAAAATAAGGAATATATGGTACCAATTAATAATACATGTAAATGGCTAAGATTGGAAATACCCTACTTCAACAAATTTCCACATTATTCATAATTTCATTCTACAAAAATTGTTTTTAATATTTCAAAAACTATAGAAACTCTAGTATCGCTGTTCGAAATTTCAAGTTTGCCCTGCACTACTATACAATTTTGCACCGACTTTTCTAACTGGTGCACATTGACAGAAAGCATCCAAAAACACTAGGCCTCTCCACTTCAACATCAAAATTTCATCGGTATACGTTAATAAGCGACATGTGCATAAGAAAATCCTTAATGCAACTCAGTTTAAATGTATAAGTATTACTTTATATGTGTGTTTTCTTTATCTCACGTTTTAAAGCATACTTTTACGGTGCTTCTACTGTAACTGGTGTCCTTCGAAAATGGAGGGGCATACATAGGATACATTTTTTCCCGTTATTTACGAAGCACGAATTCTATCTCTTACAGTATGGGAGCGCTTAGCATGAGCACTAGTTCCATTTACTAGTGCTCATGTTAAGAGCTCCCATATCGTGAGAGAACGAGTTCACGCTATGTAAATACCAGGGAAAAAACAAAAGGCATGTGTAGCAGCCGCATGATGCTATTAATGGCCTTGGGACATCAAATATGTGACATTTTTTATGTCACAATGCAATTAGAAGCATGGGGCTGCAACACACGTCTACTGTTTTTACCTCGGTATTTACATAGCATGGATTCGATCGCTCACAGTATGGGAGCGCTCAACAAAGCACGAGTTACATTTACGCAATAAACAAGAATCCATTACAAAAACCATTTTAAAATAAACACCTTACCTGGCCTTCTTTTTACCTGGCCTTCTTTCCACGCCGGGGCGACTCTTAAATCTACTGCGCTGCCTGTCTGCTGCACTGAAGAGCTCTGCACGTTGAACATGGGGGTACGCACCTCAGCCTATGAAAGCAGTCCTCTCATGCTGTTTATAATAGTTAACAGCATGATCTCCTCACAGGTGCTTGCTCATCATCCATGTCACTTTGATCTGATGGCCCAGAGATTTTAGAAATAGTTGGTACTCGACCAGCGGTCATTAAGTGGTCACGGTCCCGTGTACGTCTGCTGACGTACAAAATTCTTGACCATGACCAGCCAATCCAGAGACATATGCATCATAATGTTAAGAACCACTGTTGGTACTAGTAACTAGTTTGTTTTCCGTCATCCTGTGCAATTTTAACTTAGACTGGGAATAGCTGGATTCTCCACTATTCCCTGGCCCCTTTCACTAACATCAGAACATCAAAGCCCACAGCCCCAGGCACATACCAGCCACTTTTGACAGAAGACCATGGACATTTTCAGTGTCAACCCCCTCTCTCAGTCATTTGGACAACCCAGAAAACTTGTGGGTGGTGGTTTTTGGCCACAGGACAAGTGCCACAACTTTGGCTTGAACTCAACAAGGTTTCTCCCCCGAGGCCTCAAGCTTGAGAGAAGCTGACACACATAGCAGGTGTATAGTAACATGTAAGACATGTTGTAATCCCCGGCTGACACCCAGACTTCACTGAGTGGAATTTGGAAAGCAAACTGCATAGTAAAACTAAAAAGAACTAAAAAGACCAGATGGGATCGGGTATTGGCACGTGCTTTGCGGTCTCCACCCAATAGGACCATGGGCTATGATGTTAAAAGGACTATCGCACCTTTTTACGAATATCTGGGATCGAATTGTACCTTAGGTCCAGTTGGTACCAGGACCTTATGGTTTTTTCATGTTTAAAAGATAGACTAATTATTTTAAATCTTTAACTCTGCATTATATCAAATGTATGATGTGTGATCAATTCTATCTATTGAACAAACCTCCTACCACCCCTTGAGTAACCTTGACTGCTCACCCAAGCTACCACTGAAAGGTGCATGTACAAAGGGCGTATCTAGTAAAAATCAAGTGATGTACATTAGTACCAAAATCTCATAGTCACCAGGGATAAACAGCGGTACTGAGCACAGATAATGCCATTTAACCTCTACCTGCAGCAGGACCAAAAGAAAAGCCTCACAAATAGAGTGTATATTGTGGCAATCTGCTCTAAATGAGCAATAGCTGTTTTTCTTTAAATGGCTGGGCTGTGGCAGCTTTTCTATAAATGATTGTGTGTTGTGGCACCTTTTGGGCAGAAGGTATCCAGTGCTGTAGCACTTCTGCCACTTATAGCGTTGTATACTGTAGCAGCTTTTCTACAGATGACTGTGCTCTGAGGAAGCTTTTGGGCAGAGGGGATTGGATGCTGCAGCAGAAACGCAGATGGTATTGTGTAAAGTGGCAGCTTTTCTGCTTACGACTTACTGCTGGGCCAACTTATGGATAGATTGTAACTGTGTTCTGCCAGTATGTAATATACTGCACAGTTTGCTGTCCAGCTGTTCTTGAATTGACTCTGTTAATAATGGTATTTCCCCATGCATGACGTCTCTTCAAACAGCACTGGCACGTAACGTGTATTTGTAAAGAGCACTATCACCCATGAGAGTATCCTGGCACTATATGCTTATGGCACTGTGGCTTATGGCACTGTGTTCTGTGGCTGGTTGCGCTTTGGCCTGCAGCAAAGCGAGGACATCATCGAACAAGGCTGCTAGGAGGCCCGTTGCCTTGTCAGACACCGTCAGCCTGTCTGGGCTCTTCCGTCATGTTGAGAGTGTACATTCCATATTTTTAATGATAAAAGTGAAACCACAAATGAAGAATGCACCTTGGCCCTTCTGAAGGAAGGCGGGGCCGATTGAGGCTCAGGATATCACAGGTATCACGAGGTCACTTGGCACTACACAGGGACCATGGCTTTTGCACTGCACCGCATGTCAGGCACTTGAACCAGTGATGCCACGGTCAGCAGGGCAGCATGTTTCTGCTGCCAGGCACTGAGCTTTAATGTGACTATGTGGAATCCCAGGCACTAGAATACAGAGGTGAGAGGTGAGGTCGTTTTTAGAAGGACTATTTCTGTATGTTGCTGGTTGTTCCTTTAATAGGTGAACAAATAAGGTTACAAATCCATGTCACCGGTGCTGCCGTCCTGACCTGAGTGTTTAACAACCTAATGAATTCTGGGAGTTGGAGTCCTTCTTTACTCCAGTTATTTAATGAGCTCATCTGAAAACAAAGAGTGGCAAAAGAAACACAGAGGACTGGGGCATTACGACCTTAGTGACATGAAATAATCTGTTAAACGTATACACAAAGCAAATAGAGCTACCAAGCATGCCCATGGCATCATAAGATGCAATTCAATCATGCTAGCCACGCCAGTGGTTCTTAAAAATAGGAAGCATTGGCCCAAAAAACGACAGCAATGAATGGAATGCACGCCAGCGACGGTGCTTCGTGCACTCGGACCTATAAGCGCTGGGACTCGGAGGTAACAGCATAAGTCGGTGCATCGAAGGAACCTGGAAGGGACGCAGACACATTACCTCCCTGCGGTGGACCTCGCACTCGTTTGGCTGTCACGCGCCGTTTCGGGATCCTCGCACATCTTTAGCGAGGGAGGTCGGAGGGCGGCAGACACGCAGAGAGCAGTTCATAAGGATAAGACTTGGCCGTGGAAATACCCTCGGCCCGTCCCCGCTCTCTTTGGACGGCACCACAGAGCGGAGTATTTTCTGCTGCGGGGTCCGGGGGCAGAGGCCCCTGCGGCGCCGAGCTAGAAGCCCCTCCGCGCTATCTCCAATTGCCGCAGCTGATATTAATTACCCAATTAATTAGCCCTCAAATGGTACTCTCAACGGCACATTTATCATCTCGATTCTGATTAAAAAGAAGTCAAATGTGTCGAGATTGTCGGCGTCTGCGCTCTGCCGAGTGACCCGCATCCTGCGCCTTGCAGCGGGTGTTTGTTGACCTCGCGGATTGGAGAGATGCATCGCACGGAGCGCCAGCTGTGCTGTCAAAGACAAACACTTGAGGCAGAGGGGCTCCCGGTGTTTATGCTCTAGAAACGCAGGGGCATATTATCAAGGGCATTATCGCTGCTTTAGCGAGACTTTTTCCCCGCAAAAGCGGCAATAATTTTATCGCCCTATTAGCAAGCTGTCGCGACAGCTTGTAGGCGATAGCGACCGGTTTGGGGCCCGCTTTGCATGTCAGCGATATTTATCGCTAATGACATGTAAAGTGGGCGTACCCAAACTGTTAGCGACTGAAAGCAGTCGCTAACATCGCTATCGCCTATTATCAACGCAGGCGAAGCGTTTAAAAAATTCATGCTAAGCGCGAATATCGCCAAAACCTAACGCCTGCTCAGACCACTTCTTAACCTATATATCCAATGGGAGGTGGATATTCAGGTTAAGACCCTAATGGCGATGATGCCTGAATATCGCAGGATTTCCAGCGATATTCACGCATTGAGCCGTTATCGCCGGATATTTTATCGCATTTGAGATAAACGTTGCTAATAGCACGTTATCTCTGTGATAAAATCCATCGATGCGCAGCAATAAAAAAATATTGCTAAGCTCATTTAGCGATAAATATCGCTAGTTGTTGGTAATATGCCCGCAGTCTTTTTAGTGCCTATACTATGAAACAGAGGGGTCTTCGGAGCGCCTTAAGTCCAAAAACACAGGGTCCTCCCCCACCAGGGTCTTCCCGCTGCTTTGGCACTTGAAACACCACAGAGTCTTCTGAGCACGCAGCCTCTGAACATAGGTGCCGTCCAGCGCCTAAACTGCAGAAAAACAGGGGTATTTATTTGCAGTGCATAAGCTCTTGAAACACAGGATCCTTCCAGTGAGTAACCGTCAGAAAAGTAGGGCTCTCACAGTGTTTAAACTCTTGAAACAAACAGTCCTCCAGTTGCGTGAGCTTCTAAATCACGCGATCTCTTGTGTAAGTAAAATCAGAAACATAGGGGTCCTCTCTGTGCGTAAATTCCTGAAAAACATGGCTCTCAGTATGTAAAATCCTGAAACACAGGGGTGTCCCAGTATGTAAACTCCTCAACACACGGTCCTACAGATGCGTAAACTACCTAAACACAGGCGCCATTCCAGTTTTTAAATTCCAGAAACACGATTCCGAGACACAGGGGTCTTTCCAGTGTTTAAACTCCAGAAACAAATGGCCCTCAATCGCCTAAACTCCTGAAACACAGGGGTGTCCCAGTATGTAAACTCCTCAACACACAGTCCTACAGATGCGTAAACTACCTAAACACAGGCGTCATTCCAGTTTTTAAATTCCAGAAACAAGATTCCGAGACACAGGCGTCCTTCCAGTGTTTAAACTCTGGAAACAAATGGCCCTCAAGCGCCTAAACTCCTGAAACACAGGCGCCCTAATGGGTAACAGAGGTCTCCTACTTTTAAAAACACATGGTCCTCTAGATGCGTAAACTACTGAAACAAAGAAGTCCTTCTAGTTTTTACACTGTTGAAACACAGAGCCCTTCCTGAAACACAGAGTCCTTCCTGAAACACAGGAGTCGTTCCAGTGTTTAAACTCACAGGGTCCTCCCAGGTGCGTAAAGTGCTGAAACTCAGTGGTCCTCAAAGCGTATAACCTTCAAAAACACAGTGGTCCTACCAATGTTTACACTCCTGAAACACAGTGTCCTCCCGGTGCGCAGGATCCTGAAACACAGGCGTTTTCCCAGTGCTTAAACTAAGTATGGGCGAATTTTGCGGATTTGCAGTCCGTGAAATCTCGCGAAATGGCAAAAAATCCGCGAGTTCGCAAAAAAATCGCGAACTCGGGGATTTGCACAAATATATACTAGAATACTGTCTGTTTCTACTCTACTGGCTAATCAGTAAGTGCTACCTCGTTGGGTAAATGTATAGTGCTTTTCCTACACTACAGCTGCGTAAAGGGCCAGAAGAGTTGTCTCCAGTGATCACGTGTGTCTGTACCTTTGCCACCTCACCGATAGGCGCTGAGGTCCCTCGAGTGAGCTGTCCATCACAGTTGGGGAAAGGGCGGGAAGATGTTGCATACCCTAGTGTGTGTGGAGCATGGCCAAATGGGCGGGGCTTCTATGCGAGTTCACATGCCTCTTGTTTATAAAGGGTCAGAGGCCGATCAGAGCAGCAGATGAGGAGAAAGCAGCCTCCTGGTCACAGGAAGAACACGGGGATTGCGCTCGAGAAACTCGTGGATGCAAAGACCTCCATCAAGGATTACAGCTAATTGTAGACGGTAGATCTGGGGAGAAAGCACACCTGCATAGCCTTGACCGTGCTCACTAGTTTTTTGGGCTGATTATAATGCGTTACTGAATTTGAGCTTCAACTCGGGCACCTGCTTTATTTATATCTGTAAGGGCTTCCTGTTGAGGTTTAATTTTTGTGACAGGAGCATCGTGCCAGAATAAATCCTGCCTGCATATTTATCCACAAAGATGCCACCGTGCTGTGCCATACCTCTACTCAACTGGAGTACTTTCTACTGGCTAATCAGTAAGTGCTACCTCGTTGGGTAAATGTATAGTGCAAAAAAAAAAATCCGCCCGCGAGCGGATTTTTCGGCAATTTCGCGAGATTCGCGGATCGCGAAATTGCCGAAAATCCGCAAATTCCGCAAGTGGAACGGATTTTCGGCACATACTTAGCTTAAACTACTGAAACTAGGAGACGGCCCAGATGGGTAAACTCGGAGGCAAGGGGGACCTGCCGGTGGGTACACTCCTGAAACACAGGGTGTGTTAAATGCTGAAAGAAACCAAGTCTTCATCCAAGCGCATAATGTATGTATAGGCATTTATATAGCGCACTACTTACCCGTAGGGTCCCAAGGCGCTTCGACCACTGCGAAACCCTTCCTGGCTTCCCTGAGAGATGGTCCCTTAATGGGTATCTCCAGGGTGAGACCAGGCATCCCCGGCGGTCTGGTGGGGCCGTTAGTGAAGATGAGGCAAGCTAATGCCCAGAGTTGCCGAGTGTGAACGCTGATCAGAGTGGGCACCGAGGCGAGAGAATTATCGAGTCCGCTGACCCTGGTCCAGAAACCTGCCGCGCCGGGAATCGAACCCTGGTCCCGGGCCGTCCTCTGCTCTCGGGTCTGCAGCCTCTAACCAGTGAGCCTACCGGTGCGTAGGATCCAGAAAAATAGGTGTTTGCTAAGGGTTTAACTTCCTGAGACACAGGGTCCTACAGGTACGTAGGATCTTGAAATACAGGGGTTCGCTCAGGGTTTAAGTTCGTGAGACACAGGGTCCTACAGGTGCTTAGGATGTTGAATACAGAGGTTTGCTCAGGGTTTAAATTCCTGAGACACAGGGTCCTACCAGTGCGTAGGATCTTGAACTACAGGGGATGGCCAAGGGTTTAAATTCCTGAGACACAAGGTCCTACAGGTGCGTAGGCTCTTGAAATACAGAGGTTCGCTCAGGGTTTAAATTCCTTAGACAAAGAGCCCTACCGGTGCGTAGGATCCAGAAATACAGGGGTCCGCTCAGGGTTTAAATTCCTGAGACACAGGGTCCTACAAGTGAATAGGATCCAGAAATGCAGGTGTTCGTGCAGGGTTTAAATTCCTGAGACACAGGGCACTAGAGGTGCATAGGATCTTGAAATACAGAGGTTCGCTCAGGGTTTAAATTCCTGAGACACAGGGTCCTACCGGCGAGTAGGATCTTGAGATACAGGGGCTCGCCAAGGGTTTAAATTCCTGTGACACAGGGTCCTACAGGTGTGTAGGATCTTGAAATACAGGGCTTCGCCAAGGGTTCAAATTCCTGAGACACAGGGTCCCACAGGTGCATAGGATCTCGAAATACAGAGGTTCGCTCAGGGTTAAAATTCCTGATACACAGAGTCCTACCATTGCGTAGGATCCAGAAATACAGGGGTTTGCTCAGGGTTTAAATTCCTGAGACACAGGGTCCTACAGGTGCGTAGGATGTTGAAATACAGAGGTTTGCGCGGTGTTTAAATTCCTGAGACACAGGGTCCTGCAGGTGCATAGGATGTTGAAATACAGAGGTTCGCTCAGGGTTTAAATTCCTGAGACACAGGGTCCTACCAGTATTTATTTATTTATTTAGTTATTTATAACAGTTTTCTATAGCGCGAACTAGACCCTTGGGTATCAGAGCGCTTAACAACACATGATATATAATAAGAACAGCAATGTGTATAACACGCACAGGGGTAGCCTGTAAATAGATAGAATATACCGGAACAAACATATAAAGTACAGATGCAAGACTACCGCCAGTGTCCTCTTGCCGTGGGTCATTTTCTATATAATTCCCATTTTGTTGACCAAAAGACCCTCACTGTTGAGTCACCGATGGCAAATTGCCTACCTAATGGAGGAATTTGTTCATGAGAAACATCCTAGTTTCCTTCATGAATCTTGCAGTGTTCGAAATCTTTCTGATGTTCGCAGGAAGGGAGTTCCATATTCTAGGGGCTGCACCAGAGAACGATCTCTCTTAAGTTTTTTTCTTCCTGAAGATAGGTGGTCTCAGCATCAGCAGATTGGCACTCCGGACAGGTCTGTTTCCTCCTGCAATTTTTATTTTCTGGGCAAGATATCTGGGTGTGTTGTGATGAATCGCTTTATGGGCGATACAAGCCATTTTTAGTTGTATTCTAGCTTCGTAGGGTAGCCAGTTTAGAGCTTTCAGGTGAGGGGAGATGTGGTCAAATTTCCTCGATCCTGTGATAAGTCTAGCCGCTGCATTGAGGCATGCTTTTAAGGGAGCTGTGGAGATTTTTGGAAGGCCTGCAAGTGTTGTGCATCCATATTCAATTCTTGAGATCACCAGTGATTGCACAGCTAGTTTTAGGTCGTTCTCTGATAGAAATGACTTCATTTTTCTTAAGTAGTTCAGATGAAAGCGTGCGTTTTTTGCCATCACTTTGATGTGAGTTTTCATATCAAGGTGTTCATCCAGTGTGATTCCGAGAGACTTAGCTGATTCTACTAGCGTCGGGGTGCAGTTCAACGCGTAGGATACAGAAATACAGAGGCTCGCTCAGGGTTTAAATTCCTGAGACACAGGGTCCTACAGGTGCGAAGGATCCTGAAAAATATGGGTTCGCCAAGGGTTTAATACCTGAGACATTGATGGTGGCTGGAGATATATCACAATTTTAGGAACTTTGTCAGCCATTTCACTCCTTGTTGTCAATGGAATTTACAGAAATTACCTGTCCTAAGTACCTCCGCCTCCTGCGGCTTACGAGCCCCGCAGCACATGCCCCGTGACTTGGTGGGGGACTCACTCTCCCCGCAGGCGGTGGTTCTGATGTTGGCCTTGAATGCTGGCGGTGCACTGGGCGTGGGGAGGGGGGAAGGAAGTGGGTTGGGATCCGGGAGTTGGGCTGGTGGGGTTCAGGGGGGGAGTTTGGGATGGAAATGTTATCTCACACTGAGCCGTGGCACTCCAAGTATAACCGGAAGGGACTGATACCATGCATTGCATTTGACTGTTACAGCTGGAATTGGGGTTCTCCCCGCCTGCATTGAATGTCTCCTGTTGTTGCTACTTGGTCTTTGTGTGTGGTGTTGAATAAAATACTTTAAACCATAAATACCTGAGACACAGGGCCTACAGGTGCGTGGATCTTGAAATACAGAGGTTCACTCAGGGTTTAAATTCCTGAGACACAGGGTCCTACCAGTGCGTAGGATCCAGAAATACAGGGGTTCACTCAAGGTTTCAATTCCTGAGACACAGGGTCCTACAGGTGCATAGGATCTTGAAATATAGCGGTTCACTCGCGGTTTAAATTCCTGAAACACATGGTCCTACCGGTGCGTAGGATCTTGAAATACAGAGGTTCGCTCGGGGTTTAAATTCCTGAGACACAGGGTCCTACCGGTGCATAGGATCCAGAAATACAGGGGTTCGTTCAGGGTTTAAGTTGCTGAGACACAGGGTCCTACAGCTGCGTAGGATCTTGAAATACAGAGGTTTGCTCAGGGTTTAAATTCCTGAGACACATGGTCCTACAGGTGCAGAGGATCTTGAAATACAGGGGTTTGCTCAGAGTTTAAATTCCTGAGACACAGGGTCCTACATGTGCGTGGGATCTAGAAATACAGAGGTTTATTCAGGGTTTAAATTCCTGAGACACAGGGTCCTACCGGTGCGTAGAATCCAGATCCAGAAATACAGGGGTTCGCTCAGGGTTTAAATTCCTGAGACACAGGGTCCTACTGGTGCGTAGGAAATTGAAATACAGGGGTTCTCTCAGGGTTTAAATTCCTGAGGCACAGTGTCCTACAGGTGCGTAGGATCTTGAAATACAGGGGTTCGCTCAGGGTTCACATTCCAGAGACACAGGGTCCTGCAGGTGCGTAGGATCCTGATAGGAGCTGCCAGAGACATGGGAATCCTCCCAGCATGTAAACTCCTGAAACACATGGTTCTGTCCGTGTTTTAAACCCCCGAATCACATGGTACTCCTGAGACACATGGTGTTCCCTTATGTGTAAACTCATGAAACTGAGTCCTCCCGATGAGTAAATTCAGAAACGCGTGTCCTCCCAGCACGTACAGCGTTAGTGAGAACCCCCGCACCTACACACCCTCCCCTTCCGTCCTAAAACGTACAAAAACACAAGGGATTACTGTTTTTTACGTAATATTATTTATTGATGTTAATTATCTGTTTTTAATATGCTGCTTTTTGAGTGGGAGTTGTCACCAGCTGCCCAGGGCACACAAATGCAGATGCAGACACAGCTACCTTTACTTTATTGCGAAGTTCCGCATTTCAAACAACGCAGGTTTGCGCTTTTTAATACAATTTCTGGTATGATTGTAACAAGGAATATATAACGGAGACGATTCAACTAAACACTTCATGCTATACAATGAAGTGAGGAAAAACATAATATAATTCGCCCAACGTGTGAGTTTAGTTGAAAACATGGAACCAAAATCATGCAATGAGCTGCAACCTAGCGCTCTGAAGTATATGAACAGTGCCGCGAGGCGCTGGATAAACCTCAAATAAAAACTGAAAAATGGTTACTTCTTTACGGAGATGTGATTTCTCGTTAATAAATGCTGCTGGCTGTTTTTAGACAGAAAACAGTACTTCTTTTTTTCACTACAAATTTCATGTAAATCTAAAAATAGTCCCCACAATTTTTACGCTGTTCATAGGTCCGTTATTCCCTGCCTGCTTTCGCTGTCGACGGGGCGAGTATATTTATTAATAGAGTCATTTAAGCGCGTTAAGTGGAGTGAGAAGGGCTGATTCTGAACGCGCCACTGCCGAAAACACCTGCATTAAGGCTCTAAAATAGTCCCAAAACGATCCACTCTAGTGGGGGGCGTGACATGTTTTACTATTAAATACAATCTTTACTTTGTATCAGAAACAACCCAAAATAAATACAGTATGATAGCGGCAGGACGCTGTTCGTTTTCCAGTGAACACCACGCACATCTATATATCGATCTAATGATTATATATATATATATATATATAATATACTCACCCCCGTGAGTGTGGCGTGTTTTGTGAACACAGGAGCTTCAATATATATATATATATAAAACTTTGACCATTCAGAATATAACATCGGCGGAATAAAATATGAGAATGCTACTCTTATTTGAGAAACTGCTTAGACGCGTAGTTTGGTTTGTGGCGAACCACTTCAATAGTATCATAATTAAATTCATATTATTTAAAGCAGAATTGTGGATGGGAGTGAAATGTATACTATTTATTTCTTCTGTTTTATTTTATACAGTGCCACTGTCGACAGCTTCGCGGCACTACAAGATGCCCTTTCACAGCGCGTGCCGATTACCCGGGCCGGCCCCTCGGGTGTCACACCCAGGGTACACGTGTAGGACGCGCACAGGGTGGCGGGAATAATACGCGCTCTGGTCTTTCTCTTCAGGCGGCTGCCGTCGCCCGCGCAGAGCCGCGCGCCCAGATACATTATTCATGAGGAAGGGGTTCATTCAGTGCTCGGGACAGTCGTTCACGGCCGATTAAAAAAACATAAAGGTCTGAGACTTACAGTCAGTCACCTTCCTTTCTAATCTGTTCCTTTATTTCCCTATGTTCTCTTCTCTTGTTCTTATCTGCTCCATCCAGGGTCCGTCTCTGCTCGAATAGCGCCCGTCCTTATCCACACCTCCATTTTAGCGCCTCCACCCCCAAAACACTCTTGTGCGTTCTAAACGCTGTACACGACAGCTACCACTAAGACACAACTTTGCTCCTTCTGTGCTTGCCCTGCTGTCTGACGCTGCCTTTGTGACCCACTCATTATGTTTGCATAGCGCCAGGACACCCTATCAAGAGTAACTGCGAGCTTTGCAAAAAAAAAAAAAATCATCCATGAGTAAAATATGCATTGCTGCTCTTCGAGCTGCAGCCACTAACCTTCCCACAGGGCCGGCCTTAGGCATGTGCAAGCTGTGCACCTGCTCAGGGCCACCAAACCCCAGGGGCCACCACAGCAAGACATATATCCTTAATATAATAATCCTCTGAGGATGGATACATATTTGTGTGGGGGCCCCTGCAGGGATTTGGCGGCCTCCGGCTCTGTTCCACTTCCAAACACCCTGACCCCCCTCCCTCTTCCGGGGCCCTGCCCGGACCCCCCTCTTCCGGGGCCCCCTACCTACATTCCCTGCCCAGAGCCACCATGAGCCTAGAGCCGCCCCTCCTTCCCAGAAGCTCCCTGGCAGAGCATGTGGCGGAGGGACCCTGGGGAGGAGAGGGGCAATGCTGCTGCCAGGGGGCGAGAGTTATGGAAGGTCTGCGCCCTGCTACCTTCTCTGCCTCTGACCTTCACTCCCCTCTTCCTCCTTGCCGCTCTTGATGAACTTATATGGCGGGTGCTTTGTATTTACAGGTGAGGTGTCCGACTGCCTCAGCAGTGACCGGCCAGTGAACCCACATTCTCCTTCCCCCTTCCCCATATCACCTTTTCAGGTGCTATACTGCAGTGTGAGGCTTAAAGAAAGGGCGTCGGTGAGAAGGAGCCTGGAGGGGGAGAAAGGGAAATGTGGGGAGACTAATGAAGAGAATGAAGATTTATAGAGAAAACGAACAGGCGAGGGCAGCCGGACATTAGAGGACAAAAAATACAGGTATCTAGGTCAGCTCATTGTGTGTCTTGTAAATCTAGGCACCCTTGGCCTGGGCTCATCCCACCCATACCCAAGGCCTACCCCGGCCCTATCTTTTAAGCCTCTTTTACCACTGAAACAAGCCTGACGCCATTTCCTCGCGTCCCACCCTGGGGTACCCCATTCTCTGTAGACCCACACATTTGAATACACGGCGTGCTGGATAAGGCTCGATAAAATAGGTACCACTGGAATACAAGCATTGGCAAAATCAATAGGCGTAGCGTAGGCTGCCAGCCTTTTGACTTTGTCATTTTTTTTTGTTATTGGATTTGGAGAACTTTATTGTTGGAGGAGGTGCTGAGCCTAAGCCAATACAACAAAAATGCCTGAAAGCAGGAATATTTGTTTTATCTCAAAAAGCACAAATTGCCTTGGAAGCCTCTATCAATAAGGGAAATATTTTCAATGTGGATGTTATCTTTGTGAAAGAGCAGAACACCATTGTAGCGTTCTCCCCAGTCTGGTTGCATGTGAATTGAATATGTGACACACGGAGCTCAGTATTACATGTTTTTATTGTCTAGAGTGTAACCGTTAACTGAGATGTACTGCATCATGAATTTTATTAACCACACCCAATCACTTACGTAACTAAGCTACGGAATCGTTTAGGGATCATAGGGGTCCCACGCTCTATAATACACAAGACACTACATCATCCCCTTTGATAAATAAAACAATATATGTACACATCTGTGTCATTGTCATATGGAATGTAGAATGTTAGGGAATCGCACAGGCAAGTAATATGTGGAACAGTGGTGAAAGACCGTTCGAGGGAATGACGGTTGGTGCACAGTTAGTGGAACCTACCATAGACCGAGGGAGCTCCGCTCTTCACATGGCACATTGTTGCATTCACTAATGCTATAGATGACCTAAACACATATTATAAACCAACGGTCTGCGTCGGTGTGGACAGGTATAAATTCTTCAGAAGGAGACAAGGAAAGGAAGAGTCTATTGTCGACTACGTCTCAGCTCTAAAAAACTTGGCTATAAATTGTCGTTTTGGTCAACTACACGATGAACTTATTAGAGATCAAATCGTTATGCAAGGATCCAATGAAAATTTTCAAGATAACCTGTGGGCCAAGGGGGAGTACCCCTTGCAGAACATTATAGACATCGCCAGGAAGGCAGAACTCACAGGGAGATGCGCAAAAGCAGTTCTAAAAGATGAGAAAGTAAAGAAAGAAAGTGACCACGTCAGCAGAGTGTCTGAGCAGAAGAACTGGAAAAGTGGCAAACAAACTGAAAGGAAGAAAGACACTATGCACCAAGAAAGAAGACAGGAGAAGTGGGGGAAAAGATATTGTTACCGATGCCTGAGCACTGCACACATGGCGTATGACTTTAAATGCCCTGCCCGTGAAGCAAAACGCACATACTGTGGACTAATAGGACATTTCAGCAAGGCCTGCAATCGGAGAAAACCACAGAAAGTAAAGGCAGTGGTAGATGAGGAAGATGAATTGGATGATGACACGGATGAAGACATCAACATGTACATCCTTAACATAACTGATGAACAAGAGGGAGACAAGAAGTCAGAAAAGAGAGCTAAGACAAAAAAAACAGTATGTACAATGACGATTGGCGGGGTGGAAATAAACATAGTGGCGGATTCTGGCTCACCGTACACTATTGTGAATGAAAAAGTCTGGCAAGCTAAATTTAAAGAGGTAATCGGTGAAAGACTTAATAAACCAGACATTTGTATTAAATCGTACAATGAAACACCTCTAGAAATACTTGGATACAGAAGCCGTAGGTTCATTTTCAAAAGTAGAGAGGCCCAAAGTAAACACTATGTATCGAAAGTGGGACCATCGGTACTTGGGTGGATGGATCAGGGTAGTCTGGGAATAAAACTCGATCCCAACAGCAGAGAACCAGTGCTTAGCATGTCAGATGACGATGATTATGCTGGCAAAATACTTGCAAAATACCCCAAGGTGTTCAGTGGCGGAGTGGGGGTACTAAAAGGATACCAGCATAAGATAAAATTGAAACCGATCTCAACACCCACCGTGCACAAAGCAAGGAATATACCATTCGCAATAAAGGAGGACGTTAAGAATCAACTTGAGAAATTACTTGCTGACGGAATAATAGAGAGGGTGGGGGCATCTGAGTGGGTGGCACCACTTGTCGTAGCGAAACGGCCCAATGGGAAGCTGAGACTCTGCATTGATCTTCGTGATTTAAACCAAAACATTGTAGTAGAGCAGTACCCCCTCCCAAAAATAAATGAGATGCTGTCCTCCACAAAAGGAGTAAAATGGATTACCACCATAGACCTGAAATAAGCATATCACCAGGTCCAATTACACCGAGAGAGCAAATCATTGACCACGTTTGTGACCCCATTCGGCTGTTTCAGGTTCACCCGTGTTCCTTTTGGGTTAGCCTCAGCAGCAGCCATGTTTCAAAGGTTGATGACCAACATGTTTGAAGGTGTCACAGGAATATTGTTTTTCCAGGACGATATACTGGTAATGGGGAAAACGAAAGAGGAACATGACAGACGGGTCGAGCAAGTCCTTGACATTTTGAACAGGAAGGGGCTAACGGCCGAACATTCGAAATGCAAATTCGCATGCAAGTCTGTCAGTTATCTGGGCCATCAGATAACAGGTGATGGCATCAGCCCGAAAAATGAATTAATCCAAGCCATTAAAGATGCACCGGTACCCACCAACAGAGATGAGGTAAGATCATTCCTCGGATTGGTGGAGTACTACTCCAAATTCATAAGAAATTTTTCCGCTAAAACATACGCTTTAAGACAACAACTTAAAATTAAAAATAAATTTGAATGGACTGGCGAATGTGAGCAAACATTCCAGGACCTTAAGGGCGATATGTGTAAGACACTACCCCTACAGGGATTTGATCCTGCCCTAGAAAACTACGTTACAACAGATGCAAGCAACAAGGGCATAGGAGCAGTATTAACACAGAAAGATGCAAAGGGGACGGAATACACAATCGCATTTGCTTCACGTTCCTTGACACCAGCCGAAGAAAAATATGCAGTAATTGAACGAGAAGCATTAGCCTGTGTCTGGGCACTTGAACACTTAAGGCAGTACATCTGGGGCAGAAAAATAAAATTAAGCACAGATCACAAACCCCTAACGAAAGTGCTCACTACAAAAGGCCTACAAACAGCTTCACCACGTCTTGCGAGAATCTCAATGCGACTTTTCGACTACATGTACGACATACATTATGTCCCGGGTGTACAGAACGTGGTGGCTGACTTTTTAAGCAGGATGCCCATCAAGACAAACAACAAGACTGAGACAAATGAAACAGATGAGTTGTGCATAGCGAATCTGTGGGAATGTTCGAGCGGAATATCGAAGGATGAATGGTTGGAAGAACAGATGAAGGATGAAGACATTGAAATGGTAATTCAAATGACCAAAGAAGGTTGGTCCAGCAAAAATAAATTGAGAGAAGAAATTAAACCTTCCTGGGAAGTGAAGGATGAATTGTCCATGGAGAATGGACTACTTATGAGAAGCGGACGGTATGTACCACCGATGGATATACGGAAAGAAATATTGGAAATATGCCATGAGGGACACTTGCGCATAGCAAAAAGCAAGAATAGAGTTAAAAACATGTATTGGTGGCCAGGAGTCAGCCGGGATGTAGAAAGAACAGTGAGAAATTGTAGGTTATGTGTGGAGGCAGACAAAACTCAAGTGACTTTCAGACCTCCTCTGCAGCCAATTCAGTGCCCGTCCATGCCTTGGGAAAGGATCGGGGTCGACATAATGGGACCAGTGTCGTATGAGTACGAACAGCAGTATATCATAGTCCTAATCGACCACTACACGAAATGGCCAGAAATAAAGGTCACCAGAAAGGCAGATTCACAGCACGTTGTCCAATTTTTAGAGGACACGTTTACACGAGAGGTACTACCAAAAAAAATAGTAAGTGACAACGGTGTGCAATTCAGCTCTGATTTGTTTAAGGAATACATGAAGAAGCACAACATCGAACATAAAACAACTTCACTGTACCACCCAGCTGGCAACGGAGCAGTTGAAAGGTTCAACAGAGTACTGAAAGGTATCATTCAGATAGTTAAAACAAACCAACTGGACTGGAAGAAAGAAATAATGAAAACTGTGTGGGCTTACAGGATTACTCCTTGTGAGTCTACAGGCTACAGTCCATTCGAACTGATGCGTGGACGAACTCCACTCACGAAGGACAATGTGGGTTGGGTCAAGGCAGCCCGCAGAGTACACTGGTCATCCAAAACAGTGATGGAGAGACTGACCAAAGCACAATTAAAGAGCAAGAGTACCTACGACAACAAGCATGGATGCAAGGAAGTGGTGATCAAGGCAGGAGACACTGTGAAGGTAAAGAAAAGAGGACACATCGGAAAGGGTCTAGAGAGATACACCAAACCACTGGTCGTGCTAGAGGTATTTTGCAATTCGGCGCGACTAAGTGAAGGGAAGGTTTGGCATTTCTCAGCGCTGTCTCCCCACAAACATTCGGTGGAAGAGATGGAAGATGACACGTCTTCTGCATCCAAGCATGAGAGTACTGGAACGCGGAAGGGTGGCTTTGCTTCACAGTATTTTTCAGACAATGAATCCGACCTTGACATTCTAGCTCACCAAAGAGAACGGAGTGATGTAGGCGAGCATGGAGACAAACCACCTGAGGAAAGCACGATCGTTCCAACCTTGCCTGTAGGTACAAGACGCAGGTTACCCCCCGTCCCGGTGTGCGAACCTGCGCAACCCATCGTCAGGAGCAAGGCAGGCAGACTATTGGGACCGCCTGCTAATCTAAAGGATTATATATGTGGCTAAGGGAGCTTTTCCTTGTTTCAGTATTATGTTCTGTTTCTCCCTATAGGAGGAGGATGTGTTGTGTTTAACATACTGGTGTCCGCCATGGGACACCGTACCCTCATGCTTGCGTTGTGTCCCTGCGAGGACACCGTCCACAGTGAGGTCATCAGCTGGGATACTGTGCCGTTTGACAGTTCCCAGATGATCGCCGAGCTGATGACATTTCCGCTCCAACTGCTGTAGGAGCAAATGTGTTGGCTCTATAAATAAAGGACTTCAAGCTATAATCGGTTTGTCGTTCTTAACACACATACTTAATAAATCTTTATTCCTACCATCTACCGAGGAGCAGATCATTCTTTATTTTAACAAGGGCTTCGAGGATGGTATGCAGTAACGTGCCACTTGTAGTCGAGGTGAAGAGCGGTGTTCCATACGCCTGAACTTTTACAGTGAGGATACCAGGAGTGTTGTGCATGGACGGAGTCATCTGTTGGATCACTGTAGGATCTGTGGTGTACAGGTGAGGCATTGGGCACCAAAGAAACATGGCGCAGGCGGAGAGGTGTTGCGACCTATGCACATGTAGATTCAGGGTCAAGTCTGATTTGCATATGGCTGGGTCTGAACTGGGGTGGGGAAGTGAGCTAAAGAATGATGATGGATTCAATCCAGCTCTGTGACTGGGGGTGAATGTCTGAAAAGTTTTAGCTCTCCAGCCAGATGTTCTATGTTCTAAATAACGCAAAGGTACATGAAATGGAGTGATCGTGTGGCGCCGCATAGTATTGCTGACAGAACTTGATGCAAGCTGCCGTGTAATCGAGTGAGCTAGAGATGTGACGATCATGGAAATTGCACTAGTGAAGTGCATACTAGAAGTTATGGTAACGTGGGATAGATGGCAGTATTGTACAACGGGCGTGGAACTGCATGCTGTGACTAATAATCCATGGGGGTGTCTCTCAGATACATGCATGAGACACTGACCTTTTGAGGAAGGAATTTCTAAAGGTCCAATTACGTGTAAGTCGGCAGTCAAATCAACGTGGCAGGATTGAGTCCTAGAGAAAGGACCTAATGCATTAGTGCCCATATAATAATTACGTAAAAAAACTGGTGAAAAGGGGGTAGAATTACCTTGGCTCTGAGGGAGCCTCAGGACGTGGTGTGTGCACACAGTGTGGAAGATTCCACACTGCCGGGTACCGTGGGCGTGTCCTTCCAGTAATGCGGTATAATAAAATTCGGGGGATGGTGCCTATTACGAGAAAGTTAAGCCAAAAATAAGCACCCGTAGGTTGGGGGTTGTCTCAATTGAACCAGAGTCGGCGAGTGCTTACCTCTAGGACTCGATCCTGCCACGCTGAATCGACTGCCGACTTATGGTATTGGACCTTTAGAAATTCTTTCCTCAAAAGGTCAGTGTCTCGTGCATGTATCTGAGACACCCGCATGGATTATTAGTCACAGCATGCAGTTCCACGCCAGTAGTACTTTACCGCCATCTATCCCACGTTACCATAACTTCTAGTATGCACTTCACTAGTGCAATTTCCATGATCGTCACATCTCTAGCTCACTCGATTACACGGCGGCTTGCATCAAGTTCTGGCAGCAATACCATGCGGCGCCACGTATGGTCATCCTTAAAGATCACTCCATTTCATGCACCTTTGCGTGATTTCGAACATAGAAGACCTGGGCCCCCACAAGTCGCCTCAGTGCATGGCCACTCTCCACACTTGAGTTTTCAAACAAGCGAGATCTTTCTTTCACTACGTTCCTGTCTGCCTTTTTCCCTCTTTATTCACAGGCAGCATTCTAATATTCAGGCATGTAATCTAAACAGTCTTGATGATGATCCCACTATTCACGTAAAGGGATCGAAACGTCGTCGACCTATGGAATAGTGTCACACAGCCAACCATTGTGTTATATTGGTGTGATAACCATTATGGATAGCTTGTTTTGTATTCTCATTGACCCAAAGCTTCCTCTTTCTTTTACCTGAAAATCATATTGTCTATTTGTATGTTTTGATTTGTTCTTATGTACTGCATGCAGGACTGTATCCCACTTGTATTGTTGGTTGCTCTTGTAAATGTTGTAAACATTTTGATTACATTTTGTGTCCGGCTGGACATTGCGGAATATAGTACTTATTACAGACTATATTTATTTAAATGTTCTGAATGATTCTTTAAGGCCCATTGTCCTGATTCTGATTTGGGCTTAATCATTGGACCACCCCTTCCTATCCACGTCCTAATCCCTATCTATTCTGTTCCTTCCATTCCACCATCGGGAGCCAAAAGGCATATCTTTTCTTTTCTAAAGAAACTGTAGTCATCCTAAAAAAGTATTTGTGAGAAGTTGGCCTGATAGGTGATGTTTCCAATTCTGGAACCACCCATTATCAGACCAAACAATCCCTTATGGTGTCTGGTTGTAAGTCAACCTTATTAGACAAGCTATCCTAGGGGTAGCATGGACTAAGCAGCCTAAAGGCTTAACTTAAGAGGTCGTGTTAAGCGAGCTGTTTTACCACATACAATCCGGTAATATCAAATGAAAGGACACCACACAAGTATATATTATAAAAATATATGTGTTTATTACTAAAAACAATCCCCAGTATTCTTTATGAATAAAGGGGCACAAGCGTTAAATCAAAAGCACAGTTTAAACATACAAAGTTGCACAATTATGGATGAGGGCGGGTGGCCACTCAAACCATATACTAAACAAGTGGTATAAGAGATACCAATCGAACAGTGGTTAGGCCTAGGGCCTAGGGAATCGCTGGGAGCAGTCAGGACAAGCAGTGCTGAAGTCGGGAGAGGCCCACGGGATTCGGGAGCAGTGCGGAAAGCGCACGCATGCACCAATGTTAACCAATGGTGCGTAAAAATGACAAAGTTAGAGTTTAAGGACACTTCCGCTGAACCTAAATGGACAAAACTTAAGACACAGACCCTAGAGGTGTGCACCAGTGTGGGAACACCGGCGGAGCAAAGTTACCTCACCCACAGGAAGTGGGTGCACAGGGTCGAAGTGGCGTCGGGTTTTGACACGCAGGCTCTTGGTGCTTGAAGCTGAAAGGGCTGCAGGCGGGTTGAAGATGAAGTGTCCGGTGGAGTCCAAGGGTGGACTCAAGTCGAAGGGTACCTGAAAGCAGAGGGGACAGAGTCTGGGTCACTCAGCAGTGACCAGGGTGGAACCAGGACGGAACCAGGCAATGTCGGGCGCAATCAGGTCGCTGTCGCGGTGCTTCTCTCCGCTGTCACGTGGGCTCTGGGGCATCTACGACGTCCAGGAGCAGGTCACAATCTGTCCCACGCAGGCTCTCACCGTCGGCGCTGTCGGGTTCAAGATTGGAGCAAACAACACTTGGCAAAAGCAATCCACGCGGAACCGGGAGATTGCTTCTCACTCAAACCAGAAAGGTCAGAGTGGGGGCTCCTTTTCAGGGGAGCTGGTGCAGATCTGGAGCAACCAGATTCACAAGTCGGTTTCAAGTTTTCGTCGGCACAGGGGCCTATAGCCGGCTGGCAAGTGACCGGGCCAACGCGTTGAGCCAAAAGTAGCAGAAGGGCCCCACGCAGCACTCGATGAGTGTAGAGGGGTGAGCTTCGGTGCAAGAGTGGCTCAGGGTGGGGGCTTCTCAAACCCCGGTGCACAGTTTCGAGGGTCACTCGTGGGCTGCACGGTCAGCGTCTCGTGGTCAATTCAAGATGGCGTGCCCCACGCTTTCGGTCGCCTCCACGGGTCTCAGCTCTGCAGGGACTGTGGATCGGGCTGTTGGAAGGCAGGCAAGCTTGATCTCGTCAATCTCTGTCGCTCGAGTTCCGGCGGGAACTGCAACAAAGTAGACGTCGAGGGCTGGATGGTGCCTGCTGGTGCAGGGTGATCACTCCTTGACCACAAGGGAGATTCTTCGGGCTTCCACGTTGAGATGGAGGTCCAAGGGTCCAGAGTTTCGTTTCTAATGTTTCTTCCAGGAAATCTGATGTGCATTGGCACTGCTCCCACTCTTATTCGAATCTGGGGGGCGTGATTACCTGCTAGGTCCCCCCCTATGGGTGGGACCCAGGAAGTGGGTGGATACACCCCCTTCCTTTGATCCAGGCCGCCCTGGCACGAGGGCTGGAGTGCCCCAGAACCGGTTTGGCCGGATTATGCAAGGGGCAGCCTTGTGCGCCCCAAGCAGTGTCTGGTTTCTTTCAAACCTCCCTGCTACAATCCACTATCTCCTGTCTGGAGGGCGGTGACACCCTCCTGTGACAGGAAACCCTTTGTCCAGGCCCTATTTGGCTGAGTTTCGGTCAGCTGCAGGGGTCCAGACATTTGTCTGTGGCAGAGGCATCCATTTTGTGGATCTAAGGTCTTTGGAGAAATTAACCGCATTTTAGTAAAGCAACATGTCCTACCCCTCTAGAGGGGTGGAATGCTATCCCCGTCGCCAGAACTGGCGAGGGGATAGTATTCCAAATCGTATGACACCTTACACGACATGTTTTGATAAAGCCAAACCAAAGTTGCTATTTAACCGCGAGGATTATAAGGCACTTAAGAGTATATGGTATGGCATTATCCTGAAACAGCTTAGGGAGTTGTTCCCGACAGCTGCAGACAGGCTCAGCTCATGCTAGAGCTCCATCTCACATCAAACCACGCACTCTGCCTCCAGGATTGATGAGGCCTTCCATAGGAGTGGCTCACAGGTTTACATGTGTCCAGATATAGGTTTAGATATAGGTATACTATATCTAAGCAAGGGGTGATTACACCACCTTACCCCAGCTGAGTGATCAGCCAGTTGTGTCAATTTAAGAACCAGCCAGGGGTGGCAAAAGATATGCTGCAGCCCCTGGTAGGCCTTGGTGGCCCCTATGCCCTGGGCACCTATGGTGCATTATACAGGGGCTGACAAGGAGTCCATTTCCAATTGTGGTATGTGCCTATAGCACATGTGTCAGTAATTTAGTGAGAGAACAGCAGGCTGGGGGTCTGATCAGCAGGCCCACAGCCTCAGTAGTCGAAAACCAGTGAAGCAAAAAGCAAAAATTTGGGGTGACCATAGGATAGCAGACCCTACTCTCCTACACAACCCCCCCCCAAACGCAGGGACATTAAACTAACCTTGACCAGATAAGTCTTCATGTTCTAAGTGGAAGTACCTGGAGAGACCATCTGCATTACCATGGTCAGTCCCTGGGCGGTGCTCCACTGTAAAGTCCATCCCCTGTAGGGAAATGGACCACCTGAGCAGTTTGGGATTTTCACCCTTCATCTGATTGAGCCACAAGAGGGGCTTGTGGTCTGTCTGCACTAGGAAGTGAGTTCCAAACAAGTAGGACCTCAACTTCTTTAGGGCCCAAACCACAGCAAAGGCCTCCCTCTCAATGGCTGACCAACGTTTCTCTCTGGGAGTCAGCCTCCTGCTAATGAAAGCAATGGGCTGGTCTTGACCATCTTGATTAAGTTGTGAGAGCACAGCTCCCACCCCCAACTCAGAAGCATCTGTCTGTACAATGAACTGTTTGGAGTAGTCAGGACTCTTCAGGATAGGTGCAGAGCACATGGCCTTCTTCAGGTCATCAAATGCCTTCTGACAGCTAACTGTCCACTGAACCTTTTTTGGCATCTTCTTGGATGTCAAGTCATTTAATGGTGTCACTATAGACCCATAGTTTTTCACAAACTTTCTGTAATACCCAGTCAGGCCCAAGAAGGCTCTGACTTGTGTCTGGGTAACTGGAGGAGCCCAGTCCTGTATGGCCTGGATTTTGCTCTCCAGTGGCTGAACCTGACCTCCACCTACTAGGTGGCCCAGGTATACAACCTTACTCTGCCCTATCTGGCACTTAGTGGCCTTGATAGTTAGGCCTGCCTTTTGCAGGGCCTCCAAAACTTTCTTCAGGTGGATCAGGTGATCCTCCCAGGTGGAGCTAAAGACAGCAATATCATCTAGATATGCTGCACAAAAGTCATCCAACCCAGTAAGGACTTGGTTCACCAACCTTTGGAAAGTGGCAGGTGCATTCTTCAAACCAAAGGGCATTACCACAAACTGATAATGTCCACTAGGGGTAGAGAATGCTGTTTTGGCTTTTGACTCCTCAGCTAATCTGATTTGCCAGTAGCCAGCTGTCAGATCAAATGTGCTCAGAAACTTGGCAGAAGCCAATCTGTCAATGAGCTCATCTGCTCTTGGAATGGGGTGAGCATCTGTCCTAGTGACAGCATTGAGACCCCTGTAGTCCACGCAAAATCTCATTTCTCTCTTTCCATCTTGGGTATGAGGTTTTGGCACAAGGACTACTGGGCTGGCCCATGGGCTCTCTGATGGCTCAATCACTCCAAGCTCTAACATCTTTTGCACCTCAGCCTTGATGCAATCCCTGACATGGTCAGGTTGCCTGTAGATCTTATTCTTCACAGGCAGGCTGTCACCAGTGTCCACTACATGGGTACACCAGTCAGTCTGGCTGGGTGTGAGTGAAAACAAATGCCTGTGGGCCTGCAAAACTTGTCTGCAGTCCACCTGTTGCTGGTCAGTGAGGCTGCCTGCCAAGGCTACTCCATCAACTGAACCATCATCAGGGTTCTGAGAAAGCAGGTCTGGGAGAGGGTCACTCTCTTCCTCCTGATCCCCATCTGTGGCCATGAGCAAGCTCATGTCCTCCCTGTCCACAAATGCTTTCAAACGATTCACATGGATTACCCTGTGAGGGCTCCTGGGTGTTCCAAAGTCAACCAAGTAAGTGACTTCTCCCTTCTTCTCAATGATAGGATAGGGTCCACTCCATTTGTCCTGGAGTGCTGCTGGGGCCACTGGCTCCAGTACCCATACCTTCTGTCCTGGTTGGAACTCTACCAGTACAGCCTTTTGGTCATGCCAAGCTTTTTGTAATTCTTGGCTGGCCTCCAGGTTTTTGGATGCTCTTTCCATGTATTCAGCCATCCTGGAGCGGAGACCAAGTACATAGTCCACTATGTCTAGCTTAGGCTTTTTGAGAGGTAACTCCCATCCTTCCTTCACCAAACACAATGGACCCCTCACAGGGTGGCCAAACAAAAGTTCAAAAGGGCTGTAGCCAACCCCCTTCTGTGGGACCTCTCTGTAAGCAAAGAGCAGGCAAGGTAAAAGAATGTCCCATTTCCGCCTGAGCTTCTCTGGTAATCCTTTTATCATGCCTTTTAGGGTCTTGTTAAACCTCTCCACAAGCCCATTGCACTGTGGATGGTAGGGGGTGGTAAACTTGTAGTTTACTCCACACTCCTTCCACATTGCTTTCAGATAGCTGGACATAAAATGTGTGCCCCTATCTGATAACACCTCCTTTGGGAAGCCCACTCTTGAGAAAACTGCAATGAGGGCTTTTGCCACCACAGGTGCTGTGGTGGTCCTCAGGGGAATAGCCTCTGGATACCTGGTGGCATGATCCACTACCACCAGTATAAACCTGTTCCCAGATGCTGTTTGGGGGTCCATTGGACCCACAATATCAATTCCAACTCTTTCAAAGGGAACCCCCACCACAGGTAGTGGTATTAGGGGGGCCTTTGTTGTGCCACCTGACTTACCACTGGCTTGGCAAGTGACACAGGAGCGACAAAACTCCTTGACATTTTCTGACATATGAGGCCAGTGAAAGTGTGAAACAAGCCTGTCCCACGTCTTGTTCTGGCCTAAGTGTCCTGCAAGGGGAATATCATGGGCCAAGGTAAGGAGGAACCCCCTAAACTGCAGAGGTATGACCAACCTCCTGGTCATGCCAGGCTTGGGGTCTCTAGCCTCTGAGTAAAGGAGTCCATCATCCCAATACACAGTATGGGTACCTTGGGCATCCCCAGCAGCCTCAGCAGCAGCCTGCTGTCTGAGGGGTTCAAGGGAAGGGCAATCTAATTGAGCCTGCCTCAGGTCTGCCCTTGAGGGTCCCCCTGTCCCCAGAAACTCAACCTGGTCAGGTTCAAGTTCCTCAGAGACAGTCTCCTCTTGGACTGCAGAATCAGTTTCCTCTGAAACTTGATCCTCAACCTGGGGCAAGGTGGAAGGCTCAGCCTTTCCTCTCTTGCTCCTTCTCTTGGGTTGTGGTTGGTCTATTGTTCCAAGATCCACCACTGGTTCAGGAAGGCACTTCTTAGCCTGAGCCCTTGTCATGGCAAGGACATGCTCTGAAATCCCTAGCATTTCTGCATGAGTCCTGTACTCCACTTCTGACCATGCTGAGCTTTCAAGATCATTGCCTAACAGACAGTCTACTGGAAGGTCTGCACTCACAACAACTTTCTTTAGGCCATTTACCCCTCCCCAGGAGAAGTTCACAACTGCTACACTATGGGAAGTAGTGCAGTTGCTTGCATTGGTCACTAGGTAACTCTCACCTAGTACAATCTGTCCAGGGTCCACAAAGTCAGGTGTCACCATTGTGACACTGGCACATGTGTCCCTGTAGGCTTGAGCCAGTTTCTCATTAATTAAGGGAGTCTGCCTATATTTGCCCAGGTTACTGGGGCTTACTGCAGTGGGCAAATCTATGTCCACATCATACAGGAGAACTGCCTGTGTAGGGGTTCTGACTAGGCCAGATCCTACTTCAATACCCAGGGTCAACCCAGCTACACCCTTGGACTGTGTTCCACCACTGCTTACTGTACTTGGGGTTGCAGTTGCTTTAGGAGCTGGAGTGGTGGGGACTGGATTTGCCTTGGTGCACTCACTGCCCCAGTGTGAAACTGATTTGCAGGTATTACACCAAGGTGTCTTTGGACCTTTGTTCTTCTTCTTCTTGTTTCCATTTTGGGAACCAGCCTCCTTACTATTAGTTTGGGGGCCTGAAGACTTCTGGTCTTTTTCTTTATCTTTCTGATTACCACCCTTCTGGTCTGTTTTCTTCTGGTCACCACCTTGGTTCTGGGGTTTCTGCTTAATCCTTGTTCTGACCCATTTGTCCGCCTTCTTTCCCAATTCTTGGGGAGAGGTCAGATCAGAGTCAATAAGGTATTGATGCAACAGCTGGTTTGTACAGTTATTAAGGATCTGCTCTCTCATCATAAGATTGTACAATCCTGTATAGTCTGAAACTTTACTTCCCTGCAACCAACCCTCCAAAGCCTTAGTGGCACACTCAACGAAATCAGTCCAGTCTTGAGTCTGTGCTTTTTGGGTGTCTCTGAACAACAACCTGTATTGCTCAGTGGTTAGGCCAAACCCTTCAATAAGAGCACTCTTCAAAACAGAGTAGTTTTTGGCATCCTCAGGTCTAACTGTGAGGAGCCTGTCCCTCCCTTTCTCAGAAAAGGAGTACCATAAAATTGCAGCCCACTGATCCTGAGGAACCTGCTGTACCATGCAGGCTCTCTCAAGAGCAGTCATCCATTTGTGGATGTCATCCCCTTCTTTAAAGGGGGGCACAATTTTTGTCAGGTTTCTATTGTCATAGCCCTGCATGGGCGGATTTTGCGGATCCACGATTCGCGGATTTGCGTATTCACGGATCGTGGATCCGCAAAATCCGCGGATTTTGCGGATCGGCGGATTTGGGGCGGGGCTTCCATGCCAGGACCATCGTGCCAGATTGAACCCTGCCCTTCATATTTATTCAAGAAGACGCCACCGTTTTGTGCCATACCTCTACTCAACTGGAGTACTTTCTACTGGATAATCAGTAAGTGCTACCTCGTTGGGTAAATGTATAGTGCTTTTACTACACTACAGCTACCTAAAGTGCCAGAGAGTTGTCAACAGCGACCAGGTGTGTGTTACTATGCAATCGCGCCGAAGGGCGCAGGGGTCCCTTGAGTGAGCTATCATAGTGGGTAAATGGCGGGAAGAGGGTGCACACCTCGAGTGTGTGGGTGGGGCCAAACGGACGGGGCTTCCATGCGAGTGCACATGCCTCTTGTGTGTATAAAAGGTCAGAGACCGATCAGAGCAGCAGATAAAGATACAGAAGCTCCTGGCCACAGGAACAGCACGAGGATTGCGCTCGTGAAAGTCAAGGATGCAAAGGCCTATGTCCAGCATCACAGCTGATTTTCGATGGTATATCTGGGAAGAAGGCACATCTGCCCAGCCTTGACAACGCTCACGATTGTTTTTGGGGCCGATGAATGAGTCACTGAATTTAAGCTTCAACTAGGGCACATGCTTAACTGATATCTGTAAGTGCTTGCGGTTGAGGTTTAATTTTTGTGCCAGGACCGTCGTGCCAGAATGAACCCTGCCCTTCATATTTATTCAAGAAGACGCCACCGTTTTGTGCCTGTTGTAACTAATTTACGATGGCGCCGGCAAGCTGCCAGCGCCATCCTAAAATAGTTACTAAATTAGCTTCAACAGGAAGCTCTAATTGATAAAATAAAGCAGGCGCTCGAGCCCCTGCTTTATCTTATCTATTAGAGCTTCCTGTTGAAGCTAATTAAGTAACTATTTTAGGATGGCGCTGGCAGCTTGCCGGCGCCATCGTAAATTAGTTACAACAGGCCAGCAAGGCTTGAACTTTTGACCGAGGAATCCGCCGCTCGCGGATTGCGAATTTTCGGTAAATTCGCGAGAGTTCGCGGATCGCGGATTTACCGAAAATCCGCAAAATCCGCGAGCGTAACGGATTTTGCGCTCATGCTTAGTCTTTTTCTCTTGGAAAATTGCTGCCACCAGTGGCATCTAAGCCACTTAATTTCTGCTCTCTTGCCAAGGCAAGTCTAGCTTGAGCCAAGGCTACCTCCTCCCTCTCTATCTGGAGTTTGACAGCCCTCATTCTGGCCCTATGCTCTAGCTTTTGAGAAGCAGTCATGCCTCTCTGTGATTCTCTGGAGGCACTAGAAATATGAGAGTCCCCTGAGGGAGATCTCACTCTTCTGTTGCCTGGGAGAATAACATGGTGGGATCTGGGGAGGTGCTGGCCCTCTCCATTCCCCAGTAGGTCTAAGTTGGCCTGGTTAAGCCTGGCAACTGGGACCTGGCTACCCCTCTGATCCTGATCTTCTGGGTCCTCAACTTCTGAGTCCTCCTCCTCCTCCTCTTCTTCTTCCTCGTCCTCCTGAGGGGGGTCAGTTACAGGGGGGTTCCCTCCATTTCCTGTCTCTAGGGAAGCTTCCTTCGCCCTTTCTAAGTCATCCTGCTCTAGGATGTCCATCAGGATTTGGCAGGTGGGACTTCTGCCCCTTTTTAACCCTCTTGATTTGCACAAGGCAACCAAGTCCTTTCGGGTTAGTTTGTCATAGCTGGAAGTTGCCTGGGTAAGGTCAACTGTCACAGGAGTAGACCCTGAGGCTTTTCCTGTGTCAGACATGACTCTAGTGTGGTGTAAGTGATGCACCTACCTACACTAAGTGTTTTCCTACTGTACCTTACTAGTGAGTTGTAGTCAGGGTGTGCTAATCCCTTTAATCTACAACCACTAAGTTCAGTAGAACTTAATATGCTAAGCTTTTGATTTATATGTACCTAGAGGTACTTGGTGTGATCTTTCAATTTGATACAAAGATTGCAATGGTAAAACAACAGCAAGCTCAAATCCGCACCGCTGCTCACCAATGTGAGAAGTTGGCCTGATAGGTGATGTTTCCAATTCTGGAACCACCTATTATCAGACCAAACAATCCCTTATGGTGTCTGGTTGTAAGTCAACCTTATTAGACAAGCTATCCTAGGGGTAGCATGGACTAAGCAGCCTAAAGGCTTAACTTAAGAGGTCGTGTTAAGCGAGCTGTTTTACCACATACAATCCGGTAATATCAAATGAAAGGACACCACACAAGTATATATTATAAAAATATATGTGTTTATTACTAAAAACAATCCCCAGTATTCTTTATGAATAAAGGGGCACAAGCGTTAAATCAAAAGCACAGTTTAAACATACAAAGTTGCACAATTATGGATGAGGGCGGGTGGCCACTCAAACCATATACTAAACAAGTGGTATAAGAGATACCAATCGAACAGTGGTTAGGCCTAGGGCCTAGGGAATCGCTGGGAGCAGTCAGGACAAGCAGTGCTGAAGTCGGGAGAGGCCCACGGGATTCGGGAGCAGTGCGGAAAGCGCATGCATGCACCAATGTTAACCAATGGTGCGTAAAAATGACAAAGTTAGAGTTTAAGGACACTTCCGCTGAACCTAAATAGACAAAACTTAAGACACAGACCCTAGAGGTGTGCACCAGTGTGGGAACACCGGCGGAGCAAAGTTACCTCACCCACAGGAAGTGGGTGCACAGGGTCGAAGTGGCGTCGGGTTTTGACACGCAGGCTCTTGGTGCTTGAAGCTGAAAGGGCTGCAGGCGGGTTGAAGATGAAGTGTCCGGTGGAGTCCAAGGGTGGACTCAAGTCGAAGGGTACCTGAAAGCAGAGGGGACAGAGTCTGGGTCACTCAGCAGTGACCAGGGTGGAACCAGGACGGAACCAGGCAATGTCGGGCGCAATCAGGTCACTGTCGCGGTGCTTCTCTCCTCTGTCACGTGGGCTCTGGGGCATCTACGACGTCCAGGAGCAGGTCACGATCTGTCCCACGCAGGCTCTCACCGTCGGCGCTGTCGGCTTTAAGATTGGAGCAAACAACACTTGGCAAAAGCAATCCACGCGGAACCGGGAGATTGCTTCTCACTCGAACCAGGAAGGTCAGAGTGGGGGCTCCTTTTCAGGGGAGCTGGTGCAGATCTGGAGCAACCAGATTCACAAGTTGGTTTCAAGTTTTCGTCGGCACAGGGGCCAATAGCCGGCTGGCAAGTGACCGGGCCAACGCGTTGAGCCAAAAGTAGCAGAAGGGCCCCACGCAGCACTCGATGAGTGTAGAGGGGTGAGCTTCGGTGCAAGAGTGGCTCAGGGTGTGGGCTTCTCAAACCCCGGTGCACAGTTTCAAGGGTCACTCGTGGGCTGCACGGTCAGTGTCTCGTGGTCAATTCAAGATGGCGTGCCCCACGGTTCCGGTCGCCTCCACGGGTCTCAGCTCTGCAGGGACTGTGGATCGGGCTGTTGGAAGGCAGGCAAGCTTGATCTCGTTGATCTCTGTCGCTCGAGTTCCGGCGGGAACTGCAACAAAGTAGACGTCGAGGGCTGGATGGTGCCTGCTGGTGCAGGGTGGTCACTCCTTGACCACAAGGGAGATTCTTCGGGCTTCCACGTTGAGATGGAGGTCCAAGGGTCCAGAGTTTCGTTTCTAATGTTTCTTCCAGGAAATCTGATGTGCATTGGCACTGCTCCCACTCTTATTCGAATCTGGGGGGCGTGATTACCTGCTAGGTCCCCCCCTATGGGTGGGACCCAGGAAGTGGGTGGATACACCCCCTTCCTTTGATCCAGGCCGCCCTGGCACGAGGGCTGGAGTGCCCCAGAACCGGTTTGGCCGGATTATGCAAGGGGCAGCCTTGTGCGCCCCAAGCAGTGTCTGGTTTCTTTCAAACCTCCCTGCTACAATCCACTATCTCCTGTCTGGAGGGCGGTGACACCCTCCTGTGACAGGAAACCCTTTGTCCAGGCCCCATTTGGCTGAGTTTCGGTCAGCTGCAGGGGTCCAGACATTTGTCTGTGGCAGAGGCATCCATTTTGTGGATCTAAGGTCTTTGGAGAAATTAACCGCATTTTAGTAAAGCAACATGTCCTACCCCTCTAGAGGGGTGGAATGCTATCCCCGTCGCCAGAACTGGCGAGGGGATAGTATTCCAAATCGTATGACACCTTACACGACATGTTTTGATAAAGCCAAACCAAAGTTGCTATTTAACCGCGAGGATTATAAGGCACTTAAGAGTATATGGTATGGCATTATCCTGAAACAGCTTAGGGAGTTGTTCCCGACAGCTGCAGACAGGCTCAGCTCATGCTAGAGCTCCATCTCACATCAAACCACGCACTCTGCCTCCAGGATTGATGAGGCCTTCCATAGGAGTGGCTCACAGGTTTACATGTGTCCAGATATAGGTTTAGATATAGGTATACTATATCTAAGCAAGGGGTGATTACACCACCTTACCCCAGCTGAGTGATCAGCCAGTTGTGTCAATTTAAGAACCAGCCAGGGGTGGCAAAAGATATGCTGCAGCCCCTGGTAGGCCTTGGTGGCCCCTATGCCCTGGGCACCTATGGTGCATTATACAGGGGCTGACAAGGAGTCCATTTCCAATTGTGGTATGTGCCTATAGCACATGTGTCAGTAATTTAGTGAGAGAACAGCAGGCTGGGGGTCTGATCAGCAGGCCCACAGCCTCAGTAGTCGAAAACCAGTGAAGCAAAAAGCAAAAATTTGGGGTGACCATAGGATAGCAGACCCTACTCTCCTACAGTATTCTAAAGATGCTCTCCACTCCATATATATGGGAGGATTCAAGTTATTCCAATTCTTGCATATTTCTCTACATGCCAAGAGCAATGCATAAAAAATTAACTTTTGATTATCTTTATCTTGTTCGCTCACTTCCTGGGCCACACCAAAGAAAGCAAGTATATGGCTTACCTGAAGCGTTATCTTCAAAATATCTGTCAATGCCTTATTCACCTCACCCCAGAATACCTGAATCTTTGAACATCTCAAGAACATGTGTAAATCATCTGCCACCCTCACACCACATTTAGGACACGCCACGTATACTCTGTCTCTGAATTTTGACAGCTTAAGTGGCGTCCAATATACCCTGTAGATAGAGAAACGATGGGTACTCCTTAAATAGGCAAGTTTGATCACCTGATATAGCATAGAAAAATATATTTGCCATAATTTCTCCAATGGTGGTTCCAGCAATACCACTGTGATGTCTCCTTTTTTTAGGCGCATCGAAATCAGAACTTCTTCGAAGTTACTCGAACCTCCTTCCCTACTGTCCAAAGACTAAAACCAACTCTGATTTTGTACATATTTAAATCTTGAAACTTTTTAGTTTGTTGTGCGTTGTGCGTTGAAAACTTTCCCAGGAAATCAGTTGCTCTCTCTCTAATAGATCTTCCCATCTTCCCATTTCTCTATACTAGTATTCCTTAGAGCTCCCGTCAGTTTGTGCTTCGTCCAGTCAGGTGACCCTGGTGAATCCCAAATAGAGGCCATATTACTGTAGTATGCCATTTTCAGATTCCTTCTTATCTTATACCAGGTTTCCGCCAAACCCTGAAGAATTTTTAGCTTAAGCTTTTTGAAGTATTTTGGGTCAGAAAACTTCACCCTGAAGTCTGAATCACCTCCCTTGATTCCTTTTAGCAATCCAGAGAATAGCCTTCTAATTTCTGATCCCCAAGGTTTGTCCAAAAGCATCCTGCCATTATTAAGTTGGAAGGCCCATGCATATAATTGCAGATCCAGGAGAGGCAGACCCCCCTTTTTTCTCCTCCTCCGCAGTTTTTTCCATGAGATACGTGAGCCTTTAGCTGCCCATTTGAATAAACCTATCTTTCCCTGCAATTTGATAAACCATGCTTCTTTGAAGGGCAAAGGCAAAGCATTAAATAGAAAAGTGAGCTTCGGGAGAATAATCATTTTTACTAATTTCACTCTCACAAATATTGTAAGGAGTAGATGTGCCCAACCTGCCATCAAATCACATACTTCTTTTTTGATTCTATTAAAATGTGTTTCCGCCATTTTATTTATGTGCTGAGTCACTCTAATTCCCAAATATCTCATCTGATTTGGGTCTGTCCTCCCCACTATCCAAATTTCAACTCATGATCTCCGTCTTCCCCCTATTTATTTCGTACCCAGAAACTCTTCCAAAATCCTCAGCTATTCTTACCACCTGCACCATTGTATTTTGCAAGTTTGACGCATATATCATACAGTGCTAGTTTCTTTTCCCAACCTTCACATTGAAACGGAACAATCCTCTGATCTGCCCCCAGCTTCCTTGCAAATGGCTACATATAAAGGTAGAACAATAGTGGGGACAAAGGGCATCCCTGTCTCGTCACTCTCATGATGTTAAAAGCTGGCGTTAATGTCCCATTTACTAACATTTTTGCCTTTGGGTTCTTTTAGAATCCTGCTATTGCTCTGCAAAATCTATCCCCCAGCTTAGCAGCTTTCAGAACTGATAGTAAAAATTCCCAGTTTACCTGATCAAACGCCTTAGTCGCGTCTATTGCTATCACTGCTAAAGGAGCTTTATTTGCTGTAGCCAAATCTATTGCCCCTACAAGGGAATAAGTAAGCTCATGTATGACCTTTCTTGCATAAACCCTTTCTGGTCGTCATGCACCAATTCCTCCATAACTCCATTTAGCCCATCTGCTAAAAATGTTTTAAACATTTTATAGTCACTATTCAAAAGTGAAACTGGCCTGTATGACTCACAGCTATTCTTGCTCTTGCCAGGTTTCAGGATTAAAGAAATTGTGGCCTCTGCCCACAATTCTGGTGAGAGTGCCCCTTCCATAAAGATCTCATTATACAACTTGGTTAAAATCGGGGACAGTATATCTGCTAATGAACTATACAGTTCCAATGGTAAACTATCCGTGCCAGGAGCTTTTCCCCGTTTACCCTTTTTCATAGCTCATTTCACTTACCGTTCCTGTATTTCCAAGTTCAGAGTCAAGATTTTTTCCTCCTCCAAAACATCCACCAAATCCTGACTCAACCACCCTTCCCTCTCTTATTCTGATGTCACTAGGCCTTCTTCATACAATTTTTTTAAGTAACTATAAAAAGCCCCCTCCACCTCTTTTCTATTTGTTAGAATACTCTCCATACTCTGATACTTTATTTCCTGTATTGAATTCTTTACCTGATCCTTCTTAGTCTGCCAGGCTAATAGCTTCCCACAATTTCCCCCAAACTCAAAATATCTTAGTTTTCTTGTTTCCCATTTCATCCTTACCCTTTTTTCAAGGATAGATGCTAGTTTGAGTTCCAGGTACAACAATTCGAGTTGTCTAGATTCTATCTGGTTATTGCTAACCAGGTCTTCCGCTGCTCTTATCTTCTCCTCCACCTCTCTAATTTCCTCCCGAAATACCTTTCTCTTAGCTGCCGCACAACTCATCAAGATTCCCCCTTAAATAGGCTTAATAGGAGTCCCATCTAACTCCCGCAGGGGCCGAACCCCAATTAATCTTGAAGAAATCCACCGTCTCCTCTTTCAGTTGCTTCACTATCTCCTCATCCAGCAATAAGGTACAATCTAAAGTCCACCTTGTAGGGATGTTATCCTCCGTACAAAAGACTTCTAAAACTACTGCTGAATGGTCTGACAGATGAATCCCTATATGCTGGATATTTTTTACTTGTTCCCTTAAGCCAAAATACAACAGAAAATAGTGTATCCTAGACTGATGATGACACTTTCTGTTTGAATATGTGTAACCTCTTGTATCCCCCATTCTCCATCTCCATATATCGACCAACCCCAATTGATCCATCATTAATTTTACTTGTGTTCTCATTTTATGGTTAACAGTCACTCTGCTACTAACCGATCTATCAAGGGTACTATCTATCACTACATTAAAGTCCCCTGCCCAAATTATTGGGTCCTGGAAATAAGCAATTCCTCCAACAAGTCGTGTAGAGGAACTATATCATCCAGATTTGGCCCATAATATCCTACTAATGTATAAACATGGTCCCAACTATTAATTTCGCTATAATCCACCTTCCTCTACTATCTGAAATACTTTCTATAATTGCAACTTTCGGATCTTTATTTACTAGTACCCTTTGGTAACAAAAGTTTGTTTAGTACACACCAACTGCTGCACCCACCTTCTAGTCTCAAAAACCTCTTTACACTCTTTTTCCGTCAGATGTGTTTCCTGTAGTATGCAAACTTGGGCAGTACAATCTTTAATATATTGTATAATTTGCTCTCTCCTAGACCTCACCCTTAACCCACTGACATTCCAAGATAGAATCTTCAATTATAGCTTCCTTCCCTTTCCCATACCCCTATCCTACTGCCCTTCTCTAAAAGTAAATCCGCAGCTTCTGAGTATTTTTTTTCTTTTCTCCTTAAGAACCCTCCCTCCACCCAGTGACCCCTCCCCCTCCCCCCATGGAGAACCTACCCCCCCCCCTTAATGATAGTCTTACTGTTGCAAAGTCATCCTGGGCCCTGGGTACCCCCCAACTTTTTGCTGACTGGAACTGGTGGTAACTGACTCTGACTGACCCTGGGCTCTGTTTAACCAGGCCCGGGCCAGTGCCAAGCTAAAAGGAACACATTAGAATACAGTTAAGACACCCAACATAGTCTAGGGTACACTATGGTATGGTGGGGTACTCTGTAATCGGCATGACCTACCCCATAAGCCCCTAGTATGTAATAGGGCAGGGGATTGAAACTACCTAGAAGTCTCCAGTATCCTGGGGCATGGCAGTTTAGAGGCCAGCAGATTTTCTGCACTAGCATGTGTGCAGTGTTGAAGCCTGAGGTCAGTTTAAAAGCAGCACTGGTTGCCAGGACAGCTTTTAAACCTTAAATTGTGCCCAAACTCGACTTTGGGGGTAGGGGCCCTTAAAAATGAAAAACCTACCATGTGTTTGCATATTAGGGACCCCCAGGGTCACCCCTGGGTATCCCAGGGGTGGGGGGTCAGTTATCTATAAGGTATGTCCTTATAAAATGAGTTTTGATATGCCTGGTTAAAGTGACATTTTACATTTCACTCCCCACATTGTGTTACAGAGCTGCTCAAATTTGACTTTGATGCTAGAAGAATTGGGTAAGGATAATCTGCATGATTTCTGCAGCTTCAGAACCCCTGAAGTCTCCCCTAGTTGCACAGGGGGTCGGGCTCCTGTAGAAATTAGGGAAATACTTATTAAATATGGTTTCATAAGCCCTGGTTCTTGAAAAGTGGCCCAAGACATTTTCCCCATTGCAAACCCCATGGCCCATAGGTTAACATGGTAGGAAGTTATTGATTAATAAATATTGATAGGAGAGGACTAGCCGGACCATTCAAAGACTACCCAGAATGGTAGTAGTAAATCCAACAATATTATATTGTTGAATTTCTCCTAAAGTGTACATACAAGAAGACTTTCTTGTTTGTAAGTCCAAATTCAGCCTTTCAGTTGTCTGCCCTGATTGGTCAGAGTTAAATGGGTTAGCCAGGCTGCTGGGAGGGCAGTGTGCTGGTCTATAGGAATGCCAGGCCAGGAGGTGGAGTCGTAAACTATGCTCTTCAAAGGCAGAGGGGAGGCCTGGGTTTCAGCTCCACTCTGACAATCTTGACCCAGAGTCAGGGCTAGGCTTAAGGAAGGTATGTGCAGGTGGTAGGGGGAGAGTCCATGGAAATAAGCCATCCCAGGGGGTGTGTTTGGCCAGCTCTTACCTCTTTGCTGGAAAATCAGCCATTATGGATTTAGAAGAATGATGCACTCTGGGACAGACTAATGCCACACTTTACAGGATGTGGTCATAACTATGAGGAGTTGCCCTGCTCTCATTGGTCAGCAGTGACCTGGTGCTTGACCCAGAGAATTTTAAATAAGTATCTGAGAGGGGCAGAGCCCTCCAGATCTGCTGCTTGAAACTTACTGAAGCAAGAAGTGCCCTGCTAAAAAGATTTTGCTGTGCAAGGAACTCTAAGGCCTGACCTCTGAAGACTGCACCAAGTAAAACTGCAGCCCTGTGGATTACCTTGCTGCCAAATGACTCAAGAGTTGATCTCCCTGCAAGCTACAGGTTAACAGAGCTCACCTGGACAGCCCTACAAAGAATTCAAAGCCTGGAGTACCAGTGGATTTGTAAGGGTTTTGTTCAAGTGGATTGCGGAATTGAAGTTTCACACTTTCAAGGACCCTCTTGGAGATTCCAGAACCTTGGATTGTGTGTTGGATACTTTGGGACACGCAAGCAGAACGCCAGGAAGGTGTTCTAACTGGACCCCGCTTGCTGAAGAAGGCGGCCCACTACATTGGTGAGAAAATTCTTCAGAACAATTTATAAAGGTGTGTTCCTGACAGAGAAAACGAAATGACTTAAAGGGGTACTGTTGGTTTCTAAGCACTAGAAAGTGACTAATCAATAAACATTCATATCTCTGGTTTCCTACAGTGGATTATTTTCGTTTTGGTGTCATTTAAAAGATAAAAGTATTACCTATTTTTATAAATTCGTGTTGGATTTTTATTTTGTGTTGTGTCTTAATTATTTACTGAAATTGTGTTTTTGAATGCTTTACATACCTGTCTTTGAAGTTAAGCCTGTCTGCTCGCAGCCACGTTACCAAGGGTTGAGCATAGGAATAATTTTCTAAGACCTATGCTGAGTCCTATCATGTGTTAGTGGCCTTATTGCCAGTGGCAGACCTACATTTGCCCCTACCAATAACCCACTTTCCAACACTTTCCCTATGGGTTAACCCCCAAGTGTGCTTTGACTCCAACTATAATTCTACTACAAGAGTCCTCACTCTTAAAACAAGCATCATTTTTTTTTCTTATTTACAAGATGTTATAAAATCATCTATTTCACTCACTCCTCTGAAGTTATGCATCTTGTTGTTCATCATGAGTTTTAATACAGCCGGAAATCGCATTTGCACCGAGGCCCCTAACTATTTTAATTGGTCCATTTTGATCCCCAGCTCCCATTGCCTGTTGGAAGTGATATATGAAACATCAGATCTAATTTCACAGGAGAGCCCCTCCATCGTCACTGTTTTTAAGTTTAGGGCTCTCGATAAAACCTTCTCTTTTAGGGAGTGAGAAAATTCACCCGGATCCTCCTGGGTATGCTTCTGTTAGGGGTTGAGCCTAAAGGAGTCTGTGTGTCCATATCAATTTCGTGATCAGACTCTTCCAGCTGTAACCCCGTTTTGATCAGCCTAACTACAAAACTTTTCAGATCGCCTCCCTCCACCCCTTCTGGCACATTGAGGATCCGTAGATTATTTCTCCTCTGATTGTTTTCCATCCTTTACTCCCAAACCTGGTGCCCCCGTTCTTTCATGCTTAAAACTTGTTATCTCTTCCTTGTTTGCTTGTACCTCCCCCTTGAGCTCTTCAACCGTAGCCTCTAGGGCTGTTGTTCTCCCGGCCAAATCATCAAACTTTTTCTCTAAAGCCTCACAGGCCAGCATTATCTCTTTTTAGTTCTCCTCTGATACTTTGATCTGCTCCTGATCTCCGACTTGAGTGGTGCTATTAAATCCGCCAACACTGCTTCCCCAGTGTTTACTTCCACCTGCTTCCCCTGCATCATGTCCTTCCTCTCCCCAGTACTGCAGCTATATTCCATGCCAAGCTCTTCTACTACCTTGCTTTTACTTTTCTCCCCGATTTCTGGATCTAAAGGGGTAACGTCTCCGTCAGTTAAATACATTTGATTTTCCATTTGCTCCGATCCTTCTATATCCTCTACCTGAAGTGGTGAGAACCTATTAGGGCTAAAAACATTCCCCCAATCAGCCGCTGTTTCGCCAGCTCAATTTTCCTGCAGCTCCTTCGTGGTCTTTCCCTTGTGCACCTCCTTATCTGCCATCTCAGCCTCTCTTAATATTAAAGTCTTTGGCAGTACTTTGAAAAAAGTCCTAAGAGATGGGGTGACCTTAACCTTCCGATCCTTACTCATACACTTCTTAACCAACCCCTCTTGGCCATCAGTTTTCTGTTCCTTCACCAACTGTTTCCTAATTACTGGGACTCTAGGTGCTGGTGTTCTTTCCCCTTTGCCTCCTCCTTTTTCTCCTCCACCCAGATAGGGTGTTCCCACTGCACACTGATCGCACAGGACTTTTTCTCTTTTAGCACTCCTTAGTGTATACCTCCCCACCTCGTGCAGTTTGGGTTCGTTTTTATGTCTCGGCCTAGCGTAGTCCTTTTCTCGGGGTTTTGAAAATGTACCTACAAATTCCAAACAGCTCGTGAGTGTGCATTTCCTAGGTCCATTTTCATTGGGCTTTGCGTGCGTGTACTTTTTTAACAGAACACGCATTAGGCCATGGGCGGTCGCGTAGCTCCGCCCATTGGTCTATTGGTGTCTGTTACGCGCACCAAAGGCCATATGTCTTCAATTACCGTGGCCAGACACGGGCGCGATAATTGAAGACATATGCTCGCAGTGGCGCGCGAGCACCACTCACGTTTTTTTTTTTACAATAGCGATCGCGAAAGCGATCACTTTCAGTGCTGCTTTTTATTTTTTTTCTCGCGTTTTTTTTTCTGCGATCGCACAACTCTATCAGCTAAAGCACATTATAGACCAGAGCACAATGGGTTAAAACCACGCAAGGAAAAATAAACCCATTCTCGGGGGCAAGTCACTTTCAAGGTGTCACGATGCACCGCCTTTGAGTGTGGCACGCGTTGCCGCAGCATATTTCCGGGTCCAATCTGGAAGCAGATTTACAGAAGAACTAAACCACCGTCTGAAATATCTGAATTAAACAATCAGCATGATAGAGCCGATAACTCAGCTAGAAACAAAACGCTTGTAGCGAAAGAAATCATGCAAATCAGGGCACAGCCTCGCAGACTGAAACGTTCCCTCTATTTCATTCCATCTATTTTGAGATGCTTTCCTTGTTAATGTTTGCGGCATGCTATATTGCGGACTTTACTTTGCTTCTTCCGGTCAGTTGACCTTTCCGCAAACTCCCTGTTTACATTAAGAGTATCTGCACTGCGTGTCCTCACGTGAGGAGCTAGGGGTGCATTGAGATTGTGAGGGGGTAGGGGTGGACTTGTATACACGAAGGAAACTACGCTACAGTGCCTCACATATCGTACCTCCTGTACCCCAAAGCCCAAGTTATAAGTGAACTATCAGATTCCACGTAGGGTAACAAGAAGATGACGCACCATGGTACTGATGAGATTAAAAATTACACATTTTTGCCAAGTGGTGCCATGATAGGCACGTCACTTTCCGCCAGCCAACTTCACTCAAAATACTGAGATGTTTGTTCCTCCTCTAAACTACAAATCCCAAAATGCAACTGCATTTGCCTATAAAACCAGGACGTGTGGATCCCTGTCGGATTAAAAACATGAGATGGGCCACCGGGCAGCCGTCATCAGCAGGCGGTTCTTATCTTCCTGAACACCTCCCCAACAGTCGCAGCAGGCACTGGTCTGGTTTCAGAAGGCTTCTTCCATAATATTTTTACAGCCTGCGCTTCCATTAATGTTGCTTGCTGTTAGCAGATGTGCCTGTACTCCTGATCCCACTGGGTGCCCTTTCATTCAACCCTTGTCTCAACTGATATCTGTTTCTATGCTCGCCCTGCTTTTCTTCCACACTTGTCCGTGGTTCCTCTTCATGTTCACCCCTTCATTTCTTTCTCGCACCCTTTGATTTGTCACGCCATACTATTGGTTTATTTGATTGCTAGCACATTATTCCATTCCCCTACCGCTATCAGCCATTCCATTTTTCTTTTTTTTTATTCATGGTCCGCCTGCAGTTTCATTTTCAACGCCCCATGTCCATCTCGTGAAGCATTAACTAGCACCTTTGCCCATTCAAGCTCTCTCGGGTGTCTGCATCCCCAACTGTGCCCAGGGACTGTGCTTCCACTGACACTTTGCCAACCCAGGTATCTCCCTCCTTCCCGGGCTGCCCTGTTCCCACCCTTTTTCTGGCTCTACCTGCTTCATCTGACCTACCCCATCAAAAGCCTGGCGTTGGGCTGTCACGTTCAGGGGCTGAGACCTGCATCTGTAGGTGCGCTACAACCTCAGAACCACCCCCTCTGCCAGTTCTTGCTCTCCCAGGAATCTGCTTTCTGCTGTGCCCTGGGGCCGTGCTTCCACAGGTACTCTGCTATCCCAGATATTTCCCTTTTTCCAGTCCCTATCCCTCTTGTGGCTCTTTAAGCTTAATTTCACACCTCAATAGTCTGGAGATGGGGTATCGCACTCACTACCCTGGGTCAGGAGCTGGATCCCTAGGGCCTCTGCTCTGTGACCATACAACTGCCCCCATTTTATCCAGGTGTCTGCCTCTGCTTCCACGAGTACCCTGTGACCCCAGGTATCTCGCCCATCCTTCCTTCACAGCGCACTGCCTCATCCCTCTTCATAGCCGCTGCCCCCTTCATCTCACCTACCCCCTCAAGAATCTGCAGATGGCGCTCTGCCCTCTAGTCACTCTCATTGCCTTGGGTCAGGCGGCTAGATCCCGCATCCCTACGTGCCTACAACCTAAACTCCTACCTGCTGTGCCCACCCCTAGGTCCTGCATAACTTGCTGTACCACGATGTTGTACTTCCGCAGGTACCCTGTTCCACCTTTGTCCTCCGGCACTTCACAGCAGGTGACCGTCAACGTTCCCCCATGGGTGATATGGTGATGGAGGGAGGAAGGCGTGTGATGTTCGCAGGTGCTAAGACCAGTCAAATAAACAAGCAAAATAGTAAAACAACTGAACCCCTTTTGCGGGTTTCTCTGGGATCTCTTCATAGACATTTGAAGGAATGCCATATCTATATCTAGTTTTATATACAAGGAGTGGTGGTTGTAGTTGCATGATAAGGAGACCAAAGGTTTTCAAATGTTACAAGAACCTCACAAGCCTTTAGTTTGTAATTTGCTATGCAGAGGGCTGCCATGTAGATGCGATCTGATTTTCACATGATACTATTTTGCTGCAGTCTTTAATTCTGGCTTTTGTGATTTTGCTTGTGGATTTCCGAAGGCACCAGCCTTTCTGTGGCAGCCTTCTTGAAATAACTTCTCTCTGGTAGGTGGGACCATCTTCCTCTTCTTTCAGTGCTAACTCTTGCAATACTTTCTCTCCTCTGGTTGGTGGCACCTGTTCCCTCCATCGCTACTCCAACCTGGCCATGAACGTGATGACAGGAAGCCCTATAAGGGCTCCAGTTATGTGTCCTGACATCTGTTTTTCTTTTTTTAACCTCAAAAGACACAGATTTGGAGATGAGCTCCTACCTAATGTTTTTTTGTCACCAAAAAGGCAAAGCTATCCACACAGCTCCATTGCTGCACAATTCAACTACACACATTTCAAAACCACTCCACATAATTTGACATCAATCCACATAATTCAACTCAACAACACAATAATACAACACACCACATGCATCTAATCCACACTACAGAATTCCACATCATGCCACAAAATTTTACAGCACACCACATAATTAAACTCCACCACATTCCATTCCACAACACAAAATACCATTACACATAATTACACTCAATAACACACAATCCCACTCCACACAATTCTAGTAAACTCAATACCACATAATTACTACCCACAACATTCTACCATGCCACACAATTTCACTACACAAATACACTCCACACCACACAATTTCACGACACACAATTCCACAACTAACAATTCCAATCCAGCCCACATAATTCCACTACACACCACATTTATACACCCCAAAACACATGGCTAAAAGACATTGCCATTTACAATGCCATTAGCTCTAACTCAAATAAATCCGAGACCTATTGCATTTCCAATGCTTGTTTATTGCTGGCTGCATTTCTACTGTTCAATCCCTTGAGGTCTTCCTGTCCCTCTCCCGACTTCTCCTCCTCTCCCTTCAATTTAACACCCTGTTGTAACCCCTGATAACTTGCTGCGTTTTCCTCTGTACCTTCAGGTACCCCTGTTTCGGTCCGAGTTAATCCTCTAAGGCTGCCTCCACGACCTCCTCGGATGGAGATCCTTGTTGCAGCCTTTCTCCCTCTCTTTCCTTCCAGTGCGGCTCTGTCTCAACCAGCGCTGCTCGAAATCCTCCTTCCCCGCCGTTGCTGTCCCTCCACCACCACCTTCAGCCTTGTATCGCGTTTTCCCCCAGTCAACTCTGTAACTACGGCACCTTCACCCCAGAGTTAGAATCCTCACAGCTCAGTCAGGGACTTCCGAATTCTATGTCAGGACAGGAAGCTCCGATTATGCTTTCTCATTTCTTTATTAGAAATGCTCAGCAGCCAATCACAACGTAGTAAAGAAAAAACCAACTACATTTCCCTTGAATACTCTGGGCAACCATAGAGTGTATACAGTATATAAGGAACCATAGAGAATAACATATCCTCTTTCTTTGCTGCTTTGCAGCCAGTTAAGTGCATTTTACTTATTTCTCCTATTGCTGGTGATTTCTTGCCTTATTTTGACTTTAGGCGCTGTTATCTGCTATCGCTTTGCTCGCATGTTGTTTCAGCGCATTACCGCTACGCTGTGCTGCCTCCCGGCTGTTTTCAATCACCCGTGTGTGCGTTTTTCCTTCGCGCCGCTTTCCTAGCATTGCGTGTTGTTGGGAGCGTGTGCTTACCTCCCCGAAGCCGGGCGCTCTGCGCCCTTGTCTTTCCCTGTTGTGGAGTGGGAGACGGGGGCTCGGGGACTCGCGCGCGCTGTGCGCGAGGCTCCGTTTGTCATTTGCCAGGTGTGGCCGTTACCGCGCATGCGCGGCGGCCATTGTTGACACTGTATCTTCGAGTTTGACAGCGTCTGACAGGAGAAGAGGTTGTTTTCACACGCCTATCGCCCACAGCCTGGTATTTGTGCCCCACTTACGCCCTTTGCCAAAATTATATCTTGGGGCTGTAAAACTATTCATAGACTTTGCCTAGAGTGACTATTTGTGCAGCAAGCCCTCCCTCCACATTTTAATCCTTACCGTGGGTTCAGGTTCTGCCTGTGCTGCTGGCTTGCTGTGGGGTTTGTTCACTCCCCCTGCATTGTGCCTCTGGCCACTATTGATCTCTGTCATCTTTGTGGGCTTTACTGTTACACTTTGTGTCACAATGGAAGATTGTTCTGATGAAGATGACTATTACTATGGTGATGACGCCTCTGGCTCTCTTGAGCACGACTTGGTTGATGCCTTAGATCAGGGTGTGCAACAAACAGTTAATAAGGCACTTGTGCGTGCCATTACTCCTTTGAAGCGTCATTTGTCGCAATATGCTCAGCAACAAGGTTGGTTGCCAGCTTCACGTGCTTCCTCTAAGTCTCCTGTTAATCCACATAGGTCGGATTTTCAGAAACTAGCGAGGAGTTTGGCCTCTGATAAACCTTCCTCTAAAAAGGCGACTGCAGCTTCCACCTCCGCGGATCCCATTACAGATACTGATGACACTCATTCAACTACTTCCTCTGATAGGGATGATCCTCCTCCGGCGAAGAAGGCTCGTAAGGAGCACTTCGTTGATGCTCCCACACATCCCCCTGTACACACTTTTGATCCTTCTGATATTGTTCATCCACACTCCACTTCTTGGCTTCCATCCCCTGCTGTGGCGGATTATGTCCAGACACATATTCGCCGTCCCTTTGAGAAGGATGTCAGGGCCCGTCTCAGGTCCAAGTGTCCCCGCCCGGATTTGGCCGACCATTTAGCTGACACTCCTGAAGTGGATCCAACGATGGTCACCTATCTCAAAAAATATACCAAGTACCCGTAGAAGCATCTTGACAGGTCTCGGTGTTCCTGCCAAGACAAGATGTTGGATTTACTGGGTCAACCAAACTAGAATCGATCTGTCCTTAATGATATAAATTAGCGGCTCGCAAGGAGTCCAAAAAGTTTTACATTTAACAACATTGAGCTCACCACAAGACACGGTCAAACCACACGATTAATCAGACTACATGTAGAAAAAATAGAAATTTTTATTCTCTTTTTAGTATATAGTTCGATAGTGCATCGGTGATTAAATAACAATAAAATTAATAACACATCACAATTAACAAGGTTCCATATAGGCCCCACCTCACCCTCTCAACAATCATCCGACATCATCCTTTCTCCTCACTAATGCCTACTCACACATTCAAACAGCTAAACACACGCAACACAGTTCATATACCATCCTCATCATTAATTCACAGAGTGATACATTGGAAGGACCCTGGAGAGTCTTCTCAGCAGAGAGCCGGAGACCCAAGGTAGAACTAGCAGGATCCAAAATTACAACGCCGACGCGCGTTTCGGTGCTTGGCCCGATCTTATGGCTGCACCTTCATCAGGGTTTTCTCGTCGGTGGGGTGGGGCAGAACACAACAATCAAACCAGTGGCCAATCTGTGGTACATAAAAAACATCTTTTTACAATTTCTTTCATGGAAACACAATATTGCAGCAACGTTTCTCAATTATTTTAGTTCCAAAACTTTGCAATAGAATCAACATTGATAAACAGAAACATGCAAGCCTTAGGGATTTTATAATTTACGAAAGGTCTGAGTACCTTCATTAGAGTCGTGAATGCAGTGAGCTCAAGTGTTGTTCATCAATCATCGATAAAAATACATGTAAAGAGAGTTCACACATTGGGCGAACAAAAGAAAAGAAAAACCCCCTAACCGCACAACACTCAGTCATTCAACCGGATACCACAGATCTCTCATTCTGGACAACTCATACTCCTCAGAAATATCGGTAACGGTCCTTTCAAGGATTTACATACATCCCTATGGAGAACGTAGCTGCATTTTCTAGAAAAGACATAAGGTCTCCCTATCTCATCCGAAAACAATTTCAAAGATTTACCTAAAGGTTAAACCTGTTAGGTGGCCTTCGGGGGAATATCTCACATCTAAAGATCCCAAATTCCAGCGTTCATGGAAGGGGAGACACAAATGCCCAAGATGTCATTCTAGGGAAGAAGAATAAAACATCATAAGTGGTGAGGCAATACTGTGGGGAGGATCCAGAAACTCGCATTATCTGTTAGCGAAAGCAGAACGTAGTTAAACGTTCCTTTTTTTCTTTTCAGATTAGACACAGATAAAGGGTCCTCAGTCCTGACCTTAGGACGTCCGCGAAATTTCAAAAACCCGTCTCCAAACAAGGACCGGAAAATGCTGTATGGAAACATGGACACCATTAGGGCCAGGTTATACACGCTACATAGGGGTTTTTTACACAAGTTCGAAAAAGAGCGAGATTCAAGGGCCTATTCCTTAGCGTAGGATTACTCGTAAGGTGATTCTCGAGGGCGGAAACCCAGCTCGCAAGTTTGTTTCAACATTCCCTAAATGGAGAACCAGAAAAGGGAAGGGGGAACAGCTGATAATTACCGTGTATGTGGCCAACAAGATGTCAAGCGATCAAGGACGCTAGACAGACAGCATCAGGGGCATAGTCCGCAGGAACCCGAGAATCCAGTTTCGGTCCTAAGGGCCTTTAGAGATACTGAAAACGACGAAACAAAACAAAACCAACTGGTTGGGTTCAAAGCAAGAGAGGTCTGAACACATTTTGTCATTTGGTTTCTGTGGGTCTCGGTGGGAGACGGGCTGCTAGTGGGGATTGAACGCAAAACCCATTTGGGACAGATGGTGAAAAAGATCTAATAAATGGATCGGGACAGGGAAAACAACATGATGAGTCCCTGCCGCACACGCGAACTCATAAATGAGACTGGCAAGCCAAAAATATCGGGTCAGAAAACCAGTGACACTCTGGAAAAAACACAGGCATAGGTATTTCAATGGCGGGCCCGCTTACCAAAAATAGTCGATCCACGGCCGAAATGACAATGTAGGTGCAGCCATAAGATCGGGCCAAGCACCGAAACGCGCGTCGGCGTTGTCATTTTGGATCCTGCTAGTTCTACCTTGGGTCTCCGGCTCTCTGCTGAGAAGACTCTCCAGGGTCCTTCCAATGTATCACTCTGTGAATTAATGATGAGGATGGTATATGAACTGTGTTGCGTGTGTTTAGCTGTTTGAATGTGTGAGTAGGCATTAGTGAGAAGAAAGGATGCTGTCGGATTATTGTTGGGAGGGTGAGGTGGGGCCTATCTGGAACCTTGTTAATTGTGATGTGTTATTAATTTTATTGTTATTTAACCACCGATGCACTATCGAACTATATACTAAAAAGAAAATAAAAATTTCTATTTTTTCTACATGTGGTCTGATTAATCGTGTGGTTTAACTGTGTCTTGTGGTGAGCTCAATGTTGTTAAATGTAAAACTTTTTGGACTCCTTGCGAGCCGCTAATTTATATCATTAAGGGCAGATCGATTCTAGTTTGGTTGCTCTGTTTTCCCCTGCTATCTGCCCTGCATTTTGTACCAGGGGGCCTCTTTCTTTATTGGATTTACTGGGTCCCCTTACAAAAATCCTTGACCTTGGTTTTCAAGCTAAGGAATCTTCGGCCCTCGTTGACCCGGATAAACTCATTGAGTTGTCCCAGAGGGCTATTTGCCAGTTGGGTAACGCCAACTGTGCGTTTTCTTGTGAGAGACGTCGCTCTATTCTTCTCAAACTTGACCCTAAGCTGGCGGAACTCTCCTCCTCCGAGTCCGGTCCCGTGGCTCAGGGACTCTTATTTGGCCAGCCTTTCTTGAAAGAAATTCGAGGCTACATTCAGTGGCCTTCACAAGGCTCAAGCTTCGCTACGGCGAGCGTTTCGTCTGGTTTTTGCCAGGGCCGGACGAAACAGGGGACGCTCGTCTGGCCGTGGCTATCAGCGAACTTCCCAAAGGGGTTTCCAGTCCCAGAGAGGCGTTGGTCAGGATTCCGGTTTCAACACTCGCTCCAACTTCTATCCCTCTCGCAAAGGGAGAGAGCTGTATAAGAAGGGCCGTTCCGGCGGACATCAAGGTGGTTACCAGGACTCCAACACTTCAGGTGAGGTTAATTCCTGCTTCGGAGGTGGTTTTGGGGGGCAGGATCCAATTTTTTCTCCACAATTGGCGTCTGATCTCCAGCGATGCTTGGGTGCTGGAAACGGTTCAAGGTTACAAGATAGCATTTTACCAGCCCCAGCATCAATCCCTCCCCCCCCGACCCCTTTGTTTTTCTCTCTGCAAGATCAAGAGTTCATTTCAGCAGAAATAGACTCCCTTCTGCAAAAAGGGGCGATTCTTCAGACTTCTCGTCATCCAAGCGGGTTTGTGAGTACCGTGTTTCTGGTTCAGAAGAAAGGGGGCGGATCCCATTTGGTTCTAAATCTGAAAGAGTTCAACGAAGGGGTGGTTTATCGCCATTTCAAGATGGAAGGGATCCATCTGTTGCGAGATCTTCTTCGGAGGGGGATTGGATGGTTCGTCTAGACCTCAAGGATACACACTTGTCAATTCCAATCTTCGGCCATCATCGTCGGTTCCTACAGTTCCAATGGCAGGGGAATTGCAGGGGAATTGGTTCGAATACAAAGTTCTCCCCTTTGGCCTCTCGTCAGCACCTTGGTGCTTCATGAAGCTTCTAGGGCCTGTCATGGAATGCCTGCGAGCTCGGGGCGTCCGTCTGATTGTATACCTAGACGACATTCTGATCATGGCCGACTGCCCCCTCACGCTTATGACACATCTGGAGTGGTCAATCGACCTCTTACAATCTCTGGGGTTTCTGGTGAATCCACAGAAATCTCTCTTCACTCCATCACAAATAATAGAGTTTCTGGGTTTCCAGATCAATTCTCTTTCATGTCAGCTTCTCTTACCCAATCAAAAGATTTGTTACATCAAGAGGGAATTGACTTCGGTTATTTCCAAACAGAATGTATCATTGAGATCTATAGCACGGATTGTCGGCCTGTTGGCATCCTCGATTCATGCGATTTTCCCGGGCCCTCTCCATTACAGAGCGCTTCAACGTTTGAAGATCCGTCATCTCCAAAAAGGCCTTCGCTATTCCGATCTGGTTCCTCTTTCGGAGGAGGCGCGGTGGGAGATGCAATGGTGGTTGGACCACATGGATGCCTGGAATGGGCGAGCCCCGTTCGGATCGTCTCCGGAAATGGTGATAGAGTCCGATGCCAGCCTGTGGGGTTGGGGTGCACGGTCCGGTATCGACGGGGGGGGCCGGTGGTCTTCCCAGGAATTGTCTCTTCATATCAATTGCCTGGAACTCCTGGCAGGGTCCTTCGCGGTCTGTTGTTTCACTCCCCTTCGCTCCAATTGCTGCATTCTTCTCCGCATGAACAATGTTTCAGCGGTTCGATATGTCAACAAGTTGGGCGGAACGAAGTCCAGTATCTTGGCGGAGATCGCCAAAGACTTTTGGCACTTTTGTCTACAAAAGAAGATCACTGTTATTGCCGAATATCTTCCCGGTCGCAACAATCAGATTGGGGACTGGAATTCGCGTCATCTCGAGATTTCAGCGATTGGAGGCTTCATCCTCGCGTATTCCGTTCTCTTCTCCGGGTTTGGGGCCAGTGTCATATCGACCTGTTTGCCTCTCGCCTCAACACTCAGCTTCTCCTGTTGCTCGTCCCGGAGGCTCTTCAGCTGCTCCAAGCATCGCTTCAGCCTTTCCTGTGGACTATTGCTTCGTGCTGTTCGTTCCTCCATACTTTTTATTGGAACTGAGATTTTTTCTTGACTTGAACTGTTTTTACTATGGACAAAGAAAGAGTATATCTTATTCTCTATGGTTACTTATATACTGTATACACTCTATGGTTGCCCACAGTATTCATGGGAAATGTAGTTGTTTTTTCTTTACTAAGTGGTGATTGGCTGCTGAGCATTTCTAATAAAGAAATGATTAAGCATAATCCTCACCTCCTTGTCCTTAATAGAATTGAAAATTCTTGTCACGAATGTTCGCAAATTTTGAATCCGCTTTCTTTCCCCTGTACACGCTGCAGCTCCTTACGCCAAATCCAGGGCTTCACAAACAACAGAATGACATCCAGGTTACAAAGTTTTTTTTTCAAAGCCCACTCCACATCTCCGTTGTGAAAACACGCGATGTATGTCTAATGTATCTCCGATTTAATAAGCTTTTCACACTTACAAGTATCTCCTTTTTTTACCTACATATCCTTGAAAAAAACAGAATCTCCAAGAACGAGGAAAAAATAGACCTGTAGATACATCAGGGTCGCTGCGCCTTCCTCAAACGAACGTCGTGCAGCAGCACTCAAGCATTTCGTCGGAACCTCTCAAACAGCACAGGCGCTCCTCTCCCTCATTGGGCAGCGACACCACTCAACCTCAAAACTCACATTAGTCTTCTGGTGTGACCCCAAAATAACGATCTTCCCAACCTACGCTCCGTAACTATCCATTTAATCCCACGTTGTCTGTGATTTTCCTCCTGCTTAGCGCCTCCATATGCACACTTGGTGGAGCTCACCGGACCCGCCTCTAGCCAGCCGCCATGTTCTCCTGACTTAGTTACCAAGTGACTTGGTTCTCTGCTCAGTCCATCTGAAGGTATTTTGTGTACTTTAAATTGGTGTTAAACTTCATGGTGAATACTATTTAACTCATCCCTTGGGGCACCATAAGGAGTGAATTCATGGTGATTCGCTCACCTTCTATTACTGTTGATTTGCATATCTTTGTGCAATTTACATAAATATAGTCTGGCAGGTATCAGAAGTACTGGTATATGTATGCAGGTGCAGAATGGTGGTTTGCACACATTGTGCAAGCAGATCACAGTGATTCACACATCTTGTTGGTATTAAAATAAGTGTACTGTTATTGTTGGAACATGGCTTCACTACGGTGTACAGACATAATATCGACTCCAAAATATCGTTTGGACAGAATATCGAGTTTGAAATATCGTTTGGACAAAATATCGACAGGACAGAATATAGACAGCCAAAATATCGTTTTTAAGGTAAGTGAAGTAATATCGACTGTAAATAATATAGAAAGTGAAAATATCCAAGTATATAATCTAGATAGTAAAAAATATCGTTTTTTAAATAATATTTAATTACTTATAGTGTTTTTTCATGTTATAATATGTATGAAAAGTGTCATTTTATGTTATAATTATTTTTAATTAATGATTTTTTTTAATTATTGTGTAATTTTATTCTGTAGCGGGTTGTGGGTTTATAGGGGAATAGGGTGGGAAGTAATTTAATTATAATTAATTAAATATGTAAATTTATTTATTGGTAGTAATATTTAATTAATTGGTAATTAAATAATATTTGTTAATTATTTAAAATTTAATTGGTAATTAATTTAATTTTATTAATTAATTGCTAATTATGTAAATTTAAATAATTTATTTCCTGTAGCGGGTTGTGGGTTTATAGGGGAATAGGGTGGGAAGTAATTTAATTATAATTAATTAAATATGTAAATTTAATAATTGGTAGTAATATTTAATTAATTGTTAATTAAAAAATATTTGTTAATTAATTAAAATTTAATTGGTAATTAATTTAATTTAATTGATTACTTGCTAATTATGTTAAATTAAATTATTTATTTCCTGTAGCGGGTTGTGGGTTTATAGGGGAATAGAGTGGGAAGTAATTTAATAATAATTAATGAAATAATAACATTTATTTAATTGTATTTAATATAAAATAATTGTAAATTAAATTTTAATTATCAAATAAATAATTGGTAATTAGTTATAAATTAGTATTAATAGGTAACTAATTGAAATATTTACAATTTTTGGTTTTTGGGTAAAGGGGTATTTTTAGGGTTCAGGGTCAGTTTTTAGTTTTGGGTAAAGGGGTATTTTTAGGGTTCAGGGTCAGTTTTTAGTTTTTGGGTAAAGGGGTATTTTTAGGGTTCAGGGTCAGTTTTTAGTTTTTGGGTAAAGGGGTATTTTTAGGGTTCAGGGTCAGTTTTTAGTTTTTGGGTAAAGGGGTATTTTTAGGGTTCAGGGTCAGCTTTTGGTTTTTGGGTAAAGGGGTATTTTTAGGGTTCAGGGTCAGTTTTTAGTTTTTGGGTAAAGGGGTATTTTTAGGGTTCAGGGTAAGTTTTGGGTTTTTGGGTAAAGGGTTTTTTTTAGGGTTCAGGGTCAGTTTGGGGTTTTTGGGGTACAGGGGTACAGTGTAAAAATAAAGTAAAATTAAATTTACATTAAATTAATTTAATGAAATTTAATTAAATTAAAATATATTAAATTAATTTTAAATAATTTAAATAAAAAAAAATTATTATATACTTACCAATAGAATAGTAATTTTTACTCTTTTGTATTTGTATGTTAATAATATTGGCTATTATTTAATTAAATTTTGTTACTATATATATATATGTTTTAAGAAATATGAATAAAAAAATATTATTTTTTTAAGTATTGTTAAGTATATTTTAGTAATTAATTTTTTATATTAATGTAATTAAACATTGTTTTTATTAAAGTCGATATTTTTTACAACGATATTTTTGTAAACGATATTTTAAACTCGATATTTTTGTACTTACCTGTTTGTAGATACAAACTCGATATTCTGTCAGTCGATATTTTGTCAACAATATTTTTTCCAGTCGATATTATGTCCCTCGATATTTTTTCAGTGATCCCTTCACTACATCCTCTACCATTTTATTTTGGCTGAACCTGGGGAGCCACCGATTGATGGGTAATGTGGGTGGACTTCTTTGAGGCATACATGGAAGTTCTGAAGGAGGAGGAATGTTCACCAGAACGGTGTTTAGCCTAGTTCAAACATAGACTAGGGTGGTTGGTCTAAGAGAATTAAAAAAGGTGTCACCGCTAGAAAATACAGGAAATATTGATGTGGGCCAAGGTGCTAAAAAACAATACACAAATGTTATGGAAGGATGAGAAACATGGTGTTAGAAAGGTTCAAGTTTTATTGCAGGGTCAGTAGGAAGACAAATCTCTTGATCAGTTTGTAGCAGCACTTAGAGGTCTAGCTGTCACATGCATGTTTGAAAATATGTTGTTTGACCACGTTTTGAGAGACCAAATGCTCATGAAGAAGACATCTAAAAAACTACAGGAAAAGTTATGGTCATGTGGTGATGTCAATTTGAAAACTGTCTTGGAGGGAGCCAGGTGTCTGAGAAGTGCATTCAGGCTGTAAGGAAGGAATCCCATGTTAGTAAGGCAGAATCTGTGAATGCCATTACGTCAGTGAAAGGAAGTAAAGAGAAGGGAAACAAATTATTAAAAGAAAACTGGTACAAAATTGTGCTGTAGGTGTGGATCAAGTGAACATTTGGCTAACTCCACATGTGTCCTGCTGTGGAAACAAATGTGTAGTTCATGTAAAAAAAGTGGTAATTTTAGCAGTTTGCAAAGAGATAAAGAATAATGTAAACTATGTATCAGAATGTGATGAAGGGGAGGTGAAAGGAAGTATGCAAGGTGTTGTGCTACATGTACAGGAGGGAGGAGATTTTTTTAGAGGAATTACTGTGAAATTACCTATGTGTAAACTAAGTGTTGATGGATGTAAAGTAAATGCTATGGTGGACTCATGTGCTTGGTACATCATCATGAGCAAACAACTGTATCCATTAGATGTATGTCCAGGAAGTTATACAGGTCACAAAATGACTATGGTGGGATATGTGCATGTACAAATGGAATTTAACCATAAGAAATGCTACGAGAAATTGTATAAGGTGAATTAATACTGGGATGGCCCCACATCAATAAGCTAGGGATTACGTTAGATCCCAGTAGGAATCTACACGTTTATGTGGTACAAGAATTAAGGGAGGAGGGAGTGGAATATGAAGATCCTAATAAGACATTTACAGATATGTTTAAGGAATCCTTGGGAAAATTGAAAGGGTTTAAACACAAAATTATACTACGGGAACATGAGTCAGGTGAGACAGAAATTACATAATGTACCAATGAACTATAGATCCAAACTTAAGAAAATGTTAAAGGATTTATGTGTAAAGGACATAATTGAACCAGTAGATAGTTCAGATTGATTGTCACTGGTGGTGATATCACTTAAAGCTAATGGAGAGGTACGTTTATGCATAGATTTAAGATGTCTGAATGAAGCTATCTGGGTGGATAGTTTTTCATTACCTAATTTACAGGAATTGTTATCATCTGTAAGTCATGCAAATATTTTTTTCAACAGTTGATGTTTTTAGTGCATATGACCAGATTCAACTATTGAACAATTGATATATCTAGGCCTAGGGCATATCGCCAGATTGAACTTGAGGAGGATTTGAAGCATTTCACTGCCTTCATAACCACTGAAGGAACTTTTCAATGCAAGAGAATGCCTTTTGAGCATGCTAATAAGACCCTCCAGCATTTCGCGATTTCGCGATTCACGAAATTGCCGCGAAATCTGCTAAGGAGCACGATGGCCGCAATATTTTCCATTATTGCCGCGAAAAATGGTCTCCCTGCAGATTTTTGGGGAGTTTCAATTTGCTGCACGCACACACTTAACCTTCGGTCCGTTCCGATCTTTCTTCCTGGTAGGGGGTAAAGAGCTGAGATGAGTGTGTCTGCATGGCGCAGTGGTAGGTGGCGCCCCATGTCTTCCCTCGTCCAAGCTTGCTGAAGGAAGACGGTGACTTCAGAAGCAGTTCTTACCTCTCTTTCCTCTCCTTCATTCGTACCTGAGCAAGGGCAGCTTACATTTTACCTATCGTTTGAGTGTCAATAATACGGTCAAGATTTCCAACCTAGGCACATATATTTCTAAGGGGGTAGTAAATAAGCAGGTGCCAGATTCGTTTTAGTTTTTCTGAGCAGCTGTTTGTTAGTTACAGTGTCTCTGTTAGTGAGCAGACGTGGTGGGTATTTTTCTTTACGATGTGAGCCAGAAATGCATAAGATATAACATAGCACTTTTATTAAGACTTTGAAATGTGGTCGAAAAAGCACATCTCATACATTTCTAGTGTGTGGATACCGCTTGTTGGAGGAAACTCGACTTCAGTGATGGCTGTAGACTTTACGGCGCAGCCTTGAGAGATTGACCTTTGCGCTGAACTGCTAGGAGTCCCTCTCAAGTTGAATTTGGCGGGGGGAATAGGCTGCAGAAGCAAACTGTAAATGTTGCTTGCTTCATAGGCCCGAGGAGCTGCATGAGGGAGCGGAATGAATGAAATACCCACCCGTCTAGAGGGTTTCACCAATGAAGGACGTGTACGTGCTCTGCTACACATATTAAATATGTACAGAATAAAAAATTAAGAAAAAAGAATAGATTTTTTTAGCACAAAGTTGTGTAGGCAGTGTGCCAAGTTACAAATGCCAAGGATGCAGGTAGAGTAACATGGCGAACGGATCTAGGAAATTAAGGGAGCAAAAAGAGAGGGACTGAATCAGAGGTCGAAGTGGGGAGGGGGACGTAAGAACGACATTAGCAAGCTTTAATAATTTGATCGAAGTAGCCATTCTTTTTATTAAAAAAAAAAAGTGGCCGTTCCTGACAGATGAGTTGTTGCAGGTTGAAAGTGAAGTTAGAGAAGGAAGAGGTAGCTACTAGCTGATAGAAATCTTCATGTGTGCAATTAGTTAATGATCTAAAGGCTGCTGGGAACCAAGTACAGACTTTAACTGACAGAATCTAGAACATTGGCAAAACCAATAGGTCAGGCGTTGGCCACCAGCCTTTTGGCAATTCTTGTTTTGTTATGGGTTTTTACAAAACGTTATTGTTTGGGAATATCCCAGAAGTGAGCAAAGCAAGAGGAAGGGGTGGATGAAGAAGAATAGAGAGAGAGGGAAGGCAATGAGGAGGGGAAACACTGAGCCGACCCTCCAGCATTTAGCAATTTCGCAATTCACGAATAATATAGGAAAGGAACTCTCAGAAAGTTTATATTGCATTTTTCAAAGTTAAATACTCTGCTAAATCAGTTTACAACGATTTAAGGCTGAAAAGGAATAATTAAGAGTAAAATAAAGTGCCGCAATAATGCCGCAAAATTTCCATTTTTGTGCCGCTAAATTTCCATTTTTGTGCCGCTAAATTTGCAAATCTATGCCGCAATATCCTGGGGGGTCTGGCTAATGCATCAGCAGCGTTCCAAAGGGAAATCACAAAATTGTTGGCTAATGTGAATGGGACGAGAGTATTTCAAGACGACATCCTAGTATCTTGGAAGGATAAGACTATTCATGATTTCATTTTAAACAGGGTGTTATTTATTTTGAGGGATAACGGTTGACAGTAAAGAGTGGGAAGTGTAAGTTTGGTAGAGACCGAGTGGAGTATTTGGGCCATGACATTTCTAAAGATGGTATTCGTCTTAAAATTGGCCTCGTAGAAGCAATAGTGAATGCTCTTGAAATAACTTGCAATGAGTAATTGATGTCCTTCTTGGGTCTTACTGAGTTCTATTCTTGGTTTTTTTTTTTTAAATATATTTTTATTGCAAAATTAGAAACCACAGGATACAAACAATCAACCAGTGCACTCGTGACATCCCCCCGTCCACTAAGAAGTCCAAACCATACACAGCCATTCAGCCCGCATCCCGGGGGCCGGGCGGCATGTCATTACATTTAATAGGAAAAGCACGGTGCACGTCCCACGGGGACCATGGTCGAAAAGTCGTTGTACGTATCTGCTTTTATCCCCCCCCCCACAACAACATCTCCGTCAGCCATCCCAGAGGTAAACAGTGACACCGCTCATATCGGGGCCTGCCCTAGGTGCTATCGTTCTTTCCCGCCTGGCTACTCCCTCCAGCCCTTTCATACTCCACCCTGTACCAACCATCCTAGTAGAGTCAAAGCACCCAGGCGGCTACCATCCAGTGGCTTCCGTCCCACCCCGAACCCTCATGAACCAGTCCCCCCCAAGGCCCCCCCCCCTGGCAACTGCTGGGCGTACGCCTCGTCCTGTCAAGTTAGATGGAACCACCACAGTGCGGAAGATAGCACTTCTGTGTTCGCCCCGTGGTGTCCACCGGTTTAGGTCTCCCCATCCTCGTCGTCCACAAAAGAATCACGCAAGGCCTGCACCACTAGCTCCCATGCACGCGCCGCTTCCAAAACTTTCTCATTCCCCATCTTAACAGCCTGCCGCATCCGGAGCACACTCTCACAGGCAGACCACCGCAGCAATTCATTCTTCCATCTACGCAGCGAGGGCCCCCCCCTGGACTTCCAATGCCACGATATCTCCCTCTGCGCCAATATCAGACCCAGATCAAGGAACTTGCTCGTCACCTTGGTGCGTTTAGTGTGCGGGAACCAGAGCAGCAGGCACGCCGCCATGTCGAATTCCACCTCCCTATCTGTCACTACATTCAGGAGTCCCCCTACCTCCGCCCAATAGGTCCCCAATTGCGGGCACTTCCAAAACAAATGATCCATGTCCGCTCCCAGAGACGAACACCGTGGGCAGCGAGCATCCGGCACCTGGAAGTACCGCTGTAATTTCTCTGGAGTTAAATAGGCCCTATGAAGCACATAGAAATGCACTTGCTGAAAGCGCGCATTTCTCGTGCCCTTCCACGTGCGCCGCAGGATGTGTCCCCAAGCCGTATCCGGTATGTGCCGGCCCACACTCTCCTCCCATTTAGCCTTGAGCCCCAGGAGTGGCTCCAGTCCCTCATTCAACATCCTATTATGGAGGCATGTCACAGCTTTGACCGTGCCCGCCGCCATCACCACATATTGGCACGCCATAGTCGTCGTGGGTTCTACGAGCCCCCCCTTCCAGTGCTTCTGTATGGCAGCCACCACCGCCGCGTGCAGGAGGAACCCCCCGTCGGGCAGCCCGAACTGGTCCCAGAGCGCCTCGAACGGTGCCAAAGCCCCATCTATGTACAAGTCGCCTACCACCTGTAGTCCCGCCTCCTCCCAATCCAGCAACGGGGACCAATCTCCTCCGTGCGGCAAGGCCGTCAGCATGCCGATCGGGATCTCCGGCGCATAAGGCCGCGAAGCCCTCGCTCTCCGAAGGCTCCTCTGCCAACACAGCCGGAGCGTCCTTTCCTCCATAGTGAGGGCCCGCAGCTCAAGCTTCTGCTGCATGACAATATAGGACAGCACCTGGCGTCGTATCCCTCGGTCCCGGTCCTCCTCTGGACCCCGGAACACCCTAGCTACGTTCTGTGTAAGAACCTGCAGCTGCGCCGCTAGATAATACAGCTCGAAGTCAGGCACAGCCATGCCCCCTTCAACCTTAGGGCGGAGGAGCGTGTTCAGGGCCACTCTACGGCGGCCGTGCCCCCATAAGAAGCCAATAATCATCGATCTCAGGTCTCTGAAGACCCCTTGGGGAATCCAGACAGGCAGCGTTCGGAAATAATAGAGGAAGCGGGGGAGCGCCACCATCTTCAAAAGGGCAATCCTACCCAGAACCGTCAGCGGGAGGGTCGACCAGAAAGACAAGCTGCCCCTCAGTGCCCGAACACAGCGTCCAATGTTGCCCTCCAAGAGGTCCGCAGTCGCGTGGTAGATGCGAACACCCAGATAGGTAAAACAAGATGGCTCCCACACCACGCCCAAGTCGCCGCCAGGAACGGGCGAGTCCGCTCGCAGCGGGAACACACAAGTCTTCGCCTAATTGACCTTAAGGCCCGACAGCCGGCCGAACTCCGACAATAGCTCCATCGCACCTGTCAATGCCCGCGAGGTATCAGCCAGGTATAGGAGCAAGTCATCCGCATACAGCGATATATAATGCCACTGCCCGCCTCTCGCTATCCCCGCGTACCTGACACCCGACCTCGCATGGACCGCCAAAGGTTCCATCGCCAGAGCAAACAACAGGGGGGACAGAGAGCATCCCTGCCGCGTGCCCCTGCCCACCGGGTACGCCGCAGACACCAGGCCGCCCAAACGCACCCTCGCCGCCGCCGAAGCATACAAGACCCTCGTCCACCTGCGGAACCCCTCGCCCATGCCAAACCTCTCCAAAACTCCGTCCAGGAACGGCCATTCCAAGCTATCAAAGGCCTTCTCGATGTCCACGGATAGGACCGCCGGGGCTCCCTCCTCGTCCAAGATGGCGTCCATTATCCCCACCAAGCGGCGAATATTCAGCGCCGTGCTCCTCGTGGGTATGAACCCGGCCTGGTCCCTATGTACCAGGCCCGTCATATATGGGGCCAGTCTGGTGGCCAGTATGCGGCTCAGAATTTTATAATCCACCGTCAGCATGGATAGCGGGCGGTAAGACCTCACATCCGCAGCATCCCGGCCAGGCTTTAGGAGCGGCACTATCAAGGCCTCCCGCATGGACCCAGGCAATGCCCCAGCCTCGAAGGCTTCAGCGTACACCACCAACAGCCTGGGCGCCAAACAGTCCGCATACCGCTGATAAAATTCAATCGGTAATCCGTCCACCCCGGGCGTTTTGTTGCGAGCCATATGCTTAATGGCCGCCCGTATTTCTGAGAGCGTGATCGGGCCGCCCAGTTCTTTCGCGTCCTCCTCATCTAGGACCGGAAGCTGCCTTGCCCCCAAGTATTCCGCAATGTCCTGGGCCCCCACTCCCAGCTGGCCCTGATACAGTTCCTCATAGTACCCCCTAAAACATTCCAATACCGCTGCTTGGGTGTATACCATCTCTCCCTGCGCAGTACGAATGCCGAGGATCGGGGAGCCCCTAAGTTCCGGATTAGCCAGTCTGGCCAAGAGGGTACCCACCTTGTCTCTTTCCGCATGCGCCCTGATGATATATTGCCTGTGATCATAGCTACGTAAACGTTCCGTCTCAGTGGCGACCACTTCTTTCGCCTCTAAGAGCTGGGCCTGTAAGTCCGGCCTAGCTGGCCTGCGGCGCTCCAAATCCCTCAACCTTTCTTCCGCTTTCATGAGGTCAGTCAACACAGCCGTGCGAGCATTTGAAAACCTACCCAAACACACTCCTCTCACCACCACTTTCATTGCATCCCATTCAGTGGACCTACTCGTGGCCGAGCCCTCATTCACTCCGAAATAGCTATCAATGCCTTGTCAAACCGCATCAGAGAACACAGGATTTTCAAGCGTTTCCGGCCGAAGCCGCCACGTTGGAATGACTGAGCGCTCTCTCTGCCACTGAATGTGCACCAATAGGGGGTTATGATCTGAGATCGTTCTAGCCAAGTACTCCGCATGGGAGATCAGCGGGGCCAGGGATCCACTGCAGAGCACCGAATCAATCCTGACATGCAGGTCATGAAGAGCAGAGTAAAAGGAATAATCCCTGGTTTCCCTGTGCCGTTCCCTCCAGACATCCAGCAACCCCCACCTATCCTGCCAGTCCTTCCTGTGCGCGGCTAACCTGCGCACCGGGGAGTCCACCAGGGGGGGATGGGACCTATCCAGAACCACATCCGTGATCGAGTTAAAGTCCCCCCCTAGCACTATTGGGGCCGCCAGGAAAGAGGCCAAAGACCCCGAGAGGCTATCAAAATATCGAGCTTGATCAGCGTTCGGCGCATACACACAGCAGAAAACCACATCCCGTCCATATAACCTCCCCTCCACCGCCACAAACCTGCCATCCGGATCCACAGCTTGATTCAGTAATTGAAAGGGTATCCCCGCCCTCACCCAGATCAGCACCCCCCTGGCATACGCTGAGTAAGTGGTGCCAAACACCTGGCCCCTCCATCGTTTCTGCAAGGCAGTACACTCTTTCTTAGTAAGATGAGTCTCCTGGAGCATGGCAATCTGAACCCCCCTGCGTACTAGATATGCATGGACCTTATGACGTTTCACCATAGTTCGCAGCCCCCGGACATTCCACGTCAGGCATTTCAGATTAGGTAACGTCCCCATTCCAACTTCGTACAGGCCAAAGCAAATAACGAATGTTCACAGCCCCCCCAAAGCAGTTGCCCCCCCCCAAACACCCCCAAAACAGAAAAACTCCCCAAACCCCACTCCCCAGGACAGAGCTCACGAACCCAATGGCCGCCCCCATCCAAACCTTGAACCAACGTCCCACACTCCTACCCTGTGGTCTCCACCACAGTCGGCCTTAAGGGCCCAAGGGGGTTGAGTCGCCGCCGACCCCAGCAAGCGGAGCTCGCACCCCGCGCCTCCATCCCTCCCGAAGCACTCAGCCTCCCCTCCCGGCATCCCGTCCTCCAACAGCAGGATACCACCCTACCATGAAGTCTCGAACTAGCCCAGTCCAAACTCAGCCGCAAAAGATACCATCCGAAGTCTGTGGGGTCACCGTCGGCCCCTTCAAGCTTTCCGCCTCCGAGAGTTCCTCGCCCGTCTTGCTGCCTTCCCCTCCCGAGTCCGTTTCAGCCCGTTCACTGTTCTGTTGCGACCCTGTAATGGCCGCCGTCGCTGCGAGTGCATCCCTCTTCTCCGCCGCCATTTGAGCCTCCCGTTTCTCCCGCTGGCGCCTGTTGCGGGATCTGATTCGTTGCGATTGCCTCACCCGGGGCCGCTTGGGTTCATCTCGTCTGCTTTTATGTGATCTGTCCGTCCCCGCTCTATACGACTCCAGCCAAAGCCAAACCTCGTCCGGAGTCTGAAAAAAGTGCGTAGCCCCATCCATGATGATCCGCAACTTAGCCGGGTAGAGCAAGGAATACTGAACGCCTTCCTCCCTGAGTTCTTTCTTCACCGCCAATAATGATGCCCGGTTTTTCTGGACCGCTTGGGTGTAGTCCGGGAAGATCGTAACCCTACTGTTCTCCACCTCATAAGGGCCCGACATCCTGGCCCGCTGAATGAGGAGATCTCGGTCCTTGTAGTGGAGGAGCCTCACCACCATCGGTCGGGGGGGGCGGCCAATCCCCGGCGGGCGAGCAGGAACCCGGTGGGCCCGCTCCAGCGTGAAAAAAGGAGTGAGCCCCTCCGGCGCCACCACAGTGCGGAACCAGGTCTCCATATAGGCCACCGCATCCTCCCCCTCAATCCGTTCCGGAAGGCCGACGACCCGCACGTTGTTCCGCCTATTGCGGCCTTCGGCATCCTCCGCCCTCCGTTCCAGCGAGTCCAGCCGGGCCAACATGTCCGCAATCCTATGCTCCGCGGCCACCACCGATGGTTTCAGGTCCAGCAGCAGTTGGTCATGGTCCTTAACTCTGTCCGCTAGCTTCGCATGATCCGCGCGGAGCAGCCCTAGGCCCGTGGCCACTTGGGCGATGTCCTGGTGCAACGCGTCCTTAGTCGAGGCGATCGCATCAAGTATGGCATCCAATCGCTGGTTCAGCCGCTGTTCTCGGTCAAGCTCCGGGGAGGGACCCTCGCCCAGCCGAGTCGATGTCGCCGAGCCCTCCTCAGTGCATCTCACGGCCACCGGCCCTCCAGTCGCCGCCATTCCAGGGTGCTGCGTCACAGGTCCTGGAGCCCGCTGTCGTCAGCGCCCGTAGGCTAGTGCCAGGTAGTCGGGCACCGGGCAGAGCAATGTCGCCACAGAAACTCACAGGAGCAACAACCAGCTAGGTACACTCCGCTCCGCCGCCCCCCTCGGGAGCCTGAGGGGGAAAGTATGAGTCTCCAGGCGGCAGCCAGCCAGGGTCCCCAAGCTCCTGGCGAGTCAAGGCAGCGTCAGTCGACCCCAAGGCACAGCACCGCCACCCCAGTGCCTCGATCAGCCGAACGCAGGGTCTCCTGCCAGTATCCCTCGCCAGACGGCGACAACTCGGCTCAGAGCTGGAGTTCGGGGCCCGCCGAACTCCACGCCGCCATTTTCTTCGCACCCTCGGCAACACCTCAGCCGCCTCTTCGACTCGGTCTCCTCGGGGCCTGCAGTCCCCCAGCGGCTCACCAATAGTGTCCAGCTGTCCCCTCACACTTCAGAGGGCAGGAGCGTCGTCTCCGGGCCGCCTAGGGTTCCGAAAACAGGAGAATTAACGGGATTCTGCGCGGAGCTACGAGCTCACGCCGCCATCCCGATCGGCGTCCAAGCCACGCCCCTCTTCTATTCTTGGTTTATAGGAAATTATTCTGTGAAAGTGGAGCAACTGAGGAAATTTCTTAAGAGGAATGCAAAATTCGAATAAGGACAGGAGCAAGCGTAGTGTTTTGCAGGTATCAAGGAAGAGATTTTGCAGGCTCCCTGTCTGAAACCTTTTGAGATGAATGTAGATTGTATTATATCAGTGGACACTAGTGGGTATGGTAATGGGGTAGTTTTAGCTCAAAAGAAGGGGGAAGGACAAGTGGATTGTAGCATATGCTTAAAATATTTTGAACCCAGTAAAAAGGAATTATTCCGTAATTGAGAAAGAATTATTAGCAACATCTTGGACTGTGCAGCAGTTCAGACTATATATTTGGGGACAGAATGTAAAATATTTACACATCATAAACCCTTAGTGGATATACTTGGACTGGAGGGTTGAAGGAATTTATGTCCCAGGTTAGCAAGGCTGACCTCCAAACTGCAAATGTACCACCTTGAAAATAAATTTGTTCCAAGCAGAGGCAATGTGATGGCAGATGGTTTGTCATGTCTTCCTACTGGATACGAGACCATAGAAGAGGAAGGCAAGCACGTGGAGTGTGATGTAGAATTTTCATCTGAGGATTTGTTGTGTGGAATGAGTAGAATTGTGGACTGTGAGGAATTGTTATCAGAGGCAATTTTGCAACAGGAAATGGAGGACATAGAATGACAAATGGTCATAACATTGATCACTGATGGATGTACGAATGAAGGGAGATGACAATGCCACTTTTTGGATATTTAAGGAGGAGTTTTCCTTATTCAATGAAGTGGTATTGGGAGGTGATAAGATCGTTCCTCCACTAGGTGTTTGTGAAATGTTGGTGAAAAAACTGTGATGCAGGACGTGGTGGTATGTCCAGTACTGAAAAGAAAATCGAGGAGAATTTTTGGTGCACGGGAATTGATGCAATGGTGGACCATTAGGTAAGGAATTGTACTTTATGTGCACCGAGTGCAAAACCATGCAAAGTACCTTTGGTCACTGTGGAGTTACCCAATAGACCTTGGAGAAAATTAGCTTTAGATTTCATGGGACCTTTTTCCACATACATTACCTATCAGGGAATGTTTTGCTATAGTAATAATTGATTATTTTAGTAAGTTGCTTGCAGTTCAGATGGTCGGGAAGGTCACTACGGATGTGGTAATAGAATAGAGGATGTGTTTGAAGGGAAGGAGTGCCAAAAGTGTTAATGTTGGACAATGGGGTGCAACTGATATCTGAAAAAAATGAAATTGCTTTAAAGAATCTTGGTATTAAAAACTCCAGGGTGGCAATGTATCATCCCTCAACGAATGGTCAAGGTGAAAGATTCAACAGAATCATTAAAGAGGCAATTCACCTGGCATTGACATCTGGAATTCCCTGGAAGTAATTGCAGAGTATGCTGTTGTCATATAGGATAACACCACATTCGATTACAGGGAAAATGCCATTTGAACTTTTAAGAGGGAGAAAACCGACCACCAGTTTAGTACATTGGAGGTAATGGAGAAAAGCAGTAAGAAATTTGGCAGAAAAACAGTAAGAAATTTGGCAAAGTATGGGGTAGTGAAATGAAGGTAATAGTGAATCAGTATCAGCTACCATTGTACTGGTGATAATATTTCAAAGGTAATGGAAGGTCAGTATGTAAGCATCAAAAGAACAGGATTTGTTGAGAACGGGAAACCTCGTTGGTCAGAGCCATTAAAGATTAGTAAAGTATTGGGAAGTGCTGTCTTCTTAGAGGATGGAAAGGTATGGAACTTACGTCGTGTGTCAGTGTGTAACAGTGAGAGATTTAAGCCTGACAGGATGGTTCAGGAATGCGAGGGTGAATGTGGAGGGTTCATAATGGGAAGTGATAAGAGTGCAGAGTTGGAGGGAGTCCACATGGATCACAGTGAGCGTAAGGGTGAGCAGAGCAATAGTAACGTGTTAAGGTGAAGTGAAAGAGGAAGAAAGGGACTGGCCTATCTGGAGAGTTATGTGATAGGGTAGGTCACTTTTGGTTATAGTTTTATCTGTTTATTAATTATAATGTTAAGAAATGACTATGTAGCACCTGTATAGGTGTTACTTAGAAGGGTGTAATGGAAATAGAATATGTAAATAGAATATATATATACATATTATGTTTTGGAAATAATGCTGATTTATGTGTGTATTGGCAATTAGTAATATTGTTACATTCTTTTAGTGTATATTCTTATATGAAGAACTGCAATGTACTCTGGGTGATTGTGTGTTGTTATAAAAAGAGGAAGATGGAGCGCTGGCGGCTCCTTACACGTAGCCAGGACCGGCGTTTGCTTTCTGATATCTAGTCTTTTCTGAGCACCTCAGCCGTGCCCCTAGTATCTCCTGCGTGATCTAGATGGGAATTGGAATGTGAGCACACATTTACAGACAAAGAATGATCGGACATTCTACAGTGCACCCGAGCATCTACGCGTAGTGCAGCAGGGAAGGAAACCCTCCTTACATTGGCACATTATCGGTATTATAAGCCCGCTCGCCTGTCCAAGTGGAAGCATGGTAGTAGTGACAAATGTTGGCAGGGCTGCAGTAACTCAGGTACACTGACACATCTCTTGTGGCACTGCCCCAAATTGCATCGCTATTGGGAAGAGATACTTGCGGCCATAGATCAGATGTTTCAGACAGAGTTGCCCTGTTTTCCTAGCTATGTTCTCTTGGGTATCTCCAACTCTTTGTGACATCCCCTCCGTTCGGTTAGGGGGAGGGCCATAACCTTAACAGTGTGTGCGGCGAAGCATGCCTTACTTTCACGCTGGGGGACTGATGTTCTACCCACACATTTAGACTGGTTACATAAACTCTGGCACTTATTGAGTATGGAGAAACTATCCGCTGTAGTAGATCACACACTCCCTATATTTGAGAAGACATGGGGCCCTTGCCTTAAATACTTGTCTGACATATTTCGTGAACTTACATGCCCAAGATATTTACGCGTTTTACGCTTAACAACAGGCACGCAACCTGACTCGTAAATAATAAAGGAGAGGAAGCTCCACCACATTAACGCAATTACAGTACAGACGGGCCGGGTAGGGATGTGTGATTTGTTCAGTTATTAATGTATAGAGTTGATTATTGTTTTATTATGATCCCCCCCCTTTTCCTTCTTTTCATCTCCCTTCTTTAGTTGTGTTCCCCTTTCACTGCCGGCCATTGATTTGTTTGTACGCAGATGATTTGTATATTTTATTTTACTGTTTAGAAATGAATAAAAATTGATGCAATCCTAAAAAGAGGGAGATGTGTGGCATTCTCATGTGCTCTGTAGAATGTTGGGGAATGGCACAGGCCACTATTATGTGTAACAGTGCTGAAAGACCTTTTGAGGGAATGATGTTTGGGGTACAGTTGGTGGAGCTAGCAGAGGCTGAGGGAGCACCGCTCTTCACATGGCACATACTTAATAAATCGTTATGCTTACCATCTTCTGAAGGGCAGATCTTTCATGATTTTAACAACATTATAGTTCCGCAATGAGTCGTCGTGGAACTCAAACCATTCTTCCAGATCTCGTGGTGTGAGGCTGAGGAGACACACGAGAAACACATGCGGCAGGCACTGGTGATCTAGCCACTGTGGCAGTCCTGGGACTATCCTGGCCCTCTGATGAGAGAGTCTCACTCCGGAGGTCTGGAACCGACTGTCTCTGAGGCAGACGCTTGAACTGCCAGGAATCCCTTATAATGGACTTTCCAGGATGGTGAGCAGTCACCATGTGTCCCTTACTAGTCACAACTTTCAATGGATTGGCATCAAGTGGAGCATCAGATTTGAGTTTTGCCTCTGCATGACAAGGATACAACCCCCTTTTGATGAAAAAAGGGTTCAGGCAGATCAGGTCGTTTTACCCCTTTTCTAGGTTTGCCCGGCGTTAGCCGCTTCTCACCCAACTCACGATTACCAAATAAAGAGGCAGGCGCTGGAGACTGGAAGGCAGGAAACAGGAGTTTATTTCCGACGGAACAGAACACGTCAAATCAGACAACAGGGTATCTTCTCGAGGTGCTCTAACAAGTTTCTCTACGGCTCTGTCTTTTATACACAGGTTTATGATGCACAAACATTCCTATTTGCAATAAAGACTCTTTGAAGTGTGGAAAAGGCATGTTTGGAATCCCAGCTTCAGGCCTATTCCCATACCGGTCGCTCTGATGTTGTTTTCCCCTCCCAAATGTAACATGTGATTGTAATCTGCAGCCGGACATTCCAACAGGACACGAGGGCAAGAGGGGTGGTCGGATCTAAGGTTGGGCAGGCGATAAGATCACGTTTCGCTATGCGGGGCCGGGGGGTACATCCACGAGACCTAGGTTTATGACATGGGACTGGGTCGAGAGGCCAGGTGTAGCCGGGGGGGGTCATCAGAAGAGAGGAAGGGTGTTCCTGGGAGGAATGCAGGGGTGTCGGTCAGATCTAGGGGTGTGAAGGCCTTGATTAATCACCGTTCCTCTGATGTGAGGCGAGGTCCTACTGTAGGGGCAATAAACTGCATCTGTTGGACTAGGTGACGGCCTGGGATCAGGCCGGGCAATCGGGCAGGGAGGAAGAGGTTACCAAAAGGGCCTGTTCTGTGGGTAGGATGAAAGAGCGAGGGGGGCAGGGGTTCAGCACGGAGACAGGGTCGTGTTTAGAGGTGCGTTTATGGCCCGAACAGGAGAGACCGGGGGCTGTCGGGGCGCGGGGGAATACTCGCGAGGCTGGGGAGTGGGGGAGAGAGAGAGAGACGCAGGTTATTGGCAGTGGGCAGAGAGGTCATAACACACAAAATGGCTACTATCTATGTTCGTGATGGGGCCTAAAAGGGGACAAGATGGCAGGGCCACTGTTACGTGACTTTCGCTTTACCTTCAACAGTGGCGAGGGTGAACACAAATGAACGCCGCTTATGTACATATACATTGTCGTTTTCCACAGTCGCCGCTTTTTAACATAAGCTAGGTAATTTCCGTGTTTATCATAACTGACGGGGTGTACATATAGTTGTGTGTTATCGATGAAATAGCGTTTGTCAATACTGGTGGATTTGCATATAACCGTGTGCAGTTGATGCGACATACGAGGTGGAATACATATAAATTTACATTTGTCGTATTTAAAAAGTGACCGATGAAACATTTTACAGGCAAAAAGTGGTTGAGGGAGGAATTTAGTCCAATACAAGCAATTAGTCAAGGGGTTGTAGAAAGTCCCGAAAAAGGGGGGGGGGGGGAGATCTTCGTCACAGTGTCTCTTTTTTTTTTTGTAGCGAGCCATCACTGGTAGACTCTGGTAGTTCGTTTTCTTCCGTTGGCGCTGTTGAGCACCGGCGGTGGAGCTATAGGTCCAGCTCGGGTCGTTCTTTACACGTCGCAGGGTGTGATCTGTCCTTTGCTGTTAGGCCACAGTCCTGTTTCCTAACTAATCTCTTTTAAGGGTGCCTCATGCTGGGCACCTGCATTTCTTTCTCGGAGTCAAAATCCACGTGGAAAGGATAAAAAGGGGGGTTTTGTCGGATAATCGAGGGAGGAGAGGGCGGAGTGGGACCGGATCTTTGAGACAAATCAAGGGAGCAAAAGGGTGATGCGCAGGCAGGTCCATCAATCGGGCTCAAAGGGGCGGGGACTTCTGGCATGCGTGGGTCAACAAGTAGAGGGCTTCAAGGCAGCCCTCCATTCCTTCGTTTTCTGCGTTTGAGAGTGGTGCATCGTCCCGCGTCCCGTTGCTCTGCGGTTCCATCTTAGGTCGAGGTCACACGCGCCTCATGATCTGTGGCCAGGCTGTGCGTCACGTCCGGCCCCTCTCCTCCGGTGACTGTGTATCCTTGAATGGGTACAAAACAGGTTTTAGCGAACTGGCAAGAGAAGACATTTATACATTTCAATTCCGTCCCAGATCTAGGTAGTTGGGGGTACGTTTCATCAGTCACGGTCAGGAGTTATCACTGTGGAGCATGTATACAGGCATGTCTACTGAGTTTGTACTAAGTCTATTTGGCGTTCATTCATGACGTATGTGGCTTTCTGACCCTAGCCCTGGCAGTCTTCTATCAATATGAGAGAGGGAGATAGTGGTTAAACATTTTTTTTTCTCGGGGGGGGGGGCAACAGTTAATCAGGGTCATCAGTTATACTTCGTGTTATGGAGCTGGGGCCAATCGGGAGAAAACGGGGATGTTTTGGACATCCGTACTTGGGTGCAGAGGGGTGGGGCAATCTGGGCATTGTTTCTAACGAGCTGAGAACAGAAAGCCACTGACATATAGTCCTCCTGTAAGAAGGCCAGATTAGGGGACTTCAGTCGTCTAACCTGTCCTTTCCTTCATAGCCAATTCAAGTTCCATCATTTTACAGAAAGGAGAGGTAGTAATATGGCAAATTACAATTGGTTTAGTTTCTGTCAATTTGCCGAACACCTTTGTGTTCGAAAACCAATTAGGCTCGTGCCGGCGGGGCACAACGTTACCACACAAAGGAAGAGGGAACAGGGGGACCCTCGGAGGGAGAGTCGTCCACATTTTAAATGAACTATTCGGTACACGTACAACATGAAGAGAGAGAAAAAGAGAGAGAGAGAAACGTGTACAGTAATAGGCCATTTAATGCGCACACAACACTAAACAGTAGGGTCACGTTATATAGAAACACAGACTGAGGGACAACGTAAATCCATATACTACGTACACATGAATTCAGGCGGGGGGGGGGTACATGGATTATATGCAGAACTCAAGACAAAACATAGAACAGTACTTGGCCAAAAATTTTCCTCCTGCATGCTGCGCATCCTTAGTATCCTATTTAATTCGCCTGGCTGTCTTTTGCAGTTGGCCTCTGTTGCAAATACTTACACTTTCGTCAATTGTTCGGGAACTAACCTGGTCGGGCTAGTACTTACGGTGGGATCTTAGGATCGTTTTTAGCGAATGGGCATCCAGGCTGAGGCAACGGGGGGTGTCAGTCGGGGGAACAATGGGCAGTTTCGAGTTTCACGTCTATGAGGGTGCAAGTGGAAGGTGGTAAATCTTAGACATTTGATAATTTTCTTAGTCTTCCAGGAGGAGGGTACTTGGTTAAACCTCACCCTGGAATAGTCCTGAACCTTCCCCTATTTAGTTACCGTATGAACCTACTCGTAGGTGCACGTCATTCTCGGTTGCATTGTTCGTCGTGTATAGGTGCCATGCTCAGACCCCCTTTTTCCCCATTCCATCGGTCGTTCGTTCATCACTCAAGTCGTACGAAAACATCTCTCTTATCGAGTCAACGCGTGCAACGTATATCCAGTCGAGTTATACACATCCGGTCATACACGCGTGCATTCATATCACCCAAAGTCGTCATGTCCTCAGGGGCAGTCCCCATGGATAATGTATCATTTGTCCCCGCGGAACCATGGCGTGTTGCTTGGGTCTTCTCCATTCTTTAGTCGATGTTCCGATGTGACCTGCAGAAAGAAGGGGAAAAAGAAGGGGTGGGGCAGCGTTTTAAGGCACATCCGCGCGCATAAACCCAAAAGGCTTTTACTTACCACGTATTCGACCTATCTCCGCCGGGTGCAGTCCCTTCCATCTCGGCGTTTTAAGCCCAGAGGGACTGGTAGTGCGGGAGGCATAATCATTGATGGACTGCACATTGCATAGATTGCCCACGTGTGGTATTGCGGATCTTGTGTAGGGGGGGTGTCGAAACAAAAGGGCAGTCAGTGTAAAGTGGGGTGAACTCGTGTTCTCCTTCGAGGAGGCGGGGTGGTCTACAGTGGTACCGGGTCTGGTTTAGGGGCATCTGAAACAATTTCCCTGAGATATGTGGCATACAAAGTAAAACAGAACACCGGGACCTTTGTCGATTGCCTTACGTTGCACAAAAGTAAAAAAACACACGCAACAAACTTGGACCATTCACATTTTCAATATACTTTGCTTTTTAACCTTTCAGTAATCGACTTGCTTTATTTCGCCTGTATTTTACGTAGATCGGAAACAATGGCTATGTATTCGAACTTACCAATCCAAGAGCTACGACTATATTTGTTTTTCACAAAATCTTTATTTAAAAAATGTTTACGTACAAATGCAGGCCTACAACCACGTGGGCCAGCCACGGAGCAGACTGGAACTGTACATGAGGGCATATTTATTTGAGGAAAACATAACTGAGTCGGTGGTCGTTTTATTTCATCAAGGTACGATAAGTGCAATAAAATCATATCGAAAATTCATTGTGGGCAAGTACCATCAGTGTCAAAAAAATTCGAACTTTCAATAATACTGTGATCAATGATGCGTCAGAACTTAATATCAATTCATTGTCCGAATGTTCAAGCAATACTTATCCCCTCCCGCCATGTGCTTCAAAAACTGCATACATATCTCATGATATCAAGTCTGAGCATCCGGAACACAACGGGGAGTTGCGAGTTTCGTTTGTACCGGCGCCATTTTGGGTGGGGTCAGGCGGGTCCAAGTATAGTCAAAATGTCTCCACCAACTCGGGGTTGGACCAGAATCTCTTTCGGCAGTCCAGAAGTTCCGCTAAGGGGCAACAGAAGGGACCGGTGACATGAACCATTAATCAAAGAAAAGGGAGGGGGCAACAATCTTTCCTACCGGGTCATACTGGTGTTCCACCGGAACTGATCAAATCAGTAGTCTGCAGGATTTTTGGTCATTCAAACTGAGGCTGGCGTCAGCATGAGAGCGCCAACGTCTCGTGGCTACGTCTTGGTCGTTCTGCGGGCAATCATGGCAGTCATTTCCCATCGGGAGGCGGTCGGGGGCCCGCGGAGGTCGAGGGCCCACCGCAGTTCTCGTAGAATCTTCAAAGCTGAGGAGAACGCATCTGGACAGGGGCCCATTTTCTGGTTGGCAGGCGACCAGGCCAACTTTTCACGCCAGGCCCATTCCTGCAAAGTCGACCGCCATTTTTAGGAGTTCTGCAGCTACCGGCAGTCACTGGGTCAAATGAGCAGACGGACTCCAGCCTGCTGGGCGAGGTGTCGTGGCACCGCCACAGTGGACGAGACCCTGCTGGGTGAGTGGAGCGTCGCTGCACCGCAAGAGTGGACGAACCCTTTGCCGGGTGCGTGGAGCGTTGGGGGTGCAGCTGAGGGGCCTCCACTTGGGGAGGCGGGAGAGGCTCGTCCGCGCCGCCTCTCCCTCCCAGTGCACCCCACGGCGTCTCGCTGACATTTGTTATGGCCGGACCAGGCGATAAAGAAGAGGGGGGGGGGTCGGAGGCATATGCAAGACATCCCCCCCCCCCCGTGGCCTGCAAGGCGCCGAAAGAGGAAGGGAACGGGAAGACCAGTACATTTCGGGTCGGGCCCATGCCTTCTCCGGCCGATTGCGGCCGGCCGCTCTTTGCCACGGCCCCAGGAACGGGTCCCTTGGTTCATCCTGGGGACAGGCCTTGGTGCGTGGTGTCGCCGCCGGACTATTCGCGTAATGGTCCTCCACCCCAGGCCGCCGCCGACGGCTTTTGTAGACTTTCTGACGCCCAAAAACCTACTAGAAAGTAGCCCAAAGTAGCCCAACATTGCTACTTTGGGGAAGGAGGGACAGGAACGGCGTCAAGCAGACGGCGAAATGCATTGTGGGTTTGTTGTTGCAGCCGTTTGCCATGTAAATAGTTGTTTAATATATTTTTGTTCAAATAAAAACGTTTTAACCTGTTACTTTGCTATAGTGTTGTATATTTCTAATATTTGCCTAGGGTTTGTCGTTAATTGGGCGGGGTGGGCGGTGGAGCCGAGCTGTCTCGCAGTCATCATGGCGTTGAGTTCGGCTTTCCTCACTAGTTTCATATTTCCTGAGGGGTTGTTCCTAATGCTTCCATTTCAGTGAGGTCGAAAAGAGATCTCATCAGTGGCCTACTGATTTTACTCGATTCCTTTTGTTTTTCCTAACGATTTTTATGTTCTTTTATTTGCTAGCACGATACAGCGGCTAATTCGCATTTTTCTTTATATATGTCCTTTTTATTAGGGGTGTCCTCCGGTGGAGCCAGATGGTCTACCTCTAATAAATGGTCCGGGCTGAACCAACTACTGAGCAATGGGGAGGAGATAGGCATGACGGGTTACAACGGGGACAAAAGTCAGCACTACCTATCCTTCACTACTTTGCGGAGACTAGATAGAATATTTCTATTCTACAGTATTCGCAAATAGGGAATACCCAAAGAGAGAACCACTTCCAAACAGTCAAGTTCGGACAAACAATCAATCAATCAAATGAGGAATAAAATAGGCGCGACGGGTTACAACGGGGGCAAAAGCCTGCGCTACCTACCCTTCACTATCTGCAAAGAGAGAGATCTTCCTGTTCCTCTCTGTTTGTAGGCAGAGAAGATCCTTTCCGAGAACCAATTCCGAACGATCAATGTTCGGTCAAACAATCAATCAGTGGGGGATAAAAATAGGCACAACGGATTACAACGGGGGCAAAGGCCTGCGTTACCTATCCTTCACTATCTGCAAAGACTAAACAGAGTATGGCGACTCTGTGCTTGTTTGCAAATAGAGAATGATCCAAAGAGAACCAATTCCAAAACAATAAATGCTTGGATAACAATCAATCAAATGGAGAGGGAAATAGGCGCGACGGGTTACAACGGGGGCAAAAGCCTGCGCTACCCACCCTTCACTATCTGCAAAGGGAGAATACTCCTATCCTTCCCCGTTTGTAGACAGAGAATCTCTCAGGACAAAACAATCAAATGCGTAATACTAGTATTTTCCAATGACAATCAAACAATCAATTCGCAATTTGTCGTGTTTACACGACCTTACCCGGACCGTATGGACAGTTTCTCGTCTTCCGTTTCCAGCGCCCGATCGTCCTCTATTCTCCATAATTGCTGTGGCACTCCTGATGGTTCCCAGTCAGGACCGTAGATCACTCGAGAGAGGTCTGTTCGGAACCAGTGAAGTTCGGATGATCGGCTGCCAGACAAGGGTCTATCGGGCAGGAGCTCTTCCCGATCGTTGCAGTCGTTCACTCTGTCGTTGGGACCTCTCTCACTGGATCCACGTGTCGCTGATGGGCCCCACGTGGGGCGCCAATTGATGAAAAAAGGGTTCAGGCAGATCAGGTCGTTTTACCCCTTTTCTAGGTTTGCCCGGCGTTAGCCGCTTCTCACCCAACTCACGATTACCAAATAAAGAGGCAGGCGCTGGAGACTGGAAGGCAGGAAACAGGAGTTTATTTCCGACGGAACAGAACACGTCAAATCAGACAACAGGGTATCTTCTCGAGGTGCTCTAACAAGTTTCTCTACGGCTCTGTCTTTTATACACAGGTTTATGATGCACAAACATTCCTATTTGCAATAAAGACTCTTTGAAGTGCGGAAAAGGCATGTTTGGAATCCCAGCTTCAGGCCTATTCCCATACCGGTCGCTCTGATGTTGTTTTCCCCTCCCAAATGTAACATGTGATTGTAATCTGCAGCCGGACATTCCAACAGGACACGAGGGCAAGAGGGGTGGTCGGATCTAAGGTTGGGCAGGCGATAAGATCACGTTTCGCTATGCGGGGCCGGGGGGTACATCCACGAGACCTAGGTTTATGACATGGGACTGGGTCGAGAGGCCAGGTGTAGCCGGGGGGGGTCATCAGAAGAGAGGAAGGGTGTTCCTGGGAGGAATGCAGGGGTGTCGGTCAGATCTAGGGGTGTGAAGGCCTTGATTAATCACCATTCCTCTGATGTGAGGCGAGGTCCTACTGTAGGGGCAATAAACTGCATCTGTTGGACTAGGTGACGGCCTGGGATCAGGCCGGGCAATCGGGCAGGGAGGAAGAGGTTACCAAAAGGGCCTGTTCTGTGGGTAGGATGAAAGAGCGAGGGGGGCAGGGGTTCAGCACGGAGACAGGGTCGTGTTTAGAGGTGCGTTTATGGCCCGAGCAGGAGAGACCGGGGTCTGTCGGGGCGCGGGGGAATACTCGCGAGGCTGGGGAGTGGGGGAGAGAGAGAGAGACGCAGGTTATTGGCAGTGGGCAGAGAGGTCATAACACACAAAATGGCTACTATCTATGTTCGTGTTGGGGCCTAAAAGGGGACAAGATGGCAGGGCCACTGTTACGTGACTTTTGCTTTACCTTCAACAGTGGCGAGGGTGAACACAAATGAACGCCGCTTATGTACATATACATTGTCGTTTTCCACACTTTCTGAAACATAATGTCCCAAGCACATCAACACTTTGCTGCATAAATCTTCATTCTGGACTTGTGAGATGATTCAGTGAGTTGAACTTTCTTATCATCAATTGTTCTTTCAGTGGTCCACTGGGGCAGCTTGCTACCCATGGCTCTCCTGAACAGCAGGGTGGCCGGGCATTCACCAGTTGTAGAATGGGGAGTAGCTCTGTAGGCACAAAGAGTAGAATGAAGTACTGACTTGAGCTCAAGTACCTCTAGTGCAAGTGCTGGCAAGCCTTCTTAAGAGTGCTCATAAAATGTTTAACAACGCCATTAGCCTGTGACCATAGAGGTGTGCGTTTCGATTCTTGATGTTCAAATGAGTAAGAAAGTCTTTGAATTTCCGACTATTGAGTGGTGGACCATTGTTATGTTATGTTATGTTAATAACACTTCTATAGCGCACAGATGCCCCAGCAAAGGGGCGTCCCGGCGCTTCTGGAAGGGAATCCAGACACAACACAGCAAAAAGATGGAAGAAGCACACAAGGCAGAGTCCTAAAAGGGATGGGAAAACAGATGCGTTTTAATAGCTTTCCTGAATTTCAACAGCTCATCAATTTCGCGGATGTGAGACGGTAAAGAATTCCACAGCTTCGCAGCCAGGATTCGGAAGGAGCGTCCTCCCACTCTACATAATCTAAATCGCAGAACCACAGACAAGTTTTGGCCCATAGATCTCAAAGGGCGCAGGGGAACATAAAGCTTCAAAAGATTGTCAAGAATCGGGGGGGAAGCCATCTTGAGAATCTTAAACGACAAGGATAGTGCCTTAAACTGAATCCTCTGTGCCACCGGCAACCAATGAAGGGAGCGGATGGTACTCTCGGCAGAGCAGAACCTCGGTAGCCCTACCAAGGCTCTGGCGGCAGCATTCTGGATACGTTGCATCCGTGTGGTTTCAGCCTGGTTGGCACCCAGGAATAATGAGTTGGCGTAATCAAGCCGTGATAATATCGATGCTTGAATAACCAACTGCCTAGTTGAGGCATCAAAAAATCTCAGGATAGGTCTCAGCCCTCGTAAGATGCCAAAGCAGGTAGCAGCTACTTTTTTAGTGTGCCCACAAAAGTTAAGTGCAGGGTCAAGCCAGACCCCCAAGTTCTTTACGTCTGTCACTGGGATAGGGGTTGCACCCAGCTCATGGGGCCACCACTTGTCATCCCAAAGATTCGCTCGCTTACCCACTATCATGACCTCCGTTTTTAGCATTATGCTGGAGACAGTTGGTGTTCATCCAGCTAGCCACTGCCAGGAGTCCTTCCCGCAATCTGGGAGCATCACGGTCTGAATCCCAAATCAGGGTGACCGCCAGCTGCGTGTCGTCAGCGTATGAGGCCATGGTCAGACCCCAGTGATTGACGACATCAGCCAGCGGCCTCACATAAAGGTTAAATAATGTGGGGCTCAAGGACGAACCCTGAGGCACACCCAGATCCAGGGGATAGAGTTTGGACTCAAACGGTGGAGTGGCAACCTTGAAGGTCCGATCAGATAGGAAGGAGCGAAGCCAATCGAGAGCAGTGCCCTCAACCCCTGCCTCTCGTAGACGTTGAAATAAAATTCTGTGCGTAACCGTGTCAAACGCGGCACTTAGGTCGAGAAGTATCAGTGCCGCGGTCTGACCGGAATCTAGCACAGAACGAAGATGTTCCGTCATAGAGAGCAGGGCGGTTTCCGTGCTGTGGCCCGCACGGAACCCATTCTGGGAGGAGTCCAGAATACATTACCTAGCAAGATGCTTAGTCAGCACACCATTCACATGGGCTTCCGCAATTTTCGCGGACCAGGGAAGGAGAGAGATAGGACGATAGCTCTTAAGTTGAAGTGGGTCCAGGGTGGCCTTTTTGAGTATTGGTGTTACAACGGCCTGTTTCCACTTCATCGGGACAATGCCCGAAGTTAGGGAGAGATTAATGAGGTGGCATATTGGAGGGAGGCAAGCAGCAGCTGATTCTCTGAACTGGGCAGGCTTCAGTGGGTCCTTTGGAGAGCCTGATTTAATTTTAGAAACCAGTTTATAGAATGCCTCCATCAACAAATTGGGTAATGAAGATAAGGCCTCACCTATGGAAGGTGTAACACTGGAGGGCTCATCTCCCTGATTAGTGGTGGGAAAGGCACGATAGATGGTTTGAACCTTTTCTCTAAAAAAAGCTGCACGATTTTCGCAGTGGTCCACAGAACAAACTCCTGCTGCAGTGGCTCTTTTGGCCAGCAGGTCCTTAAGGACTTTGAAGATTAGCTTGGACGGGTTGGAGCTATTTCTGAATTCCTGGGCATAGTAGGCCGCACGGGCTCTACATACCGCTCTATGGTATTATTTATTTTTGGAGAGATAAGCAGTTTTTTTCCCAGCCTCATAGGTTTTCCGCCATTCCCTTTCTGCCTGTTTGCAAGCGTTTTTTGCAGAGCCAGGGAACTGTCGTACCATGGGCTGGGTTCTCTAGAACGGCATTTGGTCCAGGCGGCTGGGATTAGAGCATCTAAAGCCCGAGAAACCCAATCACAGTAGGCGTTATACCCAGCTTCCACACAAAGGTGAGAGCCTAATGGGTTGACCTCCAGGAGATGATGGAAGTCGTCCAGTTCGAGTTTCTTCCAGTGACGTTTCATCATTACTCTATCTTGGGGATTAAACGGATGCTCTTTAAGCACAAGGAAGATTTTCACTAGAAAATGGTCAGTCCAAGCTACAGGACTAGGCCTGATAACCTTGACCCCAGCTAAATTAGTAAAAAAAGGGTCAAGAGTGTGGCCCCCCCCGATGAGTAGGGAAGGTGACCAATTGAGTGAGCTGAAGGGCATCCAAATCAGCCAAAGTACTGCTGACATTGGGCAAATCGGCGCAATCAAAATGAAGATTAAGATCTCCAAGAATGCAGAAGCTAGCGCAGCCCAGTGCCAGGGAGCTGACACATTCTGGGAGAGCCTTTCGAAAGTTAGTGTCACAGCCAGGCGGGCGGTAAATTAAAAGTCCGGACAGGGTGAACTGATGGCTGATAGAGATTTTGAAAAAAGCACTTTCACACCCCGCCAGGTCTACTACCCTCCATTCACATGGATAGCAGGATTTAACTGCTACAGCAATGCCACCACCCCTGGATAACCGATTGTGAGTAAAGATGGAGTAATCGGAGGGGAGAGCAAGATTGATGACGGCCGCATCAGCTTCTTGAAGCCATGTTTCCGTCATAAAAAATACATCTGGTAATTCCTCACTAATAAGATCATGTAGTTCTGCCTGGTGCTTCGGTAGGGATCTAATATTCAGATTCTAAACCGTAAAGCCTTGAGGAACCAGAGGTCTACTACGGAGGGAGTTAACCGAGGAGGGCTCTCTAAGAGCGCGAATAGGGATAGGGGCAGTAAGGGAAAAAAACGAGCAAGTACAGGTATACGGGCCACAGAGAGGACTAATCGACTCCTGAAGGCAACGAGGAGTGATATGACTAATACCGAGCAAATCAGCCCGAGAGTAAACATACCTCGGCATCATTAACTGATGAGGACACTTCCGAATAGAGTACCGCCACGTCTAATGCCTAACGTCTAACGCCTCCTTAGCGCTGACGGGCGCAGACGGGCGCAGACGGGCAGGACTCTGGCACGACTCAGGCGCAGGGAAGGCGCACCCGCTGCGCGCCGAGTAGTGCGCCTTAAGTAGGCGGATCTCAAGTGTCAGGAGCGCTAGAACGCTCAGAAATGGCGCCCTGCAGTGTCCCCTTCGCTCCCAATATGGCAAGCGTAAAGTCAGACCCCCGGGACCGGACCCGCTCGAGCAGCGGTGTAATCCAATTAGAGTGCAGGTAGGTGGGCAGGGAAGAAAACAGCTAAAAACAGGGCAAAAATAAAATAATAATAAAACAAATAGCAAACGAGACGTTTTAAAAACGATAAGTCAGATTTTAGAATGGATAAAACACCACAGGTTGCAAATAAGCCTTCTAGTCTTTCAATTACTCTATCATGAGTGATTGACGAAATGTCTTCCACTAGAGGAAACCAGGAGTACTCATATATGCTTACCATGAGGTAATGGCCATTTTCAAGGGGTCCAAAGGAGTCAACTGCAATTTTCTCCCAGCTGTGTTATGGAAGATCCAACATGTTCAAAGGATGCTGTGTTGTTTTGGGAGATAAACAATTACACAAATGACAAGACTAGAGCTCTCTCTCAACTCGCTCATCAAGGTGAGGGAACCAAGCCCAGTCCCACAGGGTTCACTTTGTGGCGACAATTCCACAATGTCCCTCAATGCCACTTCAATGACTTGCTGTCGCAAACCTTCAGGAATGACAAATCCCACCCTCGTAAAATAATCCCTTTTTGTGTAACTGACAGGTCATCATGCACATTCTTGAGCTTGTGATATTTACTGTCGTTATCAAGAGGTTGAGCATGTGTTCCCCTGGGTTGATGCATAATAATGTCTTTGAGGATGAGCATATTCCAATATGCATTAGTAGCAGCACGTATTTTCTCCACAGACACAGCTGCAGGGGTGCTGGATCTCACAATGAAGTTAACGTAGGCCTCTGCCACTTTAGAAGGAGTACCTTGACACTGTATGGGCACTTGAGAAAAGTAGTCAGCAGGGTTTTGATCTTTTCCCGGCTTGTGTACAATGGTGTAGTTATACTCCTGCAGTTCCAGCCCCCACCACTCAATGAAAGGGGGCATTTTGGCCTCTGGATTGCCAAACATTATGAGCAGTGCTTGGTGAACAGTAACAAGCGTAAAATGTTTTCCATACAGAAACACAAGAACGTGTTCACAAAGCCACACAACTGCTAGGCAAGCATAAGGTACAATACACCTTTGTGCGTATGCATGTCCACTGTGCTGGCCAAGAATTGCACTGAAACCCACTGGGCTGACATCTACAACAAACTCTGAATGCAATTTCTGATCAAAGTAAGCAATTTCACTAGCATTTTCAATTGGATGCTTAATCATCTTGAAACTTTGATCACACTGCTGGTATCACTGAAATGAAACATTCTGTATCGTTAACTCTCTCAATGGGGCACTCACAGTGGCAAAGTCATGGATGTACCAGGAACCGTAACTGGCCATACCAAGAAAAGAACACAACATGGTTACATCTTGTGGAGTGAAGGTAGATGACAAAACCCAAACCTTGGCTGGATCTGGAGTCATTCCTCCATCCCAAAAATGTACCCAAAGAATTTTAGTCTTGTGTGAAACTCATAATTTTTCACCATTCAAAGTAAGACGTGCATCAGCAAGTAGACTGCATACTTTTGTAAGGGCTCTAGCATGTTCCTTTCATGTGGCCCCAAATACTAGTATATCATCACTATAATTGAAAGCATGCATGACAGACTGTATAATGTGATGAATTACATCTTGGATAAGTTCGGCAGCTGAGGACACTCCAAAGCTCTATCTTTTCTATCTGAACAAACCAACATGAGTTAAAAAGGTAGTAATATACCTGCAATTTTCTTCCAATTCGAGCTGATGATACCCTTTGTTCAGATCAAAGCGAGAAAATACTTTGGCACCATTCAACTGAGTAATAATATCGGCAATGTGCGGCCCTGGATGTCGTTCTTTTTCAATTGCCTTGTTTGCTTGACACTTGCCAACCCAAATTCACACAGTCCCTCCACTGTCCTTTTTAGGTTCCACCACTATGGGCAACACCTATGGCTTTGGACCAGTAGCGCACTCAATGATATCATATTTTAGCGAAGTCTCAATTTCTTTTTCTACAGCCTCTTTGAGATGAAAAGCAATTTGGAGATGTCATTGAGCAACAGGACAAATTCCTCATTAATGTGAAACTTCACTTTCATTGTCTTAAGTGTGCCTAATCCATGGAACAGTGATATAAACTGATTCACTATGTAATGATGGGCATTGTCACTGTAATTCCCATGTAAATCCCATGGTAGCAGCAGTGCTGAAGCTGAGCAAACATGGCCTTGACAAAGTACCCTGAGGACATGGATTTGGGCTTGTACCTTTTTCTTTGTGTTTCATGGTCCCCATTAATGAACCTTGACTTTGTGATGGCTTCAAGGCTGCCCACGAGTATACCTTGGCTTTCAATGGTGTGAGACAGGGCATTGGAGACAGTTTATGGTACTTTCCGACTTGCATGATTGACGCACCACTGTCTATGACAAACAGTATACGGACAGCCATGAACCTTCAATTTTATTTTGGGACAATGTCCAAATGAATTTTATAATTTTACTTTTCGATCCTTTTCTGACTTGTATTCTTCTTTTCAAGAAGCTAAACCTAAATGCACACATCAGAAATACGGCAATCCTGTCCACTATTGGAACAGCAGCTGGGATCACTAACTGTAGAAGTCCCATTAATCAGGGATGACCACAAAAAACTTGCAGACAAAGTAAATGCCAATAAAGTAGCAGTCCAAGAACTGGTCCCGAAGCAGGAAGAACACTCTGCTACACTGGAATGCCTACAGCATCAGATCACAATCCTGTAGGAGCGGGTGGAGGATGCGGAAGGACGATTGTGCTGCAATAATGTTCGCATTATTGGGATGCCCGCAAACGCAGAAGGTGAAAATGCAATGCTGTTCATTGAATCATGGCTACGATCCCAGATGCCAGCTGGTAGGTTAACAGAAACCTTCTGCATTGAGAGGGCACACAGAGTCCCCACACGGAGAAGAGTACCTAGTGCTCTACCTCGCCCAATGGTAGCCAGAGTTTTGAACTATAGAGACCGTGACCAGATCCTACAAGTGGCACGAGAAAAAGCACCGATCATGAAGGATAACGCACGTATTTAGCTGTTTACCGATTACACGCTCCAAGTACAGAAAACAAGAGCATCATATCAAGGGATCAAGAGACACCTACAAACTATAAACCTGAAATTTGCCCTTCTCTATCCAGTCAAACTCAAAATTCTACACACCAGAAAAGTGTCTTTTTAGACACTCCATATGAAGCGTGGGAATGGCTCGAACATACTTTTCCCTGACCTACCCATCAGTTCGGCTCATCGAAAACGAAGCAACACAGCCCAGGAGAAGGCAGTCACAACACCAACGCCAGAGAACCAAAAGACAAGAAGATGATTTGACTCAAACACCAAAACAGGTGGTAGAAGGGCTGCGGCGGGCTATAATATCTGTAACCACATTCAGAAACACAAGAGTAATTACTGATGATGACTCCTCCACTGGTGACACAGTACAATCAGAACCGGACAACAGCCAATTACTATTTTCATCTGGATCTTCACAGCCACTGAACGAATTGCTTAACTGAGATCCTGATGAATGAGAACTCATATGGCCCTGGTCAAACACAATACAGAGGTTGTACCGAGTATTGGGTAGTTTCGCAGGGAAGCTGACAGGCCTTAAATTATATAATTTTAGAATTGACTGGTCAGCATTGTCTCACACTAGCGATACAATGGAAGCAATACAACACTATAATTGTCTCACTTGGAATATTCGGGGAATAGAATCACCACACAACAAAGGCATAGAACACATGCTCAGTTGATCCGACGTAAAGCACAAATAGCGCTACTACAAGAAACCCATTTAACAATGGTAGAGGCCACTAAGCTACAAAAGAGATGAAGAGGACTGCTATATAGCACAACCTATTCTGCCTTTGCCCGAGGATCGGCTGTGTGGATACGATCAGGAGTTCTGTTTGCACTGCATGAAAAGCGAATAGACAAAGAAGGTATATGTTATCCTGCGGGATACACTAGATGGTAGCCCAGTAGTAATAGGAAGTTTGTATGCTCCTAACTCAGATCAGGAATATTTTTAAGCCCAGATGAATTCTGCACTAGCAGACTGGACTGACTATCCCTGGATACTAGGTGGCGATTACAACACAATCCTAGACACCACACTGGATCGATCTCACTCTCCCCTTGTCAGAGCTCACACAACACGAATATCAAAACTGTTGCAAAATTGGACACAGGGTTGGTCCCTGAGGGAAATATGGCACAGTCATAATACAAAGATGCGTGAATATTCTTTTTATTCACCTGCACATGACCTACATACTAGGATTGACTATATGTTTTGTAGCGCATCGCTATCAATGCAAACCACATGCGCCACATATGTAGGCAAAACGATATCGGACCATAGTGCACTAGTAATTACAATAGCATGGGGACAAGTTTCTTCTCCGGTACCTATGTGGAGATTGAACCCTCAACATCTAGAAGATGGGATATTCAGGGCTGCATTGACTTCCATCATCACAAACTATTTTACCGAGAACGCCGGCACGGCCTCTTCGGTCGGAACGGAATGGGAAGGTGGTGCTGCATGGCGTGGCCATCATCATTAATACAGGAACCCGTGAATAGACTAATAAAGAACTAAAATAGATCGATGAAAAATTAGGTACACTCGAGGCCAAGGCCATCCTAGACCTGTTGCAAAACTAGAGCTCCTGGAAGCCCACACAAAATATGCAGAACTATTGGATCAATTACGCATCATAGACCATCGAGCCTATATTTACAAAGTCCACACGGAAGCAGACAGACCAGGCACACTGCGGCACGTGTCCTCAGAGATGCCCCCCTCCCAACACTAATAATAGAAATCACAACTCTACACAACACCCGAGTAACCACACAAGCAGATATTAACGAGGCCTTTTATAACCACAACCAAGCACTCAACACCGCCCCACAACCAGTAGATCCGCAGGTGCTCCACGCTTTTCTGGATGCAGTGGAACTACGCCCAAATAACCGAAGAGTCCCGAAAAACGTTGGCTAATCCAATCACAGCATCGGAAATAAATGCAGCAATTAAGGGCCTTCCTAAAAATAAAACCCCATGCCTAGAAAGCCTGCCAGCAGAATTCTGTTGTATTCTTACTTGTATTCTTTTGTTAAGTCATATGTTATTGTATTACTGTGTGATGCACCCTGCATCTTTTAATGTTAAGTCGGTTGCCTAGCAATGTAGAATGTTATGTTTGGAAGCCTGGTTGGTCAGTTGAGGCTGGATGCTGATGAAGAAGGACACTCTGCTTGGATCTTGGGTGCTGACTCCTTTATGAGAATAAATCCTCTTTTAAATATACAACTGGATTCATCTGGATTATTTACAGAACGTAACAAATTCTATATCTCTTACATGCAACATTTGACTCCAGCCTCAAAACCTCTATGAAGAAGCGTAAAAGACGGGCACATTACCCCCCTCCACAGCACCAGCCCTGATAACCTCACTCCCTAAACCTGGGAGAGATTGGCTGCATATCGCCCACTCTCTTTTTGTTGAATACAGAAAACAAGATTCTAAGTAAAATATTAACAAACCGACTGCAACCCCTCTTAACAGACTAAGGGGCATATGTAGGTAATCTTCATTTTACGATTCTGAAATAGCGATTTTTAAGGAATCGCTATTTGAGAATCGCAAAATGGAATGTAGGTAATAATTCGCAATTTTTTTGCGATTACCTAATATTCCTTAATTGCGATTAGCAAATTGCGAATCGCAATTAAGGAATGAGTGTCCCATTCATTCCTATGGGCCAAGAGGCCCATAGGAATGAAGGGGGGATACATTCTCAAATTGCGATTTTCTATGAGAAAATCGCAATTTGAGAATCGCAATTCCAAGGGTGCCAGGGTGTCCAAAGGACACCTGTTGCACCCCTGGAATGTGCCTGTAAGTACATGTGGCGCACAGGCATGCCCTAAGGGCATGTCTGTGCGCCACATGGCACTTTGATTATTTTAAAAAAATGCATTTTTAAAGGAAATCGCAAAATACCATCTACTTGGAGTAGGTGGTATTTTGCCATTCCTTAAGCCTGAATCGCATTTTTTAATTGACTCCTACATAGCATTTAAGGAATCGCAAAATTGCGATTCCTTAAATGCTTGAGCAAAATAAGGAATCGCAATTTTTGCGATTCCTTATTTTGCTAATATGCACCTACATATCAAAACGCCGTTTGCGATTCGCAAATGCCGAAATTCGCCAAATTTCGGCTTTTGCGAATCGCAAACGGCTACCTACATATGTCCCTTAGTTCATATTGACCAATACGGCTTTGTCCCGACGCGCAATACATCCCTCAATATTCTTACATTATGTAACATACTGTTTTCCTGCGCGACAGAAATGCCGGAGGTGGGTTGCATTTCACTAGATATCACCTAAGCATTTGATACCTTAAGCTGGGAAAGCATGTTGATTGTGCTGTGGAAATTTGGAATTCCCCTGGAATACGCTAAATGGATTTAAATACTTTATCGCCTCCTAACTGCTAGGGTACGCACTGGGTCATATATATGACGTCCCTTTCATATACAGAGAGGCACAAGACAAGGCTGCCTCCTATCGCCTATATTATTTGTGTTTGCATTAGAACCCTTAACTCGTGTGGAGTCAGCTGGTTGGAATATCACGCTCAATCGTACACACCACGCTGTCTCACTTTATGCTGACGACATCATAGTATACCAGAAGACTACAGAATAATTTTACCAGTACAGCACAAATATTTACACACTTTGAGTCCGTTGCAAGTTTAGCCATAAATTACGAAAAATCACACACATTCCCCTTTGGCAACGATATCGACATACAAACTATTCCTTTTTGAATCCGAAGCATACTAATAGCGCACACTACTTTTATATATACATATATACCGGAACCATCAAGATCTTATTGATGGGAATCTGCAGAAAGCAATGAATTCATTAAGGGCCCAAATTACTTTCTGGACATTATTACCCCTTTCGGTAGCGGCATGACTAGCAATATCAAAAATGGTAATGCTCACTCACGTACTCTATTTTTTCACGAACCCTCGTCTCAAACGTTGCTTAAGATTGCAATAATATATTGGAAACATGCACTTAAATACACTAGAAACACCCAAGCATACAACCCCAAAATACTATTGCTGGGCATTGTTATAAGTTTGACGGTCTAGTAGTTGGGTGGGTGGAGTTAGGTGGTCAGAGGGAGGAAGAGGAGGAGCAGGGACAGGATGAGGGCAGATAGTGTAGGGACAGGGTTGAGATAAGAGGTGCTGAATAAAGCTCAGTGATACATATCATAGTGTCTGTCCTTATTAGCCCACGACACTACAACTGGCGACGAGAGTGGGATGCGACATTCCCCACCGGCAGCAGAACCCTGACGAGGCGCCCTGTCCCGTGTAGCGCCCAAGAAGAGGAGCGCTGCCGCCGAAGTTAGAGCTGCCGCCCAAAGAGAGGAGCCAGCAGCCGGTGAAACTACTCCCAGCCTGGTCACTGAGCGGGAGTCGAGAGGGGCCGAAGAAGCAAGCGCCGACACGCTTGGGGAGCGAGAAATCCATTTGTCCGGTGGCGCCGAAATCGCGCCTCACGCCGGATGCGTGAGGTTTGGCCTGGCAGCGCCGATCGAGCGCGCAAAGCTGCGAGAAGCGAGGCGGGGGCCCGCCCGACCTTACCTGAGCCCAGCAGCCGAGGCCCTGAGTGTGGGCACCAAGAAAAGTATTGACCACCTCCTGAAGTCAGCGACTGGTGAGTCCCAATGTGCTGATTGAAGTTGAATGGGCTGAGAAGAAAACCTCATGTGCAGCCAGTGAAGGCGGCCATCTTGAAGTCAGGCAGCTGCGAGGACAAACCCCACAGTCATTGTGGGGTGGCCATCTTGAGGTCAGGCAAAGTACCAAACAGCAGAATAACGAGCAGGAAAAGCCACAGAACAGCACAACAAGTGTGAAACGCAAGCAAATAAGCACGAGCCAAGCCAAACAAACAGACATTCAGAACCAAACTGCGCAGACGCCTGAAAGCAAGCAGTGCCAAGTTAACCAGAAGTCACCAAGACAGGATTTTGCGGTGCCAAGATGGCGACATCGCCGCAACGAGACGAAGTCAAGCCCATCATCGCAGGAGGGTCGCATTTGAGGGCTCCAGAGCCAGTCACCCTAACGACAGGTGGAAGCATGGGCCCCAAGTGGAAGGAATGGCTCGAAGACTTCGAAGATTACATCGAGGGGTCCAAGGTGACTGTTGATAAGGACAAATTGATCGCACTCCGCAATCTGGCGGGGCGCGAAATAAGCAAGATAATCAAGGATCTTCCGCCCGCAGATACCGGAACATATGACAAAGTACGCGAAGCGCTGAACAGGAAATTTCTCCATAAAAGAAACGTAGACTATGAGCGTCACGCATTTCATCAGGCACGTCAAGGGAAAGACGAGGCTATGAGCACGTTCATCACCCGCCTGCGGCGACTATCGAGACACTGTGAGTTTGACAACTTTTCAACAGATGCCGCCATCAAATCACAGATCATAGATGGGTGCCACTCAGAATCGCTCAGGAGGCGACTGCTAAGAAAGCCTCACGAACTAGATGACATTGAGGAAATGACACGCGTCTATGATCAGGCCGAGGAGCATGCCACCACCATTGAATCTGGGTGCAAAGTGAGTCATGAGCAGGCACATCGAGTTCAAGACCATGGTGGCGGTCGAAGAAGCTCGAGAGACAAACAATGGAACACCCGACCGTCGTCTCGCTCGAGACACTCAGAGCACAGAAGGCGAGAACCCGGCCGGAGAGAGAGGAGATCAGAGAGAGCGAGAAGATGCTACAGGTGCGGATATGATTATCCTCATGTGGACGTCTGCCCAGCCATGGGCCAGAGGTGTAGAAAATGTGGTCGGACAAACCATTTCGAGGCAATGTGCGGCGAATACAACAAAGAGAGGCGAAGTGGAACCGGAAGGTCGTCTCGGTCGGACACTAGAAAACACCACATAAGAGCCGTCCATGGGAAAGACACAGGGTCCTCCAGCTCGTCACACTCCAGCAGAGAGTCGCGCAGATCGCGATGGGAGCGCCGATCCCCGTCCCGAGACTCCAGATCATCATCTCGAGACTCTGAACATACAACTCACTATGCGAACATGATCGCAGACCCAGACCAACTGAAGAAGTATCCTCGGCTGCACATAAAAGTGGGGAATCATGACACCAGATTTGTGATGGACAGCGGAGCCTCGCTGAACTACATCCCCGTCACTGAGTATGAGAGGATGCGGCCCAAGCCCCCGCTTACATATGTACCCGTCCGAGTCTTCACTTGGATGTCCAAGAAACCGCTTCAATGTCTGGGCAAATTCCCGACAACACTTGAACATGACAACGTTACCATAGAGGCAGTCATTCATGTCATCAAGGGCCCTGAAGCTGACTGCCTGCTCAGCCTGCCAACTGCGGAACGTCTCCGTCTCGTTGAAATCCTCTTCAAAGTCTGTGATGACCAGAACATCGTCAACCGTTTTCCTCGCCTTTTCGTGGGGCTAGGGAAGCTTAAGGGCTGCCAGATACATCTGCACGTCAACAAACAGATTAGGCCCGTCGCTCAGCACCCTCGGCGTGTACCCTTCCATCTTCAAAAGGCCGTCGAAGACGAGATCCATGACCTTCTGTCGGCCGACATCATTGAACGCACGGATGGCCCGACCCCGTGGGTATCGCCAGTGGTCATCGTACCAAAAAAGGGCACCACCAGCAAAGTAAGACTGTGTGTTGACATGCGAGTACCCAACACTGCGATAGAACGTGAGCGCCATCCAGGGCCACTTCTATGTGACATGATCTCAGCTTTGAACGGAGCCAAGGTATTTTCAAAGTTGGACTTAAACAAGGGCTATCACCAGCTGGAGCTGGATGTCCAGTCACGCCCCATCACAACTTTTGCAACCCACCTAGGACTCTTTCGGTGTAAGAGGCTGAGTTTCGGTGTATCATCGGCTGCCGAGATCTTTCAAGAAGCTATTCGGCAGATTATCCAACACATCCCCAACACGCTCAATTACAGCGACGACATCCTTGTGTATGGCTCCGACACCCGTGAGCACGACATTGCACTCAACCGTGTCTGCCATGCCCTGCTAGTTGCGAACTTGACACTAAACAAGGACAAGTGCGAGTTTCACCAGTCCACGTTAAAATTCTTTGGCCATATTTTCTCGGGAGCGGGAATGAAACCTGATCCGGACAAGGTGGCAACCGTGAACAATGCCAAGTGCCCTCAGGATGTCAGCGATTTAAGGTCTTTCCTGGGGATGGCCAGCTATTGTGCCCTTTATATTCGGGACTACGCGACCATCAGCCACCCGCTCCGCACTTTGACCGAGCAAGGACAGCCTTTTGAATGGACTCCCCAGTGCGAGCAAGCATTCACAGAGATCAAGCGGGCAGTGGAATCCGCCGATAACCTTTCTTACTTCAACCCCAGACGAATGACTGAAGTCACCGTAGATGCGAGCCCCATAGGGTTGGGGGCCATTCTGGCGCAATACGACAATGACTCTGACCAGAGACGTATAGTTGCTTATGCCAGCCGCAGTCTGTCAGATCCTGAGAGGGCATACTCGCAGCCCGAAAAGGAGAGTCTTGCAGTGGTCTGGGCATGTGAACATTTTCATGTCTTCCTCTACGGCAAGCACTTTACCCTGATCACTGATCACCAGGCGCTAGTCACCATCTACGGCAACCCCCGATCTAAAATGCCCCCCAGAAATGAAAGGTGGGGCCTGAGGCTTCAGGAGTATACTTTTACGATCATACACAAGCCGGGAAAGTCGGAAAACCCGGCGGACTACATGTCTCGGCATCCGCCCGCATCAACCAGTTCCTGTCCTTCAATTGCTGAGGAATATATCCACTTTGTGGCTGATCAGGCGCTACCTCCTGCCATTTCCATGGATGCCATCCGAGACACCACTGCGCAGGACGCCGTCCTGCAGAAGGTACTCCGCAAGATCCAAACCAACAGGTGGAGGCATGACCCTCAAGACGAAGACAATGATCCGGACACCAAGCAAGAACTGCAAGCGTTCCGGCACGTACACGAAGAACTATCGGTGACCACAGATGGAATCATGCTGCGCGGACAGCGGATTGTGATCCCCAGTCGACTACGGCAAGGTGTTATCGATCTTGCTCATGAAGGCCACAGGGGAGTTGTGTCAACAAAGCGAGCACTCAGGGAACGTGTGTTGTTTCCCCTCCTCGACCAAATGGTAGAGTCCACCCTGAAAGACTGCCACCCGTGTCAGCTGACAAGCAAAGGCGATCCCCCGGCCCCATTGCAAATGACCACCTTACCGGCTGGAGTATGGCAAGAAATTGCTGTGGATTTCTATGGACCACTACCTTCCGGCAAGTATGTGATAGCCATAATCGACGAATACTCTCGTTTTCCTTTCGCACAGTTCGTGCCTTCCACTGGTGCCTCCAGCACCCTCAAGGTGTTGGACGAACTATTTGCAACCTGGGGTGTCCCCATAGAGGTGAAGACAGACAATGGACCTCCCTTCAATGGGCATGAGTTTGGTGCATTCGCAAGGCACCTGGACTTCCATCACAGGAAAATCACACCTCTCTGGCCACAAGCAAACGGCACCGTTGAACGCTTCATGGCCACGATCAAGAAGACATTCCAGCAGGCCACTGACGAAAGGAAGGACCTACAGATAGCCCTCAATGAAGTCCTCAGAGCTTACAGGCCGACTCCCCATTCAACCACCGGCACGCCACGCTGATGCTGGGTCGCCCCATGAGAAACCGCATCCCCACCTGGGATGGAGCCCTGCGAGTTGTGTCGCCCACTCACAACCATCTAGAGATGACGGAAACGGACAAGCACAACAAAGGCAAGATGAAGTCATACGCTGATGCCAAGAGAAGAGCGAGATCACCCTCCGTACATGAAGGGGATTACGTATTGGTTAAACAAGACCAACAGAAGAAAACTGACTGTCGCTTCCGTGATGAACCCTTACTGGTCACTCAACAGAAAGGCACCATGCTGACTGCGGAGTCTGATCAATGGCGAATAACGAGAAATGTGTCTCACTTTAAGAAATGCTCCAGAGACATGACGGGATCGTTACTCGACCCAACTGCGTCACTCAGTCTTGAAATACCGGAACAGGACGCTCCGGAGGATCTGGGTCAACTGGATGTACCACAAACTGATGTGAACACTGGAGAAGTGAACACAAGGCCGCGTCGAAACGTTCAGCGACCAAAGAGACCCATTGAAGAAATATGAGGTCACACATTGTTTTGTTTTTGTTAAGAAAGGGGGAGATGTTATATGTTTGACGGTCTAGTAGTTGGGTGGGTGGAGTTAGGTGGTCAGAGGGAGGAAGAGGAGGAGCAGGGACAGGATGAGGGCAGATAGTGTAGGGACAGGGTTGAGATAAGAGGTGCTGAATAAAGCTCAGTGATACATATCATAGTGTCTGTCCTGATTGGCCCACGACACTACAGGCATCCCTACCAATACAGAAACTTTAACAAACCATCAGATAGAACCTTGGACGCAATTTGAGGTTAACACAGTAAGAGACCTTTTTGGAGAAGGGACACTCCTAACTCACACAGATTCCGTCAATGAGAGAGGGGTATAGGGTACACTGTTTGTAACACATGCAAGTTTAGCAGCCTATATCCGGAGAAACTGAGCTCCCCAAGGAGCAAAACCCACAATGAATAAATTAGTCCATTTGATGTACCTTATGGGAACAGGTGCCCATCTCACACGCTGGTTCTGTCTCGGGATATGCACACACCAATCATGCCCATTGAGTTCAATACGCAACAAATGGGAACGAGATCTTAACAGAGAACTCCTTGATAAGGAGTGGAAAACAGTGCTGGAATATCCCAAACGAGTGTCACGAAACATGCGTTTCAAATTCATTCAATATATGATAACTCAAAGGGCAACCTAACACCACATAAATTACACACCGTTTACCCCAACGCCACAGCAGTATGCCCCAGATGCCCTGAACAGGACGCAGATTTTGTTCATATAATGTGGTCTTGCGCTGGACTACATGATTACAGGGGAGGGATATCTACTGCCCTTGAGGATGTGTTGGGGGGGCGTAGAAGTACGGACAGAGGAGTATATATCGGGTTATAACCGTTTGACATATGTGGCCACCAGTCCTAATTTTATCTCATTTCCCAGCCCATTAACATTCCATGACAGTACTGAGTATTCATCCTGGTCTATCCTATCTGCCCATTCATGTGGGTGGTGTTTGAGTATTAGCCGCCAATTTGCGGATCACTGACTCTGTGTGACTGTGTCCATCCGTGTCGCTCCCCATGTATTTCTGGTACACCTCCCGAATAATTAAACACAACCCCCACCAACTCCCCACTCTCCCCCATGCGCTTACTTTTTTTCCTGTCAACATTACAACCGTGTCGCAGGTAGGTTAGAGAGGTCTGTGAGCTCTCCTTACCCTGGTCCTGAAAAGAAACCCTCCTCCCCACTCCCTTAAACTATAGAAACCTCCCACCTTGGATGAGACATGTGAGGAAAAAATTAACAAAACAAATAGCAGGACAAGATTAGTTGCAACATTTCTCTGCTTAGTGGACGCTGTAGAAAATTAGTTCAACATCATTGACCCCGCCCGGTGTCCTCCAGGCCTGTATGCTCAGGCAATCTGCTCTCTCATCTTGTTGCATGTCAACTGCATGCTCAGGAACTGTGTCCATTACCAGATCTGCCTCCATATTAGCTATGGATACCAACGATGCGTGTTCCGACTCAGAGTCCGTATAGTGAACTTGGTTGGATTAGTCTGTGGTGGTGTCACTACTGAACCCCTAGTGTGTTTTCCTTCTCACTCGCTCCAGAGGTCCACCTTCAGTGACCGATGACAAACCAGATTTAGTGTGATGTTGTTTGGATGGGAGAGGGGTAGACTTCCTTTTATCATTGGCCAGGGCGCCTCCTGTTCGTCCTCTGTGTTTTGGGTCATGCTTCTTGTTGCGTGCCTCCGGGGTGACTGTTCCAGTTCTATCCATCTGGTTGTGGGGATTGAGGAGGGGCTCCTCAATCCAGGTCCAAGGCTCCTCCGGTGTTTGGAAGAAGGAGGTTTTACCTTGGAACATGACTTAGAGTTTGGCTGGGAACAGGAGTATATATTGCTTGTTCATCGCCCGGAACTTTTTTTATCGGAGTCAAGGGTGTGCCTCTGCTTCTGCACTTCACGGGAGTAGTAGGGGAAGACCATTATTTTAGTGTTGTCATTGTAAACATCACCATTTCACTTAACGTCTTTCAGTATCAAGTCTCTATCTTTGTAGTTAAGGAAGCATCTGATGAGAGGGCATGGTGGCGCACCTGAGGGCAGCCTAGAATTAAGGGACCTAAGCGCTCTTTTGATCACGAAACAGGTGGAGAATTGTGCCACAGGAAAGGAATATCTCAGCCATTTTTCTAAGAAAGCCTCTGCGCCTGAGTCCTCAGCCACTTCGGGAAAGTCAAAGAAGTGTAGGTTGTTTCTCCTCACACAATTGTCGGCATCGTCCACCCTCCAGGCCAAGGAAATACTCATGCCCTCTGCAGCACTAAACCCTTAGACAAAATAATGAAAATACAACAGAATGTATGATGGAAAATAAAACAATTGAAAAGTCCTATACATAAATTATTCAGAGAGATCATACTCTATAATGTATTCATACATACATGGCAGGACCAGGGAACTACTTTCACCCTCTGCTGCACACATTTTAGTGAAACCTACTAGAAACATGGCAGGACTAGGAAAATACTCACACCCTCTACTGGTCACACTTTGGGAAACCTACAGCACATTGCCCTCAACTGCGTATGTTTGCAGAACACCCACCCTCTTCTGCATACCCTGCAGGACCAGGGAACGCAACACTCACCCTCTACTGCATACCATGCAGGACCAGGGAACTAAACTATAGTCACCCCTAACTGCATACATTGCAGGTTTAGGGTTGACCCAGATACTGCAAACATCCACAGGACTAGGGGTATGTACAGAAAATCACAGATTCAATCATAGCCACGTCTACTCACCACAGAAGTAAAGCAAAACCCGGACTCAATCATGGCCACGTCTCCACACCAAAACTCCTGCACACTCATACCAGAGCAGGATCGCAGAGTGTGAACTCTTGCATACCACAAACAAGAAACATTATGGCAACTAACATTTACCATAACAATGCATAAATCAGAACATTATGACATGACATCATACACAAACTTCAGTATAGCGTTAAATATACTACAATTTGACAGCATACATAAATAAATCAGCATTAATTCCCAGATATGCAAATGACAACATACATAAACATTCAGCATAGCATTAAAGACATCATGTGTAAACTTCCCACATAGCGTTGAAATAAAAATTCATCATAGCATTGAAGAATATTCACTGGCAGCAAGTTCAAAATCCTGGTGCGCGACATCTCCCCCGAACCCACATAGCACACTGCCTGCAGATACAAAATCACAGTATTGGAATGAAACCAGAGTGGTAGTCTTTCCACTACCTCACTGGTCGCTTAACTGGTCACTGGCGCTACCAAGGTCTAATCCTCTTCAATCAGAAATCACATCGACTCTAAAAGCAACTCCAAAAGTCCCAGGATGTGCAGTGTTTACGTTTCCACACATCAATCTGCACTTTACCCCAAGTAACTCGTGGGCCACCCAGAACATTGAAGAATGTGCAAAAATGCTTTTCTGTGCAGTACACATTGCATGTTCCTCAGCACCCACCTGGTGTCACACAACACAGTCCCAATATTCCTCAATTTGCCGCTCTAATGCCCGGTTGTGACCACACTTAAGAAAGTAATGCTGCCACACGCTTCCTCCATCAGACCAACTCTACGCATTCCAGCTCTTCAGCAGGGACCTCACAAAGTCGGCCTCACGCGAGTACCATACATGTGCTTGGCATTCTTGGAAGTAGTGCACAGCAGCCTCGCAGGTCCTCTCAACGCTGGAGTTAACAGAATTCCTCACTAAGTCGGTTGCCCAGTATTGTAAATGAAAGATGCCTTCTTAGTAAACAAACGTCTTGTAGCCAGGTCACATAGATTATAAGATGTAGACGTTTTGAAGAAGATATCTCTTAGGTTACAGGGTCTATACAAATGCCACACCAGGAGCAGCATCCCCACTGCTCATCCCACTCTCTCCAACTGACACTCTTACAGCTCAGGCACTCATCAACTTTCCATTACATCACACACACACTGACTGAGCAGCAGGGACCTGAGATACTATGGAGAGGATGCATTGGAAAAGGAACAGGTTACAAAACTTTGCTTCTGTCGAAAGCAGGAAACGGGAAGGCAACACTCCTCAAAACAGTTATAGGAAAAGGGTTTTTTTTCTCTGTGGGGAAAAATATTTTTCCTGTGAACAAAAAATTTTAGTAAGTCATTTGCAAAAAATATATGTTTATATTGTCTCATGCAACAATGGAATTCACAAATGATTTCTAACACTGCCTGGAAGCCTTCAAGTCTTGTAGCTTTTCAGGTATTCATTTGCAAACGTGTGAGATTTCCAGAAAGTCAGAAACCTGCTCCCTTAAAAGGTTGAAAACCTGCAGATGCAGATTTTTTTAAGTTTAAATTTGTTTAATTGTTGCTGTGGTATTTAGCACGAGTTTGTACCTTCCGACTATGGCTTCAACATTTGGCCTCGTTGGTTGTAATGCAACATTTTACACAATGGATAAAGAAATGACGACAATCCCTCCCCAACCGCCTTCGAATCGTGTTCTGTCAATGTCCTCCAATAATACTAGTGAACTCCCGGGTCTCCAGTTTTGTCTGCTTGGTGGGAGCCTCCTGTTAGTCTTAATAGTCTACGGTATCAGGGGCAGGTTAGTTCAGTAAATTCTTGTGATAAGAGTGCTATAAATGGGTGTTAGGTCTCTCGAAAGTGTCTCTCTCTGACCTAAGTGTCGAGGAAAGGTGCTCCATCCCCAGAAGGTCCTAGATTCGATGTAGCCAAGTTAATCTTGTCGAAACTCTCTCGGTATCCCATAAAGCTAATATAGCCTGGTGTGTTGTTCTAAGCGGTAGGGTTATATGTCTGCCTCTCCTTGATGTAAGTGGGTAGGTGAGTGAGTTGGGGAGACCTAGAAGTATATAGGAGGGGAATCTAGGGGCATATTAACAAGGAACAGGGAAAATTAACGCTAAGGGCGCTTAGCGTAATTTTTTTTAATGCCCGCTATCGCTGGATAACATCACCTGGTTATCGCGTTATTAACAACGCTAACCGCCTAGGTGATAACAAATCCAACGATAGCGGCATTTTCGGAGGTTATCGCTGGTAATGCAGCGATAAAACTACAAGGATAGGGATATCCTTGTTGATAGCCCATGGTGGACTTAGCCATGTAATCCACCTCCCATTGGATTACATGGCTAAATCTGAAAATTAGCAGACGCAAAAAAGCAGCGCTAACCGTGGTTAGCGCTGCTTTTTTTGTCTCTAACAGGGTTAGCGTGAAGCTTGATAATAGGAGAAATGTCGACAAGCGACATTTCTCCTATTATTTTGCTCTGGAACGCCCACTTTGCATCTCATTAGAGATGCAAAGGGAAGCGTAGTGAAAAAGGGTGCTAACATGCATGTTGTTGATAGGGCGATATTTTTATCTCTGCTTCTCTGGCTTTTAAAGCCAAAAATGCGGAGATAAAGCCCTTGTTAATATGCCCCCTAGAGAGTTGAGTCGTGAAGTGTGTATCTAGCTCCGCTAGAATCTCCTTCCAGAAGTGGGACAATTTTCGGCAGTACTAGAGAATGTGTATTAGTGTACCTGTTGGTGCCATACATCTCCAGCATCTGCTGTCACAAGCAGGGTTAACTGTGTGCCTCTGGGCAGGGGTCAGATACCAATAGGTAATTATTTTCACTGCCGTTTCAGCCCTGGATGTGTTGGTGTCTGGCCCTATAGTGAATGTTCCTCCACTCCTTTTGAGCCTGTTCCCTCCCCAGTTCCCTCTCCGAACGTTGCTGTGATGCAGATTTTGTCTGTATCTCTGGACTCATTAGCATTTGTATAAGTCAGTGACTAGCCGTTCGTCAGAGTCTCTGCTAAAAAGCCATTTCTCAAAGACAGTTAAATGTCTCTGGTCCGCTCCTCTTGTTTCTAGGTTCATCACCCAGTGTCTGATTTGTATATAGTGGAATCTCTCTTCGTCAGGAAGCACCCCATTTGCTCTTACAGTATTGAACGGGATTGGGCCTTCTTTGTCGAATAGATCACCTATTGTTCTGCGTTCAGTTTTTTGCCAGGCCTCAAACTCTTTGTGATTCAGCCCTGGCGCGAAGGCTGGGTTCCCAACCACAGGGGTCAAGGGGGATTGGAATGTTGGGAAGCCCCTCTTCACCCCAACCGCGTCCCAGACCCTAAGGTGCGTGGCTAGTATTTTCCAACGAAAGGGGTCTTCCATAATGATGAGCCTGCCAGCGCCCTGTCCATGAACAACCACGCTTTCTCCGATTCCAAGCAGGAACATTCCACTAAGCATCGGAGTTGGGCTGCTTGGAAATAGTTTTTTATGGATGGCACTCCTAAACCTGCTCGTATGCTCAGCTCCTTATGCATTCGGGCCGTTTATTAACCCACACAAAGGAGCAGAAAGCCCCCTGCAGGTCTTGAAGTGCCCCTTGTAGCGGCCAGAGCGGTAGGGTCAGAAACACGCACAATATTCTTGGGAGAGCTGTCATTTTAGGGCCGCGATCCATCCTAGCCATGACAGTGCATATGGAAGCCACCGGGCTAAGTCTGCGTTTGTTTTGTCTATTAAATCTCTGTAGTTGTTCTGTGTGATCTCCTGAATCGACGGCGCTAGGTGAATCCCCAGGTAGGTTATGTAAGATTGCCAATTGATAGAGTACACCTGCTTAAGATGGTCTGGCGTTTCGGGGGAGACTGTCAGAATCAGCGCCTGTGACTTGGATATGTTGATGCGGAAGCCAGAAACTAGTCCAAAGTGTTCAACCTCAGTTTAGAAATTTGGGAGAGACACTCTTGGATCATCTAAGGAGGTGATGACATCATCCGCATAGAGTGTAATGCAATGGTCTTTGCCCCCAAAGTGGATACATCTGGGTTGTGCCTCATTCTTTGAGCAAATGGCTCCATATACAATGCAAAAAGCAAAGACAGAAAGAGGGCATCCTTACCTTGTGCCACGTCGAATTGGGAAGCAGTCTGAAATGTTGCAGTTTACCCATACCTATGCTCGTGGTTGCTTGTATGCGCTCAATATCCAAGCACAAAATCTGTCTCCGAACCCAAAGTGTCTCAGCACCATTGCTAAATATGGCCAATGCACTCTATCAAAAAGCCTTCTCAGCGTCTATTGAAAAAAACATAAATTCACGGTGTGTACGGGGTGCTTTATCTATGAGATGGATGAGGCGTTTAGTATTGTCTGAGCACTGCCTATTTGGTATGAATCCCGACTGATCTGGGGCGATCAGTTGGGGAATTAGTGGTGCCAATCGAGCTTCTAATATGCCAGTAAATAATTTAGCGTCTACGTTCAATAGTGAAATGGGTCGATAGGACCCGCAAGCAGCCCTGTCCTTGCCTGGTTTTGCTATAACCGAGATGGGCTACTATGGTGCAGAATGTTTTGGACAACAGAGCTGAGAAGCCGTCCGGGCCTGGGGACTTAGTAGGTTTTAGTCTCGATATTGCAGTTATGACCTCTTCTATTCTGATAGGGTGATCTAGTGTTGACAACTGATCTACTGTTAGTTTGATTACAGTAGCTTCCTCTAAGTAAGATGAGATCGAGATGGAAGGGATATCTTGGGTCGTATATAAATCTTTATAGAAAGTTCCAAATCTAGCTGCTATCTCATCATATCTAGTTATTATGTCGCTCACCTCGGATCTTGACTCTTCTACCCTGTTGGCTTGGCGATGGTCTCTGAGTTTGGCATGTAGTAGTTTCCCACATTTATTACCCCGTAGATAGTACGTATGTTTAATACACAGCATTGAGTATTCAGCGTGGTCTAAGTCCAATCCTGCAAGCTGCTTCCTTGTCGACTCCAATTGTCTCCAGACCTGCGGGGCTCCAGTGTGATGGTGGATATGCTTCAGCTCTCGTACCAGTGTCTGGAGTTCCGTGCGTTCCTCTTACTTGGGCTTGTTTTTGGCAGTCGAGATCGCTATCAGCTCCCCTCTAGTTACTGCCTTCTGTGCATCCCATACCATTGCAGGGGAAGTCTTGGGAAGGTAATCCTTAATTGTATTCTCTATTTGTTAGATTGTTTCTGGAAGGCGGAGCATAGGTTCTCTCAGTCGCCAGCCTTGAGGGCCTCTGTGTTGGGGCAGAAGGGCAAGGTCCAACTGGACCGGGGAATGATCTGACAAGGCTCTCGGCTCTATCTCTATAGTACACACCACCAACTCCAGCGTTCTAGAGCCTAAAAGGTAACCAAGTCGTGTGTATGATCAGTGTGCATGTGAGTAGAATGTGTAATCTCTAATCTCGGGGTAAGACTCTCACAAGAGGTCTCTCAATCCCAGTTCCCGTAGCCATTGTGCTCCCCCTTTGCTAAGCGCCCCTGTCGTCCCATGTCTCTGGGTCGAGCGAGCTAGGTTGTTGTGGAATACTAAATTCAAGTCCCCTCCAATAGTACCAAGCTATCTTGTGCTACCATTAACTCCTTTATTGAGTCTTGCAGAAACTGTTCCTGTCTTTCATTTGGGTTATATATCAATCCCACCAGAAGAGAGTGTGTGCCAACGTGTATGCGATATCACAAGAGGCGGCCTTTAATCTCTGCTACTTTTATTCCTATCTTCCCTTGAAAGGACCATGCAAACAATATTGCCATCCCTACAGATTTCTGGGTCAGTGAAGAGGGGACTTGTTGTTGGAAGGCTCTGCATTTGGGTCTATGCCAATCTCTGCCCAATAGGTGTATCTCTTGCAAGAAGCATATGTCTCCTCGAGTATTTTTTAAGTATGAAAGAATCGCCCTCCTCTTTACTGGGTTATTTAGCCCTTTGACGTTGAAGGTCACTACCCGTAGAGTGTGTGAGTCTGTCACCCTACCAGTTTCTTAGGGGGAGATGTGTATGTCGCTGTTCATGCTCCCCGATCTATGATCATAGCCGAGGAGAGTGTATCATGATCTAAAAGCAGATACTTAGATTGAATAGCTAACAGGCACCCGAAAACTAAAACCATCATTAACCAAAGTGTATGGATATAGAACAGCCTTGGGCTCGCCATCCCGGTATCAGCAAAGAGTCTGTAAAGTGGGGTGACGTGGCACGTCTTCCAGTCCCCTGCTTCGCACCGGGTCCCCCCACCCCGTCCCCATAGTCGTTATGTCACCTCAAACCAGATCACTGCTGCAGCTGTTCGCCAACAACCTGGCCAAGAGCGCTTTCCTTTCAGTTGCCGTTGTGTCTGGTCTGGGCCAAATTCCTGGCTGCCTCCAGATATCTTCCTCCATCTCTCTCTGATGTGTCTTCTCTGTGTGTTGAAGGAAAACTTTGGTTGGAAGTCCTCTTGGAGCTCGATCAGTAGTAGCTCCGCCGCTTCTGAAAGAGAACAGAGGTGCCGAAGTTGGGCCTGCTATTTAAACACAAAGAGGAATGGGTGACCCCATGAATAAGTCACTTTCTGGTTCCGCAGGTAGCTAGAGATAGGTCCGAACTCTTGTTGTTTCAAAAGCGTTGAGCCCGCTAGGTCCTGATATAAATGAAGGGTGTGGCCTTTGAACAGGATGGCAGGCAGTTCCCAGGCCTTTTTCAAGATTGCATCTTTGAGTTGGAAATTGTGCACACATGTCATAATGTCTTGTGTACGTTCTCCTCTGGAGCTCCAAATCCCCACTCTGTGGGTACGATCTAGTCGGATTGGCTTTACAGTGGTATTGCCCAGGATTCGTGTGAATAATTGTGTTACATACACCTCGATGTTGTCTCCTGCGCTTCTAGGGGCTCCCCTAATGTGGATATTGTTCCTCCTGGAATGATTCTCCAAAATCCTCTGCATGGGCCTGGAGGTCTAGTTGTTCCTCCGACAGTCGCATGATTTCCTGCTGCAATTGTACAATTTCAACATCGCATGAGGTGCCCTGTTCCTCTAGGGTAGCTACTTGCTGTCTGACGTCTGTCACTTCTTTTCCCACATTCCTTAGTTCACTAGCCATATCTCATCTGACTGCTGATAAATCTTCTTTCAAACTTAAGAATAGAGACTCCAGGTACGGACGTGTGACCGATGCTTCAGAATCTTCTGGTAATGGGGAAGAGGCTCTGCTTTGTCCCCCTTTGTTCTCACTCTCCTGGGACCCTCCTGTTTAAGCAAACATGTCTTTAATGGAGCCCCCTTTTTTCGTCCTTCCTGACGCCATTGCACAGTAGACTGGGCGGTGTCTTCCAGTTTTTTGCGGTGGTAGCTAGTGATCATTCCTTTAAGCCACCCTTGGCTGGCCATCCAAACTGACACAACTGGTTGATCACTCAGCTGGGGCAAGGCCGTGTAATCACCCCTTGCTTAGGTATAGTATTCCTATACCTACCATTATATATAGACACATATGCACCTATAAGTCACTCCTATGGCAGGCCTTAACAATCCTGAAGGCAGAGTGCTTGGTTTTATGTGAGATGAGGCTCTAGCATGAGCTGAGCCTGTCTGCAGCTTTCGGAACCATGTCCTTATAGCTGTTTTATGATATAGCCATACCATATACTCTTAAGTGCATTATAATCCTCACGGTTGAATGCTAACTTTGGTTTGGCTTTATCAAAACATGTCGTGTAAGGTGAATGAAATGAGACACTGCCTGGGGCACACAAGGTGTCCCATGCATAGTCTGGTTCAAACCGGTGCTGGGGCACTCCAGCCCCAGCTCTGGCGCGAAATTGGACAAAGGGAAAGGGGTGTAACCACCCCCTTCCCTGGTCCCACCCACAGGAGGGACCTAGCAGGTAATCAAGCCCCTAAATTTGGTATATAGGTAGGAGCTGAGTCTAGAGACTTTAGATTTATCCTGACTGAAACTTGAAACGAAACTCTGGACCTTCGACGGTCTACCTGAAGATAGAAGACTACCCTGTGTAAGCAGGCACCACCAAGCGGTCAACGGTTTGCTTTGTCGACTCTCCCACCGGAGCCCGAGCACAGAGCCTGACAAGACCCGGACTTCCAGACTTCCTTTAGCCCGATCCATAGCCACAGCAAAGCTGAGACCCTGAGGAGACGAGAGACCCGCCATCTTGGGAAGCCAGCGAATTGCTTTCCGTGCAACTTCTGAGGCATCCTCGAAGTTGTGCATTGGGGATTGAGAAGCCCCAGCCCCGAGCACCATCTGCAACGAAGATCAGCCCTCCATACTCCACGAGTGCCGCGTGGGGGCCTTCTGTATTTTCCTGCTCGACGCGTCTGCCTGCTCACTTGCCCGTTGGCTAGTGGCCTCTGTGACGACGAACCTTTGAATTTACACCACTGGCCTGGTTGCTCCAGACTGGCCTCTGCTTCCCTGAAAAGGAGAAGCCCATCAGACCTTGCTGGTCTGATCCAGAAGCCATCTTCGATTCCTGCGTGGGTTGCCTTTGCCAAGGCTTGTTGACTCCAATCCGGAAGCCGACACCGCCGACAGCGAGAGCCTTCGCGGGACAGTCCGTATCCAGCTCCTGGTCATCGTCGACACCTCCTGGTCCTTGGGCTGTAGAGACAAGCTTCACGACATCACCTGATTGCTTCGCGACATCGCCTGGTTCCTTCCTGGTCACTGGCTAGTGACCCAGACTCTGTCCCCTCTGCTTTCAGGTACTCTTCATCCTCGATCTGCCCTTGGATCCAACCGGACACTTTCCTCCTGGTCGCCGGCAGCATCTTTCTTCTCGGCTCCATAGGATGCAGCGACGAAACCCGACACACTTTGACACCTATGCACCCGCTTCCTGTGGGTGAGGTAACGCGAGTACTCTGGTGCTCCTTTGGGTATTAACTATCCTAGTGTCCTAGTTTTCAGTAGCTTTCTCCTAGTCCATCCGGAAGTGACCTAAAAGAACTAGTTTCCAATTCTTTCCTTTCCATTCTAACTCTATGGTAACTCGCGTGTGTGTAAAGACATTGCACACGCATCCCGTGGGCCTCCTGCTCCCTATCCTTTGGTAGTACAGCGTAGCCCCAGCGATTCTCCAGGCCCTAGGCCTATCCTTTGTTCGTGACGTGGTTCTTATACCACTATTTTAGTATATGGTTTGAAATGCCCCTAGGGCATTACTGTATTTTGTGCAACTTATTGCATGATAATTAAGTATCTTGTTAAGTGTTTGTGCCTCTGACCTCATAAAGAGTTCAGAGGATTAATTTAGTAATAAATACATATATATTTTATATATATAACCTGTGTGGTGTCCTTTCATTTGGTATTAAAGGGGTTACATATGGTAAAACAGCTGGCTTTACATGCCCTCTTGAGTTTAGCCTAAGACTGCTTTGTCCATGCTACCACTAGAATAGCTGGTCTATAAGGTTGACTTTACAACCATCACCATAAGGGTTGTTGGGACTGGTGCAAGGTGCTCACTAGAATAGTGAACATAATATACCAGGCCAACTTCTCACATTGGTGTGCAGTGGTTGGGATTTGAGCTTGCTGTTGTTTTACCAATTGTAATCTTTGAGATATCATTTGAAAGATCACATTAGGTACCAGAGGTACATATAACAAGACTTATAATACTTATTTCTACTGAACTTAGTTGTTGTAGACCAAAGGGCCTAGCACACCCTGACTACAACTCCTAGAGAGGTTTGGTAGGAAACACTTAGTGTAGGTAGTTGCACACACCACACCTCACTAGATCATGTCTGCCACAGGTGAGCCTAGTGTGTCTCTACCTGTGGGAGGTGACCCTCCAAGGGCACCCTCCAGATTTGATATACTCAACTTCTGAGAGCTGAGACACTTGTGTACCACAAGGAAGTTGAAACAGGGTTCTAACCCTACCCTTCAGCACCTGATAGAACTCATAGAAGCAGATGAGGTTCTTAAGGCCTCTAACACAGGTCCTACAGGTAATGCAGATGAGGTCCTACCCTCTACAGATGATGCCACTGATCCTGCAGTCATAGAAGATGATGAGGATGAGGTTGAGGAAGATTCTGAGGAAGAGGTAGACAGTTAGGAGACTTAGCCAGGCTAACCTAAGCCTACATGGGGCTGGAGAGGGGAAAGCCCCATACAGACCTATCAGTAGACTTAATCAGAGGTATAGGAGGGAAAGATCCCACTCAGGGGAATCTCTCCACTCCAATGCCTCAAGGGGTTCTCAGAGGGAAATGGCTTCCCCTCAGAGGCGAGAACACCAAATCAGGATTGAGAGGGAAGAACTTGCCCTAGCCCAAGCAAACAAAACTTGCTCTTGCAAGAGAGCAGAAGTTAAGTGGACTAGAGTCCACTGGTGGCAGCAATATCCCTAAGGATAAAGACAGGTCCTATGACGATAGACACCTGAGTAAGATTGTGCCCCCCTACAAAGTTGGGGATGATATCCACAAATGGATAACTGCTTTGGAGGGGGCCTGCAAAGTACAGCAGGTACCCCAAAGTCAGTGGGCAGCAATCATGTGTCTTTCCTTTTCAGAAAAAGGAAGAGACAAGCTCCTCACAGTTAGTGATGATGATGCTAACAATTACACTGTCCGGAAGAGTGCTCTGATTGATGGGTTTGGCCTAACCACTGAACAGTACAGGTTGATGTTCAGAGATACCCAGAAGACACAGACTCAGGACTGGACTGATTTTGTTGATTGTGCCACTAAGGCTCTGGAAGAATGGTTGCTGGGAAGTAAAGTTAAGGACTATACAGGATTGTATAATTTGATCATGAGAGAGCAAATACTTAACAATTGTCAGAACCATTTGTTGCACCAACACCTGATTGACTCAGATCTGACCTCTCCCCAAGAATTGGGAAAGAAGGCAGACAAATGGGTCAGAACCAGGGTTAAGCAGAAAAACCAGGTCCAAGGTGGTGATCAGAAAAAGGCAGACCAACAAGGTGGGGATCAGAAACCAAAAGACCAGAAGTCTTCCTCAGGCCCCCGAAATTCTAATGAAGGGGAGTCCCAAAAGTCTAAGAAGAAGAAAGAAGGTCCAAAGAAACCTTGGTGTAATTATTGTAAATCTGCCTCTCACTGGTTCAGTGAGTGCACCAAGAAAGGTACAGCCCCTACCACTGTTGCCCCTAAGGCACCTGCACCCCCTAGTACAGTTAACAGTGGTAGTTCCCAACCCAAGGCTATAGTGGGGTTAACCATGGGCACTGAGATGGATTCTGGCCTAGTCAGGATTCCAACTCAGGCTGTTCTTGTCTGTAATGTGGACATGGCTATGTCCTCTACTGTGAGTCCCAGTACTCTGGGCAAGTACAGGCAAACACCTTTGATCGATGATAAAGTGGCTCAGGCCTACAGGGGCACATGTGCCAGTGTCACCATGGTGACACCTAACTTTGTGGACCGTGGACAGATTGTACTGGGTGATAAATACCTAGTGACCAATGCAAGCAATGTCACTACTACACATAGTGTGGCAGTTGTTAACTTCTCCTGGGGAGGGGTAACTGGCCTCAAAAGAGTTGTGGTAAGTGCAGATCTCCCAGTTGAATGTTTGTTGGGCAATGGTCTTGAATCCTCAGTATGGTCAGAAGTGGAGTATAAGACTCATGCAGAGATGTTAGGCATATCAGCTCATGTCCTTGCTGTGACCAGGTCACAGGCCAAAAAGTGCCAAACTGAACAGATCTTGGATCCTGTAACTATGGACCAAGTAACACCCAAGAGAAAGAGCAATAGGGTTAAGGCAGTGCCTTCCGCCCTGCCCTCAAGTGAGGATTAGTCTTCTCAGGAAGCTGATTGTGAGACCCCTGAAGGAACTGTCCTAGAGGAACTTGAACCTGACCAGGTTGAGTTTCTTGGGACAGCGGGACCTTCAAGGGCAGACTTGAGGCAGGCACAGTTAGACTGCCCCTCTCTTGACCCCCTCAGACAGCAAGCTGCTTCTAAGGCTGCTGGGAATGCTACAGGTACCCACAGAGTTTACTGGGATGAAGGACTCCTTCATTCAGAGGCTAGAGACCCCAAGCTGGTGCTTCCAGGAGGTTGGTCATACCTCAGACATTCAGGGGTTTCCTTCTTACCTTAGCCCATGATATTCCCTTAGCAGGACATCTAGGCCAGAACAAGACTTGGGACAGGCTTGTCCCTCACTTTCACTGGCCCCATATGTCAGAAGATAGCAAGGAGTGTTGTCGCTCCTGTGTGACCTGCCAAGCCAGTGGCAAATCAGGTGGCACAACAAAGGCCCCCCTTATAACACTACCTGTGGTGTGGCTACCCTTTGAAAGAGTAGGGATTGACATTGTTGGACCAATGGATCCCAAAACAGTCTCTGGGCACAGATTTATACTGGTGGTAGTGGATCATGCCACCAGGTATCCAGAAGCTATTCCCCTAAGGACCACAACAGCACCTGTTGTGGCAAGAGCCTTCCTGGGAGTTTTCTCAAGAGTGGGCTATCCAAAGGAGGTTGTCTCAGATAGAGGTGCAAACTTCATGTCTGGGTATCTAACTGCAATGTGGAAGGAGTGTGGTGTAAATTACAAATTCACTACACTCTACCATCCACAGTGCAATGGCCTTGTTGAAAGATTTAACAAGACCTTGAAGGGTATGATCAAGGGTTTACCTGAAAAGCTTAGGAGAAGATGGGACATCATTATACCCTGCCTTCTGTTTGCTTACAGAGAGGTCCCACAAAAGGGGGTTGGCTACAGCCATTTTGAACTTTTGTTTGGGCATCCTGTAAGGGGACCCCTATGTCTGGTGAAGGAAGGATGGGAGTTACCTCTCAAAAAGCCTAAACAAGACATAGTGGACTATGTACTTGGTCTCCGCTTCAGGATGGCTGAGTATATGAAGAAGGCTTCTAAAAACCTTGAGGCTAGCCAAGAACTTCAAAAAGCTTGGCATGACCAAAAGGCTGTGCTGACTGAGTACCAGCCAGGACAGAAGGTGTGGGTGTTGGAGCCAGTGGCCCCAGCAGCCCTCCAGGACAAATGGTCTAGACCCCACACCATTGTTGAGAAAAAGGGAGAGGTCGCCTACCTGGTGGACCTTGGAACTCCCAGTAGCCCCCACAGGGTGCTCCAAGTCAACAGACTCAAAGCATATGTTGACAGGGCAGACATGGGCTTGCTCATGGCTACAGATGAGGGGCAGGAGGAAGAGAGTGACCCTCTCCCAGACCTGTTGACTCAGAACCCTGATGATGGTTCAGTTGATGGTGTGGCCTTAGCTGGCAGCCTCACTGGCCAGCAGCAACAGGACTGCAGACAAGTTCTACAGTCCTTCAGACATATGTTTTCCTTAACACCTAGTCAGACTAACTGGTGCACCCATGAGGTGGACACTGATGACAGTCTGCCTGTGAAGAGTAAGATCTACAGGCAACCTGACCATGTCAGGGACTTTATAAAGACTGAGGTACAGAAAATGTTGGAGCTGGGAGTAATTGAGCCCTCAGGGAGCCCCTGGGCCAGCCCAGTAGTCCTTGTACCAAAACCTCACACCCAAGATGGTAAGAGAGAGATGAGGCTCGGTGTGGACTATATAGGTCTCAATGCTGTCACTAGGACAGATGCTCACCCCATCCAAGAGCAGATGAGCTCATTGATAGATTGGCTTCTGCCAAGTTTCTGAGCACATTTGATTTGACAGCAGGTTACTGGCAAATCAGGTTAGCTGAGGATGCCAAGGCCAAAACTGCTTTCTCAACCCCAGGAGGTCATTACCAATTTGTGGTGATGCCCTTTGGCTTGAAGAATGCACCTGCCTCTTTCCAAAGGTTGGTTAACCAAGTCCTCACTGGGTTGGATGACTTTTGTGCAGCCTATCTTGGTGATATTGCTGTATTCAGCTCCACCTGGGAGGATCACCTGATCAACCTGAAGAAGGTTTTAGAGGCCCTGCAGAAGGCAGGCCTAACTATCAAGGCCACAAAGTGCCAGATAGGGCAGTGTAAGGTTGTGCACCTGGTCCACCTTGTAGGTGGGGGTCAGGTTCAACCACTGGAGAGTAAGATCCAGGCCATCAAGGACTGGGCTCCTCCAACCACCCAGAGACAGGACAGAGCTTTCTTGGCCTGTCTGGTTATTACAGAAAGTTTGTTAAGAATTATGGGTCCATTGTGACACCGCTTAATGACTTGACTTCAAAGAAGATGCCATAATAGGTTCAGTGGAAAGTAAGCTGTCAAAAGGCATTTGATGACCTGAAGAAGGCCATGTGCTCTGCACCTATCCTGAAGAGTCCTGACTACTCCAAAGAGTTCATTGTCCAAACAGATGCTTCTGAGTTGGGGGTGGGAGCTGTGCTTTCACAACTGAATGTAGATGGTCAAGACCAGCCCATTGCGTTTACTAGCAGAAGGCTGACCCCTAGAGAGAAACGTTGGTCAGCCATTGAGAGGGAGCCCTTTGCTGTGGTTTGGGCCCTGAAGAAGCTGAGGCCATACTTGTTTGGCACTCACTTCAAAATTCAGACAGACCATAAGCCCCTCTTGTGGCTAAATCAGATGAAGGGTGAGAACCCCAAACTGCTCAGGTGGTCCATTTCCCTACAGGGGATGGACTTTACAGTGGAGCACAGACCAGGGACTGACCATGGCAATGCAGATGGTCTCTCCAGGTAGTTCCACTTAGAACATGAAGACACAACTGGTCAAGGTTAGTCTAATGTCCCTGCGTTTGGGGGATTATGCAGGAGAGTAGGGTCTGCATTCCTATGGTCACCCCACTTTTTGCTTTTTGCTTCACTGGTTTTCGACTTTAATGTGGCTGTGGGCCTGTAAATCAGACCCACAGCCCCGCTGCTCTCTCTCTAAATTCATACCATGTACTTTAGGTACATCACCAATTGGGAATTGGGTCACTCTTGTGAATCCCTGTACAGTGTACCATAGGTACACAGGGCATAGGTGCACCCAAGGCCTACCAGGGGCTGCAGCATATCTTATGCCACCCCTGGCTGGCCATCCAAACTGACACAACTCGCTGATCACTCAGCTGGGGCAAGGTCGTGTAATCAACCTTTGCTTAGGTATAGTATTCCTATACATACCATAATATATAGACACATATGCACCTATAAGTCACTCCTATGGCAGGCCTTAACAATCCTGAAGGCAGAGTGCTTGGTTTTATGTGAGATGAGGCTCTAGCATGAGCTGGGCCTGTCTGCAGCTTTTGGAACCATGTCCTTATAGCTGTTCTATGATGTAGCCATACCATATACTCTTAAGTGCATTATAATCCTCGCGGTTGAATGCTAACTTTGGTTTGGCTTTATCAAAACATGTCGTGTAAGGTGTCATACGCTTTGGAATACTACCCCCTCGCCAGTTCTGGCATTGGGGGTAGCATTCCACCCTTCTAGAGGGAGAAGACATGTTGTTCCTACCAATCCCGGTTAAAGTTTACCAGAGCCTCGGCATCACAAAATGGATGCTGCTGCCACAGACACAAATCTGACCTCCTGCTGCTGGGAGTCCTTCCAGCGAGGGAGGCTTGGACAATAGGTTTCCTGTCTTGGGAGGTGCTAGCACCACCCCAGACAGGCCATAATGTATTGGGGCAGGGAGGGCTAAATGAAATGAGACACTGCCTGGGGCACACAGGGTGTCCCATGCATAGTGCGGTTCAAACCGGTGCTGGGGCACTCCAGCCCCAGCTCTGGCGCGAAATTGGACAAAGGGAAAGGATGTAACCACCCCCTTCCCTGGTCCCCCCCATAGGAGGGACCAAGCAGGTAATCCAGCCCCTAAATTTGGTTTATAGGTAGGAGCTGAGTCTAGAGACTTTAGATTGATCCTGACTGAAACTTGAAACGAAACTCTGGACCTTCGACGTTCTACCTGAAGATAGAAGACTGAAGAATCTCCCTTGTGGTCAAGGAGTGACCACCCTGTGTAAGCAGGCACCATCAAGCGGTCAACTGTTTGCTTTGTCAACGCTCCTGCCAGAGCCCGAGCACAGAGCCTGACAAGACCCAGACTTCCAGACTTCCTTTAGCCCGATCCACAGCCACAGCAAAGCTGAGACCCGTGGAGGCGACGAGAGACATGGGACCGGCCATCTTAGAAAGCCAGCGAATTGCTCTTCGTGCAACTCCTGAGGCACCCTCGAAGTTGTGCATTGGGGATTGAGAAGCCCCAGCCCCGAGCACCATTTGCACCGAAGATCAGCCCTCCACACTCCACGAGTGCAGCGTGGGGCCCTTCTGCATTTTCCTGCTCGACGCGTCTGTCCGGTCACTTGCCTGTTGGCTAGTGGCCTCTGTGACTATGAACCTTTGAATTTACACTACTGTCCTGGTTGCTCCAGACTGGCCCCTGCTTCCCTGAAAAGGAGAAGCCGATCAGACCTTGCTGGTCTGATCCAGAAGCCATCTTTGATTCCTGCGTGGGTTGCCTTTGCCAAGGCTTGTTGACTCCAATCCGGAAGATTACACCGCTGACAGCGAGAGCCTTCGTGGGACAGTCCGTATGCAGCTCCTGGTTGTCGTCGACACCTCCTGGTCCACGTGGCTGCAGAGACAAGCTTCACAACATCACCTGATTGCTTCGCGACATCGCCGGGTTCCTTCCTGGTCACTGGCTAGTGACCCAGACTCTGTCCCCTCTGCTTTCAGGTACTCTTCATCCTCGCTCCGCCCTTGGATCCAACAGGACACTTCCCTCCTGGTCGCCGGCTGCATCTTTCTTCACGGCTCCATAGGATTCAGCGACGAAACCCGACACACTTTGACACCTATGCACCCGCTTCCTGTGGGTGAGGTAACGCGAGTACTCCGGTGCTCCTGTGGGTATTAACTATCCTAGTGTCCTAGTTTTCAGTAGCTTTCTCCTAGTCCATCCGGAAGTGACCTAAAAGAACTAGTTTCCAATTCTTTCGTTCCCATTCTAACTCTATGGTAACTCGCGTGTGTGTAAAGACACTGCACACGCATCCCGTGGGCCTCCTGCTCCCTATCCTTTGGTAGTACAGCGTAGCTGCAGCGATTCTCCAGGCCCTAGGCCTATCCTTTGTTCATGACGTGGTTCTAATACCACTATTTTAGTATATGGTTTGAAGTGCCCCTGGGGCATTACTGTATTTTGTGCAACTTATTGTATGATAATTAAGTATCTTGTTATGTGCTTGTGCCTCTGACCTCATAAAGAGTTCAGAGGATTAATTTAATCATAAATACATATATATTTTATATATATATAACCTGTGTGGTGTCCTTTCATTTGTTATTAAAGGGGTTACATATGGTAAAACAGCTGGCTTTACATGCCCTCTTGAGTTTAGCCTAAGACTGCTTTGTCCATGCTACCACTAGGATAGCTGGTCTATAAGGTTGACTTTACAACCATCACCATAAGGGTTGCTGGGACTGGTGCAAGGTGCTCACTAGAATAGTGAACATCATATACTAGGCCAACTTCTCACATTAGGTCTCGCCTGATCCAGCGCATGCGCTGCCCTGCCCGAGACATTTAGTGTACGGGTTTTCAAAGTGCTGTCTGTGGCCTAATGCTTGCACACGCGCGCCACCGTGTACTTTCACCGCTTCAGTTTTCTATCAGGCGCCATCTGTCTTTCCTTAGTTTATGGCTTTCCTATGCCACTCGTGGGCACCCTACCCCCTCCCCTCTCCCCATCCCTCTTTGTCAGCTTCAGTTGCAGGGCCGAGACGGATATTAGTTTCACTTTCAAGGCCCCAATGCTTGTTACTTCATATTGACTGCTTTGTGCGAATATATCCACTTGTGTTGTAGGTAGTTTTTTGAGAAATTAAAAAGCTGTATTAAACACTTCTGTCTAGCCTGCTCTTCAGCTGCCTTAACCCAAAAAGTCTGTGCCTTTCACTGTCACCATCTGTACATGTTAATCCATTCCCCACAGAAGTGCAGATCAGTTTTCAGCAGTGGCATGTGTGGAATACTTTGAGTACATGAGTCTATTTTTACTCTTGTTTTAAATGCTTCTGCGTTAATCCTCGATCCCTTGATGCGCTTTGAAAATTATTTTTCGGTTTTTTAAAACAATTAGATTTGATTTGAGTTCTCCCGATGTGGTGTTCAAATACTAAACAATAAACTTAATGTCATAACAGCCGGCACGCTAAAGGAGTTTAATCTTCACAGGTACATTTAGCTTGTGTGTATCCTCCTGATCTGTCAGCATAGAGTAGTCAACATTTCTCTCTTAGCAAAAAACATTTGTGGTTTCGATGTCTCCTGGGGCGCCCACCAGGAAGACGCCGGTCTGTTTCCTGCCATAATTGACTTTCACTGGACTTTAAAAAAAAAAAAAAGTATTCAGAACCATTGATACTTCTAACGTAGTCTTTATTCCTCTCAGCCAGTCAAACTAGCTCGTAAAACAAACCATGTGTACTAACACATCAGTGAGACAATAAATAGACATTCTCCAGCAGTAAACCACCCCCAGGCCATAGGCACTACAAAATACTAATGGCATCATATAGACAGTCAAGAAACCCACAATGCATAATAGTTTAAAACCATAAAACTCATCAGCCATAAACATACATATTCAAGGTACAACATTGTTTAACATATTTAGGAGTCTCGCAAGTGCACAAGGTACATCCAGGAATTTAATAAGCAGTGAAAACTGTAGCAGCTTATGTAAGGCTTCAAAAAGATCGGTTTTAAATGTTTCTGGGCCCGGTCAGAAAATAAAGTCAAATTGGGAGAGGAGGTGGCCTTAAGATAGAGTAGTCGAACTCGAAGTTGGGGAACCGGGTTCGAGTCTGGGCATGGACACTCAACATCTGTGATTCTGGGCAAATCACTCAATATCCCCGTGCCCAACACAAATAAATTTATCCATCTGTAAACTGGTGCTTATGTAAAGTGCTCTGATAACTTCTGGTCAAGTTCGCACTATATAAAACTCTGGGGAAAAAAGAATAAAAAATCAAACAAGACAGTGTTATTGTACAACTGCATCTGTTGACTTCACTCACCCACATAACTCCTCTCAGAGCCACATGTTCTTGTCATCTAGAACTTGGGGTATCCAGGCCGGGCCCCATTCTATTGAAGTAGGTGAAATCTGCATCCTTAGTTTTCCAGTCACTGTATTTGGTAGCCGTACTTTACTCATCCACCACCCCGAAGCAGGGGTAGAGCTCTGTAGATTTCATTGGTTTTCTCCCGAGGCGGTGTGCAAATATTGAACAACAAACCTCACGTGGAAATAAGCTTTACAAATGCATCTTTCCGTGTGTATTTCTCTTCTCATGATGCGGTGTAAATTTTTTTTTAGGCCAAATAGATTGCTAGTTACTTTATCGAACAATGAGGCATACTAACAAGCTAAAGTATCGCCGATTTCTCGGCACAATTCGCCGAGAAAGTGGCGATACCTTCAGCGCCCTATTAACAAGGGCATTGCAACGCCTGCCTCAAGCCCACTTTGCATGTCAGCGAGAAACATCGCTAATGACATGCAAAGTGGGCGTTCCCACGTCCAACTACATGTAAAATGTGGTTGGAGGTGGGAGCACCCTATCACCAAGGCAGGCGTTGGGAGAAAAAGACCTGCGATAAACTAGTTAGGCATTGTTAACATGGGGGTGTGGATCATAAAGCTGAATCCACCCCCCCATATTATCAAGGCACACATTAGAGCGTGAAAACAACGCTTGTTTTCACGCGCTAATGTTCACTATCGCCGGCTATCGCAGGATTTACTATCGCCTACGTGCTGCGCGTTGATAAGAACATGCTAACACGGCGAAAAAATCCGGCGATAGCCGGCGATAGTGAAATGTGCGATGTGCGTTTATTAACGCACATCTTGTTAATATGCCCCTATGAACCTTATTAAAGGATGCTGTTTTAAAATGCTTGTGCGTTACTTTTGTTTATTAATGTTCCCTGATGTCTGGTGTACTGTGGGGCTTTATGCTTTATCCTTCGGAAGGTTGAAATGCTCTATTAATCATTACAATGTATTTTCTCCTTTTATGCCTCAAGCACAGGAGTAGGGTGGCCTACGGCTTTGAGCAGCAACAGATTTGAGTTATGCTGGCATATAACATCCAGTGTATTATTGAAAATAAGCTTAATTAAAGGCACAACCAGTGCCTGGAATTTCTTCCAACATAGCATAGCTTTAATTGAGAAAATATATCCAGTATATTTTACTCAAACATCAAATTATCGTCCCGTAAGGAACTATTTTCAGTGGTCTGGGAATAGGCCAGATTTTCCACGTATATTCATCCCTTCAGTTACCTAATGTAGCTTTAAAACAATGTGTTTTTCGTTGCTTCTAAATATAAACTTTTGGACACTTGGTTACATTTTTTAAGTGCCTAATAAACAAGCATTGGCATAGCCAATAGGTCTCGCCTTTAGGACCTTATAAGTGCTTAGCCATGCAACAGTTGATGTTGTTGCACCAAGGATATTGTGCTGCATTACTAAATACTTATAAGGTCCCAAAAGCGAGACCTATTGGCTATACCAATGCCTGTTAAAATATGCCATCTGTAAGATGCCATTCAGCAGCAGATCAATGGATTGCTCAATTGTTGCAAAAATAATAAGGCCGGTCTGCATTGTCTTACATTAAAAACTTTTAAAAGGGGGAAGCCGAATTTTCTTCTAGGGATGTCATAGACAATATGCTAATGCGTTTGGACAGAAACACTGTCACAGTGGCACGAGGAAAGGCCCGACTGAGAACGGCAACTGGCAGGATGGCCCACCATCAATGGCAGCATATGAACGTGAACCTGGTCAGGACAAAACGGTGCTGGACATTCCTGATCGGGGCATATAAGAATGCATCCTCTCCAGAACAGACATCGAATTATAAACAATCATCAAAGTCTTCATTCTCTCGAGTGCCTATCTAGCGCACTGTGCCTTAATCAAGGCAAGATGTTTCAGTTTCCCTTAGTGATAGACAAACAGGAATGTGAGTTGATAAAGAGATGCTTACAGCATGATTTTACATACCCCAAAAAGGGGACTTCTAAGGCTTGGTCTAGGGTCATAATATCCCTGAGAATCAGTTTGTTTAGACCAGTTTCGTCACATGACCATATTGAATGCCAAAGTAGGATTGGTCCGCATTGATCTTATCTGAGATATATGAAGCTCCCAATACGGCTTGACAGATGAAATTAGAACAACTGGGCGGGACTGCCAAGAGATTTTTCATGAATGTATTTTCAGCCGATTCAATAAACTGAGAATTTATTGGTCATTCCCCATACACCTGCACCATAAGATGCCACCGCTACACTTTTGCTCTCATATATTGTGAGGCGTTCCATTGACTGGCTTAGCACCCAATTTTTTTTAAATAACAGAATACACCCCGTTAATGGACTTCTGAATCTGGGCACACCAGATCTATGCTCAAGCACAAACACGAAATCTCAGCCCTGATCACAGACCATGACGCCGATCTAATGTTTCTAACAGAAACCTGGGCATCTGATACCTCAGGTCCAGACTGGAATGACAGAGTTCCTGAAGGATATCATGTAGAATTTGCAAACAGGCAAGGAACCGTGGGTGGTGGTATTGGTATCATCTATAAATCCCATTTAAAAGTCTTCTCACTGCCTGAGCAGGATTTAGAAGCAGAAGCCATGAGCTTTAAAATTAAAGAAAATAACTGTACTATATTTGCTGGCCTGCTTGTGTACCGCCCCCCTGGTTTGCGAGCTCCGTTTATTAGAGCACTACACACCTTTCTTGAATCCACATCTAATTCCACCTCATATACCGTTTTGGGTGACTTTAATTTCCACCTAGAAGCAAACAATGACCCTGACTCAACCACTCTAATTGACAATCTTCTTAGCCTCGGCATGACCCAGCTAGTCTTAAACTCCACTCACATCGCAGGGCATACCCTCGATGGCATCTTCACTAACAATGACCATATTAAAGTTATCTCCACTGAAGCAGTCCCTTGGTCTGATCATAGTACTATCCGTTTTAATATGCCTCTGACTAAACTAACAAATCCTCGAAGAGGCCTTATGCTCCCTGAAAAAAACACGCCCGTGGAACAAAATTGAACCTGCCCTTTTGGTCGACTCACTTGCTAAAGATCCCCCTGCTCTTGAAACCGGCAACACTAGCATGGGAGCGATTAAATTCCAAAATTGGATTAGGCAGACAGTCGATCAGCTGGCCCCTGTAGAAACAAAAAAAGCCAGAAGACGATCTGCCACTGACCGTGGTATTCCTCAGAGGTGAAGCACATAAAACTAAAATGCCGACGACTTGAGCGGTCGTGGCGTTCGGATTATAGTGTTTAAACTAAACAAATATACATCAAAGCCCTACAGGAATATAAGGCAGCAATAGTGCAGGCTAAATCAGCCTACTTTACAAATAAAATCCAGGCAGCCTCTAACAATGCTAAAGAACTATTTAAAACTGTCACCCATTTGACTTAGAGCCCCCGCGACACTGTCTTCAGCCCTGATCAAAACCTTGTGACTAACATTGCAACCTTTTTTCAACAAAAGGTTCAGACAGTTTACGATGACCTTAAATCCTCAGCATCAATTAAACACGATGGAAATAATGACACCGCCCCCTTGAACGGCCCCAGCTATCCCTCTTTCCCTCTAGTAGAGGAGTCACAGGTGGCAGATCTTATCACGCAGATGAAGTCAGGGTCCCCACTAGATCCCTGCCCGCCACGTATACTACACATGATCCCACAGACAGTGACAGCTGTTCTGACCCCCTTGATTAACAATATTATCACTCAGGGTGATTTCCCGAGTAGCTGGAAGAAAGCCTGTATTCGACCAATCCTCAAGAAGGATTCGCTGAACCCTATCGAATTAAAGAACTACCGGCCAATATCTTGCCTGCCGCTACCAGCCAAGATCCTGGAAAAAGCCATAAATCTAGAACTGATGCGGTATGTTGATCACAACAAGCTCCTGGACCCCTCTCAGCATGGATTCCGTCCCTCCCACTCCACGGAGTCTGCCTTGATCATGGCAACCGAAGACATCCGAAGGACAATGGACGAGGGTGGCAGAACGGCCCTGATCTTATTAGATCTTACAGCGGCGTTCGATACCGTGAACCACTCAATTATGTTAAACAGATTAAAAACTCTTGGTTTCACTGGTACAGCCTTAGCCCTTCTAACGTCATTCCTGGACTCTCGTATCCAACAAGTGCATTGGGAAGGTCTTACATCTGACGAATTCTCCCTCCCAGGGGGGGTCCCTCAGGGATCGGCGCTATCGCCCACCCTGTTCAATCTATATGTCACCCCCTAGCTGCCTTAATTCAATCTCATGGTCTGCAATTAGTGTCCTACGCTGATGACACTCAAATTATAGTGTCAGTATCCCAGTCTATCCAAGCCACTGCGGAGCGTTTTAAGAACTGTCTTCTCAGTGTAAAAAACTGGATGAGCCGTAATTTTCTTAAATTAAATACAGACAAGACTGAGATAATCGAGTTCGGTCAGAAACCATCGATCTGGAACAACCTCTGGTGGCCCCCAGAGGCGGGCTCTTGTCCTAGCCCAGCAGAAAAGGTTAGGAATATTGGCTTCCTGGTTGATAAAGAGCTTTCGTGTAAGGCGCAGATTAACCAGGTAACTTCTACATGCTTCCATACCATCAAGGTCCTTAGAAAAATTCTACCCTACATCCCTCCAACATTAAAAAAAACTGTTATGGGCGCCCTGGTAATGTCCCGAGTGGACTATTGCAACTCACTCTACTTGGGCTCAGGAGAAAAACAACTGAACAAACTACAGGCAATCCAAAATGCTGCAGCCAGGGTTCTGCTGAACTTACCATATCGTCACCCAACATCCAAAGGCATCAGGGAACTCCATTGGCTTCCAGTCAGGTGCAGAGTACAGTTTAAGGCCCTTTGTCTGGTTCACAAATCCTTGCACGGTATGGGACCAGACGACCTTGCCAAACTTCTCCCGCGATACGTGCCATCACGTACGCTGAGATCAGCCAATCTTGATCTAATATGCCAACCTAAAATAAGACGAATGCGATGGGGTGGGAGATCCTTTTCCTACCAAGCTTCCAGACTATGGAACTCTCTGCCCCCTGCACTGCGCTCACAAAAATCTAAACTATATTTCAGAAAGGCACTGAAAACCTGGCTCTTCTCTTCGCATTAAGACTGGCCTTCACCGCTCTTTTAATCATCCCAGCGCCAAGACGCCGCGGCATTCGAGCGCTTTATAAGTACTTCAGTCAGTCAGTCAGTCACACCTGTTTGATAGCATAGGGTCCATGAGTAATTACTGTCAAACAGGACCCCCAAATAAGAAAAGGAGGCAGCGTCACTCAGTTTGGACCCTGCAACGTAAAAAAAAAAGTTTTTTTCTGGGTCTGGCCCCACAGGTCATAACATACGTCTTGGTGCCATTTACTTTCAAGTCCAGCCCGACATAAATGAAAAATAATCATCAATGAGGCCTTGAAGCCCTCTCCCTGTTCTAGCGATCAACACCACATCAGCTGCGTAAAGTAAAATGGGTAGGGGCCGCGATCCAGTGTATGTGGTGTCTCTGACCAGTGTCTTTAGGGCTGAATCCACCCGGTTAGTGTATCAAGAAAATAACAAGCATTTACAATGCAATGGTTTCGCCTTTGGAAAAGTTAGAGCTATTGGCATTGCTCATGACATTTCTTATTTTTTTTTTACTTATAAATAAATGGCATTGTTATTTACATTGCCAACAGTTCACAGCCCTCACAGCCCTCACAGCCCTCACAGCGCTCACAGCCCACACAGCTCTCACAGCCCACACAGCTCTCACAGCTCTCACAGCCCACACAGCTCTCACAGCCCACACAGCTCTCACAGCTCTCACAGCTCTCACAGCCCTCACAGCCCTCACAGCCCTCACAGCCCTCACAGCCCACACAGCCCACACAGCCCACACAGCCCTCACAGCCCACACAGCTCTCACAGCTCTCACAGCCCACACAGCCCACACAGCCCTCACAGCCCTCACAGCCCTCACAGCCCTCACAGCCCTCACAGCCCTCACAGCCCACACAGCCCACACAGCCCTCACAGCCCACACAGCTCTCACAGCCCACACTATGCTGCTGTCTCTAAGAGAAGCACTTCCCAAATTCAAAACAGATCTCAGTTTCAGAGATTCATTCCCCAAATGCAACTACAGACATGTGCTTTCCCAAGGAAATATACTGCAAAAATAAAACAAGCATTTACAAGTGGGGCCGGAGACACGGACAGCGGGAGGGGGGGGCGGGAACAGGCACAGGCACAATCAAAAGGCAGAAGGCAAGAAAAAACAAAACCAAGTTGTATCTGTTATTTTGGTGCAGGCTAGAACCCACTTGCATGAGCTAGCTGCACAAAGGCGGAGTCTCATTTCAGGCCTGGAGGGACTCCCTGCACAGGGAGGGAGACTGGGGACAGGCCTGAAGGGACTCACTGCACACAGAGGGAGACTGAGGACAAGTCTTGAGGGACTCACTGCACAGAGAGGGAGACTGAGGACAAGCATGGGGTGACTCACTGCACACAGAGTGAGACTGAAGACAAGCCTGGAGGGACTCACTGCACACAAAGGGAGACTGAGGACAAGCCTGGAGGGACTCACTGCACACAGAGGGAGACTGAGGACAAGCCTGAAGGGACTCACTGCACACAGAGGGAGACTGAGGACAGGCCTGGAGGGACTCACTGCACACAGAGGGAGACTGAGGACAAGCCAGGAGGGACTCACTGCACACAGAGGGAGACTGAGGACAAGCCTGGAGGTTTAGAAATGGTTAGAAACTGCGCAGAGTATCTCTCTCGGACTTCTGTGTAACTGGAGCTTCGCAAACAATGGGCAACATAGGAAAGCAAACATTAGCAAAGCCAATCCATCTAGCGTTGGGTTCCAGGCTTTGGGTTTGGTTAATAGTTGTTCTGTATTGCCATCGATTGCATAAAACGCCGCCGTTGAAGTTGCCAGGCCTTCACTAATATTTTAAAAAAATATAAACACGCATTTTTTCTCGAAACAAACAGTGTCAAAGTGGCCCCTGAGGGGGTGCTACTTTGCGTGTGGATGTGTTCATTTTGACAGGGTTTGCTTTTGCCCTCGCTCAGGATGCAGTAAGCCAATGGCTGAAGTGGGCTGGGCCAGGGGGTTCAAAGCAGCGAGCAGAAGAGAAGTGTGAATGGCACAACAGCAGACCAATGGGTGAAGAGGGCTGCCTGAACGCCCTATAAGTAAGAGCGAAATATATGATATTACTAGAACGAGAAGATCTTGGTTCACACCACACCTGAAAAACAAACCATAGATGAGGCTTCCTCAAATATGGTAGTCTAAAATCGTCGCAATGTATCCTCTTCCGACGACCTGCAACTACTACAATTGATGTGCCCTACAGAGACGTGTCAGCAACGACCCTTGCACTGCAAACGAAACCCTGCTAGCTGCACGATTAATGCACACTCTTGTACTCCCTCGCTGCACTGTACACCCCCTACGGCACTCCTCAATTGCACTTTACTACATCACCGGAGCACAAGAGGTGCCTGCTGCGTTCGAAAATCATGCACCAGTGCTGCACTTTACATACTGCACCCTCAAACATTATTTGTTGCACTTTAAATGGACGCACTGTCCCTCTGGGTGAGGACCTGGCTCCCTTCTCATAGCACTTTACTCGAATACACCCTTCTGCACTTAAGGGCACCTATGTCAGCTGCGCGTTATTCAGTAACGTATTTAAACGTACACCCTGCAGCACGTTCAAAGCACATTACTCATTTGATTTTCACTTTAAATTCACACACTAATTCAATTTAAGCTTGTGCACAATCACTGGACTTTAAATCCATATACCCGGGTCATTTTGTGTGTACAGATGTCGCCTACACTTTAACTCATTCCAACCGTAAATACTATACTAGACAGCACCGCTGCACTTCGGATGAACACGTTAGCACACATTACGCGGTACACTTATATTGTGAAGCTGAAGTGCAGGGAATCCCTTTCCTTCCACTGCACTTTAAAGGACATTTTTTCGACTAAAGTCTCCTAAACGTTCCCGTGGCATTTCGAGATCACACCCATCTGCACTTTGCTATTTATTAATAGGTTACTGAATGTATTTAAGGATTAACCGCCCCAACTTTTTTATCAGCTCCACTTTCACTTATTCATTTCCCCTCTTCATTTTTTTTAGGGGGGGGGGGGGTAGCCTAATGGCCAAAACTGTCGACTTTGAATCTGAAGAACCGTGTTGGAGTCTCAGCGTTGGCACAGCGTCCTGTGATTCTGGGCAAAACACTCACTCTCCCTGTAGGTATAAAAAATGAATGTGTCCTTGACTGTGTAATGTAGCTGGTGCTCATGTAAAGCGCTCTGATACCTTCAGGTCGAGTTCATGCTTTATAAACCTGCAACAAAAAACAGTTCTTGCAGCGAGACTTTGGACACCACTTGTCTGCTATGCAGGGAATAAAAGCTTCAGGTCACACTCAACATCCAGACCCTCTCCAAGTTACATTTTACATTGCACTTTACAGCGGTAGGTACGGGTGGCACTTTGAAGGGATATACCCGGGACCTCCACAGAGCTTTGCACTGGTGGTTACAGGCGGCACTGAATGGACATCGCCGCACAACCCTCCAACCCCAAAGACACAGCACTTCACTCCAGTAGTTATGGCGGCACTTTGAATATTGCTGCTGTTAAAGCTTTGACTCCGTCCTTCAGACCTGAACTTGGACGTCACACTCCACTCCACAGCACTCGGGGTCGTGCTCACTTTACTTCTCCCGAATTATAATTACAAGAAAAGGACGGCGCAGCCGACAACACCAATAAAACCCCAGAAAGGAAGCAGTAAATCAAAGGCTCCGACCCAAGTGAAAATCTGACCTGGAGGCGCCTAGAACCCCATCTGACCCACCCTAAATGACACAAACAGAAAATGATTCACTGCAACAACAAAAGCATTTTAAAAACAAAAATAAAGCAATGCCGAGATAACAGACAAACGGAAAGGGAATATCAGCGTATTTAAGAAAGACAACTGAAAAATTAATTTCGGAAAAGACAACTAGTGACTCAAACGCTCACGCGCGTGTGCACCCGAAACACAAACATACCCCGTCTCCGTTTCCAAGCCTCTCTACACCCCCACCCCCCAACCCCCTACACTGCTCAGCTTATCTTCCTCTCCTCTGTGCCTCCGTCCCTCACTGCCTCTCTCCCTGTCTTCTTTCGCCCTCCGCTCTCTTTTCGTTCACTTTTCTCACTCATTTTCGACATCTCAAACTTTCCCACTTCTCCTCTCCCTTTCGCCCCCTCTCTCTAGGACGTGAAATGGGCAGTCTGACCTCCGTAAGGGGCGCGCCATCCTCAACGGTCATCTCTCCGGGTGTCCAGGGTCACACAGGGCGTGCTTCAGATCTCTCCGGGTGCCGAGGGTCACACAGGGTGAGCTGCAGATGCGGCTCTCCCCGGGTGCCCAGGGTCGCACAGGGCGTGCTGCTGATGCAGTTCTCTCCGGGTGCCCAGGGTCACACAGGGCGTGCTGCGGATCTCTCTGGGTGTGCAGGGTCACACAGGGCGTGCTGCAGATGTGGATCCCTGAGTGCCGGCGCCGCCTGCGCTCCCTGCAGTCCGTCTCGTCTCTGGCTGCCGCATTTGGCAACCCCGGCCGCGCTCCTTCCTGCCTTGAATACCGCGCCCTCATTATTCAGGGCTCTGTCATTAGCACCCGTCCCCGCTGCCGGAATTATAAATGAAAATCCTTGTTGTCCTTTACAAATAAACCAGGCTCCCTCAGTCAGTCAAAGTCAAATGGAAGTGACTGCCAGACAAAGCAGCCCCATGACGGACAGTGCTCTCAGCAAGGGATCAATACACACAGGAAGTTTCCCGCCGCACAATGCAGATAGCAGCGTCGTGCTCACTTCCAACGGGGAGCGCAGGGAGTGTTTGCTGGCACTTTAAAATAAAATCCTCAAGATGCTATAAAGCCGCTGAGGTATAAAATGGAAAGAGCTTAGCCTGCCTGTACGGAAATATCTCACAGCGCGGCAGAGGAAGTCACGGACGCCGGGCACTGTAAATCTCCGGGAGTTTAGCTTGTTTGTTTACACCATGACGATGATCTAAAGAGAAGGCGAGTGTGATAGAGGGGGAATCTGCGGGCGCGCCACCGTCCCTCCCACTCGCCACACACCACCCAGCAGATCACCAAACCAAAGCGATAAATCCAGCCCCTCCCTCCGTTCGCCCCTACCGCCGCTGCAAGCAGATTCCATGCTTTTCGTAAACATTTAACCTCAGCTTCTCGATGTGAACGCGTCAGGGCAGGGGCCGGCTCAACTGTGTGTGCACTCGGCGCTTTTTGTGGCCGCCACAATGCTGCGCATAATGCCCGAAAATCCATCTTTAACATCTCGACGTGTGGGTAGTCAGGCTGGGCCCTGAGAATGCCAGGCATGCCAGGGGGAACAAAGGTACTAACGCCGCGCAGAACCTGCTGAACGGTGGCGGAGATCCTGCGCGAGAGGATGGAGGGGCCGAGGGGGGGGCAGCCTGGCACCCGGGGGGAGAGCGCCTGTTCCTGATTGACCTGGGAGTAATTTAGCTGCTTACCAGAGTGTGGGCTGAGCTTACCTGCAATTTGTTCCGCCACAGCAAAGAAACCCGACACTTCAGCAAACGCAGGTCTCGGCAATGCCGGACCAGACTCGGGGGCGTTCCCGGCGTCGCGTGACGTCGGCAAAAGGGAAAGAATGTCAGGAACGCCCCCGTGTCTGGTCCGGCATTGACGGACAGGCCCCTCGTCCAATGGCAAGGCTCCGTTTACGGAGCCAGCCAATCAATGACGAGGGCCGACCCAAAGCACCCTACAGTTCTCAACAGGATTTCGCCTGCGCGAAAAAGCTGCGCAGAGCGCAGCTTTCGCTAGGCAAAACCTAAAAAGGGGATATGGTCACATTCAGACCGAGTGCAGAAAGGCCAGTAGACCCGGATTAAAGCCAGTTTGTGTGGTTTCGTTTTTCATGCACCAAAAAAGTATCATAGAGTAAGGTAAATTCGGGGCGTGGGTGGGTATTCCTGATGGGCACGACTGAAAGCTCTGCGGGTGAGGCTGAAGGCAGTGCGAGTCTCTCATAGTGCCTTTCCCTGGGTCATAAAGGCATTCAGATTTAACGACTATCCTATCTCTGGCCTCTCTACGGAGCACACATATGTGTCACTTGTGATTATGATTTTATAGGAAAGTGTGTGAAGGGATAGAGAGTATAAACGAGAAGGTGGTAAAGTGAAGGAGACAAAAGGAAATAAATGCAGAAGCAAATTCTGAAAAGACAGCCATGAAGAAAAATAGAGATTAAGAGTGAGACAGGCAGAGATATGGACAGGGAATACAAATACAAAGATGTGCAAAGGAAAAGAGTGTAGGTGCTCAAGGCAGAGGGAGAGAGGGCAGATGGAAGAAATGTGAGGGGAGAACAGGAGTTAACTGGGTCTATTCGGATGATGACCGACAAACCCTTCTACCACAGACATTTGTAATGTTCAATTTACAATTTCAACCTTTCAGAATTGTTCATTTTCTTTTTTTTCAGTTCAAATCACAATAATATAGCAGTATAAAAATGTGTGCTAGCAAGCACTGTCAAACTAGTAGCTCCGAATTGTTTTAGCTGGTTGTATTCTCTTTGATACATGATACGTTTGTTTGTAGTATAAAAACACACTTAGAGGTACCCAAACTTCAGTCAAGTACTAAGATGTGTTAAGCACAGGATTCTACTTTACATGTTTTAGGCTAAGTCACTAATCACAACTAACCTCTTATACAGTATTCATAGTTACACTTGGGCCCCAACATTTTAAGACCCACCAACCTTTTTCATCCATCCTAAAGCACTGAAAGCCTGGAATGCAGGAGACCAGGAAAGTTTTACATATGCCCCAGACATAAATTTCCCCACTTACCGGTATAATTTACATTCACAGACTTGGGCAAGGTGGGGGACTTGTTAAAGGGGAGGGCGTACATCTCTTTCGAAGAGTTTAAGGGATGAATTTAGACTCCCAGAGGAATAATCCCTAACCCAAGGAGCTTGTATGGGGACTCTACACAAGCTTTTGGGAATAAGGGAGACAGAACCCCAGAAGCATGAAGATGTATATCTACTGAACACTATTAAGAGAGTAATAGATTGATAGCTTGGTTCCATAGGGCCTTACTAAACAGTATCTGACCCACACTGATTGATCTCAGAAAGAACCCATGACTACACAATGTCAAAAGATTTATTGCATAATTAATAAAAATTATTACAAATTCACATGATAAGATAAAATATAAAGATAATACAATTTTCCTGAGTTATTACTTCTCGAGATCTAATAAAGTTAAAATGATACAGTTTAAAAAGGAGAAGGGAAGTAAAAACTTCCTCGAACGCTCCACAGTCTATCTCAGATCTTTAATACTAGTCTCAGTTTGGCCCTCCGCCATGATGTTCCCCCTGCTCAGATTGTCCTAAGCATTTTCTTGCCTCGTCCAGAAATTTGACTCCACGGCATGCCAAGATAATGGAAGCGCCTCCCAACCAACTTGTAACTGCGTGCCTACATGATCGAATATTCAGCTCATTAAAAATGGATTTCAAATAACGACGTCTCTGTTGTGTCAGTGCCGGGCATACACAGAAAAGATGGGCTAGAGTTTCGGTTTTGTACCCGCAAAGGCGACATTGCTCCGTCTGGTGTGAGTGTTTCCAAGAGGGTAGTAAGTCCTTCGAGACGTGCATGCCCATTCTATAATCTGTGAATGCTTTTTTTAAGGGGCCGCTGAAGTGGTATGTAATATATGGCAGAGGTTTTAATGAGGTAAAAGAGTTAATAATTGGTCCAACCATGCCGACGATTTGCGAGTGATTGTTTATCCTCCAAAAAGGATTCCCTTTTTGCTGCCCCATTAGCTAGTCTGCTTAGGGTTGATTTGTCAGTCCCTGATTTCCAGGCTGGTTCCAGGTCCAGTTTTTCCACGCAGCATTTCAAATACTTCCCCCATTTGTTCACGGTTTTGGTCTCCCCCCGTTGTTTAAGTTCTACCCAACTCAGCCAGTCCATTGTGTTTGGGTCTGCGGCTCGAAGTTTATAACATAGTTTCACGAAGCAGCTCATGCTCCGGAAATATTGATTTTGCAGTCCGAACTCCAGCCTGACTTGGGATACTGAAGTGGATTTTGGGAGATTAAAGACCGCTTTATAGATTTTAACCTGTAGGTCGTTTAAAAAATCGGCCTCCTTGCCACACCAAGTAACTAGACCATAGGATAAGGTGGGCATGATTTGGGCTGCCATAACTTTTAATAGATGTTTGTGATTTGGGCAGTCCATTTTTCCTTTTAATGATCGATATGCAAAGATTAGAGATTGGGCTTTTGCTTGTATTGCTGCTTTGTGCTCCTTGTGCTTTAATCCTTTTGATATTATTATTCCCAGGTACTTGTATGACCCTTGTTCTTCCACGGTTACCCCGTTAGCCGTCCATTTATACTTTAGTTTTTGCGGATCTACTAGACGGACCACTTTTGTTTTGTTTTTGTTTAATTCCAACCCTTCCCGTTCCAAGTAAGATGTTAGTTTATTTATGGCTCTTTGTAAGCCAATGGGTGTTTTACTCAGCAGTACTATATCGTCTGCGTATTGGAAGAAGTGTATTGGGTTGTTGGCCAAAGATGGAGGGTGACTTTCTGCCAATTCTAGCACGCTTGAGAGGTCTGAGAGAAAAAGGTTAAAAAGAGTAGGGGCTAATACACAACCTTGTTTTAGTCCTTGATAAGTTGGAATACTCCTGGTTGTACTACCTACATTACCCAGTTTCACTCTTGCCCAGGTGTTCTGATGTAGGGCTTTTATGGCTTGTAAAAGTTGGTTTGGCAGGCCCCAACACTTTAGTTTGCCCCACAAGCGCTCTCTGTTCACCCGATCAAAAGCAGACTTGATGTCGATAAAACAAGCATACAGCCGAGCTCCCTTGGCTACTGCAATGTCCATTAGTAGTGACAGACAAGTTAAGTTTGTTATTGTTCCCATTCCTTGCCTGAAACCTGTTTGGTACTTGGGAATTATCTTTGTTTCTCCTATCCAGGTTTGTAGCTCAAGTAGGATACAAGAGGCGTAGAGCTTGGCCTCCACATCAATTAAGGATATCAGCCTATAGTTTGTGGGGTTACGATGATCTCCATGCTTGAAAATCGGATGTATAATATTGCCTTTCCAGGAAGCGGGAACCTCAGCTTGATTATATATGTGGTTAAATAAAAGGGTTAGAGTCTCTAGCCACAAGTCCGGGTCATGCTTAAAGATCGCATTTGGCAGCCCATTCGGGCCTGCGGATCCTTCTGACTTCAATCTCGAAATGATCGTTCTTAGATTATTTTTTGTGATTAAATCGACTGATTCAAATGCCCCCTTTGAGTCTTTCTCAATCTCGAGACCTTTATTTTCTTTGTTCTTAACTCCTTTTGATTTATACTCGTTTTCATGTATTGCCCGGAAACCTTTCGCGGGACCTTGATCTATATCTCTGTATAAGGTTTGCACATGACGGATCCAAGTATCTGCTCCAACCCCAGCTTCCTGTTGGAGTTTTACTCTTTGGTTTAAATCGTTTATAATTCCCCAGAAGTCACGGCTGTTAGGGTGTTTGCCTGCAATTAAAAGTTTGTTCCAGATTGTTTCTTTATACGAAAATTTTGCAGCCCTCACGGCCTTTCTGTAAATGCTCCTAGCTTCCTTTAAGTTGGATTTGTTTATCACTGACCCTGGTATTTTTTGGCTGGCAAGAGCTCGTACCTCCTTGGCGACTTTTCTTTTTTTTTATCTTAATTCCATAATAAACCAGGGCTCTTTCTTACAGTGAGTGTTACTCTGATTCCTGGCCCTTGCTGGGAACTTTTGCTGTAATACCAGTATCATTTGCTCCCAGTTGGGTACTCGCTCCTCATCTTTTTGGGTCCCTAGGTTGGCCATCTGGGCTTTCACTGCAGCCTCAATCCTGCCCAACCCTTCTCCGCGCCATTTTAATTTTTTTAGGTTAAACTTTGAAGCGTGGTGTAGAAGAGAAATAATTCTTGGCGCCAACGTGGGAGCGATGTTCAGGCTTGTTATCTGGGGGAAGTGATCACTTTCTACTCGTAGTTCTATTTTGAATGAATCAATGCAGGGAATTAGCTCGTCGCTTACAATAGTGTAGTCAATGGTTGACTGAACCCTGCCGCTCAGGTAAGTAGCACCTGCCGGCCTGTCCCCCTTTATATTGCCGTTCAGGATTGACAGTCCTAAATCTTTTAAGCTGGCTAAAAAAGATTTCCCGCAGCTATTTGCTTTCGTCTTCGCCTTGTCCATATTTTTCCCAATAAAAGCGCTGTTGAAGTCCCCGGAGATGAACAGGGGACAATGTGAATTGGTTCTTTGCATTAGTTTAATCAGTGCTAGTAGGCTTGCATATTTTTCTTTTTGTGACTTTCTGTCTGGATGAATATAGACATTGAAAATTAAACGTTCCCACAATTTAGGCCCGGATAACGAGGTTTCAGTGATTCTGGTCACTTGGACCCGTTTAAACCCACGTCCAGCTCTTCTGATAACCAATTATATTTTTGGGCTATATAGGTTGATAATCCACCACGTGGATGCCCGAAAGTTGAGAGGCGTTCTGCAAATATATGGAGTTCTTTAAAACCTGGGATTGAGGTTGGTGTTAATTTCCAAGATTCCTAGATCAAAATTACGTCTTGTTGATTGAAAAAGGTTTGCGTTGCGTAGTCGTACACCATTTCTTGGAATCCATGCACATTCCATGAGCAAAATGACACTCTTGTAGACTTTTTTCCATTTTGTGGAAGCTTCTTGTTGTACATTGCCATGGAGAGATTTGGATCAGGGTTAGGTAGATTTGTTACTCAGAACCTTGGGTATCCAAGACCAATCCGTTTTGTCCGCATCGTAATAGCCAGTTACTTGCTGGATATCAACCGGGGGGGGGCCTAATCCTCGCAGTTAGAGGTACTGGCGAGGAGGCCCGAGCACCTCGCAGACAGGTGGTTTGATGTCCGATATTTCCGTTTCCCTTTTTTTGATAGCACGTTCTGTTTTGTAAAGGATAGGGATACCTTGGACGCTGATGTCGTATAATGGAAATGCCCCATCGTTCAAACTGGGGTCTTGCAGAGTATATCTTTTCAACCAGGTCTTTTGAGGCCCAAGTTGTAACGGTTTCCTCAATTGCCGCATTGTTTTCGTTAAGTTGAAATTCGACAGAATGAAGGTCCTTTGAAATAATCTCTTTTAGTGCTGATGTTTCATTAAATAGTTTTAGCAGATTGCATCGTTGAGAGTATCTTGCGGACCCTTAGTCGGATATTCTGGTATAAAAGTTAATTTTAATTCAAATGAGTCTGAAAGTTGGATAGGCTCCTTTGGTCTTGAAACTGCTTTGGGGAGTAATGAATTTTGTAGTTGGGTGCTATCACGCCACATGTAGGTCACCTGTTGTGCCTGCACCTCCTGTGCTGCCTCAACTGTAGTTATTATTTTTTGTGTTGATCCTACATTGGGAGACTTTATTGGATCCATGCTTAACTCCCTTTGCATTAGCGTGCATTTGCGTTCCTTTTCAAGAACTGTGACTCGCATGGGAGTTGATACGCTTTTGATTCTTGATACTACTGTTTCCCCAGGATTTTCATGTGGGTTCCTTACAAATGGTGTAGCTGTAGACTGCGCGCTGCTAGCTATTATGTCCTGGTCGGACCCGTTTTTGGATATTCTGTTTATGCCTGTTTTTTTTTGTTTTGTTACCGGAGGTAGTGGAAATTCAACTTGCTCGCCTCCGCCGATGCCCGCCACTTGTACGGACTTAGATTTTCCTTGGCACTGCTCTTGTGATTCTCTTAGCTGGACCGATCTTTTTTCCCTTTGGGGGATGTGGCCTGAAGTTGGGGATGGGCACATGATTCCTCGTAAGTGAATGGGAGTGTATTTGATTCCTTGACTGGAGCCTCCTTCCCTGGGTGAGTTTGATGTAATTATTTTATCAGATGGGTCTATATAATTGTTCTCTCCCTCTGGTAGACCAATTGGTGAATTTAATTTATTTTCGTGGGGGATATTAGTTTTAAAAATGGGAAAGATATTGTCAAGGTCTGCGTTTGGTTGCTTTTTATACTTAAGCCTGGCCTTTCTTGCTTTTTTCCTTTGCCTCTTTGTGGGCTTATCCTCGGTTAGGGATTTTTGGATAAGCAGTGTATGTTCCATGTCTATGGCTGATTTTCCTGAGCCAACTTCGGTAAGGTTTGTTCTTGATTCGTTATTGGGCTTCTTTTTGTGGGACCGTCTGTGTGTTTACTCTTTACTATTAGCGACTTGTCCAGATTGAGTTTAGTTTCTTTCGCCTGACTGTGGCTGTGGAATTGTTTTACCTCTCCCAGGATGTCCATCAGAATGGCCAGGAGGCTTGCTAGTTTTTCCAGTATACTTCCACATCCGCAGTTACACTGTTGTTTACTTGGGCTGGTGATTGCCTCTGATTGCCCCCCATTTGTTAGGAGCGATGATAAAGAGTCCAGTTTTGCATTGATATCCGAGATGTGGCCGGCCACTAAAGTAATGAGGTCAATCTGAACCTCCATTTTATTTGATTGATAATTCAACACCCTTATTGCTTGATCTAGAGTGCTCAACAATGGTTGAAACCATAGCGTGGTTGGCTGATCTTTTTGGAGATTACTTGAATCCTTGAGCTCTGGGTTCGATGTACACCCGGATGAGATTGAAATTGGAGCAGAATGGTTAGGGTGAAGTTGGTTTGTTGGCATAATAATGCAGTCATTTATGGGTGTTTTTCCTTGGTCACTTTTTGCCGCATAACAACGGGGGGTTGAGACCAGCATACCAGAACTCGGGGGTGATCCACGAAGCCATGTTCTGTACGTGGTTCCCTCCCCTGAGAGTCAATGTACTTAGTTATTCTCTCAGTAAGGTCCTCGAGTTGGGAATCGTTTGATAGAAAAAGAAATTTTAGCCATGGATCACCTTCTTGACAGAGCGAGTTGGATAAGTTACTTTGTCCAGCGATTCCCTCCTTGCAGCCCTTGATAGCCTTTGTGTGGTCATTAGCTTCTACCAACTCCGTGATTGTGGTGCTTTTGTTATCGATCACTCGGTCATCCTTAGGGAGGGGGTTGTCTATCGGGACTTTTATGACTCCTTCTATGTTTCCGTTTGTGGAGACGGCAGTGTTGGAATGATGCACTTGGGCGGTTACTAACACCTGTTTGCCCTGAGGTGAAGGAACCCGCCGCACTATAGGGGGTGATGGCCCTGGTTGGTCGTCTATCGATTTCTGTAAGTTTTTGGCCCGTGAGGGGAGAGCATTCTGAGGAGCAGTAGGGCTTGGCAATTTACAAGCCTCAGCTGTGGGTGCATAAATCGACGCCATTGGATCCTTTAGGTAAAAAAAATGTAAGAGACCGGTTTTCTGTCTGGAGTCCGGTGTTTGTTCCGGGGTTGGGGCTGAAACCAACCTTTCCCTAGAGTTTGACCGTGACCCTATTTCCAATGGCGGTTTAGCATCCAATATAGACTTCCTTAACTATTTTTTTTGCGTTTTTTTAGTTTCCACAGGTTGGCGCATTTTCCCCGATCTCATATCCAAGGTTAGGGCCTTGCATTCTTTTTATGATCCTACTCCGAGATCTAGCCAGGTGAATAAATGGGGGATAAATGTGAGATTTTTTTCTTGTCTCTCAGTTTGTGGGTTCCAGTCCTGCCGTTGTAAGTGGCCCTGGGTGGGCTTTTCGATTTCAGGAGCTTGTATACTCCTTCCTGCGAAACTTGGTTGTTGACTTGGAGCGGGCTCCAGGCTGAATCACGACCTCACTTGCTCGCTTGGTCGGAAAAAGGACGGGACCCTCGGGGCAACCGCTAGTTTGTGGTGATTTTCCTCCTGCTGCTTTAGTGAATATTGATGTTTTTCTATATATTTAGTTATCTTTATTTGACCACGTTTAAATTAAGTTAGTAGCAGTTTCCTGTCGTGCTTGGTTAGATCGATTCCTGAGTTTCTTGAGCGAAAGAACACTCCTGGGGGTCCAGGAGCCGGCAGCAGTGTCGGTGCCCCTGTGTTCTTGTTCGTGTTCCGGTGGCTTCCTTGGGAGGTCTCAGCCACTACCGGGCTTGGCTGCCCGGAGATCTTTTAGAGGGACGGCTCCTGCCTGCTCCTGCCCGCGCGACGCAAACCCGTTCTGTTCTCAGCTCTCAAGGGACGCACAGGCACTCTAGCTCTGGCTCTTGACGGGGTGCCCGGCTTCGGCTATTTCGGGTGCATGTATGCGGGAGACGATGTAGGAGCTGTGCGAGGGCGGGGGAAGGGCTGCTGCGGGGGCTGATACAGGTGCAGTCACTCACCCGTTCTAACTACCACCCTCGGCTGCCAGCTGCCATCACACCCCCAACTCACCCCGTCCTGGTGGCGGCTCGCGGCTCCTGTCAGCTCCTGGTCACCCACCGCCGCTGTCTCTGGTTCCGCGGGTTCCGCTTGCCGTTGGCTGCCACTCCGCTGCTGCTCACAGGGGCTCGCTACGACTCACTGGGGGTCTCCTTGCTCGTTAACACCGTCACGCAGTGGCGAGTAGTAGCTAGTAGCCAGGAGCCAGGAACACAGGGGGAGGAGCCAACCGAGGGGCCAGCCGAGCCGTGCTGTATGCTCACTGGGGTGCCCCTGGGGTGCCCCTTGACTGGGGTGCCCCTTGAGTGCTGTCCTCGGTGCCTCCCGTCTTCACTTTCTTCTTCCCTTCTCCGGGATATCACTGGATCACATCAGCTGTTTTGCAGGTCTGTCCCTGCTCCCCCTGCTCCCCCGCGACCCAACCTCCGGGTCCGACCTCCGAATTCCTGTCCCCGGCGGAGCTTGCGGGGCGCGGGGGGTATAATCGATTCTCCTTCTCCGCTCCTGATAATTTGTTCGCTCTGCTCCGCAACAGCAGCGAGATCGAGCTCCTGTCGCGTCACACAGTAATCCGGCAGCAATCGTAATAGAGAGAGGACGACTGCAGCACTGGAACCCATGACTAGTTAAAAATACAATAAAAAGTGTAAGCCAAAGGGGGCAGGTATAATGATACGAGACATGGAAAACATTACTTACAACACATCTGCATACTTTGTTAAGTAACTAAATCAATAAAGTTTGTTTGAAAACAAGGCACGGATGCATCTCCAGTACCTTAAATTTAAGTATCTCAAACCCACAAGCAGCACCAACATTCTTGACAGCAATCCCTCTGTCATGGAGGGAAAACAACCATTACAACGCAGTCATTACATCACACTGCCTTTACAACGCAGCTGTTACAAGGCAACTGCCTTTACATTGCATGCCATTACAACGCATGCCATTACAACGCATGTCACTACAACGCATGCCATTACAACGCATACCATTACAACGCCTGCCATTACAACGCATAATAAGATAAGTAATGGGGATTTTTTAGTTTTAGGATGGGTATGTGTTTTGGGGTACATGGGGGTAGTATTTTTACCCCTACACTATCCAACACTTACCCAACAGTTGCACTCACTGGAATGGAAATAGTAATTTGTACCCCTACAATATCCAACACTTACCATACTGTTGCACTGACTGGAGTGGGAATAATAATTTTTACCCCTACACTATCCAACACTTACCCCACTGTTGCCCCAAAGGTATTATGCATTGTAATGGTATGCGTTGTAATGGTAGTTTCTAAAAATGCATTGTAATGGCATGTGTTGTAGTGGTAGTTGCAATGTAAAAACCGCATTGTAAAGGGATGCATTGTCATTGTTTGCGTTGTAACATCATATATTCGTCATGGAGTGCACCAAATCACTTGGCTTCTTTCCGGCCTCCAAGGTAGCCAGAGGCATATCAAGCAAACTTCCAAAAATGCAAAGTATCAACTAAGGCTGCTACGAAGGCTTAAAAACGTCTTCCCAAAGCATGGTTCAAAATTATATTTTAATCCCTGGTGGCACCAAATTAAACTAAGGGAAGTAGGGAACTCACTAAGTCAGTTCATGTTAGTTTCCAAAAATATATCCTGTTCCTCTCTAAATTGCACCTTATGCTGTAAGGCCTCTGCTATCTTTCAGCAAGTGTTTCACATGGGTGCAGGGCACAAGTCCTATAAAAAGAAGTGGGGGGACTGACAATATGCAAATGACCTCATGACGTCACATGCTGAACGTGTCCCGGTGTATGAAAATTACACCGGGACACGTTCAGCATATTTCTGTGGAGCCCAGCTTCTTGGCATGGGGACAGCGTCCACCCTGTGAAAAGAGTGGGGGGACGCCGGGTTCCTGGGTGTACCCCCGACTCGAGCCCTGCATGGGTGCATACTAACAATGGTGCAGAAAGTGCAGTGGCATCGGGGCCAAGAGCCCTGAGAGCCCTCTGGATCTTAATTATTAACCCGGCCAGCAGCTAGGGAAACCATATGCCTTGATTGAACTAGGGACCATGGCACTCTTGCCACTGCATTCACCTGCATTCATCTCAGTGGGTGTCTTCAAAGTCTTTCCTTCTATATCTCCCCACTACCCAGCCCATAAACTAAAAGTCATTGGAGGCATCCACTCTCTCGATAGCTGGAAAATGCTTCTGTATTCCCTGCTTTCAAAAAAACACTGTGCCATCACTCAATCTTTCTTTGGGTATGCTCCTAAATTCTGGAATTTTCACCCCCTAAATTCTGTAGTAATATCTCTCTTACAGATTTTTTATTCTTAAAACTTCTCCTATTCAGCGAGTTTTTGTGTTTTTATTTCCCTCCCCCAATTTCCTTGTATTCAGCCGCTTTAACATGACGCGTGTGTGTGGCGGGGTGTATGTATATACATATTATATATATATATATATATATATATATATATATATATATATATATATATATATATATATATATATATATATATATATATATATATATATATATATATATATATATATATATATATATTTATATATATATATATATTTTCTTGCATTTTACCTAAAATACCACGCACTCCTGATTTAAACCTTCTGTATTATATTGTATTTGCACTGTGTGCCTGTTTCTTTCTGTATTTCCACTTAATGACTTAATACAATGTTTCTATGAAAGGAGCCTTGGCACTAGGCCTTCACACATAAAATAGGCACCGTTTTAAATCCCCGACTCATCACAATTTGGATACTGGACTCTCCCCATCACACATTTCATAATTCTTGCCAACCTGATCCTATCCAGACTGAAGACCGTCAGGAGAAAGCATCTGCGTCAAACTCTCCCCTTCCGCGAGCCGCCGGCAGGGAGTGAGGCATTTACGGGGTTAACAGAGAAGATACTTCGTGCTTTTAATTGTCATTTTAAAAAAAGTGTTTTAGAGAGATGCAGATCTCTGGCTGGGTAATAAACTATCCCCGTTTCAGTGTCAAACTTAATGTTCCAGACCTCAGGTGAAAGCGGCTCCATCAGAGGCTGAGTGATTCCCCTGGAGGGGTGGGGAGGGGGGGTGGGGGGGCAGGGGGGGAGAGTGGAAACCGCCTTCTCCTTCAGACTAAGAGAGAAGAATAAGGAGGGGGCAGCCCGGGCCCAGAACCATAGAGAGAGCGGGCCTGGTCCGCTACCCCCGCTCCCCAGTATGGCGAGAACCATAGAGAGAGACAAGGGTGGGGACAGACAGGCCGCCAAAACAATGGAGAGTAGGATGGAGACCTGGAGGCGGCCATTTCATGCTTCACTTTATCTACACACAGAACATAGGACCGAAAGGTGCAGTCCACAGCAAGTCAATGGAACCGATTGGAGGAATGGACCCTCACAACTATTGAGGGAGAAGTCTCCAGTCTTCTGGATCCCCAGCTACACAGAGAACCATAAGGAGAGAGGGGAAGGGCTGCAGTCCCCAGCAGGCCTATTGAGATTATGGGAGAGGAGAGACTGGAGGAATGGGCCCTCAGAACTATAGAGGGAGAAGTATGCAGTCATCTGCCCCCCCTACACTCACAAGGGGAGATGGAGAAGTCCTTGTTACTGTACCGTCTCTACATCCACACCAATAAGGCGAGAGAAGAGCTCAGTCCCAACATGGCCATTGGCCGCTGTCAGACACCGTTCTCTGGGGACACAGAGTAGAAAGGGACTTCTGGGTATGAACTGTGGTGGCTGAATTCATTTGCCAATGATGTCTGTCCTACTTTGGCCTGTAAACAGGGCCAAGTACACAGCTTTCCACACTTGACTCTCATGGGAGCGAGGGTGAGCAGCCACAGGCTCCTCGGAGAGGTAGTGCTGAGGTAAATTACTCAGAACTCAACAATCAATTAACAAATCGTCACTGTTAATCTCTGTGTTTATCTTTCTAGAAAAGAAAGTACGTTTAATAGCACAGCAGTTCCAAATACTGTACAATTAAATAGGTTCAATAATCTCACCAATCTACCAAAATGCTGTAACCTCTATGGTCCCCTGTTCCCCACTCTGCGGTCTCTTCCCCCTAGTTTAAGGTGGTCCCCTACAATAAGTCGAGTTTAGGCAAAATTGGGCAGCTCTTATAGTTCGTTAGCCCACAAGAGTACTAGTAATAAAGCTAAACCCATTTTTGCAGATTGCATTTGCTCCTATATAAAATGTCTCAGTCTCTAAAAGAACTACCACATCAAAGGATTCTGCCTGGTGGGCACTAGTTGGTGTGTGTACATTGGTGTACGCTGGTCAGCATCTTTAGTGGTATCTCTTCATCTGCAGTGGTGGTTCCACTTCTCCCACAGACCACTTTAGGAATTGGCTTGGAAGGCAGGACTAGTGACGACTGCCCTACAGGAGATGTGGGCAGGCATCCATTGTAGGGAAGCCTTCTTGCTGGGTGCACCGGGCAGGTGTGGCCTCTAGGACTTCACTTGCAGGTGTGGAATCTGCTGGAGCCGACCTTCTGAATCAGTGGTAACTGGTTTCTTGTGGTTGTTCAGCATGCTGGCAGCACCAGTCTCTGCACTATAAAAGTGATGGTTGGCATAGGTAATGCATTTAAGCTTCTTCATGAAATTCACCTATAGAACTCCGCTCCGGGAGACCTTACTACCTCCTGCAACACGGGTCAGGACTGGAAAAGCTCTGACTGAGTGTCCCACACACTGATGGCACAGCTGGGCTTCTCTGCCAGGGCAGTCTCTCCTCCAGCAGGGCGAGGCATTCTCCTATCCTCTCTGAGGAGACAGGCACTGAGTACACAGACAGCTTCACCAGCAGGTTGCAGAGTTCAGGTGATGTCTCCTCACCTCTGGAAGACTGCTTCTCGTGTAGACACCTGTCATGATTTCATAGCAGCTCTTTCAGTACTTTGTGTAGCAATATCTTCCTTGGTTAGGGAGAACTTGGAAAGGGAACAACATGGACGATTTAGGTCCCAGTTTTATATTAATTTTCCGGACAGAATACGTGGATCCACTCTTTACGGCCCTGGAACTAGTGTGAGATGGTTCTCTTCCAAATGTCTTTTTTTCTGGATGCAGTGCAGACAAAGCTTTTTTGCAAGGTGATGGTTCTCACAGCAGGTAGAGTTCATCCTGGCTCCAAGAGGAACATCCAAAACATGGGTCCAATGAAGCCTGAAGACTCTGCACCTGGCTGTCATCAGCCTTCTTGAAGCAGTAATCAGGGAAAGACAAAAGGGCAGGCACTATCTAGGACTTTCCCCACCTTTAACAAAATCTACTAACTCATTGTATGTCCCCCGTGTTCATGAACATCTAAACACCAATCCCTTGCTAAAAGGTCCTCAGGAAATAACTAAAGGTAAGTCTGTCTTTATGCTTGTTCACTTCAGTGTCTGGGTCTTTATCTTCTAACTCAGGAATCTAGACAATACACTCCCACTGTCTGGGGAAGAAGCATTCACCTTTCTTCTTATGCCATGCTTAACCAGGGACATTTCAAAATGGATCCCACTGGTTTCATTAAATATATCCACATTGCACCCAGTTTCTATGTCATGTATGTGCCACACATAAACACTGTGCACGGGCACTCAACGCACACTGGGTGCTAATGGACGGGTCTAGGCACTACACTGAATCAGAATTTTCAATTGAGTTCGGCCAGTAGGCCACACTCCTTTCTTACACAAAAGGGTCTGCTCAGGGTTATTAATTCACAAAAATCAATACACTGCCATCACTGCTTCATGTCAACAACCTAGAACACGGACAGCAGTCTCATGTCATTAAATAGATGGCACATCAGATGCAACCCTTCAGTTTACAGAACAATTTCTAGACCTTGGCTTTACCATGGACAGGCCTCTGTCTTAGCACATACGATACATTAGTATGATAACTGGGACGTTGAAAATCAGAATGCCGGATTCACTGGCAGATGGGTCACTCAAGGCAGAGGTATATGGTTGTATACCATGAAGGGACATTCCCGTCCCAACACACCCCATGATCACACAGACAGGATGGAGGAGGGATCAGACCTCCAGTACAATCCACTGAGTAGCATAGACAGGAACACCAGCCTGCTAAACACCTAGTACACTGACCCCAATAACGTGAGCAAAGAGGATGCTGCATAGGTCCCAGCATGCCCCCATAATCACCGAGACAGGAGAAATATGGAGAGGCAAGACTCAAGTATAAATCAATGGATACCAGAGAGAGGCTGGAGGTCCATGACACAGTGTAACCTTCCAGAATCCTAAGGGATAGGGGATGGGCCCAAGTCACATTAACTGTCTCACCTCGTACACACACCACATGCAAACACCACCAACTTTCACTTTCCGTCTAAGTATAAAAAGAGGAAGGAGAATGTACGTCACCGGCATAAACCCTGAACTGTAGCGGGAGCCTGGGATACATTGAGGGTGAGATCTCCAACATACATCCCACAAACAAATTCTATGCCCTAAAACATGTTCCCTCAGAATGACAGAGTAAGAAGGAGGGAGACATGCCTCTCTAGAACTACAGAGTGAAAGAGAGGGGTGGAAATCAGGCTTCCAACATTTTCCCACTGTACCAGTTAGAGAGTTAAAGGACCACACACCTCTATACACCCCTCCAGGAGAGACTGGGCTCGCTCCAAACATCTTATAAACCACTTTTGTTCAGGAAATCAAAATTGATTCCTGTGTAGACAACCACCATCCATGTCTCAAATGGATGGCGCAAACAGCCCTGTTCAGGAACTGACAGGCCATTTTAAAAATACATGAGATCAGTGGGTGACTCTCCCTGGCAGATGACAGGTGAATATGCCTGTCCTGCAACTATAATCTGTTGCTGTCACAACTGTCAGTCTTCCATAACCTGGTGAGCTGACGGTAGTCATGCCTGGTAAAGGAGGGTGCACTATGTGTGCCGTTCTAGACTACAGAGAACCACACTGAGCAACATTCTGCTTCAGAGGAAGTCCTCAGTGCACACATAGGACTTATAACTTCCTATGGGACATTTGAGGCAAGGGTGCACATTTTCCAGATCATGCAGAGGGACCTTGTCCATCACGGAGTATTTCAAGCCTGAGACATGACTTTAAATCCTTATATCTATAGAGAGGTATCCTGACCTGAGAGAGAGGGAGAGAGGAGAGGGAGAGAGGAGAGAGAGCGAGAGAGAGAAAGAGAGAGACCCATGCCTCTAAACCCTTAGAGGGGACAAGCCTCCAACATGCCCTGAGACACAAAGAGAAAGAAAGAGAGGCCGCAACTTTGCAAGAACTGTACAAGTATTACGAATGTTTTGCTTTCGCTTTGTATATGGAATTTTTTTTTTTTTTACTTTCAATAAAGAATATTTTGAAATAAAAGAGAGGGTCGGGGGAGTATAGGCCTCCAACATGCTCCCACAGAATCCTAGACACCAAGGAGCGAGGGGGTTCAGGCCTTCAATATGAGGGCATAACCAAGAAAGAACAGTCCTGCAACATTTCTCCTGGAGCCAAAGAGGAATTGAGAGGGTGACATGACACCTGAGAACCATAGAGAGACAGGGCCTGGTTTCAGGTCGCCAACATGACCTTTCAGAACCATAAAGAAAAAGAAAGGGGGGAAAGAGAATGAGAGAGAGAAGTGTGGACTAGCCTTCACATGCTCACATAGAACTACTGAGAGAGAATGGGGGAGTGATTTCAACATGCCCCCCCAAGAACCATAGCGAGAGGAGAATGGAATAAGGGATCAAAGGCTGCAGAAAAAACACCAGCACCAAAGGGATAAGACAACCCTCCAGTAGATGTGTTATGCCCTCAGAAACATAGGGCCTCATTTACAACAAAATGACGCAGAGCAGCGCTGCCAGCCATTTTGCTGTGCCGAGCAGCGACATTTTGAAAGCACAGGGATGCATTATACTTACAACAATATAACGCATCCCTGTGCTTTACCGTGCGCTGGCGCACAATTGGCTGCCATGTGCCAACGCAGGCATCCTTGCACCATGGTGCAAGGGTGCCTGCGTTACAGGGATGATTGTTTTTGTGCAGAAAGGGACACAGTCTTGCCAGGGGCGGCTTCTCCGTTATGGCAGAAGAGCGTCGCCCACTCTGTTGAAATCCAGGAGAGGCAAAGGACAATTATTTTTTTTTTTTTTAATAAAACACTTTTATTATCATTTTATTTTTCGTCCTGTAAGCTGGAACTGCAAGTTGAGGGAGGGGCGTGGCCACCTACACTGACACTGCAGTTGCAGCACTAGGGAGTAGAATGGAGTGCTGAGCACTACCAAGTGTGTATGACAGGATGGCCGGTCCTATGGGTCTGACCAAACCATCAGGCACACTTGGCCTTTCTCCACATAGCTGCGTAGTACAGCTGGATGGAGAAACCAACACAAGCTCCCTGCCTTTGTCTGATCGCTGGACCGAGGTGCTCAGACCAATCCCAGCGCTGCTCACATGCTGGGAATACTACACTCAAACCGTCATGCGCACTTGACCTGTCTCCACCTAGCTACGTTGTACAGCTGGGTGTAGAAACCAACACATGTTCCCAGTCTATGTCTCAGCGCCAAACCGAGGCGCTCAGGCCAATCCCAGCGCTGAGATTGGTCTGAGTGCCTTGGTTCTGGATTGGTCTGAGCACCTCAATTTGGCGCTCAGACAGACTGAGAGCCTGTGTTGGTTTCTCCACCAAGTTTTATAACCTAGCTAGGTGGAGAAAGGCCAAGTGCACATGACGGTTTGGCCAGCCCCGGAAGGCCGGCCAAACCGTCATGAGCACTTGGCAGTGCCCACCACTCCCCCTTCTCCCTGGTGCTGCAACTGCAGCATCAGTGTAGGTGGCCACGCCCCTCCCTCGGCTCGGAATAGGATTCCCAGCATGTGAGTAGCGATGCGATTGGGAGCCTGCGCAATGTGCAGTAGTTCCTGGACGTGTGGTCGGCGAGAATCAGGAGGAAGGCGGTGGCCATCGTGGCAGGTGAGTGCATTTTTTAATTTATACATAATTAATTTATTTATGTTTTCCCCCTCCTCTCCCCCGCCCCACCACTTCGCAGTACGAGTGGCCAGTCTTGCTTCTTGCACAAAAACAATCATTCTGCAGCACGCATAGAAATAGGAAAAAACGTGGAGGAAAAAAAAGTATTTCTCCTCGATGTACCTCCATGGGATAGGATTCTGATGCATTACCAGGTTTACGAAATGCTGTAAATCTGGGAACGCTGCCGAATCCATGGCTGTCGTGTGGGAACACCCACAGCAACACTCATGGCACGCCCCTTTCACGTACAGTGATGCATGAAAAGGGACTATATTTACAAGGCCATGAAAAGCCACGCTTGGTGGTTTTGCGTGGTCTTGTAAATATAGGGTAGCACACTATATTCGAGAAGATCGTCAACAGACAGCTTGCCGCCCTCCTCGAGACGAACGGATCCCTCGACCCCTCGCAGTCCGGTTTCAGAGCCAACCACAGCACCGAGACCGCCCTCATCGCAGCCACCGACGACATCCGGGCCCTGCTCGACAACGGGGAAACAGCGGCACTCATCCTCCTGGACCTCTCTGCAGCGTTCGACACGGTCTGCCACCGCACCCTAGTTCAACGCCTCAGCAACATCGGCATCCAAGAGAAAGCACTGGAGTGGATCATCTCGTTCCTTGCCGGAAGAACACAGAGAGTCCGCCTCCCCCCGTTTCGATCCGAGGCCACCGAAGTCATCTGCGGCGTACCACAAGGATCATCACTCAGCCCCACCCTCTTCAACGTTTACATGAGACCTCTTGCACTCATCGCACGCCAACACAACCTCAAAATCATCACCTACGCCGACGACACCCAGCTGATCCTCTCCCTCACCAGAGACCCCGACACCGCCAGAACCAGCCTACACGAAGGGATGAAAGACGTCGCCGAGTGGATGAAGAACAGCCGCCTGAAACTGAAGTCGGACAAGACGGAAGTCCTCATCCTGGGACCATCGCCCTCCGCCTGGGACGACGCCTGGTGGCCCCCCGCCCTGGGCACCACTCCCAAGCCAACAGACCACGCACGCAACCTGGGCTTCATCCTGGACTCCTCCCTCTCGATGACCAGACAAGTCAACGCCGTCTCCTCATCATGCTTTCACACCCTTCACATGCTCCGCAAGATCTTCCGATGGATCCCGACCGAAACAAGGAAGACGGTCACCCAGGCACTCGTCACCAGCCGACTGGACTACGGAAACACCCTCTACGCCGGAACCACAGCTAAGCTACAGAAAAGACTCCAACGCATCCAGAACGCCTCCGCCCGACTCATCCTGGATATCCCCCGACGCAGCCACATCTCCGGCCACCTGAGGGACCTGCACTGGCTCCCCGTCAACAAGAGGATCACGTTCAGGCTCCTCACCCACGCACACAAGTCTCTCCACGACCTGGGCCCCAAATACCTCAACGACCGCCTGACCTTCTACACGCCCACCCGCCAGCTACGATCTACTAGCCTCGCCCTCGCCACTGTGCCATGCATCCGAAGAGCCACTGCCGGAGGCAGATCCTTCTCCTACCTGGCGGCCAAGACATGGAACTCCCTCCCCATCCACCTTCGGCTGACCCAGGACCATCTCGCCTTCAGGAGACAACTCAAGACCTGGCTGTTCGAGCAGTAACGGACCCCCTTCCCCAAGCGCCTTGAGCAGGGCCGGACTGGGAACCAAATCCGGCCCTGGCAAAGTGCTCGGCCGGCCCCCCCCCGCCCCCCGGGCGGGAGGGGGGTGAGCGCTTTGCCAGGGCCGCTTTTCAGCCGATTTTGTTACAGGGCCGATTTTGCAGCTATGCTGCAAAAACGGCTCTGCAACAAAAACGGCCCCCAGGCCCCAAAACCGGCCCCCACCCTTGCGGCCGACCGGGGGATTGCCCGGTGCCCACAACGGCCAGTCCGGGCCTGGCCTTGAAACCCTTCCGGGTGAGTAGTGCGCTATACAAGTGTTATGATTGATTGATTGATTGATTGTGCCATCGGGGCGTAAAAAAAAAAAGCTGCACCAGCGGCACAAGGGGCTTGTAAATAAGCCCCAAAGTGAGGGAGAAGAAAAGGGTGTGCAAGCCTCCTCATGACCAACAAATATATAAGAGAGGGTCTTCAATAGGCTGCTCCCCACACACCCAGCAGAATCCAAGAGACACATGAATGGACTCAGGGTCCCACCGTAACAGCGCTAAGAAACCTATGGATAACGTGCGCTATATACGCGTGTGAGAACATAACAGCATAAGCGCTGATAGCTTAAGAAGGGGACGGAGAGGGCCATGGACAATTCCGGACCGTAGAGCAGTATACCGAGGTGGGACCTAGCTGCACACCCCAAAAAAACTGCGGGGAATGGGGTCACTCTTCCATGAGGCGGATGAATTATACCCAGCGAGAGCGGGGGTTTCAAGAGGGAGTCAGACACCCAGAGCCCACAACCAGCCAGCCTTCAGAAACGATGACCTTGCCAGAAGTCAGCCGGCTCACTCCATTCCAGGCCCTTCCCACCTTCAAAGTGCGCCTCATTCATTCCTCTTAATTGGATCTGGAGATTCATTTGGCTGGTTAAAAAGAATTAGATTTCCCTTTTTTTCCTATTTGTCTTTCTTCCGTTTCTTTCCCTTCAGCTGGGGCACCTCGCCGGGAGGGGCCGATTAATTCTGCGGTCTGCGTTGCCGGCCATCGGAGAATACGGTGCCGTGACAAGCACGTGCCCGTTCTGTGACTCTTTTTATAGTCTGAGGAGCGAGGGAGTGGGGGTGCCAGGGTGAGGAGCTTCCAAACGCCCCTCACACAAGAACGAGCTACACATGATAATGGCTGTAAAAACTGCCACTTCTTAAATACATAACCCCACTTATCCCAGGCTCTTCACAAGGCCATCCTGAACTTTGAAGGTATTGGTGTGTTCGAAGCAAGGGTTGACCACAACTCAAGCTGCACAACACACAGCTGTTGCACCCCGCCAGGGCCAGACTGGCTAGCCTGCCACCCAGTAGGCTGCAGGCTCGGTGGCTGCAGCAAGAGGGGCAGCCATCACGCAACCATGCTCTCCTACCCCCATCACTCAACCATGCTCCCCTAGCTGCCTTCACTCGACCATGCTCCCCTAGCTGCCTTCACTCAACCATGCTCCCCTAACCGCCATTACTCAACCATGCTCCCCTAGCTGCCTTCACTCAACCATGCTCCCCTAGCTGCCTTCACGCAACCATGCTCCCCTAGCCCCATCACTCAACCATGCTTCCCTAGCTGCCTTCACTCGACCATGCTCCCCTAGCTGCCTTCACTCGACCATGCTCGCCCAGCTGCCTTCACTCTATTATGCCCCCTACCTGCCTTCCCTTACCCATGCTCCCCTAGCCGCCTTCACTCGACCATGCTTCCCTAGCTGCCTTCACTCAACCATGCTCCCCTAGCTGCCTTCACTCAACCATGCTCCCCTAACCGCCATTACTCAACCATGCTCCCCTAGCTGCCTTCACTCAACCATGCTCCCCTAGCTGCCTTCACGCAACCATGCTCCCCTAGCCCCATCACTCAACCATGCTTCCCTAGCTGCCTTCACTCGACCATGCTCCCCTAGCTGCCTTCACTCGACCATGCTCGCCCAGCTGCCTTCACTCTATTATGCCCCCTACCTGCCTTCCCTTACCCATGCTCCCCTAGCCGCCTTCACTCGACCATGCTTCCCTAGCTGCCTTCACTCAACCATGCTCCCCTAGCTGCCTTCACTCGACCATGCTCCCCTGGCTGCCTTCACTCGACCATGCTCCCCTAGCTGCCATCACTCAACCATGCTCCCCTAGCCCCATCACTCAACCATGTTTCCCTAGCTGCCTTCACTTGACCATGCTCCCCTAGCTGCCTTCGCTCAACCATGCTACCCTAGCCACCTTCACTCTACCTTGCTCACCTAGAACCCCTTCACTCAACCATGCTCCCCTATCCCCCTTCACTCAACCATGCTCCCCTTGCCCCCTTCACTCAACCATGCTACCCTAGCCACCTTCACTCTACCTTGCTCACCTAGAACCCCTTCACTCAACCATGCTCCCCTATCCCCCTTCACTCAACCATGCTCCCCTTGCCCCCTTCACTCAACCATGCTCCCCTAGCCGCCATCACTCAACCATGCTACCCTAGCCACCTTCACTCTACCTTGCTCACCTAGAACCCCTTCACTCAACCATGCTCCCCTATCCCCCTTCACTCAACCATGCTCCCCTTGCCCCCTTCACTCAACCATGCTCCCCTAGCCGCCATCACTCAACCATGCCCTTCTAGCCGCCTTCACTCAACCATGTGCCCGTAGCTGCCTTCACTCAACCATGTTCCCCTAGCCACCTTCCCTCAACCATGCTGCCCTTGCCTCATCACTCAACCTTGCCCCCCTAGCCCCCTTCACTCAACCATGATTCCCTAGCCCTCTTCACTCAACCATGCCTCCCTAGCTGCCTTCACTCAACCATGCTGCCCGAGCTGCCTTCACTCAACCATGCTCCCCTAGCCACCTTCCCTCAACCATGCTGCCCTTGCCTCATCACTCAACCTTGCCCCCCTAGCCCCCTTCACTCAACCATGCTTCCCTAGCCCTCTTCACTCAACCATGCCTCCCTAGCTGCCTTCACTCAACCATGCTGCCCTAGCCACCTTCACTCAACCATGCTACCCGAGCTGCCTTCACTCAACCATGCTCCCCTAGCCCCCTTCACTCAACCATGCTCCCCTAGCCCCCTTCACTCAACCATGCTCCCCAGCCCCCTTCACTCAACCATACTACCCTAGCCCCCTTCCCTCAGCCATGCTCCCCTAGCTGCCTTCACTCAACCATGCTCTGCGAATCGCCTTCACTCGACCATGCTCCCCTAGCTGCCTTCACTCAACCATGCTCCTCTAGCTGCCATCACTCAACCATACTACCCTAGCCCCCTTCCCTCAACCATGCTCCCCTAGCTGCCTTCACTCGACCATGCTCCCCTAGCTGCCTTCACTCGACCATGCTCCCCTAGCTGCCTTCACTGGACCATGCTCCCCTAGCTGCCTTCACTCAACCATGCTCCCCTAACTGCCATCACTCAACCATGCTTCCCTAGCTGCCTTCACCCAACCATGCTCCCCTAGCTGCCCTCACTCAAGCATGCTCTCTTAGCTGCCATCACTCAACCATGCTCCCCTAGCCCCCTTCAATCAACCATGCTCCCCTAGCCCCCTTCACTCAACCATGCTCCCCTTGCCCCCTTCACTCAACCATGCTCCCCTAGCCGCCACCACTCAACCATGCCCTTCTAGCCGCCTTCAGTCAACCATGCTCCCCTAGCCGCCATCACTCAACCATGTTCCCCTAGCCCCCTTCACACAACCATGCTACCCTAGCCCCCTTCACTCAACCAGGCTACCCTAGCCCCTTTCACTCAACCATGCTCCCTAGCCACCTTCACTCAACCATGCTACCCTAGCCCCCTTCACTCAACCATGCTCCCCTGGCTGCCTTCACTCAACCATGCTCCCCAGGCCACCTTCACTCAACCATGCTCCCCAGGCCACCTTCACTCAACCATGCTCCCCTAGCCGCCTTCACCCAACCATGCTCTGCGAACCGCCTTCACTCAACCATGCTACCCTAGCCACCTTCACTCAACCATGCTACCCTAGCCACCTTCACTCAGCCATGCTCTTGTAGTCACCTTCACTTAACCGTGCTCCCCTAGCCGCCTTCAGGGGCAGCCTCTACAGTATGGGGATGGTTTGAACACGTTTGTTAGGGCTGATTTTAGTTTCCAGTCCGGTTCTGGCCCACTTTCAATCCTATGACCCCATCTCCTAGGTGATGGGAGGCCCACTTCACAGACAATCTGGAGTGCCAGCCAAGGGCTTGTAGCAGTGACGCTCCCATGTAAATTCAGGCAGCTGCTATTGAAAGGGCCGGCCTGGGGGTGTGTGCACACCTTCCTCAACACATGTTCAGGTGACACGCCAGAGGTGACTCTTACACCTTTCAAGATGCTGCTCTTCCATGTCCTACTGTCTACACACATTCACCGTTGAGCACAGGTGTCTCTGTTAGTTTCATGAGATGAGTTAGTGTGACTTCATGAGATGAGTTAGTGTGACTTCATCCTCCATTTTGTGTTATGCCACTGCATGCGTCAATGGTGGAGGGACATAGACCTGTGTTAAGGATGGTTTAAGCATGTGTCGTGCTGATGATGAGTTTGCTTTGACCATTTCCACACCCTGAATGAGAGCAGCAGGGTCAGCACTACACAGATGCCTCTCCTCTGATGGGTCGATGGCCTCTTACTCCTACTACCCACATGGGTGTAAAGTCTGATATTCGCCCCGATTGATAGCGAAAAGTGCAAATGGAGGAACTGCTTTATAGTCCAATTCAAAGTCCACTAGCACGCTACCTGAATCCTTACTCCTAGGGTCCTCTGTCTTAGTTGCGACATAAGACTCAAAAACTGTTTGTTAACCCTACTCTGCTCCCAGAAATTATTCTCCTCTGGGTAATAGATATCAGTCTTCATTTTTTTTGTAGGATGTACTTGTTACCACTCTTAATTCTTCTACCAGTCATGATTATTCTCACGCTCACCGCCAAACCCTTTTGGGTTCACGGTCCCTCATCATGATTCTCTACTTTTGCTGGTTTTACTTTTATTTAGCATTTGTACAGTCCATGATTTGACTATTTTTTTGAGCACCAGTGTTTTCTTTAGGCGGTTTGCATTATCCTCTTGGTCTGTATTGGCCATTCTGGTGATCCACGTCATTGTCATCCATTTGGTTTATCAATCTCATTTCTTCGCACTCTTATTTTCATTCTGTTGGCTGTTGATATAATGTTGACTCCTCATTTGTATTCCGATGGTTATGATTGTCACTACGCTGGCCTTTATTATTTCTTCTTTGATTGATCACCTTCATTCACATGACTTGTTATTGAAGTGGCATTGGCCAATTATGACTGTTCTCTTTGCCACGGTCCTCATTCAATTAACAAACTTCTTGGCTATTTTGGTACTTCATCATTGGACCGATTAAATATTCGATTGTCTCCATTGTTGTTCGATTGATGTTTCGCTGGCCTGTTATTTTCACAGCACTGGACCATAATGGTTGCCCCGCGTAGTTGAGTGCATCCCTCATTATCCGTTGCCAGTATCATGGTTCCATTGGCCACTGATGTTGTACCCTTTGGATTGGCTGATCCATTGAGCCAGGGCCAACATGTTCATCCCACTCACCCACTAACATTCTTGCGCCTCACTGCAGGGTGCTGACTGCTCGCGTCACGTGCTGTCATTTTATGGTCACAGCTGTTATGGGTTGTCTTATGTGGCCTTGATGTACTAGGATTGATGGAATAGCTTTCCTTTGTGGAATGCAATCTCCTATGATGCCCGGAGTGTTCTGTGGGAGACCAGACCGCTGCCGGCAGAGGAGCTGAGTAGGTATAGATTCCATTGCTACAATTTAAATAAATGTTCAAGCACACCCTCCGTGGGGTGGTATTTCTGGAACAACAGCCTTTTTCCCGGTGTTTGAAAGCAACACAAACTGGACAAATTTGACTACCCACCTGTTGCCCTTGCGGGTGCCCCTAGTGAATGGCACCGGTGTAGGTATGTGAGCGAGGTGTGGTGGTGTGCGGACACGGAGGGGCGGTCTCTCTAAAGTGGTTAGGCTAGCCCCCAGTCAGGGTGCGTGTTCACGTACGGCGTGCGCGCGCACGTGCTGGCTTGGCTGCCTCTGCCTCCACGTCTGTGATGTCTGCACAGCGTGTGTGGCTGCCGGCAGGTTCACGCGGTGGGCACTGGGGGAGGGGTCATTTCTGTGAGGGCTCATTTTCCAAAAAGGCGATTTTCTTTTGATCTGCTTTTCTCTTTTTTGTTCTAAATAAGTGGTGGTTGCCCGGCACCTTCCCGCTCTTCCCGCGCGCTGCACATCGCCACCTGTTGCTATGGAAAAGCTCCTTTATTGTAAACACTTGGTAAACAGCTGCCTGGGCCCGGGCCGCTTCTGCCTGCCCGCCTGACAGCAGAGTTTATTTGGAGAAAGTCAATAAGGAAAAATAAACAGTCTCGGTTCTTGTGTATACAGATGGCATGACCGGTCCAAGGCCGGGGAGAATTCAGCGAACTGGGGGCGCTGGGAAGGTGTATTACTAATAACACCTCCCGCTCGTGCAGTTGTCCCCCTCCCCCGCCCCCGCCCCTCCCACTGGCCTTAAAAGCCACCCAGAACCATCTCATTATGTGACTCTACCCATGTCAAAAACTCCCAATTCACAATTAGGGTCGCCCTGGCTGCTCCATGGTGGCATGACACCATACTTCATTTATATAAGCTGAGGCCTTCTGGGAGTCACAGTCTTGGCTTATTTCCTTTAACCAAATCGGGCTAACACATCGACGATAAATTATAAAATAAAAGCCCAGCATGAAATAAAAACATTGTGCCATCCGCCACTTGGAAATCCTACCTATATTAAGGATTCGCCCAACGGAAATTGGATTTGATCCAGAAATACTGGATCCTACCTAGTGCGCATGTTTATTTTCTGGGAAACATTACCTCAGTTCCGTCGTCCTTGTCTACTCCAGAGATCATGGATCCATATCAGCGATCTGTTATGGACATCACAGAGTTTGTAACCCGGGGTAGACCTGCAACTCCAAACATCTCAAGAAGCTAACCTTCCTCTCACACCTAAGGAGGATTTAGGGCATATTCCTCTTAGTTGGCTGCAGGGCACACGTCCTAAACAAGCATTAACAATGCAATGGTCTCGGCATTATTAAAGGTAGAGCTATTGGCATTGCTCATGATTTTTTTTTTTAATCATAAATAAATGGCATTGTCATTTACATTGCCAATAGCTTAATCGTTAAATAAATGGCGTTGTCATTTACAATGCCAATAGCTTAATCGCTCGCAAATGCATGACCTATTGCATTTACGCCCACACAGAGCCACACACACAAAGCCACCCACACACACACAAACAGAGCCATCCACACAGAGCCACCCACACAGTCATTCACATAGAGCCACCTACACAGAGCCACTCTCACACAGTCACACACATAGAGCCACCTACAAAAAAAGCTATCCACACAGAGCTACACACACACACACAGAGCGCTACGCGCTACACACACACAGAGCGCTACACACACACAGAGCGCTACACACACACACACACAGAGCGCTACACACACACAGACAGAGCGCCACACACACACAGAGTGCCACACACACAGAGCGCCACACAGCCCATACAGCTCTGACAGCCCACACAGCTCACACAGCCCACACAGCTCTCACAGCCCACAGAGCTCTCACAGCCCACACAGCCCACACAGCTCTTACAGCCCACACAGCCCACACAGCTCTCACAGCCCACACAACTCTCACAGCCCACACAGCCCACACAGCTCTCACAGCTCTCACAGCCCACACAGCCCTCACAGCCCACACAGCTCTCACAGCTCTCACAGCCCACACAGCTCTCACAGCCCACACAGCCCACACAGCTCTCACAGCCCACACAGCTCTCACAGCCCACACAGCTCTCACAGCCCACACAGCTCCCACAGCCCACGCAGCTCTCACAGCCCACACAGCTCTCACAGCCCACACAGCCCACACAGCTCTCACAGCCCACACAGCCCTCACAGCTCTCACAGCCCACACAGCTCTCACAGCTCTCACAGCCCACACAGCCCTCACAGCCCACACAGATCTCACAGCTTTCACAGCCCACACAGCTCTCACAGCCCACACAGCCCACCCAGCTCTCACAGCCCACACAGCTCTCACAGCCCACACAGCCCACACAGCTCTCACAGCCCACACAGCTCTCACAGCCCACACAGCCCACACAGCTCTCACAGCCCACACAGCCCTCACAGCTCTCACAGCCCACACAGCTCTCACAGCACACACACCTCTCGCAGCCCATACAGCTCTCACAGCCCACACAGCTCTCAACGTACAACAGTCTTAAAAGTAAAGATACTGGCATAGAACCCAATTGCTGTATTTCATGCCTCAGAAGCAACATAGGTTCCAAGAACTCATGCTCAGTTTTCGTGAGATTTAAGAAAGCGTGGAACGCTCACTACAAAAGCAACCAGGCCCATTGTCGAGCGATAATAATTTTCTATAGGGAGATCTAATTCAGAAACGGCATGCCACTGCGCCCTCACCAACTCCTGTCCCGGTGGACACGACGCCCTAAAGGAAAGATGGCAATGTCGGGTGCGGGAGTGCGCCCTCACTTTCTCTCACCCGGTACGCAGTCTCCTTCCCCAGCGTGTGCACTCACTGCTTTGACTTTCTCACACCTAGTACAATGTCCCTTTCACTTACCCAGTAAAGCCTCTGCCTCATTCACTGCACTGCCTCTTTCTCTCACTCTGCGCACTGTCTAACCACCCCGTCTCTACCTTCACCGAGTGCACCGCCCCTTTCACTCACCCCTCCAAAATGATTCCGTAGGTTGAGCACATATTTATTTATTTATTTATTTTATTTTGAAAGTTTTATATAGCGCGAACAAGATCTTTGCAGATATCAGAGCGCTTTACATAGAGGGGTACATTAGGGAACATAGTCAAACCAATAAATCAGAGGAGCTTATAGTACAAATAAATGAGGGCAAAGCCAATCATGTAAATCAGTAAATCAATAATACGAGTAATGCAAATATGCAGCGGTATCAGACAAGTAATACAGTTCTGTGCATAATCTTAAGGAGACCGAATTAATAGTTCAGGTGTATTTTGCCATGAGGATAGCTTTCACTTCTTTCTTAAAGAGTGTAGTGGAAGAGATGAGCCTAGTTTCGGGGGGGGGAGTGAGTTCCAGATTCTGGGTGCCATTCCTGAGAAGGGGCGTTTATATGTTTTTTCCTTCCGGAATCTGCGGGGTTTCAGCAGAAGATTGTTTGTGCCTCTAGTGTTTCTGCGCGGGTGCCAAAACTGAGTCTCATCAAACTCATCACCTCAAAATTTGCAGGACTGTAGCGCCAACAGCAACATTTTTTGTCACAGAATGCGATTTGTTCGAGTTTTAGGACTTCAGATCTATCGTTTGAACCAGTTTAATTCCCTGGGAGGAGAAATGGTTGGAGCACCGACTCTGAAGCCGCACACACGGTTGCCGGGCCACGCTGTGCTCTTAAAAGTACGTGTGAGCGCCTGAAGCGCTCTTGCTGTCGCACTGGCATCCGACACCGAGCACAAGACAGACTGATGGGCACAGACCACCCATGAAACGTGCAACAACATTTAACAACAATCGCTATGAGCTCAAGTCGGAACTGAAAATTTCCCTCAAACGCGCGTTTAATTGTTGAGTCACAATTCCAAAATGCAAACGTGGAAAGAGCCGGCAGAACACCCGCAGCATTCACCACGTTATTATGGCTTCAGGGCCTAAGTTTGGGCAGCAAGACACATACATACATACATACAGGTAGAGCGGGGGAGGGCGGCCGGAGCCTCGGCGAAGAGAGACCGGGGGAAAGGCAGCGCGGGGAGAAGAGAGACCGGGGGAAAGGCAGCGCGGGGAGAAGAGAGACCGGGGGGAAAGGCAGCGCGGGGAGAGCATAAGTGGAGCTGGGGGAGAAGGGTGACTGAGGAGGGGAACTGCGCAGGCTGGGAGAAAGAAAGGGGAGAGAGAACAGCCGGCAAGCAGGAAACAAAATGGTGAATTTTTAATTGGATAAAGTGCTACCCTTACGCTGCAGCTCAGGACAAACAAGACGATCCTCACCGGCAGACGAGAAAAAAAAATGGCGGCCGCAAGGGACCAAAATCTTCGGATTCGGGGGCGTGTTTGGCCGTCCCCAAAAGGGGCGGGGCTTAAAAGTGGAAAGAACAGCACCAACACACCCCCGAATCCGAAAGAGACGGAGCTTCTTTCGAGGGACGCCTGTCTCCTCCAATGGCTGGCCTCCGTTTAGGAAGCCAGCCAATGGAGGAGAGACGAGGAGAGAGGCGGGTTCAAGCCCCCTTACTGAAAGTCATAAAATCTCCGACTTCCGGCTGGCAAGCCAGCCGTCGGTCCGAGACCTAAAAAAGAAGTGGGGGGACGCTGCCACCGGAAGTGATGTCATGACAGTGATGTCACGAAAGGTGGCCTGCACCATCAGACTCATTGCCTCCCCTCACTCACCCCTTAGATGCGTTTGCATCAGAGAAGCCAGCGCGTGAGCAGCGTTCTGAATGGTCTTCGAGCTCGCTCCAGAGAGGCCAAAAAGTGAAGTCCAGCTTATGGGCAGGAGGGACGGCGTCCACCCGGAAAAAACACGGTAAAATAAGTGGGGGGATGCCGTCCACCCACGTGGTACCCCGACTCGAGCCCTGGTTGGCTGGGAATTGAAAGGCGGGCACAACTCAGGCACGCTCCCAGTATGGCAGTTGCGCCAGGCCCCCGCACCCAGGGTGAGGCAGGGAGCGCCGTGCACAAAATTGACGTGGTGCCCTGCCTCCCCTGACCCCCATACCCAATTGGATGTCCAGGAGTGAGCAGGAAGCACTTTCAAGTGCTTCCGGTTCACGCATCTGGTCAACGTCGGGCAGGCCGGTCAGAACCGGTTTGCCTGACCACAGCGGCTTCAAAGGCTGGTGAGCTGAGCGGATGGTCTCTTTTCGCCGCTCCCTGGCCTACAGTTAGCGTCTCGGGTCAGGGCCTCAGTAGGAGGCCCCAACGAATCTTTTTCTTTTTTGGCTTTGTTTTGTGCTTCTCTCCCTTGCAGGTAATTGAGTGAAAGCATACAAAGACTCGTGCCTTATAGGCGACGGAGCAGCTGATTTTGCTGGGCACGCGGTGACCGGGCCAGTTTCTTAAACACCCAAAGGTTGTGGCAAGTATTGTCGGGGAAGAGAACGCAAGTTTTTTTTTCTATCAGGCGGGGGATCAGCACTCATCAGCTGGAGCGCAGGGGAGTGCTCCGCTTTTTCCTGACCCGCAAGTGTGCTTTGGTAACGCGCTAAAGTTGTTAGCCGGACGGCGGGGAGCAGCGCTAAATAAGGGGACAGGAACAGACTAATTTGCATACAGCCAGGTTCTGAAACTGGGATGGTGCAGTGAGCTAAAAAACGGTGTTGGATCTAGCCCTGATCTCTTGACAGGGTGAGAGTATTCTGCTTAATTCAGAGACTCTGTCCCTCACCACCCCTTGTTGTAAATATATCTAAATAAGGGCTGTGGCGCGGCGTAGTGCTCCGCTGTTTATGTACAAGCAATTTTAATTAAAGATAAAATGTTAAGGATTGCGGTTAACGAGAGCAGCGCGCATCAGTCAGAGGGCAGGTGAGTGCTCAGCTGATTCTTTGCCCACAAGTGTTTTTAGGGATAACACGCTCAGAGCAATTTTTTGCCGCACAATTTTGCTGTCTTTTTTCTTCACACTGCAGGAGCAAGTTTTGGGAGCACTGAAAGAGCAGGAGCCTTGTTGGTGCAGCGCAATCTTGCTATTTTATCTCCACACTGCAGGGGCGTTGTTGGTACACTGAAGTAGAAGGAGCTCGTTGTAAGGCGGTACTGGCAGGCCTGCACTTTCATCATCACCGGGGGCTGCGCGGGTTGAAGAATACTCACCGACCTACTAGACTAGCTGGTGGGCGCGGCTCTAGTGCTGGGGACGCTGGGGCCAGCCAGGGGGCTGCTACATCTGGAAGGGAAGGGTCCGGGCAGTGTCCAAGACCGGAGAGCAGTGGTTTGTTGGGGTGTGTGCCATTGTGGGACTGGAGTGGAGGGTGTTGTTGTATGCCCTAATTAGCCAGTTACTTGATTTTGGGGGACAGTGTATTAAAGGACCCTGGAAGCATTTGCTGATGACTGTGCTATTGTGGTCCAACGCATTGTGGGTGAATATAAAAATGGCCCCTAAGGTGAAGCGGAACGAACAGTGTTCACGCATTGATATTTTTATGAGGACAATGATGCGTAAAATGGGGGCAGTGGATTCCTGAAGAAGCTGGATGATGAGGGCCAAGAGGGGGTATAGGATAGGTCCAGGCGGTTGGGGGTAGCACCTAAGGCAGCCTTTCCCCCAGTACCAAAAAGGATTAGACCTAGGAAAGGTGGGGTACCGCGACCTAGAGAAAGGGAGGGGGCCACAGCACCAGCCCCCGAGGGGGTGGTGCCCAGGTCTGTGGAGCCCGTACCGGTCCCACATATCAACGGTAGTCAGCCTAATGCGGGTGTTGGGGTGATTGGCCTAGCAACGAGGAGACAGGAGCTACGGCTGGGGGTCAGCCAAGCACACCGTGTGCCCCTCTCCCCACTGATGGGCAGCCAGGAGCACCCCACAGGCCCGCTGGTCCCCATGACTGGGAGCCCATCCGTGAACATGCCAGTCCAGCCAGATTTGGTAGCTAGTCTAGTAGCGGTACTTCCTTGGATGGGAAAGGTGGGCAACTGGTCTCCGGCAGTAGGTGTAAGAGAGTAGGGTTTGCTTCCTATGGTCACCCCCACTTTTTGCTGTGATTTTCTGTTTTTTCGACTTTAGTGTGGCTGTGGGCCTGCTAACCAGACCCACAGCCCAGCTGTTCTCTCTTTAAATTGATACCATGTACTTTAGGTACATACCTGATTGGGTATTGAGCCCCTGTATAGTGTACCATAGGTACCCAGGGCATAAGTGCATCCAAGGCCTACCAGGGGCTGCAGCATGTATTAAGCAACCCTGGCTGGCCGTCCAAACTGACACCACAGGCTGATCACTCAGCTTGGGTAAGGTGGTGTAATCACCCCTTACTTAGATATAGATAGATATAGTATACCTGTATCTACCCATATATATAGACACATATGCACCTATAAGTCACTCCTATGGTAGGCCTCGACAATCCTGGAGGCATAGTGTTTGGTTTTATGTGAGAGGGTGCCCTAGCATGAGCTGAGCCCCATCTCCTTATAGCTGTTCTATGATATAGCCATACCATATACTCTCAAGTGCATTATAATCCTCGCGGTTAATGCTAACTTTGGTTTGGCTTTATCAAAACATGTTGTGTAAGGTGTCAAACACTTTGGAATACCCCCACCGCCAGAATTGGCGGGGGGTAGTATCATTCCACCCTAATAGAGCGAAAAGACATGTAGGTTACTGCTTTACCCGGTTAAAGTTAAACAGAGCCCCAGCATCACAAAATGGATGCTGCTACCACAGACACAAGTCTGACCTCCTGCTGCTGGACGAAACTCCGGCAGGGGAGGCCTGGACAATAGGTTTCCTGTCCAGGGAGGTGCCAGCACCTTCCCAGACAGGCAGATGTGTATTGGGACAAGGAGGGCTGCATCAGCAGATGCTTTTTGAGACACTGCCTGGTGCACACAAGGTGCTCCATGCATAGCCCGGTTCAAACCAGTTGCTGGGGCACTCAGCCCTGCTCTGGCGTGAAACTGGACAAAGGGAAAGGGGTGTAACCACCCCCTTTCCAGGTCCACCCATAGGAGGGACCTAGCAGGTAATCCAGTCCCTTAACTCAGTATAAGTATAGGAGCTGTGTCCCCAGGACTTTAGATTATCCTCGAAAGAAACTTTGATACAGAACTCTAGGACCTTCGACGTTCTATTTCGACTAGAAGAACGAAGACATCTCCCTTGTGGTCAAGGAGTGACCACCCTGTGCAAACAGGCACCACCAGTAACTTGGTGGTCTGCTTTGTCGACGTTCCCGCCGGAACCCGAAGACTCAGCGACACAGGAACTGGACTTCCAGACTTCTTTGACTCCGACCCACATTCACAGCAAAACTGAGACCCGTGGCAGACACGAGAGACGTGGGATTGGACACCCTGGACATCCTGCATTTTGCTAAAAGCTCGACTACCGAGGTACCCTCGCAGTTGTGCATTGGGGTACGGTAAGCCCCAGACCCGAGCGCCATTTGCATCGAAGCTCAGCCCTCCACACTCCACGAGTGCTGCGTGGGGCCCGCTCTTGCATTTCAGCTCAACGCGTCTTCCCAGTTGCTAGCCCATTGGCTAGTGAGCCCCCTGAAGACAAACCTTTGAAACCAAACTACTTTACTGGTTGCTCCAGTCTTGCTCCAGCTTTCCTGCAAAGGAGAAGCTCCCCAGACCTTACTGGTTATGACCCAAAGCCCATCTTCACTTCCTGCGTGGATTGCGTTTGCCAAGGTTTGTTGGATCCAAACCGGATACCGACACCGCAGTCAACTAGATCCTTCGTGGGACAGCTGGAATCCAGCTCCTGGTCGTCGTCGACACCTCCTGGTCCTCGTGGCTGCAGAGACAAGCTTCACCTCTTTACCTGGGATCATCGCAACATCGCCTGGTTCCTTCCTGGTCACTGGCTAGTGACCCAGACTCTGTCCCCTCTGCTTTCAGGTTCTTCAGTTCCTCGATCCACCCTTGGATCCACCCGGACACTCTTCCTCTGGCTGCCTGCAGCACTTCTTTGCAGATCTCCATTGAAAGCATCAACGAAACCCGACACCAAAGGCACCTATGCACCCGGCTTCCCTGGGTGAGGTAACGCGAGTACTCCGGTGCTCCCGTGGGTCTTTACTCTCGAAGTGTCCTAGTCTAAAGGGGTTTTGTCATAGTCCATCCGGAAGTGCCCTTAAACAGTAACTTTGTAACTTCTTCGTTCTCCATTATAAGTCAATGGTAACTCGCGACTGTGTTTAGACACTGCACGCGTCTCCTGTGAGTCTCCTACTTCCTAACCTTTGGTTGTTAAGTGTAGCCTCAGCGATTCCCTAGGCCCTAGGCCTACTCACTGTTTCTGTAGTGGTCCTTACAGCACGTACTTAGTATATGGTTTGTGAGGCCTCTAGGGCATAACTGTATTTGTGTAACTTATCTATGCTAATTGAGTAACTTGTGATGTACTTCGATCTCTGACCTCATAAAGAGTGCAGAGGGGTTGTGTTTAGAATAAATACATATATATTTGATATATACCTTGTGTGGTGTCCTTTCATTTGGTATTCAAGGGATTATAATTGGTAAAACAGCTTGCTTCACACGCTTTCTGAAGTCTTAGCCTATGACTGCTGGTCCATGCTACCACTAGGATAGCTTGTCTATAAGGTTGACTTTACAACCACCATCAATAAGGGTCGATTAGACTGGCGCAAGGTGCCCACTAGAAAAGTGGACATCATATGCCAGGCTAATGTCTCACATTGGTGTGCAGCGGATGGGATAAGAGCTTGCTGTTGTTTTACCATATAGTCTTGAGATATCATTTGAAAGATCACATTAAGGTACCTGTAGGTACATATAAATCAAGTTCTTATAATACTTTAAGTTCTACTGAACTTAGCAGTTGTAGGTGTAAGGGCCTAGCACACCCTGACTACAACTCCTAGAGAAGTTCTAGTAGGAAACCATTTAGTGTAGGTAGGTGCACACACCGCATCTCACTAGAAAATGTTCTTGGAAGCAGGCACTAGGGGACCTCTTCAAGAAGACACCCAGAGGGTGCCTTCTAAGTATGACTCATTCACTTTTAATGAAATTAGAAGCCTGTGTGCAGTCAGAAAGTTGAGACAAGGACAGAGTCCAACCTTTAACCACCTGGTAGATATGTTAGTGGCTCATGATGTAGAGAATGCATCAGACATAGATAACCAAAGTAGTAGAGAGGGGGGCCATCCATCCACAGAAGAGAATGTTGGGGAGGATCTAGCACTATCTGATGAGGAGGTGGATGCTGACCAGGATGAGGTTAATGAACCTATCCTGGGCTACACAGGACTATCTGGAGGTGGAGAGGGCCATGAGAGGCCCCCTTCCACTCACCCCAGAAGGTCTAACATCAGAAACAGAAGGTGCAGGTCACTATCCAGTGGCTCTGAGCATTCTGATTCTTCAGTAGGGTCTGATTCCTCTGTTCTAAGGAGGATGACTTCCCCTGAGAGGAGAGAGCACAAAGCTAGAATGAGAGAGGTCAAGCTGAGGATCAAGAGGCAAGAACGTGCCCTTGCAAAAGAGACCCTGGTTCTTGAAAGAGAGAAAAAGTTAAGTGGGTTAGAACTCACTGGTGGCAGCAATATACCTAGAGATAGGGAAAGGTCTCATGACCATAGAAACCTGAACAAGATTGTCCCTCCCTATCAGATTGGGGATGACATCCACAAATGGATAACTGCTTTGGAGAGGGCTTGCAAAGTACAGCAGGTACCCCAAAGTCAGTGGGCAGCAATCTTGTGGCTCTCCTTTGCAGACAAAGGTAGAGATAAGCTCCTGACAGTTGGTGAACAGGATGCTGACAACTACAATGTCCTGAAGAGTGCTCTGATAAATGGGTTTGGCTTAACCACTGAGCAGTACAGGTTGCTGTTCAGAGATACCCAGAAGACACAGACTCAGGATTGGACTGACTTTGTAGATTGTGCTACTGAGGCTTTGGAGGGCTGGTTACTGGGCAGTAAAGTTAATGACTATACAGGATTATATAATTTGATCATGAGAGAACAAATTCTTAACAACTGTCGGAACCAGTTATTGCATCAGCACCTGGTTGACTCTGATCTGACCTCTCCCCAAGGATTGGGAAAGAAGGCAGACAAATGGGTCAGAACCAGGGTGAAGCAGAAGATACAGAACCAAGGTGGTGATCAGAAGAAGCAAGACCAAAAGGGTGAGGAGAAAGCAAAAGACCAGAAGTCTTCGCCAGGTTCCCAAAAAGCTTCTAATGGTGGGAGTCCCCAAAAATCTAAAAAGAAAGATGGTCCAAAGAAACCATGGTGCAACTTTTGTAAGGTTAATAGCACTTGACGAGTGATTGCACCAAGAAGCAGACCCCCCAGGATATAGCGGCATGGATTTGCAAATTTAGCGGCACATATATGGAAATTTAGCAGCACAAATATGGAAATTTAGCGGCATTTTTGCGGCACTTTATTTCACTCATAATCATTAATTTTCAGCCTTAAATCAATGGAAGCTGTTTTAGCAGAGTATTCCACGTTGAATAGGCAAGTAACTATCCATTGGATGTCGGATGGAGGACAGCTGTATAGAGCATAGGGGGTTTTCGAACAGATAGTGCATGTTCTTAGGACTGGTAAGCGCACTTTTATAGATCATCATAATACATCCAAGGCCTGATTCACAAATAAAGTACTGAATATGTAATAGTAGATTTGCACCTAGGTACAAGTGTAGATGTATAGCTTTTCTGAATTCTGTCAGGCACATGCTTCCATGTGTATTTCTGGAAAGATCAGGTGGCATTCCCAGCAGGATCCTATCCCTGCTGTGCAAATTTCTCATAGTGAAGAACTCCACACAGAGAAACCCTTCATCTAAATCCCCACTAAATCTAGGGGTGATCTAGACCCTTTACACCCTGGAAAGGTGTTTACTCCAGCCCTGAGCTGTAGTAAAAATCAACACTTTCCATGGTGAAAGGTGGAGGAAGAGGAGTTTGTGAATGCCAATAAAAAGACATGTTTCTGGGTGTTCCCAAACTTCTGTGACTTCACATTCCGCTTCCTGTGGCGTGTCTAGGTGTGTAGGTGAGTGTGTGTGAGGTCTTGCACACAGGGAGTCATGATAGGAAAGTGCAATCCCATGGTATAGTTGGCAAGCGGTGCCGTGTCTTGGGTGATTGACACATTTAATATGTCCTTGATTTTTTGCTAAGTTCCTTTTAGAACCTGGGCTGTTTTAAAGCCAGTTCTAAACACTTAGGTTGCAAAAGTGGGTATTTTCTAATAATTATCTTATTTCATGGACATAAATAACTGCTTTGTTTTACTCGTGATCAAATGTCACTCACTGAAAACATGGAAGTGTCACACTTAAGCAAACTAAAAACTTAACATGTGATAATTGTGCCGTGTTCTGGAGGTCGTATCTGAACTGCCCCATCCAATTCTGGATGTCAGATCGGAATATTGTGCCAAGGCCTCGAGTCAATACACCCAACTCACAAACTGGAGATTAAGGTGAACTAGCACAGGTACTCATGGGCACAGGTTTAGATTGCAGACTTTTGGCTTCTCACGTTGCACCATCACAGGATTCCAGGCGTTCTCCAAGAAAGATTTTGTGACTGCTGTTTCATGTATTGACATAGATATGAACAATGCAAAACTGTATGCAGGGATCAGTTGCAGGCTGTCCAATATTTGTGCAATAGCACATGTTTTTTCAGGCGAAAAACAATTTTCCCGAGAAAAAACTCTTTCCTCTAATCACACAGTGTGTATCTTTTCTGTGCCCTTTCCACCTAGAGAGGGGTTTATCTTGCACTTGTAAAATCAAACCATGTGTGCCCTCTACAATGTACCTTTACAAGTGCCACTGGCTTTGTGAATCAGTTCCTGTATCTGCATCGCTGTCTCGAGGTCTGGACTCTACTTCGGTCACGTTGAGTCCACTTAGAAGGCCTTATCTTACGCACTGTGATGTGTACAGTTTTGCACTAATATTCGTGACAAGCAAGCTCCTTCACTTCTGCTATTCAGGAAGGAACTGAACATCTTCCTCTTAAAACTACCCCACATCCACATGCAACCCTCAACATGACAGGGCATACTTCATAATCCCCCCCTTTCCTACCTGCATCCTCTCCATGATTTTGCAAGCTCTTTTTACAGTTTGTGCGCTACTGCAAGCAGTTCAGCAAGTTACAAAATTACTCACTTTTACCGGAGGGCACAATACACTTAGACCAATCCTCACAAACCATCTCTAAAGCACCAACAAAATCGTAGGAGCTGCCTGCAATGCATGGTGTTCGACCATGGCCTCCCTCACCAATCAAACCTGGCCCATTAAAAAAAAAAAGCCCTTTTGTAAAAATCGCAGCATTTTTACAAAAGTGCCGATTTCGCGGGCACTTTTGTAAAAATGGCAGCGTTTTTACAAAAGTGCTGATTTCGCGGCAAACTGCGAAATCGCGAAATCCTGGAGGGTCTGAAGAAGGGGGCAGCTCCAGCCACCATTGCCCCTAAGGCAACTGTTCCCCCTAGTATAACTAATAGTGGTGGTTCTCAACAGAAGGGTATAGTAGGGTTAACCCTGGGAACTGAGATGGATTCTGGCCTAGTCAGAATACCATTTCAAGCTGTTCTTGTCTGTGATGTGGACATGGCTATGTCCTTTACTGTGAGTCCCAGTAACTTGGGCAAGCACAGACAGACTCCTTTAATTAATAACAAAGTGGCTCAGGCCTACAGGGACACATGTACTAGTGTCACTATGGTGACACCCAGATTTGTGGACCATGGACAGGTAATACTAGGTGACAATTACCTAGTGACCAATGCAAACAATGTCACTACCACCCATAGTATGGCAATTGTTCATTTCTCCTGGGGAGGGGTAACTGGCCTCAAAAGAGTTGTTGTTAGTTCAGACCTCCCTGTAGAATGTTTGCTTGGCAATGACCTAGAAACTTCAGTCTGGTCTGAAGTGGAGTATAGGACTCATGCAGAGATGTTAGGTATATCAGCACATGTCCTTGCTGTGACCAGGTCACAGGTCAAAAATTGCAACACTGAACAGGCCCTGGATCTTGAAATAATGAACCCGTTGCCTACCAGGAGGAGAAGCAGTAGGGTTAAGGCAGTGCCTTCCCCCTTGCCTCAGAGTGAGGATCAGCCTTCCAAGGAAGCTGATTGTGAGACCCAAGAAGGAACTGTCCTAGAATAGCTTGAGCCTGATCAGGTTGAGTTTCTTGGGACAGGAGTACCTTCAAGGACAGATCTGAGGCAGGCGCAGTTGGACTGCCCTTCTCTTGAACCCCTCAGACAGCAAGCTGCTGCTGAGGCTGCTGGGAATGCTAATGGAACCCATACAGTATATTGGGATGAAGGGCTGTTGTATTCAGAGGCTAGAGACCCCAAGCCTGGTGCTTCCAAGAGGTTGGTCATACCTTTGGCATTCAGGGGCTTCCTTCTTACCTTAGCCCATGGTATTCCCCTTGCAGGACATCTTGGCCAGAACAAGACTTGGGACAAGATTGTCCCTCACTTTTACTGGCCCCATAGGTCAGAAGACCTCAAGGAGTTTTGTCGCTCCTGTGTCACCTGCCAAGCCAGTGGTAAATCAGGTGGCACCACAAAGGCCCCCCTAATACTACTACCTGTGGTGGGGGTTCCCTTTGAAAGAGTAGGGATTGACATTGTTGGACCAATGGATCCCCAAACAGCCTCTGGGCACAGATTCATTCTGGTGGTAGTGGATCATGCCACCAGATACACAGAAGCTATTCCCCTAAGGACCACATCAGCACCTGTTGTGACAAGAGCCCTTCTGGGAGTTTTCTCAAGAGTGGGTTTTCCGAAGGAGGTTGTCTCAGACAGAGGTGCAAACTTTATGTCTGGATATTTGACTGCTATGTGGACAGAGTGTGGAGTGAACTACAAGTTCACCATACCCTACCATCCACAGTGCAATGGTCTAGTTGAGAGATTCAACAAGACCTTAAAGGGCATGATTAAGGGTTTACCTGAAAAGCTTAGGCGAAGACGAGACATCCTACTGCCCTGCCTTTTGTTTGCTTACAGAGAGGTCCCACAGAAGGGGGTTGGCTACCGCCCTTTTGAACTTCTGTTTGGGCACCCTGTAAGAGGACCCCTTTTTCTGGTAAAGGAAGGATGGGAGTTACCTCTCAAAGCTCCCAAGCAAGACATTGTGGATTATGTACTTGGTCTCCGCTCCAGGATGGCTGATTAAATGAAAAAGGTATCCAAAAACCTTGAGGCTAGCCAGGAACTCTAAAAAGCCTGGCATGACCAAAAGGCTGTGCTGACTGTTTACCAGTCAGGGCAGAAAGTGTGGGTGTTGGAGCCAGTGGCCCCAGCAGCTCTCCAAGACAAATGGTCTGGACCCCACACTATTGTTGAGCAAAAGGGAGAGGTAACCTATTTGGTTGATCTTGGAACTCCCAGGAGCCCCCACAGAGGGCTTCATGTCAACAGATTGAAACCATATGTTGACAGGGCAGACATGGGCTTGCTCATGGCTACAGATGAGGGACATGAGGAGGAGAGTGATCCTCTCCCAGACCTGCTTTCTCAACACCCTGATGATGGTTCAGTTGATGGTATAGCCTTGGCAGGCAGCCTCACTGACCAACAGCAACAGGATTGCAGACAAGTTCTACAGTCCTACAAACATATGTTTTCTCTGACTCCAAGTCAGACTACCTGGTGCACTCATGAAGTGGACACTGGGGACAGTCTGCCTGTCAAGAGTAAAATCTACAGGCAACCTGATCATGTCAGGGACTGTATCAGGACAGAGGTCCAAAAGATGTTGGAGTTGGGAGTCCTTGAGCCCTCAGAGAGCCCTTGGGAGAGTCCAGTAGTCCTGGTGCCTAAACCTCACACCCAAGATGATAAGAGAGAGATGAGGTTTTGCGTGGATTACTGAGGCCTCAATGCTGTCACTAGGACAGATGCTCACCCAATACCAAGAGCAGATGAGCTCACTGACAGATTGGCTTCTGCTACGTTTTTGAGTACATTTGACTTGACAGCTGGCTACTGGCAGATCAGACTAGCTGATGAGGCAAAAACCAAAACAGCATTTTCAACCCCAAGGGGACATTATCAATTTGTGGTAATGCCCTTTGGTCTGAAAAATGCACCTGCCACATTCCAAAGGTTGGTGAACCAAGTCCTCTCAGGTCTGGATGACTACTGTGCAGCTTATCTAGATGATATTGCTGTCTTTAGCTCCACTTGGGAAGATCACCTGATCCACCTGAAGAATGTTTTGCAGGCCCTGAAAAAGGCAGGCCTAACTAACTATCTACCTAACTAACTAACTAGAACTAACTATCAAGGCTACCAAGGGCCAGATAGGGCAAAGCAAGTTTGTATACCTGGGCCACCTGGTAGGTGGAGGTCAGGTTCAACCACTGGAGAGCAAGATCCAGACCATAAAGGACTGGACTGCTCCCATCACCCAGACACAGGTCAGAGCTTTCTTGTGCCTGACTGGGTACTACAGGAAGTTTGTCAAAGGTTCTGGGTCCATTGTGACCCCTCTCAATGACTTAACTTCAAAGAAAATGCCAAAGGAAGTTCAGTGGACAGTAAGCTGTCAAAAGGCATTTGATGACCTGAAGCAGGCGAAGTGCACTGCACCTATTCTGCAAATTCCAGACTACTCCAAATAATTCATTGTCCAAACAGATGCTTCTGAATTGGGTGTGGAATAAAGATGGTCAAGACCAGCCAATAGCTTTTATTAGCAGAAGTCTGACCCCTAGAGAGAAACGTTGGCCAGCTATTGAGAGGGAGGCCTTTGCTGTGATTTGGGCCCTGAAGAAGCTGAGGCCATACTTGTTTGGTACTCACTTCAAGATTCAGACAGACCATAAGCCCCTCTTGTGGCTACGCATCTTCCCGGTTGCTAGCACGTTGGCTAGTGAGCCCCCTGAAGACAAACCTTTAAAACCAAACTGCTTTTCTGGTTGCTCCAGGCTTGCTCCAACTTCCCTGCAAAGGAGAAGCTCCCCAGACCTTGCTGGTGTGACCCGAAGCCCATCTTCACTTCCTGCGTGGATTGCGTTTGCCAAGGCTTGTTGAGTCCAATCTGGATACCGACACCGCAGTCAACTAGATCCTTTGTACGACAGCTCGAATCCAGCTCCCGGTCGTCGTCAACACCTCCTGGTTTTCGTGGCTGCAGAGACAAGCTTCACCTCTTCACCTGAGATCATCGCGACATCGCCTGGTTCCTTCCTGGTTCCTTCCCGGTTCCTTCCTGGTCACTGGCTTGTGACCCAGACTCTGTCCCCTCCGCTTTCAGGTTCTTCAGTTCCTCGATCCACCCTTGGATCCACCCGGACACTCTTCCTCTGGCCGCCTGCAGCACTTCTTTGCAGACCTCAATTGAAAGCATCGACGAAACTCGACACCAAAAGGCACCTATGCACCCGGCTTCCCTGGGTGAGGTAACACGAGTACCCCGGTGCTCCCGACGGGTCTTGACTCTCGAAGTGTCCTAGTCTAAAGAGGTTTTGTCGTAGTCCATCCGGAAGTGCCTTAAACAGTAACTTTGTAAGTTCTTCGGTTCTCCATTATAAGTCAATGGTAACTCGCGACTGTGTTTAGACATTGCACGCGTCTCGCGTGGGTCTCCTACTTCCTAAACTTTGGTTGTTTAGTGTAGCCCCAATGATTCCATAGGCCCTAGGCCTACTCACTGTTTCTGTAGTGGTCCTTATACCACTTACTTAATATATGGTTTCTGAGGCCTCTAGGGCATAACTATATTTGTGCAACTTATCGTATGCTAATTGAGTAACTTGTGATGTACTTCGATCTCTGACCTCATAAAGAGTGCAGAGGGGCTGTGTTTAGAATAAATACATATATATTTGATATATACCTTGTGTGGTGTCCTTTCATTTGGTATTCAAGGGATTATAATTGGTAAAACAGCATGCTTCACATGCTCTCTGAAGCCTTAGCCTATGACTGCTGGTTCATGCTCCCACTAGGATAGCTTGTCTATAACGTTGACTTTAAAACCACCATCAATAAGGGTCGATTAGACTGGCGGAAGGTGCCCACTAGAATAGTGGACATCATATGCCAGGCTAACTTCTCACAGTAGGGGTGTCGGGTAGTGGGGGGGATGCATCAGAAAAGGCCAAACAGATAATGGCACAATTAGATGGGGTTCAGCCCGGAGGTGGGCTGGCTGTACCAGCAGTGGGCACGACAGGGGCAAATACAGGGCCGATGGAGAGCGGCGGAGTCTCCTCCACAGTCACCACGCCAGCAGATGCAGGAGCAACAAAGCCAGCGGCGGCAGCACCAACAAGTATACATCAAACATTGCCACCTTTGGGTTTAGATGAAGTCCGCTCCGTTAGGGAGCAACTAGGGCAACATGTGTCTCAGGAGACTAAAGAAAAGATTTGTGAATATGTTTTCCCTGCTGTTGGATGAGGCAGAAAGGGAGGAGGCCAAAAAGAATAAGGAATGGACACACCCAAGAGAGTGGGCAAGCATGTTGTTGAAGTTTAGGGTTGAGGAAACGGTTAATTGGATCAAAGGTTTTACGGTTTTCACATCAATAATGGGTGAGCGTTTCCCAGGTCTTGCTTCAGAGATGGCCTGCTACCAGAATAGAATCACTTGTGCGCATGACACTTTTGGGGGCAGCAGATGGAAAGATTATGACAAGGATTTTAAGAGAGCTAAGGCGTCTGACCCAGCTCTGGGCTTGAATCAGATTGACATGATCGTATACCTAACACATTTCAGAGGGGGTCCACAGGATACCACCTGGGGTCAGTCACAGGACACCTTCCGGAGTAAGCCCTTTCGCGCAGGTCACCCAGGTAGCTCAGGGGGTGGGGGAAAAGTAAGGGGGCGTGTTGGGATTTCAACAGGCGCTCGTGTAGCATAGCAGCAGGCACATGTAAATTAAAAAACGCATGTTCCTTCTGTGGCAACTCCTCACATCCAGAGTCCAAATGTTTTAAGAAAGCAAAGGACACGGAAGGAAAGAAGCATGACTGAGAGTGTGTCCCTCGGTAAGGCCAGATCTCCCAATATTACAAGTGTTTTTATACCATGGTTGAACAGTTACAAGTGCCCCAAGTCTGCTAGGAGTTTGTTGGAAGGTTTCAGGGACGGTTTCAGGATCCCCGCACCTGGTTACGTGGGAGTGCCACACTGCCAGAATCAGCTATCGGTCAGGGCTAATGAAGGGGTGGCAGCAGCAAAAATTGAGAAGGAAGTTCGTTTGGGCAGAGTAGCTGGCCCATTTGAGGCCCCTCCAATGTAAGACTTTGTGTGCTCCCCATTGGGAGTGGTGCCCAAAAATGAACCAGGGGAATTCCGACTGATTAATAATCTCTCGGCCCCCAGAGGTGTGTCACTGAAAGACGCCAGTGATGATGACCTACGCAGTGTCAAGTACGCTTCTTTTGATCCAACAGTTGAGATACTTAGGGGGATGGTGCGGGCGCATTTTTGGCAAAGTCAGATATTGAGTCAGCTTTCCGCCTGCTGCCAGTGCACCCACTTGATTTTCACCTGTTGGGTTTTCAATTCAACCCAAAATGTATGCCTATGGGATGTTTGGTCTCCTGCGCCTATTTCAAGAAATTCAGCTCTTTTATGGAATAGATTATCAGGCGAGCGACAGGGCACCAGTGCGTACTACATTGCCTTGATGACTTCCTTTTCTTGGGAGCACCAGGCTCTCAGGACTGCGGGTGGGTGTTGCAGAGGTTCTGTGCACACATGCGAGACTTTGGCGTACCATTGGCACAAGGCAAGACGGTGGGGCCAAGCACTGAGATTGAATTCTTGTGGATAGAGTTGGATTCTGTGCAGGGAGTGTCAAAGCTGCCCTTAGAAACAATCACTGCTTTTGGGGCTGCTTTGCAGCATCGCTTGTCAAAGGAGAAGGTTACACTACATCAGCTACAGCAGGTCGTAAAGCAATTGAATTTTGCATTGAGAATAATTCCAATGGCACTACCTTTCTCGCGCACCATCGCACAGGCTATGTCAGGACTCAGGGAGAAGCACAATCACATCAGACTGTCCAGTGAGGTCAGGCAGGCCATGCGAATTTGGAAGGCATTCCTGCGTGACTTCAACAGTAGGGTTGTGTGGCCCAGTCCTCCATGGTCCAGCCCAAAGGTAGGGCTCATGACGGATGCAGCGGGTAGCGAGGGTTTTGGTGCCATTCTACGTCTGGCTTGTGTTGCTCAACGCTGGCCAACGTGGTGGGAGGACACAGGGCTTACAAGTAACATAAGCTTCCTTGAACTATTCCCCATCTTGGTGGCATTGACCGTCTGGCTGGAACAACTGAGGAACCAGTCTCTGGTATTCTGGTCCGATAACATGGCTGTTGTGGAATGTAACAATCATCAAAATGCAAAGTGTAAGATGGTATTTTGCCTACTGAAGGAGATAATACTGCTGTGCATGCAAATGAATCTGCTGTTTAGAGCAAAACATGTCCCAGGAGTATTAAACCATGCCGCTGATGCGCTCTCTCACTTTAAGATGCAGTTATTCAGGTCTCATCACCCAGAGGCAGCAGAGAACCCAATGCCTTTCCCAGAGCAGCTTTGGCAGCTTGGTGCCCCCAGTTATCAGACCTCGTGGCAGCTAGCCTAGCACCCAGGACCAGGAAGGCATACGAAGGGGCGTTTGGGGTTTACTGCTATTTCTTGGGGGACAGTTGGAAGTAAAAAGGGCACGACATGGGGTCTGTCTTATTTGAGAACTATGAGAGATGAGGGGGCGCTCGGTAGCATCAGCAAGGCGACATATTGCAGCCATTTCCTTTTTCACAAAAGTTAGGGAAATGGGAGATCCTATTGGCACTTTTATAGTGCGGAAAGCCTTGAGAGGGTGGCATAACCTGTAGGGAGGGCAGCCGGACGTAAAAAGACCCAGAGATATGCAGGCATTGGCTACACTGATGGATGCTTTGCACCAAGTGTGTACCTCACCTGGGGAAACACTTTTGTTCCAAGCGGCCTTCTGTTTAGCGTTCTATGGCACTTTCAGGATAGGGGAACTGGTAGCAAAGAACAAAATGGATTGGCAGGGGGGACTGCTGTTGACACACATGCTGATTCAGGGGGACTCCCTATTGATATCAATACCCAGGATCAAAACTGATCAGGCAGGCAGGGGGGAATGGGTGGTCTTGCGTAGGACTGAAGGAAGCGCTTGCTGCCCCATCGCCAGGTTGTAGGCATTTCTGGCGCAACGTGCAAGGGGCGCAGGGGGCCATTACTTGTGCACAGAGACGGGACCCCGCTCACTATCTTCCAGTTTAAGAGGGTCATGGACTTAGCCATGCAGAAAGCCGGTTTAGACCCAGGCAGTTTTGGGACCCACTCCTTTAGGCTAGGGGGCGCCACCAAAGCAGTGGCCAGGGGATTTTCTGGGAGTGAAGTGCAAAGGATTGGTAGATGGTCCTCGAATTGTTATAAACGCTATGTGCGCCTACACATGCTATAGAAGTGTCCAAATAATGCGTTGACGGTTGGTTTTTCTGTGATGCAGGGAAGGAAGCCTGCATCGGTCCACCTTCCAACAAAGACTGCAAAATCCTGTCAGGCAGGAGGACAAAAGTCAACAAATCATCATCACACAGAGCACGTTACAGACCAGGTTCACGCCTGGGAGCACGCGGAACAGGATGTGTGGATAATCGGCCACTCGTATGTAAGAAAGTTACAACATTTTTTTTTGCAGGTTCCTATGAGGTCAGGGCATGTCAGGCAGGTGCAAAAATCTCGCTTACTGGCAAGGTGGTCTGAGACTTAGTCAATTCAGGGACCTGGTGACACGTGCCCTGGAAAAATATCAGGGGCCTCCTGCAGTTTGTATTTTGCATTTAGTGGGTAACGACCTAGTGCACCTGGGGCGCAGGGGCGGAGTTGAGACCCTGCTTACTGAAGTAGGGTGGTTGGCAAAGAGATGCCCCGAGGCAATGATAGTATGAGTATGGTCACACATGATCCCTAGATTTGAGTGGAGAGGGGGTGAGTCTACGTGGGCCTTGAATCATTTGGTGAAGAGGATTAACAACAAAATGGAAATGTTATTCAGGAACCCGAAGCTTAGATCTATAGGTCCATCCGAGGGGAGCAGTTTTTTCTGCAGGATGGTGTTCATCTCTCAAGTCGTGGTGACCAGATATTCATGGAGAACATAATGGCATGGTTAGAGGCCGCAAGGCGCAGGGCTTGACCTTTCTAGTAGGCAGAGGGGGGAGGCCAGATAGTCGGTCAACTATACTGGACTGTGGTGGTAAGGTCATGATTGGTGAGCATAGTTTTCGGTCCTTAGCGGGCATCACCATTGTCAAATGGGGACGCCCGAGGAGGAGACAGAGGGTCTCTCATGGAACTCCAGGGGCAGTTACAACCGGTAGGCTGGAAGGGTGCTGGGGGAAGGGAAGTCACACTTCCAGTAGGCTGGTTGCCAATCCCCATACACGCATGCGCTCAAGGCGCAAGGAGGCATAACTGAAGCGCCTTTTAATGGAGTTAACGTTGAGGGCAAAGTGGGGGCCCGGGGGAGGTATCCATCCGGTTAGCTGGGCCCCCTACGCAAGGTCACTCCGGAAGGAGGTTGAGACCTAGCTGGATCAGGATCTGCGGCCGCAGTCATTGACCTTGCCGTAGGATCTAACAGGGATACGTAGAAAGAGAATATCTTCATCACTTAGATTACGATAGGATTGGCTGTGTATTAGAAACATGTTAAGGTTAGCCAATTGACATCTTGTACCTATCAATGTATTGGATTTTCTGCGTATTGTACATAAGGTAAATATTATGAATATGAATGTTTTTGAGATTTTATGTAATAAAATATGGCCGGGGTTACTACGACCCCTAATCCAAACAGTTGTGGTGTTTGCATTGTTTGCCTTGGGGGAAAAGGGGGCAGCGAGCCTCCATGGGAGCTGGTAGGGTCTCCATTTCCAAAGGGTATCTGTCTTATTAATGGGAGGGGGTCTTAGGCAGTATCAGAACATATGGAGTTACTCATTTTGGCCAGTATTCCACAGAACACGCAATCTCCAAATTTGGCATTATGGGTTCTCTTGACCTGTAAAAAGAGAAGGTCAGCGCACAGAAGGGCCCTCTTGAACAGTGCCAATGTCCAATATTCATTAGGAATTAGGACATGTGCCGGGAGAATGTGGAATTGAATTTGGCACTCAATAGGGAGCCAATTACACTTTTAAAGAATAAAAGTACTGCAATTCCTCATCTAACCACAATAGGCTATCCGCCATGAATGCTGCTTAAAAATATATATTTTCATCAGGTTTACATTGAAAGAAAAAAAATGACATTGACTCATAACTGTGAATTTCATAACAATCTACGTCACCCAGATGAAACATAGACTACATACTTATGGTTTACAAAAGTCAGGGGAAAGAAGAAAGCCAGCAAGCTACCCCCAGTGTGCTTTACGTCAACTAATCTCCAAATTCCTCAAGAACCTGCGGATACTCATAAAGCAAAGTCTTATACAATAGACAACCTATCAACATTATACATAATACGAAAGCAAGTAGACAGCTTAGAGAAGCAAGGGACGGTTCCTTACATATATAGCACAAGTTTGTACTTTTCATATGGCCGCAAGAGTAGCAGAGGATAACCTAAAGGAACATTTTATTACCATAAAAAACATGAAAATCTATTCATCTACTCTAGAACCACCCTGAGTTATGCATGTGTCGATTTTTTCAGCAGATGGAGTGTGGCACAGCAGACTGCCAGGGCATTCCTTGAGGCTAGATCCTTTCCGGAAAATGCAACAGTATTTGTTCATGAAAAAGTTGAGTATGGAATATTATTCCGAAGTCCATTAATATAACATCCTGTCACGGGTATTTACTGTTGCAGGAGATAGGGCATTCACCCTATCTGAACTCATAACCATGTTTATTTTCCAAAAATTGGAAATGTATTTCTTAGCAGCCCTATTTTATACCGTTTTTTCAAAGCAGTAAAAACAATTACAGGCCTTCTGTGCTTGGTCTTTCTGGGAAATGTTTGCAACACAAGCAAACTAAGCACATCAGAGATCCATGAAGTGAGAATAGTTACGATAATTGATACATAGAAAACTGTCTTAGATAATTATTGATATTTAGTGTCACAATTCCCATTATTCTACACTACGTACACTATTCAATTTGCTTTATATTTTTGTATTTCTGTGAAGACTGTGGAAGGACTTTTTCGAATAAGAAGGTATGTGACCACTTCCTAAATCGATACTCTTTTTAGGTCGAGCCTAGAAAGCACAGGCACTGCTCTGTGAGGCATGCTGTATTCGAGTATGAAGTTGAGGCTCCGCCCTCTCGCCTCCCATATTTTTCATTGGCTTGCTTCACTGGGGAGAGGATGTGGTCCGTCGGCTAGACTGCCGACTTTGGTGCCGGAAACCAGGGTTCGAGCCTCTTGGTCGTATCCACATCCTGGGATTCTTGGCAAATCACATAATCTTCCCGTGCCAGAATGTGTAATGTAAATACGGTGCTCATGTAAAGCGATCCAATTGTTGGGTAACAAATCCATTAAGTTGGGTAATAAATCCTCCAACCCTCCTCAGAGCTATGCAAAGCAAACAGACCCCAGCTGCCACAAAACACAGGAAATGTTCTTGCACCTTTGTCCAGTAATTGGCAAGCCAAGGCAGAAGGCAGACGCAGTGTCATGTCTTGGAACAAGCTTCTTCTGCCTCTCATAGATATTAACAGGAGAAAATATAGGCCAGAAAGTGCAGTCATCAGTAAAATCATAAGATGTGGACAAGGCCAAATGCGGTTGTACATCTACAAATAGAAGTGTCATGCAAGCCCAGGACATAGAGCAATATAAGGGCACAAGGGATCAGAAAGCAAGTTTAAGCAAACCTGCAATATTCAGAGGCTTTTCACAGCTGTTAACCCAGGACTTGTCAAAGAGGGCAGTACAGGTCCTGGGGTCAGGTTTTAATAGATTTATAAGGGGAGGGGTGTTCAGGAGGACAGAGCAAGCAGTTTGGTCAGAGCAGACTTAGTTAGCTCAGTGGGTCTGAGATAGTGTGGAGGAGAATATGGGATTGATTCACTTATTTGGCTGATGCAAACATATAGATATATATTTTTCCTCACAATATCCCTCCTTTTTGATAGCAATATCAAATACCATTGTAAGAAAAATATGAATATATACATATGGTAGAAATATAAAGTATAGAAAAAGCACATATCTTTGACTAGTATTACACAGTGTTTAAATAACATGCATATATTGGCCTAGACCCATCCAAGAGGTATTCATTGTTCAACATAGGTAAAATGATATATTAATACTCAATGCATGTATATTATATATCTATAGCCATTAATTGAAATGTTTTGTTGTGTGCTTTCTCTACATCCTGTTGTATTTGGAGATATTTGTAGGCTAGCTCCTGCTCTGTAGGAGGTAGAATTTTAACTGCGGAATGGATGCTTTTACTACACAATTGCTGTACCATGGAGCAGCAACACTGAAGACAACACAAAAATATCACTATTGTTAAAAAGATACCCAGTAGCGCTAAAAGTAAGTGCTTTAACCATCCTGTTGGTAGCCATGACCATAGCCAGGACCAGTCATCAGAATCTGTAATTTTCCTTGTTCCACGGAATATTTGTACTGCATTCATAATTTGTGCTGCGTCCCTTGCTATGTTTCCACTTTTGTTTAAAAAATAACAGCAAGAGGAATTTAATAAAACGCACAGTCCTCCTTGTTGTAGTGTCAGGAGGTCAAGTGCAATTCCGTGTTGAATAGTCATGGCAGCTACTGAGTTAATTTCCATCTGCAACTGTTGAAGTGCATCTCTTGTTGCATTGAATACTATAGCTAGCTCAGCAGACATATTAACTAGAGCCAATTCTAAATCATACACCCCAAATCCAGGGATAAATATACACATTAGTTCAAAGAATAGACCTTGTCTAGTTTCCAAAATAGGTGCATGTATATCTCTTTTATATCTATGAGCAAAACTCCCCAAATTTAGTGGCTCATGGGCTACAATGTGTGGCACGACCGAAATGTTTGGTGTAAGATAAGAAATAGCACACATGCCTTCCCAGTGCCAGGGAAGCACCTTGTATGCATTAGTGCCACAAACAAAATACATTCCGCCCTGTAACTGTGTGTCTAATGTGTGATATTTACTGAGCGGAAGGCCTACCCCTTCAGGAAAAGTGTTTTGGAATTGATCTCACCATTTGTAATAAATCCATGAAGAATTTATAAGCGATATTTGCCCATGGTGCCATGTATGAGCAGCGGGCTGACCATAAGGTGTATTCTAATATTTTAGAAATCAAATTTGGTGCCCTAGCATGCTTATTCTTTTGCTCAATAAATGGATCATATAGAAGACCAGCAGGTGTTATTAATAGTGTCTCTCCATCTTCAGTGATGTTCCAGTAATGCAGAGTATAGTTTACTTGTTTTCCTCGTACCTTAGCTGTCCAGTTCATACTTACGAACTGTCCGTCTTTTATGTTCCAATTCCCTGTGAAATTATCAAATTCTAATATGAAAGGACACTGGCTACTTTTTAAATGTCCTAAGTATCGCAAACCTAGGTTATATCCTGAAACTTGATGCTTTAAACATACAGGAAATGCTTTTGCCTTGTCTTTGTATTCTACTGTAGGAGACACTTGGTATTGGGCTTGAATATTTGGCAGTATGGTACAACGTGGGTACCATCCAATCCTTCCTTCTCCACAATCCCAGGTTAAATTGGATATGAGGCATCCTAATCCTTGCGCATAATTTTGTATAGGCACTGGTGTTTCATAAAGGTCAATTGGGTCACTGGGGTGTCTGGATAATTCCCTACAAATTCAGCAGTTTTGAAGACCTAGAGCCTGGGCAACTTTCTCAAAGAGGGGATGGTCATCAGGTTGTTGCAGTACAGGTAGCACACACATAATTAAGGTACTAAAAAATATTGTTAGCATAACGCAATGCATTTTCTCGACAGTGGTAAATGTCACTTAGAGAATTTAAAATGTTGTTAGGCAGTGTCTTTCTGTCTCAGTTCCAGGGTACTTTCTGTAGGTGTCAATAATGAAAGTTCTTGTGGTGAGCTGTCATCTGCTTCTCCTCCTGGCCTGTAGTCATCTTGTTCAGGGGCGGTTTCGCTGACCGTCCCTGCGTGCTTCACTCAACAGCATCAGTTGTTGTCATCGTTCCTGGGACACTTGATGATGGACCCTCAGCGTTGTTGTTAGGAAAGGTCTGGTCTGTCTCCCCCTTGTCCTGTGTTTCGCGCTGCTCCCCTTGTGGCCGGTGCTCATCTGTTAAAGGTGCCTCTGCCTCAGGCGTTGTTGGTGCAGCCCTGCATCGTGTTCCGTGCAGCCACTCGGGACGTCCCTGCACCTTTAGTGATGTTCTGGTAACCAGGAGCACAACGTGGGGTCCAGTCCACCTAGAAGTAAGGGAAACATGTTTTATTTTTCTCACCGTGGCCATGTCACCAGGTTTAAAAGGGTGTGTTTGTTCTAAGGAAGGATGGGGCAAAGCTTCCTTCACCTGGAGATGGTGATGCCTCAATACCACTGACAGTTGTACAGCATAGTCAGAAATCTGCTCATCCATCCACAGCAGTGCTGCTTGGGATGCTGTGAGAGGCAACCTCAACCCCACTGACATAGGTCGCCCCATCAATACCTCATGGGGGGACAAGAGAGTTGTTCTAAATGGTGTTGCTCTTAAGGCATGCAGCATGAAAGGCAGCGCATCTGGCCATTTCAGGCGTGTTGCATCAGTTGTTTTGGCTAATTTATGTTTTATTGTGGCGTTCATTCTCTCCACCTGGCCTGAACTTTGTGGGTGGTAAGGGGCATGCAGTTTCCACTCTATTCCCAAACAGTCACACATCTTTTACACAATGGCAGCAACAATTTCATCCCCTCTGTCACTGTTTATGCTCTGAGGGACCCCAAATCGGGGTATTAAATCTTTCATCACGCATCGCACAACAGTTGCTGCATAATTTTTCCTAGTGGCAAACGCCTCCACCCTATTGGAAAATTGATTCACACATACCAGCAAATATTTGAATCCATTCACTGGGGCAATTAGGCAAAGTCTATTTGAATGTTGGTAAAGGGACCCTCTGGTACTGGCAAGTGATCATGGGTAGCAGGGGACCGACCTTTAGCATGTTGGGCACAGACAAGACATTGGGAGCAGAATTGTGCAGTGAAAGCTGTTATCCCTGGTGCAAACCATTCGTGTCTAATCAAATCATTCATCCCTCCTTGAGCCATGTGAGTGGGTCCATGGGCAAGCCTTGTAAGGGGCAGGAACAGACTGCGTGGGGCCACAGGCCTCCCATCCTGGTGGACCCACAATCCCTCATCATTTGGCTCACATCCAGCATCAATCCATGCTCTTTCTTCCTCTGGAGGTGCAGACCATTGTGCTTCTTTCACATCAGCTAGCAACAATTGTCTCTGAATCAGCTGTATTTTGGAATACTTTTTGCCAGTAAACAGACATAATATCGACTAAAAAATATCGACTGGACATAATATCGAGTACAAAATATAGGCTGGGCAAAATATCGAATGGACAGAATATAGACATCAAAAATAGCGTTTTGAAGGTAAGTAATGTAATATCGAATTTTAAAATATAGATAGTCAAAATATCGAAGTACATAATATAGGTTAGTAAAAATATCGAAAATTTAATATCTGATTTTTTTATATTGTATTTTATGTGTTAAAAGTGTTTATTTATGGTAGAATGTAATTTAATTAATTAATTTAATGTTATTTAAATTTTGTGTAATTTAATTCTGTATCGGGTTGTGGGTTTATAGGGGAATAGGGTGGGAAGTAATTTCATCATTATTAATTAAATATGTAAATGTATTTATTGGTATTTGTTTATAGTTAATTGTTAATTAATTTTTATTTTGTAATTAATTAAATTTTAATTGCCAATTAATTTTATTTAATTGATTAATTGATAATTATGTTAATTTAACTAATTTAATTTCTGTAGTGGGTTGTGGGTTTATAGGGGAATAGGGTGGGAAGTAATTTAATTATAATTAATTAAATATGTTAATGTATGTATTGTTATGTATTTATAATTAATTGTTAAATAATTGTTAGTTGGTAATTAATTACATTTTAATTGACAATTAATTCTATTAAATTGATTAATTGATAATTATGTTAATTTTACTAATTTATTTTCTGTAGTGGGTTGTGGGTTTATAGGGGAATAGGGTAGGAAGTAATTTAATTATAACTAATTACATATGTCAATTTTTTGGGGTATTCATTAGATTTTAATTGTTAACTAACTTTTTAATTACTAATTAATTCATTGTTAATTTGTAATTAATTAGTATTAATAGATAATTAATTGTAATGATTAATTTAAATTAGTACTTAATTACTTATTATATGATATGAAATTGGTAATTACTTTTAATGATTTTTTTATAGATATTAATATATATATATATATTTTTAAATAATATATGAAGTATCTACTTTCCCTACTGTTGCACACAGTGGAGAGGGAATAGTAATTTTTACCCCTTCGCTATCCAACGCTTTCCCTACTGTTGCACTGTCTGGAGTGGGAATAGTAATTTTTACCCCTACGCTATCCAACGCTTTCCCTATTGTTGCACTCTCTGGAGGGGGAATAGTAATTTTTACCCCTACGCTATCCAACCCTTTCCCTACTGTTGCACTCTCTGGAGTGGGAATAGTAATTTTTACCTCTACGCTATCCAACGCCTTACCTACTGTTGCACTTTCTGGAGTGGGAATAGTAATTTTTACCCCTACGCTATCCAACGCTTTCCCTACTGTTGTACTCTTTGGAGTGGGAATAGTAATTTTTACCCCTAGGTTATCCAACGCTTTCCCTACTGTTGCACTCTCTGGAGTGGAAATAGTAATTTTTACCCCTGCGCTATCCAACGCTTTCCCTACTGTTGCAGTCTTTGGAGTGGGAATAGTAATTTTTACCCCTATGTTATCCAACGCTTTCCCTACTATTGCACTCTCTGGAGTGGGAATAGTACATTTTTACCCCTACGCTATCCAACCCTTTCTCTACTGTTGCACTCTCTGGAGTGGGAATAGTAATTTTTACCCCTACGCTATCCAAACCTTTCTCTACTGTTGCACTCTCTGGAGTGGGAATAGTAATTTTTACCCCTGCGCTATCCAATGCTTTCCTACTGTTGCACTCTCTGGAGTGGGAATAGTAATTTTTACCCCTACGCTATCCAACGCTTTCCCTACTGTTGCACTCACTGGAGTGGGAATAGTAATTTTTACACCTACGCTATCCAACGTTTTCCCTACTGTTGCACTCTCTGGAGTGGAAATAATCATTTTTACCCCTACGCTATCCAACAGTTTTCCTACTGTTGCACTCTCTGGAGTGGGAATAGTATTTTTTACCCCTACGCTATCCAATGCTTTCCCTACTGTTGCACTCTCTGGAGTGGGAATAGTAATGTTTACCCCTACGCTATCCAACCCTTTCTCTACTGTTGCACTCTCTGGAGTGGGAATATTAATTTTTACCCCTACGCTATCAAACCCTTTTTCTACTGTTGCACTCTCTGGAGTGGAAATAATCATTTTTACCCCTACGCTATCCAACAGTTTTCCTACTGTTGCACTCTCTGGAGTGGGAATAGTATTTTTTACCCCTACGCTATCCAATGCTTTCCCTACTGTTGCACTCTCTGGAGTGGGAATAGTAATGTTTACCCCTACGCTATCCAACCCTTTCTCTACTGTTGCACTCTCTGGAGTGGGAATATTAATTTTTACCCCTACGCTATCAAACCCTTTTTCTACTGTTGCACTCTCTGGAGTGGGAATAGTAATTTGTACCCCTACGCTATCCAACGCTTTCCCTACTGTTGCACTCTCTGGAGTGGGAATAGTAATTTTTACACTTACGCTATCCTACGGTAATAATATTGGCTATTTTTTATTATATTATGTTACTATATATATATGTTTTAACAAATGATTGTAAAACATTTTTTTATAACTTCAATTAATTATTTAATTATTATAAGGTAATTTAAGTATTTTTAAGTATATTTTAGTAATTAATTTTTAATATTAATTTAATTTAACATTGTTTTTAATAAAGTCGATATTTTTATAAACTATATTTTTGTAAACGATATGTTTTACTCGATATTTTTGTACTTACCTTTTTGTAGATACAAAGTCGATATTCCGTCGATATTATTTCGCCGATATTTTTGCTAGTCGATATTATGACCCTCGATATTATGTCAGTGATCCATCTTTGCCATTGAAGGCACCATCTGTACTGGCTGTAACATGCTCTTTTTTGCTCCTGTGTCACCAATCGCGTTACCTCTGGCTATCTCAGTATTAGCTCTTGTATGTGCCTCACATTTTATTATTGCTATTCTGTTGGGGAGTAGTATTGCTTGTGGCAAATTCTTTACTAAGGGACCATTTAGAATGGGGTGTCCTGCTGCTGTTATGAAACCACGATACTGCCACAGCTGGACAAAACAGTGGACAACTCCAAAGGCATAACGTGAATCAGTGTAAATATTAACATTTTTCCCCTCAGCTAGGATTCATGCTCTTATTACAGCACACAGCTTGGCTTGCTGGGCAGACGTACCAGGGGGGGAGGGCTGCACTTTTAACTATGGTATCTACTGTTGTTATAGCATACCCTGCTCTGTAATCAGTGTCTGTTAGTCTGCTGGAGGAACCGTCAGTGTACCACTCATAGTCAGTTTTTGTAATGGTGTTTGCTGCAAATCTGGTCTGGGTGTGGTGCATGTCTCTACAACTTCAACACAGTCGTGGTCAGGGGTCTCATCTGAATCACCTAGTGGAGGTAATAATGTTGCCAAATTAACAGGTGAGCATCTTTTAATGGTGATATTGGTGTTAGACAACAGAGTGACCTCATAACCGGTATGCCTGGCCACCGAAAAATGTTGTGTTGCTGCAGATGACAACAACAACTGTAGCGAATGTGGCACATAAACAATACAAGGGTAGTCCAACACAATGGGAGCCGTCCTCTCTACCATCACAGCTGCTGATGCCACTGCTCTCGAACAAGCTGGATGCCCAGCTACTGCTGCAGGCAAATTCACAGAGTAGTATGCCACAGGTCTTTTTCCTGAGCCATGCTGCTGTGTCAGCACACCATTTGCAATGCCATTTTGCTCAGACACATAGAGATGGAAGGGCAGTTTATAATCAGGCAGCCCCAGGGCTGGCGCAGTACACAAAGTCTCTTTCAGTTTCTTAAAACAGTTTGCAAGTTCATTAGTCCATACAATGTTGTTGGGAGCATCTTGTAGTGTACATTGTCGCAGGATGTCATCATAGGATCTGTACTCAGGGATCCACTGGCGGCAGTAGTTCATCATCCTCAGGAATGTATGTATGTATGTATTTAAATTTATAGGGCGCACAGCTACCCACAAGGGGTCTCCCGGCGCCAAAGAAACAGTGGTTGGCACATCGCAGATGTTATTGAGAGAAGAGCCAGGTCTTGAGCTCTCTGCGGAATTTCAGCAAGGATGGTTGCAGTTTCAGTGATGCCGGGAGGGAGTTCCAAAGCCTGGGGCCAACGCAAGAGAAGGCACACCCGCCTATTCTCGTTAACTTAAAGCGTGGAATTTGGAAATAGCCTTGGCCGGATGATCTGAGGGGCCGGGAGGGGGAGTATTGTTGAACAAGGGCCTGGAGGTAGGCTGGGGCTGACCCTTGCTTGATTTTGTACATGATGCAGAGTGCCTTGAATTTGACAAGATTGGTGATGCGGAGCCAATGAAGGTCTGCAAGGACAGGGGAGATTGGGGATCTCAATTGGACCTTATGAAGGAGCCGGGCAGCTGAATTCTGTACTAATTGAAGCTTTCTCTGAAGCTCATATGTGATTCCGAGGTACAGTACATTGCCGTAATCCAGGCAGGAGGTGATTAGGGCGTGGACCACTGAGCGTCTGGTCCCTACTGGTAGCATCCATAATATTTTTCTAAGCCAGCCCAGGATGGAAAAACACGTGGCGGCCACCTTAACCACTTGATGTCGCATCGAGAGCGAGTCATCCAGGACGAAACCAAGGTTACGAACCTGGGTCACTGGGAGAGGTGGAGGGCCCATTTCTGGAGGCCAGTGTGCAGGGCTCCAGAGATGTTTCTGTTTGCCCAGAATGAGCACCTCCGTCTTGTCTCCGTTCAGCTTCAAGAGGTTCGCCTGCATCCATTCAGCCACTCGGCTGAGTCCGAGTTTGAGGACAGATGGAGCATTTGCTGCGGCTGAGGAAAGGGAGAAGAGGATCTGGGTGTCATCTGCGTATGAGTAAAGGGAAAGACCGAAGTCTTCCACAATGGTGGCCAGGGGTCTCACGTAGATATTAAAGAGCAACGGGCTCAGTGAGGACCCCTGCGGGACGCCATACACAGATGATCGGACAGAGGAAGAGGAACCGGAAGAGGAACCGGAAGAGACAACCTGGAAAGTGCCTTTATTCAGGAACAAGACCAGCCAGGTAAGGGCAGGGCCGGACACGCCAGCCGTTCTCGAGGCTCGCAGGAGGATGGAATGTGAGACTGTGTCAAATGCGGCGCTTAGATCTAAAAGAATAAGCGCCGCGGTCTCACCCTGGTCGAGGCGGGAGCGTAGGTTCTCAGTAACCCCCAGGAGGGTAGTTTCAGTGGAGAAGTGGGGGCGGAAACCTGACTGGGACGGGTATAGAAAATCTATGTTCTCCACGTGAGAAGAAAGATGGATGTTAATATGTCTCTCCAGGATTTTTGAGAAAGAGGGAAGCAGCGAGATAGGCCGGAAGTTGGTGAGTATCTTGGGGTCAGCCCCAGGTTTTTTTAGGAGTGGTACCACCAGGGCTCTTTTCCATTCCTCCGGGACTGTGGATTCCCGCAGTGAGGAGTTCAGAAGCTCCTGGATGACTAGTAGAGCCTCAGGGGAGAGCTGGCGGAGGATGCTCATGGGGATTGGGTCCAGGGGGGAGCCCGAATTAACCTTCGTCATGTGGGTGAGTAGTGAGATGGGGTCTAACAAAGGCCAGTTTGAGATCTGAGGTGATGGGCTCACCGGGTTCATGATGGAGGGACCGGGAGGAGGTTTGGAGGGAGTAGAGGACAGAGTGTTGTATATGGTTTCGACCTTGGATATAAAGAAATCCGCGATTTCGTTGCATTCAACTTCTCCCAGCACTGGAGGCGTAGGGACGGTGTTGGAGCCGGCTAGATTTTTCACCATGGAAAAAAGGGTTTTCGGCCGGTTAATGGCTTTCTCAATAGAATCTGAGACAAAGAGGGCTTTAGCCTTTCTGCATGCTTGATGGTATCACTTGAGGGCCGATCGATAGATTAATTTATCGCTCAAGGCGTAAGTTTTCCTCCAAGATCTCTCCAGATGTTTACATACGGATTTGATGGCTTTCAGAGCATCCGTGAACCAAGGGGCGGGGGTAAGATGGGAACTTGATCCTTTCAGGCGTAACGGCAGGTGGTGATTGATATTGGAGGTGAGCCAGTGGGATACTTCCTGAGCCAGGGAGATACACCCAAGCGTGGTGTCAGGGTAGGTGACAGAAAGAGAGGCGTTAAATGCCGAAATGTTCAGTTTGGACCAGGCTCTGAGGTTGTCCGCAGGACCGGAAGGAGGCGTGCCCTTAGTAGTGTCCGCAGGCATAGTGAAAAAGATGGCAAAGTGATCAGACCAGTCAAGGGGGAGCGCAGGGGAAGTGCAATCAAATGAAATATTAGAAATAATGGGGTCAAGTAAGTGGCCAGCCTGGTGGGTTGGTCCTTGAGTCCGCAGTGTTAGATTGATGGCCTCGCAGTCAGATAAAAACGTTCTGCTTAGGCTGTTCAGTGTGTCTTCTAGGTGGAGATTTAAGTCTCCTAAAATCGTAAAATTGGCAGCCTTTAAAGCGTGTGGGGCAACATATTCAGCGAATGCGGACATCCACTGCGTGGATTTATCAGGGGGGCGATAAATAAGAATGCCCGATAGTGTCAGTTGAGGGGAGACAGCTAACTTGAATATGGCAGCTTCACAGTTGGGAAAGGGAGCAGCGTTAAGGGAGCAGGAGTAGGTATCTTTAAAAATGATCGCTATCCCGCCACCTATCCCGGTGGAGCGGTCCTGCCTGACTATTACATATCCAGGTGGCAGAGCACTAGCCACATCCGGGCCGGAGCTCGAATGGAGCCAGGTTTCTGTAAGAAACAAGGCATCCGGCTAATAGATCGAATATATGATCCCTGTTTTTAGGTAGGGATCGACAGTTGATGCTCCAGAATTTGTAAGGGGGACTAAGTGGCATTGGCCGTGCGGGATTGCACAACAAAGTGAAATGACACTGAGGGCATTTAAGTAGCGGTTTCAGAGAGCAGTCCAAGGCGGGACAAGAGGGGAGGGGGCGGTTTAGTAGAACAAGCTCCTCAGAGGAGTAGGTGATTGGGCTGTGGGGCGTTGGTGTGGCCAGAGCAGGGTTTCTGGCCGCTGGGCGCGGACGGGCGCAGACGGGCTTGCCTTTGGCGCGCCTTCGGCGCGCCACCTGCGCGCCCGCCCGCTGCGCGTGCGGGGGGGTGGTGTGTATTATAATGGGGTGGGAAAGGGCGGGGCTCATCTCGTTAGAGGAGGGCGGGAACGAGTCAACCCCCAACGCGACAGAGTTGATTCGTCTGCGCGAGGAGCGTCTGGCCGGGGTGAGTACAAGCAATGTTATGACAGTGCCCCAAGTTTCCTAAGCACAGTAATGGTACACGATTAAAATAAACAAAGCAGGTTAAAATCGCTGCAAACAAACAAACCTCCGGCTTCCGCCTCAGAGGTGTAACAAACACTGGATCATGACAGCATTCCTTTCTTGGTGGACGGAGGCTGCATGCCCTGAATCATTTTTATCCTGTCAGGTGATATGCGGCGTGTACCTTTGGATACCACATAACCCAGGTAAGTCATCTCTTTTTGGAAGCACTGGAATTTTGACAATGAAGCTTTGTGTCCTCTCTCCTGGAGGTGATTCAGCAGTGCTACAGTGTCTTTTTCACAAGCTTCAAGTGATGGAGATGCCACGAGCAGATCATCAGCGTACTGCAAGATGATGCTACCTCCTTCCAGGTGTAGGCTATCTAGGTCTCTCTTTACTGCCTGCGCATAGACCGTGGGACTCTCAGTATAGCCTTGTGCCAGTCTTCTGAAAGTAAATTGGGTATCTTTCACTGTGAAAGCAAAAAGGTACTCGCTCTCTGGATGGACTCTAATACTGAAAAACGCAGAGGAGAGATCAATTACTGAAAAGTACTCTGCCTCTACAGGTATAGAAGATAATATAGTATTGGTGTCAGGCACAACAGGTGCTAAGGGAACCACAGTGTTGTTTATCTGTAGTAAGTCCTGTATGAACCTATACTGTCCAGTATTGCCCTTGGGTAATGGAATGATAGGACTATTACAGGTCCGGATGTCTTTTTAATGATACCTTGTTGCAAGAGAGCTTCAATCACAGGTTTTATTCCCTCCTCTGCCTTAGGTGACAGCCTGTACTGACGGACATAAGGTAATTCAGCATTCTCTTTAAGTGTCACTTTATGTGGAGGGTATGTTTTCAATAATCCTGCCTCATTTTTGTGTTTTGCCCAAACCTCTGAGTTCACTTGGTCAAGGACCTTGTTATTAGTCAGCTGTAAAGCCATATTCCCTTCAAGTTTGTCAAAAACTGCAGTCCTGTCCTTTCTGTTCATACACAACGTCCAACACCACCCTTCTCCATCTCCTAACACAGACACCATTCCTAAAGGAAATGTAAAATTCTTAGTTCTAGGGAAGTCCTGAAGGCGTTTGACCATAGAGCCCAAATCCTTAGGGTAGTAACCTGGTGCTACAGCTATGGATACATGTGGTTCAGAATCTGGCACTTGAAATAACCTCATTTCCTTTGGTCCTAGTTCAATGCTCACTGCACACCCTTCTTTTCCTACCTATAATGTGTGCTCAAGCAACTCCATTGTCCAGTGAAAATGTTTGTCTGCCCTGTAGGCGTACCATTCAGGCACTGCTCCTGTGAAAAATGCTGCAGTACAGTGTATGGGCTCAGGTACTAATGTCAACTGTACTAAATGAGTGACCAATTCACTCTCCATGTCAGAGCTGTATTTAAACAGTTCTTGAAACATGTTTTCATAAAAACCTCCATGTAATGGAGTCCATTGGTAACATGTTTGAGAGAGAGACAAGACGGGGATTGCACATAACATAGAGTTCTCACTTAATTTGCAAGCAGTAAGTGCTCTATTAGCCAATTCTAACCTGTCCTCAGGTACTTGTAAGTAAATCCCATTTTGTGAAAAATATAATGTTGCATGCAATTTACAAAGGAGGTCTCTCCCCAGCAAATTGATGGGTGCATCTGGTGACAGCAGAAACTGATGGGTCATTGTGAAGTCATCAACAGAAACTGGTAGGGGTTCTGACAATTCTTCATGCATCATCATTCCATTTACTGCTATAGTAGTGACTGTTTCACCACCGCCAGGACCCAACTTGTTTCTTACTGCTGATAGGGTTGCACCACTGTCTATTAGGAAATCGATCTCTTTATCTCCTACCTTAATTTGAAACATGGGATTCTCCTCTGGTGTCTCTGATACCTTCATCATAAAGCACTGGGCTCTGGTTGCTGCAGTTTGTCCCATCTCTCTCTCTGCGTGGTCCTATGCTGATCCATGTTGCTCCTGGAAAGGATTCCTCAGGGAGTGCTGGGTCTGCTTCGGGTCTCTGGGCATGGGTGGTGCAGATGGCTGGGTCTCATTTTTGGCAAACCTTTCATTCCTGTTTCTATAATTTCTATTATACTGGTCACTTCTCTCATTCCAGTCCCTTTTACCTCTATTATTTCTACAATTGCATCCCCAGTGCCCATACCTCTGGCAATTATAGCACCGATCCCTACTCTTGTCTCTCCTCTGGTATCCTTGTCCATTATCCTGTCTTTGCTGTACCCCCTGATAGTACATTCCCTCCGGCTCCTCCTCTCTTTGTACTTGCTGCAACATCATTCCTTTGTCATTTTTAGCGATGTCCTTCCTTACCTTAAAAATATGATCTCTTTCCATAGTTATGAGAAGCATGCACAACTCGTGATATCCTTTAGTGGACCAATCAGGGTGGCGTAGTTTACAACTGTGTGCCACAGAAGCTATCAATCCATTCATAAGGGTTTGTGTAAAATCCTTCTCTAATGACAGTTGTTTAAACAATTGTTTTGTCTTTTTCACCATGCGAGGCCTTACCACCTCCATAGTTCCTTTAGAATTGCTGGTGCCCATTGCGCTCTTCACTCACAATTTTAAACCCTGAAAGATAAACATATTTGTCTCCTCGAAGGAAAGATTTGTTAAGATTTGGATATAGAGACTTGAGAGAAAAAATCAGCAGCTGTGGATCACTCAGACATCACATAAAACAATTTGACTTCTCTGATGCGATTTGTTTTGATATCACTTAAAGACGCATTTCAAAGAAACATAGCGGGACAATACTATAAAAGATCAACACATAAACATAATTAAATACAGTTATTGATCAATGACAGAACAGTGCAAATGTAAAAATCATTTCCTTTTGTGCTGCAGCCAGCCAATAGTCAATGCTTCCCACGCTACACTCTGAGAGGGTTGTTTTTATTTCTTCGAACCTCTACTCTTGGGTCATAAATTATTTTCATGCCTAGTATCTCCTGTTGCGTGTATGGGGTCCCGTAGACCCCTGTCGCATATCAACTCCAAGGTATTGATACAGAGAAAGATTTCAATGATGATAAAAATTTCAATCACTTATGGAAAAGGATTCAATCGATGAAAAAAAATCAATCAATGTTTCTCTAAAGTCCCCTACTTAGATTAGATGCCAGTTACTACCCCTTCTCTTTTTAAAAAAATAATACTATGTTCTAACTGAGCATTTGAAACACTGAAAGGTCACTCCAGCAAGTTATTTTAGCTTTACAGTCTACTTACCAACTGGTGACATTACAGTCCTTCAATGACTCCCACTTCTGACGCCACTTTGTTGGGTAATAAATCCATTAAGTTGGGTAATAAATCCTCCAACCCTCCACAGAGCGATGCAAAGCAAACAGACCCCAGCTGCCACAAAACACAGGAAATGTTCTTGCACCTTTGTCAGTTTATTGGCATGCCAAGGCAGAAGGCAGACACAGTGTCATGTCTTGGAACAAGCTTCTTCTGCCTCTCATAGATATTAACAGGAGAATATATAGGCCAGAAAGTGCAGTCATCAGTAAAATCATAAGATGTGGACAAGGCCAAATACGGTTGTACATATACAAATAGAAGTGTCATGCAAGCCTAGGACATAGAGCAATATAAGGGCACAAGGGACCTGTGGAAAAGTAAATTTTGCCATGTTCTGTGTCCCTACGCGTCATCCATCATATGTTATGTGTGCATGATTAAATATGCATATGCATTCCCCATGTCTGATTAATGACGCAATTACAGTTGTGTCCACCTCTAGTATGTCAGTTTCCAGTCCTCGTGAATAATACGAATATCAGGCCTATGTAAAGCTACGTTGCCACGTTTCTCAGTGTGCACGTTATTCTATTATAAAGTCCCCGTTTCTAGGCCTCAAAAGGGCCCGGACACCAGATTCAGCTCCTGTCTCCTGAAGCCTCGCTGAGGAGCGATACAGCCCCCACCTGTATCCTCGACCCTTCACTTACTTCCTGCCTCGCAGTGCCCGGTCCAGCCTGGCTCAGTCTCTGAGTCTGCCAAGAGTATGTTATGAGTCCAGTTATCAGTTCAGTCCTCCTTCCCTGCATTCCTAAACTACTGAATCGCATCAATAGTTTCCGTCGTTGTCTAGCCTTCAGGGCTCCATGTTAGAGAAATACTGCATTAAATGGTCATTTAATATTCTTCAACACGCACTACATGTAGAATAATGCATGGTCCAGTCTTAGAATCAAGTTAGCCTTTCCCCTTATGACTTCTAGTTTATATCAACATGTTCTCTAAACATCAGATACTAGATAGGGTTTAGGTACATGTCGCTCCGACCCTCCAGACTTCAGTCTCTGCTCCTAGCACAGAGTTCATAGCCCCCAGCTTCTCCTAGTGATACGTCATTGCCAGTTTGCGCGCACCACCAGGTTAGAGGTCCCGGCTCCTTAGGTAGCCCCCTCCATGGTTTCCGCCCCATTCATGACATATCCTGTTACGTTTGCATCACATGTCTATGTATACGCCCAGTTACACCTACTTTCCCCCTTATCTTTCGCGACTGCTACGCGTCACGCCTTCTGCTCCACCCACTGCTACGCCTACTGCAATGTAATGCTATGTGTTTGCGTTATGTATATATGCTCATGTATTGTTATTAAAAGTCAGCGCGCTCATCCCAGATCCAGCCCCAGCAGCTGCTGGGCCCTGCCATCCTATTCCTATGCAGGTTGTCCTGTTCCTGTCCTTATGCTGTATTAAACCTGCAAAACTCCTACTACCTCGAATCTTGACTCTTATTTATTGAGCTATCTGTTATGATATATGTCTAGTCAAAAATAGGGTATTATTTATTTATTTACCACATAATGGCGCCCGAATAGGGACTTGCCCTTTCCCCACGCGTTGGTGAAGCCACGCCGACCCCCTGACCCTCTGCAGTCGTGACGGAACTCTTCTGCGCAGTGGCAGATATTTCTGCTCAAGTATCCCTCAGGCCCACGGAGGAGACGGAGGAGGCGGTCCAGCATCCAGACGAGACGGTGGAGGAACGCGGCGAGTCCCGACCAGAGCCCAAGCCAAGAGTCCAAGGTCCGAGGTATCCGGAGGTCCACCCGTAACTGAAGTCCGAAGTCCGAAGTTCGTCGTCCGTCGTCGTAGCATTCCAGTCCAGTCCGAGGCTTTCCGTTCTTGCTGCCCGGTGAGTACCGTTACTGGGGTGGTATCTAGACAGGGTCAATTTCATTGACTCTGGTCTGTGGGTTGGTGGTACACAGTCCCACAAACGAAGTGTCCACTTCGGTGGATGCGGGTCCTGACGTGTCTCTTTATGAGACCGGTAAGTTTCGTACTGTTTCAGCAGTGCATCTAGTTTCTGTTCTAGTCAGTTTCTGTTCTCGAGAAAATTTATGTGTTCTGTTCTCAATATTTCCAGGTAGTATTCTGTTCGAACTGATTATTTTAAATGTTTTTCATGTATTTTAATGTCGTGGTATGAATGGGGAATAAGTATCGTGTTCATTGTGTATTGTATTGTGTCTAGATTACAGTTCAGTCATGCCCATATTTTCCAAGTTACGTCAGTTAAAAACTAGAAAGGGTCTGCTGGAAGCAGCAGTTCCCGTCCCGCCCAGGGACAGTCCAGGTCACTTTATGTATCAGAAACATGGCATAAGCGCCATATTGTATCTAGATTTATGGGTAGAGTATACCAAACAGTTAGAAGAAAAGTATAGATGGCCCGTATCGGGTACATGGGATGCTGAGTGCATCATGCGAGTAGAAGAAGCATTATGGAAAAAGAAAGCCAGACAGTCACAGAAAGATGCCATCGAGTTATGGCGCAAAGAAGCTCATAGAAGAACTGAAAAAGAAATCAGAAAGTCAGAATTAAGTAGAGAATCCTTAGAGCGAGCTCAAGAAAAAGAATTAATCGAGATAGGTGAACAAGTCAAAGCCGAACAGTCAGACAGACAGAGGCATGCCCTTATTAAGGGTATGTATCCTCTTCTTGCCGAGGGCTTGCCAAAAGCGACCCCGGAGGCATCCAGTAATTTCCCGCCACCATTAGTTCCGACCAAGCTACGTCACAAACCGACCGCAGCTGATATTTTTATTTCGTCCTATCTGGACGACACAGTCCCTGAATATGCAAATCCTGTTCGCGCTCCGCCAGTCCCAGTAAATCAGGCACATCCTGCTCCTCCAGACACCGGGGCACCCCATGCAGCACCTGCTACGGTACCCCCGGTCCAGCCAGCATTTCAATTTCCCGCTCCGCCACGAAGAATATCAGTCGACGATTCTAGTCTAGGGGCCGCAGGAGGAGGTCCTCCTCAAACCCCGCCGCCACGCAAGCGTTTATCAGCACTCGAATTACATGCTCAAGCATCACAGCGTACTCCCAAGAGTAATAAGTCTGTTGCAGAAATCAGGCAAGCCCTTGGCGAATGTGCCTATGACCCAGTCCCAGGCGAGAATAATATGGTTTTATATTCAGTACGCGTAAGGAGGGTGACCGAGTATCTAGTCACCCTACCCAATATGAAAGAAGATCTAGACAGAATATATCGTTTCATCCGTACAGGGGATGATCCAGAAAGTATTAGTGATGCCATGTCTCAAAGGAAAGCTGAGATCCAGCGTATGATATTAAAGTTTTTAATTAACTGTCTAATAAGAGAACAAGATTACCCGTCTAAAGATCAGGCCGAAATGAAAACCCTGACAAAGTGGAGTGATAATATAGCCGAGGGTAAGCACAATACCATTAGTGCCATGGAGAGTATGTACAAGAAAATCCGTAGAGAAATAATAAAGATACACGAACAACGTAAAGCAGCACAAGTAAGCGAGAAAGAAAGTAACTCTGATCCTGAAGAGGAAGACGACGAGAATACCGCCAGGATAGCGTATGTAGGAAAATCTAGATTTCCAGATCGCCATTTACGCCTAGAACACAAGTCAACTTTCCATTCAGCACCAGAACAAGGTTCCCTAGAACAAGTGTTCCAAGCTACCGATCACATTCTGAAATCACGAATCGGTTACAGTGAGTTAAGTACCATGCATGAGCAGGAACTAGCCCGATCAGCAGTCCGATGGATTACTGATTCTACCACTTTTCCAGACGAAATAGTGGCACAAATGTTTCTGAAATTGCCCCCAGCCGAGCAGCGACTGGTGGGTATGTATATGATCCAGCACCTCATTACTCTGTATGAGGGTCAGCACTCTGATCCAGGTCCGTTACATGATGTCCTGAACGAGTTACTCCAGTATAGATGGAGAGGTTTAGGTACCGATTTAATTAGTGTCATTCTAGAACAGCGTCACAAATATAGAACGTTTCTGAACCCGCATTTTGTTCATGTCTCACCCCCAGAAAGTAAACCATTTTACATGGAAAGACAGAACCCGTTACGAGAAGTGCATCCAGTTAAGACAGAGGACGGTGAAATGCAACGAGTGTTTGTTTACACCCCGATTACAAAGATGGAACTCCTCGAAATGAAGAAATTAATTCCCTGTCATGACAAAGATCCAGCAGGGTTCCATAGAGAATTAAAAGACATGCTCCGTATGGGAGAATACACTTACCCAGATATCATTAAAATGTTAAAGGTCCTGTTGCCCGCAGGGGTGTATGAAAAGCTAAAGGAAAAAGAATGGGAGGTGGGAGAGAAAAAGATAGATTGGGCAGTTCTAGAAGCTGAAGACAAGGCACGAGTACCAGGTACCGGTCTAGGAGAGAAATGTAAAGAATTACCAGAATTATTAATACAAGTTTTACCCAGATTATTGACAACTAGAAAAGAAGACTGGGATGCAATCTCAGCCTGTAAACAGAAACAAGAGGAAGATATTAGTGATTTTTATTCTAGGTTTGAAAAATGCTTTAGCATCAACAGTGGCCTCAAGACAAGTAGTGAGTCATACCCTCACCTTTTTGTTACTAAATTAGTCGAGAAATCAAGCCCACAAGTTAAAAATCGAGTTTTGAAAGTCGAAAGCACCTGGCAAGCTAATACTCCGTCCCAGATGCTCCAGATGCTCCAGTACCACCAGAATAGAATCAGGGAAGAGCAAGAACACGAGAGAAAACGTATGAAAGACACGAAAATGAAAGTACTAGTTGCACAATCTGTTCCTCAAGACAGTCAGAAGAGGGGTCCGAATCAAGCCAGTCATCCTGCAGCTCCCGTTAAAGGGAACTGCAATTATTGTAAACAGCCAGGTCATTTTATAAACGAGTGTGCAGTTCTGAAACACAACATAGCTACTGGTAAGACTAAAGAAAGACCACGTCCGCCTAGACAAGAACAAGTTTCCCAGATTCCTCAGTCACAGAATGCACCACAGACAGTTACAGCTCCGCAGCCTATTGCTGCAACACAGCATGTTACATCGCAGATGTACCAGTATGCACAGTCTGAGTATCCAGAGTACCAGCAGTATTCATGAAACAGCCTAGAGAGGGAGGTAGGCTTGCCTCTCATCGAGATACCTGTAGATCAAGAAGGTCCCTATGTTCACAGTCAAGTATTAGGGAAAGACAGAAAGTTTTTGATTGATACAGGGGCAAGTAGGACCACAATTAGTCATGCCGAAGTTCCAGGGGCTCCGCTCTCAGGCTCAAGAAATGTTTCCCTTGGATTTTCAGGAAAACCTATCGTAAATGAGATTTCAAAGCCAGTTACTCTAGAAGTAGGTCCATTGTCCCGCACTACTGATCTGTTACTTACTAAGTCATGTCCAGAAAACCTATTAGGCATTAAGACACTGAAAGAGTTAGGTGCAGTTATATGTTGTTCCCCAGAGGGAATACGTCTGTTCCTACGTGACTTTAAGGGTCACTATGTTTTACGTGATTTTGATCCCAGATTGTCTAATGTCCCACAGCATTTATGGGCGCAAGGTCCAACTGATGTAGGTTATATGCAAATCACACCCTATCGTGTGACTCTCAAACCAGGTGTAGTGTTACCACGAATCAGACAGTACAGATTGCCACCTGAGGCTGTAGCAGCCTTATCCAAAATTATTGACGAGCTCATCGCTCAAGGAGTAGTTGTAGAAACTGACTCCAACGTATGTAATTCTCCGATCATTCCAGTTATGAAACGTACTGATCCAAATGCACCCCCAGTATATCGATTAGTGATCGACCTACGAGAGCTTAATAAATGTATTATTCCGCAGTACCCAGTTGTCCCAGACATCTCTTCCCTATTGACAGCCATTGATTCCGAAGCCACGTTCTTTACTGTCATAGACCTCAAGAACGCATTTTTCAGTGTCCCTATTCATCCAGACAGCCAGTTCCTTTTCGGATTTTGTTTAAATGGAAGGAGCTATATGTTCACACGCGCTCCTCAAGGTTTCACAGAAAGTCCTAGTATTTACAGTCAAGCACTTAAGAGACAACTAGACAACATTCACATGCCAACTGACACTGCCCTGCTCCAGTATGTCGATGATCTACTGATCACAGCCCGTTCCGAACGTGACTGCGAGCGAGCATCCCTCACAGTCTTGTATTTCCTAGCCGAGATGGGGCACAAGGTGTCCCCTTCGAAGCTTCAATTCTGTGTCCAGCAAGTGGTCTACTTAGGACACTTACTGTCCAAGAGGGGTAGGCAGTTGACATCAGACCGTATCCAGTTAATAGCGAGTCTTCCTCAGCCCAAGACCCAGAAAGAGGTACGAGCTTTTATCGGCCTTACTTCTTATTGCCGACAATGGATTCCTCAGTATGCATTTCTAGCCAAGCCACTGATACAGTTAACGACACAGGAGGCAGCCGTATCGACTGTCCTCCCTTGGACATCTGAACATACACTTAGTTTCAATGAGTTAAAGAAAGCCCTATGCCAAGCTCCAGTTCTAGCGACACCGAACTACAGTAAGCCTTTTACACTTTTCGTCACAGAACGTGAAGGTACAGCATTATCTGTTCTCACACAAGATCAAGCAGGACAATACAAGCCCTGTGCTTATTTTTCGAGCACATTAGATCCAGTCGCCCAGGCTTTGCCTGCGTGCCTCAAGTCAGTTGCAGCCACAGCTCTAGCTATCAGACAGAGTGATTCCATAGTATTAGGACACTCCTTGACAGTACAAGTTCCACACTCCGTGGAAGTTCTTTTAAACCGAACACAGACTCAGCACTTGACAATTGCACGTTTGACAGGTTATGAACTTACACTGTTCCAGCCACACATAGAAATCAGACGCTGCAACATTTTAAATCCTGCTACACTGTTACCATCAGTTACTTCGAATCCTGACCCACATGACTGTGTGGAAGTAGTTAACATTATGACAAAGCCAAGACAAGATCTGACAGATACTCCGTTACCAGACCCCGACCTGACACTTTATGTGGATGGTTCATGCCTAAGAACAAGTACAGGAGAACTAGTCGCCGCGTATGCAGTGACTACTGACACTGAAGTTATTGAAACACACCGTATTGACACCCTGTCCGCTCAAGCAGCAGAGCTAGTTGCTCTGACACAAGCCTGCATACACGCCAAGAACCTGAAAGTTAATGTTTACACAGATTCACGCTACGCATTTGGAGTTGTACACGACTTCGGAGTGCTCTGGCAGGAGAGAGGTTTCATGACTTCTCATGGAACCAAGATTCAGCATGGTCTCCTTATTCAAGCTCTGTTAGATGCCATACACTTACCGACATCCATTGCTATCATGAAGTGCAAAGCACACACGAAAGTTACTGACATTATTTCCCAAGGTAATGACCTAGCAGATCGCACAGCCAAGCTTACAGCACAGTCCGTACCTGTATGATATGTTGTCAGTTTAATCCAGGTAAGAGTGTCCCGGTGGAACAAGGTGGATTCCAGCCCCCTGACCACCCTTTTGAAGTCCTCCAGATGGATTATATTCAGATGGAGCGATGTCGAGGTTTCAAGTATGTCCTTGTAGTTGTATGCGCTTTGTCCAGGTGGACAGAAGCATATCCAGTCCCAGATTACACAGCCGCGACCACTGCTAAGCAGTTGGTTCGTGAATTCTTCCCCCGTTATGGACTCCCTAGAGTCGTATATTCTGATAACGGCCAGCCATTCTCCTCAGAGTTAATGAAGTACGTTTCCCTTTTGCTAGGGTACCAGTGGAAGTTCCATTGTGTACGCCATCCTGAAGCAGCCGGTCTCGTAGAGAGACATAACCAGACCCTGAAAATCCGAATCGCCAAAGTGTGTAAAGAAAAAGGTGTGGACTGGCTAGTAGCTCTACCAGTCGCTTTATTTTATATGCGCATGGTCGCACATTCCAGATCAGGTCTGTCCCCGTATGAGGTCGTATTCGGCCGCCCCCCTAACATGTGGGGTACTCCTAGACCCCGAAGTATTACCGATGTTTCAAGTAATATGCTGACAGATTACCTAGCTTCCTTGATGTCTGCCCTCAACTCATGTCGTTCACAGGTTGCCGCCGCATTTCCAGACAATACCGAGGTGGCACCGCATGAAATCGTTCCAGGATCCATGGTGATGGTCCGCAACTTTGACAGATCAAGTCCGCTGGAGCCTCGATGGAAAGAGCCCCGACAGGTCCTCCTCACCACCCGTACAGCCGTGAAGTTGGAAGGACGCAAGGGCTGGGTGCACCTTTCTCATGTTAAACTTTTTAAAGGACTGAAACCCGTCTTTAAGAACATTTCCCAGGATTTGAAGGATTGCCAGAATATTGTTCTCAAGGACTGTCCCGCAAATGACATTGTTACAACCCCTCCCCTGTTAGAGAAAACTCCACAGCAGGAGTATAAACAGAAATTACGGTCTAGTAAATTAAGTCAGCCAGTTTGATTGTCTAAGTCCTCCCCTAGGTGAAACGGTTAGACTGTTTCTGACATGTATAAAATAGACCCCCATAGTGAGAGAGTCAGTCAAAACTCAATCCGATGTATCGTTTTTCTATGTTTTATATTGTTTTCCAGCATTATGATTTCCTGCACCAGTTATGCATTTTATCTATGTTTCCCAGTTTCACATGTAAATAAGTCTGCTAATGCTACAGTAGAGCACACGTTTAGTGATCTGCCCCCTCATGAACTGTCCTACCGCCTCGCTATGCGTAATAACTCATTTATCCGCATGTTACATTACTCACACCAGACCAGCAATGCCACTAATTGTTGGGTATGTGGTCGACTCCCCCCTTTCCAGATGCCGAAGGGAGTTCTGCCACTTTTTCCTTATCCATTCTCACATAATGGTTCGTGTGGAGCATGGTCCACGTTAACGTCATCCTCAACAGATATGTCTTTTCTTAACAGTACATGTTTCCCAGACAAGCAAGGTCTTCCCCACAGAACCGGGTTAGATCTAGAAAATGAAGTGTATAATTTAGGTAATTATTCTTCGAATTTTATGGTCCTGAATGTTCAGTCTGATACTGCTCCAGACTTACCTGCTATTTCAGTACTACCAGTCAAAGGCGAATTATGTGTCCGAAATAAGGGTTCCGTACATGTAGGACATAGTGAATGTACTACTATTGTCAAGTATAGTGACAGTGGGAAATCTATTTTCAAAGCTTCACGTCATTCATATTTTATTTGTGGTCAAACTGCATATATTCGTCTGCCCCTCGATTGGGAGGGAACCTGTTACATTGCCTTCCTACTGCCACCAGTTTTCCTAGCCCCACCTGATTATCATAGAAACACACATCTAGTACACATTAGACATAGAAGGGAGTCCCCAATTGTCGATTATACTGAAACTGCTCTAGAACAGTATACAGATTTCAACAGAGGTTTCTTTTTCTTTATAGGACCTATCCAGAATAGTAAGTTGATCCGTAGGTTAACCAGAACCCTTGAAGCTGTAGTAAATGAGACTGCCTCTGCTCTAGGTAACTTAACCGAAGAGCAATCTGCTATGAGATTTGTCGTTTTACAGAATCGTCTCGTCCTTGACGTCATACTGGCCGATAGGGGCGGGGCCTGTAGAGTCATCGGATCTAGTTGCTGCATTTTCATTCCAAATAACGCGCCGTCTGTCTATTCAGCTATAACCAGACTCCATAAAATTGCCCATCTGTTACACCAAGATCCAGGCACCTGGACATGGTCCGGTTGGTTCTGGAATATAATTTCCGCATGGGGATGGAAAGTCTTGTCCTTTCTAGGTATAGCAGTAGCGATCATATTCAGCTGCTGCCTCTGTATACAATGTGGCCCTGCGATTTGCGGCATGTGTGCTACATCCTGTATTCCTAGTATAACTCCTAGTCCCAAGTCCCGTTCTAAATCCCGTTCTAAGAGAATTCGAGATGAGCAAATGATACTGTATGAAATGATAGATGGTATCATGAATATTGATGTTTCCTGATGGAAACGTAGTGACAAGGAGGGAATGTGGAAAAGTAAATTTTGCCATGTTCTGTGTCCCTACGCGTCATCCATCATATGTTATGTGTGCATGATTAAATATGCATATGCATTCCCCATGTCTGATTAATGACGCAATTACAGTTGTGTCCACCTCTAGTATGTCAGTTTCCAGTCCTCGTGAATAATACGAATATCAGGCCTATGTAAAGCTACGTTGCCACGTTTCTCAGTGTGCACGTTATTCTATTATAAAGTCCCCGTTTCTAGGCCTCAAAAGGGCCCGGACACCAGATTCAGCTCCTGTCTCCTGAAGCCTCGCTGAGGAGCGATACAGCCCCCACCTGTATCCTCGACCCTTCACTTACTTCCTGCCTCGCAGTGCCCGGTCCAGCCTGGCTCAGTCTCTGAGTCTGCCAAGAGTATGTTATGAGTCCAGTTATCAGTTCAGTCCTCCTTCCCTGCATTCCTAAACTACTGAATCGCATCAATAGTTTCCGTCGTTGTCTAGCCTTCAGGGCTCCATGTTAGAGAAATACTGCATTAAATGGTCATTTAATATTCTTCAACACGCACTACATGTAGAATAATGCATGGTCCAGTCTTAGAATCAAGTTAGCCTTTCCCCTTATGACTTCTAGTTTATATCAACATGTTCTCTAAACATCAGATACTAGATAGGGTTTAGGTACATGTCGCTCCGACCCTCCAGACTTCAGTCTCTGCTCCTAGCACAGAGTTCATAGCCCCCAGCTTCTCCTAGTGATACGTCATTGCCAGTTTGCGCGCACCACCAGGTTAGAGGTCCCGGCTCCTTAGGTAGCCCCCTCCATGGTTTCCGCCCCATTCATGACATATCCTGTTACGTTTGCATCACATGTCTATGTATACGCCCAGTTACACCTACTTTCCCCCTTATCTTTCGCGACTGCTACGCGTCACGCCTTCTGCTCCACCCACTGCTACGCCTACTGCAATGTAATGCTATGTGTTTGCGTTATGTATATATGCTCATGTATTGTTATTAAAAGTCAGCGCGCTCATCCCAGATCCAGCCCCAGCAGCTGCTGGGCCCTGCCATCCTATTCCTATGCAGGTTGTCCTGTTCCTGTCCTTATGCTGTATTAAACCTGCAAAACTCATACTACCTCGAATCTTGACTCTTATTTATTGAGCTATCTGTTATGATATATGTCTAGTCAAAAATAGGGTATTATTTATTTATTTACCACAGACCAGAAAGCAAGTTTAAGCAAACCTGCAATATTCAGAGGCTTTTCACAGTTGTTAACCCAGGAAGTATTAAAGAGGGCAATACAGGTCCTGGGGTCAGGTGTTCAGGAGCACAGAGCAAGCAGTTTGGTCAGAGCAGACCTAGTTAGCTCAGTGGGTCTGAGATAGTGTGGAGGAGAATATGGGATTGATTCACTTATTTGGCTGATGCTAACATATAGATATATATTTTTCCTCACACCAATACCTTCGGGTCGAGTTGGCGCTATATAAATATGCAAAAAAAAAAATGTCCTCTGTAAATGCTGGCTTCTAATACGTAATACACTTGTTAGTCCCTCCTTAGTACCGCCTTGTCTTCATTTGTAATCTCCCATGAGGACTGGCCCTTTTATTTCTGTTGTTACATCGTATGTCTTATTTAGTCTGTAAGCACTATTTTCTTGAATGAGTTTCTCCTACAGCAGGCACATGTTTTCCTGTAACATTCAACGCACCATGCGCGCTTTCACTTTCCATGCAGCCCGGACAATGGCGTCTGCTTCTTGAAAATGAAAAAGAGTTACAGCTATTGGCATTGTAAATGACAAATTCTTTTATTCATGTGTTAATTATCAAAACATATAAATAAAAGGCATTGTCAGTTACAATGCCAATAGCTTAAATTCTCACAAATGCGAGACCTATTGCATTGCAAATGCTTGTTTTAGTAATTACAAGTGGTTGCTATTTTTGGTCAAATAGTTCTTCCATCCTCTTCTCACTAAATTGATAAAATTATAAGCCTACTTAAAAAAATGAAAAACTAGGCAACTGTTAAAAAGTGATGACATTATGTGAACAAATGTCTGAACAGTCAACCTCATCTGTTCAGAAAACCACTGATAACAATGAATTTAACAATCAATATCTTTCATTAGTGCCATTTGAAAGCCAATTCACAAAAAGTAATTTTCCTGGTCAAATATGTACCTTTCTGGCAAATTTGGTGTCATTCCGTTCAATGGTTTTTCCACACGCATAAAATTTTATTAAAAACGAATTTCCATATTTTGATATAACAGGAAAACATAGAGTTTTGATTGTTTACTAGAATGGGGAAAATTTATATTTTATTGTGATAAATTAGAAAACATTTTCTTGGTATAACTGACTGCAATGTCATGACCTTGTGTTAACATGCAATATGTTTAGTTCTATATAGAAAATATTTATGCGTTCTACTCTGAGTCATTATGGGCCACATGTATCAACATTGAATTTTGAGAGTCCATAATAGCGAAATGTACTGATTCGCTATTATGGAATCGCAAAATGTAATGTATGTAGGTTTCCCAAATAAAATTGCAATTCCTACATATTCCTTAATAGCGAATTGCAAATTGCCTAGAGGCCCATAGGAATGAATGGGAAGACAGTCGCAATTTGCGATTACCAAATTGTTAATTGCAAATGCAATTACAAGGGTGATAGGGGGCCCAAAGGCCACCCTGATGAACCCCCAAAATAGGTACGTCTGCACAAGGGCAAGTGTGTGCGCGTCACATAGCACTTAGAAAAATGCAAAAATTTGCATTTTTCTAGGAATTTGCAAATTACCACCAACTTGAAGTTGGTGGTAATTTGGGATTCCTTAAAGCAAGGTCACAATTTTGACCTGCTTCCTGCATTGCATTCAGGGATTCGCAAATTGCGATTCCCCAAATGCATTTGCAAAATAAGTAATCACAAAAATTGCAATTTCCTATTTTGCTAATGCCTTTTGGGATGATACATCCCAAAAGGCTTTTTACCATTTGCAAACGGTAAAATGCTTGATACATCTTGCCCAAAATTTGGTTGGATAAATTATGCACATGCACATCTGGGTTTCCTTATGGATTTAATTTTAGTGAAGTAGTGTGGCTCACTGGTTAGAGGCGGCAGACCCGAGAGCAGAGGACGGCCCGGGACCAGGGTTCGATTCCCGGCGCGGCAGGTTTCTGGACCAGGGTCAGCGGACTCGATAATTCTCTCGCCTCGGTGCCCACTCTGATCAGCGATCACACTCGGCAACTCTGGGCATTAGCTTGCCTCATCTTCACTAACGGCCCCACCAGACCGCCGGGGATGCCTGGTCTCACCCTGGAGATACCCATTAAGGGACCATCTCTCAGGGAAGCCAGGAAGGGTTTCGCAGCGGTCGAAGCGCCTTGGGACCCTATGGGTAAGTAGTGCGCTATATAAATGCCTATACATACATATACATACATACAATTTTAGGTTTTGCATCATACTAATATCTTGCTAATATCTTGCCATTTGGCCATTCTGGAGCTATGTGCGTAAAATAGTATATAGTAGCAGGGTATAGTTAGGTAGCTATGTGGTTCATGTAGTCGGGTGCTTGCTCAGGTAGCATCTGCAGATGGCATCACTGACCAGTGCTTAATTTGTAAAACAAAATAAGAGCCAGGGCTCTAGTCAGAAGGCCATGGCAGCTTGCACAACACATTGCCCCTACCATGCTGCCAATGATACTAACAGCACAACTACTAACCATCACACTCCTCCAAGTGTGACAATTCTGACTATTCCAGGCCCCAAAGCTATAAGAATGGCTTAGGCAGCAGGTAATAGTAATTGCAGAGCGCCATTGACCCGCCTCATTTCCCCACTTCCGCCCTGCCTTACACAGTGCAGGTCAGCGGGCTAGTGGTTAAACGTCCCCCCCATATAAAATGCCGGAATGGCGGAAGCGCAGCGGACGAGCGCAGCGGGAGCGCCGACGTCGCGCCGAAGTCAAGCCAAAGTCCTGCCCGTCTGCGCCCGTCCGCGCCGGGCCGCGCCCAGCGGTCGCCCACCCTGCCCCCACGCTCCGCTACTCTTCAGCGGACCTATGCTCTCTACAACACCCGGTTCCGCTGCCCCCTGAGGCCGTCAGGAGGGCTCAAGATTGCAGTATTTCTAACTTCCCCTGTACGGCGCTCCCTTCCTCGCCTGATCCCGTTCCTCCTCCCGTCCCCTCTGACTCCCTGTCCCCCACTCCCACTATCGCTACCCTTAAGATCCTTTACCTCAATACGCGCTCCATGGTAAAACATCAACTCGAGATCTTCCATCTATTAGATGACACTAAGGCAGACATTCTCTTCCTGTCAGAGACCTGGCTGACGGAAGACTCTGTACCCGACATTCTAGCCGCTCTTCCTAACGGATACTATATCCTGCATGTTAATCGGCCCGGCGGGCAAGTTGGCGGCGGGGTCTCAGCCATCATCCGCAAAGAACACGCTTTTTCCATGCTAGACTGCACCCCTATCCCTCACTCTCAAACCCTTGCCATTCTGCTTCGTTCACCCTCCACTTCCCTTGTCTGTGTTCTCATGTACAGACCCCCCACTTATATGCCCTCCTTTGCTCTTTCAGTTGGGGAACTCCTTGCTCAGCTTCTTATAAACCACTCCAGAATTCTTTTTCTGGGTGATTTTAATTACTGGCCTACAGATCCCCAAGAGAGCCGATTGTCAGAACTGTTTACGGAAACTCTTACCAGCCTGAATTATCAGCAGTTGATCTTTACTCCCACTCACTGTAAGGGCCATATACTTGACCAGGTCTGGCTTGCTAATCTTGACTCTTCGCCTCCCCTGGTCACTCCTTGTACCTGGTCCGACCATTATCTTGTTTCCTTTTCTGTTAACCTGCCCAGTTTTCACCGTCCTCTGCGCCCTGCTGGCATTATGGCCCGTAACTGGAAAAATGCCAATATGACTACTCTCCATTCGCTCCTGGCAGCCTCAACCCCTTCTGCTCTTGAATCTGTTTCCCTCCAAGCTTCTACTCTTGAGCTCTGGCTGAAGGCAGCTGCCGATGTTGTAGCCCCTTTAAAATCCATTAAAACCTCTCGCCCCCACGACGCTCAGCGATGGTTCTCGGACCAGCTCAAACTCGATAAGCTGGCCCTTCGCCAGGCTGAACGTCGCTGGCGCCAGAAGTACGACCCTGCACTCAAGACTGAATTCACTACTCTACTAAATAAATACAAATCTTCTATTCTTGAAGCCAAGACTTCCTACTTTTCATGCCGGATCCTGGAGTCGGCTTCAAAAGCTAAGGACATCTTTTCTATCGTCAATGAGCTCTCCCTCCCTGACCGTATCACCCTCCCGCCTGCTCCCACCCAGGCTCTGTGTGATGAGCTCAATTCCTTTTTCCTAGACAAGATTTCCACAATCAAAAACAACATTCCCCCGCCCTCTCCCTCCAATTCTTTCCCTCTCCCTTCTGAAAATGCCCAGAACTTCTATACCTTCCCCCCTATTTCTATCACGGAATTTCATAGTCTCCTCCACAAAGTTAGCTCTGGCTCCCCCAGGGACTGCTGCCCCCCTCACATCTTTAAAGAAATTTTTAGGCTCTGCCCTGATCCTGCCCTGGCCCTTCTCAACTCTTCGTTGACATCAGGGGTTGTTCCTGAGGCTTTTAAGCAGGCCATTGTGTTACCCATCCTGAAGAAGCCTAGCGCAGACCCTCTTGTGATGAGTAACTACCGACCCATCTCTCTCCTCCCCTTTCTGGGAAAGATCTTGGAGACATATGTAACCAAGTGCCTCAGCTCCTTTGTGGAAACTTCCTCCTTCTTGGACCCTCATCAGGCTGGCTTTCGCCCACTACATTCCACAGAGATGGTGATTGCTGCAGTGATGGACACTCTTAGAACCGGCGCCGACAACAACATCCCCCAGGCTCTTGTCTTGTTAGATCTGTCGGCGGCTTTTGACACGGTCGATCACACCATCTTGATCGACCGTGTCAACAACGCCGGGATCCGCGGGATCGCCCTTGAGTGGGTTCGCTCCTTCTTACACGGCCGCTCCCAGGCTGTCCACCTCTCTACTTTCTCCGCCCCTTTCTCCCCCCTCACCTGTGGTGTTCCCCAAGGTTCAGCCCTCTCCCCGCTCCTCTTCAACTTATATATGCAACCACTTCTGGCATCCCTTCGTCACTCCCCAGCCACCATATACAACTATGCAGATGACCTGCAACTGATTTTTCCCCTGGACACTTCCCCTATCTCCCGTCTTAACATCCAAACCATAATGCTACGTATTTCTGACTGGATGGCTCATAGCCAACTTAAGTTGAATCCGTCCAAAACGGAACTCGTCCTGGTGGGCGGCTCCACCAACCCCTGGAATGACAATTTTTGGCCATCTTCCCTTGGCGCCCCTCCTCGTCCAGTCAGTACTGTGAAAAGTCTAGGAGTGATCATCTCGGAGGATCTATCTATGAAACCTCAGATCTCTGCAGTCACATCATCCTGCTTCTTCCAGCTGCGCAGGATTCGCAAGATCTGCAGATTCTTAACCAGAGAGGCGCTCATTCTTACCATCTTGGCCTTGGTCATTTCCAGGGTTGACTTTTCTAACATCCTGTATGTGGGGATTCCCGCCTACCAGCTTCAAAAACTTCAGCTAATCCAGAACCAGGCTGCTCGCCTGGTGTTTCGTCAACCTAAACATCAGCATGTCTCCCCTCTTCTGAAGAGCCTTCATTGGCTCCCTGTGGCCAAACGGTGCTCCTTTAAACTCGGTTGCACCGTATTCAAGTCCCTTCACAACCACGCCCCCGAGTTCATTTCCTCCAAACTCAGGCGATATCTCCCATCCCGCTACCTTCGATCCTCTGCCGACAATCTTCTCTGCATTCCATCCATTCGCCGAAAAAAACACGGTGGCCTCCGGCTTTCCTTTCTAGGCCCCACTTTTTGGAATTCCCTCCCTGTGTCCTTTCGTCACTGCCCTTCTTATGATTTGTTCCGAAAAACCCTGAAAACTCACCTTTTTAAGTTGGCCTTTGAGTAGTGCTCCCTGCCTCAGTTGTTATGTCTGTTATGAGCGCCAAGAAACCGTCTCGGTGTACGTGCGCGGTACAAATTTTTTAACATAACATTTAACATAACATTTAATGTATATTGAATTAATAAGTGACTGTTCTGGTCATCTCAGACAGTGCCACCTTGTGGCAGACTATCAAAAGCGCTGGTGTTGACAATTAACCCCTTGGCGCGGCAGTAATTCCGCTGCGGCACTGGGGGGGAGCACGGCACCGCCATGCTCGTGACGGAACCAAGCCGTCATGAGCCAAGGGCGAGCTGTGCTCCTGACGGCGTGGTTCCGTCACGACTCCACCCACTCACTAATTCGCCCGCATAGGCGGGGAATAGGTGCCGCGTGGGCGGAGCGGCCGCAGTATGACGGAACCACGTCGTCATGAGCACACGGCGCCCGTGGCTCATGACGGCGTGATTCCGTCATGAGTAGGGACGGGGTTAAGTCACAGTGCCAAGCACCGGAAACCACTGGCTGAAATTAAGTGCTGTCAACGGCTATTGTATCTCTCTGTAAACCAGTATGAATGGAATCCAGTAGACCTTGGGCTTAGGGCGGCGTAAAGCAAGTATGGCTACCTCTATGTAAGGCAGGCTAGTACTACCCTAAAGCCACTCATTTGCCTTCAACATTTAAAACCACTCTTGAGAAATCAGAGTTCCAGAGTTCGAACCATAGAAACAACTTTTTTTAGAGGAAGCAGTTTAGAGAAAGGTTAAGGCACAGTGCTAGTTGTTGCACCTGCTCTGATATCTGTATTGGCTGCTTGCTTGAATGTGATCAGGTTATTTACAAGAGACAGGACCTAGAGGGAGATTTATTTATGGGGTTTGACTTAAATTGAAGAATTGAATGACTTTGTTCCCATATTTCTCCCCTCCCTCTAAAGAAGACAGAACTCCCAATGAGACAAGGGAGCTGGCGGATAAAGGCGAAGCAGGTTATTAGCATGTTTAAGCTGTAATTATTTCCTGAGACGTGCACGGTGACACTGCCAAGGTCTCTTTTAATAGCAGGTACATTGAAGGCTTTTCATGATTCTACTGAGAGCAGTTATTTTTAGCTTGGAGGGCGGCGTCAGAAGGTGGCGTTGTGTTGGAACATACACCAGTGCGTAGCGGGGTCCCAGATAACCGATCAGCGGTTCCCTGGCATTCCTCTACAAAGGATCCACAATGTAGTTGTAATACTTGAGGAGTCTGGCGGACCATTCTAGTCATCTTCCTGCCTTGGGTTCCATTCCGATGATTAGCCCTGTTTTCCTTGTAGCTTCCCATAAGAGAGCGTAATGCTATGTTAAGTTTATTTATTAGTTTGTGATGCAGGGGAGCTAGAGATAAACAATTACAAAATTGATTGCCCACATTACACAAAATGATCACATAAGTAAGATGATGTCATAATTCAGATCTAATCCAACAACCAAGAACTTCTTCATTAGGCCATATCTCCTACCATAAGAAAAGGATCATCTCGCCCCGAGGGGAAACATGAGGTGGGAGCAGCAGCAGGAAATGCAGGCCCGCAAGGCCACGATTCCACGCTCGGGGCATCGTTACTAGTTCAGGTTCACTGCTTGAGCCCGAGGGATGTATCAGTGATGAGGGAGCAGATGCCATTACCACTTAATTCTATAATGTTACTCCCCGTGCCAATGCCAAGGTCAACCTCAAAACCAATGCCGGCTAATAGCACTGATCGGAGGTTAGAGACCGGTAGTTGTACCAGGATGTTATCAGGAGGGCAAACTCAAACACTAATGGAGACTAACTGAAGACCTCAGAAAAGATGGCAGACTCTGAGGTTGAATGCTTCTTCTTCCTGCTGGAGTTTGAAAGGCCGCTACAATTGCACCGTGAAGGTTTAATACTAACTATTGCCTTTCCACACACAGTCCCTTCAAAATCTTACGCCCATTCTGGTGAACTCGGGGCTGGTTTTTCCATCTCAAATTGGTTTTCCATAAATATTGTAAGGAACATGGCATGTAATCTTACCAGAATTTTTCAAAAGCTACAAAACAGTTTGGTACCCGGAAGTTCGCTTGGTTTGAGACAGACAAATGTTCATGCTGCTTCAGGGGACTGCTCAACCTGACACTTTTTTTTAACGATGTGTAAAAATATCCAACAAAAATGACTGTTCTTCCAACTAAAATTTTAGAGTCGTGTTTTTTCAACAAAAATGCTACACTGCAATGAACATTCTAGAAGCATGACAAAACCCTGATGTGAGACAAACTCCAGGAGATGGTTTATTTGTTTTTATCATTTTAGTGGACCACTAAGACTAGTGGCTTGGACAGAGTATGTTTTTGTGCGTTTGCAGAGAAAAAAATAGCTAACAGTCATAATTGAATGTTTTTTTGAAGTATGACATTTAAGACTGTGCACTTAAACAAAACGAAAACTGCAAAAACGAAATAAAAAATATTATTTCAGTTTTTTACTGTAAATATAAAATACCCCCTTTAGACTACCCAACGCCCTTCCACACGGACATGGGAGCCCCAGACTCTGTGTGTGTGGTGATGGGAGGGGAGTGCGGGGAGGAGTAGCACAGAATAGCGCGTTGTTTTTCGGATCTTGGTATTAATGAAGATAATCATTAAAAGGCATTTTTTGGATTATACGTCTAATCCTCTGGGCACCGGTCCAGTGGGGCGCACGCGCTACCTGGGCCGAGCCACAGGACAGCAGTCCCCTTCACGCGCTCGGAATGCAGCGGAGGTCTGTGCTTGTGACTGAATTTGGAGGTGCCTTGGCAGGCGAGATCCACTCCAGGCAAGGACATTAGTGCGGAGAGGAAAAAAAGTCATTTTTAATGCAAGCCCCAGTAATCAGCTATTTGTGATGGAATTTTATCTGTCCTAGTCTCCAAGGGATGAGAAACGCGGAGAGAGGGAAGAGGGGTCAGAAATTAGTATGCAGAAATATCTGATCAGCCAAAGTAATTTTCTTTAATAATGGTATTCATGCTGCCCGCTCTCCGAACACTGGAAGAATTAAGTATTTAATAGTAATATATTTCATCTGGCAGCCGTTCTGTTTCGATTGGCGCGGTGATGGGGCTTTGCAAGGGGGGGGGGGGGGGGGTAGGGGCAGATTGACGGGCGCAGGGTAGTCCTATCTATTATTGATTGGTTAACCGTTTTCGGATCTCACCGTGTAGGTAGAAGAAGCAGGTATGGCTCCCCCTTGGCCCAGGGCAGATATAGACGCGCGGAGGCTTCACAGGGCCCGAGGTGCCCGTCTCTGTCGGAAGCGCCAAGATCAAACAACGCTTCTGAGATTTCCCAGAGAGACCTTGGGCACGCCTGGGAGCGATCAGCGACTCACATTACCTTCCAATGTCACAGTCGTTTGCTGACAAGCCTGATTATTTTAATGTCCTCTTCGCGCGCTCTGCTCCATATTGCCCAAGATGTACTTCAGTCATGACAGACTGCGCTGCTGTGCGCGGGCGGACGAGGTGGGCCGCGGGGAAGGCGTGACGCCGGGGCTTGCAGGTGCTCACTCAGCCCGCAGTAGAGCCGGAGGAGCTAACAAATTAACAGGGAGAGCCGAGCCAAGGGTTGGCTCTCGCTCTACGAGCCCGTGCACGAGCCGAGGCTTGAAAATATTTGGCGTGTAAATCATGCAACAAAACATCATGCTAGAATAAAAAGATGTGTCTTCAAAATGCAAAAAAAGTGCATTCCTTTAACATGCGGAAGTGTTTCAAGTTACTACATCAGATTATATCCCTGCTTTGAGATGTATTTATTAAAAATGGGGATTTTCACCTAGATTCATCAAAGTCCCGTTTTGCGAGTCTGTAATAGCGATTCTTAAGGAATCGCTATTACAGACTCGCAAAACGGGAATCATGTACAAATCGCAGTTTATTTTGCGAATCCTACAGCTTCCTTATTTGCGATTAGCAAATTGCTCATCGCAAATAAGGAATGACTCCCCATTCATTCTATGGGCCCAAAGGCCCATAGGAATGAATGGGGAGTCATTCCTTATTTGCGATGAGCAATTTGCTAATCGCAAATAAGGATACGATTTCAAGGGTGCCAGGGGCGTCCAAAGGACACACCCTGTAGCACCCCTGAAATGTACATTTAGCCTGATGTTGCGCACACACATGTCCAAAGGACATGTGTGCGTGTAACATACCACTTAGAAAAATGCACTAAAGTGCATTTTACTAAGTTTTCGCTATTTACCACGAAGTCAGACTTCGTGGTAAATAGCGGCCAGAAATAGCGAATTCGCAAATTAAAAATGGTTAATGAATTACATTTACGGAATCTCAAATAGAGATTCGTTAAATGCAATTCCTAGCAAATATGCGATTTCGCAATTAGCGATTTTTGCATTTGGGATGATGAATCCCAAATGCAAAAATTGCGCTCGCAAAGGGCCAGATTCTCAGAATCTGGCCCTTTGCGAGCGCATTTTTCAATGATGAATCTAGCTGTTTGTACATCCACTTCCTAAAGTATTCGCAAATGTGATAATGAACAAAAAGGAGGCTCAGTGAAATAAAGGACTTGCTTGGGATCACACGATTTGTTCAAGTAGGGAAGCTGGGATTGATCCCAGATTTCCCAGTTTCACACTGTGCAACTAGATAGGTACAGTCTTTCTGACATTAATGGCTAATGCTTTATCCTTAATTTTGGGAGGATTTCATTAGGGCGTCATTGACAGACAGAACACACATTTTATTTTTGGCGATTATACATAGTCTAACCTTGCCCAAGCACATAAGAGTGGTTCACAACAGACGCAGGCTACTTACACCTTTTTTTCTAGTACAAAGAGATTTGTGAGGATTCAAACCCTGTTCCTATGTTTCCTATTACCTTCAGACATTGGAAGGTAACGTGAGTCATTGATCGCTCCCAGGCATGCTCAAGGTCTCTCTGGGAAATGCATGTTGTGAATGCTGCTATCCTGGAGCCAAATACTATCATGCAACAGAACATGACCTCACCAATCAAGTCAGTATACCTAAAAAAAAAACTAAAAAAAAAAGAGTTGTACACGCTAGGCCACATCGTCTCCTATAAAAGCTCAGCACGTTTTGAGCTCCTGGTTCCGAGAGGACATTGAGATGAGTCTGAGACAGGTTTCTGGCTCAAACCTGGCTGAAGTGTTCAGTGCTCACCCATCTCTAATTTTCAGGTCACGTTGGTGCTATGAGTGCCCCACTGAGCTCGCATGGCAGATACAAATAAACTATACATAGAAGATATCATAGTACATCCAGTATCAGAGTTGAAAACTCATCATTGGACTATCAGTGCCAATTGCTTTTTTGATTAGTTGAAACAGGGCAACCCGTAATCCCTTGAGAGCTTTGGTTTTATAGTACAGTAACAAACAGTTGCTCCCAAAGGAATTATTTATACACCTAATTATAGCAAGTCTCAAGGCATCCTCAGTCTCCAGTATGATGCTGATATGATCAGCCAGGTAGATGTTTTGGATTTGGACCTTCGGTGTTGGGTAGTTTTGGATCAATGTGGACCACATTTTCATTGACTTGTTTCCATTAGGGTTCGCCATTTTGCCTAAAGCATATAATCCTGAGGATGTTCTCGCTTATTCATGACTTTAGAGACCGAAACGAGTGCACAATCCCTGCTTCTTGCTTCGCACAAGATTAAGCGCCAATTTACCAACAATGCAAGTTATCTGATGGACAAGTCTTATAGACACTATATCATGCAAGAGTGTATTAGCACATATAGCTACATCAACATTGTACATTGAAGTTCTACTGCTGAACATATATGTGCATATGCTACATTTTAACTCCCTGTGTTTGAAGTATTAAAATAGGATGATTACCAAATAATTAATAATCTTTTTACTTGTACACCTGAATTGTTTTACTTTCAAATGATGGTGAATTAAGTCTACATTTATTGCACTAATAAGATATGAAGTTGTTCCACCTATCCCTTAATGATTTACTCTAGTCGATGCACACAGGCACTTCAGCAGGATGCTGGTGAATATAACATCGCAAACACAAGACATGTAAGAGTGAAAGTATGAATCGAAGTTACAGTGGGGTATTCGAGTTGTTTACTGTACTTTTAGGAGCTCATCCATGAAGACTTCTGAACATGAGGGATGTTTTCTTCCTGACTGATTAGCTGATTTTGATTAAACTTTTGGGTTTGCTGTTTTCCTTGAGTAATAGATGTTGGAGTGGCATTCGATAATACTGTCCTGCACCGGGCATGGTGGTTTCTGGTATCGCAGCTGGTTGTAGTTGGTGGTTTGAGAAGGTCCAGGGTCTTTGATCAAAGATGTATGGTTGGCACCTGCAGTATCTGGTTTCAAAGGTTTTGTGGATACCCTGGTTGTAGTTGCTGGCATAAGTAAAGCTGGGTGTCTTGAAAATTAAGATTTGACCAGAAGCCAGGGGAGTGCTTTTCTGTGGTGGTTAATTATGCTATATCAAGTTAATTTATTCATAGATCACAACAAAAAGAAAAAAAACAAGACAAATGATAGACAGAATGCAGAGCAAATCAAAAATTCACCAATAGTCACAGTTCTGGGTTAAATCCATGGGATTCTTGCTCACCACGCCACCCCAGTTTGGATCCAACCATATGCAATTCAGTCTAAACCCTGCTATCCATGGGAACAGTCCAGCCCAAACTGCCAGGCCTGGTCCTCTCCAAGGGCTGGAAAACAAGCAAACAAAGACCAGTTTTGGGATATCACCCCTCATCAGCCAGGCTAGCTTGAATCCAGTGGTATAGTGAGCAAGGGACCCACGTTTGGGCATACCCTTCTCACTTAGGGCGGCAAAGCAAAAAAACACACAAATGATGGATGGAATGCAGAACAAATCAAAAATTCACCCCAGTCACAGATCTAGGTTAAATCCATTGTTTTTTTGCTCACATCACCATCCCAGTTTGGACCCAGCCATATGCAAATCACTCTTTACCCTGCTCCCCATGAAACAGTCCAGCCCAAACTGCAAGGCCCGGTCCTTCCTGGACCGGAAAACAAGCATCCTGAGACCGGTTTCGGGGTAAAACCCCTCATCAGCCAGGCTAGCTAGAATCCAGTGGTAAAGTGATCTTGGGATCCAAGTCTGGGCATATCATTCCCACTTAGGCCGATAAAGGAAAAAAACACACAAATGATAAAAGGAATGCAGAACAAATAAAACGTTCACCCCAGTCACAGATATGGGTTGAATCCATCCTTTTTTTGCTCACCACGCCACCCCAGTTTGGATCCAGCCATATGCAAAACAATCTTGACCTTGTTAGAATGAGAACAGTCCAGCCCGAACTGCCAGGCCAGGTCCTCTCCCTAGACCGGGAAACAAGCATCCTGGGACCGGTTTCGGGGCATCACCCCTCATCATTCAGGCTTGCTTGAAACCAGTGTTACAGTGAGCATGGGACACTTCCCATTTAGGGCAGCAAAGCAAAAAAACACACAGATGATGGAAGGAATGCAGAAAAAATCAAACACTCACCCCCAGTCACAGATCTGGGTTAAATCCATTGTTTTTTGCCCACCACCCCACCCCAGTATGGACCCATCCATATGCAAATCATAGACAGGAAAACAAGAATCCTGGGACTGGTTTTGGAGTATCACCCCTCATAAGCCAGGCTGGCTTGAATCCAGTGTTATAGTGAGTATGAGACCCACATCTGAGCATACTCTTCCCACTTAAGGCGACAAAGCAAAAAACAGACAAATGATGGATGGAATGCAGAATAAATCAAACATTCACTCTCAGTCACAGTTATTGGTTGAATCCATCATTTTTCTGCTCACCACACCGTTCCAGTATGGACCCAGCCATATGCAAATCAGTCTTGACCTTGCTCCCCATGGGAACAGTCCATCCAGAACAGCCGGGTCAAGTCCAACATGGACTGTAAAACAAGCATCCTGGCACCGGTTTCAGGGTATCACCCCTCATCAGCCAAGCTAGCTTGAATCCAGTAGTATAGTCAGCACAGGACCCACTTCTGGGCATACCCTTCTCACTTAGGGCGGCAAAGCAAAAAAAAACACCAAAGATGGACGGAATGGAGAACAAATCAAGCATTCACCCCCAGTCACAGATCTGGGTTAAATCCATTGTTTTTTTGCTCACCATGCCACTACTGTTTGAGTTTGGGCCCAGCCATATGCAAATCAGTCTTGACCCTACTCTCCAAGGAACAGCCCAGCCTGAACTGCCAGGCCAGGTCCTTCCTGGACCGGAAGACAAGCATCATGGGACCGGTTTCGGTGTATCACGTCTAATCGGTAAGGCTAGCTTGAATCCAATGGTATAATGAAGCACAGGACCCACGACTGGGCATACCCTTACCAGTTAGGGCAACAAAGCAAAAAAACACACAAATGATGGAGGGAATGCAGAACAAATTAAACATTCACCTTCAGTCACAGATCTGGGTTGAATCCATTGTTCTTTTTTCTTTGTTTTTTTCTAAGAAACATAAAACAAAGGGTTTAGTCACCTAACAATCTCAAAGTTTCGACTCAAAGGGGAAACAGCTGGGTTCACTCTCAAGTATTTCAATATCCCTGTAATGTTATCTTTGCCCATTCGATTTCTGAGATTTAAGAAAGTCCTGAAAATTCATAATATAAAGTCATAGGGGCATACTGAGCACTGAAGTAGATGCACTGGCTCGGAGCTTCCGTATGGCTCCCATTTCCTGGTGCCTCCAATGCAGCTTGAGATCTGAACACTCAAGGGGATGGCTCCTGGATGCAAAGAGGATGATAGAAGACCCGCAGTTGAATGCCATTATACTCAACTGAGCTTGCTGACGTCCGGTGATCCTTCATCCCATCAGTATTTAATACTGTCGGAGATCGCATGGCCAGCCATCCTGGCCTCAGTAGAACATAAGAAAAGGGCAGCATTCATCACCCATGTGATCCTAGTGGTTTAACGGGGAGTTATCGAGAACACCCTCTAGTGCTGAGGATGGTTGTGGTGAGGGAAAGGAACCATCAAGAATGGTCTGGGGAACTTGTGTCGGCTCTGGAGTGATAGAGCCTTTGCAGAAGCTGATGCTAAAGACGTCTTTTCCTGGGAGTCGGGAAAGGTCCAGGGATCTCACCCCTGACAGTTAGCAAACCAGGCTTAAATTCTAATTGTGTGGTTGCAAACAGAGGTTTGAGTTCAACATGCCACCTAAAGATGCCAAAACCAAAGGGACAAGTATACATGTTTTTCTCCCAAGTGCCCTACATGGCAGAGATAGTGTAGAATTAACTGAATAAAGTAAGGTACATCCCAAGGAGAATCAATGATCCCAGTGGGCCTAAGGGATCTGCAACAAATGACCACCAATATTATGGAGGCTATAACCTTGATTGAAAACAAAAGGCTTTCCTGACCAGCAGTACAAGGGAGCATCACTAGTATCATGCACCTGCAGCCTCAATGTTGATAGTATGGGAGTACAATAAGACATACCAAAGATTGAAGGCCTCCACTGTCCGACAATTGATTAACAGTGAGACACGGATTGAATAACTAGATCATCCGTTACATGCAAGCAGTGTTCGTATATTGGAGGAACCAAAATACTTGGCAGGGGAGGAATCTTTAAGCGTTTCCATACAGTGATTTTTAGAAATAGAGATCCTGACTTCTGATAAACATACCATGGATCATAGCAAGTAATGCATGCCATTTACCTGCGGATTGAGTGAACAAACACCAGGATTCTGTGGGTACCATCACTGCAAAACCGAGTAGTTATGAAGACAGTGAAAAGGTTCTGAGAGCAGAATCCATTGAAGGCAACCCCTTGAAATCCAGTGCATTCTTATATTTTTGGACTATAGTAACTCAACACAGATTCAATGTCAGAAGCTGCAAGGAGTCAAAAAGAAGGAACAGCTCCAATGTGGGGCAAGGCACATCTTTCTGGCACCCAGCTAAGCTAAAAGTGACTCATGGTGGCAGTTGTTGTGCCTTTAACCAAGTGGAGGTAGCAGAGGGTTTTCTCAAGGAGAGAATAAAGGAGAATAGGTAGTCAAGTTGTGATTTATACCTCTTTTTCATATAGGTGAAGGTTTGTTGTACTGGCAAAGGGGTTGCCTATGTCCATGAGTAGGATGTTGAAGCCCCTAACATTTTGGCAGCTGAGCAGGTTTGAGGTAGCGAGAGGGTGGATTAAAGTACTTCTAACTGGATTATACGGCTTTCATCTTCCCGTCCAATCGTACTGCTTTCCCTGCCCCACACTTCTGTTTCTGACGGGGAGAGAGAGTGGGTTGGTGTTGTGACACCATGTGTCCAACTGGTGATGGTAAATACTCTTGGAGCATTGTATTGTAATGACCTGAAAAGTTGTTCGGGATTAATAAAAATGAATTAAACCTCAAATAAAACCCTACCTTAGTCTCAGTGTGGGCAATCTCCTGTGACAAGTGTGAAGAACCGCTGTCATATGACATTGAAGCCAGCCTATCTAAAGCTCTCTGTGTATTTACCTGCTGAACAATGTCTTTTCACCATTCACAAACAGTAAATACTGTTAAGACATGAAAGAAGGAACGTGGCGGCACAGCAGACAAGTAGGTAATCAATGTCACTCACTGAACAAAAACCAAGTAGAGGTGTGTGTGAGATATGTGAATGTGAGTGGAAAGTTGATTTAAACCCATCTCTTGGAAAGTATTGTGTATTTCAGCCAGTACTTCCCATTGCGCAGCACAGAGAGGAGAGGCAGCAGCTTAATTCTGGGAGTAAGTGGTGACCAATGACATAGATAGCACTAACCCATCACCAACGCCCATTCTGTCCCAACCAGATCATGGGAAATGAGCATTTATGGGCTGAGTGAATATTGATTAGTCCATTTCGGGGGCGGGAGGTAGCTGTTCTCAATATTGCTATAAGCCCATTCTTCCGTCGACTCACGACTGTGTACCTGTTTCTTTTTGCATATGTCGCCCTAAGTGGAAAGGGGATGCCCAGGCATGGGTCCCGTGCTCACTACACCACTGGATTCAAGCTAGCCTGGCTGATGAAGGGTGATGCCCTGAAATCAGTCCCAGGATGCTTATTTCCGGTCCAAGGTGAACCTGGCTTGGCAGTTCGGGCTGGACTGTTCCACAAGGAACAGGGTCAAGACTGAGTTGCATATGGCTGGGTCCAAACTGGGGTGATGTGGTGAGAAAAAGAATGATGGATTTAACCCAGATCCTTGTGACTGAGGGTGAATGCTTGCATTGTCAAGCATTGCGTCCATCAATTGGTTCTTTTGCCTAAGTGGTGACCAATGACATAGACAGCACTACCCCATCACCAACGCCCATTCTGTCCATACCAGATCATGAGAAATAAGCATTTATAGTCTGAGTGAATATTGATTAGTCCATTTTGGGGAGGGGGGGGGGGGCTAGCTGTTGTCAATATTGCTACAAGCCCATTTTTCAGACGACTCACGACTGAGTACGTGTTGGTGTGTTGTGAATGTTTGTGTTTCAATATTTGGACTTGGTCAAGGGCATTGCCTCGGCCATCTAGCTATGTCTGCTGACAAGGTTGTTTGATTTGGTCGTTTGATAAACGTAGATCCCATTATGGTCCACTTCCATGCCCGTTGTTGAGTACGTACAACAACTTTGACTATCACGTCATCCTCTCATCACTTTGATCCCCTGCTGTAACCCAAGTTATTTTGTCAGCATCAATATCATTGAAACTACTTTGAACACACCCATCTGACCAAGCATTACTTTGACTCCTTTATCTAAAACACTAAAATACCAATTAATTCCACCCGTTCACTTCAACCTAACCCTAAACCTAAACCCTGACTTTAAAACTAATAACTCTCTTTCTAACCCTGTTGCTGTAAAGTTAGCCTTACCTTAGCGTTAAATCTAACCTGAAACCTAATTCGAAATCTCATTCAAAACTTAACCCTAATTAAACTAAATGTAACTAAAAGTAATTATTATTTGTTAAAAAAAATCAAATACATAACCTTTAATAAATGTAAAGGTTACATTGTTAATCAAATAAATTAAATTATAATTTGTTTAGTTTAAAGTCTAACCCTAAACTCCTGAAAATGATTTTAAACTAATACCAATCCTATATATGAATGTAGCCTCGTCCTTAATTATAGCCCTAACTCTATCCCTAAAGCTAAAAATAAAAGGTTTAGGTTTAAATATATTATGTTTTCTCTAGGGGTTTGGTACTTTTAAATTAACTTCCAAACTATTATTTTCTTATATTTTCAGTCAGACCTAAAATACAAAATGCGAACTGTTGCCATTTGAATTAATGGCATTATAATTAATGTTATAAGTTGAAGTAATTGGACCGAAGTGATGTTAAGCACGAGTATGGAATACAAAGTAACGATGGTGCACCTTTATGTTTTATGGGTATACTTCCCCGTTTTGGGATTTTCTATGACCATTTAGTGGCGTTATGTTCTGAATGCTTTTATTTCATATGATTGCATCGATTCAAGTGCAGAATAGCCACCTCCAGCGCTAGCCCCGGCAGAAAGCTACCAATCAGGCCATGGGAAATTATTTTATGGCTAGAAGAACAGTGGTCTGCCTGTTCATCTCTAGTTAGAACCTTAACTCTCGCATGTGCTTGGGTACAGATTGGGGAATGTCCCTAATATATATGTCTTTCATCCTGAGAATGCCTATGATACCTTCTGCCTTTTATCTGTGGAAGTCCGTGTTTCCTGTACTGCGTTTAATAGTAATTAAAAAATAAAAACCTCCCGAGCGTTAGCATCGCAGGGACAATATTTGTGTCTTTTGGGATGAAAATGAAGCCCCTTGGTCCAAACATTCAGTTTAGTGAAGACGAGGACACTGAGCTTCAGCGCCCTTCCTTGTGCATCTCCTAACACTTGAAACACTCTTATTCCAGGGGGTCCAGTTAAGGATATGTCCTTGTTTCTGTTATTACAATGTACTGCTGAACCAACACGCCTTCAAAAACACAAGCTGCTTCGACACAGGTGATTGCCAATATTGGGACAACCTCAGCAGTGTTGTGGATGGTGTGAATACAGTCTGAATGGCGGGTGTGAAGAGTTACAAAGTTTTGTGACCGCTTATGTCAAACATATCCTTATTTAACAATGCATAAAATATACACTTCGCAGAAAGCAGATTGTGTTATTTTCCTTTGCCATGCAACTGTGCAGTGAAAAGTTCTGCACTAAGGAAAATGACACATATTTACTGTCTGGGTGGGGTGATTAGAGTGAAGGTTATCTCTTATGTGGTGAAAAGGATTTCCTAATCCAAAAATATCTGTGGTCAGGCGATGGTTAATCAGAAAACTTTGCAAACATTTCTAGATTCCAGATTGCACAGAGCTTGCTTCTAGTTACTAAAATCCACCAGGCATGGGCCTGGGTTTTATCCTTTTCGTGCCAAGATCCTAAACTCTAAAATGAAATTCCCCTTTCCCTGCAGACTTCAGACTAACTGATCAACACTCATGAAGCTACTTTAGACCTGACTGTTACCCAACTAATTCTGCCTTGCACTCCCAGGACCCACGTGGACAGCTTGTCTAGGTACCAGTGCAGTGCACAATATCTACATTAATTCATCATCTAAGAGCCCGATTCACTAAGGAGTATTTAGACTTAAGTCTAAGTTTACTACTTTTTGATATTCACAAACATAAATTACTGCTAACGATACTAATAGTAAAGTTAGAGTTACTGCTAAAGTTACTGATAGTAAAGTTACTAGTATTAAGTGTACTAGTAGTAAAGTTACTAGTAGCAACTTACCTCCGCTAATATCAAAAAGTACTAAACTTAGACTTAAATATGTTTACTACTTTTTGGCATTCACAAAAGTTACTACTAGTAGAGCTACTAGTGGTAAAGTTACTACTAGTAAATTATTAGTAGTAAAGTTACTAGTAGTAACGTACCTTTATGAGTACCAAAAAGTAGTAAACTTACATTTAAGTCCAAGTTTACCTTTGTGAATAGGGCCCTATGTGTGTCGGGAAAACTGGAAAAATATAAGCACTACTGAGGCAAGTATATTGAGGTCTCCATTTGTTCAGTAAAAGAAACAAAAGCACAAAAAACGAAAAAACTGAAAACGATTGAAATGTTGGCAAATTAAATTGAGGCAATGCTTTATTAAAAATGTAGACACTGGTGGGTTAAACATCATTCATAATTAGTGCACTTGATACCTCAGAAGTACTCAATGCTGTCTGCTCTTGGGTACACTGGACTCTTTGAAAATATCAGACTGGCTGGTGTGGTTTCCTCCTCCTTAAAGAACAGTCAACATTTAGCTACTCTGCCTGTTCCTACTAGTCCTGTGCACGGTGCGAGATTAGCCATTTATTCTAAAGGGCTGGGACCCCTGGAGGCCGGTTTTTAAAGGCCCATTGCCACTGCCTGTCTCCAGCTCCCCGGGGTTTATGGCACTAGACACACAGCCCAAAGAGAGAGAGAGAGAGGCTGGGAGAGAGAGAGAGAGAGAGAGAGAGATACATAGAGAGAATGGAACGAAAGAGATACGAAGGAAGCGCGGGCTGGTTTGAACATTTTGCCCAGGTTTGCTTTAGGTTTCCAACTCGGCCCTGTCTGTGCACAAGGAGTATGGATGGCTCTCCGTTGTTCAATACATTATGTATATGGTTGATTCCCCGCACAATCTAGTTCTGGGTTACAAGAACTTTGCACTGGAACAAAGAAAAATAGGGCAAATGTAAAAGGTGAGACTGAAGGAAAACAGTGTACTTGACTGATAATTACACAAGCAGCAAAACATGGCAAAATCATTCTCTGCTGCTCTAGTTAAACAGCGGTTGTTTATAGGGTATGGTTGTTTTGTTATAAAATCTTTTGAACATGTAAAACGATGTAAATTCAATAAAGTATGTTATATAGGGAATTATGGTCTCGTGATCCATTTCTTGAATGTCACCCTGGTGCTAAAATATTTCTGCATTGTGAACGTTGGCAACATTCCATTGCTCCAATGTTTTTACACAATAATCACCCTGCTACAAAATGGCTGTTCCCGGTTTTGCATTGCAATGTTTCTGCCATGTGGTCCATAGCAACGCCCTTCCGTATCCAAGGGAGCACCCACCAAGAGCCGAGCAGGCCTAAAAGACTAAGACTAGCTGAAGGTCCCTTGTTAGATAGAGAGCTACTTCCTTTAATGCAGGCCTAAGAGACAGACTTCCTAGCCCCTTTTTGTACTCTTTTTTGGGAGATATCCACCTGGGGGACTCCACCCAATGGTGCACTTATGCACCTCCTAGTAGATCTTTTGCAGGCTCGACTCCAGCTCCGGCAGCATCCGCCACCCGCCCTGTGGACTCTCACCCTCCTCAAAGGGACCCCTTAAAACAAGAGCCTATTTGTGAAGCTCCCCCGGAACTGCGCGCCAGGGCCCGTCTCCTCTCTAATGAAAACCTTTAATCATATTCAAATAGGTTACTGTTCAGGGGGAAAATAGAAATATGGATTTGATAGCAATAAATTTCCATCGCTGGCTAAGCCCACTGCTTAATTGTCCTGTCCCAGGGCTCACACATTTCATTGTTCGCTGGGTGCTTAAGTCCCGCTCTCATTTTGTGTCGGTGACATTACTGCTGATGGGCCTAATACTCTCATAATTTGAAAGGGGATTTGCATGATAGAACGCAGAGTATTAAAAGAAAGGGAAAAAAGAGGGGGGGCGTAAGAGGGGCTGGGGGACAGGGAAGGATGGGGGGCTGCAGCTGGATTTCACTTTTGAAAAAAAAAGTCATTTTCTTCAAAGTCAAACCATTGTTTTTATGAAAGTGGAAAAGACGAGTCTGCAGATCGGTCCGGCGGTGGCCGGCGCCGTCATTATTGTCCCTAATGGTTATTAATTATTAGACAGTTCTCTGTCAGGCGGACGTGATGTCCGCCGTGTCCTTGGCGTGGGGAGGAAGTGTGCGTGCAGAAGGGTTGAGGGTGCACGGGTGTGATAGGGCGTGTGTGACACGTGTGGGCGCTTGGGTGCAGTGGCGTGTCCGAGGTTTGCAGCAGGGTGGACAACATGGATGTGATTGTGTGTGTGCAGCGGGTGGAGGTACATTGTGTGTGAAAGTGTGTGTGTGAGAGAGACAAGACAGGGTGAGAGAGGATTGGATATAGGGGTATGGGTTTATGTGAGTGAACAGTTGCGCTGGCATTACAAGGCTGTGTGTAAAAATATTGAAAATATTTGCGCGTGGCTTTCACATAAAGTGTGTGTCATAAAATTACAAGTATCTGGGATGATACATGCTAGACGTTCCCGGTTGATTTGCGGCATGAGCACTTGGTGGACTAGTGGGGTGAAAGTGTGTCAGGGCTTTTTCCATACCTCTGCAGGGCCTGCCTGTTTGTCTGACAGGCCTGGTCCCAGGGGCCTGTCAGGCCCGGAATCCTTGATCTGCTAAACCTCGCACCAGTGGTCGGCCAGATCTGGACCCGGCCGGTGGTCTACCAGAACCAGTCCCAAGGTATTCTTGAATGGGTCTTGGTTAGCTGCCGGACCAGCTCATGGTGGTCTGCCTGGAACGGCCTTGACGGTTTACTAAATCTGATTGCGGAGCTCTGATTGGCCTGGTCTCATGGATTACCAAGCTAGTCTTGGGTATCTACCTTGCAAGGCCCTGTGTTGAAACCTGAGTCGGGTCGGGGACAATCGATATTTGCCCGGCGGTATTGCCTCTGTGACCCTCTAGTTATTTAATCAATGAAGAGGCAGGCGCTGGAGACTGGAAAGCAGGAAACAAGGTTTTTATTCTCTCCGGAGGAGAACACAGCAAAACGGACAGAAGGTATCGTTCTGAGGTGCTCTAACTTACGTTTTGGGGCATGGCCCCTTATATACAGTGTTTGTGGTTTTTATTACAGTTTACATACATATGATAAAGCTTTGATGTACGAAAAGACATTCCAGGAATCCCCCTTCGGGCCCGTTCCCACACATATCTACAGTAGAAATCCCCACCCTGGTCACAGCAGGTGATGACTATCGCGCAGCTGGATATTCCGCCAATTCATGGAATGCGGGGTTCGATCGGATCTCATGGGGTGGGGGGGCTTTGATCAACTCGGGGGTCCTTTGAGGAGGGAAGCTTTCTATTGTACGGGGAGGGGCAAGGGATAGTATCGGCAGAGCTGGGTGTCGGCCTGGGAACGGGGAAGACAAACGGGCACACGGGGAAAAGGGGGTTTGCATCTAAGGGCCGGGGATCATGAAAGGGAAGAAGGGAGGTGTCGCGCTGGGAACAGGATGAGGGCCTGGGGCAGAGCAGCGCCGAAGAGGGGTTTATGATTCAAGGCAGGTGCAAGCAGGGGGGGTGGTCAGCGTGCAGGCTTAGTGAAGGCGAAGGGCTATGTCAGGGGCCAGCGGCATGCAAAAGGGTTCGTTCTGATCGGGGCGTCTTAAAATGGCGGGTGCGCACGACAAAAGTGTGGCATCAGGGGAAGAGGCAAGATGGCGCGGATAATGTTCACCAAAACGTACTAATTTTCAACAGTCCTCCCTTTAACATATTCAAGACATCTTGCTGGTTCATTTTCTACTTGGTTCTATTGCGGTGGGCATGAGAAAGAAAACGGTAGGAACCCTAGATGAAAGAGTTGTAAACAATACATTTTGAGATTTCTAGTTTTTAGGAGCTGGACCTATTGGATAAACTTTGATAAACTTGTTCAGCAGGAAAGTCATAGGAATGTAATACAAAAAACGGTTCTGTAGCGAGAGCAGCAAGTACATATCATAACGTGAACTGGCAGGTTATTACATATCTCAGATTCGGATTGGAGCAGGATCAATACAATGGCGGCTGGGAGAGAAATGAGGCATAGCAGAAACGGTGATTGAGGATGTCAAATGTTCGAAGTTAACGAGTTCTCATTATTCTTTGTGGTCTTTCGTTGGCGCTGTGGAGCACCGGCGATGGAGCTACGGGTCCAGCTCTATTCTAAGTTCTGCGTTGCAGGGCACGACCCTTTCCTCGCGTTTCTGGTCGGAAAGGTCCCTTTCGCCCTGTGTCCTTTGAGGTGATTGTCAGAAAGTTCAGATGGAAGAAGAGCGTACAAAACAGTCCATAGGGTAGGTCGGAGAAAAAGGGGGATGGAGCAAGGCCAAATTAGGAACAGACTAGAGGAACGAGAGACTTCAGATAGGCGGGCGTGTGACCGAATTCAGAGAGCGGGGACTTGTCGGCAAACACTGGACATCGAGCAGGGGCATCAGGTCGGCCCTTTCTTCTCATGTTGTCGAAAACAGTGCCTCGTCCTGCAGCTCTTTTCTGTCGTGGTCTCGCCTTGGCTAATGTCGCAGGTGTTCCTTAGTCTGCAGTCAGGCCTCGTGCTCCCACATCCGGTCCTTCTCTCCTCCAACAGCAGTACCCTTAAACAAGTTTGAAAAGACAGTCTTTAGAGAATTTGCAGATGAAGATAATCAAAAAGTCTATTTCTCTCCCAGCTCCAGGCAAAGAATGAAAATGCCCGTTATATTAGTGTTCACAACTGGCATATGAATGACCGGTGACGGGCCTGTTGGATCTACTATGACTTTCCTTCACAATTATTTATTACAGTCACGACAGTTCATCTGATGGTGACCCACCTTCGTGAGACGAACCTGGCAAAGATATGCCGTTCTCTAGAGTTTTACATTTACAAAGGGTACTGTGAGTTGTCAACATGGTACTACACAGGCATTTTGCTGAGAGACGAACATGGCTAAACATTTCTTTTCTATCGATGCATCCTGCTTTTCAACTACTACGGGGTTCATTTCGATGATTCACCTTGGACTAGTCAGTTAACCTTGTAAAACATCATTCTGGGTCCTACGTAACTTCCTACGGCCTGAGTACTTAATCAGAAAAGACAGGGGTTTTGTGGGAGACGACTAGGGACATAGAAACTTGTGGTAAGGGCGTAAATCGACCCATCTCTCACAACCGGAAATGAGGGGTAGTTTCATAACTCCCGTTTTTGGGCGGCTGATACAGGGGATGTAACAGGGGTGATCATTTTTCCTGTTTGGGTATTGCGACAAGTCGGGGTGGGGAGGGTCGCGTATTCTGAGGTCCTTTCTTATACCATAGGAGCCGTTGACATGTAGTTCCCTTATTACGGGCCAGATTAGGGAACCTCTGTCGTCTTTCCTGTCCTTTCCCTTATGGCCCAACCTCGGTTCATTGACTTCTAGCGGAAAAGGAGAGGTAATGACGCGGTCTCGGGGTGATTGTATTAAAGACAAGTTTTTTTTTTGTTTTTTTTTTGTGTGCAAATACTGACGGTATTTGAAGCCAATTAGGTGGTGTGCTAGGGGGGGGGCAGTCTGCCAATTTCGGGGCTAATCACTCGGAAGAGTGGGAGTGCAAAAATAGAGGGAGAGAGAGAGAGAGAGAGAGAGAGAGAGAGAGAGAGAGAGAGAGAGAGAGAGAGAGAGAGAGAGAGAGAGAGAGAGAGAGAGAGAGCGCAACGGCAGGCTAAATAGTACACGTGCAACAGAGAGGGTGGCAGTGTATTCAAGAAAGGCTATTTAGTGCATTACACAGTAAAGGGCATTCATGGGTCTGCGTTAGAATCTTGTAATCATGCAGTTGGAGCATTAAACAGGGTAGAGGGGACGCGCCTTGAGAAAAAGGAAAGAAGAAAGGAGGTACCATTTTGTCGCAATTTCTCGCATTCTCGGTCCTTCGACCAGTTGGGTCAACGCCTCAGTCACACACACACATTCTCTCATAGTTTCGCATCATATGTGACATGGGTTCATTCGTCCGGTCTGGTTTAAGGGTGATCACTTTTTATCAGGTTGTGCTAATTTTTCGGGTTTGTTCGATACGTGAGTAGTTTGCAGGCGTGCTTAGGCACCACCTTGCGGTGCTAGTCTGCTCCGTGTATTAGACATGGCAAGGCTTCGGATCTTCGCCACACCTCGGCTGTAATCTCTGATGTAACCTGCAGAGGGAAGGAAAAAGGGGGTGGGGGAGACAGCATTCGCGCATATTTAAATACATGTATTCAAGAGTCCTTTTTACTCACCTCTTACTCGTCTTCCCTCCTCGGGGCAGAGTCCCCGGGGATATGGTTTCTGGAGTCAGGGGGGGGGGGGGGCAGTGTGCCCTTATAGGTCGTGTGCGGGGAAAACGTAAAAAGGAAACCAGAGGTGCCTAGTACGAGGTATCTAGTCAAAAGGATGTATCTCACTATCGGGATCCTTAAACCTCTTTCAACGCTGTGGCGTTCTAAGGTTCTTCGGTTCTTGGGTCAGCTCCGTTCCCTGATACCTTGGAACGTTGTACTTTATAACATTTACACCATTTCATTTTACCCTCCTTTAACATTCCCTCATTTACACCGTTCGTTTTACCCATCCTTGGAAGTCAAGGCCTTCCTCTACGCGAGAGTTCATGGGTCAGTCGCGTACTTTTGAAGGCGGGGTGTCGTGTTGTCGATCCGACCCGTCCTCCAGGGCTGGGCAACCATCTTCTTTTAACCTTAAAGAGAGAGCAGAGTAGGGTGCACAGAAAAGAACTTTCCCACCGATCCCACATTTTTAAAATAAAGCATGCAATACCCGTCCATAGTTTCAAAAAAACTTTATTTTGCAAAATCATTTCAGCACGTGGATTATGAGGGTGCGGTCGTATTTGGCCGGTCGTGGCAATGGCTAAAGTGCGTACAGTGGGGGGTGTCGTTTGCAGCAATAAAAACATCGGAAAGTTTTATTCATTCATTTGTAAGAAACTAAAACGTCTATTAATTGGCTGGGGGTTCGGGGGGGGGGGGCATTTATTTTCATAATTTAGAAGCATAATCATAATAGTTGCAATCAGATTTCCTATATGTATACCGTATGTGTGCGTCGTAGATGAGGTTATACATCAGCTATAAAAAAATATAATACATTGTACATTTGTAATCAGCATTTGTAACGCGATCCTTTCATACTGTTCGTCGAGTGAGCTCTCCTTGTCTTTTCTAGCCAAGTGTACAAAGGATCATATAAAGTCTCAGAACATCAAGTTTATATTAGTGCGAAGGAACACCACGAGGTGTTCGTAAGTTCCGATGGATACCAGCGCCATCTTGGGCGGGGCCGGCTCAGTCCGGAGGCAGCATCAGGGGGAAATGTTCCCATTACTGGCAGTTGGACCAGAGTCCTTTTCGGCAGTTCTAGAATTCATGCTAACAGAGGGAGTGGCAATGTCACGTTTATTTCGTTGGCGATCAAGGCAGCCGTCCCTTACCGGAAACCTGCAGAGGCCGAAGGTTCCGCCGGGGACCTTTGTAGGATCTTCAAGGCTGCGGAGATGCTGTCGGAGATGGGGGGCTCGTGCCCCAGCGGGCAAATGTTTGAGTTATATTGCTGGTCAAAGTTACTCTAGTGGCCGGGGCCCGCCTTCCAGCGGACCCAGACGCCATTTTGAGGCCCTACAGGGGCCACTCTCGTCGAGTTTTGCAAGAGTGGGAGAGATCCTTCGGAGTGAAAGGAAGAGGTCCCTGTTGTGTGAAAGCGGGACGTTCAGCTGGGGTGCAGCTGTGATGCCCCCACCTGGGGGGGGCGAGGGAGACTCGTTCGCGCCGTCTCCTTCTCCCGGTGCACTCCATGCTGTTCTTTTTCATCGCCCCGCATGAAGGTCTCTCCACATCCGGTGTTCCCCAAGTCTTGTGCTCAGTGCTGTGGGAGTATGGCCACCTGTGGCGCGCATTCGGCGCGGCACGAGTATCAGTGCAGTCATTGCTGGTTCGGTGTTCCGAAAATATGGCCACCATTGCACGTTCGGTGCTGCGCAAGTACTGGGGTGCCACCATGGTGTGTTCGGTGCTGTGGAAGTATTGGCACCATCTCCTGACTGGGGGTGTTCGGCGTCGGGCCGGGGGCTGGGAGACCTCCTATCGGTGGAGGTGGGAGAGGCTCGTCCGCGTCGCCTCTCCCTCCCAGCCCAACTTGGACAAATTGTTGTGGAGGTACGTGCAGGACATCCCGCCGTCCAGAGCTGCTGCGGCTGTTACGGAAGGGAAAAGAAAGAGGTGCCTCGTTCTTCTCTGGACATGTGGCGGGACTACTTAAGTCTATCCAGGCCCGTTGCGGCTGGCTGAGGAGACATGTGGCGGGACTACCTACAACTGCCCAGGCTGCTGGCTCCTGCCTCTCCTCCGGCTCCCCCATACGTTAAGATTTCCTGACCAAGAGTTGGCAGCGGGGCCCGCCTTATATGGGTTGTCGCTGGTTGGGCGTAGCCGTAACCCTGCCCTACCTTGGAAGGTTCCAGAATGGGGGGGGTGAATGTTCTGTTTGACTTTCATTTTCTACAGTTTTACCGTTATTATTCCTTGTTTGTTGTGCTAAATTAAAAGTTCAAGTTCATCAATGGTCTACGGATTTTGTTTTGCCATTTCTTTCTTTCCAGGTTGCTTTTATGCTAAGTTTCTGCTAACAGAGGTCGAGTAACACGGAAACACGTGTAGAGGGATGACGCAGATTCGTACATTACATACACACAAACTCAGACGGGGGACAGTACAAGTACAACATACAAAGACCCAAGACGAATATAAAACAGTTATTGGTCATGATTATCTCTTTCCGTCTGTGAATTTTAAAGCGAGGCTGGGTTCCCGTCTTGACGTTGCCCGACCTAGGAGAACTTGAGCATGCCGCTGAAATTGTCCTGGCGAAATCTGTGCCATCGGGCATAATCAAACGTGGTGGTTCTATCTGGTCTGCCTATGTAAGTCGGGTTCTTCTTTGTCTCGCGCTTTTTCTCGTACTGCCGGTCTGTCGTTCCTGTCGGCCCTTTGCCTTTACTCACGCTCAGTAGAGTCGGGCATTGGGCTTTCCAGTGTCCGACATATCTACAAAAAGCGCATTGGTCTGGCCCTAAGTCTGGTCGTCTTTTGCATAGTGTCGGGGGATAAGTTGTGGGTAGCGGTGTCCTGGGGTTGTCCTGTCGGTATATTTCTCTACTTGGTTTGTCCTCGTCTTTTCTCTGTCGTTGCATAGCCTCTCTGCGCCACATACCGAGACTGTCGAGCATAATAGGCGTTGTCTTATTATTTCGAAGGGCTATTTCTAACGTTTCTATTTTATCAAGGTCAAAGGATCCTGCCAGTGGCCACTGTTTGTCTTGACTTTCTTTGGTATACCTGTGCCACAATTTATTATAGGCTATGGTAACTAATCCATAGTTTATGAACATGTCCTTATTAGGGGTGCCTTCTAGTGGAGCTATATGGTCCACCTCTAATACACGGTCCGGGCTGAACCAATTATCAATCAATGGGGAGAAGACAGACATGACGGCTCGTAACGAGGGACTAATAAGTCAGCAGTGCCTATCTTATCACTAGGTGCAAAGACTAGACAGAATATTCCTATTCTACGTTGTTTGCAGGCAGTGAATACCTCATGAACAAAAATAAAAAAGAGTAACCAAGAACGCGGAACAATCAAGCAATTAATAAATAAATAAATAGGATAGAAAAAGGACAATGGGGAGAGTAAGTAGGGCGCAAAAGTCTGCGTCCTCTACCCTTTCACTAACCGCAAAGAGGAAGCTGTTGTTTCCGGTTTGCAGACAGAGAATCTCCAGAAGACAATCTGTGAACAGTAGTTCGGGGTTAAAGAACCCAGTTAATCAGTGAGGGAGTGGGGAGTCTCACAAAAACCGTTGAGAAATAATAGAGTCAGTGGGGGAGAAAGATAGGCGCGACGGTTACGTTACCTATCCTTCACCGTTTGCAAAAGAGAAGGAGCCTACTGTTTCTCCGTGTGCAGACAGTGAATCTCCAATTAGGTCAAACAAAGAGTAATACTAGTATTTTATAAATAATCAAGCAATCAAACAATCAAGCAATCATTTCGCACCTTGTCGTGATTACACGACCTTACCCGGACCATGTGGACAGTTTCTTGTCTTCCGAATCCAGCGCCCGATCGTCCTCTTTTTCTCATAATTCTCACGGCACTCCTAATGGTCCCCAGTCAGGACCGTAGATCACTCGAGAGAGGTCTGTTCGGAACTAGTGAAGTTCGGATGATCGGCTGCCAGACGAGGGTCTATTGGGCAAGAGCTCTCCCGATCGTTGCAGTCGTTCACTCTGTCGTCGGGACCTCTCCCACTGGATCCACGAGTCGCTGATGGGCCCCACGCTTGGGACGCCAATTGTTGAAACCTGAGTCGGGTCGGGGACAATCGATATTTGCCCGGCGGTATTGCCTCTGTGGCCCTCTAGTTATTTAATCAATGAAGAGGCAGGCGCTGGAGACTGGAAAGCAGGAAACAAGGTTTTTATTCTCTCCGGAGGAGAACACAGCAAAACGGACAGAAGGTATCGTTCTGAGGTGCTCTAACTTACGTTTTGGGGCATGGCCCCTTATATACAGTGTTTGTGGTTTTTATTACAGTTTACATACATATGATAAAGCTTTGATGTACGAAAAGACATTCCAGGAATCCCCCTTCGGGCCCGTTCCCACACATATCTACAGTAGAAATCCCCACCCTGGTCACAGCAGGTGATGACTATCGCGCAGCTGGATATTCCGCCAATTCATGGAATGCGGGGTTCGATCGGATCTCATGGGGTGGGGGGGCTTTGATCAACTCGGGGGTCCTTTGAGGAGGGAAGCTTTCTATTGCACGGGGAGGGGCAAGGGATAGTATCGGCAGAGCTGGGTGTCGGCCTGGGAACGGGGAAGACAAACGGGCACACGGGGAAAAGGGGGTTTGCATCTAAGGGCCGGGGATCATGAAAGGGAAGAAGGGAGGTGTCGCGCTGGGAACAGGATGAGGGCCTGGGGCAGAGCAGCGCCGAAGAGGGGTTTATGATTCAAGGCAGGTGCAAGCAGGGGGGGGTGGTCAGCGTGCAGGCTTAGTGAAGGCGAAGGGCTATGTCAGGGGCCAGCGGCATGCAAAAGGGTTCGTTCTGATCGGGGCGTCTTAAAATGGCGGGTGCGCACGACAAAAGTGTGGCATCAGGGGAAGAGGCAAGATGGCGCGGATAATGTTCACCAAAACGTACTAATTTTCAACACCTGGTGATCTGCTAGGCTAGGCCAGGCCCTGGTAATAGCTGGTATTGATGGGGAAACATCCTTTTCAACGAATCCCTAACAACGCGGTACCATTACAACGCAGGTTTTAGAACGAAAGTCGTTACAACGACTTTCGCTGGAGGGTGCTCTAGGATAGGGAATAATTTAATTTACTATCCAACACCTTCCCTACTCTCCACTGGGACTGGAGTTGGAATAGTAAATTAATCTATTCACTATCCAGCGCCCCCCAACGCAAGTCGTTGTAACGACTTGCGTTGAATAACCTGTGTTGTAACAGTGCGCGTGGTAATACCACGCGTTGTACCGTCATACATCCGTATTGATGCAAGAATCAGTCTCTGGATGCTGCGGCTCCAAGCGAGCTCTTGGTTTGTCTTATGTGGGTAGTATCCAGACCTAGGGCTGTGAAGGATCTGGGTTTCAGTAACTCAATGAAGATAAGCTCTCCTCTGTGCACTCAGCGTACTAACATTCGACGCAGAGCACAAAGAGTGGTGCATCTAGGATCAGGACGTGACCTCTCCTCTTCAGTTCTCCTTCGGGCACTCTTCGTATCCTGATTGAAGCCTGCCTAGATAGCGCCATGGCTACCATTCAGGATTCTAAACGCCAGGGCTCCCGTTCTCCGGATGGCAACATTTCAGATTGCTGACTGGCCTAAATGCTTGACTTCGGGTTTGGTAATTATTCTGTGTGCTTTGCTTGGTGGCCTCTGATGTCATGGGTGTTCAATGTACAGCTGTGTTATAATACTTGTTTCAGCGTGGTGGACACTGATGCTGGTAATGTAGCAGTTTTGTTTCTCTGTGTTGCACTGTTTTGATGTTAGGTATGATGATGTTATCAATGACTTACTCAGCCCATACTGGTGAAGTTCCCTCTACCTTGCCCTGTTACAATGGCTGTTTTCAAGTATGTTGATGTACTTGGCTGGTGGTGATGAAGTTGCTCTCTATCAGGCTGTTACAAAATTTGATGTCAGGTATGTTGATGTTGACATGATGTAGTTGGCTCTTAGCAGTCAAGGTGCTCTCTATCTGGCGGTTGTACCATATTTAATGTCACATGTGTTGATGTTTATTGTATGCTGTAGGATGTGGCTCCTGGTTGTTTTCCCACTGTGGGGCAAGCGGCACAGGCATTACCCCTTCATTAGTTTACCATGTCCTGTTCCTAACATCATGAGGTTTGCTTCGTTACAAAGACAGAATCCTACACCGAAATGTATAAAAAAAATTGAATGTGTTTTTCAAAGATGTTTGGGGATGGTAATCTTCCTTCTGCAAAGCTTTATTAACAGGGCCGTCTCAGGGTCATCTCGGTTTCTAGGGGGCTCTCAATTCCCATCATCCGTGGAGTGCAAAGACGAGGCATTGAGGATGGTGTGTGTCATTTCGAAGGATGAACACTTCTAAATCCAAGGCAGACCAATGCTTAGATGTCATACTCTGAGGAGGAGACTAAGCTCCTGTACCAGGTTGTGACTGTGCTCTAGGTGTGAATGATGGCATTCACTCTGTTAGGGAGGAAAAGGATTTGAGTTCCATTCTCAACCTCTCATGTGTTAGAATGTAAATGTGTATGTAGCACGGACGCAGAGAAAAGGTAGCAGCTCACTGTACATTGTCATGGTCAAGCATAAAGTCAAGGAGCTAGAGGAGTGGAGGCTAGACTGCGGATGGTTAATTCACTGTGATGTAGTCTTCTTTAAAGAGGTGAGTCTTCAACTCTTTCCTAAATGGGAGTAGCATGGGGGTGGTTCTGATGGGTATGGCGATGTTGTTTCAGATGCTGGGTGCATAGATGGAAACGGCTTGTTGCAGGATTTTTGTTTTTCACAATTCTTAGTCTGCAGTCTGATGGTGTCCTGGCTTCAGGTGTGCCAAGATCCACAAGAGATAGTGACCTGCAAAAGGGGGTTGCTGATCGTTATAGTTTAGTAGTATGCTAAGGCCGTACTGCATCGCCCAGTTAGCTATCTGTAGGATGCTGATGGATACAAGTGACATTTTCCTTCCTACCTGCCTCCATCACAAACCTTTGGGTGGAGGCAAAGGTTTGGTGTAAGGATTGGTTGGACCGATGGAGCTGGCGTGTGCTGATGGATCAGAATAGAATAGTGCTGACATGCCCAACTCCTGAGTTCTCAAGGGTCCTTTCCAGTTTGTACTGTCAGGGCTCATTAATGCTTTGTGACCTCTCTGCACCCTGCTATCTCACACAGGAAGAAGCGTCACAGCCTTGTGCCTGGAGCTACTTCACTGGGAGACTTCTCAGGTCTCCACACTTGCCGGAAAGAAATCCAAATGAGACTAGCACTGAATTAATTGGGCCATTCCCAGTACACACACATGTATGCCGCATGTGCGCCTGCCTGCTCTGCCTGGGCATGTGCCCTCTCACAGACTATGGACACCAAGAGACCTGCACCCAAATTTACCAAGAATTGATCACTGGCAAAATATTGCACAGTACCAGGTTTACTACAGGTAGTACGCTGATGTGGTCACTGGACGCGACTGCTCTGAAAAAGCTACATTTGAGCCACACTAACCATGATTTAGCTCTGCACCATGGTACAAAGGGAAGTGAGCCGCCTATCTGGGAGGCATGCCCAGGCTGGTGTTTGACAGCGGTGGAAGTATGGGCATTTGGTGTTGGAAACACAGTTGGGTGTCGTTGGCGTTGAAGACAGCCCGGAGTGCTCCACACTGAAGCTTGAGACTGTCTGCATAGACCCTGGATCTCCCTGGGGTGCGTAGGGCCTCACACCGGCCCTAGAGCCGTGCACTAATGGCCCCTGTGTCTTGGGGGAAGAGGAAATGCACGGAAGGCGCCATGCCGTCCCTCAAGCGCAGCTTCTCATAGGCCAAGTCTCAGAAGCAGCTGCAGAGAGGTTCCTGCAACCGGAGGGCTCCCCACCTGCCTCCTACCAACACAAAATCATTCTTAAGTATTTCCTTTCTTTCTTCAGCCATTTAGGGGGTTAGGAGGGGTCCGGGGTTGGAAGGACACGCGGGGAGGGAGGAAGGGGGTTAATAAGCTGTGGTGACAGCATAGTGTCCACATTGGGGAAAGATTAATGACGAAAATTAATCGTATGACCTTTCTTTCGAGGAGCTGGAGGTGAGGCGCGCCATTAAAGACTCTTATGTTGTAATTAACGTTTGAGGGGAGCGCTTCGCGCCTCCAGAATGGATGTGATCATTTAATTAGGGTTATGCGTCAGTGCCACAACAGGTTCAGAGAAGTCATAATTTAGCTGCAGCTTTAAATTACCGAGCCGGGCCGCGTGGCAGGGTGTAATGGCAGGGCCGCCTGCGCCGACGAATCCGCGGGAAACAATTAGATAAACACCTCCAGTAACGGTCAGTGACGACTAATTAAATATTCCGCTGCTCACGTCTCGAGGGAGACCGGGCTCTCTTTACTTTCTATTTTTCATCTTTTGGGAATTAAATGGAAGCGGTTCCTGAGACCGAGTCTTCGGGTGCAGCCCCTGAAAGCTTGCGTGTCGCCCACCTGCATCAGGCAAACGTGCCTTCCTTCGCCAACAATAAATACTTATTTATGAAAGCCTTGCGCCACCGGTGCGTCACTTTTTCCCATGTTAAAAGTGACGCACCGGCGGCGCAAGGCCTTCATAAATAAGGCCCCTGGTGACTGCCGCCTCACTGTACCACACCCGAACATGTACTGCGGGGCGCAGGCCTGCCTTCCTCAAGTGAGACGCCCTGCTTTTTTGTAGCGTCCATTTAGCTGTCCGTAGGCAAATCATGTACAGTTTTACAAATAGACCACCGCATGGGCAGTCTGTCCAGTTTCTATGCACGGCACAATTTAAAATTTGCACTTGGCACAGACAGAATGAAACCCCGAGTTCCTTGACAGTGAATACGGGAGTGCACGTCCCTGTACGACTCGGTCCCTTCCCCACTGCACTCCTGCCGAGACTACAGCAACCAAAGCAGAGGGGCGACAACAGCAACGGCACTGCAGAAGGATGGATGCTGGTGACCCCCTGCTCCACTAAGCCTGTACTTGACCTCATATTGCCTTCATCTCTGCCCTCGTCTTCTTCCTTAGACCTGAAGCTCGCTAGTCTAGAGGGTGGCGTGAACGCGAAAGAAATCAAAGTAAATACATAGGTACATTTTACTGTTTTCCCCCTTTAATACCAAAATCCATTTCTAACCTGCTACTAATGTGTTGAACTCATTAATTGAACAGTCCCTTTTTTAGGTCTCGCCTGTCGATGCGCATGCGCATCGAGCAAGGCGAGAGTATTGCGAGTTATCCACTCTTTATCCACACTGCAAGGAATCGTGGCGATTCCTTGCAGTGCCCGTGACTTTTAAGGTCAATGCGCATGCGCATTAAGCTTATGCGCATGCGCATTGACCTTAAAAGTCACGGGCGCGTGCATGTCCGTCTTTGTTTACCCGCTCCGCCCCCTCCCGCCGTGTCGCCTTGCCTACTCTCTTCCACAGCCTCCCCCAGCTCCGCCCCCTCACTACTTGATTGCACGGCCGCTAGGCCGTGCCTCCCCTACTCTCCTCCCCCCTCCTCCCCTGCCTGCCTGCCGCTAGCTGAGTCCTAGCGTTGGCTGAACATCCCGTGATTTTGGACAAATCCCTTAATCTTGCTGTGACCTTGTTTCTACTTTCAGCGCGGAGGCTTATTTCTAAACATGTTCACACTCTCGACGTCTGAAACGGGTGAAACAGGACTATGAGATTGCAAGATTTCTGCGAAAATTGGTAGTCTTAAAGAGCTCTGCCGCCCACTTTAAAACACATTCAAGACCTCACTAAGTGAGAGGAGACCCCACTGTTCCTCTACCACGAGGCATCAGACCTTTAAGACCGCAGCGTTCTTTCTGTTCGAGTGAACGCAGACCCTGTACAATACCACTCGTACGAGTCACAACCCAGCCTACTATAATCGCGCATCTTTGTGTGACACGTTCCGTGAATTCCATTCCCCGAATCTGTTGCGAAATACTACAGCCCACACTTTACCCGTGTTGTGACTGACTAGTTTTAATTTATTGCGGTGCCCATTTCATTTACACTATTTTTGTTCTGAAGTGTCTGCCATTTATTGCAGTATTGTACCTCTACCTGCACTTTGTACGCTTCTGAAACCTGCACACATATCACTTTTCCTCCTATAATGTACCGATTGCTACTTCATGTATTTTTGCTGCTCACCATTGTCACTATTCATTCACGCAACTCAACGTTGCCTTCCTTCACCTATAATTTTCTCCTCACGCATCCTTAATGCTCCCATCGAGACGCGCCCCGCCAACCCACTGCAAAGTCCGCGCTACCAAAACCAACAAACAAACTATCACCCCCGCATCGCTCTCCGTACTCTGGCCTCAGCAACCCCCTTCTCCACCCCCACCAGTCCCCTCGGCTAACTTGGTAGAGATGCGGCCCCGCCCGGGCTCCCCCCTCCCAGGACTTCCTCCTCGCATCCCTGCCCCCTCGCGCTGCTTCAACCCCTCCCCTGGCCACGGCACTTTATTAGGGGCCTAACCCGACCATTTGACTGTCATTGTAAGTCTCTTGCTGGAGCTACAGTCCCAACAAAAAATAAGCCTTTCGGCAGTCCGATGTCCCAGCTGCGTCTAGCTTGCTTTCTGTGACCAGACACACGTTTTTTGGCTTTTATTGAGTTATCCCCTCTGCTCTTGAACATTGTAAATCGCACCCTCTCTTCTATGGGTGCTAAGTGCTATATCCTGTATTTTTCTTCTTCATATATGACTTTGTTTCTATCACTGTGCTGCTCTCTGCAAATTTATAAAGCGCTCTGATACCCGTCAAGTTTGCGCTATAAAAAACGATCAAATAAATAAATACTTGCATGAAGTCCGTGTTTTAAATCTAGCGACTGAGATGTATTTTCTATTTTGTTTAGTTCATTTCGTGACAAAAACGTTACGAGTCATTGCCTGTGCGACTTCTTTTAATCTTGCAGAAGCAAGGCTGCACCACGCCACATCTTGTTCCTCTTTTACCCACTCTGACACTGTCCCGGGACCGTCAAAACCAGTTTGCCCAGTTTGGAAAGCTTCACTTCAGTGCTTCTCTCCTCTACCTGCATATCAACACGGTGGTGTGAGGGGGTGTGGTGTCGGGAGAGGTAGGCTGGGGGGAGGAGAGGTGTGTTTGTGACAACTCCCAGGGCTGTGCACAAACGCCTTTCATTTGCTCGGTTACCAACAATCTCATAGCCAGCTACTTAAGTGTCCAGGGAAGGCAACACGCAGGGCCGAAAGCTGCCGTTATTATCCGTAACGACCTCAGAGGGGACCTCTCAACATTACTCACAGAAAACAACTCAGAAGGTGGAGTCATTATACTAAAAGGAAACCGCACAGGCTTTCTGTATACTGTGACTGTGGGAGAATTAGTTAATGTTCCTGCGTTTGAGTTAGAGCTTTTAGATTTGTTTATGGCTTTTTTTCTTTGTAATTCTTTAGCATTGCCTACAGGAAACAAAAATGCTAAAGATTTAAAAAAAAAAACCCATAAACAATTCTAAAAGCACTAACTCTAATGCTGCGAGACCTATTGCATTTCCAATGCTTGTTATTATACTCTAGTGACTGCATCACTGTCAAAATCCATGCGGGAACAGAACAATCGGGTTTCTGGGCTCCAGGTGTGACAATGTTTACCTCAGATTTCTTGGGCCACCTTACTATTGGTCCGAAAATTGAATACACCAATGAGCCAAGTACACCATTAGCCATTGATCCTTAAGGCACAGCAGTCCAAGGCTTAGTCAAGGAAGTGGTGCAGGCTAGAGGCTCAGAACCCAGGAAGGTACAATACTTCTTACTAAATGTCCAACCAGTCATTTTATCTTAAAGTTACTTAATATTTCTCGTAAAAACACAAAACTACACATAGTCAATACAGATGTACACAAAGAAACACACAGCAGGGTAAACTGTATTTCTCATGGGGTTTCTAATAATGTCCTTGTAAGTTCTGCCTACTGTATTTGTCATGGAGTTCTCACAATGTCCTAACCCATGCTACTGTGCGTGTTAATGGAGATTCAATAGGTCAAGACCAATGCCTACGGAATTTGACAAACAGGCATGCTCAAACTACTTCCGGTTGAGTTTGCACAGTCTTTCTAGAGGTAAGGAAGGGTTAATGTTTTTTGGTGGTCAATTTCAGCTTACCAGCAACGCAAAGGTCACAAATCTAAATCATAGTCCGTCTGAGGTCCTGAGGATCATGTGTGCCTCAGTTTGACCACCTTATCTCACACTGGGGCTTGGCATCACAAAGAGTGATCATGTCTGGTGGCAGGAAGATTACCTGAAGGTGCTGCACATCGCACCAATGCATCCGATGCCTGGGCAGGCTTGTGGCACACCCTCCAATCAACTCCTAGGCAATCTTTGTTGCTGGGCTCGTGGGGTTCACAACTCAGGACTTCTGCTGGGAGGCTGTTTACCCTCTAGTGCACTCGCCCTTGAATCACAGTGCTGCATAAGTTGTGAATCACAAGTGGAAAAGGAATCGCTGAATACGGTCAACATTTTCATAGTGCCAAGCCAACTCAAAAAGGCACTATACCAATAACCCGGCAATTGTGGTTGACTATTTCTATACCATGGACACTCATTTAGCTGGGGAGGGGTGGAGGACTGCGGGAGAACATATCAGGGGCGCAAATAGCTCTCACAAAATGGGAATTAAATGTAAAAACAAATGACACTCAATACATGGATTTATTCACACAAAACCCTCTGACACACACTATATACAGGTTATATATTGAAGTTATCACAATTTAATATTTGTCAAAAAATATACACACTTGACTAATTCCAACTCCGCACTAGGGGCACATTACGATGGAGGATTTTCCGCATCCTCCGGGCCGGCGGAAGCCACCGCCAGCCCGGCGAATGCGGAAAATCCTCTGCGGACCCACCAAAGACCCACCGCCGCATTAGGATGGCTGGTGGGTCCTGGTTTCAGTCCGCTGCTTTTCCACCGCGGCGGAAAAGGCCTAATATGGTGGCGGTGTCTCTCAGACACCGCCAGCCATATTAGGATGTCTGGAGTTCAATGCCTTTACACGGCGGCATTTCCGCGAGCAAAGGCATACGGATTCTTGTTTGAGGGCCCGTTGAGGGCCCACAGGGGTGAAGGGGGGGGGGGGGTGGGGGCTGCACATGGGGGGTTCCTATGTTACCCCCCTGCATTTGCGTGCACAGAGCGGCAGGCACCGCGCTGTGCCTGCCGCTTTGTGCATGCAAATGCAGAGCTTTCATTTTTAACATTGCGGCCGCAATGTTAAAAATAGAGGATGTGACCGCCAGGGTGGCGGTCACATCCTAATTGCACAGGAGGGAACGCCGCAGCACATGCGGACATTCCCTCCTAGTCAGGGCTCGCGGACGGACGCAAGTCCGTCCGCGATCGTAATGGGCACCTAAAGTTTAATAGTCCAAATCTTGGACTCCAGAGATCATTTATTGCAGATAATTTTCAATGTTCAAAACATCAGATTCTTCCCAGTAGCCAGAATCTAACATTTTGAACATTGAAAATGATCTGCAATAAATGATCTCTGGATCTATAAATTTGTTCAGGACCCCTGGTTAGGGTGTCTGATTGTGAATGTAGGGTAAACATTCCTCCCTTATGTGCACCACTCTCTAATTAGCAATTGAAAATACTGTGTTAACTGCCAGGTGAGCGTCACTGTCAGATCCCGCTTTTACTCCCAATACATGGATTTGCAAGTAGGTTGCAGTTCTTGCTCAGGAAAGCCTCACCTAATAGCCCCACCAACCATCTCCAGGCTAGGACCAAGTAATACTGAGTCCCCCGGTATGGAACATTAAGGGCATGCTCTGGGTGAGGGACAGAGGAGGCTCACCACAGAGGTCCTTCAGAGTTGAGCTTCCTCATGGGCTACACAAATCATTGATGATAGATGGTTATCTCTCTCCTGTAAAGCTGAGCCCTGGGGGCTCCTCTTCTTACTCCACACAGCAAAACAGAATCCATTGTGGTTTTTTAAAAGATTGTGTATGAATAAAAGGATGTTTTACTGATAATTGTGGTACACTGAAACTCCTCCCATCATGTGGGAATAATGGTCTCGTATATTAAATAGACCTATGATTGCCTAGAGACTTTTTCTTGAACAATTGTATTTTCCCTGCTTTGGGAACAGATATTAGTAGCAGGGGGGTCCTCATATTTGTATTGGGCTCCTCTTCTAGTTCCAGTACCCCTGTCACCGCCCGAAGTACCACTGACGACTGGACTGCTCGTGGTATAGGCTTTTATTGTAACCACTTAGGTCGGGTATCGTAACCCAGCAGAGGGATGGTCTCAGTTCTGTGTCTCTCAGCGCTCTTCTCCGCCTCTGGGATCCGCATTTCTACTTTATCCGTCGCTGGCTTCTACTCCTGGCTTCGTTGGCGTCGGTCGTCCCCTCGTGAGGAAAGAAAAAGAAGGAGAGGCTATCAATAATTTTAATCTCCGCCAAGGGGATCTACAAACTTTATGCTACTCTCTCCCCTCTCCTCTGTGGTCCCACTTTTTTAGCCAAGGAGGTTTCCCGGTGTTTCTTCCCACTTTTAGGATTGATTATGAAGGGGGACCTTAACTTCAGGTGACCCTCGTTTCTTTGTGGCCCTTATACTGTCTCAAGGCGTCAGACCACGCTATGGCCTTATGTATCCTGGTGATATGGAACTTAAACAATAGCAGAACGTAAGTAACCCAAAAAAGGGGGGATCTGCCTCCCTTTCTTTGGTGTCCTACGGTCTCTCCTTACATGCCAGTGAAGAAGGCGTGAGTAAACAGCCACCCTCCCAGCACACGCCCTGTTTCACACAACACTTGCCTGTAGCCATGACCCGTTGACAGGGTCACGGCCACCTCGTCCTTTGAGCCTTCCTCTGGGGATGCTTTCTCCTGTGAATGGCGGTTCATACCCTCATCCTCTGGATCTCCAGTGTTCTGGTCCTCCTTGTCGCACCGCCGACCGCTGCTGTGTCCTCAGGTATCCTCGAGTGTCCGCTTCTCTTTCCTTCGTCGCCATCTCTGCTCCACACCCTCTTGCCTGGCGGTCTCTCTCCCGAAACCTCTTCCGGGTTCAAAAAACGCAAATGGGCTCCGCTCCCCTGACGTTGGCAGAGCTGGCTGTAGATGGACCTCTTCGGTCCCCCCGGGGCATCCATGGCAGTCCTCTGAGGGCGCCCCGTCACAGAGCCTCCTGACCAGGCATGGCCGATCGGGCCATACACGAGAAGCAGACCGGGAAAGGAAAATCCAAGTTGGCCTGCTGGGATCCTGGCTGGTTTGACACCTGAAACGAAAAGGGTTGCAATGCCAAAAAACAACGAAGAACGCAGGCATTAGAATCCTTGTGCTGCGCCAGCCAAACCAGAGAGGCATGGTCAGTCAAGAGAAGGAAATGTGGTGGTGAGCCTCAGCAAGGCCTACCAGTGCTTGGGGTTCTCCGTTCTCTGCACAGAGTCCTCAGACCAATAGAACGTAGTTGGCACAGAAACTGAAATAGAAAAGACAAAGTTTATTAAACCTCATGAGGTGGAACTACATTCACACAACACCCTTCGGTAGTGTATGAGGTAGCACACTGACTGGAAGGAGCTTGGTCCTTTTATACCCACATAGGGGCTCAAATGAGGGCGGTACAAGGTACAGAATGCTGGTTTCAAATACATATAAGGTCGTTCAGAGAGTGTGCTAGCAACAAGTGGGAGGGGCTAACAGTTAGCTAATTCTGGTGGACATATCCTGACAGTTACAAGTTGGGGACAGCTGTAAGCTCAACTGAGCATGTGCAAAGCAGAAGAGGCTAAATATATCTTGTCTCCAGGCAGATTTCAAGAGCAGTTAACATGAAGGTAGGACAGAGCACATGGCGAGCACATGGCAAACAAAATGGCCGATAGAAATACAAAATGGAATCCGTAAAACGGACAAGATAGTCTCTAAATACAAGATGTCTTCTGCTAATGCTTAACCTAATCATTGCTAAATTACAACAGAGAGGACGACCCAACAAATAGTACTGGAGGGTCTGGACAGCCTATGTGATCGCTAAGCATTCCTTCTCAATCGTGGAATACAGGGATCTCCCGGGCATCAGCTTACGGCTTAGGTAGACCAGAGGGTGCAGTTCTCCCGACCCACCATCCTGGGACAACACCGCACCAAGGCCCCTGTCCGAAGCATCGGTTTGTAGGGTAAAGCTTTTGTCAAAGTCTGGACATACAAGGACAGGGTTGCGGCATAACAGGTCCTTGAGGTGGTTGTAGCTCATGCATCTGAGTGGGTGACCACTCCTTGATGGTGTTAGGGCACGCCTTCTTCAACATATCTGTTAGCGGTGCAGTCTCTTCTGAAAACTGGGGTATAAACAGCCGGTAGTAACCAAGCAAACCCAGGAAGGCTCTTATGCCTATCTTTGTGGAGGGGGGTGCCAACGACCGGATGGCGTCTACTTTATACACCTGTGGGCGTATCTGGCCCTCCTGTTTGTGGTACACTAGATTTCGAATGGCGTTTGTGGCCAACATACACTTCTCAGGATTCGCTGTTAGTCCTGCCTGTCGAAGACTGTCCAGTACGGCTTTTAAATGTGTGATGTGTTGGTCCCATGTACAACTGAAGATCACTATATCATCCAAGTAATCGGCTGCATAGGCGTGGTGTGTCCTTAACACCACATCCTTGAGACGTTGGAAGGTGGCTGGGGCCCTGTGCAAACCAAAAAGACCTTAAAGTGATACAAGCCCGAATGGGTGGAAAATGCCTTTTTCTCTTACGCTGCGGAAGTTAGGGTTATCTGCCAGTACCCCTTTGTCAGATCTAATATTGACAAATATCTGGCTATGCCTAGTCTGGAATTACAGATATAGTGGTCCTAGACATAGAATTCTATACACAAATCTTCAAACAATTTTTAACTCAGTTATTATTCATACCGGAAATTGATTCCTAAAGTGAAAAAGCAAAAAACATAAGAGCCCAAAAACACAGGTGTCCAATATACATATACACAAAGCAGATTATCGTTATTAAAAGTAGAGGAGAGAGCTCTACTATTTATTCATAATAAAAATCTCCTCATATGACAGTACACAAATGTTACAATATCTACAAATCCAGACAGAAGGGGTTACGGAGAGAAAACAAAGGTGTATTTAGAGTGAAATTCAAGTGCTCGTGCAAAGGATAGAAAGGACCAAGCGGTCAGGGGATATTGATTGGTATGATGACCAAGAAATTTGTTAGCTTAGATGTAGACAGAGCCAGCCCTCAAACGTTAGTTCGTAATGAAGTTTGTAATTGTCTTAGCAAAGGTCCCTTTGCTTAGATGATTTTTTGATCTTCAAGGAAGGGTTGATGGGCAGGGGCATAAGAGATGCCGGCTCACTGTAGGGAAAAGCTGTCTAGTCTGGAGACAGCGTTCAGTTGTCTGCAGTCTACACAGAATCTCAACGTACTATTGGGTTTGGGTACTAGTACTATCAGGGAACACCATGGACTGTAACTGCACTGTATTTAGTCCTTTGACAGTAGAGTTCCCATTTTTGTTATCAGTTCATCACTACAATTTCAAATCCCGTTGCTGCCGTCTTCCTCTACATCTTTCTTCCAGACATTGATTTTTGCTAATTATGAATTTATTATTGTTATATATTCATAACAAAATTTATTTTTATGGAGGATAAAATTAGCTTGAACAGTCATTGTTTTGCTGACTTAACATCCTAGCTGAACGATTCAGGCTGACTTAGAGTTTGGCAGAAGAGCTACTCTATCACAAATGTGATGGAAATATCACCTCCCTTATTACAAGTGCAATAGGGTGTAATGCACTTGTAGTCAGGCGGATGGTATATTCTTCACATTTGTGATGGAGTAACCCGTCAGCCAAACTCTAAATCAAGACCTTAGTTGCTCATAAATTGTTCTCCTGTCCTGGTGATCACACTATGAGCTTTTCATGGGTCGAAATGTACACACTGCACAACTGGTTTTGATATTTTGACTAATCTTTATTGTATCTCAAGTTTTTGGTCTGGACATGTACTGTACATTTGTATACACATCTATCATGGGATAGTAATGTTAAATTATCAAACATTACTTCTACTTTAGCCACAGGTGTAGCACCATTACTGCACCGAGCACTGCTTCGTCCACACTGTTTTATCTTTCCATTCTTTTTTTATGTTCACGAGTTCAATAGGCATAACTTACAGTTGATTTGATACTTGTATCATTTACTAGAGGATATCCATATTGGTTATTCACATATGGATTTGTTCCATTAACCCCTTGGCTGCGGGGCACATTCCTCTGCTGTGCTGGGGGGAGGAGGGGGGCGCGCACAGCACCACGGTTCTCGTGTGCTCATGACGAGCTGAGCTCGTCATGACCACGCCCGTTTATTGGAACGCTCAGCACAGCAGGGAAATTAGCTCCGCGTGTGAGCGTTCCACGTCTCATGAAGAGCTCAGCTCGTCAAGAGCACACAGGAACCGTGGCTTTACTGCTATGCTTTTCAGCTTAAGAACAACAGAATGTTACTGCATTGTCCAGATGAGACCCTGATTGAGGCAATGCTTATAAATTCAGTTTTTCAAGAAGGTTAGATTAAAATGTCTCCAAGCAGTAGCAAGTATGTGGTTTGAGGTTAGATCATTACTGGGTACTGCATATTATAGTAGGCTGTCTCCAATATGGGACTCCCCAGGAACTCCGGAGTGCTTGCTTGATATCCTTATGGAGGTATAAACAGACAGAATATCGAGTCCTTAATTTTGATTTGCAGTAATATGTAGTTCCGAATATCGGGATACAAAAATATTGACTGTCAGAATATCGTTGTCAAGAATATCGATTCTGAGGTAAGTAATATAGTTTTTAACAATACCAAAGTTATTAATATCGTTTTTAAAAATATCGAAGTCATTAATATCGTTTGCAAAAATATAGTTGTTAAAAATATCGCTTTTTTAGTTAGTGTTATGTATTTTAGTATGTATTTTAAATGTATGTGTTCTATTTTTTTGTCTTAGTATTGCATTTGTTTTTTAATGTATGTATTACATTTTTAGAAATGATACATTTTATTTTAAGTATATTTTGTGTTTTAGTTCCATAGGTTGTGGGTTTATAGGGGAATAGGGTGGGAAGTAATTTAATTATAGTAAATGGATTAATAATTTTTAGAAGTTTTAATTTTATTTTAATTACATTTGCATTTTAGTTCTGTAGCGGGTTGCGCGATTATAGGGGTGGGAAGTTATGTAATTATAATTAATTAATTATTTGTATTAATTCATATTTATGTATTTTGTATTATTAAGTGTAGTAATTAATGTATTAATTATTTATTAATTGTTTGTTAATTATTATTATTAATTGGTAATTATGTTAATTGTGTCATTTTTTGGGGGCGAGATGTGGGTTCATAGGGGAGTAGGATGGAACATAATTTAATTACAATGAATTACTATTTTTTATTAATTATTATTTGGTATTATTCATTGTGCTAATTAATGCATTATTCATTATTTATTATTTGGTTGTTAATTATTATTAATTAATTGGTAATTATGTTAATTGTGTCCTTTTTTTAGGAGCGGGTTGTGGGTTGATAGGGGAGTAGGGAGGGAAGTAATTAAAATTTTTAAACATTTGAAAATATTTTTATTATAAAATGTAGTTAATCTTATTTTATATTGTTAATTGTGTGAATACATGTTTTATCTTTTTTTATTTTGCTTGTTAATTGTTATTAATTAATTGATTGTTAATTATGTTAATTGTGTCATGTTTTTCAACATTGGTGGTGTCATTTATAGGGGATTTTGGTGGGAGGTAATTGATTTTTAATACATTATTTTTTTGTTAATTAAAGCTAATTAAATAATTAAAATTAAATATGCTAATTGTAGAATAATTTTGATGTGTGAGTTGTGGGGTTTATAGTGGTAAATTGTGGGAAGTTATTTAAAAAAATAATTTATGATTTGATGTTAATTGTTATTAATGTATTAATGTAACGTAAGTAAGTAAGTAACTTTATTCGATTTTTAGATATAAAATCATAAAAGCACATGGCAAAAATATATACACAGTTACATTTCAAATCATATCACAGTAAAAAACATTATAGCATGGAATCTTTAAGAAAGGTCAGGTACCAAAACAATCCATTGTATATCAAGTCAGAGGCTGGGTATTAAAAGCCCCTCACCCCGGAGCCGTTTTGGCCCAACCAAAAGTTAGTCTCTTCAGTGATCTTGTATGGGGGTAAAGTGATTCTCTGGGATAAAAATCAGATAGTCCCCAGGTGTGTATAGGTCCATCTCCTATCTGTGGTTTCCAAGACTGGAGGTAAGGGACAACATTACTGTTTATAAACTTTATCAGCACCAGATCACCGGATCTCTCTTTTCGAAGCGGACCTAACCATCCCACCCTTCTAACACATTGTATTCTACCGTCGATGTCGGGGGGTAGGGGTCTATTCTTTGTTAGCCAAAGTAATGCCTTATTTCTCAACTCCTGTTCACTTTCAGTTTTTCCCTTTGTGAGTTCAGGCACCCCAGAGAGGACACCCACAAACGGGGCAGCCTCTGGTGGTAAATGGATGTGATTTGTTTTACTTTGCATGTTCCTTATCTTGGGAGGTGGCCTTTTAGATGGAGTGGTTACTTTGTTCAACCCCGTTTTAAAGGAACAGCAGTGTGCTGTTTTTATTTTGGTGGGAACTTTCTCGCTAGGTTGAGTTAGCATGCCTGGTGTTGCCTGTCGGATTTGAAAAACACTACTTTGTGAAGTTGTTAAAAGCTTTACCGTATCGCGTAAAGGCTGTGATTGGTTGGGGTCTGCCGTATTTTTTAGGAGTCTCGAGTTTGTCTTAATCATTTCGTCTATTGCCGCGATCCTGTCCCCAAGATCGTTCATTCTTTCTATTAATGGGTGTATTGTGGCGTTAAACATAATTTGAATCTGAGCCAAAAGAGATGGTGAAATAGGGGGTGCAGGCAATTTATTCTCCTTAGCTTGGGTGCCTGTTTGTTGGTCGGCTGATCGTTTTCTTTCACCAGAAAGGTCCTGAAAAAACATTATGGAGTTCGTGTTACCTATTACAGGTGGGCAGAGGGAAGTACCCCGGAGGTTTCCATAGGGTGGGGATGATATACTAGGATGGGGGCTTGTGGTGACTGTAGGACAAAAGGAGGCATTAATATGCTCTGATGTTGACTTAACGGGCGCATACTCGGTTTTACATAAACTATTAAGTTCCCTCAGAAATGATAGATTTGGTGATGCGACGGCAGACTGAGGGGAAGTGATATCACTATAGGAATGGTCGGTAGACAATCGTTCTAGAGTTGTTCTTGCAGGTTGTTGGGCAGTAGACGGTGTTGTCTTGATTAAGTAGTGGACCATCGTCCCCTTGGCCAGGTCCCTAGTCACAGTAGGAATTTTCGAGGCCCCCTTAGAAGACATGTTGTAAATAGCAGCAGGCACCTATAGGGACTGGAGATTCCTTAGCACAAGAGGTCTTACCTATTTAGGTTACACGGCCAGGGGGGGTGGCCCGACCCGGCCTCCTCTGGCCTATGAGGGCCGTAGAGGGCCCGCCCTTTGCCCGGGCTTAGCCCGGCGCAGTCCCGCGCACGTCCCGCGACGCGGGAGAGAGTCTTGCTTATCAAGCGCCTCCAGGCGCGGATGTCCGGTGTAGCGGGTCTGCCGCTATGCCCTTCTGGGAGATGTAGTCTCCCCCGCACTGCAGCCACGCAAGAATGGACAGGCTGTGGCGGCGGGGGGAGACCGATGGCAGAACCGGAGCAGAGGGAGCAGCCCAGGTAGGGCCGTAATGAGCCTTGCGGGGTCAGCGTGGGTCCCGGGGCTGGAGCAGTTCACCCGCTCTGCCGGAGAGAGTCTTGCTTATCAAGCGCCTCCAGGCGCGGATGTCCGGTGTAGCGGGTCTGCCGCTATGCCCTTCTGGGAGATGTAGTCTCCCCCGCACTGCAGCCACGCAAGAATTGACAGGCTGTGGCGGCGGGGGGAGACCAATGGCAGAACCGGAGCAGAGGGAGCAGCCCAGGTAGGGCCGTAATGAGCCTTGCGGGGTCAGCGTGGGTCCCGGGGCTGGAGCAGTTGGAGTATTAATGTAAAATTAGTAATGGACATTGTCTAAAAACATTTAAGTGTGTGTTCTGGTGTTTATTGGGGTAGAGGATGGAAAGTAATTTAGTTTAAAGAAATTTAAGATTAGGTATTCATTAATATTGATTAATTAATTGATCTACATTTTTGGTAATTATTTTGTTTGGGGGATTTAGTTTCAGTAGCTGTAATGTTTCACTCTCTTTAGCTGTTTGCTGTTGTTGAATCACCGCTGTTTAGCGAGAGGAAGAATCAACTCTCTCTGTCTGCTGCCAGGTGCTGCCTCCCCGAGGACTCGCTGGTGTGAGCGAGAGCTGCAGTCGGCACGCTCTGACCAGCGCTCCCAGCTGGAGTCCTCAGGGTCAGAGGCAAGTAGAAAACTACCCGCGTAACCTGGGGGACTGCGAGGACCAGCAATCCCTGCTCTGACCAGCTGGTTCCTCTTCCCCCAGGCGCCACGCCCACGGACACACCCACCGGTGATCTGGAGATTTAATTCGTGACACCCGCTTCGCGGGCGCCACTCACTCTCTTTAGCTGTTTGCTGTTGTTGAATCACCGCTGTTTAGCGAGAGGAAGAATCAACTCTCTCTGTCTGCTTCCAGGTGCTGCCTCCCCGAGGACTCGCTGGTGTGAGCGAGAGCTGCAGTCGGCACGCTCTGACCAGCGCTCCCAGCTGGAGTCCTCAGGGTCAGAGGCAAGGAGAAAACTACCCGCGTAACCTGGGGGACGGCGAGGACCAGCAATCCCTGCTCTGACCAGCTGGTGCCTCTTCCCCCAGGCGCCACGCCCACGGACACACCCACCGGTGATCTGGAGATTTAATTTGTGACACCCGCTTCGCGGGCGCCACTCACTCTCTTTAGCTGTTTGCTGTTGTTGAATCACCGCTGTTTAGCGAGAGGAAGAATCAACTCTCTCTGTCTGCTGCCAGGTGCTGCCTCCCCGAGGACTCGCTGGTGTGAGCGAGAGCTGCAGTCGGCACGCTCTGACCAGCGCTCCCAGCTGGAGTCCTCAGGGTCAGAGGCAAGGAAAAAACTACCCGCGTAACCTGGGGGACTGCGAGGACCAGCAATCCCTGCTCTGACCAGCTGGTTCCTCTTCCCCCAGGCGCCACGCCCACGGACACACCCACCGGTGATCTGGAGATTTAATTCGTGACACCCGCTTCGCGGGCGCCACTCACTCTCTTTAGCTGTTTGCTGTTGTTGAATCACCGCTGTTTAGCGAGAGGAAGAATCAACTCTCTCTGTCTGCTGCCAGGTGCTGCCTCCCCGAGGACTCGCTGGTGTGAGCGAGAGCTGCAGTCGGCACGCTCTGACCAGCGCTCCCAGCTGGAGTCCTCAGGGTCAGAGGCAAGGAGAAAACTACCCGCGTAACCTGGGGGACTGCGAGGACCAGCAATCCCTGCTCTGACCAGCTGGTTCCTCTTCCCCCAGGCGCCACGCCCACGGACACACCCACCGGTGATCTGGAGATTTAATTCGTGACACCCGCTTCGCGGGCGCCACTCACTCTCTTTAGCTGTTTGCTGTTGTTGAATCACCGCTGTTTAGCGAGAGGAAGAATCAACTCTCTCTGTCTGCTGCCAGGTGCTGCCTCCCCGAGGACTCGCTGGTGTGAGCGAGAGCTGCAGTCGGCACGCTCTGACCAGCGCTCCCAGCTGGAGTCCTCAGGGTCAGAGGCAAGGAGAAAACTACCCGCGTAACCTGGGGGACTGCGAGGACCAGCAATCCCTGCTCTGACCAGCTGGTTCCTCTTCCCCCAGGCGCCACGCCCACGGACACACCCACCGGTGATACGTATATCAATATCATTAGCCCTACCGCGACGCGGGACGCGCGCGGGTCGGCGCACGGAGCGAAGCCCGGGCAAAGGGCGGGCCGTCTGTGGCCGTCCGGGGACGATCGAGGACGGGACGGGCCACCCCATTAACATCATTGCCCAAAAAAAACCCGCGACCACCGAGGAGACAAATCATCGAAAATAGGTAATTTCCTTTATTGGAATACCAATCTTAATCCAGCAAGGGGGCTTTTGTCTTGAGTTTATAGCTGAAATATACATCTTGCTGGAACGATACTCTCCGTGATTTAACTAGTAAAACTACTATAAAATCTGTAATAGGAAAGATAAATGGGTCTAAAAAAATTACGCTCGCGCACAATATTCATGAAGCGAATGGGAACGGAGGAAGCAGTAAGAAAATCCACAGACAAAGCGATAAAACCTGGCCGAAGTACCTTAACTCCAGCAATCAACGAATATTTTTCTTCTTTACCATCAAAAAAGAATTTTGATAAAGTAATGTCTGTCACTGAAAATGACTCACCTGGGACTTTAGGGGACCTAACATGTTTATCAGAATCCCCCCATTTGTCTCATAATGTAAGTGACACGGCGTCCGCCAATAAGTCTATTCACTCAATGAATGACCAAAAACCAAAAGACTGTAACTCTAGCGTTCTGAAATCATCAACTCCTAAAAAGGGCTATGAGAGTTTTAATAAATCGGAGGTTCTAAGTATACTTAATCATAAGCCAGAACAAAATAGTTCGCATTTTAATCTACTCATTATAAAGGGCAATGAGAGTCTACAAAAATTAGAGGATTCAAGTATATCCAATCAAAAAGCAGAAGAATATAGCTCCGAAAAAAAGCTACTAAAAACAGATACAGAAAAAATATCCATACAAGAACAAGATTCCTTTTTGGACCCCTTTCTAACTGAAAACAATAATCTCGATAAATCTGCAATGCCTTTATCTAAGGCTCTTTTCTCATTACAAGAAATATTAGAATCAGTTCTCTCCTTTTTAGGAAACATCCTTGAAAACTCAGATCAAACTCTGGATGTCCAAATTGGTATTTTAAAGTTTCTAGTAGAAGAGAAAAGGAAAAAGGAGTCCTTAAAAATAATAGAACATCAATTAAAGGATACCGCTGAACGAAGGGAAAATGATCACAAACAAAGCAATTGTCACTCTTCTACTCAGACATCAGAAGAAGATTTTACAGAAACTTATAAAAGGAAAAAAACAGAATCTTTCAATGAATCTACACTCTATTCCTTAAAAAGACTATTTAGAGAAAAATCGCATAAAAAGCAAAAGCAATTTCCGATTTTTAACAAACACAGGAAAGAGGATATTTACGACAAAGATCTAGTAAAGGAAGATGAAGATCCTTGTACAAAAACTAAGTCAGAAACTCTAATAGGAGATTTAACAGCAAATAAATCCAAGGAACTCGATCAAAAAGGGAAAAATAAAAAGAGGAAAAAACCTCTTAGAAGGATTCCCAAAAAGAAAACCCGCAAACTTAAATTCCAAAAAATCAATATACCTCAAAGAGATTTACAGGAGAAAAGCGATGAGAAAAGTATGCCACATACTAGTAAAAAAGGAGAATTCCTCAAAGGAATAAGTATGGATACAAAACCTGTATTGAATCCAAGGGCGGATGAATACCTCCCAACCAGGATAGAAATAAAGACAAGACATGAAAATTTCGATGCTAACAAAAGCAATGAGAAGGATAATAAATGCAGCGTTGATATAATGTCTAATGCACTTCAATTTGAAGAACTTTTCCCCACTGATAATACACCACTCAATAGAGGCAGGATACTCAACCTCTTGCAAAACATAAAGTCTCTTCAACTATTGTCTAGCTGTGAAATAGATCTAGTGACTTTCCCCAAAAGAGGTCACAATAAAATCGCAATGGTTTCTTTTTGGTCTCCCGTAATACCCGGGATTATACTTCGGGAAAAGGAAATAATACACAGATTTGGATATGATGTAACTGAGAAGGTTGAGCCCAAAGGAAATAAAAACTACAAAACCGCAAACAACAACATGCAACTAATCTCTAACCCATACCCAAACAATGGTCCTAGATCTTCCCTGACGCCTGTAGACGCAGGGGCCAGCTATTTTAGAGATATACGACAAGAAGAAGAGATCCTGAAAATTCGTGTGAACAAAGGGGAAAGGGAAGTGTGGTACTTGGAACCAAAGGAGAACAAAGCTACTGAAACCGACACTGAGAAGTCGTGGACCTGGTTATCGGGGACGCTGAACTGTAAGAAAAATTCTAGCCAATTGAAGTATCCTGTTTAACCTAGGTCTAAAGTTTATATCGTGGAACATCGCAGGAAGAACAACAAATAAAATGAAGGAAGTCCTTAACAACCACCCAGATATTCTTACCCTACAAGAAACTTGGGCAACAGAATCCTTCTCACAAAAAGGCTACTATGTCTATAACATATCTGCAAAAGCCACTAATCGGGGCCATGCTAAAGGAGGTTTGGCTATTCTAATAAGAGAGGATTACTTATGGGCACAAGAGATAGTTGAGACCAATAGTGACAATCTGCAATGTATTAAGCTCTTATTAAAAATCTATAACACGACCCCACAAAGAGCAATGCTGCTTTTTAATATATACGCCCCCCCCTGGAAGAAAGTACGACACCCTATATGAAGATACCCTGGAAATCATCTTACAAATAATAGAAGCCCATCTGTTTCCACCTTATATAATAATGGGTGACTTCAATGGGAAGATTTCCAATCCCGAAATAAAAAAGTGGGGAAGAATTTTTGAAGAGGAAAGCCTGGAATCTTCTACTCCTCAATTCCCCAAAGACATTCGATCTAATAAAAGAGGGAAAATATTGTTATCAGTGCTATTCAATATAAATGGAGTAATCCTGGATGGGAACATTGAAGGAGACATCCCGGCATCATACACAAGACAGGGAAACGGGAGCCCTTCGATAATTGATTATATCATCTGTGGCAAAGATCTATTTGAAACCATGTCTCATCTCCACTCCAACTTTACATCAGACAGCGATCACGCCGTGATGCAACTATGTACCAGTTGGTCGGCTCAATCTGCAGTAGAAGGACGGATGATCCTTGACAGAAATGAAACACTGGTAAACAGCGATCAGAGACGTATCTTTTGGAATCCATCTTCTATGAATAAAATAATAAAACTGGTTAAGTATAACCACTTCTTGAAGAATCTGTATTCGGAAGATCTTATAGAAAACTTTGAGAGTATGCTTACCGAACTTAAAGAGGTATTAATGAAAATGAATCTTCAAAGAAATGCTGGTAATAAAATGAAGAAAAATACCAAAAAAATCCGGAATACTCTGACAAAGAAAAAACTAAATAAACTGATACGAGCTCAATATTTACACTCTTCTCCTACCCAACAGAAAGAAATAAATAAACTGAAAAATCAACTGAGAAGAGAAAAAATAAGTAAGAAAAAAATCGTTCAAGATCACAATTGGGTGGACTTACAAATGGCTGCAAAAGAACCAAACCAGAGAACTTACTGGTCACTAATAGCTAAGATCGCAGGAACAAAAAAGAAATTACTAGCAGTACCGGTTCCTCCGAAAGAGTGGGAAATTTATCTGACAGATCTTTACAAACTAAATATGGTCAAACCACAAGAAAACGGTGCAGATAAAGTAAAGGAAAAACCAAAAATATTAATTCCTAAAACAACAACAATAATGGTAGAAACCCACATTCGTAAGGCAAGAAGTACAGGTGCCTTTGGCCCCGACCAAATTCCTATCAAGGTCCTGCAGATGAATCCTAAGGAATGGAGTTTTTTGCTAACCCCACTCTTTAATTATATTTTGACCACTGGACAAGTACCAAAATCATGGCAGGGGAGTATTATCATCCCTATTTATAAAAAAGGTTGCAAAACGGTAGCAGGAAATTACCGTCAAATAGCATTGATGGATGCTACCGGAAAAATTTTCGCTGCAGAAGTATTATTGCAATTGAAAAACTGGGCTTTTTCACTGGGTCTGATACCCATGTTTCAGGCTGGTTTCAGACCGAAACACTCTGTCACGGACAATATTGCAATTATCCAGGTTATTCTCGATAAATATGTCACACGAAGAAAACAGACGGTCTATATGGCATTTATAGACTATTCGACCGCATTCGATCGTGTTGATCGATATACATTATGGAATAAACTGAGGAGTCTTGGAATTAATGAATATTTGCTACAGGTAATAATAAGCCTTCATACTACAACTTGGTGTCAAGTCCAAATGGGGGGCGAAAAAGGTCTAACGAAAGTTATAAATACAGAAAATGGTCTCAAGCAGGGTTGTTTACTAGCCCCTGTGTTATTCTCATTATACCTCAGTGACTTGCCAAACCAGCTATAGAAGGGCTCAAGCCTGCCTCCAAAAATAAGCAAACAAAGAATTCACTCGTTGCTCTATGCGGACGACATAGTTATGTTTGATCTCACCCCATTTGGTCTGCAAAATTCTCTCGACATTTTGTTTCATTACTCAAACGAAAATTTCTTAATCCCGAATGTCAAGAAAACAAAAGTTGTCGCCTTCTCTGGGAGGAAAAAAAGCGTTAAATACAACTGGAGGCTAGGAGGTGAAAAGATCGATGAAGAGAAAGAATATATATACCTTGGCAGGATCCTGTCAAAGAATCTAACAAACATAAAGCATATAGATAAATTAATAAAGAAATCCGATTTACATGCTGGAGCACTCTCAAGACTCTACAGTGCCACGGGGAGCAGGCATTTTTCCTCATTATTGAAAATATACAAAGTGAAAATTCCTGCAGTCCTGTCTTATGCTACGGAATATATTCCTATAAAACAATGGGGCTTCATGGATCGCCAAGAGGGGAAAATTTTGAAAAGAATGATGAAGGTTCCAGTTGCAACACCAGTTCAGGTTTTAAGGCTAGAATTTGCAATTACAAGTGCTTTTGCTACGGCCGTGGCCAACATTATCAGGTGGGCCTACAATCTCCTCCATGCAAAGGAGGGAACACTCAGATATCTGCTACAAAAAGAAACCTTTGACACAGAAGCAGCTAAGCAAACTTTTTTAGTGAATATGTCAGCTGCATTTCGAATGGCTGAAATTACTACAGATATTTTATTGACCTGGTCTGTATCGCAACTAAAACTCTTTCTTAAATGTTTCACACCGAGGTTGAGTTTTGATTTGGACTATGCACATAGCAATAAATTAAAAACATTCAAATCATACACTGAACGTATAGAGTATAAACACACCCAGCCTTACATATTGTTTTCCCTTACTCATAGTGCAAGGAGGGTGATCTTGATGTTACGAATAGGGATTTTACCTGTCCAATCCCATAAATCAAAATGGTCAGCTGGGGAATGCTCCTATCTTTGTTCGTTATGTCAAGGGGGCGAGCAGACTGTGGAGCATTTACTATTTGTTTGCCCTAATCCTAAAGTAGTAGCAGCTCGTGCTCTATATATTGATTCAATATATCGAACCTGTAGGTTAACAAAGGAAAAAGAACTATTAACAGTGGGCAAAATGCCTCCGAATGAATTTGTGTGTTATAATTTTTACAAATTTTTTAAAACTATGTTATTTTTATATTAGTCTGTGATGCATACATTTTCTTGTTATTTCTCTTGTTTTATATGTTATATTTGTGGTCCTCTGTCGAGTACCAACACAAATAAATCTTTTTGACTTTGACTTTGACTGTAATGTTTGGTTGTATCCCCTCTGCTATCCAACACTTTCACTACTGTTGCACTCATTGGAGTGGGGATAGTAATTTATTCCCCTCCTCTATCCAACACTTTCCCTACTGTTGCACTTGCTGAAGTGGGAATAGTAATTTTTATACCTCCGCTAGCCAACACTTTCTCTACTGTTGCACTTGCTGAAGTGGGAATAGTAATTTTTACCCCTCCGCTATTCAACATTTTCCCTACTGTTGCACTGCCTGGAGTGGGAATAGTAATTGTATCCTCTCCGCTATCCTACATTTGTCCTACTGTAGCACTTGCTGGAGTGGTAATAGTAATTTTTACTCCTCCGCTATCCAACATTTCCCTACTGTTCCTAGGAGTGGGAAGGAAGATGCTACTTACCAGTATGCATCTGTTCTTGGCATGTAGGGCTCCTGACATTCATATCTGTGCATAGATCGCCGCCTAGTGTTGGGTCCGGATGATTGCACATTGTTGTCCTGGAGGAGTCTTCGAAGTATCACGAGATAGGTGGCTCCTCCCTCGGACTACAGTGCGCATGGGCATCCTCTCCATCCCCAGATTGTTTCTCGCCATTGTGTCAGAGATGGAGTATAGTACAGTAAGAGATGTCCATGCAAAGAGTGAATGCTGCAGCTGGGACAGGCACCGGGGAGGCGGGTGGGCGATATGAATGTCAGCAGCCCTACATGCCAAGAACAGATGCATACTGGTAAGTAGCATATTCCGTTCGAGGCATCTGGGCTGCTGAATTCATATCTGTGCATAGAATGTATAGCAGTATCTCCCTTAGCGATGGCTACCTGTGTCAGCTGCAGCAGTCTGGAAAAGAGTTTTGAGAGCAGCCTGTCCTACAGCAGCTTACTGTTTTGAATGTACATCTACACAATAGTGTTTTGTAAATGTATGTGTGGTTGACCATGTGGCTGCTCTGCAAATTTCGTGCAAAGGAATATTTCCCAGGAAAGCCATGGATGCCCCTAGCTTACGTGTGGAATGCGCTCTAGGGGGGACTGTTAAGGTGCGTTTTGCCTTCAAATAACATATTTGTATGCACTTAACTATCCATCTGGCTATACCTGATTTTGAAATAGGGTTACCCTTGTGTTGTGGTGAGAAGGCAACAAACAATTGTTTTGTCTTGCGAAATGTTTTAGTTCTGTCTATGTAATATAGCAGAGCTCTTTTGACATCAAGGATATGCAAGGCCCTTTCAGCTACTGTTTGTGGGTTCTGAAAGAACACTGGCAGTTCTATAGTCTGATTTATATGGAAATGGGATACCACCTTTGGCATGAACTTAGGGTTTGTTCTAAGAACTACTCTATTTGCATGTACTTGAATGAATGGCTCTAGAATAGTTAGGGCTTGTAGCTCACTAACTCTTCAAAGCAAAGTAATGGCAATAAGGAAAGTCACTTTCCAAGAAAGAAATTCTAGTTTGCATGAGTGCAGTGGCTCAAAGGGTGGTCCCATTAGTCTGGTTAAAACAACGTTTAGATTCCAGACTGGTGAAGGTGGGTGTCTTGGAGGAATTACGCGTTTAAGTCCTTCCATGAATGCTTTAATTGCTGGCACCCTAAATAGTGAAAGGTGTTGCCTGTTTTGCAGATATGCTGCTAATGCAGCCAGGTGTATTCTGATGGAAGAAAAAGCTAAGTTGCACCGTTGGAGGTGCAATAGGTAGCAAATGATGTTTTGAGTGGAAGCATCAAGCGGGTTAATGTCATTGTTATTACAGTAAATGACGAAACGTTTCCACTTTGCTGCATAGCATGCTCTGGTAGTGGGTTTCCTTGCCTCTTTGATAATATTCATGCAGTCTGGAGGCAAGTTGAGGTATCCAAATTCTAGGATTTCAGGAGCCAGATCGCTAGGTTCAGCTGTTGGGGATCTGGGTGTTGGATTTTGACATGGTTCTGCGTTAGAAGACTGGGTGTTAGTCGCAGTCTTTGATGAGGCACTACTAACAGTTCTAGGAACGTTGTGTACCATGGTTGCCTCGCCCACGTGGGAGCAACTAGGATTAGCGTCAGTGAATGTTGGCGCATTTTGCGTGCCACCAGCGGTATTAGTGGAGCTGGGGAAAAAGCGTACGCAAATTTTCCTGACCAGTTCATCCATATCGCATTGCCTTGCGACTGCGGATGTGGGAACCTGGCGGCAAAGTACTGGCATTTTGCGTTTTTGCTTGTGGCAAACAGATCTATTTCCGGGTGTCCCCACTTCCGGAAGAATGGTTGGAGCACTTTGGGGTGAATTTCCCATTCGTGCATCTGTTGGCTGTGCCTGCTTAGCAGGTCGGCCACTTGGTTGTCCTTGCCTGGGAGGTGTTCTGCCATGAGGAAAACGTTTCTCTGAATGGGCCATTTCCACATTGCTTGAGCTAGGTGCGACAGCTGTGGCGAGTGTGTTCCTCCCTGTTTTTGAATGTAATACATAGCTGTCATGTTGTCCGTCCGGATCAACACAGCTTTGTTGCGTAAGTGTGTCGCAAAAGCTTTTAGGGCTAGAAAGATGGCCATCAACTCCAGGAGGTTGATATGCATTTTCTTTTGCTGTACAGTCCAGAGTCCCTGTACTGTGTAGTGTAGGACATGGGCTCCCCATCCTAGTAGGGATGCGTCTGCTGTTAACACTATTTGTGGGACAGGCTCTTGGAACAGTCGACCTTTGCAAAGGTTTTGTGGATTCCACCAATGCAGAGAGTTGTATGCCCGACTGGTCACCAACACTAGGTCTTTTAATTGCCCTTGAGCCTGGTTCCACTGCCTTGCTAGGCATTCTTGGAGCGGACGCATATGTAGTCTGGCGTGAGGGACTATGAATATGCACGAGGCCATCATGCCTATTAGCTGCATAAACACTCGAGCTGGTAGTGAGTGTTGGGGTCTGAACCTTTGTATCAGCGTCTGCATTCCCTGGACCTGTGATGTGTTGGGATATGCTTTTGCTGCCAGTGTATCTATTGTCGCACCCAGGTACTATTGGACGTGGGAGGGTGTTAGATGTGACTTTGGGTAGTTTAGTGAGAATCCTAAACTGTGCAGTAGGTGTATAGTCTTTGACATGTGGTCGGCACATTGTTGGGCTGTTGGCGCATGTATTAGCTAGTCGTCCAGATAAGGATACACATGTATGTGTTGCTTTCTGAGATGTGCTGCCACTGTAGCTAGACATTTGGTGAACACCCTTGGAGCTGTTGTCACCCCAAATGGCAGGACCTTGAATTGGTAGCGTTGCCCTTGAATGGTGAACCTCAAATACTTTCTGTGGGCAGGGTGTATTGGTATATGAAAGTATGCGTCTTTGAGGTCTAAGGTTCCTAGGAAGTTTCCCTGGCGAAGCAGTGGTAAGACTTGCTGGAGAGTGAGCATGTGGAAAATGCTCTGACAGAATGTACAGGTTGAGGGTCCTGAGGTCCAATATTGGTCTGAGAGACCCGTCCTTCTTTGGAATTAGGAAGTATAGGGAGTATACTCCTGTTCCCTGATGTTGCAGTGGGACTGGTTCTATGCCCCCCTTTTGCAGCATACTGATGACCTCTTGCTGAAGTAACGTTATATGTTCCTGTGACATAGGACGGTGCACGGGTGGTATGGTGGGTGGAGTTGAGGTGAGCTCTAGGCAATAGCCATGTTGGATAATTGGCCTGACCCACTTGTCTGTGGTGATATTTAACCAGACTTGCAGAAATTGTTGTATTCTTCCCCCGACTGGTGTTGTGTGGGGGGAGTGTCAAGAAGTCACTGCTTTGTGTTAGTGGAAGATCTATTTGCATTGCCTCCACGACCCCTGCCCTTGGTATTGTTTCCTCTAAACCACCCCTGCTGGTGTTCTTGTTATATGTGGATTGTGTGTTACTCTTGTAGTTGGAGGATTGCTGTGATGTTCCTCGCGCTCCTCCTCTATAATTGGAGCGACGAAAGAAGCCCCGGTGTTGTTGGGATTGAAGAGCTCCAAATGACTTTGCAGTTTCAGCATCCTTTTTCATTTTGTCCAGAATTGAATCAACTGCTGGACCAAATAAAAAGTCTGGGTTGATTGGCTGATTAAGAATTGTAGATTGTACTTCATTCTTAAAGCCTGATATACGAAGCCACGCGTGTCGCCTTATTAGCACGCTGGTTTTGATGGATCTGGCAGCTGTGTCTGCCGCGTCCAGTGCACACTTAATGGATGCATTGGTGAAGAGCTTCCCCTCTCTTATAAGTTCATCTGCCTGCTGTTTGTAGGGATCAGGTAAGTGTTGGAGAATTTCTTCCAAACTGTCGTAGTGCGCCCTATCATATCTGGCTAGCAAGGCCTCTGTATTAGCTATTCTCCAGGAGTTTGCTGCCTGAGCCGCCACTCTTTTGCCTGATGCCTCAAATATTTTAGATTCCTTGTCTGGAGGTGCAGCCTCACCAGTAGTCTGTGAGTTTGCACGCTTACGTGCGTTTGATACCACTAAGGAATCTAGGGGTAGCTGCCCTTTGATGTATATAGGATCTATAGGTGCAGCCCTGTATTTTTTCTCAATTGTAGGGTTTATGACCCGGGCTCTAGCAGTGTCCTTAAAAATGTCACCTGCATGTTTTAACACCCCTTTTAGCATTGGGAGTGTTTTCACGTGTCTTTCAGATGTTGTGAGTGTATCAAAGAGGAAGTCTTCCTCAATAGCATCAGAGTGCATGTCTACATTGTGGTAGGTTGCTGCTCTATCTAACAGAGAATTAAATGCAACTGTATCCTCTGTGGGTGATGGTTTAGTAGGGTATACTGCAGGGTCTGTAATGGGCAGAATCCCTTCAGTGTCCGGTTCCCCTCCTCCACCCCATGGCTGTGTGTCTGGCTCTGTATTTGGGTTTTGTGGATAACCAAAACCTACATCTGCGTCCTGATCTTCATCGGGGTTGTAATCAGAGCGTGTTGGTGAGGTTGGGGTATAAGGAGTAGTAGGCATAGCTGGAGTGATAGGTTCAAAGAGTATAGGAGAGGTAGCACAGTCTCTCTTTTTCTTTAGGGGGATTCTTGAAAAGTCTTCAGTTGGTAGAGGCCTTTTCTTTTTAGTATAGACAGTCACTTTACCAGTTATTGGATCAATGTAGATTTTTGACTGGTTCTCTGTGGAGGGATCTGGGTGAAGAAACTCCTCGTCCTTGGTTTTGGTGTTACAACCTTTGGTTTTTGTTTCTTCGGGTCGACGGTTTTTGGGGCCTCGACCGTTTTAGGTGATTGTATCGCTTTTGGTTGTTTTTCAACAGGTTTTGTTGGTTGAACGTCCTTTGCTGGCTTCACAACCTTTTTCGGACCGAGCGGTTTTGTCGGTTCGACAGACTCTTTATGTTGTTTTGGAGCCTGCTGTTTCGTGTCGACGCCCTTTTTCGTTTCGATGGGCTTCGGCTCGACTTCGGTTTCGGTTTCGGTTCGACGGTAGCTTTGGGCGTAGGCCTTGTTCTGTCGTCGACCTGTTTTTTCCCTTTGTCGATACCTGAGGCTGATTTCCTCGATTCAACATGTTTTTTGGGTTTCGATTCGACGTGCTTTTGTTTTGGTGTCGAATCGACGTGTTTTGGCTTCGAGGTTGACTCGACGACCTTCGACTTGGAGCTCGACTCGAGTGCTTTGTTCTTCGATGTCGACTCGACGGTCTTTAGTTTAGAAGGTTGCAGTGGTACTGTGGCCTTCGGTTCGACGCCTTTCGGCTTAGATACTTTCGGGTCTACGTAATTCGGTCCGAAGACTGTATTGTCGACTAGTTTCGGTTTCGATGGAACCGATGTTGTGTGACGTGTCTCAGAGGGCTGTTTCGATATGTTCTTAGCCGGGCTGTATGGCGGGGCTGTAGAACGAGGTTGTTGGTCTCGGCTAAGGCCTGCTGGCGATGCCTCGACCTGAGTCTCTGATAGAGGTGTAGTGTCTATATGGGGCGGTGTACTCACGGTTCGCCCCTCGCCGTCATTGGAGTCGTCTTCAACTGCTACGATGTCCTGATCATAGTCCTCGAGATTGACGATTAGTTCTCCCTCTTCAGGGTAATATTCGGAGTCGGGCTCCGAGTATTGTCCGTCGTCTCGATCTGAGTCTTCGGCGCTCGCTAGATCTTCTTCATCCCCGAAGATGTTATCGGGCTCTGGTGCCGATCGATGCATTTCTTGCCTCGCTGCCCGTCGATTCCGAATAGTATTTTTTGATCGGAACTGGGCACAGGCTAGGCAACTATCTTCATTGTGATCTGGAGATAGGCATTTGTTGTACACTGGATGCTTGTCTGTGTGCGGGAACTTCGAGTTGCACTGAGGGCAGTACTTGAACGGACTTCGTTCCATCGACGGTCGGTCCACGTGGTGTCGAGAAGGCCTCACGGCCCGATTCGACGACTGGAGTGCAACCGAGTTGTAAAAAGTGTATCGGCACCGAGCGCTTAAACAATACCGACGTATCCGAAGGCCTTTTGGCCTTTTGAGAAGTTTTCTTGATTCCGAACTTGGAGAGTAGGAAAGTACATCCGAACCCAATGGCGGAGAAAAACAATCTGGGAATGGAGAGGATGCCCATGCGCACTGTAGTCCAAGGGAGGAGCCACCTATCTCGTGATACTTCGAAGACTCTTCCAGGACAACAATGTGCAATCATCCGGACCCAACACTAGGCGGCGATCTATGCACAGATATGAATTCAGCAGCCCACATGCCTCGAACTAGTCATTTCTTTTGTCAAAGATTATTTTTATTAAGCATCAAGCAGGACAAAAAAAAGCATTGACATTAGATTTACCCAAGGGCGTGCAGGCTCCGGGGTTGCAAAACAGGCAGCTGTATAGGGTTCAGCTTCATACAGCCCCAGGTCCTACCACACCCCCGCACACTGTCTTCCAAACACCTTCTCACCCACCCCCCAAAAACAACCCCCCGACTCGGTGGTGAGTAGATTGTATAGAGAAGTCTTGAGGCATTACTGCAGTGTCTCAACACCAAGTGGAGAGCTTAGGGCCCCCTCAGGTCGTATCTTAAGGGCTGCGTTCTTTCAAAGTGACCCAGGAGCAACTTATCTTTGAAAGAGGTGCATAGCCCGCACAGTCGGAGGACAGCAGAGGGGGTTCCCTGGGACAAAAAGGTGACCAACGGACCCCAGCTGAGTTCGAAATAGTTATCTCTGAAGATGTCTGCCAGGCGCTCCATGGAGAGTATTCTCCTCAACCGGGCCTGCCACAATGATGTTGCTGGGGTTTCCGTATTCTTCCAAGCGGCTGCTATGGTGAGCTTGGACGCCCCCAGAAATGTCCAAATGATCGCCTTGTCGGCTTTGGTTTGGTGTTCTAAAGTTGGATCTCTGACACCCAGGAGAGAAAAGTATATGGTGACTGGAATGGGGTACCCCAACATGTCTCGGGCAGTCCCACCATATGTGCCTGAAATACCCCTAAAGCCCGCATCCCCGCCAGCAGAGATCCGAGGCATCAGGGAAGATTCGTCAAGGCTTAGTAGGGTATAGATAGAAATCGTGTAATGTCTTGTAGTGAGCTTCTGTTAATGCCATAGACTTGTTATGTTTTGGAATATCACTGCAGACGTGTTTCCATTCCATCCCAGTTATGTCCCTGCCTAGGACCCGTTCCCAGAAGGCCATGTACCGCGCCTGCGGAGCATGTAGGGTGTGCAGTAGCATGTCATAGAGTGCTGATATAGTGCCTTTCATGGTACCTGCCCTATGGATCACCAACGTTTCCATGTTTGTAGGGTCTCTATTGGCCGCCTCTCTAATGTGTGGGGTCATAACCCAATGTTTAAGCTGAAGATAGTGGTAATGTTCACTCTGGGGGAGTGCAAATTCCCTCTTACAACTGTCAAACGTTAAAACCTCATTATTATGGAATTTGTCAGATAGTTTGAGGCACCCTCCCTCCTTCCAACAATCAAAGGGCCCCTCGTCCAGCGCCAGAGGCAATGCCGGATTAAAATGGATGGGTGTATGGGGGGATGGAAATGAGGTCCAACCCTCCCTACGTGTGCGTTGGTCCCAGATGGTTAAAGTTGTGCGAGTGGGGATGCTAATGTATGTATTGTGGGGCCGATCTCCCCTCGGCTTCCAGAGAACATCCCAAATAGATCTTCCCACTACAGAGCGGTCCATATGGAGCCAGTTCTTATCTAATTCCTTCGCTGACCATTCCGTTGCCACCCGTAATTGTGCAGCCTGATAGCATAAAGTGAAATCAGGTAAAGCCAAGCCTCCCTTATCCCTTGGACATCGAAGCATGTGATGGGGCAGGCGCGCCCTCCCTCCCTGCCAAATAAATTTAGGGATCAAAGAGCAGAGAAGTGGCAATAGAGTTCGCTCAAGCTCAATGGGTAAGGCTTGAAATAGGTATAAAAATGTGGGCAATACCGTAATTTTAACTGCGTTGATCCTCCTAAGCCATGAAATGTAAAGGGGCGACCACCGTTTAATGTCGTGTTGAAGTTGTGCCAGCAGAGGAGGGTAATTTGCTTTGTAGAGATCGCCAAACTTGGCCGTGAGCTGTACTTCCAGATAGAGTAAAGAGTGTTTGGCTCATTGAAAGGCCATCTGGTTTCTCAATCTGTTCACTTCAGCAGTGGGGAGGGTAAGGTTACGTATGGAGGATTTGGATAAATTTACCTTAAACCCCGCCACTTGCTCAAACCGACGTGGTTCTCCCTGCAACACCTGCAGCGAGGAAACTGGATTCGTAAGTGTGAGCAGAATGTCATTGGCAAAGAAAGCTACCTTGTGCTCATACCCGCTAAAGGGAACGCCTCGGATTTCGTCGTTGGATCTGAACCTGATCGCCAGGGGTTCAATACTGAGGGCGAATAGGAGGGGGGAGAGAGGGCACCCCTGTCGGGTGCTTCGGCTCAGGGCAAAGTGGGAAGAAGGGCAACCGTTGACCATCACCCGAGAGGTAGGGAGGTGGTAGTTGGCCTTCACCATATTGAGGAATTAATCTCCAAACCCAAACTTCTGCATAGTTAAAAAGAGGAAAGCCCAGTCCACTCTATCGAAGGCTTTCTCCGCATCCAAACCCCCTAAAACTGCAGGGATTTTAAACTTAGAAGCCATCTCAATCAAGTGAATGGTGCGTCTGATTTTGTCATGCGTTTGCCTGCCTTTTATAAATACCAATTGGTCAGGATGTATTAGCTCCGGCATCAGATTTTCAAGCCCTGCTGCTAAGATTGCGGAGTAAAGTTTTGCGTCAAGATTAAGAAGCGCAATGGGTCTATAGGAGTCGCAGAGCTGTGGGTCTTTTCCAGGTTTGGGGATTACCGTGATCACCGCTTCTGCCATAGAGCCAGAGACTCGTGCGTCTGATGCTATTGCCTGAAATAGAGCCGTGAGATGAGGGACGAGCTCCGCGGAGAAACATTAAAAAAATTGTGCCGTGAAGCCGTCAGGCCCGGGGCTTTATGAAGTTTGAGTTTGGAGATAGCATCCCGAACCTCTTCCTGTGTTATGGGGGAGTCTAATGCTTCAGCTGATGGACGGGAAAGCCGCGGGAGATCATCTAGAAATCGTTGTTGTAGTGCCGTGTCGGGAATGGTGCCTTGATAAAGCTGGCCATAAAAATCACCAAAAATGTTAGCTTTAACGGTGTCGGAGTGTGTGAGCTGTCCCTGGTGATCCAGAATCCCCCGATAAATTCCCGTGTCCTCTTCACTCGAAGTTGTCGTGCCAGATGAGAGCCCACCTTATCGCCCTGTGCGAAGGAGGACTGATGTAGTTTTAACAATGTTTACTCCGCTCGATTTGTATAAATGGACCTAAGTTTACCCCGAAGTGCGGTGAGTTGTTTCTGTAGGGCTCGAGTTGGCGTGGCTTTGTGTGCTTGTTCCGCTAACTCTAATTCCCCCTCAAGGGCCTCCCTTTCTCTCGCCCTCTGTTTATTTAAGATCGAATTGAGTTAAATGCATTTCCCTCTCAATAGTGCCTTAAAGGCGTCCCAGTTGTTCTGCGGGGATGTGTCTTGAGGATCATTGTGTGTAAAGAAATCAACAATGGCAGTCCTTACGTCCTCCCTGGCAACCGCATCCCGAGTAAGAGCTAAAGAGAAATACCACGAGGAGGCCCAGCAGAAGGCCCGCTATAGGTAAGGCCCAGGGTGATCAGGCTGTGATCTGAGACAGCTATCGGGAGTATCTGTGCAGCCTGGATTACCCCCAGTAGGGATTGGCTGACGAAGATGTAATCTATTCTGGAATACGTCTGATGGACGTGTGAGAAGTATGTATAATCCTTTGTGGTAGGGTGAAAGGTTCGCCAGGCATCGCTTAACCCAAGATCAGGTATTTTCTGTCTAACCCTGTTTGAAAAGGTGTTGATAGCCGCCCTATTAGTACTGGTACTGTTGAGGGTCCCATGCCAAGTGAGGTTGAAGTCCCCCATAAGTATAATGGGACCTTCAGCGAATCCCCCTATCTGGTCAAGAGCGTGGGAGAGGAATGTAGATTGCCCTGAGCTATGAGTGTATATTGAGATAAAAGTGCACAGCGTGCCCCTCAGCCGCCCCTTAACCATTAATAGTCTCCCATCCCGGTCTGTTTTGACAAGTTCGGGCTGAAATTTCATTGTGCTATGGAAGAGTAATGCAACTCCATTGTGTTTAGTGGTGAAGGATGATGTATAAATCAACGGGTACGCCCTGTGACGAAGCCTAGTGACTTCTGCCCTTTTGAGATGTGTCTCCTGCAATGCCACTACTTCAAATGTGCGAGCTGTTAAGTATTTTCATATGTTCCGGTGCTTCTGGGGGGAATTCAAGCCTTTGAAATTCCAGGAGGCTACATTAACCATCAGGTAAGATATTCCCTCCCCCCTCCCCGTATGGGCCCGCAATACTCGCCACCACAGGCCGCACCTCTTTTAGTAAGATACACGACAATGATCCCCAGCCTGCCACACCTCCTTCCACCATCATGACCATAATGCAATAAGCCTGGCAGTCAAAAAAATTAAATAGCAAACCCTGAAATTCACCACCCTCCACCAAAAATCCACCCCAACTTCCCCAAAAACTGATGGCCAGAGGACCAACGGGTCCTCGGCACGGACATCCTCCAGGAACATAAGGAGGAATAGTGGGTAGCACGGGCAAGGCCCGCACCCCCTGATCGCAAAGCCAAAGTCACTAGTGAGCAGTACGGTACTGCGTGGGATAAAATAAAAACCTCAGTGTCTTCAGTGATCAGGTCATGCTTAAGCCACTGCCAGTGCGGTCTCCCCCGGTTCCAGGACTGCCTCCACGAACATCTTTGTCAATTTCCGCGTGGAAAGTCCAACACCAACGTATCCGGCGAAAATGGGGATGTGGTCCCCCAGGTGGGGTGAAGATGTATCAGCGGTTCTTTGTAACTGCGTGCCAAGAGTTGGGACTTCTCCTGGGTAGAGCCGCTTCAGCCGAGGCCCCCGGGGTCGGGGACTCCTCCGGCAAGGGCAGCCCCAAGATGCGGAGGCCGTCGGAGAGTTCAGTTACGCGGTGTGTCTTGTTTCCATGTTCAAAAAAGAGGCCAAAGGGAAATTTCCATCGATATCGAATGTTATCATCTTGCAGTTTAGTGGTAATCGGTCTCAATGTTTGCCAGCGGGCCAAGGTTGCGGGGGCTAAATCTTGGAAGAGAGAGCAACTATGGTCTTGAAAGGACACCTCTTTCTTTTTCCTGGCAGCAGACAGGATGGCTTCCTTCACTTTGAAGGAGTGGAGTTTGACCAAAACATCCCTTGGGCGCTTACGACTCCCCGACTGTAGTGTGCCCACACGGTGGGCCCTGTCCAGCTTGATTTTCAGTTGTTGCGGGGAGAGAAGTTCTGCAAAGAGGCCTATTACAAATGCCTCCAGTTCGGGCCCCTCCGCCCCTTCTTCCAAGTCCCGGATCCGAATGTTCTTCCTCCGAGTGCCGCTTTGAGCATTACTTGCTGAAGCTGGACTTGAAGCATTTGTTGCTAATCTTGCACTATGGAAGTGGCCGCCACCAGGTCTTGCGGTTGTTCCTCCACCTCCAGTATTCGCGTTCCCACCGCGTCCACATCTTGCCGGAGGGAAGGAGTTTCTCGGTGAGTTCAGCTTTCAATTGGTCCACCAAGGACCGTAGGTCTTGTTTAATCTCCAAGCATAGCTCAGCTTTGAAGTCGCGGAGGGTAGCCACCAAATCATCTTGTGTGAGCGCCATATTTGGCAGTTGGACGTTATCCTCTGGGGTGGGGGTCTTCTCAGGTGCCTTAAAGTACCAGGAGACATTGTTGGTGGTTTTCTTGGACGGCATAAGGTCACCGCCTTGCAAATGCGTGGCCAAAGTCCCCAAAGCCAATTAGTAGGCTGATCGTGGGGCGCCTGGGTCTTGATGAGTGCTCCCCATTTGCAATGGGTTCAAACCCCTGCAGATTAGACTGTGCCAGCGTCCAGTTATGCCGGTGTGTGCTCCCCCCTCGTGGAGGGGGTCGGGTCTCTGCTGCCTCATAACTGCTGGTACCCCCGTTAAGAGGGGTACCAGCTACAATGGTAGACGACTTTTTGTCTACAGATATAGAAGATTTCATGTTTTCTCCAAGCCTTAACACTGACTTTTGATTTTGGCACACAGTGTTCTGAGAGACTTTGAATTTGACCTTCATTTTTCAAAAACAAGGGACTAACTTTGGAACTTTTTTCTATGATTTATTTTGTTTCTTCCAAATTTGTATTTTTTATTTTTTGGCACAAGAAATCTGCTTATAGTAGAACTATTCATAGAGAACAAGAATTCTTTGAATACTTCCAGAGACAATATATGACCTTGTCCACAACATAATGATTATGTTCGCGCTTTATAAATTCCCATTTCATTTCATTACAAGAGGGGCAGTTCAGAAAACAGTTAAAAACGTGGATTTTTGGCCTACCAATTGATTGTTGCCAAAAGCTTATTTAGGCTTATGTCACCTTTTTGATCTGTTGTTGATAGCGCCAGGAGACACCACCCCCTTTTGTACCACTTTGTTCACCATAAGTTGGCAGGGTATGCTCAGACGTGAGTCCCTTGCTCACTTTGCCACTGGATTCAAGCAAGCCGGGCTGAAGACGGCTGAAATGCCAGAAACCGGTCCTCGGAAGCTTGTTTCCGGTCCAGGGAAGGCATGGCTTGGCAGTTCGGGCTGGACTGTTCCCATGAGGCACAGGGTCAGACTGATTTGCATATGGCCATGTCTGAACTGGGGTTGCAGAGTGGGCTAAAGAACGGTGATGGATTAAACCCAGAACTGTTGACTGGGTGTGAGTGTTTTATTGGTTCAGATGCTCCGTCCATCACCACCCCCTTTTGTACCACTCTGAGTTAGCTGGCACACACAAGTAATTAAGTTTAATGTACTCGATAGAGACATACTGACTTCAGTCCTATGTCAAAACTATAGTGTATATTATTCCAATGCGCAGAGCCTATCAAGGATATCGGAACTACACTACACTAAGTCTTTAGATGTTTCTTGAATTTGAGCTAATCTCCAGCCATCCGTAGCGTTGCAGGCAAAGAGTTCCATAGTTTGGAAACCAAGAAGACAAGCATTTGCAATGCAATAGGTCTCGTATTTACGCGAGTTTGAGCTAGTGGCATTGCAAATGACAATGCCTTTTATTAATTTTTTTGTTCTTTACAACATAAATAAAAAGCATTGTCATTTACAATGCCAATAGCTTGTACTCACGAAAATTCGAGTCCTATCATATTGCAAATGTTTTTTTTTCTTTTGTCATGGGGTAGTGGAAATAGCAGTGCTGCATTACCCGCTCGGCTGCTGCCAAGCCACGAAGGAGGTTTTGGGGGGAGCCAGTCCCGTGCAGCCGAGGATCATGTTCTCTTGCCCACTCTCAAGCTACACCATGTTATTCCAGAAGATTTGAAAATCAGAAACAGGAATGCTGCGACGAGTTTACGGCTTAATTATGCAAATCTCCAGGAAGGGCTTGCACTCATCGCTGCACCCTTCTGACAGAACTGTTAGGTGGCTCCCTTACCTTACCTTAAGCGCACCCCACACCTGCGCAAATTATCACACAATGTCCCTGTGCCTACAAAACATGAATGTGTAAATATACATAGGAAAGTAAAGAACATGCACATATGTTTAGTTAAGGTTAGTAAATATATATTTTTACATACTTTTCGTCAAAATATTGTGGCAGTCAATATTTTGGTCAAGGCTCTTTTGAAGGTTCATATTAAAAGGATGATATTCTGGCACAAAACTAATTTTATCATCTTGCAATGCCAGCATATATCCGACTAGTAAGACTGGTGGCTAGACCAGCACAACACAGCATCTTACATCACATCTCTAGGAACAGTAAGATGACACTGGGTGGACACTTTGCTAAGCTAGTGGAGACCAGGATGCAAAGAAGGGTGGAGAAGACAAGGCTGAGCTGCTGCCAGTCGATCTATTGACCAAGAAGAGGTGGAAAGCCTATGTGAAATGGAGGAGGGGAGGGTTGGAGAAGTTGACGCAAGAGCAGAAGGAAGGGTTTTGTAGTAGAGTTGAGAGAGAAGCTTGGAAGATGAACCTTTGGTGAGCGTAGAGAAGGAGACAAGGAATCCGTGGTATGAGGGGAGAAGAAAGCGGCCAGGGCCATGGAGTCTGTAGTGAGGCAGTGAAGGAAAAGAGTGCATCATGGAAGCAGACGTGGGCAGGGAATAGATGGGGAAAGCTTGGCACCTATAGAATGACAATCGAGAAGGGGGTAAGGAGACGCTGGGGGAGTAAAGGAGAAAGGGACAAAGCCTATATTGTGAGACTCGAAGGAAAGTACACTAGAGCTTATGGTGGAAAGGGTATGTGAGAGGAAAGGAAGCAGGTTTGGAGCTCATGGCAAGAGAACAGTGCATGAGGTCATAAGTTGCTGCAAGAATTTGCATGGCTCTCGCTGCTGCAGTACGGGTGGTGAAAAAGGCAAGGAAGGCTGCTGTAGACAAATAATGCGGCTATGTCGGATCATATCATTTATTTAGACTGTAGAGGTTAAGTGCATTTCTGTAGCTTGTTTCCATTGGACAACTAAACGTTTTCATAAATTCCAGTATTGTCCCAAGTAGCGTATTTCACACTTCATAAGAAAGGCCCCTTGCTCATAAACATTCCCACAGAAGCGACTGCCTCTCGCTGTCCACATCTGATTCCGATATGTAAGAAGTACAGGGTAAAAATGGGCCATCTAGACACAACTTGAAATAAAAATAAATAAGTACAGTAACACCACTGTTCAAGGTGCTAGAAAGGGGCTTGGAACAAAGATCCCATTAGGAGTTATGCACTCGAGAACTGGGCTACGAAAGTTAATTGTTGTGAGCAGGAGGTAGGCCCACGAGTGGTGTGTGCGCGCGCGCGCAGTCTGCTCTTTTTGGAAGCACATACTCGTGCTTGTGGCGCGCCCATGCTCGCTCCTGCAAGGTGGATGCCGCCACAAGCACGAGTATGTGCTTCCAAAAAGAGCAGAGCGACCCCTAAAGGTCCTCCTACACAGCATATGAGTGCTGCGTAGGCGAGACCTAAAAAAGGATTGACCTCCACTACTGCTTTTCAGTACTCTCAGGATCACTACTAGGTAAGAAGTGGAGGATCCACTGGGCTGTAAGGTCGCATTTGATGATGTGAAAGAATAGTACCCTTTTTATTATTAGCTCAATATGCAATGCATAGAGCTTTAAATTGGACCCTTTTTTTAGGTCTTGCACCTAGCACTGCAGTGCGCAGCATTGCTCGCGCAGCCCGAGACTTCATGTAGGGGCTACTGAAAGTTGACCACACGCTTGTGCGTGTGCTTTTTTTCCGTCGGCTGTAATTGGCTTTTGCGTGCGTCTTTTTAAAAAAGACAGCATGGAATTGGTGAAACGCGGGTGCATGTCCCAGCTTCTTTTAGAAATGTAATCGCCCATGGCCTATTGGTGTCTGTTACGCGCAGCAGCGGCATCTGGTTTTAATTATAAACATGTGTTTATAATTAGCGTGCGTTCGCTTTGCTGTCGCGCCCCCTCAGCCCTCACTCCTCTGTGGTGCACGCGCACTACTGGTTTCAATTCCATGCTTGTTTACCTGACCTGTCAGCAGAGAGGCCATACCAAGCACCATCAGAGGAAATCTGTCAGGCTTCTGTGCTCTTTACTCTGTATGTGCAGAGACACCCAGCCTACACAAAGCTCAACATCTGAAGCACCTGTATGACCCCGCCCCCACTCCAACAGCGAACCAAAAGCCGTTGTGTGCGGAAATTTACAATGTGAGAAACAGTGAGAGGAAGCGACTTGTCAAGAATCACACGTTACGAGGCCAGATTTGAATACTAACCTGTCACGTATGAGTTTGATAACAGTCAGTTCCTTTAGTGGGTATTAAACTGGGTTATTAAGCTGTACCTTTTCTTTTGCCACATGCATGCCAGCCCCAAGGGCACGGCGTACGTGTACATTTGTGCCAACACCCATCTGCTGCCAGACCTGGGGCGCAGAGGGGGCAGCGATCAGTGCCGTAAAACAAAACAAACTGCCCGTCGGAAATGCTGTTCTTGTTCTGAAATGAGCTCAGTGAAGAACTGAGGGGTGTGTGGGGTGTCAGGTTTCTCTGGTGTGAAGCAAGGGGGCGCGGTGCAGGGCGTGTAGCATATGAACACCGCCCAGGAGAGGTGTCAGACAGAAACCAGGTAAAGGCACAACCTCTTTTCAGAGGTTTGAAAAAAGCGTGACAAGGCGCCTCTGGCCAATGAGATGCTGCGTGACGTCACACCAGTTCGACCTTTCCTCTGCGCCACTGCTATATATCATGAAGGCACTGACTGCCTGGGGTCCCTCAAACCTGAATCCATGGGGTAGGCTCTTGCCTGACGTCAGAGCTGTATTACTCGGCGCCACTGTTATATACTCATGACAGCACAAATTGCATGGGGGTTCCTTGAACATCAAATCCATAGGGTGTTGGCTCACCTTTTACACCATCCTCGTGCTCCTCCCGGGGGTGGGCCCCGGCCCCTTGTTGCGTGACGTCAGAGGTGTATGCCCCGTGCCACTGTTATATCCTCACGAGAGCACAAATTGCACGGGGTCCCTTGAACATCGAATCCAAGGGGTGGGGGAGGAGTACTGCTCACTTTTCAGACGGTCCTCGTGCTCCTCCCGGGGTGGGCTCCAGCCCCCTGTTGCGTGACGTCAGAGCTGTATGCCCTGTGCTCGTGCCCGTGCTGTTATATACTCGTGATGGCACAAATTGCAGGGTCGGGGGCATAAACAATGAATCCATGGGTGGAGGCTCACCTTTCATGCCGTCCTCGTACTCCTCCCTGGGGTGGGCTCCACCCCCGCTCGCTTGGCCAGTTTCGGGGTGATCGGTAGCGTTTGACACCCCAGCTCTGCTCCTGGACTCACAGCCACCTTCACGTCCTCACCACTGGCCTCGCGGGAGGGCCCCCTGGTGCTGCGGAAGAGCCCCCTCTGTGCCCTCCGATGTGCCCCTGCACTCCCAGAGGATGGAGCCTGTGCCGCCTGGAGCAGAGCCAGGGAGGCTTCATCCTCCCCTGGGTCGGGTCGTGGCACTCCCCGGTGCCCCCTATGCCTGCCCCTGTGAACCTGGCATCTTCCACAGAGCCTTGAAGAACCTGCCCGGGCTTCGCAATTGGAAAACTCGCGGGTTGGCAGCCTTGAAGAACCCTAAGAGGGGGAGGTGGCAGGACTGCAGCACCAATCATACACCCGCCCCGGCACCACCTACTCCCATCCGCTGCTGCCCGAGCAGCACAAACGGCCGAAACCCAGCCCTGATACGAGGCTGAAAGTGTCTTTTCCACAGTGGCTTCAGTTTCAAGGAAGCAGATAAAAAAAGTCCCATAGTGGGGAGCAGGCTTTGAACCCCAATCCGTGCAGACATGGGTGCAGCTGACTGCAACATGAAACCAGGAAATCTACCATTCATGCTTGAAGGTTTCGTTGTTGTAACAGCTGTACGTGTTGTCTGTGTGTATGTGGCAGTGGTGGTGTGTGGGGGCAATGTAGGATACATGCCAACAGTTTAGAAGAGGAAACTTGTGATTTACAAAAAATAAGTGGGAGACTATATTTCTCTCATCGTCTTTTGTTGAGTCTGGAATCAGGTCTATTGTCGCATAAGCAGGGCACAAGTCTTAAACGAGCATTTGCAAAGCAATAGGTCTCGCATTTACGTAAGTTTGAGCTATTGACATTGCAAAGAACAATGCCTTTTATATTTGTTTTCGTTTTAAAAACATAAATAAAAGGCATTGTCATTTACGATGCCAATAGCTTTAACTTGTGTAACTGCGAGACCTATTGCATTGCAAATGCTAGTAATAGGTAGCCAGTGAGGTGTGATCAAAGATCCTGAAACAGATTGATGCCTATGTAGCCTCAGTAAATGATACTGCTGCATTTTGCATAACCTGCAATCTGTTTAATACATATTGTAGAGATCCCAAGTATAGTACATTCCCGTAGTCCAGGGAGGAGATTGCTAAAGCCTGGACAACGGTCCTCTGTGTGAAATTTGGTAGAATTTCTAGAATCTTCCTTAGCAATCTTAATATACCAAAACAGCAAGCTGCTAGTTTCTTTAGCTGCGTCTCAAATGAAATCTTGTTGTCAAAGCCACATTCCTAGATGTTTTACAGTAGATTTAGGATGGGGTTGAATACTCTGAGGATCTGGCCAACAATTCGGAGTCCAGCAATTTAAGTCATTACCAACTACCATGACTTCAGTCTTTTTCCATTAAGTTTTAAACAGCATGTAGCCATCCATTTTGCTACTGCTGTATTTAAGGTTTAAGTTGTGTTGATTTAGAACATTTTTCTGGAGCTAGAGAAATAACAATCTGAGTATCGTCAGCACAAGCAACTGGCCATAGTCTGAATGATTAAACAATATGTGCAAGTGGACTGACATACAAATTAAATGTGGGGCTCGAAGAAGAACCTTGATGCGCTTCACACTTAAGAGGAAGTCGATTTGAACAGAATGGTTTATCATAAACCTGTAAATCCGCCCTTCCAGAAAAGAGGAAAACCACTTCCAAGCCAGATCAGTTACCCCTGAGATCCGTAGTCTCTCCAGCAGAACTGCATGAGACACAGTGTCAAACGTGGCAGTGTGATATAACAAACTTGGTCCAGTCATTATGACTTCCTCAAAAATTGCCAAGAGAGCAGTTTCGGTACTATGACCAGGTTGATAACCAGATTGAGAGGGATGAAAAAGGTCATTACTCTCCAGAAAACCAGATTATTCACATGTTTCTCTAACATTCTGCCCAAACATGGAAGCAAGGATATAGGCCTGTCATTTTACACTAGTAGGGGGATCCAAAAGATGTTTCTTAATAGAGGTTTTAACACTGCATGTTGCCCAAGCAGTAGGAACTACACCACTCAAAAGGGAGATATTCAGGACCCCTTGAAGAACAATTGGATGGTCGCTGCTACTTCATTGTAAATATAAGTAGGAGCAGGATCCATTGGTGAGCCTGATTTTACTTGATTCATTAATGGCACCTAGATCCTTGTCTTTAATAGTTGTTTCAGCAGTCACTGATCCAATTAACTGGCCCAGGAAGGTGGTATAAATGTCAGATATTTCTTTAGGAAAGAAAACTGGCCAAATTATTGCAGCTGGCAGCTGACAGCGTTGTAAATGAGCCCTTCCTTGCTGGACCAGTTAAAGATGTTGCTATTGCGAACACCTCTTTGGCTGAGTTAGCAACATTCTCAATTTTTTGTGCACAATATGCTTCCTGCGTACTCGCATAGTGATACCTTTTGACTGCTTTACTATATTTGTTTCCATTGTTAGTATCGTAGGTTTCCCTCAATTTTCTTTCTAATCTTTTATAGTCATTTTTAACCCTCATTGCTGAGAGTTATCCCAAGGTGCTTGTACCGTTGGTCAGGCATATACATACACACTTCCTTAACAGGACCTTCAGATCTGACACTGAAATAATTCACTCTCTGGTCTGCCACTAAGATATTATCACCTATATCTGGTTTTGTGTTACAGAGTGTATGCTTAAATTCAACTAGGTCCTATCTTGACCAGCAGCGTTCCATATCTGATAACTCAGAAGAAAGACTAAGGGCCTTATTTATATGTTGGCTATGTTGGCGGTATGTTTACTCCATCTCAACGGTGGCGGAGTGTACATACCACCAACATGAAGATCCACCCACCTGGTATAAATGCGGCCAGACCTTTGGTTTGCTACAGCAGTGACTACTCTATCACTGCCATAGCCAAACCACTCTGATGGACTAAGGTCCGTCTGAGACATGGCTACATGTCTGTCTGCCTAATCAGGATGGGCGGACATGTTGCTGTTTTTTCACTGTCCATCATCGCCAGACAAACCTTGGCAGTGATGACCAGTAAAAAGCAAATAATGCTCACCTCCACCATGGAAGATGACTTCCATGGTGAGAAAAGTAATACTTTTTTTTTTCAAACAGGGAAATCCAGTTTCAGGATTTTCTTTTAAAAAATTTAAAAATAATACTGTTTGGTGAAGGGTTGTGTCATGCTGACGCAGCCCTGCACCACCTGCAGATTGTATTTATAGGAACAAGGATGACAGCAGTTCCTGCCAATGCCTTACAAATGTCGGCCTGCTTAGCGGTCACTTATAAATTTGGAGGTATTTAGTCCGTCCTCATGGCGGAACAGCAGGCCCCCCTCCAAGATATAAATGAGGCCCTAAGTCTGTTGTAAGATGGTAAAAGATTCGGAAACACAAAATTGTCTGACCGTGTAACCGGAAACGGCCTAGTAACTATCATATTAGGCAGAATTGTCAAAACTGGGTCAAGAAGATGGTCTTTCTTATGCTTTGGCAAGGTGACCAATTGCATCAAATGATTACGAGCTAAATCTTGTAATAGATTTACTGCTTTAGAACAATGGATGTCATCTGATTGAATGTTCAGATCTCCCAGGAGTGTGAAATTAGCTCTGCCTGCACTAGCCTCACTGGCCAGCATCTCTGGTACGGCTTGTGGAAATTGCGTGTCAGGACCAGGAGGATGATAAACAAGAGCTCCTGAAAGTGTAAATTTAAGTGAAAATGTAATGGAAAATAATGCACTTTCACAATCTGGTAGCTGAAAAGAGGACGGTACACAGCATAAAGCTGCATTATAGATTTTTTTTTTTAAACTTTATTCGTGATTGCATATGTTCAACATAACATACTTTTTAACCACAGGCATGGCATACATCACGGTTTTCAATTTTCTACCCGTCAACAAATAAGGATCAGAGCTCCTTCTTCTATGTTTTCTCACCCTGTTTCGCATACAAAAGTAGTTGTCTCCGTTAGCTGCAGGGAATGTCCCAGCCCCTCCCCATACCCTCCCCAACTGTCCCTCCCCATCCCTTCCAACTTTGGTGCTTAATTCCTCCTGTGTAATCAGCCTACGAAAGCTGCATTATAGATTATAGCAATTCCGCCGTCGACTTTTACCAGGTGGTCACATCTAGCAATGTTTTAGACCATAGAGATAGCCTGCATTAAATCAAGCATTTTGAACAAAATGAGGTGCACTGAACGCAATACAGGAAGTCAGTTGTAATTTCTTAAATCTCTTCTTTTATTTCAAAATTGACAATAGTTCATAAAAACAGCCAAAGCGTTTTGTTCCCCAAAACCAGATGTTTTTTGGAACTTCATCAGGGCTGTAACATATAACATAAAACATATATAAGACACAGAAAATGACAGACATGATTCATACTTTTATAACAACATTCTTGACTTATACATAAATTCTTTGTGCAATGAACCAAACAATTGAACAACGATGGAAACAGACATAAAGGATAAAGTACTACTAACATATTACACACATACATAATACACAATTAAACGCATATATGTAATGAAATGGATCTTATTTTTAATGTAGAAAAAGTGCAGTTTGTTTGAAACATTAGTATTCATTATATATAGATCCAAAATGTATTTAATACCTAATTGTAAAAACATTGTATATTAGCAATTCAAACATGAAATCAGAAAAGGAGCACTAGAAGAACAGAAGACATAGATGATTTATAGAAAAACACTAGTTGTGAAAGAAGTTTAAAAAAAAAAAATTATTAAAGTTTTTATTGAAATTAAACAAACATACATAAAAACAAACAAAATCTCACAAGGCAAGAACATAGTAGTACAGTATCATGAGTCCGTGCGGGCAGAGCTCAAAGGGTAGATGAATACATCGCAATCGGCTAGTACGGGGAAAGGGGCGGACAAGGAAACCAACGAAATCATTAACAATAAATAAAAAGTGAATGTCAATTAGGGGGATGAGGACACATCAATAGGTGCATCGTGTGGGGGGGCACATATATTACCACGGTAGGCGTTCCATTGGGACCAGATTCTACCCCATTTCTTGAGCAGTCCCCGGGAAAGGTACACAGTCTTCTCCCGAAACATGCACCAGTCCATGTTTTCTTTCCACTTGGATAAGGTGGGCAGTCTATGTGAACCCCAGAGCTGGGCAATGTCCCTTTTCGCGATCATATTTCCAAGGGTCGCCCATACAATCTGTGCTGAGCCGTAGTCATTGGGCTCCCAAACATTCAGCAAGTAACGCCTGGCCTCGGGCAGCAGGGACACACCCGTGACCCCCTCCATGACATCATGCACAAGGGACCAGAACTTAACAATCTCCGGGCATTCCCACAATATGTGGAGAAAGGTACCAGACATCCCACAGCCACGCTTACATAACCCATCCAAGGAAAAACCCATTCGAACCAGACAAGGCCCCGTGACATACACTCGGTGAAGAATCTTAAGCTGGACGAACCTCAAACGAGCAGGAATAGCAACCTCCTTGGGAGAGGACAAAGCAGCCTGGCAGTCCTCATCGTCCAATTCCAGTCCATCTGCACACCACGCGGCCCTGAGGCGAACCAGCAAGTCAGCTCTGTAATTGATGAGCTTTTTATAAATCAATGAGATCGTGCTGTCGGGCACATGACCGTCCAAAATGCGGTCCTCCAGAGGGGAAGACTCAGGGATATCATCACCCGCAGCAAACACAGACAACAGGGCATGACGGACCTGGGCATACCTAAAGAATTCATTGTCACCAAGCCCATACTCCACTCGCAGCACGTCAAAGGACTTGACCGTACCCTTCGACCACAAATCGCCCACTCTGCTGATACCAATCATATCCCATTTATCAAAGCCTTTCGTTTTCCACAGATGACCCAAACATTCCGAATCATACAAAGGGGTGGCCCGAGTGAACCTACCACACCAACCCAAGGCCGCATTCGCATCACGCCACACTCTCACTGCAATCCTAGTGGGACCAGTCAGCGTTCCACGGAGCCTACCAGAGTACAACACTATGCTGAAGGTCCCCCCCGGCAGAATAAATTTGTCCATGGAGAACGCCGGGGCAGGGCCTGGAGCGTAGGTTGCATGATTAATCGCACTTAACTAGGAAGCCCAGTAATAACGCTTGATGTCCGGGAGGGCAATACCGCCATTGTACCAAGGAAGCGAGAGCTTAGAGAGAGCAATACGGGCACGCCCGTCTCAGACCAATTGTCTCTGTAGGCTCTCCACTTCACGAAAATAGCCCGAAGCAATCGGGTCAAAGGAATTCTGGAGCGCGTATAAAAATCGAGGTAGAGACATCATTTTGAAAAGCGCCGCTCTACCGAGGGGCGAAAGCGGCAACCTACGCCAGCGAGCCACGTCGAGCGTGCGCTGCTGAAGGGGGGGGTAGTAAATTAAGCTCCTAGCGACTAGAGGGGTTCAAGGAAACATAAATCCCCAAGTACTTGAAACCGGTCTCCGTCACGTGAATCGGAAATCTACGCGGCAGTGGAGGAAGATCTCCCGCCAAAACATAGACGCAGGATTTAGCCCAATTAATAACAAGACCGGAGTTCTTTCCGAAAGAGGTCAGAACATCAAAAAGTACGTTCAGGGACTTTTTAGGGGAAGTGAGATATAGGAGGATGTCGTCCGCATATAGCGAGACTCGATCCTCGAAATCAGGAGACCATCGGATGCCCCGCATAGACGGTACCCAACGGAGCCACTCCGCCAAAGGTTCCAGGGCGAGAGCAAAAAGCAGAGGAGACAGCGGACAGCCCTGCCGGGTGCCCCGTCCAAGCATAAAGACACAAGACACTCTTCGATTAACAGCCACCTGGGCCAGGGGAGTCTCATAAAGAAGCTTCACCCAGGCTATGAAACCCAGCCCAAACCCGAATTTCGAGAGGGCCGCCCAAAGGTAGGGCCATTCGATAGTGTCGAAGGCCATGGTAGCGTCAAGAGAAGCCAAAATGGCCGGCTCAGTGAGAGTCTCGGCTCTCGCGAGAACTCCATGGAGTCTGCGCAGATTCAAAGCAGTGTTGCGGTGTGGGATAAAACCGGATTGATCTGGATGGATCAAGTCCCCGATCACAGTTACTAAGCGATTGGCCAATAATTTAGCCAAAATCTTGGGTTCGGCATTAAATAAAGAGATAGGTCTGTACGAAGTACAACGATCCCGTGGCTTACCCTCCTTAGGAATGACTACAATAGTAGCGAGTCGTTGGTCCAAGGGGAGGGAGCCAGACTCCAGAGCCTCGAGGAACATGTCTCTTGAGTAGGGCGCCATTTTGTCGGGTCGCAACTTGTACAATTCAATGGGCAAACCATTGGGGCCCATCGCCTTACCCGACCGGAGGGAACGAATAGCCACCGCAACTTCATCCACTGTAAGCGGAGCATCCATGAGGTCTCTGTCAGCGTCAGAAAGGCGAGGCAAAGCAATGTCCGGCAACAGCAATCGGGAGTCCACTTCATCCCTATCACAAACAGAGGTGTCCACCGTCTCAAAGTGGTCCGCGAAACACTGGACGATCCCAGCCGGATCAGTGACACACTCACCATCTGGCCGCTCAATCACAGGAACCACTGCTCCCTATACATCACTTTCGCAGCATCAGTTACAAGAGCCTTATAATCAGCTTGTTTCAGAGCAAGGAGGTGCAACTTCATATTAGAGACGCCCATTCGAAGATCATCCTCCAAAGCAGCTATCTCAGATTCCAATCGCACCACCTCCATATTTGCACCCTTCTTAGTAGCGACAATCAAGGAAAGGGACTGACCTCGTACAACAGTTTTAAATGCTTCCCATAACGAAACAGCAGAAGAAACAGACCCCACATTTTCGTCAAAATAATGCTCAATAGCTTTTACTAGTTCCGAACGGGTCTTGGGGTTGCGAAAGTACCATGGATTAATGGGAGCAACTCTACCCTCATCGCCCGCCCCGACCTCATACCGGAGCCACAAGGGGGAGTGATCGGAAATACCCCTAGGGAGCTGACGGATTTCTCTGATGGAGGAGGATTGGACCGCTGGCATTAAGAAATAGTCCAATCTAGAAAAGCTGCCGTGTGCCCCAGAGTGGAAGGTGTACTGCAACTGTGTAGGGTGGAGTAGTCTCCAAGCGTCCACCAGCCCGAAGGTCTCTAGCAGGTCACTCAACCACATTTGTGCTCTGGTTAAATCTCTGGGAGGATGACGATCAGAGGTGCCAGAAACAACCAAATTGAAATCCCCACCCAAAATCAAAAGGCCCTCAGGGAGGTCCAAGAGGACTCTAAACAGATCAGCGTAGGTTAAAGCCTGCAGACCCGGGGGGACATAAACTGAAAGTATGGAAAGTGTCTTCCCCTCCCATCTACCAGTGAGCACCGCATAGCGTCCCCTGTCGTCAAGTTTCACCTCGTCAACTGCAAAAGGGAGAGAGGACCGAATGAGAATACCAGCCCCCCTGGACCCAGAAGTAAACCCCGCATGGGCCACCAACCGATAACCACGCCTATTCATCGCCTGACATGCATTGCCTATTAAATGCGTCTCCTGTAGGAGGACAATGTCGGGAGAGTGACGCCTAATGAATCGCAAAACAATACTTCGCTTAATTCTGTCCCCTAACCCATTGACATTCCAGGATAACAGTCTCAACTCGCCACCCCCCATCCCCGACAAGTAAACAGAGCAGGACCCACATAGAACCCCACGATCAGTGCAGTTGAAGAATGTGAGAAGTTGGCCTGATATGCAGTGCTCACTATTCTAGTGATCACTATGTATCAGTCCAGACAACCCTTATTGATGATTGGTTGTAAGTCAACCTTATAGACCAGCTATCCTAGTAGCATGGATACGAGCAGTCTAAGGCTAAGACTCTAGAGGGCGTGTTAAGCCAGCTGTTTTACCCTCACATATACCCCTTGAACACCAAGTGAAAGGACACCACACAAGTTGTTATGAAAATAAACGTATATTTATTTCTAACAAGACTACCCTGGCTCTTTATGAGACAGGAAGCTAAGCACACAACAAAACTCTTAAGAAAATACTTCAAGTCGCACAATTTACACAAATGCCCGAGGGGCACGAAAAACCATATACACAAAAAGTGGAATGCGAAATTACTAGCAGGTAAGTACTATTCTCATAGGCTTTAGAATCGCTAGGACTGGACTACTGAACCTTTAGTTTGCAAGCAGGAGGCCTAGGGACGTCGTGTGCAGAGTGGGAACTCTCACGCGTAAGGCGGGAAAAAGTCTATGGAGGCTAGTAAAGGCAAAGTTACTGTTCTCGGGCGAACCCGACTAGGTAGGTCAAAAACGAAAGTGGATCCGGACACTTAGAGTGTTGGACTACGCTGGAGCACCGGAGTACTCGGTTTACCTAGCCCAGGGGCTGCGGCTGCATAGGGTTCAAGTGGCGTCGGAAACCCTCGTTGACGAACCAGGAGCCTGAAGAAAGAAGTTGCTGGCAGGCGGCCAGTGAAGAAGTTCGTGGTGATCCAAGCCTGGATCAGGGAAGTTGAAGACCTGTAAGCAGAGGGGACCAAGTTCTGAATCACTAGCCAGTGATTTAGGTGGGCACCAGGATGGCACCGGACGAAGTCACCTCGACCAGGTGAGTGGGCGCTGCTGGGCTCTGCAGTCTCTCGGACCAAGAGGCGTTGTCGGCGACCAGGATGGAGGTGCGAGCTGTCCCACGAAGGTGTCTGCTGTCGACGTCGCTGGACCCAGGATTGGGGCAACAAGTCTTGGCAAACGCAAGCCCACGCGGTGGACTTAAAATGGAGTCTGGAGTGGACCAGGAGGGTCCAGGGTGCTCCTCTGTTGGAGGGGAGCAAGGGCTAGTCTGGAGCAACCAGACCAGCGGTGTTTGTCGTCGTGAAGCGCCATAAAAGGGTCACTAGCCAACGGGCAAGTGACCTGGACAACGCGGTGAGCAGCAAGGAGCAGAAGGGCCCCACGCAGATCTCGTGGATGCAGGGGGGCTGAACTTCGGTGCTGGAGCTGCTCAGGGTCGGGGCTTCTCTTACCCCAAAGCACTCAGTCGAGGGTCACTCGGTGGTCGTGCTGGACAAGCGTCGTGCAGTCTTGATGATGGCCGGTCCCTCGAGGTCTCGTCGCACCCACGGGTCTCAGCTGGGCTGAAGATGTAGGTTGAGGTCAGAGGTGCCAGGGAAGCCGGTTCTCGTCGAGCTGGGCAGTCTTGATCCGGAGGAGAGACTTACAGCAGACCGCGATACTTGGTTGGTGCCTGCTGCTGCAGGGTGACTACTCCTTAGTCACAAGGGAGAAATCTTAGGAAGAGTCTTGAGTTCCTCTCGTAGAAAGTCAGTTCAGGATTCAAAGATTGATCTAATTTGGAAGGGGGCCTGCTCCTACCTTTATCCTGCAAAAGGGGGCTGGCACGCGACTAAGTCCTGCCCTATGGGTGGGACTAGGAAGGGGGGTGGTTACACCCCTCTCCCATGCCGGGCTTTCCCCAGCTCAGGGGCTGGTGTGCCCCTGGAACTGGTTCTAGCCGGCATATGCACAGTGAGCACCGGGGTGCCACTTGCAGTCACCTTCCTCTAAAGCCCTGCCTACCTAGAATACACAAAATCCTGTCTGGGACGGTGCTGGCACTGCCCCTGGCAGGAAACCCTTTGTCCTTGCCTCCCGCGCTGGGAGGACTCCCAGCAGCAGGAGGGCAGACTTGTGTCTCGGTGGCAGCATCCATTTTGTGGAAGCTGAGGCTATGTCAGACTTTAACCGGGGTTACAGGTTACCAACATGTCGTGTCCCTCTAGAAGGGTGGAATGCTAACCCCATCGCCAGAATTGGCGAGGGGTTAGTATTCCAATTCGTATGACACCTTACTCGACATGTTTTGATAATGCCATACCAAAGTTAGCATTTGACCGCGAGGTACATAATGCACTTAAGAGTATATGGTATAGCGTTATCATGGAACAGCTATTAGGACTTGGTTCCGCAAGCTGCAAACGGGCTCAGCTCATGCCAGAGCACCATTTCACATTATTCCAAGCACTCTGCCTTCAGGATTGTTAAGGCCTGCCATAGGAGTGACTGATAGGAATATATGTGTCCATTTTAGGGTTAGATATAGGAATACTATATCTAAAGCAAAGGGTGATTACAACACCTTGCCCCAGCTGTCAAGCAGCCAGTTGTGTCAGTTTTGGATGGCCAGCCAGGGGTGGCATAATACATGCTTCAGCCCCTGGTAGGCCCTGGGTACACCTAGGCCCTGGATACCTATGGTATACTGTACAGGGACTGATAAGGTGACTCAGTATCCAATCAGATATGTACCTAGGGTACATGGAATCCATTTTAACAGAGAGAGCAGTGGGCCTGGGGTCCTGAATAGCAGGGCCCCAGGTCAACTAAGTCAGAAAACCAGCAAAACACCAGGCAAAAAGTTGGGGGCAACCATAGTCAGGGATCTACCTTCCTACATAACCCCCCCCCCCCCCCCCAAACGAAAGGAGATAAGGCTATCCTTGACCAGGTAAGCCTATATTGCCTAAGTGGCCATATAAGGAAGTACCAGCACTGGCATGGTTACCCCCTATCTCATGGTCCACTAAGCAATCCCTCACCCTAAGGGTATCTGAGGGTCTCCACCATAGGGAATCTCTACCTGTGGTGTGTGTTGGCAAAGTAAAAGACTGGTGCTGGGATGGAGTACTGAAGTGAGACTCCACTAATGTTGGGCTCAACTTCCTCCAATCACCATCTACCATGTGTGCCTTTCTTTCCAGAACTGAGTTGCTATGAGCTCTCAGGGTCAACCTCTGGCTACCTAAAGCTGGAGGCTGGGTCCCTCTGTTTGGCTTACTGGAGGGACAGGTCAGGTCTGGGGCCCTCAGGTCCCAAGTTTGGCTGTGCCCAACAGTGTCCATCTGTGGGAGGTCCCTAACTAATTTTAAGGGGGGTCCCTCAGGAGTTTGTTTTATTTTCACTTGGCTAGGACTACTAGCTTCAGTGCCCTTAATCTGCTGATGGGGGAATTCTTTTGGACAGGGGCCCCTTTGGGGTCCAACACTGGCCTCCCTGACCTCTACAGCCCTGGGCTGACTGAGGCAGGGTAGAGAGGGGCAGGTTACCTGCTCCAGACTGGGTCCCACCTTGGAAGGGTCCACTGACATCAGGGGTTCTGCCAGCTAGGCCTGACTACCTCTGTGGCAGTTTCTTCACAAGGGGTCAGATCAGTTCCCTGAGGAGGCTGATCCTTTCCTAAAGTCTGGTGGGAGGGAGATTTCTCTTCCTCCTCAATGCTCTCTGTCTGAGTGGAGTGATCCATAGTTTCAGGCTTCACAACACTATTATCTGTCTGAGTTTGAGCTGTGGCCATCACAACTCCACCCACCTTTTCAGGAGGGGACTCAGTTTGGGTATGGGCTGTGACCATCACAGCCCTGCTAACCTTTTCTGGGAAGGAAGCTGTCTGAGATTGGGCTGTGACTGGCACAGCCCTCCTGACCTGTTCAGGGGGGGCATCTTGGACTGGGGCTGTGGCTATCACTGCCCCACTAACCTTACCATGGAGGTTCACCATTTTTAAATGGGTTTCTTGCTCTACCTCAGCCCAGGCTGAGGTCTCTAAATCATTCCCCAGTAGGCAATCTACAGGCAAGTTGGATGACACTGCCACTCTCTTGGGGCCAGTGACACTTCCCCAGCTGAGATTTACCACTGCCATGGGATGATTTTTCTTCACTCCATCAATGTTTGTCACCTGGTATGTGGCACCAGGTAAAAGTTGCCTTGAGGGGACTAGACTCTCAGTCACCATGGTGATGCTAGCCCCTGTGTCTCTGTAGGCCTCAACTTTCATTCCATTGATGAGGGGCTCTTGTCTGTATTTGCCCAAAGTGTTGGGACAAGTGGTGAAGTTGGCAAACCCCATGCCAGTCTCACAGACAAGAGTATCTAAGTTTGGGGACCTGGTTAGGCCAGAGTCCCCAGGAACTCCCAAAGTAAATGCACCCAGATTCTTGGGGGCACTCCCACCACCTGGGGGATTACTACTAGTAGTAACAGGAGGTTTGGGAATGTTACTTGGGGGTATGTTCTCCTTATTGGGGTTCTTTGGACAACTGCTGTCAGTTTTCAAATGACCCACCTGTTTGCAGGGGTAACAATAAGGTTTCTTCTGGTTATTGGAAGGATTCTGGGACCCACCCCCCTCAGAGGATTTTTGGGGCCCTGATGTGGTTTGATCTGGAGATTTATTCCCACCCTTCTCTTGAGGCTTGGTTTATTCCTTTTTCTGGTCACCACCCTGGTTCTTAGGCCTAATCCTGGTTCTGACCCATTTGTCTGCCCTCTTACCCAATTCTTGTGGAGAGGTCAGATCAGAGTCTACCAGGTGCTGGTGTAATAACTGGTTCTGACAATTATTTAAGACTTGCTCTCTCATAATAAGATTATACAATCCTGTGAAGTCAGTAACCTTGCTACCCAGTAGCCAGCCTTCCAAAGCCTTAGTGGCACAATCAACAAAGTCAGACCAATCCTGAGACTGAGTTTTCTGGGTATCCCTGAACAGCAACCTGTACTGCTCAGTGGTTAAGCCAAACCCATCAACCAGTGTATTTTTCAGGACTTGGTAATTGTTAGCATCCTCCACTCTAGTAGTGAGGAGCTTATCTCTACCTTTGCCATCAAAGGAGAGCCACAGTATAGCTGCCCACTGACTTTGGGGGATGCACTGGACAGTGCAGACCCTCTCCAAAGCAGCCATCCATTTCTGGATGTCATCCCCTTGTTTAAAGGGGGGCACTATCTTTGTCAGGTGTTTAGTATCTAAACCCTTCTCTTTATCACTTGGGAGATTGCTGCCACCAGTGGGAACTGTCCCACTCATCTGCTGCTCTCTAGCAAAGGCAAGCTTCTCTTTGGCCAGGGCAAGTTCTTCCCTTTCAATCCTCAGATTAGCTTGTCTCATCCTTGCTTCATGCTCTATTCTCTGAGGGGAAGTCAATCTCCTCTGGGGAGAAATCCTTCTCCTCTGAGAAGAGGCATTAGAGTGCAGAGATCTATTGGAGTCCCTAGAAGAGGATCTATTCCTCCTAACTCCAATGTTAGGCCTGATCAGGGTCAGTACTGGGGGGCCCCCAGCTCCTTTCCCAAGCAGGTCTAAGTTGGCCCTAGTAAGTCTGCTGACTAACTCAGCCCTTTTGTCTGCCTCATCCCCAGAGAGTTCCTCTTCTTCCTCCTCCTCAACTGCATTTTCACTGTCAAGGAGGTCTGGATCACCAAGGGTACCCTCTAAGGCTGGCATACTCCCATCTGTATGAGAAGCTTTCCTAGCATCATATGTCTCTAAGAGACCTAACAGAAAGGGAGTGGTGGGGTTAGACCCCTGTTTCAATTTCCTGGAGGTACACAAGTGTCTCAACTCCTGGAAATTGAGAGCTGCATATCTTGAGATGACCTGTGGAGGGTCAATAACCACAAGGGGAGTCTCTGAAGACTCTCCATGGGTAGACATGCTTTTCTAGTGAGGTGTAAGTGGTGCACTTACCTACACTATTTGTTTGCCTACTGATCCCTTGCTAAGAGTTGTAGTTTAGGGTGTGCTAAGCCCTAGGAGCTACAACAGCTGGTTCAGTAGAACTCAGAGTATTCTAAGCTAAGTTATATGTACCTTAGTGCTTATGTGATCTTTCAAATGATATTCTTAGGATACGTGTGGTAAACCAACAGCAAGCTCAAATCCCAACCGCTGCTCACCAATGTGAGAAGTTGGCCTGATATGCAGTGCTCACTATTCTAGTGATCACTATGTATCAGTCCAGACAACCCTTATTGATGATTGGTTGTAAGTCAACCTTATAGACCAGCTATCCTAGTAGCATGGATACGAGCAGTCTAAGGTTAAGACTCTAGAGGGCGTGTTAAGCCAGCTGTTTTACCCTCACATATACCCCTTGAACACCAAGTGAAAGGCCACCACACAAGTTGTTATGAAAATAAACGTATATTTATTTCTAACAAGACTACCCTGGCTCTTTATGAGACAGGGAGCTAAGCACACAACAAAACTCTTAAGAAAATACTTAAAGTCGCACAATTTACACAAATGCCCGAGGGGCACGAAAAACCATATACACAAAAAGTGGAATGCGAAATTACTAGCAGGTAAGTACTATTCTCATAGGCTTTAGAATCGCTAGGACTGGACTAGTGAACCTTTAGTTTGCAAGCAGGAGGCCTAGGGACGTCGTGTGCAGAGTGGGAACTCTCACGCGTAAGGCGGGAAAAGGTCTATGGAGGCTAGTAAAGGCAAAGTTACTGTTCTCGGGCGAACCCGACTAGGTAGGTCAAAAACGAAAGTGGATCCGGACACTTAGAGTGTTGGACTACGCTGGAGCACCGGAGTACTCGGTTTACCTAGCCCAGGGGCTGCGGCTGCATAGGGTTCAAGTGGCGTCGGAAACCCTCGTTGACGAACCAGGAGCCTGAAGAAAGAAGTTGCTGGCAGGCGGCCAGTGAAGAAGTTCGTGGTGATCCAAGCCTGGATCAGGGAAGTTGAAGACCTGTAAGCAGAGGGGACCAAGTTCTGAATCACTAGCCAGTGATTTAGGTGGGCACCAGGATGGCACCGGACGAAGTCACCTCGACCAGGTGAGTGGGCGCTGCTGGGCTCTGCAGTCTCTCGGATCAGGAGGCGTTGTCAGCGACCAGGATGGAGGTGCGAGCTGTCCCACGAAGGTGTCTGCTGTCGACGTCGCTGGACCCAGGATTGGGGCAACAAGTCTTGGCAAACGCAAGCCCACGCGGTGGACTTAAAATGGAGTCTGGAGTGGACCAGGAGGGTCCAGGGTGCTCCTCTGTTGGAGGGGAGCAAGGGCTAGTCTGGAGCAACCAGACCAGCGGTGTTTGTCGTCGTGAAGCGTCGTAAAAGGGTCACTAGCCAACGGGCAAGTGACCTGGACAACGCGGTGAGCAGCAAGGAGCAGAAGGGCCCCACGCAGATCTCGTGGATGCAGGGGGGCTGAACTTCGGTGCTGGAGCTGCTCAGGGTCGGGGCTTCTCTTACCCCAAAGCACTCAGTCGAGGGTCACTCGGTGGTCGTGCTGGACAAGCGTCGTGCAGTCTTGATGATGGCCGGTCCCTCGAGGTCTCGTCGCACCCACGGGTCTCAGCTGGGCTGAAGATGTAGGTTGAGGTCAGAGGTGCCAGGGAAGCCGGTTCTCGTCGAGCTGGGCAGTCTTGATCCGGAGGAGAGACTTACAGCAGACCGCGATGCTTGGTTGGTGCCTGCTGCTGCAGGGTGACTACTCCTTAGTCACAAGGGAGAAATCTTAGGAAGAGTCTTGAGTTCCTCTCGTAGAAAGTCAGTTCAGGATTCAAAGATTGATCTAATTTGGAAGGGGGCCTGCTCCTACCTTTATCCTGCAAAAGGGGGCTGGCACGCGACTAAGTCCTGCCCTATGGGTGGGACTAGGAAGGGGGGTGGTTACACCCCTCTCCCATGCCGGGCTTTCCCCAGCTCAGGGGCTGGTGTGCCCCTGGAACTGGTTCTAGCCGGCATATGCACAGTGAGCACCGGGGTGCCACTTGCAGTCACCTTCCTCTAAAGCCCTGCCTACCTAGAATACACAAAATCCTGTCTGGGACGGTGCTGGCACCGCCCCTGGCAGGAAACCCTTTGTCCTTGCCTCCCGCGCTGGGAGGACTCCCAGCAGCAGGAGGGCAGACTTGTGTCTTGGTGGCAGCATCCATTTTGTGGAAGCTGAGGCTATGTCAGACTTTAACCGGGGTTACAGGTTACCAACATGTCGTGTCCCTCTAGAAGGGTGGAATGCTAACCCCGTCGCCAGAATTGGCGAGGGGTTAGTATTCCAATTCGTATGACACCTTACTCGACATGTTTTGATAATGCCATACCAAAGTTAGCATTTGACCGCGAGGTACATAATGCACTTAAGAGTATATGGTATAGCGTTATCATGGAACAGCTATTAGGACTTGGTTCCGCAAGCTGCAAACGGGCTCAGCTCATGCCAGAGCACCATTTCACATTATTTCAAGCACTCTGCCTTCAGGATTGTTAAGGCCTGCCATAGGAGTGACTGATAGGAATATATGTGTCCATTTTAGGGTTAGATATAGGAATACTATATCTAAAGCAAAGGGTGATTACACCACCTTGCCCCAGCTGTCAAGCAGCCAGTTGTGTCAGTTTTGGATGGCCAGCCAGGGGTGGCATAATACATGCTTCAGCCCCTGGTAGGCCCTGGGTACACCTAGGCCCTGGATACCTATGGTATACTGTACAGGGACTGATAAGGTGACTCAGTATCCAATCAGATATGTACCTAGGGTACATGGAATCCATTTTAACAGAGAGAGCAGTGGGCCTGGGGTCCTGAATAGCAGGGCCCCAGGTCAACTAAGTCAGAAAACCAGCAAAACACCAGGCAAAAAGTTGGGGGCAACCATAGTCAGGGATCTACCTTCCTACAAAGAAAACAATACGATGCCTTGCGAGGAAACAGAAACACACACACACCCCCCCACCACCCCCCAACTTGAACTCGTTACTCCCCCCCACCCTGCACCCCTGCGTACGACTAAAAAGCCACCCCAACTTGCAGTGTGCCTGTCGCCCCATTACTAAACTAAGCTACGCAAAGAACCCAGGAGGAGGAAGAGTCCCCATTCACCCCCCACCACCCCCAGGCTGATATAGGCCTAACAGAAGACCCAAGTCCAGACTCAGCTGAAACAGCAGAAAAGTTCAGACGCCAGGATCCACAGGTACAATCCTCACTCCGCCACACCCCCGTCGGCGCCTTCGGGGTGCCCAGTATGTTCATCTCTTATAGGTAGAGAGTCGAGCCAGTCACTGACATTTTCGGGTCGATCAAAAAAGAATACACGTTCCCGATATTCAATCCGGAGCCTGGTAGGGAACAACAAGGCGTACTTGAAACCCAAGTCCCGCAATCGTTTCTTCACTCCCTGAAATCCAAGTCTTTGTTTTTGGACAAGCGGTGAAAAGTCAGGATAAAAAGAAACGGAGGCATTCTCAAAGTTCGCTGGGCCCTTGTCCCGTGAGGCCTGCAGAACAGCATCCCGGTCACTGAAGTGGAACAGCCTGGCAATAATGGGCCTCGGGGAGCACCCGGCTTAGCCTTTCCGCCAGGGACACGATGAGCGTGCTCAACCGCAAAGAACTTGCTGAGTCCAGCGGGAGATAGATAGTTGGTAATCAAGTCCTCCACCAAGAGGTCAACCCCCAGGAGCTCGGGATTTTACGGGACACCAATAAGGTGCACGTTGTTGCGACGGGCCCTATTTTCATAGTCTTTGAGACGACGAGCCATCAGGTCATGCGAGGAATGCAGATTACCGATCTCAGTCTGTGCCTCCGTGACATCCGCAGTAAGACTAGAAGTCTTCAAGCTCAATGACTCGACCCGCTCATTAGTCTTCGCAAGATCCGCTCTAATCAGCGTAATGTCAACGGCCACCGTGTCGATCTTAGAGGCCAGGGCCTCGTACTGCTGTCCCATAGAGGCCTGCATGTTAGCAATGGCACTCATGACGTCCTGCAAGGATGGGTCCGAAGACGCTGAGAAGACGGTCTTAGGATTATCTGAAGCGCGGCCCGCAGCGCCAGGCGACCCCTTGACCTGCGAGTAGTGATCCATAATGTTCGTCTGAGTTTGACCACCACGGAGAGGCGCCTTGGTCTTGCGCTTCTCAAGAGGCGGTCCGGAGGCCATATTGGAAAAGGGACCCCAAAGGGGTCCACGCAACCTGGTGAAAATGGCCGGTCGTGGAGTGTCCAGGCAGTCAACAAGACCAGATCGAGTGTTGCAGGCACAGAAGGCTGGGATGCTGTCAGTCAGTCGGGCCAGCACCGGGCAGCAAAGAGACAACAGGCCAGCCGAAGGTGGATCAGGGCTACACCTCTGCCACTCAGAGCCGGGGGCAGAAAACGAAACCGAAAGTCAGGAGGGGTCGACCAGGGGGGACCTCCTCAGCCGTTGTTGATCAACTACTCCTCGGCCTGCCGAGCAACCGAGCCCCCGGGCTGCCTCGGGGTGGGCCGCAAAAAGTAGAGACGATACAATAGTGGACCCCAGCGTCCAAATTCAATTTTTCAAAGGGTACGAAGATCAGCAAGGATGTACGAACAAAAGCCTGAACTCGGAATCAGGATGTAGTCAGGATATCTGTAAGGGGGCGGCGCGGGTCCGGGGAGCTCTGTGCTCACACGACCATCTTGGATGCCTGCGAAGCTCCTCCTCTGTGAAAGAAGTTTTAAAGACAATAAAGTGAATGAGGAAGAGGAAGAGAGAATTCTGCATACCTAATAGGAATGATATCCCTAAGATAGCATGACCTCACCTTATGTGGATAATAGCAGATTCTTAATAAGGTGATAATATTTGGTATTTCCTGGGGTGGAAATATGTTCCCAAAAATTGTCAATAATAAACAACTGAACAGAAAAAAATTACTAATTAAGTAATTAATCAACTCTTTCAGTGTCAACGTGACAAACAGCAACAAAAGAATATCAATAGGGCTTGCTAAAGTAGATGGGCTTCACCTCTTATATCGGGATGCAATTAAGCTTTCAAGAGGTGGCATACGATATCAATAGTCCTTGCAAACAAGATAAACTCCAAGTATTGATATATCACCACCTGAATGATGGAATTAAATGTAATCGCTCAGTGAAGGAGCTTAGGTTCCACTAAATAAACAATGCATATAGGAATCCCTCAAAACATGGACCTCACCTTTTATAGCGGGATTCAATTACGATTTCAAGTAGTGGCAGATAGCAGTAGTCCTTGTGGAGAAATTAACTTTCAATTGTTGAACTATGACCACTAAATGAAGGGGATAAATATAATCTTGTGATAAAGGGGCTAGAGATTGGACGGATATGTCCCATTGGTAGAAATACTTTGGGCACCTTTTTATTAGTCAGTACTTTAACGTTATTTCTGATGTTTCAGAGGGATGAACTGATAGAGCAGGTCACAGTTCATCCCCCTTTCCCCTCTTTCCGTGTGCATGGGGGCATTCATCTTGAGATATATTTTGAGGATTTTATTGGCATGTAATGTTATACTAACATAGTTGTACTTATGAAGAGAGCAAGGAGTTCTGTTAATTCACGTTGTTATATTGATTATCTGGTAGGGTAACTATCCTTTACCCCCTTGATCATAAGATTATAGTCATCCCCTTCATTTAGGTGGCCATGTTGCACCAATTGGAGCTCAGGTTACATTTTTGCACTTCTTCCTAGTTTACCATGCAAATGCTGGGGACTAAGGATCACATGTGGTCTCTTAACCTTATGAGGGCGGCTTCAGGACGGATCTCCTCCCCCGCGGATTCAGCAGAACTTTCAATCAATTGCAGTGTCTGCTAACCTTCTTTGCGGTGCAGATGTTAATCCATCCGGGCGGGGTCTTTCTCCATCAGCTGCAGTCGGGCTCGAGGTGCCAATCTCCCTTATCTGGCTCGCCAAAATGTTGCTCAAATATGAATTTACCTTACAAGAAAAAGACAAGAGGCGGTTGGAAAAACAGGAACAGTTGGATTAATTAAACACTTCGGCCGGGAGTACAATTCACAGAAATGGGTCTGAGGACTGTCTCAAAGTACAATCCATTTGTGCAGGCCTATATACAGTTTTGGGCACCATAAAAGTACATTTGGCGATCCTTGTCTGAAAGATGTATGTAGGATTGTCTGTGGAGACATCAACTAACAAAAAGGGGGTGTCTGGAAATAAATGGAGGTGGGCCTTGACCTTGCGTGGACACAATGTGGGCCAGTGGGTAGTGTGTTTAGATGTCCGGCATGGGGAACCCATGATCGCTGCATGTACTGTGTGTTCTGTGTCAAGTTTGGCAGTGTGTTCCTAACTCCATGGAGCATCTAACTTTATGGTGTTTGGGAATGCACGCACCCCTCTGGCTCTCTGTGATTTATTGGGGCCAATTTACCTGGACCATTGTGGTGTCGCTGCACTTGTCTGGGGGATGTACCTGAGTTTCCTGCTCGCGCATTTTTCTGGCAGTTATGTGTCACCCAACACGTGACCTGTCAATCAGTTACCGCAGAGCCTTTTAATCACATATTTTCGAGTTGGGGTTGTTGGAAAGTTCATGACAGGCAAATTTGACAATAGCAATCCTTCGTATATGCGAGTGTACCATCATAAGCATTAGCATTGTTTTAATCAATATCAACAAGGCCACCACTAATGTGAGTATATCAAAAATGTGTGCTTTACGTTTGAGCTGGGTACAATGGGCTGCAAGTCTATCTAGTACAGATGTACAACCTGAGAGTTATCCGACATTAAAAACATAGGAATTCCTTCTATATCACCAAACGATTCCCAAGAAATTTTGGGCAAAGCCACTGCATAAGTGTTGTGATGTTTTTATGCATATGGATCAACACAGCCTGCAGCAGGCACTAAACAATGTTAGTCTGCAGCTAAGCAAAGGTTTTTGAGCATTCAAAATGTGGAATAAAGCTCATACAAGTGAAGCCCTTAAGTAACTTAAGCACAAACAGCAGAACTATATGCTGTCCTCCTAGTCTTGCAGGACAAGTTACTTACCTTCGGTAACGCTATATCTGGCAGAGACATGATCTAGCCGCAGATACCTTACCTTTGAATTACCCAGACGTCGGATTGGATTCAGAAGATTTTTCTTTGAGCAATACCACTGCAGGCCGGTAGGTGCCGTCAGACAGCTTTGCGTGACATCGTCGGTATCGTCTGCGCCCTTTGAGACATCCATGCCACATATATAAGCACCACCTCAGTATGCTGACATAAGTTACTTGTCACGACTTTCCACGTCAGAAGAGCGGAGCCATGAAGGCATTGACATTGGTGTGTTTTGAACAACTAGGGCCCTGAAAGGGATCAGCCCTGACCCTAGAAACCTGTCTGCTGTGCGGTGAGGATGGGCGGGGCAGTAAGGAATCTGCTGCTAAATCATGTCAGATAAGGTGTTACCGAAGGTAAGTAACTTGTCCATCTGATAGAGACATCTAGTCGCAGATTCCTTACCTTTCAATAGATACCTAAGTAATACATCCCCAGTGGAGGGGCTGTGGACAAGTTAAGACCAGGAAGTCCTGCTGGACAGAGCAGCCAAAAAGGCCATCCCTGTGTACTTGACTGTCCAGACAGTAGTGTTTGGGAAACATGTGCAAAGATGCCCACGTTGCTGCCTCACAAATGTCGAGGACTGAAACTCCACATTGCAACGCCATGGTAGCAGCCTTAGCTCTGGTGGAATGAGCCCTCAAGCCTTCTGGAGGCTGCTTTTTGGCCAGAGCGTAGCAAGTTTTGATGCAGAGGACAACCCATTGTGAGACAGTCCTCTTCTGCACAGCACAACCTTTCTTTGTACCAACATACCCCATGAAGAGTTGGTCGTCCACCCGGATCTCTTTAGTGTTGTCAAGGTAGAATGTCAACGCTCTTTTTGGGTCTAAATGGTGGAGTCGCTCCTCTTCTTTCGAGGGGAGCAGAGGTGCATAGTTGTACTTAGTAGCAAAGGGTGGAGTTCATACCTTTAATTCAGCTTTAGAAAGGCAGAGTATGGGATGGGTTTGCTCCAGGCCAATTAAAGAATGGCCCCCAAGGCCAGGGCTGCCCCAGTATGACAGAACTTACAGTGGGTTCACTTCAGACAGACCGAGGGATGGACGGCAAGTTCTGGGCTATCGCAGTGAGGCATTGTATGAAGCAGGTTCATTCCAGACAGATCAAGCAATGGGCTCCAATGTCAGTGCTGTCCCGAGGAGGCAGTGTAAGGCGGGGCTACGCTCCAGACAGATCAAGGGATGGACTACAAGACCAGGTCTTTCCCAGCAAGGCAGTGTATGGCATGGCACAGGTTCGATCCAGACAAATCAAGAGATGGACTGCAAGGCCAGGACTGCTCTACCAAGGCAGGGGTACAAAGCAGTGCCAGGGTGGGCCAGAGAGGCAGTATATGGAGCAGGGCCAGTGATGTCCAGACCGGCTTGATCCAGACATATTGAGAGAAGGAAGAACTGCAAGGCCAAAGTGTACATTGTACCTTGACCCCAAACAAATCAATGGGTGGACTTCAAGGCCAGGGTTGCCCCAGCATGCAGTGTACAGCATACGTGTACACCAAACAGATCAAGGAATGGACTGCAAGGCCAGGGCCATAGAAGTGACGGATAATACGCAGAGCAAGTTCAGTCCAGTAAGACTGTAGGATGGTGTATAAGGCCGGTGATGTTAGAGTGAGGGATAGTATAGAGAAGTTTCTCAGTTCCTGTGTGGGGAATGGTAGAGGGCCGGGTTCTTTTAATAACAAGTGAAGATGTATCTGGTTCTTTCTAGTTCCAATAAGGCATGCTGTACAGCAGGAGCCTCTCAGGCTGGGTGCATGGCATATGTTAAGGATAAATACTATGTAAATGTACCACATTAAAGAATATTTGTATTTAAACGTCCATTACCTACATAGCCTGAAAACCTTGCACACCTCTACGTTGAATACCCCTGGAGTATGGGCTGGGTTCCTTCCAAGCCCAACAAGAGGATGTATTTACAACTGTCCAGTATAGAGGCAGAATTATCTTCATTTATACGCATTTATATGCAGGGGGATTTTTTGACTGTTGTGTTTTCCACAAAACTTTGGGTTTGCTGCATTTGCCACATAATCCGTCATCTGTCGTACAATCTGCACATTTCAATAAAAAAATGTTTCTAGCTCAAATGCATCAAAAGTTACAAAAAATGAAGCGACACGTTGCTGCACAGCGGAAAGCCCATAGCAAAGGTTAACTGGTTACCTGTTTTTTGTTTGGGTGTCATAATGGTACTAATGAGGTGAAACCTTTTCCTAAATACTGTTAACTTGAGTGAAAATGCAAAAATAATAAGGTAATACCAACTATAAATGTGCCGCATAATTCGCCGTTTTCTTCACGCATAACGTGGCCCGCCCCTGTCGGCTGCCGCATAATTCTAGTGGCCCTGGTTATGAGTGAGGGGAAGCACACAGGCAGCAGTCTCGCCTGGCCAAGTGATAGGCCCTCTCAAGACTCGGGCCATCCCGTGTGCAGTGATGGGCGGCGGCACGTGGCCTCCTGGATAAAGAGCCCTTAATACCGGACCCGAAGAGGGCCGCTGGCAGAGATCGCCTCTTTAGAGCCGAGCAGAAGGTCCTGGTGGGAGGTTCCGCCTCGGGCAGGCCGGCTGTGTTTAAAGTGTGGCAGGTTCGGGTGGATAAAGAGGCCGCTGACTAATGACTAATAACTTCAAGCTGGCGGCTAGTCAATGGGGAGCAGATGGAGGGGTCGCGGAGTCATTCCAAGAGGGGGGAGGCTGTACCGGCAGCGCACAACGGCTACACCACACACACTCATCGCACCAATGTGCGGCTGCACCAGCGCCCCTCTCCAGTCACTCATGAAGTGCCCCGGGTTTAATGCACCGCATCATCACAGCATGTGCTCAAGGAATGCCCCAGAGCACTGCAGCATGGAACGGACTGTCAGCACTGCATTACTGCAGGAGACCGTGACGTTCACCACCAGTGCTGCATCACTGCAGGAGCCTCTGAGGTGGCACCGAGCGGCTATACTCAGGGCAAGTGTCGTCAGAGGAGGAACCCACCAGCACTAGCCCACAACACACAACGGACCACACCAGCACTGTAGCCAGCACTAGAGCCCCTCCAGCACTGTATATACAGGGCCCCCTCCGGCACTGTATATATAGGGCCCCTCCGGCACTGTATATATAGAGCCCCTCCGGCACTGAATATACAGGGCCCCTCCAGCACTGTATAAATAGAGCCCCTCCGGCACTGTATATATAGAGCCCCTCCGGCACTGTATATATAGGGCCCCGCGGGCACTGTACATACATGGACCCCTCCAGTACTGTATATACAGGGCCCTCCGGCACTGTATATATAGAGCCCCCCCCAATACTATATATACAGGGACCCCTCCAGTACTGTATATACAGGGCCCCCTCCAGCACTGTATATATAGAGCCCCTCCGGCACTGTATATATAGAGCCCCTCCGGCACTGTATATATAGAGCCCCTCTGGCACTGTACATATAGAGCCCCTCCGGCACTGAATATACAGGGCCCCTCCAGCACTGTATATATAGAGCCCCTCCAGCACTGTATATATAGAGCCCCTCCGGCACTGTATATACAGGGCCCCTCCAGCACTGTATATATATAGGGCCCCGCGGGCACTGTACATACAGGGACCCCTCCAGTACTGTATATACAGGGCCCCTCCGGCACTGTATATATAGAGCCCCCCAGTACTATATATACAGGGACCCCTCCAGTACTGTATATACAGGGCCCCTCCGGCACTGTATATATAGAGCCCCCCCAGCACTGTATATACAGGGCCCCTCCAGCACTGTATATACCGGTCCCCTTCAGCACTGTATATACAGGGCCCCTCCAGCACTGTATATACAGGGCCCCTCCAGCACTGTATATACAGGGCCCCTCCAGCACTGTATATATATAGGGCCCCTCCGGCACTGTATATATAGAGCCACCCCAGCACTGTATATACAGGGCCCCTCCGGCACTGTATATTCAGGGCCTCCCCAGCACTGTATATACGTGGCCCCTCCAGCACTGTATATATGGGGCCCCTCCGGCACTGTATATATAGAGCCCCTCCGGCACTGAATATACAGGGCCCCTCCAGCACTGTATATATAGAGCCCCTCCAGCACTGTATATACAGAGCCCCTCCGGCACTATATATACAGGGCCCCTCCAGCACTGTATATATAGGGCCCCTTCAGCACTGTATATACAGGGCCCCTCCAGCACTGTATATACAGGGCCCCTCTGGCACTGTATATATAGAGCCCCCCAGCACTGTATATACAGGGCCCCCTCCAGCACTGTAAATACAGGGTCCCCTCCAGTACTGTATATACAGGGCCCCTTCGGCACTGTATATACAGGCCCCCCCCAGCACTGTATATACAGGGCCCCTCCAGCACTGTATATACCGGGCCACTTCAGCACTGTATATACAGGGCCCCTCCAGCACTGTATATACAGGGCCCCTCCAGCACTGCATATATAGGGCCCCTCCGGCACTGTATATATAGAGCCCCCCAGCACTGCATATATAGGGCCCCTCCGGCACTGTACATACAGGGCCCCTCCAGTACTGTATATACAGGGCCCCTCCAGCACTGTATATACAGGGCCCCTCCAGCACTGTACATACAGAGCCCCTCCAGTACTGTATATACCGGTCCCCTTCAGCACTGTATATACAGAGTCCCTCCAGCACTGTATATACAGGGCCCCTCCAGCACTGTATGTATAGGGCCCCTCCGGCACTGTATATATAGAGCCACCCCAGCACTGTATATACAGGGCCCCTCCGGCATTGTATATATAGGGCCTCCCCAGCACTGTATAAACGTGGCCCCTCCAGCACTGTATATATGGGGCCCCTCCGGCACTGTATATATAGAGCCCCTCCGGCACTGAATATACAGGGCCCTTCCAGCACTGTATATATAGAGCCCCTCCAGCACTGTATATATAGAGCCCCTCTGGCACTATATATACAGGGCCCCTCCAGCACTGTATATACAGGGCCCCTTCAGCACTGTATATACAGGGCCCCTCCAGCACTGTATATACAGGGCCCCTCTGGCACTGTATATATAGAGCCCCCCAGCACTGTATATACAGGGCCCCCTCCAGCACTGTAAATACAGGGCCCCCTCCAGTACTGTATATACAGGGCCCCTTCGGCACTGTATATACAGCCCCCCCAGCACTGTATATACAGGGCCCCTCCAGCACTGTATATACCGGGCCCCTTCAGCACTGTATATACAGGGCCCCTCCAGCACTGTATATACAGGGCCCCTCCAGCACTGTATATATAGGGCCCCTCCGGCACTGTATATATAGAGCCCCCCAGCACTGCATATATAGGGCCCCTCCGGCACTGTACATACAGGGCCCCTCCAGTACTGTATATACAGGGCCCCTCCGGCACTGTATATATAGAGTCCCCCCAGCACTGTACATACAGGGCCCCTCCAGCACTGTATATACCGGGCCCCTTCAGCACTGTATATACAGGGCCCCTCCAGCACTGTATATACAGGGCCCCTCCAGCACTGTATATATAGAGCCCCTCCGACACTGTATATATAGAGCCCCCCAGCACTGTATACATAGAGCACCTCCTGCACTGTATATACAGGGCCCCTCCAGCACTGTATATATAGAGCCCCCCAGCACTGTATATACAGGGCCCCTCCAACACTGTATATACAGGGCCCCTGCAGCACTGTATAGGGCCCCTTTGGCACTGTACATACAGGGCCCCCTCCAGTACTGTATATACCGGGCCCCTTCAGCACTGTATATACGGGGCCCCCTCCAGTACTGTATTTACAGGGCCCCCTCGAGCACTGTATATACAGGGCCCCTCCAGCACTGTATATAGAGGGCCCCTCCGGCACTGTATATACAGGGCCCCTCTGGCACTGTATATATAGAGCCCTTCCGCCACTGTACATACAGGGCCGCCTCCAGCACTGTATATACACAGGGCCCCTCTGGCACTGTATATATAGAGCACCTCCAGCACTGTATCCGGCACTGTATATACAGAGCCCCTCCAGCACTGTATATACAGGTCCCCCTCCAACACTGTATATACAGGGCCCCTCCAGCACTGTATATACAGGGCCCCCACTGACACTGTATATATAGAGCCCCCCTCCCCAGCATTGTACACACAGGGCGTCCTCCAGCACTGTATATACAGGGTCCCACCGGCACTGTATTTTTAGAGCCCTTCCAGCACTGTATATACAGGGCCCCTCCGGCACTGTATATATAGAGCCCCCAGCACTGTATATACAGGGGCCCTCCGGCACTGTATATATAGAGCCCCTCCAGCACTGTATATACAGTGCTCCTCCGGCACTGTTTATAAAGCGCCACCCCAGCACTGTATATACAGGGCACCTCCGGCACTGTATATATAGAGCTCCTCCAGCACTGTATATACAGGGCCCCTCCGGCAGTGTATATACCGGGCCCCTCCAGCACTGTATATACAGGGCCCCCTCCAGCACTGTAAATACAGGGTCCCTCCAGCACTGTATATACAGAGCCCCCTCCAGCACTGTATATACAGAGCCCCCTCCAGCACTGTACACACAGGGCGCCCTCCAGCACTGTATATACAGGGCCCCACCGGCACTGTATATATAGAGCCCCATCAGCATTGTATATACAGGGCCCCTCCGGCACTGTATATATAGAGCCCCTCCACCACTGTACATACGGGCCCCCCTCTAGCACTGTATATACAGGGCCTCTCCGGCACTGTATATACCGGGCCCCTTCGGCACTGTATATACAGGGACCCTCCGGCACTGCATATACAGGGCCCCTCCAGCACTGTATATACAGAGCCCCTCCAGAACTGTATATACAGGGCCCCCTCAAGCACTGTATATATAGGGACCCTCCGGCACTGTACATACAGACCCCCCTCCAGCAGTGTATATACAGGGCCCCTCCGGCACTGTATAATTGAGCCCCTACGGCATTGTACAGAGCCCCTACGGCATTGTACATTTAAGGCCCCTCTAGCACTGTATAAATAGAATCCCTCTAGCACTGTATATACAGGTCCCCCCGGCACAGTATATACAGGGCATTCTCCGGCACAGTATATACAGGGCATTCTCCAGCTCAGTATATATAGGGCCCCTCCAGCACTGTATATACAGGGCCCCTCTAGTACTGTAGGTAAAGGGGACAGGGTTTTCGTGGACAGGAAGTAATGGCACTCTGCTAATATTAACGTGATAGTGTGTTGATGGAAATGATTTGGTATGGTGCTGACAGGAAAGGGGAGACCCTACAACCCCTTGGTCAGTGAAGGAGAAACCAAACACAAGTACATTTAGCAACAATCCTGCGCACTCATATAATATAATAATACATCAGGTTGATGCAGTGTAAAAGCAAATGGAACCAATCCAACGTTGAAGTGCTTCGATTTCTTTATTTGGTCATCACACAAAGGACACACAGCCAGCCGACACGTGTTTCATCAGAGAAACAGTGTTCTCCGACTCTTCAGGTCTGTGAATGATACAAAAAATGACCTGAGGACAAGGTTTGGGATCACAATGTCTGCAAAAATAAACTGCCCACAGTGTTGGGGAGTGCGAAACAAAATAACAGTATAAGGCACGCGCGGAAACCAATTAATAAAAACCTAAAAGAGAGAGTGGTCCACACCGTAAAGTGAAGAAGAATGCTCAAAGATATTCAATTATAAGTACAGAGAATAAACAACAGTAGATGATGTAGCAAATGCGACACCCCTCCACGGTGGTGTTATTATCTGACTTGAGTCGGACACTTACAGGGTGATTGAAGTAGGTACGTGCATATGTAGACAAAATATAAACTGGCTAAAAAATGCCAAGAGCTACATCTAAATCAAAGGGGCCAAACATGAAAGTATAAAGGATAGCGGGGTACCTCTATGACTGAATTCAAGGTCAATAACATCTAGGACAAAATAAGAGAAAAGAGAAAAGTATTGATGGTACACATCCTAACTTTACTGAAAGGCCACGGGGGAACACAAAACATCAAATCAAAGCCCGGTGACCAGAGAGGCTAAAAAAACAGCATACATCCTTACCCTCAAGCCGGTGATAATTCCAACCCGGTAGGGTATGCTAATTCTTGTCGAGGCGATCACCTCTCAAGAGTAAAAATAGCGAGCTGTGGAGAATAAAGGGGCGGAGGAGGGGGGAGAAAAGAAGGGGAAAGGTGTAAAGGGATTTGCGGATAAACTGGGGTATGTGCAAAAAACAGCGGTGTTAAACCCATTAACTAGTCGGTTTTACTGAGAGCGTGTGTCACGCACAGCGTAGAAGGGAGCACACAGCGGGATTTGACCAATTCACTCGTTGGTGTCACTGCAAGAGAGTGCAATGAGCAGCGACAGGGCGAGCAATGGAATGGGAAGATTTCTGGGTAAAAAACCGAGGAATGTATTGGCCCGGATCGGTCTTGATAATGCACGTGTTCGTAAAGGGAGAAGGGGTGTCAGTACGGAAAATGCCGTGCTGCACGGCGAATTCCAGAGAACAGGAATAAAAGTAAGTACAGAGGAGAGACTCCATAACTTACTTCGTTCCGTCAAAGTGCTAGCATCCTGGCATCTGTATTACAATCCGGGGGTGAGGTTGAAAGCAACCCGGAAGACAATATATTACCGGACGTAGCTGGAAACACTAGAAAGTAAGCTAAAGTCGTATGAGAGCTTACGGGGAGGAAAATGGATGCCAACGAACGTAACAAGTCCGAGTCATACGTGAACACGGTGGTTAGGAAGGTAGAATCCAGATAAAATTATCATATAGCGTCATCTAGTGGTCAGTGTGCCCGTAGATTACAGGGACAACCGACAACATATCGCATGAATACACTGTGTCATGGGCGTGATAAAAAAAGGCGAATGTCCACAATTCTAAAGTTAAATCACGTAGGGCAGACTAGAAATTCCTGTAACTGCTACCCAAAAATGGCAGTGAGTCATAAAGTGATCGTGCTCTGAGGGTGGCACGCCACAAGATAATAGGGTAGACAACACAAACACAAATGTTCGCACATATATTGCGAGAGCAATGTGACAGTAATGTGACAGTAAAATCGACCAGGCAACGAAATCGGCCAATGCCTGAACTATCTTCAACAAAATTCTGGGGAGAAAACCGAGGTAGGAAAAGTGTGACGCCAGTGGGGGAATAATTACTGAAAATACGGCAATAGTTGAATAAAGCCAAAATATGATAAAGGGAAGAATAAAATTGTCATGCAGAAACAAGAAGGTAAATAGTACAGAGTACCACACACTAGCGCAAGGGTGCTACTTTTACATGCACAATGAGCGTCAGATCTTCTTAAGGAGTGACTGTGCTCTTTATCTACGGGAAATAATACCCTAAACATCATTGTATGTACGTAATCATGTAAGAGTTCACAACATGTACTCTACACCTTAATGAAAAATGTGTAAATGCTATCCATCACATTATTGCAAGAGATTCCTTAGAATTGAAATAAGTAATGTTATGGTTGCAAGAGTTATATGTTTACTAGTAAAGTCATCAATGTAACCATTGTATCAACATAAGAGTTGAAGCATCGTGAGGCATAAAACAATGTGCTCAAACCGAACAGTTAGTAGAATGTCATACATAAAGAATTCCGTGTGAGAATTAGCAGGTATTATGCACCATGAGTCAAGAATACCAACATTAAACAACATATTATTAAGGCAAGGTTCTGGCAATGGGCATATGAGAATGGTCTCTTGGCGAGGTAAGATCAAACAATCGCAAATGTTGCCCCATGTAGGCATAAGAAGCAAATATTTAGTGAAAGATGGAGTTCGACCTCAATGGAATCATGTACATCATCTATACATACTTGTATCTCCTCCTAAAATGGTACCACAAAAACAACCATATCACATGGCAACACATATTTATCAGTGAAGTTACAGTTTAGATGCATAAGTGTACATAATTTGGTGAGACTAGTCACCCAAAAAGTATTGCAACTCAGAATCGACGTTCAGGCCATGTTCAACTGTGTGCAAGCGCATGATCCACATGGCTTCCGTTCTCCTGAGGTGCAATTTCCTATTGCCACGTGGGCTTTGCTGTATCTGTTCAATGCCAAAGAAACTAAGCTCTTTTCGTTGGCCTTGTGTGATGCACGATGCTGCATGTATGGCCACCGGATACCTCACGTCCTGTTGATGTAAGGCCCTGATATGTTTGCCAATTCTCTCTTTTAAAGGCCTGATGGTGCTGCCCACATATTGTTTGCCACATTTGCATTCAATTACATAAATTACAACCCTCGTCGTGCAGTTAATATTGGTTCTGATCTCATAGCTCCTGTTGTTACAACCATTAAATGTTCTGATCCAGTGTCTGGCCCACCTGCACACACCACAGAAACCACATTTGTGGAAACCAGTGGAGTGGGGGGTAAGCCAAGTATACGTATTGCCACTTTAGGGGACCGTAGGGCTAAGTCTGTTGCGTAGAGTTCTTCCCAGTCTGAAAGTGATCTGTGGCTGCCTGGTAATGCAACTGGTCAAGGTGTTGTCTGATAGAAGAATGACCCAATGTTTCTTAAGACTTTTACATAGGGTGTAGCACAGCGCATTGAAATCTGTGACCATACGAATCGTCTGGTTGTTAGCAGTCTGTCTGACTCTAGTTTGTAAGGTATCTTCTCTTCTCAGTTTGTAGATTCTGTTCGCAGCTTTTTTAAGATGGGCTGTCGAATATCCCCCCCTCTGAAATCTTGTCTTCATATCCTTAATGCATTTTAGAAATTCAGCTTCATCACTGCAATTGCGTCGGGCTCTGATGTACTCGCCATAAGGGATGGAACTGATTTGATGTATTGGATGGTGACTCTCTGCTTGTAAGACAGAATTGCACAAAGTGCTTTTCCGATACAGACGGCTGTTAAGTTGGTCCTTTTTGATATACAATTCTATATCTAGAAAGTTAATGTTGGTATCACTAAATTCAATAGTGAATTGCATGCAGTAGTGGTTGGTGTTGAGGTAGTTGCTGAACTGTTCCAATTCTGATTGGCTGCCCGACCATATTAACAGGCAGTCGTCAATGTACCTGCCCCAAAATATGATATGTTTAATCCATGCTGCCCCCTTGTTACCCCAGATCCAGTCATTCTCCAGGCAACCCTGAATAAACAGGCAAAGGAGGGTGAAGAACCGGTTAAACCCACTTACTGGGTCTCGCGGCGGGGGAACCGACCAAGTCTTCCATACCTTCCATACTTAGTAAAAGGAGACACAGGAACCTTCGTCTGCAGGAGGAACCCAGATTTATTCAATAGCCCGGGCTATGGAACAGGGTCCCAAGCTAGTCAGAGACAAGACAGAGGAGGCTGCTGCTTCACTCCGCAGCTTACAAGCCTTTTATACTTTTTCATCCCAGTCTTTTGGCTGTTAGTTCATTGTTTGATCAGGGCAGTGTTTGCAGTTGATAACCAGATCCAGACGATGTTTGTAGATGGTGACCTGGTCAAGGCTTGGTACACAAATCATTGTTCACTCTGCTTTGATCAAAGCTCAGTCTTTCAGGTCATTGTTCAATTGCCCTGATCAAAGCCTGGACTTTCAAGTTATGGTTTAATCACCCTGATCAAGGGCCAGCAGTCACACCATTGTCCAGATAACCTGATCACGGTGTCAAGGATGTTTACCAGGCTGGGAGCAGGTGATGGAAAATAAATCATTTACTCAGGCTGTCAGTGTCTCGTGGCTTTCTGGTGAACTGCAGAGAACAGGGGGGGGTTGGGTGTGTGACAGTACCTGGGCAGAAGTGCAGGCTGCAAGATGGCTGTTGTCGTGTTAGTTGGATTTTCCTCAGGCATCAGCAGAAACGACCAGGTGGGTTGTGTGGAAATGTTTGACACGAGATGGCAAAGAGAAAGCAATGGAGTCCCGGTACAAATAATACAGATCAGAAGAACACTTTTCCTCAAGGGGGAGAATTTTGACACCATCGCGACACCTTTGATCTGTCTGTACCACTTGTTGTTGAATAGAAAAAAGTTGTTATACAAAATAAGATGCATGATTGTGGTCAGCATTTCATTATGCAGCCATTGGGCAGCAGGCCTATTACTCAGCATTCTTGTGATGGCTTGTAACCCCAGTTCCGGTTGGATATTGGTATAGAGTGATACAGCGTCGAGCGTTGCTAGGAACATCCCTGGCTGCCATTCTAAGTCTGCAAGAAGACTCAATATGTGTTTAGCGTCCTGGATGTAACTGGCCAAATTGTGCACTAATGGTCCCAGAAAAAGCTCAACATATTCGGACAGTGTCTCAGTGAGGCCACCAATGCCCGAAACGATCGGTCTGCCTGGTGGAAAGTCCTGGTGTTTATGGACCTTTGGCAAAGTGTAAAGGCAAGGGTAGGTGGGTCTGAAAACCTTCAGGTAGGAGTGTTTGTCATCATCAAGAAGGCCCTGGGTATGCCAGTCTGCCAAGTGTTTATTGATCAGAATGCCCAAAGTGCCCATGGGTTGTGGTCGATCATTTCATAGCAAGTTTCGTCACTGAGTTGGGACAGGATTTCCTTGTTGTAGTCTGCCCTATTCATAATAACGACATTCCCCCCTGTGTCTGCCTCTCTTATTAATATTTCTTTGTCATTGCTCAAGGTCCTAAGTGCTTGTTGTTCCCCTACGTTGAGGTTGTCTTTAAAAAAATGTTTTTATTGGTGTTATTAAAATCCCAATCATTCAGATCTTGAAGAACCCTTTTGTAAAAAATGTCTATGGTATTCCCACCAGGGAGCATGGGTGTCCATTTTGATTTATTTTTAAGGCCACTGGTTATAGAGTAATCCATATCAATGTCAAGTTCACCCAGAAGTCGAGTCATAGTATAAGGGGAATCTTCTACCTCAGTGATAGAAAGTAAACGTTTAGTCGCCTGTATGTCCTGTATACTAGGAACACCACACACATTACCCATAACTGAATTGGTGACTTTTTTATTGGCAGTTGGATTACAAGCGAAAAATGTCTTCAACTTGAGACCTCTTAGAAATTTAAATAAGTCCACCTTTAATTTACATATGTCTCCAGACTCTCGTGGGTTGAAACTCAGCCCCTTACCCAATAAGGAAATCATATCGGCATTAAGGGGTATGGAGGAGAGGTTGATCACCTGTAGGTTACTGTCTGGTGTCTCTACTTGTTCCTCTCGTTGCCCAGTACTGTATTTTAAAATCCCTCAAGCACTATATATACAGGGCCCCTCCAGCACTGTAGAGAGCTCCTTAGGCACTGTCTATACAGGAGCCTTCTGGCACTGCGTATACAGGGTCCCCTCCGGCATTCTATATACAGGGCCCCCCCGGCACCGTATATACAGGGCCCCTCCGGCACCGAACATTCAGAGCTCCTCCAGCACTGTATATACAGGCCCCCTCCAGCACTGTATATACAGAGCCCCCTCCAGTACTGCACACACAGGGCGCTCTCCAGCACTGTATATATAGGGCCCCCCAAGCACTGGATATATAGGGCCTCTCCCGCACTGTATGGAAACTTGTGGGATTACCCTCCAGTGCTGTATGAGAACAATCCTCATGGAGTGCCACGACTGCCACAGCACTGCTTCAAGAGGCCTCATGGAGAGTGCCTTCTGCAGCACTGAACCAAATCCAAGAGCTTCCGAACAACACAGCAAGGGCACCTGGAATATGCAACAAACACTGCATCAGTGCATCTGACCATAGAGAGAGAACAACCTCAACCTCCTATTATCCACTGGAATAACCCGTGCCAGAATTCTCCCTCGGACTGGTGAATCTGGAGTGTAGCAACATGTTTTTCTCTGTGGAACACAGCCACGGGGTACCCCCCACCTTACAAACCACATCATCATAATTTGCTGGGGGTGATTGGATGTTTCACCCCTTCATGGAGACAACCATCAGGTAAACCCACAGTCGCAGATACCAGGCGGTCTACGAGAACCCAAAGCACCAACAGGCCAAGAAATTGAAACTCGCTGTGCAACACGGGTAACTCGTTACATCACAAAAAAGAGTGGGCCTCATGTGACCTTCAACACAGCCACTCTTGGAAGGAACCCCCAGACTCCACTGGGGTACACATATCATATGCGGTGGACCTCTGTGGGGTTCAGGAAGGTAGTACAGTCAGTTATCACCCCCTAAACGCCCCCATTCGAAATATAAAAAGTGACCTACACTGAAAATCTGAAGAAAGTCTATAGGTGTTTTATGGAGATCTTTGGATTGTGTGTTGATTGAGAGCCCAGCAGTGTTCTAAAGTGCGCCTGAACTGGCTAAACCAAGTGCACCTTTCTTGTTTCTGGCTTCCAACATTCCGCCCTCTCCCTGAGAGATCTGCTTCCTCCTCGATAAGTTGTGCCTGTCTACCTGGGAAAGGAGTAAGGCAGCGCTCTCGGTTGGAGGTTGTTGTAAGTCAAGCTTCCCTCCCTAACCGAGTTTGTATGATCTACAGTTAAGCTACTCACTTCTCAAACTAAAGCGTGATGCGTTTCATTGCATATGTCGACTCCGCCTTTCAGGGCCAAGCTTTCCTCCTTTCAGGCTTAGCCAACGCGTTCCCAAGCCAAGCCACCATACATAAAGTGCCACCTTTCCTGCGACTTGGCCTGCTCGTCTGCCCCCAAGTCACCGACTGCTCTCCGCGTTGACCATGAATCACTGACGTCGCTCTCAGAGGACGCAAACCTTGCTCCCCTGCTCTCCAGACAAGCGTCTCTGCCTTCGAGGCCTGCTTCTCTGCGCCCGGCCAAGCTTCACGTCCTCCACTGTGTGTGGGCAACACCGCGCGCTCACAAAAGGAATCGTTTCCCTCGCCTCGCGCACAGACGCATATTTTCCCCATTACCTCCCTATCTGAACCCTGCGTCCACCTCTGGTTGACTGTTGTTTCTGTGTCTCCTCCCAGCCTCTGCATTAATACATTCCAGCTGTGAAAACCTCGCTGCCATCTCCGCTGTCACACGGGCAGATAGGTGAGTGGCAGGGAGGGAGCCCTGCGAGCCACTGTGGATAATGGCTTCCACATGGAGCTCTTGGCCCGGCTCCCGCCGCTGCGGCCAGACTCACCGCTGGGCCGGTCTGGCGCACGCAGGCGCTGGGCTGGTATGCGAAGCTTTACAGGCAGCAGCAGCAGACCCGCAACCAAGACAAATAATGTTCAAAGGTGTAAAGGGGCCGCACCTCGCAGTAGGACGAGGAGCGGGGCCAGAGGCACTCACAAACAGCGCGCGGCCTGCGGAGCGCACACTAGCGTGCTGCTCTGCAAGCTACGGAATGACATCACCGTGCACTACACGAAAACCACCACTCGGCGGCAGTGCTAAATAAAGGGCTCTATCATTGCCCCATTTAAAGGGATGCATTACTCGACTGGCACAGAATATTTGACAAATACTTCACCCTGGTACACAGAGGATGTTGACAGATTATACTTCCACGATGACAGATTAAGTTTCTTGACCAAGGCCCACACTTTCCTCCACTCCGAAAGTTAAAACTTCACTACCTTTACAGTCTGGTCAAAAGGAGTTATCTGAAAAAGCAGCTGCACAGTGTTACTTCTGGCAGATACATCTCAATGCAAGGTCAAACTGAGTTGAAAGAGAACAGTGAATGTACCTCAAGAGATCTCGATAGACCCAGCTATTTGAGGACCACCAGAAAGGCGTGGCTGTGTCTCAGCGCACAAGAGTCCAGGAGGCCCATCAGTGCAATAGTATGGTTCCCCACAGTTTCTTCTCATTAGGTTACCTTGTAAACAGATGTGAACTTTTCTGCTGCAAAACCTTACCAGTGGGTTAGTCTATTTGATTAAATGGAAGCTCATTTTGAGGGCAAATAGCCCACAAGACTTGTATGTGACTAAACGGACAAGACAGCAAGAAACCTAGACATATATTTTAATATCCAAGACGAAATCTAGAATCAGCTTCAACAAACTTGTGTCTATTTATTCACAGACAAGAGGGATTAGTACAGTAGGTTCACCAAATGTGGGAGATCCATTGAGATGCACAGATTTAGGAACACGACCCCATCTTTAAAGCACGATAGCTAAACATTTGATTGACTTTTCAATAGGCCTAGTTAATGTCAGTCTTAAATAACTAGAGGTGGTAACACGCATTTGGAAAGCCATTAGGTCTCGCCTATGCAAGAGCTATTGGCTTTGTCAATGTGTTTTACCCATGTTGTACCCCAGCCTGGATGCTGTTCACAAAGGGCAAAAGTTGTTAGTGTACAGGAGAGTGGCGTAGAGTGGAGTGTCTTAGAGTGGTGAAGAGTAGAGCAGAGTGGCGTAGAGTGGAGCTGCCAAGAGTAGAGTAGAGTGGCCAAGAGTAGAGCAAAGTGGTCAAGAGTGGAGTAAACGATAAGGGGTATTGTAATGATTTGTTTAGATTGCATTAAAATATTTGCTTCCACCACACTTCTGAATTACAAAAAAATGTGCTTTCCAAATTATGATATATTCTGAAATATTTGCAAAGTTCATTTACAGGCATTTACATTTTGTGGTGTGCTAGAAATGAAGGTGTTGTGAATCTATCTAGGACCCTAATTAGATATCCCCGATTCATGCCCTTATGTGGTTATAACAAAACATACCCTTATAAAGGCATAAGAATCATGTCCATATTTAGCCATAGCCAATGCAGTACAAATACGGCAAGGTTACTCCCTTAGACTCCTAGAAAGTACAACGCGTTCTTTAAACAAACCAAGCCTCCAGCAGCGCGGGAATTCCCCCTGCTTTTGTTTTGATTTGCAAAAGAACTCCTGGAGTCCAGAAACAACTGTTAGTTCTTAGTGACGTCTTATGTCCAACCTTACGTCAAACTCGGCACCTTTCAGGTATAAATATACCAACGTTGCCTTAAGCAAACACACAGTGGTTTGGAGCAGAGCGGCTATCTACTTGCCCGACGCCCAGCTGATGCGAGTGCTGAAGGAAGCCGACCCTCCCATTTGACGCACTGAGAGAGACGCTGTCTTTTCTCCTGCCGAGAAATCCAGCTCCAGTGTTTCCAGTCACCCTTGCGGGTTTCTGGGAGATCGAGTCCTGAGACACGAGATACAAGACCTCCTTCATTCTATAACCAAGGTACGGAGCTGATTAAATCCTTAAGAGAATTCTTGATTCAGATTCTTGGCAAAAAAACAACTTAACTTAAACTGCAACGTACTTGCTCCTTCCCACGTATTAGGCATAGGTCAGGTACACCGGGGTAGGCGTATATTAGAAGCACCAGTTGAGTACGTTAGTCAATGTTTTTATGTATGTATATATTTTATCCGTTTTAAAGTATCATATGGCTAAGAAACCATATCAATGCTTTTACAGTATTATTTCATAATACTACTTTTACTGTACGCACTTTACTTCATGATAAGTATTGCAATTGTGGCAATTCATTTCTCTTGCATGAGAAAGAAGACTGCTCAATAAATAACAACTTTTACTGAAAATGCCCGTCTCTCTATTTCTCTGCACTCCGGGTGAAATTAAGCATGCACGATTGACTGAGTGAAATAGCTGTCTATTGTTTTCACACAACTCTGGAGATATACTCTTTATTCTGAGGGAGCAAAGTTGTCATGTTTATGCGGTTGTCAGAAGCTAATCCCTTCTTGTCTATTCAGGGAAGTTAACACCTCCTTGTTTACTCGGGAAAGTTTCTAGTGACCTCTGAGCTAGCTGGCAAACCTAATTAAGTCTAATATAGTCAGTAGAGACCTAGATGACCTCAGTCCTACGTCTAAACTGCTGTTTATATTATTCCAATACGCAGAGCCTATTGGGAATATAGGAACTACACTACATGGCGCCCAATGTTTGGTAAGGCGATAATCTAACGCAAGACTCTAGAGTAACTCAGTCGTGCTTTTCACACAGACCCCTTTTTCCCGTAAATACTCCAAAAGACGTCTGGAGTGGGTAAAAGGTTAATATCTGCCGGAACTTAGTAGGATGAAAATCCTATGTATTAGTTTTTGGTTTAGTCAACGTTGAAGGATACAGTGTTCCAAAATATTGTGCACCTAATCTTTGTTTCCCTTGAAACTTGATCTGCAACAAAACATTCTGTCAGAAAAATGAGAGAAAGTGAAGACGAAAGAGAGAGAGCTAGAATAGCAGCTCAACTCCTAGCGGATGTCACAAGTCTCCGAGAAGAAGATCTGAATGCTATAATCATTCCGGTAAATGTAAGAAGAACTATAACTCTTAAACTTATAGAAAATGGACTATCACCAAGAGGTGGTACAGTCATATTTGTGGTAGAGGCCCATGAATATCGGCAGACAGAGGTATTCTATTCATGGATACACTTTCCAGCAGCACATGCTGTGACACAAGATTTCCACTATTACAAAATAGAGGAACCTCCGGATGAATACGCTCCTTTCGAGGACGTTGATATCCCACTAACATACCAAGAGCACCTGCTCTGGTTTAATGGCGCCCTAAAACATCAAAATCACATCACCAGGCTCGGTCCACTAGGTAGATCAGGAGCCACGTGGCCGGTTCTAGCCAGCTACACACCACATCCTGACATTGAAAAGATGTCAGACCGAGAGCTCTTAGCTCAGCTAAAACTATTAATTAAAATACACAGACAATTGGTCCAATATGTTATGCGGACTTCAACAGTCCAACCAGCAATAAAAATTCCACAGACCACCCCTCACCAGGGGAACACAAATAAGATCACACCACAGAACATACAATCAGCCATGGCAAAATACCCGCAAAACGGGAACAGATTCCATTCTGGTTAGCCCAAAAAAATCACTCAAATAGAGGCAGTATTTCCTGATACTACACCTCATGAGAAACGGTACCAATAGCTTACAAATCACATTTGTACACACAAGCTGAAATGAAATTCAGTTCTACTGAAAAAATTCTAACTGCGGTTCAAACTGCTGTAGCAAAAGAAAGATCCCTCGCACAAGGTAAACGAATAATAATCGTTACACCAGTACCTGCCCTAGAAGCTTTAACAAGAGCCAGCATTCCAAATGCTAAAGCTCTACATCCGAGATGGATACAATGGGTTAATTCTCTTGCTGCATCAGACGTAATATACGAATTTGATCCTAATTTAAAAACACAAGAATTTCTCCAATATGAATATGAATGTCCTCTGCCGACAGAAATCCTGCCTCTGGAACATTACGGCTGTATAATATATACAGACGGTTCAGCACAACCCGCAGTTGGGGGTAAACAAGCATACAGTGCTGCGTGCGCGATTGTTAAAGGTTGTTGGCACAAAGGAAAATTTAGACCACTGGTCACTAAAACTCAATCTCTAGGAGATTGTACAGCTCAGCGAGCTGAACTACTGGCTTTTAAGATGGCGCTTGAAAATACCGATCGCGAATTCCCCACACTAATAGTGTGCGATTCATATTACTGCGTTCAGTCTTACAATGAATACTTGCAGAACTGGGTTCAAAACGGCTTCAAAGATGCAAAAGGTGGCACAATTAAGCATAAAACGCTTTGGGAACAAGTAGTTCTTTTACAGAAAGAACTACAAAAGACTCACGTGATACATACACTGAGTCATCAACGTGATGGCGTTCACGTTACGGGGAATTCATTGGCTGATGAGGCCGCGAAGGCAGCTGTGCAAACGGCTTCCGTAGCTGCTATCACCCGATCAAAAACAAAAATAGACAGCGATATAATGCAAGCTGTCAGTGCTTCAGTAAAAGATGATAGAAAAACACTCCCGAAAGGCTTTCCAGTAAAGTACTCATACATAACTGATGCGAATAATGTTCCTTTTGCTCGAATCCCTGCAGTGGGGGATAGAGCGATTCCAAACATGGAACACAGGTTAGAACTAATTTTAGTGGCACACGAACGGCTCGCTTCTGCACATGCTGGTATTTCCGCCACAGTATCATTATGAAAACAGAGATATTGGTGGCCACGCATGAGGAAACAGACTAGAAACTATGTTCTAGAATGTGAAATATGCCAAAGAATGAAAGTATCAACAGTGAAACGATTGGCACAGACGCCCCGTCTAATCTCAGATAAACCACTAGCATGTGTCTACCTGGACCACTGTGGTCCCTTACAAAGGGATGGCAACTATAAATATATCATGGTCGCAGTGGATTCCTGCACGAGATTCATTTGGATGTGGCCCCAGCGCTCGGCTGATGCCAGAACTGTTATAAAAGATTTGCGAGTCTTTATCGGCACATACGCAATTGGCATGCCACATTCTGACCAGGGTCCTGCGTTTAGCTCTCGAGCTTACAAGGAGGCCATGGCCAGCATGGGCATTGCATTGCGGTGCTCTTCTCCCTCCCATCCTGAGGGAAATGCGGTAGTGGAAAGAAAAAACCGTGACATAAAGCAATCTATAACGGCGAGGGTATTAGGTTCGGGTGATGGGTGGGTCAAACATCTAACAAGTGTCCAACGTAGTCTTAACAATCTGCCAAGAAATTCTCTAAAAGGTATCACTCCTTACGAACTATTGTTCGGCACTAGAATGAAAATCCAGGACTTAGATTGTCAGACTTCAGTGGTAAAAGAAAAAGCCTTTGATATCAAAGATGATTTGGCTGTTTTACAGGACTTAAATGAAACAAGAAGAAGTCTAAGTAACATAAAGTTAAAGCCAACAGCCACTGAAGAGAAACCACCTGTCCTAGCAAGACCTGTCTGGATTCCAAAGATTGGGGATCTAGTCAGAGAAAAGATCGCGGTGAAGAAGGAATTTCAATCAATCAATCAATCAATCAATCATGCCATTTGTATAGCGCACTACTCACCCGGGAGGGTCTCAAGGCGCTTGGGGGGAGGGGTATGCTACTGCTCGAACAGCCAGGTCTTGAGTTGTTTCCTGAAGGCGAGATGGTCCTGGGTCAGCCGAAGGTGGATGGGGAGGGAGTTCCAAGTCTTGGCAGCCTTCTTACAGAAAAGCAGTACCTGTCTTAGCTGTCAGCGGAACAAGATCAGTAGTACTACCGCCCCTTGCTGGTAAAAAGGAGAACAGAGTTGTATCCATCGACCTGGTAAAACCACAATCATGTGGCCAATAATAAGTAGTAGGCCCAGTGGACTCCAACGAAATAGCAGAAGACCAAATCTTGCTACAATCCAAGAGGTTCAAACTGAGAGACTAACCACTTTTGATAAACCTGCAGTGAATAAAAAAGGACTATGCAACAAAGCCATGGAACTTGTGCCTCTTGAAACCCAAATTGCAACAGTTCGTCAAGAAACACCAGTCTACAATGATGTAGCATCAGACTATGCTAATGAAACAAAGAAAAATGCAAAGACAAATGAAAATCCGAAAGCAATTCCAACAATTGACAGAAGTGCATCTGGCTACTTCATCAATTTCGATGACTTTTCTGATGATCCAAGTGAGCATGAAGAAACGCCAGCAACAAAAACTTTCAAAGAAAAAATGACTGTACTCTTTCATCAACTAAAAGAAACATATCTGATTTCACCATGGATTGAATTTTGGATTGTGTTAAGTGTACTTTTCCTCCTGCTTTGGCTCATCGTGGTTTTATGTTTGGGTAGATTTATTGATGGAAAATATAGTACAATGGACACAGCAAGTCAGAACATCAACTTGGTCCCAAAGCCTCACACATCCTCTCACATCGAGAAAAGAGAACTGTCATCAGTGAACATCACAGCCAATCCAATACCCGGTGGGGTAGCATGGGACAAAACGGATTATGAAATCTATGGCCCGATTGAGCTCTTGAAATATCCACATCAATTCAAGGTTTCCTTAAGTGACTTTGTGACACCAAGTACTTTCTCTGATGATTGGGACTTTGAAAATATTAATAATATGATGTCAGATTTAGTAATGTCAGCAAAATTTACAGAACATGATTATTTACAGGGTTCATCGAACTATGAAGAAATGTACTGTTTTAACCACTATGGTCATCACTATTTTCATAAATCTGCTCAACCTAGAAATGTTTTAACTTATAATCAATGGGAACATTGTCCAACACCGCCAAAAGGCAGCTCGAAAACATTTTTATGAGAAATTCACATACTTCTCAGGGTTTAACAACAGTGATCCAGAAACTTTTTATTTTAAAATGTTAAATAAGACAGGAATGAAAACAATGTTGACAAATACTAAATTGATTTATTCTGAAAAATGTTATGATAAAATGTCTACATTTGGTTTTGAATTTTGGAAAAACAACATTGAAACAAAAACCATCTGGGGTTCAAAAGACTGGCAGGTACAAGGTCTAGAAGCATTATTTAGAGCCTGCATGATGCCAGAACAGATAATATTCCTGAATGACACCATTCAACAGACAACCTGTCTTGGTTTAGCCAAGATAAAAGACTTAAACAAACCGTCTATTCCGAAGCCCATACCTGATAGTAATAGCACTACAGATGTCGAAATAGACGTATCCCATATTTTACACCAAAACAGAACAAATCCTGATTGGAGAAAATGGTTGATCTGGCCCACAGACACTAATAACTGTCAAGATAGATTCCTGAACAAAAAACAGGGGTTCAAACAGACCAGGCCAGACCCAAGATATTCCCAGAGACAACATCCAGGGATAGTTACAACATATAGTGTAGGAAAACTATGCCTTGAGTGGCTACAAAAATCCACACTGCCAGAAATTAAGCAACACTTGACTTTACTTAAAGAAGGTGCTGACTTGCGAGATTTCATACTGGGACCTCGCAAACAGCATCAAAAACGTTTCATATACGCCGGTATATACGCTGCTTACAACGAAGCTTGGAAAGTAACGCAAATTAAAACTGCAGAAAAAATACGAGAAATTGATCGTATAAATTTGGAAAAATCCCTTTCTGTAGTGGACAATGGGTTAACGACTCTGTCCTCCAGAATTTATTCACTGGACAGCATTGTATCATCTGCTATTGATATAATAGAGCAGGACTTGCTAATGTTACAACATGGTCAGTCCCAATTACGTTCTATTGTACAGCTAGGCTGGACGTTGCAAAACCTGCGTTCAGGCTACGTGCCATGGCGTCTAATCAACACAACGTCATTATTTTTTATCTTTAACCTTACTGATAAACAAATCAGTTTGGCACAAAAAGGAGCAGACTATACGATTCTGAGCATTGAAAAACTGGAGAGATTACCATTGACAATGTCAGATAGACCTGTCATTGAATGGATAATACATGGAACAATTACAATCCCAATAACAACTTTCCAGTTTAAATATTGCCAAAAGTATATACCAGCAGGCCTGTATGAAAGGTTGGGTAAAGGATACATCAAATCAACCTGGAAATTACCTTATACACATAAATGTTATAGTGAAGGGAAAAAAGAGGTATTCCTTAGTGGTAACAATTGTAAAAAAATCACTAAGCGGTACACTTCTGTGTCAAGGTATTAACTTGCATGGAGCCTGCGAAGGTTCATCAAATAACCTTTCATGTCACCTGCATGGCACTCCTGCAACACAGATAGAGCCTTTTTTCAGATAGCTTTCCAACGTCAGCTACGTTCTAATAAGTGACCACAGCTGTTGTGGCATGGTGCCAGGAAATGCCTATCTCGTAACCGTTACTTCCAGGGTCATTTGCTGTATGCAAGTATTGTATCCTAACGGCAGTCCAGACATGGAGGCGGCAATATGGCCTTCTTTGAATATCTCTTCTATTCGAATTGATACTTTAAGCAGAATGAAGTCTATTCTTTTACAGACAACTGTGCCTTTAACCTCGTCCAAAGAGACGTATGATCTGCAAGTTGCAAGGACAGCGGCAGAGATACATACCCTTTTATCAACAAATTGCCCCGTACATTTCATAGGAATGTTAGGTCAAATTTTAATCATGTCTGATACCAGTGGCATCGCACATGTATTTAAGACAATTTTTTCGGGACTGTTAGCACCCTTTGAAACAGTTCTGGGCATCTTACCGAATTTTGTGCATTCTGTATTTGGCAGACTGCCTCTTCTTTTGGGACTCGTAGCAGGAATTTTATTTTTGTTACTTCTGCTTCGATATGGCAAGCCAAGCAACAGATAAAACTCAGGCTACAATGGAGGAGACAATCGTGGCTATACAATACCGAGAACGGATCACTAATGTCCTCGGCTTCGCCCGGCTAAGAGATCTGAGTACTACCTGGTCTCTTTCATTCAGACCAATCTGGCAAGATTGCATCTTACCTGTGCTTCGATGTCTGCTATGCGTAGAAGAATGCGCGTTGGACGTCTGTCTTACACTACCATCAGCAGTACCTATGGATATCGATACTTTGCTTGGTTCGGTAACGGCTCATGCAACGTGTTGTCCCCAGCGGCTACCTATTCTGATGACGGCATTCGTTGAGACTTCACCATTACGATTAGGTGGCGGTGAAGTACGAGATGAAAGCAGCACCACACAGGTACAACCTTCTGAGAGCATTGCTGATCCAGACATCGATGATAGCAATCATTCTCTCATATGCACAGTTTCAACTTTTTCGAATTTGGTCGAACTCTCACCTACTGTTGTCGACCAATTTTTTGCAAGCCTGTCTGATATGATGTTCTCTCCTAAAAACGAGAATAACTTTTAAAACAACGAGCACACAGCGTTCCCTGAACTCTGAATTCGGCCTTCAGTTTTGATAAACAGAACTACTGAAAACAATTGGAACTATTTTTCCCCTGAAAACGAAATTATTTTTCCATTTCCAAAATATTTACCTTTTTTGGCACATGGTACTCTGCTTAAAGTAGAACTATTCTTAGAGAACAGAACTTCTATTTAGAGACACTAGAGACAATATTTTGACTTAGCCTCTAGCACATGTACATTATTGTATAAATATGTGATGAAATGGTCTCGACCTTCTTTTCTGTATTAAGAGCCATTTCATAAATGTAATTTTCGCAATTCATTCAGCCGATATTTACATATGCATTATCTGAATGATACCACTGCTTGAAAGACGTACAGTATAATACTCATTTTCGTGTATATACCATACACCATTTCAAATGCAATCTTTGTATTTTGGGGTGGGTTGGAAAACACACATGCATCGTTATATGTTTAGTATTGCTTAGTATTTTATAATGATGAACATTAATACGTGGAGTGGGTGTTGTGAATCTATCTAGGACCCTAATTAGATATCCCCGATTCATGCCCTTATGTGGTTATAACAAAACATACCCTTATAAAGGCATAAGAATCATGTCCACATTTAGCCATAGCCAATGCAGTCCAAATACAGCAAGGCTACTCCCTTAGACTCCTAGAAAGTACAACGCGTTCTTTAAACAAACCAAGCCTCCAGCAGCCCGGGAATTCCCCCTGCTTTTGTTTTGATTTGCACAAGAACTCCTGGAGTCCAGAAAGAGCTGTTAGTTCTTAGTGACGTCTTATGTCCAACCTTACGTCAAACTCTGCACCTTTCAGGTATAAATATACCAACGTTGCCTTAAGCAAACACACGGTCGTTTGGAGCAGAGCGGCTATCTACTTGCCCGACGCCCAGCTGATGCGAGTGCTGAAGGAAGCCGACCCTCCCATTTGACGCACTGAGAGAGACGCTGTCTTTTCTCCTGCCGAGAAATCTAGCTCCAGTGTTTCCAGTCACCCTTGCGGGTTTCTGGGAGATCGAGTCCTGAGACACGAGATACAAGACCTCCTTCATTCTATAACCAAGGTACAGAGCTGATTAAATCCTTAAGAGAATTCTTGATTCAGATTCTTGGCAAAAAACCAACTTAACTTAAACTGCAACTTACTTACTCCTTCCCACGTATTAGGCATAGGTCAGGTACACCGGGGTAGGCGTATATTAGAAGCACCAGTTGAGTACGTTAGTCAATGTTTTTATGTATGTATATATTTTATCTGTTTTAAAGTATCATATGGCTAAGAAACCATATCAATGCTTTTACAGTATTATTTCATAATACTATTTTTACTGTACGCACTTTACTTCATGATAAGTATTGCAATTGTGGCAATTCATTTCTCTTGCATGAGAAAGAAGACTGCTCAATAAATAACAACTTTTATTGAAAACGCCCGTCTCTCTATTTCTCTGCACTCCTGGTGAAATTAAGCATGCACGATTGACTGAGTGAAATAGCTGTCTATTGTTTTCACACGACTCTGGAGATATACTCTTTATTCTGAGGGAGCAAAGTTGTCATGTTTATGCGGTTGTCAGAAGCTAATCCCTTCTTGTCTATTCAGGGAAGTTAACACCTCCTTGTTTACTCGAGAAAGTTTCTAGTGACCTCTGAGCTAGCTGGCAAACCTAATTAAGGGGCCGATAAGGATTGCAGTTTTTCCGCATCCTCCGGGACGGCGGAAGTGTCCGCCGGCCAGGAGGATGCAGAAAAACCGCTGCGGAGCCTTCAATGACCCCCCCGCCAGATTAGGATGGCTGGGAGGTCTGGAATACCGTCCCCCACTTTTTCGTCGCGGTCGCCTTCAGACCGCGGCGGAAAAGCTCTAACATGTCTGGCGGTGTCTATCAGACACCGCCAGGCATATTAGGATGTCTGCAGTTTTATGCCTTTCCACGGCGGCATTTCCTCCGTGGAAAGGCATTCGGACTTTTGTTTGGGGGCCCGTTGCGGGCCCCCAGGGGTGAAGGCGGGGTGGTGGTTGCACATGGGGGGTACCTATGGTACCTATGGTACCCCCCTGCCTTTGCGTACACGAAGCGGCAGGCACCACGCGGTGCCTGCCGCTTTGTGCATGCAAAGGTAAACATGCATTTTTTTAACCTTGCGGCGGGTGCTGCTTCAAGCAGCATCTGCCGCAATGTTAAAAATACAGGATGTGACCGCTAGGGTGGCGGTCACATCCTAATTTGCACGGAGGGACCGCCGCTGCCCCTGCGGACGGTCCCTCCACCTCTGGGGTGGCGGACGGACGCAGGTCCGTCTGCCATTCTAATAGGGCCCCAAGTCTAATATAGTCAGTAGAGACCTAGATGACCTCAGTCCTACATCTAAACTGCTGTTTATATTATTCCAATGCGCAGAGCCTATTGGGAATATAGGAACTACACTACAAAGGCATTCAAAGGAAAGCTTTCAGAATGCCCACAAAAAGTCTAAGTGCAACCAGACAGCGACCTAAAAAAAATCTCGGGTCTACAGTACTAGTTCAAAATAGTGTTGTTCCACCTCCATGTCTGTGACATCTTTTAATGGCAAGTGCTACGCAAACAAATGATGGCCGGAATGCTCAATAAATCTTGCATTCACTCCCAGTCAAGGGATCTGGGTTAAATCCGTAGTTCTTTTGCTCACCATGCCACCCCAGGTTGACCCAGCCATATGCAAATCAGTCTTGACCCTGCTTCTCATGGGAATAGTCCAGCCCGAACTGCCAGACCAGGTCCTCCCTGGACTGGAAACAAGCATCCTGGGACCGGTTTCAGGGTATTACCCCTCATCAGCAAGGGTAGCTTGAATCCAGTGGCACAGTGAGCAAGGGACACATGTCTGGGCATACCCATCTCACTTAGAGCGAAAAGTGCTACGCAAACTAATGATTGGCAGAATGCTGAATAAATCATGCATTCACCCCCAGTCAAGAGATCTCGGTTAAATCCATCGTTCTTTTGCTTACCATGCCACTCTAGTTTAGACAAAGCCATATGCAAATCAGTCTTGATTCTGTTCCTCATGGGAACAGTTCAGCCGGAACTGCCAAGTCAGGTTCTCCCTGGACCAGAAACAAGCATCCTGGGACCGGTTTCCCGGTGTTAACCTCTCATCAGCCAGGCTAGCTTGACTCCAGTTGCACAGTGAGAAAGAGACCCAAGGGGGCATATTATCAAGAACGGCGTTAAAAATTATCGCCGCTTTAGCAGCAGAAAACTGCCGCTAATTCACATTTCACTCCCCACATTGTGGTACAGTGCTGCTCAAATTCGACTTTGATGCTAGGAGCACAGTAAAAGGAGAATCTGCCATATTTCTACAGGTTCAGAACCCCTAAAGTCTCCCCTAGTCGCACATGGGGTGGGGTTCCTGTAGATATAAGGCAAGTACTTATAAAATATGTTTTTGTAAGTCCTGGTGCTGGAAAATGGCCCAAGTCATTTTCCCCATTGCAAATCCCTTGTTACATAAGCTAACATGGTAGGAAGTCAATGATTAATAACTATTAATAGGAGAGGACCTGACCATTCAAAGACTTCCCAGAATGGTAGTAGTAAATCCAACAATATCATATTGTTGAATCTCACCTAAAGTGTACATACAAGAAGTTATAAGACTTTCTTGTTTGCAAGTCCAAATTCAGCCTTCCAGTGGTCTGCCCTGATTGGTCAGAGTTAAGTGGATTAGCCAGGCTGCTTTGAAGAGGTGATAAAGAGCCCCTGGGGTTACTGGCTCTGCTGGGAGGGCAGTGTGCTGGTCCATAGGAATGCCAGGCCAGGGGGTGGAGTCGTAAACCATGCTCTTCAAAGGCAAGGGGAGGCCTGGGTGTCAGTTACACTTTTACACTCTTGACCCAGAGTCAGGGCTAGGCTTAAGGAAGATATGTGCAGATGGTAGTGGGAGAGTCTACGGAAATAAGCCATCCCTGGGGGGGTGTTTAGCCAGGTCTATACTCTCTGCTGGAAAATCAGCCATTATGGATTTGGAAGATTTGATGCACTCTGGGACAAAATAATGCCACACCCTACAGGATGTGGTCATCGCCTTGAGGAGTTACACTGCTCTCATTGGTCAGGAGTGACCTGATGCTTGAACCAGACAATTTTGAATAAGTATCTGAGAGGGGCAGAGCCCTCCAGATCTGCTGCTTGAAACTTACTGAAGCAAGAAGTGCCCTGCTGAGAAGTTTTGCTGTGCAAAGATTTCTACGGCCTGACCTCTGAAGATTGCACCAACTGAAACTGCAGCCCTGTGGATTACCTTGCTGCAAAAGGATTAAAGAGTGGACTCCCTGCAAGCTACAGGTTAACAGAGCTCACCTGGACTTCCCCACAAAGAATTCCCAGCATGGAGTACCAGTGGATTTGTAAGGGTTTTGTTCAAGTGGATTGCGTAATTGAAGTTTCACATTTTCAAGGACCAGCTTGGAGATTCCAGAACTTGGATTGTGTGTTGGATACTTTGGGACCCGCAAGCAGAACTTCAGGAATGAGTTTTAACTGGACCCCGCCTGCTGGAGAAGGCGCACAACACATTTGGTGAGATTCTCCAGAACAGTGTCTAAAGGTGTCCATGTCAGAGAAAACGAAATGACCAAAAGGGGCACTGTTGGTTTCTAAGCACTAGAAAGTGACTAATCTTTAAAAATTCATATCTCTGGTTCCCTACAGTGAATTATTTTTAGTTTTGGTGTCCTTTAAAAGATAAAAATATTACCTATTTTTATAAATTGGTGTTGGATTTTTATTTTGTGTTGTGTCTTAATTATTTACTGAAATTGTGTTTTTAAATGTTTTACATACCTGTCTTTGAAGTTAAGCCTGTCTGCTCGCAGCCACGTTAACAAGGGTTGAGCATAGAAATAATTTTCCAAGACCTATGCTGGGTCCTACCCTGTGTTAGTGGCCTTATTGCAAGCGGCAGACCTACATTTGCCCCTACCAATAACCCACTTTCTAACAGACACCTATACCTAGCCCACTTTCACAGCCACCTGAATTCAGACTTGATAAATGTACTGCAGCATGCCCATTTTTGCTCTCCCCTACCACACCAGATAACATTGTGGGTATCGATATGCTTAAATATTTTCATGCCATAACACGTTGTTCTCCAGAAGGTGTGCGTGTTATTTTGAATGAAAATTATCCAGTGGTTGAGAGGTCTTGTCTTATCAATGAGGATGTCGCTCTGGAATCCTTACCCAGTACTTTGTGGGCTAAATCAGATACTGATGTGGGTCAAATGGTTATTCCACCTGTACATATTCAAGTAAAGGAGGGTGTTTCATTGCCTAGCCTGCCCCAATACAAAATATCCTGAGAAGGTGAAGAAGCATTGGCACACATTGTTCAGGGTTTGATTAAAGTGGGGGTAGTGGAAGAGGTCCCTTATAACACTTGCAATGGCCCTATCCTTCCTATTTTGAAAAAAGACCATGACACTAAAATTTACAGATTCATTATTGATTTGCGAGAAGTCAATAACATTGTAGTGCCCCAATATCCAGTAGTTTCTGATATCACTACACTTCTCACTATGGTCCCTCCTACTGCCACTACAGTTTCGGTGATCGATTTGAAGAATGCTTTCTTCTCGATACCCGTTCACCCTGACAGCCGTTATTTGTTTGGGTTCACCCTGAAAAATTGATCATATCGGTTCTGTACAACTCCACAGGGCTATACAGAGAGTCCCAGCATTTACAGTCAGGCATTAAAAAGGCAGCTTGATTCGTTTCCTGTACCAAAAGGGGTGGCCCTTATTCAATACATCGATGACATCTTGTTAGCTGCAGATACCCCTGAGCAGTGTGAAGAAGGAACACTGTTATTGTTGTCATTTCTTGCCTCTCACATTCACAAAGTCTCCCAAAAGAAATTGTAATTTTGTAGACAGCAGGTTACCTATTTAGGCCATCTCTTTTCTAAGGAGGGACATGCACTTACACCAGACCACATTCAGACTATTTTAGACACTCCTGTGCCCCGTACTCAGAAGGATGTTCATGCACTGATTGGCCCAATTCTTTTTGTAGGCAGTGTATCCCTAGTTTTTCACACATTATTAAACCTTTGTTGGCCCTTTTGACTAAAGACACCCCGATGCACCTCCCTTGGACTACTGAATGTCAGAATGCCTTCCAACAGTTACGCCAAGCTCTTTGCCCTGCACCAGTATTAGGAACTCCAGACTACACTAAGACTTTCATACTCTATGTCCACAAGAGGGAAGGTTGTGCCCTCTCAGTTTTAACACAAACACACAGTGATAATCAGCGCCCTTGTGCAAATTTCTAAGCTGTCCTTGACCCAGTCGCCTGTGCGCTGCCTGGATGTTTCAGAGCAGTGGCAGCAACGGCTGGATCAACACGTCAGAGTGAAGGAATAGTTTTGTCACATAAACTGCTTGTGTTAGTAGCTCATTTGACTAGTGCTCGCTTGACAGGATATGAATTGACACTTTTGGCCCCTCATATTACACTGAAAAGATGTTTGACACCAAACCCTGCCACATTGTTGCCATTTCCATCTACTCAGCCACAGTCACAACAGTTACATGATTGTATATTCCTTACTGAAGAGCAAACAAAAGGCTGCATTGACTTACAAGATACACCTCTCTCTAGTGTTGATGGGGAGTTATGGGTTGACGGCTCATGTCTAAAATTGCCGGATGGCACTACATCTGCTGCCTATGCGATTACAACACTTCAGACAGTAAATAAAACAGCTTGCATCCCACAGAAGTCAGCCCAAGTGGCCGAATTGATTGCACTAACGAGAGTGTGTGAGCATTAGTACAGACTTACTTGTTAACATTTTTACAGACAGCCAGTACGCTTTCGGGGTGGCACACAATTTTGGCCGCTTATGGAAAGAAAGAGGCTTTCCCAACTCACAAGGGACAAAGATAGTGCATGGAGAATTGGTACATAATCTCCTCACTGCCCTAACCTATCCTAAGAAAGTGGCAATTGTTAAGTGTAGAGCACACAAAAAAGTGACTGATAAAATAGGAGCAGGTAATGCCTTTGCAGATCACACAGTACGTGAAACCGCATTGCAGTGAAGTACCACATTCATGTATGTAGTGAAGTCACAAGCTGAATGTTGGCATGATGCCAGCAGAGGCGGCTGGTGACATTTGAAAGTGGTGAGGCGTAATGACTGTCATACTGCACCGTAGCGAGCCCGAACAACCGAATTGTGAAAGTGCAGTTATTACAGTAATAAAGAGATGTCATATAACATAGGTAGCTGCTTATTCAAGCTTTCTTTCATCCCATAGTCCAGCAGGGTCTTGATAGAAGACAGACAAGAGAAAAAGAAGTGTGGTCCTCGACCAGGAAGACACTCATATTTCATTGGTAAGAAGTCAAAAGATTGGTCAAATTGAAAACCTGAAATGCAATACGCAATCCAACAATTTACAAGTACATCTCATCTATGTTCAACAAGCCATGTTTTACCCATTATTGGAATTGTGAATCACCAAATAAACTGAGCCACTGCAATCAAAATCAACCAAAACTGTAGCTCAAGGTTACAGAAACAGTATAAAACAGAAACAGTCAAAATAACTATGAAAGTGACACATATATATTGACCATGCAACTCAAACGCATTAATGTACCATTGCTGATGGCAACATGCCCTAAGACGAAGCATGCCACAAAAATGGGCGAGGGTATGAAAAATAGGATACTTTTAGAAGGTAATGCCTTGATTCACATTTTTCATCAATCTCTACATGTAAAAAGTTCTAGATGACCTCTGAGCATCAGTGAACTCAGGCTAGACCACTCACTGATGTGATCTTTCTAGACATGTCCACAGCAAATGATACCTTGAATCATGATCTTTTTGATTGCCAAGAAAAATATCAGGGGCTCAGCATTACAATGGCCCTGTGCATTCCTTTCAGTTTAGAGGCACCCCAAGGGTGTTTCCTATCACTTCAGCTCATCAGTATCTACTCCCAGCACTTACCAGAGTTCATCTCACAATATTCACCACAATTAAAGATGTACACAGGTAATACGCATGCCCTTCTCTGGCTGCGGACAGCCCACAACGCTGGGATAAAATGAAGCCACAAATAATCTTGGATCAAGGACTACTAGCTCTGCCTCCGTGGCACCAAAATTGATGCAGACAGATGGCCTATCTGAAATTTCACTCCCATTCCAACGGCCTCAAACACCGTGCACAACTTTCAATTCAGCATACAAAGTGAAAGAACATGGATTATGTACTGCTCCTGACCTGTTTTGCTCACAGCTGATCACAGCCATATAAATGTGCTCCCACATTCAGCTCAGGTAGCTGGGGAGGTCTTTCCTTCTACTCCAGAGTAAACACTACATGGATCTCACAAAGCCGCTGCCCTATCGCACTTGAACTCCTACAACATAGAGTATATTAAGCACCGAAGACCAAAGGAAGGCATGCAGAAGGTTCAAAGGTTCCAAAATCAGGCAGCCAGACTATAATGTCTCTTGAAAGACAGTCGCTGACACCCAGTAGAGCAAATAATAACATTTGGTACTTTGCCCTGAAAGTCTTTGGCGGGAGGGTGGACTGTAATATTCGCAAGTGACCCTAAGCTACACCTCGAGCTGGAATTTAGGACTGCACAATGCACATCTGGTTGCCCAGACCAAGTTCCACCCCTAAAAACAACGGAGAAAGCCAACAAAGAGCTCCTGCAACATCTCAAAAACACCATTATGGTGCCTGAGGAATATGTCTAGCCAACTACCTTCCAAAGAAGCACTGAGCCCCATCCTCAGCAATGAAAAAAGATTGAGTAAATCCTACCCATGACAGACTAGAGAGGCTGCGTCAAACAAAACCAGATGCACAAATCCTCAGAGCTGGTAACCTTTACTGTTTCCACCATAACCATATACAGTGTTGTACACACTGACATCCCCAGAAACCAGTCTGTCAACATGGTAATGATCAAATAAAATAAATATATCACAAATATGTAATTTTAACAATCTGATCGAATCAAAACACTGCAAATCAGTTGCTTTGTTAGTCCCTCCTCCACATCGATACCCAGGGATGCACAGCTATGTCGTTCATAGACGTGTTTCCTTCCCTTGGAGAAAGCATTATAACACAGCATAGGGGCCATCTCAAAGTCATGTACACGGGACAAAAGGCCATCATCCGACCAGTCCTAACTCACCAGAAACATATTCTTTTTTTAAATTTTAAACTAGGCCCTTTTGTTATTCTGGTTTAAACTAGGATCTAGGATTTCGGGCTATTCATTGAAAGCAACTGTTAATCAAAAGAACACTAACTGGGCTGTCTTTTAAAAAAATGCTGCTTTTTAAAAATTAGTTAATATATCTCAAAATATTACAGTAGTGATACCCAAACTTCCCATGTCAGTGTAACTTATCAATACGATATGAACAGACAAGTTAACTCTTTAATCTGCCTTCAGCCACACCACAGGAACGTGGCTTCCATTGATGCAGCAGGTGCAGTGTCACCAGGCCCGGCAGGTCTATGGGGCACAGTAAACCCTAATAATTACTGCACTAGAGCCCATGGCACACTGATGCATCACTGCCTCACTGCACTGCAAAGAAAACCAAACTCTAAGACAATTGTGGGTAGAAAATAAACCAAGGATATTTCATTTAAACTGTAGCAACCGAGATGCAGGCTAAACATAAAGAGACACGCACCTTGTAAGATGAAGGTGTGAATAAAAAAGGGATGGTGGTCCAGCCACAGTGGAACCTCTGCAAGCCTTGATAGGCTGTTGACAGAACCAAGAAGAGACGGAAATGCTACGCTACCCGCTTGATGAACAGAGGTAGGACTAGTACTGCTCTTCCTCTTCCCTATTTACTTCCCCATGGAACACCTAAGAAATCAGAGTTAGCCGAAGAAAAGGAGGAGGATAGCTGAGATATTTTGAATTTCAACGTGCAGCGGAAGACATCAAGCTTGCAGCAGTGGTAATGGCCAGAAAAGGAGCAACACCAGCAATTCAGTCGGCTGATGTAGGGGGCACAGCTAGCCATGGTGCGACAACCAGTGAAACGTGCGAAGCTGGTAAAGTGTGTATGAGATTCTATGACTAGGCTGAATCCATGATATTGGGTTCAAGCAGCCCGTTGTGGTCATTTATGAGTGTGTGGCCAGCTCCTCCCCAGCTGGCCTTGCGTGTCTGTGTGAAGTGTGCAGATAGGACTCGGGGTCAGCCGCCCTCCTAAAAACTCTCCAGTCAGCACTCTTCTGGACGGGGTGAGAATCGAGCCTGGAGCGTTTTCCTGACAAAATATTTCAAAAAACAGAAGTTACTCTTCTTCCGCACAAGGAGTGTCATATGGGCCACAGGAAATCACCTGGCGGGCTGTGGGCGACTGGACCCAATAACTCTCAACCCCCCCCATCCCTCGGTGTAGCACAATGTTCACCTAAGCACATGCATGACCTGTTGCTGTGGAGATACAACGCCCCTGAGTATCGTGCCAGGCCCTAATAGGTTGGAATGTTTCAGGATGTTTTTGCGCTCGGGCTGCAAGTAAAGAGAATGAATTTGTAGGAAACTTATTTGGAAATTGACGTGCCGTAAGATAATGAGAAATACTAAAGTAAAATAAAATAAATACCATACAGTCGCGGCTCGCAATGGGTGGGGAGAGGGGAGATCGCGCGGGGGGAGCAGGGAATTAAATAATAAACTAACAGAAAACTTACCTCACAGCCGGTCCGCGCCACCTCTGCTCCTTGGCGCCTTCACGTCGGCACTGGCAGCCCCTCTCATCCAATCCTGGCGCTGCCAGCAGCGCCAGGATTGGCTTATGGCACGGCTACTCTTCGCCCGCCGCACGCCCATTAGGAGACCGAGGGGCTCCTAATGGGCATGTGCAAACAAGCGAAAACACAAGTGCGCATGAGTAGGCACGGGCTAAAAATTCGCCCTCCGTCCCCACTCATGCGCACTTGTGTTCTGCTGCTGCCTGTTGTCCCCCACTGGTCTGACACTCATGTCAGTCAACATGATGCCAGACCGCCCACCTCCTTCACGGGGTGAGCGGTCCGACGTCATGCTGACTGACATGATTGTCAGTTCTCCCTCGGCGTCTTTGAACTTAAGTAAACTGATTCAGTTTACTTAAGTTCAAAGACGCCAAGGGACCTGCGGACGGGGGGGCTACGCCCGTACGCCCCAATGGACTCACCGCGCCTGGATGCCAGGCAAGAGGTGCTGGACATGCAGAAATCTGCTTCCACTGATGAACTTAATCAATGGTCTAAGGAGGGAGTACTGGATGATGAGGGCTGTTGGAGGAATAAAGATATGACCAAATGGAAGTTACCCACAGCTTACTTATACCTCATGATTCACATGGCACATAGGCTGGCACATCTTGGTGCATCCTCAATGGCAAAATATCTCTTGCAAGTTTGGAATCATCCTGATATTGCTGGCACTGCTAAAAAGATGGTCCAGTCTTGTGTGATCTGTCTTCAGTATAATCCTGGAAATGGAACACAATCTCCAACAGGAGGGTTTGCGACACCAACTGCACCTTTTGAGGTCCTGCAAATGGACTACATTCAGTTTGAGCGGTGTAATAACTTAAAATATGTCTTGGTAGTGGTTTGTGTCTTCAGTAAATGGGTGGAGGAGTATGCTACAAAGGATAATACAGCTCTCACAACAGCGAAAGTACTCCTAAAGGAGTTCTTCCATCGATTCGGCATTTGTCGGGTCTTATGGAGTGACAACGGACCTCATTTCATTGGGCAAGTTGTCAAATATGTCATGAAAAGGTTGGGGATTAAGCAGAAATTTCATGCAGCTTTTCATCCACAATCAGCAGGCTTGGTGGAACGTTATAACTGCACCCTGAAATTGAAATTGGCTAAAATAGAGCCTTCCATGTCTTTGAAATGTCCTGATGCCCTGCCCCTAGCACTACTTTCTATCAGATCAATACCACATACACGATCTGGCCTTACGCCATATGAGGTTGTGTTTGCTAGGCCTATGAATATTTGCGAAATCTCTAAGCCTCGCACTATACATGATGTACCCCATGTATTGATGAGTGACTATTTGTCCCAGTTAACTGACAGCTTGTCTTCTATTTATCAGCAGGTACGGGAAGCCCTTCCAGACAGGTCGCAGGGTGATGGCCATGATCTGCACCCTGCCGACTTTGTCTTGACAAAGTTATTTCAACAAACCAGTTCCCTGGCACCCCGTTGGCGTGGACCAGAGCAAGTCCTCTTGGTAACCAGAACTGCGGTACGAGTGACCAAGCAGAAGAACTGGGTGCATGCTACCCACTGTCGTAAAGTTCTGCATGCCCTCGTGAGCCCAGCTGTGCTGACAGATCACTACGACATACTCGTCACCGAGAGGAAGGACGAGTTGTGTCACCTGAAAGACCAGAGGAAGTCTTCCCCGACAACATGATCCCTTGTACATCTAGATATCTGCTTCGATCCGTAAAGGAAGACATTGCAGCACAGAAAGAGACTGTTTGAGCCACTGTCCTGGGTGGTTAAAGACTGACTACAAAGGAGGGTAGCCTATTAGTGACTACTCGTCTCAACGTTAGTGAAGAAACCAACACCTGCCCAGGATCTTAGGGCACCATCTGTTTTGTTGTTTATCAACGAAATGAACATGCCGGAGAAGAAAACATCGAATACTGCAAAAGTCTGTAGTAAAAACATGATGTTCGCTATTGGACTAACTTTGACTGTTGTCATCATTGCTGTCATAATGTGTGTTGTAGACGAAGTTTCTCCGGCACGAAACTTATTGTTGTAAAGCTTTTATTCGACATTTTTGCCATAAAGCCAACACATAAGAAATACATTTATAAACATAATAATCAATTTTTAAAAACAATAATATCACATGTGGAAGGTTCAATATATACATGTATTATTACTTAGAAAATCACAAGTTATTTGCAGTTAACGTGGGGATGCATTACTTTTACACCATCCATAAAAAAGGGTTTCTTCCAGTTTATAATTAATTTACAAGACCTAGTAATAAAAAACAACTATTTACACCATTTAAATAATTAAAAATGCCAGTAGTTAAAAATGCTAAAATCTATGTTTTTAATCCATATTTTTTTCTAATCAAGCAGACACTATGGAGGTACCGACTAACCCCAAAGGATATCAACCGAACAGTCGAGGATCTAAATAATCTTTCGGCCTCTTTGTATGAACGTATACCCAAATTTCTACAAAGAGGTTTGATCCATTTCCTGCGTTGTGATTTGTATAATGGGCAAAAGAATAGAACATGTGCCTCATCTTCATTTTGATTCAGATCACATAGTTTACAATGTGGGTCTTTCCCACTGGAGTTAGAATTTCCCCACCGGCACGTGTTAGCATTTATTTGTAGAATCCCATATCTGTATTGAAGGTATATGGTTTTTGCCAAGGGTGGTTCAACTTCGTCCATTAACTGTTCAAATGTAGGGGTATCTTTAAATTGCAAGAATTTGAGGGTTAATGAACCAGTGGCGCGTTCATATACATTAGTATTTATATAATACCAATAAGCAGTTTTTACCTGGTCTTTACAGTTTGTTTGCAAAATGGTTGGGTTCTTCCAAAAGTGGGATAAACCAATTTTTGTTAGCCATGAGGATATATGCTTCAGCCACTTAATCGAATTAAAAGTGTCCAATTCCATAATCTCCATTAATCCAGCTCTATAGTCTGCAAGTTCCGGGGTAGACCATAATCTTACCCAGTAAAGCAGAGGCCTCAGCCAACACAAATAGAATTAAAGGTGTTCTTGTTGGCAATCTCAGTAGACGCCTACAGAACATGTTCTCATCGATTTCAAATGTTCTGTTTGAGTAAGGTCCCCAGATCTCGGCGCCATATATTGCAGCAGTTTGAGCTTTAGCTCTAAACACTTCAATTGCCGGGGTTATGGCTTTTGAAGTGCTCCCTCCATGAATTTTTAAAATAGGGAGAGAGTTGTGCTTGAGTGTCAACCTACTTTTTTCTAATTGTTTTGTCCAAGCCAGTTTACTATCAAGCCGGATACCCAGGTAATCAAAAAACTCCACGTACTCTAGTTTAGTGTTATTTAAGGCCAAATTTTTCTTAAAGGTTTTCGAGGGATTGATGGCCATGTACTTGGTTTTTGATGAGTTAATTTCTAACCCCTTTAATTCGCAGTAACTATTAAATTGATTTATTAAGTTTTGTAGGCCTTTGGGTGTTTGAGATATTAGAATTGTATCATCTGCAAACAGCAGCGCTGTAATTGCCTCATCGCATAGTTTTGGTGAATCATGATTACATTGAGCCAGATAGGTGGGAATATCGTTTACAAATAGTGAAAAAAGGGTCGGGGCCAGCACGCAACCTTGCCGTACCCCCCTCTTAACTGGTATGGCTTGAGTAAGTTCACCATTTCTCCCCCATCTTACTTTTGCAAAGTTATCAGTATGAAGCTTTATAAGATTAAACAGCAGTGCTTCCGGAACGCCCATATTCCTTAAGGTATCCCATAAAAGAGAACGAGGGACGAGATCGAACGCTGAGCGTAGATCCATAAATGCTACATATAAGCTACACTTCTTTATTTGAATGTATTTCCAACAAATACACATAAACCTGTGTACCTGATCCACAGTGCTTATCCTGTTTCTAAATCCTGCTTGAAATTTTGAGAGGATTTTAAATTCCTCAACCCAGTCTAAAAGTCGGTTTAAAATATGTCTGGCGAAGATTTTTTGTAAAATATCTATTAAACTTATGGGTCTGTAATTACCTGGGTTATAGCGATCCCCTTTTTTATAGATAGTGACTATTTCCGCCCCCTTCCATGATTCGGGAATCGGAGTTCCTAAAAAAATGGAATTACATAAAAAATTTATGTAGGGGCACCATACTTCAATGTTGTGAGAAAACAAATCCCCTGGTAATTTATCAGGGCCTGGTGCCTTACCGGCCTTAACTGCCTTTATTGCACACAGTGACTCTTCGATACTAAATTTTATTAAATCAGTGCAAGGAGGAACAGATCCAATGTGATTTTCATCTAGGGAAACCCCTGGCAGATCGTATAATTTTAAAAAGTGGTCATACCAGACTTTTTCGTCAAGGAAAAAGTCTCTATTGGAACTGCCCGATTTATTATTTTTTGATATCAGGCTCCAAAAAGTGCATTGATCATGCTTCTTGGCGGCAATTAAAAGATCTTCCCAGATCAAATCATCCCATTCTTTTTTGCCCTAGAGAGGAGGTTTTTATATTCTTTCCTACACTCTCTTACCCTCATCTGATCCTTAGATTTTACAGCATTGATTAGGTTGCCCTTAGCTAGACGACACTGTTTGTTGTACCATGGTGTCTCTAGTTCCAATTGCCTTTGTATGTTACCTTTGCTGTTATTGCAAGTTTTGCTCAGGAGGGGAATTAATGACTCAACTAGGTGATGATGCATTTTAAGGACCTCATGTGATCCCAAGGTCAAATTGTCGTATAGCGGGATAACATCTGAAAAGGTATTATAAATGCCCACAAGTACATTTTGTTTTGCCAAGATGTGTGCCCATTTTATAGCTCTCATGTTGTTGGAAACCTCTACCTCTCCCACCTCCTTGGTTAATTCCATACCACCATCAGTTTTTATAAACGGTTGAGGAAGTAGCCCTAATTGTAGGGGGAAGTGGTCACTTTCTGGTCTATTTATGGTAGTGAAGGCCAACAACAGATGCCACAAATTAGTAGTAATCAATACAAAATCAATCAATGATTTGGATACACCCTTGCTATATGTGTAGTTAGCTGGCTTATCTGGATCTAATCTACCATTACATGCCCTTAGATCGAAGGATACTGTTAGTTCGTAGATCTGCATAACTGCAACTGAACTTTTTACTGGTTTTACACTATCTAGGGCGGGTATATCAAGAGCCCTATCTTCATTTTCTAATAAATTTTCAAGCCCCATCACAGGCTCGAATTGGCAATTGAAATCCCCGCCTATAATTATTTGTGAGTTTGGCTCCAGCTTACTCAAGTGCGAGGTTAATTGTTCCACAACCATTGACTCCTTTTTTGGGGATTAGGTCTATCATAGATATTTATCAAATATATATCCCCCATATCCTTCGTAGTGATCTTGACCCCAAGCAGATCTTTGGAAGCAATGTTCAGAGATGATACCTCAACATTCAAACATAATTTTATCCAGATTAGCAAGCCCCCTGAGGGTCTACCTCTTACAGAAGCAGTGGCCCCGCAGTGGAATGTTTTGTATCCAAGTCTGTGCACCATATTGATTGCCCACGTTTCCTGAAGGAGCATGATATCATGCTCCTCCATGAAAGAGCTCCAATTTCCATCACACAAGTTTCTTGACAACCCTGCCATATTCCATGAAAGGATTTTTAAGACACATTTTTTTGGGGTATTCTGTACTAAGTTAATAGGACAAATACTACATGTACCCAATATGCTTGGTGTTACCCTCTCATTAGGGTCGTCAGACAGCCTGCTATTAGGAACCAAACCTGGCTGCTCAATATGTACCAGCGATGTCCTATTTTGGTTTTGTGCAATATAAACATTTGCTATATCCCCCCTAGGAGGTCTTCGGGAGGGCTAACAGTCAGCAATCCAACCTGTGTAGTTTTAGTTGTATCAAATACAGGGGGCAATTGTATAGGACATGGTTTTACACAATGATTCTCTAAATGATTACTAGATATGGGGAAAGATGTTCCACAATTTCCATAATGACCGCACTTTCCTGTTCCTGTTTGTCAATTGCCCCACCATGACCAATTTTTATCCACATCCATATTTTCCATATTCATTGGATACATTCTATCAACTGGAGTCAGAGGATCAAAAAACGAATATCTGGTATTTATCGAGCCTGGTCGGGAAAAGTCTCTATTGTCTTGTGGCTGTTGCATAGGATAGAAATAGCTAAGGTCACAAGTACCAATTCCCAGGTGGCCTCTCCGTTGATTTTGGCCATACACAAGATGTGCAACAGAAGGCTCTTTAAAGTTGACCAAAATACAATCTCCTGCTATGTCTTTCGGTCTAGTTCCCAACCAACTGACTCTTCGAACTTGGATGACCTGGCAATTAACAGAGTGTGGCAAGGGTCTATTTTCTCTCAGCCAGTATAGGGTCTTATTTTTCAGTTCATCATATGACTCCCTTTTATTGATTTTTAGGGGAGGGACGCCAGTGAGTACTGCCACATATGGTTGGCACCCTGGTGGAAGGTGTGCATTTGGAATCTTTTTCAACACTGGTCTGGCTCTGGTGTGGTCATTTGCTTGAGCATTATTGTCCGAACCACCTTTGATAGTGCAAGTTGTAGTTCCTATCACATCAGCTGGTTTTTTCGGTACAGAAGCTTGGGAGGTAGTGGTCACCTGTTTTGTTTTGCGTGGCGCCGGTTTTGGAGGAACAGCCAGTTGAGTTCCTCCATCATTTGGCTGTAAGTTGGCAATCTCTACTTGACATCCCCTTGATACATTGTTAGTACTACTCTGATCTAGCACTTTATCTCTCCTAGATGGACCAATTTGTTGCGTTGAGTTTGGAACTATTGGACTTAGTTCCGCCCTTGTAGTATCTGCTCCAATCTTGGAATGTAGTTTCACCAAGGTCTTTAGAGGAAAAAAATTGTCCAATGAGGTTTGCTCGAATTTGTCCAAGCGTTCTGATAGTCCTGATAGTCTTTCGGTTACTGGAAGCAGCAAAGTAGTCATAAGCAATTGAATCTGATCGAGTAAAGGTATCGCAGCTGGTGGGACTTTAGGGCAGTTTATTGTATCTGTATCTGACACTAGGGGCTGTTGTTCACTAGTGTCTAACCCACTATTCGTTGTTTCTGTCTCTGAAGATTTAAAAGACGCGCCCCTAACCATATAGTTCCTACGTATTCTTTTAAGAGTTTTTAATCTGTAGGCTTTTCGCGGGGTAACCAATCTCTTCCTTTTTACTGCAACTCCATTTACATTATGCAGGGGAGATGTTATTACAACTTGCTCTGTAGGCATTTCATGTACAGATATTACAGGCAAAACCGGAGGGTCAACTACTGTAATATCAGAGCTATTTCTTGTGACAGTGTTACCAACTTTTCCATTCGTAGATGCCGGCTCAGGGACAATTTCAGAAAGGCCATTATCTTGCCTTAGATCAATAACACAAGGTTGCGGATGCCTAGTGGTTGTAGAAATTAAAGGTTCAACTGGGATAATGTTACATGGAGATTTAGCCTGTGCTAAGGTTCCCAGTGAAGAACGTTTATGTTCCAAATAATCACGTGATAGTCTACGTTCAGCTAAAATAATTTCTTTTTCCACAACGGAAACTGCACGGGTAATAAAATTATCCATAGTACATATATTAGAGTTCCCCCCACGTTTAGAGCTTCTGCCCGAGCGAGTAGACATTGGGGAGAATGTAGACATATGCGATATTATGCCGATTTTGCAATGTTACAGGGTCCACACATGAAGTCACTGAAAATACCTGAAGTGTTAGGGGGGTGGCCCGTCCTGGCCCCTGCTGGCCCCGGACGGCCACAGACGGCCCGCCCTTTGCCCGGGCTTCGCCCGGCGTCCCGCCTGCGTCCCGCAGAGCGTGCTCTTTCCTGATGAAATAGGGAGGGCGGCGGTGGGCGGGGCACGCAGGGGGGCGCTGACCGGATGTAACGTGGTCAAGCAGGGACTCCTGGGATAGTGAGTCCCTGCCGCGCTACCCCTGCAGCCTCCACAGATGTTCCGCGCTCTCAGCTCACCCGGAATTCAGCCTGGTGGAATCAGCGTTGGTGGGTCCTCCCACGTAGCGGCTCCCGCGAAGCGGGAGCGGCAAGCAGTTCAGATCGGATCAAAAAGGGGACAGGTAGGCAGGCGAGCTCCCACGGCGTCTCTGGGTTCAAACAAGGGTCACGAAACTTATTGACTGCTACTACTCTTGTCCCCACCGAACATTATTATTTTACTCTTCCCTATCATGAAGGAAAACACAGAATGTCGTATCTCAATAACACTTTCATACAAATGTTGCATCATACTCATATTGCTACAAACACTAGCAACTGCTGGGTATGTGGAATGATGCCAGCACATCAGAAGAAGGGAGGAACACCTTTCATTACCTTGCCATTTTCGCATAATGGCTCCTGTAGAGCCTGGTTCGCAATGTTATGGGCCTCTGAAATTGCTACTATCACTCTAGCTGATGTCGGAGGACCTAATTCAAAACTTAATAAAGTTTGTTACCCCGATGAGGAAGGGGACCCACAAGCCAAAGGAACTGTATGGGAAATGGAAGAGTATCGCAGAGGAAATTCCTCCACACGTTATGTTTTCCCCAACACTCAAACGGCCAAAGGTAACGGGCCTTTTGTCATTGCTGTTACTAGAGCCTGAGCAAATCTTTGTATGAGCAGTTTTGGTAGTATCCCAGTGGGAAAAAGTGACTGTACCACAGTATTGAACATTTCTGGAACGAACAATAGCAGTTTTCTATCCTCACACAACACTTATTTCATTTGTGGGAGTAAAGGCTACTATCATCTACCAATCGGATGGCCCAGAACTTGCTATGTGTCCTTCTTGCTTCCTCCTGTGTTCTTAGCACCTGCCTCTTCTCATAAAGATCAAAAACTGTTTAATGACATTTCCTTAAACCGATTCAAAAGAACTATAAATAATGATGAAGTGGATCAAACTGACACTGCATTACAGCAATATGTTGACTTTAATTTGGGATTCTTTTTCTTTGTTGGTGCGCCTTTAAATAGTAGAAAAATCAGGTGCTTAAACTGTGTAGTAGGGGCTGTGACTAATCAGAAAGCAATGACGCTTGGAAATATTACAGAAGAACTCTAAATTATGAGAATTTTGACTTTGCAAAACCGAATGGTGCTAGACGTGGTTCTAGCTGATCGTGGTGGAGCATGTCGCATTATTGGTAGTAGTTGTTGTATCTTTATCCCTGACCACGCCACTTCTGTTAATGATGCCATTTCCAAAATGCATAAAATAGCCACTGAGATACATCAAGATTCAGGAACATGGACTTGGGCTGGATGGTTCTGGAGCGTATTTTCTGTATGGGGATTGAAAATATTATCGGCCTTGTTCATAATTAAAGCTATTCTCTTCCCTTGTTGTTTATGTATCCAATGCGGGCCAATCCTTTGTTCTCTCTGTATTTCCACTTGAACTACTTGTCTACTATCTGAAACAAATTTCCAAAATGGAAATGCCTGTTTAGCAACAGACCGAGATGTCAGCAATATGATGCTGATTGATATCCACTTTGCTGACCATGTAGTTTTTATCTGCCCTGGTTTGCTGATAACTATTTCTAAAACTGTTCTTTCCATTTCTGTTTACGTGCTTACACTGCACAAAACCTGTATAAAGAGGGCACTGGTTTGTGAAGCCAGTGTACTACCTCAGGCAGCACTTGAGAGTGCTGTGTGGATGTGGTCCCACTCATGCGTGAGTAATAAACTTGTTATTTATTCTCAACTCTAGTGCTGATCTCTACTTTGTTGGTCTTTGAACCCGTTGACAAAAGGGTGACCCTACACCAGTGTACCCATGAAAAAAGGGGTACATTTCCACATAACCTTGAAAAAACATAAGCATTCTGAGTGAGATTAAACAGGTTTAGAGATCCCTCCTCTTTAAACCCCTTGTCCATAAAGGACAATAAATGGGTCCCTCCTTAAGGGAGGACCCCACCAACTGCCCTCCAATACCAGGAGTTCCTAAGCAGTGGGCCTGGCTGCCCTTAGGAGACCTACCTCGGGCACCCCTACACTCACATTCGTTGTCCTCCAAGGGCCTGTTACAGCTTGTGGCAAGTGTGCCTGCGCAGGTTTTTGCCAGGTATGACCGCGAGTCAGCGACCGCCCCAACCCTCCCGCACCCCTGCAGCCTCCTTTCAACCTGCTGCCAGCACCCCTTGGAGGCTCCAGTGATGACACTGTTAACCTTGGTCTAAAAGGATGCCATCCATGGACCCTAAACGTCCCCACCAATCATGAACTCACCCATCAATCACATGACATACCATACTGCAAGAGGAAAAAAGGTGTTTACATAATATCTCACAAGCATAAAGATCCCTGTGCGGAAACAAAGGTGAATCACCTAATAATCATACTTCTGTTCCAATATGCTATACTTCCTACCCCCAGCACACCCCCACTTTCCTTGCTCTGGGATACCCATGGGCTATGCAGGGGCTGTAGTGCAGAGTTGCTGCAGCGTGAAGCATGCCGGTTCAGCCCTTGCGCGGATGCGGCGGGGAGCGAGGAGCACTCCTGCGAGGTGTCTGAGGTGGCGAGTAGGAACCAAAGAGGCCCGCTCGCCGCCACGTTGCCTTTTAAGGAGCAGGGACAACATTCCTAGGTGGTTGGGACCCCTGAAGCACTTTAGTGCTTCCAGAGGTAGTGCCCATTCAGCCAATCACACCTGGCCAGCCCGCTAGACAACAGCACTTCGGCACAGTGACCCTGCTTCGGGCCTCGACTCAAGGCCATACATGAGCCTCTGTCATATAGCAGGTAGTCGCCGATGTCCCCTAAAGAGCCCCAAAGACCCAGCCCACTCCAATATATCCACTTAAATGACAAAAGGCGCAGTCCAGCTCTTTTTTGGAGATAGGAGTCATGAGTCCCCTGGTCATATTTATCAAGCATATACACAATGCACAATTTCAAACATTATTGCACAGTAACCCACATTAATTACATCTTGTTTACAGATATGAGACCTAGCCTTTACAAAGACTCCAGTACATGGGAGTTACTTAACCATAACTACGTTTGTTCCTATACAAACAAGTAAAAACATAAGCAATCTGAGTGAGAGCATGACTGGTTTAGGGACCCTTCCTCTTAAAACTCCTAATCCATAAAGAATAATGGATGGGTCCCTCCTTAAGAGAAGACCCAACCAACCCCCCCATACTGAGAGTTTCTGTGCAGGGGGCCCATCTGCCTTTAGGATACCTACCTAGGGCACCCCCTACACCCACATTCCTTGTCCACCAAGGACCTGTGCCAGCCTGTTCCAACTGCACCTGCGCAGTTTGTTGCCAGGTAAGGACCGCGTGTCAGTGACCGTCTCAACCCCCGAACCACTGCAACCTCCTTTCGGTTTGCTGCCATCCCCCCTGGAGGGTTCCGTGAAGCCACGGTTAACTTTGGTCTAAAATGATGCCGTCCTTGGACCCTAAATGTCCTCACCAATCATAACCTCACCCGCCACAGGCAGAGTTCACCTACTAGCTAGCCCCCCCACCACACAATGGAGGCTGCATTAACCATGCCAATACATTCTCAAGAAACACTGCATTACCTTCCTTAGACAAGTTAACTCCAACCTGCAAGGAAAAAACATTCTCCTTTGATGCACCCAGGTGGTATAGATGACAACCACGCCATCCTGATTAACTCACCAACCTTCGTTAAGTCGTTAAGGCCTCTGACAGACTTGACACCTCTCCACTTCAACCTGGGGACCATGTGGGACCATACAATCATGGTCTCAGGAAACATTCTGGAAAGTCAAGCAATTTCAGAAATAACTAGTTCAACCAAGTTCTTCCTCCCAAGTTCTTCCAGATCATTGCCTCCAAGATGCACAATTTTAATACCAGGGAGCGATACCCCTGAGGTAAAAGTCTGTCTAATGCTCTCCTGAAGTTGGCCAAGTGTAGACCTCCTTGACCACAGAAAGTCAGCCGATATCCTGCTTCCATGCCCCAGCTAAGCAGTCACCTGTGAAATAAAAAGCCTTTGTATGCCTCACAAACGAGTGGCCCAACACCTCTGTAACACTCCCCACTCTCTCAGTGACAAATACGCAAAGAAGACAGAGCAACCCATGGGTATACACTTGTCAAAGTAGAATGAGTCGTCAAATTGGAAACCCAGTAGATGGAAATCTCCGGGTGTACAGGTAGCAGTTGAAAGGTGGAATCTACTTCTGCCTTCGATAGCAACATCCCAGGACCCAACCCCTACAGCATCCCGATCGCCTGATCCAAAGAGGCATATTTGACTGATCATAGTACTCCGTCAATAGCCTCGTTCATAGATTGAACTCTAGGTGCATATAGGTTGAGGATCAAATGGTAGTTTCCTTGGTCCTTCTTCCTGACCATCCACAATGTGGTACGTTATGGTTGACCCTAAGGTACTATTGGTTCTTGATGTATGGGACCCCCATACATCTTGCCGCAGGGATCCTGAAGCCATCTGAGTTTTTATAGACATTGAACTATGACACATTGCCTGCCAGTTAACGGGGAGGGGGCCTTCACTAGGAGGAAATGAACATTCCTGTTTTTGGAGGCCTCTATCCTTTGCCTTTTTAAAACATTTTGACTCTGGGTGGGAAGGCAGGCCACAGAAGGAACAATAATGTTTGAACTTGCACATTTCAGGATCTTTTATTGAAATCCCTAAGGGACCCCTTCTTTGCCACCCGGCACCCCCTTTCCGGATAACTACTCCGCATGTCTGAAAGGGCTGACTAGGAGTAGCCTCCATTCTTTGCGACTGCATAAAGTGCAGCCAGGTGTTGACATCAATCTGATCACAGTCCAGCGTGGGCGTACTGGCATTAATAATCCTGAACTCCTTGTCATAATCTCTCCAGGCCGTGCCCCCAAACTCATTGTGAGCACATACTATCCTATTCTGGTAGCATGTTAATTGTGCCCTCAAGGTTGGGAAATGCTCTGCCATGATTGCTTGAAGAATCTTGAAGCCTTTGAGCCAATTCATCAATGTCTCCTCAACCACTTTATATATGACCAATGGCCACAGTCTCTAGAATGGGAGCACTCCTGGAACCACTTGCCCTGCTCTCGCTCGGGTCTATCCGTAATCAGTTCGCACATATCAATATAACGAATAGGCCTTGGCGGAACTCTTGGAGTTGATGAAAAAATCAGCCAAATTCCATAGAGTTCCGTGAGCAAGCATAGTATTGCTTGGCCACTCCCAATGAGGTCCCCTTGGCTGTCAAGGGTTGTTGGGGGCCAAGAACCCCTACTGTTGTCACAAGTAAGTCCTCCACAGCAAGATTGCTGGGACGTCATCGGAGACCCCACCCCCTTTCTCAACCGCTCTGTAAAGGGGCCTCCTGGCGCACTAGTAGTTGGGGGATGAAGTCCCCTTGGTGGCCAAGAGTCGTTGGGAGCCAAGAACCCCTATTGTAGGGATTTATTTTTTAACTAATTAACTACAGTTTCAAATGTTTTCTGTCACCTCCATTGGCACGTGCATGCCCGACTGATCATGTTCAGAACGCACATCCACCAATCCAATGTTCGGCAATGGAGCTACCATGCCTGTTGGCACAGTCTCCTGAGGAGGGGGTGTAGCCCCAGCTGTGGCCAGAACTGCTTGCTGCACACCACTTGCGTTCAAGGTACTACCCACTGTTGACCTCTGCTTCACTTGACCAGCTGGTACCGTCCCACTGGCTGCCCCCAAGAGCTCACTAGCAGTCGGAGCTTGAATACCATGTCCTCCTACACCTTCAAGGTGGCCCACCAGCCTCCTATCCCTTTCTACATTGTCGCCTTCAGCGATCCGGCTAAAGTGCTCCCCATTAGCGGCACAGGCAACATCCCTACCTTTGAAAGCCAAAGTAAAACACTGGCTAAATTTGCAACCAAATCGTGCTGTCCAGCACCTCCCGCAGACCTGACCCCAATCGCCATGCAACTGTTGCCATCCTGTGTAATGCTATTACTTGCAGCTGGCACCATCTCAGCAGAAACTCTACCCTGTGCCACCCTTTCACCTATGCTGTTCACTGGTAATGCCTCTGAGTCAACCACTGTGTTTGAACTTATTTACTTCCTGGGTCCCTGCCCCTACCACGCTTCTTCACTAGAGGAAAGGCTGCCCCGGGTGCCACCCCTGGCCTCCTCGGCCTCTCTGTGAGCACCACTGGTTTCCTAGTCTGCCCCTACTGAGGGGCCTGTGGGCACATCTGGGCAAAAATCTCATCCATCACACACACCCTGCGCGTCAATGCCTCACTATCTAACCCAGTGCTTGCACGCTTGGAGCCCCTCTTTGCACCTCCTGACATCCTGACTATGGACGTTAAAGTGGCACGAATCACCAAATCGCATTCCAACGTGCCCCGCTAAGTGACACGGCCAAACAGCAAGTAAACAAGTCTCTCACTAAATTCCTTCGACCGGACAGTCAGCAGGAATGACCAACCAAAAACACTGGAAATACTGCCAGAGGTTACTCCCTTAACCCCTTCGCTGCTGGCCCGTTTCCGCCGCTGTGCGGTAAACAAACGAACAGGGCGGGGCCGTGACGAACCCCAGCCGTCATCAGCACACGAGCACCGCGGAGCGTGACGGCACCAGCATGCAAGGGGTTAATAATTAAATAAGAAACTGCAGGCTCCTACACTGTAGTACAAAAGCAATTTAAGAAGGTAAGTATTAGCCAGGATGATGGGACAACTGGATAATATAGTGGCAGGCCACAAGTACCAAACAACACAAAGGCCCCACTAGGACAAACACAAGAAATCAGCAGAAAGGGCCCCATAGCCCCCCAGCACCGCTCTACTACCAGTGGCAAATAGACTACTTCCAATAGCCCACAACTCCTCACAATAAATGCCAGCCAAAGAAAAAACGCCCAAGAAGCAGGCATTACTGCACTCCCTGTGCCTCCCCTTACCCTCACAACCCTGCTAATGGTCCAACGGAGCCGCCACCGAGCAATTAAAACACTCAGGTCAAGCAAGACAAATCTCAAGCCTGTGCAGCTCCCGGGACACCCTCTGGCTATGCAGGAGCTGTGGTGCAGACTGAGTTGCTGCAGTGGGAAAAGTGCTGGCTCGGCAATGCGCTGGTGGGGTGAGGAGCGAGGAGGACTCATGCAAGGAGTCTAAGACAGTGAGCGGGAACCAAAGAGGCTCGCTTCCCATGCACGTTTGCCTCTTAAGGGGTAAGGTGGACCTTCCCAGGTAGTCGCAATCCTGGAAGCATTTTAGTGCTTCCAGAGGTTGCGCCCGCCCTGCTGGCCAATCACACTTGGAAGGCACGCAGCACCTCTTCACTGCGACCCTGGTTCGAGCCCTGGATCCCTGTTAAACATGAAGCTCCCCTGAGTTGGGGGAGCCTCTGCTAATCTTTAAACAACACTGCTTAACAGTGCATCGATACTCCACAAAGTAGCCAGCTTTCTATAACTCTTGACATTATGCTGGTTTTTCACCTTGTATAGCACTCCGTAGACTTTTGGCTAGGTTTGCACTATAGAAATACCACAAACATATAAATCGCTTTCTACTGCAGCTTTACCAAAGAGTTCCTGTGAAAAACTAGAGTACTAATATCCTATATTCGTAACAAGGTAAAGCACTCCCTAACGCAATGTTGTTGCAATAGGAGTTGTAGAACTGTACATTTCTTATGGAGGAGACGGTTTTCATACTTTCATAGAAACTATGAGTAATGCTAAAGAAAGCTAAAATTTTTAAAAAAGCCATGTATCCACAAATTCTCAACTTCCTTCCTCATGCATGTCAGAATAAAAGTTCTGGCAGGCTGAGTGAAAGAAGTACTTTTAGCATCAACAGCAGTTTGTCAGTTGACTCTACTGCGTTCCACCATAGCATCACCATGAAATTTTAATGAACAAATAGAGTGCAAACATTCTATATTGAAGACAAGGGGGTCCATTACGATGTCGGGCGGATTGCGTCCGCCAGGCTAGCGGTGGCCACCACCGGCCTGGCGGAGGCAATCCGCCGGACATCGCAAGCCCAAATCCCCCCCGCCATATTAGGATGGCGGCGGTGAAAAACACCGCCCGCCTGTTTTCCGCCCCGGTCGCCTTGCGGCCGGGGCGGAAAACGAGTAATATGGTGACGGTGTCTGTTAGACACCGCCCGCCATATTACTATGTGCATTTTTCAATGCCTTTCCTTGGCAGCAATGCCACCACGGAAAGGCATGCGGTGTTCACTCTGGGGGCCCCCTGTGGGCCCCCAGAGTGAAGGCCAAAGGGGGGTGACACTGTGCGGTGCCTGCCGCTTCGATCATTTAAATGCGTGCATTTTTTTTTAACATTGTGGCAGGCGGTGCAGTGAGCACCGCCCGCCACAATGTTAAATTGAGGAATGCGCCCGCCACTGTGGCGGGCGCATCCCAATACCAATGTCGGGAGCCCCGCCCTTTAGGCGGGCGGTCCCGATAGCCGATAGGATGGCGGGCGGGCAAAGCCCGCCGGCCATCCTAATAACCCCCAAAGTGAGGCACTTCTAAATGCTGTTTTGCTCAAATAAATAGGAGCTGTTGAATTTAAAGCCATTCCTATGGAGCGGGCTGAAGTAAATGTGCATTGAGGTGTTATAGATATGAAACCAACAAAGTTACAAAAATGTGAGAGGAAGTATGTTTTCTAGAATTTTATTATTTAACCAAGACAAGGGAACCCAAGGCGCAATATGCTAAGGACCATGGGTAGGTACTATATTATGAAGACAGGGGTCCTTAGAAAGCGAGACAATTAAGGGAAATGAATATAGACCAAATGGAACTATATTTTTAGGGGAATGTCCAGCCGGACAATTTATTACTCTGATAAATAAATGGTCATAAAACAGTAAAACACAGAGTGTGATAGAAGTGGGACACTAGCCGATGTCCGACTAACACACTAGGAGAACATACAACATGAGGGAAATAGCAGGCAATAACAGGTCATCTGATTATTGTGAATCATATACCAGACAATCTATAGCATACACATATGCAAGAAAAGTGTAAATCAGCTATGCATTTAGTGTAATTACACTAAATGTAATTACACTAAATGCATAGCTGATTTACACTAAATGTAATTACACTAAATGCATAGCTGATTTACACTTTTCTTGCATATGTGTATGCTATAGATTGTCTGGTATATGATTCACAATAATCATATGACCTGTTATTGCCTGCTATTTCCCTCATGTTGTATGTTCTCCTAGTGTGTTAGTCGGACATCGGCTGGTGTCCCACTTCTATCACACTCTGTGTTTTACTGTTTTATGACCATTTATTTATCAGGGTAATAAATTGTCCGGCTGGACATTCCCCTAAAAATATAGTTCCATTTGGTCTATATTCATTTCCCTTAATTGTCTCGCTTTCTAAGGACCCCTGTCTTCATAATATTCTAGAATTTTATAGCACAAGACATTTTTAAAAGCGGGATGAAAGCAGTAACAAAATAAATCCCTACCTACCTACAGCATACATTTTCCACATATATTTACTCAGGCTACCAATCCTATGTTTCATAACGCCTCCGTTTTTAAACCGTAATAACTTGTTAAACTTCAAACGTTTTTAATCTTCCATTTAAATGTATGGGATCAGAGTTTGTTAAGAGGTAAAGCAAGCTATATAATAGAAACAGATTTAGGCTTCAATGGACAGCAAGACTATCTGAATAATATTTAATTCTGCTTTTAGTTTTCCCCACTACCTCTTGCCAGTACTTGAGGGAGAGAGTTGATGCCAGTCAGCCTTCTTGTCTGTGCAATGTAAGTTCTGATGTGGCTGGTGTTAATGTAGAATTGCAGTCACTTGACACTGCTGATGATGTAGGGAATCACACTATCGTGCCTCAGACAGTCAAATTGTCACTTTCAATGCCACTATACTTCCAGATGAACCCATATCTTTATATGTATGAGCCCACCACACAGCGAAAGTATGCTGAACGTTTATTTTGCCACTTTTGTGGCTATTTTATGTAGATTACTGTAGCATGCAAATTCACATACCTCAACGCAATCGAATGGCGTGAATCTTTTGATTTTTTAATATTTATTATTTGAGACAAATATGATAAAACAAATAGAGAATGTTCTTAAATGTCAAGTCTGCTTTCTAGTAAAATCCCCTTCCACCATGTCTAAAAGTACTGGAGCTGCTGCATGCAACATCATCAATCCAGGAGCGGCTCTGGATGCGCAGAAACATATCAGCCATGATTATCTGGGACTAGAGAATATGCTTGGGACTGGCACACCAACAGCACTGAGTCCTGCTGTTCCCGGCTTTGCTACAAGCCTGGTTGCGCTCGAAGTTGTAATTTTCTGTGCTTAGTAGGGGCAAACTATATGTCTAGATGTTCTCCTCCCTCCTGATTTTGTTAGTAACAAGGTAAATCTTCCAACCTCCTGATAAACTGAAGTATTATTAGCGGTAACTAGACATAATATCGAATACAAAATATAGAACAGCCATAATATCGAAGTAAAAATATAGAATGTACAAAATATCGAATGGACACAATATAGTGGTGAAAAATATCGAATTGAAGGTAAGTAATATAATATCGAATTTTAAAATATAGAAAGTCAAAATATCGAAGTATATATTATAGATGATAAAATATTATTAATATCGAATTTTTTTAAGTGTTTTGTATATTAGTATATGTGTGAAAAGTGTATAATATTTTTGTAATTTATTTTAAGTAATGAATTTTATGTTATTTAATTTTTGCGTAATTTAATTCTGTTGCGGGTTGTGGGTTTATAGGGGGATAGAGTGGGAAGTAATCTAATTATATTAAATTAAATATTCATTTTTAGAAATTACTAATTATTTTTAATTTAATTTTGCGTTTTAGTTCTGTAGCGGGTTGTGGGTTTATAGAGGAATAGAGTTAGAAGTAATTTAATTGTAATTAATTAAATATTTTTCTTTATTTATTGGGATTCATTTTGAACTTATTGTTAATTAATTTTTAATTGGTGATTCATTTTCATTAATTGATTAATTGATAATTATGTTAATTTTATTAATTTATTTTCGGTAGTGGGTTGTGGGTTTATAGGGGAATAGGGTGGGAAGTAATTTAATTGTAATTAAGTAAATCATTTTAATTTATTTATTGGTCTTGATTTCTAATCTATTGTTTATTAATTTTTAATTGCTAATTATTTTTTATTAATTGGTAATTAATTTGTATTAATCGATTACTTGATAATTACGATAATTGTATTAATTTATTTTTTCTAGCGGATTGTGGATTTATAGGGGAATAGGGTGGGAAGTAATTTAATTGTAATAAATTACATATTAAAAATACTTTTTGTGTATTGATAATTAATTTACTGTTAATTAATTATTAATTGGTATTAACTTTTATTATTAATTAGTTTTTGTTATTGAAAATTAATTACTTGTTAATTAATTATGAATAGGTAAATAATTTTAATAACTAATATTTATTTGTATTTCTAATTAATTAAGTATTACATAGTATTAAATTGGTAATTATATTTAATATTTTTTTATTGTTATTGATATTTAATTTTTTTATTTATATATTAAATCATTACTTTCCCTACTGTTAAACTCACTAGAGTGGGAATAGTAATTTTTACCCCTAGGCCATCCAACGCTTTCCCTACTGTTGCACTCTCTGGAGTGGGAATAGTAATTTTTACCCCTACGCTATCCAAAGCTTTCCCTACGGTTGCACTCTCTGGAGTGGGAATAGTAATTTTTACTCTCCCGCTATCCAATGCTTTCCCTACTGTTCCACTCTCTGGAGTGGGGATAGTAATTTTTACCCCTACGCTATACAACGCTTTCCCTACTGTTGCACTCTCTGGAGTGGGAATAGTATTTTTTACCCCTACGCTATCCAACGCTTTCCCTACTGTTGCACTCTCTGGAGTGGGAATAGTCATTTTTACCCTCCCGCTATCCAACGCTTTCCCTACTGTTGCACTCTCTGGAGTGGGAATAGTAATGGTTACCCCTACGCTATCCAACGGTTTCCCTACTGTTGCACTCACTGGAGTGGTAATAGTAAATTTTACCCTCCCGCCATCCTACGGTTAAAATATTGTATATTTTTTATTAATATTACAATCATATATATATATGCATTAAAAAAAAGTTATATTTTTTTATAACTTAAATTAATTATTTAATAATTTTAAGGTTATTTAAGTATTTTTAGGTATGTTTTAGTTAATTATATTTATTATTTCATTAATTTTAAATAACTTTTAAGTCATTTAAAAAAAATTGATATTTTGACTAACTATATTTTTTACAACGATGTTTTAGATTCGATATTTTTGTACTTACCTGTTTGTAGATATGAATTCGATATTTTTGTATTCTATATTTTGTCATTGATATTTTGGTAAGTCTATATTTTTGTATTTGATATTATGTCAGTGATCCATTATTAGTATGTATTAATCCTGCGGTGAGCCCATGCATAATGTACCCTAATAAATGTGTTCTTATATAATAGAACATAACTAGTCTTATGTACACAAATGTTCCTATGTAACATGCTCTGACACCCATTTGGTCTGGTCGGCGCTACATAAAACTGAAAATAAATAAATAAAATGAAGCCATAAGGGATACTAGATCAGAGTCAGGCTTGAAATTGATCTTGCTTGACGCTGGTTTACAATATCCATTTTTAGACTATTGCATCTTAGGTAGGCTCAGAACAGCCAGGTTGAATTATGGCGACATGGTCCTTTTGACAGTTGAAGGCTGACTTAGTTGAGCTCTTATGCAGTATTTACTTCACCCACATACTTGTGGCTCCTGACGTCCTTGTTAGCTGGTAGTGTGAAGATCGTGTTGGTAGAATGGATCACTGGAGAACAACACTGGTTAACCAGAAAATAATGGATATGAATTTAGGATGAGTTGTTGACCATTATTCACTCACCAGGTAATGGGCAGACTAAATGCTGGTGACAGCTAAACAGACTTGTTTACTTGTACTTCAAGGAAAATGCCTAATGACCTCCCCATCCCTGGTAAATCTGTCCTTCCTTACTTACTGTCCATTATGCCGACTGGCATGTAGGGCAAAAACAAAGGCCCTCCACTTCTGTCTGTCTTAGGCAAGTTTCTGTATGGTGACCCAGATATGGTTCAGAATCTTCATTTATGTTTCTACAGTTTGCCTTCAGGTGTTCTTTGGCCTGCCTCACATCCATTTGCTTCTGGGGTCCACAGGAAAGATGTTCTTGTGATGGAATCTTGTTCTCTTCTGATGGCTGTCCTATCAATCTCCATCTTATTCTCATAATGATGGTGTCTATTCTCTTTTACTTGCATCTGGTGAGCAATTCCTGGTTGAAGATGGTTTGTGTCCAGAAAAAAGGCAAGATTCTTCCCAGTTTCCTGATGTGGAGGGTTGACAGTTTTGTGATGTGACTTATCATTATCCAACACAAGGAGATGATGGACCGAGTCTGAAACTTTTCAGACTTTCACCGCCAGTCAGGGATCTGGGTTGAATCCATCATTTGTCTTTAGCTCACTTCGCCACCCCAGTTCAGACCCAGCCATATGAAAATCAGTCTTGGCCCTCCAGCCCAAACTGCCAAGCCAGGTCTTTCCTGGACCGGAAACAAGCGTCTTGGGGCCGGTTTCGGGGTAAAACTCCTCGTCAGCCAGGTTAGCTTGAATCCAGTGGCAAAGTGAGCAAAAGACCCACATCTGGGCATACCCTACCAACATAGGGCAAACAAAGCAACACCAGCTTTCTGATCTATACAAGAGTATAGACAGAACACATATCTGGCAAAGCCTAAGGTTAGTGCTGGTGCTGTACTTAGCTGACCACCACACATGGTTGAGCAAACTGATGGCATTCATGGCTTTGTTAAGTCTGCTATTGATGCCACTAACTGCCCCTCCATCATGTCTGATAGTACTGCCTAGGGTGGTGAACTCTTCAGACATGGCTAGGCCCACTCCATGCACCTTGATTGGTGTAGGATTTGGGATGCTGAGTGGCATGACTTCTGATTTCTTCGTGTTGATTTTCAGGCCCACTTTCTGTGCATAGATGTTGATGTGAGACGTCTTTTCCTGCATATGCTATTGTGTGTGAGAGAGGAAATCTAGGTCACCTGCAAAGTAAGTGTCTTCATCTGATGAAGAATGAATGGGGAGTGTTGTTACATTAGGAGACCTTGTACATTGATATCATTAGTATGCTTGCATTACAGCCGAGTCATGAGATGTGTTTTAGGTTTGTGCTTCATGTACTACACACCAGTGGCAGGGGGAGGGGGGTGGGTGGTAGTTGGGGTTAGAAGTAGATTAGTAAGTAGGTCAGCCATGCGCAGAGAGAAGGGTGAAGGGCACAAGTAGATTATAGTGCCACTGTCGAGCTGGAGACTGGTGTGATAATTGATTATTTTAATGTGATGTAACGTAACAGTTATGGCATTGATTCGAAGACTTATGGCATGACCTGTACTATATCTTGCACTTTGTTAACAAACTACCAATAAAATATGTTTACAAAAAAAACAAAAAACAGGTAAGTGTCTTCATCTGATGCCTCTGTCTCAGTCTTCTTTTCTGCAATGCAACACCTTGTCAACGAATATGTTGAAGAACAATGCTTATCTCATGCATCTTTGTCTCATACCGGTCTTGACATCAAAAGTATACTCACTACCTCCCACCTTGCAGGTAAAATTATCGTAGAAGATCTTGATGAGGAGTATTATCTGCTGCGATATGCCAGAGGCAGTCACAGTGGATGCTGTCAAAGGCTTTCTCAAAATCATTGAAGTTGATGTATAGTTGTCTTTGGCACTCCATGCACTGCTCTATAATTGTTGCATAGAGTAAGGATATGATCAATACACCCTCTGCCCTTACGGAACAAGCCTGTTGTTTTCTTAACTGCTTGTCCATGGCATCAGAAATGCACTCTATAATAATTTTCTGTCCAGTAAATCTGTCCACTCTCCTTTAACCGGTACCCATCACTTTTCCATCAATGTATGTTGTGACAGTCTGCTTATGTCAATTGGGATTTGTATAGTGCAGCTAATCACCCATGAAGGTATCCAGGCACTGAGAGTACTGCTGCAGGGTGCTCAGTTGAATAGCCAGGTCCTGAGTCCTTTTTTGAATTCTAGCATGACATGAAGCGGGAGGTCGTGCCAGGACTTCACAGTGAGGTAAGAGAAGGAGCATCTTCCATTTTTGCTGTGGTGGATATGGGGGTGTGGGTGAGGCATAGGGAGGTGGAATACAGGTTTCCAGAGGGAAGGTGGAAGTTCAGTCAGTGGTTGATATACGTAGGTCCCTGGAGGGCTTTGAAGGAGTACATCAACATTCTGCACTGGCATCTCTTCTGAATGGGGAGCCAGTGGAGTTTCTTGAGGTTGGGGGTGAGGTGGGTCCTTTTAGGGAGGTCTAGGATGAGTCTGGCCACTGAGTTCTGTATTGTTTACAGTCTCATGAGGAGGTGCAAGGTGATTCCTATGTAGAGGGCATTTCTGTAGTCCATTCAGCTGGTGATCAGGGTTGTGTGGCGGTGCATTTGGTGACGATGGGGAGCCACTTGAAAATCTTGCTGAGCATGCGAAGGGTGAGGAAACATGCAGATGAAACTGTGTTGATATGTCTTTTCATGGTGACCTTGCTATCCAGGATGATATAGAGGTTGCGGGCGTGGTCGGTCACCATGGGTGAGAGTCCTAGTTCGGGGGGGGGGGGTGCGCCAGGCGTCGTTCCATGAAGGATGTGTTGTGCCAGAAGATCAGCACTTTAGTCTTGTCTATGTTGAGTTGTAGGCAGTTGTCGCACATCCAGTCGCCAATGCTCGTCATGCACCTGTGGAAATTGGTCAGTGTGGTGGAGGGGGTCTTCTGATAGTGAGAGGATGAGCTGGGTATTGTCGCCATAGGATATGATTTTCAGTCCATGTGATAAGCGTACTCAATGTGCGCAGAATGGATGCTGTCCTTAAAACACATTCAATAGCACACACATTGAATGGCCATTTTGCTACGTTCTTCCTTGAGCAAACCTTAGACCTACAGCTCAAACATTCTGCAGCAGATTAACATTGGTTTGGATATGAAAGCATCACAATCCACCCTAGAACTTTAATTGAGAATACAAGAATGATCTAAACCAGTTTCACTGACTAAGAAGATGTGCTTCCTTTTCTGCAATGAGACATCTCATATCTGGTAAGGATGTTTAAGCATGAGTGTATGCCCATACATCCCTAGTAACATCTTAAGACTTACCTGTATGTTGGGCTGAGAACTGTCTGCGATAAGGAAATATCCTACTTTGAGGCGTCTGACTGGTCTACCCTGGATTATACAATATTTTGAATATGCCATGGCAGTAATGCTAAGAAGTGGATAAGAACTATGTAGGGAATTTGCCTTTTCTGCATGGTTACCCTGGATTTTTTACCTTTTGCTGGACCCTATATTTTTGCCACGTTTAGAACTCTCTGCTAACCAGCAGTAAAGTGCCTGTGCACTCCTTTTAAACATGGCTGATTTGACATATTCCAAATGAACATATTTAACTTGCCTGTAAACCCATAGTGAACTCTACATGTGAACTCAGGGCCTGTCCGTTAAATGCCACTAGTGGACTGTAGGGCATATTTTTTCCATCCACTACAGTGGCAGTGCAAACAATGCTTTAGGCATACCCCTGTAGCCTGACTGTAGCAATGTAACAACTGCAATTCGACCTAAAAAAAGAAAGCATTTTCTGGCAGATGCATCAATAATGCCATTTGCGATTCCTTATTAGCGAAAAATAAGGATTCGCTTATAAGGAATAGAAAAAGGCTATGCATGTAGAAATCGCTTAAAAAATAGCAATTTCTAAACATTCCTTAATTGCGACTCGCAAACTGCGAGTCGCAGTTAAGGAATACCTCCCCCTTCATTCCTTTGGGCCTAGAGGCCCATAGGAATGAATGGGAAGACATTCTCAATTTGCTATTCTCAATTAGAGAATCGTAAATTGAGAATGTAATTTCAAGGGTGCCAGGGTGTCAAAAGGACACCCCGTTGCACCCCTGAAATCTGCATATGAGTACATCTTGCACACACACATGCCCAAAGGGCATGTGTGTGTGTAAAATGGAACTATGAAAAATGCACTTTAGTGCATTTTTCAAAGTTTTTGCAAATTACCATGAACTTTATGGTAATTTGCGACCCCTATTAGCGAAATCGCTAGTTTTTTTACTTTAATTCATTGTTTAAGGAATCTCAATTTGCTATTCCTTAAATGCAATGGCAATATAAGTAATTGCAATTTTGAGATTACTTAAATTGCGATTTTTGCATTTGGGATGATGCATCCCAAATGCAAAAATAACGGTCGCAAAGGGGCAGATTCTGAGAATCTGCCCGTTTGCGACCATTTTTTGCTTTGATGCATGTGGGCCTTTAAGAGGTAAAACCTCCCTTCTAAATATTAAGAAGTCAGCCCTATGTATGTCTTATACTCCAAAAAAGCATGGAGCATGGTATTTAAAAGGGGGATTTGTAGAAATGTAATGTTAACTTTCCTTACAGAGACCAGCACCTAAACGCTACTTTCGCTGTCGCAGGCATAGATGTCCTATCTAGAAAACCAGAGTACCAATTAAAATACTAATACTGTGTCTCAGGAATGGGACCAGTTAGAAAACTAATTAAATAACTACTATTAAATCCAAATCAATGGTGAAGTCAGATTTCTAATAAATATTAATATGTAAAAAGTTACCTTTTCTCTGCCTGGAGTTCTTGGAGGCTTATTCACATTGGCTCTTGAGATTCTCCCAGCCAGTAATTAGCATTCAACAGCTGTGAATAGGTGTGCAATGTTTCCTAGGAGCAATCAAAAAGACGATCTGAACGGGCAGAGATTACCCCTCTGAACTACACAGAATATGCAGGGTAAGGACTGTGGGCATCATTCTTGACACTACAGTGTCAAAATCCTGCCTGAGTGTCAAATCCTGCTCGACAAGTCTGTTGGGTTCACATACAATACTTGGGGTACACTGAAAGGAGAGAGACCAGGATATTAATGCAAATCTTTTGTACCCACTGTCTGCTTGCTGAAGGAATCTGCTTTTGTTCTAAGAGACTTCTGTCTCTCGGTTTGGTATTGGTACAGTGGCAGCCTCCAACAGGATTTTAATGTTAGATGTGGAAGGGCAGTAGGATTACCATAGTGCACCTCCCACATACACATCACACCCCTTAAAAGTCCAGGTTGAGTGTGGACAATGACTTTTACTGTCTTGAAAATGCCCAAAATGGGTATATTTGGACTCGTGTACTTTTACCCATTAGTCAAGGAGGTGCCAGAAGTCAGCCCTTCCACTTGCTTGTGCTTGGTATAAATGTGACAACTCTAGGCACAGACTTTCAGAACACTTCTTGGACCTGCGAGGGATCAGAAGAAGACTGGACCTGCTTCTTGTGATCTGAAGGAACCCTGAAGGATTGGACCTGCTCCCTTTTGTATCCAGAACAAAGATGTGGACTCCAAGGGTCACAAGGCTAACCTGTTCAAGCTACCGGAATACAAGAAGCTAAAAGAGGCCTTTTCCATACTCAGCTGACCAGTGGAAACTGGACCTAGACTGGAATCTGCAGCCTCTATCTGGGACTCTGTGAGCTTTTAAGTATCTGTACTGTTGGACTTTAGAAGTGTACTCCTGTGATTGATTGTCACCTAAAGGACCACGTCAGAATGTAAAATCTTTAACGAGGACAAACATGGCAGATGTATCCAACCGGCGCTCCATCTCAGTCAGCTTCAAATTGCACCTATGTCCTGGTCTACAGTGGACCATTGAATATATTGGTGGTTTGTGCTATTAGACACCATTTTTCCGAAAAATTAAAAAATTCTTATCTCCGGTTACCCTTTTTGGATATTTTGTATTGTTTTGGTGTCATTTTGTTTACTATGTTTTATTTGATTTTTCTGATTTATTTTGGGATTTTTACTGTTTTTTTATTTCTGTTTCGGTACTTGACATGGTGCCCTAAGTTAAGCCTGTCTTTTCTGTGCCATAGCTATCAAGGGGTTGATCTCAGGTTAATTTAGTGATTTTGTATTTTCATCTTGAAATGGGTTGTGATTGTTCTTTGAAGTAGGAAGTGATCCACCCCAAATAATAATCCAATATCTTACAAACTGGCCCTCATCAGTCCTCAGTTCATTGTATTTGAATTGGAATTGGACTTGAAACAAGCTCTGCAGCCAGCTGAGAGAAGGGGTCTAAACCTGAATATAGCATGCTGGAGTTGTCCCTCTAGTCCTGGAGTTTCCTTGCTGCTGTGCACTGGAAAATGAGCAACACTGAGCTCCTCAGTGAGGAGAGATTCAGCACAGCTGGAAGGTTCAAAGTATGTGACAAGAAGGTTGTCTTAGAGACACACAAAATCTACCAAAGACATCAACTGCATGGTGAACCAGTTGAAAGTTTTGTGGGGCCTCTTAGGGATCTAGCTATAGCTGGTATATACAAATGGTTAGAGGATGAAACACTAAGTTACAAGCTGATAGATAAAAACTGAAAGCAAAGAGGTCCAAGAAAGACTATTGACCACTCCTGTCCCAACTAATGTCTAGACCATCTTTAGACATCACAAGAGGCATTTTTTTAAACATATTTTTATTAGAAGGTATCAGCACATTACATCGCAGGGTATATTAGCCAGTATAGCCGTAGTATAATGATACATATTACATATCAAACAATAGTATCCACATTCCAGCAAACCATAATTTACAGCATGGCCCGTATAGTAGCATGTCTACAAACCTATAAATACCCATCATTGTACCTCATTACATTTTTATATCGCTATGGGCCTTGCCCTCTCTGTAGAGAAATAGAGAAGAACACCCTGCCGGAGTAGATACCAAATGGTCCTCTAAGGGATCCAATTCTGTTAGTGAAGGAGCAAAATTACTGAGTATCAGAGCCAGGAATTCAAATCATACTTTTTATGAAAAATATATATTTTTATTGATTTTTATGCACATGTTTATAAAAAGACATTCAGGGATTAGATGTTCAGAGATTTAAAAGAAACACAATCAATGTGATATTTCATGTCAGAATAATGAGGACAACATCATCATACAGTTCAGTGTTCCATTCACTCCAGGGCAATTTAAGGGGACTCAACAGACACTCACACCTTCAAGGGATCATTCAGACTCATACACATTCAAACCGTTCAAACAGATGAATTTCACAAAGCCTGCAACAGATAGATGGACTTATGGTTGCATGGACAGGGGTGCAACAATGAGAGGGCAAATTAGATGGTATAATGTTGCCGTGCTTGGTGGTAGCGCCGACGCGCGTTTCGGTGTAAGGCACCTTCGTCAGGGCAAACAGATGGAGCCAGGGAGGGGAACACACAGGCTGAAATTTAAACATATTTTCTTGTATTAAATTATTCAAACGATTTCGTACATTTGCCCTCTCTGTATACAGTGCTGTAAGGACATACCTCAGGCTGAGGAGTCATAACTGGATAACACTGCAGAAAGGTGCTACATAGCATGAAACTTTGAGATGAACATAAACTCTCTTACTTCCCCACCCACCTACCTCCCCCCCGTAGACTCAGCAAACAAGGAAATTTTCCAACCATATATTCCGTCCAGCTCAGCATAGCAATTTATACGCAAATTCCAATATTCTGCCCCCCCCCGGCAGAAACCCACTTTACACTTCAAGACTCCAGTGCAGCCCAAGTTATATACTCACTATGCCTCACCCAAATACACCCTATAAGCAATACTCTAGTATGTCTACTGCGCCAAACTCCTCCAGCAGCATATTCCATTCCATAGATATAGGTATCTTGCGCAGTTCACGTTGTTCTTCTCTTTTTAATTCTGCACCTCCCGCCCTGCCCCATCGCATTAGCTCATCATACCTGATTTTGTTAGCAACAAGGTAAATCTTCCAACCTCCTGATAAACTGAAGTATTATTAGCGGTAACTAGACATAATATCGAATACAAAATAAAGAATGTACAAAATATCGAATGGACACAATATAGTGGTGAAAATATCGAATTGAAGGTAAGTAATATAATATCGAATTTTAAAATATAGAAAGTCAAAATATCGAAGTATATATTATAGATGATAAAATATTATTAATATCGATTTTTTTACAGTGTTTTGTATATTAGTATATGTGTGAAAAGTGTATAATATTTTTGTAATTTATTTTAAGTAATGAATTTTATGTTATTTAATTTTTGCATAATTTAATTCTGTTGCGGGTTGTGGGTTTATAGGGGGATAGAGTGGGAAGTAATCTAATTCTATTAAATTAAATATTCATTTTTAGAAATTACTAATTATTTTTAATTTAATTTTGCGTTTTAGTTCTGTAGCGGGTTGTGGGTTTATAGAGGAATAGAGTTAGAAGTAATTTAATTGTAATTAATTAAATATTTTTATTTATTTATTGGGATTCATTTTGAACTTATTGTTAATTAATTTTTAATTGGTGATTAATTTTCATTACTTGATTAATTGATAATTATGTTAATTTTATTAATTTATTTTCCGTAGCGGGTTGTGGGTTTATAGGGGAATAGGGTGGGAAGTAATTTAATTGTAATTAAGTAAATCATTTTAATTTATTTATTGGTATTGATTTTTAATTTATTGTTTATTAATTTTTAATTGCTAATTATTTTTTATTAATTGGTAATTAATTTGTATTAATCGATTACTTGATAATTACGATAATTGTATTAATTTATTTTTTGTAGCGGATTGTGGATTTATAGGGGAATAGGGTGGGAAGTAATTTAATTGTAATAAATTACATATTAAAAATACTTTTTGTGTATTGATAATTAATTTACTGTTAATTAATTATTAATTGGTATTAACTTTTATTATTAATTAGTTTTTGTTATTGAAAATTAATTACTTGTTAATTAATTATGAATAGGTAAATAATTTTAATAACTAATATTTATTTGTATTTCTAATTAATTAATTATTACATAGTATTAAATTGGTAATTAATTTTAATATTTTTTTATTGTTATTGATATTTAAATGTTTTTATTTATATATTAAATCATTACTTTCCCTACTGTTAAACTCACTAGAGTGGGAATAGTAATTTTTACCCCTAGGCTATCCAACGCTTTCCCTACTGTTGCACTCTCTGGAGTGGGAATAGTAATTTTTACCCCTACGCTATCCAAAGCTTTCCCTACGGTTGCACTCTCTGGAGTGGGAATAGTAATTTTTACCCTCCCGCTATCCAACGCTTTCCCTACTGTTCCACTCTCTGGAGTGGGAATAGTAATTTTTACCCCTACGCTATCCAACGCTTTCCCTACTGTTGCACTCTCTGGAGTGGGAATAGTATTTTTTACCCCTAAGCTATCCAACGCTTTCCCTACTGTTGCACTCTCTGGAGTGGGAATAGTCATTTTTACCCTCCCGCTATCCAACGCTTTCCCTACTGTTGCACTCTCTGGAGTGGGAATAGTATTGGTTACCCCTACGCTATCCAACGGTTTCCCTACTGTTGCACTCACTGGAGTGGTAATAGTAAATTTTACCCTCCCGCCATCCTACGGTTAAAATATTGTATATTTTTTATTAATATTACAATCATATATATATATGCATTAAAAAAAGTTATATTTTTTTATAACTTAAATTATTATTTAATAATTTTAAGGTTATTTAAGTATTTTTAGGTATGTTTTAGTTAATTATATTTATTATTTCATTAATTTTAAATAACTTTTAAGTCATTTAAAAAAAATTAATATTTTGACTAACTATATTTTTTACAACGATGTTTTAGATTCGATATTTTTGTACTTACCTGTTTGTAGATATGAATTCGATATTTTTGTATTCTATATTTTGTCATTGATATTTTGGTAAGTCTATATTTTTGTATTTGATATTATGTCAGTGATCCATTATTAGTATGTATTAATCCTGCGGTGAGCCCATGCATAATGTACCCTAATAAATGTGTTCTTATATAATAGAACATAACTAGTCTTATGTACACAAATGTTCCTATGTAACATGCTCTGACACCCATTTGGTCTGGTCGGCGCTACATAAAACTGAAAATAAATAAATAAAATGAAGCCATAAGGGATACTAGATCAGAGTCAGGCTTGAAATTGATCTTGCTTGACGCTGGTTTACAATATCCATTTTTAGACTATTGCATCTTAGGTAGGCTCAGAAAAGCCAGGTTGAATTATGGCGACATGGTCCTTTTGACAGTTGAAGGCTGACTTAGTTGAGCTCTTATGCAGTATTTACTTCACCCACATACTTGTGGCTCCTGACGTCCTTGTTAGCTGGGAGTGTGAAGATCGTGTTGGTAGAATGGATCACTGGAGAACAACACTGGTTAACCAGAAAATAATGGATATGAATTTGGGATGAGTTGTTGACCATTATTCACTCACCAGGTAATGGGCAGACTAAATGCTGGTGACAGCTAAACAGACTTGTTTACTTGTACTTCAAGGAAAATGCCTAATGACCTCCCCATCCCTGGTAAATATGTCCTTCCTTACTTACTGTCCATTATGCCGACTGGCGTGTAGGGCAAAAACAAAGGCCCTCCACTTCTGTCTGTCTTAGGCAAGTTTCTGTATGGTGACCCAGATATGGTTCAGAATCTTCATTTATGTTTCTACAGTTTGCCTTCAGGTGTTCTTTGGCCTGCCTCACATCCATTTGCTTCTGGGGTCCACAGGAAAGATGTTCTTGTGATGGAATCTTGTTCTCTTCTGATGGCTGTCCTATCAATCTCCATCTTATTCTCATAATGATGGTGTCTATTCTCTTTTACTTGCATCTGGTGAGCAATTCCTGGTTGAAGATGGTTTGTGTCCAGAAAAAAGGCAAGATTCTTCCCAGTTTCCTGATGTGGAGGGTTGACAGTTTTGTGATGTGACTTATCATTATCCAACACAAGGAGATGATGGACCGAGTCTGAAACTTTTCAGACTTTCACCGCCAGTCACGGATCTGGGTTGAATCCATCATTTGTCTTTAGCTCACTTCGCCACCCCAGTTCAGACCCAGCCATATGAAAATCAGTCTTGGCCCTCCAGCCCAAACTGCCAAGCCAGGTCTTTCCTGGACCGGAAACAAGCGTCTTGGGGCCGGTTTGGGGTAAAACTCCTCGTCAGCCAGGTTAGCTTGAATCCAGTGGCAAAGTGAGCAAAAGACCCACATCTGGGCATACCCTGCCAACATAGGGCAAACAAAGCAACACCAGCTTTCTGATCTATACAAGAGTATAGACAGAACACATATCTGGCAAAGCCTAAGCTTAGTGCTGGTGCTGTACTTAGCTGACCACCACACATGGTTGAGCAAACTGATGGCATTCATGGCTTTGTTAAGTCTGCTATTGATGCCACTAACTGCCCCTCTATCATGTCTGATAGTACTGCCTAGGGTGGTGAACTCTTCAGACATGGCTAGGCCCACTCCATGCACCTTGATTGGTGTAGGATTTGGGATGCTGAGTGGCATGACTTCTGATTTCTTCGTGTTGATTTTCAGGCCCACTTTCCGTGCATAGATGTTGATGTGAGCCGTCTTTTCCTGCATATGCTATTGTGTGTGAGAGGAAATCTAGGTCACCTGCAAAGTAAGTGTCTTCATCTGATGAAGAATGAATGGGGAGTGTTGTTACATTAGGAGACCTTGTACATTGATATCATTAGTATGCTTGCATTACAGCCGAGTCATGAGATGTGTTTTAGGTTTGTGCTTCATGTACTACACACCAGTGGCAGGGGGAGGGGGGTGGGTGGTAGTTGGGGTTAGAAGTAGATTAGTAAGTAGGTCAGCCATGCGCAGAGAGAAGGGTGAAGGGCACAAGTAGATTATAGTGCCACTGTCGAGCTGGAGACTGGTGTGATAATTGATTATTTTAACGTGATGTAACGTAACAGTTATGGCATTGATTCGAAGACTTATGGCATGACCTGTACTATATCTTGCACTTTGTTAACAAACTACCAATAAAATATGTTTACAAAAAAAACAAAAAACAGGTAAGTGTCTTCATCTGATGCCTCTGTCTCAGTCTTCTTTTCTGCAATGCAACACCTTGTCAACGAATATGTTGAAGAACAATGCTTATCTCATGCATCTTTGTCTCATACCGGTCTTGACATCAAAAGTATACTCACTACCTCCCACCTTGCAGGTAAAATTATCGTAGAAGATCTTGATGAGGAGTATTATCTGCTGCGATATGCCAGAGGCAGTCACAGTGGATGCTGTCAAAGGCTTTCTCAAAATCATTGAAGTTGATGTATAGTTGTCTCTGGCACTCCATGCACTGCTCTATAATTGTTGCATAGAGTAAGGATATGATCAATACACCCTCTGCCCTTACGGAACAAGCCTGTTCTTTTCTTAACTGCTTGTCCATGGCATCAGAAATGCACTCTATAATAATTTTCTGTCCAGTAAATCTGTCCACTCTCCTTTAACCGGTACCCATCACTTTTCCATCAATGTATGTTGTGACAGTCTGCTTATGTCAATTGGGATTTGTATAGTGCAGCTAATCACCCATGAAGGTATCCAGGCACTGAGAGTACTGCTGCAGGGTGCTCAGTTGAATAGCCAGGTCCTGAGTCCTTTTTTGAATTCTAGCATGACATGAAGCGGGAGGTCGTGCCAGGACTTCACAGTGAGGTAAGAGAAGGAGCGTCTTCCATTTTTGCTGTGGTGGATATGGGGGTGTGGGTGAGGCATAGGGAGGTGGAACACAGGTTTCCAGAGGGAAGGTGGAAGTTCAGTCAGTGGTTGATATACGTAGGTCCCTGGAGGGCTTTGAAGGAGTACATCAACATTCTGCACTGGCATCTCTTCTGAATGGGGAGCCAGTGGAGTTTCTTGAGGTTGGGGGGTGAGGTGGGTCCTTTTAGGGAGGTCTAGGATGAGTCTGGCCACTGAGTTCTGTATTGTTTACAGTCTCATGAGGAGGTGCAAGGTGATTCCTATGTAGAGGGCATTTCTGTAGTCCATTCAGCTGGTGATCAGGGTTGTGTGGCGGTGCATTTGGTGACGATGGGGAGCCACTTGAAAATCTTGCTGAGCATGCGAAGGGTGAGGAAACATGCAGATGAAACTGTGTTGATATGTCTTTTCATGGTGACCTTGCTATCCAGGATGATATAGAGGTTGCGGGCGTGGTCGGTCACCATGGGTGAGAGTCCTAGTTCGGGGGGGGGGGGGGGGGGGTGCGCCAGGCGTCGTTCCATGAAGGATGTGTTGTGCCAGAAGATCAGCACTTTAGTCTTGTCTATGTTGAGTTGTAGGCAGTTGTCGCACATCCAGTCGCCAATGCTCGTCATGCACCTGTGGAAATTGGTCAGTGTGGTGGAGGGGGTCTTCTGATAGTGAGAGGATGAGCTGGGTATTGTCGCCATAGGATATGATTTTCAGTCCATGTGATAAGCGTACTCAATGTGCGCAGAATGGATGCTGTCCTTAAAACACATTCAATAGCACACACATTGAATGGCCATTTTGCTAAGTTCTTCCTTGAGCAAACCTTAGACCTACAGCTCAAACATTCTGCAGCAGATTAACATTGGTTTGGATATGAAAGCATCACAATCCACCCTAGAACTTTAATTGAGAATACAAGAATGATCTAAACCAGTTTCACTGACTAAGAAGATGTGCTTCCTTTTCTGCAATGAGACATCTCATATCTGGTAAGGATGTTTAAGCATGAGTGTATGCCCATACATCCCTAGTAACATCTTAAGACTTACCTGTATGTTGGGCTGAGAACTGTCTGCGATAAGGAAATATCCTACTTTGAGGCGTCTGACTGGTCTACCCTGGATTATACAATATTTTGAATATGCCATGGCAGTAATGCTAAGAAGTGGATAAGAACTATGTAGGGAATTTGCCTTTTCTGCATGGTTACCCTGGATTTTTCACCTTTTGCTGGACCCTATATTTTTGCCACGTTTAGAACTCTCTGCTAACCAGCAGTAAAGTGCCTGTGCACTCCTTTTAAACATGGCTGATTTGACATATTCCAAATGAACATATTTAACTTGCCTGTAAGCCCATAGTGAACTCTACATGTGAACTCAGGGCCTGTCCGTTAAATGCCACTAGTGGACTGTAGGGCATATTTTTTCCATCCACTACAGTGGCAGTGCAAACAATGCTTTAGGCATACCCCTGTAGCCTGACTGTAGCAATGTAACAACTACAATTCGACCTAAAAAAAGAAAGCATTTTCTGGCAGATGCATCAATAATGCCATTTGCGATTCCTTATTAGCGAAAAATAAGGATTCGCTTATAAGGAATAGAAAAAGGCTATGCATGTAGAAATCGCTTAAAAAATAGCAATTTCTAAACATTCCTTAATTGCGACTCGCAAACTGCGAGTCGCAGTTAAGGAATACCTCCCCCTTCATTCCTTTGGGCCTAGAGGCCCATAGGAATGAATGGGAAGACATTCTCAATTTGCTATTCTCAATTAGAGAATCGTAAATTGAGAATGTAATTTCAAGGGTGCCAGGGTGTCAAAAGGACACCCCGTTGCACCCCTGAAATCTGCATATGAGTACATCTTGCACACACACATGCCCAAAGGGCATGTGTGTGTGTAAAATGGAACTATGAAAAATGCACTTTAGTGCATTTTTCAAAGTTTTTGCAAATTACCATGAACTTTATGGTAATTTGCGACCCCTATTAGCGAAATCGCTAGTTTTTTTACTTTAATTCATTGTTTAAGGAATCTCAATTTGCTATTCCTTAAATGCAATGGCAATATAAGTAATTGCAATTTTGAGATTACTTAAATTGCGATTTTTGCATTTGGGATGATGCATCCCAAATGCAAAAATAACGGTCGCAAAGGGGCAGATTCTGAGAATCTGCCCGTTTGCGACCATTTTTTGCTTTGATGCATGTGGGCCTTTAAGAGGTAAAACCTCCCTTCTAAATATTAAGAAGTCAGCCCTATGTATGTCTTATACTCCAAAAAGGCATGGAGCATGGTATTTAAAAGGGGGATTTGTAGAAATGTAATGTTAACTTTCCTTACAGAGACCAGCACCTAAACGCTACTTTCGCTGTGGCAGGCATAGATGTCCTATCTAGAAAACCAGAGTACCAATTAAAATACTAATACTGTGTCTCAGGAATGGGACCAGTTAGAAAACTAATTAAATAACTACTATTAAATCCAAATCAATGGTGAAGTCAGATTTCTAATAAATATTAATATGTAAAAAGTTACCTTTTCTCTGCCTGGAGTTCTTGGAGGCTTATTTACATTGGCTCTTGAGATTCTCCCAGCCAGTAATTAGCATTCAACAGCTGTGAATAGGTGTGCAATGTTTCCTAGGAGCAATCAAAAAGACGATCTGAACGGGCAGAGATTACCCCTCTGAACTACACAGAATATGCAGGGTAAGGACTGTGGGCATCATTCTTGACACTACAGTGTCAAAATCCTGCCTGAGTGTCAAATCCTGCTCGACAAGTCTGTTGGGTTCACATACAATACTTGGGGTACACTGAAAGGAGAGAGACCAGGATATTAATGCAAATCTTTTGTACCCACTGTCTGCTTGCTGAAGGAATCTGCTTTTGTTCTAAGAGACTTCTGTCTCTCGGTTTGGTATTGGTACAGTGGCAGCCTCCAACAGGATTTTAATGTTAGATGTGGAAGGGCAGTAGGATTACCATAGTGCACCTCCCACATACACGTCACACCCCTTAAAAGTCCAGGTTGAGTGTGGACAATAGATTTTACTGCCTTGAAAATGCCCAAAATGGGTATATTTGGACTCGTGTACTTTTACCCATTAGTCAAGGAGGTGCCAGAAGTCAGCCCTCCCACTTGCTTGTGCTTGGTATAAATGTGACAACTCTAGGCACAGACTTTCAGAACACTTCTTGGACCTGCGAGGGATCAGAAGAAGACTGGACCTGCTTCCTGTGATCTGAAGGAACCCTGAAGGATTGGACCTGCTCCCTTTTGTATCCAGAACAAAGATGTGGACTCCAAGGGTCACAAGGCTAACCTGTTCAAGCTACCGGAATACAAGAAGCTAAAAGAGGCCTTTTCCATACTCAGCTGACCAGTGGAAACTGGACCTAGACTGGAATCTGCTGCCTCTATCTGGGACTCTGTGAGCTTTTAAGTATCTGTACTGTTGGACTTTAGAAGTGTACTCCTGTGATTGATTGTCACTTAAAGGACCACGTCAGAATGTAAAATCTTTAACGAGGACAAACATGGCAGATGTATCCAACCGGCACTCCATCTCATTCAGCTTCAAATTGCACCTATGTCCTGGTCTACAGTGGACCATTGAATATATTGGTGGTTTGTGCTATTAGACACCATTTTTCCGAAAAATTAAAAAATTCTTATCTCTGGTTACCCTTTTTGGATGTTTTTTATTGTTTTGGTGTCATTTTGTTTACTATGTTTTATTTGATTTTTCTGATTTATTTTGGGATTTTTACAGTTTTTTTATTTCTGTTTCGGTACTTGACATGGTGCCCTAAGTTAAGCCTGTCTTTTCTGTGCCATAGCTATCAAGGGGTTGATCTCAGGTTAATTTAGTGATTTTGTATTTTCACCTTGAAATGGGTTGTGATTGTTCTTTGAAGTAGGAAGTGATCCACCCCAAATAATAATCCAATATCTTACAAACTGCCCCTCATCAGTCCTCAGTTCATTTTATTTGAATTGGAATTGGACTTGAAACAAGCTCAGCAGCCAGCTGAGAGAAGGGGTCTAAACCTGAATATAGCATGCTGGAGTTGTCCCTCTAGTCCTAGAGTTTCCTTGCTGCTGTGCACTGGAAAATGAGCAACACTGAGCTCCTCAGTGAGGAGAGATTCAGCACAGCTGGAAGGTTCAAAGTATGTGACAAGAAGGTTGTCTTAAAGACACACAAAATCTACCAAAGACATCAACTGCATGGTGAACCAGTTGAAAGTTTTGTGGGGCCTCTTAGGGATCTAGCTATAGCTGGTATATACAAATGGTTAGAGGATGAAACACTAAGTTACAAGCTGATAGATAAAAACTGAAAGCAAAGAGGTCCAAGAAAGACTATTGACCACTCCTGTCCCAACTAATGTCTAGACCATCTTTAGACATCACAAGAGGCATTTTTTTAAACATATTTTTATTAGAAGGTATCAGCACATTACATCGCAGGGTATATTAGCCAGTATAGCCGTAGTATAATGATACATATTACATATCAAACAATAGTATCCACATTCCAGCAAACCATAATTTACAGCATGGCCCGTATAGTAGCATGTCTACTATAGATGGACTTATGGTTGCATGGACAGGGGTGCAACAATGAGAGGGCAAATTAGATGGTATAATGTTGCCGTGCTTGGTGGTAGCGCCGACGCTTTTCGGTGTAAGGCACCTTCGTCAGGGCAAACAGATGGAGCCAGGGAGGGGAACACACAGGCTGAAATTTAAACATATTTTCTTGTATTAAATTATTCAAACGATTTCGTATATTTGCCCTCTCTGTATACAGTGCTGTAAGGACATACCTCAGGCTGAGGAGTCATAACTGGATAACACTGCAGAAAGGTGCTACATAGCATGAAACTTTGAGATGAACATAAACTCTCTTACTTCCCCACCCACCTACCTCCCCCCCGTAGACTCAGCAAACAAGGAAATTTTCCAACCATATATTCCGTCCAGCTCAGCATAGCAATTTATACGCAAATTCCAATATTCTGCCCCCCCCCCCCTGGCAGCAACCCACTTTACACTACAAGACTCCACATTTGTAAAGCGCACAATCACCCGTAAGGGTCTCTAGGCGCTGGGGGCCGTCGGGAAGATTAAGCGAGCTATTGCCCAGAGTCACATGGTGCTGGGCTAACCTGCCGCCGGAGCCGGGGATCGAACCGTGGTCCCCAGATTCCAGCGTCAGTCGCCCTGGCCGCGGCACCACACCACTCCAGTGCAGCCCAAGTTATATACTCACTATGCCTCACCCAAATACACCCTATAAGCAATACTCTAGTATGTCTACTGCGCCAAACTCCTCCAGCAGCATATTCCATTCCATAGATATAGGTATCTTGCGCAGTTCACGTTGTTCTTCTCTTTTTAATTCTGCACCTCCCGCCCTGCCCCATCGCATTAGCTCATCATACCAGTCCTTCAGTGACGGTGGTCTAGCAGTTTTCCATTTCATTGTAATGTTACGTTTAGCCAGTATGAGTGCCAAATTCTTAAATTTAGTGACTGGGCTACCTTTCTTCCCTTTGGGGCCCAACCCCAGCAAACAGTATTCCAGCCTGTCATTATTTCTCACTGGAGCTATATTTGTTAAAATGTCACTTACTGTTATCCAGTAGTGTTGCAGTCGTGGGCAATTCCACAACATGTGTAGCAGATCCACTGCAGTTAATTGACATCACAGGCACACATCTGAAGCGTCTTGAAACATAGCCCTCATCTTATATGGTGTCAGGTAGGCTCGATGCAGGAGCATGAGTTGTATAAATTTGAATTTCAGGTTTATCAACACCTTTCTAGGGTATTCTAACATCGCACCCCATTCCTTGTCGCTGAGCGCTCTACCTATATCCACATCCCATTTGGCACGGAGGGGTTTGTAGAGATACCGCTGCTTCTGTACGGATACCTTTGTACAGCCATTTCATTATGTGTCAACCGTTGCCCCTTAAATGTTGCATTGTGACTAACACGTGCGTAGCGGGTTCCACACCCTCAAGGGCCCATTTAGTACGTATATAATGAGAAATACTTGCGTGTAAAATAAACAGTGTGTCGGGCGCTCCGTGTTCTCGAATGAACACATCGTGAGGCATCAGGGTACCCTCTTTGAAAAAATCGCCTACTGTGGTCACTCCTACATCTACCCATGCCTGCATTCTCCAATTAGTAACCCTGCCCAGCTGTGTGGGGATCCCCAGAAGTGGTATAGTTGGGGCGTATGTAGCCACTGTCTTGGTGTACCTTAGGGAGTTTCTCCAATACAACAACGCAATTTTCAGTAGATGTGGCGCAGTAGGTGGAATCTAGCTGTTGGGCAACATCAGTGTATGTATCTCACCCCTTTGCCAATCTAATTGTGTCATGTTTATTTCCTGCAGATTCCGCCCCGCCACCCACCACGCCAGCCACTGAAACTGACTTGTGTAGCAGTAGGCTTTCAGGTCAGGAACCCCTAACCCTCCTTGTTTAGCAGTTAATTGCAATTTTACAATCCCTATACGCCTTCTGGCCCTGCCCCATACCTACTCAATCAAGAGAGAAAATAGCAATTTGAATATCTTGGACGGCACTTTCATGGGTAGATTAGTGAAAAAGTACAATAATCTAGGGAGCACCACCATTTTGGCAAGTGCCACCTTGACTGCCACTGATATAGGCAGGGTGATCCAGAACTTTATTTGTGACCTAAGTGAAGTAATAGTACGATTTAGATTGCCATCAAGAAGGTCTGTTGTATCTCTCTATATATTTATTCCCAGATATCTGAAAGTGCTAGGTGCGATCTGGAATCACCAGTTCCCAAAGTCCAGCAAACCAGTGCGTGACGCATCCACAAAAAAATAAACATAGGATTTTTTTGAATTTTTTTTTATATATCTGTTTATTGTAATTTCAGCAACATACAATCATAGAGCACATTATGAGCATTTTCAGGACTTCCAGATATCAACAATCAAGCAGAGTGGACATTACAATGAAAGAATACAATATATCGCACCATCCACCCGCACGCTACAACAGATACAGTCTAAGTGCATTTCCTGGACTCCATCTTCTCCCGCTGCAATAAAGTCCTATACGGCATGAGGCGACCCATCCTCCCGTACCTCCCCCTTGTCCAGTTTTGAGTGTGTCTCCCCCTGTTCGTCGTCACCTTGTGCAGGTCTGTTTCCTAGGTACGTCACCCAGTAGTTTTTAGGTCTGTTTCGTGGTGGTAGTAATTCACTATAGTGTTCAGATTGTGTACAGCAATATAACATATCATTAGACCAACGGGCAAGTGTAGGAGACGGGCCTCGCAGCCAAGTAAGTGCTACGCATCTTTTTGCCACTAGGAAGGCCATATCAACCAGACGCCGAGCAGTCGGGGGGACTAACCTGGAATATCCCAACAAGGCCAGCAGTGGGGATGGAGACAACGATAAACTAGTTACCCTATTGACTTTGTTATATACCTCACACCAAATGTTCGCCACCCTCGGACACAGCCAAGCTAGGTGAAGGAAATCAGCCGTTGGAGCTCGGCATCTTTCGCATCCTGGGCTGTCGCTTAAGCCGTATCTGAATAAGCGCTCCGGCGTGTAATAAACCCTATTTAAAAATTTAAAATGTAACAATCTATGTCTGCCATTAAGGGAAATCCTACGGACACTAGCGCAGCAGTATGTTCATGTATCCTCAGGTAATTCAAAATCTAAATCCGCCTGCCAAGCCAGACGCGGCTTAGTGTAATCAGCCGTTCTTTCGGCCAGAGTGATACGGTACAGGTTAGTGATCAGTTTGGCAGAGGTTTTGGCAGTAACTATATATTTATACGCCGACACCGTTTGGGGTTCCGTCATGTCCTCACCCAACAGATCTCTCAGGGCATGGCGAACTCTGTGGAATTGGAATCGCGGAAGCAACTGAGTCCCGGCGCCTTCCTTCGGGTGAAGATCATCCCATGTGCAAGCTCTTTCAGACACAAAGAGGTCACCAATGGTATCTACATTCAATGTTGATAAGGCCTTCAGCACTGCACCATCTCTGCAGGGGCAAGCCACGAGCACCACGCTAGTTTCGCCTCTGGGCATCCATAATGTGATACCATGCGTGCGTTACCACGTTCATCGAGTCCAGTAACCCCGTACGTCGAACTCTGGGCCGGGACAGTAAGGCCGGCAGCGGTGCCGGAGCAGCCACCAGTGCCTCAAGTCTCAAATGCGGTGCATCTGCAGGACCATGCATCCAGCCGTACGCGTGCGCCCCCTGCGATGCCCGGTAATATAATTCAAAATCCGGTGCATTAAGCCCTCCGTCCTCATACTGTCGATAAGGATGTTCCAGGCTACTCTGGGCTGTTTACCAGCCCATACCAGGCGGAGCACTAAAGCATGAAGCTGACGAAAGAATGCGCCCGATAAAACCATAGGAATGTTACTAAAAAAGAATAAAAAGCGAGGCAGCACAATCATTTTTAACAATGATATCCTTCCCATGAGAGACAGGGGGAGTGTGATCCATTTGTCCACGTTGTCCACTAGCCTAGACACAGCCACTCCATAGTTTTCCCTTAGGACTATATCCGGGTCCGTGTGCAGCCTAATGCCCAGGTAACGGACCGAGTCAGTAGTCCACTGTATTGGGTACTCCGAATCTATTCTCTTTGTCGCAGGGGTGAGGGGGAACATAATGGTTTTGCCCCAGTTCACGTGTATCCCTGAGAGCGAGCTGAATAAAACCGCTTCCCTTAATACTGTATAAAGATTATCTTCAGGGTGTCTCACATACAATAAAGTATCGTCCGCATACGTGGACACAATCAATCTATACATAGAGAAACCGAGTCCGCGATGTCCATGATACTCTCGCAATGCACACGCCAATGGTTCCGCCACTAAAGCGTATGCCTCATTCCACTGAGCAAGGCTCAGTCGTAAGGGAGCCTATACGCACCCTAGCCACTGGAGATTTATACAGCGTGTCTAAAGGTTGTATAAAAAGATCACCCACGCCCATACGTCGCAGCACCAGCCTTAGGAAGGGCCACTCCACTGAATCAAAAGCCTTTTCCATGTCTAGGAAGACGGCCACCGCCGGAACATCCTGTCTCGTATTCTGAAAGGCCGCAAATACGGTTCGGATATTGTAAGTCAAATTACGATTGGGCACAAAGCCTGCCTGCTCGGGGGCAACTAGTTTTGGAATCAGCGGGCTGAGTCGATTAGCAATAATCTAAGCAAATATCTTTGCGTCTACATTAAGCAGCGATAGCGGCCGATAAGAAGCGCAGTCATCAGGGGGTTTACCCGGCTTAAGGATAGCCACAATAATGGCTTCCCTCAACGTAGGTGGCATCTCCGCCGCTTCCACCATCTCCTCTATTAACGTCAGCAATTTGAGGATCAGAAGCTCAGAAAACGTTTTATAAAAAGAAGCTGGGAATCCATCACTGCCCGGGGCACTTCCAGCTTTCATGGAAGAGAGTGCCCAGACTACCTCTTCCCCTCAAACGGCCTGACCAAAAATTCTCGATGTGTGTTCGTCAGTCCAGGCAGTTGTATATGCATCAGGTAATCCAAAATGCAATCCTCCGAGGCCGGACCCCGCGATTCATACAGCGCTGCATAAAAGTCTCTCAATCGCGTTGCCACCTGGTCTTCGGACAGTACTTCCCCCGTGTGCTCATCCCTCATCATAGGTACCATGACTCCTTGCCTGCGCTGCTTCGCCATTCGCGCCAGTACCGCACCTGTGACAAACGCAGAGGGTACGGGTTCATAGTCACTATCTAAGTTCCTGAAATATAATATTAAGTCATCTACATATGCAGATATAATGTGTGTGTGGGGACCTATCCCCCTATGACCCGCAATAGTGCGCAATTTCTGTAGCAGAGGTTCTAAAGCTAGAATAAACAGTAGGGGCGACAGTGGGCAGCCATGTCTAGTTCCCCGTGCGACCTTATATTGTTGCAAAATATGCCTTCCTGTTCGCGCCCGCGCCGAGGGATTCATATACAACAACCTCACCCATTTTATGTATTCTTCTGGTATGTCAAATTTGGACAGGGCATAGAACATATAGTGCAGGGAATCAAAAGCCTGGCATAGGTCTAATGAAATACATCCCACTGCATCGGTTCGCTTGTGGGTATGGGTCATTATTTGATGTAGTCTCCTAATGTTAAGAGCTGTGATCCTACCTGGGACGAACCCGCACTGATCACTGTGTATCAATTGTGATATGTACTGACAACGCCTATTAGCCAGTATCTTACTCAGAATCTTATAATCTACATTTAATAATGAGAGGGGCCTATACCCTGCGATGTCAGTGCTATCCCGTCCCGGCTTCAACAAGGAGACCACGGTCGCCTGAAGTGTAGTGTGGGGAAGGATGTCAGTTTCATATGATGACTGGTATAATTGCTGCAAATGGGGTACCAACAGGTCAGCGAATGTTGACATCACACGAGGCATCATTAAGAACACAGCTGGTGTGTACAAAATGTTTGAGGATGAAATTATCAGGAACAAGCTAGTAGAAAAAAATAAAAGAAAAAAGGTCCAAGAAAGACTACTGACTCGGCCTAAATTTGGACCATCGATGGACATTGCAAGTGGCATCAATAAAACAGTTGCCTTTATGGAGCAAATGTCACTTATTGTACAACCACAAGTGTGCAAATGTGCACAGTGTAAAAACAACCACTAAATCCAGCAAGAAGAAGGACCAAGGATTAGCGGGAAAGAAGGGGAAGAGCTTGTAGTTTTATTTGGCATAGCAGGAGAAAACCCTTGGGTAATGCACATTACTGTCTTGCTTTAGACTAAAACCACATTAGATGCTCTAAGCTTTTGCAAGAGTTTGTAGGAGTTTAACTAAAGTATCTGATGGGGAGCCTGACAATGTAGTTGAAATTCAGAACAACCGTGGTCGAGATTCAAAATTAAGTTAAGAAAGCATTATCCTTTGGGTAGATAATGATAATGCTCAAAGTGTGAATGTCCGAAAAGAACTACAGGAGGAACTCCCGTAAACCCAGTTGAGACCTGGGTGGAATAATTTGAACAAACAATGTCTCAACAGGTCACATTTAAACAGGCAGTTTTGTTAAAATAATTTAGGGCCAGATGCATCAAAGGGTTTTGCCCATTCTGTGTCAATGGGAAAATGTGTTGATGCATATGGCCCTTTTCAAAAGCAACGAAGAAGGGAGACAACCACGTCTATTTTTAGAATATTTGTAACGATCTATATTCGTAAAGTTCATACACATCAATATTTATGTTAACACTATTAACTGTTGTTGTAAAGCTTTATTCGAGAAATTTACTCATAAAAGCTCAAACATACATTTAAAAATACATGTTAATTAAAATCCATATCTCATACATATAAGTACATTTAAAACAGTTGTGCAAGCTTTAACAAGGTAAGAAAATTATTTATGTTATTTAACAATATCAATTCATATTAGCAGATAGAATCCGTCGCCTAATGGACCATGCCCACCCCAAATACTTTGCTGTTCCTAGCACAATGGGCATATCAGTGGTGGTACGGATGATTCGTAGCCCCTCAACACCACTAGATGCCCCAAGGTTTCTACAAACTGGGGTCAGCCATACTCTCCTTGGCATAGCATAGGCCTCGCACGAAAATAAAAAGTGGCCTATGCTTTCTTTACTTGTGCCACACACCGGACAGCATGAGGTGTTCGAGCTCCGCCATCTACCCGTCAAGGATCGCAAGGGAAGGGAACCAGACCTTAACTGAAAACATAACTTCCTGTCCATTGGGACAGTAATACTGTCCCAGTATTGTTCCAGTATAGGTCTCATTTTAATTTCCAAGAATCTCCCCCCCCATTGTTTCGGATTTAGTACTCCTCCATAGTCTTTCTTCTATGTAATCCCAATAAAGAGTCTTAATGGTGTTTTTACTTGGAAATACTTCCCCTGATGGATTATCCCAAAGATTAGGGAGGCCAAGCTCGCCCAAAACGACCCTTAGTTTCTTCAACCATGTTATTTTATGGAAGGTGTCTGTTTTGATTAGAGCTAAAAACCCGTCGGCATAGTGTCGAATCTCTGGGGTAGTCCATAGCCGTCTCCAATAAAGAATAGGCCTTAATCTAGCTCGGTCACTAACAGATCTCCTCCCTAGATCAAGGCCAAGCGGGACTAATGGCGCACTCTGGGGGAGACCCGTAATTCCCCTTAGAAACCTATTCTCTGATGTTTGTAGGGTGGGGAGCCTCTCGAAGCCCCACACTTCAGCCCCATACAGGGCTGACCCTATAGCTTTAGCATCGTAAACGAGAAGAACTGGTTTTATAGGCTTTGTTTTTGATTTAGCTTGCTCCACCCGAAGTGCCCCTGCAATCTGCTGGTGCCTCAGTACCGCTTTATCTATGTGGTGGGACCAACCTGGCTTGCTAGATATCTCAACCCCAAGATAGGTAAAAACACTTACAACCTCGAGCTCAATGTTGTTCAGAGATATCCTTGGTCGGGGTCTACGCCTTTGGGAGAAAGCCATCAGTTTGGTCTTGCCAACATTAACTTCAAGGCCATGCTCCCCACAGAAAACATCAAATATATTTAAAGCACGCTGCAATCCAGCCGGGGTTTTGGACACAATTAAAGTGTCGTCAGCGAACATCAGGATCGGGACCCTGATGCCCGCTAGCGAAGGTGCATCTACACTCGCATTCAGCATCCTACCCACAATTCCATTAATAAATAGGGAAAAGAGCAAGGGTGCCATTGCACATCCCTGTCGCACCCCCCATTCTAACGGGAAGTCGACAGTGGATTCCCCATTCAACCCCCAAAATTGCACTCGTGGAGCCTCATAATCAAAGTGAGTAACTCAGGCGGGACCCCCATTCCCTTCAAAACAGTCCAGAGCTTGCTCCTTGGGACCAGGTCGAAGGCAGCCCGCAAGTCGACAAAAGCGACATACAGGCTGCCCTCACCAAGGAGCACCGTCCCCCACCGTAACATAGTGAAACGGAATATTTGGTCTACCGTACTGGTTGCCCGCCTGAAGCCTGCCTGGTAAGGGGAGAGAGCGTCGTACTCCTCTACCCAGTCCATCAGCTTATTTACCACCATCTTCCCCACCACTTTTTGGACAGTGGCAATCAAACTTATTGGCCTATAATTTACTGGGAGTGACCGATCACCTTTCTTGTAGATGGGTATGATTATTGCTCCCTTTCATACTTCTGGGATTATAGCCCCTTTTGCTATGGCATTTCCCAGTAGGGTCACATACCTGGCCCGCCGTACTTTATCGTTTTTGAATATGTCGGAGGGTATCCCATCTAAACCCGGTGCCCTTCCCCCTCGCAACGAGCAAATTACCAATTCTACTTCTTTGGTGGAAAACAAACTTTCCGTACAAAATACAACTGGGATTGCTTCTGGAGCCACTGCCTCCCTTATCTCTGCATACTGGGGTTTAAAATACTCCACCCAGGATGCCTCATCAACATTGTTATCTGGTGTATTTGGGGTGCCACCTCTACCCCACTTCACAACTTTCCAGAAAAGCCTGGAATCCCTTGCCCCTGAGGCCTCAAGCAATTCATCCCAATACTCTTCATCCCATTTGTTCTTGGCCAGGCGAACACTTACATTGTAGTGTTTCCTGGCTACACCAATCATAGCCCTATCCCTGTTTCTAATTGCTCTTCCCAATTCTAATCTGGCTGCCCTACACTGTTTATTAAACCACCTAGCTGGTTTGGGTGGAACTTTCCTGTTTACATTGGATAGTCTCATAAAATGTGGTTTTAAAAGGGAAAAAACTTATCGTGTATGGCAGTGGCTACACTGGACCCAGGAATTACGGGGCTTGTTAACTCCATGGTGGCGATTGCAGTATCCAACTCTGTACTTATAGAGTCCATAGATACTACATTCGCCAGCACATTTGGCCATTTAACTCTACGCATGTCATTGGCCATAACAGGTAATACTCCATCACGAAGTTGCGAACTGCCAGGCATGGCGGTCCACCAAGTGTGGGTGACACAAAGGGGATTGTGATCACTTTCCAATCTTTCCATTATTTCCATATCGGATACCCCCTGCCATAAATTAAGGCTACAAATGACATAGTCTATTCTACTTTTACTGTGGCCATTGTCGACTGTACAAACACCTTCCTGATCACTCTTAGTCCTTCCATTAAGGGCCCTCAACCCATATTCCAGGCACATTGCATTTAATAGCAATATATCCTTCGTCCACCGTTTGACCGGAACCAGGTTTAGAGTCGAGACACCCCATTGGATATCTTCCTCTTGTCCTAGTGGATTTTCCGTATCGTCCAGCGGTTCGAAGGTCCTATTAAAATCACCAGCCACTACCACTCTGTTTCCCAGGGACAGTGATTCGAGGAAAGTGGGCAGGGCCTCTAGGGTGGGGGAGCTCCGCAATGTTCCACGAAAGGAACTTCCCCGGGCTAGAGCCATCTCTGTTTTCCACCCCAGTAACTGACGTGGATATGAGTTTGACCGAGCACTCAGAGTTCCCTTCCTGGTCTACAACATTATCCATCAAATTAACATCAGTTTCCTGGGTATCAGAGGTGCTTGTTATGAACGACTCATCATCCCCCAAACTTTGCATACAGGCCCCACGGTCTCCCCTCCAATTCACCATCTTCCCACCACTAGTCACTTCTTTTGGATACACTATTGTATCCAAGGTGGACACCACCGAATTCTCGCATAAATCCCCCCTTAACACACTACCCCTGGTATTCAGGAAATCACCAGACTTTCGTCAGCAACCCCACCCCGAGTTTTTCCTTCCATCATAGGAGTTATAGGTTTGACCATTGTAAAAATTTGGTCGTACCAAAGGGACAGTAAAGGGGGTAATCCTTGACAATGGTGGATAACTAGAACTGCCTAGATCACTATTCCCACCATATTGGGGTCCACTTGGTCTTGGGTAGAAAAAGGTAAGGTCCACAATACCAATCCCACCACTGTTAGTGCCCCAGCCCAACCTCGTGATCCAACCTACCACCCTTGGATCTTGAAAATTAATAATAATACATTCCCCCCCAAAACTTTTTGGGGTACAACCTATCCAATTGACCCTTCTTACCCCGATAATCAGACCATCTACTTCCCCGGGCAATGGTCTATTAGCCCTTAACCAGTGCATGACCTTATTTTTTAACATCTGGAAGGTTTCTTTTTGGCCTACCAATAAAGGTGGAACATTGGTAAGGACAGCCACATAAGGGTAAGAATCCGGAGTAAGATTTATGGGGGGTATCCTAGGGAGAGGCTTTGTCACAAGGAGTGCGGGGCAACTTATATCTTGAACAGCAGGGCGAGATATTGGGACATTTTGTGGAACCTGGGAAACCTGGGAGTTATTTGTTACAGCATTACTTTTTCTAGAACTATCATTACCACCAATTACTAGACCTACATTTTTTGGAACCTGTAAAACCTGGGACTTATTCAATACCGCATTGTTTTTTCTGGGGCTGTTATTATCACCAGTTACAACACCTTGGCAGGGTTTCAGGGTGCTTGGTAGATGTTGAGTGCCATTACTTAGAGTGGTGGAATTTTTAGAACACTCTTTACTACCCTTGACCACAGTATCAATGAGCTTGGTTTTCCCCCCATTCTTATTGCCTAAGGTTACTGTTAGTTCAGTGTTGGATTTGCGGCTTTGTCCCTTTCCCTGTGGCCCAATTTCAGTGCTAACCACGGGAGAATGGAATTCAACCGTGGAAACACTTTCATCTCGCCCAGTAGTTTGCTGGAATTTCCTACTCTCTCCCGTCCTAAAATAGGACTTAATTAAAGATTTTGTGGAGAAAAAATTGTCCAGACTAGCCTGCTCTAAGTGATCTAGCTGGACTACTAATTTGTTAACTCGTTCCTCAATGGGAGTCAGGAGAGTCCGTATTAGTCTCTCCAACTCCAGGAACAGTGGCGAAATGGGCGGTAATGTCTCGGACGATGCTATCACTATGGGATCTGTACCTGACGGGGCAGCTTCCCTCTCTCCCATTGGTAATCCACCAAGGCTACTCCCAGTTGGTTCCCGGGATCGTATATATGTTCCTACTTTTCTCATTTTTTTGGGAGGTTTTGGAACATTACATTTCTTTTGAGCTACACTCCTCTTCCTTTTAGGACAGGGTTTGGGTTTTTCTACATACGTTGGGACGCTAGGTTGTGCCGTGCACAACTGATCAATAAGTGGATCAGTTAGGGTACTGGAAGGGGTTACTGGCAAAGTAGAGGATTCAGATTCCAAAGACAGGACAACTGATGGCTCTATAATTGGGGGAAAGAGGTAGGGAGTTTCCGATACAACCTGCAGTGTAATAGATGATAAAGGGGTAACCAAAGCTGGATAACTTTGAGGATGACGTTTATCAACAGAGGTTTTCAAAAGTTCAATGGATAACCTACGTTCTGCACGTTTTTCCGCCAAGACAATTTCTCTGTCAATATCTTGGGGTACTCGTTTAAAGTAGGTATCCAGAGGACCCATAATAGCTGCCCCTGTCTCATTCAAAGGGGGCAGCAAAGTAGAAGTACTTAACCACATCAATGCTGATGGTATTCCCCTCCTGTGCTGAGATTTGATGATTCCCATTATTCATGACGAGCTGGGCTCGTCATGAGCGTGCGAGGAGGCTACCTCATGACGAGCCCAGCTAGTCATCAGCGTCGAAGGGGTTAAAGATAACGACATATTATAAAACCTCCTACGCCTTCAGGGATAATAGAACACTTTAGAATACAAAAATCAATTTACAAAACACAGTGTTACTGAATCAGGGTTCCAGCCGATAAATATCAGCGGGATAGCCCAGCCCGGCCTCCTGCGGCCCCGGACGGCCACAGACGGTCCCGCCCTTGTCCCGGGCTTCTCCTGGGCGCGCTCCCGCGCGCTTCCGCGCAGCGGCCCGTAAACTTCCTTTTAACAAAATGGGGAGAGATTATGGGCGGTGGGCGGGGCCAGCAGGGAGAGCAGCCCAGGTGTGGCAAATAGGGCTCGCAGAGACTCCTGGTAGGTTGAGTCCCTGCCTTCAAGCTCGCAGCCCTGCCGCCAGCACCACGCGCCCCAAGTGTCACAGCTCCTCTCCCAGGGCAGCACAGGGTGGTAATGGAACGCTGCGGGACCCGCAAAGCGGGTCCGGCGAGGTGTTCGTCCCCCAAAAAGTCCAGAAAGGTCAGTAGCAGCAACGATCAGGGTGGCCAACAAACGACGGCAAATCCGCTTTAAAAGGGTCCCACAACAGCAAACTCCTCACCCGCTTTTCACTCTGTGGGCGGGGGGGCGGGGCCAGCAGGGAGAGTAGCCAGGTGTGGCAAATAGGGCTCGCAGGGACTCCTGGTAGGTTGAGTCCCTGCCTTCAAGCTCGCAGCCCTGCCGGCAGCTCCACGCGCCCCAAGTGTCACAGCTCCTCTCCCAGGGCAGCACAGGGTGGTAATGGAACGCTGCGGGACCCGCAAAGCGGGTCCGGCGAGGTGTTCATCCCCCACAAAGTCCAGAAAGGTCAGTGGCAGCAACGATCAGAGTGGCCAACAAACGACGGCAAATCCGTTTTAAAAGGGTCCCACAACAGCAAACTCCTCACCCGCTTTTCACTCCGTGGGCGGGGGGGCGGGGCCAGCAGGGAGAGCAGCCCAGGTGTGGCAAATAGGGCTCGCAGGGACTCCTGGTAGGTTGAGTCCCTGCCTTCAAGCTCGCAGCCCTGCCGGCAGCTCCACGCGCCCCAAGTGTCACAGCTCCTCTCCCAGGGCAGCACAGGGTGGTAATGGAACGCTGCGGGACCCGCGAAGCGGGTCTGGCGAGGTGTTCGTCCCCCACAAAGTCCAGAAAGGTCAGTGGCAGCAACGATCGGGTGGCCAACAAACGACGGCAAATCCGCTTTAAAAGGGTCCCACAACAGCAAACTCCTCACCCGCTTTTCACTCCGTGGGCGGGGGGGCGGGGCCAGCAGGGAGAGCAGCCCAGGTGTGGCAAATAGGGCTCGCAGGGACTCCTGGTAGGTTGAGTCCCTGCCTTCAAGCTCGCAGCCCTGCCGGCAGCTCCACGCGCCCCAAGTGTCACAGCTCCTCTCCCAGGGCAGCAGAGGGTGGTAATGGAACGCTGCGGGACCCGCAAAGCGGGTCCGGCGAGGTGTTCGTCCCCCACAAAGTCCAGAAAGGTCAGTGGCAGCAACGATCGGGTGGCCAACAAACGACGGCAAATCCGCTTTAAAAGGGTCCCACAACAGCAAACTCCTCACCCGCTTTTCACTCCGTGGGCGGGGGGGCGGGGCCAGCAGGGAGAGCAGCCCAGGTGTGGCAAATAGGGCTCGCAGGGACTCCTGGTAGGTTGAGTCCCTGCCTTCAAGCTCGCAGCCCTGCCGGCAGCTCCACGCGCCCCAAGTGTCACAGCTCCTCTCCCAGGGCAGCACAGGGTGGTAATGGAACGCTGCGGGACCCGCGAAGCGGGTCCGGCGAGGTGTTCGTCCCCCACAAAGTCCAGAAAGGTCAGTGGCAGCAACGATCGGGTGGCCAACAAACGACGGCAAATCCGCTTTAAAAGGGTCCCACAACAGCAAACTCCTCACCCGCTTTTCACTCCGTGGGCGTGGGGGCGGGGGGGCGGGGCCAGCAGGGAGAGCAGCCCAGGTGTGGCAAATAGGGCTCGCAGGGACTCCTGGTAGGTTGAGTCCCTGCCTTCAAGCTCGCAGCCCTGCCGGCAGCTCCACGCGCCCCAAGTGTCACAGCTCCTCTCCCAGGGCAGCACAGGGTGGTAATGGAACGCTGCGGGACCCGCGAAGCGGGTCCGGCGAGGTGTTCGTCCCCCACAAAGTCCAGAAAGGTCAGTGGCAGCAACGATCAGGGTGGCCAACAAACGACGGCAAATCCGCTTTAAAAGGGTCCCACAACAGCAAACTCCTCATCCGCTTTTCACTCCGTGGGCGGGGGGGCGGGGCCAGCAGGGAGAGCAGCCCAGGTGTGGCAAATAGGGCTCGCAGGGACTCCTGGTAGGTTGAGTCCCTGCCTTCAAGCTCGCAGCCCTGCCGGCAGCTCCACGCGCCCCAAGTGTCACAGCTCCTCTCCCAGGGCAGCACAGGGTGGTAATGGAACGCTGCGGGACCCGCGAAGCGGGTCCGGCGAGGTGTTCGTCCCCCACAAAGTCCAGAAAGGTCAGTGGCAGCAACGATCAGGGTGGCCAGCAAACGACGGCAAATCCGCTTTAAAAGGACAATACATGTAGGTGTAACCCAAATGAAGGGTGTGCACATATGTGCTCGTGAAAAGAGTGATCTGTGCTAGTGACAGGTGAAGATGGGTGAAGACACAGCTAAATAAACAGCGCAAAAATAATTATATCAAAGAACGATGGTTACAGAACAATATTTTAACAGGATGCCCAAAAACTTAACACAATCTTTTTTAGCAACCATCAAGTGGCCAAACAATCCGCTAATCAGCCAACGGCATTTTAACCCTTATTAGCTTTCGGTTGTCATCAGGATCAGAGTTACAATTGGTTTAGATGTGTGCACAATGATGGGGTTAATTGTTCAGCCGCTTGTAGGATTATCAGATGAAGGATCCAACGTGGACGAGTCCAGAGAGTTCTGGGGATCCCAATTAATGGGTGAGATGTTGTGAAAAGCGACAGCTGTCTGTTGAACCCTATTGGTCTTGGATCCCGATGCCGGTCGTGGATCCAGAGGTTTAAACTATCTGACCAGTCAGCACGAGTCTGGCGTGGAATGGGCTGGAGAATCACAAACAGAATTACTAAGCTAAGGGCCAGATGTAGCTCGCCAATTACCGGGCGGTAACGGCCGATTTCAGCCGTTACTGACCGGTATTTGGGAATTGACATGTAGGGGGCATTTTATTTACAGAATCGGTATATTTACCAATTCTTTATATTTACAGAATCGGTAAAATACCGAATCGTTAAATTTACCGATTCCGTAAATCAATATGTAGGTGGCACTGTAATCAGTGCCACAGGCCCTTACCGAATCGTTATTTACCATGGAATACTATTCCATGGTAAATAATGAATTCCAGTGTACATGCACATCTGTGCATGTACACCTGTGCCATGTGGCACACAGACATGCCCTAAGGGCATGTCTGTGTGCCACATGGAACACAAGCCCGAAACAGGGGTGCAACAGGGTGTCAAAGTGACACCCTGTCCCCCTTGTAAAATCGGTAATTTTACCGCTTCTGTAATTACCGAATCGGTATTTGCTATTGAATCCCATGGGCTTCAAGGACCATAGGAATCAATGGCACATACCGATTCGGTAATTACCGAATCGGTAATTACCGAATCTTACAGATTCGGTATTTTTACCGAAATATTTACCTACATAGCAATTTCCGAATTGTAAATACCGATTCGGTAAAAATCGGTATTTACCATTCGGTAAATTGCTATTACCTACATCTGGGCCCAAGTGTGGTAATGGAAATATTATCAAAATACTTTATTCTCAGACTGATGTGGGTGGTGTATCTTTCAGGATGATGGCTGATTCAGGATCACCGTATACAGAATGCTTGGTGTGGATGATTGGGAAAACTTCCATTATGTGACGTTAAGGGACAGCAATGTAAAACCCATTGCCTATTGTGTAATGCTAAATGATGTATTAGGAGAATCGTATGTTGTTCTGCTCTTCAATGAGAACGGCACACCTAGCATTGCACCTGTAGTAAAGAATGCTTTTTTACTGGGAGAGTTGGAAGAGTGAAATTTGAAAATCATACTAGAACCAATGAATCCTGAGCAAGTGCTTTTCTTTAAAGAAAGAATGTATGCAGATTTTTTATTGGGTCTGGTGGGAGTGGGAATAAAGGTTTCTGGAGATGCTTACTAACAAGTTGGGTAACCTGATAGGTTTAACAATATACAAATTAAGTCATGCGTACAAAGTCAATACAAAATGAGAGTGAATACCATTCACTCTAAGGGTGGACTTGAAAACAAATTGGACAATCTATGTAAGTAGGATATCACTGAACCCATAGAGATATCAGAATGGTGTTGGCAGAAGACCTAGTCCATAAGGCCAATATGTCCACTAGGTCCCTTAGTGTGTGTGTGGACGTCGAGAATTTGGGTTTACTTTAATTTCTTGTGAAATATTACTGTAATGTGGGCATGTATGTCAAAGTATTTACTATGCTCGACAAGGCTTCTGTCTATTGCCAAATAATGCTGCATTGCGATACCATGTGCAAAAACAACAGTTGATGGACAGAATGCAAAACAATGTCATACATTCACCCCAGTACAGAGATCTGGGCCTAAATCCATCGTTTTTTTGCTCACCACACCACCCCAATTCAGACATGGCCATATGCAAATCAGCCTTGTCCCTGTGCCTCATGGGAACAGTCCTGCCCGAACTGCCAAGCCATGTCTTCCTTGGACCGGAATCAAGCATCCTAGGACCGGTTTCTGGCTATCAGCCGTCTTCAGCCAGGATAGCTTGACTCCAGTGGTGTGGAGAGCACGGGACTCACGTCTGAGCATACCCGTCCCACTCGGGGTGACAAATGCAAAAACCAGGCATCTTCTAGCATCGCTGCTGAAGTAGTTAAACTCTAAACTCAAAAAAAGTTGTTTGGTCAGAGCAACTTCTAACTTTACAGCGCTGGAGAATAAAGATCAAATGTGTGCTGTCCTTGGGGTGCTGGAATGTTATTCCCTTTTTTATTTCTAAGTGTTCTGAATAGACACGTAATTTGTGTATGTTTCTCAAAAAGAGCTAGAAGTTTGTTTGGGTTAAGGAATGTAAGGAGGAATTCCAAAAAGTTAAGATAGAAATTGGGTATTGGGTATTTAATTCCAGTTAAACCATATCCACCACTCAAATTACTTTCATATCTTCACTATACTAATTCACCACTAATCCTTTCTGGGTTCTGAAGTAGTGTGCTACTCTCCAAAAAAGCGCATCAACACCCCATCAAGGGTAGCAAGTGCTATATAAATGCAATCCTTTTTCCCACTTCTATCCCTCCACTATCCTTCTCAATCCAAATAACTGACTAACATATCCACCACCTGAATTATTTTCATATTTTCACTATACTAATTTACCACTATTCCTTTATGGGTTCCGGAGTAGCGTGCTACTCGCCGGAAAAGCACTTTTAAACCTCATCAGGGGTAGAAAGCACTATATAAATGCAATTACAATACAATACACTTTGATAGCTCTGATCTACCCATAGCTGTTACTGATGCCAGTTTGCATGGCTTGGATGCAGTATCATTTGCAGTATCATTGCAAAACTGAAAATGTTAGAGTGAGGTAGTAACTTTTGTCTTAGGGAGCTTACGTTAGGCTACGGCTGCCTTCTTTGTCATTGAGTGTGAGGCATTAGCATTTTGGTGTGTGGTTCATCACTCTGGAACTTATTTAAGGGGCACAGAGTTCAGAATCTGCACAGATTTAAAAAAGCTTGTGGTGTTGAAAGGAGCATGTAAGACAGTACACAGAACAGCACCTGCAATTAGTAATAAATCTCAAGTCATAGTTCCAGCCCCTGTAGATTTGCATAATGTTCCAGCTAAGGCTTGGTCATGTTTGGATGTAGACATCATAGGACCTCTAAATGCATTACATTGAGTTTTGAGGTAGGGAATTGTGGTTCACAAATGATTATTCACACTGATCTGAGAGCAAATTTGTGAACAGTGTTAATAGTGGAAAGATGACAATTTTTTGAGGATCTCTTTGCTAAGACAATGGTACCTGGTTTGTTTCAGGTGAGTTTCCGGACGTTCCTAAGGTCACAGATATCGAATACATCTCTACATACATTTGTCACCCAAGATGTAACAGATTGGTGGAGAGATGTCAGAGGGGATAAAAAAAGGTCAGCAAATGCTTATCCCATACCATCTGAACTGGGTGCATGAGTTGAAGAACCTTCTATGGGTGATACATTCCACGCTCAACACGAACAGAGGTGGTTCACCATTTGTTCTCTTCAGGGTGCCAGGATCCAAGTTGAATAAGTCATGGATAGAAAAAAAGGATTTGCCAAGTAAGAACTTTCGAGCAGGTAAAGGAGTCACTCTCAGATGGATGGAATACGGGGATATGCGAAGGGGTGTACCAGGTTCTTACATCCCAGTATGGTGTTGGAAGTGATTGATTGTGTGATCAGATGGATGATGGAAAACGGTGGAATAATGATTATTCCACTGGAAGTGTCTGGAGAATTGTTGAAGAGATTGAGAACTTGAACTGCAGAAAGAACTACTCCACCTGTATTATCTGGCAGATCGGAGAAATTGGGCCGCTGTACCAGGGACACTTGAAATGAAATTAAATGAAATGAAATGAAATAGGGATTTATAGAGCGCATGGCTGCCCTTGAGCGTCCCAGCGCTAATGACAGAGGTAGTGGCAGAGGAGAAAAAAAATCAGGGAAAGAGACAAGTTTTCAGCCCCTTGCGAAACGTAAGATGGTTGCGTTCCGCTCGCAGGGTAAGGGGGAGAGAGTTCCACAGTTTGGGAGCGATAAAAGAGAAAAGACGGCCTCCCGAGCGGGCCTTTTTGATCTTAGGTACATATGCCAGATGGAGATGAGCAGAGCGCAGGTTTCTTTTAGTAACATGGTGTCTGATAAGATGTTTAAGAATGGGTGGGCCTTTGTTGTGAAGGATTTTATGGGTCAAACAGAGCACTTTGAAGTTGACCCGCTCCTGCACCGGAAGCCAGTGGAAAAGCCTTAGGGCTGGTTTTGCCAAGCTCCTACGGGTAGTGCCAGTTAGCAGCCGAGCTGTCGAGTTCTGTACGCTCTGAAGTTTGGCAATTACTTTCTTTGGGGCACCAATACTTGACAGTTCATGTGTCAGAGGTCAGATGGAAAGACTTATTGACCTATCAGTTTTAAGAGTCATGTATATGGCGCCTGTTGGTGGGTGTGGGTTCAGCTGTAATAATGTTCAGTGTTGAAATTAGAAGTGCAGGTACTCTGTTCCAAATTACCTGTCTGTTTCTGAGAAGTGCTTGTACTCTCCAATTAAAAGTATTACGTCTCTCTTAAGAAATGCTGGTACTCTCCCTCTCAAAAGAAAAAAGTGCTGGTACTCAGTACTGGGCAGAACCTACCCATTTTTTATTTTTTTTTAAGTTTGAGTTTATTAAAGAACAAAAGAACAGAACATAAAATGAAGAAACAGATAAAATAATAAGCCATCAGATTATACAGTAATAAAGAAAATTATGATATTACAAAGTACATATGAATATATAAGAAATGCAATCAAAATTGTGTACATAGAGAAAGCAACGTAAGCATAGCAATATTGAAAAAATATGCAATATGTCCAAAACAATAATATACAACGTTCAATAAGAGATATTAAGAAAAGGCAATGGGAGAATCAAGGTGGTTTTCGTACTTCAACAGATCTAGCATTGGGGGTAGTGACTGAGGGAGCAGATGAGGAAAAATAATTTACCAAAGGAAGCCAAAGGAGATCCCTTTTAATTGCTAGGGAGATGGGGGAAACATAATTAGTATCAAGTCGATGATGAAAGCAAACCGCGTTCCACCAAGCACGAAATGTAACGTTAGTAGCTTGTTTCCAATTAGAGGTAATAAGGTGAAAAGCAATAGCTATCAAAAGATCTATGAGCATGTAGTGTTGATGGGATTGGGGAAAAGTAGGAGAAAGAGAACCTAGAAAAATGTGAGTAAGTGAGAAGGGGACTTGAAACTGAAAAATGTTTTGGATTTGGAGCCAAACCAGTTTCCAAAATTGGAGTATGGGAGGACAATCAAATAACATATGTTTCAAATCTGCAGATGGGCAAGGACATGACCAGCAAATAGAGGGAATGTCTGAGGAGAAAGTTGACAAAATTAATGGGGTAAACAAAGTTCGATTATAAATGAAATAAATGGTTTGGGTGGTATTAGCAGCTCTAGAGGTTTTATGGATTTTAGACCAAATCTTATCCCAAAATGGGACCGGCCATTCTTGTGAAAGGTCTTGTTCCCAGGCTAGTTCAGTCTTAGTCTTGGATCTGTCAAGGGAGAGATGGAAAGATTTATAAAGAAATGATGCGGGGGGAGAGGAATCTAATGAAGAGGATATAGATTGATGGAGGATAGGGATGTCATTAGAATTTGGTAAGGACTGAAGGTATTGAGTAAGAATGGGAAGTAGTAAATTATATTGTGAACGAGAACTGGAAGGTAGAGAAAATTGAGACTGGAGATCCGAAAAGGAAAGAGGATGGTTGTGAGAGAGGAGTTGAGAAATCCATCGCAGGCCTTGGGAATGCCAAGTTTTCCAGAAAAAGGAGCGATTACGAGAACCTACCCATTTAAAGCAGTGGTGATGTTTGCAGTTACGATATTGTCCTTTTTTGGGCTCTTTGTTATATTAAGGGGAAGATGTGTTGGGTTTTGGGAGATGTATCTCGTTGTGTGGACGCAAGGCCACTCGGGAATCCTTCCCTTGCTGGGACGGTGTAATGTACCATCTGGAATGTGTCGGCTCACATCCTGTCAAGGTGCTATTGTGCCCATGACCCGCTAGCTGTGTACAACTAAATTTGAATAAACACTTCCGTTTGACGTGTCTTTGTAGCTTCTTCTCACTCTTTGACACTGAGCTCCCACAATGACCTTCATCGATGGAAGCTGTTTGAAACAGAGGCAGTGTCAGCGCCCACTATTTTGTCGTGCAGCCAAAAAGCATTGATTTCTGCACTTGGAGAAGGGGAGTTATTTTTCTTTTCTGCAAATGTGAGTGATGCTACTGATGGAGCCATCCACTCCATCTCCCCAGTTCAGCACTGCAGAGAAGCATTCAAGATGCAGCCCCACCAGTGACCTTAAACTCGACACTGCCGAATGTCCCCTGAGAAACTGTGACCTCCCGACTGAGTCCATCACCCTAAGTGGTGAAATCTGTGCCCCAGGCTGCGCAGTCACAGATAATTACTGAAGGGGTGCAGGTGCCCCTGAAGGAAGCCTGAACAACCTGGCTAACCCGCAGTCAGACCTGAACGAGCCCTTCCCAACCGACAAGTGAGTCCTTCCTATGCTCCCCCAGTCAGACCACTGCTTGCAAATGTAGGCGTTACATCCAGCCACCAAAAACTGTACAGAGTGCTCATGTAGTTTCCAAACCTAGTGACACTGAATCTCTTGCCAGCCATGTGGAGACCCTAGCTGACAGTTGTGAGCCTCAGTATCACAAATAGCATTATTTCACGTAGTGTTAATACTACAACGATATTTTAAAGTTTACCGATCATAATACTCTAATGATAATACATGGCATATCTTTCTATAATGGAATAAGACTAATTGAACACAATATTTATTGTAAGTTGTTATTTCTAAACGTAATGTTCTACCCAACACTAGACAACTCTGCCTGTTTGCAAGAACAGCAGCAACACTTATCACAAGGACGGCCTAACAGCCCTTGAGTTAAATAGGTTTGTTGAGAATTGGCCTGCCACGTGAGAAGGAACATAAAAAAGTAACATGTATAGAGAGAACCTGAAGGAAGTAGCCACCAAGTAGTCACGAGAGACTTCCAGCTCAATTGGCCTTGAGGGCTGAGACTGTGCCAGCCCGTGCATTTGCATCCTAAAAGGCACCCAAAGTTGTATGTTTTGACAGTTTTAAAATTAAATAACCGATGATATGTTTTTTTTAACCTGAATTGGCTCTGTCTGCTAGATTTACCTTAATAAAGAATCGTTGTTACTGAAAACCAAACACCTGCAAAAGGAGGAAAGGAAGGAGGGGTGTTTGATGGATGTGGTCAGGAAGGAGAGAGCAGAGGGAGAAAATTACAGGAAGCACAATTAATAGGACTCAGCACTTGCAGAAATCCCAAAATATTCAAAATATGCGTGTCTAGTCCAAAGACTATGCTCTTCAACACGTTCCTATACTTGTCAACTAAAAAGCCAGGAAGGTTATGGAATTCACAGAAAAGAGTGCACTCCCACTGCTCTACTGGCAAATACGTCATAATGCAAACATCATAAACAGAAGTTCAATATCTGGTGGACCAAAATAGTTTTGAATTTGGTGCCATGTACGGTGATTTCCTGGCATTGCAGCAGCAGATGAACAGCGAACACTAAGGAGGTAATGTTCCTGTGCTGGTAATGATGTGTAAGTACAGAGGGACTTTTTGAAGTCAGCCACTGGTTCACTGGTAACTAAAAAGAAACATTCTTATTGGATGTTGCTGGAATTTAAAAACAAAGAATATGTGGCCACTTATTTTCACCAGAAAAGCAAAGGACGATTGATTCAAAGTTCCTCTTTAATGAAAATTGATCTTCCCGCCAACAGAGAAGTCATAATTTGACTGTTCTTCATGCCATTAAGATACTTCACAGGAGATGTCTGAATAGTGCTGTGTCAATAATTTCCTTCGGCGCACCAAAGAATCCGAATGCCTTATATTCATATTGCCTCAGGCGTAAAGTAGCGATCTGAGACCAACCTGCAAGTCTGGAGGTTCCATCATCACCTTTCAGCTCACTGCTGCTGCACACACCCTTTGGATGACATGTTGATGGGCAAAGCTCTGGAAAAAGGCACACCTTTCCCCTGATAATCTTCAAGGCGTCCTCCCCAGTCTGTGCAAGCCAAGTGCTTACATATTTGTGGCTTGTCCCAGCTCTGGCACATTTCTTATGTTGTAGGACCAAAGAAATAGATGTACGCGCACAACATATGTGCTGAAAAATGATGTGAGCAATATGATCAATTAAGATGTGCTCCTGTGGTAACGCTCTCCGGTCCAGAGCGCAGGATAATTACTCAATGAAGTTGTGCACCCACAAAACTTGGGTGAGTCCCCCTGGGCACAATCAGGACCCAACACTGGGTTTGATATGATACTAGAACAAATTTAGAAATAATCATGCTAAATGAATGGTTCAAATTCCACAGTTATATTTTGACTGTTACATGGATTTCAACTTTCAATCTATAGTGAACTCCTGGCAATCATCAGTCAATGATGGTTGTCTGTATACAATAAACGATCTTCAGATATGCGTTCCAATGCATTTCGGGCACATCGCCCTTCATCAGCGAACAATGAGTTACAAGAATAGTGTGTGCACAGGTAGTGAACCGTCTTCTCGGGTGTGTAGCCTGTAAATAAAATGATTAAAGAAAAGCTGGCCCTAAGTAGAATTCCATGAGGGTATCTCAGAAATTACAAAGGCATGGGTGTGATTAGTAGGCATCCCATGGTGCCCTAACCGCATGTTCTGCACAAACTGGCTACTAGCAGAAACTCATTCTCCTTCTCACAGTCATGTTGCTACATTCTTTCATACGGATAAGGTGCTCCCCAATACCTTGAAGTGAACATGGAGGAGGTCTGAATATGGCACCCCATACTATGTTCCTACCACGTCTCACAAACCTGATTATGCATACAGTAAAGATCTCATCAAGAAAGACAGCTTCAGGAGTCCCTTTGGGGTAGTAGTGTGCTTAACAAGTAACCAATTCATTCTCATTCATTCATTCATTCTGTCCCCCTGATGGAACTCAACTGGCTCACCTTCCCAGCACCACTTCAAAATCAGGTACATCATCTATAAATCCATTACAACCAGGTCCCATGTCTATCTCACAACATGCACACCATCTTCGGTGGAACTCAGCACACCCGCAACCAAGCCATGACACGAGACAATTAAGTTCCAAAATGTAAAAAAATAAGACACCGGGTCATTTACGTTTATGCACCCAGGATCTTGAGTAATATGCCTGTAAACACAAGCCCGCCCCAATCCAGCTCCAAATTAGGAAAGAGCTGAAGAGACACTTCTTTAACAAAAACACTACTTCATGACACAGTAACAGTCTACTTCCGCTCTCATAACCCAGCTTCCATGACTCTTATCTATATCTTTAACTTTGACCCTTTACGCCGTTCAGCAACATTTTGGCTAGGTTTGTTTGCACTATACAAATACCATATATATAATATATAGTGTTGTTTTGATCCTTCGGCACCAGCTCTTCTGACACTGTCCACTTTCAGTCTCCCTCTTTCTCTTACACCGTTTTACCTCTCTTTTTTCTCACTTTTTCTTTCTTTCTTTTCTCTGTGACCATTAGCACTTTTTTGGCTTCTTTTTGCCCCTGTCTCACACTGTCTGCTCTTGCACACATGCTCTCTCACACTAGTGTCCTCTCTTTTGCCACTTTTTCCCACTAATTCCATGTTCTTTCACTCTTTTTTATTTTCACCCTGCTTTTACCACTTTCCCTTTGCATCTCTTTGCCACTTTTGCCTCTCTGATTTTTGCTTTCCGCCTTGTTGCCCCCCACAGCACTCTCATCTGCTTCCTACCACCAATACCCCCCGCAAATCTCCTGCAGCTCACCTCTGGCCCACCAAGCTCCTCTCTCAGCCCCCATGTTATCCCCCCTGCACCTTCTTAATGGAGGCCGAGACATGTAGAGTCCAGCACTCTGTAAGGTGTACCTGGTAAACACCCCCCAAACCTCCTCTGTTCTTCTAGGGGTTAAGTCAGCTCTGTACAAACACCTCACAACCCCAAAATAAAATATTCACCTAATTGCGGAGGTAGCAACTTACAGACAAAATGAGAAGTCATGTAAAGTCAAAAGAAACAAAGTTCATAGTGGAATTCATTACAAGAAAAAAAGCAGGAACTGTTTGATTTAATTAATTTTAGTTATTTGTTTTGTAAAGTGCTAGGGTAACCAAATGATAGTTCAGATTACATGTTGTAAAGGAAGGAGGAGACAATGTAAACTACAGATAATTAATTAAGCAGACACTACTGCAAATGCTTTACCAAAGAGGTAGGATTTTAGTTTTGTGCTTCATGTAGAAGAGGCAAAGGCCTTGAGAGTGAAATTACCTTTCCCCAAGTCATTTGAATCTGTAGGAAATGCAACAACTGGAGGATGAGCTTATGTATTTGGTTGGAAAGTTAAGGAGGGAACTAAGGAGCTTTCCAATGTAAGACCTCGTAGAGTAGACAGGCACTTTTAAATTCAAAAGAACAAGGGAGGGACTGGGAGCGCGCATAAGGTCTAGCATACATGCTCCCTGAGTAAATGAATAAACAAAAGGTATACAATTACTATAGTATCAAGAGAGAAAAGGAAACTATATGGAGGAATCTGATCAATCAGGTCAGAGGGATCTGAATAAATAGAAGCAAGGGCCCTCACACACCCTATCTCTGGCAAAGAGCCCTCAAGGAGGCTCTTTGCCAGAGATCTTTTGAAGATGTTGTTAGCCATGATGAATTATGTGTGGAGATGCAGTGTGTGGAGATTGGTGATAGAGTGAGCTAAAAATGACTATGAGAGACATATACATTGTTTATTAATCTGGTGTCTCTTAAAAGGAGTAAAAACAATATGCGGCGGCGTAGAAGGTAATGATCCTACACAACTCAAAGTGATTAAAAGCAAAAGAGCTCAACATGTTTCTTGCCGTTGTAAAGTCAAGGTCGATCCTGGCAATTCATCAGGACCAAAACAACCTAATCTACAGCTGATAGGAATTGAAAACAGTTTGCTAAAAAAATACCCAATCATGAAATCACCCACATATGCAGTGGTGAAGGGGACACCTTATGTAGGCAATAGTACGTAGTTCGTCCCTTCCTGAGTAAGGCACATGCCCCTTAGGTGTTTGCAGAGGACCGTGCAAGCTTTTTTACTTTTAATTTCAACCCTTTGTTTGATCAGTAGCCAGCACACTGATATTATTGAATGCAAGATTGCCGGCCTAGAATTAATCAAGTACAAGTTTGTGCTCTTTAAGTATACTCGAACTAGTTTGTTGTATATTTGAGAGTCAGATGTTCGGTGGCCCCTGGCTTCCCAAATTCTTTTGGGATCTTGGTATCTTCGTAGACAAGGGCTCAATCCAAATATAGTTGGAAAGGGATAAACCGTAAGAGGTTCGAGACATGCATTAATAAATATTAGTTTCCAAAGCTGGAGCACTCTCACATGTATTGTACACACATATTGGGTTTATTATTTCACTGTACATTCAAGGGAAATATATTTTAAAAGACATAACTCTGTACATTGAGACCCCATGTCATGAGAATACTCGAACATGAAACAAAGCCACAGTGTTCCTTACTTCTGAGCCCTACAACAATGTACTTAATGCCTTGAAAAAAGCTGAACGCGAGATCTGCAGATCGAAACACGTGTCTGCTGAATTTTCTAGTGGAAACATTTTCCATTACATTAATAGGATATAATTTCTAGCAAATTAAACAATAAGAATAAAGTTATGTGTTATAAAACATATTTCATTTAAATCAATAGTGGATTATTAAACCCAATATTTAGGTAGAATACATTTAAGAGTGCTGCAGCCATAAGAAAAACCCTCAAGAATCTAGTAGATAGATTGGCCTAACCTCCCGCCCGAGGATCGACCTCAGTGAGGCATAACCACTCAACTAACTACATTCCTACAATGAACTACAGCGTATGTGCAACCCAAGAGACACCTAAAGACCCATCGTTGCATTGCTAGGCATTAATGAGGACGTGTAAGAATTAGAAACCTTAGGGCATCCAATCATGTACTTTGGAAATTATGGAGATAAAAGTGCACACACACATATATACATACATATATTTCAATTGATCAAATAGCTCTCAGCAGAATACCAAAATCCTACTTTCCACACAAAGAAATCAAACCTATACACACAAAAGCAATAGACTATTTTTATTTGCGTAGAAATTCTAACATTTTCGATCACCAACAACTCTAAGGGCCTAATTACAAGTGTCCTGTGGCAGGATCACAATTACAAAGGAGTAACTGTGAGATCGCACCCTTCATTACATTTCCACAAGGCAGACCTGTCAGAATTTAACATGGGGAAAAGGCCCCTTATTTACAGGAACATGCAAATTTTGGTACAGTAAGCTCCAAAATCTGCATATTAATACCCCAAAATTCGGATTAGACAATAATTATCTTATCCAATACATTCCAAACACCTCTATGGCAGATTTTTTTTATTAGAAGTGATAATTATCGTCCTACTCGTAATCAAGCATAACATGTATTACTGTTTCTCGACACTCCTGATGGGAAGGAAGCCTTGCACTCACATGATGCTCAGGGAGGTAAGTTGTTTAATCATTTAAAATGTCTCTTTGCTCCACCTGAGCTAAATAATATTATTTGCACAGTAAGTTTATAGCAGGAGACTTTGTAATCCTTTTCAGGTCTGGTTTCTCATAGGGAGGACAGCCAGCCATATGCAGGCCATTTCAAGAAGTGCAGTAAGAGGAACATTACTTTCAAATATAGGACATTCCAAGATTAAAATGTCCAACACAAACAATTCTAAGAAACTTTCAAAAATATTTTGCCCGTGTTAGGCCCTCAAACAAACTATACCAAGAAAGCTCTTGCAATCGAAAAATATCGTGGCCAGACTACTTCCCTTCCAGAATGCTATGCTCGTTGCAAGCTCTGCCATGAAATGGCAATCAAGTAAATGTCCTCTCAAAAACAACAAAGGAGCGTCATGTAAAAAGGAGGAATGACTACAGGTTGAAGCAACAGAAAGTGAATTTACTCTGTTGTTTGAAGGAAAACCCTAATAGGTTTTTTGAAAGCCCTAACTCACCGACCTGGTCGGTGACATGTTTCATCATCGGGCCCCACCAGGAATGGCCGAATGCCACCCCGGTGTGCCGCAACGCCAGAATTACTGCGGAGCTGGTATCGTGATTGTGAAGTGATGAGTAAAATGGCCAATTGAGTCGAAAAAAATAATTTTATTGGTTTCGCCAAGTGGTGAGGTTAAAAAAGAAGTGGAGGATAACGGACACAGATTAAAGGTCCATTGCTATCTCAGTAAAAAAGCGGTCAACATGTTTCAGCCTATGTGACAAGTTTTATCAGGCATTCATCAGGACCAGTGAGGGTGAGTATTTACAGTGGTGTGTGTGATGGCCTCGGCGGTATGAGCGCGCTAAGGCCCACCATACCAGAGGACGGTTATGTTAAAAATAGTGATTATGCAATTTATGTACATCAGATTCCCTTATGAGTGGAACCGAGTTTATTCAGAGTGCTCAGGTTACAGCACATCATGGGTTTCGGGGGGGGGGGGGGGGGATGATGGCTATTAGGCACACTGCCCTGGAAGCTAGGCACCCGGTCGGTACCTAGAAACGCCCTCGTCAGCCGAACCCCGGGGTGCGTACTGCCAGAACTGCAGTACGCATGTCGTATTGCGTGAAGGCGAGCCTGTCCCAATAAAATCCCATGATAGGGTCAGAACCTGTCCCGATGAAAACCCATGATAGGGTCAGGCATGCCTGACCATGTTATAACAATTTATTCCGCGCACAAATACCAATAGGTGTCTTGACGCTGGCTTTCCTAAGCAAGAAACCCCCTATCCCTAGTTAATAAATAACCAGGTTTTGAGTCCTTCCTGAAGGGTGTTAGCTTGGGCAGGGCCCTTATAATGTTCGACAGTTTAATGCATACTGATATGAAGCTTCTGCTCCACCAGTTTGACTTTCGGATTCTGGGTAGCATCATAAGATTAGCCCCCGACGAGCAAAGGGATCTGTTAGGAGAGTACCATTTCAACGACTGACTAAGGAATTAAGGTCCTATGTTATGTAGCACCTTGTAGGTGATACATAAGGCCTTGAATTTCATCCGACTTCTTACCGGAAGCCAAAGAAGGTCTTTGGGATTGGAATTTGGATATGGCAGCAGCATTCTGCACAGTCAGAGGCTTATTGAGATGTTTTTCCTGCATGTTCAGGTAGAGGCCATTGCAGTAATCTAACAAATAATATTAAGGTGGTGATTACTGTCTTTTTTGGACTGTGCCGGGATAAAGAGCAAGATTTACTTTAGGGATTTTTTGTAGATAAATACTGGAGAAGGTGATGGGGTTGACCAAAATTACGTTTTTCATCAACAATTGTCCTAGGTTTTTTGATTTGGTCACATTGGTGGACAAAGGGCCCAGCTCGTCCGGTCACCAGGCTGAGGACCATATTGGAGAGATGTGACCAAAAAAGATTACCTCCGTAAATTTTAAGCAGTACAAGCCTATCCAGGAGCTGACGGCTCCTGGAATCATGCATCATGAAATTGGGGAGCCATATTATTGCTATACCCTACCAAGGTCCTAGAAAAACCCATCAACAGAAGCCTCGCCGACAACCTTGCCACCCACGACCTCACAGTCCAGAGAAAGCCCTGATCAGAGCAACGGACGATGATCCTCAACAGAGGAGAAAGAGCAGCCCTCATCCCTCTCGACCTCTCTGCAGCTTTTGATACAGTCTCCCCTTCTATCCTGAGTAGATGACTTAACGAGTCAGCCATCCATCCAAGGACTCGCCCTCTAGTGGATCAGCACCTTTCTTACTGGAAGGACACAAGCAGTCAACATGCCACCATACTTCTCAGAAGTCCGAAATTCATTTCTGGAGTCTTGCAGAGTTCCTCACTCGGCCCAACCCTCTTCAGCAGCTATATGGCGCTGTTGGCAGATGTCATCTGCAAACACAACATCGATATACTCATCTAGCCCGACGATGCAACAGATTTTGTCCCTCTGACAAAACACCCAATACCAGGAACAACTTCAACTTGTGCAGGAAGAAAGTGGCCACCTGGGTGAAGTCAAACTGCCTCAAAAGTAATAGGGACAAGAACGAAGTTGTGATCTTCAGAAAAGGGGCCTAACAATGGGACTCCTCTGGGTGGCCTATGGACCTCGGACCACCCCCACCCCCAGCACTCAAGCAAGAAACCTTAGGATCATTCTCGACAGCAAGCTGAACAAGTTGGTTGTATGACAGAGGCACACATGGCTAAACCATGCGTTCCTCTACTAGGCAGCCCCACCAACAAATGCGTCTGAACAACGCATTCCTTTAATACGCATGCCTGTACCACACATGCCTTTACAATACCATGGTAAAGGAATGACTGACAAAGGAATGTGTGGTAAAGATCACACCTCAACCACCTGCTCTGAGCCCTAAAAATTACCCCGACCCCACCTGAGCCCCAAACACTACTCAACCCCACCCCACCCCCCGAGGCCCAAAACATTATCCTGATCCCCTCTGTGCCCTAAACACTACCCTTCTCCGCCTGAGGCCTAAAAACTACTGTTACCCCCGAGCCCTAAAAACTACCCCAACCCTTAAAGACTCCCCCACCCCGCAAATCCTAGCCCCACTTACCTCACTGCATCCTTTCCCGATCCTTCCTGTTCCAGAGCCCGCCCATCCCGGAATCTAGACCACGCACTGCCTTAACTACGCATATGTGTGGTTAAGGCCTATGTGTGGTTAAGGCATGCTAGGTCGAGCTTGCTGGGAAAAGCACCCGTGGCTCTGCCTACATTGTAAATTCCTGAACATGTCTGCCTAGGTCAACTGTCTCTACAGCCTGCTTTCACACCCTAAGGATGCTTAAAAAGATATTCAAGTGGCTATCCAGCAACACCAGGAAAACTGTCACCCAAGCCCTCATCACCAGCAGACTGGACTACAGAAACCCCCGTGAACATAGGACTCACCAACCAACTCACAAAAAGGCACCAGACCATCCAGAACGCAGCAGCCCGACTGGTCCTCAACCTCACATGCCGGTCTCAGGTCACACCACACAAAACGGAACTTCAATGGCTTACTATACATAAGTGCACACAGTTCAAGCTCCCCACACACACATACAAAGCACTACACAACACAGGTCCTGCCTACCTGAACAGCTGCGTGCAACTCCACCAACCCACCAAGCACCTCTGCCCAGATGAACTTTCAGTAGCACACGTGCCACACATACGCAAAAGCAGATCAGGAGGTCATGCCTTGTCATAAAGCATGGAGCACCCTCCCACACTACATTAGAGCTTCCATATCGCTTTTTGAATTCCGCTACAAGCAGAAGACCTGGCTCTTCGAATGAGGACTGCACACAAACCTGCAAAGTGCCAGGATACCCTCACGGACGATATGGAGCTATAACATACTAGACTAAGGAGAGGGTTGTGCTGTAGGAGAGTGGGTGAGGAGCAGAAGTGGCAGCATAGAAGAATTTCTGGGGGGGTAGTGTACTGGATACGGAAGTGGGGAATGGTGTGAATAGATAGAAAGGAGGTAGGGGTGGAGGTAAATTAGAAGGGCGCAGGGTAGCGTACAGGGTGGTTTAGGTACAAAGTAGAAAACAGGCGGAAGGAACATCTTGAGGGTGCAGTAATGTGGAGGAGATTGAATGGTACAGGAGAGTGAAAGAAGGGAGAGGGTGGGATGCAGAACGGTTTCTAGGATAGAATGCGTGGGCACTACACGGCAGCAGGCCCAACCCAACCAGCCCTCAACAGCTGACGGCGGACGGAAGACCTTTTTAGACCAATGGACGTGCACCCCTGATGATCGAATATGTAAAAGAGTGGATGGGGGTGTTGTGGGTGCAAGAGAGCGTAGGAGGGGGAACAGTGGAGTATAGGACAGTGGAGAGGAGTCGGTGCAAGGTACGGCATGGGAACAAGGAGTGTACAGGTGAAAGGAGGGCGAGGAAGGGGAGCACCATCAGGTAATTTCTAGATTAGCGTTTGCCTTTGATGTGTGCATTACTGCATGTCTCAGAAGCTCATTTGCTTAAGCAGGCTGGAAATGTAGGAAGGGGCTGTGTATGGGGGGCACGGCGCGGATTGCGGAAGAATTCATTAGAAATCCACCAATCCCTCAGATACTCATTTGAATATTGAAGAGAGAGTTTAAATGCAGATCCGTGGCTAGCACTAAGTCGGCTTTTAGCAGGTATATGTCTTTATTAAATATTCATGTGCGCGAATGTCACTTTATTCAGGGGCATGATGCATGAACTCCAGGGACGCAGTGCCTTTGCGCATGCGCAAGGCCAGCCACCACCTGGTGCAAATTGTGGCGCCTTCGAGGCACGAAGCCGTGCGGTGTTGAAAAACCACTTTGTCTCCAGCAGGGTCCCCTTCAAAATCGGTATGAAATGTTAACCTCACCCCAGAGATGGGCACCCGAGATTCTATCTACAGAGAGAAGCTACACGCACCGACTGACTTGAGAGAAACAAAGAAACAAGTAGTCGGCTAGTTGAACACCACTTGGAGAGCTCCGAAGAGAGGGAGGACATGGAAATTCCATAGGTGAAGTAGGGGTGGACGAAAATGTTAGGAAATAAAGGAAGTAAAACTGAAGAAAGTCCCAAACTAGCCTCTGAGAAAGCTCTCAACTCTTTCAGTGTTGAGAAGGGGATGTTCTCGAGGCGTAGCAAGGGTGCCACGGGCCTACTGCAGTTAAGGAAAAGGGACCCAAGCCTCCCTGCCAGACATATTTAGGGGCACAGTACATTTATAGTTAACCTGGTCATGTAATGTTATGCAATGTAGTGGATGCAATATTTTTGTAGCTTTTTTGAAGGTCGATATTGTTGACCTTTGTCTAGTGACATACAATCCTGAGTAGCTGATACCTGGGCAGTTGTCCACGTGTGGTGGAAGCCTCAAGGGTCCTTGACCACACTTTATACTTTGCACAGTACATTTTGTGTTGCACCAGTACATGTCATGGCACAACATATGGCCTTTCTATGATGTATTATCTGAGTATCTTTTGGCACGTGATTTCGGCATCTCTGTGTAACTACTCGAAGGAACAGAGCATTGGCATTTCATTGTACACAGTATCTGAATTAAACGCAGGCCTTGGTGAAGGGAGGGAGGGGCCTCAGGGGGCCCCCAAACGCCCCTTACTCAGCCTGATGCATCAGGCCTCCTCAGCCCTAAGGTGAGGGTGGGGGGGGGGGCACAAGGGCCCCCAAACGCCCCTTTCACAGCCTGATGCCAGCGGATATCTATGAGATATTGGGGACTCAAGGGCCTCTCAGACATTCTGTGGGGAAGGTGAGGTGGGGGACGGGGAAGAGTGGGGGGGGCACCATCATTCTGCATTGGACCACTGAATAAATAGCTCAGTTGCTATGTGTTTTATAACACAGGTGTTAAGCAGTTCATGACCAATATTTAAAAGACCTTTTGTGACACATTATCCAACAGCCATTTAATGAAATATAACAAAATGGAAATGTTATGGCACAGAGAGTATTACCTTTTGATAGCACATTGTTGCATTGGTGTTTCAGAGCACCATATCATCTAGGCATTCATGACACAGAACCAGATGGACCTTTCCTGGCTTTATCTAATGGACCTTTCGTGGAACATTTGCTTGATTGGCATTTCATGGCAGAGCTTGCAATGAGCATAGCATTCTGGAGGGAAAGTAATCTGGCCACAATATTTGCGGCGGCAAGAGCTCTTGTACAACTTGTATGAGGGACGTTGGAGAGAGCGAGATGGATGGAGGAGCGAGGCAGGAGCCGGGACCTAGGGGCCTAGGACCTCCACCTGCATAAACGATGTGTATTATTACACCCTGCTTAGAGATATCAAGCAGTCACACCACTTGCAAATTCCAGGTGTGTAAATGTTGCTGTTTGCTGCAGAGTCCCATAGCTTCCCTCCTTGCAGACCACATCCTTTGTATCCTATTGTGCTGCTGTGACTTTCTTTGTCTAAGCTCAGAAGTATAGTATCACTTTTCATGCAAACTTTCTGTGAAGATTCATTTAGTCAGTAGCAAACAGTTTCCACACTAAACGTTTGCAGCACATAGTTTTAAGACATTGGGCTATTCATGAAAACAAAAACAAGTGAACTTCTATTGAGCCCTCAGACATGCTTTAGACTCCAACAGGGTACTGAGACGGCCCTCATTGTGGTGATAGAAGAGACCAGGAAGATCATGGATGACGGAGGCTGCGCTGCTTTAATATTGTTAGATCTCAGCGCAGCCTTCGACACTGTCAACCATCAACTTATGATCCAGAGACTTAAGGAGGTCGGTGTGGCAGGCACTGCGTTGGCCTGGTTTCAGTCCTTCTTGGACAATCACTGCTTCTGCGTCTATGAGGGTGAAATAGAATCAGAGTATATACATCTGCAGTGTGGTGTCCCCCAAGGGTCATCACTAAGTCCCACCAAGTTTAATATTTACATGAGTTCTCTAGCTGAATTGGTATATCCTTGGGGGATCCAAATCGTCACGTATGCTGACGACACGCAATTAGTGGTCTCCCTTAGTCAGAAGGAAAAATCAGAGCCTGGTCTCACCTCATGCTTGGGAAAGATCGCTGAATGGATGGCCAAGTCGTTTTTGAAGCTAAATGGAGCTAAAACAGAACTAATGCTTCTTGGGCATACAAACCATGCTAGTATTGATGCTTCATGGCCCAGTTGTCTGGGTTCTCCACCTGTACCAAGTGAGAAGATTAAGAGCCTAGGTGTCTGGCTCGACTGTAAGCTTGACTTGAAAGTACAGGCTTGCAAAGTTGCAGCTAGTTGTTTTGGACTGATCAAGATGATTAGGAAGATCCTCCCTCTCCTTCCTCTGGATGCTAGACGGGTGTTAGTCCAGGTGCTAATACTTTCGCGACTGGACTATGCTAATGCTGTGTACCTTGATGCACCCCAGGGAACTACCAACAGGTTACAAATTGTTCAGAATTGTGCTGCTCGCCTATTAATGAACATTCCGAAATGGAGATCAGCCAAACCAGCCCTTATTGGTTTGCACTGGCTTCCCATTCAGGCCAGAATTAATTTCAAGGCCATGTGCATTGTCCACAAGGCCTTTTCTGGAAAAAGCTCCCCTCTGATCCAGTCAATGGTTCAACTCTATCAGCATAACATGTTGTTGAGGTCCAACCATAAACGCTTACTCATAGTGCCTCTGTTTAAGCGAGTTCGAGAAGGAGGTCGACGGTTTGATATAGTGCATGCAGCCAAGCTATGGAACCCAATTCCTGAACATATTCGCCTAGAATCCAATCACCTTAGTTTTAGGAAACAATTGAAAACCTTCCTTTTTGCCTGAGTTGTGCTTGCTGAGTGAGTGGCCATACAAAGCGCTGGGATGCCCTCGGGTAGCCATGCGCTATACAAGTGCGTATTCATTCATTCACCTGTTGCCTAAGATGGCTGCCGGATGTTGGTAACCAACTCAAGAAACTGATAACTTGAGAGTGAAACAGTGTCCTCAGGTATTTATTTCTCAGTTCAGTTCAATACTCTTTAGTTTGGCATTTTGCCATAAAAGAGACAATAACACAAAAAAATGATGTGTAATACAAACCATTACAATCAAGTTAAAATTCCTTACTGATGCAAAAGATTAAAAACATCAAATGAAAAAAAAATATGCAAGGAGAAAGCATTAGAACATTATTCTTACCCTTACATATAAACTATTGTTAAACTATTGAACTACGGCCAATATATACAAGGGCTGGTTAATATATAAAACACTCAGCACCATTAACCCAAGGGGCCGAAAGAAAGGTCCTCCTGGTAAACCACATTGCTACTAAATACCTTGAGACTGCAAAAGCAATGGGTTGATTATTGTCCGATGGCAATATTATGCAAGCAGAGGCATGCTGGGTGAAGCCTAAATTCTTGAAGATGGGGATCAGCAATTTTTCCCTAATCCTACTATACACTGGACAGAAAAAAATCACTTTGGTATAAACACAAGAGGGACAGATCAACTCTTCCAGACTAGCAGAATCCACCCATTTCGACGTAAAAGTACAAAGTGGAAGGGTTCCATGCTTGAATTGTACATACAGTTTCCTTGCCTGGCTTGGTACTATCTCATCTAAAAATGGCTCAGCCAAATAGGAATCCTTCACCAACATGAATGAGATGGTTAGAGTACCTGAAGCCTGTGATGATAATAACAGATCTGATTCAAGACTCTTGAACCGCCTTTTGAGCTCCAGTTTGCTAGTCAGCAGACCTTACCTCCCCTGGAACATCCCACAATTTCACAAGGACCATGCTCAAAAGGGTCTCTCTTACATATTTGATCCAGAGGAGATTACCTGCCCTGGGGTAATTGAGTTTTTCCTACAGTCCACAATAATAATGTGACAATTCCGTGGTGGCCCAGAGTCTCCTACAATATATAATAGGCCCGACTGCAATTTTTTCAGAAATTGGCCTGAGTCTTACATCAAACTTTAACAGCATCAAAGGGGTACTAACCGGGAGGCACAACACTTGCCACAGAAACGCTGTTTTCCACTATTTCTAATGTTTTTGTGGACTTAGTGCCGTACCCAGTGCTTGATAAGAGTACAACCGAACATCTGGGAGACTGGTTTGGAGAAGGACCCCTGCTAGATCTTCAACAACCCCCAACATGCTGCTCCAATTTCAGCCTGTGCTTTGAAATGTGGTGGGCCCAATCTAAGTTCTCATCTAGGGTATTATCAAGATATTCAAATAGATGCACCTGTTCTAACAGGATACCACTCAGCGTTGGTTTAGAACGAGTAGTATGACATGGGTTGAGAACCATACATTTTGTTTTACCAACATTGATTTCCAGCCCTGTCTGTTTACAAATGTTGCTGAATGCATACAAGGTTTTCTGAATCCCCATATGAGACTTTGATAAGAGAAGGATATCATGAGCGAATATGAGGGCCGGAACCCTCATGTTGGACAATTTAGGGGCATCATTATCACAAGTATTAAGGTAGGCAACCATGTAATTAATATACAAAGTGAAAAGGGTCAGGGCATGGACACATCCCTGTCTTATGCCCCTACTCACAGGGAAGGGGTCAGTAACTTCTCCTAACCGCTTCCAGCAGACCTGGACAAAATTCTGTTCATGCAGTCTCTCAATGGATGGTTTGGCATAGATATATGGGAACACTCAGATCACCAAGCACGTTCCACTGTGTATTTCTGGGAACCAGATCAAAAGCGGATCTAAGATCTTCAAAAAACACGTTTAGCCAGCTCTTCTCCAAAATACTGGATTTCCAGGAGATCAGCTAAAGCCTAAACACTTGATCACTGATAGATGTACAAGCGCGAAACCCTGCTTGCACGGGACAGAGTGTGTCATTGTCATCTAGCCAGTTTTGTAACCTTGAGAGAATAAGTCTACATTCTGCATGGTATCGATGAGGCTGACAGGCCTATAGTTAGTGGGGTCCATTGGGCAGCCATTTTTGTAAATGGGAAGGATTTCTGCTCCTGCCCATGAAGATGGAGTACGTAGCCCGTTCAAGAAAGCATTAAACATGACAGTAAGCTATGGTGCCCAAACATCGATATTGGACAAAAACAACTCCCTGGGTTTTTTATCAATGTCCGGTGCTTTCAGGAGGGCAATCTTTCTAATCGCCTGCTCTGACTCCCTGCATGTGCACGCAGGAAGCCCAAAGTTGTCAAAAGGTCTGTCTATAACTGGCAAAGAGATGTCCCTGTGCAAAGCGGCGACCAGGCTCCCACCCACAGAGGGTGCGGTGCGTACATGTTGGTTGGGAAAATGTGCTTTCCAGGCTTCATCTGCAATGTTGTTTTCTATAGTGCCTCTCCCCTCTTTATTGCCGGTAGCTACTATATTCCAGAAGGTGGTCTGGTCATTTTTCCTGGTTGCAGCAAGAAGTGATTCCCACCTTTTTTGGCCCCATTCCACTTTGGCTTTACTCAGAGCGCACTTATAAACAATTCTAGAATACTTGGATCTCACATCTATTCTGAGCCCTAATTGCATTGATCAAAGCGAGTTTGGCAATCTACAGTGGTTGTTAAACCATGATGGCGGGCTACTTCTTGATCCCAGGTGCACAGATTCTTTAGAGAAGTGCTCTTTACGTTACTCAAATAAATTATTATGCACTTTCCCTACCTTCACCAGGGAGGTGTCCATGCCCATATTAAGATCTATATTGCCAAGGGACCCTAGACTTTTCCCCACTAAGTTTTAAATGGACATCACTTACTCCTGGGAGCGGGCCACTGCAGCCATTGTGTCCTATGTCGATTGCGGGCTAGTTGGTTCCTACCATCCAAGTGTGACAGTCGAGCCAGAGATGGCTTAATAAGGGTTAGAGGACAGGACAAGCTCTAGTGCGTTATGATCGCTGCATGCCTGGTCCTGGCAGAGAAGTCGATCACGTACGTCTACAGTCTGAGGTCAACTAAAATATAATCAATTAGACTAGAACTGGAGAGTCTATTAAAAGTGTGTTTTCCCTCCCTGTCAGAATGAGTTCTCCCGTTACATGCACGGATATATAGTTTGTCAAGGCATTAAGTTGAAGAGTCAAAGCTGATAATTTCCTAATAAGACAAATAGTTAGAGTAGGAATAGACCACACTAGTCCTCCTCCGTCACAAACTCGCAGTAGGAAATATCCAGGGGCTCAAACTGGCAGGTGAAGTCGCCACCCACAATCTTCAATGTGCCCAATGGTAGTCCAGCCATATGGGTAGCAAGCAAACTTACCATTGGTGACTCCTGCCTATTAGCCATGGGCCTAGAGTATATATTGTATATACATACTCTATGGCCTGTGGGAACTAAAACACACAGGAGATCTCCAGATAAAACCCCTGATCCCTCTACCGTACAACCCAAATGACTGCCCACCCATGTCATCAGCTTAATAAAGGGTCTACCTCTGCCACAAAAAACTGCTTAAGTGCTAAAGAAAACAAACCAAGCTCTCTGAACTTTGAATGTTAACCACGTTTCCTGGAAAAGACACCCATCATATACGCCAGTAAACATTCTCAATCAGTGTTATCTACCTTAGAGCTTAAACCTGCAACATTCCATGATAGAATCTTCAAGGAAAGGTTTAGCCCAGGCAGATGTGCCACCCCTGTTGCACTCTCTGTTCTCTAGGAAGGCCTAAAGTGGCCATTAGAAGGAATAGGACTAATTTAAGCACCATGAGAATCCGTGCTTCTATGTAAAGGACTTGCTGCAGGGCTACCTCTAATAGGCTGTGCAGAAGAAAATCCCTCCCCGATGGTCACTGTGCTATCCACGATGAAGAGGTCATAATGGTCTAAATACACCCAAGCATTTGGTGGACAGTCCAATGAAGACTCTACCGGAAAACTTACCAGGGGCTTGCCATGGGGGGGCATTAAGATCTGGGCTAAATAACTAGTTGGAAAAGGAAGCAGAGGTATCATCCCCCCTGCTGGGATCCATTCTTGTAACAGCTGACAGAAGTCCAGCGTGAGTGACAAAAAAACGAAGAACCGTTCTTATTAGATAGTTTGTCTACTTGATCCATGATCCCAAACCTGTTAGATACTGACACATTGTAACGCCTATTCAAACCAGACAACCCATGGTAGGGAGCACGAAGGCAGGTATGCTGAAGAGGCGGGACGGAACGAGATCCTGACCCACACCTGGTGTTGGTTTATAAAACTAGCCTAATGGCAATAAAACAATACTCGATTCCCCCATTCTAGGCTGCATCAAACAGCATTTTATAAACTACTGCAGGTTTTTTTTAATTAATGATAACACAGTCCCCAGGTCATCTTTCGCCCCTTCCCAATCCAGCTCACCCTGTGTGTGAAAAGGATATTGTCTGCCATTGACGCTGGGAAATACATAATTTTCCCCAGCCGATTAAGACACTTGTTGCCAAGATCAACGTGGGTTTCAATCTGCCCTCTGCCCAGCCCTGGAACACGAGTCAGGGCTGTCACATGGGGCAAGCCGCAGGCAGCAGGGTAATGACCGGTAAATCCTTTGTGCCTCTTGTGACCGCTGTACATGTAGCCCCTTGTGACCTTGCACCAACACCATTACTAATTGTTGAAGTAGCAACTGAGACCAGGTGCTCCCCTACCACTATCCACTACCCCTGGCCTTACAGATGAACCGGGCAAGGAAGGCCCTTGGGCTCCTCTTTCTGTGGGCAGTCGGGGAGGTACTAACACTTGGGTGCAGCTCTGGAGACAGTTCAATCGCTTCCAGTCAAGCCAAAACCAGGGAAAATTCCACCTTTATAATCCTGGATTATTACTGACAGCACTGGTACACACATGCGGGGGAGAACATGAGCAGATGGTTGCCACGCCTGGGTTGATTGCCTCTTCCTGGCCGCCTAACTCTTTTGGCAACCGGTTGTAATACATCAAGAGTACTCTCACCAGTTGTCACATTTAATACAGTACTGGGCTTGTGAGCAGGGTCCTTGTTCTGCAAATTTGTGCCTGCCAATGAGGAATCCTGGGTAAGGGTGTTGTGATTGCCACAGCTGGCCCAGACAGATATTGGACACACTCCCCAGCTCCCAGGGAGAGTCTTCTCTCAGTTAACTCAATCTCCGTGGCAACAACCCCGCCTGCTCTTTGAAGCATCAGGTCAATCAAGGATGATGGAGGTGGAGTGGTCACAGCCCCCCACACACTTACGCTTTCCCATAAGAATAGTACTAAGGGTAATTAAGAGGCTAACCGAGTTAGATGGTAAACTTCACCCCAGGATGTGATCAAATATAAGTTTAAGGCAGGGAGTCACAGAATTCACTCACCCTTGCAGTTCAAAACAATCCAACACAAACATTGGAGATGTGGCCCTGCCCAGCCTCTTCCGGCCAGCGGACTGGCGCAGACAGGCCTATTCTTGTGTCGGGCACGTGCCCGGGCATGTCCTGCGTAGCTGGAGCTCCAGCAAAGCTAAATAGGCACCTCCAGGTGTAAAGGGAGCGTTCTAGGCGACTGCCTGCCGCAAGGAGATTCGGGGTGGGAAGTCCTGCCCCTGCCGGCACCAAAAAACAGTTATATTTATTTCTACATTCTCTCTGCATGGATAGAAAATCACGCTGCATTGTCTAGCCTGGAGCACATTAAAAAAAGACCTGAATTAACATGTGAAGTGTGTCCATGCTGAGTGGTCTTCTCAGCCAGATGCAGACTGGCCCCTATGGAATCAAGTTCTCCCAAATGTGAAAGGACCACGCGATCTCTGGCTCTCTTTATAAACATCACCCTAGCACAAAGCATCTGCATCAAATACTTAGGCTGGACCTACATTATTTCCGCCCATGTCGGTCACTAGAAGGCTGGTGGGGTCTTGCTAAGGGCACCAGGATCATGCCCTGGTTCTTGTTTGCTTAAATATTCACGAATGAGTACTGAAATTAGAGGATTTGACTAATAGCCTGTGCGGCTGTTATTTGACTGTTTCCTAAAATACTCTTTGAATCCTGCAGGTTGTACTTCAAGGAGATATTTAGGTCAGACGCTCATGTGATTATTTATCCTCTTTGCATCTACTGGATAGTGTTTCAGATACTTTTTAAGCATTCACAAGACATGCTCAAAGTTTGGGTTATGGCTGAAGTCAGGTTGTGTTCCACCGCGTTTGAGGTTATAAAGTAGCTTACCTCTGGGATATTATTCCACACTCAGCTTTCCATCTTTGTATGTACGCACTGCAAGTTCACTGCAATCCTGTTTCAAGCCATTTAAGTTGGCCACAGCACCTGTGAATGTTTTGAGAGACCCTGTACCTGTGCTCCCTGAACTAGGCTTTACTTTAAATTTGGGAGTTCCATCATATTTTAAATCTGATATTGTTAATGGCATTTATGTAGCTTCTTTTTTAATCCTGATGTGTGCTTGAAGTGCATATTATACCTCATCTGGTGGTTTGGCGTCAGGGTGCTGCATATATATTTGGAAAACGACATGTTCTAAGGTGGTCTAGATGGGAAGTGTTTACGGTTGTGCATGATGTTCCAGGGAATAGTATAGTCTGAGCAATGTTCATGGACTCTGCATATTCCCAAACATGTGACAAGAAGCATTTAAGGCAGATACATTTGAAGTGCTAGAAAAAACCTCTGCTTATGTTAACAAACAAACACTTCCCCATAGGTTGCTAGAAAAACATCCCCATAGGTTAACATAGAAAAACATCCCCATAGTTTAACATAGAAAAACATCCCCATAGGTTAACATAGAAAACATCTCCATAGGTCATAGGTAAACTTAGAAAAGCATCCCCGTAGGTTAACATTGAGCAGCATTGTGGCCCCATTATAACACTGAGATACCCTTCAGGGTTATATCTCGAAGTGCAAGTGCTGGGATCATAGTGAGTTACCACTGAGGTCGGCTTATTGTTTGTCTTTGCTACGGAAATATTAAACTTTCTTTCCTCTTCGGAGGAATACTTCCGGCTTGACACTCATCTCTATTATTTGCAATAGCTATTGCTTAGGAATTAGGATTAGTTCTGAGATCATGTGAACTCCCCAGTTTCTAATTGACCTATTTTGCCGGAGTGGGGCATGCCCATAGGAGGAAGATCATGGGAGTTCTTCCGGTTTCAGCACTGTGCTTTTTCAGTTCTGTCTGGCTTATGTTTAGTAAATATCATACATCCTCCACTGCTCCAATGCAAAGGCACAGGTTGTCTCCTTCTGTATTGCTGATTTTCGAGATGATGTCACTGCTGTATGCATAGCTATCTGTAATACTATTCTGCTTTCTTGTGACATGCTTAATGCATCCCCCTGGGAGGGGGAGAGGAAAGGAAAGGCTAGGTGACGGTGAAGTTCAAGAATCTAGACAAGAAGGATGGCTGCGTGAGGTAAGCATTACAAATAATGGGTCATTTTTGTGGGGCTGTTTGTGTAGTGAGACTAACTTTGATCTACCAGAGAGGAAGTTGCAGATCCATTTTAGTGTTGTGCCGTGGGTGCATAGAGCAAGTAGTTTGTGAGCAAGAAGTTGTTGGTGTGAAAAGATGTTGAGCAATCAAAAATTATGAGGACCCTAGCTTCACTGGAGTCAATTCCTTTTCTGAGGAACTCCGAGATCGAGATTCAGATCTCAGACTGCTCCTGATGTCATCTTGTGGGTGGTTACTGAGAAGGGCTGATAAATCCATGGAGATCTGGAGCTTGGCACAAACTCATCTCTCTAGCAATGTAGCCTATGAGGATAAGTGTTCTTCTGATCAGCATAATTTGTACCGGGACTCCATTGTTTTCTCATTGCCATCTCGTGTCAAACGCTTCCACACGACCCACCTGGTAATTTCTGCTGATGCCTGAGGAAATTTTAACTGACACGACAAAAACCATCTTGCAGCCTGCATTTCTGCCCAGGAACTGTCGCACACCCAACCCCCCGTTCTTTGCAGTTCAACTGAAAGCCACGAGACACTCACAACCTGAGTAAATGATTTATTTTCCATCTCCCGCTCCCAGCCTGGTAAACATCCTTGACACCGTGATCAGGTTATCTGGACAATGGTCTGACTGCTGGCCCTTGATCAGGGTGATTAAACAATGACTTGAAAGACCAGGCTTTGATCAGGGCAATTGAACAATGACCTGAAAGACTGAGCCTTGATCAAAGCCGAGTGAACAATGATTTGTGTACCAAGCCTTGACTAGGTCACCATCTACACACATCGTCTGGATCTGGTTATCAACTGCAAACACTGCCCTGATTAAACAATGAACTAACAGCCAAAAGACTGGGATGAAAAAGTATAAAAGGCTTGTAAGCTGCAGAGGGAAGCAGCAGCCTCCTCTGTCTTGTCTCTGATTAGCTTGGGACTCTGTTCCATAGCCCGGGCTATTGAATAAATCTGGGTTCCTCCGGCAGACGAAGGCTCCTGTGTCTCCTTTTACTAAGTATGGAAGGTGTGGAAGACTTGGGCGGTTCCCCCGCCGCCGAGACCTACTAAGTTGGTTAAACCGGCTCTTCACCTATTAGGTGAGGTTTGTGGTGGATGTGTTGTGGTGGATGTGTTGTGGCTTAGGTCCAGAGGATCTAGTCCAGTGGTTTTCATGCTATTTTGTATATTTTTTCATTTAAATCTGGTGTACTTTGCTATTTTTAAGGGAGATAATGAGCAATACTTAAAGGGCCAATGCTGTGGAGGGAGAGTATTTCATACAAGTAAGGATGGCAGAAAAGAGCCCGGGCAGCCTTAACGCTGTGATGGAGTGTAAGTGAATGAGGGTCAGTTGTATGACCACTACATTTTGCGAGTCTCTAATTGCAATTTTGCGCGACTCGGAATTAGGGACTCGCAAAATGAAATGTACTAATGTGTCTCAGACATATGTAGTGATTTTCAGTGGGGTTGCAAATGACCTACCTTACTAATATTCAGGAGGTCGGTCGCAATTTGTGACCCATTAGGAATGGCCTGTAATCACTGGGATGGTTGCCTGCTGGGGTCAGCAGCCCACTATTTCTGTGATTGCTCTTTAAATAAAACAATTTTTTAAAATTAAAATCCATCCGATGCATTTCAAACAGGAAAATAAAAAGCAACCTTTTAATTTTTTAAGAGTAGGCAGTGACCTGTGGGACCACTGTCTGCTATTAAAAAAATTCCTGTTTGTGAATGGGTTACCACCTTCACAGAGTCGGTAAAGAATGAACCGCATTCCGGTCGCAAAACATTCATACATGCCCCTGTGACTCGCTATTAGGAAGAGACGCCCTGAGCACACCCCTTCCTAATAACGACAGGCAATCCTTATTATGTCAGGAATAGGTTATCGACTCGAAAAATTTGTTTGCTGGCAGCCATTTTAGTGGTCGCAAATGGCCAGGTTCTCTGTTTGTGACCGCTAAAAATTGTTGTACCTCTGGTCCTGAGTCTCTAGCACATGGAGTGGATGGGGTAGGTGTGAGGAAAAGGAAGAAAACATCTTCACTGCAGTTGGAAAACACTCTTCTCCAATTCTCGTGGAGACATCCACCTACAGGAAGCAAAAGGGACAGTCAGGAAATGGGCAGAGACAGGGAGGAAAGAGAAAAAGCAGATGGATACAGGGAAATGGAGGACAGAGACATGAGGAAACACCAACGCTAACAAAGGACTACATTATACAGGAAAGAGGCAGACCCTGGGAGGCTAAAAATGCAGAGGAAAAAGGAGAGGAAATAAGGCAGAGATGCAGACATTTCTGAGATGAACGCGGCCCGGCGAAGTCCCGTGGAGCATGGAGAGAGACGTCTAAAGAAGATACACAAACTGGACCAACAGCGGGGTGAGAGTTTGAGCAATCAACTGCAGAGGACAGAGACAAGTGGGGTGAGGACTGGTGGATGTCGCCGGCAATTACAAGATCGCCCGCCACAACTGAGGAGAGTTTCGGTAGACCAGATGAGTGACTGGAGACTTTAAAGCAGGACAAGGGAAGAGGATATTGAACTGCAAGGTTTTCTTCCATTTCGCTATATAAGCAATCCATAGTTGGTCCAAAGAAGGGGGTGGGGGTGTAACCAGAGAGAGAGAGGAAGGAACCAACGACCCTCACTTCTAAAACAAAGCGAACCTTCCCTGAACAGAATGGAAAGGGGAGAACAGGAACACTACCAAAGTAAGGAGGAACTTCTAAACCCAGCCCGAATAGGGATATATGGACACCATTACTTCCACTCCAATTGGTTACATGATTGCACAAGCGTGAATGGCTGGAGACAACTTGATCCATAGAAGAAAGGCATCTGCGTGAGAGAAAGAGAAATTTTATGTTCATTACCTATACTTACCTGGGTATTCTGTTTTTTCCCCAAGGGTGCCTGTGCCATCGGTCCCACAAGCATAGGAGACAGAACCCATTTAGGCTGCCTGAAACATAAGATCTGCATGTTCACAAACCAGCGGAATACTCAGACAGAACGGAGATTTTTTCACAAACTACCCACATTCTCTTTTTCCCTCCCTACTTTATTTGTTTCATGTAAAAGATATACATTAAAGCAGCCATTCAGAAATCCAATATGCTTACGAAGCCATATTTCCGACGGTAGGTGGTTATATGGGGAGAGTTTGGGTCACATTGTGCCTCAAAGTGTTTGTACTGATATGGCTGTGTTTTTGGCTAAGAGTAGGCTTTATAGTTTGTCACATAGGTCTAGTGTGTGAATGGGAAGGGTTGGTAGTAGCTGAAGTGTGAGTGAATTCTTTTAGTATGAAGAATGATTTTCTCTGGAGAGTGTGTACTTCTTGGTTCATGCAAAAATCATAGAGAGTGGTTTGCTTTGGGGTGTCAGTGATGCGTGAGCAAAGGAAGGTCAAGCAAGGGATGTTAGTGTTTGGGGCCTCTGGTTTTTAATTGGGACAAAGTTATATTTGTGATGTTGTTGGTTCTGAGCCCTTTATCGTGGGCACTGGCAACTACGTTTTTAAGCGTCATGCATGGTCACTGGTGGTTACAGTGTGCGAACTTCTATTCTAAGGTATCGAGAGTTTGTGCAGAATATGAAGGTCTGTTGAAACCCAATACCACAAATTGGCGCCCGAATAGCCCTCATCGGCGACTCGGATGCCCGAAGGATTGGTTGTGACGAAGGATTGGAAATCCGCCCTGGACGCGCGCTGCCACTGAGTGACCCGAGTCTTGGCACCCACGGTGTTTTTCCTTTTCTTCCGATCTGACCTTCCAGGTGGGGCCGGTCCTCGACTGAGATCCTGATCGTTGGGTTGCCGTGCAGTGACCGTTTGGCTGATTCGAGAACTTGGCAGTTGGAACGTGGACACTTACTGTGGCTTTTTGGATTTGTTTGAGTTAGCTAACATTTGGATCTATGATTTGTACTATATGTGGAGTGCACCTCACATAGGCAGGTAATGTGGAGATATTTCTCTGACTTTGTATTTGTTTGAACGGCGCACCATGTGTAAAGCATTTTAAGTGCCATTTGGTGTAATATCACGTTTTTAGTGATATTTTTGACATGCCTGTTTTTAGCACGCTCCGAGGAATGTGCTGACTTCGAAATGGTACCAGTTATCGATTAAATTAATCTCAGCCGGTTCCCCCAGAGGGAACACCTAATCGTGAAATGTACATCAAATTTAGCCTTCCCCCTATTATGTATAGTACAATATGGAATAAGTACACTAAGGGCGATCTTGAATTGCAATGGCCACTACATGAGTCGTTTGATTTACGAAAGGTTCAGTATGTGGAGCAGTGTTTGTTTCAGCGCAGGTCCAGACAGGATATGTTTGATTGTGTGCCTATGTGGGAGAAAGCGGTGCGTAAACGTATGAAGAGTGAACAAGCCTTGGCGGACAAGGAGCAGCGAAAGGCTGCCCTTGTTACAGCTTTACAGCTACAGGATAAGGAATTACAGGACCAGAAAGATAGGGAGATACCAGAGCGTAATTTACAAATTAATGGTCAGTTTCCTATTCGACGTCCTCTCTATCCTGTCCTTTAATGAATCGGATGATTTTTCATTATTAGATCGTTGCCCGCCTCCATATATTATGCCTACGGCTCCAGATGTGGATCCTGATTCATCTGAAGAGCAGGACAAAGGAATGGATACTCGTTCTAGGCTTTCTACTGCTCGATCTGCGGAATTACGCGGGATGGCTCGTAAACTTAATGTCGATGTTATTTCTATTTCAGAGATTGACGAGTGTATGCGTAAGTGGTCTGAAAAAGAGCGATTGTATTTTCTGGAACATTTTGGGCAAGAAGTTGTTGAACGGTATAGGAAGTATTCATCTGAGTTGGAACCTAAGGATATAGCAGTTGGTTGTGCTGATTTACGTAAAGGTGTTTTTGTTCTTGCAGACGCAGATGGTCTCTTCCGGCGTCTGGTTCAGCTACGGGACGAGACGTTACGACTACGGGAGTTGAAAAAGGCATCGGGTTCGACTACGTCTGGATCGACGGCTGAGTTCAAGGAGTACCCTATCTTTGACACAGATAGGAGTGATACAGTACACGTTATGCCTATGCGAGAAGCTGCGCCTTTGTATGTCCCTCCCAAAGGTCAAGATACAGATGATAATAAGTTGTGTGCGGATTCGAAGGGCTATTTCATGTATAATTGGGTTTATACCCCTTGGAATAGAGCGGATGTTATGGAGCTTAAAACTGCTTTGCCTGACCCGCGCAAAAATCCGGCAGCTTTCTATGAGGGAGTAGACGGAGCTATTTCTTCATGTGTCATGACATTAGTTGACATTGATCTTTTCTTTGGGTTAATACTGCCTCCCGATATGTGGAGGGCAATTCGTAAGTTTGATGATCAACAGATACTAGGTGCAGATTGGAGGACCCAAGCACAGGCCGATCTGGATAGAGAACGTGCGTGTAAGCCATGCCAATTAATTTTAGACCTCCCGGCGGCTATTTTGAATAAATTAAAAACTCTCAGTCCCCCTAAAAAGACTGATTGGATGATGTTGGCCTCTTGTAAACAGAAGCCAGACGAATCAGTTTCTGATTTCTTTACACGCTTCGAGGAAGCGTTTCCTGATTACAGCGGTCAATTATTAACAGAGGAAAGGGGCAGGCATTTGTTTGTTGATAAGTACGTGGCTAATCTCCTACCGGAGATTGCAAAGCGTTTAAAGGCTAGTGAAAGTTCATGGACCACTTCAACTCCCGCTTCTCTCCTAACTATGGCTCAGTATTATCACCGACAGGAATTGGAGGCTAAGGAAAGTAGTGATAAAAAGGCGAAAGATTTGAAGACAAAGGTGATGTTAGCTCAGGTTTATGCTACGCAGCCGAGGGGAAATGATAGGGGTAGACGTGGGTCTTATGGCCCACCTTCTTCCCGCCCTGATCTCTCTGCAGATCAGTGTGCATACTGTAAACAGTTTGGACATTGGCTTTCAGATTGTTCGGTGCTTCGAGAACAGCATATTCAGCGTGGTCGAGGAAATAATAGGTTTTCCGAATAGTTATTCAGGTTTGAGGGGTGGAGCGAATGATCGTGGTAGGTTTGAAGGTAGGGGTCATGGTCAGGCTGACTATAATACTTTTGATCGACGGAATCAGTATCAGATAGCTGAGGGTGAGTCTTCTGAGTTTCAGGATAATGCGTATGCATAGGATTGCGTAGGATGGGATATGGAATCGGTTGAGGTACCAGTAGATCAAAGGGGTCCATATATTTCAGCGCATGTTTTGGGTTCCACTGATCAGTTTCTGGTCGATACAGGAGCTACTCGTAGCGCTCTGTCCAAACAATGGGTTCCAAGGGCTCCCCTGTCTGGCGAAACGATTATATCAATAGGGTTTGATGGAACACCTTCCCTTAGCCCATTGTCTCAGCCCCTTCCATTTCACATTGATAAGTTCACTGCCCCATGTCCATTTTTGTTGTCTCCAAATACACCAGATAATATTGTAGGACTAGATATGCTCAAGCATTTTCGAGCAACCATACGATGCGCCCCTGAAGGGGTGCGGGTTATTTTGAATGAGAATTACCCAGAGTTCGAGAGATCGTGCCTCCTTCAGGAAGCCGATGCGCTAGCCTCCCTTCCAAGTACTTTATGGGCCACTTCTGATACTGATGTAGAACAGATGATTATCCCTCCCGTACACATTACTGTAAAGGAGGGAGTGCTTTTGCCCCGTGTACCACAGTATAACATTTCTAGAGAAGGTGAAGCTGCTTTGACCCATATCATAAATGACTTGATTGCTGTAGGAGTGGTGGAAGAAATTCCCTATAATGTTTGCAACAGCCCTATTCTTCCGATTCTAAAGAAAGATACAGACGCTAAGGTTTACCGTTTTATTACTGATTTGAGGGAAGTCAATAAGATAGTGGTGCCCCAATATCCTGTGGTGTCCGATATTACTACCTTACTTACTTTGGACCCACCCACAGTCACCACCTTCTCTGTTATCGATTTAAAGAATGCTTTCTTTTCGATTCCCATTCACCCCGATAGCCAGTATCTCTTCGGCTTCACTTTAAATAATAGATCATATAGATTTTGTCGAGTTCCTCACGGCTATACAGAAAGTCCTAGTATTTACAGTCAGGCCTTGAAAAGACAGCTTGATTCTTTTGAGCTGCTGTCTGGAGTGGCTCTTATTCAATATGTTGATGATATTTTGTTAGCAGCAGATACGCATGAACAATGCGAGGAGAGTACTCTCTCCTTGCTTTCTTTTCTTGCCAAGAATAATCACAAGATTTCAAGAAAGAAATTACAATATTGTAGACCGAAGGTGACCTACCTCGGTCATCTTCTGTCTAAGGAGGGACGTGCATTGACATCAGATCGAATTCAAGCAATTTTAGACACACCAGTTCCTTCCACTCCGAAAGATGTTCGTGCTTTCATAGGTCGGACGTCCTTTTGCAGGCAGTGGATATTAGGATTTTCACACATTATAAAACCTTTGTTAGCGTTGTTATCCAAAAATACACCGACTCCTCTTGAATGGACAGACGAATGTCAGAATGCTTTTGAACAATTGAGACAGGCCCTTTGCCCTGCACCAGTGTTAGGTACACCAGAATATACAAAGATTTTTACACTATATGTACATGAGAAGGATGGGTGTGCATTATCAGTTTTAGTGCAAACACACGGAGATAAACAGCGAACTTTTGCGTACTTCTCAGCTGTACTTGATCCCGTAGCACGAGGATTACCTGGGTGCTTTCGAGCAGTTGCAGCAACAGCAGTGTCTATACGACAGAGTGAGGGAATAGTTTTGTCGCACAAATTGTTGGTGTTAGTGACCCATGCGGTAGACACCTTATTAAACCAAACAAAAACACAGCATTTAACTAGCGCTCGTTTAACAGGATACGAGTTAACACTGTTGGCGCCACATATTACACTGAAGAGGTGCGCCACTTTGAACTGCCATATCCTGTTTCTGAGTCCCAAGAGGAAGAACAACATGATTGTGTTTTTCTGACTGAAGAACAAACAAAGGGCCGCATTGACTTACAGGATACGCCACTTCCAGATGTAGATGGGGAACTGTGGGTTGATGGATCGTGATGGGGAACTGTGGGTTGATGGCTCGTGTTTGAAGTTGCCAGATGGTACAACTTCCGCAGCCTATGCAATCACGACACTTAAGACAGTGGTAGAGACAGCTCGCATACCACAAAAATCGGCCTAAGCAGCTGAACTGATAGCTCTAACGAAAGCATGTGAGCTAAGCGCTGGATTATGTGTGAATATTTACACTGATAGTCGCCATGTTTTCGGAGTACTGCACGATTTTAGCCTACTCTGGAAGGAACGAGGGTTTCTGACTTCGCATGGAGTGCAAATCATGCATGGAGAGTTAGTACACGATCTCCTGAATGCTCTATTATGTCCAAAGAAAGTAGCGATAGTCAAATGCAGTGCACATAAAAAGGTGACAGACAAAATAGGACAAGGAAATGTATTTGCAGATCGTACAGCGCGAGAAACTGCAATGTTAAAGAATGTCTCTCCCATGTATGTGGTGAAATCGCAGGCTGAGCGATGGCATGACGCCAGAGACGAAATATTAGATATGCAGAAATCAGCTTCTGAAGCGGAACTTGCAAGTTGGGCAACAGAGGGAGTGTTGGATGATGAGGGCTGTTGGCGTGGCAAAGATATGGAGAGATGGAAATTGCCTGCCGCTTATCTGCAAGCAATGGTTCAAATGACACATGGGCTGGCACAGGTTGGAGCTCTTGCAATTACCAAATTGCTTACACGAGTTTGGGAGAATCCTGAGATTGCCAGCACGGCTAAGAGAGTAGTGCAGACCTGCTTGATATGCTTACAGTACAATCCTGCCAAAGGGATGTATACTCCTAAAGGAGGGTTCGCTCCACCTACTGCACCATTTGAAGTACTACAGATGGATTACATCCAGCTTGAACGCTGTAACAACCTCAAGTATGTCTTAGGGGTGGTGTGTGCCTTTAGTAAATGGATAGAGACCTACCCCACGAAGGACAATACAGCGTTGACACCAGCTAAGGTGTTACTCAAGGAGTACTTCCCAAGATACGGAGTTTGTAAATTTTTGTGGAGCAACAACGTTCCCCATTTTGTTGGGAAGATCGTGGAGTATGTCCTGAAAGGATTGGAGATAAAGCAAAAATTCCATGCTGTGTTTCATCCGCAGTCAGCAGGTTTGGTTGAGAGATACAATGCTACTTTGAAGCTGAAGCTAGCAAAGATCGTGGCATCCACGTCTTTGAAATGGCCGGATGCCTTGCCCTTAGCATTACTGTCTATTAGATCAGTACCACACTCCCGATCTGGCCTTACACCCTATGAAGTGGTGTTTGGAAGGCCCATGAATATTTGGGGAGTTCCTAAGCCCCGCTTAGTACATGATGTGCCTTGTATAATGATGAATGATTATTTGGCACGATTAACAAATGATTTACTTTCTATTCATCAACAGGTTCGAGAAGCGCTCCCAGATAACTCGTCAGGAGAGGCTCATGATCTCCGACCTGGGGACAACGTGATGGTCCGAGCATTTGAGAGGTCCAGCAGCCTAGAGCCAAGATGGCGTGGTCCTGAGCAAGTGTTGCTTGCAACCCGAACAGCAGTACGAGTTACGAACAGGAAGCGGTGGGTGCATTCTACTCATTGTTGCTGTGTCTCTCCAGATCTGGTGAACCCTGCTGTGCTGTCTGATTATCGGGATATCTTGGATGCAGAGAAGAGCCCAGCCACTACGCCCAGCGAATCTGAGGGAGCCTTCCCGGACCATACTGCTTCTGGTGCAGCGAAGTACAATCTGCGATCGAGAAAGGCAGCTGTTTTGTGCGAGACTGGTTGAGTTACCGCCCTGAGGTTTGTGAAAACGGAAGCCGAGAATATCAAGGGGGGGGGATCAGTTCTGCCCAGTGTAGAGACACCCGTCTTGAATCTCGGAGAAGAAACAAGCGGCTACCTCGGGGTTCAGCACTCATTTTTATTTTTAGTTTTATTTTTGATTATTTTGCTTTGAGACTATGGCACCTAATACGACGAGAAACAAGAAGATTCTTGGTGCTGTGATTTTTGTTTCTGTAATAGTGGTAATAGCGATAATAGCTTGGGTCACAGAACGAATGGCCCCGGCGAGAAAATATTTGCTGCCTACCACTCCAGTTCCATCTGAGCATTTTCATTTTACTTTGCCTTATCATGAAGAAAGACATAGACAGACTTATTTGAATAACAGTTTCATCCAAATTCTATACCACACCCACAATATGACGAACATTACAAACTGTTGGGTATGTGGAATGTTGCCTGGACACCAAAAGAAAGGAGGAACTCCACTTATTCCTCTTCCATTTTCTCATAATGGTTCCTGCAATGCCTGGTACACTCTCCTTCTCACCTTGAGATGGCCAACAAAAGGTGGACTTCTTTTCCGACTTAATAAAGTTTGTCATAATGATAAAGATGGTTACCCACAAGCAGAAGGAACTAAACTCGAGTGGGAAGAATATCGACCGGACAATGTGTCTTTACCTCGTATTTTTACTAATCAACTGTGAATATGTCTAGTTTATTTGTGATTACAGTTATTGACGCAAAAGCTGATCTTTGTGTAAGAAATAAAGGTACTATTCCGGTAGGGAAGAGTGAGTGTACTACTACTCTGGCATTTGACACACCAAATAATATTGCTTTTGTAGCATTACGTAACACTTATTTTATTTGTGGGAATAAGGGCTACCACCGCCTTCCGATTGGGTGGTTGCTACATATCTTTTGTATTACCCCCTGTGTTTATCGCCCCGCCAATGTACCATAATGATTTTGTGCTATACCACGATTTTATATTGAATAGAGTTAAAAGGACACTAGATATTGACAATGTTGACCAGACAGATACTGTTCTGCAGCAATATGTTGACTTTAATTTAGGCCTGTTTTCATTTGTAAGTGCAGCCCTAAACAGTAGAAAAATAAGACGGCTAACACGTCTTGTGGAAGCTGTTGCCAATCAAACTGCCTTTGCTTTAGGGAACTTAAATGAGGAGCTTCAAATTACCAGAATTGTGACGCTCCAGAACCGAATGGTTCTAGACGTAGTATTGGCTGATCGTGGGGTGCATGTCGCATTATCGGTAGTAGTTGCTGTGTATACGTTCCAGACAATTCGCCTTCTGTATATGATGCTATTTCTAAATTACACAAGATTGCTTCTGAAATCTACCCCGAAAATGGTACATGGATATTCTCAAATTGGTTCTGGACTTTGCTTAGTACCTGGGGTTGGAAACTATTGACTATTCTTTGTATTTTTATTGGACTACTCCTTTTCCTTTGCCTTTGTATCCAATGTGGTCCTACACTATGTTCCATATGTATTACTGCTTGCATTCCTTCCAAACGAGCTATTGCCAAAAATGAGCAAATGATCAGCAATGAAATAACAAACATAATGCTAATTAATATCGATGATGAGCACCCAGATTACTTCAGATATGAGGTAGCTTCAGCTAAATGCTAAAAGGGCCGTCTGTCGTAGTTTGACAGCGATTGGGTTAGCATTTGCTTCAGCTACATGAGCTTTTCACTGTTAGCTTGACTATATTTCGGAGGCCATTTTGTATTCCTGTCCTCCATTTTAAGTGAATGTGCTGCCTCGTGGTCAGCATGCCCTTTTGTCCTTTCTCTCTCCCGATGACCATTTGATCTGCCCAGCAACTGGCTATTTTTAGTAATGGTCAAACCCGCACATGCGCATTTAGGCCTTCAAGGTTAATAATCGGCCACTGCTTAGGAATGTTCTCCAAACTGACCAGTGGTACTAAACTCCTCCCATCAGTTGGCTGTGTTCCAAAAATGCCCTTATATGTACCTAAAGTTGTGTAAACTGTGTACCGCCTACTTTTCAAAATCCTGTAAACTGTATAAAAGAAGCCACGTATTCAGTGTTCGGTGTGATACTCCTTACATTGCCGAAGTGTGCTGTAGGATTGTACCACCACCCCATGGGGTCTTAATAAACTTGTCTTTTGCATTTCCAGTTTCCGTGCCAACTTCTATTCTAAGGTATCGAGAGTTTGTGCAGAGTATGTAGGTCTGTTGAAACCCAATACCACAACTGAATATCACAGATACCTTCCAATCCAATTTCACTTCACACACACCACGAGCAATTCTACCAATCACAACATTACACAACCAGTCTTAATCAGTACATAGCAAAAGATATTAATAACACATCATCTCTCTCCTACTCTCTCAGAACCACTTACTGTTCACTGTCCACCACCATCAATTGCACTTGGAAAGACAGGAGCACATCATTCCCACAAAAACTGCAGTAGACTATTACCTTTATAGATTCACCTTACCTCCGCAGTCATGTTCTCCTCCACAAACACACACACACATTTCAAACTTACGGACGCCTAAGTAAAGAACATATCACAGGTCCCAGTCATCCTTGCCACTCCTTGTGCTCCACAGCTCATTGCACAATAGCACTGTCAGCAACCACCATACAGCACATAACATTATCACTACATCACACCCCAGACATCAACAAATTTTCTCTCCACACTTTCCCATATCTCAGCAAAACCAACCAGTGACTTCACACACACAACAAACAGCACCACAGCCTAGACAACCTCTGCACACCCCAGGCAACTGACAGACACCTTACGCCTTGGTTCAATCACATTCCTACTTTCCCCATCCACCCCTAGAGCATCCTATATATCCCCACAGATTAAACACTCCACCACCTTCATGCAAACTGAAGCAACTCTAGACCATCACAATCACCACACAGCACTTCCACCTCAGTACACCCCGCCATCTACCCATTCACTTTAAACCCTTCTACTCACAGACGCATAATGCTAACCCAAACTATCATACAGCCCCATCCCCACTACCATCCAGACACCACATTTTCACCAACCACACAAAAGGTGATGGGAGAAATACTAGCAAATCGCCTAAACCACTGGCTAAACAATGTTTGAAACGGGTCTAGGATTGCTTGTGTTCCCATCTGGAGTGGGTACGAGAGGATAAAGGGTGGTGCACAGCAATCTGTGCACCACCCTTTATCCTCTCGTACTGACTACCCATTCCGCCTCCGGGTCCGTGGCACGCCTTCAAAATGCAGTTCGAAGATATCAGTCGAAGTACTGAAGCCAGAGCGCATACCCTCGCATATGACGACGAGGAACGTCGACGAATATACTCACTGATTGAGGAGGACATTTCCCCAACTTCTACCACACGTAACAAAGAGCAATGCTACAGACAATTACTTTATTTATCGAAACGACATATTAATCAGAAGCTCCACGGGAGCACGTTACTTAAATACCACCGGGCACTAAGAATCCCTCGCGGTTTAAGGATCGCTTTGAAACCCTCCCTGTGCAAAAATTCCAAAACTTTCAAAGAGAAATGGGACGGAATACTTAATAAATGTAGTTTGGACCTGATTCTTCTCATTGTTGAAGAACTATCTGGCATCTTAAAAGAACTAGAGACCGAAATTAAAGAGATCGACAAAGAATTAAGAGAAATGTTAACACCTGAGGATCTCACTACTACACTCGAGGATTTAAAAAGTACACTTGATAAACACCAAAAAGAAATCAATGAACGCAAGATTAGGAAATTTCGTAGAGACACGCTTGATTACAAGCTCGACGAGGTATACTCCTGGGCCGACATCTACGCCCAACGACGACGCAACAGACCACCCAACATGCAAACTGACACCTCATCCTCAGGTAGCGACAACTCAACCCGACCATCCAGAAGGACCACAGCACCTAGACCTACTGATGACCAAGCAAGCACTTCCACCATGGCACAAGATCAACCCTCTGCGGTTCATTTTTTAGAATCAGGCCCAGAAACCATCGAAGACTCAGGAGGGGCCAGAGCAAAACAAAAAGAAATAACCGCTCCAAACACACGGAGCACCGTCACGAAAAAGGATCCCAAACCAAAGAGAAACACCTAGTTATCAACATCTCCAACACACCCATCACTCGACACCAAATGAACCTATTGGAGAAAGGCACATCTTTCGTTCCAACTACACACACCAACCAACTAGAACTCGAAGTTAGCACTTTCAAGCTGGTAAGAAAACTCAGGTTACGTCATTTTTTTGAAAATGTCTTGCCGCCAACCACAGCAACTAAAATTGATGAACTCAGAGGCTTAAGACCATCAAGCACTTATCAGGCCCCCAGCAGCCATAAGTGCATTGACCTGTTTGAGAATTTGGTTCGCAATGATATATCCAAAATCAATTTTCTGAAGCGTCCCAGGAATCAAAATCTCACTATTAAGGATCGTGACACTCTCCATTCATTGGCCAACAACGAAAGCATCAGATGCGTCAAAGCCGATAAGGGCGGCGCATTGGTTATCTTAGACACCACCATGTATACTCAACGGCTCCAGGAACACATACGAGACACATCCACCTACATGCTCCTAGACCACAATCCAACGAAGGAGTTTCAAATCATCCTTAAAGATTTGGTCATGAAAGCATTTCAAAATGGCATAATACAGGAACGTACAAAAAACTTTTTATTACAGGAACATCCCAGGAGCCCAACCATACATATGTGTCCTAAAATACATAAGGACCTCAACAATCCACCCTTCAGGCCAATAGTGTCAACTAAAGGATCCATCCATGAATCACCAGGGAAATTCATTGACAAATACATGCAACCAATCGTGACTAAAGCAGCAAGTTACATTAAAGACACCACTGAGTTCCTGCTAAAACTGGCCAACGTTAAAACTGATGACAACAACCAATACACACTTTGTACAGCCGATGTAACTTCACTATACACGTCGATCCCCCATCAGGGTGGTATCGAAGCCATCGAGCAAGCCCTCCTCAACAGCAACGTGGACCCCAACATGCAAGCCTTTGTAATGGAACTAATGGTATATACACTGTACCATAGCTACTTCCAAGTTGATAACGAATGGTACCTCCAGCTATCTGGAATGGCGATGGGAAACTGCGCTGCCCCCTCGTATGCCAATATATATATGGAGAATTTCGAAAATATCAACATCTATGGCAATACCAACATGTATGAAAAAATCAGAATGTACGTCAGGTACATTGACGACCTGTTTTTTGTCTGGACAGACACCAAAGAAACTCTCAACCAATTTCTCGTTGAACTAAACTCCAAGGATGAACGAATTAAACTTTCATGGCAGATCAGTGACACTGAGATCACGTTTTTGGATGTGAACATAAAAAATACCCGAAAGGGATTCATCACCGATCTTCATCGTAAAACAACTGATCGCAACAACACACTACATTATAGTAGTTTTCACCAAATGGCACTCAAAAGACATTTACCTTTCTCTCAGATGTTACGTGTTAAACGTATAGTTTCGGATGAGCTTACGTCCAACATACGCACCAAGGAGATGCATGATCGCTTCCTTGACAGAGGCTATCCAGCACGGATCTTAACTGAGGCACAGACAAGAGTGGCACACATTACAAGACAAAAAGCCCTAACCAAAACACCCACTAAAGAACAACAACGCATTGTGCTCGTCTCCAAATATTCCACAACTAGCTCCATCTACAAGAGGATTATACTAAAACATTGGCGAATCCTCCAAATGGAACCTGATTTTCGGGACATGTTTTCCGACCCTCCCCTGTTCGCCTACACTAGGAGCAAGAACATTCAAGAAATATTGGCAAGACCTACCACCAATGTGACACACTACAAAGGCACCCAACCTTGTTTAAATTGCAATCACTGCAACTCTGTCATAAAAGGTAACACCATCCGCCATCCAATGAAGGGCAATGCCATTAAACTTCAAGTCAATGCCACATGCGACTCCACCAATTTAATTTATGCATTGAAGTGCCCTTGCGGTAAACTATACGTTGGAAAAACCGAAAGAAAAATCAAGACACGTTTGAACGAACACAAATCTAATATACGACTCAAAAACGAGAAATCCAACATCGCCACACATTTCCATGAATCTCGCCACACCATCGCCCAATTGCAGTTCATCGTTCTGGAGACAGTAATTAAAAGAGAAGGAACCGATAACAACAAACTATTACTCAAAAGAGAGTTGGAATGGATGTTTCGTTTACAGACACAGAAACCTTTTGGACTGAACGATCGTACCGAATACAGCTGTTACCTGTAATTGATCTAGCATTGACTCTATGGTTTATTGTTTATCGCTTTTGATTGTTATTTTTGTGTTCCCTTCAGCCGTTTGTTTATACCTTGTTCTATTTACCCTTTTGTCCTCACACTTCACCACTCCAAGATGGCCCCCATTTCGCTGTCACACTCATTACTTTAGTCCCTTCACTATTTTCATTACCCTCAGTTCTAATTCACTCGCGTTTAGTTTGCACTCCACCACAGAGTCTTCATTCAGACCCTGTACTCACGAAGTAACGCGTCGCGTTACAACGGAATAGAAGTAAGTGACCTTTCAGCTTCACGGTAATTTCCCTTCGACTTCACCCAACGCCCGCATAACGATATGTGCACTTCCCAGTTAGCTCGCTAACATAGACCACTTTCTTGCACACCCTTAACACCACGTGTTCGTTTATGAAATATTAGCGACTGCACTTATTGATCGGCACATAAATCATCAATACGGATTGTTTCCGTTTTAGTTTTATCTTATTTTGTTTCACTGCTACCTGTTTTTCCTCACCCTCATCCCTCCCCTGTTCTTCTCTCTAGTGCTCCTTGAGAAAGGGCTCCGCCCGAAATGCATCGGAGTCACCCATGTCGTCTATTCCTCGACTAACTATGGATTGATATGAATATAATATCAGTAAAATTCTGGTGATATACGTTGAAAAATAAATATCCACAACTGAATACAACCTTTATGAAATCTTTCTTCGAGTGCCTCTTTAGGGGATGTATCCGCATTTAATTATGCATACACAACCACAGCCCATCTGGAGTGGGCCTGGCCTGGCAGTTCAGGATGGACTGTTCCCATGAAGAGTCGGTTTAGTACTGCTTTGCATAAGGCGGGCCTCTAATTAGAATGGCACAATTTCTAAAAATAACAGAACCAAAATCAATCTGAGGTTGCTTGTGTTCCCTTTTGGAGGAAGCCTACCTGCAGTTCATGATGAACTCCTCTCACCTCCATCACCTTTTGTGTGTTTGATCACATTTTCACTTCGACTTAAAACAGCATCTTATACTTTCTCCCATCACAAATGTAAATGTAAATGTCGTAGAACATTTATCCTCCTCAAATCACAATAAAATCACTTTATAGCAAACAATACCCCTTCTCTTTTCTAACCCGGACAGTCCCTGCTCTGGCCCACATACAAATAATCTCAATTAACCTGACACAGTGGAATTCCTTCTCAGTTAGCTCCCCATCCCTACTTCAATCCTGCATAGAAAATATCAGGCACACCTAATGAAAAACGCTGATTCACAAAGTACTATCTCATTCAGAGTCTGCTAACCAAGTCAATACAGTCTCCTCCACACAGCCTGCCCAACAGAGAGTCTCCAACCATGTAAACGTCACAGAATGTTGGTTAGCAGGTACCAGCAATGCTGCTGGTAAGACTCCTGGGTTTCTGAAATGCAGGACAATAACTCACCTTGACATGGACTCTGGCTGGCAGTTCTCCCATTCTATCCATCATCAAGCCACTCCTTTTGAAATCTTCCATACTACTCTTTGGTAGCAAGATGTTATTCTGTGTCTCATAACTTTTCTCTACTACCTTGGTTTCCTTGTTCCTCTCTTCAAAGTGTAAAATGCGCCCTAATGCCTCTTCCCATGGGGTTAGCCTCACCATGTAGTGAGGTACACACCTAAAGAGACCTCCACTGATTCACTGTCCCTCACTGTACATCTCCCCAGCCTCTCATTCCTGCTACGTGTAATTCTACGTGTAATTCTACACACCTTTTCTTAGGTCCAGAAACCGCCTGTGTTGCATAGCTGCCAACTGTCCCATTTTTGCCTGGACACTTCCGGTAAGTTGGAGACTGTCCTAGGTAATACACTATTACACAGACAGTCCCGGCAATTGATATATTTCTCCATTCCAAATGTTATTTACTCCAAAAACTGGTTAGAGCTCTAGTTCTGCATATGGTTGGCCACTCCAAAAATAAGCTAGTGCTCTATAGTTCTGGTTGCTGATGCCATAGTTCTATATTTTTAGGTTAGCGATCTAGACAGTTGTGGAATGGTTGGCTACTCCCCTTCCTGGTATAACTTGTGCCTTGTTTCCTGTTAACACTTCCGTAAGTTGAGTAATTCTGATGAGTGCTATTTCTTAACCCCTTCCATGCTTATGACGAGCTCAGCTCGTCAAGAGGCACAGTGGAGCTGTGCTCGTCATTACGGTCGCGGTCCGCCCACGCACAATTGATTCCCCGTCTGTGCGGGTGAATCAATCAGTGGGTGGAGACGTGACGAGCCCAGCTTGTCATGAGCACAGCTTCAATGTGCCTCATGTTGAGCTGGGCTCGTTACGAGCACCGCGGCGCCTCAGCCCCTCCCCCTCCCCCGCGCCGTGGGGGAATTACCCCTGCGGCAAAAGGGTTAATTTATTACCCCAAAGCACCGCCTTGAGATGTGGCCTTTCATGTGGGGTGTTCGCAGCGCAGCACTCAGCTGAGCGCTACGGCATGCACACGGTTTTGTGGAGAATGTTCGCAACGTTCACACAGGCGGGAGCGAACAAGGCACAGGTGGAGGCACATGGCCTGCACACAAAGAATGCCTCTGCGACGTCCACACTGGCGGGAGCAGAGGACTGCTGGGGATCACAAGGAATGTAAGTAAAAGGTACATGCGAGGATGTACGTGATCTGCGCAGGGCAGGACTGAGAACCAAAACCGGCCCTGGCAAAGTGCTCGGCCAGCCCCCTGGGGGTGAGACCGAGCTCTTTGCCGGGGCCGGTTTTCGGCCGATTTTGTTACAGGGCCAATTTTGCAGCTATGCTGCAAAAACGGCCCTGTAACAAAAACGTCCCCCAGGGCCCAAAACCGGCTCCCACCCGTGCAGCGCACCGGGGGATTGCCCGGTGCCCGCTACGGCCAGTCCGGGCCTGGATCTGCACAAACAGTAAAATAAAACAATAATGCTAAAAATATAACTATATGGGTTAAGCGCTTTAAAGTCAGTTCAAATGTATAGTGCAAGTTTTGACTCACCAGTAGCGCAGAGGGTTAATTGTGCCTGCTGCAAAGAATGTGTATCATGCATATAACAGAAACTAATGTTTAAGTAGACGGAGTTAAATTATGCTAATTATGTGGGTTGGGCAGAGTGCTAGAGTTGATTATCACCGCATAGCTTAGTAGTTGCTCCATGGCATCAACGTGTGGGCATTCTTCTCCACCTCTGGGGTCTTTATTGAAGATTTTATAGTGGAGAGGGGTTTAGGTCCAGGAACTCTCTCTTGATATGTGTGATTCTTAGTGTGTTAGGTATGCCTACTAGGCCTTCCAAAAGCTCCTCACCCACCCTTATGGCACCCCTCTCCTCACTGTGTTTTTTAAACACCTATTCAGTTTCACTTCTTGGTCATGGCAAGCCCCCGTAGCTGACGAGTGATACCTCTGCTGTCTAGTGCTTGCGTTATTTGTAAGGCCGCCTGTGTCCCTATTCCAGTGCACGAGTGTGGGTGAGGCTGGGAGGTAACGAGGTGGTGATGGAGGGGACGTAGAGAGCAGCAGTGGTAGGTAGAGTGAAAGACAAGATCTTTGAGGCATGTTTGAAGCTGTAGCTCATTGGATGGCAGAAGGAATGGCAGGCTGATAGGCCGCGGCCTGAGCTGAGCATGGACAATGGCCTATGTGTTCTGGTAGAGTGGGACCAGGGGGGCCTCTACGATATTAGAGGGCAGGTGAAAGACGACAGCCTTCAGCAGAGGCAGATAAGCACACATAGCCCAGGTCTAATCTGATAGAGGCAGCCATCTTTCTGCAGAAGCCATTATTATATGAACGAGGCCCCTCTCAGGCCCGCTGCTGGGCTTTGAGAAGGGAAACACTGGGTAGATTCAGCTGCCACCTGCAAGGCTCATAAAGAGGCCCCGCTGCATGCTGGGGGCGTGAGGCGGAAGGATCTTTTGATTCCAGGTCATGGGGCGGAGCAAATGCCCCGGACAGATCTAAAGCATGAATTGAATGTGGGCAGAATGGCTGCATCTCTTCCGCTGCACGTGCTTTGTGCCACACAATGGTAAGATGAATATGCACACTAGAATGTAAGTCACAAGGGTTCTGCTGATTGCTGGGCTGTGCATAGTGGGTTTCTTTTTATAGACGTATTTGTTTGTACAGTATGCGTTCAAAGGCCACATTGCGTGTGCGCTTAGGCTGTGAGTTATTGTGAATTCGTTATGTATGCACTGACTGTCTGGATCAGGTACCGAACATATCTGCAGAATCCAGACCGCCGTTGTGCAGCTGTCGGTGTGCTCGTTTGGGTGGCTTTCTCGTAATGAGCATATTTACTGTGCAAAGTACAGGTGTGATTATGCAAAGTGCAGGGGTGATTATGCAAAGAGGAGGTGTAATTGTGCAAAGTGCAGGTGTGACTGCAATGTGCAGGCGTGATTATGCAAAGTGGAGGTGTGATTGTGCAAAGTGCAGGTGTGATTGCGCAAAGTGCAGGTGTGACTTTGCAAAGTGCAGGTGTGATTATGCAAAGTCTAGTTGTGATTATGTAACAAAAGTGTCTTAAGCCTGTGAGTCTGAGTTTCTGTAATGGGGAGTTGTATGTGTGACTGTGCAAATAGTATGTGGGTTATTGTGCAGGTACTGGATGTGTTCATTTGCAGGTAATTTAAGTGTGATTGTGTAGGAAGTAGGAACGGGCCGTGCAGGAAGTGTGTGTGTGTGTGTGCTTGTATAAGGTACCATAGGTGTTCCTGTAATTGTACAGGGAATGTGCTTTATTAAGCAGAGAGCGTGTGTATGTTAACGTGAACGTGACTGTAAGAAGTGGTGTGTACGGTAGTCCAAGTCATGGATGTGTGGTGACACAAACTGTCTAATCGCATGATAAATATGTTGCTTTCTTCGTATCAGTTTGTATAGCTTTCAAAGTTTAAATGCCCTCCTTTGCAGTGGTCGAAGTGCGTTAAAAAAGGATGGACACTAATGATGTGCACAATGGGGGTGGGGTGAGTGAGCGTGGGACAAGGTCACAGGTGTGGCAAACAAAACAAAATATTCAGTAACTTTTTTTGGTCTTTCAACTTCAAGCAACCACATATAAAACAACGCACAGCTTAATTGAAAAGTAAATGCAAGGTTAATCAGTGGGAAATGCATTATTGTACATTATGAAACCTCTATTAGTTAATGCACTGCAGAGTCTGTAACCAGAAAGCCACACAATTGAAACCTGGTTGGTGCAGTGGAGAATAGTGTATGTTTAGTGCTAGGAGGCCCCGTCTGTGACATAAAGCACTGTGAATATGTAAATCATTATTTTAAACTTGCATTATACACTTCAGAAGATAGGTTACTATAAAATACGCAAAAAGGTTTAAGATAAAAAAGGGTTTCAAAATATAGATATTTTAGTAATATCGAGACTATACATGGTGCAATTTTGTTTTATAACTGTTCTTTAAAAGAACACACTTCACAGCTCAACTTGTAACTCCCTTGCAATACCACTCGAAAAGAATAACTCTGTGTTATCAGGACGCTTCAAATGAATCTATCAATTAAAGTGAATACCGGCATCCAGGCATTTTTTACAATTGCAGATTGACCAGTTGAGCACATTCACATTTTTTTCAGGCTAACAGGCACCCTGGATAGAAGGCTTGTTTCTTGTTTAGCTGTCTGCCATACTCTCAGTTTCACAGCACATGAGACTGCCTCCTTTGCACCTAGCTGAAACATTTCAACTGTCGGATTTAACAGTCCTGGGATGGTTGCATTTTCATAACAAGCATTGGCAAAACCAATAGGTCTCACCCATAAAAGAGCTATTGCATTTGGAAATATGTTTTTGCCATGTTGTACATCAGTGTGGTTTATGTTCAGCATGACTAAAGGTTAGTGTCATAGAGTGTCCTAGAGTGGAAGGGGGAGTAAAGATTTGTTGGAGTAGAGGTTGGAGTAGAGGGAGTATAATGTCAGAGTTGAGCAGACGGGCGTACAGTTCAGTGGTTCAGTGGCAGAGAGTGTCAGAGTGCAGTGTAACAGAGTGCAGTGGCATAGAGTGCAGTGGCATAGAGTGCAGTGGTGACAGTGGAGTGAGATGGAATAGGGTGGAATAGGTTGAAGTGGATTGAGGTGGTGGGGTGGATTGGACTGGAGTAGATTGGGTTGGGTTGGATTGGATTGGGGTTGAGTGGGTTAGATTGAATGGAGTGGGTGGACTGGTTGGGGTGGATTGAATTGGAGTGGGGTGGATTAAATTGGAGTGGGGTGGACAGAAATGGGTTGAAGTGGATTGGATTGGTGTGGATTAGATTGGATTTTCGTCAGATTGCTCCAGACCTCATTTGCCTTACTTGGTGGTGGACCATCTGAGGGGTAAAGGTACGTGACCTCCTTTTCTGCCCGGATTCTTCTGCATCTGGGTGCCTGGGATTAGTTTTGCTAAGAGACCTCTCTGGCAACTGTTTGCCCCAGTTGCGGAAGACACTGAGGCATGCTACTTTGTCTTTTGTCCAGCTGTTACTGTAAGGACCTGCTGTATTACAGAGGGTTTGTGCCCCTCTTACTGACTACTGTTTTCCAGTCTGATCTTAACCCTAGGAACTTTTTTGACACAGCATGTGCATTCCATATTTTTCAGTTTACAGGGTTTATTTCTTTTCTGGACTTGCCATCTTAATGTAATACAAGGGAGGGGGGGTTACAATCTGATGTATATGCAGCCCCTTTTTGTTTTTCTTCCTTTTTCTCTTTAGAAACGTCTGTCTCCTAGTTGTGTGGTGTATCCAGTCACAGGCTTCTTTGTTTTTTACGTTTACTTTCTGTGACTGTAATTTAGTGCTCACTTTACTCAGCCCCTCCTCTGCCTCGTGGTCCATAGGCCCTTGGTTTCATTAACACGGGAAAAAGGAAAGGCGAGTCAGCAAACCCGAGGGACAAGCATCCCAGGACAAGTAACTCAATCCTTTCATTTCTTTTCAATGTGAGTGGGGGATTATCTCAGGAAATCTCCATCGTAGAGGAACAACTGATCCAATATCAGAGGCCTTGGGGGCCCCACTTCTTCCAATTACACCGTGAGCTCCTCTTTGGCTCAGCTGCAGTCCCTAACCACTGTCTTCCCCAGCCCCCAAGCGCTGCCCACCTTGATCTGATGAGCCACCCTTCCCAGACCTCAGCAGGGCTTCTGACTGACACTAAGGGTCCTAGTACAGTTACACATAGGAGGGTTGGAGGAACTGGAGCAAAATCCAAAGTCAGGGGGCCACATAAGCTCGATCAAAATCAAGCTACCAATAAAGCATCAGGCTGGAAAATGGGAAAACTCATACTGGAAGCATTGAACTTTTCTCTATCCACTAAACTTAAACATATGGAAGTCAAAATCCTAGGGGCCTTAGACGTCCTCAGTCAGAGGGTTCTTGAGTTAGAAGCCAAGGCAACTAGCCTAGGAAAGGGGATCGAGGACATCTCCACAAAGTTGGTCTCCCTAGCACAGGAACGCATATCTTTGTCCACCTCCCCGTTCCCCCTTTTATTCCTCCCGTAGTTACTGGCACCATGGATCGTGCACCATCTTCCCTTATCATAACGGGGTGGGACAAAGCCAGGAGCCCAGTGGAGTGTCAACCTCTACTGACATGTTTTCATCTTCTCCTCCCCAGCCCCCGTACATACAAAGATTCGCGAGGACCCAAGGACTCCTTATTATGCTGTCTAGACAACTCCGCCTGGTTCCGGGTATACGGAGCAAGAATACCCATCCAGTAGATAGACCGACTCATGGATTTAAATGTAAAGAGGTGGTTATTCAGCTTCCACTAGCTTGCAGCCCTTATGTGGTTGTTCTTACTAACATGCCTCCTCTGAAAAATATGGAACCTGAATCATACACCCAACTCAAAAATAAGGTGGTATATTGCCTGTCCAAAAGGCTTTACAACATAAACAGCCAGTGCTTACATGATGAAATCTTCATGCTCAAGAAAACTGGCGGGGTTGGGACATCACCAAAGCTTGTGGAAGGGGATTGCATTATTGTGAACTTCGCCAATTCTTTCAGGGCGAGTGCTATTCTAAGGAATGTCATGTCTATCCTTGCCACCCTGGTTGCTATCGCTGTCCTCCTTTTGTTTGATTTTTATGAGCCCAAGGCAGGGGGAGGTGGCTTTCAGAGGAAAATTCTACCACGTCCATTGATGCCAGTTGCTCCTAGTTCGTCCTTTGTGCAGCTTTCCCCTGTGCCATTGCACGATCATTTCGAGGCAGTGAGTGCGTTAAACACCCCAGACTGACTAGCCAAAGGTGACTCTATTACATCTTTAATTTTATCCAATGACTCCAAGGCCCAAGAGCAGGTAAGGATTTGGAGCTGGAACACAGCGGGTGTCTTGGTTAAAATGTGGGACCCCGATTTGAAAACTTTCCTTTCAAATTTTGATTTGATCAATCTACAGGAAACCTGGGTCACCACTGGCGACCTATGTTTAGAAGGCTATGTATCCTACACCATTAATGCAACTCCCTCCCAAAGTGGGTGAGCGAGAGGGGGTTTGGACACTTTTGTAAAAGTATATTTGGCATCCAATCCATCTCTCATCCCCTCCTCCTCTCCCTTCTTTCCTTCAAACCATCTCCCATCTATCCTCATTCCCGGGAAGGAGAAAATAGACATACTCCCTGAGGTGTAGATTGGAGTGGGGAAGATTGCATTCGATTGGAATGGGCAGATTGCTTTAGATTAGAGTGGGGCAAATTTCTTTGGATTAGAGAGGGGCAGATCATTTTGGATTGGAGTGGAGCAGACTGTTTTTGATTGAAGTGGGGTAGATTGGAGTGGGGTGGGTTGGGAAGATTGGAGTGTAGTGGATTGGAGCTGTTTGGATTGGGGTGAGTGGGGTGGATTGGATTGGTCTGGGATGGATTGGATTGAGTGAAGTGGATTGATATGGGGTGAGGTGGGGTGGATTGGCATGGATTGTAGTGTGGCAGAATGAAGTGCAGTGGATTGGCGTGTGTTAAACCATTATTTTCAGAAGTTACACATAAGAAACAAACAATGTTGCTTTGCAATAACATAATCCTCATCTTTTGAGAACAGCGCACACAACCAAAAAAGAAACATTCGTGCAAAAAAGACTTGACAAAATAAAAGAAAGTTAACTATAGAAAATACATCTTTGCAGTTTTGTTTGTTCTGCTGTGCACATTTATTCCAGTCACATGCCTTCTGTTTGCAGGGCACTAAAAGTTAAAAAGAACAAAATAGTACCTCAATCACGTCTGAAGCAGCGGACAGGCACTGATTAAGTTAAACCAATCAGTACTTGGTATCTGCTCCAGAGAGAGGAACTGAAATGATGTTAGGCCTTCCTTGGTGAATTAGGAGGCTGTAAAGAAGAGTGCCATGCAAGCCAACAAATGACAAGCAACGTGTGGCTTCAAGCCCTTTTTGTTAACAACAGTGTCTCACAAGCGAGACACATGCGCTAGTGCTCACTCTTGTAAGCTCAACCCTAAAAAATAGGGAAAATGTTTTTCTTAAGTTGAAAAAGTAGCGGCACACCGTGCCCCTAAGTTACCCCCACTTTGACCACTGATATTTTGCAAGTCTGTGAGATTTTACATGGAGTTTATGTCTATTTACCAGGCATCAAGTGTGAGCTTCTATAAAAAGTGTGATTTTTTTATTATGTGAGTAATGAACAAGTTACTTACCTTCGGTAACAATGTATCAGTAAGAGACAAATATTAGTTGGAGATTCCTTACCTTAGACTTACCCCCAGGCGTCAGACCCGGATCCGGAGAATTTTTTCTCTTAGCAGTACCCCTGCGCATTGGAAGGTGGCGTCGGTCGACTCCACGTCTGTCTTCGGCGTCGTGGTCGCCGGGATGCCTACTTAAACGCCGCACCTGCATGCTGATGTCAGTTCTGACACGACTTTCCACGCCAGAAGCGCAGAGTCATGAAAGACACTGACCACTGGTGCACCACAACTAGGTCCCTGCAAGGGCGTCCTAGCCCTAGAAGTCAGTTCGCAGAACGGGGAGGATGGGTGGGCGGTAAGGAATCTATAACTAATTTATGTCTCTTACAGATACATTGTTACCGAAGGTAAGTAACTTGTTCATCTGAAAGAGACTATAAGTTATAGATTCCTTACCTTAGAATAGATACCCCAGCAATACCAACCACGGAGGAGGGTCTGTGAACCAAGTCCACACCAGAAAGTCCTGGAGGACAGAACGGACAAAGTAGCCGTCCCTCCAGACTTGTCTATCCAGGCAGTAATGTCTGGTGAATGTGTGCATAGATGACCACGTGGCCGCCTGGCAGATGTCGATAAGTGGGACTCCACGTGACAAAGCAGTAGTTGCTGCTGTAGTTCTAGTGGAATGAGCCCGCAGCCCCACTGGAGGTTCCTTTAGTGCTAAAGCTTAACAAATCTTTATACAAAGGACAACCCATCTTGAGATGGTACGCTATTGAACAGCCCAACCTTTCTTGGCACCCACATAGCCAACAAAAAGTTGATCGTCCACCCGGAAATCTTTAGTGTGGTCAAGGTAGTAGGACAACGCACACTTTGGGTCCAGACGATGGAGTCTGTCCTCCTCCTTGGAAGGGTGCGGGTGGGAAAAAGGTGGGGAGAGTGACAGTTTGTCCTATGTAAAAAGGAATAACTATTTTAGGAAAGAACAAGGGTCTCGTCCTAAGCACTACTTTGTCTGCATGCACAGAGAAGAAAGGGAGCTTAGAAGAAAGAGCCTGCAGCTCACTCACCCTGCGAGCAGAGGTGATTGCAACAATAAAGGCAGTCTTCAGAGTGATCAGTTGTGAAGAGGCTCGAAGGGAGCACACATAAGATAAGTCATGACAAGATTCCAGTCCCACTGAGGCATTATGAAAGAAGATGGGAGACAGAGGTGAATAATGCCCTTAAATAACCTATTCACAATGGGGGACTTGAACAAAGAGGGTTGATCCAGTAGCCGAAGAAACACAGAAAAGGCTGCCAAATAGCCGAAGAAACGCAGAAATGGCTGCCAAATAGCCTTTAAGAGTGCCCAGAACAGAGGCCTGCTGGGCCAAAGAAAGAAGGAACAAAAGAACCTCAGAAAGTGGGGCGGAGGGGGGATCCACAGGCTTTGCTGTGCACCATGCCACAAATTTGTTCCGACAGGCGCATACCATCTTAGTGCAGGGATTCCAGGCTGCCAAGATGACATTACAGACTTTGGGTGGAAGGTCAAAAGCTGTGAACTGTTGCTGCTCAATCTCCACAAAAGGAGGTGAAAGCAGGACAAATTCGGGTGGAGGACTGTCCCCTGCTGCTGCGACAGAAGATCCTCCGCAAGGGGCTCTTTGATCGGAGGATCGATGGCCATGCTCAGGAGCTCAGGGTACCAAACTCTTCATGCCCAGTCTGGTGCCACAAGAATGACTTGGGCCCGGTCGCACTTGATCTTCTTCAGCACTCAGGGCAGAAGTGGTACAGGCAGAAAGGCATATAAGAGGCTGCAGCTCCACTCACGACGAAAAGCGTTGTCGAGCAAGTGCCGCCTTGGAAACTCCAACACGCAGAACTGCTGATATTGCGCGTTCTCTTTGGTGGAGAACAAATCTAACCAAGGCTCTTCCCACTGCTGAAAGAGACCTTGCACCACCTTTGAGTTAAGATGCCATTTGTGATCCACTTGGCACCGACGGCTTAGTTTGTCCGCTTTGGCGTTCAGAGAACCTGCCAGGTGTTGAACCACCAGGGTCATGCTCTGATGTTTCAACCATGTCCAAAGGCAAAGAACCTCCTGACAAAGGGTCCACAACCCCACCCCACCCTGTTTGTTGCAGTACCACATGAAGGTGGTGTTACTGTGAACACCTGCACTGCCTTCCCCTTGAGGGAGGGAAGGAATGCCTTCAGTGCCAACCGAATTGCCCGGAGCTCCAACAAGTTGATATGGAGCCCGAACTCTGCCGGAGATCAGACTCCTCTGATTTCTGCCTCCCCCAGGTGGCCGCCCCATCCAAGGAGGGATGCATCCGTCACCACAGTGAGGTCTGGTTGGGTAATGGGGAGGGATCTGCCTCTGACACAATCCTGGTTTGTTAACCACCACTGCAGTTGTTGTGCAGTTCCCCCCTAGATCTGGACGTAGTCAGAAATATTCGCCTGATGCTGGGCCCACTGGAACCTCAGGTCCTACTGAAGAACCTGCATATGCCATCTGGCATGATCCACCAGTAGGATACAGGAGGCCATGAGACCCAGCAGCCTCAGGGTCATTCTCACCGAAATCCGGGATAGAGGCTGAAACATCGGTATCATAGCCTGAATATACCAGACTCGCTGTTCGGGAGGATAAGCCAGAAACTGCACAGTGTCCAAAACATCCCTGATAAAACGGAGCTACCTACCATGAACCATAGGTAGTGTCTGTGGGCTGGCAGGACGGGAATATGGAAATAGGCGTCCTGCAATTCCAACACCACCATCAGTCTCCAGGGTCAAGAGTAGACAGAACCTGAGCCAACATGAGCATTTTGAACTTCTACTTGCTGAGGAAGCGGTTGAGAGCCCTGAGGTCTAAGATAGGACGCAGGCCTATGTCCTTCTTGGGCACCAGAAAGTAGCGGGAATAGCAACCTGGTGCAGACAGGGACCCTTTCGATAGCTCTCATAGCCAAGAGAGCTGAAACTTCCTGGCGGAGAAGCACCAAATGATCCAACATGCGATTGAAAGATGGTGGCGTGGCGGGAAGGGGAGGAAGTAGCCCCTTTGGACTATCAGCAAAATCCACCTGTCTGACGTGATGGTTTGCCAGTGGAGGAGGTGATGGCGAATCCTGCCACCCACTGGCCACTGAGGGGCCTGAAAGGTCAGACTAGGATGGTTTGGAGGCTGCTGCAGGGTGGGAAAGGGTGGACTGGCCCGCATGCTGGCTACCAGACCCGCAATGTCGCTGGGTCCCACATCCGCGGCCACGCATTGGCTGGGCAGCTTGCGTGGACCGGTGGCTAGACTGGGCCGGATGCAGTAGAATGCCCCTTCCGTAGCCAAGAAAGGGGCGAAACGCAGACTGTAGAGGACAGGAGGATACCACAAGACCTAAGGATCTGGCCATAACTTGATAATCTTTAAAGCGCTCCAGCGCCGAGTCTGCCTTGCTACCAAAACGGCGACGGTCATCGAAGGGCATGTCCAGCAGTGACGCTTTGACATCCTAACGAAAAGCCAGACGTCCTCAACCAGGCCCAGTGAGTCGGTGGTATCCAGTCCACAGCAAATCGTGAATTTTGCTGCGTCTCTCCCATCTGCCACAGCCTGTGAGAGAACGGCCCATGCCTCCTCCGGGCACTGAGGCAGCACCTGCGCAAACGTATCCCAGATTGTATGAGAGTATCGGCCCAAGAGGCACGAGGTTTTCAGGGACTGCAGAGCCAAGCTGGAGGAAGAGAACATGCGCTTCCCAAGATGATCCAGCTTCTTGGATTCCCTGTCTGGAGGAGCAGAAGGGAATATGACCTTGGAAGAAGAAGCTTGGACCACTATGCTCTCGGGGGAAGGGTGTTAGGTGAGGAAAATGGGATCAACCGGGGCCCGGCGGGCAATCGTCCGTTCCACAAGAACCCCTGTGCTGGGCTTGGACCAAGTGCCCATAAGGACATCCGTGAGGGCTTTGTGGAAGGGCAAGAGGGGTTCTGAGGAAGATGCCGCAGGCTGAAGCACCTCCGTCAGGAGATTAGTCCTGACTGTCACTGTATAGAGCTCCAGGAAAAAGGCCTTGGCTGCCCTATGTAGCATCACAGCATAAGACTCTCCCTCATCCGTAGCCACGGTAGGGGAGAAAGCATGCCTGCAAGGTCTGATGAAGTGTCCAGATGTCGGTCCGGCTCCATTTCGGGGATGAGGATGGGGACGGCCTTGGCGCCCGGATCGGTGCCGGAGTAAGGTCGACCAGTGTCGATCCGGATCCAAGCCTGGATCCACGGGAGCCCTCTGGCGCCAGGGCCGGAGCTGCCAGTATCCAAGGTCCAGGGTCCCGACCGACTCCTCGCGGCCCGAAGGCGCACCAGTGGAGTCAGGCTGCCCTAAGATACAGTGGAGGGCTTCATAGAACGTACAAAGCTGGGCAGGGGACGCCACGGCTTCCGGAAATGGGGAGAGGTGCGGAGTCATCCCTGAATCAGGCACCGGTGACGAAGCCTCAGAGCGACAACGCTACTTATCCCGCGTCACGGCAGCCGACAGACGGGGAGAAGACGAAGAGCGGTGTGCTTCTTCGCCTTCTTCGTGTGCTTCGACTTACGAAGACTTGGACGAGGTAAGGTGGCTGCGCGAACGGTCTCGAGGCCTTCCCCTCGAGCGAGACCAGGAGCAACATGGAGCTTACTGCCGGGCCTCCAAAAGCTTTTGGGACCACTCCTGCAAAGACTTTGGATTCATGGCCTGGCAGTCGGAGCACGACTTCCGGTCATGGTCGCGCTCCAGACACCAAAGGCACATGAGGTGCGGGTCCGTCACAGACATCAGTTTGTGACAGACCTCGCAGGGCTTGAAGCTGGTCTGACGATGGGACATTCCCTGTGCACCAGGAGTCGATGACTCGAAAAAAGAAGTTGACAAAAGTCGAAAAAAGCTTAGTCAAAAAATGACTAAAGGGGTGCGCTCTCTCCGGATTAGCGCTAGGCTGGCGCGCAAAAAGAAAGAACTGACGTCAGCATGCATACTTAGACACAGCGACATCATCCTGGTGACAATGGACGCGGAGTCGACAGAAGCCACCTTCCAACGCGCAGGGGTACTGCTAGGGGAAAAAGTTCTCCGGATCCAGTCTGACGCCTGAGGGTAATTCTAAGGTAAGGAATCTATAACTTATAGTCTATTTCAGATATGTGTGTAAATGTGCAAGTGATGCACACACAATCATTGTTTAGTGGGCTGAATCTATGTTTTTGATCTGTCTGGTATTTGGTATTTAATGAGATATAGGAAGTGTGTGTGTAATAGTGCTCGTATCGAGTGTGCGTGTGTGTGTGAGAGAGAGAGATTGAAAGTGAATATCTATAAAGGAAGCACAGGCTTTGTGTGCGTACGCTGATAGCGTGTGTGTGACTGATAATGTATATATATATATAAGGGCTACAATCCTAGAATGATTATGCAGCATTTGTCCGTGTGTGTGTAGGTGTGTCATGCTACAGCTGTTTATATGACGCTTATTATCACAGTGCAGACAGGTAGCACTCGACTCCATTGGCACTAAGTGCTAGTGATGATTAGTTCGTGCACAATGGTTACAGTTTGTTACGCTGTTTGTCATGCAGTTTGCTCAATGGCGTAGCTAGAGCTTTTGACGCCCGGGGCGATCCCTGAGTTTGTTGCCCAGTGGCGGCTTGTGCAGGTAAGGGGGGGGTAGGCGACAAACAACGACGAGCTTGGGGAGGCAACAGACAACGACGCACGGGTGGAGGCGATATACGACGAGCAGGGGGGAAGGTGACAGACAACGACGAGCGGGGGTAGGCGACAGAAGAGGACGAGTGGGGGGAGGCAACAGAGAACGACAAGCAGGGAGGAGGTGACAGATGACGAGCGGAGGGGAGCAGGGCCGGACTGGGAACTCAAACCGGCCCCGGCAAAGTGCTCGGCCGGCCCCCTGGAGGGAGGTCTGAGCTCTTTGCAGGGGCCTGTTTTCGGCCGATTTTGTTGCAGGGCCGATTTTGCAGCTATGCTGCATAAACGGCCCTGTAACAAAAACGGCCCCACCCTTGCGGCGCACCGGGGGATTGCCCGGTGCCCGCAACGGCCAGTCCGGCCCTGGAGGGGAGGCAACAGACGACGACGAGCGAGGGGAGGCGACAGACAACGGGTGGGGGGAGGCAACAGATGACGACAAGAGAGAATAAAATAAAAAAAATTAAAAAACTTACCTTGCAATCCCGTCACCCCCAAAAAAGTGCACCACACCCTCACCCCCCAGCTACGCCTCTGAGTTTGCTAGTCTCGTCATCCAAATATATTCTGCAGTTCCTTATGTAAGCAGACAATATGTTGTTATCCTGTGTTTGGGTCATGGACGCTAGTGTCACCCTTTTTGCTACCTAGTTAATGAACGCAGTGTGGGGGGGGAGGGGGCATGTCGCTGCCCCTGCCCTATGCCTTACCGTGGTGAACTCTCCCGCACTCCCCTACAGCCCCGTCACCTGTGGTATAGATGCATGGACTCTGTTAGCCTGTAGTTTTCTGTCTGTCCTGTACAACACACATGCCGCGGCCCAGCTCCAGCCCTGACCCCCCCTGCCTCTGTCAGCTGGACACTGAGGCCTTGGAGGGCACTCCTCCGGCCTCTCTTGTGGGATGTGTGGGCTGTCATTTCTGTGGCGCGCCCTGTGTCCACGCTTGTTCGGCATCGGAGCTCGTAAATCATCCCTGCCACAACACACGAAAAGTTGCCGTTTGGTACAAATCTGTTCAAAACAGGTTCCAAAAGAAACATAGTCAGGTGCGTCTCAGGAGGGAAGGGAAAACAGTGCTCAGACAAGAAAGTGTGTGTGGGTGGAGAGGCGCGTGGATGAACTGCACCGCGAGGGCCCTTAAGATCCCCTGCGGTTGGTGCACACACAGGAAATTATACGTTTGTGGGTAGCGTCTCGTCCTGGACCTCGTCCCACTCTAGAAACGGTCGCAGATTTTCTCCTGACAAAGGCAGTTTACGTTGCTTTGCCCAGGGGAGGAGGGGTGGGAGGGGGGGCAATTACTCTAAATTTGGTGGGGTTGCACAGGAACGATGTTTTCCCCATGAAGAAGAACTGAAATGTATTTACCAGTCAAATGCAATGACTCTCTTTATTATTCCATGGAAAAAATAAGCATGTGTATTAGGTGAGAAAATTGATTTTACAAAAGTTTTCCACGAGCATGTCTGAAAAGTTCCAAATGTTCCTAGTTTGCAGGCATGAGGTGGACTACTTTTGTGAATTCCACACCGTAGAAAAACTGCGCTTCTTTGAGTCTGAAAATCTGTGAATGCAGACTTTGAGGGCTATTTCCCAAATCACCCACATAGAGTTTGAAGCTGGGGCGACCTGAGGGGTGGTCCTCATTAGGTGGTGACACTTTTTTTAAAGTACTTTATAGAGTATTTAGGTCTGGCGTTAGTTAAGACCAATTGTTTTATGTACATATGCACTTTAATCCGTATTTACAGGGGATTTCAGACAGCCTGCTTCACCCATTGGTCTCCTGTAGTGTCATTTCCATTTTGCTTCTCCCACCACAGCATACAGCATGGATCACAGTCAGCCCCGTTCAGCTATTGGCTTAGCTGACTGTGAAGGATGTCATTCTGTTCTTGCACATCAGTGCAATAAGCAGTTCCCTTCAGTGCCAAGGTCTACCGATGCAATGTGTCTTCTTACATATAATTATATACATTTTGGCTTTTCGATAAGGTTTGTTTTCATATAATGCGCTCCTTCATGTAAACTATTCACAAACAAATTAAGCATTGGCAAAGCCAAAAACTCACCAGCCAATCAGTGTTCCCCCTACCCGGACATCAGTTCCTCTATTTGCCCAGCCACTCATGTCAAGTCTGCCATCTGTCTTTTTGTCCTTCGGCTATTCTGTCCAGTCAAGCACTCTGTCTGCCTGTCCTCCCCTCTGCCTGTCTCTCCACCTGTTTTCCCACATCTCCAATATTTCATCTGAGTGTCCACTTGTCTGACAGACTGTCTATGAGAAATTGGGTTACTGGTTGGGGGAGTCAAACCCTTCTCAAGTAGCAACCACAATCCTTGTTAGGGTTAAGTCACGAGCAAATCCCAAACGAACCTATGCTCAACCTTCTGGTAGCTGGGCACAGAGCAGTTAGTCTTAACTCAGAGGCAATGTGTAAAGTATTTATGAAACAATTCAAGCAGCAATAAATTGAAACACAACACGAAAAATCCCACACCAATCTAGAACAATAGATCAGGACATAGTCCCAAGTTCAGGCTGACCGTATGGAGCGTAGCCCTGCTACAGGGACCCAGTTAGGCCCACTGAACAAAGTACCTTAAATGCTGGTTGCAGAGAGTTGTGAGAACCTGTAACAGAATCTATAGGCATCGAACCATGAAGATTCTAAAGGTCATCTTGATTATTCCTGCTGTCCTCCTAATGATTTATGGGTCAGTCTGAATTCTCCCTGCCGCAATACAAGGTCTACCCGTGCCTAACAAACATCCCATACATATCCGCTAAAGGTTTTTAATGATCAACTTAAAAATGATTCAAAGGAAAAAAGAAATGGCGATGGATAGAAAGTACTTCTTCAGATGAACATTGAAGTATGTGATAAAGCATTGACTTGTGCTGTAGAGAAGTGCAAGCAGGAGGGAATTAAATGCACGATTCTATGTAACTGTTTGGTTGAAGCAATGCATGGCTGCCAAGTTTTCATGCCCATGCTTACATTTTTCATTCAGAAGTGCCTGTTTCTGAGCTGATACTTCCCGAAGTATGTCTCAAGCATCTAGATCATGTATGGGGTGACACGAATGGTAAAATGGTTGTCTCTTGAGATTGTTTACATTTGGAAGCCCTGCTATTGGTCTTATGTTTATGTTTTGTATGTTCTCAGGATGGGCCTTCCCTTGTGCCAAATTTGATGGTGTCACTGTGGCCAAAAGGCTGATTTCAGACTTTGTCCCTAGGTTCGTTATCACACTGAATATTGGATGTGACAGAGTAACTAATTTAATGTAATTAATACTTCAGGAACTGTGCAAAGATCCACCAATATTTACACTATGCTTATTATCCTGAGCCATCAGGAAGAGAGGAAAGCCTCAATTAGACTGAAAACTAAGATTTCTATAATATGCAGGGAAATTGGACTCAAATGGCCTGACTTGTTACCTTTAGCCCTTATGCTGTTGACTGTCATTCCTAACCAAAGAACTACATTAAGCCCACTCGAGATTCTACTAGGTAGACTTATTCGTCTATGATACTAGATCAGCACCTGTCTGAAGATTGACCATACAAATAACTGATTAAGTGTTTCAGCAACTTTCATTATCAGGTGCAAGCAGCTCTGCCCACCAGCACCCAGAAGCCTGCCTTTACCAGCAGCCTGGTCATTATGTCCATGGGAAGATACACCAGTGAAAGTCATCACTTCAACCAATGTGGTGATGTCTGTACTAAGTCCAGCTCATCATCAAGAGCGTTGTCAAGGGTCATGGGCTGCCACCCCGGATCTACTCATCGCACTGCCAGCAGAATACAGAACCAGGCCAGTCTTTTTACTGTAAACCTTTAGTTTGGTCTTTATGTGGCTGTATCAGAAGGGTGGACAGTGGTCTGGTAGGAGACATGGAAACTGTTTACTGCCCTTGTTTTTAGAAACAGATGAGCAGTCTACAAAGACAATACTATCATGCAAGTTCTGGATCAATAAACTCAAGATTTTATATTTTCTCCTTGTTGGCTGTGTTTTCCTGATCGTGCTCCTCTTTTAATTGAAAAAACAACGTGTCTACCAACATTTTGTGGGCCATGTAAAGAGACACCCCTTGTCACTCTTGATCTGACTTTACTTTTGCCCAATCAAGAAATATTACCCACTGTCATTCTTTTAGCTGATGCTGCCGAGGTACTGTGTGAGGAAGAAAACTGCAGCATATACTGGGGATGGGCTAGTCCATCAAGGATTTGTGACGAGTTGCTAAAGGGACAAATGAATTGGTCAATTCTGCTGGAAGTGCTCTTTACCTTATAGTTACCCAATAAATGGCACAAAGAACCATTATTTTGTAAAATGGGAAGTATCTGGACTGATTTCGGCTGCTAAGGAAGTTTGGGTCATAATGGAGGTGGAATACTCAGTTTATATTCTTATTACATCCATCAAGATATACCTGCAATTCGGTGACATATGAGGACGTGTTAAAGACTTGTATGTTATTAGCGATGAAGTTGCGGGTTGGCACCTTTGAGCTGGACAGCAAAATGTCTTTATGCATTGAAATATGAAGATTCTAAAGGTCATCTTGAATATTCCTGTTGTTCTAACGATGTATGGGTCAGTGTGAGTTTTCCCTACCTCAATACAAGATCCACCAGTGCCCATACTTTCCCCCTTGAGACTTTTAATGATCAACCTAACAAATATAATTATAGGAAATAGGAAATGGCGAAGGATAGGAAGTGTTTCTTCTGATGAGCAATGAATTATGTGACAAAGTATGCGTTGTGCTGCAGAGAAGCGCAAGCATGAGGAACTGTGAAATTAAATGCACTATTCTATGTAACTGTTTGGTTCAAGCAATCTTTGGTTGCCAAGTTTTCATGTCCATGTTAACTTTTTTCATTCAGAAGTGCCTCCTTCTGAGCTGAGGCGTGATGCGCCCCTAGAACTGGAGGCAAGCATTTTACATTTTTGCTTGTTAAGCTGAAACTATGTACTAAAGTTGATACTTTCCGAAGGTTGTCTGCACCTGGTCCCATACCGTAGAAACCACTAATGGCAAAGCTACAAATACTACACAACACCACACACAATTGGAACCTATACAACTGGAAAAACATATGTGCGCTACAAACATGTTTAAGGTATTAAGGCGCGAAGTAGCATCTAAAACGTACCGCAAATGTAGCGCAAGACAGCACATATATAAACACTTCACTATAGCAGTCTAATATAAAGGATAACAAGCATTGGGTAAGCCAATAGATCTGGCCTTAGCAAGCCTGGAAAGATTCTTCCATTTCTTTTGTTTGTGCAAAATTATGCAATTAATGTTAAAAGTGTAACAGTAATAGAAAGTAAAAATGCTGCCATGTGATGGTGGTGTGCATATATTTCAAAACAGAAAAAAATGACCCATCACAAAAATAAATTACAAAAAAACATGCAATGGAAACAGAATTTGGCCTACCAGGTCTGGTACTGAAATGGGTTACATTTGAGCTGGACGTGCTCATGTGCAAGGGCAAAATAACTTTACTCACAATGAGCCGAGCCAATGGCTGGAGTAGGCTGACTCCTTCCACAGGATGTATACTTACGTGGATGGGGTCAAAATGTGAGTGACACTTTAACAGTGGATGAAGAGGGCTGATCGAAAACTCCACTATGTACATGTATATGTATGTATGTGTACCATTATTTTTTAGGGGGAAACATAAAGCTTGAGAGACACTATCTTCAGTATCCTCTTTGCCCCTGAACCCATGTGAAGAATTAAGTACAGCTTTCAGTCAATAATATCTTCCAAATTTCGCACCTCATCAGCTGGATTTGGGCGAGTGGCTCATGCAGTCGGCCAGAAAGCTGAACATCGGAGGGGTAGCTTGAGCATCATTATCTAAAATATTTACGGATTAAGCTTCAGCATGTAAATGTTCATCCATTGGCTGACTGCTGCTAAAAAATGTTTACCACACATTGAATTCTAGGTCAGAACTGGAGGCGAGGATTAGGCTTCAACTCTCTTCACTTTTATCAACCAGCAACCATTAAAAGTATGTATCAACAATTAACTACATTTCCCATGAGTTCTTGGGAAAAAAGGCAAAACAGTTCATCCAATCCGAACGAAGTATGTCCTCCCAACATTCCTGGAGGACGTTCTTTCCCCCACTTTCTTCGCTCCTCCAGCTGCCTTAGATAAGTGTTATTTTCTCTATGTTGTTATGATGGTATTTTGCGTTACTTTTGAGTTTTCACGCATTATTGATGTAGTCGCACATAGTAATGAGTGTTCTTTTGCTACAATGTTTCTAACATTGTTTTCCTTTGCAACATGGCCGCAGGAACGTTTCGCGCTCTTTCGCAGTCGATTTCAAAACATATGGGGCGTTTCAGTCATCCGACCGCTCGGGGGTTCGAACATTTCAGATGTATGTGCTCCGCACATCAATACCAGTGAAGTGGCCTACACATCATTTCACCCGATGCTTTGGGCTTGGTGAAGCGTATCTAGCCACGTTGTTGATCGAGGCTGTTTTACCTCGATTGACTCTTTTTTTCTGAGGAGAACCACCACTTGGAGCTAAACACCCACCCAGTGGGTAAGACCGAATCTATTACATTAGGTGTGGGACTCGACCAGGCAGTTTATTCGGATCCCCGTATAAATAAAGGGAGTACTAGTCCCAGGTCCTGCAAGGCCCATTAAATTAAGGCTTTCTAGGATTATGTGCATACATTTGGGGTCTCCCCAGCTCATTTATTCCCAATGTCTGTGTCTGAAGGCTTATTCCCCTTACTACTATTGCTATGGAGGAAATGGAGGATTATTTTGAGGAGGAGGATATCACTTACCTCCCTATAGTGACCATTTTTGTAAGGTCATGGACGTGTCTATATTTAAAGCTGTGTCCCAACCAGTCCTAGAATGCTTGTTTCCGGTCCAGGGAGGACCTGGCTTGGCAGTTCGGGCTGGACTGTTCCCATGAGGCACAGGGCCAAGACTGATTTGCATATGGCCAGGTCTAAATTGGGGTGTCATGGTGAGCAAAAGAATGATGGATTTAACCCAGATCTCTTGACTGGGGGTAAAAGTTTTGATTTGTTCTGCATTCCTTTCATCAATTGTGTGGCTTTTGTGACCCAAGTGGTAGCGCCCTTGGAGAAGAAGATTCAACAACTCCAGGCTCAGTGCCAAAGACCCCTCGAATCGAGTGTAGACCTTGCTGTGCCTTAGGCACCTATACCTCCAGGGTAACCCTCCACACCAGTCCCAGAAACTAAGCGCAAGTGCGCAGATAACCAAGGGGTTGACATGCGCGACTAAAAAATGCATTCATGGATTCCCAACCTTCCTCTTCGATGTTCCAAGTCTCAGGTACCTAAGGAGGGCCCTCTTTTTCCCCTGTTTCTCCAAACCCCGGGGTTCCTGATGATTCGCCCCATAATTCAAAGTGCGATCGGGACTCTGGCAAACCCTGGCATCCGTCTGGTGATCCTCTACCCATGGGGTATGATACCAAAGAGGCCAAAGCCCAAGCTCCAAACTCAGATATGTTGAACATAGATGAACTCTTAAATTCGTGTTCAACGGAATGGTTCCGAACTCCTAAGCTAGACTCTTATATTGCGGGTTGGCTGCGAAAACTATTGGCCAAGGAGCTCAGGACCTACATTACAGCCGAATATCCCAGACCTTCTTTGGAAGGCAAGGTAGCCCTTACGCCCCGAAGGTTGATGCCAAGATGGCTACCTTTTTTGCAAAATTTGTAATAGGTCTGAAAAAGGGATAGGTCGTTCTTGGCGATCATGCCAAGACCAGCTCTTGGATGTGGAAGACCTCCTATCCAAAATCCTGGATATGGCGGAGGACCTAAAGCATTCAGCTCCTTGTTCTCCCCTGATGCTCTTTCCAGCTGGGACCAAAAGGCCATTATAAGTTTGTGGAACGCTAAGGAATGATGGGACGAGATCGAAGACTTTCTTCGATCGTGCTCGTGCCCTTTGGGAATATTGTCTGACCAATCAAATATCTATCTCAGCAGAACATCTACCGGGAGTCTCCAATCAGGTGGCAGACTAGCACTCCTATCACTTGCAGAATGCCAGTCTCTGTAAACTTAATCCCAGGGTGTTCAAAACAGGAACTTCAAACCATGTAGGGCCCCTTCACGATAGATCTTTTTGCCTCCTGTTTGGATCTTCAATTGGAGAGGTTTTGCAGCTGGCGCCGGGATTCCAACGCAATATTGACCAATGCATTTCTCCAGGATTGAAGCATGGGGAAGTGGTATGCATTTTCTCTGTTTGCAATCATTATGAGACTGTCCACCCATGTTCAGTCACAGCAGGCGGACCTAGTGGTAATTACCCCGAATTGGACATCTGAAGTGTAGTTTCCAGTTCTTGAGTCTTTCTTTACCAATGCCTCTACCCCTGTTTCAGGATCTCCTCTGGGATCCCCAAGAGAATCCCCATCACCTGGTACTCATGCGTTCACTTTGTCTCATGGCATGGCGGATTACAGGGAATTTTAGAAAGTTTTATCAATTTCTGCAGAAGCTGCCGCAGTACTAGCCAGAGCTTGGGCGGATAGCACAAATAAAAGATACCGCTCTGCCTGGTCACGATGGTGGGGTTGGTGTCATCAATGACAGACAGATCAAGGGGGGGCAGATGTTGTTTGCATTTTAAACTTCCTGGCAACCTTGGCTTCGGAAGGTTTGGCTTATAGGTCAATTAATACCTTTAGATCAGCCATTTCAGTTGGCCATATTCCAACTGATTGGCATCCGGTAGAAGAGCATCCACTGGTGAACAAACTCCTCAGGTGAATTAGACTGTCTGTCCCTCCAGAACCCTGATATTCCACTTTGTGGGACATTAATAAAGTTTTGTGCATATTCAAAACATGGTTTCTAATAAATATCTTTCCAGGAAACAGATGTCGGCAAAATTGGCCACTCTGTTATGTTTGATTTCCTGTTGCAGAGTATTGGATGTGGGAGCCCTTGACAAGTAGAGTATTCACTTCGGACTGAGTGACTTAATATTTCCCGAAGAACAAAAAGTAACTAAAACTGTGTCTTACCCAGCCATCTCAGATGTTCCAAAGTTGTGTGTGGTTAGAGCTTGAAGGCTTACGAGTCCAAGACTGATTATATACGTCCTCCGGTTGAACAACAACTACTCATTGCTCTTACGAAACCTCGCAAAGCAGTCTCTTCCCCAACCATTGCTAGATGGGTCCGATGGGCCATGCAAGAGGAAGAATCAATGTTTCCCAGTTTGAAGCTTATTCTGTAAGGGGGGGGGCTATGCCTCCAACGTGTTTTCGTTGGGAGCTCATTTGGAGGACATTCCAAATTCTGTGGATTGGTCTTCAGATTCTACTTTCAAAAGGTTTTATTTCAAATAGTTACGAATTTGGCATCTCTGATGGTGGAGAAGCTTTAAACTAGTCTAATCCTCGCCTGAGGCCCAGACATAGAATGAAAAATGTCCTAGCTATCGTAACAGAAAGTTTACATTTTATTAAGGACTTTGAGGCAAGGATTAGCCCACCTTCTTCTTTTAAAGAGATTTTTACACCCACCTCATATGAACTATATTTGAAAGCGTGGATTTATTCTTAATGACTACGTATAGCTGTCATGATGAAGATTTCGACTTTATTTCTTGTATTATGGTGTATTTGCATAGTGTTTTATCAAGTTGTTTCTCAATCCTGTGTACAACGCAATAGGGTCATCTGAAATTTTACATCATTCATTTGTCTTCTCAGGGACAGATTTGAATAAACAAGAGTAACTCTGTAAGTGATCGGCTGTGTTCACAGGAAGAAAGAAGGGGATAGAAAGTCCTGGAGGAATGTTGGGCGGACATACTTTCTTCGGATTAGATTAACTGTTTTGCCTTTTTTCTCAAGGACTCCTGGGAAATATAGTTTATTGTTGATACGTACTTTAAATGGCTGCTGGTTAATAAAAGTGATGAGAGTTGAAGCCTAATCCTCGCCTCCGAGTCCTTAACAGAATGGAAACTTTCGGTTATGATAGGAAATTTTTCATCATACTGCAAACTTTTTTTAAGATCTCCCTTCAAAGGTAGGAGAATCTCTGCGGTATCCACTTGAATGCAAAATTGAAACATAAATGTTCACAAGATCTCTCAAAGATCGCATATATGTTAGAAAACAGTGACGAGCGATGACAGCAATGCAAAACAAATCTCCAGTTGAAGACTCACTGAAATGGCGCTAAGTGAACTATGTGATACTTAACTGTTTATTAAAATGAACCATGCAAGAGACAGTCCGAACATTCCACACCAGTGCACGCGAGGCGGATAATACAAGATTTCCCACCTCTCCATGTAAAAAAAACAAGAAGAGAAAGGATTAGTGAGGACAAAAACTTGCAAAATGGAAGGAAGAAAACTACAGTAGGGTCAGAGTAGAAAGTAATGTATTAAAAAATGTATATGTTTGGTATGCCATGGAAACGGAGCAGAAAATCACAATAAATACAATACACCACAACAAATACATTACGGAAAACACACATACTGTTTTAGAAATACAATATTTTTGAGGAATTTAAGGCGTTGACCATTTAGTCAAAAGACAACATCCAGAGCCAAGCAGCGTCTGACAGAAAAAAACGATTGAGGCAGAGTCACCACTCCACTGCCACCTTAGTTCAGAACCACTGATCCATAATATCCCAAACTCTGGAACGAAAGTAGGAAGATAAAGGCAAGGGAGAGGAAGGTAGGTCAGGGAGAAACCAACACTGCACATGAAAAGAGAGACGCATACAGGACCCTCGGTCTTATAGGCATAACTTACATATAACACGCTACAACCAAGATAACACAGCAAGTCACATTTATTTCTATAATTTTTCACGTGCACGAATCACCCCAGGAGGGGTATCTCGGCACATGTAAACACACACCTATACCATAACCAAAAAACAACATCACACGTATAACACAAAACCTGTTATGCAGCACAACATATCATACATCTCATAAAAACTCATTAAAAAATATATATTTTGGATTTTTTTGTAAATACATGATTTGTCCATGATTGAATATGCATCCAACCAAGCAGTACATTAGATCGTGGGTGGTGTAATGGTTACAAAGATCTGTGCTGACGGACATTTGTGATGAATGGGCCAGTACCAGGACACCATAACGAACCATTACTAAACTAGACATTTAACCAATCTCTACCGACCACACGAAACCTCACACAACGAACTGGCCGATGGAAATCCCGGAGATGTGTTACAGGACCCATACAGCTCAACGATGCTACATTAATGCAATGTAAATACTACAAATATTAATAGAACTTATATTTTACCAAAAACATATTCACAACCTTTTATCGCTACTAATTACGATTTCATGCATATGAAGCTGAAGTGATTTGCCCAGAATAACACAGAATTGACACATATTACACAATATGTATAAAACAACTGTACATATATAAAACGATCTCTCTAAAATAACACAACTTATATAACTCGACAAGAGACACAAGGCATATACAATGAACAACGCATACAACATATATTAAACAAATTGACAACTTTACAAAACACAGAAAACACACAAAGGATACATACATCACAAATTACACAACTGAGCAAATAAAACACAGCAAAGCGCATATTACTAATAACTCATTTAACCCATAACGTATCCCATATCATAACATTCCCTGTGCCATGAATCTTAAAGCTGTGAATGGTGGCAGGGCGCTGAAGGCTTGCTTTGTTTCCCCGGTATATACAGTACAGGCCTTGGGTTTTCGTGTGGACAGCAGAGTGTGCGCTCTCACTCAAACACCACACAATATCTTTGAACAATAACAGCGTGTTTAAAAAAGTAAAAAAGAATGGAAGCTGGTGTTTGAAGCGCTGTCAGTGGGCCTCTCACTTCTCCATTCCTCCTCCAACCCAAACACAAACATCCCTGGCTGGGCTGGAGTCTGAGGGGCTGGGAAAGGGGTCCCCTGGACGTTTTTCTACTGCTGTATCTTTTTTTTCTGCCATATAAAGCTCTGCTCGGTGTCTGTGGCTGTGTTTACAGTACACATTCGTCTGGGTATTTCAATCTATCAAGAGAATTTATGGTTTCTCTCCTGTCTCACCTCCGAATGTCCCTAAATTCACAGGGTTTCTCGGGGAGTAACTGGGGTGGGGGTGGGCGGGGGGACTAAGTTCTCGAACATTCTCGGGCTGAAGTACTACAGCGCAATTGTGTGGTAGGGCGATGTCTCACACGTTGTAGATGCTTTTTAGAAACATTGACTTTTGGGCTGTTATGGAGAGTATTTATATGTTCGCCTGTGGAACAGTAGAGTTCGGGACTTCGAGCTAGGGTGGGGCAAAGTTCTGAGGTCTACCATAGGAACATGACGTTCTAATCCCCTTACCATGAAAAGACGCTCTACACTCCCCCTATGAAGCAGAGGCGTTCCTGGTTCCCTTCCTGATCAGTAAGGTTCTAGACTCCTACCAAGAGGTGAAATTCTAGGTTCCTCGATGGAGTAGTGATAGTCCAGGCCCCCTACCCAGCAGTGAAGTTCCAGACTTCCATATGGAGAGATGAAGTTTTGGGCATCTCAGTGAGGAGTGAAGACCTAGGTTCCCGCATTGAGCAGTAAAGTTCAAGGCTTCTTTCTTCAGCAGTGACATAGTTCACTGAATGCTGGCGTTCCCTGCTCCCATACTAAATTGCAACATTTTGGGTGCCTCTATGGAGCAGTGAGGTTCTGGGATCACACACAAAAAGCCGCAATGTTCTGACACAGTGAAGTTGAAGACTCTGCAACAGAAAAGTACAATTTTATCTGCGTAAAGGGAGTAGTGAAGTTGGCTTCACCTGATGATCTTCTGGACAAAGGTTTGGGCTCTACTATAGAATATAGATGTTCTAGACTCCACTCAGAGGACGTTCATACCCCATCATCCCTAATTTGACAACACACTTTATTCAGTGCCTGTCTCTGGGGGCTGCTCTGCATCTGTTCGGAGCATAGACGTAATGTGCCACATGCCGCACTCATCATTTGACTTGTGTCCCTCTTTGTCAGCTATCAACGGTGACATTCCTTGAATGTGCCTCACCCCATATCTGACCCCATGAATTGACCCCTTTTCCAACCTTTCGTCTCACCCAAGGTCGTCAATTAGGGTTAGCCAGGGGTAGCAATTGCTACCCTCTGACCTGCCCTCTGCTTGTTCCGGCACTGCCTTTACTACCCTTCGCCCAGGCCATCTTGAAGGCAGCAGCAGGAAGACAATCAATCAAAGTAGGGCTTTATGCGCCATGTTTATCTACTGTACTCCTCCTTCTTTCTCTTTCCTCTAGTGACAAGCATCACATATTAGGCTGCCGACAGGCTACGGTTGGGCTAAAAGGGCCCACTCTGTGAAGCTACAATAGGTCAACTAATATATGTTCCTGTTCTCAATAGCCCTGGGTTTTAAGTCGACTGATGCCCATGCCCTCTGGCATAGCCTGGCCCCCTGCCTCGCTCCTCTTACGACCAGGCACAGAGGCACCTCACCTCTATCATGTGGAGCATCCTCAAAATGCCATGCTTTGTTCCCCTTATGAGGCTCTTCAATTCACCCTCTTGCGTGGCTCTGTATTCATTTATTACCTTGCCTCTCTCCTAGTCTGTCCTCTCACCAGTCCTCTGGCCCTGTACCTCATTTTGTATGACCCTGTCACTTACACCATTGGGTCCAACACCTCATCCCTTGCTTGGTTCTGCACCTCTGTCCTTCTGCCTCTCCTCTTGCTGGCCCCGTGGTCACTTTCCTGCACGTCACTCACGTCCAGACACGCTTCACCTGAAGGAGCCGACTCCTCTCGCCATGTCTGACCTAGGACCCCAGGATCCTTCTTGTTTTTGATAAGACCTTTAACACCCCTACATGTCGACCATCATCTGCCACTGAAATTCACTCATCTAGTCCTGCACCGTGTGTACCTCGGCTAGCGACACGCCTCTCTGGTTCTGTGTTTTGCCCCTCACTTGGCTCCGCACTTGTCCCTACTGTGACCCTCCTCGTGAATCCCTCTGCTGCTGTGTGATATGTTACTGCTTGTCCACAAGTACAGTATCTGTGAGTTCAGTACTAGTTATTTTTAAGTTTGTATTCATCACAGGTTCATTAAAGTCACTACTGGATTATGGGCTTAACACCATCATACCTGTAGGTGCGCCAGTGACCAGCTCCGTGCCATGTGTCTCAGCCTCAGACATCTGTGACAAAAATATTTCTATTATATTCAAAGGGATACTTTGTTTAGTGTCCAAGAGTGGTAGGCCTTGCCTGGTTCTTATCTCCGCTGCCACTTCATGTTTGGAGGCTAGCCTGTGAACATCTGTAAGTTCCTCTTTTATTAAGGGGAGACGCTTCAGTGAATTCCTTGTATCTTCCAAAAGCTTTCACTTGACACCATACCAAGACCAAAAGCTCTGTATAGCACAGTTTTAAATCTTTATGTCTACTACCCACAAACAGTGTCCCCGTGTTGGACTTTGCCCTTTTTGCAGGGTCATCCCTGAACTTTTTGCCTGCGTCCCAGTCTTTTTAGGTCTCGGAAAGGCGTGGGCTTGAGCAGCAAAGCTGCTCAGGCCACGCCTTTTCGAGAGATATTGTTTGTAAAAAGGGTACTGTCAGCCCCACCCCCTTTTCCATTGGATAGCATCAGCGTTCATGGTAAACGCTGGCTTCCCATTGGAAAAGAGGGGTTTTCGGTGCCACCTTGTCCGCTATTTAGACAGCTCCTCCGGACACCGTGGCCTGTTTTACGACTATGGTGAAGAACTTTTATCTGCTTGTTTATTTTAACAGATAAGAACATTCCTCACCACAGCTGTAAAGCAGGCACGGAGAACGGAGGCGCAGGGGGCCACGGGGACTGCAGCTCTCCCCATCCATCCACCAACCCCGGCCGGGCTCTCCCTCCCAGCGTCTGCCAGCAGACACTGCAGCAGGGGAGAGTATCTCCCCCGCCCTCCCACCTTCAGCCTCTTCAGTTGGCTGAGAAGCGCGGAGCTCAGCAGCAGCTCGCCACCTTCTGTCTGTCTTTTCACTCGAGCCACTCTGCCCCCTCCCTGGCTCTACTTCGACCTTTTGTTCCCCTAGATAGACTGACTGCCTGCCAGCAACGTACAGAAACAATCTTAGGTGACACGCTCCCTCTGTTTGTAGAGGCACTCGAAGATCAACACTCCGTGCCAGTGACACAGGCAGGTGCACACAGAAGCTATCCAACTGAGTAACAGAGGCGTCACTCAGTCAGAGAGGAGACAGGAAGATGGACAGACTGACACCAACAATCCGAGTCAGAGGCACAGACACACTGACCACACAACAATGTGACTCTGACGCAGGCAGGGTCACAGTTCAATAGAAGAGGCAGGAAGACAGAAAGTCAGACACACAACAACAATCTGACTCAGCGACACAGGCAGGGGCAGACAAAGGCACACAGATAAGAGACCGGAATATAGAAAGAAAGACACACAACAACAGTCAGAGCAGGCAGCATCAGACAGTCATGGACTGTTAGAAGGTGGTTCTGAAAGTATGGGCCGCCCGGATTTTTCGCTTTTTGAGCACCTAATTGTTGAGATTTTACTGTGGGGGAGCCTCATAATCTGGGACTCACCCACAGTGAACTCATTATGAAGGAGACTGCATGGAGATTTTACTGGTGTACCCCTGGCTTGACTAGGCCGCTGTGCAGCAGCTGGAGTATGGGACACCGTGCTGGTTACATGCAGACACGGGTGTACATGCGTGTGCACACGTGTAGGGGCTGCGCAGGAGCTACATAGTGAATGGTGTGGCAGGACTTAGGCAGAATTGGGTGGTGACATGGAATAGGCTTTATACACGGGAAAGGAACATGCCAGGGAAAGTCAATGTGTCTTACTGTGTTTTCACTTCATTATTTCCCTATGGGGATGTGGGGCCCATGGCTAAAATGACTTCCACAAAGCCTACAGATTCCATACACGCACTAATGTCCAGTGTAGCAGATGTGAAAATGAGTATTCTGCAGAGTCCAAAGTCATATTTGTACTGCTTTTGGGTCCGGAAATGTCATATTTCTCTGAGACCCTGGCTGGGGTCTGGCCATGGCAGGTTAGATTAATGACCTTTCTTCCCAGAGCGAAGATCTTCCCTCCAAGGAGGAAAGATAGGTGGAGCTCCCAGCCAATCCATCAACTGCTGTCGCTGGGTGCCAGGCACCAGTTTGCACACAGGAGAGAAGGCAGTGAGGGGGGGAAAGAGTTGGGTTTCAGAGGCCATGTGGCCAGAGACACTGGACGACGCCATTTTGAACAAACCCAGAGGCTGGACAAGAAGGAGGGAGCCGGGGCAGGGGAGTGATGTGTCGCTGTTTGATAGGACACACAGAGACTTCCTGCCAGCCCCCTACTCAACTTTTAAAAAGTGCTTGCACAGGAAGAGAAGCTCTCTCTGGGGTGTGGTCTGCTGAGGCGGAAGGTGCTGGAGCCTGGTGCAATGGGCAGTTGGAAGGAGAGACCCCCTGACTGCCCCCCAGGGCCCTAACAGCGCCAGAAGAAGAGCCCAGGACCAGGGCGCAGAAGAGGAGGCCTCTGCGCAGGGAGAAGAGATGCGCAGGGAGCCAGTGAAGATCGCTCCCTGCAGAATGCACCCTCTTGAAGGCTCGGAGGACCAAGGAGAGTGCTCCCAGTGGCTGGGGGACGCCACCAGGAGCGAGAAGACGCGAACATGGGACAGATCGGACCCCCAGGGGCTGAGATATGGCCCCTGGAAGGTGGGCGACCTTTGACCCCTAAGAAGACCGACGACGTAGAGTGTGGGGTTCCGCCGCCGGTCTCAGAGATGCCCCCGGGGTGGGTCAGGTCCCGGGGGCGGCCCCCACGGAGAAGGGAAGCCAGGGAGTTGCCCTGCATGGGGGCCAGGACCCACCCTGGCCCCCACCGAAGATGGAGGCGGGGGAGCGCCGTCGCGCCCCTGCGAAGATGTGCCCAGGGGCCCGGGACCCCATCCCCGGGCCCCGCAGAAGTAAAGCCGTCGCGCCCCCCGCGAAGATGTGCCCAGGGGCCAGGGACCCTATCCCCGGGCCCCGGAGTGATGAGGAGGTGGGGGGAGTGCCGTCACACTCCCCCCCGAAGAGCCGCCAGCCAGGAAGACGCCGCTGCATCTGCCCGCCGGAGCGGGCAGACCCGAACACACTGGCCGGCTCCCGCGGCCGCACACAAGGGTGCGGGCCAGGAGGGAGCCGGCAGGGGCAGCGTGGGGTGGCTCCCCGGGCTGCCCTCACCTCTGCAACCGGCGCGGGCGGGGCCCGGGTGGGACTGGGACCCCACGGGAAGAAAGGGAGCGGCAGGGGCCCGGGTGGGACCGGGCCCCCCTCACCCAGCAGAGCGGCCGGGGGTGGGCTCCACGAGTCGCAGATGGACGGACCTTGGGGGTCCGGGTGGGACCGGGCCCCCCAACAAGGCCTGAAGAGGCGGCAAAGCCGCCGGCAGATCAGCGCGGCTCTCCCCAGCGCAGCGGGAGAGCCGCTCATCACATAGTCACGAATAGGAGCACAATCGCCCCATAATGCCTTGCCAGGCATTTGGAAGCAGGCCGTGTTGATCCTTGGTGGTCCCCCAAAGGGGGGGGTCACCCTCAATGATGAAGAGGTGCTGGGGGGAGCTGCTGGTGAAGTGCAGTCTCCCCCCCAGTATGAAGAGACAAGTCACCCTAGGTGTCCTGGGGATTTGAAAAGGATAACCCCTCCACGGCTCAACCTGCATTTAACACCTTCTGGGCTGGAACTTTTGTTCTTCAGCTGAGGGTGTTTTGATAATTGCATCAAGGAGGAAAGGGCTGAGTGGGGCATGTCTGGAGAAGGACATCCCCTGGAGGTGAAGAGTGTAATTGCACCAAAAGGCATTTATTAATGGTTATCTCTTTTCAAGAGACTGATGTTCCATCCGAAGTACTGGTTTAAGGTGATGTCATAAGCAAAGTGGATTTAAGTGGCTAGACACTCCTGCTAGGGTGTCTGACAGTATTTACTTAATCCTGTGATCATCTGTGATGCCTTTAGGGGCTGTAATTGCACTGCATTTTTTAATGATATCCAAATGTGCTGAGTACTGTCATTCTAAAGTGTGCGTAAACATGTGTTCTTGCTGCTGCACTTAGGTGAGGACCCAGACTGTTAGCCCTTAAGATATAGAGGGGCATACTGTATGGTCAGTAGGAGATGCTCAGTCAGGGACATGCGTCACCATGGCAGGTGTAGCCTGTTTAATGCTTGTTGAGATAATGGGGGGGTCGCCACTGGGATGGTGCCAGTGTGCAGGGCCCTCGCTCCAGGCTAAGACCAATTCACTGCATTGGGGGCAAGATGATGTGCATACAGGGGAATGGTGGTACTAGACCCTAACCCCCTGCGGGAGGGGTGGAGATTTTATGCAATGTCACAAAGTAATTCCATCAGCTTATGTATATTTGTAAATTGGTGTATAGTATTGAGTGGTGTGTGTGTTTAATAAATGTACTCTTACTTTTATAAAGCAAAGTACAGACTGGACAATCAATTATTGAGTGTTATTTATGCGCACCTGCAAATGGCGATTACTAGCCCACACCACCTCCCTTGAGTAAGCCTCAGACTGCTCTGCAACGCTATCCTCTGAGAGTCAGGCGCTACAATTGGGTGTCTGGTTCCCAGTGAAAGACAAATGTAGTCATGTTATTTGTGCAGGCCTCACAGATGCTGCCTCGTTTTCCAACATGGACAAACTGACCAAATGACAAAAATGTGACTCCGTGACATAGACAGGCAGGCAGGATCAAAGTGCCATGGAAGAGGGGGGAGGGGTGGGGGTCAGAAAGGCAGACACAAAACAACAATCTGCCTCAGTGCCAGAGAGGCATGCACAGTCATAAAATAGGGTGCTGTAGGCATTGCGGGTTGAGTGGTGCTGTAGGCGTTGCGGGTTGAGTGGTGCTGTAGGCGGTGCGGGTTGAGTGGTGATTTAGGCGTCGTGGGTTGAGTGGTGCTGTACGCGGTGGGGATTGAGTGGTGCTGTAGGCGTTGCGGGTTGAGTGGTGCTGTACACGGTGGGGATTGAGTAGTGCTGTAGGCGTTGCGGGTTGAGTGGTGATGTAGGTGCTGCGGGTTGAGTGGTGCTGTACGCGGTGGAGATTGAGTGGTGCTGTAGGTGTTGCGGGGTTGAGTGGTGCTGTACGTGGTGGGGATTGAGTGGTGCTGTAGGCGTTGCGGGTTGAGTGGTGATGTAGACATTGCGAGTTGAGTGGTGATGTAGACATTGCGGGTTGAGTGGTGCTGTACGCGGTGGGGATTGAGTGGTGCTGTAGGTGTTGCTGGTTTAGTGGTGCTGTACGCGGTGGGGATTGAGTGGTGCTGTAGGCGTTGTGGGTTGAGTGGTGCTGTACACGGTGGGGATTGAGTGGTGCTGTAGGCGTTGCAGGTTGAGTGATGATGTAGGCGTTGCGGGTTGAATGGTGCTGTAGGCGTTGCTTGTTGAGTGGTGATGTAGGCGTTGCATGTTGAGTGGTGATGTAGGCGTTGCGGGTTGAGTGGTGCTGTAGGCGTTGCATGTTGAGTAGTGATGTAGGTGTTGTGGGTTGAGTGGTGCTGTCGGCGTTGCAGGTTGAGTGGTGCTGTAGGCGTTGCGGGTTGAGTGGTGCTGTACGCGGTGGGGATTGAGTGGTGATGAAGGCGTTGCAAGTTGAGTGGTGATGTAGGCGTTGCGGGTTGAGTGGTGCTGTACACGGTGGGGATTGAGTGGTGCTGTAGGCGTTGCGGGTTGAGTGGTGATGTAGGCGTTGCGGGTTGAGTGGTGATGTAGGCGTTGTGGGTTGAGTGGTGCTGTACGCGGTGGGGATTGAGTGGTGATGTAGGCGTTGCGGGTTTAGTGGTGCTGTACGCGGTGGGGATTGAGTGGTGCTGTAGGCGTGCGGGTTGAGTGGTGATGTAGGTGTTGCGGGTTGAGTGGTATTGTACGCGGTAGGGATTGAGTGGTGCTGTAGGCGTTGCGGGTTGAGTGGTGCTGCAGGCATTGGGGATTGAGTGGTGATGTAGGCGTTGCGAGTTGAGTGGTGCTGGACACGGTGGGGATTGAGTAGTACTGTATGCGGTGGGGGATTGAGTGGTGCTGTAGGCGTTGTGGGTTGAGTAGTGATGTAGGCGTTGCGGGTTGAGTGGTGATGTAGGCGTTGTGGGTTGAGTGGTGCTGTAGGTGGTAGGGATTGAGTGGTGCTGTAGGTGGTGGGGATTGAGTGGTGCTGTAGGCATTGCGGGTTGAGTGGTGATGTAGGCGTTGCGGGTTGAGTGGTGATGTAGGTGTTGGGAGTTGAGCGGTGCTGTAGGCGTTGCGGGTAGAGTGGTGCTGTACTCGGTGGGGGTTGAGTGGTGCTGTAGGCGGTGCACGTTTTCAGTAGGTACACTCCTCCAGCCGTCACTGCACACTTTCACCAGGCACACACCACTATCCGTCACTGCACAGCAATCACGGTATGGCGCGCTTTACTTTTAAACATATTCATCTAAAGCGCAGCATGCCACCATTACTACAAAAATAATACATTTTTTTGGCCAACAATTTATAGACTTTTGTTGCAGTTGGTGTTGCAATATTTAGCAATGCCGATAGCTCAAATTTAATTAACCCGAGACCTATTGCATTGTAAATGCTTGTTTTTGACCTGGTGTTGGTGGTTTTAGAACTCTGCAGCCGCGGCCCGTGGAGGGAGTTGCGGTGAGGCAGAGAGGCGTGGCGGGTGGGGCGGGGTGCTAAAAACCGGCATATGGATAATTGGAGGTAAGTAAACAATTTAATTAACAAAACAAATTTCGTAGCGTGCCCTGCATCGCAAAATGCGGGCCCTCTGGCGGTCGGAAGACCACACCGCGTATGTGAGCCATACCCTTAAATAAATCAGTGGCCGCATATGAGTGAGCAAGCCCACGCGGTCACATTTGCATTAGCACACCAGCTCATTCATGCTCATGCCTACAAGCCGGAGTACAAAATTATCAAAACAAAACAAGCAAGGTGAAAACACTTATCTGAACAGCTGCTGGAGCAGCGTAGGAAGAGGAAAATAGAGAGTCTACAGGGATCATTATAACGAGTCCTACGTTGCTATTGGATGGACTGTTTCTATCTCTTTTCCCAAGTGTTCACAGGAGTTGTAGTTTGTTGTTTAAAAAATATTATTAATAAAGCGAAGAGAGGATAGCCTCCGGGTCCTGACATAGAATTATGTAACCTTACCTTACAAAGGAAGGCTCCACAGGTTTTCCATGCCCTGTGAGGATGTGGCTGCCTACTATGTAGCACTATCTTTGCATGGCAGTGGCTCTCTTTGACGACAAACGATGCAGTCAATGTTGGGGCACTGGCAGTGCAAGTCAACAGCAATTCAACAACCTGCAGACGGCAGCACTGCATGTCTAGGTTTCTCTTTGCAGATATCGATTTTGGCATTAAAGTCACCTTACACCAAACCTCACAGGGATCAGTATCCAGTTCTGGGGTTATAATGCAATAGCAAGTAGTGGACATTGTGACGAATTTGAGACACCGACCGAGGATCAGCGAACTCTGGTGGACCAAGAGATAGCCAATCTCCTGAAGAAGGGGGCAATATCGAGGTCAACTAATCATCCCTGCGGCTTCGTCAGCAACCTTTTCTTGGTGGAGAAAAGAGATGGCAGGCACCATCCAGTAATAAATCTCATGTAATTCAACATGTGGCTCCTACACTGTCACTTCAAGATAGAGGGCATCCATCTCTTGAGGGATCACCATCAGAGCTCGGATTGGATGGCCCGCTTGGACCTGAAAGTTGCCTACATGGTGGTCCCTATATTTCCCCCACACAGGCACTTCCTGCAGTCCCGATGGGGCTCCTAGGTTTTCAAATTCACCTCCCTACCTTTCGGGCTATCATCAGCCACTTGGTGCTTCACAAAGCTGATGAAACCAGTTGCCGAACACCTGCGAGCTCTGGGGTTGAGACTAATTGTCTACCTCGATGACATTCTGATCATGGACCAGTGCCCACGCTGCCTCACCCTGGACGTGCAAATGGCGGTGGATCTTCTAGAATTCCTGAGTTTTGTTATCAACACAGAAAAGTCCGTGCTGACTCCATCCCAATCAATGGAATTTCTGGGATTCCTGGTACAATCGACCAAGGCGACACTCAGTCTTCCAAAGTGGTAGTTGTCAAAAATCGGACACAAACTCAGAAGGACTGTCTCTAAGTCCCAAATGTCCCTTCGGCACTTGAAACGGATTGTGGGCCTCCTTTCGTCATCCATTCAGGTGATCTTCCTGGGTCCTCTCCATTACTGGGCAATGCAACTCTTGAAAATAAAACTCCTCCGGAAAGGCCTTTCGTATTCTCAACTGGCAAGGGAGGAGATGAGTTGGTGGTTGACCCTGGGTCCTCTCCATTACTGGGCAATGCAACTCTTGAAACTAAAACCCCTCCGAAAGGGCCTTTCTTATTCTCAACTGGCAAGGGAGGAGATAAGTTGGTGGTTGACCCACATGGAAGCCTGTACTGGCCGGGCGATCTTCGGCTTTTGATCTGACCTGGTAATCGAATCAGGTGCCAGCGGCTCAGGGTGGGGTGCGCGTTGTGGGGAGTTCTCTACCGGCGGAAAGTGGTCCTTCACAGAGCGATCTTTACATATCAACTGCCTGGAGCTCATGGTTGGTTCCTTTGCCCTCCGGTGTTGGACCAAGGAGAAAGCAAAATGTTTGATCCTGCTTAAAATGGACAACGTAGCGCCGGTCCGTTACGTCAATCATTTAGGGGGATTTCTCAGTCAGCGGAGCACCACCCAGGGCGCTCCACTCAAGTGGCTGATTGGCACTCTTGTCACTGGAGGAATACCACCCTCTGGAGTTTGGACCCTCATGTCTTTCGACAACTCCAGGCCTAATGGGGTCCTTTCTCCATAGACCTCTTTGCCATCTGTCTGGACTCCCATTTCGACCGGTATTGCAGTTGGAGACCGGATCTCCACGCAGCAGCCACAGGCGCTTTCCTACAGGATTGGAGCAAGGAGCAAGCCTACGCCTTCCCAACCTTCGCGATGATGCGCTTGAAGGCTCAAGCATGGAGAGAAGAGGCGGACCTGGTAGTGGTTACTCCGATATGGAGATCGCAAGTATGCTTTCCAGCGATGATGGAACTTTCTTTGGATTTCCCAGTCCCTCTAACCCTGTCTTCCGATCCTCTCTGGGATCCCCAGAACAATCTTCACCCGATGGTCCTAGCGGGATCGCTCCGCCTCATGGCCTTGTGGGTTACCGGCAACAGTGGGAGGTCCCGGGCCTTTCACGAGTGGCTTCCTCCCTGTTTGCCAGGGCGTGGGCAGACGGTACAAAGAAATGGTACCGATCTGCCAAGTCCAGATGGACAGGTTGGTGTCTTCAACAACAAGTGGATCCAATGGCGGCAAATGTTATTTTCGTCTTGAACATCCTGGCGAGTTTAGTCTCTCAGGGTCTTGCTTATCAGCCGGTGAATACCTTCAGATCGGCAATTTCAGCGGGTCATCTTCCGGTGGATGGTCTTCCGATTGGGGAGCATCTGCTGGTGTGTAAGTTATTGAGAGGAATTAGACTCTCAGTTCCACTGGAACTAAGGTATTCTACATTTTGGGACGTTAACAAAGTCCTTTCTCTGTTTAAACCCTGGCCTTTGAATAAGTACCTATCCAGGAAACAACTGTCTGCGAAATTGGCGATGCTTCTGTGCTTGATCTCTTGTCGCCGAGTCTTGGATGTTTGAGCCCTGGATAATACAGGTAGAGTTTTCACCCCGGACGGGTGACTTTCCATATTACTCGACGAACAAAGTGTAACTCCAAGTCGGTCTCATACCGGCCTTTCCACAAGTTCCTAAGTTATGTATTGTCAGAGCCCTTAAGAGGTAAGAAGTAATTACGGATGAGATTCGTCCACATGGTGAGAGACAAGTGCTGATTGTTCTCAGAAAGCCCCAAAGAGCGGTTTCTTCCCCTACGATAGCATAGCGAGTGAAATGTATAGCTAACTATAACACCCCTAAAACCTATGGTTTTTTCAGTGAATTTCTAAGGTTTTTTAAATGCTAATTCCTAATTATAACATGTCTGAAACCTATGGTTTTTTCAGTGAATTTCAAAGGTTTTTTAAATGCTAATTGCTAACTACAACGCGTCTGAAACCTATGTTTTTTCAGTGAATTTCAAAGGTTTTTTAAATGCTAATTCCTAACTATAACATGTCTGAAACCTATGTTTTTTTTAGTGAACAACAAAGGTTCTTTAAATAATTTTAAAATATATTTATGGTTTCTTTTATATTTTCTAACTACATTTTTTTAATTTTTTTATTTTTAGATGTTATTTTTTAAATTACATTACACTGTTTTTTATTAATTTATTTTTACATAAAAATATTTTTTTCCATTATTTTATATTGTTTATAATATACTTAAATTATTTTCATTTTTTTTTTTTTTTTTTTTTTTAGTTGTGCAGCCTACGAACACCCTGCTCGTTTACTGCGCGAAACGTTTCTGCCATTTTAGGGTCGCTGTCTAGGATCCGCGTACGGTGTGCGACAGGTACGACTTTCCCAACGCAGTTGCTATGCGACTTGTGCACGACGCCTGGCGCATACGCGAAATGTACGTATAACGCGGCGTGATGAATGCGTGGTAGCGCGTGACGTCATATGCATATCGGACGCGGTGGGTGCGCGATTTCCGCAATTTTTTTAAAGTCGAAAACCTATTTATATATATTTAATATAAATATTAAGACAAGAGATTATCTGAGGTCATTATAAAAATGATTTTCTTTACATCACTTTTTAGTGCAATTTTGCAAAGTCGCACTGGCCGCAAGCACGGTGCGAGCAGGGTGCCTGCCGAGTGTGCGCATCCTACGCGCATCCTAGGTGCACCCCATGTGACTTCAAAAACAGAGATTTGATTGGTTCATTACACTTCCTATTGAAACTATTGAAGTACCCCACCCATTTCAATCACTCTTCTCAGAACTTTTCTTAGAGAAATACGTCCTGAGAAGATCTACTGCTCTTTCTTTTCTGGAGAAGAGATTCATTTAAACATGCTTTCGGCTTGTAATTCATCAACTGCAATTTACCTAATCTACTGATTCACTCGTGATCAAAACCTGTCAACAATCATACTACATTATATTCAAGACCCCACATATAAGTAGAACCACAAAGGCACTTAACAATCTAAAAGTTAATCAACATAACATTGCCAAGGTGTATATATCATTCAATTTTTTATTAAAAAGATATTTCAAAAAACATCTGCAGATACCAGTCAAGTGTACATCTACTACTTATGATGGTATAAGCTGCTGTATCAACATACAATGATCTGTGTGTTTTAATTGTCCTGAGGAAGGTGGTGCGAATACACAGGATCCACCGAAACGCGTCGACATGTATTAACCTCTGTGGTTTTTAAATATTTATATATGTATCTATCTGTATGAGATTTTGTTTTATTATATATTGAGTTGTATGTTGATACACAGTTCATTCTGCATTTTAAGACTTACTAAAACTTACCTCAACAGTAATACACGTAAAAAACAGTACACATTTTATTCACTTGTTTTTTATAATCTAAATGGTGGTAGATTTGATATCTTAAAATTAAGATCTGTAAAAAAAAAAGAAAAATAGTTATAACTTCAAAACTTTCAAAAAGATCTTTATTTCGGTAAAAATTTACCATAAAAGACATATAAAACATACGTATAACATATAATAATACATTTTTAACAGGACAGCATAATTTTAACATTTTACAAAGTAATTTCTTTGCCTTTTTTGCTGTTCTCAGAATATATTGAATTTCATTAGAAATAGTGATTTCAATTGTACTCATCACATAACAGCGGGCAAAAAAAAAAACAATCAATTAGATAGTTTAAAAAAAACAATAAACCATGTATAGTAAAATACTAGATAATACAAATCACACGTATATACAATGATTACTGCTAAGAAAATGTTATAACTTAAATTTATAAACACTATAAATAATGCCACTTAAAATTATACACCGAGACAATGTGCAATAAAAAGTCCATAATTCAAAGAAATATATTTCCTTGAGGCCAAATTGTATTTTTGCAGTAATTTTTATGTAAATTGTCCAATAATAATCCTATGAAATGATAAAAATAAATTCATCAGAGGCTGTATTATCTTCCTAAAACTTTGGCTTTAAAAATATTAGGTAGGAATTTGGTAATTCGAAAGGCAAACGTTGTTTGAAAACCAACTCAGCATCATTACAAAGACTCCAGCCTTTCTCACTTTTGAGATATGCAGTGTAATGTCCAGATGTTATTGAAGGACCACTGTGGAAAATTATTGCTACTGCTACAAAAGTCCTTCCTGATATTGATAGTTGTGTAGCTACAAAATGTTTTATTAAAGTGTCCAATTTTCTTTCGTCAGCTGTACAACGTTGCATCATTAAAATTATATTTTTCCATATCTTTGGATACATAATGTTGATAACATTTCTGATTTGCATTGCCTAGACTCCATATTTTGGTTTGCAGCTTTAACTAATTTACTGAAAGACACTGATTTACAGTCCGGTAATGTCAAATATAAAAATCTTTCAGTGTCTACATTAGTGCTACATGTATACATACAATTTTCACAATGATGTTTCCATTTATAGCAAAGGCCAAAAAGATTCTCTATGTCTACACCTTTATTTCCCAATTCTGTAAGCATATACATTAGAAACTCCTGAGCATTTTGTTGGATATTTTTTGTAAATTGTGTAGAACCAGAACATACATCCAAAAGATTACGAACATCAGAAACGGTTTGTATTTTACTTTTATCTGTACTCAATTTTTCATAAAGAGAATGTAACAAGGAACAAAATCTTTTTTTTCACGATTCTCCATAATTTGCTGTTGCAGACCTTCAAGAAAAAAAAACCATTGACCACTACATTAGCATAGCAGTTGACACCAGAACTATTTTCAAACTGAAAACCAACAATCTCTTCAACAGTGTCCTTTTTCTTTTTGCTTGCAATCACAACATTATCTTGCTTTTTTCCCTTCTATACACCTTAAGTACAGATATTCTCATACCTTCTTTTTCGAGCAACCACACGCTTTTCAAATACAGGATATAGACCTAAATTAGGAGTATATGTTCTTCTTAACCTATTGTACTCTTTGACACAATTGGAATCTGCAGCAATCTTAGTATCATCAAAATCAATCAAAAACAAACCAGATAATGTTCTGACTCTGGACAAAACAACATATGCCATCCCTTCTTTAAACACAGAATTTCAAATGTTCACCAAAGCACTGTCAATACTTAAACCTTGAGATTTATGAATAGTCACTGCATATGGCAGAGAAAATGGAAACTGTTTTCTACGGACATATAAATCTTTAACGAGCAAAAAACGAACAGAACATCAACCAATTTGTTTCACTTCTTCAATCTGATCAAATTTAATTTTTAAGAATTCAATACCATCTTTATTTTGATAATTAACACAATCCACAACTTTGCCCATTGCTCCATTAACTAAACCTTTTTCTACATCCAAATTACGCCTTAAAATTATCCAACAGTTCCTACATGCATATAGATTCTTTTCTAAACCAGCAGTTTTAGATATTGATTTTTCTAAAGAATCCAATTTTGACTTCAATTTTTCGGTCAAAATAATAGTGATTCCTTCATGTTCTATTTTATCGATGGCTTCCATTTTTATTATTTCTTAATTTCCCAGTTTCAAAAGTTGTTCATTGAATATAAAAAACTCACGCAGTGTTGACATTGGGCAGATTACAGATTTCTTATTTGCAATTTCCATGTATATTTTCTCAGGAACTATATTTTCATTTGGAAACAAATTGGAAAGTAAACAAGTTTGTAAAGCTTGTTTGCCATGTTCTGTCAGTAGTGCAATTCTTATATCTTGGAGAATAGTTCCATAACCAACATCATTTGCCTGTCGCATATTTGTAATGAGTTCTTTGTATTCAAAATATGACCAAATGTTCACGTTTCCAACACTACCCAGAGACTTTCTGGTGTCTTCATGCGCAAGTGTTTTAAAAGCTGGTTGTCCTTTTACAGGAGTCAGTTGCAGTAGATCTCCAAAAACGATTACATGTTTTCAACCAAATAACACGTCATACTCTGTTTTAATAATTTGCTGCATTCTTAAATGCACAAAGGCAAGCATGATACCATGCTTACCTCATCAATAATGAGAAGTTTCATTTTCTTCAAGACTCTTGAAACTTTACAACAAGTTCTCTCCAGATAGCTTGTGGTATTCCAATTTGTTTTCATGCTCTACTGGTAGCATTAGTAAATGATGTAAAGTAATTCCTTTAATATTGTGTGCTGCCAACCCAGTTAGAGCAGTGATAACACAAGACAAATGCGACTCAGTTGTTTTCTGTAGATAACATGTAATTACTTTAATTAAAAAACGTTTTCCTGTTCCAGCTTGTCCACTCACATACATTCGGATAGGTTGAAATTACGTGCACGAGAACTCTTTCTTTTCATCAAGTAATCCATGGTCAATCTGTTGTCTCACTTGCTCATATATTTCTTTCTCTTCAACATTTAGTTGTTCTTCCATGTTTGCTAAGTTTGTTACATCTTCTTGAGCTTGATACATTGCTGTTTCCACCTCATTCATGGCGATTGCTGCTTCGTTTTTAACAATTGGTTGTTCTAGTGGATCTTGACTCAGCGCAGCAGAACTTTGACTGTCTTGAGAACTGTCTCTAGCAATCTCAGCTTCATCGTTCAACATTTTCACATAATTAGCAAAAGCACTGCATTGTATGCTATCTTTACAAGCATTAAAGGAATCTTCATAGTTCTGGAAATCTCCAAGTAATTCCAGTTCTGAACGCCATGGTTTGAATAGTTGTAAAAGAGCTAAATAGTAAAATTCCCTTTTATCAGCAGTGTCACAACTCAGCTTCCTGTAATTAATCAAATTTCCTTTCGTTTGTTTCACCAAACATCCTTCAGAACCAATTACTCCATATTTTCCATCATTGATGTTCTTTGTAGTATTACGTTTAAAAGTATAGTTTTGAGGTACTTCATAGAGACACATGTTCTCAAGATGATGACTTCTGTTTGGGTAATATGTATCCACATTCGTTTTCAAAATTTCTGAACTTTCTGGATCTTTTGCTGCTAAATATTTAATTTCTTGTACAGATTTCAGTGCTCGATTTCGCATTGCTGCAGGACCTAGAGTCACATAAATGATTCTTGTAGATTTGGAGTATAGACTTGCAGATGATAACCGATCTGAGCATTCATATGCTCCGATTTCTCCATGTGATAACATCTTCAAACTGAAACTGTATAATTTCTTACTTAGAGTCTTCTCGTTAGAAATCTCTTCCCACATTTCTTTCAATTCTGTCTTTTCTGATTTTGTAATATAAGATGTTACATATCGAGCAACAGCAATGGAATTGTCCGCAACATATTGAATATCCATGTTAGCATTCCACATGGACAAAATAACTGGGTTGTAGTCATTTATGTATTTTGACTCTTCATTTCTTCTTAAGTTGAAGGTATTTTTTGGAGACTTTCTTGTGATAGTATGTCGCAAAGATGACATAAAACTCTTCACTCTTCCTTTCGATATTACAGGACGTGGAAATCCAAAACGACATTTGGTGTAGAACTTGTCCTTAGATTTGTACTTTCGTCGATAGTATTTTCCACATCGGTGACTTTGGAATCGTAACACTTGTGCTCTTAAGTTGTTTTCTTCTGTGCTTTTGGGTACAGCACATGTCGCATATTGTTCAATAAAACTCAAAACAGTATCACCTGCATCTGTTCCAAATTTGGGAGGGTCCTTAATCCATAACAGCATATGTATATGAGGAGCACCTCTTGCTTGATACTCCTTTCTCCAAAAGAAATCCATAACTTCTCCAAGAGGAGTATTTTTTTATTGCAGATAAAAGACATCATAGCCTCAAATCTATGATTTAAATCACTGCATACATTAACAGGATCCAAAGAGCACAATTCTCCAGGTGTTTTGTATTCAATGTTTTTTATATTCGAATTTGCCTCTCGAAGAAATTCTAGTAAATCATCCCAAGCGTACTCAGCACAGCTCAGGGTAAGGAACCATGTTGGAGTTCCTAAGTTCTGTAGCATACATTTCAGTTCTCCATGACGACGGAACCAATATTCATAAGTCCCACGCTGACATGCCATCAAATTAATGAGCTGAGATTCTAGATGATCATCTCTCTGGTGCACTTTATCCCAAAAATCTTTTACAGATACATTTTGCAGATGTAGTCCAGATTTTAGAATATGGTTGACTGCATATGAAAGTCCAAACAAGTCACTTTCAAACAAAAGATGAAATATATAAGGGATACATTGTCGAAATCTTGGATTTTCTGCATATAATCTTGTGGTCCGATATTCAGATGCAGGAATCTGATCAGATGAGAACAACTGTGGAAAACAACGAGCTTCCAAGCTCTCTTCCCATACACTCATGAGACTTCCTTTTACTTTTTTCATTTGGAAAAAATCAATAGTGTTTCGCATCACTTCTTTTGAATGAAGTGGATGCACACTGTAGTGTTCATAGATTTCTTCACATCTTAAGATATCCACTTTTTCAATTTGTCCACTTGACGTTTCAGTATCTTCTGCCAAAACTATTTCTTCTTCTCCTATATAAACATTCTTATATTGTATGTATTGTTTTTTATCAAATACAATGTTGCCTTTTCACTTTCCTAACATCCACTAACTCCTACCAGATTTTCTTATTCTTAGTTGGCACACCATTAACAAGAATAACTAGTGGTTAACTTTCTACACTGTCTACACCAATAGTTTCAATATTTTTCTTTAAATCTAATAGTAAATACAAAAACTCTTCCTTTTAATCCTCTTTGTAAATCTGAAGGAGGCAATTTACCTGTTTTAGGCTCCATACGAACAATAGCCTGAAACGGGTGACCACATTGAATGAGAATAGACTCATAGGTATTGAGATCTGGCAGTTCTGGAGGAATATCAACCAACTCTAAATTATTATGCACAGCTCTAGCAGGCATTCTATTCTCATCTAATTTGTTATAACAATATTTACAAATACGCTGATCAGAACCCAAATCAAAACAATTCTCTACCAACAAATAAGTAGCAAATTCCTTCCACTTATCATTATTTTCTTCTTCACTTTTTGTAGTGAGTTTGGCGACAACAAATATAAGAAAAATGTGTCCTTTCACCTGAAATCACCTTAAACTTTGTAATTCCATTTTCAAAATTTTTTGTACAACTATGTTCAACATTCTATACAACATTTTCTTCTATTAACGTCTGAGTTTCTTCACTCTCTTCTTCTGGACCAAAGTAACAAAACTCAATATCATCACAAACCTTTTTCACATGATACTGACCCACGTAAAAGAGCACTGTTCAACTGATTTAACTTTAGTGCTGGACTTTTTGCATAATACAATCTTTTCACTAACTTCCGCATTTGACTATGATGTACTGCCAACATCCTGAAATGGTGAAAAACACTTTGACATACTTTCCTAGAAAGACAAGCCAGAGAATGACCTTGCAAACCAGTGTGTTTTCTCACTCTGCAAGGGTCTAGTCCTTGCAACACCTTCAACTTTTGTTTAACACTTTTGTTTTTACAATATTCCCGTAAGAAATTACGTAATTTATCAATAGATTCTTGTCGTACACTACAAATACTACTACAATCCCAAACTGGGGCTTTAGGACATCTGCCTAGAACTTCATCAGCTATCACTTCTTCTGCATTTTCTAGGAACCATTTGCTCTTTCTCAATTGGACAACCATTTTTAACCTCATAAACTCTACCACTGGTGTCAACTGCATGCAACAAATCATTGCTCTGTAAATAACTCTCTTCATTAAAAAAGGTTCTAAACTTGAACTGTGTTTCCATTGCCCTAAAAAAATATCCTAAAAATTACTTCTGTTAATTACTCTTTTCCTCTTGCTTTTGGCCTTCATAAAAATGGATTGGTTTATCTAGTGATCGAATTCTCTTCAATACTAAAATGGTGAGTTACTTAAAAAGCCTTTTCAACAATGGATTCAATATGCTTCTTTTTATACAATTGTATTCTCTTTCTATATTTCTTTGTGTCTTTTAGTATATTATGGACAACTCTGTTGTAAAATATTTTTTGGCAGATTTTTTTATATTGATTTTGTCTTCTTTTACTATAAGTTGTATCCTTTGTTTTTACATTGCCTTTTTTGCCTTTCCTATTCTTTGCCCTTTTCTGTGCTTGGAACATTTTCACTGCTTTTTTTTTCTGAATCTAGTAATATTTTTTATGAAGTCTTTTGTAGTCTTACCAGAATGTTTTCTCTTTTTAGCCACATTATGTTGGTCTTCCAATACTTGTGGTTGAGTTTTTTTCAAGTAAGTATCCTTTTTCTGACTTTTTCTTCTTCTTTCTTTCTGCAGCATGATAACTTTATTTTAACGATGATAAACAGTATCTTTAAAAAAATAAACATAAAAAAGTATTTATTAATAACTTAAACAAATTATAAATTTTTATTACTATACAAATACATTTCATACAAATTCTGACTAAAAAACTGTAGGCCTGAAGCACAACTGTAAAGGTGATAAGAGCACTACATACAAAATGCATAGCAGTTTGAAGCACTCCATAACACTAGAACCTGAAGCACTGTATGAGTACATGCATATTTACTAAATGATCACAATACTATAAGTCAAGACACCGAGTGAATTCATAATTGGTTCACTTTTACTTTAGTAAATATGTTACTGCATGGTACATAAACACTATGGTTTTGCAACAGTACAGATTTACAATTTACAGTAGTGCAGTGTTGTTTCTCTAGTGTAGGAAGTCGTGCTGAGGTACTGTTGTAGGGTAGTGCAGTGGTATTTCAGTAGTGTAGGGTGTCGTGCTGGAGTAGATTTAAGGTTTAGGGTAGTGTAACAATGTTTCATTAGTGTAGGGGGTTGTGCTAGGGTAGTGTTTTAAGTTTAGGGTACTACACTGGTGATTCGTAGTGTAGGTGGTTGTACTGGGGGTAGATTTAGGGTTTAGGGTAGTGCAGTGCAGTGCAGTGCAGTGGGCGTTGTGTAGTGTAGGGGGTCCTGCTGGGACAGTGTTCTAGGATAGTACAGTGGTGTTTATATAGTGTACGGGGTCATGCTAGGGATAGTGTTTTAGGATTTAAGATAGTGCAGTGGTGATTGTGTAGCGTAGGGGGTCATGCTGAGGTAGTGCATTGGTGTTAGAGTAGTGTAGTAGGTTGTGCTGCGGTACTGTTCTAGGAAAGTACAGTAATGTTTATGTAGTGTACGGAGTCATAATAGGGATAGTGTTTTAGAGTTTAAGGTAGTGTAGTGGTGTTTGTGCAGTGTATGAGTCGTGCTGGAGTAGTGTTTTACGGTAGTGCAGTAGTGTTTGGGTAGTGTACGGGGTCATGCTGGGGTAGTGTTCTAGGATAGTGCAGTCGTGTTTGGATAGTGTAGGAGGCCGTACTGGGATAGATTTCATGTTTAGAGTAGTGCAATGGTGTTTGAGTAGTGTGCGGGGTCGTGCTGGGTAGTGTTTTAGTGTGTAGGGTAGTACAGTGGTGTTTATGTAGTGTAGGGGGTCATACCAGGGGTAGATTTAGAGTTTAGAGTAGTGCACTGGTTTTTGTGTAGTATAGAGGGTCGTGCTGTGGTAGTGTTTTAGGGTAGTGCAGTAGTGTTTCGGTAGTGTAGGGGGTCATGCTGCTGTAGATTTAAGGTTTAGGGTAGTGCAATGGTGTTTGGGTACTGTAGTGGGTTGTGCTGTTATAGTGTTTTAGAGTTTAGGGTAGGGCATTGGTAAATGGGTAGTGTAGGAGGTCGTGCTGGGGTGGTGTTCTAGGGTAGTACGTTGGTGTTTATGTAGTGTACAGGGTCATAATAGGGATAGCGTTTTAGGCTTTAAGGTAGTGCAGTGGTGTTTGTGTAGTGTTGGGGTTCGTAGTAGGGTAGTGTTCTAGGAAATAAACTAGTGATTGGGTAGTGTAGGAGGTTCTGCTGGGGTAGATTTAAGGTTTAGGGTAGTAAATTGGTGAATAGGTAATGTAGGTGGTCATGCTGGAGGCAGATTACGGGTTTATAGTCGTGCAGTGGTGTTTGGGTAGTATAGGAAATCATACTGGGGGTAGTGTCACTGCAAGACTCCATGTACTTATTTGTCTGCAAAAACATCAAGCATACATTCCATATATTTCAGAACTGCATTTTGCTATTAATACTAAACTCATATTGGAAACACATAACCAATGACTATTTTCTAATTCTAGCAAAATGTGAGAACACAATACGTTTTAACAGATTACATGTCGGGAAACACATGAACTACCAAAATGCTTCTCTCAAAGTTATTCCTAAATGCACAGACTCACTGTGTTATTCTAGACAAATAACAATATTTCTTATAAATACAGTAGTAGGTTACTATAGTGGTGTTTGGCTAGTGTAAGGGGCCCTGCTGTGATAGATTTAAGCTTTACAGTAGTGTAATGGTGATTAGTCAGTATAAGGAGTCATACTGGGGTAGTGTTCTAGCATAGTGCAGTGGTATTTATGTACCATAGAAGATCATGCCAGCGATTGCATTTTAGTCTTTAAGGTAGAGCAGTGGTCTTTCTGTAGTGTAGGGGGTCGTGGTAGGGTAGTGTTCTAGGAAATAAAATGGTGTGTGGGTAGTGTAGGAGGTTTTGCTGGGGTAGATTTAAGGTTTAGGGTAGTAAAGTGGTGAATAGGTAGTGTAGGTAGTCATGCTGGAAGTAGATTAAGGGTCTACAGTACTGCAGTGGTGTTTGAGTAGTGTAGGAAATCCTACTGGGGTAGTGTCACTGCAAGACTACATGTACTTATTTGTCTGCAAAAACATCAAGCATGCATTCCATATATTTCAGAACTGCATGTTACTATTAATACTAAACTCATTTTGGAAACACATAACCAATGACTATTTTCTAATTCTACCAAAATGTGAGAACACAATACGTTTTTAACCAATTACATGTCGGGAAACACATGAACTACCAAAATGCTTCGCTCAGAGTGAGTCCTAAATGCACAAAAGACTCACTGTGTGATTCTAGACAAATAACAATATTTCTTATAAATACAGTAGTAGGATACTAAAGTGGTGTCTGGCTAGTGTGAGGGGTCCTGCTGCGATAGATTTAAGCTTTACAGTAGTGAAATGGTGATTAGTCAGTATAGGGAGTCATACTGGGGTAGTGTTTTAGTATAGTGCAGTGGTGTTTATGTACCATAGAAGATCATGCTAGGGATAGCGTTTTAGGCTTTAAGGTAGTGCAGTGGTGTTTCTGTAGTGTAGGGGGTCGCAGTAGGGGAGTGTTCTAGGAAATAAACTGGTGTTTGGATAGTGTAGGAAGTTCTGCTGGGGTAGATTTAAGGTAGTAAATTGGTGAATAGGTAATGTAGGTGGTCATGCTGGAGGTAGATTAAGGGTTTACAGTCGTGCAGTGGTGTTTGGGTAGTGTAGGAAATCATACTGGGGTAGTGTCACTGCAAGACTACATGTACTTATTTGTCTGCAAAAACATCAAGCACGCATTCCATATATTTCAGAACTGCATTTTACTATTAATACTAAACTCACTTTGGAAACACATAACCAATGACTGTTTTCTAATTCTACCAAAATGTGAGAACACAATATGTTTTTAACCAATTACATGTCGGGAAACACATGAACTACCAAAATGCTTCTCTCAGAGTAATTCCTAAATGCACAAAAGACTCACTGTGTGATTCTAGACAAACAACACTATCCCTTCTATTTTACCAAAACACATTTCATAGTGTAGAATAAGTACTACATTTTAATGTAGAAACTTCACTCTTTTTACCAATACATAAAAAATAACTGGTTTCTAATCCTACCAAAACATTAGAACAGCCTATTTATCTGTGTGCAAACACATAAAATAAACAAATGCTTATCTCAAAATACTTTCTAAATGCACACACACTCACAATAAAATTCTAGAGAAGAAAAAGTATTCCCTGCACTTTAGCAGGACAAACACATTACTCTGATTAAAATCAAAATGCACCACATACATTCCCTCACAAATTAATAACTCACCTTTCCAATTGTTTTGTAGAATAAGAAGTATGTCAGTCACACAGCAGATTTTGTTATTCAGAATCTCTGTTTTCAACACCTCTCACCAGTACCATAGAATGGCAGAGTTTCCCTCTCATTTTGAACACATATACACCTTCACATCAAATCACATTCCTTCCCACATTAATTAAAAAACAAACACACATTTCTATTGGTTAGTCATTTCAATCTTTTCCAAACGACATACATTTGAACCCTACCCCCATTCTGCCTTCTGCCTGTTACTATAGAAACACTTCACAAACACTTAACTGAGCACACAGGTCAAAAGTTCATCACACAATGTTGCTAATGAAAACAGCAAGTGTGCTTGACTTCTCAATATACCAACTTATCCTACGTAATGTTCTTTACATCACTTTCTGATAACCAATAAGAATCATGCTTTTAAAAAACAAAAACATGCACCCTAGTTTTCAGTGAAGAATGTTGTCAAACAACCTATCATTTCTTTTCTGTTTTTTAACACTGCATCTTATCCACCATTTTAGAAAAATCCTAGTTTTCAAACTGCCATTTCATTTACAGAGACCATCTGAGTGCATCCAGACCTCCTTTGAAGATGCTTAGAGTGTGGATTGTGGGACACAGTTATATTTTCTGGAGCCAAAGGTATGCAGAACACAAAGTAAATCACAAAGACCTAGGTTTACCAAATGTAGACATTAAATGGATTGGACAGAGAGGGTTAAAGAGGCACCAATTGATGCCATTGGTGAAATCCTTTTTGCATCTCCAACACCTTGACCTCATAATTGTGCACTGTGGTGACAATGACCTAGGCACTTTGACTGGGGTATGCTTATGAAGGACACCTTTGGAGAATTTATGTCACTTTTCCCCCAAACTGCCTTTGTCTATTCTAACATATGCCAAAGACAGAAATGGAACTGGTCCAATCAATTTTGTCAACAGATTGAGAAAACTAGGAAACATGTGAATAAATCTGTTTCTGCTTTTCTCCGAGACTATAGAATGGGGTCCTTATACCACAACAATCTGCGTTTCAATATGCATGGCATTTATAGGAGAGATGGTGTACATTTTACAGATGAGGGAAACAGAGTCTTCCTCTTGAACTTTAGACTGTGCATCGGTACTTACTTGTAGGTACTAAAATCTCTCAATAAACACAAGGGCTCTTTTTAGAGCCACCCAAGATCTAAACACATAAGCTTGATGTATATCTCAAAAATACATGCTTCGTTTTTTTCGGCATCGAAATATGCGGATCCTACACACATCCCGCGATTTGTTCTTTTGCCCTAGAGGTCCTTATGGGGCCCCCTGAGCAGGCCTAGGGGGTAAGGGTGTGTCTACCCTGCCCCCTTTTCATGTTTTGCACACATATTTCACAGACTTCTTCAGCCTCGCTTATACCGAGGAATAAAATGGCTGCCAACAGTTCCTGGTTTCGAATGTTTACAACCGCTTCACAGCCAATTAGCATTGAGCGCGTGATTGGGACGGTGCGCTTATGCTACGATGCCAATACTCGCACAGTCCGCAGATCCACCGCGCCAATAGATATATAAATGACTTTAACCACAATTTTCTCAGGAACTACTGAACAGATTGACACCATATAAGCAAAAGGCACAAGTCGGAACTGAGGACTTGTGCCTTTTGCCAAATTTAGTGTAATTCTGTTCAGCTGTTCGGGCTGTAGCCATGGCTAAAGGTCCTATGGGAAATTGCATGGGGAAAACACGTTTTGGGACCCCCCTTTTTCTCGGACACTACTTGACCAATCACCCCCAAACTTTCAGGAAAGGTGCGGAACTGAGCTGGCCAAAAGTTTGGAAATTTTCAAGAAGATTCATCAATCAACGCCAAAGTTATTGCCAATACACTGTATTTTAGTTTCCAATATTCTGTCAGTGATCCTCCTCTGATCATGCCTCACCTGCAAAATATTCTCGTTTTAATTTCATGAGTCAGCCTTTTGTGAATGAGTAACTTATTTGTCTGTAACTGATTTGCCCAGGTACCTGCTTTCTCTGTTTTAAAGTCCATACATATCCCTGCCATTGTACACTGGTGTCTCCTCTAACCAATATGCTGAAACACTCAGTTATATCTTAAAATGATTGCCCAAACAGCAGAAATACAGACAGCTGTAAAATATGATCTCCAACGTAATTCCCCCCTCCAAAAAAAGAGCTCCTGTTTATTCCTCCAAAACAAAACTGCAAACTGTTTATTGAATGGGTTGAAAATATGAGCAGCATAGGTATCACTCAATGCAGTCTCATAGGCCATATCCCTGGGTGTCATTCTTGATTTGAATCTCAACCTTGAACACACACATCAAGGCAACTGCAAGAACAGCTATCCACAGTGTAAACACCTGTCACCATCTAAGACTCTTTTTCTTTATTTCATTTTTTTTTAATTTAACCAGCTCATTAGCCATTACAAAGCTGAATTCATGTACAGGTCATTCACCAGGTTTTGATTAATAACAATGACACATCATGGCGGGAATATATAATCACAGTCACTTTGGGAACAGCCTAAATGCGATCTTTTGCGGGTCTATCTTGCATGGGGGATGGATCATAACTTGCTTACTTTCTTACAGTGTAAGGTGCGTATGTCGGAAGGCTCTAGGCCCCCCCATGTATCCCTGTACCTTCGCCAGGGATCCCATATCTTTTCCCATTTTGTTATGCATCCCTTACTTTTGTATACTACTTCCTCAGCTCTTTGGCACCAGTCTAGGTAATTCTCCCATTCTGTCACTGATGGGGAAGGGGCACCCCCACTGTCTCGGTATGTTGGATTTTGCAACTCCTCCTAATAATGCCAGCCAAAGTCTATTGTGTCGCGGCCATTCTACCTCGCCTTCAATCATAGAGTAGGAGCTCCTCTATCCCCAACACCCTCGACATCACTACTGTCACCCCTCGCTAAAACAAATTGAAAACTGGGCATTCCCATATGATGTCAAAAATCAGCCCTCTTGTTGACAGCCTCTTGCACATTGTGCGGTCTGTGTCTTCCCCCACCTATGTAGCAGTGTGCGGGGGGGATATGAGCAATGTAGGATTCCTAGCTGTACCAACCTAAAACGGGATAAAATAGCTATTTCTCTGTGGCTCTGCAGAGCCTCTGTCCGTCTTCAATGTTCCCTAGAATATCCATTCAGGCTCTTCGAAGAGAGGCTGGGGAGTCAGGTGCATTGTTCACTATTTTTCGGTATATTGTGGACGTCCCTTTGCTAGGAGTAGGGTGTACGAGCTGTCTGTCTTCTAGGAGGGAATAATCTGGGAGGGCTGTGCCCTGCTGTATGTGTCTTTGTAGGGCATGCATGAGTCTCACGTATGAGAATCCCTGGGAGAGTGTCAAGTCATATTCTTGTTTTAGTTTGTCAAAAGGAAGGTGCGCTCCGTCCTTCCACACATCCCCTAGATTGTCAATGCCTATGGTCTGCCATCCCTTGAACCCCTCCAGATTGGTCACCTCCCTCAGTCAGTCTCCGAACCAAAAAAGAGTCATGCCTCAATCCAACACTGGACCACCGCTGCAGTGTGAGCTGGTCAGTCCTCATGAACCCCACAAGCATATAGAAGGGGCTCGTATTTCCCGTTTGGCATCACGTTGCTGTCCACTCTATAGGTCGGCTCCTCCTTGTCTGCATAGACCTAGTCATTTATTACTATCAGTTGTGATGCCCAGTAATAGAGTTTAACGTCTGAGACCACCAGGCCACCCTCGTAGACCCCTCTTTGTAATTGATATAGGGCAATCCGAGGCGCGCCTCCCTGCCATAACAGCATTTGGAGCTCTTGTGCTACTTACTTAAAGAAGGTTGGCGGGACCAGGTATGTGGTATTCTACAGTATGTATAAGAGGTGTGGCAAAGTCATCATCTTGTATAGTGCTCCTCTGCGCATTAAGGACAGTGGCAAGGTGTGCCAATGTGTTATGTCTGTGCGAAGTCTGCTCAGCTGGGCGAAAAGATTCCGCTGGAGGAATACTTGTTGATTACGCATTACATGAATGCCCCAATATTTAATGACTTCTGCAATTATCGGGGTGACACATTTTGACGGGAGCTTCGGGGGGGCCTGACAAGGGGAACACAACCGATTTGGTCCAATTTATAGTGTAGCCGGAATAGCTCCTGAAGAGTTTGAAAATGTGAAGGACTCTTGCTATGAAGAAATAAGGCCTCGAAAGTTACAAGATGATATCGTCGGCATACAGGGAGATGCGTTCTTCCCATCCCCCCAGCGCCGTGATGCCCTAAATCAGCAGGTCTGTTCTAATCCAGTGTGTCAGGGGCTCCAGTGCCAGGGCAAATAGCAGCAGCGACAGGGGGCAATCCTGTCTGGTACCCCTGCGCAGTGCAAAACTTCTTGATAGTGCTCTGTTGACTCTCACTCTGGCCAATGGGCACTGGTAGAGCAACCTTACCCAGCTGCAGAATGTTGGGCCAAAGCCCAGTCTGGATGACACAACGAACAAATAGGGCCGCTCTATCATGTCAAAGGGCCATCGAGGCATCCAATGCCATTAGCGCCGTCTGTTGGGGTGAGAGGGCATCTGTCAGGTAGAGGACTCCATAGAGCAGGCCGTAGGTTATGGCAGGTGATCCTACGTGGCATAAAGCCAGACTGATCTACGTGAATGATGGTGGCTATGACCAACAGCAACCTATTTGCTAGTGCCTTCGCTAGCACCTTCGCTTCCATATTTAGGAGGGAGAATGGCTTATATGAACTGCAGCTTTCCGGAGGTTTGCCTGTCTTGTGTATTGCCAATATTGTGGCTGCACGCTGGTCTATGGGCAGTGAACCTCCTTCCCTTGCCTCCTCAAACATTTTCAGCAATGGTTGTGCGATTCTGATAGATAAGCCCTTGGAGAGCTCGACCGGGAGTCCATTCGGACCCTCTGCTTTCCCTGACTTCAATTATCACAGAGCGTTGGAGAGTTCCTCTTCTGTGAAATCTGCTTCTAAGGTGTCTCTTGCATCTGCGGTTAGTGTAGGGAGTGAGAAGTCAGCGAACAATTCCTCACAGTCCCTCTTGGAAATTGTGCTAATTGGGGCGTAAAAAACTTCATAGTAAGAGGCAAAGGCCTCTGCCATTTCTGCGCTCATCTGAAGTACGCCCGTTTTGTCCCCGACACTCACTACCTAGGACCTTTCTTTGTCTCTTTTGTCAGCCAAGCCAGCAGTTGAGAGGTCTTATCCCCTATGTCATATAATCGGCGGTGTGTGGCCAGAGCGTGCGCCTGTGCTGCGTTATCTGCTACGGCATGCAATTCTTGCTGGCGTAAAGTTAGTCTATTTCGCAGCTCTTTGCAACCACTAAGCTATCACCTCTTGCTCCAGTGCCTATATCTCTTGCTGAAGGGTCAGGAGTTTTTCTTCCCCTCTATCAATGCCTGGGCCTGTCCTGTTAGCACTGTTTTAAAGGCCTCCCAGAGGATCTGGAGGATGTTACTGATCCCTCGTTCTCTTTGAAGTACAGGTCAGCCCCTCATGCAGTTTGTCTCTCAAGTTTGGGTCTCATAGGTACCAGGGGTCTATCCTGGGGAATACTGCTTTGTTGATACTTGGCCCATTAAGGATAATGCTCACTGGGGAGTGATCTGAGATGCCTCTTTCCATATGTGTCAGTTGTGGAAAGCTTCCGACCCAGTTGTGGTGTGTGAGTAGGTAAGCTATCCTTGAAAATGAGCCATTGTACCTAGTAATATATGAACTGCTTTTCTTGAGGGTTGTGGGTCCTCCAAACCCATTGCTTTCAAAAAGCCTAATAGGGTCTGCACCCTCACCTGTCCCCCAGTTGCATTTGAACGGTCTAAGTCTGGGTTTATCACAGCATTAGCATCCCCTCCGGCCAGAAGGGTACCTGTGGGGAGGCTCACTAGCAGTGCACTGATTTTCAGCAAAAGGACTGTGTGCAGTCTAGGCAATATGTAGAAAGAGCAGATGCGAGAGGGTGCCCCTCCCACCTGCCTGTTACAGCCACACAACATCCTGCATTATCATGCCAGGTTTTATCAACTGTGAATGGCAGTGAATTTCATAACAAGATGCTCACTCCACGAGCATCTGTCGAGTACCCCGAGTGGGCCGCCACTTTATGTCCAAAGCGATCTAAGGCCTTGTAGTAGTTCCCTTTCACGTGTGCCTCCTGCAGCAATACCATGTCTGGGTAGTGGCGTTTAATATGCTGTAGGATAAGTGTCAGTTTAATTTTATTCCCTAGACCATTTACATTACATCTCCATGCACGTAAATTAGTAGTTTCACCTTGCGTCTTGGAAGCAAAAGTTTGCGACTATGACTGTGACTTGTTTCCCTCCCATGTTAAGACTAGTGAATACATGTACTGTGTTTCGGCTGCATCTGCCATGAGCAACATTGATTAACTTTACAACAAGGACAATTCCCCCAACTCTCCCCTCCCTGCCTCCCTGCTAGGTGAGATACAAATCCCCCACCTCCCCAACATGCAGAGAGCCTGTCGCCCCAAACCGTCTTAGACTCTCATGATACATGAGAAACTTCCTCCACAGAGCCAATTTCAAAACCTAGTTCAAGCCATGATCCTACTAAGAACCGATTATGGCAACTCTGTATTCACCAGTCTCTCCAATTCATAATTTGCACCCCTAAAATGGTTCTTCACTCTACTGCATGACTCATGTGGAGCCCTTTGAGGGCTCCCATTGTCCATGGTTTGATCCTTTCCTGTTGTGGGAATTAGGGCCCAGCCACACAAGTGGGGTAGCTTTATTATCAGATAAGTGTGGGTACGCTGTGTGGTAGGAATTTTGTGGATCCTTGCAGATTCCGTACATTTCTGTCACAGAAATGTGAAGAAAATGCATGAGTTTAAGTAAAGCTTGAGGTTTGCAGTGCACTGTGGATAAACAAAATGTTGTATGATCTCTGCAAAGCACACTACCCTGGACTCCTCCCGGTGTGTAGTTTAAAAAAATGTCTGGGTTTGGTAGGTTCCCCATTAGTGTCTGAGCCCAGGCTCAATTACCACTGCTACCCCAGTTGACGAAGTTATCACGCTGCGTTTTAGGGCCTTTTGTGTCACAGGTGATGGGCCAAGCAACACAAGTGGGATAGCCTTTTTATCAGGACAAGGGTGGGAACATTGGGTGGTAGGAGTATTTGCATTTGGGCATTGGGGAAAGAAAATGTGGGATTCATGCAAGGCACACCAAACTGGATGCCCATGGGTGTCCAGTTTTCAGAAATGTCAGGGTTTAGTAGGATTCCCTGGGTGGCTATTGAGAATAAGCCCAAATAGTGCAGCCCAAATAGTGTAGCTATTCAGAATACAGGCCCAAATAGGTAGTTAAAGGTTCCAAGGTACAAAAAGTGGATGGCTGAAAAGGCTGGGCGTAGTCTCCCTTTAAGTGAGGAGGATGACAGGTTGATATCCACTCAACTACCTTCGTAATGCAGAGGATGTCAACGGCTCACCATCCGTACCTGTAAAGAAAATGCTTCTGGTGAAAACACCAGAATAATTTTCTTTTCAGAAATCAAAATTGGGAAGTGAGGGAACAGCCTACCTCGCAAACTGAGTGTGAGTTTCAATTGTTTGGCTGCGATGCCAGCACACACAGAATACTGAAATGCAGCACTCAGGTATCATAAAGGCATAGTTAGTACAGATTTTCTGTCTTCCTACATGGTGGTCAAAGAAAGAGGCGCTTGGCTGAATCTTTGTTGGCAAACGTGGTCTTTAGTTGAACAGGGAGGTTGGATGCCCCTTTTGTTCAAGTAGGTGAAGTCTGGGGGCATTTCCTTGGACAAACTGGTCTATGCCGTATCTCTTCAACACTTAGTAACTGGGCTCCTCGCCTCGGGCAGACTGCTTCTGCAGGACAAGAGGAACTCCTTTGCCCCTCTGCGCAGACAGGCAGGCTCCCATGTCTCAGCAAAACCACAGCTTCTCAAGCAAGATGTGCACTTTCAGGCAATGTCACCTCATTTTAGGGCGACTGACTATCAGTTACGCCAGCTCTGAAGTACAGCTGCTCTTTGAGTACTCCAGTACTGGCTCAGAGAAGGAGCTTGGAACTGCAACCAAGTGGGAATGTTTGGGTCCCATATTTATACTTTTCCAGGCAGGGGATATAGATCCACTCCCCACTGTTCTGTTGCCAATTTAGGGTTGTTCCTTTTGATACCTCCATGTTCTTTTTGCAATGCAGCCAATTCTTTATTTAAGGTGATGGCTCTCAAAGAAGGTGATGATGATGCTAGCATCATGCAGGAGTATCCAAAAACACGAGCACAATTAGTGTGAAGCTCTGCACCTGGCTGCCAACAGTCTTTCTGGATGGGAAACTCAAGGGGAAACAAAAGTTGAGGCCCTGCATGAAAACATCTAGCTCTAACAGATGTAGCTGGTGACACACCTCATTGTCCCAATCATCACCCGAATGGTAGTGCTCCGGTAGGACAAATCATCAACTCCTTTCTAAATAGGCCACATAGAATTTCTAATGGTAGTCCTTTCTCCGTTGATCCTCACTTCAGTGTATGGGGCTACACCCACCTATTCGGTAATTTAGAGCTCTCAAGTTTTGAAAATTCTTAGGCATGAGAACTAATGTGCATATTGATGATGTTACAGATAGTGAAGCCACACAACTTTCAGCCCCAGGACTCATCAGAGGTCTCCAGTATCTGATGTCACCAGTTGGGGCGCTTGGGGCTGACCCGGCCAGGGCCGATGCTGCATTGCTGCATTGCTGGAGGCTCAACTGCACTGCCAAGGCCACATTAGGTCACACTCACATACCAAAAGAAGCAGCTTGCATCATCTTGCTATGACATCATGCAGATGTGGACTGCTGCAAACAACAGAGGCCAGACAGACCCCGACGTCCAAAGGCTGGCACCAGCCTGGGGCTTAGGGTGATAGCCCTGGTTCACCGCCGGGAGACCACCACTAAGCAACCAGGGTAGGCTCAGTTGGATGGTGGACACAGTTACACTGCTGGACAACAACAAGACCACCCACGTGGAACATTTTGGTGTGCAGTAGGGAAACGCTGGGCCCGGTCGCTGCCAGGCCAGGGCTCAGTAGTTCTAGGCCTTAAGAAAGGCCTTAAGAATCAAGACCTAACAACAGCACACTCATCTTTCACCCACAGACTTCCAACTGAGGCATGAGTTTCATTACCATGTGAATGCCTTCCCTGAGTACTCAGCCCTGACCACACCAAACCCTCTGAATTAGCTTATGGAGGCTCTCTGCTGGCTGTGGGCGGGCTCAAGCTCCCGTACTAGGAATTACTTGGCCAAAAACTGTTAGCCTGCTTACAGACACTGCTGCCATGACTGAAAAAGGAACATACGTGTGTCCTGACACACAGTCAGGAAGGAGTCTGGGTCTCTTATAAGGGAGAGGTGTGGCGCAGCGGCCACAGCGGCTGACTGCGAAGCACGGGGCTCATGGTTCGAAATCCGGCATCAGCTCAGCGTCATGTGACTCTGGGCAATAGCTTACTTAATCTCCCCGACAGACTCCAGCGCCGTGAAACCTTAAGGGTTGATATGTTTGCGCATTACAAATAGAAATTATTATAAACTAGATCTCTTAATGTGGCAGCTGATTCTCTAATTTGAATTCTTCTGATGAGCAATCTGTAAGATCTGAGGTCTCTGGCAGTGCACGCACTGTCATTAGCTATATAAACACCTCCATCTTGTGTCACGTCAAAAAAAAGAACAATGCAAAATTGATCCCATTGGCTGATAGCACGCATTCAATCATAGACAACATGGGGTCCTGCTAGTAGCCACCATACACACAACATGCACTTGGCACCCAAGCATGGATATTGGTTCATTGGGACATAAGAGCAGAAATATAAATGAGTGGGCCATCAGGCATTGTGCCCAGGTCAAGAAAACAGTAAAGAGGCCTATCCCCACTCTTTGAGTTCGAAAAAATGGTATGCTGCCATCATTGCTCACTGTGCATGTCCGAGGGGCACAGTTTGTTGTCTTTTGTCTCTAAAGGCATATCTAGGCCTCTGTGCACCAGGATTGCGTTGATGTTGGGCCAAAACAAAGTTAGAATACTTTATTCACTTGCAGTTAGGTCACTCAGAGCAGGTGTGCAGGTCTATGTATCTATGCATGGATTCCCGTGCCAACAGGGAGTCTGCTTTCATTGTGTGGCTGCTGCCTGCATGCCTGTCTCAGTCTCCTCTACGTATACGTGCCTGTCCTGCATATTTAAGGGAGTGACTGTGTGAGGGCACTGCTCCCTCAACTGTTTCCTGCACTTGTGTCCTGGTCTGAGGGAGTGTCATGCATAGGTGTCTGCCCTGCCTGAGTGAGTGATTCAACTCATGCCACTTGACTGCTTACTGGAGTATGCCCCTCTCATATGCCTGCGTGACTGGGTCAGTTACCTGACGTGCCTGCACGTGCTCACAGAGAGCGGCAGCAGATACAGGCCCTCCAGGGCCCTCTGGTGTGCCCAGTTCCTCTATATTGTTGCAGCACGGCCCCGACACATTATCCAGCCCTACCTTTCCTGCTGTGAGAGAAGCCATTCACAAAAAACTGCTGAGCCTGGCAAATAAAAGGGAGGAAAAAAGCAACAGAAAAATAGTTGTTATAAACATTCCGAAAGAAGCCCAGGCACATAACTTGCTAAACCTAAAAGCGGCTGCAGAAGTGACTGTGGGCTCGGCCAGAGCTGAGGGGTTCTCCACCTCAGAAGCTTGAAAGAAGCTAAATTAGCAAAACAGAGCTAAACTGTTGACTGTTTCATTGCAGGATTAAGTGTGATAAATGGCGGGTTTGTTCTGCCTGTCCAGATGTTGTGTCTATGCCTTTTCTCTTTTTTTCTGCGCACATTCTTGGCCCGGCGCCCATATATATTTTGGATACTGCTGGGAGTATATAATATCACTGGAAAATGATGCGGTCTGCTTACCTTTTAAATAACATTTCCTCCCTCCTTGATTTTTTTTCTCGAATAGTTTGTTTTTCTTTCCATGTTGTCCTTTTATTGGGGGAAATTTTTTGGGAAATTATTAACGAGGCCAAGCTTTTAACCCGCAAAAGGAACGCCTTTTTTTTCAGTCTCCTTCAGTTCGGCAGTAGTTGTGTCTCTCGTCTGGAGGTCTGTGCGCACCGCCCCTCATGCTGGGCCAAAAGCGAAGGATGCCGTCTGCTTGAAGCTGGCGGCTTCACCTCCGACCTCCTTTTTTTTTGGCATTGTTGCCCTCTCGCGCCAGCCTCCGTCAGTAAGCGCGGTCCCGGGTTTCTTGCAAGTGCCTGCCAGCGTTTGCTTCGCCTCTTGTAAAAAGCACGCAGCCGTACTCGCCTTCCCACGTCAAAAATACGCCATCAAGCAGGAATCTGGACCTCCCAAAGAAAGGGAAACAGGCTCAGGGATAGGTTGCGAGTCCTGGGCCTCGCCTACGCCGACTGGCCAGGAACAGACGGGGAAGCTGGCCTCCAGCTACCATGGACTGCCCTTCTGGGAGGCACTGGGTGAAAGGCTTGGGCACTAGGTGAGGAAGGCCTGGACCGGAAGTTAGCGTCAGACCACCATGTAAAGTCCCACTGAAGGGCCCGGGTGAAGAGCTTAGGCCTATAGGTCAGGAATGGTACAGTCCTGGAAGCTGGAATCCGTCCACTATGGACAGTCCTGTCCAAGGGCAGTGTCCTCCTATAGGTCAGGACTACCATCGTATGGGATGCTGGCCCACATCCACCAAGGATTGCCCTACTGGAGTGCACTGGGTAAAAGGCGTGGATCCATATGTAAGGAAGCCATAGGCCACAAAGCTGGCTTATGTTTACCATGGACAGCCCTATTCTCCTGTATGAAAAGCTAGGGCCTATAGATCAGGAATGCCACAGGCCTGGAGTCTGGAATCTGTGCAGCAAGTGCAATCCTATTGAAGGGCCGTGGCCTGTAGGCAATGGAGGGCCAAATTATGCAGCAGTGTTGAGTAAATTATGGGGCAAGACACAATAAATGATGTAGTGTAATGCAGCACATTTATTCATAGTAATACTTCATTATTTTGTCATTTTTGGGTCTCGCTGGTAATGCATCCGAAGGATGCATGTGTCCAGCTGGAGACGTATAGTTATCAGTCTGGGGGGAAGGACGGACAAGAAAGTGGTACGCGCTTTTTCCCTGGATTTGTGTGCGCGAACGCGCACGTTCCGTCCTGCGCCGCGCACTTCCCTCCCATACTCCCAGCAAGTCAGCCTAACGCGCATGCATGCACACAGACACACACACGCGCGCACACGCACTTACACAGACACGCAGGCACCCAGACAGGCAACCCCCCTCCCCCCCACAGTCACACACACACACGCATACACACAGACTCCAAGACACATACACACACGCACGCTCACACACATACACAGCCCGCCGCCGCGCGCGCGCGCACACACATGCCCCCCCCCGCCCTCGCAGGCCAGCAGCAAAGCGAAGCCCCACTCACCGGCTTCCTTGGTGCAGCGGCTCTCACCGGCAGCAGGACTCTTCCTCCCTTCTTCGGCACCGGGGCGCAGGGTAGGCTCCTGCCTGCTCCGGTGCTCCAAACAATCGCGGCTCTTCTGTGGGAGGCGGGGTAGGCTCCCGCCCTCCTACTTCCTGTTTCCTGTTGTCCCGCCCGGCCTGCCTGACTTCCTGGTCGCAGGCCGGCGGCGCGAGCTCTGGACTGTGAATGTGTAGAAACATCCAACGAGGTGCTCTCATTTCTATTATGACTGATAGAGTGCAAAAATAATCATATTGCCAGGATTGCAGGTTCTTTTGTATAAGAGGCTGTAATAATATATATTCGCCACCATTGAAGTGGTCCATATTTGCTCATTCGTGGATTCTAAAACCCTCCCAAGTGTTTTTTCACAACCTCAGCCTACCAAATCTCTTGTGGCTTTGTTCCCTCTTATTTTCGAGGTGTCTGGAAACGATTGATCCAGGCTACAGCTGTACTTCATAACTGCGGCTACCCGGAGGGAGTGTCCCTATTAGCAGGACCAGTCTGCTGGTAAACACCTTATCTTTCTAATTAACTTTTAATTACACACGGGTAGGAAGGGATGGCGCTTTACAAAGGCATCTTCACAGTGGAATTATTTATGAGCGCCGCAGGGCGCATACTGCTCATTTCAATGCCGGGGTATGGCTGACCTTCGCATAACATTCTATAACAGTGGTAAAATATATGGCACGTTTTTGTAATGACCTGTAGAGTCGCAGCGAGTGAAATGCTGCCGCAGTGGTGGTACTTGCAGGCTGGAATTTTCAACAGGACTGGGCCGTCTTTGCTTTTGTTGAGTGAGCCTGGACTCAGGACTTAACTTGAATCATCTAGTGTTATGCTGCTGACGCGGCTGACTTTGCGAAAGTTATAACTATTGGCATTGTAAATGACAAAGCTATTAATTTAGCTATTTAAAAAAAAACATAAATAAAAACTTTGCCATTTACAATACCAATAGCTCAAACTTTCCTAATGCGAGACCTATTGCATTGCAAATTCTTGTTACACTTGTTAACACTGCCTAGGCATTGGTTGAACCTCATTATTACTAGTCTAACAACAAAATATATAAATAAGCAACAGAAAGGTGACCAGCCAGCCTTTGCATAGGGCCTTCCTCTGCATGGCAGCCCATGTTGCTGCTTTTTTAGTAACTTTGGAACCATTTGAACTAGAAGCATACTTTTTTTGATAGAATCTACAGATTATGCACCAGATGATGGACCATGTGGCAAATTAATAATTATACGAAAAATGCAACGGTTGCATAATGGCATAATTCCAGTGGCCCACGTCCGCCATGGATTGCCCTACTGGAGGGCACTGGGTAAAAGGAATGGACCCCTAAGTAAGGTATCCATAGTCCACAAAGCTGGCCTTTGTCCACCACGGACCGCCCTTTTAAAGCGCAGTGGGTCAAAGGATTGCGGTCGAATGTCTGGAAAGGATTCAAGAGTGTTGCAGGACTACCTTGCATCCATTCTTGGCTTAGAAAATCAATTCACGTGGTTATCCTATTTTTCTTATGTGTTGGAGGGTGCCAAGTTCAGAAGAAACTTAAAGGGAAATTGCGTTATGCTCAGTTCAGCCCTGTCAGTTACATCTTTGACATAGTGAGAGCAACTTCATAATGAACTTAAGACTAGTAACGTTTGAAGAACTCCTATCAAAAGACTAGGAATAAGCCATATAGGGGCATATGTAGGTAATCTCCATTTTGCGATTCTAAAATAGCGATTTTTAAGGAATCGCTATTTGAGAATCGCAAAATGGAATGTAGGTAATAATTCACAATTTTTTTGCGATTACCTAATAATTCTTAATTGCGATTCGCAAATTGCGAATCGCAATTAAGGAATGAGTGTCCCATTCATTCCTATGGGCCAAGAGGCCCATAGGAATGAAAGGGGATACATTCTCAAATTGTGATTTTCTATGAGAAAATCGCAATTTGAGAATCGCAATTCCAAGGGTGCCAGGGTGTCCAAAGGACACCCTTTGCACCCCTGGAATGTGCCTGTAAGTACATGTGGCGCACAGACATGCCCTAAGGGCATGTCTGTGCGCCACATGGCACTTTGAATTTAAAAAAAAAAAATCATTTAAAAAAGAAATCGCAAAATACCATCTACTTGGAGTAGGTGGTATTTTGCGATTCCTTAAGCCTGAATCGCATTTTTTAATTGACTCCTACATAGCATTTAAGGAATCGCAAAATTTCAATTCCTTAAATGCTTGAGCAAAATAAGGAATGGCAATTTTTGCGATTCCTTATTTTGCTAATATGCACCTACGTAGCAAAACGCCGTTTGCGATTTGCTAACGCCAAGATTCGCTGAATTTTGGCGTTTGCGAATCGCAAACGGCTACCCACATATGCCCCTAAGATACTATACACTCAGGGCCCAACCAGCTGCCCCCTGATACCAAGCAAGAAGTACATGGATATACACAGTCTAGGACTCAACTAACCACTCTCTTCCTTATGTGCAACCATAAAAATACCTAGGATCCAGAGACCAACCCACCAAGCCCTCCCAGGCTTACATTCATATACATACATGCAATCAAGGGACAACCATATAACAACTAACAAAGAAGGTGTCCTTCCCAGACTTGCCCCATATGTACCGAGGCAACCCACCACCGACTAAACAGGTCCCTCCCAGGTTGCAACCACATACATATAGAGAATACAGCACCCAACCAGCTGGTCCCTTAATAGCATGATAGCAAAACACAAGGTATCCAAAGCTGAGCCAGCAAGCCCCGCCGCCCAAGCATGCTATCAAATACACACAGCAGCTATAACAACAAGGTGATGGAAGTGATGCTTGGATTAATCTCAGCCACTGTCAATCACTCACAGCTGTATTCCATTCCTCATTCTAGTCCATAGTTGTTTGCCCACCATGCCATTCTAGAAAAAGGTCTGTTTTATGCAATTCAGCACCGACCCTGCTCCTCATGGGAGCAGTTGGTGTCGAACTGTCAGGCAAGGCATCCTCCAAAAAGGGCCACAAGCACCCCCATAGTGGTTTCACACTATTTAGGGCTCCTCAGTAGGGTGCAGCCTGAGTCTTATGTCACATGGAGCACAGGACCCAAATTTGAGCAAAAGAACAATAGATTTGAATGCATCCCGAGTGACTGTCGATGGCTAGACTTATTTTATGCATTCCTTACATCACCTTTTGTGTACTTGATGTAACACCCTGAATGGCCACGGTATGCCCAGACTCACTGTGCCGCTGGAACCAAGCTACATCCAACTGAAGAGGCCCAATCAGTCTGAAACGAGTCTTGTTTTGCTTGTGTTTTGGTTCAGAGAGAACCTGGCTGGCAGTTCGGGCGAGATGGTTCCTTTTGGAGCAGGCCCAACATTGATCTGCATATGGCTGGGTTCACCCGAGGTGGCATTGTGGGCAAAGGAATGATAGGTTGGAATGCTACCCTACACGATCAACAGTAGTAAGACTTATTGCAAGAGTTCCTCCCATCACCTTTTGTGAGTTTGATCAAATACACACAGGCAACACAGTAAATATTTAGCAGGTCCCTCCCAGGCATGCACCACATTTATACAAGCAATCCAGTGCCTTACCTGCAGGTCCATTCCAGGCATCGTACTAAAACATATGGTAATCCAGGGCCAAGAAAGCAAGTCCCTCCCAAGCATGCTACAAATGCACACAGGAAACTCCAGGCCTAGTAAGCAGGTCTCTGCCAAGCACACTACCAATTCATCTACAGTCATCCCAGCTAGTCTGCTCCTTCCTGCCTGCAATTTCAACAAGAATTAGAAATGCAATAGGTCTCACATTGTTTGAGTTAGAGCTATTGGCGTTGTAAATGGCAACGTTTTTTACCCTTGTGTTAGGGAGTGTAATATTTTAGCAACATAAAATCATTTTTTTACTCTGAAAAGTCATGAGCATCATAGGCAAGTTTTTGAAATTAAGCATTGTGCACTATTTTGTTACAATGTTAATGAGGTTTCTGTGTAACCATAAACTTAAAAGAGGAAATGAAAGCAACATTTTGAATTAGAAAACAGAGTAGCACTGTAAGTTAATAAAGAGGCGGACTTGGTTGTTAAGCAGTGTGAATGTGCTACATGATACCACACTTAGGTAAGGGCTACCGTTTTAGCATTCTAGCAATGCCTGCATAACATCACTGCCCCATTCTTAAAGGTATGTACCATTTGGTTGGGTGGGAAGCCATTTGAGAATCTTGAGGCCGAAGTGTCTGTTGAGGCAAAAGTTAAAAAGAATGAGGAGAAAGTCTTCAGAAATATGCAGCAAACCCCCTCGCTGAGCTTCACAAGCTCTGACTTTCACTTTAGTACCCGGAGACGTCACAGCGCTTCTGAGCCAATGAACAAGGTCTCATTCCGGGACGGAATACAAATCCAGTGTAAAAAATTATCATGTCCTGATTAGGAAAACACGCTCTTCCTACTATGCAGACCGGATCGATAAGGCGGACAGCTCAGCTAAGGAGCTGTTCCTGGTGTATAAAGAGATATCCTCACTCTCAACTATAGAGGTTCCTGAGGTTGGATCTGTTGCATCTTGTAATCAGATAGCAGAGTTCTTTGCCACTAAGGTGAAGGACATTTACTCTACCTTCCCGGGGGAAGCCAGGGATGGGTCTAGTAGAGAGGAGGTGCCCAGCGGTGGGATTATTGGGACAGAGTGCCTGAATGTGTTCAGGGTTGCAGATGGTGATATGCTGAGTAAGATAGCTAGTAGTGTGAAATCCGGCTCACCTAAGGACCCTGCACCGGCTAAAATTTTGAGAGGAAACAGTGAGACCCTAGAGCCTTTTATTAGATATCTGTTAGAGCTCTCTTTTAGCTCAGGTACAGTGCCGAAAACCTGGACGGAAGCTGTGGTTCCCCTCTGAAAAAAAAGCCACAGATTAGTATAGAACAGTTAAATAACCTGCGCCACATTTCACTCCTCCCATATTTTGCCAAAATTGCTGAAAAGATGGTCAATCAACAACTGACAGCCCATATTGAAACCCATAAACTGCTCCACCCCTCGCAATCTGGCTTCCGTGCTTTCCACTCTACGGAGTCAGCTCTGCTTTTCTCCATGGAGACTCTTCGGAGGCACGTGGATGAGGGTCATACAGCGGAACTCATTCTTCTTGATCTCAGTGCCGCGTTTGACACTGCGGAAAAGCATGGGACTAGCTGGAATCATTTCTTCAAGATCGCAGCTTTCAAGTTGCACAAGGCCCCTATAGGTCGAAGGCTATTAACTTGAACCAAGGGGTTCCTCAAGGTTCTAGCCTTAGCCCGACCCTTTTTAACCTTTATGTGACGCCTGTGGCTACAATAACCGAGCAATATGGGGTGGAAGTGGTGACCTACGCCGATGACACTCAGCTGGTTGTGGCCTTAGCGCAACTTGCTGAGAGCGCAGCCAGCAATTTTGAGTCTTGTCTCCAAGATCTTGCTGCCTGGATGGCTAGCAATTGCCTCAGATTAAACGGCGATAAAACTGAGGTGTTGATTGTGGGAAAAAGCACCATCGGTCTGGACCTCAGCATGGTGGCCCCAGATGCTTGGGCCACTCCTATACCAAATGAACACATCAAAAATTTGGGGATTTGGATTGACTCCAAAATTTCATTTGACTACCACACCAGGCGTGTTTCTGGCACGTGTTTTGGCATTCTGCGTGGCCTCTGAAAGACTCTGGATCTACTCCCTGTAACAGCCAGGAAATCCCTAGTCCATGCCTTGGTCACCTCGAGGGTGGACTATGGGAATGCCCTCTATCTGGGAGCTAATGTGAGATATCTACAGAGACTGCAGCGCATCCAGAATGCTACCGCCTGCCTGGTGTTGATGCTGCCTAAAAGAGCCGCCTCAAAAAAAGCCTTGGAGACGCTACACTGGCTGCAAGTTAGGGAGCGTGTACATGCTGACATACAATATAAACAATTTATAGCTCCAGCAGCCTGCACCCCCCAGAGTAATGGATTGTAGAACTACAGGTAATCATGGAACCCACTGGTGTGTCCCCTAATGACATAGTGCCATACATATAGAGGGAACGGGGGGCAGCGGGGAGGGGACATGAACACACTTCTCCAAAGAATTAGATCATAATAATACAGGGAAATCAGGACCCCACCAACCTGTAAATCCAATGCACACTACTATATAAAGGTAAGGACTTCTGAGCCAGATTCCTCTGGGCCAGATCAGCAGGCTCCACTTAAATATGCTGTCATACAAATAAGGACAGTCTCTGTGAGACCTTTAAAACATAGCTACGTGTTTTCACTCTGCTGGGCTTCAATTTTTAAATGAACGTTGCTATATCGTTCCATGCCAGGAAGACACCATTTGTCCCTTTCTGAGATTTTCTTTTTAAAAGTCAGTGCATTCAGAAATGTGCATTCTTTGTTTGCATTAACTGAACCAACAAGATGGGCACAGCAATTAACATTGATGAATAGCAGGAAAGCCCAGAATGAGTCCCTGGTTCCCTCCTGACGTGAATTGTTAAGGCAGCTCTGGTCAAAAGCAGCCAAGAGCGGGGGCGTGGCTTGGATGCCGCGCAGGGTGGACGGCTAGGTGAGGAGCTCCTCCGTGCCGTATTGCCTCTTCCTGGCTTCCTGGCGGTGACGTGGGATATTTCTCTCACTGCTCGTCGGACTTCTCCACCGGAACATGCCGTGAGCAGTTTGTGCCTTTTGGTGGTCTTTTCGGACCTTTCCTGAGGTTTTTAAGACCGGAATTCGGAATGCGATCCCGAGAGCCGCCATTTTGTGATTTGCCTCAGCGTCAGCTGTTCCTCTGATGGACTTCTGCTCTTCCGTCTCCTGAGGCTGGGTTCTTCAGCTCGGCGCCTACATTGCATCAACAGCCCTTTGAGGTGAGCGTTGGAGGTTCTTTCATGGCTCTCGCCGCCCTTGCTGGGTTCGAGTGCTTTTTGCTCCTTGAGGTATACGGCCGCCATTTTAGGGTTACCGTGGCTGTGTCACATGTCGCGGTTTCTCTTGTTGGCGAATTACCTCCACCCGCTCACACGCCTCTTCTACTAATATTTATGTGATTTTCCAACTCATGACGCTGTTTTGCTGAGCACCGGTCTGAGGTCGCTGGTACATGACTGCCCATGTCTTCTTAACTGCTGTGCCATGCGCACGCTCTCTTCTTTGAGGAACTCATGCTTCTTCTTCTATCTTTTAATGAATCTATAATTTACAGTTGAACCTCGACCTGCACCGTCTACAAATCACAGCTAAATGTCATTCCACTTGGTCCTATGCAGTATATCATTTGTTCTTGGGTATCAGTTCTTATACTGACAGGATGTGCCTGAGCTTTTGACACTGTAATACTAAAAGCTATCTTTCATTAACTTGCTATATGTTAATTGCTTACAGCTTTGTCTGCCTCATTCTGGATGTACATTTCAATACTTCAGTGGCTTAACGCTTCTGTTCTTGCAATTCAGGTGACATAGGGTACTCAGTTGTCCATTCTACGGAGTTTTTCTGCATTCCTCTGCCAGGCATTTATTATTTCCTCAACTTCATCTAGGGTGAGGTGGCGCACATCCAAGTCTGTGTTTACTTCCTCTGCGCAGAGTCTAGTGCGTTCTTCCAACTTGGACGCCTCCTCATTCTCTGTCAGAATGTCGAATCCTACCACTCAACGCTCTCCTTCAGGCACTCCTACGTCAAATAAATCTTCATCCTCTGCAACGTCAACAAAAAGGTTGAAGCAGCACTCTCCTACACCTGACTCTTCTCCCCGATCGTCCATGGACCTGATTTTGGAGGAGATTCGGGCGTTGCGTCCCTGCATTGAAGAGACCAGCAAGGATATGCAACTTCTGAAGGACAAGTGGGACGTAATGGACACTAGGATTTCTTCCATAGAACACCAGCTTCCTGCGGTCAGCTCCAACACGCAACGTATTGAATCCCTGGAGAAGACTGTCCTCTCTTTGCAAAGACACACAGAGGATTTGGAAAATCGTAATAGGAGAAACAACCTACGCCTCTACGGTTTACAGGAAACTCTTGAAGGGGATGATCCAGTCGCCTTCTTCACCTCCTTCCTCCCGAAGTTGTTGGATATGCCACCATCCACTTCCATCAGCATTCAAAGAGCCCACAGACTTGGAGCACGCTCATCCACCTCTACTAAGCCGCGTGGTGTTATCATCTTGTTTTTGAAATTCACTGACTTATTATCCATCCTATCTGCTGCCAGAGCCAAGCGGCAGTTAGCCTGGCAAGGTCAACGTATCTACATATCTCAAGATGTATCTAATGCCACTGCATCTAGACGCAAAGAATTTTTGGCTCTACGACCATCTCTGCGTTCTCTGGGTGCCCGTTATGGCCTATTCCACCCATGTACCTTCAGAGTCACCCACCAGAATAAGTCGTGGTCCTTTCAGGAACCTGGAGAACTCCGTAACTTCCTTCTCCTGCACAACACTGATGGAATGGACTCCTCACCTTCTACTAGTGGCTGATAGATACTCTTATGTTCCTTGTGCATTTGTTGCTACTTGCTATTGTTTGGCTCTTTCAAGCACATTGATCAGTTTTTGATTCACTCCGTTAGAGTGGATACCTGCTTATCTCAGTTCTCTCTCTTCTTTTTTACACTGTATGTAATGCGTTCCTGTTCTCATTGTTTTTTCTCTTCCTTCCCTATTCAGATGTGTCTCAGTTTCCCCTTCACCTTGTATTACCCTTTGTGTTCCTGTGAGGTTTCGGCGCGGCTGTGTTCCTCATCCTGGCTTCCCCGTCTTCTCTGCATCACCACCTCCCCACTTCCTTACGTATACTCCCCCCTTCAGGTATGTGTATTACAGTCATCCGTATGGATTTGTACTGTCTTCTATGCATTCTATCTCTTTTTTCCTTTCTGCCTTTCTCAGTCCCTATCTCTTTTTCTCCTCTTCTTCCTCTCCCTCTTTTCCTATCCCTCTTCTCTTTTCCTCCTTCACTCCTACTTCTCTTTACTCTTCCTTCAGATGTTTTATTGGTTACCTTATTTTTTATTCTGTTACTGTTTGCTTTATTGCCTATGCAGCATGTTTTTGCACCTTTCGATTTGAAACAGTTTATTAAGTTGTGATTTTCAAGGTTATCTCGTGGAATGTGAAAGGATTTAACCACCCTATTAAGCGACAGAAAGTACTCTCCCACCTCTCCTCTTATAATCCCGATATTGTTCTCCTTCAAGAAACCCATCTTTCAGATGTTGAATCCTTGAAACTTAAACGATTGTGGGTTGGCAATGTTTTATTTTCTCCGGCCTCTCATAAAAAGAATGGTGTTGCTATTTTAATCCACAAGCGTCACAAATGTAAAGTAATCCTTGAAGACAAAGATGATGAAGGACGTTGGATTCTTGTTAAATTGCTTATTAATAATATTCCACTTACTTTATTCAATGTTTATGGTCCTACAGGCTTTGATTCTTCGTTTTGGCCCGTAATTACTGCAAAATGTATCCAATATAAAGATACTTCCTTCCTTTTCGGTGGGGATTGTAATCAAATTGTTGACCCCTTTTTAGATCGCAAATCCTCTGTACGATTCACCCCCAACAAACCCCATAAACAGTTTCTTGATACTATCACACAGGTTCACCTTATAGACTCATGGAGACTTACACACCCAGACACTGTGGATTTCTCCTTTTTCTCTCCACCACATGCCTCTTTTTCTCGTCTAGACTATATTTTTCTTTCTTCTTCATTATCTCAAAATCTTATCTCCTCCTCTATTGAACCTATTGTCATCTCTGACCATTCCCCTATTGTCACTGACTTTGATCTCTCTCCTTCCCCTCCTAAATCCTCTCGTTGGCGATTTAACTCTTCTCTACTTACAGACCCTCTTTTTTCTTCTTCTTTTCGCTCTTTCACCTCTGAATTCTTTCAACTTAACTCTGCTCCCGATATCTCTCCTCATGTCCTTTGGGACTCTTACAAGGCCACAGCACGCGGATTTATTATTGATTTCGTATCCAAAAAGAAGAAAAAGTTTATCCAAAAGCGTAAAGTTGCTCTTGCTCATATCAAATCACTTGAACATCAATTTTACACCTCATCTCCAACTCAAATTCCTTCTCAACTTCTTCAAGCTAAAATTGCATTTAATAAACTTAATACAGATTCGGCTTCCTCCTTTCTCCTTCGTGGTAGTGCAAAGTATTATGGGGGGCGTAACAAATCTGGCAAATTGCTTGCTAATTATTTGAAATCTCGTAAGGAAAGGACTCTCATAGACGCTATCTATTCCCCTTCCAATGTCCTCTTGCACACAGATAAAGACATTTTACAACAGTTTCAATCTTTTTATGAATCTTTATACTCTCCTGAGAATCCCCCTACTCCAGATATACTACAATCCTATTTTGATAACCTGCCTAAATCAGATACTTCTGTACTTAATTTTTCGGATATTGAGACGGACTTTACCCTTCCTGAAGTGTCCGCAGCGCTTTCTTCTCTAACCAAAGGCAAAACTCCAGGACCGGATGGCTTTCCCGTTGAATTCTACTTACACTTTTCTGATCTCCTCTTACCCAACCTCCTTTCACTATTTCAATCTTTTTGTTCCACAGGTTTAGCTCAAGGCTCCTTTCAAGATGCTACCATATGCCTCATTCCTAAAGAAGGCCGTGACCCAAAATTCTGTAAAAATTATCGCCCAATATCCCTAGTCAATGTGGACTATAAAATCTATGCAAAACTGTTGGCCCTTCGTCTCGATCTTTTTATGCCTCACCTTATTGGGAAAGAACAATGTGGTTTTGTTAAGGGCCGCCTCACTTCAGACAATTCTAGGCTTCTCCTCAATGTTCTCAACAAGGCTTCATCTCTTTCTATTCCCCTCGCGGCTATCTCGGTAGATGCTGAAAAAGCTTTCGACCGAGTGGATTGGTCCTTTCTGATGGCCTCTTTGAAATGGCATGGCTTTGGTCCGAAATTCATTTCCTACGTGTCCTTGATATATACTATGCCCAAAGCATCGGTTCTTGTTAATGGCCAGCTTACCTCCCCCTTTACCCTTAAACGAGGCGTCCGTCAGGGTTGTCCCCTTTCCCCTCTTCTTTTTATTTTAGCTCTTGAACCCTTTATTTCTTCGATCCGTCACAACCCTTCCATTTCTGGCTTCCCATATGGGAAGCATCAGCTTAAGTTATCGGCTTACGCGGATGATATCCTTCTATTTATTTCAGATCCACATACCTCAGTCCCAGCTCTATTACAAGAATTTGAGAAGTTTTCTCTGGCCTCAGGTGAGGTTCCGTGAAAATCGTTATGGTGTTTTGGGCATTGCCGAATATGGACAAATGTGGTGTCTATGAACCGTAAATGGCGAGCTCGGTAAGTGTACGCGTTTTCACTACACTACATGGCTTGGTTCGCCTTATTTACGTGTTTCTACATCTGAACCCGTGGGTTCCAATTTAGATACGGCATCCATTTTGTTCCTTGCCCTCACGTAGTCAGTGAACAGGCAAGTGTCCGCACCATGAACTTTTAGTTCCCAAGACATACGGAAGACGCATATTCCTTTCATGCTCCTTTATGACCGGAGGAATGACACTGCAGAGGCAAATGGCTCAGCTTGAGGGTAATCACGCCGTACCGGCCTATTGTTTCAGCCGTGCATGCGCTGGGATCAAGCTCTTTGATCCTATGACCATGTTTTCAATATTACCCCCACACTCTTTTCTTTAGGTGTGCCTGACTTCCTAGCAGCTGTTCTTGTCCCTTTACTCTTGCTCATTTACAACTCTAGTGGAATGTGCCTAACGATGGGAAGATGTGCTTTTACAGTTGGGGACTGGTAATGTACTGTGATTATATTCCGGAGTTCTGAAGGCATGAAAGCGACCCTTTTTGAAGTTTATTGTGGGAACTGGGTTGTAACCTTTTGTTCACATGTTGTGCAATGGCAAAATCCTGTATAAAAGAGAGCGACTCACATATGCAAGTTGAAGCAGACTCGTAGAACCTACACGCTGTTGTACTTCTAGTGACTTTTGCCTCCCTGCAGTAATAAACTCTGATCTTTGTCGCCGAAGGAAGTCTCCCGTGTCTCTGTCACTTGTGCGCCGAAACAGGTATCCCACGAAGGTTATAGGTGTTGTTCCCTGGCACCGCTGGGCGTTAATTAGCTCAGTCCTTCAGTTGGCGCCCAACTCGGGGCGACATCGGCGGTACCGGTCCAAAGCCTGACGATTGTGAGGAACTTCGTGTGAAATCTCTGAGGAAAAGGTGCACCCCGCTTCATCGATCCTGTTGTCGAAATAAGTGGTCCGAAGATTTTTTCCCGCGAAGATTCCCGCCTCCTGACGGCTGCGACGGACCGATGCCCTGACTGTCGACCTGTTTTCGACGCCCGGCGTAGACCTTCCGTACAAGCGAGACGATAGACGGGCCTTCCTGGTGACGCCATTGAAGTTCTCAGTTAAGTATTTGTGGGTCGCTCCCAGTCCTTAGTTGTTGTCGAGCTTTTTAAGCTTTGTTGTATGCATGGTTCCATTGCATTTGTGGTTCTTAGTTGTTGGTCCTTAGTTGTTATTTGACAATTGCAATTGCCAAAAACCGAGGGTTTTGTTTTTCACCAAGAATTAGTGTTTCGGTAACCCTTGAAGTTTGATACTAGGTTAGTGTGCACGATGCCTAGCCATAGTGGATTTCTTGGTTTTCTTAAATGTTGCAACAAGGATTCCCGGTTGGAGGACTCGTGTCCGATACCTCCAGTTGGAACTCCGATATATGAGCTCTATAGTCGACATGGTGTGGGTCCTATTATTTATAATAAATATTGGGTCCGTTACACGAGAAAAGATGGTGTCCTTAGTTGGCCACCGAATGGAAGTTTTGAACTTGCGATTTTAGATAATCTTGAAGCTAAATTATTTAAAAAGAAAGATAGGCCAGCTATGTTTGATTCTTTTCGGTTATGGCGTAAAGAGGCCAAGCAGAAAGAAATCAAACAGCTTAAAAAGGATCGAAGAGAAGGTTTCGTTCCGATCATGCAAGTTGTACAACAATGTCAGCGAGATAAAGAAGAGAAAGAAATAGAAGTTTCCACTAGACTACATCACATGAGGATAGACAAATGTTATCCGGTCTTACCAGCTAGTCTTGATAAGAAAGAAGAGGATTCAAAGGAGGATCCCCTGTTAGCGTATTTGATGAAATCGCCACCTCCTTATGCACAGGGTGCTACAGCTCCTGTAGTTCCTCCAGTAGTTCCTCCTGTTGTCCCTCCTGTTGTTACGGCGGCTGCTGGTCAGCCCGTTGTTAATCCTACGTTTGTCCCACCACCTGTTCCTATTCCTACTGCACCTTTGCCTGTACCCCCTCAGCCGCTAGTTTCTGCTGCTTCGACTGTTTCGTCTGTCTCTACTGTTCCTACGTTCACTTCTAATATTGTCGCTCCTGTTCTTTTTCCTACTTCTCCTTCTGTTCGTACCCGTATCCCTAATACTGTTGCTACGCTCTATTCACCACTATCTGGATCGATACTGCCGCCCAGCGTTTCTGAAACTTCTCAGAGACGAAGTCAAATCCCTGGTGGAAGGGAGAGAGAGACGTTAGTGACAATGGCACATAGGTGGATAAGACATCCTGTTAATTACCCTCCACGAGTGGTCTTCGACACGTTTTCTCAGTTTAATGAGCCTACACAGAGATTCGTGTTCGAAGAAATGTGTAACTTTTTGAGGGAGAAATGGTATAATGATGATTTAGATACCGTACCGCCCGATATGATTGAACTTCAGAGTCAATTTTCGAATGGTATGATTGTAGGTGGAGATGTACGACGTGCCTTAGAGCGATTGTTAGCCCATAGGTCAACAGTGCCTTCTCGAGTGTCGTTTGATGACGACTATGAGAATTGGAAAGCGGCTCCTGGTCAGTATCCTATGAGAGAAGTTCCGCCAGTATGGATGCCAGGTGATCCTGGTGCTGCCCCTCCGATCCCTCCACATTTCCAAAGAGTTTGGATACATCTCCCATGGAAGCGATCAGAAGTCTTACAAGTCAAACAGTCCTTGCCTGATCCACGCAAGAATCCGGCGGGTTACTACAAGGAGTTGTCTCAATTGGTAGATGCGACCATTATGAACCTTGCCGACATCGACATGCTGTTCGGTAATGTTGTACCACAGCCAGTTTGGGCAAAAATTCGTCAGGAAAATCATGCGAATGAATTAGGCGGTGATTGGGCTACAATAATAGCGGCTGATGGTCGACAAGTTGGTGGGGCTAAGCCTGAGCAGGTAATTTCAGACCTGCCCCAGAGAATAATTACGCTCATGAAAACGCTTATGCCGGCGATGAGAGTAAACTGGGATAAATTATCAGCTTGTAAGCAAAAGAAAGACAAGAGTGTCTCCGATTTCTTCACTAGGTTCGAAGAGGCATTTGTCGATCATAGCGGTCAGGATATGGGAACTGAGGGAGGCCAACGTTTATTTGTCGATAAATTCGTATTAAATTTGTTGCCAGAACTATGCAACAAATTGAAAAATTCAGAAAGTGCATGGGCTGTCTCAACCACTGCACAAATATTAGCAACGGCTCAATATTATGAGAATAGGGAGAAAGAAGAAAGTGATCGCGTAGATAAGAAAACGAAGGAGCTCAAAACGAAGGTTTTGTTGCAACAAGCGTATCCTCCACGTTCGAATCAAAATGAGTCGCAACAACAATATAGACCACAATCACAGTCCTCCAGAACACAGCCACGTTCTGACTCCTTCGACTATAGATCTACACTTGGGTATAATCAGTGTGCGTATTGTAGAAGGGAGGGTCACATAAAATACGACTGTCCCGCTTTGCGTGACCGTCTTAATGGTGTATCGCCACGAGGAAGCCGTGGTGGTCCTCAGCAGGCATCTCGAGGTAGAGGCCGCGGTACTATTCACAACCAGAATGATCATCCCCAGAATTCACCAGATACGAATAATTGTTTTGACCAGCGAAATGCGGGGTCAGTTAGATCTACACAATATCATGTGGACGATTACTACGTTGAACATGAGACTGTTGCAAACGATCATTACTAGGACAGCCACCGACAAAGAGAGGGAGTAGTATCAGTTCCAGTTGATCAGAGTGGGCCTTACGTCGCAGTAGCTACTTCTGGCGTAGTTGAGCCTTTTCTGTTAGACACTGGTGCGACGAAAAGTTCCATTATGCATTCGAAACTCCCTGGCGCACCTTTGTCTGGCTTAACAAATGTTTCCGTTGGATTCTCTGGCGCCCCTGTTAGCAATCCTGTTTCCAGCCCTTTGCCACTTACGATTGGCCCTCGTGAGCTGGAGGCTCCATTGATTCTATCTACTGGTTGTGGTGAGAATCTTTTGGGCTTGGATTTGTTAAAACGGTTATATGCGACTTTGTATTGCTCCCCTGAAGGAGTGGAGCTTACATTAGGTCGGAAAGTAATCTCTCCTATGTACTTGTCGATCGATAAACTCCCACCGGAATTGAGCTCCCTTCCTGCGTCTCTATGGGCCACAGGTCCCAATGACGTGGGTCTCTTGGACATCCCACCTTATATGATCAAGCTGAAACCAAATGTCCGACTGCCACGTATACCACAGTATCGTATCTCCATTGAGGGAGAACGAGCGCTATTAGCGATTGTACACGATCTGATCAAAAAGGATGTCGTTGAAGAAACTCGAGGAAATCTGTGTAATAGTCCTGTACTACCAATTTTAAAACGCACTGATCCATCTAAACCTCCTGTGTACCGTTTCATAATCGATTTGAGAGAGGTGAATAAAATCGTGATTCCACAATTCCCCGTGGTCCCTGATATCACGGCTTTGCTGACCTTGATTCCAGCTTCTGCCTCCTGGTTCACGGTGATCGACCTAAAGAATGCTTTCTTTAGTATCCCGATCGCTGAGGAAAGCAGAGACCTATTCGGATTCTCATTAGGTGGTCGCAGTTTCAGACTAAAACGCGCACCACAAGGCTATTGTGAAAGTCCGTCGATCTATAGCCAGGCACTCAAAAGCCAACTGGATGCATTTGTGTTACCGATGGGTGCGGCTTTGATTCAATACGTTGACGACCTATTAGTGGCAGCGGATACGGAGGCTATTTGCAAAACGGCTACAGTATCACTATTGCGCTACCTACATGACTTACATCACAAGGTGTCACCTTCCAAGCTGCAATATTGTTGCCAAGAAGTAACCTACTTAGGTCACTTATTATCAAAAGAAGGGAGAAGGTTGACCCCAGAGAGAATTGCAGCGATTTCTCGAATGACTGTGCCTAAAACGCAGAGAGATGTACGTGCCTTTCTAGGTATTACGTCATACTGCAGACAATGGATCCCAAATTTTTCACTATTGGCAAAACCATTGTTAGCCCTCACGTGCAAGGATGTTCCGACTCCTTTGCCATGGACCGAAGAGTGTCAGAGAAGTTTCTCTGAATTACGTGATGCGTTGTGTTCGGCTCCTGTGTTAGGTACTCCTGATTACAGTAAGCCGTTTACACTGTACGTTCACGAGAGGGATGGTTGTGCGTTGAGTGTTCTGGCGCAACGATTTGGTGACAAACAGCGCCCATGCGCATATTTTTCTTCGACCTTAGACCCAGTAGCCAGAGCTTTGCCGAGTTGCTTAAGAGCAACAGCGGCAGCCGCGGCGTCCATTCGACAGTCCGCAGGTCTGGTCATGGATAATATGCTTACGGTGATGGTTCCGCATGCAGTTGACACTCTCTTGAACCGAACGAAAACTCAACATTTGACGAGCGCAAGGTTGTCTGGGTATGAGTTGACGTTACTGGCTAGTCACATACGCATCAAACGATGTAGTGTGTTGAACCCAGCAACATTGTTGCCGATCAACATGGAGTCAAGTGGTGAAGCACCACATGACTGTTATCTGAGAACTGAGGAGGAAACAAAGGGTCGTATTGACCTGAAAGATACTCCATTGGTAGATCCCGATGGTACTTTGTATGTGGATGGTTCCTGTTTTAAGTTGCCGAATGGTGATGTGACGACTGCGTATGCTGTAGTGACATTGAGTACGGTTGTAGAAACTGCAAGATTGAGTCAGAATTCGGCTCAGGCTACTGAGCTGATCGCCTTGACAAGAGCGTGTGTGTTGTCCAGAGGAAAACGGGTGAATGTGTTTACCGACAGCCAGTATGCTTTTGTTGTGGCGCACAGTTTTGGGCGATTGTGGAGAGAAAGAGGATTCTTAACGTCGCATGGCACGAAGATTCAGCATGGTCAGCTTGTGAACGACCTTCTAGATGCACTTACATTGCCTAAACAGGTGGCAATAATCAAATGTAGAGCGCATCGGAAAGTGACGGATGATGTTGGTCGTGGTAATGCGTTTGCAGACGAGATTGCTAAGGAGACAGCTAAAGATCTGACAAATCGAATGTATGTTACGAGTTCAGTGAGATGGCCAACGGAGACTAGTATGTGTGAAGACACAGTTGAAAGTGTGAAGGGAATACAGAATGAGGCCACTGAGACGGAAAAGACTAAATGGAAAGAGAGCACGGGGAAGTTGGATGAAAATGGATGTTGGGTTGATTTGTCAGAAAAGCAGAGATGGATGTTACCGGATGCATATGTGCTCGCTGTTGTTACAATGGCTCATGGTCCAGCACACATAAGCGCAAAGGGCATATGCAAGTTGTTGTCTCCTGTATGGAAGAATGATGGTATCACTAAATGTGCAGAGAGAGTGGTTAAGAATTGTATGGTGTGTTTGATGTATAATCCTGGTAAGGGCACTCCCACTCCACCTGGTCATTTCGCCCCTCCTACATGCCCTTTCGAAGTTATCCAGTTGGACTTCATCCATATGGAGAGATGCAACAATTTGAAATATGTTTTGGTTGTAGTATGTGCCTTCTCCAGATGGATTGAGGCTTACCCCCTTAAGGATAATACTGCCCTATCCACAGCAAAAATTCTGCTCAAAGAGTATTTCCCCAGATACGGCATGCTTCGGATTGTATGGTCGGACAACGGAAGTGAGTTTGTGGGAAGTGTGATGAAGAGTGTGTGTCGTGGCTTAGGTATAGTGCAGAAATTTCATAGTGCTAATCATCCTCAGTCAGCGGGTTTAGTGGAAGGATACAATGGCACCCTGAAACTGAAACTTGCAAAAATTCAGGCAACAACTGGTTTATCATGGCCAGATGCTTTGCCTCTAGCTCTCTTATCGACCAGGGCAACTGTGCACTCTCGAGTAGGGCTTAGCCCATATGAGATTGTGTTCGGCCGTCCTGCTAATATTTGGGGAGTCCCGAGACCTAAAGAATTTGATAGAATTGAATATCCCATGCTGATTGATTATCTCCATGATCTGACTGCTAAATTGAGTTTGATTCATCAACAGGTCTTTGAGGCTCTGCCGTCACAGACAGAGGGTCCTGGTCATGGGCTGCAACCAGGGGACTGGGTCCTCACCCGTAACTTCGGACGAAAACGAAACCTTGACCCGAGGTTTGTGGGACCCTTCCAGGTGCTACTGGCAACGAGGACGGCGGTTCGGCTGGAGGGACGGAAGCATTGGGTGCATGCCACCCACACCAAGAAAGTCCCGCTTCATTTGCCGGCGGATACTTGGATAATAAAGGGTTTTTCCTCGTCCAAGACCGACACCCCACAACGCTTTGTCCCGTTCAGTGAAGCTCAGCCCATATCTGACACCCTTGTTGATCCCCCTCAAACAATTTCCTTTCCCTCTACCTTGAAAACTTCAAGTGCTGAACAATTGTCTGAACAATCGAACACTCATTTGCCATCCAATTCACTGTTTGAAGATCAGACACGCCCTGGGAGCAGCCGATACTTTTTTCGCCCACGCACAAAAGACTAATAAAATAATTTTTATTTTTGGATCCCGCAGTAACTCTGAACATTGTGGACATTTTATATGGTGTACCTTTTTCCTTTTTCGTGCAGCCGAGAACCTTATAATAAATTGAATGTTCAATTTATCTAGAACCTGTCATCCGGGTTGGCCGTAGGGCCGTGCGGGTACTTTCTTCTGGTTAGCAGTTATCGACACTAGGTCGGTTTCTTTTGTCAATTTCTGGGAACTCCTGGGAATTGATGATCGCTACACAGAACGAAGTGCGTCAAGAACGTCGCGGACGGTCGTTAGAGGATGGAATTTTCTAAGCTGTCGAAAAGAGAGAAAATGCCGGCGCAAAGATCTGCATTAGATAAGGTATTGCGTACAAAATGTTTCTTGCTACAGGTTTTTATGTTGTTCCTAACTGTTTCTATGCTGCTGGTGAGTGGAGTATATTATGGTTTTCAAACATTACTGCCTTCTGCTTTGCCTACCTCTCCTTCTAATGATCTAAAATTCGTCTCTACTGATTCTCCACATTCTTTCCACATACTGCCCCAACATGAGCAAGTCAGACGTGCGGAATTTCGAAACAATTCTTTTGTACAACTTCTGCACCAGCATCAGATGGTGGTAAATACTACAAATTGTTGGGTGTGTGGACTAATGCCACACACCATGGACAGGGGTATCCCGTATTTTGTGCTTCCGTACAGTCCCCAAGGGTCAGCTCGGGCATTCCAAATCATGTTCCATAGTGCACTAGATTCCTACCCCCACCGAGAGCCACGCTCAGCAAGCTCTAGTCCTGGTCCATACCATAAGTCTCTGGCGACGGCGATTGCTGATCTAGATAGAGACATTTTCGATACCTCACTTATCCCAGAGGAGGAAGTGCAGGCCTATAAGTACCTTAGTGAGGCTGAGTATAGTATATCAGTGGGTGATAGGCAGCTTAAAAGCTCATCTCCAATCTGGATTGTACCTCACCTAGGCCACTTGTGTCTGCAAGGTCGTGGCCGAAATCCAAGAGCCCAGCTTGGGAAGAGCGCTTGTGTGGATACTTACGTTCTACCGATGCTCTCTTCCCCTGTCTTTCTGACTGCCAAGGGTACCTATTTTGTATGTTATGATCGAGCATATACGTGGTTACCTCATGATTTCTCGGGTATCTGCTATATTGCAAATCTCTTGCCTCCGACCTTCACTGTTGCCTCAGATTATCACCAGAGTTGAGAGAGGTGTTATTAGCAAAGAAGATACTGCCGGTCAAGAAGCAGGAGACTTCTTTAAGGGTTTCCTACCGTTCTGGGGCCCTATGGTTAATAGCAGAAATCTGAGACAGTTAACCCGTGTAGTAGAGTCAACTGCTAACATAACCGCAAGTGCCCTTGGTAATTTGACAGCAGAGCTTCAAGCGGATAGGCTTATGACGTTACAGAACCGTATGGTTCTCAACATTGTTCTAGCAGATAGAGGAGGTGTGTGTAAGGTCCTCCATTCGAGCTGCTGCATATTCATACCTGATAACGCTCCAACGGTTTATCAAGCCATCTCCAAGTTGCACAAAATCTCGGAGTCCATACACGTGGACGAGGGAGATTGGACGCTTCTAGGATGGTTTTGGGGCCTGATGTCGACCTGGGGTTGGAAGATTCTGATGATTATAGGGGTTGTTGTGACGTTCCTGTTCACGTGTTGTCTTTGTGTACAGTGTGGTCCTGCCTTATGTGGCCTTTGTGCTACAACGTGTATAAGAAGGCCGACTGTTTCCAGAGAGGCATTGATGGATAGAATAATGTTCCAGCAACACCTGAACGATCTGATGAATATCGAGATCGATCCTGATTTCGACTAGTGCTTGCCTACATGAGGGCAAAAGGAGCGTCTGAGGTTCCGTGAAAATCGTTATGGTGTTTTGGGCATTGCCGAATATGGACGAATGTGGTGTCTATGAACCGTAAATGGCGAGCTCGGTAAGTGTACGCGTTTTCACTACACTACCTGGCTTGGTTCGCCTTATTTACGTGTTTCTACATCTGAACCCGTGGGTTCCAATTTAGATCCGGCATCCATTTTGTTCCTTGCCCTCACGTAGTCAGTGAACAGGCAAGTGTCCGCACCATGAACTTTTAGTTCCCAAGACATATGGAAGACGCATATTCCTTTCATGCTCCTTTATGACCGGAGGAATGACACTGCAGAGGCAAATGGCTCAGCTTGAGGGTAATCACGCCGTACCGGCCTATTGTTTCAGCCGTGCATGCGCTGGGATCAAGCTCTTTGATCCTATGACCATGTTTTCAATATTACCCCCACACTCTTTTCTTTAGGTGTGCCTGACTTCCTAGCAGCTGTTCTTGTCCCTTTACTCTTGCTCATTTACAACTCTAGTGGAATGTGCCTAACGATGGGAAGATGTGCTTTTACAGTTGGGGACTGGTAATGTACTGTGATTATGTTCCGGAGTTCTGAAGGCATGAAAGCGACCCTTTTTGAAGTTTATTGTGGGAACTGGGTTGTAACCTTTTGTTCACATGTTGTGCAATGGCAAAATCCTGTATAAAAGAGAGCGACTCACATATGCAATTTGAAGCAGACTCGTAGAACCTCCACGCTGTTGTACTTCTAGTGACTTTTGCCTCCCTGCAGTAATAAACTCTGATCTTTGACGCCGAAGTAAGTCTCCCGTGTCTCTGTCACTTGTGCGCCGAAACAGGTATCCCACGAAGGTTATAGGTGTTGTTCCCTGGCACCGCTGGGCGTTAATTAGCTCAGTCCTTCACAGGATACAAAATTAATTCGGATAAAACGGAGATCCTTCCTATAACTAAATTCTGCCTTCCACATTTTTTTGAATCCACCGGTTTTGCCTGGAACAGTACGAAAATAAAATATCTTGGCGTCCTCTTTTCTAATTCTATCCCTTCTTCTATCCGTCTTAATATGACTGCAGTCACTGCTAGGATTGATTCACTTCTCTCTTCCTGGAATCCTTTATACCTCTCCTGGTGGGGTCGTCTTGATTCCATCAAAATGATGGTAGCCCCGATTCTAATATATTTGCTTTCCATGCTCCCTGTCCATATTCCTGCCCTCTACTTCCGTCGTATTGATTCTCTTTTATCCAAATTCCTCTGGAAACAGAAGAAAGCTCGTATATCTATTTCAGCGCTCCGCAAACCTAAGTCCAATGGAGGGATTAATTTTCCAAACTTCCGTCTTTACCACAAATCCTTCTCTCTTCGCCAAGCCTCACGTTGGTTATCGCAAGACTTGACCCCTCTTGCCCCTTTATGGCTATCGGTTGAACGTGAATTGCTGCTTCCCTATTCCTTTCAAGATGCGATACGTTTTACTGCCAGGGCCCCTGGTCTCAACCCCCCATTATTTAAACATACCTCTTCTCTTTTGCGACCCCTGCTTTCCGTACCCTCTTCCTCCCGTGATTCCTTTTTAGCGTCTCCCATTTGGTATAATTCATCCAATCTCATACGGAATAGACCCATAGCTTGGGCCTCGTGGAGATCGAAAGGCATCATATGGGTTCATCATCTTTTTGACGGTTCCTCCCCTCGCTCCTTTCCCCAATTTCAGGCCCAATTCCGTTGTCCTGCGTCGTTTGCAAAGAAATACTACATTCTCATGGACATCGTTTTTGAACGTTATTACTCTCTACCCTCAGCTGACATACCCGCTTCTCCTTCCTCCTTACTTCCCATTCTCTCTACTATCCCTAAAGCCTCCCTTATTTATCGATATTTTTTGGCTCCCGACCCTGATCGCCCTAAATCGAAATTGGAACTTTCTTGGGAAAAAGACTTCAATTGCTCTTGGTCGATCTCTCTTTGGGACAAACTGTGGACTAAAGCCTTGAAGACCTCTCGCACTACCTCTCTTACTCAATCCATATTCTTCTTCTATCACAGACTCTATCTCTCTCCTCTTTCTCTTTCTCGTTTTCTCTCTTCTTCCTCATCCAACTGTTGGACCTGTGATTCTCCCGAAGCTGATCTTTATCATCTTTTCTTTCTTTGTCCTTCTGTCCGTTGTTTCTGGGCTCAAGTCTGGTCCCGCATTTCTCGTATCTTTCATCTTTCTATCTCCTTCTCTACCTCTCTGGTGTTTCTAGGTAGCCTTTCAGAGGTTTTAGACCTCCCCCCACATTCCTGTGGTCTCTTTGACCTTTTTTTGGCACTTGCTCTCCAACATATCGCCTCCAATTGGAAATCCTTGAACAAACTTTCCGTAATCTCCTGGTGGAATCTACTATGTCAGTCTCATAGACTTGATGTGGCCTTTGCCTCAACCTGCAAACCCCCCCGGAATGTTGAACTTTACTGGTTGCCTCTCACTTTATACTTAGACCATTCTGCAAAAATAACATATACACCATTGACGTCTGACAATTTTAAACCTCCCTGAGCGTTGATACTTCTGCCTGGAAGTTTATACTTCAGTCTTTCACTAATGTAAATGATCCCTTTCCTTTGTTTTCTCTTTATTTTTTTATGTTTTTACTGATATCTTGAAATCGTGCATTTTTCAATTATTGGTGCATTTACTGATTTTTAGTGGCCATTCCTTATTTGCTTATTTTATATTGTAACCTTAACTGTATTATACTTTGTTCTACTCTTTCCCTTCCCCTCCCTTCCTCTCCCTCCCTTAAAAAATTCTAAAATGCTTTGTTCCCTCATGGTGCCATCAGCTGACTTGATTTTATTCCTATATGCTTGCCATTATTGTTTGACTTTGCTGTTGCCACTATATTGTATGCTAATTCTTTATTTCAATAAAGCTTTCAAACATAAAAAAAAAAAAAGCAGCCAAGAGCGAGTAATACCAGGCGCTGGGCCCTCGGTGTAGCTGCTCTTGGAATCTTTAAGAAAGCTTTGTTAGATCCACATCAGAATGGTGCAGATCCCCGAGAAGTGGGTGTTCTCACTGCCAGTCGCGGCCAGCATGGTTCACGGGAGGGTGGGGTGGGCGTGGGGTCGGGGGTCGCGAGGGAAGGGGGGTTAATAATAAAAAAATATTTATATATAAAACGTACCTTTCCCGGGTCCCGCATGTTCACTGCTGGGTCTGCTCCTGCTTTCCTGCCTCGCAGGAACAGGAAGCAGGCAGCCTCCCTCCCCTCCCCTAAGCCAGTCTCAATGCTGCAAAGGCAGCGTTGTGATTGGTGTGGACGGCGCCCAGCCAGGTGCCTATGGAGAGGCCATTTTCTCTATGTAGGCTGCATGCAGTCTACAAGGAGAAAAGGGAGAGTACAATACTGGCTTTCTCGCAGTGCAAGAAGCAGAAACATAAAATGGTATTTATAATAGCATTTTATGTTCCTACTTCTCGCACTGCGAGAAAGCAGTGGGGCGACGCTCCCCCACACACATGGAGGAGCCACCCCTGCTCTCTGCCCTAACTTCCTTTATGACCTGAAGGATCCCTACCAGACTATGACATTTCAAAGTTAACCTCCCTGTGAAATGTAGAATTGTCAGGTGCCTGACAGACTGTAGGTTCCGGGGTACAGGGGGTTGCTTCCAGTGATCTTCAGTCCCACGGTGAGCCTGCGGAAGCTTGTCAGACCGTGTTAAACCATGAGAGGTGGAGTCCGGTGTCCCCACTTCCACCCAAGACAAGTCTGTGGAAGGTGCTTCATTAAGCCATCCCTGCAACCCCCAACCTTTGAGTGGACTGCTCAAAGGCTATGGATTCAATGCACCCTCAGGCTCACACGAGTCCCAAGGGACAACTGAAGACTGTAAGGCTCCGAAGAGGAGAGGATATAGCCTTATGGCTAGAGCGGTTGATCTCGAAGCTGGGGAACCGTGTTCGAGTCTTGGCAGGAACACTTAACATCCTGTGATTATGGGCAAATAACTTAATCTCCTCACGCCTAACAAAAATTAATGTGTCCATCTGTAACAAAACTGGTACTCGTGTAAAGCACTCTGATACCTCATATCTTCGGGTAGAGTTTGCACTATATAAAATTAATAAAAAAGAAGGGGTACCCACCTTGTGACCCAGGCTCATACAAGTGCCATGAGCTTACTGCCAGGCTCTAGGGTAGAGTCATACAAGTGCCTTAGGAACACTGTAAGACTGTGGAGTAACTGCCAGAGCTGCCAGCAGTGGAACCGGGCAACTAGGTTCGAGTTTCGATGCCGGCTCAACATCATGTGATTCTGAGCAAATTACCTAAACTCCTCGTGTCTAAAAAAAAAAAAAAAAGTGTCCTTGTGTGAGGTAACTGGTGCTCATGTAAAGCGCTCTGATACCTTCGGGTCGAGTTTGTGCTATATAAGTCTGCAAACATAAAAAAAGTAACGCTGGGGTTTCAACAGGAGCCTCCCGTGCCCTTTGTATGCGAGTTCCATAAGACCATACCCTGTCGTGGCCCGGACTTATAGAAGTGCCATGCATCCACTACTAGATTGCGGGGCTCCAGTGGGCCCCACATGTTACTGAGACTTTTACAAGTGCCATGGGCCAGACTGTGGGGATCAAATAGAAAGCATTACTGATGCCTTAGGCCATTGTATGTATGTGGCCAGGTTCCCATAGGCTGTGCATGGTCCTTCGTGGCAGTATATCTGCTGCCCCAGGTCCATCACAGGCCTACTGGAGCACTGCCAGGCTTTGGGTTCGCCGAGAAACCTCTCGCCGCCCCCGGGTCCGTGGAGTGCCGACCCATCTGGAGCTGTGGCTTTTCACAGCCAGGGCCCTTGTTTAGTCTGGGCCACATCTGGGGCTGCGGCTAGACAGCGCGTGCTGCACTACGCTGCACAATGTGCTGACAGGGTGTCAGGGCGCAGCACACTGCAGCCGCTTCCTGTCAGTGCCTCCACACTTTCCTGCTCCAGGAGTGGTTTTTTCCTTTTCCCATTTGTTGCCTTCTTTCTTTCTCTCATTTCAGTAATTTCTATCGTTTCCTGTTTTCAAATTACTTTTCGGTGTCCTTATTCTTTCTTTTCGTCCCCTCCATTTCTGTTTTCTATATTAATTAATTAGTTTTTTACGTTTGCCGTCACTTTGTTTCTTTTTTTCCTCGCCCTTTTCTTCTTCTTTTTTAAATGTTTTCCTTTTCTTAATTTCGTGTTCTTTTCGTTGATTTTCTTTCATTCATACACCAAAAAAACATTACATCAGCAACACACTCAAGATATACAACACAAAGACACACAAAGAGCATTGAAAAACACGCATGGACACACTAGCAGAGTTCACCATCAGAAACATGGCTGTATGCGGAGTCACATGCGCACAAACACCAGCCCAAACACTGACGTTCAAGAGCATTAACATAAGAAAAAACAACTCCAACTCACATGATAACATGGCGACACAAAGAAGTACATCAGTGCACACACACACCGAGAGGACAGAGGCACCACCCACGATACAAACTAAATTATTCTAACTCACAAAGACACACTGATAAATGTAGGCTCTCCAGTAGGCAAGGAGACCGGCCTATAATAGTGAATGTCTTTATTTTATGTTACACTTATTTCAAGGGCTGTGGTTTCAAGGAATGCGAACAAGATACAAATATAAACAGTGTTAGTATAAACAGGACACCACAGAAATGAGGACAAGTTAAAGCTGTCGGGTAAAGCAAGAAGCGCGGACATTAAATGAGAATAAACCATGAAATTGTGTAAAACTGTCTGACAGATGAGGGCTGGCTGGGTGTGGGGGAATCAGTGAGGGCCGGGGAACTTTCAAAATAGTAGAGTTTAAAACACCATCATGAATTGCAACCCTGGAGGTAAAGTGAGTGAGCCAACAAGGATTTAGGGTAATCTCCCCAATTACATTTGAAAAAGATAGGACCTCATTGTGCACTTTAAGTGAAATGCAAAAAATAAATAGTCCAATAATCTCAATTTTAAGAATGAGCATTTAGGAAATATGTGAATGTGCTTGTGGTGGGCGAAGCAAGCCTGACCAACGGGTGTTTCATGGGATCGCTCAACAAGAAAACGGCGAAAAAGTAATCCCTCAGCACTGGGAAAATAGTCAGTCTGTCGCCTGATCTAGGGTATATGGCTCACCTACTGGCTGTTCCTTAGTCTGCTATTCTAGGACCCTGGAACAAGGCCTAGTATGGGAAATGAGCACCCAGGACATATTCTCAGCACAATTTATCATTCACAAACTATTCTGTTTTAATAATTTGTTTATGGCTTAATGGTTAAAGCTGAAAGATGAAGACCAGCTGGTCTACCCCTGTCCCTGACTGATGTCACTGTCCCTGATTTATGAAGTACTTTAAACAAGCTATTGAGTCCCGAGTTCTGTCTTTGGTTTCACTTTATGATAAAAACGAAGATGCACAAAAATATCTCTCTCACAACATAACACAGCACAACCCAGAATGTGGAAAATGGAAGTCAAAAAGGAGACTATTTAAAAAAAAATATATATATATATTTAGAGTTTTATATAACGCGAACTAGACCCGAGACCTCGGTTATCACATAGCACCAGTTTCGTTGCAGAAGGACACATTAATTTTTGTTAGGCACAGGGAGATTAAGTGATTTGCCGAGAATCACAGGATGTTGAGCTGTCGTTGCTGAGACTCGAACCTGGTTCCCCAGCTTCCAGGGTGACCGCTCTAGCCGTAAGGCTACATCCTCTCCCCACTATTCCCTTTTTCATACAGTTGAACTAGGGTGCACTGTAGTGGTTCAGATTAGTTCTACACTTCCCAGTGTCTGAAAACAACCTTAAGAATTACACCACACCGCCCAGGTAACTGCACTAAAATATTTTTTTGAAAACTGAGATAAAATGACCATCAACAATAAGTTGACAGAAAATTGAAGGAAAACTGTCTCACACTTTACAAATCTTCCAGTAGGTGACGACTGCGCATCTCACACTGGAAGCATGGCAACATAGCTACCAATCTGCCTTCTCTATGAGGATTGTGCTATGACACTACTGCCTGGACTCCCTGGAATGATGGACCACGAGGCGGATTGTAAGAGCTGGTGGATGCTGGTATCTGTTAGGTCTAAGCCGCCTGACAATCCCTGGATCCTATTCTGCTCTGTGACTCCTTGTGCTCCTACATCATCTATACGTTCTACCGCCACCCTACGGGTTGTTCACTAGGTAATGCCTGGTTCTCTGTGTTCAAGGACTATAAGTCAGAATACGAGATCTTCATGACCGGTCAATTCTTGGAGGTTACAAATGACCAAAGGGAGAGAGGGTCGGTGTCTTTTGTGCTACTTTAATGTCTCTCCGAGAGGGGTTCATGGTGTTATAAAAAGAGAACTGTCTCAGATGTTCCTGAGAGGTGGCATTCCTGAATAAATAGTAGTTGCTTGGTGGGATGAAAGGGACTTCCTCGTTCAGCCATCCAAGTAGGAATGACAGTCTCAAACAACCCCTTTTTAACCTACATTTCTGCATGCTAGTTCATTTAATGTTTCATAACTTTCCACTTTCCTGTATGCTCTGAAACGCCACTTCAGTGAAGAGCGATGCAGTGAAATGACAGAATATCTACAATCCACAGCGGAGGGGTCATGATCTCTCATGTCAGATTACCACAATCTTAAATTAACCACAGTTAAACAGAGGCAGCTAATGCAGGTTTGTTTACCTGTTCAATGTCTGTTAATATATACAGCCTAACCAAATGACTGATGCGGGATATGTTTGACTATTCAATTGCATTGCCTCTCCTTATGATTCCCTCTCACAACATAATTCTACATCACTCAGATCTTCATGAGCCGAACACCTGCATCAAACCAATAATACCCTTTAGATACCAGTTCTGATACCATAATGTGCACAAAACTGCATCAAGCCATTTAGTTGGCTGAGTATTTGCTGCGTCAGTGCCACGACAGTATGCACTGCTGACTAACACAACTCCAAGCCATGTGGCTGGCTACGCTTTTGGAATTTATATTATCACCAAATACAATTATACTTACATCACACCCTGCTCAAATCACACCCTGTAGTACACATTAAAACACTCTCCAGCACTATGGTAATGCCACCTAAGCAGTAGATCCATTCATTATATACCAGCACATCTACATCTCTTACCACCCTCAGGGTCAAGCAGGGTAAAGACGTTAATTTAAGCCCATACAAAAAAACCAGAGGAAGGGAGGGAGAGTATTACGGAAGGATTCGTACTCCCTGAACTGGTTTACATAAACAAAAGGAATCCACCTAATAATGTCTGGAAGTGTTCCTCACAGAGGTGTGGGAGCACTTAGTGTTTTGTAAAATTTTGTTAATTTAAGCCCAACACACACAGAATATCATCAAGATCATATAATGGCCTAAGACGCCTCAGAAATGAATAGCCGCCTTAAGAAAAGCAATGGACATCAGTGCATCCAAGCAGAATTAAACAAACAGCATTGTCCTTCGACACACGTATCCATGTACTGTTATTTTTCATATAGGTACCCCAATATAGGCTCAGGTAGTCACCTAACCGTTCACCTATATTCTCCCCTACCATTACACTGCATAACAGTTCTTGGGACTGACCTTTTACCTAGTTACGATACTGCTTACAGGACGTAAGGTTTTCCCTGAAAACTAGCCTCATCCATTATGCATCAGCTTTCTTCGAAACGCAGCAGGACTACCATCTCCTGCATAATAACTATGTATAAGGGTCATTCCTTCCGTCATCCTAAATCCGACATGACACAGCAAGGTAGTACCCATGAGGGTACCACTTTGGGTATATAAACACCATGTATTGCTGAGGTAGTCAGAGGAGAAAAGGACCTCCCTGCTGACACACTGACGCAAGACGTTCCAGCTTGCAGTGGTCTGACATCCCTTGCGGGGTGTCCATCTCAAAACCAAGCCTGGGTCCCACAGTCTCTCACTTCAGATAATGGGGTTGACTTTATCCTAGAGGGATTCTTGGCTTTACACCTACATACATGCTAGGCACACTTGGGTATATCTAGTTAGGGTCGCAGCGTAGGAGTACATATTTACTACTGTCATGTATTTTATTAACTTACCTGTACACATTGTTTTAGTACGATGGTAGAAAACTACCATCCTTTTACTCTGTTAGTGCTTCTAATCATGTATATCTATTTCTGTGTAATGGTTGTTTCAGCACACCTATTTTACACTAGAATGATGCTGGTTCAATAAATGCTTATTGAAAAACGTCCCCACCGTTTATTCTGTGTATCTCTCTGGGACAAAGTGAGCACGAGTGACTGAGCAAAAAGTATTGCACTGTTTACACGATCCTGAGGGATTAGGGTTGTCATGTTCGATAGCTGCCAAGAGCTATTCTCTTCTTGGTAAGAGGGGTTTCTAGTGGCATTGTGAGTTAGCTGGTACACAGGCTAATATACCTGGTGGGGGTGTCTAGGATCAGTTTGGACACCAATCCTACAGTGTATGTTGTCTAAACGCGCAGATCCTATATAGATTTATAAGAACTACACGATATGGCACTGCCAACGTTGGTTTGGTACTTATTTAACGGTCAAATCTGAGTAGTTCACACATGCTATTCTCAGAGACCCCTACTCACATTTCTCCAGAGACATCTTGAGTGGGAAGGGAACTATACGCCACAGCTGAGTAGGCATATCCTATGTATTGGCTGTAAGTTTATCAAGCTTGGAGGATAAAAAAGTTCCGATTGTGCATAAAACCATATCTCAGTTTTTTTGAAACTTTTTCCTTCTTTGAAACAATGGCTGACAAAGACGCCGCTGTGCGAGCACAACGTGCTACAGTCAGGGAAGAAGAAGAAGAGGAAAATGAAATCATTATTTCAGAAATTGTCAAAACTGCCCTTACTTTAAAACTAGCAGACTTTGGAATCTCAGCTAGAGGTTGGACAGTCACATTTGTTATTGAGGCTCACAAGTCATATAGAACAGAGGTATTTTATTCATGGGATACATTCCCACCAGCAGATGCACTATCAAAGACATTTCATTCTTACACTGAAGATGAAACACCAGATGAGGATATGTCCGTATGAGGACATTGAAGTTCCGCTCACCTACCAGGAGTACATGAACTGGTTTAAAGGTGCCCTCCGCTCTGAAGAGATAGAACCACTTAGGAAGTCCTTGTGGCTCACACACTACATCCAGACATTGACTCAATGCCAGTAGCAGACTTACGACCACTTCATAAAGAAATAATAAAACTTTACAGAAACCTGACACAGTTTGTGATGAGAACACTCACACTTAAGACAACAAGAGCTACATAAACAGGACAAATTCAGGGATCTACAACTAAAATAACACCACAAATGCTACACGCAGTTATGGGTAAGATGCCCACTAAACGCGCGCAATTGCAATTCTGGATAGCTCAGAACATAGCACAGCTAGAAGCAATATTTCAACACACCAGCCCTCAAGAAAAACACAGAATGCTAGCAATCTGTTTGTCAATGTAGATAGCTCCCCAAATGGAGTATTGTACCACTTGAAGTACAGTTGTCGCTGCCATATTTACCAGAACTAATGGTATCCCGTCATTAGCAATAATACCAGATGTATAATGTAAATACAGAATGAGTATGGAGCAGAACCTGCTCTGAATTTAGGGATGATATTATTAGGTAATATTGCCGAGGTATCAGCTATCATTCTAGCTAATGTTAAACGGAGTGCAGCAGCAGTGGCAATACACAAACGCCTGAGGAATTTCACTCCTTTAGAACAGGAACGTGAATTACCTAAAATTTTTGAAGATACCTATGCTGAATCAGATAGGAGATAGTTTGGGAGCTAGAGCAACAAAACCTAAACTCATGTTGGTCTTGAAAAGGATAACACCAAGCAAGTACCCGATTCTTCCAAAAAGAAATGAAATAATAACAATAAAAAACAAAAGTATGGAGAGAATAGATCTCAAACTAGGGGTGGGTACCCTAAACAGGAGCTCTTGGAAAGGAGGTACAAACTTAGGAATAGAGACAACATTAAAAAACCTGACTAGCACCAGGATACTGATACACGTTTATCTCGTTCCTTTCAGGATTCACCAAGAAACTCAGAGAGGAGAACACAGACAAGAAGAGTGTACAAGAGTCCAGAGACATGCCACACACTTCAGATTATACTTCCACTTAGGAAGAGAAGCCTTTGTCAAAACCTCAATTTAAAAAGAAGAAAGTAGCAGGTCTTAAAGTTAGACATGCCCAGAATTCTGAGGACTTAACTTCTGAACGGGGAATGGACTGATGATGCTAGACAGCGCAGCAGAAGTAACAATAGCTCGCCAGAACCTGATGGAATTTCAGGTGACAGCGGAGTTGAATGAGCATATCACGGTGGAAACACCTGATGCACGGGCAAGTGTCCCACATAGGTTTCATGAGAGAACACTCCAAATGGAGGTGGACAAACCCAGAAAAATCAAAGGTCTCTTTTGGGAGAACCTGACTTTTGGCTATGACATCCTTTTAGCTGAAAGAGATTGGGAACCTGAAATTGTTATGGATTGCCCAAAAAGAATCCGTTTTTTACCGGATTTTTCCGACCATGTTCCAATATACTTAAAACACACATACGCGCAGGAGTGGGCGGTAGCCCTTGGTCTAGCACTACATAGCAACCATGTTGGATGGGATGCTGAGTCACCTCACCATACAATCCCTGTAAAAACTACGCCAACTCCACAAAAACAGTACCCAATAAAATAAGAAGCGAAAAAACAGGTCAGGGAAATCTTAGATCAACTTGAATACCAGGGTGTAATTGAAACTTGCACCTCTCCAATGAATAATCCTTTGTTTCCCGTAATGAAACCCGATAATTCATATTGTCTAGTTTTAGACTACAGACAACTGAGCACATGCAGAAAAACATGTGCAGTACAGAATGCACATATTGCCACATTAATGAATAACATTGTGTGGAAAAAATACAAAACAACTAGATATATAAATGGATTTTCCTGCTAAAATATAGCGCCTGAAAGCAGGTATTTGGCAGCATTTTCAGCGTTAGGTTCCCAGGGTAAATTTTGTCAACTCCGCCAAGGGTATAAGAATATCCTTGGGTTGTTCTCCACTAGGGTAATAGAATTATTTCAGAATTTGGATGAAGAGGCATTGTCCTATATAGATGATATTTATCCGTAGGATGATGATTTGAAGGATCACTTGACCTGGGTGATCAACATAATTTAGAGGTTTGCATCTGAGGGCTACAGATTTAATTAAAAAAATCAAATATAGCCCACCTCAATCTCCTATTTTTGGGATATGAGTTATCAAGTGAAGGTAAAAGCCTGGCAGCTAACTTTTTAGAAAAGTATGCGCTGCTCCAACTTCCTAAATTGCTGAAAAACGTACAATCCATATTGGGATTTTAAAATTTTGGCAAAACCTACTATGACTTAATAAGACCTGATTTTTCAGTTAGGCATTGGACACAGGAACACACATATATCCTTCATTTCCTTCAAGCTGATATGATAGCTTCAAAACACTTGCAGACACGCGTAAATGCCCGCAACCTGGTGATCCTTGTTATAGCGGATCAACCTGGGTACACTTACCTAACCTTCAATGAAGGAGAAACGGTACCCAAAGCATACAAATTACACTTGTACACAAACGCTGAATTGCGCTTTGCTTCTACAGAAAAAATATTGACAGCAGTACAGACCGCTGTAGTGAGAGAAAGAGCAATGGCCATGGGGAAACGAATAATTGTCGTAGCTCTGGTACCAGCCTTAGAGGCTGCTACAAGGGTAGCGTTCTTAATGCTAAAGCCTTACCTCCAAGATGGATACAATGGGCTAATTCTCTCACTGCAACGGATGTAGAATACAGATATGACCCTAGTCTAAAAACACAAGCATTCCTGCGATATGATTAAGAACATCCTCTACCAAATCAAATAATGCCTCTAGATCAATATGTCATATGATCAGTAGTCATTTACACTGACGGATCTGCTCAGCCGGCTATAGGAAGTAAACAGCAATAAAGCGCCGCATGTGCGATTGTGAAGGGTCGTTTGCTGGATGGCAAGTTCCATCCCATCAGTACGAAGACACAGTCTCTAGGAGACTGCACGGCTCAACTGGCAGAACTAATAGTGCTATTACTGGCACGTATAAATATGGATCGAGAATTTTCCACACTGATTGTGTGTGATTCTTTTTATTGTGTCCAGTCATACAACGAATATCTCCACTACTGTGGTGAAAATGGGTTCAAAGACTCAAAAGGTGGCAAAATTAAGCATAAAATATATGGAAACAGGTATCGGAGTCGAAAAACGAACTACCAAGAGCTTACGTGATACACACGCTGAGTCATCAACGCAATGGAGATCACGTTGAAGGGAATTCATTGGCTGATGAAGCCGCGAAGGGGGCAGTACGAACTGCTGCTGTAGCTGCAATCACTCGTTCAAAAACAAGAATAGACGGACAGATAATGGTAGCTGTCACTGCTTCACGCAAAGAAAGCTCAGCCTTACCGAAAGGTTTTCCACTCAAGTACTCCTACAAGTTACATGCAAACAACATTCCGAATGCTCAGATTCCAGGAGTGTGGGTTAGAGTAATACCAAACATGGATCGCAGATTTGGCTTAATATTAACTGCACACAAGGGTCTAGGTTCAGCACACGCAGGGATTACAGCAAGAGTTTCATTATTGAAACAGTGCTATTAGTGGCCAGGGTTAACTAAACAAACAAAGAATTTTGTCCTAAGTAGCAACATCTGCCACTGTGGCGCGTCCAGCGCAGACACCTTTACTAATACCAGACAGACCACTCACTTAGGTCTATTTGGACCACGGCGGCCCCCTACATTCATATGGGGCTTACAAGTATATCTTTTTTTTTTTTTTTTTTAAACCTTTATTTGGAGACAAGCAAAAGACAGTAGTGGTACATTCATAATCCATACAAATAGTGAGAAACAGTGCAATGTGGCAATATGATCAAAATGTCCAGGCGTCATGTCAAGGCATAGTACAAAGCAGACAGTATCGGAAAAGACATACAGCATCTGTAAACCTGCATCGCGGAACGCATCCGCACAAGGCAGTAGGTGATGGCAGGGGTATAAATCCGTAGCCCACAGACCGTAAGGCAGGGAGACAAGCAGCGATCTAGTGGACAACCGACCACCATGTACCATGTGGTCAGAGGAGGTCCCCCCCCTACCACCAACCGGAGAGTAGCTACTGGCCCATCATACCTCACACAAGGCCAACACAGCATGACATATATAAACAGCACAGTAACAAAAGATAGAGATGACCCCAGTCACACTGGGGCATGGGATCCGACCCGGTCTTCACTGTCAGAATCAGAGTCCTGCACCGTCCTAGTGAGGAGGTACACCTGCAATGGGCTCCAAAAATCCTTAGGCCTACATCGCACAGGCATCAGCTCCGCATATACGTTGTATTGGTCCTGACAATAAATGACATCACGTAACCAGTCCTCGAATTGCGGCACCCTGCCATGCCCCCAACAGCAAGCTACTCTCCGTTTGGCCAACAATAAGGCCACGTCTACAAATCTACGGTGGAGGGCAGGTACCCCCTTAGTATACTCCAACAGGAGAACCATGGGGTCGAACAACACCCCATCCTCAGTCATAATCTGCAGAGCAGCATGGACCTGCACCCAGTACTCCAGAACGGCCACACACTCCCATCCCAAGTGCAGGAAATCGGCACCTACTGCCCGGCATCGGGTACATCTATCGTCCTCCGACAGTCGAAACCGAAGTTTCCTGACTGGGGTATAATAAAACCTCTGTATGAATTTGTAGTGTATAATTTTCAAACGGCAACTGGAGGAGATATTAGCAGTAACGCCACAACAGTACTGCCACTGTTCGTCAGAAATAGTAATGCCCAGTTCAGCGTCCCATTGCTCCCGCACCCGACTAGCCGGGGTAGCTCGCTGCCGTCTAATGGCACTATAGAGCTTCGAAACCAAATGTCGCCCATCGGAGACTAGCAGTACGTGGAGTGGCAAGGCCACATCCGGCTCCCTAGGGAAATCCGGCAGTAAAGTACGCAGGCCCTGTCGCAGGCGGACATAATAAAACAACTCCAAGGGGGAACAGATCACATCACCAAAAAACTGGTCCCGGGTACGGAAAGTGCCCTCCTGAAAAAGGCTTCCCCAAGTAAGTACCCCAAGACGCTTGCACAGACGCTGAAACCCTGTCTCCTGTATGAGGGACAGAGCAGGATGATACGCAAGGGGTAGTGCAGGCGAGTAGAGAAATGAAAGACCCAGCAATCGCGTCACACGTTGCCAAGCATCCACCGTGCACGTCACCGTCGTCTGGTGGGTGTCCACATCACCCATAGTGCCCAGCACCATACCTTCTAACGGGAGAGGATGGGCGACCCACTGTTCAGCCGCAATTTGTGGCATAAACGGCGTGGGACGCATCCAGTGGTATGCATAGTGTGCCTGAGCGCTGAGATAGTAAAGTTCAAAGTCAGGAACATCAAATCCGCCATCGACATAGGGCAACGTCAAGGTAGCCCACGCCACTCTCGGTTGTTTACCCCCCCAGAACAAACGAATGAGCTCTGAGCGGAGACGTTAAAAAAAATAAGCTCCAGGGTGATACGGGATATTCTGAAAAAGATACAGAAAACGGGGTAAAACCACCATTTTAATCAAGGACGCCCTACCCGCCATGGACAGAGGCAAAGACATCCATCTCGTAATGTTATCCGACAGTTTAGTGATAGCCACGCCATAGTTAAGCCTAATAGTCTCCTCCCTGATCAAAGAGACCACAATACCAAGGTATCGCAGCTCCGAGTCACACCACTCCAAAGGGTAGTCCAACGGAAATCGATGAACCGCCGCAGTGAGCGGAAAGAATTGGGACTTCTGCCAGTTGATATGTATCCCCGAGACACCTCCAAAGGCAACTAGCTCTCGCAAAAGCGCATTAAGATTCGTCTGTGGATCCTTCACATAAAGCGTGACATCATCCGCATACAAAGAGATTCCCACTTGACGTTGGAAACAATTAAACGCGCTCTGTTGGTGCAGTTGGCGGATCCGGCAGGCAAGGGGCTCTATGGCGATGGCAAACAGGAGGGGAGAAAGGGGACATCCCTGCCTGGTCCCTCTTGTAATAGGGAACTGGGGGGAGAGCACACCATTCACTACCACCCTCGCCGCCGGGTCAGTATACAGCAATTTGACCCAGGAGATAAAGATCCGAGGAAACCCCATCCTGCACAACACATCAATAAGGTAACCCCACTCCACCGAATCAAACGCCTTAGTGGCGTCCAGAAAAACGGAGGCTACCGGGAGCTCCGGAGCAATGGTCGGGATAAGGGAGAACAATGTACGAAGATTATGGGACGTCGCCCGACCAGGCACGAACCCAGACTGATCAGGCAAGACAATAACAGGCATGAGCTCAGAAAGCCGAACCGCTAACACTTTCGCCAGAATCTTGACATCACAATTAAGTAATGAAAGGGGCCTATAGGAACCTACGTCTCGAGGGTCTTTACCCAGTTTAAGCAGCGAGGTGATAGCAACTTCCCTCATAGAACCCGGCAGCCTCCCTACCTCAAGGGACTCTTCAAAAACCTCGCGAAGAACAGGAGCCATAATATCCACGTAGCATTTATAGAATTCGGCGGGAAGGCCGTCCAGCCCCGTGGCCTTCCCGTTGTTCAGGGACATGATGGCACCCCTAACCTCCTCCTCCTCAAGAGGCCTACCCAGGAACGCCCTGTGATCGTCCGACAACCAGCAAAGCGCCAAATCATCAAGGAAACCGCCATATCGCACATCACCCGACTGCTGTGTAGTGTACAAGTGGGTGTAATGATGAACAAATGTCTCCTGAATCTCCTTCGTGTCTCTACAGAGAGTGCCATCCGGCGAGACCAGTTCCAACACGTCCGAACTATACCTCTGATGCCTAGTAAGTGCAGCAAGTACCTTCCCAGGCCTCTCCCCCTCACAGTATCTCCTCGCCGTCCAGTACTTCCCTCTATGCTTAGCCTCCCTGGCAGCTTCCTCCTCATACTCTGAAAGCTTACTCCTAAACTGACCTAAGAGGTCGGGATCAGGACCAGCCTGCAATCTGCGTTCCAAGTGTCGTACATCAGCCTCTAAGCCCTCGAGGGTTCGAACAATAGATTTAAGCACCCCACAACTCTTGGCGATAGTGACACCCCGGATCGTAACCTTAAATGCCTCCCATATCACCTCCACACTATCAACAGATCCTTTGTTCCTTGGAAAGAAAGCTTCTACCTCCTCGCCAAGTTCAGCCTTAAAAACGGGGTCCAACAGGGCAGAGGGAAAGAGCCGCCAGGGTGGGCGCGGCCTGTGCAGCCCGGGCACCGAAAACACCACTTTGACCGGGCAATGATCAGAGTACGTCCTGGCCAAGTGTACCGCCTCCCTCAGCCCCGACACCAGCCCTCTGGAGAGGAAGACATAGTCCAGTCGAGCCCAGGAGCGAGCCAGTGCAGTGAAATGCGTGCCCTCCCTATCAGTAGGGTGAGCATACCTCCAGCTGTCAATCAGCCCTGCTTCCTCCACAATGCCCGCAAAACATCCCTGGCTTGTGTATTGTACTGAGGGCTACCCTCCGATCTATCCTCCAGAGCCTGAAGCGCCAGATTGAAATCCCCCCCCCACACAATATGTGAGGCCCCTACAGCAAGAATGTGGCCCCAAAGGGTAAGAAAAAAAACAGGCGTATCAATGTTAGGTGCATAACAGTTCATGAAGAGCACAGTGACCTGCCCAAGCCTCCCCCACAATAACACATACCTCCCCTCAGGATCCACTCGTGACCCCAATTCTTGAAAGGAGAGCGATCTCTTAATAAGAATAACAGTTCCACGAGCATATGAGGAATACGATGCAAATGTCCTCACTGCAGCCCACCTCCCACCAAACGTAGGAGCAGGCAAACGCCGCAGATGCGTCTCCTGCAAGAAAGCCACTTGTACTGCATGTCTATCCAAATACTGTAGTACATTTCGACATTTCCTGGCATCATTAAGCCCACGCACATTCCAAGACAAGATCGATATCTTATCCACAGTATCAATCGCCATCATCCATGATCAAGGCGCCACGGGGCACACAGAAGCAGTGCACCGTCCCAGTCTCTCAGCGCAAGGCAGCGAAATGTCACCATCGCACACCACAGCCTCTCCAACAACCTCACTCCACACTCATCCCAGCCATCTCCAAGCCAAAAAAACAGACCCCCCCCTCCCAATCCCAAATAACCACAGCCGTGCAACAGGCACGCTGACAGACCAAAATGCAGCCCCCCAAACAAAGAAGAACCTCCGTGCAACCAACACGCGGTACACCCAGAGAACATCGCGCACCTAAGACGTACGTCAAGGGAAACAGAGCCTACCAGTGCAATCCCCCCTCCCTCCACCCACCTGACCAACCCCGACCTGTCAGGACCCTTTGCCACCCCCCCTCCCCACACTCCATACATCCATCCAGCCATCCAAAAACTCAGGTGCACAAAAGAACTTAACAATGGTGGGGTATGCCCATGGGATTGCCCACCAGAGGTGCACATTACCACCCTCCCACACTACGCCGACCCCTAAGCCGTAAGGTAAAGACCCGACCCAGGCACAGTGTGGGAGAGGGCGCCCGGAGCAAAGTATTATCATCAACCATCTCCATAACTACAGTCTCAACCAGCGGAATCCCAGATTAGACCGGCGACCCAAACATCCGCTCTTAACAGTCATGCCTGCGAATCCCTAGGCGCCGAGGGCAGCCACAGAACCGCCAGTGCAAAGTATGTAGTTCAGCCCGTTCATCACTAGAAACCTGGTTAGGCGTCCTCCTCCTCTCCCGCCGATCGGTGACCATCCTGTTCCGCCCCGTCTTGCCGGCCAGCAGCAGCATGTTCCCTCCTGAGACGTTTCACAAAGTCTTCCGCATGCTGCGGATTCGTGAAGAAGGTCTGCTTCGCCTGATGAGTCACCCTCAGCTTCGCAGGGTACAGCAAGGCGTAGTCCACCTGCAGGTCCCTAAGTTTTTTCTTGACCGCAAGAAACTTGCGCCGCTGCTCCTGCACCAACGGAGTGAAGTCCGGATAGATGGTGAAATTGACCCCTTCAAATGAAAGTGAGCGGGTGGTGCGAGCCGCCCGGAGAGCCGCATCCCGGTCCCGGTAGTTCAGGAGGCGCGCAATGATAGGGCGCGGTGACGCGCCCGCGGCAGGACGCGGGCCAAGGGACCTGTGCGCTCGCTCCACAATAAACTGCATGGAGAACGCTTCCGCTCCAACCGCACCAACCAACAATCTTTCCACGTACGTCTCCATCTTCCCCACATTCGTCGTCTCCGGCACACCTAACGCGTATGTTGTTGCGTCGACTTCTCGCTTCTAACTCCTCATTCTTGGCTGCTATTACCCTCAATATATTGTCCATCCTCGCCAATTGAGTGGTATGAGTGGCCGCAGTGTCGTCGTGATCCGAGATGCGCTGTTCCGCCGTAGTCAGGCGCTCCTCATGGACATCGAGTTTTTGCACCACTGCGTCCATGCGCGAGGATAGTTTGTCCACTTTGTCCACAATGGTAGCAAAACCTTGCCGCATCTCATGCATCATCTGTTGGAAATCCGGGGCAGTGGACGGCGGACTGGCCTCAGCGACAGGCGGGGGGGGGGAACGGGAGCTCCCAGCTTCCTGCACCAGGCGAGCGCCCCTCCTAGAGGCCGCAGAATCAAAGGAAAGCTTAGGTTGCTTATTGTCCGGCTTCCCCATGGTCCCGCACACACCGCAAGCAGAGGCGAAGGTAGTCCTAGGCACAAGCCCTCGTACACCAGCCAGTGGTATGCACCCACCAGAACAGGCAGTATAACAAAATCCAAGAGAAGGGCGCAGTAGCCGTGTATCCACGCAGTATCGCCAGTCCCCACAAACAGTCACAGCACGTTGCTGCCACAGGGAGGCAGAGGGGCATTTACAACAACAGCAGGCGAGGGTGGACTGAGAACCCACAGCAGCGGACCACCATAGTACAACACAGACAAGTGAGGGCAACGCCACTTACACTATGTAACAGGGACAATGCGCAGGCATCAGCTCCTATGTCGCCCCTCAGGAAGCAGGACAGTCCAATCCAGGGCAGTGTGATACAGGAAACCCAAAGTAGGAGGCACCGGCATACAATGCAATCAGAGGGGTCTGGCACCAATATGGCTAGTACAGCGCTCCGCAGAAAAGCCCCCGCCGGTAGGCACCGTCACACAGTGGCTGCTGCGGCGATAATGGCGCCAAACGGAGGAAAAGGCAGCTCCCCAGCAGCGTGCCCAGCGAGACCCGCTGCAAACCGTATCGCCAGCCACAGGTCACCCCCGTCCGTACTCTGCAGCGCACAAGCGTCTAAGAAGCCCCCACAGCCGGGGGCACGAGCAGGCAAGCACGCCCTGCCACTCCCGCCCGTGGTCCGGCAGTGCACCAAATCCGGGGGTAGATCGGTGTCCCCGTCGCAGCTCCGCCGCCGTAGTCCAGGGTGGCACCTGTGGTGACGCTGCACAGTCTCTGCCACCAGTCGCGAGCCCCGCTGACCGTCACCATCAACGGCAAGGCGGGCAATCTCGCAGCGTCCCTGAGGGGGGAGGGGATCCGGCCTCCACCCCACGTGTGAGGCAGCGGACCACAGTGAGCAGTGACGCCGGGCCGCGGTGCTTCCGACTTCCAGAGCACCCGGCGGTGAAACTGCCGGATCTCCTAACTCCGGTCAGGAACCACCGATCGTGGTGAGAGTCGGACCGAGTGCAGTCCACAGCCTCCCGAAGGGAATCCCAGGGTCAGATCAATGGATGATGATGGTCAAAAGGATAAATTGCCGGATAGAAGCTCCGGGCTGCAGGAGCCTCAAGGCAGTGCGGTCATTCTGCAGTGCGCCCTCTAGCGCCCCCCGGCTTACAAGCATATCTTGGTGGTTGTGGATTCATGCTCTAGATTCTTATGGCTGTGGCCTCAGCTCGCAGCTGACACTCAAAGTGTTATAAAAGATTTGAGAGTCTTCATAGGGACATACGCAGTTGGCACATTACATTCTGACTGTGGCCCAGCGTTTACCTCTGGGGCTTACAAGGAAGCCATGAAAGGTTTGTTATTGTTATTGGTTATTTATAAAGCGCATGACTCACCCGGGGGCATCTCCGCGCTAACTAGACAGATACCTATAGGAGGGAAAGAGTCGGATGTCACGACAAGAATATGAGGTTAGTATAAGAAGGCTTTCAGGTGTTTCCTAAAGACAAGGTAGGATGAGGACTTGCGCAAGGCTTCTGGTAGTGAATTCCAATATTTGGGGGCCACATAAGAGAAGGCTTTGCCGCCCAAGCGTGTGCGCCAAATACGTGGGGTCGACAATAGGGCCATTCCATTCGATCTTAGATTGCAACAAGATGTTTGTTTGCGAAGTTTATTTTGTAGGTACTTAGGACCTATTCCATTGGTCGCTCTGAAGGTCAGACAGCACGTCTTGAAGAAAGATCTCTTTTTCACCGGGAGCCAGTGTAATTCCCTCAGTAGAGGAAGAGATGGCGTACCCGGGGGATGATTTAAAACCATCCGGGCAGCCGTATTTTAGATGACTTGGAGTTTTGCTATCAGAGTCTCCCCCACTTCTGCCAATAAAGCGTTTCCATAATCCAAACGACTCACCATCAACGCCTGGACCACCGTTCTGCGATGTTTCAGTGGTAAGTATAGGATGATTTTGCATAGTAGCCGGAGGCTGTGAGGGCACGAACTCATGATGCTTCTGACATTGTCTTTCATAGTCAGCTTGTCATCCAGTTGTATTCCTAGGCTTTTTAATGAAGTTGAAGGGACGGGGACTGTGCCAAACGCGGCCGGCCACCAGTCAGCTAGATTAAAATCCTGTCTTTTCCCCAGAAACATCAGCTCTGTTTTCTCTGGGTTTAATTGGAGGCAAGATTCTGCCATCCAATTAGCAATCGCCAGCATTCCCTTCGAGAACCGCACTTTCTCTTCTTCTAAATTTGTCCCAATGGGGAAAATCAGTTGAGTGTCGTCTGCGTATGAGACGACCTCAAACCCATAACGTCGCACAATCTTGGCCAATGGGGCCATATAGACATTGAAGAGGGTGGGGCTTAAACATGAGCCCTGTGGGACCCCCCTCTCCAACTGGAATTTTTTTGACCTAAAAGGGCCCATCATGACCAATTGCTTCCTATCAGCCAAGAAACTTGTTAGCCATTTCAAAGCAAGATACCCGACCCCGCAATCCTGTAGCCTCTCCGCAAGCAGTCGATGAGAAACAGTATCGAATGCTGCGGAGAGATCCAGGAGAATCAGTATTGCCGATCCTCCTCTGTCAAGGGTCCATCTAATTGTGTCTGTGACTGCCAGAATGGCAGTCTCAGTGCTAAACCCCGGCCAGAAGCCGGATTGCGATAGGTCAAGGATGTTATTGGCCTCCAAATAGTGGCTCAGTTGTGTGTTTATATGAGTTTCCATTATTTTCCCTATCAGAGGAAGCAATGATATCGGCCTATAATTATTCAGGACTGTAGGATCCGCTGTTAGCTTTTTAAGAATAGGACGGACGTGGGTGTAGCATTGCAGTACTCCTCTCCGTTCTATCCCGAGGGAAATTTGTTTGTGGAGAGGAAAAACCGGGACTTAAAGCAGTCTTTAACAGCATGATCTATAGGTTTGGGTACTAGTTGGGTCAATCGCCTATACGGGGTCCAACGAGCCCTTAATAACATGCCATGAAGTTCCCTAGGAGGTGTCACTCCTTAGAAGGTCTTATTTGAAATGAGAATGTGGATACCTGATCTCGATTATAAAAGCACAGTGGCGGATAAAAAACCATTTGACATCAATAAAAGTTTGGCTGTTTTACAGGATTGAATGAATCTCGGCACTACTAAGCAACGTGCAAGTAAAATGCACCACCACTGGGGACGTCAAATCAGTCACAGCAAGACCTGTCTGGATCCCAAAAGTCGGGGATCTGGTCAGAGAAAAGATTGAGGACAAAAAAGAATTTGGGCCATCATACAGAAAGCCTGTACCTGTGCTTGCTGTTGAAGGAACAAGAACAGTACTTCTTCTGCCTCTTGCCGGAAAAAAAGAAAAGAGATTTGTCTCCATTTATCTGAATAGTAGGCCTTGTGGGCTCCTGGGTAGCCAATGCTCTCCTCTCGCTACCATGCAGGAAGTTCAGACAGAAAAACTCATTACATTTGAAGAGTCACCAATACAAAATGATGGAATTTCCAACAATGAAATGGAACTCGTTCCTCTGAAAAAGAACTTCAAAATACAAATGAAAAACAAATTTCCATTAGGCCTCACACCGATAACTACATTAATATGCCTCGACAAGAGACACCTGCCAGTTCAACAAAACCTGCTGAGCTACCAAAAATAGATTGAACTGCATCTGACTACTTCATCGATTATGATAACTTGTTTCTTGATCCCAGTGAACCTGAGACAACGCCAGCTCCGGTTTCGCGTAAGTAACAAATTTGTGATTTCCACACTTTTCTGAAAAAGACTTACTTAGTATCACCTTGCCTCCAGCTCTGGATAATAAATGGAATATTGTTTTTTCTGTTCTGGATTGGCCGAGTAACTGTGTTTTGCTTACTCATAAATGAAAAATATCTCCCAGAACACCTGCAGTACCAACTATGAACTTGGTCCTGAAATCTCATACATCATCTCATTATGAACAAAGAGCCTTGTTTTCCGTGAACATTACTGCTGTTCCAATTCCTAATGGTATAGTTTGGGGAAAGGTTGATTATGATGTATTTTGTCCCACTGAACTTTTGAAAAATACCACATTTATTTAAAATTTCTCTAAATGATATCATTACCTCCAGTACATTTTCTGATGATTGGGATTTTGAAACTGTAAATACTATGTTGTATGATTTGGAACAATCTGCTGCATTTTGAAGGAATGAAATGTTAGAGGACACATCTGATTTTGACACTATGTACTGTTACCATCATCATGGTCATCACTTTTTACACAAATCCAGTATCCCATGAAATGTTTTCACATACCAGCAATGGGAACATTGCCCGACACCACCAAAAGGTAGTTCGAAAACGTTTGCACAGAAATGTTCTTATTTTTCAGGGTTTAACACTTCTGACCCGACCTCATATTACTATAAGGTTGCATCTACAACTGCACATAAAAATATGCTGAGCAACACCAAACAGATTTATTCTGCATACTTTATTTCCCAACTGTCTGAACAGGGTTTTGACTTATGGAAAGACACTATAAACACGAAATCAGTCGGGGTTCAAAGGAATGGCAAGTTCAGGGAACAGAAGCGCTATTTAGAGCGTGCCTCATTCCACAGCAGATAATATTTACTTCCTGTCTTGGACTAGCCAAGAACAAGGATTTGAACACACCTCAAATTCTCACACCTTCACATATGAATTTTACATCACATGGAGGGGATACAATAGATGACATCCTGCAGTACAATACCTCAGACCCCAATTGAAAGGGATGGTTAGTTTGGCCCACAGACACAAACAGATGTCAATCAAGATTCAGGGGTATCACCAAAGGGTTTAGTATCCATAGGCCAGACCAACGATATGTACAAAGAGAACATCCGGGGATAGTGACATCATACAGTGTTGGGAAGTTTTGCCTAGATTGGCTAAAAACCTCAACACTATCCCAGGTGAAACAACACTTATCCTTACTCTCAGATGAGGTGGATTTAAGGGCTTTTTTATTAGGTCCCCGAAAACCACATCAGAAACGTTTCCTATATGCTGTCTATAATGACATCTGGAAAATCTCTCAACAAGAAGCCGCAGAGAGACTTCCTGAAATAGATAGAATTAACCTAGAAAAGGCATTAGCTGTAGTTGACAATGGTATGACTACATTAACATCCAGGATTTATTCACTGGGCAACATTGTATCTTCTGCTATAGATATACTAAAACAGGACTTGTCCATACTACAACATGGACAATCGCAACTACGTTCTATTATGTTATTGAGCTGGACGCTGCAATCATTGCGCACTGGTTATGTGCCTTGGCGATTCATCAACAGTACGTCCTGAGAAGAAGATAACGATGGCACAAAGGGGAGCAAAATATACAATGCTGCGTATTGAAAAACTAGACAAGTTACCTTTTACTGTGGCAGAGTCACCATCCACAGAATGGTTAATCAATGGCCATATAACATTACCGGTCACAACTTTCCAGTTTCAGTATTGCCTAGAACAACAACAGGCAGGCAGACATGAAGCAATGGGTAGGAAATACATCAAGGAATCTTGGGAATTACCATACAGATTTTGATGCAGGAATGGGGACATGGAAGTGTTTCTAAGCAGTACCAACTGCGAGAACTCTTAAGTGGATCTCTCATATGCCAGGATATCATGTAATGTTTCAGTTGCTAACTTATCCTGTCACTTGAAAGGGTCCCCAGCTGCCGTGATTAATCCGGTGTTCAAGTTGCTTTCAAATGGGAGTTACGTGATGCTGAATGATCAAGGTTGTTTTGGGATGCTCCTGGACATCGCATGTCTTGTCACTGTAAGCTCCAGGATTACTTCCTGTATGCAAGTATTGTTTCCACCGACCCATACAGTCAGGGAGGTGCTGCTATGGCCTTTGTTGAATGTTTTCTTTATATGGTTTGATACTCTGAGCCAAATGAAAGCCATGCTTTTACAGCAATCCGTGCCCTTAACCTCCGCCTGAGAAACGCATTATCTCCAGGTTGCAAGGCCCTTGGCAGGGATACAGGCACTAGTATGAACAGACTGCCCTTTCCATTTGACAGAAATGGTACAAAGTATCTTTAACATGTCTGATACGACGGGTATAGTACACCTATTTAAGACCATAGGTTCTGACTGTTAAGCACCTTTCAGACAATCCTCTGAGTTATTCCCAACTTCATACACTCCGTATTCTGAAGCATTTTGGAGGACTTCCGCTGATCCTGTTCCTCATAGCAGGTATCCTGATTGTCATTTTTCTGCACCGCAATGGATGTCCCAGTCACCAATGAGATGGAGAAAATGCTCTTGGAGCGCCGATACCGTGATCGCATGGTACTCCTTCTGGGCACGCCTTCGCCAACTAAGTGAATCTTGGTTCCAATCATTTAGACCAGTCTGGATCGACTGTTTTCTGCCTGTCCTCTGATGCCTTTTCTGCAGACAAGAATGCGTGTTGGATCTCAGTCTAACACTTCCATCAGTTGCGCCACCGGAAGTGGATGCTTTACTGGACCCTATAACGGCCCATGTTATGCAGGGTCCTCAGTTTATTCCAATGTTGATGTCTGCATTCTTAGCCACAGGATGCTTTATCTCCTCAGAACAACGAATGGTCCTTGTGTCTAAATTCTCTACCGCCAGTGCAACATACAAAAGAATTATCTGGAAGCATTGGCCTATACTACAAAATGAACCCGACTTCCAAGGCATCTTCAACGAGCCGCCAATTTTCGCTCACACCAGGAGCCGAAACATTAAGGAAATACTAGCTAAACCCACTGAGCTAACCAAACGACACCGTGGCACTCAACCTTGCCTGAATTGCGGTCACTGCAACAGTGTAATCAGGGGCAATGAAATACAACATCCTATGAAAGGACACAACATCAAACTCCACGTAGATGCCACCTGTGATTCTACCAATCTGATTTATGCCATCAAATGCCCATGTGGCAAGCTATACATAGGGAAGACCGAACGAAAGATTAAAACCAGACTAAACGAACATAAGTCTAACATTAGACTAAAAAGTGAGAAATCCAACATTGCCTGTCACTTCGTGGAAGCACGCCGCACCATCGCCCAATTAAAATTTTTGGTCCTAGAGATAGTGTCCAAAAAAGAAGGCATAGACAACTCTAAACTGCTACTCAAGAGAGAACTTGAATGGACCTACCTTCTGCAAACTCTTAAGCCCCACGGGCTCAATGATTGGACAGAATTTAGCTGTTACCTGTAGGACCATTTGTATCATACCATGTTGCTGCTTCACCTGCCTCTCTATTCCTGTCTGAACCACACATGTTTGTCTTTATTGTCTATTAATTGTACCCTCTCATATACATAGCACACTGTGGCTTTTCCCTTGACACTTTCCCTCAGCATCTACCATTCATAGATGGCCCCTGCCTTTCTAGCATCTTTTCTTTAAACACACCATTCCAAGATGGCCCCCGTAACCATCGGGCGCTAGTCCGTCATCACTGTTCATGTAAATATTTAGCAGGCTGTCCTACACGCGTTAGGAACAGCGAACGGATGACCGATGGAGAACGTCTGCAGACGCTACGCGTAACTTTAAAGTAAGATGCAAAGACGCTTTGTCTTCACCATTTTTAACATGTTTGCTTTAGTTTGACTCACCGACGGTAATTTCCCCTCACATTCCCCACCCCTCACTACAGCCTCGTGCACTAGAGACAACGAATGAGCCCAGACACCTTATCACCCTAGTAGACCCCCTTACTCTCTTTATTGTGATATAGTTTCTCACTACCGCCCCCCCCTGTGCTTCCTCCTCAGCTCTCCGTGACCAAGGGCCCTCAAGCCCGAAATGCATTGGAGGCCAATGTTTAAATGTTATGGATAACGACTGTTGGATATGCTGTTTAATATTCAAGTCATCTATGATCAAAATGAATATAAATTACTGAAATGAAATAAACGAAGAATACAATACTAAAGAAGCACTTGTGTGTGATCCAAATTGGTGTGCCTCACCAGGGGATGTATCAGCGGGGCCCCGCATACACAACCAAGTTATAATTCAAAGTGTTTCAGACGGATAACACTACCCTTGAGTGCACCCAGAACTTATAAACTTCTACCTACCTCCTCGTTGTGCACCCCTCCTTTTCCACTATTTTGTTATCTCCTGTTGGAACAGATACTGGCCCCTCAAAAAATACTCAGGCCTTGGTTGTCACACAGGCATCCCCAGCAGCGGCTGTGGAGAATACAGAGGAACATCTGTTCTTGACTGACCTGATCTGCTTGGTGTTACAGGGACCATCGTCTGCGATTGCAGGCAACAGTGATGTTGCGTCTTCCAGCCATGACACATAAATATTTGGCTCATTGTGTGTTGGGAAAATTCGGCCTTTTCTAAAACATACAAATTTGGAATTTTCAACAAACAGAAACTTTTGCTTATTATGTATTTATTTATTTTGTGTTTTATAGAGCGCGCACCAGACCCGTGAGGGTATCAGAGCGCTTCACAGTAGTATCATGTGGGAAACAAAACAAAGGGGGGAGGAGAGTCCAAGGATAAGGGAACAAATAGAGGCAGTATATGGTAAAACAAAACAATCATAATATTCGACTACTATAAGGGATACGAGCAAAAACGATGCAATAAACTAGAAAAGCAGTCTCATCACCCAGAAGGATTGTTCAAAATGCAGGGTGGGTAACATAGGGGAAGGCAGCCAAGGAATAGTGTGATGATGATATGGAAAGTCAGGTTGGGGGGTGCTTGTAGAGTGAGATTTAGGAGAGGAATTTGCCCATTAGGAAAGATTTGGGGCCAGATGTAAGAAGCCTAATACCGGTCGGTAACGGCTGAAATTACCGGTATTAGGCTTTTGGGATGTTCGGGCCTAATTTAAGGATTTGGTAATTTACCGAATCGGTAATTTAAGGAATCGGTAAATTACCGAATTCTTAAATACAGATTCTGTAAGTTACCAAATCCTTAATGTAGGAAGCACTCAAGTGAGTGTTTTTCACTTGTAAGGATTCGTTATTTACCACCAACTACAAGTTGGTGGCAAATAACGAAAACCGTAAAAAAGCAATTTTGTGCTTTTTTTAACAGTGCTATGTGGCAGACACATGTATGGGTGCCACATGTGTACCCATGCACTATACAGGGGTGCAACAGGGTGTCAATGTGACACCCTGCCACCCTTGTAGGTGTACCCCATAATACTGATTCGGTATTTACCACATCGGTAATTCTCATTCATTCCTATGGGCGTCCAGGCCCATACGAATGAATGGGGAATACCGATTTGGTAAATACCGAATCGGTATTTACCGAATTTTACCGATTCTGTAAAATGTACCGAATCATTATCTACATATCATTTACCCATTCTGAAATACTGAATCGGTAAAATTCGGTATTTTAGAATCGGAAAATGATATTTACCTACATCTGGCCCTAGGTCTCCTTTTTGAAGTGGGCTAGAGACGGTATCCTTCTAATAGCAGGTGGAAGTGAGTTCCATATTCTTGGGGCGGCCCCAGAGAAAGCCCGATTGTATGTTCTTTTTTTCTTGAAGCGTGTGGGTTAGAGCAAAAGGGCTCTGGCGGGCCGGGAGTTTCTGATTCCTCCGGATAATACAAGTTTCTGTGCGAGAAAGGCAGGGGACTTGGAGTAGAGAGCCTTGTGGGTGATGCAAGCCAGTTTGAATTGTATTCTGGCCTCAAGAGGAAGCCAGTTCAGAGCTTTAAGGTTACTTCTTAGAGCCAGTTAGAAGTCTGGCGGCGGCGTTGAGGCAAGCTTTCAAGGGTGCCAGAGAGATTTTGGGTAGGCCTGCGAGAGTGGAGCAACCATATTCTAGTCGAGAGATGACTAAGGCCTGGACAGCCGATTTTAGATCAGGAGGGTCGAAGAAATGTTTCAAGTTTCGTAGGCAGTTCAGGTGAAATCTGTCGGTTTTGGCCATCGCACTGATATAGCCCTGCATGTTCAGGTTGCCGTCTAAGGTAATTCCCAGGGATTTAGCAGAGTCCACAATGGTAGGAGAGCCGTTTAGCACTGTGATAGCCTTGGTCCAAACTTGAATGTCTGTATTAGCGTTGGGTGGCGAGATTAAGAGGAACTCTGTTTTTTTGGCGTTGTTTAAGCTGGTTGGATGTGAGCCAGTGTACAGTTAGTTTTAAGGCCTCATTCAGGGAACGGATATCCTCTGGAGAAGAGATATTGATGTAGAGCTGTGTGTCGTCGGCATACATGTGGTAGGAGATATTGGCAGTGCACAGCACCTCTGCGAGCGGTTCGAGGTACAGATTGAAAAGGGTAGGGGATAAGGTTGATCCTTGGGGGACTCCAACTGTGATCGGAGAGGAGGCAGATAGGTTGCCGTTGATCAGGACTCTCTGCGAGCGGCTCTGGAGGAAGGATCGAAACCAAGCCAGCATGGTGCCATCCAGATCCATCTTACGTTTGAGGCGATTCAGGAGAATTTCATGGTTAATCGTGTCAAAAGCCGAGGATAGGTCAAGGAGGATCAAGAGACAGGTTTTGCCTTGGTCAAGGGCTTGAAGGGCATCATCGACAATGTGGAGTGTGGTTCCGTGCTGTGCCCAGGTCTGAAACCAGATTGCAAGTCATCTAGAAGGTGGAAGTTGGAGATGTGTTGGCTTAGCTGTTGCTGTACACATTTTTCCAGCACTTTAGCTAGGAGAGGGATGTTAGAGATAGGTCTGTAATTGTCAGGAGAGGCAGGACCTAAAGTGTTTTTTTTTAGAATGGGGACCACCTGGCTGGCTTTGAGAGAGTCAGGAATTGATCCCTGTAGGAGAGAGGAGTTGATTATAGACGTCCAAGAGGGAATGATAGCCTGGGAAACAGAGGCAAGGCAGTTTGAAGGGAGAGGGTCGTTGAAGTGATTGTTGGGGCTTAAGGAGGAAAGAGTTTTTGAGATCGAGGGTTCATCATAGACTTTGAAGTTGGACCATGAAGCTTGGTTTTTGGGGGAAGTCTGGGAGGGCAGCGCTGAGTGGGGATGAGGAACAGGAGGGGTTTGGGAATTGGTAGCAGATATGAGTTCCTCTCCTAGGGCAGAGATTTTATCACAGAAGAAGGAGAATTGCTCGCATGGGATTGTAGAAATAGGGGTTTCTTTGGATGATTTGGCAAGTTTGTTTGATTAGTGTTTGACCAACTCGAATAGTTTGCGAGGTCTATTCTTAGCGTTATCCAGTTCAGCTCTGAAGAATTCTTTTTTAGAATTAATGATTTTTTTTATTGTAGGCGTTTCTGGCCAGATGGAGAAGTTTAAGATGGTCGGCGGTAGGGTGCTTTTTCTAGTTCCGTTCTGTTTGTCGGAGGGACTTCCTCTCATTCTTAAGGGATCCATTGAACCAGGGGTTTCTGTCTTTGATCTGTGTTCGTTTCAGTTTTAGCGGGGTAAGGTCATCGATTATATTGGCTATCGTTGAGGAAATATGTTCAGTGAGGTTGTCGACCGAGGTGATATGGGGGGGAGGTCAGTTGCACAGCGGGCAGCCAATTTCTCGTGATCCAGGTTCTTGGTGTCCCTGATCCATCTTTTGGGGATCACCGGTTGCGGTGTCCATGTCTTGTGAGTCAAAGTCAAAGGGAATTTCCCTGGACTAACTTTATGGAGAATGCTTTTGCATCCCAAATAACAATTAACTATGACACAAACACAATATTCAAAAAGAATTTTAGCCACCAACTAAAATGTAACATATATACGTTTTCTTTATTAAAAAATCTTTTATCTCACTTAACAGGGTATTATCCTTAACATAAGGAACCCACAAAGAAATTAAAATTTCAGAAAAACCAGTTTTTTCTGAAAGACAATTAATACACACCTTTCCTAGTACAGTAAAAATGTTCATAAAACATACATCAATAGAGAAAAACTATTACAGTATACATAAAAAACAAATATCACAAAATAAATACAAATAACTTGATTAGAAAACAGACAAAAAAACCTTCTTTTCAGCGGAACAACAGATGTTGGTCCCAGATAATCAGATCCAATAGCCTTATTATCATGCGTGTGAGCCTTCCAATGTCCAAGATTGGCGTATATATGGAAACCACTCGGCTTTACTTGGATTCTATAGACATAGTGCGTCGACGCGTTTCGGTGTTTGGCCTTGGATATGGTTACACCTTTCTCAGGACAAAAATAATTGGGGTCATCAACACCAAGTTTGGTGGAATCCTTTTAGATGTTAAAAGAATATATATCAGTCAATACATTTATTTTGTATTTCCTCTCCATTTACATAACCATTTTCTAGAATGACATACCATCTTTGTATTCTATCTTTCGTGCATCAGCCTAGCTCAGGGTTCACTATTTTTTTACATACAATCTCTTTACGTGTGTCTTATGTCTAGTCATCCTACACATTCCAAAGATCTTCGTTGCACATATAACATTTCTGATTCTCTGTGGAATAATATATACATTCTCCCACTAAGCATGGTGACAATGGTACCATTACATTTTAGGTGATGGCTTTCTTTCATTTGGGTGATTGTCATAAAGGCAACCTCTACTGACCTTTATATTGGATCGCGTGTTATCAGCGATAGGGAATATATCCTGTTGTGTCCAAATGAGAGCTCATCAGTCGCTCATCACATTGGTTGTAATGAAAATATTATCCTTATGGGTGCTGGGGAAGGCAACGAGTGCACTTTAGACTCCTTAGCTATAGTTTGCACATAAGTATTGCTGAGAGGGGATAATCTCCTTACCTTTTATATTCAATATAATCGTTTTGTTTGCAATTCTCGTATGCTTGGCTGCTTCCCTCAAATCTTCATTATGTTAATGCGAATTTTAGTACAGGATTCTGGATTGGGGACAAAGTCATGGGTTTAAAAGTTGTGTCTCCCTATTCTGTTCGATTTTTATTTCTAAAGCTAGCTACACGTTTTCTTACCCGTAATCCTTGTGTTTATTAAGTTCCCCCCATGTCACCTTGGGTATCCACTTTCAGATTAGTTGTTCAACAGGGTTCTTTAAACTGGATATGTTCTAAACAGAAGGAACAACATGCGCTAGTTTATGTTGGTTTCATGGGGTAATGGATTTAGACATGGCTTTTTAGTTCTTAATCTTCGTTCCGTTTCCCTGTATTCAATTACTTGTCCTCATTTGTAGAATAGTCAGGCCCTTTTTAGTGACCCACGTTCACTAGATTTCCTCCTCTATATATATTTGGGATCCCTTCCAACTACTCGATACGAGTTGAGGCAACATTTTATGCATGCTCTAAAAATTTAGCTTCCGCCCGATTTGCAAAGCTCTAATTTAAAGCCCGTAGTTACCCATTCCCTTCTACGGCTCCATGTCCCACCTTCTCTACTGAAAACATCTCCTATCCCACGAGGTTCTAGGGACTGGATGCAGCGGGCTTACCTTACAGTGCTCCACCTCGTACTTCATCGTTCTGTTTGCTCGTCGCGTTTACCGTACCTTAAATACCTTTCCCGAGTTCCTAATTGATAACAGCTGATATTGTTAAGTCGACGCTACTCTCTCATCCCGGCGTTTCGTCGTTTTATTTGCGCATGCGTGTTCGTGCAGTTTATGGACTGAAAATGTCGCCGCCATCTTAAGACGGTCATTTTCCCTATCAAGTACACATAGTGAGTTTGTTATTAAACTATATTTCATCTAAAAGAGGTGGGCTCTCTTTCATTTGGCACTTGCAAGGAAAGATATATATTATAGGACAAGTATACGTCTGTTTATGATTTCAAAGCGGTGAGCTTACTCTCATCTAATTTGTTCATACCGCCCAGGATTTATGCGTCCTATCTATTTCGGTGCTGATAAGTTCTGTTTTAAGGGGCGTTTGTAGTGTAAGTGACACTCCTTACTTTTATAGTTTACCCATCGTTCCCTCACCCCTACGTATTCCGGCATGATTGCTCCAAACCACGGCCCTTGTATTTAAGCGGTCAGATATGTATTAAGTATATTTCGAAGTAATTGAATTATATTATGGAACAGTATTGTATTGTCCACAAAGAACTATTTTGGCACTAACATTTTCATATCAATCGTCCACACATTTGTGTGTGATTTCAGTAATGTGAATCTAAAGATCTTCCTATGTAGGTTATCTTTCTTCCCCCTTATCATACACACTATAAGAATGAGTCTCTAAACTATCATAAATTGTCGTATTCATCTTTTCTAATAATGAACATCTCAGGTAAAGATTCTACATTCACTGGTACACATTGGCATATAGGACTATTTGCAATGTTTGGGTAAACTCATCTCTATGTCTATTTTTACATCGTATTATGCATGTAGGTCACTGTTTGTTTCCTTTTCCTTCCTTCCTCTTACTGGAGAGTGTCCCAATCCTCCCTGGTATTAAGTCCACACTTTATGGTGTTAAACTTAATCATGTACCACTGTTCTTGTTGTTTCCGTCTTTTTTTGGTGTTGCCTATCCTTGTCTGTTCTTTGATTTTTTCAACCACAACCCATCTTATATCTGACTCGTGATTTCTTTCTTTCCAGTAGTTCACTAACGGGGCGTTCTCTTTCCCTAATCTGATTGCGGATTAATGTTCCCCTATTCTTACCCTTAGCTCCCTGCCTGTTTCCCCTATATAACCTAACCCACAGGGGCAAAAGATTAAATACACCAGATTCTTGCTCCTGCAGTTCGTCAGGGTATTCAGGCTGTGCTTGACAGAATTTAAACAGATTTCTTTTGTGACCAGACAGAGATCACACACACTGCACGTTCCACATTTGTGGTTTCCAACTGCTTTCCCTCCTGTTAAGGTTTTTTGTGTTTCATCTACGTCATCTCTGTAGGTGTGTACTAGAGATGAACGTATGTTTTTGTTTTTCCTATATGCATATAGTGGTCTGGACAGGACAGTGTCAGACCCATCATTTAGGATCTTCCAGTTACGGTTGATCACATTTTTTATCTGGTTTGCCAAACCCGAGAATTGGCTTACCATGACAATTTTCTCCCCATTTGGGGTTCTCTCCCTCTTTTCAAGTAAGCTTTGTCTATTATAGTATCGGGCCCTTTTTAGAGAGTGATTTATTAATTTTTTTGGGTATCCCCTCTCCTTAAACTTCTGTTTAGTCATTTCGGCATGTTTATAAAAGTCCTCCAAAGAGGTACAATTCCTCCTTAATCGGAGGAATTCACCAAAGGGTATACTATCCTTCTGGCTATTGGGGTGATAACTTTTATAGTGTAGGACAGTATTTCTGTCTGTTTCCTTTTTTAAAAGTTCTACTGCAAGCTGGTTATTCTAATTTTTTATACTAATATCTAAAAAATCCACTTTTCTGTTGTTGTACACAGCTGTAAGTTTAAGATTACTATCTCCAAGGTTGATCCATAGTAGAAATTCTTTAAGAATATCTTCAGAACCAGACCAGATTAAAAAAATATCATCTATGAATCTGGTCCAGTTTCGGATGTTCTCGTTGAAAGGACTTATGTTATTGTATATATGTTCCTCCTCAAAAACGCTGACATAAATGCATGCTAGACTCGGTGCGCAAGTAGCGCCCATGCTTGTTCCTTTAGGTTGTATGTACAAGTCTTTTTTGAAGAGAAAGATATTATTCAACAACACCATAGATACACACTGCACTATAAATTCTTTATTTGCACCAATGATTTCTGTATCTTCCAAGAGATTCCTTATTACTTCAATTGTATCTTTCTGTGGAATATTAGTATAGAGCGACTCTACATCGAGAGTCACTAAATACTCCTTTTCCCCATCAAAATGTAGTCCTTCTGTTTTGCTGATCATATCCGTTGTGTCTCTTATGTAAGATTTTTGTTGCTGGACTAAAGGCTTCAGAAATCTATTGGCATACTTACTGAGAGGTTCTAGCAGAGAGTCAATAGAGGCCACGATTGGTCTTAAAGGTGGATCCTCTATGCTTTTGTGGACTTGTGAGTGCCAGGAAGACAGAAGGTGATAGCATGGTGGTCAGACCAGTCTCAGGGATCTATGGCAATGAGTTTGACCGCAGATTCCTTGGCGATGATCCAGTCTAAAGTGGCCCCTTTTGAGTGAGTAGGGTGGGAGCAGGTTTGGGTAAGTGCGTGGTCGGCCAGGAAGACTCTGATGGCGTTGACCTGTGGGTCCTTGGGGTCATTCCAGTGCAAGTTGAAGTCGCCAAGAAAAATGTCATTGGCGTTCTGAGAGGCCTTGGCTGTGGTGATTTCCATGAGGTAGTCTATGATGGTGTCATTCTTGCCTGGGGGTGGTAAAGGATGTGCAACCTGCACTGAAGGGAGGTGTTGTTGCAGACAGATAGGGCAAGATATTCGCAGGAATCAGTAGGTTCGGCCAGAAGTTCAGTGATAAGGAGGTTGGAGCGGTAGATGCAGGCAACGCCGCCCCCTTCTTTTTAGATTGCCTGTCAAGCCTTATGATGAGATAGTTGGGCGGGACTAAAAGGTCTAGGCAGGGCGAAGAGGATTCATTTAGCCAGGATTCCGTCAGGATTGCTACATCTGTGTTTAGGTTCAGAATAAGATTGGCGACATCAGCGGCATGCTTTACCGCAGAGCTGCAGTTGATAAGGAGACCAGATAGAGAGGGGATGGTATGCAAATCGTGAGTAGGGATGTTGGGACTGGCGCTAGGTTACTGTTGACTATTCCTCTGTTGCGGAGAGTGGCTGATCTGCAGGAATGATTGCAACTGTGTGTATGGGTTGATCTTTCTTCAGGTCAGTGGGACATGGGTGTTCGTAGCTAATGAGGAGGTCAGCAATTTCATCCTCCGAGAGTTCAAAGTGCTAGTCGTAGCAGGGGTAGGTTTGTAGGGTAGGAGGAGGGCCTGTATTTCTTCCTCTGAGAGGTAACAGGGCTGCCTGTGGGGGTGCAGGTGTCTCAGGGGTAACAGGAATGGGTGGAGAAGGGGCTTGGAGCAGGATGTGGGGAGGGGGTAGGGTTCTGTGAGAGCCTGATCTTAGAGAGAGTGAACTCAGAGAGGTGCAGGAGGTTTTTGAGGTCCGTGATGGATTTGTGGATGCTCAAGGTTAATTCAGTGGCTTTGCGGTGGAGAGTGTCCAAATCCCTTAAAGAAGGGTGCTCTTGTGGGCAGGGGGTCGGCGGTGAGGGAGCTGACTTGGTGGAGAGTGCAGTAGGCTTAGTAGTGTGGTTAAGACGACCAGAGTCATGGGTTCCAGTATCCCCGCGGAAGGGAGGGTTTAGGGTAGAGTGTTTAGGGAGGCTACTGATGGCTTGTGAAGGTGGCCTGGTAGACGGGCTATGAGGTCTAGAGGGTTTGGCCAGGGGGGGTGACAGTAGGCTTAGTAGTGTGGGTAAGTCGACCAGCGTCATGAGTTCCAGTCTCCTCACGGTTAGGTGGCTTTGAGGTAGAGGGATTAGGCTTAGAGGTGTGACTAAGACGACCAGAGATAAGAGTTCCTGTATCACCCCGGTAGGGTGGATTTGAGGTAGAAGGTTTAGGGAGGTTATTGATGGCTTGTGTAGGTGGGCATGTAGACGGGCTAGGCTGTCTAGAGGGGTATCAGGATCCGTAGGAGAGGGAAGGGAATGTGGAATGGAGGTAGTGGGTAAAGGTTTGCCGGCGTTGGTAGGTGCTGGATGCATAGTAGGGGGGCTTTGTCGGTCTGTGTTGGGAGCCCTGTCGTGGGTGGCTGGAGAGAGGGCAGGCAGGATTGCGGAAGGTGCGATCGTGAGCTTGCTGCCGTGTGGAATGTTGCTGGTATTATGTACATTGAGAAGGTTCGAGAATGTGTTGCGCCAGACGGACGTTCTCCTGGAGTAGAAGATAAGGTCATTGATGAATGGTCCCTTGTCCGCGGTGGTTCGATGGTCAGAGACTAGGGTCTCAGGGTGCCTTTTCAGGATGGAGTGTTTAAAGAATTTAGCGGCGGTTTTTTTGAGGTAGGGAGGGTAGATAACGGTGTAGGAGTTGTCGCCTGAGGGGGTCAGACCAGGCCCAGCCATGTTGGGAAAATGTGGATACTCAGGTCCCGGAGGCGTGTTGCTGGTGGTAGGTCGAAGTCCACACAAGATCTGATCTATGCACAATGATTGACTAGTGTGCAATAATGCCAAGAAGAGTTGCCCCCTCAAAAGGGTACAAAAAGTAATGAGGGTCCAGAGAGACCCCCTTTCCTTTTCATTCCCTCTCTTTCCTTCCTTTTCTTTTCTCTTCTCTTCTTTATTCTTTATTCCTTCTGTTACACCGTTCTAAGATGGACGCCGCTTTTTCTATCCTGGACCAGGCCTCTTTTCCTTTCAATGTTCAGTGATTCAGTCCTCTTTTCATGTCTATTGCAGGGGAGCTGGGTGTCCTCGAGGCAAAAAGGAACCCAAAATGGAGGATAGGATCCCCGGACACCGAGGACCCCCCCTTACCCCTGCAGGCAAAAGGAAACGGGAGTAGCTCAGCAGATCCGTGATAAGAAAGGAGGACTTTCCGTCTATTATGCCGCTTCCAGGCGTCGTGTTGGGGAAGTTCAATAGTTGTTGCTCCCATGATGGGGGGGAGCTCTTATATTAGGTAACCGATGGCGCCCCCTCTGATGGGTGCGCTAATGTAGGGTAGAGTAATACTCGGGCAGTGATTCACCGGGTTCCTGTGGAGTCTGCTGCCATGCATCATCATCCTCCACCGGAGCCGGTAAAACACACTCCGAAGCTTCTCTCCCTTTGACCAGCCGTCCTGCCCTCTCCTGATTAGCGATCAGCTGCATGGGGATGTCTTGAGCTATGCCTCGGCTCCCCTCGTCTCTGATCGACGTTGCAGCAGCATCTTCAGGTTTATTCCTTCTGGGCCTGGATCGGAGCTGTGTCTGTGTCTACTGCGTCTCCGGCAGATCTGTACAGCAGCAAGCTCCTCGGCCTCTTGATCAAATCGCCTCCTGCGAGGCCAGGGTAGAAGCATCAATGTTTCGTCTGGGCTAAACAGGGATATTATTGTAATTGTGATCCCAAGCCTCCGGAGCACCCTGTTCGAGGTCCTCTTCAGTCCGCCATCACGTAGGTTCCACTCCAAGATGCGGGACCAAACCACTCATAGCTGATCGAACGTTATATACGAACATATTTTAGTAAAACTTCTACAGCTTAAAATACGATTTTAGCATTGTGTAAAATATTTTTTTGTCACACTAATGTTTTGAACTAATTAGTTGCTTGCGTACATATGCCTAGAAGTATGTTAACATTTTAGTATGTCGTCCAGTGGTATGAGGAGTGGGTGTTATGTTTCATATAGGTACCCCAATATAGGCTCAGATAGTCACCTAACCTTTCGCCTACAATCTCCCCTACCATTACACTATAGAACGGTTCTTGAGTTACGATACTGCTTAAAGGACGTAGGGTTTACCCTGAAAACTAGCCTCATTCATTATGCATGAGTATTCTTGGAAACTCAGCAGGACTACCATCTCCTGTATAAGGGTCATTACTTCCGTCATCCTAAGTCTGACATGACACAGCAAGGTAGAACCCATGAGGGTATCACTTTGGGTATATAATCATCATATCTTGCTGAGGTAGTCAAGGAGAAAAGGAATTCCATGCCAACACACTGACGCGAGACGCTGAGGCTCCTGCATGCAGACACTCCAACTCGCAGTGGTCTGACATCCCTTGCAGGGTGTCCCTCTCGAGACCAAGCCGCAGTTCCCCAGTCTCTCCCTTCAGGTAATGGGGTTGACTTTATCCTAGAGGGATTATTGGCTTTACACCTACATACATTCTAGGTACACTTAGGTACATCTAGTTAGGGTTGCATCGTAGGAGTACGCATTTACTACTGTCATGTATTTTATATACTTGCCTGTATTCATTTTTTTAGCACGATGGTAGAAATCTACCATCCTTTTACTCTGTTAGTGCTTCTAATCATTTATATCTGTTTCTGTCTAATGGTTGTTTCAGCACACCTATTTCACACTAATATGACGCGAGTTCAATAAATGCTTATTAAAAAACGTCCCCACCGTTTATTCTGTGCATCTATCTTAGACAAAGTGACCATGAGTGACTGAGCGAAAAGTATCGCACTGTTTCCACGATCCTGAGGGATCAGGCTTGTCATGTTCGATAATTGGCAAGAACTATTCGATCCTTGGTAAGAGGGGTTTTTAGTGGCATTGTGAGCTAGCTGGTACACAGGCTAACATACCCGGTGGGGGTGTCTAGAATCAGTCTGGACACCAATCCTACAGTTTATGTTGTCTAAACGTGCAGATCCTATATAGGTTTATAGGAACTACACAACAGTACATAATGTCCAAACTGATCTATAACAGAATGTAGCTGGCCACAATACAAAATCATTTGTCTCAGAACAATGCCATAGTATAGTTCAACACTGTTTACACTATCCAATGTGATTCCCCTCTAAAAAATATGAAACTCACCAAATACAATACAACAGACCATTCTGATGCTGGTCTTCAAAAACCCCAGAACTAAACAAAGCACTGAGATTGTGACAGTGATTCGCGACCATACCACGGTTGGAAGGAAGTACGCTATACAAATGCCCCAATCATAACATCACGGCACATGATATAACATAACATAGGTTTTACATGCATTTCTAATAAACTTCAATGCAATTTAATGCAACTCACTATTATTTCTCTAAATGTACATTGCATATTCTTCCTCTCCTCCCTTTCATGTCGGTTAATTTTTCCATCCTGTCCATTCGAGGGAGGTTCCCTCATACAATTTTGCAGATAATCTTCTCACAATGAAAATGTATACAAATCTCGTAATCCCAGGAAGCACAGAGCAGTGACTTTCCCTCTATTTAGACCAATCTTGCAGGTCCATATAGAACGTGTTGTTAGGGTTAAAGAGACCTTACAGGCTCAGAGATCAGACACATCCCTTCGGTGACACCGATCTCACAGACTTAGGCCTTAGATGATTATGTAATATAAAATACCAATATAATTTAAGAAATAGTTATGTTTTATATAGTGCTTCATACTGCACTTTTGCCACTTATAAGTGCTGTAAGTAACAGGTGTTATTACGAAATGCCTCCAAATGAGTCAAATAATAATAACAATAGCAGCAAGCGGCACTGAGAAAATAACATCAGGAAGAGGGGCGCCTGATTAATGACTAAAAATATCAGCATTATGTATTATTGCAAGATGCATTCATTGTGTCCCCAAACATCAGCCTGTCATCTTCTGAAACTACAAAGATTAAGCCCTCTCTTGCAAATATTTGGTAGGTAAAATAATGTTCCTTGAACCCTAACTTGTGGTTTTCTAAAAATATATACATTTGTCCATAAACGCTAACTTATCATTTTTTTAATTTAAATTAATGCTCCCCCAAATATCTTCTTGTTGCTTTCTGATAACTATGCATGCTTTTAACCTGATGACTCCCTTTGGGTGCTGTATTTGTTAATGGACTTCTAATTAGCATGGGACAGGTCAGTGGATCACTTATGTGCTAAGTTCATGCACTGATGACAGCTGATCGAGGAGATCACTAGTTTGATTTGACAATCCAGAGGTATCTTGTCAAATAAATCATGTGGGGTTTTGACATTACCCTTGCAACGTGTTATGATTGGACCTCCTCAGAGAGTCAGGGATACTACCAGGAAACTGGGCATACCTTGTTAAGCCTTGGACGGGGAGTAAAGAATGGTCCGAGTCTTGAGAGCACAGCTTAGTGCTAATCAATTTTTTGGGGCTCTGGCGGTATGTCTTGGGACCAAAGAGCTGGTCATTTGTTTTAGACAATGAGGCAGTGGTGAGTACAGGGAACAGGGTGATGATATGAACACAGAGGAGTAAAACTGTTCGGGAGTTTGTAGCGCTGCTGTCAGAGGAATAAACATTTTAGGGCAAAACACATCCAAAAACTTGGGGAACAGAGTAGCAAATACATAGAATCCAGGTGACAGTGGTCCAAGGGATAGCTCCATAGGTAGAGATATGTGCAGGCACATTAGCAATGGACCCCTGGAAAGCCAGAGCATTACGTTCCTATAGCTAATTCAGGCTTGCTGATGAAGCAGGGCAAGGAAGGGCTGGAGACAAGAAGACACAAGAAGAGACAATGTAATTGCTTTCTTGTTGAGTATAATTAGGATGGAACTGGCTCCTACTACCTTTTCAGGGACATTACGAGGGTAATGTTTCTAGGGTTCAGCTATTAGGTTATGGGACACAACACAGGGTCACAGGATCGGGATGGGCACTGAAGATGTAAGGCACTAGGACACATGGAGATTAAATTGGTATATTGAGTACATCAGAGGGAATCCCAGGGAAATGTACCGTAGGTGTTGAGTTATTAGTTTTGATCGTCATTCAGAGCACAGATAGGTTGTACATCCAAACTGGGATCCCGGCTTTGCAGTCATTCTGTTGTTAAATGGTCCAGAGGACACATAGGGAAGAAGAATACAGAAAGCAGTGGGATTCAACTTATTTCGAGATGGGATTTCAATGGTCAGGCCAGGGAAGGAGAGAGATGGGTCTAGGATTGACCATGCCTTACATTACACCTGGTTTGGTTTTGGAACATTTGGGCAAGAACGATTTAGCACAGCTGCCAGGATTAGAACTGAGAAAACAGGTAAAAAAGAACTTGCTAGAAGTATGAAGAGGTTCTTTTGGCAGAAAATGTTTGGACACAACTTATGCCATGTAGGGTAAGGAGGGAAGCAATAAACTACCATCAGTAGGGAACACAAATATGGTAACATGGAGGTGACATTGATCATTGAAAGATGAGGTAATTGCCTACAAAACCCCATCAATGATAGGCGCGATGGGAAGCCCCTTCCATTCTTTGGCAATAAAGGTCATGGTGGATGCAGATGTTCATGAAGGCAGCAACACCCGACAGAAAAACACTCATGCTAGGAGCGTTTTCGAGTGGTGGTAAAATCACAAGAGAAAGAACAGTTAGTTTTAGATTTATGTGTTGGTTATGTTGATGAAGGATGTAAAGTGGCTATAAGGATAGCCCTGATCCAAGTGCTCACAGCTTCCTGAGGAACCGGTAGAGTCAATAGTTGAAAGAGGGCTCGCAGATCAGGAGAAGCCGGGCGGCTCGTACGATTCAACAAGAAAAAGTTGCTTTGTCTACATACTGAGTAAAGTGTTAGGTGAAACAATGTAATAATTCGTAGGGTCACAGTGGTTTATGCAGGGAATGGGCCTGAAGATGTGTAATTGTTCATACTTTCCTGCCTATATAACAAAGCAACCTTTTGTCAAACCTAGAGCATTGCCTTTGCCCAGGTTCCTATAGCATCATATTCTGCATCAGCAGAACAGGGCAGGAGTCTTGATTCTTCCATTGGCCAAGCTGTGTTTTGTAATGTTGACTATTTTTCTTTTTTCCACTGACTAGGTTCCTATGTCGGTACCCCGAGAAGGTATGCACGTTCTCTTCTGCATATGACATGCTTATGTTCTAATATACATTAGAAACTTTAACCCCTTCCATGCTGCCGTCGGCCATTGACCGATGGCAACGCTACCTCGCTGATGCTGCCGTCGGCCAATGGCCGACGCGGCCCGGCCTGTTTTGCGGAAGTGCCGCAGTTCCGCAAAATCGCGGGCGCAGTAGAGGGGTTAAAAAAAGTGTTTGTTATTCAAGAGCATTCATTAATTCAGAGTATAGTTTTAAGAGCAGGCATTATGTGACTACTTCCAACACACTCTTAAAGCAATATAGTATTACACCAGAAGTTGTTGGAACTAGCGAGGGTTCTGCAGTTCTCAACAAGAAGTGATTTGAGTAGCCGTCATAATAAAGAGCTACCCTCCTGGACTAGTACAGTTTCCTAATGGAATGGAGCATCATGGAGGCAGTTTTAGGGTCATAAACTCGGTATTTCAACGTGTGTAGCACATGTAACACAAGCATTTGCAATGCAATATGTCTTGCATTACTCAAAGTTTGAGCTATTGGCGTTGCATTATTATTTGAAACGCCAATAGCTCAAACTTTCAGTAAAGCGAGCCCTTTTGCATTGCAAATGCTTGATGTTTCTATTTGCGGCCTTTAGTTCAAGTTCAAAGAATCTTTATTCGAATTTTTCCAATTCATAAAAGTACATATCATAGTACATATTCCATAAAATACTATTATCCATTAAAATACCGAAAAACAGGTTACATTTACATTCTAAGCGTTTTCCATCATTTTGCGTGCACCAACATCAATTTTTAAAAAGGTACCGGTACGACAAATTACTTCTTCATTATCTAGATTTAGCAGTGCCTGATAGGATTGTTCCTATTTACAACAAGGGGTGGTGATGGACAGAGTCTCTGAATTAAGCAGAGTACTCTCACCCAGTCAAGAGATCAGGGCTAGATCCAACACCGTTTTTTAGCTCATTGCACCATCCCAGTTTCAGAACCTGGCTGTACGCAAATTAGTCTGTCCCTGGCCCAGTGCATCATGGGAACAGGGCAGACCAGACTACAAAAGCCAATTCTTACACTGGGAAGGAAACAAGCTTCCGGGGACCGGTTTCTGGCATTACAGCCGTCTTCGGCCCGGCTTGCTTGAATCCTGATGGTGCAATGAGCAAGGGACTCACATCTGAGTATACCCTTCCACGCTTAGGGTGGACAAAATTATTTACAACAAGGGGTGGTGATGGACAGAGTCTCTGAATTAAGCAGAGTACTCTCACCCAGTCAAGAGATCAGGGCTAGATCCAACACCGTTTTTTAGCTCATTGCACCATCCCAGTTTCAGAACCTGGCTGTATGCAAATTAGTCTGTCCCTAGCCCAGTGCATCATGGGAACAGGGCAGACCAGACTACAAAAGCCAATTCTTACACTGGGAAGGAAACAAGCTTCCGGGGACCGGTTTCTGGCATTACAGCCGTCTTCGGCCCGGCTTGCTTGAATCCTGATGGTGCAATGAGCAAGGGACTCACATCTGAGTATACCCTTCCACGCTTAGGGTGGACAAAATTATTTACAACAAGGGGTGGTGATGGACAGAGTCTCTGAATTAAGCAGAGTACTCTCACCCAGTCAAGAGATCAGGGCTAGATCCAACACCGTTTTTTAGCTCATTGCACCATCCCAGTGATAGGATTGTTCCAGCGTAATAGGTCTACGTTTTAAAAAAAATGGAATTAGCAGCCATTTTGTATATTTCACATAAAATTTACAACAAAAAAGAAAGTGCAGATCGTTTTGTTACTTTGCCCATCACAGGGGCAACTAATTTTAACTGTACTTTGCTGGTAACCCAAAGGGACGTTTAACAAATACCTCACGGTGCCAGCCCTTAAGCGGAACAATAAACTTCTTTCCCAACGAGTCAATGATAATGTTAAATACAATGCAAAAGAACATCTAGGTGCCTCAATATTCAGCAACTGTGGTTTTCCCTGATTCGATCGTCGATCTTTTCAGTAAATAAAGTGCTTTTAGTACTTCTTTCAATTCAGATTTCTTAACAGTACTAGCCTCATTGGGATAAGAAAAAATATTCCCCATACATACTTCCTGAAGGCTAGTATGCACATATGAAAGCCACGGGATCTTCCTCCCTCTTTCGCAATTTAAACAGTCAGTTATTATCTCTTGTGTAAGTTTTGCTGACTGGTTCGTCCAAACCGAGTGCCAAAATAAAGCTGGGTGAGTATTAACAAAATCTGACAAAATTGTAGGTTTAGTTCACTATGTGTAATAAAATTAGATGTATAAATTGGGACACTTAACAATTTCCTGCAGAACCTATTCTCTATTTGCTGGATAGTGGTACTTTTCCCAATGCCCCATACTTCTGCCCCGTAGGTCGCTACCGGGACACACTGTAATTTAAAAATGTTAACAATCGCTTTAATGGCATCATATCTCTTTGGTCTCGGGATACTTAAAATTGAGTTAGTGGCCTTTGAGAATTTGCTTGGGGCCTGGGCCAAATGCCCAGTCCACGAGCCATTCGCAGCAAAGGTCACTCCTAAATATGGGAAATTATAGGTTGCAGTAAGTTTTCCTTCTCCAACCTGTATGGAGTTCATCTGTCGCTTGCCTGGCCCGCAAACCATTATAAAAGATTTTTTTAAATTTACCCTCAGGTCTAATTTGTCCATAAAATCTGTAAAATTTAAGACCAAAGTACGGAGTGAGTTAGGTGTTCGTCCCAATAGTACTGCATCGTCTGCATACAGAAGAGCAGGTTTTGGTTTGCCATTTACTAACGGGACATCAGGGGTAGATTTTTCAAGGTACTTACTCAGGCCATTAATATAGATTATGAAAAGCAAGGGTGCTAAAACACACCCCTGCCTAACTCCTCTACCTATCTTAATTAATCCTGATAATTCTCCACCCATACCTATTCTCACTCTGGATTTTGAGTCTGTGTGTAAAAAGGCTAAAAAGTGCACCAGGGCAATGTCCAGACCATACTCCAATAAAATGGACCAGAGTTTGGACCTGTTAACAAAATCAAAAGCTGAAGACAGGTCCATAAATGCTAAATAAATAGGAACCGACCGTGCGATGTTATATTTATCAATAATTAGTTTCAAGTTGAGGCATTGTTCGACTGTACCGACTTTGTTTCTGAATCCTAATTGGCATGATGACAAGATCCCACTATCTTCTATCCATGTAGTAAGCCTATTATAGATAACACAGCCTAAAATTTTTAGAGAGTTATCTAACAATGAGATAGGCCTGTAATTCATGGGATCAGACCTGTCTCCTTTCTTATGTATGGGGACTATTATACTAATACCCCAAGTTTCTGGCATTTTGGCTTTAGGAAGACTGTTAAAAAACATTCACCAGTATTGGGGCCCATAAACCCGGTTGCTATTTGATAAGGTCTATAGGTAGCCCATCTGGGCCAGGGGCTTTATTTCCAAAACTCTGGGCAATTGCTTCTTCCACTTCTCCCATGTTAAAATTTAAGTTATTAGATGCCTCAAATGCGTTTATATCCTCGCTATTCAATGGTGAGGCATAAATGTTTGAGAAGTGGAATTCCCAAATGTCACTGGCAATGGTGCAGCTAATCGGGGTGAGTTGTTGACCCATATTTCGAAGTTCTTTAACTGCGGACCAGAATAATTTACTTAGCTTCCCTTCCGCAGTTTCAGACAGGGACTCCCAACGTTCACCCAAGAGTGTAGCTCTCCGTTTTTCTACAGCTAGTTTATATATTTTCCTCGCTGCACTCATATTCGCCCTAATTCTGGGAATCTCTGAAAGAGCCTTGCGTAAATTCCTGTTAGCCACAGAGCAGCTATTATCAAACCACCTAGGTTCTTTTGGGCCCTGACCTGCTGGTACAGATAACAAGGTTCTAACTGTAGAGCATATTCTGCTAAAACAGGAGATAATAACCTGACCATCAGTTGTAAAATCTAAACAACGGTCTATTAATATCTGTTCTTCCTTTAACAAAGACTTTGTAATTCCAGCTTTATCTATACCTTTCCATTTCAACCTTAATTTATCTGTGGTTATGCTTATGTCTCTTGCTCCTTGCGTCACACAGAAAACAGGTCGAGGATCTAACCTCATAGTTACCGTTACTGGATTATGGTCCCCAAAGTCTAATGCTACAACGTCCGTTGCTATTATACGGTCTGCCATACCGGGAGAAACAAAAATAAAATCAATGATAGAAGTACTAACTAGACCTCTGTGCGTAGGTACTTGCTGTGGCGAGATCTTCTGGCCAGAATCCATAATATTAGTCAGGATATGCTCGTCTAACAAACTTTTCAATTCTTGGCCCCTTTGATTCGCTAGATCCCCCTTCCTTTGTTTTTCTTGCCAAGTATTATTTGAGAGCTGGGCATTGAAATCTCCACCTAAAATAATTTCAAGTCCTTCACTTTTACCCCAGCTATCCTCTAATTTAGACATAAATTTGGTGAGCGCTAGAAAATTCCTGTTTGGGTTTGAAATAACATCATTGTTATAAAAATGTATCAAGACAAAAGGAGCCTGCCGTGTATATTCAATGGCTTGTATATTGGCGTTCTCTGTGTTAATAATCCTATGTTTCCCCCCAGCCATAATGCTAAAGCCAACAAACAGTTCTCCAACAGCACGGCAGAAATGCGATTTACGAGCCGCTATATTGTAGCAGTGGAACCCATTAACATTCAAATCATGAGGTGCCCAAGTTTCTTGGAACATTATTATATCATAACCTGAGATTAGTTCGACCCAGTCTTTGTCCGCCAATCTAGGTTCAAGACCCGCTATGTTCCAAGTAAGTATTTTTAAATCACGGGCATTATTCAACTTGATTTCTGATGGCAATGTTAATATTGGTTGGCACATTTGCATGGGTGGAACTAAAGCTAGGCTTTTATTCTTCAGTAGTGCGACATCTTCCACCAATTGATCTAACGGTTTCTCCGTTTCGCCCAAATTATATAATGGAGAAAACTCTACTCTGTCCCTTAAATCTGAGGACAGATATAATTGTTCCCCGTTTCCCCGGTCCTTCGCTGTGCCCCGGAAAGAAAGTCAGTCCACTCCCTCCATACCTGTTAAGGCCGCATAGCGGTTATAAACAGGTATAAAACGATCATCCTGATATCGAGATAGGGCCCTAGAATTGTTGATGGGTGCCATTACGGATCTGGGATAAAAATAAGTCAATTCACGAGGTGTGATGCCATTGGTACCATTCTCTAGGGGCCAATTTAAGATATATCTGACTGCCCTATGGTCTCTAAAATTAATTACAATGATATCACCCGTTAAATCTTTTGTACTATGTCCCAACCAGGAGAGACGCCTTACATGTAGGATATCACCGTTTATGTTTGGGGGAAGTGGACGATTTTGTCTAAGCCAAAACATAGCTTTGTTTTTTAGCTGGTGATAATCTCCTCTCTTGCCATCCTCTAGTGATGGAACTCCCGTAAGAACCACAACGAGCGGAACTGCTTCCGGTGGCAATTCTACTCTGTGCCTCTTAGTCTGCATTACCCTGACAGGATTTTCAAGGCCTTTCGGATTTTGTACATTTCCCGGGGGATTAAGTTTCCCTCCTCTCTGACCCTCTTTATCCCTACTTTTATTGTCTTGGCGTGATATTTTGGGAGGCAATGATTTCAGGGGTTTTGATTTAATTTGACTATTACGATTTACTTCTTTTTGGACAGTAGGTTTTGAGGGCACTAGTGTAGGCTTTGGTATGTCCTTGATTACCCCTCTATTTCCCCCAATTATTTGTTCTAGTGTCCCCAACTGAAGTGCCATTTTTTCAATCTCTCTATTAGTGGTAATATAAAGGATCTGAGTAATTGTTCGATACTACCCAATAAATCATTACTAGATGTTTCTTTCACTGGATAATGTGGAGGAATGATTATGGCAGGTATCGCTGGTGCATTTGGAGGAGGACTTTTAGAAATGCCAGACTCAGATCGAGTGATCTTACTTTTCTGTGGTCCACTCTTCCTCTTTCTCCTCTTTTTTGGGGGTGGGCCTTGTTGTCGAGAACACTTGGAGGTTTTAGGGTTTTTTCTTTGAACAGTCTTCACTATTGGTGAAGTCTCCACTATTCGTGAAGGTGTGTCTTCTAGAACTTCTACCTCTGGTATCGAAAAAGAAGCGGAAACATTTAAATTCAGTTCACTGTTTACATTATTTACATTGAGTGAAGAAGTTCCCTCTCGCAAAAGTAATGGAATGCTGTCATTACTAGAAATATCAAGTCCCTCGCTTTCAATATGATTCGTGGTGAGTGGCGAAGTCGCTAACTGTATCGAGCCCAGAGATGAGCGTTTGTTCTTAATAAGCTCAAGAGAGCGACATCGCTCGGCTCGTCGCTCAGCCAGAGCGATTTCCCTTTCAATTCCTGAGGTGGCCCTTATAACATAATCATCTAGCGTTCCTCTATTTACCCCTCCTACCACTGAGGATTTCCCCTTTGGGAGATGCGAAGTCATAGTGCGTACTAAACAATGTGGGAGAATGGTTAAACCACACTAAACCTTGCGGGTAGGGTTAAACAAATGGGTGCACAGACAGAAATCCCAAAAAGCTATATGACAAGTGATCAAATAAATGTCTGCTTACTAGTATATATCACAAATAGTCCTAGCTGTAGTTTACGAGTCAAGGGGGGTGGCCCAGCCCAGCCCAGCCTCCTTTGGCCTCTGAGGGCCACAGAGGGCCCGCCCTTTGCTCGGGCTTTGCTCGGCGTCCCGCGACGCGGGGGGCAGGGCTGAATTTAAAGCGCTCCTGGCGCGTATCCTCCCGGAAACGGCTTTCTAGCCGCAAGGGCACCTGGTAGCTGTAGTGTCCGTGCCCCTCAGTCCCGCCCCACTGCGGCTGCGCTGACGTAGAAGAAGCTGCGGCGGCGGGGAGAGGCCGGATGCAGCAGTGGGCTGATGCAGAGCAGGTCGGGTCACAAACAGGATCCCCCGGCAAGGAGAAAAGAGCAGCAAATACCGGCAAAGTAAGGAGAATTTCCTACATGCGCTGAGTGACGCCCCCGCTCCACCGAGGGCAGGGCTGAATTTAAAGCGCCTCCTGGCGTGTATCCTCCCGGAAGCGGCTTTCTAGCCGCAAGGGCACCTGGTAGCTGTAGTGTCCGTGCCCCTCAGTCCCCCCCCGACTGCGGCCTCACTGAGGTAGAAGAAGCTGCGGCGGCGGGGAGAGACCGGATGCGGCAGTGGGCTGATGCAGAGCAGGTCGGGTCACAAACAGGATCCCCCGGCAAGGAGAAAGAGCAGCAGATACCAGCAAAGTAAGGAGAATGTCCTGCGTGCGCTGAGTGACGCCCCCGCTCCACCAAGGGCAGGGCTGAATTTAAAGCGCCTCCTGGCGCGTATCCTCCCGGAAGCGGCTTTCAAGCGCAAGGGCACCTGGTAGCTGTAGTGTCCGTGCCCCTCAGTCCCCCCCCACTGCGGCCGCGCTGAGGTAGAAGAAGCTGCGGCGGCGGCTGGAAGAGACCGGATGCGGCAGTGGGCTGATGCAGAGCAGGTCGGGTCACAAACAGGATCCCCCGGCAAGGAGAAAAGAGCAGCAAATACCGGCAAAGTAAGGAGAATTTCCTGCGTGCGCTGAGTGACGCCCCCCTTTGCGCTGAGTGACGCCCCCAACCAGCTAAGTAAAGAAAATGACAACAATGAAAAGCGAGTGCGTTTCAGAAGAAAAGATGCACAAACTTGATATTTCGCTGAAGCTGCCTTCTGAAACAAATCACTATGTAGTAAACGTTGCACGTCCTCGCGTTTAGCAGACAGGACAGGAAAAAGAAAGGCAAAATGATGTCCTGCTCACCTCCTCACATATGAAGGACCCGATGCTGTCTTTGCTCCCCATGCCGTGACCGGAAAAAATGCAGAGTGCTAGCCAGCTAATAAAACAAGTTGAACACGGCGAGCAAGGCAGAAAGAAAAGCATGCAGCAGCCATTGCGAAAGTGAAAGTGCTGCATGGCGTGCTGCAAATAAAAACAAGAAGCGCCCGCCATTGCTGAAGTGCTGCTTCCCGCAAGTGCTGTGTCGGGCAGAATATGAAAAAAGTGGCTGCCATTGCTTAAGTACGGGGTGCAATGCTGCTTTACAAACACATGAATATTGAAAATCCAAGCGACGGGGTGGACGCCATTGGTATCTCACATCTGAGTCAGGCTGGATATAAAAGAAGTGGCCGACATTGCTGAGCGCTCGGACAGCATGTTGTGCCTGCTTCAGCAATACATTAATTAAGCAAATAGTGCTGATGAATGCTAGAGAGCAATGACACATGTAAGAGGGAATGTCCTCATGGGAGGTAACAGAAGAGAATGAGACACTAGGGAGGGACTACTAAGCTTATTTATGAATCAAAAGTCATCATTTAAAAGGAAAGAAAGAGGAGTCAATTGTATGGATGGGCGGGAAATGGGTGGAGCTTAAAGACTATACCTGAATACAGCATGTCTCAAAGAGACAGTAAGTTGGAGATGCTGAAATGCAGAGACGTAGTACTTGGTATACTGATGAGCAAGCTGTGAAACAGTGCAAGGGGCTTTAAAATGTTCCAGAATGTTGTGGCCAGGCAGTGTGCACACCTTTAAAAGCAGAGCACCAAAAGTTGTGCAGTCAAGTGACAATGTTCTGCGCCGCTCCTTCAAGGAGGTTCAATTTAGTAACCATTTAAGGCAGCTTCCGAGGATGAATCGGCAGAGAACTGTCATGCATGGGACATTAACAATGTACATGTTTTTTAACTCTACATTTGTCTTTACAAAGTATTAACGCTGGGAGGCAGGCATGCCAGAACTTATTTGGGGGCCCAGTGTTCACCCAGATGTCACAATTCATTGAGGAGAATGACATACTTTCAGACTTCCAAACAGGAATCCGTCCGGGAAGAGGCACTGAAACTGCCTTCCTTGCCATCTGGGATGACCTAAAGAATACAGTTGACCGCAACGGGGTTGCTGCGCTACTTCTCTTGGACCTCTCAGCTGCCTTTGACACGGTTGACCATGACACTCTGAAACAAAGACTTTATGAAGCCGGCATAGAGGGAACTGCTCTAGACTGGATCGCGTCCTACCTTCGAAACAGAACTAATGTCATCCATACCCCACCTTTCTCGTCCAAACCGTACTCCACAAAAGCAGGGGTCCCTCAAGGTTATATCATCTCGCGCATGCTTTTCAACATCTACATGAATTTCAACCAGTACTGATCAATACATTTCACCTCACGTGCTATAACTATGCAGATGACACGCAAATACTCCTTCAACTGGAATGCCCCAAAGGCATTGGAAAATCACCAGTTTCCAGCTGTCTCAGAACCGTGGATCAGTGGATGACTTGGAGCCTTCTCAAATTGAATGCATCAAAAACTGAAATACTCACGTGTGGCGATTGGAAACATGACAACCCGCTTGTCGCATTGCCTGATGAACTGGGATCACTGCCTAAAGTATCAAAGGAAGTAAGAAACCTCGGAATGACCATGGACTCCAAGCTGTTGATGAATGCCCAAGTGGATAAACTAGCAAAACCAAGCTTTGCTACTATAAAAACGTTGCGACGAATTTTCCCTCATTTGGGATTTCCACACAAGGTCCAAGCTACCATCACCCTTGTTCTGTCCAAACTCGATTACGCCAATAGCCTCTACCACCGATCACCTTTAACGACCATGAAAAGACTACAACGGATTCAGAACTCGGCTGCCAGACTACTCTTGCATATCAAAACGCACGACCACATCTTCCCTGCCTTGAAAGCCCTGCATCGGTTACCGGTTGCCAGAAGATCCACGTTCAAGCTGCTTTGTATCACCCACAAAGCAATACATGGAATAGTACCACTCTTCATCAGGAATAAAAGCACCAAACACATTCAACAAAGCAACCTCCGCTCTAAAGGAGCATCTCGCCTCAAAATCCCACCATACAAGAAAAAACCATGGGTGGCACATCCTTCTCTGTTCAAGCAGCCAAACTATGGAACTCTTTACCCTCCAACATAAGGTCCACCGTCAACCACCTTATCTTCAGAAAACTACTCAAGATTTGGCTCTTCCCCACATAAGCACCATACGTAAACAGAAATTTACAGCATATCCCTCTGTATATAAGCATTTGTTTTCACTATAGATATGTACCTATCTTTGAGTATTACTTTGTATAAACATGTAAAATAATATTATGTTAAGAGAAAAAATAATGATAAATAAATAAAAATCATCCTTGGTCTACATGTACATACTTCCATTGTGCATCTATTTATTTATTTATTTATTTATTTCCATTTATATAGCGCGTTATCACCCCAGGGTCTCTAAGCGCTTGTACAAAGAGAAACCCATCCCACAGATAGCAGATGTCAGACCTATAACACACCCCATGCTTCTCGGAAAAGCATTGTTTTTAGCATTTGGCGAAAGAGTAGAAGATTAGATTCCTTCCGGAGGTCAGTTGGAAGTTTATTCCATGCTGTAGGGAGCAGAATGGAAAAGGCACGCCCCCCAACAGTGGACAGGCGAAAGCGAGGATTCGCCAGAAGAGTAGCTTCAGAAGATCGAAGTACCCTACCCGGAATGTATCCAGCCAGTCTGGTTTTAATGTAACTGGGCGCATTACCATAAAGTGCCTTGTGTGAGATACACAGACCTTTAAACAATGCCCTCTGTCTAACAGGGAGCCAGTGTAACTGATACAGGAGAGGAGACGCACGCGTTGACCTAGGTTTATTAAAAATCAGTCTTGCTGCATCGTTCATGACCGTCTGCAGCCGTGTAAGTAGTCGCTGGGGTAGCCCTATGTACAGCGCATTGCCGTAATCCAGGCGTCCCAGAATCATGGCAGACACAACGCTTCTTAAGGTGGAAAAAGACAGCAGTTGAGCGATCTTGCGAATCTGTCTCAGAAGACCAACGCAAGTACCTACGACTGCAGACACCTGTTTGTTCATGGACAACGTGCTGTCGATGTAAATTCCCAGGCTCTTCACCACGGTTGCGGGTTGCGGTGACTTGCCCAACTCCCTGGGCCAAAAACCGTCGTTCCACGGACTGCCCTGGATGGCTATGGGCAGCACCTCGGTTTTGTCCGGATTGATCTTCAGGGAGTTGGCAGTCATCCAATTTACTGTGAACATTAAGATGTTATGCAACCGGGTTTGAGCACCTGGAGAGTCCTCTATTTGGATGATGATCTGCGTATCGTCAGCGTAGTTAAAAATCTGACAGTCCATCTGGTTGAGAGCTGAAATTAGTGGCTGCAGGTAGATGTTGAATAGGAGTGGTGAGAGGGCAGAGCCTTGCGGCACTCCACAGGTGATGGCCGCTGATGTTGAAACTAGGTCGGACAACTGCACCCTCTGCGATCTATCCTGCAGAAAGGTGGAGAGCCAACCTAGCGCGTGCCCCCTGATGCCCATGTCTCTCAGACGCGACAGCAGTTGACTGTGACAAACCGTGTCAAAAGCCGCGGAGAGATCAAGTAACACCAGGGCACCAGGGATCCTTTTGTCGGCTCTGCGCCTTAATTCGTCTAAAATAGACACCATCACCAACTCCGTGCTGTGATGAACCCGAAAGCCAGCCTGATTTTGCTCTAGCAGATCATTTAACTCCAAATGCTTAGAGAGATGTGACAACACATGTTGTTCCAAGACCTTTGCTAAGAAAGGGAGTTGGGAGATGGGTCTAAAGTTTTTAAAAATTTTTGTGTCTGTCCCTGGCTTTTTTAGCAGCGGAATCAGCCGGGCCTCCTTAAACATGGCCGGAACTTGTCCGGTTTCAAGGGACTTATTAAGCAGGTGGAGGATATCCTCCTCCATTCCTGGCATAGCTAGTTTAAAAACACTTGGAGGACAGGGGTCCACCTGGGAGCCTGATTTTACCCTCCCTAGCAAGCTAGCTAGCATCTCCTTCGTAATCAAGGGGATGATATTAAGAGAGTTATCCACTTTGGGCAAGATAGACTCAACAAGATAGACCCAATCTATGTACCTTCCATGTACCTGGATCTGTGTGTCTGTTAATTTTCTCCTGAAAAAGCATATCCAATGCACTACCCTATTTCTCATCCTGTGCCTCTATCAATATCTTTAATCTACATATACTTACCTCCTTTATGTATCTATATACTTCCAATGTACTTATGGATCTATATATTTATCACTTTCTTCTAATTTAGCATTTGCAATGCACTACCCTATTTCTCAGCCTATACTTCGCTCAATATATCTTCTAGCCCAACCTTCTGACTCATCTCAAACTTCTTTCTACTACTCCTTCCAATGCACTACCCTATGTCTCATCCTATACATCTATCAATACATCCTCTACATCCACTCTCTCATTTATCCCAACCCCCATACCACTACTATGATCGCCAAAATAACCCTTTCTAGACTCTCTCCTACTCTACCTCTCCTTGCATCATCTGACACCTCTTTTTACTATACCGATCCCCTAAAACAAACCTTTCTAAACTCTTCCCTCTGACTCCTCCCCTCCAAAACTCCTTTTTACTCATCCAAAAGCCTCCTCCCACAGCTAAGACCTTAAAAAAAATCCTTCACTCTTTAATACCTCCACTATCCTTTTCAATCAAAATATACTAATATACTACCCAAAAACTGAATAACATATCCACTACTCAAATTACTTCATATTTATACTATACTAATTTTCTACACTAATCCTTTATGGGTGCTACTCGCCACAAAAGCGCTTCAACACCCATCAGGGGTAGCAAATTGCTATATGAATGCAAATCTTTCTTCCCCTTTTATCCCTCTGCTATTCTTCTCACTCCAAGTAGCTGACTAATATCCACCACTGAAATTACTTCATATTTCACCATATTAATTCACCACTAATCCTTTATAGGCTTTCTGAATAGCGTGCGTCAACAAGCGCTATATAAATACAAACCTTTCTCCTCCTCAATCCTCCTGCTATCATTCCAAATCCAAATACCTGACTAACCTGTCCACCACTTAAAATGTACTTGCATGTTTCACTATACTAATTCAACACTAATCCTCTATGGGTCCCGGAGTAGCGTGCTACTCGTGGAAAAAGCGCTTCGACACCTCGTCAGGGGTAGTAAGCGCTATACAAATGCAATTACAATACAATTAACAATCTAGTTACAGGGCCCTTTTAGCTGCCTCATCTTAAAAAAAAAAAGGGCAGGCATGTTTCAAAATATATACATTTTATAGCATGACTAAGGACCCTGAAAAAGCGCCGGCCTAAGGCATAATGCCCCCTTCACCCACCCCCTCCCCCCACCGCCCACATTCAGAGGGCCCTTCAGGGAGGGATGTTACCAATTATCAGCTAAACTCTTGGTGTACCTTGAAATTACTGCTTGACATTCGGAAGTCCTGGGGAAACCCTGCATGACAACTGACACAGGCATTGTATTATAGCATTTGCATTGTGCTTACCAGTGCTTAATTTAAAAATAAGTACCAGGGCCCTCGAAAGGAGGCCACTGCAGCTTGCACCACCCACTGCAACTGCCAGCACTGCCAATGACAGTACCTACACAACTACCAACCATCACACTGCTACAAGCGTGACAATTCAACTGTTTACTATAAGAATGACTTGGGCAGCAGGTATTGGTTGTTTTTAATGTATATTGAATTACTAAACAGCCCTTGATCTCAGAGGCGGCAACTACAGAACGGAGTGGGGCGGGGCGGGAAGAGGCAGGAGTGAAAAAAATAAATTGCACTTACCTAGGAACTGCTGCTGCCGCTCCTCCGTTCTTCTTACTACAAAGCAGGAAGCACACAGGCTCCCCTAGTCAATCATGATGCTGCTGTCACCTGCATGACAGCAGCATCGTGATTGGTCAGAGCACCGTGGTTCGGAACTCAGACAGGGACTGGGAGCCTGTGCATGTTCTCCACCTAGGCAGTGCATTACAGCCTGCTGGAGAACATTCTAAGTGCGCAAGACTGTTTGGCCGGCCCAAGGCGGCAGGCAAAACTGTCATGCGCCCTTAGAGAGTGCCCACCACTCCTCCCTCCTTCTCTGGACAGCCTAGCCAAGCCCCGCACCCAAGCCAGTACGGAAAAAAAATGATAATAACATTGAGTTCTTATCATTTTATTTTTCCTTTATCAACTGCTCTGAGAGCAGTGGGGCGATGCTCCTCCACATTAGTGGAGGATCCACTGCTGTCGTAAGTGCCAGTGTTGACAACTAAGTGCCGGTGCTGAGCACCAGAAACTACCTGCTCAAATTAAGCACTAGTGCTTACTACCCCCATGTAGGGCACTAAGTGCCTAACCACATGTAAGCATGTGATTGGAAATGAGCTGTTTGTTTACAGCATATGTGCATGTGTTTTGTGCTCGATGACCACCGAAGTGAGGTTATCGTATTACGGGACACAGCATTTATAAACCAGCATTTTAATAATTTGTTATGCCAACAGCTCTGATTAGCTGTCCAGGTCTCTTTGTTGTTATGGTAGTCTATCTTTTATGTTCTCAATCAGATTTCCTATGTTGGCTCTGGCAGGAGGTCATCGACTCCGTGAACTTATGGATCTGGGAGATGTAATAAGTGTTGGTAAAGGATGAGGGAGGGATCAGCAATTTCCTGAGATAGACCATGTTGAAGTCCTCCTTTCTATTATTGTCATTCTGAGGGGACACACCTGGTCAGTTTCGATGGCTGTGCTTCCCCATCAACATACAGGTAGAATCTGATCTGCATCAGCAATTGTGTTTCTGATCCACAGCTGGCCTTTTATTGTGAGCCTTATCTAATTCTGATGGGACCATGATACTAGCAGGTAGGAGGAGGGAAGTCTTCACTGATGGCTCAAACCCTTCTTTTTTTTAATTTCAAATCATTTTTATTGAATTTTCAAAAAATACACATATAAATAATGATAAACACAATGATAATGATAAATACAATAGAAAGATGATTATAAATGGCAAAAATGATAGAAAGCACACAGATCATAAGAAATAAAAAGTAAGTAGGAAACAAAACAACAAATTACTCAAGTGCCTTACTATGGGATTCGCAGTGAAGCTGAAGTGACATACAAGTGGATAATCATGCGAAGTTTCACACGAATAATAGTGGAGAATACAATATAGTACAGGGGTATCAAGCAAGTACAGTTTCACAGTAGTAATAGCAGAGAGTACAATGCAGTGCAGGATATGGCGTTCAATAAGTATTACCTTCTAGAGGGTGTGAGTCGTTCTTCACGGGGTCGTATGAAAAGGAAAAAGCTCATACCCTTCTGATGAAACCATAGGGGGTGTGGCTTTTGATCTCTGCCAAGCACATCCATATAACGACCTCAGTGACTTAAATGTAAACAAGTACATCCCTCCTCCTCCAAAAGGCACCAAAACCTGTCAGTGAAGAGAAGGTGATAATGACAAAGGCACAAGTGAACACAAAAATGCACAGAATCGCGGAACACAAGTAACACTGTAATAATACCATATAATACAAATCATGTTTTCTATGCAACGCTTATTGCCACTGATCTTCTTTTTCTAAAATGCGTAAAAAGCAGGGGTTATTGTTGCTCAATGCATTGGTACTCAATGTATCGACCTAAAAAGGATGAACGCTTGAGTTCCTCATGTTGAACATCAAACTAATGATCTAGTTGTCACACACAGATGACAGCAATAAGGACGTAAATCATTGAGTTATCTTGAAAGTGACACTTATAACCACATACGCACAACAGAATATTAGATCACGATAGTTGGGGTAAAAGTTGTGCCAAACATAATAAGCAAAGGTGCACAATAGTGAATTGTGTAAGGCGCAATTGTGCATTACTGGACACAATGTTGTGTTATCCCGGCTGCTCACTCCACCCCACATCTGAGACTACGGCACGTTCCTGCAAAAGTCCTCTATAAAAGTTTGTGATGGGTCTCCCACCATGCGATAGGTTGCTTCTTTTTACGGATTCGGGCGGGCGGGCGACGTGGGAAACCCTCCTAGGCAAGTTTTGCTGCCCATGTCATTTTAGCAAATGCCAGAAATTGTCCGGGTTCAAGTGTGAACTTACGTCTGGCCACTTTAAAAGTAATGAAGGTGACCTCATAAAGATCTCCTACTGTTTTACATCTGGCCCTGCCCTCCTGCCTACACTAATTAAAATGTGAATATGCCCAAATGTTTGCTTTCGATTCAAAGGGGGAGCCCGTTTCGTAATATTTTTTGAACTTCGGTCCCAGATCTCAGGTATGGAGTATATAGGCATCACGGGTGCAGTGCCACTTCTGGGCACACCCAGCAGCTACCCGTGCTCTAAAGCAGGGCCATCACTTACCCACAGGGGCAAACGCTGCCAAAGCCAGGTCAGATAGTCATTCTCCAGATCTGGGATGGCCACCACGCCTTGGTCATAAGGAAGTTTGAACGTGTTTAACTTGAACCTGGGCCTTCGTATGGAAGTATGAAAGTGCTGAACTTGAGACCCTCCCCATACCAGAGCTGTCAGCAGTCTACCTTGGCCAACTTTAGAGAACCGTCCTAGGTGACAGCTCCCTCGCCCCTTGAATCACACAGACACATCTGGGCGGCGGCCACCAGTTCCCTCAAGTACAAAGGGAGTCGCTCCCTAAATGAAGGGATTGAGCCAATCCTTGCAGGATTCCATCGTTGTCAGCTTCAGTGGCGCTAGCGCGTGAATGCGTGCTGTGAATCCTCAGATACTTTAGGCACGTGGCTCTGACAAACGCTCGACGGATCGGTGGATCACAGCGTCCAATGGAAAGGATTGATATCCCAGAGGATGACGGAGACTGCGTTTCAAGGCTCTGGGAAGTTATTACACAGGTATGTGGCCTGCAGCTCCCAGGCAGGGTTGCGATAGGCCTACGCGGGAGGGAAGGCCGCTGCTGCTTACATGTACACAGAGAGTGAAAGCAGCTTCCGCCTGCACCGTTTCCAGAGGATTTCAAGTACCAAAATATAAATAAAAAATCTGGCAGCTCTCCCAACGGCTTTCAGGCTCCTGTGTTGGTCTACCCTTCGAGCTCTCCCCACACTGTCGCCATCCCGCCTGTAGTGTCCTTACATGGACACGTTCTAGTGTTCAGGAGTGATGTAATATACTTTACACCCACCCACCACAGACGTCATGGTGTCACATGACACTGCCAATAAAAGGGGCCGAGCGCACGTGCTCATGGCCATTCCCACTACCCCTATCTGGTGTCTGCGTCCACGTTATTGCTGCTCTCCACCATGCGGGCCTAGGGCCCTTTGCAATTGTACACCGCCCACCACCCGTCCCTCCTCCCAGTCCCGCCCCCCACTGGTCAGGTTTTAAGGTTCTCACTTCACCTGTTCAGCTCACAATACTACTGTGCTTGCTTTAGCATAGGAGTCCCAAGACCTCTGGCACCATCTGCCTGGGCTCCACCGCCTCCGTGAATTACACTGTGGGCTTCCGATCAGATCTCCCAGCTCTCCCTCCTGGTTCCTGCCTGACACACACTGCCTGCGTCTGCCTGTCCAGGCCAATCATGCTGTCAGGTGATCAGGCCCTGAGACTCTCCCAGCGCCAGCCAGTGCTGCCTTCATACGATCATGTGCTGGAGATATCTAGTGGCTTGGCAGTCACTCAGATTCTTTCTTCAAGATCTTCTTCCTGTACAGACTGATGCCGCCTGAAAATGATCAGTTCGTGGAACACTTCCCCCTCCTGTCTGACCCATTACTGATCAGGTATCTAGCTCACTCTGCTTTTTTGTGACAGGCTCCCTAGCCAATGCAAAGGCTGCTCTCATGCTATAAGAGCAGTGGTGCCTCGATTGGTGTGAGCTGCCTTGTCTGCCGCTCAGACACTGCCTCAGAGCGTGCAGCTTTTCTGCAAAGAGAACGGTGAACACAGCTCGGTTGGAGAAACAGAAGTGCACATGTCTCTTTGGCCGGCCAAACTTACATGCGCACTTCTAAGTGCCCACCATTTCTGCATGTCATGGCCCAAACCCCGCCCTGCATGCACGTACCGTCAGCCAGAGTCTGTCACCGAAAAATAAATTATTATTGTTTTAATATCATTTTATTTTTCTGTGACGGACTATGACCAGTGGGGCGACGCTCCTCCACCATTACAGATGTGCCGCCCCTCTATCTCTCCTGTCTCCCCATCTACTGCTGCCTTCATACGAGTCTAATGCCGCTTGTCCTGCTCAGCATATCTTCTGTCTGTCCGCCCAGTGCTGCCTTCATATGATCGAGCCTTGGAAGGCTAATGCTGCTTGTCCAGCTCGAAAAAACCACCACTGGGTCTGGGCTCCCAACAGCAAGGCTTAGCCACTAGCTATTATTAAACAAAAAGAATTGCCAATACGGTGCTATGATTTGCTTCTCAATACCTTCAAAACATACGAATTAAAAAATATGCTTTGTTTTCAAACTTATGTTTGAATCAATCTTTTTATTATTTTGCAAAATTTCTTTACTTCATGATTTAGGTTATTTCTTCACCAATTTTCGCAGTTTACAAGACCTTCTGTATAAAACTTATACAATTATATAAAAAATACATTTCAACACATTTCCTTATATACATTTTCATTCATTCAAACATACTCTCTCATGCACCCACAGACATCAAACATTCATATATTTACACTAGAATTGTAATATTCACAGAATGCCAAAGAAAAATCCTTTTCTTAGATGAGGCAGTTAATTAGAGAAATTCAAAATGACTTCTTTATGATTTAATGGCTCTAACAGTCTACGCGTTTCGAACTCGCTGTGTTTTTGGAGTTCTCATCAGGGCAGAAAGCTGTGAAGAAAGGAAAAAAGCCGTTCTTTAGAGGATTGTTATAATTAATACTTCTCACCACTCCCTACACCACTGCAAGCTTCCTCATCTTACCTCTATTGTTCAGCACTTGTGTGGTTGCTTAAACTCAACCCGACGCGAAACCGATCTAATCAGGAAAAAACCCAAAACAGTGCTATTACTACTCTATTTATATTGTTGTGACATCATACCAATCTCAGTTAATCATGGACTTACTTGTGTTTGTGAACTTTGTAGCGCTTTCAGAAATTAAATTGGCGGCATGACCTACAAAGAGGGAGCAGGGGCATCATGAGTACTCTGTGTAGCGCCTCGGTGCGACTCTATTTTTAAAAATAATACTTCTAATGGGGGGTGCATTTGTGTGCTGATAGTATCATTTTGGTCTGCACCTGGCACCCACCTGATTCGGTCCCCGGTCCGTCACGGCGATTTTGTGCCGATTGAACGGAGGGACGCGACTCCTCCCCCTTGCTGCCTACATAGGTGCCTGTAACTTCTGCCGCGCTGGTGAGAGCAAGGTGAGCCTGGCGCTGACAGCGTGTGGAACATTTTTTATTGAAAGTCTGGCACTGGTGCGGTTGATCGGAAAACCGTCCAGCGCAATTTCTTTTACTCTGTGTAGCGCCTCGGTGCGACTCTATTTTTAAAAATAATACTTCTAATGGGGGGTGAATTTGTGTGCTGATATTATCATTTTGGTCTGCACCTGGCACCCACCTGATTCGGTCCCCGGTCCGTCATGGCGATTTTGTGCCGATTGAACGGAGGGACGCGACTCCTCCCCCTTGCTGCGTCACTTCCTCTACCCACCTATATTAAGCAATGATCACTCGTCCGCGCAGCGGGCGAGCGCAGCGCGCGCCTAAGGCAAGCCCGTCTGCGCCCGTCCGCGGCCGGCCGGGGACAGGGGCCGCGACCCTTGGCCGAAATGGGTCAGCAATACACTGGAGCGCTCACCAACTCCTCGCCCTCTGTCCTGTATTTGCTAAAGCCTGTCTCCATAGTCTCAATGCGGAAGACACTAACAACTGTAAGGAATGTCTGTATAACTGGCACAGTACATCTACGCCTAAGGCTGAGATCATTAGTCTCACATGTGGACTACTCAACACCAGATCTATGCGGAAGCATAACCTTGACATATACGACCTGCTCATAGGGTATGTAACGTTTACAACGAAATTTTTACAACGCACTACCATTACAACGCAGGCATTACCACGCATACCATTACAACGCATTGCGCTGGGGGGGGCGCTCTAGGATAGGGAATAAGTTATTTTCTATCCAACACCTTCCCTAGTGTCAACGGGGACTGGAGTTAGAATAGAAAATTATACTTACCACTATCCAGCACCTCTAAGTGCTATGCGTTGTAATGGTATGCGTGGTAAAAGCCGCGTTGTAAAGGTATGCGTGGTAAAAGTATGCGTTGTAACGTCATACATCCGCTCATAGATATGAAACTCGACCTCCTATTCCTTACTGAGACTTGGCTTGACTCCAACTCAGAACCGGATATAGTCGCTTCTCTTCCAGCTGGCTATACCATGGTGAGACTGGACAGAACTGTGGGCAGAGGTGGTGGGATAGCTATAATATCCAAGCAGCCACTCTGCTGTCAACTTGAACCTCTCGCTATCGTTGACAGTGAGACAGGAGCCTTTTCTATTAAGGTTAACGCTAGTAACACGGTGAAGGGCTTCTTGGTCTATCGCCCCCCTGGTCCTTTTGCACACTTTACTACCAGCCTCACTGAAGGTATAACAGAAGCGGCTTTACGTAGGGACAAGTTTATGCTCTTAGGTGACCTTAACATCCATTTGGATGACCAACTGGACAAAGGAGCCACTGACTTCTGTCAGCAACTACAATCCCTCCAATTACACATTAGATCTAAGGCCCCTACCCATCAAAAGGGCCACTTATTGGACCCTATGTTCGCCAACTGGGAAGACCTTGAAGTTAAGGCCCCCGTCCCTATTCTTTGGTCCAACCACTTTTTAGTGCCTTTTATAATAAATATTCCTGCTAGCAATACCAAAAAACGTACCAATTCTAAATACATGAGCCGCAAATGGTCTGCTTTTTCTAAAGCCAAGTTCGATACTGCAATGACCAAAGATGGCAGACCAGGAGGTGAGGATGCTAATACTGCATCAGATAGACTTGAAGTCCGAATTAATAATGCTTTGGATGATACAGCCCCTCTCTGTCATAAAAATCCCGGCAGCAGACCCCAGAAATCTGCCCCCTGGTTTAGCGATGAGCTTCGCCTAGCTAAAGCGCAATGCAAACAACTAGAAAGACAGTGGAGGGTAGCCTACCTCGATCAAGCAAAACAGAGGTACAAAGACAAACGCAGAGAATATCATAACCTTATCAGGCGTGCCAAAACAACTTTTCAGGTAGGATAGGAAAAGCTAAAAACTCTACCAAGGAGCTATTCAAAATTTATAAAGAAATCTCTCTCTGTGGTCCATCTGTTGACCCGTCCTCGGTCTCACAGGAATCCTGTAACCGCATTGCTGCTTTCTTCTCTGATAAAGTGGCTACCATATACTCCACTTTTTCAGGGGGAAAGAAAAGGGGAACAGAGTTTAGAGAGAGTATACTGGAGGTTGTGGGGGTTAATGGGCTGGACCACTTTTCCACCCCATCCCCTGACGGGCTCCAGCAGATATGCCGCTCCATTAAGTCAGGATCCCCCCACGATCCGGCGTCACCAAAACTTCTTGGAGACAGTATCGAGATCCTTGAACCTTATATTAGGGACGTTCTGGATCTTTCCTTCAGACCCAGCACCATACCTAAAAGTTGGAGGCAGGCAGTAGTACTCCCACTTAAAAAAAAACGACTCTAAGTTGGGACAGGCTGGACAATCTCCGTCCTATCTCACTCCTCTCCTACCTGGCCAAAGTTGCAGAAAAGGTGGCAAATCTTCAGCTTATGGCATTTGTGGAGAAAGCCAACCTGCTCCATTCAACTCAGTTTGGCTTCGGTTCCCGCCACTCTACAGAGTCTGCGTTGCTTATGGCCACTGAGACCATCAGGCAAGGGGTAGATGAGGGACAGACGATGGCCCTCATTCTACTTGACCTAAGTGCAGCCTTTGACACTGTAGCACATTTCACCTTGCTACAGTGTCTCAACAAAGGTGGAGTCACGGGGTCAGCGCTGAGGTGGATCCAATCTTTTCTGACCGATAGGGGTTTTCAGGTCAGACAAGGAGATCACTACTTGCATAGGTTCAATCTTGACCAAGGGGTTCCTCAGGGCTCTGCCCTGAGCCCAACCCTGTTTAACCTTTATGCCTCCCCGTTGCCACCATTGTGGAAAGTCATGGCATCCAACTTGTGTCATATGCCGATGACACACAGCTGGTCATCTCGCTGTCGCGGGCACCGGATGTTGCGACATTCAGCTTCAGTGCTTGCATGCAGGAGCTTGCATCCTGGATGTCTAACAACTGCCTGAAGCTGAATGGGTCCAAAACCGAGGTGCTCGTGGTGGGGGGTGGTCCGGATGTGTGGTCCTCGGCTTGGTGGCCTGCATGCCTGGGCCCCACTCCAGTGCCCTGTCAACAAGCGAAAAATCTTGGGGTGATGTTTGACTCTGACCTGTCGTTTGCTCCCCAGATCGATCGTGTAGTTGGGATGTGCTTCGGTATACTCAAGAGTCTACGGAAGATCCTGGACCTACTCCCTGTGGGTGCCAGGCAGACTCTGGTGCATGCCTTGGTTACATCAAGACTTGATTACTCCAACCTCCTCTATCTGGGAATAACAGCTAGAAGCCTCAATCGTCTCCAGGTACTCCAAAATGCCACAGCCCGGCTGGTGCTGGGCTCCCTAGGAGAACGGCCTCGAAAGCTGCCTTGAAGTCCCTACACTGGCTTCCGGTCCGAGAAAGGATTACCTTTAAAGCACTATGCATGTGTCACCGCATCATCGGGGGCAAGGGGCCGATCCCCTACACCGCCTTATTACTCCCTACAGACCGGAACGCATGCTCAGATCCTATGGCACCGGACTTGTAGCCGTCCCCAAAATTCAGAAAGCCCGAATGGGAGGCAGATCCTTCAGGCTACTCGCAGCCAAGAGCTGGAATAGGCTTCCGATGGAGCTGCGTCTCGAACCTTCCGAGGCTAAGTTCCGCAGAGCTCTTAAAACCCACCTCTTCCGCTCTGTCTTGATGTAATCCCCCTGCTCTGGCCACCTCAGACTTCTCTCTCAGCGCGGGGACACGCCGGGGCGCGTAACCAGGCGCTTTATACAATTCCATAATAATAATAATAATCTCACAGGACATCATCATTAAAGTCTTAGAGAACCAATGGTTATCTCTTACTTGTTCTGTTGTTGCAGGCTGCTGTGTACAGGGCAATCTTTTGGGGTGGGATCTAGGAATGCAAAACAAGGGACACTTCATCACTTCTCCGTTTTTTACCCAAGACATGACTTGGCGATTCTGTTTATGTCAAAGTATGAAGAGACTTTCGTCTACCAACACAATCCATATGATCAATGGATAAACAACTGGAGTCGTCACATAGACAACATTTTTTTCGTCTGGACTGGCACAGAGGAGGACCTGATAAAATTCTATGACTGGATTAATAATACGACATCTACAATCAAATTCAGTATGAGTCACTCGCGGAGGAAGATGCCATTTCTAGATGTGGAGGTATATCCATCTGAAGGGGGCCTGGCAACGACCCTTTTCAAAAAGTCAACAGACCATAAATCCATGATTAACTGAGATTGGTATGATGTCACAACAATATAAATAGAGTAGTAATAGCACTGTTTTGGGTTTTTTCCTGATTAGATCGGTTTCGCGTCGGGTTGAGTTTAAGCAACCACACAAGTTCTGAACAATAGAGGTAAGATGAGGAAAGCTGGCAGTGGTGTAGGGAGTGGTGAGAAGTATTAATTATAACAATCCTCGGGGGGAGGAGCTACGCTAGCAACCAAGATGGCCGCGTAAGCTCCCGGCTCCGCCGACCTCCACCAGCAGCTCGTATATCCTGACATTGATCCTGAATTCGCACCAGACCCCCGTGTTCATGAGGTGTTCCTGAATCTAAAGGTGCAATCCCGAGATTTCCATCTTCTCGAATGATGAAGATACGCCGTGTTTTCATTCTCGGCCTAACCCAGCGTGGAAGCCGGGGCCTCGATTTCTAACCCACCCGGGTTGGAGTTGAACAACATCGGCCGCGGGACTTGGGCGGTGTCCGGTCTCCCGAAGTGGGGTATATTCTGATTGTTTTGGATGGCGACACTGTGATCGGTTGATTCCGATGATACAGCAGCGTGACGCACCGGTTGCTGTGGTCGGGGGTCTGCCGCCCGGAGACTCTGCTAGCCTCCTGGGGTCGACGGGCCTGGACCTCGCCGGCGGCGAAGGTGTCGATATTGCGAGACTGAGAGCGCCCATCGTTGTCATCGGGTCACGTGTACCTGTTACCCCGGTGTAGTCGACCTCCGGGGTTCGAGTCCTGCTCTGTCGCTTCGCGAGAGGGGATGGAGCGGGCGGAAGGTACGCCATCGCTGCAGGCCATAATGGCCGCCATTGGGGCGCTCCACTCGCAGGTTACCGCCATCATCCAGAAAATGATTGTAACAGTGGACGATATCTGCCTGAGACCGGACTACGACCCTTCGGTAGGTTTTCAGCAAGCTGCGGTACCCGCGGAGCAGGGTACGCTTGAGACTGAGGACCCCATGCGGAAGCCAGATTTGATGTGTTTGGTCGGTTCCCAAATAACAGCCAGCGAGCCTGGGACTATCGTAAGCTCATCCTGCTCAATCCCGATACCGCCCAAGATAGACATGGACAGTTTTATACGCCGTAATAAGTTCCTCAGTGACTATTGGAGTGATACATTATCCTTTTCCTCCCTCTTGGTTCAACCACGTTCTTGTGACTCATTTTTGGTGGACAGCTATCCTCGTTTGATTTGTGGACATCGAGGACTAGTATCTTGGTTTCGATCCTACTGCACTGACTGTGACTTTTCTGAGCGCTTTGATTCTTCCATTGAGATGGCGGTTCGGGCGTGGAGGGCTCGCACGAAAAATCGGAGTGGCCAAGGTTGAACTTGACTGCCTGGGTTTGATAAAATACCTTGATTCGATACGGGATTTGTACCTATAACGATGTGGGAGTCAGGTGGTTTTTGCTAACTCCCCCGGTTGGCTCGTAATCATAGCTTCATACTGTCTTGATTATGTTTCGGGGCGGTCGCTTCTGGCGGGGGGTAAGGGAGACCGGGCGCCTGTTTGATTTCTCCTCCTCCGCTCTTTTCCTTCTTTTAGGGTTAGTTCTTGGGCGACAGGCACGCTGCTAGTGGGGTTAGGCCGTAGCCATTGCAGGGGTGCAGGGTGGGGGGTTTAGGGGGGGTTTGTTATTTTGTCTTTGTTTTGTTCTATGGTCTTTTTCTTTCCTTCTTTCCCTTTACGAGAGGTGGGTTGTTTATCCTAAATTGATTTTCTCACTTATCTGGGTGTCTACTCAGGCCTTAATTATCCTGTATCTTGGGTGGATGGGTCTTGCAGACGGAAGTTAAACTAGGTTGTTTATCATATTGTCTATCCTTCTTTATATGCGTAACTACGTTGACGTCATATACTCTTGTGTAATTATTTATCTGCATTGCCTTCTTCGCCCATCTAATACTGTACTGCATTCTATAGTATGACACCTGATATTTGTAATGCCTCCTCTTGTTTTCTTCAATAAAAAGAATTATAAAAAAAAAAAAATTATAACAATCCTCTAAAGAAAGCCTTTTTTCCTTTCTTCACAGCCTTCTGTCCTGATGAGAACTCCAAAAACACAGCGAGTTCGAAACGCGTAGACTGTTAGAGCTATTAAATCATAAAGAAGTCATTTTGAATTACTCTAATTAACTGCCTCATCTAAGAAAAGGATTTTTTTGGCATTCTGTGAATATTACAATTCTAGTGTAAATATATGAATGTTTGATGTCTGTGGGTGCATGAGAGAGTATGTTTGAATAAATGAAAATGTATATAAGGAAATGTGTTGAAATGTATTTTTTATATGATTGTATAAGTTTTGTACAGAAGGTCTTGTAAACTGCGAAAATTGGTGAAGAAATAACCTAAATCATGAAGTGAAGAAATTTTGCAAAATAATAAAAAGATTGATTCAAACATAAGTTTGAAAACAAAGCATATTGTTTAATTCGTATGTTTTGAAGGAATTGAGAAGCAAATCATAGCACAGTATTGGCTTGTCCAGCTCAGCATCTTTTCTGTCTGTCCGCACAGTGCTGCCTTCATACGATCAAGCCTTGCAAGTCTAAAGCTGCTTGTCCAGCTCAGCATCTCTTCTGTCTGTCCGTCCAGTGTTGCCTTCATACGATCGAGCCTTGGAAGTCTAAAGCCGCTTGTCCAGCTCAGCATCTCTTCTGTCTGTCTGCCCAGTGTTTCCTTCATGCGATCAAGCCTTGGAAGTCTAATGCCGCTTGTCCAGCTCAGCATCTCTGCTGTTTGTCCGCTCAGCGCTGCCTTCCTACGATCGAGTCTTCGAAGTCTAATGCCGTGTGTCCAGCTCAGCATCTCTTCTGTCTGTCCGCCCAGTGCTGCCTTCATGAGATTGAGCATTGGAAGTCTAATACCGCTTGGCCAGCTCAGCATCTCTTCTATTTGACCGCCCAGTGCTGCCTTCATACTATCGAGCCTTGGAAGTCTAATGCCGCTTGTCCAGCTCAACATCTCTCCTGTCAGTCCGCCCAGTGCAGCCTACATGCGTTCGAGCCTTGGAAGTCTAATGCCGCTTGTCCAGCTCAGCATCTCTCCTGTCTGTCCGCCCAGTGCTGCCTTCATGCGATCGAGCCTTGGAAATCTAATGCCGCTTGTCCAGCTCAGCATCCCCCCTGTCTGTCCGCCCAGTGCTGCCTTCATGCGATCAAACCATGGAAGATTAATGCCGCTTGTTCAGCTCAGCATCTCTTCTGTCTGTCCGCCCAGTGCTGCCTTCATATGATCGATCCTTGGAAGTCTAATGCCGCTTGTCCAGCTCAGCATTTCTCCTGTCTGTCTGCCCAGTGCTACCTTCATGTGGTCATACCTTTGAGCTCTCCTGGACTGATGTCACTTGCTGAACATTAGATCTTCCAACTCTGCTGCCTGTCTAGGACAATGTTCTGTGTTTAAGAACAGGCATTGCATCTGCCCTGACTGTCCAGTTCAGATCATACCCTGAAGACTAGGAGATTTCCATTGGGTGTTTTTCCAGCACAGTCCTCCATTCTCGTGCTCGTTCCTCGCATCTCTCTCACCAGTCTGGCCAATGCTGTCTACATACAGTCAAGCTTTGCAGGTCTCTTGCCACTTGTCCAGCGCAATGCTGTTTTTTATGACTAGGCAATTAATTTCTCCTGCCTGTTCGGATCATACAGTGAAACCTTGGGGTTCCCACTGCTTGCACAGGCCAATGCTGTCTGCATAGGATTAGGGCTCCAACTAACTGCCTGCTTGGCAGACACAAGTCTGCATATGATGAGGCCCTGGGCCTTTCACACTGCCAGTGAGGCCCACCAATGCCTGTCTGGATCACATCTTTCAGAAACTTTGGATTTCTCTGCGCTTTCACTTTCCAGGGAGCAAATACAAATACACATCTCGCAAAACATCCCTTAAAAGCACTGGAGATATCTTCTAACTCCTCGAAATATACACAGGTCCATTACTGAGGTAAAATCTGTTATATGGCCCTTAGGGACATTGTTGACATTGCTAAGTTAGCATGAGCTTTGCTGCCATGAAGCTGCTTTTGCGCACGTTACTACATGACTTTGTTTTTGCAAGAATCTGTTTGTGTCTTTCACATGAGAACAGGCTGCCTTTCGTGTTCTCTGCCTTTGCTGGAGTTTAGTCTGAACACGATGTGCAAGGTCGATAAACAATGCCCCTTGTTATTCTGTTCTGGTCAGTCCCTAGCACCTGGACATAACATGCTACACACAGCTGCAGTACTGAAGACTCATGCTTTGATATTACATTGTTGCATGTTGTTTTAACACACTTGGAGAAAGCCGTTCCATGGAGTAGAGCTCCACTGTTCCTATGATGTAAACCTTGCATCCAGGCTTTAAGGTATGGGATCTGCTGTCAAAGCCCAGAGATCTTCCTTTATATAAAATAAACTTCTTCTAGTCAAGTGGAGGGTGGTTAGGCCTAGTTGCCCTTTTTCTACAGTCTTGATATAATGACTTCTCCCTTTATATTCTATGGTATTGTAACAATGCTAACTGTGCTGAGTTTATGCATTTTGCTGCTGGTAGTGGCTCGTATACTGTATTGTAGAGCACAATAGTTAAAATAAACATTTTGAACTATTTCAGTGACTCTGCCTATTCTTATTGTGGACAAGTACTAGTGAGTGAGCAAAAGAGTACGACTTAGTCCCGCGATTCCTGAGAGAGTCAGGAGTATTTTGTTCTGGGTTGTCTAATCATTTGTAGCTTCGTGATATTTGGAGGAGAACGAATAAGGCACTATAGCTAGTCGGTTTGGGATTTTGGGCACTAATGTGATAGGTTGGTACACCCCTATACACTGCGATCCTGTTTTCCTGCTCATAGTTCTGTTTATGTGCAGAATCCCTGCAATAAATCTTCACAGCAGCACATGCCATTGTCAAACTGTACCCTGAGTGGGATTTACCTCGGAGCGTGGGGTTCTTATGCCCAGGCCTTCAATGGTCTACCAAAGTTGCAAAGATTTCTCTATTCAAACAGTTAGAGCCTCACCTAAATGCAACTGCATCCGTATAAAAAACCAACAAGATAGGGAATACTTGTCATTAATACTCCCCGGAATATGTCCAATGACATAAGTCCTTAGGTCAGGATGCGTACTTCACCAATATAAAATCACACAGGACCACATACAGTTCACCCAGGAAAAGGTGTGAAAGATAGAGAGAGTACCTCATGGTAGAACAACCCGAGGGGGTTCCCGGTTAACAATTGCCGGTATACCCACTTCTCATCATTGGTCACTCTCTCTATGTGAAAAGACAAACGAGCACTAGAAAGAATAGTAGTGCAGACGTGAGAATAGTGGTGAAAAACACAAATAGTGACAAACGTATCAACACTGACACCCACTTGTAGTGTACAGAAACATATAAATAGACCCCTAACCAACCACAAAAAGATAATTGTGTAGCAGGGCTTTGCTTGCTTTACCGTTTTATTCTGACGCAGCAAACCCCACTTGTTTAAAATGGTTACTTGTATACCATAGTGATTTATGTCCTCAAGCCGACATGTTTCATCGCTCCACGTTTTAGCGATTTCATCAGGGCATAAGAGGGGTTGTCTATTCTCAGTCTTTTCAGAAAAATGTGGACCTGTGTGAAAGAATAAAACAAAAAGACGCTCAAAGCGCCGTTCATGCCCCTCTCATAGGAGGCACAACCGATGCAGCATATATTGACACACAATTTTCAGGCATATTTACCTTGAGGGCGCTATGTCAGCACGTACCAGCACCACTCATTAGGACACCGTGCCAAGTATTCACGTGTCCAAAAAGTGACCAGAAATAGTCGCAGCCACCTGTACATGTTTGAAAACAGATTCAGCGTCAGATGGAACTTTACGGGCTAGAACGCTAATGATAGGTTGGTAGGAAGTTGTTAGTTAAAACTGTACTGTCCCCACTACCCAGCCTTTTGAAACACTGCGCTCGTAATTGAGTGCTTCAAAAAACTTCTCATTTACATCCAGCATCATTCTACCGGTTGCAAAGAGCCGACTGCGGGCATAAGTGGCAGGGGTTAAGCTATCAACTAGATCCCCCAGTCCAACATAACCGGCTATTGCTCTTTCTTAAAGCATATAAGGCTCACGATCGTATACTGGTCCCTTTTAAAATTCGGACTCGCATTTCACTGTCCAGCTAAATCATTCGGAATTAGTGCAAAAATCCCTGTAACACCCACACGCTCGACCTGCATCACACTCTTACTGTTGCTGAGTCCCTCCGGCGCTTCCGACGGTCCTCGCGCTGGATCTGAGCGCGGAACAGGAAGTAGCCGGGGGGAAGAACGTAACTCCGCCCACCACGTCGCACGGCGCGGCCATCTTAGAATGGGCTGGAGCCAACTCATAGTTTATGCCATTGAGGTTTAGGGGACCCACTGTGTAGCACCCTCCCTCGTTAATTAAAACAGGCAATCCAGATCTAAGTGCACTATTAAATTAAAGCATAAATATTGAGTCAAAGCTGTCGCTACATTAATAGTTAGGAGAGCCCACTGCAAGGCACACATTCTAGGTAAACGACTTGGGCAGAATGGATCCTGTTGAGTTGCAGATCACGTGTTGGATAAAAACTGACAATGCACCAACTAAATGCCTGCATCAATACCCTTGTATGTATGCATATCCCTATGAATGTCAATAACTCTCAAAAATTACTATAAAAAATGAACGAGGGGAATACACATGTGCATATCAAACTGGGACCCTCATGAAGGTGCATAAACAATGTCAGAGTGATCGATATCTAGCCCTCAGTGTTTCTGCAATGTGGGGGCTGTTGTCCTCAGAACCTCGCTGAAGTCTGAGTGGAAAAGGAGGTGCATAACAGAGCCCTATTATCGCCTACTCACTTTATTCCACTCAATATTTTCATTAAGTCCCTCCTGATCTGCCTTCTCCAAAAATATCCATTTTGCTTCTTTTCTTGCCAGAATGTTCTCCAGGTTGTGTGTTTCGCCCACCACTTTTTCTAAGACGGTCCACCTCAGGTCCTTAGGATCATGTCCCGACGTATTGAAATGTTGTACCAAGCGGGTGGTCAGTTTCTTTGCTCTAATGGTACTCAGATGTTCCTGCACCCGTATTTTTACTTTGCGGGTCGTGAGGCCGATATAATAAAGACCACAACTGCACATCAGTCTGTAGATAACATGTGTGGTGTTACAATTGCTGAACCGGTTCAGAAACCAGGTTCTGCCCCCACGTAAAGATACAGTCTTGGTGGCTGATGTAAGCCCGCAGACCGAGCAGTTACCACATGGATAGTGTCCCGCCGGTATAGTGCTTGTCTGGGCAGTGCTCGGATTTCGTGTATGGACCAATTTGTCTCGTAAGTTAGGGGCTCTTTTGAAGGCAAAGCGCGGGGTTGGCATCTTGTTCCCCCCGTATCAAGTATAGACCAATGTTTTTTTATGATCTGCCTTATTTTGGTTGAAAGGGGGTCAAAGGCCGTCACTACTGGCCGGCACGTTTGTTTTTCTTTTACATTGCGCTCCAACAATGCTTCACGCGGTGTGTTAAGAGCCCTCTTCTGTGCGTGTTTGATCACTTTAGCTGGATAGTCCCGTTGTTGCAGTTTGGTGACCAGCTCAGAAGATTGCTCAAGAAAGGTTTCGGTAGACGAGCAATTGAGCCGGTATCGCAAAAATTGTCCAACCGGAAGGTTGTCCCGGAGTGATCTTGGATGGAAAGAGTGGTAGTGGAGGAGGGAGTTCCTATCTGTGGCCTTGTGGTGCACACTAGTCACCAACTTGTAATCCACCGCAGTAATGTCAACGTCAAGATATACCGCAGATGTATTACTGATGGTCCAGGTGAAACGAAGGCTCGGGTCCACTTGGTTCAACCATTGTAAGAATGTATTGAGCCGGTCCTCTGTACCTGTCCAGATACAGAGGACGTCGTCGATATAACGTCTCCACAGAGAGATGTTCTCTCTGTATGGGTTGGACTCATGGAGGCCCACATTCTTCTCAACCTGGCCCACATAAATGCAGGCCAGGCTGGGAGCAAATGTGGCCCCCATAGAAGTACCAGAGGTCTGCAGATACAATTGTCCCCGATACTCCCAAAAAATATTTGTGAGTGCCAACTCAATGCATTGCATGACGAACGTTTGAGGTGTGTCATAAAACCACTCCATCGACCCCAGGGCCCGCGCTGCTGCCACCAACGTGGCGTCCTGGGGGATGCTGGTATACAATGACTCAATGTCAGTTGTGACCAGTAGTTGGTTTGCAGGGTCAAAAGCTGTTTCTTTCAAGATGTTCAGAATGTCGGTAGTGTCTTGTACATATGACTCCTGAGTGACCACCGCTTCCCTAAGAAAGAAGTCGGCAAACTGGGATAGAGGTTCAAGGATGGACTGGATCCCGGAGACAATGGGGCGTCCAGGAGGCGGACGTTGGGGCTTGTGAATTTTTGGCAAGATGTAAAATGCCGGCACCCTGGGATTGATGTTGATAATAAAATCCGCCTCCTTGGAAGAGATCCATTTTTTCGAGACTGCCTCTGGAGTCATATGTACAAGACACTACCTCAAACGTTCGTCATGCAATGCATTGAGTTGGCACTCACAAAATTTTTGGGGAGTATCAGGGACAATTGTATCTGCAGACCTCTGGTAATTCTATGGGGACCACATTTGCTCCCAGCCTGGCCTGCATTTATGTGGGCCAGGTTGAGAAGAATGTGGTACTCCATGAGTCCAACCCATACAGAGAGAACATCTCTCTGTGGAGACGTTATATCGACGACGTCCTCTGTATCAGGACAGGTACAGAGGACCGGCTCAATACATTCTTACAATGGTTGACCCAAGTGGACCCGAGCCTTCGTTTCACCTGGACCATCAGTAATACATCTGCGGTATATCTTGACGTTGACATTACTGCAGTGGATTACAAGTTGGTGACTAGTGTGCACCACAAGGCCACAGATAGGAACTCCCTCCTCCACTACCACTCTTTCCATCCAAGATCACTCTGGGACAACCTTCCGGTTGGACAATTTTTGCGATACCGGCGCAATTGCTCGTCTACCGAAACCTTTCTTGAGCAATCTTCTGAGCTGGTCACCAAACTGCAACAACTTGACTATCCAGCTAAAGTGATCAAACACGTACAGAAGAGGGCTCTTAACACACCGCGTGAAGCACTGTTGGAGCGCAATGTAAAAGAAAAACAAACGTGCCTGCCAGTAGTGACGACCTTTGACCCCCTTTCAACCAAAATAAGGCAAATCATAAAAAAACATTGGTCTATACTTGATATGGGGTGGAACAAGATGCCAACCCCGCGCTTTGCCTTCAAAAGAGCCCCTAACTTACGAGACAAATTGGTCCGTACACGAAATCCGAGCACTGCCCAGACAAGCACTATACCGGTGGGACACTATCCATGTGGTAACTGCTCGGTCTGCGGGCTTACATCAGCCACCAAGACTGTATCTTTACGTGGGGGCAGAACCTGGTTTCTGAACCGGTTCAGCAATTGTAACACCACACATGTTATCTACAGACTGATGTGCAGTTGTGGTCTTTATTATATCGGCCTCACGACCCGCAAAGTAAAAATACGGGTGCAGGAACATCTGAGTACCATTAGAGCAAAGAAACTGACCACCCGCTTGGTACAACATTTCAATACGTCGGGACATGATCCTAAGGACCTGAGGTGGACCGTCTTAGAAAAAGTGGTGGGCGAAACACACAACCTGGAGAACATTCTGGCAAGAAAAGAAGCAAAATGGATATTTTTGGAGAAGGCAGATCAGGAGGGACTTAATGAAAATATTGAGTGGAATAAAGTGAGTAGGCGATAATAGGGCTATGTTATGCACCTCCTTTTCCACTCAGACTTCAGCGAGGTTCTGAGGACAACAGCCCCCACATTGCAGAAACACTGAGGGCTAGATATCGATCACTTTGACATTGTTTATGCACCTTCATGAGGGTCCCAGTTTGATATGCACATGTGTATTCCCCTCGTTCATTTTTGATAGTCATTTTTGAGAGTTATTGACATTCATAGGGATATGCATACATACAAGGGTATTGATGCAGGCATTTAGTTGGTGCATTGTCAGTTTTTATCCAACACGTGATCTGCAACTCAACAGGATCCATTCTGCCCATGTCGTTTACCTAGCATGTGTGCCTTGCAGTGGGCTCTCCTAACTATTAATGTAGCGACAGCTTTGACTCAATATTTATGCTTTAATTTAATAGTGCACTTAGATCTGGATTGCCTGATTTAATTAACGAGGGAGGGTGCTACACAGTGGGTCCCCTAAACCTCAATGGCATAAACTATGAGTTGGCTCCAGCCCATTCTAAGATGGCCGCGCCGTGCGACGTGGTGGGCGGAGTCACATTCTTCGCCCCGGCTACTTCCTGTTCCGCGCTCAGATCCAGCGCGAGGACCGTCTGAAGCGCCGGAGGGACTCGGCAACAGTAAGAGTGTGATGCAGGTCGAGCGTGTGGGTGTTACAGGGATTTTTGCACTAATTCCGAATGATTTAGCTGGACAGTGAAATGCGAGTCCGAATTTTAAAAGGGACCAGTATACGATCGTGAGCCTTATATGCTTTAAGAAAGAGCAATAGCCGGTTATGTTGGACTGGGGGATCTAGTTGATAGCTTAACCCCTGCCACTTATGCCCACAGTCGGCTCTTTGCAACCGGTAGAATGATGCTGGATGTAAATGAGAAGTTATTTGAAGCACTCAATTACGAGCACAGTGTTTCAAAAGGCTGGGTAGTGGGGACAGTACAGTTTTAACTAACAACTTCCTACCAACCTGTCATTAGCGTTCTAGCCCGTAAAGTTCCATCTGACGCTGAATCTGTTTTCAAACATGTACAGGTGGCTGCGACTATTTCTGGTCACTTTTTGGACACGTGAATACTTGGCACGGTGTCCTAATGAGTGGTGCTGGTACGTGCTGACATAGCGCCCTCAAGGTAAATATGCCTGAAAATTGTGTGTCAATATATGCTGCATCGGTTGTGCCTCCTATGAGAGGGGCATGAACGGCGCTTTGAGCGTCTTTTTGTTTTATTCTTTCACACAGGTCCACATGTTTCTGAAAAGACTGAGAATAGACAACCCCTCTTATGCCCTGATGAAATCGCTAAAACGTGGAGCGATGAAACATGTCGGCTTGAGGACATAAATCACTATGGTATACAAGTAACCATTTTTAAACAAGTGGGGTTTGCTGCGTCAGAATAAAACGGTAAAGCAAGCAAAGCCCTGCTACACAATTATCTTTTTGTGGTTGGTTAGGGGTCTATTTATATGTTTCTGTACACTACAAGTGGGTGTCAGTGTTGATACGTTTGTCACTATTTGTGTTTTTCACCACTATTCTCACGTCTGCACTACTATTCTTTCTAGTGCACGTTTGTCTTTTCACATAGAGAGAGTGGCCAATGATGAGAAGTGGGTATAACGGCAATTGTTAACTGGGAACCCCCTCGGGTTGTTCTACCGTGAGGTACTCTCTCTATCTTTCACACCTTTTCCTGGGTGAACTGTATGTGGTCCTGTGTGATTTTATATTGGTGAAGTACGCATCCTGACCTAAGGACTTATGTCATTGGACATATTCCGGAGAGTATTAATGACAAGTATTCCCTATCTTGTTGGTTTTTTATACGGATGCAGTTGCATTTAGGTGAGGCTCTAACTGTTTGAATACTGTGTGAGTGGGGGGCTGCCTTACCTATTCCCCTCCCCCTCTACCCCTTGAGATTGTTCTGGCAAAGATTTCTCTCACAACTTGTTCACAAAGGTATATGTTAGACTTGGTATCTTTTGGCCTGTTTCCCCTGAGTTTTTGCTTTCTGATCTCCCGCTTTTGACTCCGTTTTTGCTGGTGTAGTGTTTCTGCGCACCTTTCTCACTGCTGATCAGTGGTAAAGTGCAAGTGCTCCTGTGGTAAATTGTGTTATGCATTAGATATTTGATTTACATGTTAGTCCCTAGTAAAGTGCACTGAGTGTGCCAGGGCCTGTGAATCAAATGCTACTAGTGGGCCTGCAGCACTCATTGTTCCACCCACGTGAGTAGCCCTGAAAAAGTCAATCAGACCTGCCATTGTGGAGTCTATGCGCAGGTTGTAACTGCCATGTTGACTTGGCAAATACACACACTTGCCAGGCCCTCACCTTCCCTTTTCTTACATGTCAACCACCCCTAAGGTAGGCCCAAGGTACCCCAATGGGCCGGTGCAGTGTACGTGAAAGGTAGGACATGCCCTGGTGTGTGTGGCCTGTCCTGAAAGCGAATTACGGCGAATTCAATTTTTCGCTATTGCAAGGCTACCTGTTCCCCATAGGACAGAATGGGGAGTTTGTTTATAACATCTTATAAACATAACTGGCCTGGGAAATTAGGTAGGAAAATATAGTTTAGGATGCCTGAACTCAGAATCTAAATATGCATTTTTTAGTGAAGGTGATTTTTACATTCTGTGTTTAAAAATACCACTTTTAGAAAGTAGGTATTTTCTTGCTCAGTCATCCCGTGTGCCTCTGCTGGAATGTGGATTGCCTGTCTGGGTTTTGACAGAAGGCTGGGGAGCAGGAGTGGCTCCAGATAGTCTAGGTGTGTCAGGTAAGGGCTAAATAGGCCTGGGCTGCAATTGGGGAAGGATATTTCCTTGCACCTCAAAGGGCTTGGTCTGCCTCTGACCAGGCGGTCTCCACCTCCTGCCAGGAAGTCACACCAGAGAAGGCAGAACTGGTTCTGGCTGGGAACAGACACTCTCTGCCCAAGAGATCAAAGGATTTTGGGATATAAATATTGGAGCCCAGACCCTTGAACTTTAGTACTCTTTTGGACCAAGAAGACTGCCAAGAAGAAGAGCCAGATAGACTGTGAGATTTGTGTATCTACCATTTTATTGGTTTTGAAATGCTCAATGAAAACCACAGTTCATTTTCCTCATTTTCGTTGTCTTTACCATTATCTTTTTTCATCACCCTTTCCTTACACCTTTCATTTCCTTCTTTACATTTTTTAAGTGAGGTAAGGCACGTTATAGAGTAGGGTCATGACGAGCCCCATTCCAAGATGGCGCCCGCTACCAGCCAAACAGAAGTCCAACTTTAGTTTTTCTTAAATAGAACGCATGGGGCACGAACAGTGTCAGCGGCAATGGCTGTAGCCCAGTTTGAGAGTACGGATTAAGACGGAAGACTTGGAATTGTTATATTGTTGGGGTCAAGGTAAGAGGAGTACATCCATTTGGGGTCAGGAAAATTACAGCGAGCACAGCATTTGTTCATGCTCCAGGGCATTGAGCGATAGTGATCTTACTATGACTTTTACCGCCTTTCTAGGTGGCAGAAAGGACTTGAGGTTTTTTCATTTGATGCCGTAAACAGAGAGTCGTAGAGTTATCCGGAAGGAGGTAAGATATGCTAGGAGGCTGGTCTCCGCAGTAATTTTTAAAGTGCACTGGAACAGTTGATTGAACCCGTTTTGTGTATTTAGGTTTTTAAAGGAGAGTAGCATTTGGCCAGTGAGCACAGTGAGTTTATTTTCATTTAATTTTATCTTCTCACAAACACAGCGGTGTGGAGACGGGTATACTTTCTTTCTTTACGATATTAGAGCATTTCAAAGAAATTCTTGCACATTGTGAATTTCATGACTGTCGTGAATATCGAGTCACAAGAGACTAATAATAACTCATATACATGTTTAGATTTCAGGCCCCTGAGGAAGAGCTCCTTTGAGCTCGAAATGCATCGGGCAAAAAGAAGCATTTTCGTGGACGTCAACAATATTATTTGTTTTGCATAATTGTATATATGTGTAATTTCGGTTGATTTGTTTACAAATAGGAACGTCTTTGAAATATATTATGTGAAAATTGGCAAATATATTCAAAACACGAGCAGAAATTATTTGTTAAGAGTTTTGTTTTTTTGAAACTGTGTTGAATTCTTCAGCTTTGTTCTATATACAGAACCACATTAGCAACAGTGCGTAGAGGTTGAGTGTTTGGTTCACTCAAGATAGGATGTTTCAGTAGCGGCACGGTTTGGACAAAGTGCTACCTCCACAGCACGCATCACTAAAAACGTTCTTTAAATAAATTTAAAGTTTAAAGTTGTCACAGCAGTAGAGGAGTGCTTCTCCAACTTAAAAAACATTTTGTGAGGAGGAACTGCCACTTTGCTGTGTGCTTTGCTGTGTTGGCCTGCAGTGGCTGCTTCTGTCTTGAGCAATGAAAGGACTGGACTGAACTTTCTGCAATCTATTTTGTGAGTTTCTCCAAGGGCTTGAGGTAGAAGTCTCAGGAACAGCAAAGACTTAACCCTCTTCTGCCCTCAGCACTGGGGACTGTGTGTTCTGTGCTGCAACAGAAGAAAAGCAACCTGACAACGTCTATAACGCCGCTGCCGACTCCGTGTTCTGAAGCCGCAGAGGGCACCCTGGTCTCACCGACGACGCCTGCTGACGCCGCCACCGAGCCGCACTCCGCACCGCCTCGCTTCAAGACGACTTGGTATTTCCAACGATGACGCTCTATGCCGAAATCGACGCTGCTGCTTGCCCCGTGGTTTGAGGGTACCGCATGTAAAGTTACACGATGCACCGCCCTCATCCCAGACCGCAGCCTTGGCCTGCTGGCGCCATCGGCTCCAGTTCGTCTGCCGACGACAGCTCTTCAGCAACGACGACGCCGCTGCTTGCACCATGACCTGCCAGCACCACGACGAGCACCGCATTCACTTCGCACCGCGACCTTGGTCTCACCGACGCCGCCAGCGAACCGCTGCTCGCACAGCGAGCTGAGGGCATCGCTCCTGACTTCAACAGAGAGGAGTTCGATCAGCAACGCGTGTGATTTCAAGGGCTGTGACGACTTCTGCACTGACCTCCAGAATCGACGCCTGTGGACGCCATGCTTTCGGAAGCTCAACGGGAGGTCGCCGACGCCCTGCATTTCTAAAAGGTACTGTTTGCCGGTCTTCCCGACACCGTAGCTGGCCCGCGACACCGCTGTCAACCAGAACTGTTTGGATCTGTTTGATCATGACGCTGTGATAGCCCCGGACGGAGATATTGGCATCAAGTAACTGTTTTTCAAGCATATTTTGATAACTGAAGATTTTTAAGTACTGTGTTGAGGATTTTTTAAATCGTTTTTGGTCTTGTCTTAAGTATATAAAAATATTGGATATTTTTCTAAACTGGTGTGGTGTCCTTTTGTAGTGCTTACACTGTATTACTATTGGTTATGTGCAAATGCTTTACACACTGCATCTAAGATAAGCTTGACTGCTCATGCCAAGCTACTAAGAGGCTGAGCAGGGGTTATTTTAGGAGTGTAACTCCCTTATTCTGACTAGAGTGGTGGTTTCTGCCTGGCTTTGGCAAATGCCTTAGTCTACCAAAAATCCCATTTCTAACATTGGTTGTCAGCGGTGAGGATAGGACTTACGTTTGCACTTGACTTACAGTGATTGGTATGCCCTATTACCATATAGCAGACCAATACGTGCCACATACTGGTTCTTTTTCTTTTTGATCTATTTTTGATCTTGCCAGTTTGAACTCGCTATTTCATCATGCCTGAATCAAGTGCATCATCTGTTGCATCCCTGGAAATTGCATTTGAGGAGGATAGGTTGGAATCCTGCTATGTTAGGGAATTGTAATCAATGCAAAAACCTAAAAGTCCAAGTCATAGGCCTCATGAGGAAGGAGGAGCTACAAAAGGTGCTGATGGCCTGGGTACCAGACATGCCAGCGAGCAATCTGGTGATCTCAGTGGAGAGGCGGAGGTGCCTTTTCCTAGGGTGGATGTTCTTTTGGGAGGGGCGGAACCCTCCAGGTCAGGCAACAGTGGCCTGTCCCCAGGAGAGCTGGAGGACAGGCGGGAAGCAAGTAGAGTTGCAGTAGAACTGGAGAAGCTTAAGTTAGCCATGGAGGAGAAAAGGATGATGTTAGAGCATGAGTTCAGGATAAAGGAGCTGGATCAGAGGAGTAGAGCCAGCTCAGATGGTGGCAGCAACCCGTCAGGACAGGCAGACAGGATTGTGCACATCCCTAAGAATGTAGGCAAAGAATTCAAGAAGGGGGATGACATACAAAGGTGGTTTCAGGGTTACGAGGCAGCAATACACATGAATGGGTTCCCTGGGGAGAATTTGGGAGGAGGATTGTGGCCTCTCTTCCCAGAAGAAGCAAGGGATACTTTAATAGCTTTGGGTAAGAGGTATCACCTCACCCATCCAGACATGAAGGATGCCCTTCTCACTAAGTATGGTCTACCTCCTGAAAAGTACAGGGATCAGTTCAGGTCCAGTAAGAAGTCTGATACCAACACTTGGTTGGAATGTGTAGATATGTTTTGCAGGTCACTGGATTGCTGGGTGAATGGCAGTAATGTGACAGATTTTCAGGGGCTATACAATTTGATTGTATGGGAGCACTTGTCTAGTCTATGTTTTGCAGATCTGCGCCAGCACCTGGTTGATAGTAAGCTGACTGACCCCAGGAAGCTTGCTATGGAGGTGGACCACTGGGTGAGTATCAGGGTCCACAGGAAAGCGTATGGGGGAGACTCAGCCAAAGGTGGGCAGGGTCCCCAGCAGAAAAGTGGGGGGGGACAAGGGTAAAACACAGGAGTTCTCTAAAGGGCCCCGAACTAGCACCCAGGGTAAAGGTTCCCATCCCCCAGGAAATAAGAAACAAGGGTTCTCGTAAGGAAAGAGAACGGCCCGCAAGTGTTTTGCATGTGACCAGCTGGGTCACATGAAGGGGGACTCCAAGTGACCTTAAGGGACACTGCCACCCACCGGTGGACAGTCCAAGGTGTTGGCTTGTGTAGCGCTTGGGGAGGAGGAGTACCCACAGGAGGGTGGGGGCCCCGCAGAAATGACCCTTGTCTCACTAGCGGACAGTGAGATGGTCCCAGGAAGTCCGGTGCCCCCTAACACAAAGAAATACAGCACCTGGGTGGCCATCAATGGCAAAAGGGTAGAGGCTCTCAGAGATACTGGAGCCAGTGTGACCTCAGTCCGGTGTCGCCTGGTTTCTGAGAAGCAGGTAGTCCTAGGGGCATTCCACTAAGTAATTGCGGTGGACAATTCAAAGCGCCAGTGTCTGGTGGCGCAGGTTCCCTTCGAGTGGGGGGGGGGGTTCAGGTCCCTTGAGGGTGGTTGTGAGCCCACCCATACCTGTAAATTGCTAGGTAACGACCTGGAGCCGTCCTTATGGAAGGATGTTGAGCTCAGGTCTCACTTGGAGATGCTTACGTTGCCAGAGTGGGCATGCGTGTCCACTCTGTCAATGGCGGCCAGAAAGGGTGATCAAGAAGACTTGGAGCCTGAAACAGTGGACCAAGTTCCTGCCAAGAGAAAGGGCAAGAGGTGCGGGAAACCGGCCCCTGATGTTCCCACAGACTGGGAGGAGGCGGACCTTGAGGGGGACGCCCCGGTGCCTACAAGGGAGTAAGTAGCCGAACTGGGGGAAATCTCTGAGCTAACCCATTGGCAGCATGAAGGGGGTCCCACCAAGGAGGAATTCTGCAAGGAGCAGCAAGAGTGCCCTTCTCTAAAGGGTCTGCGGTGGCATGCTGCAGACCAGGCAGCTGGTGATCAGTCTGGTCACATTGGATCTACTGGGAGAATGATCTCCTGTACAGTGAGCCTAAGGTCACAGAGCCTGGGTCAGACCGTGTGCTGGTGGTGCCCCAGCGCTTCAGGACCTTCCTACTGGGTCTGGCTCATGACGTGCCTTTGGCAGGACATTTGTGGCAGGACAAGACCTTTGACAGGCTTGTCACCCACTTCTTCTGGCCCCAAATGCATAGGCAGTCAGATGGACATTGCAGATCTTGCCAAACTTGCCAGGCAAGTGGTAAGAGTGGGAGAAGGGCCAAAGCTCCTCCTCAACCTTTTCCAGTTTTTGCAACGCCCTTTGAAAGGGTAGGGATGGAGATTGTGGGGCCACTGGATCCCAAGACAGACATGGGCAACAGGTACATCCCGGTCTTGGTGGACCATGCCATCCGGAACCAGGAGGCAATCCTTCTCAGTACAAGGACGGCGCCAGTGGTGGGCTGTGCGTTAATGGGGATCTTTTCCTGAGTGGGTTTCCACAGAGAGGTGGTTTCTGACAGGGGGACCAATTTGATATCCAAGTATATGACATCCCTGTGGAAGGAGTGTGGTGTAACATACAAGTTTACCACCCCTTACCACCCACAAGGTAACGGTCTGGTGGAGAGATTCAACCTGATCTTGAAGGGCATGATTAAGGGTCTAACAGAACCCATGAGGCGTAAGTGGGACGTCCTCTTGCCGTGCCTTCTCTTTGCATACAGGGATGTATCACAGAAGTATCTTGGATTCAGTCCGTTTGAGCTTCTGTATGGTCACCCTGTGAGAGGACCTCTGAGTTTGGTGAAGGAAGCCTGGGAGGCAGCTCCCAGGAAAAAACCCCAGGATGTGTTCAGTTACATGCTGGCCTTCAGAAACCAAACTGCCTGCTTCAGAAAAGTCGCTCAGGCGAACCTAGAAGCAAGCCAGGAAGAAATGAGTAAGCGGTATGACCAGAATGCCACTCTGGTAGAATTTCAACCTGGGCAAAAAAGTGTGGGTCATGGCCCCAGTAGAACCTTGTACCTTGCAGGGTAAGTGGACTGGGCCATTTAAGGTGGTGGAGCGCAAAAGTGATGTCACCTACCTGTTGGATTTGGGGGCTCCAAGGAACCCTTTGAAGGTCCTCCACGTGAATAGCCCAATGCCCCACTTTGAGAGGTCCGAAGTGAGCATGGGCTTGGCGACAGATGATGGGGTGGAAGAGGAGAGTGAACCTCTCCCTGACCTCCTGTCTACCAAGGAGTGCAATGGGTCAGTGGAAGGTGTGATCCTCTCCCCTACACTGACTGCAGAGCAACAGAGCGACTGTCACCAGTTGTTGAAACAGTTTGCCCCCCTGTTCCCGCTGACCTCAGGTGTTACTCACTGGTGTACCCAAGCCGTGGAAACCAGTGACAGCCCTCCTGTGAAACACAAGATTTACAGGTTGACTGACCGGGTCAAGGCCAGCATTAAAGAGGAGGTCTCTAAGATGTTGGTGTTAGGGGTGATCGACCCTTCCAACAGTCCTTGGGCCAGCCCAGTGGTCTTGGTCCCAAAGGCTGCTGTTCCCAGTGCCACTCCAGAACTGCCGTTTTGTGTGGACTACCGTAGGCTCAGTGCCATCACCAGGACTGATACACACCCCATCCCCAGAGCTGATGAGCTCATTGATCGGTTGGCACCTGCCAAGTTTGTCAGCACGTTTGATTTAACATCTGGGTACTGGCAGCTTGCCTTAACCGATGAGGCCAAGGAGAGTTCAGCATTTTCAACCCCAGGAGGAGATTACCAGTTCCGGGCGATGCCCATTTGGTTGAAGAATGCCCCTGCCACCTTTCAGAGGTTGGTCAACCAGGTGAAGGCTAGGCTGGATGATTTCAGTGCCGCCTACCTGGATGACATCGCAGTGTTCAGTTCCAGCTGGGAAGAACACTTGCAGTACCTCAGTGAAGTGTTGAAGGCGCTGCAGAGAGCAGGCCTCAACATGAAGGCCAGTAAGTGCCAGATCGGGCAGGGTTCGGTGGTGTACTTGGGACACCAGGTAGGAAGCGGCCAAGTGGCACCCCTATAACCCAACATTGACACCATTCTTGCTTGGGAGCCCCCAAAGACCCAGACAGAGGTGAGGACCTTCTTAGGACTCACCGGGTACTACTGGAGATTTATTAAGGGGTATGGGACCATTGTTGCCCCCTTAACAGAGCTGACTTCCAGGAAGCAGCCCAAGATTGTGATCGGACTGATTCCTGCCAGAAGGCTTTTGATGCCCTGAAGGCCGCCTTGTGCACGGCACACGTGGTCAAGGCCCCCGACTTCTCCAAGGAATTTGTCATGCAGACTGACGCTTCAGGGCATGGAGTGGGAGCGGTGCTATCACAACTGAACGAAGAGGGCCTAGACCAGACTGTAGTCTTCCTTAGCTGGAGACTACTCCTCAGGGAACAGAGGTGGAGCGCCATAGAAAGAGAAGCTTTCGCTGTTGTCTGGGCACTGAAGAAGCTGAGACCATACCTGTTTGGGACTCACGTCCGTATTCAGACAGACCACTGGCCCCTCAGATGGTTGATACAAATGAGGGGTGAGAATCCAAAACTGCTGAGGTGGTCCATCTCCCTACAGGGAATGGACTTTACGGTGGAACACCGTCCTGGCACAGAACACGCCAATGCAGATGGTCTGTCCATGTTCTTCCGCCTTAATGAAGAGAACTCCCAAGAAGGTGGGTAGTTCTCCCTACTTTCAGCTGGAGGGGACGTGTTAGACTTGGCATCTTTTGGCATGTTTCTCCTGAGTTTTTGCTTTCTGACCTTCCGGTTTTGACTGGCGTAGTGTTTCTGCACACTTTTCTCACTGCTGATCAGTGGTAAAGTGCAAGTGCTCCTGTGGTAAATTGTGTTATGGATTGGTGTTTTCATGATTGGCTATTTGATTTACTTGTTAGTCCCTAGTAAAGCGCACTGAGTGTGCCAGGGCCTGCGAATCAAATGCTACTAGTGGGCTTGCAGCACCGATTGTGCCACCCATGTGAGTAGCCCTGAAAAGGTAACTCAGACCCGCCATTGCGGAGTCTGAGTGCAGTTTCTAACTGCCATGTCGACTTGGCTAGTGCACACACTTGCCGGTTCCTCACCTTCCCTTTTCTTACATGTCAGCCACCCCTAAGGTAGGCCCAAGGTACCCCTGTGGCCAGGTGCAGTGTATGTGGAAGGTAGGACATTAAAAAAAAACCTAAGATGCAGACTCATGAGGCAAACACTATTTGAAACAAGTGTATGTATATGCCATTTGTATTTATTTGTTAACAGGTACCATTAATTCACCGTTCGTTTTTTTCATAAAACGGACTTGGCCCGTCTCTGCACCCCCTTTTGCCTGCCACTCGGAACCTCGATAGTAAGGCTCCTGCCACTCCCAGTTTTACACGACTTGGGACAGTGAGCGAGTTTGTGTGTGGAATTGTTTTGCAGTATGTGTACTGTTTTGTGTGTGAGGCTATGGAGGGATATTACACCCTCAGTACAATGATTACCAAGGGAACATGTACCAATGGTCTCCTTTCCCTCTGAATGAGCATGAGTGCAATACACCCCTGCTTATGGATACTATGCCACTATGTGACCCACGCGAATAAGCTGGTCTTGGATCATCATGCGCAGAGCATTTCTCCCTTGTGCTTTTACATCATTTACAAATTGTATTTTTGATGTTTTTTCACCTCTTTCTCTCCGCAGGGACCGGAATAGGTCTATCTTTTTCAAGCTTCACTAAGGGCCCACTCAAGCCCAGAAGCATTTCTTGGTGGCCGATTTTTGCCACCAAGAATAGGACTTTAGGCATACAACATTTTACCTAGAATTGAGTATTGTTGGTAGGGACAACCATAGGTCCTGATGAATAAGCAGAAGGAGTCTGCTTATGAAACATGTCATGTCGACCAAGTATTCAACATATTTTGTTCTACTCTTCTCTAACCCCCTTTTTACTGTTCCCAGCCAGAGAAGTTAATAAATAGTTTTTTCTACTAGCCAGGGAATTTTTAACTTTTTTAGTATTATCACCACACTTCAGTAGGTCCCCACCTTCACCATTCACTACTACTATCACACCACACATAGCCTATCGTCATTATTTCAGTGCTCCCGCTTAGCTCGTAGGTCGCAGCACACCCCGCTCCGTAGAGGGACGGGAAGACCCCTATGATGAAGCATGACACTATGGGATTCATAGTGTGTGAGGGGTATTTTAAAAGCACATAGTGCTCTCCTTCTGCCACCCGCGAAGAGAGCACACACTGGAACCCTTAGACACAGAGTCTTCACCTTATAACGAAAATAAATAAAAAGAACCACATGTTCACATTGATAGAATCTTTTTGGTTATCGCGAAGGTAGGACATTCCCTGGTGTGTGTGGCCTGTCATGATAGAGAATTACGGCCAATTTCTTTTTTCGCTATTGCAAGGCTACCTATTCTGCATAGGACGGAATGGAGAGTTTGTTTATAACATCTTATAAGCATAACTGGCCCGGGAAATTAGGTAGGAAAATAAAGTTTAGTATGCCTGAACTCAGACTCTAAAGATGCATCTTTTAGTGAAGGTGATTTTTACATTCTGTGTTTGAAAATACCACTTTTAGAAAGTAGGTATTTTCTTGCTCACTCATCCTGTGTGCCTCTGCTGGAATGTGGATTGCCTGTCTGGGTTTTGGATGACAGAAGACTAGGGAGCAGGAGTGGCTCCAGATAATCTAGGTGGGCCTGAGGGCAGAATAGGCCTGGGCTGCAATTGGGGAAGGGGGAGGAGATTTCCTTGCATCTCAAAGGGCCTGGTCTGCTTCTGACCAGGCGGTCTCCACCTCCTGCCAGAAAGTCAAACCAGAGAAGGCAGAACTGGTTCTGGCTGGGCACATACACTCTCTGCCTAAGAGATCAAAGGATTTTGGGATATAAATATTGGGGCCCAGACCACTGAACTTTAGAACTTTTTTGGACCAAAAGACTAACCACTTTGCTGTGTGCTTTGCTGTGTTGGCCTGCAGTGGCTGCTTCTGTCTTGGGCAGTGAAAGGACTGGACTGAACGTTCTGCAATCTACTTTGTGAGTTTCTCCAAGGGCTTGGCCCCTGTACAAGAAGTCTCAGGAACAGCAAAGACTTCAAGCTCTTCTGCCCTTAGCACTGGGGAATGTGTGTTTTGTGCTGCAACAGAAGAAAAGCAACCCGACGACGTCTACAACGCCGCTGCCGATTCCGTGTCCTGAAAGCACTGTAACAAAGCCACACCGCGACCCTGGTCTCACCGACGACGCCTGCTGACGCCTCTACCGAGCCACTGCTCGCACTGCGACCTGTGGGCACCGCACTCTGCACCACCTCGCTTCATGACGATGCCTTGGTATCCCCGACGTCGCCGCTCCATGCCAAAATCTACAACACTGCTTGCAGTGTGGTTCGAGGGCACCGCTCGAAAAGTTACACGACACACCGCCCTCATCCCGCACCGCAGCCTTGGCCTACCGACGGAATCGGCTCCAGTTCGTCCATCAATGACAGCGCTTCAGCAACGACGACGGCGCTGCTTGCACCGTGACCTGCAAGCACCGCATTCACTTCGCACCGCGACCCATCTGATGCCACCACTGAGCTGCTGCTCGCACCGCGACCTGAGGGCACCGCACGCCGGACTGCTGCGCTTCACATTGCAGCACCCGACGCCAGCACTCCAGACTTCAACAGAGAGGAGTTTCGATCTGCACCAGGTGTGACTTCGAGGGCTCCGACGACTCCTGCACCAACCTCTGGACCCAATGCCTGCGAACGCCGTGCTTTCGGAAGCTCAACGAGAGGTCGCCGACACCTTGCATTTCTAAAAAGTACCGTTTGCGGGTCTTCCTGACACCGTAGCTGGCCCGCGACGCCTCGGTCAGCCAGAACTGCTTGCATCTGTTTGATCACGACTCCGTGATAGCCCCGGACGGAGCTATTGACATCAAGGAACTGTTTTTCGAGCATATTTTGATAATCAAAGATTTTTAAGTACTGTATTGTGGATTTTTATCGTTTTTGGTCTTGTCTTAAAAATATAAAAATATTGGATATTTTTCTAAACTGGTGTGGTGTCCTTTTCTAGTGCTACAATGTATTACTGATTGTTATGTGCAACTGCTTTACACACTGCCTCTGCCCGACTGCTTGTGCCAAGCTACCAAGGGGTTATTTAGGAGTGTAACTCCCTTATCCTGGCTAGAGTGGTGGTTTCTGCCTGGCTTTGGCATATGCCCTAGCCTACTAAAAATCCCATTTCTAACTGTATATTTACAGCTTCTCAACCCCCCGTGAAGATTAGCGAAGCATGCAAAGTTTCATTTGCTGGAAATAAAATCCCTGCACAGTAAAGAACATATCTCAATTTTACACTTAAGTTGATATCGTAATAAACCCAAGGATCACTGACACAATATTGTGGCAAACAATTTCCTTGACAAAAATATTGTGTCAAAAATATAATTCATCCCCAATATCGTGCTCCTATACCTATAATGGTAAGTACAAAAATATTGGGTAAAAAAATTATCGTTGACACTTTTGTCCAAAAATAGACAAAAGTATCCATTTTTTAAAAATATAAATATACTATTTCCACTCTTGTTTAGGCAACTGTAGGTAAAGTGTTGGACTTCAGAGGGGTTAGATTTACTATTCCTACTCCAGTCACCACAAAACTTGGAGAAGTGTTGCACTTTGGAGGAGTTAGATTTACTATTCCTACTCCAGTCATCGCAACGTTAGGGAAAGCATTGGACTTCAGAGGGGTTAGATTTGCCCTTCCCACTCCAGTCTAAGAAACAGTAGGGAAATTATTAGATATTGAAAGGGTTACATTTACTATTTCCACTTTAGTCAGTGTAACAGTAGGGAAAGTGGTTCAGAAGGTTACACTTACTATTCCTACCTCAAACAGCACAACAGTAGGGTTTGTGTTGTACTTCAGAGGGGTTACATTTACTATTCCAACACCAAACGTTGCAATAGTAGAGCAAGTGTTGGACTTCGAAGGGATAAAATGTACTATTCCCACTCCAGTCTTTGAAACAGCAGGAAAAGCGTTGGACTTTGGAGGGTAAGATTTACTATTCCCACCCCATTCTGTGCAACAGTAGAGAAAGTGTTGGACTGCAGAGTGGTTACATTTACTATTCCCACTCCAGTCTAAGCAAACAGTAGAGAAAGTACTTAAATTCAAACACATTACATATTTTAATAACCCTATTAATTTAGAATACAATATGTAACTTGATATAAACAATATTGATTAACACACACAAATTATTAAAACATAATTTACAAAAGTAATAATCATATAATTTACCAATAATACATGCCTATTTGCTATTATCATAATAATAAATATTTACAATTTAAAAAACTCTTTGATAATTATTTACTATTTAAAAAGATATTATTTAAATAATTATGTAATTATGGCTTAAATAACTTCCCACTTTATACCCCTGCAAACCTAGCAGCCCACACCTAAAATAAAAATAAAATAAATAAGTATAGCACAATTCATAAAATCTATAATTAACAATTAATATTTAATTAATAACTAATTATCTAATTACCTCCCCACCCTAAACCCCCACACACTTAGCAACCAGCAGCTAAAATATATCGAAAATATATAAGTATTACACAATTTATATAATTTGTAATCAATGCAATAATTATTTCTAAATTAATAAAAAAAAAAATTAAATATATCTTTTTATTTGCAAAAAGAACAAAATAAAGTGGTAGTCACACACAAGGCATACCTTAGTTACATAATATACATATAAGGAATCAAAAATCTGGCAAATCACATTAAATCATGGGATTAAGTCCTTTTTCCTTTTCCACAGTGATCATTAATCAATTAGCTCGTCAATGGTGGTAATCATGGGGGGCTCGCATATGTTTCCCCTGTAATCATTCCAGTTGGACCACACCGCCACCCACTTCCTCGGACATCCCCTGGCTACATAAACTGTCTTCTCCTGAACCATGCTCCAATTGATGTCTTTCTTCCAAGCGCTGAGCGTTGGCAGTGTGGCGGCCCCCCCATACCCTTGCAATATTCCACTTTGCGATCGCAAGGCCCAACGCCACCCCCATTTTGCCTTTCGCTGAGAGGTCTGAGGGCTCCCAGATATTAAGGAGGCACCTCTTTGCCTCAGAGCGCAATTCCACCCCCCACACCTCCCTCATACAATTGAGCACCGAGTCCAATAGGTCTGTATCACCTGGCATTCCCATAGTATATGTAGAAAGGTGCCAACCTCCCCACACCCCTTGCGACAGAGTCCATCCTCGCTTCGCCCCATCAGGACTAGCCTAGTGCCAGAGATGTATACTCTATGCAGGATCTTCAACTGGATCAATTGCAGTTTGGCCGATATTGGTATTTTCTTGGGGGATGCCAGCGCCTCTCGCCATTCTTCATCATCAATTTCGAGTCCATCTGCCTCCCATTTCCCCCTAAGAGCTAGTAGTGGATCCGGGGTATGATTAATGAGCTTTTTGTATGTGAGCGATATGGCCCTCTCCGGGAGGTGGCCATCCAGTAGTCTGTTTTCGAGTGGTGATGACTCCGGGAGGTCCGTCCCGGGAGGAATATTGGCCTGAAGTGCATGCCGAACCTGTATGTAGCAGAAGTGTTCCGTCTGGGCTAGATCATAGGTGTGCTGAAGGGTGTCAAATGATATTACCCCCTCTGGGCCCCATAAGTCTTTGATGCGAGATATTCCTATCAGGTCCCAATTTCGAAATCCTTTTGTGCGGCTAAGTGTGCCTAACGTCTCCAAAGCCCACAGCGGGGTTGCTAGGGTGAGCCTGCCATCCCAACCCAATTTCTTTTGGACTATATGCCACAGCTGGACTGAGTGCTTGGTGGGTCCCGTAAGGCGGTACCTTCTCGGTCTTGAATAGAGAGCCGCCTCGAAGTTCCCACCCGGAAGAAGCCATTTGTCCATCTCGTAACCTGGGTCATTCCCTGCACAGTATGTACCCTGGTTAATGGCCGACAAATGCGCCGCCAATTAATATTTTGGGATGTCCGGGAGCGCTATCCCCCCGTCAAACCAGCCAAGTGTGAGATTTTGGAGGGAGATACGGGGCACTCCGGTCCAGAGAAGGTCTCTCTGGGTGGCCTCGATGGTGGCGAAATACTTTTGTGAGACTAAGTCCGGGTGGTTTTGGAGGGCGTACAGGAACCGTGGCAGCGCCATCATTTTGAATGATGTAGTGGGTGGGTGAGTAGGGAGAGACGACGAAAAAACTAAATTTAAAAAACACTTACCTGTAACGGCCGGCTGCCGTCTCTCCCCCTCTTCCTGCAGTCCCGGCCGGCAGCAGGAAGCATCTGGGCTCCCAAGCTCCTTTGTGCTAATCACAATGCTGCAATGCAGCGTAGTGATTGGTCTGAGTGCCTTGGATCGGCGCTCAGACGGGGAATGAGAGGCTTTGCGTGTTCCTCACCAGGCTGTGTAATACAAAGTGCGCAGAACAGTTTGGCAGGCCCAAGAGCGGCGGACAAGCAGTCCTGCGCACTTAAGAAGTATAAATCACTCCTCCCCCTGTTTTGGCCGGCCCCGCCCGAGAGCCACTGATAATATTGGAAAACTAAAAGGATAATAACAATAGTTATAATCGTTTTATTTTTCCTTTTGCTCAGTAGGGTGACGCTCCTCCGCATTAGAGGAGGAGCCACCACTGCTTGAAAACTATATTATTTATTGAAAAAACTATAATCTTGACAACGGTATTTTTGCATCACAATATTTTTGTATCACAATTATATATTGCCGATATTTCTGTCTTCCGATATTTACAAATGGCTATTTTGTCCAAACACCAAACCTGATGCCATATAGTGAAAACTAACGCTCTCAGATCATGCAACGTTTGAGTCACAACTCCAAACAGGTAAGGCTCAAGCCCAGACACCTTGCTATTGTAATGAATAGCTAGTGTAATGTTTAGCTAAGAGTAGGGTTCCCGTTTTATGGTGATTATTTCCATCTCTACTTAACCATATCCATTTTTTGATAGTCACGTTATTTATCCACATGTACTTTGTGTTTTATGAAGAAATGATCTTGCAACTACTATATTTCCACATTAATTTAACTTATAAACAGGCACTCATAATTGGGCAGGCAGCCCTGCATAATAGAAAAGTTCCTTTACATGCAACACATGCATATCAGCAATCATTCAAAAGAAACTTATCACTTTCTTTAATTCTCCATGCCTTCGATGTTCACAAATTCTGGCCTGGCAATCAGGAATAATATCATAGAGAGTCACTCAAAAGAACAGCCACTTTCTGCATTAAAAAAAAAATAGAAGGAGGGAGACACATTCTTCTCTGTCTATATGTTTGTTGAAAAAATCATCAAAAATACAAAACTGAGATTCTCAACTATGTCCAGTCTTTGCAAAGCCTTGCAGGTTCTGGTTTGTGCCAATAGCGTTTACGGGAAGCAGGTGAGGTAGAGTTCTTTGAAATGTAGCACTGGATGAAACAACATTTTGATGAACGTAGCACGAGCTGCATAGTCATTAAACAGGCTCAGGGGCTGTAGCAGAAAGGGGGCCTTGATGTTCACTCTATGGGGGATACATCTTTCACAAAAATCTGGATTGTTGGTACACTGTAAAACACACAAGATCATGGATGGAATGTTGCACAATGGCAAAACATTCACCCCCAGTCACAGATCTGGGTTTAACCCGTTAAGTGCTGCCGTCGGCCGTTGAACGTTCGGAGCACTACCTGGCTGGTGCTGCGCACGTTCAACGGCCGACGCAGCCCCGCCCGTTCTTTAAAACGGCCGCACTGCCACGCAAAAAGTGGCCGCGGTTAACGGGTTAATCCATAGTTATTTTGCTCACCAAGCCACCCCAGTTCAGACATGGCCATATGCAAATCAGTCTTGACCCTGTGCCTCATGGGAAGAGCCCAGCCCGAACTGCCAAGCCATGTCTTTCCTGGACGGAATCAAGCATCCTAGGATCGGTTTCTGGCTATCAGCCGTCTTCAGCCAGGATAGCTTGACTCCAGTGGCTTAGTGAGCAAGGGACCCACGTCTGGGAATACCCTTCCCACATAGGGTGAACAGCAAAACACACAAGATGATGGATGGAATGTTGCACAATGGCAAAACATTCACCCCTAGTCACAGATCTGGGTTTAATCCATCGTTATTTTGCTCAGAAAGCCACCCCAGTTCAGTCATGGCCATATGCAAATCAGTCTTGACCCTGTGCCTCATGGGAACAGTCCAGCCCGAACTGCCAAGCTATGTCTTTCCTGGACTGGAATCAAGCATCCTAGGACCGGTTTCTGGTTATTAGCCGTCTTCAGCCAGGATAGCTTGACTCCAGTGGCTTAGTGAGCAAGGGACCTACGTCTGGGCGTACCCTTCCCACATAGGGTGAACAGCAAAACACACAAGATGATGGATGGAATGTTGCACAATGGCAAAACATTCACCCCCAGTGGGACGGGTATGCTCAGACGTGAGTCCTGTGCTCTCCACACCACTGGAGTCAAGCTATCCTGGCTGCTGACGGCTGATAGCCAGAAACCGGTCCTAGGATGCTTGATTCCGGTCCAGGAAAGACATGGCTTGGCAGATCAGGCTGGACTGTTCCCATGAGGCACAGGGTCAAGGCTGATTTGCATATGGCCATGTCTGAACTGGGGTGGTTTGGAGTGCAAAAAAAACGATGGATTTAGGCCCAGATCTCTGTACTGGGATGAATGTATGACATTGTTCTGCATTCTGTCCATCAACTGTTGTTTTTGCATTTGTCACCCCAAGTGGGAGGGGTTTGCTCAGATGTGAGTCCCGTGCTCTCCACACCACTGGAGTCAAGCTATTCTGGCTGATGACGGCTGATAGCCAGAAACCGGTCCTAGGATGCTTGATTCCGGTCCAGGAAAGACATGGCTTGGCAGTTCGGGCTGGACTGTTCCCATGAGGCACAGGGTCAAGGCTGATTTGCATATGGCCATGTCTGAACTGGGGTGGTGTGGAGTGCAAATAAAACGATGGATTTAGGCCCAGATTTCTGTACTGGGGTGAATGTATGACATTGTTCTGCATTCTGTATATCAACTGTTGTTTTTGTTGGTACACTATACCTCAATACTTCCAAGCAATTATTGAAAGGTGGTAAGGAGAAGTTCCAAGTTTGTCTCTAGAAATTCTGGTTGCACACAGATGACCAGCACTAGCTTAACACCATAGCTGACGCAAAGGAAGGCTGTAAAAAGAGATGGGATTCAGGGTAGTTGGTGTTGAGTAATTGTATCCACAAGGCAGGGCGACTACTGCAGCTGTGTAATGATTAGGCCTGGGCGAGAAATTCCACTCTGCTCACGGATTTTGCGGAGTTTTGCCCACTCCACGTAGAGTGCGAAGTCCTGAAAAACTACACAAGGCGGGGCAGAGCGGAGTTTTCCTCTCCAGCAGCTCGCCAACATTAAGTTGGCGAGAGCAAGTGAGGAAAATCTTCCTTGAGACCACCTCCCAAGCCAATAACCGTGATGGCCACGTAGGCTTGGAGCTTCGCCTCCGATTCCCCTTGATCGACCTGTTGCGTTGGCACAGTGGCGATCTGTAACCCCTCCGACACCATGTGAGGTGTGGGATGCGATGGTGCGTCGACTGGTAAGGGAGCTTACTGGCGGTGACACAGGGCGCGGATCGGCTCCTAGTGCAATAAGCGGTTGCTGTGGGGCCTACGGCCACGATGGAAACAAGGGCCTCGCTTACTGAACTGGCTGAGCAGGAGTGAGTCATCAGGGACTGGCTGGAGCGGCTGCCGTACGGTGGAATGGTTGTGGTTAGCGGTTGCAGTGGGAAGGGGCAGGAGGCTGACTCCATCGGTGGTGGGGGCGCTGACACTCCCCGGAAGCCCCGCAGCGACAGGGGTCGCGTGCGGGCTTGGGCAGCGGCTGCCCGGCCGTGCTCAGCGCCACCTGCAGTGGTTCTCCCTCCCCCTCACTTTGTCGCACCCGTACCACTTGGATTCCCGGCCCGTGGTGACGGGGACCTTTCTTGTATAGCTGACTCCCTCTTCCCTGAACGTGGGCCTGAGCTTTGCTGTGGAGCGACTGTGGCCGGCCCCGGGTGAGGATGTGACGGCCGCGCTGGGGGCATCTTCGACATCAGCTGCACTGTGGATTGTGGCCCATTGCCCATATGTATCTGGACCCCGTGGCGGTGGTGCCCCCCTGCGGTGACAACTCAGGTATGGGCGATCAAGCCCTTTAGGAACCTGCTGGCCTCCGAGCTACGAGGATGCTGGCCTAGACCCCCAGACTGCTTGTGAGACGGTAGTGGGGTGAGACTGGGGGCTGTGGCCATATCACCTGCTGACTGAGGCACTACTGTGGCACCATTCTCTCTAGTGGCCTTTCTCAGTGTATGTTTCTTGTGGCATTACACAGCACTGGACTGTGGCGCACTCTGTCTGACTCCGGGGGGTGCCATACGACCCAGGGTTTGGGTGCTTGTCGTGGGGGGCACTGCCGCGACTAGTATGTGGCACATTAACGGCTTGGGGAATGGGGTGCAAGGATCCCAAGCAGAGCACATTGCCCTTCGGACCGCCTGGTCCAGACACATCGGTGCAGCCGTCCACCATGGCGGAGGGTGGAGAAACACCCGCGGTTGGCCCAGCGTTGTCCGAAAACTTGCTGGCTGAATTACGGGCTGGGTCCGAGCCCTGGACACCAGATTTGAAGCCCTTGATAAGAGGCTGGCATCTCTGGGGCCAGGCTGGATGTGCAGGAGGGTCGTCTGACGGTGACTGAGAGTTGTATCTCTGATTTGGAGGACGGCGCGGCCCAGACAACTAAGAAACTTGAGAGGATGGGGAAGCTTCTTAAGTCATTGGCCCTGAAGAATGAGGACTTGGAAGCTCTTGGGCGGAGGAACAACATACGCATTAAGGGAGTGCCAGAATGTACCAACACGGGGCGGCTGGATGATTTAGTGAAAACCCTTTTAAAAGATATGCTTGGCGGTGAGGCTTTTACCTCCACCTTTGTAGTCGAGCGGGCTCATCGTATCATGGGGCCTTGACCCATCCCAGGGTTCCACCGAGACCTATCATAGCCCGGCTCCTGAACTTCAGGGATAGGGACACCACTCTCCGATTGGCACAGGAGAAGGGCCAGCTGGAGTAGCAGGGCTCGACTATATACCTATACTCAGACTTCCATACGCCAGTAGGAAGTATGCTAGTGTGAAGGCAGCCCTGCGGAAGTTGGGACTACGCTACGGGATGCTGTACCCAGCCAGGCTGAAGGTGGACATTGATGGTCGGTCCTGCATGTTTGACTCCTCTCATGATGCACAAGAGTTCAGTCAGAGAAACTCCAATGGTGTGAGGAAGCAGGGTGCGACGTCCACCCGCAGCATACTCAGGACATACCAGACTCTGGCGCGAGTGCGGAATTGTTTTCGGCTGCTAGCTAGTCAGGACACACCTGCCTCTACGCATTGCAGTAGTATGATGTTTTGTTCCCACTACTAGTGCTGCACCGCTCTGTAGACCTGTTCCTGTGTGCATGATATTGTGCCGCCATAGAGATATTACATGCCATTCTGCAGGCACTTCGTGCCAATACAGGGGTTGTGGCGGGGTGTGGCCACCCCCCAAGTGCAGCTGCACATATTTCGTATTGTACAAGTTTGTAATGTGTTTTATTTCTGTTTGTATGACTCCGTTACTATGGGTCTACGGGTTGGGGACTTTCCCCCAAAGTTGGGTGTGGGGGATGGGTGGTGGAAGTGGGGATTTTTTAGGGCTTATTGTTCAACGTTTGTGGCATGTTTTTCCTATATACAACAGTTGCAGTTTTGCTCAGGTAGTCCTGTCCTTAGTATGTTAGAAGCATGGGATTTAGACTATGGCTAATAAGCTGGTTGCGGAGGCTAGTGTGGTGCTAATGTCCTGGAACGTTAGGGGTTTAAATAATGTCCGTAAGTGTAAGCAGGTGATTAACTATATGCAGAGATTCCACATGGACGTTGCGTTTCTACAAGAGACTCACCTAGCAGTACATGCTCGGACACCATTGGCGGCGGGATGGGGGCTTCATCAATATTATGCAGGATATAGCACCTATGCTAGTGGGGTTGCGATGTTGATACACAAACGGGTGCCCTTCTGGGAGGAGGGGTTATATCGGGATGCAGGAGGACACTATTTATTGGTGAAGGGCACCATGCTTGATCACTCCGTGCTTTTTGTTAATGTCTATGTCCCGAATGTAGACGACCCCGAGTTCTTTGAGGCTGTCCAGGGTCACATAGTACGCATGGGGGCCTATTGTCTTTATATGTGTGGGGGACCTCAACTTATTGCTTGATCCAGGTTGTGATAGCACTGCGCATGCAATACCCACCAAGCCGAGGGCGCGACGCGTAGTACTGGACACTATTTATTTATTTATTTAGAGAGTTTTATATAGCGCGAACGTGACCCTTGGGTATCAGAGCGCATCACAGATACATAAACATGAGGTAGATTTGAGATACAATTCGCATAGCATTACCATATAGGGAATGAGGTAGGTAACTATAGAGCTATATAGTAAGCGTATCACACTGATATGAGGTAGGTTAGGTATATGTCTAATAGGGGATATATCCTGGAATATGTACAATAGTTTGCTAAAATTAGGCTAGTATTAACAACCGGATTACACATTTCTATATAATTTCTGTCTGCGTCGATCTCCCAAGTTATCATATAGGTTATTCTATATCCTACTATATTGTATGCTGTATTCCTGTACAAATAGTTCTGACTTGTCTTTGTCTGTGCAATCTTCCTCAGGTTCTGGGAGGGTGTAGCACCTCTAGGTTGTTCCCCGTTTACTAGAGATTTTCTCTTGCTTCCATTCGATGTTCCGTTTTGGCACCTCTCATATGCGGTGGCAGTGAAGTCCGTTCTTGTCTATGTAAGGAACTTACTCATTAGGAAGATCTTAGCTTCCTTTTTGAATGTTGTTGTGTTTGTAATTTTCCTGATATTCGGAGGGAGTGAATTCCATATTCTGGGGGCTGCCCCAGAGAACGCTCTGTCGTATGTTTTCTTCTTCCTGAAGATGGGTGGCCTCAGCAGCAGCTCCTTGGCACTCCTGGCTGGTCTGAATCCTCCAGAAACCTCAATCCTCTGGGCCAGGTACCTTGGTGTTTTGTAGTGGAGTGCTTTGTGGGTGATACATGCCATTTTAAATTGGATTCTGGCTTAATATGGTAGCCAGTTTAACGCTTTTAGGTGTGGTGAAATATGGTCGAATTTCCTCTATCCGGTAATGAGCCTTGCTGCTGCATTGAGGCATGCTTTTAGTGGTGCCGTGGACATTTTTGGTAGACCTGCTAAGGTTGTACATCCGTATTCAATCCTTGAGATAACTAATGATTGTATTGCCAGTTTGAGATCCGCCGACAAGATGAATGGTTACACTTTCCTTAAGTAGTTCCGATGAAAGCGGGCATTTTTTGCCATTAATTTAATGTGGGCTTTCATGTCTAGATTTTTATCCAATGTGACTCCTAATGATTTGGCTGAGTCCACTAGCGTAGGGGTGCAGTTTAGTGCTGTGATCAATTTGGTCCATTCTATCGCCTCTGTGTGGTTCTTTGGTGGTGAGATTAATAGGAATTCAGTTTTTTGTGCATTTAGCTTCAGGTGATTACTGGTTAACCAGCATATTGTCTTTTTTAAAGCCTCATTGATTAACTTGATGTCCTCCATAGATGCGACCTTGATGTAAATCTGCGTGTCGTCCGCGTACATGTGATAGGATATGTTTGCGTCTCGGAGGATTTCTGTCAAAGGTTTGACGTATAAGTTAAAAAGTGAAGGAGATAGTGTAGATCCTTGAGGGACTCAGATCGAGTTCGGACAAGATTGGGATAGTGTCTGGTTGACCAAGAATCTTTGAGATCTGTTCTGAAGGAAGGATTCAAACCATTTCAGCACAATTCCCGACATTCCCATCCTCTTGTGTAGTCTGTTTAGTAGTTTTTCATCATTTATAGTGTCGAATGCAGATGATAGGTCAAGAAGGACTAGTAAACATGTTCTATTGAGATCTAGGGCCTGTATTGCGTCATCGACGATGTGTAGAATCGCTGTTTCCGTGCTGTGGCCTGTTCTGAATCCCGCTTGGCAGTTTTCCAATAGCCTGAAATTCGTGATGTGTTGGCTTAGTTGGTTTTGTACACATTTCTCGATTAGTTTGGCCAGTAATGGAATATTGGTAACTGGGCGAAAGTTATTAGGATATGCTGGGTCCGCTGTTGGTTTCTTGATGATCGGTACAACTTGGCCTGTCTTTAAGCATTCTGGAAGGACCCCTTGTGATAGCGAGGCATTTATTATTTTTGTCCATATTGGGATGATGATGTGGTTGATGTTTTGTAGACATTTGGTGGAGAGTGGATCATTGTAGTGGTTATTTGGTTTGATGTCCGCTAGTGTTTTGGCGATGGTATTCTGATCATATAACTTGAAGGTATCCCAATGCGCTTTGTTTTTAGCTTCCTCAAGGTCAGTTGTCAGAGTGGTATTGTACAGTCTGTGTGGTTGGTTGTGCAGGTTGTGCGCTGCCATCTTGAGCTCTGTTTCCAAAGTGTTGGCCTTGTCGGTGAAGAAATTAGAGAATTCTTCACAGCTCAGCTGGGTTTTAGTGGTTTCTTGGGCCGATTTTGCCGATTTGTTTGATTGTTGCTTTAATATCTCAAATAGTTTCCGTGGCCTGTTTTTGGCGTTATCCAATTCTGATCTAATATATTCTTTTTTGGACTTGAGGATCTTTTTGTTGTACTCATTTCTGATTTTTCTTAGTGATTTCAGCTCTGGTGTTGCAGGGTGTTGTCTCCATTTTCATTCGGCCATTCTTAAGGGTCCATTATGATGACGGGCGGACTTTGTCCGCCCGTCACCATAGTGGGGAACGGGACCGCCCGCCATAAGGGCGGGGGTCCCGTGGGGGGAATTAGGATGTGCCCGCCACAGTGGCGGGCACATCCTGTAGTTTTAGCATTGTGGCGGGCGGTGCACTCTGCACCGCCCGCCACAATGCTAAAAATGCTTTGTTGCATTTGCGTATGCAAAGCGGCAGGCACCGCGCGGTGCCTGCCGCTTTGCATATGCAAATGTGGGGGGGTACCATAGGTACCCCCCCATGTGCCCCCCGACAGTGGTGGCAACCTGGGGGCCCTGCAGGGGGCCCCCGCAGCAATCCCCGCCTGCCTTTCCGTGGCGGCATTGCCGCAGCGGAAAGGCCTCTACTTGGTGCCATTGTAATATGGCTGGCGGTGTCCACTGGACACCGCCACCATATTAATCCATTACCGCCGCGGTCGCAAGGTGACCGCGGCGGTAAAGCGGCGGACGGTCTTTCCGTACGCCACTGTCCCCTCCGCCAGATTAGGATGGCGGAGGGGAAAACGAGAGTGCTTGTCGGGCGGATTGCCTCCGCCAGGGTGGCGGTGGCCACCGCCACCCTGGCGGAGGCAATCCGCCCATCATCATAATGGACCCCTTAGTTTCCGTCTATCATCGTTCAGTGTACTATTAAACCAAGGGTTTTTGTCCTTTTCCGAGACTCTTTTTAGCTTTAGTGGCATAGTGGCGTTAACTATATTTGTTACTGTCGTATTGAAGTGGTCAGTTAGGTCATTCACATTCCGCTAGTTGTTCGGTGGCTTCATTTCTTTCTCACAATCTTCTACTAATCGTTCAATATTCAAGTCTTTAATCTCCCAGGTCCACTTTTTGAGTTTAATAGGCTGCCTGATTGAACGATTTGGGTTGGTGGATGTGTGCAGGTACCACTGCGCTGATCATGCGGGGTATACAAATTACTCTGCGCCTCATAATACTTGGACGCAACTGGACTACTGGTTCTTGTCGGCGGGTGTTGCAGTGTGAGTCAATGAGTTTGCACATCTCCCGCTCACCTTGTCGGACCATTCCCCAGTGATTGTAACCTTTGCTCTTCCCTAGGTCAGGGGGGGTGGAACGACCGTGGCGCTTCCCAGATATGGCTTGAGGGACACTGTTTTTGCGACTGAGCTTGGGGAAGCGATAGTAGAATACTTTAAGATTAACCCTGGGTCAGTGGACTCTAAGGCTACCTTATGGGAGGCCTTTAAGGCTTACGCTAGGGGGTATGTATTTCTAAGAATGCTGGGGTGCTGAGGGCTCTGCGGCGTACGCTCACAGATATAGAGGCACAGCTCATTTAGCTAGGCCAAGGGGCAGTTACAACAGGACCCCCCAACCTACTTAAACGGGCGGCACTGTTGACAGACTTCCGCGAGGCCGCGGAACGTGAGGCGCATTTTCTCTGTAAATATGCAGTCGCTCGTCGGTATGGGGTGGGTGAAAGACCTGGTAGGACACTGGCCAGATTGATGCAACAAAGTCGTAGGCCAGGGATGAGGGTGAGGGTATTAAGGGAGGTGCTTAAGTATTATATCAACTTGTACACTTCTGGAACCCCCTTAGCCTATACTGATTATCTCGATGAAATCTTGCTTACATGGATGGATAAAGCCCACCAAGAATTTCTGGCGGAGCCTTTCTTGGAAGAGGAGATCACTGATGCTATCAACGTGTTAGATGGGTCTAAGGTGCCTGGGCTAGACGGCTTTACGGGCTGTTTTTATAAAAAAATATAGGAACTTGCTAGTGCCCCATCTTATCGATATGTATCAGGAGGCCATTGAACTTGGAGTGCTCCCACCCACCTTGAGAGAGGCTGTTATAATCCTGCTTCCTAAGCCTGGAAAGGATGTATTGAGATGTGGCTCATACCGGCCCCTTTCGCTACTGAACTTTGATAACAAAATCCTGGCCAAATAATAGCGACGAGGCTTGCTCTGATACTAGAGAAACTGATCTCTCCAGCACAGTTGGGGTGTATCCCGCAAAAGTCCACTGCCCTCAATACTCATACCCTGTTTGCAACACTAAATAGGATTTCACCATTGGTCCCTGCTGCCGCTGACCTACTTGACGCTGAGAAACCATTTGATTCCCTTGAGTGGCCCTTTTTGTTTGCCTCCATGGCTAGGCTGGCAATGCAAGAGCGTTTTTTGGCAGTGGTTCGACTACTGTATACACTACCTATGGCACATATCCGATTGAATGGTATACTGATTAAGGCGTTTCCATTTACACGGGGTACGCAACAGGGATGTCCCCTGTCCCCCCTTCTATTTGTTTTGGCGCTGGACCCGCTGGTGCGCCAGTTGTTGGAGAGGCATAGTCACAGGGGTTTGCAGTTTAACACTGGGCCGCTGTTCCTTATGCTTTTCGAAGACATTATGCTCTACGTACGGCACTCGGATGACAATTTATCACCATTGCGCCATGAGGTGACGAGGTATGGTGCCCAATCGAGCCTGTATATTAATTGGGAGAAATCGGTAGTGCTCCAATGGCAGCCTGCGCTAAACCGGTAGACTACCCCCTGACCTGGTGTGATGACTCTGTGAAATATCTTGGAGTCCACATACATAGAGACAAGGACCGTATCCTACAGCTAAACTATGGTCCGGCCATAGAGAAGTCGGAGAGCAACATCGAAATTTGGTTGCGACTGCCTCTGTCGATGGCGGGTAGGATAGCTATAATTAAAATTGTAGTCCTGCCGCAGTGTGTGTATCTTTTTTTAAATATCCCTATCCCGCTCTATAATAGTTTTTTCACTAACATACACACGTTGTTATTACGACTGGTGTGGGGCGGTAAACGGCCCGTATAGGCTGGGATACATTAATCCTCCTGTACGAGAGGGGTGGGTTTGGAGGGTTTACAACCATTACAACGCGACTATTACAACACAATTCTTTTACAACGCAACTTTTACAACGCAGGATCTTTTACAACGCATGTCATTACAACGCATACCATTACAACGCAGATGTCAATACAACGCATACTTATACAACGCATTTTCGGTAAGTATAAAAAAATATATAATTTAATTATTAATATAATATATTTTTGTTTTATTTTCTTTTTTTTTAAATATTACTGTAGTTAAAAAAATTATACTGTAGTGTGAAAAAAAATACTCTAGTATTTTTTTTACTATGATACCTTACAGTATAAAAATATTAAAATGAATTATTAATATATTATATTATAGTATCATTTTATTTATTAAAACAATTATTACTCTAGTTTAAAAATATAATACTGTAGTATTAAAAATATACTCTAGTATTGTTTCTACTTTGACACTTAACTTGATTAATTAAATTTAACCTGTACAGAATCCTGCACTTACCCTAGTATTACACCCCCCTGGAGTTAGAATAGTAATTTTAACCTGTACACTATCTGGCACTTACCCTAGTATTACACCCCCCTGGAGTTAGAATAGTTATTTAAACCTGAACACTATCCTGCACTTACCCTAGTTTTACACCCCCCTGGAGTTAGAATAGTAATTTTAACCAGTACACTATCCAGCACTTACCCTAGTTTTACACCCTCCTGGAGTTATAATAGTAATTTTAACCTGTACACTATCCAGCACTTACCCTAGTATTACACCCCCCTGGAGTTAGAATAGTAAATTAAACCTGAACACTATCCTGCACTTACCCTAGTATTACACCCCCCTGGAGTTAGAATAGTAATTTTAACCTGTACACTATCCAGCACTTACCCTAGTATTACACCCCCCTGGAGTTAGAATAGTAATTTTAACCTGAACACTATCCAGCACTTACCCTAGTATTACACCCCCCTGGAGTTAGAATAGTAAATTAAACCTGAACACTATCCTGCACTTACCCTAGTATTACACCCCCCTGGAGTTAGAATAGTAATTTAAACCTGAACACTATCCAGCACTTACCCTAATATTACACCCCCCTGGAGTTAGTATAGTAATTTTAACTGAAGTTAGAATAGTATTATTAACTCCTACACTAAGAAGTTGGAATTATTTAATTAAATATTTTTATTAGTATTTGTAATTTGTAAAATTAAAAAATATTAAATTTTAATATTAAATTATTTTTTATATTTTAATTTTAATTTAATGAGATAAAAATTATTTAATAAAAAAAGATAAAGCATATTACATCTATTTTTAAAAAAAGTTCACACGCTTTATCATTGATTGCAATGCAAGGAATTGTCCTACATTTATTTCCATAGATCTCTTTGTTGACATCGCATACCTTGAATATGAAGCAGGGTGAAGAGTGACTGGGTTCGTAAAACTTTGAATGGAGTGTGTGGATAAGGTAAGAGTAATATAATATTTGTGTATACATTCAATAGAAGTAATTACAAAATGTTTATGTTTAAAATAAATAAGACAAAATTATGTAAACAGCAATTTATTTTTTGAAAAAATAAACATTTATTTATTTTCAGATAGAGTAAATTTAAAGACATTTTTTCACATTTTTTATACTTTATTACAAGGAAGTAATGTAATAAAAAAAATGTTTATTATTAAATGAAGTGAAATAAAAAAATTGTCCTTTTTCTTTTTTTGCAGCTTTTGATGACGTATACGCGTGAACGTCAAATGCGTAGGTAGCCATATTGTGGAGCGTGGGTGGAGAGAGCTGATGCATGGAGATCTGCGCTCAGGTAGGAAACTTTTTAAAGAATTTATTTACATTTTATAATGTAGCGGATTATATTTATTGCAAGGAAAGAATAGGGAGGTGTAGAATATTTAAAAAAGATGTTTAGGTTATATTCAGCATGTTCAAGATCGTTTTGAAAGAGTATGCCTATGTAGGGTCACGTGTGTGTTTAACTTTTTTGCAATGTATGCTGTAAAAATTAAATAAAGTAGTTAAACAAAGTATTTAACTATATTTTTGTGCTTTTTTCGTTTGAGATTCCATCGGAAGAAGATCGATTTACGAAGTTTGGATTTCCAGTGGAGAAAATGGATCGATAATCGCGTGGGATTTAAGGAGTTATGGTACACATCATCGGATTGTTTTTTTTTGGGTTTGAATTTCGATGGATATACATTTTCTGGAAATGGGTTTTGAAGGAGAGCTTATTTGGAGAAAAGCAAGAAGATGGATCTATCTTTGGGCTTTTGAAGAGTTTGGATTTGAACAACCGAAAGAAGATGGATATATTTTTGATTGTTTTGGCGTTGGAGATTTATTTTAATTGGAGAAGAGAACATTTTGAAATTTACAAGTGTGTTGTAAATCGATCTTCAAAATTGGAATTCATTATGGTTTTGAAAAAATGGAATAAAAAACAAGCATGGATTTGGATTATTGTGGATTGCATTAAAGACAAAGAAAATAGAAAATAGAAGACTTCAAAGGTAAGGTGACCCGACTTTAAATTTGTTACAAATTTTTTATTTATAAAAAGCCAATTAAAATACCAAATTAAATGTGTTATATTGTAATTTAGGGCAAAACAGGAAAGTACAAGAGAAGGAATTATTAGTAGTGTAGTATGTGTGCAACATTATCTAGGTAGTCTGAAGCCACACATAACGAAAATTGTTGTAAAACTGCCAATAGTCGTTCAGACATTTCTTTTGTTCTTTTAGAGATGCGTGGATTCAGACTACCTGTTAATGATTGTGACATTCTCATTTCTTGAAAACTTTGCTCCTTCCTCAAAATTTCCTAGAAATGATAGAAATTTGGGTGAACTTTGCCAATTGTGTGGTTGAAGGAGTTGTGACATCCCTCAATGGCATTGTTTGTTTTTGCCTCTCCTTCTAAGCAGGTCGTGTAGCAGTTCCACCACTCCACATGGAAACGTGGTTTCCTCCTGCGACCCGACCTGCTTAGATGACCAATCCATGTGTCTTCAAAATAATTTAGCTGGGGTGCCAATTTGTCTTCATTTGTAGTAAAAAATTCAGATTCGGTAATTGCAGTGTAGTACTCGTCTACACTTGTAGGAGGGACAAAGCAAAGTGCAGTTAGTTTTTTTAGTTCAAATTGCAGTTTGCTGTCTGATATGTAATCCACAACTAGGGATGATTTTTGTATTTTACGCCAAAATGCCTGGGAGAAATGGAAAAAACATCCCTGAATTTGGGTATCCGTGTACATTTTGGAAATAACATTTATCATGGCAAATTCAAAATCAATTATTATCTTCGTAGGACTTTTATTGGATGTTTTAGATTTAACCACTGTTAACAATTCAGTGTATGTTGTGGATTGTTTATCAGGCAGCAAACTGTATACTAAGGGTACTACTGTTTGATTAATTTTAGCATGTATAGTGTATATTTGGGTGAAAGGATGGGGCGTGCTTTTAAACGTTCCATCCATCATCCAAATATCACTATTTTCCAACTTAACAAGGTTACGGGGTGTGCTAAAAATAAATTTTTCGTTTTTGAGGGTTTTGGTTATCATGCAGGATAAATGTTTCATTAGAAATAGAAAGAGAGAGTTCAGGAGGAATTACAATGTCACTGAATGTTTGGGGTGTAACTCTTTGAGGGTTACTTGCCTGTTTTTTACGTTGAATTATACGTCTCAAATTAGGTATTATAGGCATACTACTAGCAATGTGATCTGGAACATGTTGAGCTACCTCCCTTAAAATTGAACCAGAGGAGTCATTGGAGGAGCTTGCAATAGTTTTTAATTCATTGATGGTTTCTCTTACTTCAATCTCCATTGCAGAGGCAGAGTGATTATGCTCAGTTGTTTTTTCAACGGTGTCTCCAAGAGTAACCGCTCTGCCTTTGCAATGGGATGAGTAATATTCCACGCACCTCCAATGTCTCCTTGGTTCACTTATTCTTTCCTTGCAGTAAATATAACCTGAATATTGTAATAGACGGTTTCCTTTTCTGCTTTGAATATATTTTGCTGCTTTATTTTGAGACATGGTCTGAAACGAAAAAAATTTAAACAAAATTTGTTGAAAATGTTTGTGGTTTATGCTTATTTACTAGCTCTTTTCAGCGTACATTTAGCATAAGAAAACTTTTTGAAGAAATTTACCTTGTTTGTGGTTAGTTGTGTTTTTGAAGTGTGTTGTTTTCGGATTGATTCGGTTGGGTTTGGTCTGTAGGGGCTGTTCTTTGTCTGGTTTGGCTTTTTATTTTTTTAAAGTTGTTCTGTAGAATGAAATCCAAAAATATAGGTTGTTTAAAATTTGATTTACAGTACCCTATTTTAATGGGATTGAAATATCAATTTAAAATAGGTTATTTGCCATGAAATATTTAAATAAAACTATTTAGCTAGTCTAGGAACTCATTGTGATGAATGTATGACATTACAACCTATAGTTCGCTAAATATATACAATGATTTGATTTGACAATTTAAAAAATATATGGTTTTATGTGGTCACTTACCGTTTGTGTGGTAATAATTTTTCTTTGGCTTTTGTCGAAAATGAGATATTCATCTTTAGGGGGTCTGTTTGAAGATTAGAGCAGTTTTCTCATTCTGATTAAAAACAAAATAGATGTTTATTTCTACATTTTAGTTTCCCTATGTATTTTGAACATGAACATGTTAGAAAAGTTAGTTTGCTTTATTATTTTCATTTAATACAGATTTTTCACTATACTGCAACATGAATACTTTCATATTATTTAAAATACACATTTCGAAGATAATAGTTATCTCTGTGAAAAAATTAGTTTCATTAAAAATGTACAAATAAATTAAATTGGACTTACCGACTAATTTAATTTATCGATGTTTTTCAGTAGTTTGTGAGTTTTTTGGAAGCAGTTCTTTAAGTCTTCTTTAGAAGCTTTTGGTTTGGACCTATAATTTATTTGTGAAATAATACATCTATTACTTGTAAATTTCTACACATTATTTAAAAATAGAATACTGTATGACAGTATTTTTAACACACAATATTTTAAATGGAAATGTGGGCTTCAAATTAATATAAATATTAATTATTGAACACATTTATTTCTATCACATTTTAATACGGTATTTTTGCACATTATTACTACTTAGAAGACATGTTAATAATATTTCCTGCTTACTGGTTTTAATGGTTTGATGTATACTCCTTTTTCTTCCAAGTAATTCGTTTTGATGACAATTTGAAACTGTAAAAATTATGCCTTTATATTAATATGTTTTCTAAGCAGATTTTAATACCTTATACTTTAAATAAATAATATCTTACTTACTTTAAATTGTAATGTAAGTGCTCTGATAGAACTTCTGAGTCAGTCACGTTAGCAGTGGCGTAAAATGCGTCTGCTCTCGCTCGTAGTCATCCGACCACTGAGTTCAAAATGGTGGGTCACCTGTATTTATAGTTTTTAGTGTGTTTCATTATAAAATGTTATAAAATAATCGTTTGTATGACAATTTTCTTAAGTTTTATTTGATGTGTGGATGTATATTTTAATTTATTGTTTTAAAATATGTGTATATTCTGTTTTGGTTCGAAACTTCGCATCCATTTTGTTTGCTTTGCTTTCCATGTAGTGTCATTGAAACTGTTGTAGGACTGTGGTATTTGTAAGTTTCTAAAATGGTGGCTCCCTTTATTCACGTTTCTTTACTCTGAATGGAATTGTTTTCTGCTTTTTTGTTGTGAATATCCAAATGTTCTGGAAATTTGGAATATGTTTAATAATGAAAAAAATTATATATATATAGCCGAGTATTACATTTAATACATGAGTATTAATTTGAGTACTCGAGTATTTATTTTATAGAAATAGCGTTGTTATATTACAAAAAAAACTGTAAAATCATTTTACTGTTTTAATACACTTCCCCTCCCAAAACCCCTATTTTCCCTACATCCCGTGCCAGGTTTTAGGTTACAAAAAAAATATATTTATATAATTTAATATATATATATATGCGTTGTAATGGTATGCGGAGTATTGTAATGCGTTGTAATAGCACTTTCTTATAATTTAATACACTTGCGCTATAATGGTGTGCGTTGTAAAAACATTCGTTGTAATGGTACTTGCGTTGTAAAAAATGCGTTGTACAAGTATGCGTTGTAATTGTATGCGTTGTAACGTCATACATTCGTTTGGAGTACCGAACCTACAGATTTATTACCTGGTGACACAGGCGAGCTTCGGACGACATTGGTAAAGTACGAACCTCCAGATCCTCTACTATAGGCCTAAGGCCGACTTGTCCTACCAGCCGCGCTTAACACCCTGCTGCCCTGGGGGTTCCCTAGGGATCCAAAGTTTATTCAGACTGTATCCACTACCAGCTGAGCATGGCACAAGTTGCAATGTGTGACTGGGGCTTGTGTTTTATACTCCCGTGCACTGTCCCTGGCAGTAAGTAGCAGGATTCCCATGCTACAGGAGGCCTTGGTAAAGCGTACGATGGCCAAATTCCACATGACCACATTTGGCGACCTGTTCCCGGGAGTGCACATTTGCTCGCGTACGGAAGACCCCCGTCTCCGCTTGGCCTCTAAGATGGATCTTTTAATACTACTGAGGATCAAGAGGGTGTTGCGTGCATGTGTGGATAGTTATCCTTTGGAACCCCTGGACATTACTATTTTAACTGGGGTTATTAGGGATGGTGATGGGAGCCACTTAGTGGCCCGGATGTATAAGGCAGCAGTGGCACTGCTCCCATGCCGTGATGTGAATGTGAGGGCAGCATGGGAGCAACATGGGAGCGTGACCTTGGGTACCCCCTGACGGATATACAGTGGAGGCGGTGTTCTACACAAACATGCCATGTGTCTCCCAACCACAGGCATAAACTGCTACACTTCAAGTTTCTGTGGAGGGCATACATGATCCCCAGTAATTTGCATCGTATGGATCCCGCACGTCCGCACACATGCCCGAGATGTCGCTCCCCGGAGGCGGAATTAGCGCACATGACGTGGACCTGCCCTAGTCTTGAGGACGATTGGAAGTCGGTTTCTAGGGAGTTGTCCCAGATGGTGTAAGCTGTGATTGCGTCATCGCCTTTATTGGCTTTATTAGGCTATGTTCATGTTCTCCCTAAATCCAAATGCTGTTTTGTCGCTATAGCGCTGCTTCTCACCAAACGTGAAATAGCTATAAAGTGGGCAAGCTTACGCCCCCCTACACTCACTGCTTGGCTTCAAAGTATGACATTTTGTAACACTACCATTGACATGTATGCGGAACTGCAACCGCCGGCTTCTTGGCCAGTTGACATCTGGCAACCGCTCTAGATTTACCTTTTGGCAGCACAGGGCAGCAATGACCCTCCCACTCCTGATCCGTCCGCCCCTCCTGGGCCTGCACATTTGTAAAGGTACAGATGTGTAGCGCTATGCCCCTTTGTCGCAGGATTAATGCATTCCATTACTAGACCTTCTGTAAAAAAGACCCATGTGTGTACTATATTAGGTACTGTACGGGAATTTTAGCCATGACTGTATATGGTACACCCCTATACAAGATATTATCACATGATTATTACTGTATTGCCTCACTTAACTGCACTGTACATTACGTTGTCTGTCTTATGTTCTTTAATTGTGAAAATCAATAAATGTATATATTTTTTTTAATACATAAATAAAAAAGTTGTCTTTTACTACTGCAGGGCCTACCTCTTCAATAGGATAACATTGGAGCTACCTCATTACATTTTATAAGCGCAATTACCAAATGGGAAGATGTACATTTTTCATGTTTGGTGTCTCTGGAATTGGATTTTAAAATCCTAACTTATGGTGAAGTCGGATTTTAAATACCAATTTTGTAAATGCCACTTTTGGAAAGTTGGCACTTTTCGTGCCTTAGCCTTAGTTTGGTGCCTGCAGTCTGTCTCTGGGTCACTTTACTGGGTATAGTTGGCAGTTGGGCTTTGTGTATTCCTTGTAGACAGCCCCACACAATGGGAAGCTTAGGTGTGACTGGATGGGCCATCACTGGCAGGAAGGGAAGGAGCAGCTTGGCCCAGCCACACTTACCCTTGAATAGGCTGTGTCCTGTCTTCACACAAACGGCTGCATGCCCCCTGTCCATAGCCCATAGCCAGGGTGGGAATGCAGGTCACCTGTGCACTTCAAAGACATGCCCCTAGATGCTTCTTCCTACTTCAAAGGCACAAATGTGTATACATACTGGACCTCAGGCACCAACTCTTCCGTACACTTCTGGACCTGAGGATACTCTGCCAGGAAGAAGGACTGCTTCCCTGCTGCTCTAAAGGAACTCCTGGCCTGCTGCCCTCTTGCCTGGGAAGAAGAACTGGAACTGCAATTTCATCTTGAACCCAGGATCCCAGAGTGACTCCAAGGGCTTGTCTACTGGCCTCCTAATCTGAACCTCAGGGACATAAAAGGCTCCAAAACATCCAGACAGGAAGGGAGTTCAGAAACAGGTTCAGTTAACACAAATTGGCCATTCGCAATAAAAAGAGCAGGCCCCTTTGGTGGATCACCGACCTGAGCATGGACACACAGTGAAGGATCTCAAATGGACTATTTAGAGAAAATAGACAATATCCACAATAGGGACAACACCGCATATAGGAAGAAAATGTATGTTTCCTGGATCTTTTATTTGGACCCTGGTAAGAAGGGTCTTAATGACAGAATAATGTGGGGAAAATGCACTATAGGTGTTCTATAGATTGACCCTATAGGCAACTATGCTATCTTATCAAGCTGGCTTATGCATTGTTGCATTTCTCTTTTCTCATTTTTACCCATTCCAAGCTGTAGAGAAAATGCCTTCTGGGTTTTGATTCTCAATTTGTTTAGTAGCTGATAATAATGTTCTTTTTGTTTTTATGTTATTTTATTAATAGGTATGACTTATTTCAGCAATAGCCTTAGCACTTTGCTAAATAGCGTATTACCATTTCTTGTTCTATGAGCCTTTACTTTTCCAAGATGGCACCACAGCTTATTATTGATATCAAGCTAGTCCTTTCTTATCCATTAAATCTCCTCTGTCGGTCTGGAGGATGCCCCTTTATTTACTCAAAGAAGTTGCATCCTTATGCCTATTCATCATTTGAGTGATTGAATCCCCAGTGTACATCTATAGGGACACGTGCCTTATTTCTACTTTGGTATAGAACAGAGATTTGGATCCCAATTATACCCCTCTAAAATGGCTGCGCTATTCATATAGGCTCCAGCTACACGTGTTTTGTATTTGGGCCCTTTAGAGGATGTCCTTTACTCTCATTGGCCTAGGAGGCATCTAGGCGGCGTTTAAAGACTGAGTAGCCACAAGCTATTACACTTTGGGTTCTTAACCGCAGCGTGAGCATTTGCCGGACTTCGGGGTGAGTACGCTGAGGAACAGATGTGACTCAGATCCTGTCGAGCCAGGTAAGCCAGCATAGAGCTTTTCACTCTCTATTTTGTAGTCCCGATTCGGGACGCATGCAACTCCCATCCTCACAAATTTGCGATTCCCTGGCTGATATCTGGGCTTGGTCCAGTCATGATGCAGGGCGTCTGTGATTTCAGTCCCTGTTTAGTGGCGACCCCAGGACTGATATTTGGGCTTGCTTTTCTTTTTTCGTTGGGACCACCTATTGGTCTGATTCCATCACTTTGTGGGCCATGAGAGGAAACGCACCACCTATGTTTTAAGTGAACGTGACTGAATAGGTATATCTTTTCCCACAATTTTGGATTTCTGCATACCTGAGGATTCCTCGTGCTTGAGGTATCTGGTAGTCTATTTTTTGATTCAGTATTTACTGTTGGTTTGTGTTGGTAGGAACTAGCGGTAAGTCCTGGGACCAGACTGGTGACAACCATTTTATCAATATTCAACTTATCTCTGCTTTAAGACATCGTTGTTTGGACAATTCCTTTGAAAACAGGTGTATATTACACTTGATGGAACAGTAAGGTTTTTTGTGATACCTGGGCAGATAAGTTCAAAGCTAACACACGCTGGCTGGGGTGTAGATATGTTGTACTGATGGGCACATGGACTGGTGATGGTTGTTTGGCAAACTTGTGGGTGTATGGATTAAAGTTTTAATGCAGTGGTAAGTATACAGTGACTCTTATCTCTGTATGCTTCCTCTGTCTTAGGTGAACTTTCTGACGAATCTAGATGGGCGTGAAGGACTTTTTTGTTTAGTTATTAAAATGTTTGTTTTTTATTTTTTAAGAACCGGTGGGCAGCTGCCCCTCTTTTTCTGTCCCTCCCTTTTTTGTTGTTTTATTCTTGGTTGAACGATCCATTTGTGCCCTGAAGAAGCTGTGTGGTCAGTAGGCCGCTTTACACCAAAACATGCCTCAGCACCTGAGCTTCAGCTTTTCCGACACTGATTTTGAATACAATTAGCCAAGAAGACACAAAGGATTATATGTAATACATTGTATGAATATATGCCCTGTATGTACTTGTGGATGTATATCCGGCCTAACAATATCTCCAAGTGTATAATAATTGACTCTTTAGTAGGCATTGGATTTTGAAGGAATTTACTTTTCCTCCTGATTTAGGTTTGGATATGTTGAAGAGGCATTTTACAACACAATTTTAATGAGCTATAGGATAATGTGTAAGGTATGAGTAGTATGTATGAAGTTTCTGAGTGCGATGTGTTGATGAGGGTGAGACAGTTCTCTTTTGTTGAATTATTATGCTTGTCTTTATTTTCTAAATATTATTTTTGAATTAAAAAATAAAGACAAGAAATAGAGAGATACATTTGATAAAGTTGTTGCATTACTAGTCTTTGAGTTTGACTCTTCATATAGATCATATATTTGGAGATGGGTTGCGCTATTCTTTATTGTTATGTTTTCTCTGTCCCTCTCCAATATCATTCTATAACCTTATGTTATATTATAGGCATTTCTAAAGCGCAGCGGTTACCCAAAGATGTCCTGGCGCTAGCTACTATCCTCTGAGCACTGAACGTTGTAGACAAATATACATGTCAAAGAGCCAGGTTTTTAATCCTTTCCTGACTGCCAAGAGGTCAGTGGCATTTCTTAAATGGAAAGGAAGGTCATTCCAGGTATTTGCAGTGCAGGCAATGAAGCTTCTCCCTCCCCACATAGCTTTTTTAGTGGGTGGTACTGTCACCAATTTGGCTCTTAGAGAGCGAAGTGTTCTTTTGGGCATATACCACTGAAACTGCCACTTCAGGTGGTCTGGTCCTGTTCCTTGAAGGGCCTTGTAAACGGTGCATAGGGATTTAAAACGCATCCGTATCCTAACAGGTAGCCAGTGCAATCTGTTGATTTTATTGGAAATTGGTGCAAATTTAGATGTGCCCGTAAGCCGTCTTGCTGTCACGTTTTGCATCAATTGATGTTTATTCAAAAAACGTTCTTGAATATTCAGGTAAAGACTGTTACAGTGGTCCAGCCGTGACAGGATAAGTGCTGTAATGACTGTCCGCTGACTGTCGGCCGGCAAAAAGGGCAGTATTTTCTTGATCATTTTGTGAGCGTAAGAGGTAGCAGATGCCACTGCATTAACTTGATCACCAAAGTTGAGCTTATCATCAACTATGACTCCTAAGTTTTTTATTTTTCTGGTGGGTGTAGGAAAAGTGCCCAGTGTTTCTGGTCACCAATTTGGGGTCCAGAAATTGGCATTGTTTCCAAATAGGATGACCTCAATTTTGCCCGAGTTAAGCTTCAGGAAATTCTGTGACATCCAACTCCCGACCGCTTCCATACAATCATGGAATTGTTTGCCTGTTCCTAATTCCTGTTCCAGCATCAGAGACACAACGATTTGTGTGTCATCTGCTTAAGAGGAGCTGATCAAGGAGGCCAAAGATGATACATACACATTAAAAGGTTTTACAATGATACTACACGGGTAGTGGTGGTATAGGGTGTCGCACTACCAATCCAAAATGTGAAATGATTTTATCGACATTGATTTTGGCAGTCCAAAATATTTTAAAGTAAGGTGATGGTGCCCTTCAAGGTAACGGTGACATCACACTACCACAGATGTCGACTTTAACCGAAATCCCTAAGGAGATCAATTAAAATAAGGTAGCTGAACAGTTGTACCTCGGCACTCAAATATTTGTTATACATAGAAGCCAGTGCTCCTAAGGGAGAAACTTCCCTGTCCTGTTAAGGAGTCACGACTTTCAGTGATCAAAATACACAGTCCAATATTTAGCTGTATGTAGAGAACATCCAAAACATCAAATATCTTTGTTGTTTTAATATCGTTTTTTTGCACAATTAAGAAGTCTTAGACGTTATGGACAAGGCGTCTAAAGTTAGAATGACCGAGCTCGATCATTCTAACTTTAGACGCCTTGTTTTTTTGGGAATATGCGACGGTTTTTCAAAAGCATATCAAAACTCTTCTCCATAACGTCTAAGACTTCTTAACGGTCTCTCTCAGGGACATATCAGAGTTCCGAGCATTTCGGTTTTGGAGTAAACATCTATTGATATTACCATTTACTACGCGCATTTCGGACTGGTATATGGAACAGATAGAAATTCGATACTGGGGAACTTTACTATATACGTCGCCGCATTTCCAGAATTTTAAATATAGGTCCATCTAATTTCATTTTGGACTTTCCACCAACTTGTTGGGACCGAATACTTTACATACTAACAAGCGCGAACCGCTGGACAAGCTAAGGATTACACCTCTATTATTTTGGGGGATTAGCCAGTTGACTAATAGGACTGTGAGGCTACTTAACCTTTTAAACCAAGGCTCATCAATACCTCATCTTTGCAAAAGCTGCACAGGACGTATCCTACTTTGGAAATAATTAAAAGCCTTGAGGAAGTTACTTTTCAGTAACCAAACACGTGTCGGCTGCCTGCTTTGTTTCTCTGAGATATATGTACAGAAGAACTCATGACAACAAGTTTTGTAGCATGTATCATTAATATGACATGATATATACAATAGTGCAAAAAAAACGATATTAAAACAGCAAAGATATTTGATGTTTTCAATGTTCTCTACATACAGCTAAATATTGGACTGTGTATTTTGATCACTGAAAGTCGTGACTCCTTAATAAGGTCAGGAAAGGGAAGTTTCTCCCTTAGGAGCACTGGCTTCTATGTATAACAAATATTTGAGTGCCGAGGTACAACTGTTCAGCTAACACATTAAAAGGTGTGGGGCTTAGAGATAACCCCTGCGGAACTCCACAATACAGGGAAAAAGGTTTGGAGTAGAATTCGCCCAATCACACGATTTGTGATCTGTCAGTTAGGAAAGATTTCAAAAGCTTCCACGCTTTACCCTGGACCCCGCATGCCAGCAAACGATCCATCAACAAATCATGATGGACTGTATCAAAGGCCGCAGACAGATCCAGTATAATTACAGCGGCCTTGCCTCGCCAAACCAGGGCTTCCCTAATCTCTTCTATATTTATTTATTTATAGATTTGTATAGCGCTAGAATCACTCCTACAGGAGTATCTCTGCGCTTTTGACCAGGGATCAGCAGCATATTGACAGTGAGGGGATGAGTTAGACTTCATTTTTAAAAAGAATTGTTTTTAAAAGTTTGCGGAAAGTCAGAAGTTCTTTACATTGTCTTAAGGCCAAAGGTAACTTGTTCCACAACTTAGGGCCAGTAACAGACAGGGCTCTGCCTCCATGTCTTACTTTTTTTATGTGGGGAACCACCAAAAGCAGATTACTACTAGATCTAAGAGACCGTACTGGAGCATAAGGAATAAATTTCCGTTCCAGATAAATAGGTCCCTCTGAGTTTAGACATTTGTGGATCAAACAACATATTTTAAATTTGACCCTCTGTCGTATTGGGAGCCAGTGTAGGCGGTTCAGGAGAGGTTTAGAAGCAGTTCTCGGAGGGGCATTCAGAACTAGGCGAGCCGCCGTGTTCTGGATCACCTGCAGCTTATCCAACACACCCTCATTGGCTGATAATAGTAAACCGTTACAGTAATCAATCCGGCTGAGGATCAACGCTTGAACCAGCGTTTTTCTTACTGCGTCGGGTAAAAGCGGGAAGACCTTACGGAGAAGTCCAATAGTGTGGAAGCAGATCCCTGATATGTAATTGATGTGCTGTTTAAATGACAGGTCATGATCGAGTCTGACTCCCAGATTCTTCACAACCTGTTTAGGTTCAGGGACTGCTCCAAGCTCCGACGGCCACCATTCGGGAGTCCAGAGTATTTTCGCGTCTCCAAATAACATGATCTCAGTCTTGGTGACATTGCATTGGAGGTAGTTGGTAGCCATCCATTTTGCCACCTCTTTCATGCCTGTCAAAAAGGAGTTTCTGACCTCAGTGGTGAGAGTTTTAAAAGGGAACAGGAGCTGTGTGTCATCAGCGTAAGATATGGGAATAAAGCCATATCTACGCAAGACTCCTGCCAGGGGTGCATACATAGATATTAAAGAGAGTAGGGCTCAAACATGAGCCCTGTGGCACCCCTTTAGATATCTCTGTTTCCACTGAGCGGTATGCACCCATGGTGACTCTCTGGGTGCGGCCAGTCAGAAAACTCTTTAGCCAGTCAAGAGCCTTGTTCTGAATGCCAGCGTTCGACAACCGTTGCGTCAAGATGGTATGAGACACGGTGTCGAACGCTGCTGATAGGTCTAATAGCACTAGGATGACTGAAAGGCCCTTGTCCTGGTAGGCATGGAGATCATCAGTAACAGACAAGAGAGTAGATTCTGTACTGTACTTGGGGCGGAAACCCGATTGGGATTCATCCAGGGCTTTTACCAGTTCCACATGTGCTGATAGGTGGTGGTTAACATGTTTCTCTATGATTTTTCCCACAAAAGGTAGCAGGGAAATGGGCCTAAGATTAGTCAGGTCAGACCACAATAGGGCAGTATTCTTCCTTATGGGTCTGACAAGCGCCCTTTTCCAATTTTTGGGAACAGCACCTGAGATGAGTGAAATGTTTATCAGTTCACAAATCGTTGGACATAGAAGTTCATTAAGTGTGGGCATTAGTTTGGCAGGTATAGTATCCTCAGGACTGCCGCTTTTAATTTGTTTTAAAAGATCCGATGTTCCTTTCAAGGATATCGGGGGAAAGACATCCAGGGAATGTGTAGCAGGTGTGCATTCTACAGGATCAAGGGAAGATTCTGTAGTGGTCAATGAGGCTTGGTTGGTCAAGATAATTTTTTCATAAATTGTGTTGATTTTATTAGTGAAGAAACATGAAGTGTCTTCACACAGTTGTTGAGAAGTCATATCAGGGGCTTCACAGGCTTGAGGTTTGACAAAAGTCTGTAAAATCTGAAAGAGAACTCTTGGAGAATTTCCGGCCTCTTGTATTTGGGATGCAATGTGAGATTTCCTAGCACCACGGATTTCTTTGTGATATGAAGATAGAGCACACCAATATTTTTCCTTATCCTCCACAAGATGCGAAGTTCTCCATCTCTTTTCCAATTTTCTAGCCCCTTGTTTCAAGGTTCTCAAATGATCGGAAAACCAAACTTCATGTTTTTTCCCAGGCCTAGATTTAAAAGTCTTTACGGGAGCAATTTTATCGATGACTTTCCTAGTTTCTCCTTCGAATTTAGCAAGGGCAGTATCAATATTGTCCGAAGGTAGAAAACTAGGAGGGATGAATTTCTCTCTAAAAATAGAAGGGGTGACTTTATGCCACTGTCTCCGGGTACCGGGCAGGGTGTTAGAGTGGGACAGATTGGGTGCCTGAAGAGGGGTGGTAAATTCCACAATGAAGTGGTCAGTCCAAGTCACCTGAGTAGCGGGTGGGCATGATGCAAGCTGGACATTAGCGAACACTAAATCCAAAGTGTGGCCTGCTCGATGAGTAGGTCCACTATTTCTCAATAATAGACCCAGAGAGGATAGATCTGTTAATAGTGTTTGCGCCTCATTACAATCTGGACTTTCAGCGTGAACGTTAAAATCATCAACTAAAAAGAACTCCCTGTCATTAATAATGTAAGGAGCCAGTAGTTCGAGTAAAATATTAGTAAAATTCCTGTAAGGACCTGGGGGCCTATAAACTAAGGCGCCTCTATAGTGTCTTTTAGGAGATACCTGAACTTTAAAAATCATTATTTCGATTTCCGTGGAGCTAAGTTCCTCTAAGATAGTGACTCTCAGATCTTCTTTATAAACCACCGCGATCCCCCCACCAATTTTGATCGGGCGGTCCAGTCTCAGTATTTTATAGCTACAAGGGATAGCAAGAGTTATATCCGGGGTACAGTGTGGTTTAAGCCATGTTTCTGTCAGATAACACACTTCCGGTTGGTAAGAAGATATCATATCCCAAACTTCAGTGGTATGCTTAGAAAGGGATCTGACATTACACAGGATATTTTTCCTCCCCGGTGAAGGGGTATTAATAACTGGCATAGGCATAGTTGCCCTGATACAAGGGTTGTACATATTAGTAGGCCTAGACCCTTCAGTAGTAAATTGGGATTGACAAATCCGACATGAAAATGGACCTTCTACCTGTATCTGACACATGCAGGCAGCGCCTAATGGTGGTAAGTTCTGTAGGCAGCGCAGCGTCTTGGGGGAGTATGTTATATGTCTTGGGAGATTATGTAATGATAAACCAGGATCAGCCATAGCCCCTGGCCCGTTCTGGCGCGGACGGGCGCAGACGGGCAGCTCTTTGGCCGGTCTTCGGCCGGGCTGCGCGCGATCGCTGCGCGCTCGTGGTCCTGCGAGGGCTAAATAGCCTCAAGGAAGTTGTGCACTAGAGCGCTAACCGCTCTGCGTGCAAGTTCACCGGAAGTGCCTGCCGGCCCCACCGAAGAAATGCAGGGAGAAGGCTAACAGTCAGTCATGGCGTGTGGTGCAGGGGGGATTGTGATTTTTAAAAACACAGTTTTAACCACAATATCAAAGTGCAAATTTTAAACACACAATACTTTAAAATGATTACAAATCACCGCGCACAGCGCAATTGATCCTTACTGCTCAGGTTAGTCACAGAACGGGTCGGAGACACTGCCACTGTCTCCTTCCCTATAGATTTTATAAGAGCAGACTCTGTACTATGTCCTACTCTAAAACCATATTGAGTGGTGTCCAAAGCTTGAATTTTGTGTAGAAAGGCACTCAGTTGAAAATGTATTGTTTTCTCGACCAGTTTTGCTGGAAACGAGAGGCATGAGATTGGTCGAACATTGTTAGGATCCTTGGGGTCCAAACTGGGCTTCCTTAGCAGTGGCAATATCGAGGCTACCTTCCAGGGTTTAGGGAAGTGCCCTGCTTCAAACATTTCAAACATTTCATTGAATAGGGAGGTAAGTGAAAAGGGCAACAGGTCCCGGGGCAAGTTTGATCACAGAGACTGGGCAGGGATCATAAGGGGAGCCTGATCTTGCTGACATAAGGAGCCTTTTAGTGTCACTCATAGATAGCGGCGCAAATTTATCAAAGGTACGGGGAGGCAAGAGGCTGGCTTATTTTCCTCTGTTAGGACTACCGTCCCTACTGAGCTTGGATGGTTAAAAGCTGAGAAGATGTCCTTTTGTTTTTACCTACCTGCTGTTGCTGCCATCCATAAGGACCAAGGACTTCGGACTTCGGACCCACGCCTCGCGGTACCCGCTTCGCGGGTCCCGCTTCGTTTTGTGTCATTAACCCTTTGGCTGCAGTTGTTCCTGTGGGGTGTGCTCTTGGCTGCAGGGCTGCGAGCGTGAAACCGGACTCACTTTCCCAGGAGTCCCAGTGTTCCAGTGGCCGAGTCACCTGGCCCCGCTCTCCCTGACCGCCCCGCCCCACCTCCACTCCTACATAAGGTTCAGGACTTTGTTGCTGTGTGGGACGCCTTTTGTTTTTACCTACCTGCTGTTGCTGCCATCCATAAGGACTTCGGACTTCGGACCCACGCCTCGCGGTACCCGCTTCGCGGCTCCCGCTTCGTTTTGTGTCATTAACCCTTTGGCTGCAGTTGTTCCTGTGGGGTGTGCTCTTGGCTGCAGGGCTGCGAGCGTGAAACCGGACTCACTTTCCCAGGAGTCCCAGTGTTCCAGTGGCCGAGTCACCTGGCCCCGCTCTCCCTGACCGCCCCGCCCCACCTCCACTCCTACATAAGGTTCAGGACTTTGTTGCTGTGTGGGACGCCTTTTGTTTTTACCTACCTGCTGTTGCTGCCATCCATAAGGACTTCGGACTTCGGACCCACGCCTCGCGGTACCCGCTTCGCGGCTCCCGCTTCGTTTTGTGTCATTAACCCTTTGGCTGCAGTTGTTCCTGTGGGGTGTGCTCTTGGTTGCAGGGCTGCGAGCGTGAAACCGGGACTCACTTTCCCAGGAGTCCCGGTGTTCCAGTGGCCGAGTCACCTGGCCCCGCTCTCCCTGACCGCCCCGCCCCACCTCCACTCTCACGGTCTTACGTCCTTAGCTCATAAGTACTAGAGTCCCACGCTGCGCGGGAGCACGCGGGAGCGCCCGGGGCTAAGCCCGGGCAAAGGGCGGGCCCTCTGTGGCCCTCAGAGGCCCGAGGAGCCTGGCCTGGGCCACAACCCCTACCCGATCACCTTCAGCCCAGAAACATTCGGACATAGAAAACAGTAAGCTTGTATATATCTTACTTCAAGCAACAGGGTTGTTACTTCGATCATCATTGTTAAGTGCCAATCATATGGGCCTGTTATCACAGTGTTAATATTTGTAACTGTTATTTGCGACTACCAGTGGGGTCTGTTATGAATCGTCGGGAGACCAGAAGCATGGCTGTTGCAGGAGCGAAAAAATTAACTGGTACTCTGGACGATTTTATTGTTCGCACAAATGCTTTAATTGACGAGGGGATTGTATTAATGGACAGGAGGGTGTCCCAAGACCTAGCAAGGGCTAAGAGATCTTCTTTAGGTCTCATTGCCCAGGCACGTACGCCCAATAGCGAGTCCCGTCCCAATACTCTTGTGATGATACATAATGCTGGGGATCTTGACGTCTCAAGTTCACAACAGGACTTGGAGGCCACCCCTAATCGAGAGTGCCTCAGATAGTAATGAGCTAGATAATCAATCTCTGGTCAGTGCCACAAATCAAAGGGGTTTGAAAGAGGGGGCAATCCCTAAACAAGTAAATCCACCACCGATAAAGAGAAGAAAGCACAAACTGCTCACACCCGGGACGAAACCATCTTAGAACCGGTAACTGTGAATAATAACTTAGCAGTCTGTGCAAATGACATTGGGGGGGTGCATTCGAGACAAATTGGCTTGCCACTAAGTCTCCCAGATGATACCATCATAGACAACAGTCTGGAGGAAATTCTGGAACTAAGTGGGGAAGTCAATAATTTAGCCAAATGTAGCCAGGATAGGAGTGGGCTAAGCATGGTAAATAATAACATCTTTAATATGTTAAAAGCCCTACTCGAACCCATAGAGGTTAGGCTACGTTGCTTAGAAACTGTATTGAAAAACATTCACAAGGATATAAGTGCCCCAAGCTTTAACCTGAACACCAAGGCACCACATCGGGCAAATACAGCTAATAAGCCATCTTTGGCTGGTAAAAGCGTCACTGTGGTTAATCATAACTTTCCCAAGAACCCTAGCAATACCTTAAACTTGGGAGACGCTAAAATAAAGATCCCTGATCTTAAACAAACAGTGAACTCAACTCAACCTAAGACAACTCCCCAAGTCAAATCTAATGATCCCACACCCCCGACTCCAAACCCGGACCCGGCCCCAAGAGTCAAGGCAGCGGCCCGAAGAAACATCCATCTTCCCCCTGAAGCCTGCCCTTATGTAGTGATTCTTACTGGAGTCACGGAAATTTCACCTTCTGAAGTAGAATCCTACCAGGCTCTGAAAAATAAAGTGGGCCATTGGCTCTCTAAAAATCATCCCCTACCGCTGAATATTCCAAGCAATATTTTAATGGTGGAGAGAACCCCATGGGTGGGCGGGAATAGAAAAAACTTACAAGGGGATTGTATCGTGGTCACTTTTGAGAACACACAGGTGGTAGAACACATATGTAGAGGAACCTCTTGCTTTCAAGCAAGTACTGTTACTGCTAGGCCCCTTTCTTATTTCTACCTACCTGGGAATCAAGTAGATAAAAGATGGAGTTGGTTAAGGGGCCCACATGAGCAAAAAGCCAGACAGAGGTTTAACCCCCCATTGGAGGCGCAACCTTATGGCTGGGATAAGGGTGGCGATGAGGAATGGAATTTGGTTGGGAGAAGAAGAGGCAGACCACTGCCATTTGTCACGGGGCCTCAGAATAGTCATCCATATCATTACCATCAGACTATAAATGGGTATGATAATTATTTTAACTGCCCAACTGCTAATCGATATGAATGTCTGCCAACCTTGGATTGGGTCGATTGACAAACACAGGGCTCACCACTGACACAGAGGCTTAATATTCCCCCCAACCCCTTGCAAAAGGAAAATAGTATTTTGGATATGCGGGTGTCACATTTAACTCCAACCTTTGACGAGGGCGTCGAAGGTGGGGCCCCATTGTGCAAAGAAACGGATGAGGCACCGGGCAGACGGGAGATTACCCTGGCAACATGGAACATTGCGGGTCTCAAGAATAAAGTGGATGATCCGATTTGGCGGGACTTCATAGGTTCCATGGACATAATATCTATACAGGAGACCTGGGACACTCAAAATATACTGACAGTGGATGGTTTTACCACTTTCTCCTTACCGGCTGTCGGATAAATGCGGGGGCGGGCCAGAAGGGGACTGGTTATTTTGATCTCTGCTAAAATCTCGGGTATATATACGCAAATAGCTACTGGCTGTCCTTATTGTCTTGCAGTTTTAATTACTCATAGGGGTTATCATAATGTTTTGGTTATAAATTTTTATAATTCTTTTGACAGAGACAGTCCAGTCAGTAACCTGATGATGTTACGTTCCTTCTTGGTAAATTTTAAAGAGTCTATAAAGTATGAATGTACCATCTTGTTAATGGGAGATTTTAATGTCCATTGTTGTCAGGATAAATGCCCCCCAAATGTGCTATTTGGTGCCCCGGATGAGGAAAACATCCATTTCGAACATTCAGAGCAGGGCATTTTCTTAGAATCATTGTTGGCCGAAAATGGGTTAATACTCCCAAATGGGTGTGATGAGGATATCCCCACGTTTATAGGCCACGGTAGCGGCTCTGTGATTGATTATATCTTTCTTAGTAGTAGTTGTGGAGCCCAAATTAGTAGCTATTTGGTTGTGCGGTCCCACTTCAGTGACCACAATCCTGTTGTATTAAAAGCTAAGAACATAATTGTTACCAAGGAAAGCCACCCAAATTTGGTAGACAAACAGAATATGCGGTTGACTGACCAAGCACGCAGAATTAAATGGTGTAAGCTAATTCCAGAAGATTTTTTCTGTAACCTCTGCCTTAGCAGTAGGGAGGATTTAAAGCTATGTATGGATGACCAGGCTGGGGACAGTCAAGTAGTGGAGGCGTATAAAAAGGTTTGCCTCGATATTCTCTCACACCTGATGTGTCAGGGTAAAGGTAGAACACAAGGGAAGGAAGGCTGGTTTGACAAGAACTGCTCAGCGGCTAACCATAAACTTAAGGTAGCACTCAAGTCCAAACCAGTAGATAGATTGCTCGTGGCCACTCTCAGGAAAGAATATAAGACTGCCATTGAAAGAAGGCGGCGTGACATTAGAGAGGATGCCTGGGCCGACCTGACCTCAATCGATGTATTGAAAAATAGCGCCAAGTTTTGGGCTGTGGTTAATCAACCCTATTTTTCAGATCCGAGTAACAATGAATTGGATTGTGGAATCCAAGAAGATAAATGGCATTTGCACTTTAGGTCCGTTTACGAACAAGAGTCCTTGGGGGTAGAAGGCATGATTGCATTCCCCCAATTGCCTTATACGTTGACCGTGAACGAGGAAGAGGGGGCCGTCGCCATTGGTATGATGACCAGTAATAAAGCTCCTGGACCAGATGGCGTTCCCTCTGATCTTTTTAAAGTTTACATTTTATTTTGGTCCAAAGTCTTAGCGAATGTTTTTAATAGAGTTTCTAGGACAGGCATCCCAGAGTCATGGACTCAGTCGGTAATTGTCCCTATCTACAAAAAAGTGGATGGGGTGACCCTGGCAATTACCGACCTATATCCCTCATTGACTCTGCGGTCAAGGTTTTAGGGAGAGTGGTCCTAGGCAAACTGACCCATTGGCTAGAGGAGACTAATACTCTTTCTCCTCTACAGTACGGTTTCAGAAAGGGGCGCAGTACCATTGACCAAAGCTTAAATTTACAACTGCTTATCGGGAAGTACACTTTAGTTAAGCAAGGAACTTTGTATATTGCCTTTATGGATCTGTCCTCGGCATTTGACCAAGTAAACAGATCCAAGTTGTGGGGCCAGCTCCTTAACATTGGAATAGATCCAAATATTGTGTACTTCCTAGCTGACCTCCATAGGAACCTTACTGCTACGGTCTGTTACGACAGAAAGGGGAACTGCACGGATAAAATTAGTATTATTAATGGTGTAAGGCAGGGATGCATTCTTGCTCCCCTGCTCTTTACACTATATATAAATGACTTGGGTAGAGTCCTGGGCGCAGCGTGTAAGGACATCCCGAGGGCAGGGAAATACCTACTGCCAGCCTTACTGTACGCGGACGACGACGCTCTCCTAGCTAGAACTGCAGTGGGACTTCAATGCCTGTTGAACTCTTTTTATGTTTTTATGAATAATCTTGATTTAAGTATTAACTTTGGTAAATCCCATGTCATGGTGGTGGGCCATAAAGCGAAGGCCAAAAAAAATGTGATGTCACTGTACTGCAATGGGCATAAGTTGTCAAGAGTCCCCAGATTTCCCTATTTGGGGGTTGTATTTGATGAATGCTCTACGTGGCACCCACAAATATTGGAGAAAAAAACAGCCCTGGCACTCTCCATTTCTGCGGTGCTGGGCTTTTCACGTAAATTAGGGGTGAAGCCCATTGAGGCAGTTTTAGAAGTATATGCTGCCAAATGTACTGCCATCGCTATGTATGGTGCTGACTTGTGGGGCTTCAGGTCAGCTACATCGCTTCAGGTTACGGAAGATAATTTTTTTAAAACGCTTCTTTCCCTCCCAAGATCCACGGCCAGCTTCATTGTCCACCAGGAATGCGGCGTGGACTATTTGGTGGATAGAATTGCCATGGCTCCCATTTTAAAATGGATATCAGTCTGGCTTAATCTAGAGCTTGAAGTGAATCATGAAATTTTAAAAGACTGCCTAATGCTAGATCACTGGGAAAAAAATCCCTTGGTTGAAATATGTACAACAGATGTGCGAGAAGTTGGGTCGGCCTGAATTGTTTAACAAACCTTCGAGTCTGGTGAAAGGTGATTTGAAATGGGTCAAAAACACTTTTCTGTTGACCAGAGGAATGGACAGAGAAGGCAGGGAGCTGTTAAAGCCCTCTGTCAGGACCCATCAATTGATTGTTTCCTCTGGCCACGATCTGGAACTTTACCTTAAGGTTGTTAACAACTCCAACCATAGGTATCTTCTAACTAAGTTCCGATTGAACAAGATTCACTTACTAATTTCTGGCCGCCCTGGCTGGACCAGGGGTACAGACCTAGATCTGTGCAAATGTGACGGTTGTTCGATTATGGATACTGTTCACTTTCTGTTCTTCTGTGAGCACTTTAAAGGCATTAGGAAAAAGTTTATTATACCCTTGTTAAAAGGGAAAGGTTTTAGGCAAGTCAAGCCAGCTTTGTTGTACCTTCAACTTTTAGCTGAAATATGGGAAATCTATAACGCGGCTAAATTTTTAACCATAGCGGTGAGACTTAGCAAAAAGATCACCTGGTCCTAGATGACCCCTCACTAATGCCGACCATTGTTACTTGAATCAAGTCTTTTTAAATTTTCTCATAATTAGTTTTTTTTGATTGTCATATATATTGTTGTTTTAAAACTTTTTTCATTATGTGTTGCATATCTCAATGGGTACTCCCTTCCTTTTTATGCTGTATTTTATCACTGTTGACTTGTGGACCAGTTTTTCATGCTTGTGTACTTTTATGGTTTTTGTAAATTGAACCGAATAAAGTATTTCTTGACTTGAGAAGATGTCCTCTACCTTATTCAGAAAGAACATGGCGATGTCCTTGCATAATTCCTGGCTCGTCTGAATTTTAGCTGGACAGGGGGAAGCCAAGCTAGATACAGTTTTAAAGAGCTCTTTAGCAGAGTTTTTTTGCTAGGTTAATTCGATTAGCAAAGAACATTTTCTTTGCATTGAATAAGATCTAGAAGCTCTGTTAGTATATCTTGTATTCTTTCCTCCAATTCCGCTCAACCCTTTCCTTGTTATTCCCCAACATTCTGCACCAGTCCTTGGACAAAGCTGCAGCGAATTCCTGAACCCCAAGTGATGTCTCTCAGGCTCAAGGGCGCTGAAATCAAATCAAGCTATGGGGCCTGTTCGAACCAAGACCTTGTTGCTTGCACCGCAAATCAGTGCGAAGCTCCATCAGCCTGACACTTCACATTGTAACATTGACTGCTCGCAGAGACCTGCAACGTGAAGCTCTAGCAACATCCACCCACGACGCCGGCAGGCTCCTCACGCTTCACCGACAGCCTCCCACAAAGCTCTGCCTGCTTCTCGTGGCACACTTCAATGCGAACAGGACTCGTGGCATGAACTTGAGATGGTAAACTTCAGCAGGCCTAACCTGGTGATTGTATCTAACCTGTGCTGCATTGAGGTCATCCTGAAAGTGTGACTTTGACCTGGTCCAGCACAACCAGATATCTCAAGTTGGCACTTTGTGCTTTTTGGCACTATTTTCACTAATTCTTTAAAAATCCATATCTCCTGTTCTACTGATTGAATTTTTGTCATTTTGATCTTGTTTTATTTCATTAAAACGTGCCCTATTTTGCTAACTTAATTTGAACTCTTTATGAGTGGTGTTGTCACAGTTTTACTGTTTGAAGGGTTGCAAAAATACTTTACACAATGCCTCTAAGTAAAACAAAAAGAACACATGATGAACGGAATGCTGAACAAATGAAGCGTTCAACCCAATCACAGATCTGGGTTTAATCCATTGTTTTTTTGCTTAGCACGCCACCCCAGTTTGGATCCAGCCATATGCAAATCAGTCTAGACCCTACTCTCCATGGGAACAGTCCAGCCCAAACTGCCAGGCTAGGTCTAACCTGGACCACAAACAAGTATCCTGGGACCGGTTTTGTGGTACCACCTCTCATCGGCCAGGCAGATTTACCTTAGTTCTAGTTTCTAGTATGCTAACTTACTATTCCTGTTGTCTTAGCATCCATTTTCCTTGTGTGGTTTGTTACTTACTTTCTGCCCAGGGTGCCCTTTGTTGTCCATCTTTCCTGTAAAACACTCCTTGCTAGCTCCTTGTTCATTAACACTGTGTATTTTAATTCTTCTCCCTTTGCTGTTACCGCTTTGCATGTTTAATGGCCAGGATTTGTGGGCACAGCTGATCGAAATAAAAGAGATGGATCCTTCCAAGGCATACCAGAGGCACTCTTTTTTAGGTGGGCACTCCATACTAATACATGCTTCCCAAAATGCAGCTGCTCCACTGATTCTAAAAATTCCTTCTAGAATATCGGAGACACCTTATTTGCACCAGTTGCACTGGTTGCCTGTTATCAAATGCATTCAATTTAATTGCTAACTTTTGCCTATAAAGCACGGCGCAGAAAGAACCCCTCTACATAAGGAAGAGCTTTAAACCTTATAACCAGGTCAGAACCTCAAGATCGAATAATTCTGAACGTCTCTTTAAAAATAATCTTAAAACTTTTCTTAGGTAAGCTTCGTTACTTGTTGATTTCTTTCGTTTTTACTGAACAGTCTACTTGCCTCTAGCCCCGGGGCTCGTTTTCGGAAGCAGCTGTTGCGCTTATAAATTGTATTAAATCTTTTCTACCTTTTTCTCTTCAAGAACAGCTGAGCCCTTTACGGCTGCAACTTACTGGCTTTGCGAGTGCCTGTTTTCTACAAACCATGCTTGGATATTGCAGACCTCCAGGGACTACGAAAATCGTCCAGTGGTGATTCAACCAAATTTAATTAATAGCAACTGGATTAAAATTTGGGATGGGTGCAACTAATAGATTATAGCAATATAAATGTTTATTTTAAAAATCTCAAATTAAGATTCTCTCTTATGGTGTGTGAGAGGAACCCCAGATGCATTGATATTGCTGCTAATTACAAACTCGTGCTTTGACAGTTTCCTTTGGGTATTACATTTTAAATGCACTGGTTATTGTATAAACTAATATACTGTTTGTGGTGAGTATCTCGGGGTATGTTCTGACCTTGTTTCCACTGTCGCCCCATTGTTCCTGTCCATGCAGTGTATTCTTATAGGCCAGAGCTCACACCGTCTCCTATATTTCCAGTTATCCTGTTGCTCCATTACAAGGATAGACTCTCTACCTGGACCAGAAATGCTCCTTTGCTTCTGGGAGTTGAAATAGTAAGCAAACGACATAATGATAGCTGCTTTCATAATGCGCCTCAACGAGCTCAGAATGATGATAATTTGGGTGTACCCTCTGGGACTGAAACCAAATCCAAGCAGATTCCTGTAATGTTGCCTACTTCCCTGAAAAAATTTCTGGATTCTGGTGAAGTTTCACAGTATGCTTTATTAATAAGCAGCAGGAGAGCGCCAGGAACGTCCGGAGCTCTCTGTGACTGAGACGCGAGTCGGCACCTAAAATGGCCGCTGCGCGTGACGTCACCACGTCGCGCTCAACAACTAGAGCGCGACGCTACATATCTCCCTTCTTTACAAAACAATGGAAAATTGTAAAGTCCAACTCTGGATCAAACTTATCTCCCATCTCCCAGTTCATAGTCTCTGTATCTGGCGGGCTTCACGACTGCTCTGCCCGCTCTTGTACGTCTTACCGGAGTGGTGTGGATATTCCCAGGGTAGGTCTCCGCCAGGTTCGCTGGACGGCCTTCCTTAACCAGAGGGTTCTCTCTTCTCTGAGTCTCTTCCACTCCTTCCAGATATTCTCCTGCCATGACGTTGTCCCTCGTCTCAGACTCCGTACTGCTCCATCTTGTCCCTGGGTCCTCTTCTCCTCCTCCACCTACTTCTTCGTCAGTGAGTGGAGTTTGGTCTTGTGCGGGTTCCAGTCTTTCTTCATTGGTCCATTGCAGAATCTTGTTGCATTTGGACATGCGATCTTGGGACTAGACGTTTCCATCACTAAGCAGAGCTGCCCTGTCATACACCTCCTTTACCTGCATGGGTGGGCTGTATTTGCTGTCTCCTTTCCTTCTCAGTAGGGCTAGGTTGACTCTCGCCCATTCTCCTCTTTGTAGAGAGACTCTCTTCACATTGCGTCTCTTATTGTAGTGTTCAGTGTATATTCTTTGTGCTTTCTCCAAATTGCGCTGCACTACTGCTGGAGACCATTTGCTAGTGACCGTCTTCTCCTTCCACGCCATATTGTCCTTAGTGAATGGGTCACGCCCTCTCAGGATCCGGAATGGACTATACCCTGTGCCGGTGGGCGTGATACGATAAGTCCATAACATGCTCTGCACTTCTTTTTCCCAGTCCTTGCCCATCGCGATGGCAGCTTGTATAGAGCCCATTATGACCCGGTTAAACCTTTCCACTAGGCTGTTGCCGGCTGGGTGGTATATGGCTGTATGTTTCATCTTGATCCCATTCCTTTCCATGTATCGGTGCCATTTTTCCGAGGTGAATTGTGGTCCATTGTCATTCAAGATGGATCGGGGTATTACTTCTCTGAGGAATGTAGCGTGAGAAATCGAAGGACTGTTTACGTGTCCATCTCCTCTTGTATGTGCACTTCAGGCCACTTTGAATACCTGTCGATGAGGATGCATACATACTTCGGGGTGCCCTGGCTGTCTAACACGGGTCCCAGTATGTCTATGTACATCCCTTCCCACAGATTCAAAGGGTTGATGAATCTTCCCAATGCTGGTCTCAAAGGTGTTTGGGTCTTGTCCGCTCTCTGGCACTGGTCACATTCCCTTACATGTCTCTCGACCTGAATGTCCATTCCTGGCCACCAGTACATCTGTTTCGTTCTCATCTTCATTTTCACGATCCCCAGGTGTCCTTCATGCATTATCGCTACCAGGTGAGGTATCAATGTCATTGGAGGAACTTCTTTGTCTCCTCTGAAAAGGAAGGTCCCCTGGTCTCTGATGGACAACTCCTCGCGCACCTCGTAGAATTTCCTGAGTGCTGACCGTAGATGTTTCTTTTCTGGCCATCCTTTTAGTAGGAATTCCTTGACCTCTCCAAGTTTGGGATCTTCTTCTTAGGCATTTGTCCATTCTTGGTTACTTATCACTCTTTCCAGGTCCTCAGTGAATGCCACCAGGACTTCTCTCTCGTCCGGGCCTACTGGGGCTTCTTCCATTGCGGAGGCTCTACTGAGGTAGTCGGCTACCTTATTCTTCGTCCCTGGGATGTATTCCACATCATACCTGTAGTCTAACAGCTTCAGAGTCATCTTTGCGATGCGGGGTGTTGCGTTGGCGTGGCCACTTGACATGAGCACTTTGAGCAGGGGTTTATGGTCCGTTTTGAGCTTGAACCTCGTGCCCCACAAGAATTGGCGGAACTTCCCCATGGCCCATACGACCGCCAGCATCTCCTTTTCTATGATACTGAATTTCTGTTCAGTTGGGGATAGGGACCTGGATGCCAAGCTGAGGGTCGCCACTTCTCCATTCTTCCTTTCCTGCATAAGGACTGCCCCCAGTCCTTTTTCAGTGGCGTCTGTAGTTAATATGGTTTGCCCTTGAGGATCGTATCCTTGAAGGGGTACTGCCTTGCTGATGTCATCCTTTATTATGTTGAAGTCCTTTTGTGCTTCTTCGGTCCATGTAAATGATGTTTTGTCCCATATGAGCTGCCTCAGGTGGTGCGTCTTAGTGGCAAAGTGTTGCACGAATTTGCTGTAGTATTCGGCTATCCCCAAGAAGGACCACACCTCTTCTTTATTCTTGGGTGCTGGTGCGTCACATATCGCCTTGACGTTGTCTTGTTTGGGCGTTATGCCTTGCTTCCCAATCTCGTACCCAGATAAGTAACTTATGCCATTCCAAACCGGCATTCATCCCTTTCGGCTGTGAGGCCACTATCTTTCAGAACTTGGAGCACCTTGGCCAGCTTCTTGTCGTGGTCAGATTGGTCTTTGCCCATCACCAGTATGTCGTCTTGGAAGTATTGTACTCCCTCTATGTCTTAAAAAAATTTGTACATCAGTTTTTGAAACACTGCCTCTGTTGATGCTAGCCCGAACGGCATGCGGCGGAATTGGTAGCATCCGAAAGGTGTTATAAAGGACGTCAGCTTCCGGTTCGAAGGGTGTAGTGCTATCTGGTGATAGGTTGATGTGAGATCAATGGTGGAGATCCATTTTATCCCCTTCGTCTTGGCCAGCATTTCTTCTAGCCGCGGCAATGGGAATTTCTCTACTATTATGCCCTTGTTCAACTCTCGGAGGCCAACGCATAGACGGACTTTGCCATTAGGTTTCATGGCCACCACCAACGGAGCTAGCCACTCCGAGCAGTTAATGGGTTCAATGATTCAGTTTTCTTCCAGTCTTTGTAGTTCCTGTTGTATTGCTTCTCTGACCGCTATGGGTATGTTTCTCACTTTGTGGGCTACTGGCGTGGTGTTCTCTTTAAGATCTATCCTATGCGTGAATTTCACTAGTTTGCCCACTGTTCCTCCGAACACCTTGGGGAATTCGCTTCTCATCTTCTCGACATTGGGTTGACACTGTGCGCTGGTCATCAGTACCTGTGTGTCTCCTCCTGGGTTTAATTGTATGCCCAGATCGCCTTGATCCATCCATCCTAGGACTGACGGACCCTTCATCGCTACTTACAGGTTGCACTCCGCGCTGCGACCTTTGAACTCGAACTTCAAGACTCGGTATCCTACCATCGGAATGGGTTCTCCCGTGAATGTGACTGGTCTCATGTCCGGCGGTTCCAGGTGTGGTTCAATACTGGGTTTGAAGTTGTCGCTCCACACTGTTCTTTGTACTATGGTGTACGAGGAGCCCGAGTCTGCAACCATTTTAATCGGTATCCCTCCTACCACCATGTCGCATACTGGTTTCCTGGAGCGTCTGCAGTCAATGTCTAGCACTTGTTTTTCTACGCACAGTATGTTGTCCTCTTCATCTTGTTCCCTCTCGCCTTCTTCCTCCGGTTCTTGTGTCACGTATTTCACCGTTGGTCTCTTCGTCTTGCGGCAACACACTTTTTCATAGTGTCCTACTATACCGCAGTACATGCATTTCGCTCGGAACGCCGGACAGCGTTTGTCATACGCCACATGGGACTGGCTTCCACACCTGTAGCACGCATTTGTGCTTTCTTTGTTCTGCCTTCTTTGCTATGTGGGTCTTCCTGTCCCCCTATTTGGTGCTTTCCCTTCTGTTGCTGTGGCTTTGCTTCTCTCTGTGGGTTCTACTTCATCGACTTTGTTGACCATGGGCCTCTGGGTGGATTCTCTTTTCGCTGCGTCGGCGTATCTCTTCGATAGTTCGGCCTTCTTCACCATGGGGATGACTTCCTTTAGTGTCCATTCACCCATAGTTTGTCTTGGACTGCTTTGTTTGTCGTGTGCATGACTATTTGGTCTTTTATAAATTCGTCGTGTAATACTCAAATCTTGCACGTGATTGCCAGTTTCCTTAGTGCAGCCACGTAGTCGTCTATCGATTCGCCTGTTTCTTGTTTCCTTTGTTGGAAATTATATCTGTCTATGGACGTGCACACCGCTGGCCGATAGTGATTGTTCAGGTCTTCTATCGCGTGACGGAAAACGTCGTCATCTGCAGCTGAAATGGGGTGGGTACTAAATTTTGGAAGACCCTGATCCCTTCTGGGCCCATGTTGTGTAGCAGTATCCTTCTCTTCCTATTGCTAGGGTAGGGTTCTCCACTCTCATCCTCCAATGCTTCTATGTAATTCATGAAGTATTCTCTCCAGTCCTCCCACTTTAGTAATGGTTCACCTGGTTTGGGTAGGAAGGGGATCGGCGTCGTGAGTGAGGATGCTTATGCACTCATTTCGGCGCCTCTTGCTGGTTCTGTCTCTTGTCCCCCTGGGCTACCTGGCGCGCTTGCGCTCTCCCCGTGCGTCGGGGTCGGTTGAGATTCTGCGGTACCCCCTTCTCCGTGTTGGCCTAACTCCGCCAGGGCCTCTGGTGTCTGCCGGGTGCCTGTGACTGGAGTCGGTCTTCTGGTGGGGTGTCCTCCTCTTTCTGCCACCCCCTTGCTTGTTTGCCTGTGGGAGTCCCTGCACAGCTGCTTACTTGTGCTGGTTGTAATGCCTCGAGGGGCTTCCTTCTCTGGTTGCTTGCTCTTCTTGGCTTCTTGGTACTGCCGTCTGCCACGCTCTCCTGCTGCTGTCCTTGTTAGTTGCTCCCCCGTGGTGCCTTCACAGTGCTCAGTGGGGCAGGCTGTCTTATGCGGGTGAAGTGACTCGTTTTCTTTTTTTTCTTTTTAGGATCCCAGCTCGTCGCCACTGTAATGTTGCCTACTTCCCTGAATAAATTGCTGGATTCTGGTGAAGTTTCACAGTATGCTTTATTAATAAGCAGCAGGAGAGCGCCGGGAACGTCCGTAGCTCTCCATGACTGAGACGCGAGTCGGCACCTAAAATGGCCACTGAGTGTGACGTCACCGCTTCGCGCTCAACAACTAGAGTGCGACGCTACAATTCCTCTCCATTCCCTAGCAACTAAATGCCATTCAAAGAAAATTTAGCTAGAGTGAAAGTGTCTTCTATCAGTCTACGTATTGATGTTTTGGAATGTTATTAAAATAATATTCTTTCTCGTCCCTGTATGTTTCCTGTATTCATGTTTGCTCATGCACAGATTTCACGCATGTTTTCATATTGTCTAATTATTATTCTATATTATAAAAAGGTTGAAAATATTGAATCCGTATTTGCTATTTTATAGTGTTTCTGATTGATAACATTGCTGGTTCGCACAAATCACTACAAAGTAATATTCACGGCATGATACATAGGAACAATCTCATAATGTAATCACTCAATGCAAGCTACAGGGATGGACACTGGTGAAACGTGCGCCGATACCATGAGCTTTGGGAGTGGGGAGCGCGCACACAACACTTTCTAGATTACGAAAACAATGCAACACCAATATTCATTGCTGACGGATGATCAATGTCATGGGTGACACCACCAACCAGGGCTCAGATTTTAAATGACAGCACTTTGCCCGCAAGGGAGTTTGAGCCCATGCTTATGAGGTCAAACACGAAACCATAATTCCCAGAATTAGCAACTATTAATATCACGAAGGTGGAGCATCACCTCCATGTAAGCAAGTGAGGAATGCGGAAAACTAGTAAAAAGAATGCAGAAAGAATTAGCTTCAGTTGTTGAAGAAAGCAAAGGCACAACAAACCTGGTTCTGCTCAGAACTTCGACAAGGCACGGTCCTGTGAGCAACGACCCCAACAGATGTGTTGATATTTAGGAGCCATGCGGTGAATGATCTCCAAATCTGAGTAGTGATTTGATTCTTAAACAATATATGGATATAATAAATTACAAAAGCAGCCATAATCCAGCCTTGGTTTGGTCTCAGTTCGACTTCAACAGAAGCAACAAGCATTGGTAAAGCCTGTAGGTTTGAACCTACGCAAGATCTTTTGCCTTAACCAATGCTTTTTTAAACAGGTTGCACAGCAGCGTGAGCTGCTATGCAATGTGGCTTAACTTCAATGAAAAAAGTGCTATGACGCAGCCAGCGTTGATAGCATCATAACACTTTTTTCCTTTATTTTAAGACATGTAGCACAGCAGTGAAGGCTCTTTGTTAAGCTTTTTTTGTTAACAATAGATTTTGCTGACAGCACATGCGCCGCTGTAGGCAATACCTAAAAATGACTGAAACTAGAATTTAGCACAGAATATTCTTGGAGCTTTAATCAAAAGCAAAATGTGTCAGCACATTAGCAATGTGGTAAAGCAGCCTTTGGTTTCAAATTGAAGAACCTCCTGCACCAGTAACCAAGGGCGGCTCCTTCGCAATGGCGGAGGGGCGTCATCCCACTGGCTCAGAGCCAGCAGCTGAAAAATAAAACAGTATTTTATTATCGTTTTATTTTTCAGATGCTGACTGAACCAGCGTGTGTAGGGAGGGGCGGGGCAGACCATGAGAGTGAGGAGTGGAGTTCACTTCTAAGAGCACATATCTGACATGGGCATTTAGGTTTCTCCAACCCAGCTGTGTTGCACAGCCGGTTAGGAGAAAATGTACAGACTCCCTGTGCCTGAGCGAGCACAGGGAATCTCTGATGCTCTCCCAGTGTCTGCTGGGACTAGGAAGCAGAGGAACACCGAGGCATGAGGCGGCCGGCAGCCTAAGGTAAGTCTTATTTTTGTATTTATCCCCCCTCCCCGCGCTCCCCCCCCCCCTCCCCCTGCGCTCCCCCACACCCTCTCCACCTGCCGCATCACTTTTGTTTGTGTCGGCTGCCACTGCAAGTAACACAAACATGTTGATCCGCAAACACTGAAGCATATACTTATTTCAGATTCCCTAAAGACACAAGCAAAGCAAGCCCCTTGCAATGGGGAAACTGCAATAACTAAAGCGAAATTAACTTCCAGCATTCATCCGGATCAGAAACAAATTTACAGCAGAGAAACTGCAACAAAAGCCTAAGATAAATGAAGCAGGATTGAGGGACCTGCTACAGGAGGAAACAGAAGAGAAATACTCAATCAGTGCTAACTTTTTGAGGATCCCACAAAAAGGCACAAAAGAGAGAAGGGATGTGTGCTTGAGGGCACAGACAATTTAGCTGCAATGCCTCAACAGACTGGAGGCGAGCGGAGAGGCGAGCAAGCAGCGTACTCAGAGCAAAGAATTGGTCCAATCGGATCATGTGAACTACAGCAGAGTGGTGCTACCAAAGGAAATGGAAGAAAGCTGAATTTGATAACAGAGCCAGGCATTATCGTCCTTCCTTGTGGGCCAAATTTGGGGAAATAATTACCATACTTACAAGAACCCTTAAAGAGTAGAATGTCCTAAAGTCGGCTAAAAAGGTGTTGGCCAAAGGTGGTTGAATGTAATTAAATCTGGGATACTATTAATAAATAAACAACCAAAGTCAGACATTGAGAAATAAAGCACATTTAAACTATGCATAAGCCGCAGTGATATTTTGCACACAATATAGAGATTGTATACATTATAGTAAAAGAGGGTAATAGGGTGATGCACCCACCTTCTAGAAAATGAATGGCTCTTCGGCGTGAAGTCATCAGCGGAAGGCAAAAGAAAGCATGGCACAAAACTGGCGAATCTAAGGAGACAAGAGAAGAGAGGGACATTAAGAGAAGTAGAACAGATTTATAAAAATCTGACCACAACCTTTAAAAGGAAATCCACTGGAGGGACATTATGTTAATAAATTATAGAAAGAGGCCGTTGATGCTTTTCAACCTGTTATTGTGAGTAATACATGGAGAATACAATTATTTCCAGCTAAAATGGAAAAGAAAAGAAAAAGACTAGCAAGATAAAACTCGTTCATTTAACAAACAATTAGCAACTCTCTTCCCCCTCAGTTGAAGATCAGAGCAAAGGTCATTGGAAATTTGCTAAATGGATTGAGTATGCACCTGAATCAATGTGGCTAACTCCCACAGTCCTTGAATGAAGTTGTGTTTTGCTCAGGAAAAGTGAAAACATGCATCACTTGAGTTGGGTTTCTAAGATTCCAGGTGAGCTCTTGATTGACTGACTCTTGAGGGACGCATTGTTTGAGTCCTGCTAAACACCTGAGATAGTCTACACACTTCAGGTGGCTCCTTGGGGGGGGGTGTATGGAGGCTTTCCTGATTATCATGGCTGTACAATTGTGATTATGTGCTCTTACATTAGAGAGGTTCATGACTGTCTTGGGGTGGCGAGTTGTGCCACCTATAATCACCACCCCCTAGCTGGCTAGGTCACTCTGTCTTAAACACAAGTCACTCCATTGTCACAAAAAACAATTCTGGGAATCTTCATCGAGTATTTTCCATCGTGGACACTTAGGCCGCCCAAGCCAAGAATCTTCTTTGTGTCTCCAAAGTCAAAGACTTCATATTGGAGGCTGATCATTTTCTGTGGCTGCTGCCTTCCTTATGAACCCATTAGCTCTTGCCTTGCACAGTGAGCGGAAATGCTAAGATTCAGCAAGGCCTTGAAAGAAAGGTTCTACTAAGACACGTCGTGTTTAAGCTGCAACACATCAAGACCTATCTTCTCTAAGTCTTAACATCCCACAACAGAACCTTGTTCTTCTACAGCACCAAGAAGCCTATGAGTATATGTGTGGCGCGGTGGAGAAGCAGACCCGGAGACCAGGGGAGTTAAAGAGTAGGATGTTTATTTCTTTTGAACAAAAGTAGGGGTTTCTGGGAGTTGTAGTTCGTGTTACCGCCTTCCGGCTCCTTCTCTAGGGCTCTGCTTGAGGGTCGGGCGAGTGGTCTTCTCTCCTCTCACGATGTCAAGTAGGCCAAAAGGAAAACAAAACAAAGAAATACAAGGGTCGTCAGGAAGGTGGTGTACCCTCTAGGCTTGACGCTAGGAGCAGGGGGAGTGCAAGGGAGTATCACCAACTGTCCTTCACCAGTGTGTCCTAATTGGAGTAAAGCTGTCTCTTAAGCCGTGCTGGTCGGGTCAGCGTATTCATTCTCGCGCACCCCCTCCCTTGTGGCCGTCAGTCATGCGTCCCCAGACTTGCCCGAAACGCCAACGTACCTAGTTTAGCCATGACCCTCCAGGGCCATGGCGGGCTTCCTCGTGTTGCCGAGTGGGGTCTGGCTGCCCTTTTTCTTCTCCGCCGGTTGCATCAGGTTCCCGGGACACTACGCTGGTGGTTGCAGGATTCTCGTCTTCCCTGCAAGGTCCGAAGCTGCTCCGTGGAGGAATCGAAAAGGTCTTTATCCGCTGCTGCTCCCACGTTGAATCTGCAGGCTCCCAGGGTCCGGTCGACAACGAAGAGTCCTCGGCGTCTTCCGTATGAAGCCCCTGCAGGTCAGATGACCCCGTCACGTGACCCGGAAGCCTTATAGGCTTAAAGGTACAGCGGTCTCCTGTGGCTGTCTGTAAATAGAAAAGCCGACAGGGAGAGAGGTAAGGGGGAAAACGTTTCGAATCTGGGGCTACCTCGTGGGAAGCTTCATGCTCCCGCTCACACATCCCTACCCCAGTCTGTTCACGGTCGGGGAACAGGGGTAGACGAGAAAGGAAATCCGCGTTCCCATTATCCGCGCCCTTTCTATGTACAACATCAAAAGAGTAGGGCTGGAGGGAAAGGAACCAACGTAGAATCCATGGATTATTCCCCTTGTTGCAGCTCATCCACTGTAGTGGCGCATGATCAGTGTATAGGCGAAAATGGGCCCCCTCCAAATAGTATTTAAGTTTGTCCACAGCCCACTTAATCGCCAGGCACACTTTTTCAATGATTGGATATCTTTGTTCGCGGGGATAAAACTTTCTGCTAATGAAGAGGATAGGATGCTCAATGCGTTAGAGGATATTTGTGATAAGACAGCCCCTAATCCATGATCTGATGCGTCAGTATGCAGCAAAAATGGACGGGAGAAATCAGAGGAGCGTAGAATGGGTGCAGTGGTTATGGCGGTTTTTAGGTCCTGAAAGGCTTTTATGGCTTTTGGATTGGGATTTTGGAAGTCTTTTGCCCTGACGTTTTTCTGCAGCAGGTCCGTCAGGGGTGTAGCGACTTCGGAATATTGAGGGATAAATCTCCTGTAATATCCCAAGAGCCCTAAGAAAGCTCTGACCTCTCTTTTGGTGGACGGAAAAGGTGTATCTTGTATGGCTTTTATTTTCTCGGTTTGGGGTTCAATGAACCCATCGCCTAAGAGGTACCCTAAGTATTTAACTTTTTTTAACCCTGCCTTTGATTTTTTTGCATTCACGTACAAACCAGCGTCTTGTAGAGCTGTTAAGACTTGGGTACAGTGCTGCATGTGGGTTTTCCAGTCAGGGCTATATATAACAATGTCGTCAAGGTATGCTGACGAATAATCTTGGTGTTCGAGTAGTACCCTGTTCATTAACCTTTGAAACGTGGCAGGTGCACCATGTAACCCGTAGGGCAAAACCCTGCGACAGTAAATTCATACAGACCTGAGGGCGTTGAAAAGGCCGTTTTTTCCTGGTCTTCGGATCTCAGGGGCACCTGCCAGTATCCTTTTGTCAGGTCAAGGGTCGTGATAAACTGGGCCTCTCCTAATTTTTCGATTAGTTCATCGACTCTGGGGATGGGAAATGAATCGCATTTAGATATGGAATTGACCGCCCTAAAGTCGATACAAAACCGGACAGAGCCGTCCGGCTTTGGCACTAAAACGATTGGAGAGGACCACTCACTCTGGGACGGTTTGATAACCCCCAGGGCCAACATGCTTTTTACCTCCTGGGCTATCGCTTCTCTTCTCGCTGCAGGGATACGATAGGGTTTTTGTTTTACGATTTTTCCTGGTTGGGTCTGGATGGAATGTTGTGCAAGATTAGTAAGACCTGGTATGTCGGAGAAAAGGGGCTCAAAGGGTTTCAGGGTTTCTTGGAGAGTGTTTGCTTGTTCCTTTGTCAGTTCAGGATTAACAATCAACTGTGGCAAGGTGGTTTCTGGTTTGGCTGATATCTCTGTTGTTATATGTACGTCTTTTGGGGGAGGTCCTAACCATTTTTTTAATAGGTTTATGTGGTATAGCTACTGTTTTATTGGGTGACCTGTATCTTATAGGAGGTCAAACCCACCTTGTCTACCACTTTGTAGGGTCCTTGCCAACTTGATTTAGCTTTTGCTATGGCAGAGGGTAAGAGGACTAACACCCAATCCCCTATGGTTAAGTGCCTCCATCTCTTTCCTTTATTGTAAACTAGCTGCTGTTGGACTTGGGCTTTTTCTAAGTTAGAGTCAGCAAAGTCTCTCAATTTCTGGAACTTAGAACGAAGACTTTGAGTGTAGTCCAGAAAGGACTTGCCCTCTTCTTCCTTTTCCTGTTCCCACACCTCCTTTGTTATCTCCAATAGACTACGAGGTTCCCTCCCGTAGAGAAGCTGGAATGGTGAACAGCCCAGGCTGGCTTGGGTTTGGCTCCTGACTACGTATAGGGCCAAGGGGAGTAACATGTCCCACTCCTTACCCTCTACTGTTAACAGTTTTTTCAGGGTCATTTTCAAGGTGCCGTTATAGCGCTCACAGAGGCCGTCTGTCTGTGGGTGGTACACAGAGGTTTTAATGTGGGAAATGTCCAGTGATTTACAAATCTGGGACATTAACTTAGAAACAAAAGGGGTCCCTTGATCAGTAAGTATTTCCCTGGGAAACCCCACCCGGGAAAACAATTCAATCAATTTTTCCGAGATGTTCCGAGTTGTGGGGGTTCGCAATGGAAATGCCTCCGGATAACGGGTGGCATAATCCACTATGACCAAGGCGTATAAGTGCCCTTTTTTAGTTCTTGGAAGGGGTCCAATTAAATCCATGCCTATTCTTTCAAACAGTGTACCTACAATAGGAAGAGGTTGCAAAGGCACTGCTGGAGGTTTATAGGGATTCTTTCTTTGGCATACTTCGCACTCTTGACAGAACCGGGTGACATGCGAGAATATTCCAGGCCACTAAAAGTGTTGTAACACCATTTGGATGGTTTTCTGGGCCCCCCCTGTGTCCTGCAAGCAGGTGTGAATGCGCAAAGAAAAGGACTTGGTCCCTAAAGGCTTGGGGTACTACCAGCTAAGGAGGGTCCCCCTGTTTCCCAATCCTATACAGGAGTTCGTTCTTTATTATAAATAGGGGAAAGGTAGGGGTAGCTTGAGAGTTCCCTTGTTGTGCATGATCCCAGGCAGGCTGGAAAGTCGGGTCGTGTTTCTGTGTATACCTGAAACTTTTGTCTGACAACCAGGAAGCCTGGGTTAAAAGAGTCGGGTTTATTGATGTTGTGGAATTCATAGTGTGCACTTTGCCCTGTAACATATGTAAAAAAGATGGATTGTCTTGACCTATAATCATTTGTTCGGGAAGAGTTGGTACTACCCCCAGTCTAGCTTCTAAAGTTTGCCCAGTTGGGAGGGTGACCGGAACCTTCAATGCAGGGTACACCTTGATGTCCCCATGTACGCATCTAATAGGTACAGTCTCTTATGTTGTTAAGGACAGAGGTGCTATAAGGGAAGAGAGAACAACAGACTGTCGACACCCTGAGTCCAGTAGTGCTTTTACCCTTACTCCCTTTATATGTACACTTACATGAAGACTAGGTCCCAATTCAGCTGTATACAGAATGGAGTGGGGTATGCAACCAATGTCCATTGGTTCCTCCTGCGGTTTCTTCCGTGGACAGTTTCGTGTGATATGCCCCCACTCTCCACACTCAAAACATTGAGGATTCCTGAGGGGAGGCGGCTCTAATCGCCACTGCTTAGGTTTTAACAGTTCTGGTGGGGGCTTCAGGGGTTTTTTCTCTGGTTTTCCCTGAGGATATGATTGACGCGTGGACTTCTCTGTGTCCCATGGTAAAGCTCGAGGTTGGGCCCTATAAAAGGTAGTAGCCATGTATACTGCTTGCTCGGGGCTCAAGTGCTTGTGTTGTTTAAGCCATCTCTGTATAGGAAAGGGGAGGGCCTCAATAAACTGCTCTAAATATATCATTCAAAAAGGGGGGTGGTGATGGACAGAGTATCTGAATTAAGCAGAACACTCCTACCCAGTCAAAAGATCCGTTTTTTAGCTCACTGCACCATCCCAGTTCAGAACCTGGCTACATGCAAATTAGTCTGACCCTGGCCCAGTGCATCATGGGAACAGGGCAACCCAAACTACCAAGCCAATTCTTTACTGGAAAGGAAACAAGCTTCCGGGGACCGGTTTCTGGCATTACAGCCGTCTTCGGCCCGGCTTGCTTGAATCCTGATGGTGCAGTGAGCAAGGGACTCACATCTGAGCATACCCTTCCACACTTGTGGTGGCCAAAACGATTCAAAAAGGGGGGTGGTGATGGACAGAGTATCTGAATTAAGCAGAACACTCCTACCCAGTCAAAAGATCAGGGCTTGATCCATCACCGTTTTTTAGGTCACTGCACCATCCCAGTTCAGAACCTGGCTACATGCAAATTAGTCTGACCCTGGCCCAGTGCATCATGGGAACAGGGCAGACCAAACTACCAAGCCAATTCTTTACTGGAAAGGAAACAAGCTTCCGGGGAACGGTTTCTGGCATTACAGCCGTCTTCGGCCCTTGCTCACTGCACCATCAGGATTCAAGCAAGCCGGGCCGAAGACGGCTGTAATGCCAGAAGCCGGTCCCCGGAAGCTTGTTTCCTTTCCAGTAAAGAATTGGCTTGGTAGTTTGGTCTGCCCTGTTCCCATGATGCACTGGGCCAGGGTCAGACTAATTTGCATGTAGCCAGGTTCTGAACTAGGATGGTGCAGTGAGCTAAAAAACGGTGATGGATCAAGCCCTGATCTTTTGACTGGGTAGGAGTGTTCTGCTTAATTCAGATACTCTGTCCATCACCACCCCCTTTTTGAATGAATCGTTTTGGCCACCACAAGTGTGGAAGGGTATGCTCAGACATGAGTCCCTTGCTCACTGCACCATCAGGATTCAAGCAAGCCGGGCCGAAGATGGCTGTAATGCCAGAAACCGGTCCCCGGAAGCTTGTTTCCTTTCCAGTAAAGAATTGGCTTGGTAGTTTTGTCTGCCCTGTTCCCATGATGCACTGGGCCAGGGTCAGACTAATTTGCATGTAGCCAGGTTCTGAACTGGGATGGTGCAGTGAGCTAAAAAACGGTGATGGATCAAGCCCTGATCTTTTGACTGGGTAGGAGTGTTCTGCTTAATTCAGATACTCTGTCCATCACCACCCCCTTTTTGAATCGTTTTGGCCACCACAAGTGTGGAAGGGTATGCTCAGACATGAGTCCCTTGCTCACTGCACCATCAGGATTCAAGCAAGCCGGGCCGAAGACGGCTGTAATGCCAGAAACCGGTCCCCGGAAGCTTGTTTCCTTTCCAGTAAAGAATTGGCTTGGTAGTTTGGTCTGCCCTGTTCCCATGATGCACTGGGCCAGGGTCAGACTAATTTGCATGTAGCCAGGTTCTGAACTGGGATGGTGCAGTGAGCTAAAAAACAGTGATGGATCAAGCCCTGATCTTTTGACTGGGTAGGAGTGTTCTGCTTAATTCAGATACTCTGTCCATCACCACCCCCTTTTTGAATCTAAATATATCATTGCCATGATTTCGTCTTTAGAGTGGTTCTGTGTTCTCAACCACTTATCCGCAGCGGCTTTGAGCTTGAAGTACAGCGTTTTAGGGCTGTCATGGGTGGAGCCTCGTTCTTTTCGGAAACGGACCCTGTAGGCTTCTACGTCCATTCCCATGTGGTCTAGGATTATCTCTTTTATTTCACTGTATGGAGTATGTCTATTGGGGTTAGCCACCTGATACGCAGATTGGGCCTCGCCTGTGAGGAGGGGGGCTAAGCAGAAAGGCCACTTAGCTTTGGGCCAACCCGAAGCTCGGGCTGCTCTTTCGAAGTTTAGTAGAAAGGCATCTGGGTCCTCTCCAGCTCTATACTTCTACAAAGAAACATTAGGTCCGTTACCTGCTCTTATCTGGAGCTGCGTGGTCAACTCTAGGCGGTCCCATGCAAACTTTAACATTTGCTCCGCTTGGTTGGCTAGACTGTCTTTAAACAGTTCCCGGTCTGCTTGGGCGGAATTCATTTGCTTTTCCACCGCCCATTCTAATTTTTCCTTTTCCCGGATTAATTGCTGAATCAAATTCTCCATGGTGAGGCGGACTATATCCCACTTCTGACACCACATGTGGCGCGGTGGAGAAGCAGACCAGGAGACCAGGTGAGTTAAAGAGTAGGATGTTTATTTCTTTTGAACAAAAGTAGGGGTTTCTGGGAGTTGTAGTTCGTGTTCCCGCCTTCGGGCTCCATCTCTAGGGCTCTGCTTGAGGGTCGGGCGAGTGGTCTTCTCTCCTCTCACGATGTCCAGTAGGCCAAAAGGAAAACAAAACAAAGAAATACAAGGGTCGTCAGGAAGGTGGTTTACCCTCTAGGCTTGATGCTAGGAGCAGGGGGAGTGCAAGGGAGTATCACCAACTGTCCTTCACCAGTGTGTCCTAATTGGAGTAAAGCTGTCTCTTAAGCCGTGCTGGTCGGGTCAGCATATTCACTCTCGCGCACCCCCTCCCTTGTGGCCGTCAGTCATGCGTCCCCAGACTTGCCCGAAACGCCAACGTACCTTGTTTAGCCATGACCCTCCAGGGCCATGGCAGGCTTCCTCGTGTTGCCAGTGGGGTCTGGCTGCCCTTTTTCTTCTCCGCCAGTTGCCTCAGGTTCCCGGGACACTCCGCTGGTGGTTGCAGGATCCTCGTCTTCCCTGCGAGGTCCGAAGCTGCTCCGTGGAGGAATCGAAAAGGTCTTTATCCACTGCTGCTCCCACGTTGAATCTGCCAGCTCCCAGGGTCCGGTCGACAACGAAGAGTCCTCGGCGTCTTCCATATGAAGCCCCTGCAGGTCAGATGACCCCGTCACGTGACCCGGAAGCCTTATGGGCTTAAAGGTACAGCGGTCTCCTGTGGCTGTCTGTGAATAGAAAAGCGGACAGGGAGAGAGGTAAGGGGGAAAACGTTACGATTCTGGGGCTACCTCGTGGGAAGCTTCATGCTCCCGCTCACAATATGTCTGTACTTAACCAAACCCAAATATGGCCTTTTTATTTATTTATTTATTTATTTATTTAATTTGTATAGCGCGTTATAACCACCGGGGTCTCTAAGCGCTGATTGTCCAAATTACCTAGTGGGGCTCAGCATATTACTTGATCTTGGCAGTGCACCTAGTGGCTGCTCCATGCTTGTTTAAACAAAACAAGGCAGGGGGTCAAACAAATATTCCCATGGGGCTGCTCCTGTGGGTAATGACGATAGTCATGATGATGCACATCATGTTCTTTAGATGACAACCTCAATGATAGCATATTTTGGGTCAAGTGATGTCAACTTACAGAAAAAGTCTTACATTGTTGTCTCATTAGAAGGAAGATCAGCTGTGCTCATGCCTGCAGATCTGTTTTGCGGAACAAGGTTTATGCACTCTAACCCTCAAAGACTTAAACACGCCTCACTTGCTCTGATGCCCACCAGACTCTCTAATATTGCAGTAGGCATCGTCATCGAACCCTAGGGGCACATACATATATAGCTTTTTTGGAATGACATATCAGTATCAGGCAATAAACCATCTGTGTTCAGTCCCTCGATATTGGACTCTCTCAGTCATTCCTCTACAGGATGATTGGCTAGACTTCCTAGTGGCATGTAGTGTACTCTGGATCATTTTCCCTGTGGGTACGAGATTCTAGGAGATGTGATATTAAATCTCGGCAGTGACAAATTAAGTGTACTGACTGAAAAGTTGTATTGGTTCTAGTTTTTTAATACACTTTTTATGATTTAATTTTAATAGTTATTTTACTTTTATTTTTTAATGTATATATATTTAAAGTAATATACATTTTTAATTGTAATACTATATTTATTGTATATGGTTTATTTTTTTTATAATTGTGAATATATGGTGTGTTCAAATATTTTTATTAGTATGTTTTATTTTTTATTCATGTTTATTTAATATTTGTATTTATTTACGCATTATCTTTATTCTTTTTTGCTCGTATTTTGAAGTACATATTTTCGTTTTAGGTTCATAAGTTACAAAATGTATTTGTATGTTTTGTATATTACATGTGCATTTTTTTAATGTAGTTGCATTTTAAGTTAATATATTTTTTTAAGTTAATAGAACGTTAAATATTTTAAATTCAGTATACTTAACCTATTTAACGATGATATTTTGGTCCACTATATTTTTATATGTGAATATGTTGCACTTTACATAGAAAATATGTAAAGTTGATATTTTTGTCCTTGATATTTTAATGGCGATATTTAGCATTTTAGATATTTTTATCGGCGAACTGTTACCAATGCTGGGATTACATTTTTTTCAACACTATGCTAATAACATTGTAATTTCAGGAACATACTTTCCTGCGTTATAAACATGGCAGCCACTCAAGAAGAAAGAAAGAGGTTTCAGGGCATTTTGGAAATTACTGGATACACGTTCATGATTACCATATTATTGCTGTTTTTATTAGTTTTGTTGTTAAGGCTACTAATACTAATAGTAATAATACCAACACTAGCAGCATCAACAAAAGTAACAATAACAATCACAATTGGTATTACACAGTATGCACATGCACCCTCTTTAAATATTCCACTCAACTCACTGATTCTAATTGCATTGTTATCAGAAGGGTTAGAGTTGGGGGGAGCCCACATGATGGAATTCTGTGACCTCCAGGGTACATAAGCATCTCTACAGCAGTTGCAGCACCCACTGAGCTTTATGAACAGATTAACGGCAGGACGCATGAGCTTCATTGATCAGACTTCTAGAGTGTAAAGGTTCTAGAGCGGTCGGTGGAGGCATGGAGGTCCATAGGAAACATAACCTAATTCATCCCGGACTGCTCCTTTTAGTTTCAACATCTTGTTTACATGCAATTTCATGTCAGCAATATGTTTTGTTAATTTCACCTATCTGAGGCAGATGTCAGACGTTATTGGCAACGGGGAAATCGCTACCCACTCCTTGGAATTCTGGGAGTCCTTGGCTGCCCTTTTTGCCCCATCGCACGGTTCTGCTTCCTGGTGTACACACCCTGTCTATTTGTCTGTCGCGTTCATTTTTCCATCTGCAGCCTGCTGTGTACAGTCTGCCTGCATCATGCCAAGCACAGCCCGTCAGCCAACGCAATGTGTATGCTGGCAGGGCATTCTGCAGACTCTGCTGCTCCCAGCCCCAAAATCTGGCTTTAATATCACCTCCCAATGTATTCAACTGTTTAGCGCTCTCATTAATTATATTAATGTGTCTTTTTGTTCCAAGTGTAATCAGAGTGTTAGTTCATGCACAATTGTTTCCTTACTTTGTTCCATATAGCTTCATCATGCTGCAGATTCTGCGACATTCCATTGTTAATTTAAATGTTCCATATTTTGAAATGTATTCCCTAGCTAGCACCTGGAAATGGTGTGTTATAGAAAGAAAACATTAATTGTTTCAGTCATTCATGGAAGTATCGTGTCATTTGTGAGAGGCGCAGGTTGCTGTCAGCTGAGCTTTTCAGACAGGCTCAATAACTATTAGGTCTTTTGTTGAAAGTGTTTTTTAGGGAAACCCGTTTTAAATGAAACTATATCCCACTACCTCCATATTTATTACTATCCAAAACTTTTAGCGACGGCTACTATGCCTACAATCTTTCTCGTGCAACTTACCGCCCCTATTCTAGGAATGGAGTTAGAATATTGTTTTATCTAGCTGCACATTATTGAGCCCACTGCAGTATTATTAAATGTAACACATGTATCATTATCCTAAATATTCTAGCAACTGGAGTTAGAATAAATTATCAAGTCACACACTGTGGTAAAGACACAACGGTATTAATGAACTTAACATAATATTTTATTATACATGAGAGTATAGTGGGGAAGAGGTGTGGCGCAGTGGCCAGGGCGGCTGACTCCGGAACTCCAGGGCTCACGGTTTGATCCCCGGCGGCAGATCAGCCCAGCACCATGTGACTCTGGGCAATAGCTAGCTTAATCTTCCTGACAGCGCCTTGACACCATTGGGCAATTGTTTGCACTTTACAAATACTGGACATTTACAAGGTACTATGCCCAGGGTTTGTAACCTAATCATACATTTTCAGGAACTAGGGTTAGATTGGCAATTTACCTACATACACTATTAAAAACCCTGCACTGTTAATAAACGTAATGTAATATTTAACTATAGAGCATAATCCATAAAGGAATACAATGGATTTGAAGGACAGAAGGCACTCACTCTTGCATATAGAGTACTTAATAATATTGGCCCACACTACCTAAAGCAGAGAGTTCGCAAATATCAGCAGTCTAAGACCCTACGATCCAATCATCGCGAGTACCTTTTCATTCCCCGTTTCTCTAAATCCAGAATTGGAGGATGGTCGTTCTCTGTCAAAACTGCCTCCTTGTGGAATTCTATGCCTGATCACATCAGGAAAGCAAAATCGGAACTCATTTTCCAAAAGGCTCTGAAGACTTGGCTCTTCAGCCTCCCTTAGCATATTTGGGATTGGCTATTTCATCTCGCCCTCATCTCTCGCAGCTTCCGCAAGCGCCGGGGGTGAATAAGATTAAGAAGGCCTTGCTTGCCATAACAAGTGCTGAGCTACCGATAATACAGAAATGTAGCAAGTACCAAAAACAAATTCCTATCAAAAGTCTTCTTTAATGCAGAGATAAACTGTTTTACCAAGAGATGGCTTCTTATTGGTTGAGTTACAACAGTCATACTGCCAAGAAGCTATGGCGGAGCAGTGTGTGAAACTGAACACAACCTCTCAGGTACTGACAAGAAAATGGAAACAGAATTACGAGCAGAGGTTGAACAATTGGAAAGGCGAGGTTTGGTAATCTTTGCACCAGGGTCCTCTGAATGGGAGTGTGGCTTTTTGTACTACTACACTACTACTCTTCTCCAGAGTCTTGCACCACCACGTGTGATGCATCCCTGCTGGTGAGACGCACAGGGTGCGCTAACCCAACAGCGCTATGGCCTTGCCTACAATGGCTACAGCCTGCCTCTGGGGAGAATTTGTATCCAGTGACCCTGATGAGGAAATCTGGACGCTTTGGCCATGAGCTGGTGACCCACTCTGGCTTTCCTTTTGGGGGGTTGGGGTGTATGCCCGAGAATAAAGGGAGGCAGTACATTGCAGTATGATTCATTCTGTTCTTCTTCTTCTGCCTTCTTTATCTCTGGAGAATGACATCTGAATCCCTCTTCGCAGACAAAATTTCCATACCCCTTAGGTCCCTCCTGTCCTCGTCCCCTTCATACTTAACAAGTGAGATAATCTATCTCACCAACAGAAAAAAGAAAGAAGGAATGCTGGTACCACCCTCCTACCCCTACTTTGAGTACATACCCGTACTCTATCCAGCATTCCTCCTGTTCTTTTTTCTGTCTAACAACAGTATGAAGGGGTCCAGGAGCCTGGGGCTTACCTGCTGCTGGGCGGACGGTGAGTTGCTGTATTTCTTGGACTCCCTCACTGACGGGCTTGGGGTGTGTCCTGCTGGCTCCTCGATCCTGGGTCGTATTTCCATTTTCCCGCGTTGTGATTGCGGTGGAATCTGCTCCTTGGGAAGTCTTCGCCGCACCTCTCGGGTTGCTGGGCACGTCGGGGGCACTGTGGTTCCTGTTCGTTGTCAGAAGGTGTTCCTTCGATTACAAGGCGGCCCTCAGGAGTCTGGTCAAGTGGACGAACAGGGGAACCCTACTGGCAACGGAACCAGGGTACTAGGTATATATAAGGAAAACAGCGGTTCCTGTGGACTAATGGAACTTAATTGCTTAAATAAGTTCCATTAGTCCACAGGAACCGCTGTTTTCCTTATACCTCAGAAGTCTGGGGCACTTCCTTCCGGCCTTTGCCTGACTTCCTGGGTTTGGTGATGGAAGTGAGGCTTTCTAATGCCGTGTGGCTGGCGGCGGTGGCGTGGGGTGATTGCTGGCCAGTATGTAAGTACCACTCAGCGTTTTTTGAGTTATTTGACTTGGAACCTGCTCATTTCGCTGTTGGCTTAGGTTGCTGTAGCTTTCTGCTCCCACTTTGCGGGCGCAGCATTTTGGTCAGTCCGCCTTGTTTTCAGTGGACTGTGGGCTGCTCTAGGTTGCCTGCCTCTGGGGTGTGCCTGCTGAACTTCGGCTGGGATATTTCCGGTTGGGATCCTCTGTGTGGCACTCTGCTGAGGTTCTCGTTTTGTTGCTGGTCCTGACATCCTGCAGCTATCCCTGTCTAAGACAATTTCTCCTGTCTTGGCAGGCCTACGGCCCTTCGCTTCTGTTGGGGTTGTGCTCCTGCTCCTGTTTTTGTGGACAATGGGTAAACATGCCAGAGAGAGCATCCATGTGGAGGTTTCCTTCTCTTCTTCCTCAGTATCATCTTCTTTGCCCTCTTCTGCACGCTGCGGACGGCTTAAGGAGGTTAGTGATGCCCAGATTAAGCGTTTAATCAAGGTCCAAGAGCTCTGTTCGTGTTTCGCCTTTGCCTTGATCAGCTCGGAGGATGAGTTCCCCGAGCACTTGTGTGTGTTCCTTGCTACGCCAGTTCCAAAGCACTGCTGCTGTTGATGTTCCGGTCTATCCCCATATCCGAGAAGTTCTTAACCGGGAGTGGAAGGACCCTGATCGCATTATGCTTCCCTGTTTCATGGCGAACCTCTATTCTCTTCAGGATATGGTGAAGGACTTGCCTGACTCCATTCCTATCAATTCTTTTGTGGCCAGTCTGGTGGGTTATACTTCCTTGGCTGAGGAGGCGGTGATCAGGGATCCCATAGATAAGAAAGTGGACACTTCCCTTCGGAAGGTTTATTCTGGTTCCCATTTGGCGCTCAGGGCTGGCATTTATGGGACTTATGTGGCTCAGTCATTTATCTCGGATATCAAGTCTCTGTATGGGTCTATGGATGATTCTACTGACTGTTCAGGACTTCTGGAACATATTGAGAGGCAGGTGGAGTTCCTGTCTGATGTTTCCTTCGACGTGGTGAGAGCTTCGGCCCTCTCTGGAGGGGCTTGTGTGATGGCTCGCCGCAATTTGGTTCTGAAAGACTGGAAAACTGATTCAGCCCAGAAGTCTTCTGGCCTTCGGTTGCTCTTCAGGGTACCATGATGTTTGGGGAGGAGTTGGAGGCAAACTGCATCATCTTTTTAAAGAAAAGAAGCATTCCTCCTCGTTCAAGCAGTCGTCCTCTGTGGCGGTTTCTTCTAAACCCAAGTCTTTCTTCCATCCCCCTCTTATAGGCAGTTTTCTCGTGGTCGGGGACGGTTTCCTTATGATAGAGGTCAGGACAAAAAGGCGAAATCATATCCTGCGAAGCCTCGTTCCTGACTATCTGGCGGCTGAAGCGGGATTCTTGGTCGGAGGTCGGCTTCGGTTCTTTCTTCCATCTTGGGTGAGCTCCTGTTCAGAGCCGCCTTGTCCGTCCAAGAGGTCGGAGCTGTGTCTGGGGATCCAGGCTCTGCTGGACAAGGGGGCGGTGCAGGAGGTCCCTCCTGTGGAGAGGGGAACAGGATTTTATTCTATAATTTTCCTAGTACCCAAGGTGAATGGGGGGGTTCTGTCTTGTCCTGGATTTGAAGGCCTAAACAAATTTGTGTTGCATCTGCAATTCAAAATGGCGACTCTCCAACGCGTGATTCTCCTGGTTCTCCCGAGTCATTTCATAGTCCCCCCGGATCGTCAGGATGCTTATTATCATGACCCGGATCACTCCCCCCCGTGTCATCGGTTCATGTGGTTCTGTCTTCGGGGGAGGCACTATCAGTTTCAGGTTCTGCCCTTTGGCCTGAGGTTCATCCCCAGGGAGTTCACCAAGGTGGTGGTGCTGATGGAGCAAGGATTCAAGAAAGCGAAACTTGCTCAGAGCAGTCCCTCATTAACAGTACTAATCGGTAAAAATAGTAAAGAAAACTAAATTAATATACGCTCAACATTTACATATGGGAAAAGAGCTTTACGCATGCCTAATTAATGAAGAATAAAATGCAACGCCATTAAACCCGCTTAAAACTGGAAAACGCTTTTGCGCATGTGCGAATTAGAATTGCGTAGGTAGTAACGTGACTAACTTGTTTTCAGAGGAAAAACTCTCACGCACGCGCAAGAACCATTAACATGAAGCCTTGAGGCACTGCATGCCTGAATTTAAAGAGAGCTATTGCTGCTAATGCTTTTGCTTAAAGAAAAAGATAATAACATGGGATAGAGTAGAAGAGGGCGGTGAACAGTGAAAATCACGTATTTGAGAAATTAACATTTATTTATGATTCCTTTATTAATAGAGTGTGTTTGGGCCTACTGTGGTACTCGCTGGGAAAAAGATGGCGGCGGAATGAAGGCAATCTATGTACGCGCAATGATGTCATGATGTGACCCGCTGACCGAGTCGCTGACAGACTGCCAAGAGTCAAGGACAAGAAACGTGCGAAAGTTGTTCTCGACTGTGAAACTGGATATAAAATGTTATTTGATTAGCAACATTAGATATATGAGAAAGAAATAAAAGAAAATAATGAATAAGCTAAAGGGGAAGGGTTTGTTAAACAAAAGAGAATTATTAAAAGAGGTGATGACAACTCCCCTGCCCAATCACAGTCTGTAACGTTTGCGGGTGGGACATTCAGAAATGAAGACTATAACTAGAATGACTTAAAGTTTATTGAGAGAGGGTTTGGACTATTGCATGTAAGGGTCGACATGCATGAGAGAGAGACGAGAACTGATGCTCATGAGGAAAGGAGAGAACAGAGTAGGAGGATTCATCCTTGAAAGACAACCTGATTAGATTGAAGATTCCGGAAGAATATCGAGAAGGGAGAGAGTGTAAGAGAGGGATGCGCCCTGGTGCGTCGGGTCTGTAGAGAAGTTTAGTAAGTATTGCCCGGTTCTGATTCCTGTTCTATAGTCTTTGTCTCCTGATTCTTAATCAGGAGTCCTCCACCAATTCTTTGGCCAGAGGGTTGGTTTTCCGTTATCACCATTGGGTAACTATTATTCGGTCTTAAATTTGCATATTATGCCTTTTGTCTCTTCATCTATCCACTCTTAATGCATTAATTTGTTGAATGAACGTATTTGCTAAATTAATTTTTCACCCATGAAAGTTGATGGAGTTTGCACTGTGAATTTGTACTAATGAGTGGTCATTTATGACTGAGATTCAGATAAAAGTTTTTGAATCTTACCCATAGGTTGTGGTTATTTCACTAAAATCAGTAAGTTAGATAGTTAATTGTTAATATCACCATCAACTACTCAACTCATGGTCCATCGACCAAAGGAAGAGTGTTGATCTGTGAAGATTAGTTAGACATTGAATACATTTCTCAAATAATTTTGAGTCTACAAGTGAGTTAACTAATCAAGATTTAAGTGAAATTACAAAACTTGACCCCACAGCGAAACAAGCCAGGAAAATTGAATGAGTATATGGGCCCAATTGAAGTTTTCTTGACTGTGATGTGTTCATCCCTGGCCTTTCACTCAGCGCCGCTGGTGGCTTAGTTTCATCTTCGGTGTGTTCTGATTTACTCTTACTTTGACGATTGGCTCCTTCATGCTCCTTCCAGGGATCAGTTGTTGAGGGATCAGGAATTGGTGTGTTCAGTGTTGAGGGCCCATGGGTTTCTGCTGAATCTCCCCAAGTGTCAACTGGTGTCTTCCCAGGATTTGACGTTCATTGGAGCTCATTTCTGCACCAATCTGAATCAGGATTTTCCTGCTAGTGCTCCCTTGCTCGTCGTTTTCTGGAGGGTTGTTCCTTTCTGGTCCATCTCTGGTTGCAGCTTCTGGGTTTGATGGCGGCTACAGTGTTCACGGTGCCTTGGGCACGATTCTATCTGCGGCCTCTTTGGTCCTTCCTGTTGGCTCGGTGGGATCAATCGTCTCACAGTTTGTCCCTCTTAGTTCCTGTGTCTCTCTCGTTCCTCCCTGTGCTGGTGGACGTGTCGGACAATCTCGCCAGGGGTCTGCCTCTGCAGCCCCCCCTCCGGCTGTTCTCACAACGGATGCCAATGCGGTGGGGTGGACATTGGGGTCGGACTTCCTTCAGAGTCGTTGGTCCCTTCTGGAGGGTCAGCGGTCTTCGAATTGGCGCGAGGTGTCTGCTGTGTTCAGGTCGGTCATGGGGTTCTGGATTCAGTTGTTGAGCCGCAATGTGCTGGTTCGCTCGGACAACAGTGTGACGGTGGCCTACCTGAATCACTGGGGGGGTATCAGGTCCAAGTCCCTGAACGCTGTGGTGTTCCCGTTGTTTTGCCGGGCGGAGGGGCACCTCTTGCCTCTGGAGGCTGTTCATATCCGGGGAGTGGACAATGGAGTGGCGGATGTCCTTAGTTGTTGCTTCCCCGCCTCCCAGGAGTTGGCCATGACTCCGGTGGCCTTTTGTCTGGTGTGCGTGAGGTTTGAGAACAATGGTCCGAGACCGGAATTAGAACCAAATAGAGTTTAGATTGCATGAACCATTGCAATTAAATTAATAAATAACCTCAATGAGATACTGGTGCATGTACAAAATACTTATTTATGCATCCAAACAATTACCACACATAAACACAAGCACCACAATATCTGATGAATTTCAAGATATTTATTAACTCAATTGCTATTGTAATGAACATAGGTTGCACGCAGAAGGAGAAATGAAAGGATAGAATAGTGGTGTTGGGAAGTGAGATGGTGAATCAAAGAATAAGATATAGACAATTTAACACATTTTTAAATACTGATACCAAAGATCAGTTTCAGCAAACCTGTCCATAGAGGATTTACAAGTAATCTGTAAACTTTCAGAGTGCACTAAATGCAAATTCCAATGACATGGTAAGGTAAGTAGTAGGTACAGGTCTTGATCAAAGGAAGGGAGTCGACGTTTCGACTCGACCTGCAGCCAAGCAGCCAAGCCTGGCTAAACAGGTAAGATTGGTGGAACGTGCCAAGAGTCTCAATGTTGCCACGGTACGATTAATCCGGTGTGCTCCAAGCACAGCACCAGATGTAAATTTCTTCCAGGATCTGGAAATGCCCCTATTGGATAATGAAAGTTGTCTATTATCCATAATCAACCTATTTGTCCTTTCCACTAAACCATTGGCTTGAGGACTAAACATGGCAACTCTTTCATGCTTCACACCCATCTTCAAAAAATATTCTTCCATTTTTTTAGAAACTAATTGGGGTCCATTATCTGACACAAGTACTATAGGAATTCCTTCATTCATAAAGACTTTATCGGGAAACTTAATAACCTTATCTGTGACGATGTCAGTTGTTTCAACAACAAACCATTTAGAATGGCAGTCCACTAAGACTATCAAAAACGTACAATTTGAACCTAATCTGAAAATTGGTCCATGAAAATCTATTGCCACTTACTCTCAGGGGCGAATAGGAAATTTTACGCACGCAAGAGGAGGTTGACGCACAATATTGGTTTTATCACTTGTGGCACAAGCATAACATTCCCTAGCAACACCTTCAACATCTTTATCTAATCCAGGCCACCAGAACGATTGACGAACACGTCTTTTGGTCATGTTTCTGCCCAAATGCCCCTCATGGGCGATATTGACAATCTTAGATCTTAGACTCTCTGGTGGTACTAACTTGTCCCTTCTCCATAATTTCTCTTCTCTGACGCTCAACTCTGACTCAATATTGTTAAATGCTTTAAAACGCAAATCTTGGATTAGATCACCACCCCAGCCAGTAGACACACCTTGCGTGACTTTTTGTAACACTTCATCATTCATCATAGCAACGTGCCATTCTTCCTTGTCAAAAGTTTGCTCCTCACTATATTTTATCACATCAACTTCAACTTCATATTCTTCTTCATTCACACTCATGGACATTCTAGATAAACAATCTGCCAATATATTTTTAAGTCCCTTCACATATTCAACTTCAAAATTATATTCAAGCACAGATAAAATCCACCTCGAAATTCTTGGAGTTACACTTCCTTCCAATCCTTTTCCTCCTTTAAACAAATGGACCAGTGGTTTATGATCAGTTCGAAGTTTAAATGGTAAACCCCAAACTAAGGTCCCCATTAGGATGACGGGCGGACATTGTCCGCCCGCCACCCTATCGGAGAACGGGACCGCCCGCCATAAGGGCGGGGGTCCCGTGGGGGGAATTAGGATGTGCCCGCCACAGTGGCGGGCACATCCTGTAGTTTTAGCATTGAGGCGGGCGGTGCACTCTGCACCGCCCGCCACAATGCTAAAAATGCTTTTTCGCATTTGCATACGCAAAGCGGCAGGCACCGCGCAGTGCCTGCCCCTTTGCATATGCAAATGTGGGGGGGTATCATAGGTACCCCCACTGTCCTCCCCCACCTCTGCCTACACCAGTTGGGCACGCAGGGGACCCCCGCAGCAAACACCGCCTGCCTTTCCGTGGCGGCATTGCCGCCGCGGAAAGGCACCTATAGCTCAGCATCGTAATATGGCTGGCGGTATCCATTGGACACCGCCACCAAATTATTACCTTTCCGCCGCGGTCGCAAGGCGACCGGGCGGAAAAGCGGCGGACGGTCTTTCCGTCTGCCGCGGCCCCCCGCCATACTAATATGGCGGGGGGGAATGCGGGTAAGGGTGTCGGGCGGATTGCCTCTGCCAGGCCGGCGGTGGCCACCGCCAGCCTGGCGGAGGCAATCCGCCCGATATCATAATGGGCCCCTAAGTATCTGAAATGTTTAATACCCCAGCAGCATGCCAATGCCTATTTCACTATCACAGAATATGACATTTCTGCACCATGTAATCTCCTGGTCGCAAAGCCAATAATCCTTTCCTCATCATTAATTACTTGCGTCAGAACTGCCCCAATCCCAAACGCACAAGCATCTGTTGTAATGAAGGTTTTAGCATTGGCATCAAAGTGCCCAAGACTAGGTGCACACAAAATGCAATCTTTGACTCTCTTGAATGTTTCCTCACACACATCACACCATACAAAATTCATACCAGATTTCATTAATGCCTGTAACGGTTCAACTATTTCCGTGAACCCTCTAACAAATTTCGAGCAATACTTTGCAAGACCTAAAAAACTTTTGTGTTGATCCTTATTTAAAAGGAGTAGGAACATTTTTAATTACATCAACAATACTTTTCTTCGGTTTAATTCCTTCTCTGGATATCTCATGCCCTAAATAATATTCACTATCCTTCCTTAATTGGCATTTCTCTTTCTTTATAGTCAACCCATGTTCACGCATGCGAATTAGAACTGCATTTATCACTTTGTCATGATGTTCATGATCTTTTCCAACGATCAGCACATCATCCTGGAAACAAAGAACATCTTTTATTCCCAAGAGAACCTTTTGCATCACCCTTTGAAACACCGCTGAAGCAAACGCTAGCCCATATGGCATCCTGCAGTAGCGGAATGCCCCTGGCGGTGTAACAAATGATGTGAGGTGCCTAGAGTCTTTATTGAGATCAATTTGGTGGTAGGCTGCAGACATGTCAATTACGCTGAATACGCTACCACCACCCATAGCAGTCAACATTTCTGATATATTTGGCAATGGCTGGCGATCAACCCATTTATTTTTGTTTAAATCGCGCAAGTCAATGCACAAACAAATCTTCTTTCTGCCATCTTTTGATGCGACAACAATGGGTGCCAACAATGTTGAAGCTTCTATTGGTTCAATTACCTTCAATGTAATTAATTTATCAAGCTCCTCTTGTAGAGGACCTCTCATAAGATGTGGTACCGACCTCACCTTATGGACAACAGGTGTTGCATTTTTTTCAGTATGATTCTGTGAGAGAAGTTTTTTTATTTTCCTAACTCTTCAGAAAAGACATCAGGATATTTTTCCATTATCAGAGAATCATAATTTTCAACATTGTGTACCATAATAGAACTCACAGGTTCAGGAGCATTAGGATTCAACATTATCCCTAAGTCTTTTTGGTGACGCCATCCTAACAAGTTTGATCCCTGCTTGGTTAAATAGACATAACCATATACTTTTTTATTTTCAAACTCAAATCACCATCCATTTAAGACCTAGGATGTCTATTGTCTTCCCACAATAGCCTATTGCCATGATATCAGGAGCATCCCAATCTTCTTCATAAGTTAATGCACCCCATGTATCAAAATACATCTCTTTGGACAACAATGTATTAGGCTACCAGAATAAATCAACATTCTCACACCCTTTGAGTTTAAGTTGATGACATAATGCGTTTTTCTAACTTATCCGTGCTTTCAGTAGCAATAACGCTATTATGAACATTATTATTGGGTATGATGTTGCAAGAACCTACTTGAGATATAACAACATTGTCAATACAAGGTATAATTTCATGAATATCTTCACAAAAATCATCAACTTCTTGTACAAAAGACATTTTTGTTCTACATGCTTTAGCAAGGTGACCTCTTTTACCACATACTGTACAAATGGCATTCCTACCCATACATTTTGTGCTGGAAGCTATGTGCCCTGGTGCGCCACACCAATAACACTTATTAGATCGTATCCCAAAATTAGAAAAAGATTTACTGGGTTGAAGAGGATCGTTGCCCTTATCAAAATTCTTGCTAATAGGTTTATGTTGAGATTTCACTACTGATTTAATTACTTTGGTCTCTTCAACACATGCTTGAATCTCTGAGGCTTTGGATGCTACAACTTTAGATTCAGATTCTTCAACTGTAACAGAATTAGAACATGTATCCATCTCTTTGATCCACATGTCAGTATGTTCTAACCCTTTGGCTATCTGTATAGCTTCTTCTAAGCTAGAATCCTTTATAAGTAGTTTTTCTCTCACTCTTTTATGGTTTGTGCACCTTACTATCTGGTCACGTATAAGTGAATCCGCTAACTTTTCAAACTGACAGGTTAAAGACAATCCCCTTAAGGCAGCAACGTAAGTTGCAATGTCTTCATCACTTTTTTGAACTGTACAAAAGAATGTATGTCTTTCAATAACTACATTTATCTTAGTAGTGAACCTTGCTTCTAACATCTGTAAGCTCATATCATATGCATTACTAGGTTGACCATCTCCAACCCCAAGCAAAACTACAGGAAGGTTTTCGTATAAACGACGTCCTTCTACCCCTAGATTATGTAATAATATGGCTTGTTTACGTACAGGACCATATTTGTCTGCACCTTTAGCTAAGATATACGTTAAAAACAATATTTTCCATTCTTTCCATGGAATTACAGGGTCTCGTGGAGTTGGTAAAAAGGAAGGTGGTGCACTCAACCCTTGGTCAGCCAGTAACTGTGATATCTAGAATGTTTTGTAGAATTATCGAAATATGCAGTACTTTGATGACACTTGACGTAAGTTCTCATGTAAATAAAATAATGATAGTAAAAAAAAGATGAACTAATACAATAAATTAATACAAAAACCTTGTAGAGTTGTTCTTTTCTTCAGACTGATTTAAAGCTGTCTTCTTTCATCAACAATTATTTGCACCCGATGATTTCCAGGAAGTGAGATTGAGATCGAGGTCAGCAGTTTGAAGTGCAAACGCCAAAAACTGTGTGGAATTTCTTGAGTGCTTGAAGTCCCGCAAATCGGCACTGTGATCCTCTGTGGTCCCGGTTTGTACAATGTTATCTAGTAAGAGTCTTCCCAAAGTTATAAGATGGCTGCCACGTTGCGTCGTTTCTGTCCGATTTTTAAGGGAAGTTGGCCTTTGCAGTCACACTCAATTCCACCAGCATCGAAGCGTCACACTCGATTCCACTGCTTACGCATAAACTTGGTATTCACTGAGAGTTCACGCACAACCTCGCTCCAAGGCTTTTAAAAAAACGCGTCTTTTGAAACTCCGGTAAGATTCTACTTCGTGCTTAGCCTCGCTCGCAATAACATATCTTTAAGAGTACGCTATGGCTCCAATTCTCCTCGCACTTTTAAAAGTAATAGTAATATGGCTCAACTTCCTTGCACATTAAACAATAAATTAAAAAAACGAATCAGAGAGTAGTAATTTTGAAATACACTAGTTTAAGTCGCGCAGCAGTTGGAGTTCCGAGCGCACATAAGACGCTTTCCATATATTTCAATCAAATGTCAATGTAGTGATAAAACTCTCCTCATAAAGTATGCTCCCAGTTTCCAATCAGTCACAAACAAATCTAATCAATGTACTCACAATGTAGAGGATGCTTTTTCACAATGTAGAGGATGGTTTCTTTGATTAGTATTGATAATCCAAGGGTGAAGGTACAGCAATTTGCTCCTTGCACAGAATATGTTCCAGTTTCCCTCGTCGCCAATGTAAAGATGATCTCCACACATATGTAAGATAATCTTCTTTATTAAGAGTTAACATCAGGTACTTCCAGCTCGATCCTCCATCAGCTTCACAGCTCAACTACTTTGCTTCCAGTCATAACATTCCAATTCCCTGGCAACAAGTGTACATTCTAACTTTACATGATGTCCTTCAGTTTTTCTGGGAGGGGTTTGAGAAGGGTTTGTCTGTCTCCACTTTCTGGGCCCACTGAGCTGCTATTTGGGCTTTCCGTTTCCCTTGGGGAAATTTGTCTGATGTTGACGACCTGGTTTCTCATTTATTGCGCAGTTTTTCCTTGTCGCGTCCTGCGGTGCGGTCTTCTCTTCCTCTTTGGAACCTCCCTTTGGTGTTGAAAGCTTTGGTGGCTGCTCCTTTTGAGCCTTTGAAGGATGTTGATCTGAAGTTTGTTACTTTCAATTTTGTTTTTTTGGTGGCCATTACTTCGGCTTTGTGCCTTCGGGAGTTGGGTGCTTTGATGGCTCGTGAACCTTTTCTGTCTTTTTCAGACGATGGCTTGATTCTGCGTTTGGGTTCGTCCTTTGTTCCCAAAGTTCCATCCCAGTTCCATCGCTCCCAGGAACTGGTCTTGCCTGCATAGTGTGCGAAGCAGGTGGATAGGGGGGTGATCTTCCTTGGGCTTTGTTGGATGTTAACTGTGCGTTGCAGATCTATTTGGACCGTACTTGTCCTTTTAGGAAGTCTGACTCTCTGTTTGCTTCTTTCGGTGTGTCCTCTAGGGGGTGCAGGGCTTCCACTTACACCATTGGTCGCTCGGTGAAGCAGGTTATCATTTTGGCCTACTCCTTTTCGGTCTTCCCTCCTCCGGCTGGGGCTCAGGGGGGTTCTACTCATGGGGTGACAGAATCTTGGGCGGAAGTTCGTGGGGTGTCCCTGTCTGAGATTTGAAGGCCGCCCACCTGGGCTTCTGCTAATACCTTTGTTAGGCATTACCGTATTCAGAATAATCTGGGGGATGATGCTAACTTTGGTGTGGGGGTGCTTCGGCTTTGTGCTCCTGATTCCCCTTTCTTCTTTATGTTCTATGTTTCAATAAATCACTGGGTTTGCTCTTGTTCTGTGTCCTGGTGGTTTGTTGTGGGATGATAGCTGGTTACTGCTTGGATATTCACACTTGTTAAGTATGAAGAAGACGAGGACAGGAGGGACCTGGGGTAATGTCCTATTACTTACCGGTAATCTTCATTACTCCAGGTCCCATTGTCCTCGTCCCCTTCATGGCATCCCTCTCTCCCTCCTGGGCTTGCTGGCCCTAATCTGGGGCTAGGTGGTTCAGGAGGAATGCTGGGTAGAGTACAGTTATGTATTCCCAGTGGGGGGGGAGGGGTGGTACCAGCATTCCTTCTTTCTTTTTTCTGTTGGTGAGATAGATTATCTCACTTGTTAAGTATGAAAGGGACAAGGACAACGGGACCCAGAGTAATGAAGATTACTGGTAAGTAATAGGACATTATTTCTAGCATTCATGCTAGCTATTTCAATTCTTACCAGTTCACTGTTCAGTACAGTCTTTGTTTTCACCTTCTGAGAAGCTAAAGGGAGCGCCTTTGAGAGACCGAGAACTGGTCAGTATTTAACCCAAGATATGTGTTCCTTATCAATAATGTGTGAATGTTCATTTGCTCCCTGGCACAAATGGAGAGAAAGGCAGCAAGCAGCCTTCCCCTAGTATCGGGTGATGAATGCCTCACATTTGTCAAAGCCCACTTAGTTCTCAATACCTTTCTGTGCATAAGTGCAGGCAGCCGATTTTGACAAAGTAAGAGTAGAGCTGTAGACCATCAGCATAAGTGATGAAAATCTGATGTCCTTTTTACGCCTCTGAATAGGCACCGTCACATGCTCCCACTTCACCACTAGTACGTGAAGCATGGGTACATGCAACAATAACTACAATATGGACTTTTGTATCCAAACAGAATCAGAAGATTGAGCGCATCAGTTTTAGTTAATATGCCTGCCATTTCAATGCACGTTATTCTTTTACACTGCGCCAATTCCTGAAATCAGAATATTTCACAGAAGAAAGAAAAAATTGAAAATATTGGTCCTGTTCAATGGTGCAGTTACTTTCTTGTACTTGTGTTAAATTGACTGTTGTTTTCAACCATACTTCGAATATATTTTCCAGTTCTTTTTCAATTTTTTTAATTAACTACAACTGCATCAGTACGTTTTCAGGAATTGATGACGTTTATTTGATTGAAATGCCCCGACAAGTTACTCCTCCTCCACTTTCTTCTGTGATTGACCATTTGCAGTTGAGGAGCTAGTGCCCTGGTTTTATGGAATACAGACTAGAAACAATGATAAGATAAGTAAGGGTTGAGTGGATGTTCTCTAAGCGTGGTACCTTGAATAACCTGAAGACTAAATCAATGGCCAACCAGGGAAGCTTTCCTTCTTCATTTTAGCATTTCTGTGGGGTATTGGCATGTTGTTGCCAAACTGTGGATTACAGTCCATAGTCTAGCATAAAAGTGGAGATTAACAAAATATGACGGGTGGTAAACCATGGTAAAATACGACGATGGGCAAACCACCACTGATGTATAGCTTCCTAGAAAACATTCTGGTTCTAATTCGCATTCCAGATACATGACATGTTTTGTGGCAGCCAGTATGCTTTCCTGAAACATTCTATTCAAAGAATCCCCTTATTATTTCATCTCCATTTTCACGGGCCAAGGGTAGGTGGAAGAATAAGCACACCTGTGGCTGACATATGGTAGTACTCCTGAGTTAACTCACCACCATTGAGCTCTTATAAGCCCCCAGTTCCTTCACTTAAGTGTTGGTCATTGTAGAAATGTTCCTGTTTGGGTGACCCTTTCTGTCCAGAATTCCTGAGCGACAACTAATTCTGTTTTTTTTTTTTGTTAAATATTTTTTTATTGCAGACTTATATATTGTACAACCATTCCGTGCAAGATTCCGGCTGCCAGCATTAGCAACCCATAGGTTTCAAAAGAAAGCATCACACGGCCATTTAGCCCACACCCCGGAGGTCGAGCGGCATCAGTCAGACAAGTGCTAGATGCATAAAAACGAAGAAAAAACAGTTGTAACCGTTCAGCAGGAAGTGCTTATAGCTGCTTTTCTGTTTCTCCCGTCCACCCACCCCCCACATACAAAAGAAAAAATGTTAAACATGTAACAGCAAAACAGGTCCCCCCCACAATTGGCATCACTAATAAAACATGTGTATACAGCTCGTTCACCTCAGTACGGCCCACTCAGGTACAGACATCACAGTTGTAAGCAAACCTCTGGGAAGCAAAGTAAATCACATTAATAACAGGGAACATACGCGCGTTGCCGGCAGGGCCCGACTCCAAGGCAATTCCTCCCTCCCCGCGTCCAGCATCGTCCCCCTCAGATCCCGACTCCTCAGGGGTAAATAGTTAAGCACTGGTGGCATCTGAGTCCCCGTTGGACGCCCCCATAGCACACATCACTCTCCATGCAAGCAAGTCCTCCTGTAATTTCTCATCCCTGCGCGTACGCTGCATGTGTGTCTCCTCAGCCAAGGACCACTCCCCGACATCCCGAAGCCACATTGAGATCTTAGGGGCCCTTTGTCCCATCCAGGTGATAGCCACCCGTCACCTCGCTAACACCAGTAACAACTGCAACATCTTATAGGATAAGTTTCTCTTCCTGGGTTTGGGGACCAGGGCCAATAAACAATGAAGAGGGGTCAAGGCAATTCGGAGGCCCGTGACACTCCGAATGTGTTCCATCACCGCCCTCCAGAAGTCCCCGACCAGCGGGCACTCCCAGGCCAGATGCAGAAATCCGGCTCCCTCCATCCCACATCTAGGGCAGTTGTCCCGTCTGTCTTCAGAAATACGCCGCAGTGAGACCGGGGTCATGTAAGTGCGATGTACAAAATTGAAATGGATCTGCTTAAATCGCGCATTACACAACACTTTACGAGTTAGAGTTCCTATACGTTTGCGCTGCCCTGGCTCCAGGGCCACCCCCAGGTCCGCCTCCCAGGCCGCCCAGGACGGTGAGACCGGCGGGGTGGAGTCCCGCCGCATGGCCGAGTACAACAATGTGATCAGCCGTCGTCCTCTGCCACAGGAAAGAAGGATGTTGAGGGTGTGGGACAACGGGGGCGCCTCTGGGAACTGTGGCCAGGTCACCCTCACCATCTCCTGGAGTCCCCTGTAGTGCAGGTATTGCCCCCCCATGCAGTTCGAAGGCCTCCGTAGCTCATTCGAAGGACACAAAGGAGTCGTCCGGGTAAAGGTCCGCCAAAGTCTTGCAGCCGCCTTCCCGCCAGTCCCGGAAGGACATATGTTCCTCCATAAGTGTCACGGGGGCCAAAATCCACACCGGTAACTCCCTGTGGAAGGGGGCTCGCCGCAAGAGTTTCTCAACAAAACGCTGCCAAACCCCCGCAGCGTGTCGCACTATATATGGCAGAGCCTCATCTGCTCCTCTCCCCCGCATCAGAGCCACCTGTAGCGCCCTCTCGTCTGCTCTGCCCCCTAGGAGTCTCATTTCCCAGTTGTCCGTGCCCGCGAACCATCTCGCAGCCGGCAGGAGCTGGGCTGCATAGTAATACAGATCAAATCTCGGAGCCTACAGGCCCCCCCCTCCTCCCAGCTCCGGACAACGGTACGCAGGGCGACTCTGCTGCGCCTGCCTGCCCAAAGTAAGGAAGTGAGCAGCTTGTTGAGCGTGCGAAATATTCACGGGGGGGAGCGGGCACAAAGAGTTTTGCAGGACGTATAGCATTCTTGGCAACATCACCATTTTAGCAACAGCTAGCCGTCCCATGAGGGAGAGTGGGAGCGTGTTCCAAAAGGACAAAGACTGTTGCAGGGAGCGGAGCACCCGCTCGGCGTTGCGGGTGAGCAATTGGTCATCAGACGAGACCACCTGGATTCCCAGATATCGGAAGGCCTCCAATTCCCATCTCAGCCCCAGGTGCGGGAGGCCCACTCGTGGATCCACATCACAACCCGCCAGGGGAAAGATCAGGGACTTCCCAGGATTGATACGCAGACCGGAGGCTGCACCAAAGCGATCCAGAAGCTGCAGTAAAATGGGCAGCGACTCTCTCGGGGACGTTAAGTAAAACAGAGCGTCGTCAGCATACAGGGAAATCACATTCATGGTATCCCCCACCTTGATTCCCCACTGCACCATCTCCGTATGAACAGAGACCGCCAAGGGCTCGATCGCCAGGGCAAAAATGAGTGGCGAGAGGGGACACCCCTGCCGAGTGCCCCTACCCAAAGGCCAATCCTCAGAACGGGCCGACCCAAGCCTAACTCTGGCTCGAGGTGCCCCATAGAGGATCCGGATCCAATCGCAGAAGACGGGCCCCAACCCTGCCAACCGGAGCACCTCCAAAAGGTACCCCCAGCTGACAGTGTCGAAGGCCTTGGCCAGGTCAACTGACACCAGGACCTGGGGATCCTCCCTACCACGCACCTTGGTGTTTGTTCCATTTTAGGAACTTACTGAACCATCTGGGACTATATGACATCGGTCCCTACCCATCGTATGCATCTGTGACCATTGTATGGAGTGTTGTATGATGTATGAATGATTGTTGTGTGTGTGTGTTGGTGGTAGTCCCCCTGGGAGTTTGGGCTATGAATTTTATTCACCTATATTTATAATTGTTTGTCCTAAAATATGTATTGCTTTTTGTGCTAAAATATAAATGAAAAAGAAATAAAATGAAATTCTAATAAAAATGTTTCTTGTTATATATATGCCTTTTCAATTTTGAGACATCCTTTCAGGGTTCAGAGTGTAATACTAAGTGGTTTGGACCTTCTGTAGGCCTCTCTTTGAATCCACAGGGCAGGTTACATTTTTGTTTGAACTCTGGTTTCTTCCCCGTCAACCTGCCTACTATTGATGTGGGGTCCCCCGTTGCTCTGAAGCACCTCCAAAAGGTACCCCCAGCTGACAGTGTCGAAGGCCTTGGCCAGGTCAACTGACACCAGGACCTGGGGATCCTCCCTACCACGCACCTCGTGGAGGATATGGTTCAGGCGCCGAAGATTCATTGCGGTGTTGCGGCCTGGGATAAACCCACACTGGTCCTGATGCACCAAGTGCGCCATGTGTGGCGCCAGCCGGGTGGCCAGAAGCCTGGTTAGGATTTTTACGTCCGTGTTAATCAGAGTTATGGGTCGGAACGCCGCGGGATCGCAGCTATCCCCTCCTGGTTTCAGAATCATACAAACTTCACCCTGATTCATGGTGGGCGGGAGGGTGCCACATTCCAGTGCCTCACGGTAGACCTGCAGGAGGAGGGGGGCAAGCACATCCTCAAATGTCTGTTAAAATTCAGGCAGGAAACCATCACCGCCGGGGGCCTTAGCTCTTGGTAGGGCAGCTAATGCTACTCTGACTTCTCGGAGCGTTAAAACCACGTCCAGCTCCTCCGCGGCCTCCCTCGAGAGGGCCTGGAGAGTCAGTCCCCGGAGATAAGGCTGATAGGAGGTCTCCGATATCAAAGGGTCCGCGGCATACACCGCCTGTAAGTGAGATCGGAGGACTCCGAGAATACCCGACTCCGAGTGCACCATGCCCCCCGCAGGATCCTTCAAAGCAACTATTCGTTCCGGAGCGGACTCTCTCTTGAGAATCCAGGCCAACAGTCGACCAGACTTGTCCCCCTCCCGGTGGAGACGCTGGCGGTATTGACCCAGAGTGTACCTATCCAGGCGGGTAAGTATGTCATGGACGCACTTACGGATCGTCCGCTCACACTCCAGGTCTGAGTCATCGGGATCCGACTGAGACTGACAGTGTCGAAGGCGATCCTCCGCGTCCCCCAAGTCACGGAGCAACTGCCTCCGGACCCCATAGGTAAGGCCCATGCATTCGCCACGCACCACCGCTTTCAGGGCATCCCATTTAGTCGAATAAGGCATGTCACCGCCCTCCCAGTTCAAGTCTAAATAGTTATTCAGGGCTGTCGCCCCATGATCCCTCCCCACCTGATCCTGCAAGAGGTCCATCGGCATCCTCCAGGTCCGGGGACGGGAGGACTGGTTGACCCACTGCGCAACGCACGATACGGGGGAGTGGTCCGACAGGAAACGAGCCTTATGGGTAACCATCAATGAAAGGGATGCGTCAATATTAGCAGCGAGGATTCTATCCAGCCTACTATGGGTGTTGTGCGTCGGGGTGTAACAGGTATACAGTTTCTGTACGGGGTTGTCCAGACGCCACACATCAGCAATTCCCAAGTTGTGCATCACCTCCCGGAGTCGCGCAGTCATCCGTGGTTTCGTGCCAGTACGGGGAGGGTGTCTATCAGAAACCGGGTCCAACACACAGTTGAAATCCCCAAACCAGAGGAGGGGGCGTCTAGGTCTGAAACAAGGAGCTCTTGAAGATGGGAGAAGAAGTCAGGATCGTCTACATTAGGCGCATATGAATTTAAGATCAAGAAATCCCTTCCATCCAACTTCACCCGCAGTAGCAGGTACCTGCCCTCGATGTCTGCCTCAGCATACTGAACGGCAAAGGGAACCCTAGGCGGTACCCAGATCAGACCCCCCTAGCATACGTAGAAAAGGAGGAATGAAACACCTGGCCCCTCCATTTTTTTGAGAACTTTTGAGCACCCTCCTCATTCAAATGAGTCTCATGTAGACACGCAATGGAGACCCCATGGCGCCGGAGAAAGGAGAGGACCCTGTCTCTCTTGGTACAAGTGCCCAGCCCACGCACGTTCCAGGTTAAGAATTTGTATCCCATAATCGCAGGGTACGCCCAGCCGGGCCGCCAGTTTTATCATCTGCTATCCGCCACCCATGGGCCCGAACAGTAGTACACACGATGCAGGCAACAATGTCCCCTAACAATACCCCCATCCTCCCGACCTCCCCAACTTTTCAAACCCCTGAGAATACATCTCCCCTCCTCCACCCACGAGCAAGATGACAGCAACAACGAAATATGCTACCCTGCCCTCTCCCTGCCAGTGCCAGGACGTACACAGCCACCCCATCCACCCCACACAACACTCACACTCAAACAGTAGAACCAGAACTACACACCCCCCCATCCAGTTCCCTACGGGACCCAATATTATATGAAGGTCTCTAGGCTCAATCAGGTGGAACAGCCCCAGGTCGGGCACTGCCCCATCATACGTACCCCCCCCAACCATACAGTCTCCACCCAACAGGATGGAAGTCCCCCGCACCTCCCAGCAACACAAGGTCAAACGCTGCGGGCCACAGACATCAACAGTGAATTCAGGACATCCCAAAGGCTACTCAGGTTAGATAGAGACACAGTATAGGCCACATATCACTTCATGACGGAACCGTCTCTGCCAGCGACTCAGCCCCTCCGGTCTCCGGAATCACCGGAGCCGTGAAGATCATGTCCTGCACTGTAGCTTGTAATGTGTCCGGGACCAGGACATCCCCAGATCCGAGCAGGTTCAGAACCTCCGGCCCAGTCCCCACCGGCAATGGTTCCAGGAGCATAGCGCCGTCCTCACCCACTGTGATCCTAGGTTCCTCGAGAACCGCCGACCCAGACCGGCGCCTCTGTCTGCTGTGGCATTTCCGCAGAGGTCGTGTTCCCCACGTCTCACGGGGCCCTCCACGTTCTCCTGGTGGAAGGTCGTCTCCTCGGATCTCCAGCCACTCCCATACCTCCGCCGGGGACTCAAAGAAATGCGCCTTCCCCTGCGAGAGCACTTTGAGTTTGGCCGGGTATAACAGCATGTATTGCAACTTCATCTCCCGGAGCTTTTGCTTAACCCCCAAGTAGGAATTCCGTAGCTCCTGAACTTGCTGGGTTTAGTCAGGATAGATGGACACCCGACTATTCTCAATGGTAAGATCCGCCGTTTCCCTCGGCGCTCGCAGGATGCAGTCCCGATCCCTATAGTTCAGGATCTTGGCGATCAGTGCTCTTGGGGGGGTTCCCGGACGCGGCGGCAGGACCAGAGCCCGATGTGCCCGTTCGATGAAAAAGACATCCGAGAGGCCCCGTGGACACAGCTGTGTTCGAATCCAAGTTTCCAAGAAGCGCTCAGCATTACGAGCCTCCAGCCGTTCCGGCACCCCTAGGACCCTTATGTTGCTGCGACGCGATCTCCCCTCCGCGTCCTCAGCCCTCCGCTCCAAGGCATGTGTCGTGGCCGTGAGATGCGTGAGGCTACTTCACCCTGCAGTTGCGCAAGATTGCAGATTGACGTCTATGGAGACCGTCTCTATCTGCCGCTCCAACGCAGTATGTGAGCCTTGTATTGCCTTCAACAGTTGCGCCCGGGAGGGCTCGCCAGAGCCGTCCGCCCCCTCATCTTGACCCGATTGGTGGGTAATCCGCTGTGAGGGCAGCCGCTGGGTGGTATACTGTGTGATCGTGTTGGGTTGCGTTGAGCGCGACATCCTGTCTTTGCGCATTGCCAAGATCCGAAGCGTCCCGACCAGTACTTCAGTGGGGTGAAAAAGTCCTCCCCCAGCTACGTTCGTCTCGGTATGCGGCGCAGACTGTTTCCCAAGGGCCAGAAAAATGTGCACAGGTTCCCTCCGCCTTCAATCTCCAGGTGCCCCCGAGATGGCAGTCGCCGGAAGTGGGTCGCCAGCGTTAATGGAGCGTCTTCGTCCGGTTTGCGCGGGCCCAACAGGAGATGTAAAGGCCGCCCTCCCCCACTGAACCCCCAACACTGCCAATGGGGGGAGGAAGCGGGGGCGGCAATGCAGGAGATCCACCAGGCAGTCCGGTCGTCCTCAGACTCACCGCGGTGTGGCATGAACCAGCTCCACCCGGGCCAGCTCTCAGGATGTGCACAGCAGGAGGACCGTCCTGAGGATACTCCAGGTCACCAGCGCCGTTCAGGCCGTGTAGGGCGTCACACAGTCAGGCCCTCCCGGGATCACCACTGTGACGGCCTCAGGGGCAGTATGGAGCCACAGCCAACCCCTACCGAAGGCGCCCAGAGAAGGAACGTGATCCGCCAGGTTCAAGTGGCGGCGACAGGTGTAATTTGGCACAGTCAATACCCCAGTAGAAATGTGCAGAGTGAGCAGGCTGCTGCAGGGAACAGGCCCCCCTCACCGTCCGGCTCCCGGGGTGTTCATGTCAGCATATAGGAGCGGGCAGCCCGAATCATCTCCACTCACCACAGCGCCCACAGTCGCGGCCTCCCGGGCACCCGGCTCCTCCTCCAGCGGGCCACAGACGGCGCGGGGTGCCGCGGCGAGCGGTCCAGGGTCAGCGAGTCCCTCCACAAGTAGGTCGGGCTCTCCGCTGTTTTCAAGGGCCGCACCCACCCGGAGTCGAGGCACCGGTGTAGCAGGAGAGAGGGCCGCAGACCAGGGCTTTTCTGTCGATCAGGACTGCCCTCGGCCCTCCGCCACAGACGTCGTGTCGATTCTCTGGGACCCTTCACAGGCAGCGTCCGCCGGGTCAGGAGTCCCCCGCGATACGGGGGAAGTGGCGCCAGGGAGGAAGGCCGGCCTTCGCGGCCGTCACCGCAGCCTTGGGATCGACGCCAATCAGGGCAGGTCTTCCGCGGGACCCGCCGGCACCCTCCAGACCCCTCCAACACGGAGCCCCACTTGACAGCGGGCTCCGTAGTCTGTAAAAGCGGCACCGTGTCCCCTGGAAATTGCGGGTATGCAGGTCCGCCACTCCGTCTTCTCTCCGGGACAGGCCGCAGACCCCGACCTCGCGTAGGCAGAGGTCCGGGGCACCACAGTGCCAGCAATTTCCGCGGCTGCACTCACGGGTTCCCGCTTCCTCCGCTTGATTAAGGGGCCACCAGTGGTGGGGGAGCCCTCGATTCCCGATTTCAAGGTCAATGAGCCCAAACAGGATAAATAAGCAGGATTCCAGAGTCCTCAGGCCGGGAGCTGATGGAGCTCACGTCCTGTTGGCCATGCTGCTTGGCCACGCCCCCACAACTAATTCTTGTTACCGGAAGATTCCTGGGATACGGATAAATCACTGAACCTTGAATTAGTACTGTCGTGCAGGGCTTTGCTGGGTCCTGAGCTAATACTATTTTACTGCACTCTTCTTTATTAACCTCCCTTTATTTCAGTAGTTACCCTTTCCCCAGTCCCTGCCTTTCTTTCCATCTTCCTCAGTTCCTGGTTCCAGTGTGCAACCTTCTTTTCCATTCGGCTGTAGCTTACAGTTTCCTAGTATACTTTACTTGCGTCTGTAGAGGAAAAAAAACTGTTAAACCTCTCATGCTTTTTCTCTATTGGGGCTGTATAGTCAGTCTTCACCTTTGCTATTACTGTCTTGTGTGTACCTGTGTGATCTCCAATATACTTGGCCAAATCTGATAAACCAGGTGGTGTTTCTTATGCACTGTGAATATAGGGGCACATGCATGAAGCATTTTGGTATTCGCAAACGCGCCGATTCACAGAATCGTCCAGTTTGCGAATACAAAAAAGGCTTTTCACATGCATCAAACCCAAATTGCGATTCGGTAACCTGTTACCGAATCGCAAATTGAGTTTTGCGATTCGGTATTTGGAGGGGGCGTGTTAAGGACGTCCCTTCCAAATACCGAATCCTAACAGTATGCATGAATGTTTTGTGACCATGAATGGGATTGCAAAACATTCACATATTACCACCTACTTCAAGTAGGTGGTAACCCATTCGCGAATGGGAAGGGATCCCCGAGGGACACCTTTCCCTTTATGAATGGTTGTAAAAGCATTTTTAAGAGCAGGCAGTGGTCCCAATGAGCACTGCCTGCTCTTAAAAAATGAAAAGGAAATTTTTCATTTTACTTTTCAAAAAGCATCTCATTTCCCTTTAAGGAATATGGGCTGCTATACAAAAAAAGATTGCTTTATTTAAAACCAATCACAGACATGGTGGTCTCATGACCTCAGCAAGCCACCATCCCTGTGATTTTTGTGATTTCTAGGGGTCGCAAAGTGCGATCTACCTCATTAATATTAATGAGGTAGAGTGATTTGTGACCCCCTAGGTATTGCATTCTGAAACTCTTGAGTTTAATACATTGTAAATTGTGATTACTTAATTGCAATTCTCAGCAATTTGCAATTAGGGATTTACAATTTACAATGTTGATAAATGGGCCCCATAGTCTTTATGTTACGTTTTAAAACATCACCTTAGGTATAAGCTCCACAGACCCTGCGACTGCATGCTGCCTCACAGTGGTTATTTTGCAGTCAGGATCTGTAACAGCAGTTGTGGGTGAGGAACTTTGTGAATGCTGAATTGCCTCGAGTATTTGTGAGCTTTGGCTTTCTTGTTACCTTGTGCAGAACTTTCCCTTTGGATCTCTTTTCTCCTCTGACTCCCTGTGTGATCTGAAGCAGCTCTGTTGCCAATTTCTCTTCACTTTGTCCATCCTTCCACTAATCTCAGCCAGAATTCTGAACAACATATTGTGGAAGTAAATATATAATGCTAAGTATACTCTTACTGTACTTAACTTAACCTCTACTTATCTTGAGGATATAATGTTAAGGTATGTGGAGGTATATGACCTTAAGTACATATATCAAGAAAAAGAGGTCCGCTGCACTCCAAAATGTGCTGATAATCAGTAGATTGAAGGTAAAATAAGTATTCAAATAGGTTAGGGTGCTCAAGGTGATCGCCTCCTGTCCAAGGGGCGCTGAGAAATATGATACTTGAAGAACCTTACAGGTGTAAGGTGGAGCTCTTGAGCACTCCTATGTGCAGAATAATTTTGCAAACAATTGAACCAAAGTAGTCCAAACAAAGTTTTATTCACTTTGTAGTCTACGTACTTTGAAACGTAAGTTGTGGCTTCATAAACATAACATGATTCAATCCAATGAATTTCTGGATATTCCAAGGTGTTAAATCCACACAGCATGTTTGTATCCTATTAACATAGTTTTATATTAGCCCCGATGCATTTCGAGCCGATGGCTCTTCTTCAGGGGGTCCATAGATCTACGGAGAAATTTAACGAAAAACGATGTATTAACGTAATACAGGGCCCGAGGTCATTACTATAGATTAGTGTGAGCTAAAAAACAACAAGGGTGCTGGTGCGTAAAATATAATGGCTAGTTATTGAAAGTGCAATGAATATTAGTGCCCGATAGTGAGCAGTGTAAAGGTGGGGTCTAAAGAAATGTGGGGCGAGGAGAATGGACAAAGTAGCAGTGAAAAGTGCGGAGCAAAGTTAAAACATGCTATCATTTGGGTAAGAGAACCGTTCGCGATATCTAGCGTGCCAAGGAAAGACTGCAATTCACCGCGACGATACGTAAGGAAACCTCCGCAGAGGTGAGTCGATTATATCCCAAAAATCAACATGTGAAAATTAGTGAGACTAGACTTACCATTGTGCTCAGGAAAAAACCGATATTAGTCGTGCTTAGTTTAGAATGCTGTAAAGCTGGAACGATGGGCGCCATGTAACGACGCAGAAGTAAACACCATGCGAAATCCGCATGCGTATAAGTGTTGAAAAAAAGAATAGAACCAGGACTGTTGTACTGCCCGGTGAGTGGAGTGGGTACAAAAGGACGGTAACCTCCGTGACATAACAGAATGTATGATTAACAGTTAAAAAAAGTATAACAAGAATATCAAAAGAAAAACAAAGTGGGGATAAAGGAACAATGGAGTAGTTTGGAAAATAACGAAACAGGTAAACAAAATGAAAATGAATGGAAAACCAAGGCTGTAGAAATGAAGACAATGAATATCGAAACTTATATATCAGGAAACTCCGGCGTGTGGAAGGAAAACAGAATAAGATAGCAATATCGTGAACAAGAAAGACAAAATTGCTGAATGAGTAGGGTGTACAAGAACGTACAGTTACAGAAGTAACTTAGTGGGAGGAGAAATTAAAGGTATAATGGCGAAAGATAGGACTCCATGAGAAGGAAAAAAGCAACAAGAACGGGAAAGGAATGACAAAGACTTGAAGAATGTGATGAAGAAGACTAAAAAAAGAAGGCACGGCTGAGAGGCGAATGTGCGAGATGATGGCTGGAGAATCAACCCGAAGATAGTGTATATTACAGTAGCTGTTCTCCATAGTGAAAATGTAGTTGAGGTTACAAGAAAAAGTAAGAAAAAAGTAAAAATGGAGAAATGGGAAGCGAGTGGTGTATATAAAGGAGGTGAGGAAGATCGAAATGAGGGTGTGATGGAAAATTAGATGAGGAAATAAAGTTGAAAGAAACAAGGGTCTCAGGTAAAGTTATAAGAGATGATGCCAAGAGAGAACAGAGCTATAAGGAAGAACAACGTTATAAGAAACTACTATATTCCAGTCTCTCGTTGAGTCATTTCGGATGGGTGGAACAGAGTTTATGGATCCAGTATAGTTCTCTTTGTAGTAAGAATTGTCTTGGGTGAATGCCTGAAAGTTTTTACACTACCTCCAAGATTTGGAAGCGGATTTGGCTTGCGTTGTGATTGAGTTGGGTAAAATGAGCTGCCACGCAGGATTTAAGGTTCTTGTTTCTGATGTTGCTGCGATGTTCTGTGAGTCTGATTTGTATCTTCCGTTCCGTTTTGCCCGCATAGAGTAAACCACAGAGACACTTTAACAGGTATACCACATTGGTGGTGTCACAAGTTGCATTCACCTGCAGGCGAATGGGGGTTCCCTGGGTTGGGTGCATTACATTGTTTCCTGGAATAATGTTGTGGCAATTAGTACAATTATGGCATGGAATTGTACCCTTGTATGTAGTAGACTCTGTGGTGCGGGGTTTGAGCATGGATTGTAGGTTTCTTGAACACTGGTAAGCAAAAATAGGAAAATGTTCAAAAATTTGATTGAAATCGGGTTCTAGTTGGAGGACTTGCCAGTGTTTGATGATGCATTGTTTGATGAGTTGACTCTTAGTTGAAAATTTGGAAACAAATACGTTCCGTGGTTCAGCTGAACTTGTAGTAGCTTTCGATGTGAGTAAGGTAATGCGTTCAATTCCTGCTACTATATCACTGGCTGCTTTTACAATTTGGTCTGGATAGCCTCTGTTTGAAAATGTGTTCAGGATGATTGTGCTGTCGTGTTTGTTGGCATTTTCAGTAGATGCTATTCTTTTAGCCCGAAGCAGTTGCGAGTAGGGTAGATGTCTTTTGAGACTGGGCTGGTGGAAACTTGAATAATGTAAAAAATTGTTCCGGTCAGTTTGTTTACTGTAGATCGATGTGTCCAAGTTGGTACTGCCTATTTTTATGTCCACATCTAAAAAAGATATCCTTGAAGCACTGATGTTATACTTAAATTGTATCCTGTCATTGATGGTATTGAGTTGACTTATGGCTGAAACTATTTGTTCTTCAGTGCCTGTCCAGATTAGGAAGATGTCGTCAATGTATTGATGGTATGATTTGAGATGGTTTTGCCAGTGTGGAATGGTGAGTATGTGTTCAGTCTCGTAGCCATGCATAAACAGATTAGCATATGATGGAGCCGCACAATTGCCCATGGCGACACCTGACAATTGGATGTAGAATTTTTCCCGGTATTTGAAGTAGCTGTGTAGTAGTGTGAATTGGATCAATTCCATTAGAAATAGTTGCAAGTCTGGAGATTTCTGAGTTTTCAGTAGAGCAGCTTCAATGGCTTGGAGGCCCAAGTTGTGGGGTATGGATATATATAGGGAATTTACATCAATCGTGCATAACAGTACAGGTGCTGTTGGGTCAATGGTGATGTCCTTAATTTTAGTCAAGAAATCTGTGGTATCTTGTAAGTAACTGGGCATTTGTTTCACTGAAAGTTGGAGATGTCTGTCTATGTAAGTTCCAATGGGCTCGTGAATAGATTTGCATGTACTAACGATGGGTCTGAATGGGGGTTTCAATGGATGTTTATGAATTTTAGGAACCATGTATAGGTACGGGATTTGAGGATGTGATTTCACCAAGTATCTCCTATCTTTGTCCGTGATGGTCCCAAGAGTAACAGCTTTATCAATGAGAGACTGGAGAGTAGTAGAGTATTCAGTGGTGGGAGCCGTGTCTATTTCCATGTAGGTATTAGTGTCTTGTAGATGGGTATTAACACTGTCCTGGTAAAATTGGGTATCCAATATCACTAGGGCGCCGCCCTTATCTGCTTTACAGATGGTGATGTCACTGTTGGTAGCCAGTTGGGTTAAGGCTTGTTTCTCATTCATACATAGATTTTGTTTGGTGTGTACGATTTTCTTATTGATGATTTGGAGATCTTTGTGCACGAGTGCCTCAAACAGATCGAGGGTCTTGTGGCTAACCGGAGCCAAAAAATAACTTTGGGTCGTAAATCCATGAGGGTGTGGCCGTCCTCCGTGGGTGGTGGTACACAGACGTTGGTGGAAAAGTGTTTCAATCTGAGTGTCCGCATGAATATATAGAAACTCACTTGTGTTTCTAAGTCATTGGTGGTAAACGTAGGAACAAAGGACATGCCTTTCTGCAAAACCTTCATCTGTGAGGTCGAAATGTTAGATTGGGAAATGTTTATAACTAAGTTCTGTGACTCCGTGTTGATTTCGCTATTAAATGCTGAGAGTCTATTGAACTGGGTCCGCCTGGATCGCCGGTTGCATCGGTGCCTGATCCTAAAAAAGACACCGGGCCAGTGTTTGAAGCAGTAGATTGGTTGGTTGAGGTACTACTTTGTTGTTTGTTGTCTTGACGAGGCAGTTGGCGCGAATCTTGTCTAAGGAATCTCGTGCGTGAGGAATCGTCCGAAGAAGAGGTTTCGCCATCTGTGGATTCGTTAAAATTGGATCTTTGTTGCCTTCTAGCGGCATAAATTTCGGCCCAGTTGTACACCTCTCCAAGCTTGTAATCCACAGTGTCCCTTTTGAACTTGCGTAGCTTTCGTTCATTAATTTCTTTGGTATATTTCTCTAATTGCACATTTACGTCTTCAAGGGTTTGACCTAGTTCTTCGGGTGTTAATTTGGTGCTTAGCTCTTCTTTCAATTGTGTAACTTCAGATGTAAGATCTTCAAGCATTTTAGACAACTCTTCCACAATTAGAAGAATTAAATCTAATGAACACTTGTTCAGGATGCCAAACCACCTTTCAGTGAATCTGATGTTATTTTTGCAAAGGGTGGATTTGAGAGGTATCCGTAGACCTCTCGGTATTCTTGATACTTTGTGGTAGCGAATTAACGTGCTGGCGTGTAAACGTTGATTTATTTCTCTCTTGGCAGCGAAGAGGAGTTGGCGTATGTTATATTGCACAGAACCTGTGCTAGATGATATACACTCGGGCTCCTGTATGAGTGTGTATATTCGATCAGTGTCCTCCGTTGTAAATTCAAAGGTGTTAGCTTTGTTGCTGGTCAGGTTGGCTATGTCTACGTAAGACATCTTGATTAAATGGTGAGTGCAGAGCAGGAGGACAGGTAAGGAAATTGATCAAGAAAAAGAGGTCCGCTGCACTCCAAAATGTGCTGATAATCAGTAGATTGATGGTAAAATAAGTATTCAAATAGGTTAGGGTGCTCAAGGTGATCGCCTCCTGTCCAAGGGGCGCTGAGAAATATGACACTTGAAGAACCTTACAGGTGTAAGGAGCTCTTGAGCACCCTTGTTTCTTTCAACTTTATTTCCTCATCTAATTTTCCATCACACCCTCATTTCGATCTTCCTCACCTCCTTTATATACACCACTCGTTTCCCATTTCTCCATTTTTACTTTTTTCTTACTTTTTCTTGTAACCTCAACTACATTTTCACTATGGAGTACAGCTACTGTAATATACACTATCTTTGGGTTGATTCTCCAGCCATCATCTCGCACATTCGCCTCTCAGCCGTGCCTTCTTTTTTTAGTCTTCTTCATCACATTCTTCAAGTCTTTGTCATTCCTTTCCCGTTCCTGTTGCTTTTTTCCTTCTCATGGAGTCCTATTTTTCGCTATTATACCTTTCATTTCTCCTCCCACTAAGTTACTTCTGTAGCTGTATGTTCTTGTACACCCTACTCATTCAGCAATTTTGTCTTTCTTGTTCACGATACTGCTATTTTATTCTGTTTTCCTTCCACACGCCGGAGTTTCCTGATATATAAGTTTCGATATTCATTGTCTTCATTTCTACAGCCTTGGTTTTCCATTCATTTTCATTTTGTTTACCTGTTTCGTTATTTTCCAAACTACTCCGTTGTTCCTTTAAACCCACTTTGTTTTTCTTTTGATATTCTTGTTATACTTTTTTTAACTGTTAATCATACATTCTGTTATGTCACGGAGGTTACCGTCATTTTGTACCCACTCCACTCACCGGGCAGTACAACAGCCCTGTTTCTATTCTTTTTTTTAACACTTATACGCATGCGCGATTTCGCACTGTTTACTTCCGCGTCGTTACACGGTGCCCATTGTTCCAGCTTTACAGCGTTCTAAACTAAGCACGACTGATATCGGTTTTTCCCTGAGCACAACGGTAAGTCTAGTCTCACTAATTTTCACATGTTGATTTCTGGGATATAATCGACTCACCTCTGCGGAGGTTTCCTTAAGTATCATCACGGTGAATTGCAGTCTTTCCTTGGCACGCTATATATCGTGAACGATTCTCTTACCCAAATGATAGCATGTTCTAACTTTGCTCTGCACTTTTCACTGCTACTTTTCACTATCGGGCACTAATATTCATTGCACTTTCAATAACTATCCATTATATTTTACGCACCAGCACCATTGTTGTTTTTTAGCACACACTAATCTATAGTAATGACCTCAGGCCCTGTATTACGTTAATACATCGTTTTTCGTTACATTTCTCCGTAGATCTATGGACCCCCTGAAGAAGAGTCATCGGCTCGAAATGCATCGGGCTAATATAAAACTATGTTAATAGGATACAAACACGCTGTGTGGATTTAACACTTTGGAATCTCCAGAAATTCATTGGATTGTATCATGTTATGTTTATGAAGCCACAACTTACGTTTCAAAGTACGTAGACTACAAAGTGAATAAAACTTTGTTTGGACTACTTTGGTTCAATTGTTTGCAAAATTATTCTGCACATAGGAGTGCTCAAGAGCTCCACCTTACACCTGTAAGGTTCTTCTAGTTAAGTACATATAGCCTACAGTTCCCTATATGTGTACCTTTTCAATATTTTCACATTTATTGCTGATATCCTGATTATATATTGAAGTTTTCAGACTCCAAATTGCCACAATTTGTTTTGATATGAAAGGACAGTGGTGCCCAAAAAAGAGTATTCCGGTTGATCCTCGCCAAGAATACCTTGAGATTGAAATACTGTTACCCTGAGAACAGCTTTCTGGTGATGTGTAGAAGGTACTTTGGTCCGTGCTGCCCTTTTGATCTTGTTGATAAGTTGTGCACTGCAGCAGCCGCCTACATCTGCCTTCAATTGGAGAAACACATAATGTATTTCCTCTGGTTCTACCGAGTAGTCTGCAGGAGTACCACCAAGTAGCTAAAGAGCCAGCAAGTAGTAATTTAAGCCGTTGGCCGTTGGCCGCGGCCGCGATTTCGCGGCAGTGCGGCACTTCATCAAAAACAGGCGGGGCCGCGTCGGCCGTGCACAGCACTCCGAAGGTAGTGCTCGCGACGTCCAACGGCCGACAGCAGCACTTAAGGTGTTAAGCTCCAAAAGCTTGGATAAAACATAGGCCTGCTACAATCAGTTTCTCTGTCCATCTCTTACCCATCATTTCATTGCTTTTCTTAATATGAGACATGACCCTGTTTCCCTGCAAACAATCTACCCACTCCTGGAAAATTAGTATTGGCATGTGGTACAGGTGCTACCAGATGAAAATATTATTTGAACAACAGAAAGTTAAGACTCTAGACATTCACACATGTAGCTTCTCCTACCAAGATCAAACTCTCAAGAGAAACTATCAACCTCCAAGACATTGCCATTTTTTATGATCTGTTGACCTTTCTTGAAAATCCATCCACATTCGGCTGACGTCCAAGTCTAAAGCTATGCGCTGAAGTCACACACTTACAGAAAGCTGGACATCATGAAGAGCTTTAGATTGTCACCATAATTGATATGAGCAATCTCAGAGGTTTGTGGTTTATCTGTACTGTCTCTTCCCCTCTCACACATATGGAACCTCATCAATGCTCAATCAATTGGACAGTATTCTTTTTCAGCTGCTGCTCAGTTCTATTTTAGTGGCAGCAATCACTTGCAAAGAAATGCCATCTTCAACCTGTCCTTCTATCTTTCCATCCATCGTTCCATTCATCCATTTGTCCATCAATGTGTTCATCTGTTCATCTCAGTATATCTTCAACAGTTCTCTTTACTCGCTCTAAGGTCTTTCAAAATGGTTTAAAAAGCCCAGAATTGCTAACTGTTGGTGCAACACAAAACATCATACATATAGAATAAGTTACTTTCCCTTGGTAACACCTTATCTAGAAGAAACTCTATCTAGCCTCAGAATCCTTAGCTTAGAATATTCCCCAGGTGTCAGACTGCATCCAGAAACCTTTGGTCAGTAGTACCCCTTTGTGCAGGTAGGTGGCGTCATTCGGCTCCACGTGGCATCGTCGTCTACGCCAGAAGTGATGTGTGCATGCCTCTTTAGGTGCCAACTCAGGGTGCTGACGTGAGTTTCTTTTTGCGACTTGACACAACAGAATTGCGGAACCACGAAGAGCATTGACCACTACTGTGCAGAGCTAGGGCCCTTAAAAGGGTAATCCCTTACACTATAATCTATTCGCAGAGCGGGGGATGGGAAAGTCAGTACGGAATCTGTGGCTAGATAGAGTCTCTACTAGGTAAGGCGTTACAGAAGGTAAGTAACTTGTCAGCCTATAGGGACTTATAGCCCCAGTTTCCTTACCTTAGAATTGATACCCAAGCAATACCTCCCCAAAGGTGGAGCTTCAATACGGATTAGACTAAAATGTCCTGCTGGACCGAAAGGGCAAAATGTCCTCCATGCCGGACCTGACTGTATAGGCAGTAGTGCTTCAAAATGTGTGCAAGGAAGCCCATGTTGCTGCCTGCCAGATATCCAGGACAGGAACTCCATACGCCAACGCAGTGGTCGCTGACTTGGCTCTAGTAGAGTGAGTGCATAAACTTTCAGGGGGTAGCTTTTTGGGCAACGTGTAGCAGATTTAGATGCAGAGCACTATCCATTGTGAGATTGTAGGCTTCTGCACCACCTTCTCTTTCTTGGCTCCGACATACCCCACAAGGAGTTGATCATCCACCTGGACCTCACGCATACAATCAAGGTAGAACAAAAACGCTTTTTTTAGGCCAGCTGGTGGAGTTTCTCCTCTTTAGAGGGGTGAGGCAGAGTGTAAAAGATAAGAAAATTGATGGACTAGCCAGCATGGAAAGGAGTTACTACATTCAGTAAGCAGGATGCTCGAGTTCGAACTACCAATTTTTCTCGGTAGAAGATAAGGTATGGAGGATGTGCAGACAGCCCGTGTAACTAACTGACCCTCCGGGCAGTTGTTACCGCCACTAGCAAGGCTGTTTCGTGGTCAGAATGCTGAGTGGGCAGTGCGGTTCAAAGAGAGCGTACATCCGAACCAGGTTGAGGTCCTACTGGGGCATAGTAAAAGGCGCTGGTAGGAACAAATGCTGAAGACTTTTCAGGATTTGAAAAAGGATGGCTGAACTGGCAACCGTAGAAATGCAGAAATGCCAGAAAAATAACCTTCCAAAGTGCCCAAAGCAGAGCAGAGGAAAGCATAAACAGAAGAACCTGGAAAAGAAGTGCAGATAGAGGGTCAACATGTTTATCTGTATACCAAGCCAAAAACTTGCTTCAACGCCAGGCATATACTGTCTCAGTGAAGGGACATCTGGTGGCCGAGATAACTTGGCAGACATCAGGCGGAGGGTTGAAGCTGTCAACTGTCGCTGCTTAATTTCCATTTATGAAGGCGAAGCATTTTCAAGTTCGAGAACAGAACCCTGTTCTGTTGCTGCGACAGAAGATCCTCCCTAAGAGGCTGATCGAAGGACAAATGCTCATGATCAACAGCTCAGGATACCAGTCGCTCTGGGCACAGTGCAGACCCACAAGAATGACTTGGGCCCTTTCCTTCCTGATCTTCTTGAGAACTCTGGGCAAGGGGATGGCATTGACGAAAAGGCGTACAGGAGGCCCGAGCTCCTCTCGAGATGAAAAGCGAGAGCTGCCTTATAAACTCCAGCATGCAAAACTGCTGACAATGAGTGTTATCAGCAGAGGCAAACAGACCTAACCAAGGTTCTCCTCACTCTTGAAAGAGACCTTGCATCACTTATGGATGGAGACGTAATTTGTGATGTGTTAGGCATCGGCAAAATGATAAGATGAGGGACGGAATTCCAAACAGTGCAAACATTCACCCCGAGTCAACAGATCTGGATTTAATCCCTCGTTCAGAGAGCCCGCCGGTTGTTGAACTAACAGGGATATGCCCTGGTGTTTCAGCCATGTTCAGAGGCACAAAGCCTCTAGACAAATGGTCCACAAACCCACCCTGCTCTGTTTGTTGCCGTTTGTTGCAATACCACATGGCGATGGTGTTGTCTGTGAACACCTATACCAGCCTTCCTCTGATTGAAGGAAAAAAGTATTTAAATGCCGAATGGATCGCCTGAAGCTCCAGCAGATTGATGTGGAGCTCGTATTTTGCAAAAGATCAGAGTTCTATGAACTCCACCTTTCTAAGATGGCTACCCCAGTCCAGAAGTGACGCATCTGACACAACAATCAGCTCTGGCTGGGGAAAAGAGAGTGGTCTGCCACTGACCCAATCGCGATTTGTTAGCCAACACTGAAGGTCTTTTGTACTTCCCTCTGAGATCTGGACCATGTCAGCGAGATTCCCCTGATGCTGCGCCCACTTGTACTTCAAGTCCCCCCTCAAAGGCTGCATATGCCAACGGGCAAGTGGTACAAGCAGGATGCAGGAGGCCATGAGGCCTAACAAACTCAGGGTCATTCTCACATATTGGGCCCTGCTTTGGCGCCGGCACTTTAGCGTGGATGCCCTGGGCCGACGACCAGGCTGAAGTTGTGGACAGCTGGCGGAAAGGGCTCCCGCAGCGGTGGGTGACTTGAGAGATGCAGTGGAGCTGTGACCTGCGGGGATGGACAGCGGTGTAGAGGGGAGGCCTTATGGGACCTGCAGACGGAAGCCGCAGGTGCCGGAGACTGTGAGAAGCATCTGCAAAGCTGATGGGGCATGCCCCGGGTCCTGCGCATGTGAGGAGGCAAGGTGGAGGGGCCGAACCATTATTGAAGTGCTCAGTGAACGGGGAGAGGAGCTGACTACCCAGTGTTTCACTCCCAGGGACCTGACTATGGACCTGGCGGGGAAGAGTTGGAATGTTGCAGATAAGGGCCAGCTGATCTGTTCCCCTCTTCAGGACCGCCTGCATACAGCATAAGTGGAGAGTGTTACCACTGGGGCGGCTGCTTTGGGGGAGACCAGGGCCATAAGTTCAGCTTCCTGGCGGCATACTAATGCACAGTTTAGGGTAGAAATTGTTGTTTAGGGTAGAAATTGTTGTTGCTCTGGCGCGATTAAAGCGCCAGCGCTTGGGAAATATTTTATGCTGATTTTAAAAAGCGAATATTATTGTTTAAATTCACCTACCTAAATGTGCTGATTTGTCCTCTGCATCCCGCCCTGTTCCATCGCGGCTGGTGCCGTTTGCGTGGAGGGTGAGGTGAGCCGCCATCTTGGGTGGGGCTGGACCGGATTTAGCGGTCTAGTTCTCCCGGAAGTCAGGCTATAAAACCAATGTGTATACCGGAGCGCAGCGGACGAGCGCAGCGGGCGCGACGAATGCGCGCCAAAGTCGCGCATAAGTCAAGCCCGTCTGCGCCCGTCCGCGGCAGACCGGGGCCTGGGGCCAGAACCCCTGGTCAAATTTACACATACTCCTCCCCCGACTTGCTACAACTTAGACCCTCAGACAACGCGGGGCCCGCCTTACCCGCGTATGTCCTAAAGCGTGTCGCCACCTATGGCATCATGAACCCCGAGCTTTTGACTGATAAACCCACGTGCCCAAACTCTTCTACTGTTCTTTTACCCTTGCCCGATTATGAGACGACTTTAAAATGCTATTACTTAAACACCAGGTCCTTGGTAAAACACCATATGGACATATTTCTCTTGCTTCAGGCCGAGCAACCTGATCTTTTACTCCTCACAGAGACCTGGCTTAATGCAGACTCCTTGCCTGATATTTTAGCTGCGGTTCCTTCTAACTACTATATCCTGCATGTAAACAGGCCCGCTGACAAAAGGGGTGGGGGAGTCGCTGCGATCATTCACAACACTCACAAATTTTCCCTTCTACCGTCTTTCGATCTCACAGGATCTGATAGTATGATCTTTAAAATGGACACTAACAGTGGATCTCTACTTATGGTCCTCATTTACCGCCCCCCTCAAAGCATGCCCACATTTGCGGCATCTTTAGCAGAACATCTTGCCCCTCTAATAATTAACCACGAGAAAATCGTGCTGTTGGGTGATTTTAACCTTTGGCTGAACTCCACCGAGTTGGATGCTCAGGCAGCTGTACTGAAGGAGACTCTTTTAGATGTGAATCTCATCCAACAGATACATCTCCCCACCCATGAAAAAGGGCATAGCCTCGATCAAATTTGGTCACAGAACATCCCACTGGCTATTAACTCCATTACTCCTTGCATTTGGTCGGACCATTTCCTGATTCATTTTACTATTACCATCACTAAGAGTAGAAAGCAACCGTTTCAGAAAGGAGGGAAAGTCAGAATGTGGAAGAACGTTGACACCTCTGCCTTTCTTGATACCTTAACTTCGTCCCTCCCCCTATTAGATCAGGATATTGAAGGGATTGAAGGAGCCTTTTCCAGCTGGCTACTTCAGGCAGCTGACGCACATACCCCTTGCTCCAACTTTCCCCGCTCCCGCACCAAAGACGCTCACAGGTGGTTTACACCTCATCTGAAAGCCTTCAAGCTTGAAGTCCGTCAAAAGGAGCGGAAGTGGCGAACAGCGTACTCAGAATTGGATAAAGCCAATTATTGCAGGGCCCGCAAGGAATATCAGAAACTCATCCAGAAACATAAAACTGACTATTTTTCGGAAACAATTCTTCATTCACACAACAAATCAAGAGAATTGTTTAACATCGTGGAAAGTCTTAGTGGCAGTGACAGAACCTCTCCATCTGTGGCCCCCACCCAGGATCTTTGCAACTCATTGAACACTTTTTTCTTTAATAAAATTTGCACCATAAAACAAAGTATCCTCACCACTCTGTCCCCTTCCCCTCTGGCTGACACTTATTACAACCCTTCAACTTTGGAATTTTTCCCCCTCATTGATGACGTCAGCTTATCTAAGCTGCTCGTCAAGGTCAAATCAGGCTCCCCTGATGATATTTGTCCCCCTCACATCATGAGAGAAGTGGGAACTACCATCCCCGAGGGCATGCTTCCCATGCTGAATGGATCTCTCTCACAGGGTAAAGTTCCCGACAACTTTAAAAGAGCCCTCCTTATCCCCCTCATAAAAAAAGCTGGAGCGAACCCGCTGGACCCGCTTAATTATAGGCCCATTTCATTGTTGCCTTATTGTGCCAAATTACTGGAGGCTCATGTCTGTGACAGTATCTCCAAGTTTTTGGAAGAATCAAAGTATCTTGCACCCAATCAGGCGGGCTTCCGCCCTTGTCATTCAACTGAGGCGGTTATTCTTTCGGTGCAGAATACTTTGAGGCGGAATGCTGATGAGGGGATCCACCAGGCTCTGGTGCTATTGGACCTCCCGGCTGCGTTCGACACGGTTGACTATACCATCTTGGTCAACCGTGTCGAGCAGGCAGGTCTCAGAGGCCCTGCGCTGAGCTGGATTCGCTCATTTATCACTGGCCGCACTCAATCTGTTAGACTGGGTTCTTTCACAGCTCCCACTATACCTACCATCTGTGGAGTACCTCAGGGCTCATCTCTGTCACCTCTGCTTTTTAACTTATACCTACGCCCCCTTCTGTATTCTCTTAGGAAAGCTAGAGTCACCATCTTCAACTATGCAGATGACTTGCAGCTCATCTTCCCCTTAAACACCAAGGACTCAGTGGAAGAGTTTCAAAACACCATGTCTCACATCCTGAGTTGGATGAGCTGCAGTCATTTGAAACTCAACCCAGGCAAGACTGAATTGGTCTTGCCTGGGCAGAGTGCACTTAGTTGGAACCCTAGCTTCTGGCCATCCAGCATGGGAGCCCCTCCGTCTAAGTCATCTTCAGTCAAGAGCTTAGGAGTTTTTATCAGTGAGGATCTCTCCCTGAAAAGGCAGGTTGGCGCAGTTGTGTCATCTAGCTTTTTCCAGCTGAAGAAAATCAAGAAGATTGCCTGTTTCTTTTCCCTGGAGGCCCTCACACAGATCGTCATTTCCCTGGTTCTGTCTAGATTGGACTTTTCCAACAGTCTCTATCTTGGGCTCCAAGCTGGAGAGTTAAAGCGCCTCCAGCTGGTTCAGAACCAGGCAGCCAGACTCATTCTCAACCTATCAAAAAGGCAGTCTGTCAGATCAGGGCTAAAACAGCTACACTGGTTGCCTGTCGAGCAGCGGGTAGCTTTTAAAACCGGGTGTATTCTATTCAAGTCTCTACATGATTCTGGCCCTCTATTTATTAGAGATCTGTTCAATAGATACAACCCTTCCCGCAATCTCCGGTCCATGCACAAATCCCTTCTGATTGTCCCTTCTTACAAGAGGAAACGTCTCGGAGGTTGCTGCTTTGACCACCTCGCAGCTACCTTCTGGAACTCTCTCCCCCTTCACTTAAAAGTTTGTGATAACATCCTCAGTTTCAGACACTCCCTTAAAACCTGGCTTTTTTCCCATGCGTTCTGCTGAGCCGCTTTATTTCTATTTTTAACTGGCGCGTTGCGTTTCTGTCTACAGCGCCATGAAGCCTCCGGGCGTACGAGCGCTTAATAAATACTTATCAATATCAATATCAATATCAATACAGAGTACCGCAGAGAGAAGAAGGACGTTGGAGATTGGCCCTAGGACACGGAGGCTGATTGGGGGGTCATTGGCATTGTCTTCCAACTCGCTGGAGGGCTGGATGGTGGCCCGGGCCTGGCAGTGGCAGCGAGTTAACACCCCAGGGAACCCCTGAGACTGAAACTTGAGCAGAATTGAGCTAGGGCCCTTAGGTCATCTGGCCCCATGCTACCCATAAGACTGCTGCCTGATACTGGCGAGAGGTGGCAACTGCTGTTGTGCCCCTAGCAAAGGGGGTCCTGCTGATCGGGGTGCCAGGAGCTGATGGTGTCTCGGAGAGGATTGGCGCTTTTGGTGGGTTAGCAGCCCTCGTGGATTGCCGCAGCTAGTCGCTGCCGTGGCGCACTGCTGTTGACAGGCCAGATGGGGTATTGAACATTGCTCTGCTCCTGGAGTGGCTGAGAACTGGTGATAGCCCAGAGCTTTCATGATCCTGCTGATACTGACTGGTCATGGAGGCCTCTACTGGGACGTGAGGAAGTATCGGAACATGCCCACCCCGTACCCAGGAGTTGCTCTGGGTCGCCTTGCTTGCTGTACCTTGAACACAGACTTTAGGGGGCTACCACACTCTGCTGTGTGGCCTGCTGGGCCCCATCTGGATGAAGGGGACCCTGGGGCTGCAACAGATATAGCTGGATACCCATTTGGCCCACTACAGAAGATACTTGGAGCATACAGTCGGCAGGGCCCTCCGCAGTGTCTTGGATCCCCCACCCACCTTGGTCCTGGGTGCATGACTCCCATGCTCTGGGTGGGCGTTCACCCCTTCTGCCAACTGATGGCCTCTCTGCTGGGGACTGTAGGGGAGGGAGCATGCTGACTTTCCAGTCCTCCCCCACACAATCCGATGGCCATCATGGGCAAGGTGTCCAGGGGAAAGGGCCCAGACACTGGAGGACCAACCTGGGCAATCCAGCAGAACATAAACAGAATGGCAAGGTGTTGGCTGTGCAGGTGGAAACTCCTGGAGGGCCTACCCTTCAGGATATCCTGCAGGCCATTACTGCCCCAAGAGAGGTGCTGGAGACGAAGATAGATACACTGGGAGCTGATGTGGCATTCTGAAAAATTATCACTGTTGCCTGGTGGAGCAAGTCACAACCAGAGAGAGGACTGTCAGTGATCCCTCTGAGCTAGTGTCGATGCAGGAAAGACTCACAAATTGAGAATAAGCTATTAACGCTGGAGCTCAGGGTAATAGACACAGAAAACAGATAGCATTGGAACAACATCTTTGTGATAGGGATGACCGAGCAAGTGGAGAGGAGCAATATTAGAACGATGGTTGCACAAGAAGTGGTACCAGAGGGTCTCTCCCCATTTTACGCCCTACACTTCCCCCGCTGCAAGGCAGCACCACCACAGCCTGTGGTGGTGACTATTGCACTATAAGAACATGGACTACATCCTGGACCAAGCTAGGGGGAAGGGAGATATCAGAGTTGAAAATAGTCAAATCTTGATATTCCCGGATTTCACTAGAGAGGTTCAGAGACAGCGACGCGTTTCTGGATGCTAAGAGGCATGTGCGCTAGATGGGCCTAGCCTACTGTAAAGATACTATTCACAAGTTTACTCCGTTTGTTTCCACTTCTTTATTGACATAAAGTATTCACATCTCCAGCTGACCATCCGGTTCCTCTTCCTCCCCTCCACGCCTCTCTACAGCCCCCTGATATCATCCACACATCATCTCATTCCACCCATCCAAAAATTCCACATTCACATCATCACACGTCTCCCTCCTTATATAAAAAAACAAATGTATACAATACAAACAATCGTTATCAAACATCTCAACACAGCATTAAAATAACATATAAACCAGAAAACCAATATCTCATAAGTACAAAAACTATTGCCTTTGTCTATAAACTTTACATACATCTCCCATCTGTTGTTCATCCTTCAAAATTACCACACTCCTTCTAGTTTACTTTACTTTGCACAGATCCGAATATTTACTGTCCCCTTTTGTACAAAACCATCTTTCCTCACTACAACCCAATCTCCTTTCTCAACCTGATACTCCCTCACACACTTCCTTCTTTTGTAATACTGTACATTCTTCTCTTGTGACTTCTCAACTCTCCTCCTTACTTCCTCATGATCAACTCTCACATCACTCCTTCTCCTCAACCAATTGGGACACTCCTTCCTGCCCAGCTCCCTTCCTTTCACAGATACAAAAGGTGACAATCTTGTGACAGTATTAGTAGAAGTCTTGTGCGCCCAAATCATACTCCTACACTCCTACACTCTATCCTCCATGGAAGACCATTAGCTAGTGACAATTGGATATTTTCCATTATCAGCCTATTCACTCTTTCCACCAATCCATTGGCTTGTGGTCTGAAAAGAGCTACTGTTTCATGGACAATTCCCATCCTAGCTAAATAACCACTCATTTCCCTGGAGAGGAATGGTACCCCATTGTCCGATACCATAGTTTTTGGAAAACCTTTTGGCGGGCCAGCACTCACCTCACTTTTGCCGCAGTTCCAGCCGTGAGGGCAACGGCTTCCAAGTTCCGCGTCCTCTGAGCGCTGTGAGGGCAACGGTTTCCAAGCTCCGCGTCCTCCGAGCGCCATGAGGGCAACGGCCGAGGACTACAACACCCAGGTGCCCCGGGAGTCAGGGCGCACCTGTGACGCCACCGAAAGCGCCCGAAGGCGCTTGTAAAAGACTGGAGCGCTGAAGCTCCTGGGGGAAAACCTTTTGGCAGGCCAGCACTCACCTCACTTTTGCCGCAGTTCCAGCCGTGAGGGCAACGGCTTCCAAGCTCCACGTCCTCCGAGCGCCGTGAGGGCAACGGCTTCCAAGCTCCGCGTCCTCCGAGCGCTGTGAGGGCAACGGCCAAGGACTACAACACCCAGGTGCCCCGGGAGTCAGGGCGCACCTGTGACGCCACCGCAAGCGCCCGGAGGCGCTTGTAAAAGACTGGAGCGCTGAAGCTCCTGGGGGAAAACCTTTTGGCAGGCCAGCACTCACCTCACTTTTGCTGCAGTTCCAGCTGTGAGGGCAACAGCTTTACAAGCCCGGAGGCGCTTGTAAAAGACCAGAACGCCTCCCGCGCCGCGGGACGTGCGCGGACGTCGCCGGGCTAAGCCCGGGCAAAGTGCGGGCCGTCTGTGGCCGTCCGGGGCCGGACGAGGCTGGGCTGGGCCAAACCCCTGGGCACCATCAGAAGGTGAGTGTCATTGTTACACCATTGGGAAACGCACAGCAATATCTGGTTCTAAACCCTCAACTGTGACCACCATTAAAAGTATGCTTGTAGAAGCCGTTAACATGGTCTCAACTGAGATCGAGTTAACTGAAAGAAGACTCTCTATGAGCCTACCTGCGCCCCATCGGCATTCATTGGGCGGAGCGGAACAGGGTAATGTATCTGTCCCTTTTCCATTGTCCCCAGAAGTTCTGATTACCACCCCCAGCCAGTGTGATATGTTGTCTAAGGGCTTTGAGACTGAGTCTGAAACTACTGATGCTGATACAGTCAACAGAGTATGCCAATCGGGGTCGAAAATCGATATCAGCAGTGGGGACTTGTCCACGGCTATCAAAATAGCGGGGGGAAAGAGGAAGAGAGGAGTAACCAAACCTACTATTTGTAAAAGGAAACAGCCGGCTCGCTTAAAAACTCAACCCACCCCGCAAAGTATGTGGAAGCGAGGACCGAATGCTGTCACAAAGGGCCCAACCGACCTAACACCGAATAATACCGTGGACTTGACCACAGTTGCAGATGGTATTAACTCAGCCCATACACAAACTGACCATATGATTACACATGGTATATAGGGAAGGCCGGGGGACTTTTCAATTGATACCATAACGGATTTTTTTTATGATCGATTAAAAACATTAATAGATAAACAATTTAATGCTTTGCTCAAACGGTTGGACAGACTGGAAAACTTGGTTAAAAAACCCGACACAAAGAAAAATAATGTCACCATTGCTGATAAAATTGTGGGGGGCAATAAACAAATGGGAGTAACTGACCAGGGCATGTCAAGGGCGAGTGGTACCTGTACACCCCCAATTGCTAACGCTGCTTGTGATAAGTGTGGCAATCTTAAGGATAGTAACCCTCCTAAATCCACTTCCATTCTGATGCCCTTACCAAATGCAGCAGCAGTGGGCAATGGGACCATTAGTAATAGTCATCCACGGATCCCAGTGTCAGCCTCTCCCGCACTACCCAGTGCACAAAGGTGGAGCAACTGTCCCAAAAGATATTCTTATTTTGGCTAAATATGTTCTTTATTTACCCCCAGAAGCCAGCCCATACGTTGTAATCCTAGCTGGCGTCACTCCTTTGAAGAAAGACCAATCGGAATCTTGGGAACAACTTAAAAACAAGAGTACCAATTGGCTAACAAAATATAAAGGCTTAGGGATGGAGTACGCCAATGAAATTTTAATGGTGCAACGTGTAGGTTGGGTGGGGTTTTCAGAAAAAAATATCCAAGGTGATTGTACAATTATAAATTTTAGACGCCCCCCTTTGGTGAAATGGCTATTGCAAGCACAAGTTAACTCTAATACTGTCCCAACCCATATACAATCTTTACCATTGGGCTTTTTTTTACAAACCCCCATTAGGCCCACGTAACCCCCCTATACCAATATGGAACACACAGAATCGGTTTACTGTTTTTTCCTGCTTGGAGGGCCCACGCAATCTCTTTACGCCAACATGGAACTTACAGAACCGGTTTGCTGCGCTGTCCAGTCTGGAGAGCCAGGATTGACTACCGAATCACCAATCCTCTATTATATCTGAGACAGCAGATCCCTTAATAACATGTATAGGTAACAGCGAACCCACAACTCTAGATCTGAATTTAAATGTTTTAAGCTGGAATATAGCAGGATGATGAATTCCACAGAGTGGGTTGACCTGGTTAGTACTTACGATATCTTGATGTTCCAGGAGACGTGGTGCACAAATGAATTGTTTTTAGAAGGGTTCGTGTGTCATAATAGTATTGTAGATAGACCGAAAACAGGTCGACCATGTGGGGGATTATCAACATGGCTAAAAATATCGGCTGAGGGCAGTATAAAACCTGTAATGACAAACAATGTAAACTTCCAAACCATTATTTACACATGGGGGGCCTCGATATGTTTAATCAATTTTTATAACAATGATTTTATGTCACTACCAAATAGAAATTTTACCAAATTGTTTGAATTTGTTGATAAATTAAATGATGAATAGAGGTATGGCAAAATAGATGGAATACTCTTAGCTGGGGAATTTAATGCCCGATTGCCTAGTGGTATTGATAACACTACCATTACCCGAGTTAGTGCGATCCCATGCAGAAGAGGGGAGGAACTTTGTAACTTTCTATCCCCCTGTAATTTCACCAATGTAATGGAAAAGGCTGGTGTAAACCCAACTGAGGAGCCATTGCCTACCTATAGAGGACGTGGCTGTTCATCCATCATAGATTATGTTTTTATATCATCCTCATTGGAATTGCTTTTGGTAAAGGCTGAAGTTTTATGTACTAGCCAAGGCGACCATAATCTTATTTTAACAACTATTAGACTTCGCTCTAAATTCATTGCTCAAAGGGCAATAGGGGCTAAAAACCTGGTGGTATCCACTGACAAGCTACGGTTGATATGGAAGGGGATAGACAATAAAGCCCTCCTTGAATGTATAAGAACGTATCCCGTACTTGTAGATATATGTTTGTCAAGCAGCTCCACAGGCGGGGAGATCATTGAGGCTTTCAGTGGGTTATGCATTGGCATTAAACATATAATCTCTAAACCTATTACTAATATAAGCAAGAATCCCAGGTGGTTTGATAGCTCTTGCTCGCGGGCCAATAGAGATCCGTGTGAAGCATTAGCGGCTTCACCCAAGGATGTAACTCTAGTTAGATCATTAAGAACCTGCTACAAGAAAGCTACTAAGACACGCTCAGATGAGTTACTGAAAGTACGCTGGAATAATCTAGCCAAGGCTGCCTCCTTAAAGGATACAAATGGATTCTGGAAGGAAGTTCAAAGTATGAAGTCCATGGATACAAATATCACCCCCATAAGCTGTAATATATCCAGTGAGCTATGGGAGGAGCATTTTGCTGGAATGTATACCGCTTCCTTAATAACTACCTGCAATAATATTTGTACCCAAGTCCTAAAGGTCACTATAACAATATCTGAAGTTGAAGAGGCTATACATCAAAGTCTAGGGAATAAAGCACCAGGACTGGACGGGCTATCTATTGATCTTATAAAACATGAACCAGACTTTTGGGATCCCCTTTTATGTAATGTTTTTAACAATTTGACTAATGCAGCCATCCCGAGCACTTGGACGACTAGTATTATTGTGCCCATTGTTAAAAAAGGGGACCGATCCAACCCCAGCTGTTACCGGCCTATCTCTTTGATAGATAACACCTTGAAGATCCTGGGTAGGGTCATCTTTAACAGAATTAGGAATTGGGCGGAAGACAACCATATTTTAAATTGTTGCCAACTGGGCTTTAGAAGCAATGTTGGAACTGTGGAACAGTGCTTAAACCTGAATCTTATCTTGGGGAAATATACGGTTGCACAAAAAGCTCCACTTTATTTGGGTTTTATGGATTTATCCTCAGCATTTGATTCTGTTAACAGATCACGGTTATGGGAAAATCTTTTAAATTATGGGTTGGATGAGGCTTTGGTTTGTTTTTTGGCGTATTTGCACAGGGATCTGAAGGCACGGGTGAGGATAAGTAATGACGGGGAAGTTTCCGGGAACATCACCATCGGCCGAGGGGTTAGACAAGGTTGTGTTCTGGCCCATCTGCTTTTTATCCTTTATATAAATGAATTACATAACTCCCTGTCGAATAGGTCTAGTGATGTACCCAAAACTAACGCAAACTACTGCCCATGCTTTTATACGTAGATGATGCGGTTCTTATGGGTCGCACGCCCAACACACTCCGCACTTTAGTCATGGGATTTGTGTCCTTTATGGCAGATCTTGATCTTCGTACAAATTTAAAAAAATCTTATATAATGAGTTGTGGGTCGTAAAAACACTGTATTAAATCAATTTCATCGGGCAGCGAACTGTTGACATGCACTAGCACTTTTCCCTATTTGGGCTTAGTTTTTTCAGAATCTGGTTCATGGAAAGCCCACACGGCCCACGGAAGAAGTAAACTTACTAAAGCGGTAAATTCTATTATCAGTCTTCGGCAACTATGACAATCTGAGGCAGTGGTACCATTGATTCAGATATATAAATCGCAATGTGTACCAACGGCTACTTATGGTGCCGAAGTCCGGGGGCATGCGAATTGTAGTGGGATTCAAATTGAAGAGAACAGATTCTGTAGGAAAATCCTTGGTGCACTAATATCATCTCCCAATTATATATGCCACAAGGAATTGAATCTACAATATGTGGAGGATTTTATTAGGTCACGCCCAGCGATATTTTGGTTGAAAATATGGCAGAATCCAGCAGCAATTTCAACAAGAGAAATAATCATAGATTGCCTCAAGTGCGAAAAAGGTGGCTGTATACCCTGGATAGCCGCAGTAAAAAAAAATGTGGCTAGCGTGGACATGGAGCACATTTTTTCACGTCCGTTAGCAGCGGAAGGAATAAATATAAGATCAGTCAGGGGGGGCACTTTACAACCTGTATCGTAAAGAAAGACAAGATTTTGAGCATCCTAAATCATCGATTGCTAGATACATGCCCCTTTTGGAGACACCAAGGGCCAGATGTAGGTGGCCAATTACCGGTCGGTAACGGCCGAATTCGGCCGGTACCGACCGGTAATTGGATTTTGAGATGTAGGGCATGCATTTACAGAATCGGTACTTTACCGATTCTGTATTTACCGATTCGGTAAAATTACCGAATCGGTAAATACAGACTCGGTAAAATACCGATTCTGTAAATGCAGATGTAGCTGGCACATGTCAGAGTGCCACAGGGCTTTAAGAATCGGTATTTTACCACCTAATCCAATTGGGTGGTAAAATACCGAATCCAGGTGTGCATGCACATGTGTGCATGCACACCTGTGCCATGTGACACACAGACATGCCCTTAGGGCATGTCTGTGTGCCACATGGCGCACATGCCTATTTTTGGGGTGCCAGAGGGTGTCAAAGTGACACCCCCTGCACCCTTGCTAAAATCGGTATTTACCGATTCTGTAATTACAGAATCGGTATTGCCCATTAATTCCTATGGGCTGCAAGGCCCATAGGAATCAATGGGCAATACCGAATCGGTATTTACAGAATCGGTAAATACCGAATCTTAACCGAATCTGAAATACCTACATCTCCCCCCCCTCTATTTTACCACCTCTTAAATACCGATTCGGTATGAATCGGTATTTAAGAGGTGGTAAATTAAAATTACCTACATCTGGCCCCAAGTACCCAACATCATATACCACAAAAATATCTTAGGAAGAATATGGGGAGATGGAAAAGGAATTTACTCTATCGCCTCAGGGATGGAAGCATTAAATATTCACTTTGCTTTCCAATAGGCTTTAATAACAATTTAGAGCAACTGAATTGTCCCTGCGGCATTGGTAGCAAACAAACTCTGTTACACTTTTTACTCTTTTGTAAATTTAAGTAAGATATACTAAATGGTACCTCGCCCCATATTTCAAAGCTCGGTCTGTCATGGACTTTGAATTAGCACATTCCTCCAAGCTGCAGTACGTTCTCGTGCTTCAATGTATGAATTTTAATGTTGTATGCACCTATTATCTTGTTTTCAATCATTATTTTAACTTTGTTGTAGGTTGCCCCACTGTATAATAATTTCGGGATTCATTTGGAAGATATCGTTGTTTCATTGAATATCAATGTATTTTTCATGTAAATTATTGCTGACTTTGCACAGATTTATCTAAAATCGTTTGCACTGTCAAGTCCGATTGCACATTATCGTACTTTACCCGAAATCTTTGGCTGATTTGCACAAATTGTTTCAGATCTATATTTTGCACAATGCCATTTAAGCTGCTAGTCCTTAGGCCCATCCAACCCTTTTTATCATTGTTTTACCTCTGTATTGTGTATTTGTATTGGATGATAATGTATATTTATATGCTTTTAACATTTATTGTATCTGTTTTGGTGGTGACGAACTGTACTTTTATGGATATTCTTACCCGAATAAAGATTATTATTCATTCATTCATAGTTTTTGGTATTCCTTCTTCCATAAATGTCTCCTCCAAAAACTCAATCTCTCCAGCCGTATTCCCCTGTTCCATGGTCTTTACTGCAAACCACTTAGTATGATAATCTACTAACACCAACATATATTTACTTCTGAAACCAAACCTTGCTACAGGTCCCAGAAAATAAATAGCCAATTTTCCCCATGGTTTCTCAAGAAAAAACATGCATTCCAATGGAGGATGTCTTGTTATCTTAGTGTTATCACTATTTCCACAGGCCTTACCTTACTCTCCACCTCACTGTCCATTCCAGGCCACCAAAACGACTCTCCCACCTTCCTTTCCGTCATTCCTCGTCCTAAATGCGCATGTGCAATGTTGACAATGTGTGTGCGGACTCCACCGGGAGGAATAAACTGATTCCTTTTCATTAATTTTCCACTTACTATACTCAATTCCTGTTTGACCTTAAAATACTCATTTATCACTTTTGTCAACTCCACATCAACCCACCCTTGTCGCCAATATAAAGATACTATTCACAAGTTCACTTCTTTTGTTTCCTCTTCTTTATTGACAAAGTATTCCTATCTCCAGCTAACCAGCCAGTTCCGCTTCCTCCTCTCCATGCCTCTCTGCAGCCCCCTGATGTCATCCACACATCATCGTATTCCACCCATCCAGAAATTCCACATTCAGATCATACCTTCGCTATGTTGTTCCCTGCTCGGCTGCGGGTAACAACCCCTGATGAGGTGCAGTTTTTCCAAACTCGCCAGGAGGTATGGGGCTGGGTTTACCTGCACCGCAGGCAGGCGCTAGACAGAGGTTCCCACAACGGAAAGCTACAAGGACGACATTGAAACGCAGGGCTAGGAGTACTGGCAGAATGGAATCTTCCAGGAGCGGAGGTCCAGAGAGAACAGCGGAAAGTAGTGGAGGTGGTAGCAGGGATGAGCTGTGGAGGAGCGAGCCTGGCCGCATCAGTAGAAGGGACCAACAACTGCGATTCGGACTCCAGATCTAGCTCAATGAGCGAATCGGACATGCCTCGGGTGACTCCCAGAACAGCTGAACTTGAACTCGGAACTATTAGCTGGGGTTGAGCCCTTGGAGACTAATAGGGGGCCTTTAGAGTGGCCTGTTGCCCCCGTACCTAAAGCTTATATATATATTGCTAATTGCAGGATGGGAAGGAAGAGGGTAGGGGGCTCCTGACTGACTTTTACCCCTTCATTTGAGGTTTGTTCGGGTTTACATGTGAGTGTTTGAGGTTTGATTGTAAGTTTAGATGGGGGTAGTTCCACTTGTCTTGGGGCGGGGAGTTGGTTTGTTTGTTGTTAGCATTTTGGGGGAGTGGGATTAATGAGTCGTGTCCTGCAGGTGGTCTACTGGATGTCCTGGTGCTGGATTCAAGGGAGTGAATATGGGATTGAGTCATGGTGGTCGTGGATACTGACTGCCTGTAACTTGACGCGATGGCAACCCACTTGACACATTAAGATTTTATCCTGAAACATCAGGGGGATGCACACCAAGGCCAAAAGATACAAGGTGTTTTAATATCTTAACAGACAAAGGATCCGAATAATGCTTCTATGGGAAACACCCTTGACTGCCAAGGTTGGGAAGGATCTGCAGCGGAGATGGCAGGGTCAGGCCTATTACACTACTTACTCAACCTATGTGAGGGGAACACATATGGATATGCCCTGGGGTCCCCTTCCAACTCAGTGGTGACCTGATCAATCTGGCGAGTCATTTTGTGGCACTGATTAGCTGCTTAGATGGTCGGGATGTAGCAATTATTAACATTTATGCACGAATCTAAGTCAAGGGCCATTCTTTGTCTTGCGCTCAAGATCTCTTTCCCCCTACCTGGTGGATTCAATATTTATAGGTGTGGATAAGAACTGTGTACCAGACCCAGGTGCTTGATCATTGCCCCCCCACTACTGTGGGACTTTCCAGCTATTATGGTGGCCCAGCTGTTTAGGGACTGGCAGTCGAAATGGGGACTCAGACTCCTGGCATGTGACGTATCCATTAGATAGAGATTACTCCTTTTTCTCACCGTTACACGATAGTCATGTGCACCTGGACACATTTCTTTGCACCCCAGATGTCCATGGGTCCGCACGTGACATTGAATACCATACGAGAACCATATCAGGCCATAGTCCACTCCTTTTTTTCTTGGGGTTCGAGAGGATGCAACCCTGCCTACCAGTATGGAGACTGAAGCTGGAATCCTTTGAGGACTCTGTTTATCGACACAACATTGTGGATATCATACGGCAATACTTTGAGGATAATGCTGGGATAGCGTCCTCTCAGCAGGTGGAGTGGGATGCCTTTAAGGAGGTACTCAGGGGGAAGTGTAAAGCAGAAGCGGTAGGAGTGTGGTGCACTTTGTTGACTGAAGACTTATCCTCAGAAGAGGAACTAAGCGAAGTGGAACACCACCAGCCGAGTTGCCGGGACTTGCAAGCAGCTCTGTTAGAAGCCTTGGAGAAAGTTGCAGAGTAGCTAGAAAAACGTAGATATTTTGACTATAGAGCCTACATGACCCAGGCACACGCTTAACGCAACCACACAGGTTCGATTTTGGCCTTGCTTGCAAATCCCGCTAAGCAGGGCTCGTTAAAGTGGATATTAAAGCTGCTCGGGTCACTAGGCTGTAGGGCCAAGTGGCCATCAACCAGCAATTTTACATTTATTACTCTGATTTTTACACAAGCACATTTGAACAGTCTAGTGAAGATATTGATGAATTCCTGGCACCTCTTCCTCTCCCAGCTCTCTCGCTCGTGGAGAATGAGGAGCTGGGGGAAGAGATCTCTATACAAGAAAACCGGGCAGCCATAAAAACACTGGTGTGCAGCAAAACACTGGGTTCCAGGTTGAGTGTTATGCCACGAATGTGAATGAATTAGCCCAGCAGCGGTCCGTGCAGATAACAGTGGTGGGGACGCTTGAGGGGGGATTTCGAGGGACGATGCCAAGTGGAAATTAATTATTGAATTTTCTCTAGGCATCTTCACTCGAAATCCACCCCACCGCTGTTACCTGCATGGACCAGGGCTAAATTAGCCCCTAAGCTGGTGGACCTATACAAAGCAGCTGCGAAGACGGGCTTTCTGCCTTCCTCCACTCAAGAGGCTCTAGTAGTGCCATTGTTGAATCCAGAGAGGCCAGTGCATGGTGTGAGGGCTTACAGGCTCCTGTCAATGCTTAACATTGACTATGAGATCCTTAGCCAGGTCCTTACCACTACACTCCTCTCTCACATGACTACACTAATTCACCCTGATCAGGCGGGATTCATTCCGGGATGCAATACGGCATCCAACATTCAGAGACTCTTAACACTGCTCAAATTACGAGTTATGATTGCAGCAGCAGAACATTTTGCAGTAGACATAGAGAAGTCATTTGACAGTCTGGTTGGGCCTTTCTCTATGGAGTAATGGAGCGCTTCCTATTGGGGTGAGGATTTATGGCCTGGACTCCTTCATTCCCCTCATCCTTCCCTGCGGATCTCCCCCCTAACTTTTTTGCACAGACCCTTATCAACATTGAAGGAAAACTCACTGCTATGTCCACTGAATTAACACGGCTCACATTGAATCTCTCTATTCTTAACTCTAGGGCTTGCCCCAATCGCCATGATACCTCTCACTCGGATTGTCCTACCCTCTCCCTACATTACAGATGGCCGACCTCACCCCTTAGCAGCCGAGCACACAGGCCTCGCCGAGCTGTTTGCTGCCTCTCCACCGCTGACATAAATGACTTATGCAACTTCTATCTATCTAAGCCTCAGATGAAAAACCACCTCCCTCACTCCAACATCTCAGTTATTGTGGGAGTAACTAGAACCCCCTCTATCCCAATCTCACCTAGACTGCCAGCCCAACTCACCAACATCTGCTCTCTTAAACCTGCTAAGGATTTCCCTAACTTCCTTTCTTTGCTGAGGAATTATCTGACCTTCTCACTCACTTTTCCCTTTCTACCTCCAAAAATCTGTTTTTAGGAGACTTCAAAATCTATTTGAATAACACAGACGATCCCGCTGTTAGATGACTCACTAACCTTTTGGAGATGAATGACCTTAAGCAACTATGCCACAATCCTACTCTTATCAAAGGAGCCACACTTGACGCTTTCATCTCTAACATTGACTTGATCACCCTGACCAATACATCCCCATTGACTGGTCTGACCACCATCTCATTCTGTTCAATATCGCAACCAGCGCCCCTCTCCCCACATATGTTAAAATCAAACCTAAGATATGGTCCAGAAACCCTAAACAAGTCTCTCAAAGTGAACTTGAGTCCAAACTTCAAACTCTACTTCAACTCATCCCCCTCTCCCAAAATGCTAATGAGCTGACTGATCATTTCAATTAGGCCATGGGCGATGCCCTGGATCTAGTCACTCCACTCAAACTTAAACAACAAAGAAATGTCCAATCTAAATCTTGGTTCAATCCTGAACTTAATAAGGAAAAAAGACTACTCCGACTATCTGAAAGATTTTGGAGACAACACCCCTCTCCCTCTCATCTTGCCCTCCTCATGTCGGCAAGAGAAACCTATAAGAAGCACATTTTCAATGAAAAGGCTTCCTTCTTTCGCGCACAACTTGATCGTGCTAAAAACAGGCACAGAGAACTCTTCAACATTGTCAGAAAACAAACGTCATCAACCCCTCCAGAGCTGACAGCCTCAATTGAAAGATGCGAGGAAATTGGCAATTTCTTTTTGGATTTTTTTTTCAATATTGATTAATCCTTCATTCCAACTCTGGCCCTGCCCGTCCCCCAATGACATTGACCTACTCCCGCTCTCGGCACCACCCCTCCCGCCTAATCCAACCACTCAACTACCTTCTCCTACTATTTCTGGTGACTCCCTTTCCAACTTGCAACTGAAACGCTTCCTGGTCTAATATCCATCCTATGACTGAGCTTGAAGTCTTTAATATCATCACGAAATTAAAGCCGACCTCGCACACCAAAGATCGTCTCCCATCTACCCTGGTTCACAACCATAACCACATTATCTCCCCATGTTGGACTAAAATCATTAATACCTCTTTTGCCACCGGCTGTGTACCTGACTCCCTCCAACTAGGGGAAGTCAGTCCCATCCTTAAAAACCTGACAGCTGATACTAATGATCTGAACAACCTTCGCCCCATGATGACATCCACTGCTCTCTTGACAATGGTGAGGCTTGCCTTCTTATCCTCCTTGACCTCTCTGCAGCGTTCGATAAAGTCAATCATCCTTCCTTACTTGAATCGCTCAAAGCTCGCTCTGGCCTTAATGGCTTGGTCCTTAAATGGTTCACTTTCTAGCTCCAGCACAGAACCTAACAAACTAAAATCAAATTCTGCCTCTCCAATCCGACCCCTGTCTCCCTGGGTGTCTCTCAGGGATCAATACTCTCCCCCTCTCTCTTCAATCTCTTTATGGAACCCCTTACTCTCATCTTGAAACAAGTCGGAATCAACTATCACCTCTTTGCTGATGACACCCAACTCTACTATAAGATCAAATCCCACTCAGAGGTTCTTTACTTAAATAACACTCTGAGCAAGATTCAATCCTGGTTCTACTCCAACCATCTGAAACTGAACCCTAACAAAAAGGAAATAATTATTTTCTCTCCCAAAAGCAACCATCTCCCCGTGCAAGACTGAATCCCTGACCTTAACGCCCTCAACTGCCCGCTCGCTTTATCCAGCTGGGTGAAATCCCTAGGCTTCATTCTTGACAAAAATATGAATCGGAATTACCACATAAATAACTCGGCCAAAGGAGCACTGTTCACTCTCCTTTATCCCTCTTGAAGACTTCAAAGGGGTTGTACAAAATAAATAAATAAATAAACTGAACTATGGCAATGCTATCCTCACTGGAACCCCTAAAGTTCACCTTGCCCCCCTTAGAGCCGTGCTCAACTTGGAGGCTAGGCTCATTACAGACTGTAAACATTTCAACCACATCACAATCTGTTGTACGGTGAATTCAGACAGTTGCAGGTGTGATCGGACTAAAGTCAATAAATGTGGTTCATTTCTGAAGCTTAACGCCGAGAATACAGAAGTCCTCGTCCTCGGAACTACCCCTTGGCATGGGACAATTCCTGGTGGCCGACCGCCCTCGGAAGCCCACCTTCCCCCTAGGACCACGCCAAGAACCTCGGCATCGTATTAGACTCATCACTCACCATGAACTGACAGGTCAACGCTGTCACCTCCAGCTGTTTCAACACACTCCGCATCCTCCGCAAGACCTTCAAATGGTTCCCCCCTGAGTCAAGGAAGACAGTCACCCATGCACTCATCACCAGCAGACTGGACTATGGAAACACTCTCTACGCTGACATCAACTAGGCCCTACTCCGTAAACTCCAGACAATACAGAACACCGCCGCTAGACTCGCCCTAGGCATCCCCCAGCACGAACACATCATCCAACACCTACGAAGACTCCACTTGCTACCCGTGGAGAAAAGAGTCACGTTCAAAATCCTTACCCACGCCTACAAATGCCTACACAACAATGGACCCAAATACTTCAACAACAGAATCAACTTCCACATACCCAGAAGAAACCTCCGATCCACCAACTTTGCATTGGCCGAAATCCCGCGCATCCACAGAGCCAGAGCAGGCGGAATATCCTTCTCTTACATTGCAGCCAAGACCTGGAACAAGCTACCAGCAGACATCAGACGCGCCCCCTCCCTGAACACCTTCAGGAAGATATTAAAGATCTGGCTCTTTGGGTAAACAGAACTGCGGACCCCCTCCTCCGCGCCTTGAGACCCTCACGGGTGAGTAGCACGCTTACAATCCCCCTGATTGATTTCTAAATGTCAAATCTTTCCAGGGAATCCCACAGCATGGCTTTATTCATTTATGTAATGTAATTGCCCATTTATATCGCGCAACAATCGCTCCAAGGAGCATCTATTTATTTATTTATTATTTATTTGCTTGTAAAGCGCAAGAATCAAATTCCCGAAGGGATATCTCTGCGCTAGTGCTAGCATTAGAGGGTTACTGCAAGAAAAAAGCTGAAAGGAAGACCTGAAAAATTTAAGGCATGGTGAAGAGGTACGTTTTCAGTTTCTTCCTAAATAGTTCTAGGCTCCGAGTCTGTTTTAGTTCAATGGGCAGGGAATTCCAGAGAATGGGTCCTTTGTAGGACAATGCTCGGCCTCCTTGTCTGGCCCTTCTGATCTTAGGGACCTGGAGCAGGAGATGGTTGCAGGATCGAAGAGTCCGGCCAGGAATGTAGGGCAGGAATTTAGCTTTTAGATAGCTGGGGCTGGTGCTAAACAGGCATCTGTATATAACATTGCAGATTTTGAATTTGATGCGCTGCTTTACGGGTAGCCAATGAAGTTGGCGAAGCAGGGGGCCGGACGGCGTTCTGGGAGGGGCATTGAGGGCCAGTCGAGCCGCCGTGTTCTGGACAACCTGAAGTTTATCTAGCTGTGCTTCATTTGCTGAGATGTATAGACCATTGCAGTAATCCATTCTGCTTATAATAAGGGTCTGGATGAGAGTCTTCCTATGGTTTGGGGGTAGAAACGGGAAGGCTCGTCTCAGGAGCCCCACCACATGGAGACAAGCACCTGCTACTTGCGTGGTGTGCTCTTTAAGCAGAAGTGCCTGGTCTAGCTTGACACCCAGGTTTTTTGCTGTTTGTTTGGGATAAGGGATGGGACCTAGTTCCAGAGGCCACCAATCCGGGGACCAGAGAAGGGTTGCCCCTCCAAACAGCATGACCTCTGTTTTGGATACGTTACATTGTAAAAAAAATTTAGCCATCCAGTTTGCTACAGCCCTCATCCCGTCTGCAAATGATGACTGAATTGCCGGAGTGAGGGTCTGGAAGGGGAATAGCAGCTGGGTGTCGTCAGCGTATGATACAGGAGTAAATCCAAAGGATCTTATCAGATTAGCTAAGGGGGCCACATAAATGTTAAACAACGTTGGGCTGAGACACGAGCCCTGTGGCACACCCTTAGTTAGCTCTCTTGATGGTGATGAATGGGAGCCCAGTCTGACACCTTGAGTTCGGTCGGAAAGGAAGCTGTGCAGCCATGATAGAGCTGTTCCTCCTACCCCTACACTGCTCAGTCTTTCGAGAAGGAGAGCATGTGATACCGTGTCGAAGGCAGCGGACAGGTCCAACAGCACTAGAATCACAGATTCCCCCCTGTCCAGTGACATCCGGATGTTGTCGGTCACGGAGAGGAGGGCTGATTCAGTGCTGTGGTTGGGCCTGAAACCAGATTGTGAGGGGTCCAGGCCTTCCGCTGCCTCGATGTAGTTCGACAGGTAGGTATTCACATGCTTCTCGGTAAGTTTACCGAGATAGGGTAGGAGGGAGATAGGCCTGAGGTTCGATAGATCAGACCAGGGCAGCGTGGTGTTTTTCCGAACCGGATTTACAACTGCTTGTTTCCACTCAGATGGAACCCGTCCTTCACTAAGGGATTGATTTATGATGGTTTGTAGGAATGGGCCTAAAAAGGAGTTCAGGGGGGCCATCATTCTAGCAGGTATGAGGTCATTAGGGGAGCCAGATTTTATATGATTAGTTAGAAAGTGGAGATCAGTATCAGATAGTGAGGGAAAGGAAAGTAGAGATATTGTATTTTGTTGTGCGGCAGTGTTAGCGGAGATGACATTTGGAGCAGGGCAGCAAGTGCTGATAGAAGTGTTGTTCAGGATTTTGTCGTAAATCAGGTTGATTTTATTCTCGAAAAACAGAGATATCTCTTCGCAAAGAGGCAGTGAGAGGTCATCCAAGCTAACACATGCTGTGGGTTTCACAAAGGATTCGAGTATCTTATACAATTCCTTTGATGAATTGCCGGCCTCTGATATTTGCTGGGCCAGGCTAAGCTTGCGCGCTGTTTTAATGTTTTTATAGTATTTGGATTGTGCTTTTTGATAGGCACTCTTGTCATCTGGGAGGTGCGACCTCCTCCACTTCTTCTCCAGCCTTCTGCACCCTTGCTTCTCACTTCTTAAGGTGGCTGTGTACCATTTTTCCTTTTTGTGAGTGGGGAATTGTTTGTGAAGTTTTAACGGGGCTACTTTATCTATAGCCTTCAGAAGAGAATCCTTGAAACTGGATAGAGTATCTTCAACGTTATCAGATGCATGGGATATGGGATTTTCCCAGACCTTCTGTAGTCCCTCTACGGTAACTTTATGCCACTGACGTCGCCATATGGGGGGGAGAGTTTTTTGGAATGGCAGTTTGGTTACTATCGGGAGGTCAAATTCAAGTAAATAGTGATCTGTCCAGTCTAATTGAGAGGTGACTATACCGGGCAGGGTGGGGCGGTTAGAGAAAAGTAGGTCTAGTAAATGTCCCCCTTCATGGGTGGGATCGGAGTTGTGAAGTTGGAGCCCTAATGCAGACATGTCTGTGAGCAAGGCTTTAGTTTCACTTAGTTCTGGTTTGTCTACATGAGTGTTGAAGTCGCCTAGAAGGATAAAGTCTTCCTTAGCTCTAATGTAGGGTGCCAGTAATTCCATGAGAGAGAGGGAGAACCCAGCATTGGGTCCCGGTGGGCGGTATATAAGTGCCCCTTTCATGGTTAATTTAGAAGAGATATTGATCCTGAAAGACATAAATTCTAGACTGGGGCTGCATAGTTTCTCTATAATGGTGACCTTCAGGTGTTCCTTATGAATGATCGCTAATCCGCCACCTATCTTAACTGGCCGGTCCATATTTAAGAGCTTGTAACCTGAAGGGATAGCGATCGTAATGGCTGGGGTTGTGTGGGGTTTGAGCCACGTTTCCGTCAGGAAACATAGATCTGGCTGCGATGAGTGAAGAAGATCCCATATCTGAACTTGATTCTTGGGCAGGGACCGGACGTTTAGCAGTGCACATTGAAGTGTGTTTTTAAATTTACTGGCTGCAGCCATGCTAAGGCCTGGGTGGGCTCGGATATTGGCTTGGAAGTGGCATAGTTTGCAAGAGAAAGGGCCTTCGGGATAAGTCCAATTCTCATTCTTGCGGCAAAGTGACTGGGCTGGTTGCAGGGCCAGGAGGTTTGCGGCGGAATACCTGATGGGACTCTGTGAAGCTGGGTATCTGGGCATATCCCCTGGCTCCTGGCCCCGTTCTGGCGCGGACGGGCGCAGACGGGCAGGTCTTTGGCTTGTCTTAGGCGCCGTCAAGGGCGCCCCGCTGCGCGCAGTCGCTGCGCGCCAGATCCGACGAGGGGCTAAATAGCCCTCAGAAGTGAGCAGCTAGAACGCTGCCTGCTCGACTTCCTGTGTGTGTCTGGCTCTTGCCTGCCCCGCCCTCCGCACAACGGTATTGGCTACCGAGTCGGACCGGGGCGGGCAGGCTGGAATATCGAGCTCAGACTGCTGCCTAATGCGATGTGACCCTTAGCAGAGTGCCGATGGCAACACAGGTGAGATGCTGTGGGAAATAGTATTCAAATCCTACAGTTGTCCGCTGCTAGAGCAAAGTGCAAAGTGCTGAGGTAAATTAAAAAGAGGTTTTTTTAAAATTAGTATTCAATTTTAAAACATGTGCTTTAAAAACGATAGTGCAATTCAGCAAGTATTTCTACAGAGCATCCGCTCTAAAATGCTAGCAGGCGCCAAGCGGGGTCAGGAGATGCTGCCACCGTCGTCCCTTACCGCAATGACTGCTGCCTCCTCGCCGCCTAAATAGCCCTCAGAAGTGAGCAGCTAGAACGCTGCCTGCTCGACTTCCTGTGTGTGTCTGGCTCTTGCCTGCCCCGCCCTCCGCACAACGGTATTGGCTACCGAGTCGGACCGGGGCGGGCAGGCTGGAATATCGAGCTCAGACTGCTGCCTAATGCGATGTGACCCTTAGCAGAGTGCCGATGGCAACACAGGTGAGATGCTGTGGGAAATAGTATTCAAATCCTACAGTTGTCCGCTGCTAGAGCAAAGTGCAAAGTGCTGAGGTAAATTAAAAAGAGGTTTTTTTAAAATTAGTATTCAATTTTAAAACATGTGCTTTAAAAACGATAGTGCAATTCAGCAAGTATTTCTACAGAGCATCCGCTCTAAAATGCTAGCAGGCGCCAAGCGGGGTCAGGAGATGCTGCCACCGTCGTCCCTTACCTTATCTAGGCGCCCAAGTATGGCCAACCGATGTAATGTTGCCTTGCTGCTTGACTTGACCAGATCAGGAATCACACTAGGTCTCTGGCAGTTGTGTCTTGGAGTTTGAAAAGCCAGGTTTTTAGTTGTTTACGGAACTCTGTTTCACTGTCCAATGCTCTCAGATGTGCGGGGAGAGTATTCCACACTTTTGCACCTAGTACCGCCAGGGACTTACCCCCTCGAGTTTTGAGTCTAAACCCTGGAACGGTCAGCAAATTTGCATTTGAGGATCGTAGGGCTCGTGTTGGACAGTATCTCACAAATGTTTTCCTTAGGTATAGTGGGCCTAAGTCGTGGACAGCTCGAAAAGTAATTATCAACACTTTGAACAAAACCCTTTTTGTTATAGGTAGCCAGTGTAGTGTGTTAAGGGCCTTGGTTGCTGATGATCTTCTCAGCCATTTTAGAACCAGCCTTGCTGCTGCATGTTGCACCATCTGGAGTTTATGGGTGACCACTTTATTGGTGCCAGCATATAGGCTGTTACAATAGTCGATTCGTGATGTCACCAGTGCAACCATGACCGTTTTCCTTGCCTCAATAGGCAACAAGTCGAAGAACTTCCTCAGCCCCTTTATCACCCCAAAACATGTGCCTGCCACTTTAGACGCCTGTTGTCTAAAGGACAGGTCAGCGTCGAAGTTTACCTCAAGGTTACGGGCCGAGATGGTAGTGTGAGGCGGTATTTCTGCCTTCTCTGGCCACCATAATCTGGGAATAAACTTGTTTTTGGGGCCTATTGGCATGATCTCAGTTTTGCCTGTGTTGCATTTCAGATGGTTTCTCCGTATCCAGTCAAATGTGGCCGTTAGGCAACATTTGAGCTTTTCCTCCCATACCTGGTTTTCTTTATCCATTACCAGGATCAGTTGCGTGTCGTCGGCGTATGGAATTACATCCATGCCAAATGACGATATCAACTTTATCAGGGGTGCGGTGTAGACATTAAACAATGTCGGGCTCAGGCTGGAACCCTGAGGTACTCCCGTCGACAGTGGTTTCTCACTGGAACAGAATTCCCCCAGGGTCACCACTTGCCTCCTGTCCTTCAAAAAGTTATTTATCCACTCCAGGACTGTGCCTGTGATGCCAGTTGTTGTTAGCCGGTCTATTAAAATGACATGTGAGACCGTGTCGAAGGCCGCCGACAGATCTAATAAGATCAGGACGGCCTTCTTACCTTGGTCCAAAGCTGAGCGGATAGTCTCAGTAGTGAACAGGCGAGCCGATTCCGTGGAGTGTTGAGTCCTGAAGCCGGCTTGATTAGGATGCCATGCTTCACTGTCTTCCAGAAAACGTGTAAGCTGTTTATTTACCATCGACTCTGTGATTTTACACAGTGCCGGAAGTAGTGAGATGGGTCGTAGATTTGATAGTGTGGTGGGGTAGGGAAGTTGTTTTTTTTGCAGTGGTTTCACTGCTGCCAGTTTCCACTCAGGGCCGTGGTCAGTGAGGTGTTGACAATATCATTTATTACTGGATTGGCAATTTCTACAATAAGGTGCAGGAGTCGAATGGGGCACGGATCGAATGGTGATCCTGATTTTGTTGCCAAAATTGCTCGCTTGGTCTCCTCCAGACTGATTGGTCGGAAGGCTGCTAGCTGAGTTTCCTCCTGCCCTATTATATCACTCTCTTTCTTTGACTCTGGTATTGGGACCTCGAAGTCCTTCGTCAGACCCTGTACCTTTTCCTCAAAGAAGTCTGCGATAGAATCACAGAGCATCTGTGAGGGAGGGATATCCTGCACTAAACATTTGGGTTTATTGAAGTCATTCACAATTTTATGGCGCACCCCAACGAAAAACACAATATAAAATGAAAATGAATCCACAAAAATATACACTGTTGCTTTGGAAAATGTGTTTCAGGTGACCGACTGACACACCTGAGTGACCGCTGTGCATTACACGGTGACGGCCAAGAGAAATTCTAAAGCCTTGAAGTTCTCTATCGCTATTGCCAGGCTGATGCATTGCCTCTGGTGACTTCACTAGGTTAAAATGTTGTTTTTAGTTATATATATATATATATATACACACACACACACACACACACACACATATATATAAAACGTACTTTACCAAGAGAAAACGTGTAGCTGCATAATTTAAGTGCTCATGATTCCCAATTTCAATCAGTTTAACAGCTTTAGACCTAAGACAGGAACATAAATATCCTCCCCATCATGGGCTCTTAGCGGTCTTGTTTGATGCAAGAGGCATTTCATTTAAACTTTGTGGGAGAATAAGTCACAAGTGCCTCAATCTCCCAATGGCTCTGCCCCTTCGCTCTTGAGGCTAGATAAGCTAATAGGTACCTAGAAGACACAGCCAGAATTAAAGTATTCTGAGAATAAGCTATGGGATAGTCGGCCCATTTCAGCTATGGGCAGACACTCTCTCTGCTTGGCGGGCTCCATTAGCACTGCTATGCCCTTTCCACAGCAGACAGACCATTTCAGGTCTCGGACGTTCGGTAGGGACAATCTCTGAAAATGTGCTGTAGACATGTTCTAATAATTCTCAGGTTAGTCAGTCGATTGTCTGCCGGCGAAGGATACTCCAGGCCCCGAGGGCGGTCCCGCTCCAGTATTGAGAGAGTTCCCTTACCACAGGCCTTACTCACGAGCGCAGTACCCGGAACACATTCCTTCCATATGACCGCGCGCATCGCACTTCCTGGCTCGTGTGTTCAGACCTTCTCTGTTTCTCGTCTTTGCCAGAACGCTTCCCTTAAAGGGGCGGTGCACGCGCCACTATCCAGCAAACGGATCTTAGAGGTTTGACACTGGTACTGCGACTAACCATCGTCCCAACAGTGCTCCGAGGTTATAACACTCCGACCAGGCGTCATAAGGTAGAGGAGCGGAATCTGGCCATCAATTTATATATTTATTACAACAACAAAAACGTTCTCACGCGAAATTGGCAACAAGAACAAATGCGTTCTGCCCTGTCACATAGGGACTGTATTTTCAAACAATAAATGGGGTAAGCACCTGCTCCAAAGATCCTTGGAATGTCTACCCAGCAAGTTCATCATTATAACAGCAGAACCTGAACAATAATACGCAAAGCATACACAAACGAACATGCACAATATGAACGCCAGGCATCTACTTTCCTCTGCAACCACGTGTTTGAATATAGGACTGATTACTCACCGAAATAAGACCCAGTTCGCTATCACAAAACAATGGGTACTCTTGTAAATTCGAACTCTCAGCAGATGTGATGGGGCAGGAGTAGATTCACTGAGCTTGGCCTCTGACAGACACAGTGCAGCAACTCAACTTTTTATGAATAAAGCTGGAAACTACATAGGGTATTTGTGTCATAAGGTGAGAAGGGCAACAAATGAACAAAATGCAGAAGCCCAGGTGATCTCGCTAGAGTACATGCAGCATACATGGAACTGGTGTTCTGCGTGGAGGAGTATTTCGGCTTTGCAGTGGATGGGAAACGTACACTAGACGGACCTCTTGGGAAGTCCACCTGTGTGCACATACACAGATCACTCGGCGGTGGGAACACTGGCTTTCTCAGTGTGCAGATGTGCATGACTTTCTCGAAAATCATAAGCAGTTCAAAAGTGTCTTAGCCAGAAGCTGATTGCAAGTTCAGGTCAGAGCATGTTTGAATGTGTCCGCATTCACTCATGCTCGAACTAGGAATCAGCTACTGACCAAAAGTTTTTGAAGGCCTTCACTGATTTTATTATTATGAATATCAAATATATTAGGAAAGCAAAACAGTGCACTTAAAATAAATGTTATTGTTACTTCATGACACCATTATCCTCACGGGAGGAACAACCTTTATATAATTAGCTCAAAAATGCTTATGATTTTATACTGATTCTATGGGCCTACAGACGCTGTGAGTGGGCACTACGGACCCCCAGGGGTCTGCAGACCACAGATTAAGAAACGCTGGCAGAGAGTTGCTGTTGCAAAGCACGGCCAGGGGATATCAGATGTGTAGTTTATTTAGCTAGCTCACTGTGTTGCTGCTTCTTTTGTAGAAATACTGGTGTGACATGGAGGTCATAAGTCATAGCTTCGTTAGTCATGAAGTGGCCTCAAGCAGCTGTAATGAAAATGGAAAGTTTAAGGTTAGAACCCTTCGTTTTTCCATTAATATTTTGCTTTTCTAAGGTTGCTAAGAGCTGCAGTAATAAAGGCTTATCAGTAAGTGCTACTACATAAATGGTTATTGGTGTAATTAATTACATAGACAGTTGCATCTGATATTCTTGCAGTGCGTATCTCTGACATATACAGCTAGATACATCAAAGTCCCGTTTTGCGAGTCTGTAATAGCGATTCATAAGGAATCGCTATTAAGGACTTGCAAAACGGGATTCATGTAGGAATTGCAAAAAATATTGCGATTCCTACATCTTCCTTATTTGCGATTAGCAAATTGCTAATCACAAATAAGGAATAACTCCCCATTCATTCCTATGGGCCTAAAGGCCCATAGGAATGAATGGGGAGTTATTCCTTATTTGCGATTACCAATTTGCTAATCGCAAATAAGGATGCGATTTCAAGGGTGCCAGGGGTGTCCAAAGGACACCCTGTAGCACCCCTGAAAAGCAAATGTACCCCAGTGGTTTCGACAAGTTAATTCTACCCTGAGTCGCTTTCTGTGGGCTGGGGGCGCGGTTAGAGTGGCCCTGAAGACGTGCTTCCTCTCCACGTATTGTGGAGGTTTGGCCACCCCCGATCTGTTGTCATATTATCAGGCCTCACAGCTGCTCATACTCAACGAGTGGTGGTATGGCGACAGAGGAGACCCGGCATATGCCCTGGAACGCTCATTGATGGGCGACCATACGTTGCACACGGTGCTCTACTCGGCCCGGCTGCGGCGGGCACTGCCATGCGTCACGAGAGTAGTCTTTGCTGTGTGGCGGCAGGCGTTACGTCGTATGGGTTGGTGGGGTAGGCTAACTGCTGAGACACCGTTGTGGCATAATGGTCAACTCCCCGGCCTGATGACACTCTCGGGATTTGATGGCTGGGATGCAGTTGGGATATCAACGTTGGGACAGGTCATGTCCGGGACTACTTTAAAGTCCTTCCAGGACCTTAGCGCTGAGTTCAGTATGCCCCAGACCCAGTTCTTTCGCTACTTGCAATTCCGGCATGCACTCACGCCCAGTGTCGCGAACCTCGACTCGCTCCCTGAGTTTAGCCCCATTGAAGCCAAGGTATTCATGGGGGACCTTGGTGATAAGAAGATCTCTCGCATTTATCAGACGATGGTGACCCTCTGCTCTTCTACCTTGCTGCCTTTGAAAGCAGCTTGTGAGGCTGACATAGGTCCCCTAGATGACGATGACTGGAGGGAGGCCCTGGAGTCCCCACGTGGAACCGCGATAGCGATGCGGCTTCGCCTCATCCAATTCAAGTACCTGCATAGGTCTTATTATACACGAGAGAGGCTCTGGAAGGCTGGTCTGATTGAATCGTCGGAGTGTCTGCGGTGTGGCGCGGCTGTGGGTACACTGCTGCATACAGTGTGGTCATGCCCTAGACTGATTGGATTCTGGAGGGGCGTATGGAATTGCTTGTCTGAGGTCTTGGGATGGGACCTCCCGCGCACTCACCGGTTGGGCTTACTCCACATACTCGAGGGTGTAGGTGGGAACATCTACAAGCGCCACCTGTTGCTACTGGGCCTAATAGGGGCCAAGCGAGATATAGCCAGAGCGTGGAAGGGTGTCCGGGCCCCCCCCGTGTGCATGGAAGGCCGGTCTAGATTTTTATATGGGACTGGAACAGCCGGTGTTTGAGGCGAGAGGCTGCCCTCATAAGCACTTTAAGATCTGGAAGAGATGGGCGGAGTACAGGGGGCTGCTTCTTGATCCCCCGGTGGTACATGAAGAGGAGCTATAGATAGAGGTACCTGAGTGCCTCCTCACTGTGTCATGCCTTACGTCCGATGATAATTTGTGTCTACTGCACGTGCATAGGGTTAGGGTGGGATAAGGGGAGGGTAGTGGGGGAGTTGGGCATTGGGCGTTGTTGGGGGGGACTGGGGTAGGGGAGGGGGATCCTTACTTTGATTTCTTCTCCGTTTCCTTGGTATTGATATAATGAGTGTATACTATGCTGCAATGTTTGGTGGCGCTCTCCTGATTGTGGAGAACCACGCCTTTTGCTCTGCTTAAACTCAATTGAATAATAAAATTTCGTTGTGAAAAAAAAAAAGCAAATGTAGCCAGATGTTGCGCACACACATGTCCAAAGGACATGTGTGTGTGTAACATCCACTCAGAAAAATGCCCTAAAGTGCATTTTTCTGAGTTTTCGCTATTTACCACAAAGTCTGACTTCGTGGTAAATAGCGGCCAGGAATAGCGAATTCGCTAATTGAAAATGGTTAATGAATTGCATTTAAGGAATCTCAAATAGAGATTCCTTATATGCAATTCCTCGCAAATATGCGATTTCGCAATTAGCGATTTTTGCATTTGGGATGATGAATCCCAAATGCAAAAATTGCACTCGCAAAGGGCCAGATTCTCAGAATCTGGCCCTTTGCGAGCCGTTTTCGGCTTGATGAATCTAGCTGTTAATGCTTCGAAAATTCTAAAACCTGCCCCCAAATCATAGTTTATTTCTTGAGCACTTGTGATGTGACAAGCTGATTGTCTCTGTTTTCTGACATCCAAGCGTTAGCCTCCACAGATAGCGCCCCACTTGAGGGTAGACTCAAACGTAAGGTCTACTGATGGCCCATTTCGGTGAGACATTTGTGTTTGGCCATCTGGAACTGAAATTAGGAGGCGCATTTAACCCACTGCAGGTTGATGCTCTGAATGCATAGCACAAAAAGCATGGCACTGCAAGCAAATACCTTGGTCTTAATATAAGATCACCAAGTAATCAAAGATGCAACCTGCATGCGTTCTACCACCCACCAGGAGATAACGCAAAGTTCACAGAGCAACTAATAGAGATCATAACGGCCAACCCTAACTCTGATGCCAACAACATATTCCTAGGCGACTTTAACCTCCACTGGGACGACGGCAATGATAAACTGGTTAACTCGCTTAAAGACTTCCTCAGCGAGCTAAACCTCACTCAAGCATGCACCCAACCCACTCACTCGCAAAGAGCGACCTTGGACTGGATTATTTCAAGAAACAAAGAGACTTCAATCCTCGCTATAGACCCGTGTGATTGGTCTGACCATCACGCCATAACATTCATGATTCCTACATTGAAAAAGGGCAGGACCGTGCAACCCCTCAAGGTCAAAAAATCGATCCGAGATACAAAAGAGGCTAATATTGAACTATTGGTTGAAAGCTGTGAGAGAGACCTAAAGCCACCTAACAACATGCATAATGTCAATGAGCTGACGGATCACTACATAACCTCAATCGGAAATATCGTCAATAACACCATGCCACTAAAACTGAAAAGAGTCTCGGAGAAGCCAAAAAATCCTTGGTTTAATGAGTCACTGAACGAAGACAGGCGCAAACTGAGAATGGCCGAAAGAAAATGGAGACAACATCCCTCCTCCCCCGAGCTGAATGCCCTCAGAAAAACCAGAAACGAATATAACAAAAAGATAATCAATTCCAAAAAAGAATTTATTAGAGCAGAACTGGACAATGCCAGAAACAGACCACGAAAACTATTCGAGATCTTAAAGCAACAGTCAAATAAACTAACTAAAACGGTTCAAGAGAACTCAAACACTCCCTTAAACTGCGAGGAATTCTCCACATTTTTCACGGAGAAAACCAAACTGCTGGAAGTTGAGCTCACAAACGCCGCGGCAAAACTTCCGACTCTACCTTTGCCTAAGAACGAGGCCTACACGTCAACAGAGTGTATTAAGACAAAAAATAAGGCAAATTGGGACACATTTGAATTATATGACCAGGAAAAGATCACCAAAACGCTAGCGGAAATCAGACCGAACAATCACTACCAAGACCCTCTACCGGCAAAGTGTGTAAGAGAAATCAGCCACATTGTGGTTCCAATCTGGACCAAAATTATAAATGCTTCACTTGCACAAGGGACCCTCCCTGACTGCCTAAAAACAGGTCAAGTAGTGCCCATCATTCAAAAACCGACAGCGGATGCAACAGACCCGAATAACTATCGACCAGTGACCAACATCCCTTTACTGGCCAAACTAATTGAGAAATGCGTGCAAGGCCAATTGAGTCAACACATCTCCAAGTTCTCATTACTAGATGACTGCCAATCAGGATTCAGAACAGGGCATAGCACGGAAACAGCGATCCTGCATATTGTCGATGACGCCCTACAAGCCCTAGACCAAAATCAAGCATGCCTACTGATTCTCCTAGACCTGTCAGCGGCATTTGACATGGTAAATCACGAAGCACTTTTGACCAGGCTAAAGGACAGGATGGGATTGTCCGGAAACGTGCTGAAATGGTTCAATTCTTTCCTTCAGAACAGAACTCAACGATTCCTGGTCAACCAAGCAATCTCATCCCCTTGCCCTAACGCAATCGGGGTCCCGCAAGGTTCAACGTTATCCCCAGATCTATTTAACTTGTATGTAGAACCTCTCACGGATATTCTCCAAAAATCTCAGATATCCTATCACATGTATGCAGACGACACGCAAATATACATAAAGATCGCCTCCCTTGAAGACATTGATCTAATGAACAAGACACTGAAGAGGGCTTTGCAATGGCTAACGTCTAATCATCTGAAATTAAATGCCCAAAAACCAGAATTCCTGCTAATTTCACCTCCAAGGAGCCACTCCGAAGTAAAGGAATGGACCAAATTGGTGACTGCGCTAAATTGCACCCCAACCCTAGTCAACTCAGCTAAATCATTAGGAATCACGTTAGATGAGAACCTTGACATGAAAGCCCACATTAATTCAATGGCTAAGAGCGCCCGTTTCCACCTGAACTACTTAAGAAAACTGAAACCATTCATCTCAGAGGCTGATCTGAAACTGGCTATCCAATCCCTAGTTATCTCGAGGATCGAATACGGTTGCACCACGCTAGCTGGTCTACCTAAAACATCCACAGCACCACTAAAAGCTTGTCTCAACGCAGCGGCTAGACTCATCACCGGATCAAAGAAATTTGATCACATATCTCCTCACCTGAAAGCACTAAACTGGCTACCTTACGAGGACAGAATTCAAATGAAGATGACATGTATTACCCATAAAGCGGTTCACTACAACACGCCAAGATACCTAGCCAAGAAAATTAAGCTATCGGGAGGTAACAGACCAACCAGAAGCGCCAAGGAGCTGCTATTGCGACCAGCCTTTTTCCGAAAGAAAAAGACCTATGACCGAGCGTTCTCTGGAGCCGCCCCCAGAGTCTGGAACTCACTCCCTCCAAGCATTAGGAAGAATCAAAATACTGTAACATTCAAACGGGAACTGAAGAGCCACATGATGAGTAAATACCCTGCATAGGGAAACCTACGGATCGCTGGTATGAACATTTACGCCAGAAGAATGATGGTCCTCGTCATAAATATTTTGAAGAACAATAACTGAGGAATGCCTGACTCCATGTACAAGCCTCGGCTGTACTCTTATAGCTACCTCATGTCTATGTGATCTTATAACTGTATCTCAAAGCCAAAACTATATAACCTCCACCTCACCTTTGTTTGTCTGTATGGTCCATGACATAAGCTAAGCCTTATTCACCTCGTAATGCTAATTGCACATGCGTTAGAAATATATATATCTAATCAACCCCTAACAGCCATATCGCCCTCCCCCTCATATCTGTTTGTTTTTATAATTGCTTTTATATTGTCAATCTGTAAGATACTCTTTATGTTAAGCGCTCTGATACCCATGGGTCTTGTTCGCGCTATACAAAACACTATAAATAAATAAATAAATTGGCACTGGTGGGAGTGTCTCGGTGCTGGCACCTCAACAAAGTCAGCACTTATGAGTAGGGTCGGCCGAGATATCAGATTTGTCCAAATAAAGCTGCCGATAAGGCTCCCCCAGCACTGATTCCAGGCAGCCTGCACGATCATTTATCATGGACAATGCTCCTGTACTTATAGAGGCCTCTTTGTGAGGCATCTGTCTGCACAGCCTGTGGGACGGTCGCAATTTGTTCAACTTCTCATTCTGGCAGCAAATGTAGAGGAATGTTGTCTCTCTGGTATCCATTGGCAGGCCCGTGCTCCATCAGGGCCACTGCAAGGAGCTGCCGCAAACCTCACATGCGGCCACTCCTATGTTAAATGAAGCACTACTCCCTTTATATATGTTGGAAGGATTTGGCCGCATATTTATTAAACACATGGTTTCACAATAGGTACCCTGTGTCAAACTTTATGTGGGGTCATGTCTCTCTAGTTTGCATTGGCAGGACTGGTGCTCCATTAGGACCACTTGAAGCAACAGCCTTACAACACATCCACGAGAGAGTATCAGCTTTGTTGCACATAGAGGACCCTTGGGTTCTGGCTTTGGGCTTTTTCCTGACCCCAGGCTCCCCTCTACGATGGATCTGCATTTCATTATTTCCAGTCGCAGACCGTCAGCCATTCATCTGCTGTACGAAACTATACAAAGTTTTTGCCCATTTCCGTGCCTGGTATGACTTCCACCGAGGGTCGAGATTCAACCCAGACACATCTATGTTCAATTGTAGATCTCAAACCTAAGTATGCTGTATGTTGGGTTTAGAGGGGCAGAGTTTTGAAACCTCACTTACTTTGGGATATTTTTTAAACTTCTTGAACGTTCCAAAGTTAATAAAGTTTCAAAAAGCGGTCAAAAGTCTGCTAAAAGTATGCATTTGCAAGGAAAAACCTCACAAAACCTGCTTTTAAAGAAAAAATCTCCTGCAAAAACTTTGTAGGGGGAAATTTAAGACCCAAAGGTGACATGAAACCGAATATATGTTTATTCCATGGCAGGCATCAGTGACAAAACACGAACACAGAGATAATGACGGCTCATCTTCTAAATGCTTTGAAAATTATTTTTAATAACCCTAACCCAGAAAAAGTGCAATAGCAGCAGAAACATACAGACATGTAGCAGTCTGTGCCTGTAACCACGGTGCCACCTTTACATGCGTTACACGGCCGCCTAAGGGAAATAGCACTTAGAAAAAGGAAGCGAGACTTGCCAAGAATTATCGAAGAAACATACGCTGAATTAGGTAGAGATTATTTGAGAACCAACGCAGGGAAGCCGCAAATGGCGGGAAGTCCGACAAAGACAACTCAGAGCAAGCACCCACTTCTTCAAAAAAAGAAATGGAAAACAAAAATGTATAAAATAATAATTCGGGAGAAAATCATGATCAAGGGGTGTGTCTCCCCAAGGGGTGCCTCTGAAAAGAGGTACAACCATAGAAATCGTGATAACATTAAAAAAAAACTGACAGGTATCAGGATACTGATACATGCTCCTTTCGTTCCTTCCAGGGTTCATCAAAAAACTCAGAGAGGGACAGGCGATCAGAACAAAAGACTGAAGATCGACCAAAAACAAAAAGGGAAACACATCGCACTTCAGAACACATTATCAAACAGGAAGAGCAACCTAAAGCAAAACCTCAATTCAAAAAGAAGAAAGTAGCTAGTTTAAAAATGAGACATGCCCAGGTTACTGAGGACTTAGCTTCTAGTTCAAATCTTTTTTTATTTTCAAAAGAGGCAAGGCAAAACTACAAATTTAGAGAAAAACAAGAGACAGAGAATAATGCATGGGTGTGCACATGAGATACATACATGAGGATATTGTAACCTAAGATACACATCGTGAAAGAAATATATATAACAAATCAAGGTAGAAAGCTCTCAATCGGAAAACATGAACTAAATATCCATACATATGAAATTTGATCCTGGAATACGGTCCTAGGGTAAGATAAAGAAGGAAAGGAGAAAGGAGGAGGAGCGAAGGAAAACGAGGGAAAGAATAGGCCGAAGTAAGGGAGAAGAAAGAAGAAGAAGAAAAAATTAGACAGCAGCAACGAGACAGGTGTTAGTACACCTAGTGCAAGACATCTTAATCACAGCGCCAATATCTGTGCCTATATGGGTAACAGAAGCAAGGTATGTACCAAGAAAAAAAAACAGCTAATCAGCCTAAGGCGGATCATAACAAAGTTCTAGTGAGTCAAGTGAACTCCATAGTCTGGTGTGTGATTTTCGCCAGGGTGAGGAGTGGAGGACATCATTATCAGCACCCCTCAATGAAGTCAGCCACTCCTGCCAGGTTTTGAAAGAAACATCGGCGGCATTCTTCCATTTACTCAGGATGACCTTGCACGCCAGTGTGAGCATAAGGTCCAATAAATGTCGATCATGGTCGTTTGTTACTCTCGAATCTATTGCTCCCAGTAGGACATAAGCAAAGTCCCTGGCCGGACGGAAGTGGAAGATTCGTTGAATAAAGTTATAAATCTTGTCCCAGAAGGTCTGGAGCAACGGGCATTGGAAGAGCATATGGGCCAGGTCACCGACGTGGGATTTGCAGTTCCAGCATAGGGGGCTATCAAGAAGTTTGAGTTTAAAAGGTTTGTCTGGGGTCCAATACGATCTATTTATCAGCATGAATTTAGTTTGAGAAAGTATCGGAGATATTTTGGTGGCAAAAGGGGTAAGGTGAATCTAATCCCAGTCGAATAGCAAATTGGAGGAGTTGATTTCGTTTTCCCAAGCTATTTCGCACTTCCTATGTGCTCTCTGAGGGTCAGGGGAGAGTATTTTGTATATTTTTGAAACCATATGGCCCAGTGACGAGAGTTGAAGCAATTTACTGCAAAGTGTAGGATCGTGTGGTAAGATGGCTCTGGCAGAGACAAGGGCTTTGAGACGTAAAAACCTATAGAAGTCAATGGGCTGGAGATCAAAGCGGACCTGTAATGAAGCAAAAGAGATGGGTGAGGACCCCTCGTATAGATCTTTCAATAAGTTCAGTCCTTTCTTAGACCAATTGTCCCAGAAAAGATATTTGCCTTCATCTTTGAAGGCCGGATTGAACCAGAGTGAGGATAAGTTGGATTTGATTATCTTAACTTTAACTTTACAATGTCTTTCTAAGTTAAGAAGAGCCCTTTTAGTGTTGAGAAATATATATTTGGAATGGGGAAAAAATGTTGCATCCATTGACATAATGGCGGATAACGGCAAGTTGTTGATAATAGATTTCTCAATGTGGACCCATATAGGAGTATAGTCCTGGTTGATTTGGAACCAGTTTGCACCTTGCTTGCATAGATATGCCGTCTGATAGCATCTAAAATTCGGTAAGCCTATGCCCCCTTTGTCTTTTGGAATTTGGAGTTTCCGCAAGGAGATTCTCGGTTTTTTACCCTGCCATAGAAAAGCATTAAAAAGTTTGTATATTTTCGCTAGAAAATCATACGACACTAGCATAGGTAACATACTTATCAGATAATTGACAAGGGGAGTGATCATCATTTTCAGAGTTTCCACTCTGCCCCACCAAGATAGAAATTTCGGGGACCAACCATCCAAAAGGGAGAATATCTTTTTATGAAGGGAATGTTCATTGATTATGAGGGTGCTAATTAAATCTTTCTCGAACTCTATACCAAGATATTAAAGATCTTCGGTTGCCAATACAAGCCCAAGTCCCCCATAATATTTTTATCACCTATATTATTAAGCAGTTTCACCTCCGTCTTGTCCTTATTAAGCTTGTATCGTGATACTTCCGCAAAGTCTGCAATAGAGGACATCAGGGCTGGTATTGCCAATTCTGCATTTTCGGACACCACCAAGACGTCATTGGCATAGGCCGAGATTTTGACCGTGAGGCCTTCAAAACAAATTCCCCTGATTTGGTCGTTATTCCGAAGAGAATAGAGGAAGGGCTCAATGGCAAGTAAGAAAAGGGAGGGAGAGAGTGGGCAGCCTTGCCTCGTACCTTGCTTCAAATCGAATGGAGACGACAGGCAACCGCCAGCACGTACTCTCGCTGAGGGGTTAGAGTATAAGGCCATTACCATACGGATAAAGTCGGGTCCCAACTTAAACTTATGTAGAATGGCTTCCAGATAAGACCAGTCGACCTTATCGAAGGCCTTCTCGGCGTCTAGAGTCACTGCCACAGTGGGGGAGGTGGCTAACTTCGCTTTTTCTAAGATGTGCGCAAGTGTTCGTGTACCATCGCTGGATAGTCTGTGTTTGAGAAACCCCACCTGTGACGGGTGGACGAGTTGAGGTAAAACCTTTTGGATCTGCTTGGCTAGTATCATAGCGTAAATTTTACAGTCAAGGTTGATCAATGATATCGGCCTGTAGTTCTTCGGGGATGTCAGGTTTTCTCGTCTTTTGGGAGAACCGCAATAATAGCTTCCGCAGGGGTACCTTGGACCTGGCCACTCATGGCGAAGTGAGCATATAAGTCCTTGAGTGGCTCTACCAGGGAAGAGGAGAAACTTTTATAAAACATAGCACTAAACCCATCAGGGCGCGCAGCTTTCCCGGTTTTAAAGGATTTAATGGCACAGACAATGTCGTCAGTAGATTTCGGACAGTTGAGTTCGGTCTGACCTTGCGTCGAAAGAGAGGGACGTTTGCAATTGTCTAGGTATTTCTCTAGTTTGGAATCATCAAGTTCCTTGTTTTTACTATATATATCGCTATAGAAGTATTTAAAAATGTCCGTAATTTTGGTGGGGTCTGAGTGAGGAGTTCCTAACTTGTCAACTATACTTTTGATAGTTGTTTGTTGTAGCTTGAATTTCAGGTAAGATACAAGGCTCTTACCCGCTTTATTAGTGTGACAGAGTTTAAAGTTCTTTTGGTGCTTAAGCCATATTCCCGCCCTTTCACTGACTATTCTGTTATATTCATACTTTTGTTCATCATGTCATTAAGGACTAGAAGATCTTTAAAAGCTATGTGTCGTTTTTCTAGTGTCGATATCTCCTCCTATAGACGTGTTAGGGTTATGTTGGCGTTCTTATTCATAGCTGTGCGGATTTTAATTAATACCCCTCTAACTGTGGTTTTAAGAGCCTCCCATCTTGTAAGATCCGTAGTATCCCCTTTTTTGTTGTGATTCATATAGTCAGCTATGGCTGTCTCAATAGACACCCTATCTGCTTCCTTCTTCAATACCGCATTATTAAATCTCCATAGAGTCGACTTTTTAACCACGTTGTGCACTGCCAGAGTCATCGTAATGCAGGAGTGATCAGAAATTACACGTGGCTCAATGGAGGTGTCCTCAATGTCGGGGGAGGAGTGGCCAGATATGAGGAGGCAATGTTTGCGTGAATATGAGTTGTGCGGCGGAGAGTAACATGTATAGTCTCTACCTGTTGGGTTCATCAATCTTCAGGAGTCAGTCAAATTAAAGCGGGAACAGAGATTGAGGAGTGTTTTGTGTGAGCTGTTCGGACGGAAGTAACAAGACGAGTCCCTATCTAGGAGAGGGTCCATAAGAAGATTGAGGTCTCCGCCAAAAATATGTGTTGCATTATCTGGTATCGTGTCGAGGTGTGCACAAAGCGCCTTCCAAAACACCTGGTCCTCCTTGTTGGGGGCATAGACGTTAGTTACATAGAATTCTTTATTATCCTTTGACAGTTTTGTAGAGACCCATCTACCTTTTGTGTCGGCAGTACTGCATAGAACGTCAATATTGGCTTTTTTTGCAATTAATGTTAGAACTCTGTTTCTTTTCCCCAAAACAATACAAAAGGGGATGATGGACGGAGCGTTTGAGCAAATCAAACACTCACCCCCAGTCAACTGATCTGGGTTTAATCCATCACCATCCTTTAGCTCACTCAGCCACCCCAGTTCATTCATGGCCATATGCAAATCAGTCTGACCCTGTGCCTCATGGGAACAGTCCAGCCCGAACTGTCAAGCCATGTCTTCCCTGGACCGGAAACAAGCATCCTGGGACCGGTTTCGGATTCATAATCCTCATCAGCCAGGCTATCTTGAATCCAGTGGCCTAGTGAGCAAGGGACTCACGTCTGATCATACCCTGCCAACTTAGGGCAAACAAAACAATACAAAAGGGGATGATGCTCTCCACACCACTGGAGTCAAGCTATCCTGGCTGAAGACGGCTGTTAGCCAGAAACCGGTCCTAGGATGCTTGTTCCGGTCCAGGAAAGACGTGGCTTGGCAGTTCGGGCTGGACTGTTCCCATGAGGCACAGGGTCAAGGCTGATTTGCATATGGCCATGTCTGAACTGGGGTGGTGTGGAGTGCAAAAAACGATGGATTTAGGCCCAGATCTCTGTACTGGGTTGAATGTATGACATTGTTCTGCATTCTGTCCATCAATTGTTGTTTTTGCATTTGTCACCCCGAGTGGGATGGGTATGCTCAGACGTGAGTCCCATGCTCTCCACACCACTGGAGTCCAGCTATCCTGGCTGAAGACGGCTGATAGCCAGAAACCGGTCCGAGGATGCTTCATTCCGGTCCAGGAAAGACATGGCTTGGCAGTTCGGGCTGGACTGTTCCCATGAGGCAAGTGTCAAGGCTGATTTGCATATGGCCATGTCTGAACTGAGGTGGTGTGGAGTGCAAAAAAACGATGGATTTGGGCCCAGATCTCTGTACTGGGGTGAATGTATGACATTGTTCTGCATTCTGTCCATCAATTGTTGTTTTTGCATTTGTCACCCCGAGTGGGATGGGTATGCTCAGACGTGAGTCCCATGCTCTCCACACCACTGGAGTCAAGCTATCCTGGCTGAAGACGGCTGATAGCCAGAAACCGGTCCTAGGATGCTTGATTCCGGTCCAGGAAAGACATGGCTTGGCAGTTCGGGCTGGACTGTTCCCATGAGGCACAGGGTCAAGGCTGATTTGCATATGGCCATGTCTGAACTGGGGTGGTGTGGAGTGCAAGAAAACGACGGATTTAGGCCCAGATCTCTGTACTGAGGTGAATGTATGACATTGTTCTGCATTCTGTCCATCAATTGTTGTTTTTGCATTTGTCACCCCGAGTGGGATGGGTATGCTCAGACGTGAGTCCCATGCTCTCCACACCACTGGAGTCAAGCTATCCTGGCTGAAGACGGCTGATAGCCAGAAACCGCTCCTAGGATGCTTGATTCCGGTCCAGGAAAGACATGGCTTGGCAGTTCAGGCTGGACTGTTCCCATGAGGCACAGGGTCAAGGCTGATTTGCATATGGCCATGTCTGAACTGGGGTGGTGTGGAGTGCAAAAAAACGATGGATTTAGGCCCAGAGCTCTGTACTGGGGTGAATGTATGACATTGTTCTGCATTCTGTCCATCAATTGTTGTTTTTGCATTTGTCACCCCGAGTGGGATGGGTATGCTCAGACGTGAGTCCCATGCTCTCCACACCACTGGAGTCAAGCTATCCTGGCTGAAGACGGCTGATAGCCAGAAACCGGTCCCAGGATGCTTGATTCCAGTCCAGGAAAGACATGGCTTGGCAGTTCGGGCTGGACTGTTCCCATGAGGCACAGGGTCAAGGCTGATTTGCATATGGCCATGTCTGAACTGGTGTGGTATGGAGTGCAAAAAAACGATGGATTTAGGCCCAGATCTCTGTACTGTGGTGAATGTATGACATTGTTCTGCATTCTGTCCATCAATTGTTGTTTTTGCATTTGGCACCCCGAGTGGGATGGGTATGCTCAGACGTGAGTCTCATGCTCTCCACACCACTGGAGTCAAGCTATCCTGGCTGAAGACGGCTGATAGCCAGAAACCGGTCCTAGGATGCTTGATTCCGGTCCAGGAAAGACATGGCTTGGCAGTTCAGGCTGGACTGTTCCCATGAGGCACAGGGTCAAGGCTGATTTGCATATGGCCATGTCTGAACTGGGGTGGTGTGGAGTGCAAAAAAACGATGGATTTAGGCCCAGAGCTCTGTACTGGGGTGAATGTATGACATTGTTCTGCATTCTGTCCATCAATTGTTGTTTTTGCATTTGGCACCCCGAGTGGGATGGGTATGCTCAGACGTGAGTCTCATGCTCTCCACACCACTGGAGTCAAGCTATCCTGGCTGAAGACGGCTGATAGCCAGAAACCGGTCCTAGGATGCTTGATTCCGGTCCAGGAAAGACATGGCTTGGCAGTTCAGGCTGGACTGTTCCCATGAGGCACAGGGTCAAGGCTGATTTGCATATGGCCATGTCTGAACTGGGGTGGTGTGGAGTGCAAAAAAACGATGGATTTAGGCCCAGAGCTCTGTACTGGGGTGAATGTATGACATTGTTCTGCATTCTGTCCATCAATTGTTTTTGCATTTGTCACCCCGAGTGGGATGGGTATGCTCAGACGTGAGTCCCATGCTCTCCACACCACTGGAGTCAAGCTATCCTGGCTGAAGACGGCTGATAGCCAGAAACCGGTCCCAGGATGCTTGATTCCAGTCCAGGAAAGACATGGCGTGGCAGTTCGGGCTGGACTGTTCCCATGAGGCACAGGGTCAAGGCTGATTTGCATATGGCCATGTCTGAACTGGTGTGGTATGGAGTGCAAAAAAACGATGGATTTAGGCCCAGATCTCTGTACTGGGGTGAATGTATGACATTGTTCTGCATTCTGTCCATCAATTGTTGTTTTTGCATTTGGCACCCCGAGTGGGATGGGTATGCTCAGATTTGAGTCTCATGCTCTCCACACCACTGGAGTCAAGCTATCCTGGCTGAAGACGGCTGATAGCCAGAAACTGGTCCTAGGATGCTTGATTCCGGTCCAGGAAAGACATGGCTTGGCTGTTCGGGCTGGACTGTTCCCATGAGGCACAGGGTCAAGGCTGATTTGCATATGGCAATGTCTGAACTGGGGTGGTGTGGAGTGCAAAAAAACGATGGATTTAGGCCCAGATCTCTGTACTGGGGTGAATGTATGACATTGTTCTGCATTCTGTCCATCAATTGGTGTTTTTGCATTTGTCACCCCGAGTGGGATGGGTATGCTCAGACGTGAGTCCCATGCTCTCCACACCACTGGAGTCAAGCTATCCTGGCTGAAGACGGCTGATAGCCAGAAACCGGTCCTAGGATGCTTGATTCCGGTCCAGGTAAGACATGGCTTAAGCAGTTCGGGCTGGACTGTTCCCATGAGGCACAGGGTCAAGGCTGATTTGCATATGGCCATGTCTGAACTAGGGTGGTGTGGAGTGCAAAAAAACGATGGATTTAGGCCCAGATCTCTGTACTGGGGTGAATGTATGACATTGTTCTGCATTCTGTCCTTCAATTGGTGTTTTTGCATTTGTCACCCCGAGTGGGATGGGTATGCTCAGACGTGAGTCCCATGCTCTCCACACCACTGGAGTCAAGCTATCCTGGCTGAAGACGGCTGATAGCCAGAAACCGGTCCTAGGATGCTTGATTCCAGTCCAGGTAAGACATGGCTTGGCAGTTCGGGCTGGACTGTTCCCATGAGGCACAGGGTCGAGGCTGATTTGCATATGGCCATGTCTGAACTAGGGTGGTGTGGAGTGCAAAAAAACAATGGATTTAGGCCCAGATCTCTGTACTGGGGTGAATGTATGACATTGTTCTGCATTCTGTCCATCAATTGTTGTTTTTGCATTTGGCACCCCGAGTGGGATGGGTATGCTCAGACGTGAGTCTCATGCTCTCCACACCACTGGAGTCAAGCTATCCTGGCTGAAGACGGCTGATAGCCAGAAACTGGTCCTAGGATGCTTGATTCCGGTCCAGGAAAGACATGGCTTGGCTGTTCGGGCTGGACTGTTCCCATGAGGCACAGGGTCAAGGCTGATTTGCATATGGCAATGTCTGAACTGGGGTGGTGTGGAGTGCAAAAAAACGATGGATTTAGGCCCAGATCTCTGTACTGGGGTGAATGTATGACATTGTTCTGCATTCTGTCTATCAATTGGTGTTTTTGCATTTGTCACCCCGAGTGGGATGGGTATGCTCAGACGTGAGTCTCATGCTCTCCACACCACTGGAGTCAAGCTATCCTGGCTGAAGACGGCTGATAGCCAGAAACCGGTCCTAGGATGCTTGATTCCGGTCCAGGTAAGACATGGCTTGGCAGTTAGGGCTGGACTGTTCCCATGAGGCACAGGGTCAAGGCTGATTTGCATATGGCCATGTCTGAACTAGGGTGGTGTGGAGTGCAAAAAAACGATGGATTTAGGCCCAGATCTCTGTACTGGGGTGAATGTATGACATTGTTCTGCATTCTGTCCATCAATTGTTGTTTTTGCATTTGTCACCCCGAGTGGGATGGGTATGCTCAGACGTGAGTCCCATGCTCTCCACACCACTGGAATCAAGCTATCCTGGCTGAAGACGGCTGATAGCCAGAAACCGGTCCTAGGATGCTTGATTCCGGTCCAGGAAAGACATGGCTTGGCAGTTCGGGCTGGACTGTTCCCATGAGGCACAGGGTCAAAGCTGATTTGCATATGGCCATGTCTGAACGGGGGTGGTGTGGAGTGCAAAAAAACGATGGATTTAGGCCCAGATCTTTGTACTGGGGTGAATATATGACATTGTTCTGCATTCTGTCCATCAATTGTTGTTTTTACACTCTTTTCCCCAAGGCATCAGAGCCAATTGCTTCACTATACCATTTATTTTTCATAGAATTAAATTGTGGTGAGTCAATTTTAGTTTCCTGTAATAATATAATGTCACCCTTCTGCTTATGTAGATAATCAAGAATTTTCCTTTTTTTAATTGGGTGATTGATACCCTTGACATTGAGTGACACTATTTTGATAGATTGTCTATTTAGGGCCATGAAGCGGAAGGAAACATGATATATAATATGACACGATAGTCGCAACGTAAGATGTACTAATCGTTATGAGCCTATCAGTGGTGAGGCTAAAGGACCACTTATTGGACAAACAGTGGAGGAAGGTGTATACCAGTTGGACACTAAGATTGGTACTGAGGCATAGGACGTTGCTGTGTAGATACAAAGGCAAGCGAAGAGATAAAGCAAAAACGAGAACTAGGAAAAAATAATAATAAATAGCAATGTAACCAAGAACCCCCCACCCCGACCCCCCCCCACTTCCCAATCCCACCCTCCCCACCCCAAAAGTATGCCATGGACATGGCGACCAGGGAGAAGCAACAACACCAGCTTCCCTCTCCCGTGGCAATTGCAGGTCACCATTCTTACATTTGCAAAAATTTTAAACAGGTAACGTGAAAACCATTAGGAACACATCTTAAGTATATCGTTTCACATTGGCGAGCATAACTAAGAGTCAGTCCATAATAACCGAGTGAGACATTGGATCTAACATATGTGGTGATTGGGCAGTGCTGAAGTCAGAATTGCAATATATCACAGAGAAAACAAGAAGCAACCAGAACAATTAACATATGTCAAAAGCTTAGCATGCGGTGCAGTGTAGCCTATCGACAAACAGCGTGCGGCTACAGTACAAGTCCCCATGTATTTGAAAGCGTGCAGCGCCCACCTCACTGAGTAAGAGTTGCAAAGTCATCCTGTGCCCTGGGCACACCCCAACTTTTTGATGACTGGAACTGGTGGTAACTGACTCTGACTGACCCTGGGCTCTGTTTAACCAGGCCCACAGCCAGTGGCAAGCTAAAAGGAACACATTAGAACACAGTTAAGACACCCAACATACACTAGGGTACACTACAGTATGGTGGGGTACCCCTGTAGTTGGCATGACCTACCACCTAAGCCCCCAGTATGTAATAGGGCAGGGGATTGAAACTACCTAGAAGTCTCCAGTATCCTGGGGCATGGCAGTTTAGAGACCAGCATATTCTCTGCATCAGCATGTGTGCAGTGCTGAAGCCTGAGGTCAGTTTAAATGCTGCACTGGTGGCCAGGACAGCTTTTAAACCTTAAATTGTGCCCAAACTCGACTTTGGGGGTAGGGGCCCTTAAAAATTAAAAACCTACCATGTTTTTGCATATTAGGGACCCCCAGGGTCACCCCAAGGTATCCCAGGGGTGGGGGGTCAGTTATCTATAAGGAGCTCCCTTATAAAATGAGTTTTTAGAAGCCTGGGTAAAGTGAAATTTTACATTTCACTCCCCACATTGTCTTAAAGAGGTGCTCAAATTCGTCTTTGATGCTGGAAGAATTGGGTACGGGTGATCTGCAATATTTCTGCAGATTCAGAACCCCTGAAGTCTCCCCTAGTTGCACAGGGGGTGGGGGTCCGGAAGAAATTAGGGAAATACTTATAAAATATGGTTTTATAAGCCCTGGTGCTACAAAAGTGGCGCAAGTCATTTTCCCCATTACAAACCCCATGGCCCATAGGTTAACATGGTAGGAAGTGATTGATTAATAAATATTGATAGGAGAGGACTGGCCGGACCATTCAAAGACTTCCCAGAATGGTCATAGTAAATCCAACCATATTATATTGTTGAATGTCTCCTAAAGTGTACATACAATAAGTTATGAGACTTTCTTGTTTGTAAAACCAAATTCAGCCTTTCAGTGGTCTGCCCTGATTGGTCAGAGTTAAGTGGATTAGCCAGGCTGCTGGGAGGGCAGTGATCTGTTCTATAGGAATGCCAGGCCAGGAGGTGGCGTCGTAAACTACGCTCTTCAAAGGCAAGAGGGGAGGCCTGGGTTTTAGTCCACTATGACAGTTGTGACCCAGAGTCAGGACTAGGATTAAGAAAGGTATTTGCAGATGGTACGGGGATGGTCCATGGAAATGAGATATCCCAGGGGGTGTGTTTAGCCAGCTCTTACCTCCTTGCTGGAAAATCAGCCATTATGGATTTGGAAGGATGATGCACTCTGGGACAAACTAATGCCACACTCCACAGGATGTGGTCATAACTATGAGGAGTTGCCCTACTCTCATTGGTCAGCAGTGACCTGGTGCTTGACCCAGAGAATTTTGAATAAGTGTCAGAGAGGGGCAGAGCCCTCCAGATCTGCTGCTTGAAACTGAATGAAGCAAGAAGTGCCCTGCTGAAGATTTTGCTGTGTGCAAGGAACTCTAAGGCCTGACCTATGAAGACTGCACCATCTGAAACTACAGCCCCGTGGATTACCTTGCTGCCAAAAGACTCAAGAGTGGAAACTCCCTGCAAGCTACAGGTTAACAGAGTTCACCTGGACAGCCCCGCAAAGAATTCAAAGCCTGGAGTACCAGTGGATTTGTAAGGGTTTTGTTCAAGTGGATTGCGGAATTGAAGTTTCACACTTTCAATGACCCTCTTGGAGATTCCAGAACCTTGGATTGCGTGTTGGATACTTTGGGACCCGCAAGCAGAACGCCAGGAAGGTGTTCTAACTGGAACCCGCTTTCTGAAGAAGGCGGCCCACTACAATGGTGAGAATTCTTCAGAACAATTTATAAAGGTGTGTCCCTGACAGAAAAAACAAAATGACTTAAGGGGCACTGTTGGTTTCTAAGCACTAGAAAGTGACTAATCTTTAAAAATTCATATCTCTGGTTCCCTACAGTGGATTATTTTCGTTTTGGTGTCATTTAAAAGATATAAATATTACCTATTTTTATAAATTGGTGTTGGATTTTTTTTTTGTCTGTGGCTTCATTATTTACTGAAATGGTGTTTTTGAATGCTTTACATACCTGTCTTTGAAGTTAAGCCTGTCTGCTCGCAGCCACGTTACCAAGGGTTGAGCAAAGGAATAATTTTCTAAGACCTACGCTGAGTCCTATCATGTGTTAGTGGCCTTATTGCCAGTGGCAGACCTACATTTGCCCCTACCAATAACCCACTTTCCAACAGTAAGCAAATGAATCAGTTGGGTAACAGTTCAGGCACCCATACCCCGTGTTAGCATACAATGCAAAGCATCACAGCGGTAGGGAGTACATATAAAAATGAAGATGAAAAAGTGCGTCCTACAACATTGCGAGCCATCTCCTGAAACAAGTTAGACGAACGGACATCATAGGGCCATGGTCAAAACAGAAATCATTCCACTCCAACCTAGTACTAAAACATAGGAACAAAACAATAGCACCATGGAGTGATTATCAGTCACAGAGAAGTATCGGTGGACTCGCAGTCAGTATATTACAGAGACAACATGGTCTACGTGGTCTAGGTACCAACGGCAGGAGCAGCCGATGCAGCAGTTTCCATTGAGGATTCATCCGGACCATCCAGGAATTTCTTCAGGTGTCATGGGTCTGTGAATATCTGAGGCACCCCTTGAATCAGGAATCGAAATCTCGCAGGACCTACAAAGCCATATTGTTAGTTGAGCATGCGGAGCTGTGGACGGAGGGCCAAGAAGTTCTTCCTCAGGGTGACCGTCTCCTTGCAGTTGTCCTGGGAAATGTATATTTAGTTGGTCCTCCACAGGATGTGATTATGTTTGTGCATGAATGACAGGATTTGCTCCACATGCTGATACCTGAGAGGTTTACAGACAATCGGTCTTAGGCTCCTTTGGCCAGGCGTAATACGAGCAGGGACTCTGTGAGCTCGATCGAACTCCAGCGGAATGCTGAAGGAGAGGTTGGTGGCCTGTGGAAACCAGGACTCCAAGAAAGGTATACACGAGCAATCTTTATCTTTGGCACCTTCCGGCATACCAAAAATACGCATGTTCCCCCTACGATTTCTATCTTCCAACTCGGAGAGGCGCTGTGACATGGAGGTTGTAGATAATGAGAGTTCTTTGAGGGATTTGTTCACCTTCACCTCTGAATCCTCAAGCTGACTGATCCTACACTCAGTCTCTGAGAGCCTGATATTTGTATCTTTAATGTCTTGCCTCACCGCCGTGATCTCTTCTCTGGTGGACTTCGTGATTTCGTGAACTTCAGCAAGCTTGAGTAGTATCGTGTCCAGCGTCGCGTTAATGTCGTGCGTGCCTTTGGTCGGTGAGACCGGGTTCGGTGGGTCGGCTTTCAGCCTTTTAAGATTTTTAGCTTCCTTATCTCCCATGATTGGGAAATGCGATCTGCAGTAGCTGTAGGTACCCAGATATGGTGCAAAACAGTAGTAGCACAGCAAAAGATCGTGCAGCGGCGTGTGATAGGTTGGTAGAGTGGTCCCAGTTACTTTAGGAGCATGTGGTAGGTTGGCAGGTTGGGCCCAGTTGCTTTAGAAGCATGCATAGGTTAATGATTGATCGAACCGTGATTGCCTGGAGGGCGAGGCAGGGTCCATGCTGAGGTATTAGTGGCCGTTTGAGTTATGCCCATCACATGTTCATCGCAACGTCAGGAGAATAGATCTATTTATTTTCTCTGCAGGTAAGTGCTTGGGTGCATTAAACATTGTGCCCATCTAGAAGAAACTCGTGCAAAAACAGCCTCTAAACCAGTAGCATTCAATGACTGTTGAGAGTGTCCCGATTGTCGGCCATCTTAGGGTCAGGCGGGGCTGAAAGTGGAACCTTCCCCTCCACACTGGGAAGACCAAGCACACAGATCCCCTCAAAGGCACAGGTAAATAAGGCAGCGTTGGGTGTGGCGCAGACTGGAGGCAGATGTGGGTGGAATACGTGAGCAATTAAGCAGCCAGCCGGCATATGCACTGATCCCATAACCTGACATCTATCAGCAAGGCAAGGCACAAGAAGTCATAGTCGCTATAGAAACAGCAGCCATGAACAGGAATGCGTGGAAGTTCGGTCACTATGCTGCCATACAAGCTTAATTGGCCATCATAGGGAAGAGGGGTATTCGCCTCGAGGAGAAGGGCCGATATAAGGCGCGGTACCTGATGTCAGATGCAAGGCAGTTCGGACCCGGTGCATGCTCCAGAACCGTTCTCAGCAACCCACCATGCAGAACTGGTTGCACGGGCTGACAGGAGGGGCCTCAGAAGTCCAGCGGCCGCTCAGTGGAAGGTAGAGGCGATTACCGGGTGAGTCAGCGTGGCGGGCAGAGCCCCGTGCAGGAGACCATGACGCCACAACAGACGGTCGTCGGATCTGCTGTTAGGATCACTCCGCGTTATTTAGATCACCGTGGTAGCTTCCTGACGCATTCCGCCACCTCACCGAAGCATCTGGAGCAACCGGTGATAGCAGGAAGTCACCGATATTTTGCTTGGATTCAGCGCCACGGGAGGAGAGAAGGGCTCAGTCCGCCATCTTCTCCGGCGTCCAAACTACGCCCCTCACTGAGGACTTAGCTTCTGACCGGGGAATGGGCTCTGACGATGATAGAAAGTGCAGCAGAAATAACAATAGCTCGCCAGAACCTGAAGGATTTTCTGGTGACAGCAGTATTGAATGAGCACATCATGGTGGAAACACCTGATACCAGAGTTAGTGTCCCTCATAGATTGTATGAAATTACGTTCCAAATAGAGAGGAACATCTCAAGAAAGGTTAAAGGTCTCTTTTGGGAGAACTTAACATTTGGATAAGACATACTGCTAGCAGAAAGAGATTGGCCGCCTGAGTTTGTGATGGATTGCCCACAGGGGGAAAGCATAATTATGTCTACTTCTCCGACACCGTTCCAGGATCTTCAAAACATTCGTATGCGCAGGAATGGGCGCTAGCTCTGGCATTATACAGAAACCATGTAGGGTGGGACGTGGAATCTACCCACCTCGAAATCCCATTAAAAACGACACCAAATCAGTACCTTATAAAGAACGATGCAAAAAGACAGGTCAAAGACTAGTTTTAGATTACCGACATTTGAACACATGAACATTTGCAGTTCAAAATGCACACATTGCTGCATTAATGAATAACATTGTGCCGAGAAAATACAAAACAACATTAGATATCTCAAATGGATTCTTCTGCCAGAATATAGCTCCAGAAAGCAGATATTTGACAGCATTTTCTGTGCTTGGTACTCAGATACATTTTTATTGTTTGCCTCAAGGGTATAAGAACAGCCCAGCGCTATTCTCGGCATGAGTGTCAGAACTATCACAAACATGTGACGAGGAGGCTGTGTCCTTTGTAGATGAAATCTATCTGACGGACAATGAATTACTTGAACACTTGAGCAGGGTGAACAACATAATTGTGGAATTGGCCAATTTGGGCTACAAATTTAATTTAAAAAAATCAAAAATTGCCCTTCTTAATGTCCTATTTTTGGGATATGAACTGTCAAGTGAAGGCAAGAGGCTGGCAGCCAGCTTTTTTAAAAAGTGCTCCCTGCTCCAACCTTTTAAGACTCTCAACATATATTCTAGATTACGCAGAAAGAGTAAAACCTTTCTACGATTTAATCAGACCTGATTTCACACCACATCAGTTGAAGCAACAACACACAGATACTCTCCGTTCAGTTCAGGCTGACATGATAGCATCTAAACACTTACACACGTGTTAATTTTACAAACTTGGTGATCCGGGTCGTCCTTGGATTATCAGGAAATGCTAACCTCATGTTCAACGAAGGTGAGAATGTTCCAATTGCATATAAATCACATTTATACACAAATGCTGAAATGCGATTGGCGGCAACTGAAAAAATATTGACTGCAGTACAGACTGCTGTAATGAGAGAAAGATCACTAGCACAGGGGAAATGCATTATCACTGTAACCCTGGTACCAACTTTAGAAGCTGTTACCAAAGGGAGCATTCAAAATGCAAAAGCATTACATCCACAATGGATACAATGGGCTAATTCTCTGACTGCAACAGATGTAGATTACAGATATGATTATACACTAAAAACACACACGCATTCCTGCAGTACAAACAAGAATACCCTCTCCCGAATGAAATATTGCCTGTAGACCAATATGAATACATTATTTATACTGATGGAGCTGCTCAGCCTGCCATAGTAAGTAAATCGCAACATAGCTCAGCATGTGCTATAGTGAAGGGGCGTATGCGGGACGGCAAGTTCCATCCCAACAACATGACTATGCAATTTCTAGAAGATTGTACAGCACAGTAGGCAGAGCTGAAAGCCCTGATATTGGCACTTCGGTATACGGATCGGGGATTCCCCACACTGATAGTGTGCGATTCGTTTTACTGTGTGCAGTCATACAATGAATCTCTTCCTTACTGGGGCCAGAATGGAGTTAGAGATTCTATGGGTTGCACAATTAAACATCCATTTTTATGGGTACAAGTGGCAAAGCGGAAAGCATGCCTGCCATGGGCTCAAGTTATTCACACATTGAGACACCAGCGTGTTGGCATTCATGATGAAAGGAATTCACTGGCTGATGAAACCGCCAAGGCGACAGTGCGAACTGCTGCCGTTGCTGCAATCACTCGTTTCAGCATTAGGCTAGACGGAGACATAGTTATAGCTGTCAATGGCTCAAAGGACGGCTCTGCCGTTCCAAAGGGCTTTCCACTCAAATATTCCTATAAATTACATGCGCAAAACACACCATATGCTCAAATTCCAGGTGTGGGGGATAGAGTTATACCCAACAGAGATCGCAGATTAGGTTTAATATTAGCTGCACAAAAGGGTCTGGGCTCTGCACACGCAGGAGCCATCGCTATGGTCTCCCAACTGAAGCGACGATTCTGGTGGCCAAGTTTATCCACACAAACCAAGGCTTATGTCTTCAAGTGCGACATCTGTCAGCAGATGAAAGTTTCCACTGTAGCACGGCCACCACAAACACCATTACTCATTTCCGACAGACTTCTTGCATGTGTCTATTTGGATCACTGCGACCCCTTAAATTCAGACGGGCGCACAAGTACATCTTGGTGGCAATGAATTCATGCTATAGGTTTCTGTAGGTTTGGCCTTAGCGCTCGGCTGACGCTCAAACTGTTATAAAGGATTTGCGAGCCTTCATCAGGACATACTCAATTGGCGCGTTACATTCCAACCGTGGCCCTTCATTTAGCTCTCGAGCTTACAAGGAACCCATGGAAAGTATGGGTGTGGCCTTGTGGTACTCCTTCCCCTACCATCCAAAGAGAAATTCGGTGGTCAAGAGGAAAAACCGGGACTTAAATCAATCCTTAACAGCAAGGGTATTAGGTGCAGGCAGTAGATGGGTCAATCACCTATAAGGGGTCCAGAGGTCACTGAATAATATGCCAAGAAAATCCTTCGGAAGACGTACCCCCTATGAAATCCTGTTTTGGACAAGAATGAGTGTACCTGACCTCGATTGTGTCAGCACAGTGGCTGGTGTAAAACCATTTGAATTGAAATATTGTTTGGCTGTTTTACAGGAACTCAATGAATTCCGGGCATTACAAAGCAACGTCCAAGTAAAACGCACCACCACTGGGGAAGTGAAACCAGTTCCGGCAAGACCTGTCTGGGTCACAAAGATTGGGGACCTGGTCAGAGAAAAGATCATGGACAAGAAGGAGTTTGGGCTATCCTACAGAACACCTGTACCTGTCCTGGTAGTTCAAGGTAATAGAACAGTACTTCTTCCGCCTCTTGCTGGCCGAAAAGAAAAAAGATTTGTGTCCAATGGTCTGATCAAAGCACATTATGTGGTCGATTCTCAACAGCAGGCCATGTGGAATCCTGAGTAGCCGCAAATCTCCTCTCCCTACTATACAGGAAGTCCAGATGGAAAGACTAATAACATTCCAAGGCTCCTCTGCGCAAGATGCCGGCGTAGTCAATAACAGACTACGAATTACACCTGTTGAAAGTGAACAACAGCCACATGAAACTGAAACACAAATTGCAATTCGGCCCAACAACGAACTTTACACCAAGGTTTCTCCACAAGAAGCAACTTCCAGTTTTACAAACACAACAGAGCTCCAGAGGATAGATCGAACTGCTTCTGGCTATTTTCTTCAGATCCAAGTGAACCTGAGCAAACGCCACCCATTTCTAAGAAAGAACAATTTCGAGAATTCTATCTCTGGCCGAAAAAGACTTACCTTAGTTGCATCTTTGGTTTGCATGAGGAATCCTGTTCCTGTTAATTTGGATTGGTATAGTTAAAGTCTTTTTCCTACTACTGCATGGACATTACATCCCACAACGGTCTGCAGTACAACCTGTGGACCTGGTCTTAAAACCATATACGTCATCACACCGTGAACAAATAGACCTGTCCCTAGTGAACATTCAGCAGTTCCAGTACTGAATGTATTGAGTTTTATATGATGTATTTGGTCCTACTGAACATTTGAAAATTCCACACATTTTCAAAATTTTTATGAATGATTTCATTACCCCGAGTACACTCTCTGAGGATTGGGACATTGAGACTGTAAATACTAAGCTTTCAGATTTAGAATAATCTGCTGCATTTTTTTCCAGGGAATTGTATGAAGATACACCTGATTACGATAGGATGTTTTGTTACCAGCATTATGGTTATCACTTTTTGCACAGAGCTAGTGTTTCACGCATTGTAAACATTTACCATCAATGGGAACATTGCCCAACACCACCTGAAGGTAGTTCTGCTATATATGCACAGAAATTCGCATACTTTTCAGGTTTCAATACATCAGACCCAATGTCATACTATTATAAGCTAGTACAGACGAATGCAACTGCGAAGAAAATGATGCTGACAAACACCAAGCTCATATACTCAGCACTTTTCATCTCCCAACTGTCTACAAAGTGTAGACTATTGGAGGGACACGATAGACATAAAATCCATCTGGGGGATGAAAGACTGGCAGGTTCAGGGAACTGAGGCTTTATTTAGAGCTTGCCTCAAACCGTTTCAGATAATATTCCTGAACAGAACAGTGCAACAAACTACCTGCAACGGGTTTGCAAAAATTAAAGACCTGAAAACACCATGCATCCCCTCACCAACACCTAGTGAAGGGTTTTTGAATAACACACTGTTAAGTGAGGAGATGCTGGGTGAAATGGTACAGAATGGTACATACAATTCCTCAACTCCCAATTGGAAGGGATGGTTGGTTTGGCCTATCAACACAAATAGGTGTCAAGCAAGATTCAAGGGTACCACCAGAGGGTTTTGTATCCATAGGCCCGACCCTTGCTTCCCTTGCTATGTACACGCAGACGACCCTGGGATCTTCATATAGAGTTGGGAAGTTGTGACTAGAATGGCTAAAAGCCTTAACACTACAAAAGGTGAAACAACACTTGTCCCTTCTAGCAGACAACATGGATCTTAGAGATTTCTTGTTAGGTGCCATAAAAACACGTAAGAAACGCTTCTTTTATGCCACCTACAATGGCAGGCCTGGGAAGTGAGGTTGTTGCAGATATGAAACAGGTCCGAGCAGAGCTGCAGGAAAATGGAGATCGCGTAGAATTGTTGGAACGCAATGGTGATCACAGGGAGGAGGAGATGTTAATCTTAATGTTAATGTGAGTTTTATATAGCGCTCAGCTACTCCGAGGAGTGTCCCGGCGCTTTGAGAACCCGCGGCGGTACAGGGACAGGAGAAAGATGCCGAGTATTATTGAACAAAAAGCCAGGACTTAAGATCTTTTCTAAAGACTAACAGGTTAACAGTCTTTCTCAGAGGAGCCGGCAGGGCGTTCCACAGCTGAGGCGCCAAGCGTCTAAAAGAGCGGCCTCCTATACGGGCTCGTCTACTAGCTGAAACGGAAGACAAGGCCAGTAAGGCTCACCTAAGGAATCTGGATGGCTGGTAAAAAACCAAATGTTTGCTGATATATTTGGCGCCCTTGCCATGAAGAGCCTTGAAGGCCAAAGTGAGCGTCTTAAAAACAATTTGTTTTCGAATTGGAAGCCAGTGCAAGGTTTTCAAGAGATCGTTAGCACTGGCTCTACGATGGAGTCCGAAGATGGCTCGTGCGGCAGAGTTTTGGACTATTTGCAAACGTGATAGAAGGTACTCCGGAAGTCCGAGATAAAGCACGTTGGAATAGTCCAAGTGAGAGCCTATTAATGCCTGCACAGTGGTCTTTCTATGGGCCAAAGAAAGTAAAGGGAGGAATTACCGTGGCATTTTGAGAAGGCCGAAGCATTTCCCGACTAAACCAAAAATTTGGGGCTTCAAGGTAAGGCCATTATCAATTATCACTCCTAGGTTTTTGGCAGTAACAGAAGCGGCGGAGGGAGGAAACATGTCCTCGGGCCACCAAGATTGCCACCGAGGGTCGGAAGAGCATCCGAAGAAGAGCACCTCGGATTTATCCGAGTTGCACTTGAGGCTGTTAAGCTGGAACCATTAAAAAACAGCCCCAAGGCAATCTCCGATACTCTCCCCATTGAAATCAGAACCCTTCTCACAGGAAAAGAGGAGCTGGGTGTCATCGGCGTATGAAACGATCTGGGCACCATGAGACTTCGCCAGTGCCGCCAAGGGGGTCATATAGATATTAAAGAGAGCAGGGCTCAAAATAGAACCCTGCGGAACTCCAGCCTCCACAGGTGGCACTACGGCGGAGAACAGGGGGGCCCAGACGTTTGACGGCGGTCCGCTAGAAAGGACGCAAACCAATTGAACACCGTCCCCCACAGACCGATCTCCCAGAGTCTTAAAAGGAGACCGCTGTGGGTGACGGTGTCAAAGGCCGCCGAGAGATCGAGCATCACCAACATCACCTTACCCCCTGAATGCAAGACCTCCTTAATTGCCTCCGTTACTTCTAGCAGTACTGTCTCCGTGCTCATATTAGTGCGGAGATCACCAAACAAACCAGGGAACTATTGGAGATCCTAGATCGCAATGAGGAGCTATCCCTTTAACTAGAAGTCCTCGAAAACCACTCCTGAAGATCCAAAATTTGCATTAACGGGGTAACACTTCTTGCTGATGGGGGTAAATTGGAAGACTGGGTGACCTGGCTCTTTAAACACGTGGCGCCACTTTTAGCAGAGAAAGAAATTATGCTGGATCACACCCACAGGTCTGGAAGACCGGCCCGTGACCCGGGACAACATCACGATATCCTCACCTGCCTCCACTCCTTTCAGCAGAAAGAGATCATCATGGCAGCCACGAAGGACAGAGCAACCCTAGCCTACGAAGGCTTTCAGGTTGGCATCTACCAGGATCTGTCTCCACTCACCCTCCAACTCCAGGGAGTTGGATATCGTTAGTGACACCCATTCCGTTTGTCATTCGTCTGGGAGCGGGAGACTCATTTGGTCCATTCCCTTAAAGAAGCGCGAGAAGTGCTGGGCCTGCCACTGGTGGATGACGACGCCCCAGGAGATGCTGGCAGTGGCGCCGGTGGGCGCGGAAGGGCGCAGTTCGGTGGTCACTCCAGAAACAGAAGGGTGAAATCCTCTACAACCTCCAGACCCACGGCCACGGAAAGTCTAAAAGAGCGGTAGGAGTTGAATCCGTACATGGCGCTCTTACTCCAGGATTGCAGGCCGGAGTCCTGCCCAGGTGAAGATGATTACCGGCTCCGGCACGGGGGGCTCCACATCGCTGATGAGATGTCAGACCATTGGACACAGGGACCCATGCACGATAGTGCATGTTTTGCCGAACACTTGGCGATTCTTATGTTTCTGTGTTATCTCCCTTTCTTATCTCTCTTGTCTTTCCTATTCCTCTGATCAGAAGGTAAGCAATAGAGTATTGAGCGGTGGGAGGTGGGAAGGTAGGCGCTAGGGCGGGACCTTGGGAGTGGTTGGACGGGATCGGGGTCGCACTGTGGGCCAGGGTACCGCTTGTTAGGTGGCTGAGGATCACCACTCATTGGATGTTAAATGTCTGAATAAATGTCAACAATTAAAGTTATCATATTGAGCCTTAATGCCAGAGGCCTCAACTCCCCGGTGAAAAGGAGGGCTGTGGTCACACTTTTAAAGGAGTCTGGTAGCGATATTTGCCTCCTGCTAGAGACTCACCTATTACGAGCAGACTGAAAGCGACTTCGCTCTGGGTGGTTCGGTAGACAATTCTTTTCCTCCTCCGGGGATAAGAAAGCAGAGGTAGCCATCTCACTTGCCACGCACTTCCAGGGTCAGGTGGTGGGCATGCAGGCAGAAGTCCTGGGTAGGGCACTGGCAGTTAGGGTACTCCTAGACTCCCACATACACTATTTCATCCATCTACGGCCCAAATGAGCGACAGGAACAGTTCCTTAGTGACACTTTAGATGCTATTCTGACCTCTCCAGATGAGGACTTGGTCGTGGGGGGAGATTTTAACACCACATATGATGCTCAGCAAGATCGCTCCACCCAGGGACAGGGCCATTCTGGGGCACTATCAGACTCCATGAAGCAAAGACTTGCAGATTTAGGCTTGACAGACGTGTGGAGACAGCTCAACCCGACAGCTAGGGAATACATGTGCTTCTCAGTAGCTCACCAAACCTACGCTCGTATTGACTGGTTTCTGACATCCCCAGGATGACCAGCGCTACAACTGACGCTTCCATGGAGACAGCGGCACTGTCGGACAACCCCCATTCCGCTGGAATTAGGTCTTAGAGGTGGGGCCAAAAGCCATAAGCAGTGGAGACTTAATCATAATTTACTTGGATACCAGGTGAATCTCAGGGCTATTCGGGAGACATTCACTTCATACCTTGTGACACACGAAGACGGAGATACATCATTTGCCATTCTCTGGGATGCGCTAAAAGCCGCCGTCCGGGGGTGGTTTATAGCGATAGCTGCGGGAATTAATAAAGACAGACAAGAGAAGAGGGAGAAGCTGGAAGCCCAGGTCAGGGAGTTGGAAGGAGTGCACCGTAGGACAGGAACTGTACAGGTCAGGAGACAGCTCATAGCTGCCAGGAAGCAGCTGAAGGCCCTCGATTGTGATAGGATGGAGTACTCACTCTTAAGGTCCAAACAGCAATACTACGCTGGTGGTAACAAACCGGGGAAGCTCCTGGCGACCTTGCTTAGAGCACAGAGAGCTGCACACAGGATTGAGCTAATGCGAGACCTCCAGGGGAGACTTCTCTGCTCTGACGCTGACATAGCGAGTCAATTCGAATCTTTCTACGGTGACCTCTACAGTGCAGAAGCTCTAGACTCTGAAACCACCAGGCAATATATACAAGACGTACCGGTAACTCCCCTCCCGCCTACTGACGCGACAAACCTCGATGCGGATATCAGCATCGATGAAGTTTTGAAGGCCGCAGTTGAGGATGGATTCACGACCACCTTTTATAAGACTTTGGCTTGAGAACCTGGCCCCAACGCTGGCCTGCCTTTTTAATTCTTTTAGCGACTTCCGCAGGGTGACTCCGACTATGACTATGGCGGAAGTGGTCGTCATCCCGAAATCCGGGAAAGACCCCACGGACTGTGCTTCCTACTGCCCCATCTCGTTGCTGTACGTCGACCATAAGATCTTTACGAGCATCCTGGCACACAGACCTGCACCCTGTATGCAGGGGCTCATAGACGCCGACCAGTCGGGATTTATTCCGGAGCACAACTGCAGCGACGGGACTCGCCCTATGGGTCATCTGCTGGACAAGACCCAATGTACCCAGTCGCCTACGGTCCTTCAATCGGCCGATGCACTGGCCGTACTTACAACTTACGGGACGCAAATTTGGGTCTGGAGACCGTTTTTTAAACTGGGTGATCTCCATATATGTGAATCCCCAGGCGCGGATCAGAGTGAAATCGGGGTCCGATCACATCCGTTCAGCAGGGAACGAGGCAGGGGTGCCCACTTTCACCCCTCCTCTTTGCGTTGTACATGGAGCCGTTCGCAGAAAGAGTCCGCCAGCATCCGGGAATTGCTGGAATCAAAATGGGAGACAGAGTCCATAAAATCTTGTTATATGCCGATGACATGGTCCTGTGTCTGACCCAGCCTGAGCTTTCGCTAGCTGCCCTGGTGGAGGAGCTAGAGTAGTTCAGCCGTGCCGCAGGGTTTAAGGACAATCTCCATAAAACCTAGGCTTTGAGTCTGACCCTCCTGCATGCGGCTCAACTGACGGTGGCGTTGAGATTCCCCTTCCGGTGGGCCACGGACGGCATCCAGTACCTGGGCTTACAGATGTTCCCCACAGTCTCCAAAACGGTGCAACTCAATTACGCTACCTTGCTAGCGTAATTGAGTTGATTCGACAGGAGCTCACGAGCTGGAAGAGGCATACCTTATCCTGGTTGGGCAGATTGGCTGCGGTCAAAATGACTACACTCCCACGGACATTGTATGTAATGCAGACATTACTGCTTAGTCCACCCCTTCACACACTGGCTCAAATGCAACAGCTCCTCTGCTCCTTTGTCTGGGGAGGCAGAAGACCGAGAATGGCCCGTCAGTTGACATACCTTCATCAAAGAGGCGGTGGACTGGGGGTCCCATGTTTAGAATGGTACTTCCAGGCGGCCCAACTCTGCTACATGCTTGAATGGTACAAGTTAGAGTAAGAAAAGCATTGGTGCTTCATCTACCGCTCAATTGCAGGAATGCATATCTGGAAGGTCCCGTGGCTCCCTCGAAAGCCCCGCCCATGTGGAGCCTACCTAACCCCGGTCCTACAAGCCACCATGGCAGTATGGGACAGAGTACAGGTAACAATCTCAACCCTAACTCAGTTTATCGGCAACCCTCATTTCCCGCTGGCATCCAATGGGAACAGCTATCTCCCGTGGCAAGAAGCCAACTGTAAACGTATTGGGGACTTGTACGACAAGCATGGGGTGATGAAGTTCTCCAGACTCATGGAGGGCTACGGTGTCCCTCGACAAGCGTACTGGCAGTATGTGTCCCTTCGACATTGGGTTACCCAACCACAGATAAGCGTCCACGCCGGTCGCAAGCTCACAAAATTCGAGAAGTGGTATATAAGCGACTGCTCTCAGACATTTACACATTTTAAACACCCCCAGACCCACTGGGAAATCCCCTACGCAGTGGGAGATTAAACTGGAATATGAATTCTCCCCCACGGAATGGAGTGATATTGTGCACAGAGCCAGGGCCTCAGCGTGTAGTACATCCAGTAAAGAGATGTTTCTAAAGATCGCACATTATTGGTACTACACCCCTGAGCGGCTTCTTAAGTGGAAATCGGGAGGTACAGGGCTTTGCTGGCGTAACTGTGGTCAAGCTGGCAAACTCACACATTATGGGCTTGCCCGAAAATACAAGATTTCTGAACATCGGTTCTTAGGGACATTGACACAATCTATGATATTGACATACCAAAACTCCCCACATTCACACTGTTAGGACTCCCGAACGCCTTGACTTACTCCCTCAAATCCGGGAGAGGCAGGGCAATAGTGCTGGCACTGGGGGCGGCCAAGTAGGTATTGCTGGCTAAATGGGGCAAGACAGAGGTTCCAGCTCATCTCGATTAGCTGTATAAGTTGTGGGAACTCCTGGGTATGGAGAAGATCACAGCAGGCCTCCAACACTCCCTCCCCAAATTCGAGAAAACATGGGGGTCCACCATAGGATTCTTGTCCAATGAATTTATGGAACTCACATGTCCTAAATACCTCAGAGTGCTCTGCCTCGCCGGATCCATTCTCCTACAGCTACGAGAATGATAGTCCAACGCCCGCTTCGCTTGCCTGCCGACCACTCGCCAGACTCCCCTCACACCCACTTTAGGGATAACCTCCACTACTTTCTTTCTTCTTTCCTACTTTCTTCTTTCCTTTCATCCTGTCTAACTTTTTTTTCCCCAATAAAAGTTCCCCACTGGCCGGTGGATGTTGGAGGCGGCTATTGTTCTGCTGATTTTGCTTTGAAATAATAAAAAGATTTAAACCATAAAATGCTTTTAGTATGTTTTATTATAAATTATTTGTATGCTTTTAATAGTGTTAGCTTTCTCAATATGTAGCTGACCATGTTGACCATTTGATGAGTAGAGGGTGTCATGTTTTCTAGGATAATCCCTTTATGTATACCCCATTTCTACATACATTGTCCCATCCACACGACAATAACGATTCTAAACAGGTGACCTTTTACCTAGGAGCTTGTTCCTATCTCTTCGACACCAGGCTCTAAGTATTCTCTCACAATCCCTGCACCTGACGTACATGAACATGTCCGTAGGCACAGCAGAATTATTCTGTATGAGTCCCCACTTTTTTTCATCTCTGGCCAAATGCCAGCTGTGCATGATCACACTTGTTTGGAAAAGCATTGGTGATTGTTTTCAAAATATTTATGGTTGTTTTCATAACACCCATGATTGTTTTTTAAAGCATATCAATTCTAGAAAAAACCTTGGAGTGACCACTTTAGTATAAAAGACCCTCACTCCCCCGACAAATTAGAGGAGAATTCCTTCCAGGCTGACACGTGGGTCCTGCATGCCGAATCTTCAACACACAGGGGTCTGACATCCCTTGCAGGTTGTCATCCTCAACGCAGAGACGGGGTCCTTCATTCTAAACCATAAAGTGAGGGACTGGTTCATCCTTGGGGGTTTCTTGGCTACAGATATACATAGCAAAAGGTACATACACCTACACATCCAAGTTAGGCTAGGTACATTTTGGAAAATTACTTAAGGCGCGAATTTAGGAATATGCAAGTGCTACTGTTTTTATCTGAACTGTTTCTGTTCATCCTATTAGCACTGAGGTAGAAATGTATCTACTATTCACTATATTGGTCCTAGCAATCTCGTTGTATGCTTCTGTCTCCTGATTGTCGCAGCACATACGTTTTACACAATGCCATCGCTGGACCAATAAACACTTATTGAAAGTTCCTAATCACCATCCTATATATTTTCTGAGAGAAAGCAAGCAGGAGTGTCTGAGCGAAACGTACTGTACTGTTTTCCACGACCCCTGAGGAATCAGGGTTGTCATGTTCAGTGGTTGCCAGAGACTACCTACACCACTGTAGTGTACATGGGGGTGGTAGTGGCACTATAGAGCCAGCTGGTCTAACAGCTGACATATCCTGTGGGGGTGTCCAGAAGCGGTCGGAACACCAAGTCCTCAGTTTAGGTCATCCAAAACACGCTGGTCCTGGGGGACTCCTAGAAACTACACAACAGTGGGATTTATGTAAAAAGTACTTAGATTGAAGGTTTTGTAAGGATTTCAAATGGGAGCCCTGTCAAATATCCCCCACTGTAGAAATACCAATAGAATACCATTTCTTAAATCCTCTGAGCACTGCGGAATGATGTAGCCAACTCCCTTTACGACCAGAGAACCACCTTGGTGATATCTGGAAGGGATTGGGAGATAGGGTCTCCATAAAGGACATCTGATATTTTGACTCATCCTATCCTTACCACTTCTAGACCAAATGCAGGGTCATGCCACCCGCCACTCATCCAGTCATCAATAGCTGTGAAGCCTAGTAGTACAGATGGATGTCTGCCATACCCACTCCCCTATCAAATGGTGATTGGATGTATTTGCTAAAGGCCACTTTAGACAGTTGATTTAGCAACAAGAAGGAACCAATTTTAGTAAATAAAATATGGAAACAAGATTAGAGTATCATTAAAGGAAAGTCTGTAAAGTGTAGTGCATTTGTGGTAGCATTATCATTTTTAAATACTGCTATTTTGCAGAGAACATTGCGAGGAAGTCTGGCCGTGTGGTAAGATCGGTCATTAAAGGGTTCAAATTTAGGCTGCAGGCCTATGCACACCCTTAAGTATTAAAAAACAAGCCGTGTCTGCCAGTCCACGCCGCTACTGTTACCCTGCAGTGGAACCAGGAGGGTTTGGACCAGATAACCTGGAGGCCGGGTAGCTCCCTATAGAGAGTCAGTATCCTAAACCGGTGGTGGCCTGTAAAAGAGGGTCGGGAGAGAAACAGGAGAACATCATCAGCATAGGGCGTCATGCGGTCCTTGGTCGCCAATCACCAGATCTGGACATCACACTTGACCCAGACTCCTAAGGGCTCTATGGCTAAGGCAAGTGGAAGGGACAGAAAATAGACACCCCTGTTGACAGCCCCAACCAATTGACAACAGATCTGAAATTGTTCCATTGGATTGCACATCTGCACACACGTGTGACTACAGGGCCCGGACATACAACTGGAATTTGGGTCCAAACCTCATTTAGTTAGTACTCTCTCCAAAAAAGTCCAATCAACTGAGTCAAAGGGCTTTTCAAAATCAATAAGCATTAAGGCAGTAGGGTCCTTCAGGTCAGAGAGGCATGCTAGCATCCCCTATACTCTGCAGATACAGTGTCTATGGTACAAGAGCTGTGAATTAACTCTCTTGTTGTGGTTGTTTTTTAAATTAAATGGGTGTAAAGCTTTGTATTTTAACAGCCACAGTACTTTTGGTCTCATCTTTGTCAGATCAAGGGTACCATTACGTTCTTCATCGTGCAGTATTGGATGGCTCTGGGTTCTTCTTTCTCTGGCTATCAATTGTTTTGCGTTTACCCCTCTCAGGTAATGGATATTTTAGTTCTCATCTGTCTATTCAAGGATTGGTTTTGATTCTTTACACTCCTGTCATCAGTGGCTTTGGATTATCTGCTCTCTTTTTGTGGAGGTCCATGATTTCTATCTCTTCTGTCATAAATGCCTTTGTTTGTCCTTTTTCTGATCACAGACGAATCTGGGTACTAATCTCTAATTCCCCAGCTAGCTTATGGTTCCCTTACCTTTGGTGAATTCTACTATCGCTTGATGGGCCCTATTATGAATAGGGCGCACTTTCACTCTTTGCGCCAGGATCACCTTAAAACAGGTGCGCCAGGCACAAACAGGGAAAGTGTGCCCTATTACATAGAATGTGCTGCCCCCAAGGCAACCGCGAACTCACCCTGCTCTGGGGACAGCTCATTCAGGTGAAAAACTGAAAGGCTTTGAAGCAGCTGCTCCATGTTTCACTGTGCAGGCAACAATTCACCTAAACTTTTAAAGAGGATTAGAGATCCCCTTGCAGGCGGGTGCAGTGAGTGACTGCACCCGCCTGCAGGGGGATGTCTGTGGGTCTATAGGACACCCTTTCCCACCTCTAGAGGCCTGCTATTAGGGGGCGCACTAACACTGTGCCCCTTAACAGCTTCTTTGCTTTTGCACCCGTGTCTATAATACAGCGTGGGCACAAAGGCAAAGAGATTCCCTCATTTGCATGGGGCCATGCCCCCATGCAAATGAGAGAACACCCCCTTGAGAAAGCGCTGGTGCTGTATGTGCGTCAGCACTTTCAATATTAACGAAGGGGGTGCACAAGCGTCTGCGGACCCTTCTGTAATACCATGGTGCCCCGGGCAAGCAAAGTGGGCGCAAACGCCTGTTGAGCCCCCGGAGCACTTTGTGTAATACGGCCCCTGGAGTGTCTTTTGGTACTCCTCTCTCCAGTTCTGGGTACCTTTACTTAACTTAGTCATTGACAATAGAACCCAAATCTGTCAGAAACTATAAAGCTGCCAATGAAAGAGCTGTGTTCTGTCTCACAAATCAAGTTGGGTTCTCATCTCTCTAGTAGCAGCTAGCTTTGGCTTCTCACCTCACTATTGCTGATGGCTTTGAGCTCTCTCCTTTACCATCACGGTTAGCCATAGGTTTTATCTCTCTTGCCAGAGTTGGTGTAAGAAACTGGATTATTTGGGATGAGCAACTCCCCACTTCAAAGAATAATCACAACCCTTGTCACGGTGAAAAGTCACAAAATTAACCAAACTACAACCAGTGGTAGCTATTACCAAGAGCAGAGAAACTGAACTTTGGACAATGTGTAAAGTATTTATGCAGTACCAACATTAATAAAGTCAAAATGCAAAACAATAAAAATCCCAATCCAAATTAGAAAACTAGAAAACATTTAATAAACAAAATTACAAAAATCAATAAGGAGAAATGCAATATGAAGTTTTAATTAGAAATAGAGCCAAAAACAACAAAGAGCCACTGATAGACAATGGTCGCAGTAGTTTGGTACCTTGACTAAATTTGAGGCATATGGAGCATAGGTCTGCTACAACAATTAGGTTCGCCCTGGTCAGATATTTTATCTTCTGACTTAGTCTTTTAAGTCCCAACAACAGGAGTATACTTCTAAGTCACCCAAGACCTTACAAGAAGCACTTAGGGACTCACAGAGTATCAGACAGACGCCAGCAGCAAGATCCAGTCCAGGTTCAGTTGCCACTATCAGCTGGATACTTCGAGGAAAAGGCCGCTTCCAACTTGTTGTCTCCCTGTAGCAATACAAGAGACCAACCAATTGACCCTTGGAGTTCACTTCTTTGTGCTAGGAATAAGAGCGAGCAGGTCCAGTTCTTCAGGGTGCCTCTCAGTCCTCTTGTGATCTTCCGCAGGTCCAGAAGGTGTTCTGTAGAAGGTTCCTGGGATGCCACATTTATGGTTGGCACTAGCTAGTTGGTGGGGGTGACTCCTGGCCCTTCCCTAATCAATGGGATAAAAATTCCCAGGACCTGATCTACCTACTTTTGCAGTAGGCTGTTTGTTTTACTGCAAACAGGCCCAAAATGCCACATGCCAGAACGTTTTCAAGATAGTTAAACTCTTTGATGACACTAAGCTCGGCCTCAGAGGGTCAGACGTGTGTGGGGAAAGTGCTATGGTATTCCAGTGTCCTTCCACATCTAACACTAACTCCTGTTTGAGGGAGGTACTGAACCCACAAAAAACCTAGAGACAGAAGTCTGGTCGGAGAAAAACAGTACCCTTCAGCAACCAGACAGGGAATCCACAAGAATTGTGTTGGCATTACATTCTCTCTCTTTCAAGAGCACCCCAAGTGTAACATGTAGCTCGACAAACCTGTCAACCAGTATTTGACACTGTCCTTTCAAAAGGAGGCCCACAGCCTATTCTGTTGAGTGCAGAGCAGCCATACCTGCCCACTGTTTACTTCTAGGTATACAGGCTGAGAGCTGACAGAGGCTTATGCTAATTAGCCTTCTGATAGTCCAGGTAAAAATTTTACTTTCTAAAAGGTATGTTTCCTTAATATTTATTAAAAATCAGACTTCACCACTGAAGATTTTAATAACTATTGAAAATTGTTATTTAATTATTTTTCTAGCTGGTCTCATTCCAGAGATACAGTATTAGGGCCAGATGTACATCCATTCTAAATTGCGACTTGCAATTTGTGCTCGATTGCGAGTCGCAAATTGCAAGCCGCAATTTAGAATGTACAACAGTGTCAGAGACACTCATTGCACTTCCCAAGGGGGTCGCAAAATGCAAGGCTCATGAATATTAATGGGCCGCACACAATTTGCGACCCCATTTGGAATGCTGGCCCTCTCAGGGATGGTGGCCTGCTGGGTTCAGCAGACCTCCATGTCTGGGACTGCTTTTAAATATCGCAGTTTTTTTTAATGCAGCCTCTTTTCCATTAAAGGAAAACGGGATGCATTTAAAAAAGAACAATTAAACGTTTTTTGTTTCATTTTTTAAGGGCAGGCAGTGGTACCTGGGACCACTGCCTGCCCCTAAAAAATATTTTCCCTGAATTTGCCATGGGGAAGGGGTTCCGTGGGGACCCCTTCCATTGTGCGAGTGCATGACCACCCTCTTGAATAGGGTGGTATTTTGAGAGTGTTTTGCGACCGCAATTGCTGTTGCAAAACATTCATACATGGTGGCTTTGGTGGCGCTATTATGAAGGGAACGCCCCTTCCTAATAGCAACTCGCAAAGCACTATTTTGCGATTCACAATTTATTTGAGACTCGAAAAAGTGTTTGTACATGGCCCACAAGGATTTACCATGCGCAAACGGGTCACAAACCCGTTTGCGCATGCTAAATCCCATCGTACATCTGGCCCTTAGTATTTTAATCTGTACTCTGGTTTCTGTATAAATAGCTTTTTGGCCTAGTCACTGTAGGTACACTGTAACATTAATTTTCTGCATATCCCACTTTTAATTAACATGCATTCTTCTTTTTAGGCTGCAAGGCCAATATAGGGGCGATTTACTAATATTTGAAAGAGAGGTGCTTACCTATTAAGTAGGGTTATTTCAATAGGTCGTAATGTATGTTTTACACCGCAGCTATCAGACTTCCATGGTAGGCCTGAAGCCATATTTTCTTTTGTCACAGTAGTGGATGGCACAATAAGTGTTGATGTCCACAGATGACAGTTAACTTTCATGCATTTGATGTATTTGCGTACCATATTCTATGGCCTTAGAGAAAAGTTATATATGCCAATCAGTGATTAACCAATTTCCCCATGTTTTGGGGCCAGGGCACATAAACTGGGCACTGGACAGCAGTGCTCCAGTATGCAAAGCCTAAAACCAGCAATAAAACATGGGCCAGGAAAAGGTGAAAAATCAGGGGTGACCACACAAAAAAGGCAGATTTCCTACAGATGGCTTTGGGTTTTATTCTTTCTGCTCATGGGCTGCTTTAGGTCTTATTCTGTCTAATTGCAGATGGCTTAGATCGAAAACCCTCGCTAGATCACATGCGATATATTGCATGACAAAAACATTGCATGAACTACATTACCTTAACCATTACATTACAAGAAAAATCTAGGTAAGTAGATGCGGAGTTAAGAATAGTAAATATATACTTACCTTGACAACTTAGTTGTATGCGAGTCAGTGTATGCAATATTTTTGTATGTCAATATTGCTGACTTAGATATAGTGACATACAACCAGCTCTGAGGAGTTGTTTCCCCAGTCACTGATGGCGTTGGATTCTTGTCTCTCCAGAAATGTATAACTCATTTCTCGACTCTGTTCACAAATGGATTTTTACTCTTGTCCTTTCGGCCACAAGTGGCTCTGAGTTATATTTTCTCCCATCACAGACCACTCTGATTTCTCATAGTTCCACTTACCTGTAGCTTTTGGGTTTTACTGCTCTGTTCCCTCGCAAACTGTTTTAACTACTTATGGATTGATTGTAATTTCCATTTCCATCACCAATGCCTATGGGTTCAATCACTCCGTTCTCAGATGGATTTAAATTCTCATTTCTCTTGTGCGCAGTTGGCTTTGGGTGGTATCTCTCAGTGAGCAAAAAGTTTAAGTTCCGTCTCTCTGGTCGCAGACGGACGGGAGTTCAGTTCTCTCCATTCTCAGATGGCTCTGGGTTCTCGTTTCTTCAGCACGGATTGCTTTGAGCTCTCATCTCTTCACTCTTCCTGCCTCTCCAGTCACTGGTGGCTTTTAATTTCCAGTTCTCCAATCACCTGGGGGCTCCTTCTCTCCTGTCATGGACATAGTTCAGTCTCGCAGATTGCTTTGAGTTCCATCTCTGTGGTCATGGGTGGATTTGTGTTCATGTCCTTAGAGAGTTGATGGCTTTTTGGGGTTCTCCTCTTACAGGTTAGAGATGGCTGAGTCCTCTCTTACGTCATGGATGGCTTTGTGTTCTTGCCTCGCCATTCACAGATGGCTTTGGGCTTTTTCCTTTCCTGTCGCAGAGGGCCTTGGTTCTCGCATGTCAGTCGAGGCTCGGTGTTGTCGTCTGCACGCCTTGGACGACGTCCATGTTCCTAGAGAGGCCAGGGAAGTGTGCCAGGGATTAATTTTCTAATGACGCCTCATCTTCCGAGGAAGGCGGAAGCCTCTTGTGTCGAAATTACAGCCGGTAATTTCCTCGTCAGTGGTGAGGCAGCGGGTCAATGTTGTGACGGCGCCAAGCACTGCTGCCTGGGTGATCGCGGCCGATCCCATGTGAAGGACAGCGCTTGGAGTATGATTCTGGCAAGCTTCCCCTCAATACATTCCAAGGGGGGTGATACTGACCGTGCTGCGGTGAGAGGCGAGCACCCCTGGGACATGCGCGTACGCTCTACAGATTGGCAGGATTTGGAGAAGCAAACACCACAGGCAGGCCCTGGAGCTTCACAGAATGGACATTTCTCGCGTTCTAGAACCCCTGAAGAAATATAGAATGGGCACTTGCTGGCTCCGAGCACGTTCACATTCACGACATTTCTCCGGGGCGCCCATAGGGTGTATGTAGAATGGTCATTTCTCAACTCAGAGGCAGTGGGTTCGCTAAATCCGCCCTGAGAAACTAAGAGCGCGCACTGAAAGTGCAGACTACATGTTGTCAAGGAAAGACCACCCCTCAGCTCAGGGAGACCCTTAAGATGCATAGACAGGGCATGTCCCAGCTCTGAGAGGCCGTGAAGCAGCGCAGGTCGAACCAGCCTTTGCTCTTTGAGACACCAATGGCACCAAGGATTGGTGTGAAACACTCACACCACGGACAGAGCGCCACAGACTCATAATTATAATTCTACGAAAATTCGTTCAGGATGGGTCATCATACTGTATGTTACTCCACATATGGAATAAGAGCATCATGATCGCTAATAGTGGAGTCAAAATGCTAAAAATGTAAAAATAAGTGTACTATTCTACACTAATAGACAGCTTTGAAAAAAACAGCAGATTTGCAGTGCTTTTCTCCGAATCTGGGGACCTTTTGCACAAGCATTTTTTATTTTTGCACTGCTGATATAGGCAGAGATGCACATGAATATATATATATGTGTATGTATAGGTATATATATTTTCATGTTCATCTCTGCCTATATCAGCAGTGCAAAAATAAAAAATACAACTGCAAAAGGTGTACATATATATATATATATATATATATATATATATATATATATATATATATATATATATATATATTTTACCACAAATTGCCTTTAGCATTCGGAAGTCACACGCATTGCTCCGCCATCCAGCAGTCTCATGCAGCCTGTTTGCTCACCCTGTGTGCCAATTAATGTAGCCAACGCGTTTCGGGGCTTGCAGCCCCTTCTTCCTGGGCGAAGATACACACATACAAAACCTGCATTTCTTTTTTTCGATTTTTATTTCTTCACATTCCTGCCTGCCCATGGGCGTGTCCTCGTTACACTTGCCTCGATGATTTATGGGGCTTGGAGTCCTTAGTGCAGGTGAGTATGTTCATAAGTGTATTTTTCAATTAAAGTTCGTTATTTCTCTAAGTGAGTCACAGGGCTTTGAAGCAGGCTAATTTCGCATTGAGCAAAGTGCTGTTAAGTACCTGAGAAGTTCAGAGATACAGCCTCTGACAGCTGGTGCTTTTCGATTCTTCCAACTGCCGACGGTGCTCTTCCCACGGCCAGGCCGCCGTGCACGATATTTTACCACAAATTGCCTTTAGCATTCGGAAGTCACACGCATTGCTCCGCCATCCAGCAGTCTCATGCAGCCTGTTTGCTCACCCTGTGTGCCAATTAATGTAGCCAACGCGTTTCGGGGCTTGCAGCCCCTTCTTCCTGGGCGAAGATACACACATACAAAACCTGCATTTCTTTTTTTCGATTTTTATTTCTTCACATTCCTGCCTGCCCATGGGCGTGTCCTCGTTACACTTGCCTCGATGATTTATGGGGCTTGGAGTCCTTAGTGCAGGTGAGTATGTTCATAAGTGTATTTTTCAATCAAAGTTCGTTATTTCTCTAAGTGAGTCACAGGGCTTTGAAGCAGGCTAATTTCGCATTGAGCAAAGTGCTGTTAAGTACCTGAGAAGTTCAGAGATACAGCCTCTGACAGCTGGTGCTTTTCGATTCTTCCAACTGCCGACGGTGCTCTTCCCACGGCCAGGCCGCCGTGCACGATATTTTACCACAAATTGCCTTTAGCATTCGGAAGTCACACGCATTGCTCCGCCATCCAGCAGTCTCATGCAGCCTGTTTGCTCACCCTGTGTGCCAATTAATGTAGCCAACGCGTTTCGGGGCTTGCAGCCCCTTCTTCCTGGGCGAAGATACACACATACAAAACCTGCATTTCTTTTTTTCGATTTTTATTTCTTCACATTCCTGCCTGCCCATGGGCGTGTCCTCGTTACACTTGCCTCGATGATTTATGGGGCTTGGAGTCCTTAGTGCAGGTGAGTATGTTCATAAGTGTATTTTTCAATCAAAGTTCGTTATTTCTCTAAGTGAGTCACAGGGCTTTGAAGCAGGCTAATTTCGCATTGAGCAAAGTGCTGTTAAGTACCTGAGAAGTTCAGAGATACAGCCTCTGACAGCTGGTGCTTTTCGATTCTTCCAACTGCCGACGGTGCTCTTCCCACGGCCAGGCCGCCGTGCACGATATTTTACCACAAATTGCCTTTAGCATTCGGAAGTCACACGCATTGCTCCGCCATCCAGCAGTCTCATGCAGCCTGTTTGCTCACCCTGTGTGCCAATTAATGTAGCCAACGCGTTTCGGGGCTTGCAGCCCCTTCTTCCTGGGCGAAGATACACACATACAAAACCTGCATTTCTTTTTTTCGATTTTTATTTCTTCACATTCCTGCCTGCCCATGGGCGTGTCCTCGTTACACTTGCCTCGATGATTTATGGGGCTTGGAGTCCTTAGTGCAGGTGAGTATGTTCATAAGTGTATTTTTCAATCAAAGTTCGTTATTTCTCTAAGTGAGTCACAGGGCTTTGAAGCAGGCTAATTTCGCATTGAGCAAAGTGCTGTTAAGTACCTGAGAAGTTCAGAGATACAGCCTCTGACAGCTGGTGCTTTTCGATTCTTCCAACTGCCGACGGTGCTCTTCCCACGGCCAGGCCGCCGTGCACGATATTTTACCACAAATTGCCTTTAGCATTCGGAAGTCACACGCATTGCTCCGCCATCCAGCAGTCTCATGCAGCCTGTTTGCTCACCCTGTGTGCCAATTAATGTAGCCAACGCGTTTCGGGGCTTGCAGCCCCTTCTTCCTGGGCGAAGATACACACATACAAAACCTGCATTTCTTTTTTTCGATTTTTATTTCTTCACATTCCTGCCTGCCCATGGGCGTGTCCTCGTTACACTTGCCTCGATGATTTATGGGGCTTGGAGTCCTTAGTGCAGGTGAGTATGTTCATAAGTGTATTTTTCAATCAAAGTTCGTTATTTCTCTAAGTGAGTCACAGGGCTTTGAAGCAGGCTAATTTCGCATTGAGCAAAGTGCTGTTAAGTACCTGAGAAGTTCAGAGATACAGCCTCTGACAGCTGGTGCTTTTCGATTCTTCCAACTGCCGACGGTGCTCTTCCCACGGCCAGGCCGCCGTGCACGATATTTTACCACAAATTGCCTTTAGCATTCGGAAGTCACACGCATTGCTCCGCCATCCAGCAGTCTCATGCAGCCTGTTTGCTCACCCTGTGTGCCAATTAATGTAGCCAACGCGTTTCGGGGCTTGCAGCCCCTTCTTCCTGGGCGAAGATACACACATACAAAACCTGCATTTCTTTTTTTCGATTTTTATTTCTTCACATTCCTGCCTGCCCATGGGCGTGTCCTCGTTACACTTGCCTCGATGATTTATGGGGCTTGGAGTCCTTAGTGCAGGTGAGTATGTTCATAAGTGTATTTTTCAATCAAAGTTCGTTATTTCTCTAAGTGAGTCACAGGGCTTTGAAGCAGGCTAATTTCGCATTGAGCAAAGTGCTGTTAAGTACCTGAGAAGTTCAGAGATACAGCCTCTGACAGCTGGTGCTTTTCGATTCTTCCAACTGCCGACGGTGCTCTTCCCACGGCCAGGCCGCCGTGCACGATATTTTACCACAAATTGCCTTTAGCATTCGGAAGTCACACGCATTGCTCCGCCATCCAGCAGTCTCATGCAGCCTGTTTGCTCACCCTGTGTGCCAATTAATGTAGCCAACGCGTTTCGGGGCTTGCAGCCCCTTCTTCCTGGGCGAAGATACACACATACAAAACCTGCATTTCTTTTTTTCGATTTTTATTTCTTCACATTCCTGCCTGCCCATGGGCGTGTCCTCGTTACACTTGCCTCGATGATTTATGGGGCTTGGAGTCCTTAGTGCAGGTGAGTATGTTCATAAGTGTATTTTTCAATCAAAGTTCGTTATTTCTCTAAGTGAGTCACAGGGCTTTGAAGCAGGCTAATTTCGCATTGAGCAAAGTGCTGTTAAGTACCTGAGAAGTTCAGAGATACAGCCTCTGACAGCTGGTGCTTTTCGATTCTTCCAACTGCCGACGGTGCTCTTCCCACGGCCAGGCCGCCGTGCACGATATTTTACCACAAATTGCCTTTAGCATTCGGAAGTCACACGCATTGCTCCGCCATCCAGCAGTCTCATGCAGCCTGTTTGCTCACCCTGTGTGCCAATTAATGTAGCCAACGCGTTTCGGGGCTTGCAGCCCCTTCTTCCTGGGCGAAGATACACACATACAAAACCTGCATTTCTTTTTTTCGATTTTTATTTCTTCACATTCCTGCCTGCCCATGGGCGTGTCCTCGTTACACTTGCCTCGATGATTTATGGGGCTTGGAGTCCTTAGTGCAGGTGAGTATGTTCATAAGTGTATTTTTCAATCAAAGTTCGTTATTTCTCTAAGTGAGTCACAGGGCTTTGAAGCAGGCTAATTTCGCATTGAGCAAAGTGCTGTTAAGTACCTGAGAAGTTCAGAGATACAGCCTCTGACAGCTGGTGCTTTTCGATTCTTCCAACTGCCGACGGTGCTCTTCCCACGGCCAGGCCGCCGTGCACGATATTTTACCACAAATTGCCTTTAGCATTCGGAAGTCACACGCATTGCTCCGCCATCCAGCAGTCTCATGCATATATCCCAATTCCTCTCACAAACGTGTCCCTTGACCGAGGAAAAAGACGATGCGGACCCAATTTGCTGGTGCTGTTTTTTATTATGCTGTGTGCTCTGCACTAACCGCCATTAAGCGTTTCGGCCTTCCATAGGGCTTGATCACATGATGCCCGTCATCATATTTTGTTTACATTTAAAGTGACAGTGCAACAAACTCGTGACTAAATCAATGATAGACATGGAAAAGTCTATTACAACATCAGCACGATTGACTGCATGTAATGGTGAATTAATAGATGTAACATACAGTCACAAACAGATTGATATATTATCAATAAATATGCATCCATAAAAAGAAATATTTAAATAGTTGCAAAATCTGTAAAATACTATTAAATGCAAAGTATAGCTGGAATTGTAAAATGCATGGTAAAATACACAATAAAAAGTTCTTTAAATAAAAACCTTTTCAAAAGTGGAAATTACCAATCTTTACATACCCATCTCGAGCTGTTGATTGTGCTAGATGTTGAATCAATTATGCCCAAGTAGGCCTTCCTGACCTTCAAAGTCTACTCATCATAAAAGTGCAAGTGCCAATAACATAAAGTGCCACCAAAGACTACGAATGTGTAAAAAAATACAATAAATAGATGATGATAAAAACAATTGCAGAGGCAGTGGATAAAAATATATACATGATTGATCACAACATGGGAACTAAAGACAAGTATACAAATCCTCAATAGAGTTGAGACCCTGAGGTGTTTTACAGCCCAACTCTAGTATATATCTAGTCTCAAGTTGTCTGAGGAGAGCTTCATGGTCACCCCCTCGTCTCAACGGGGGGACTGTGTCCACCACAAAATATTTAAGGACACTGACATCCTTCTCATGAAACTCTCCAAAATGCCTGGCAATGGGATAAGCCTGGTCACCATTAATGATTGCCCTCATGTGCTGGAGTATCTTCTTGTGGACCTGCAGCCTCGTACTGCCCACGTAGCGCAGGCCACAGGGACACTCCAGCACATAAACTGCAAACTCTGCTTTGCATGTTAGTTTTTTGTCAATGCATATGGGCTCATCCTTAAATGGTGTTTTATATTCTGTTTTGTTGATCCCGTATTTACAGGCCTTGCAAGTTGCACATTTGCGGAAACCCTTGCTGCCATCCAACCAGGTACTACTAGATCTTAACTCTGGGCTGCTCTTAACTAGAGAATTACTCATGGACCTTCCCTTCCTGAATGTTATATTGGTGACTTTGTAAGATTAACACCCAGTACAGGATTGTTTTTTACCAGTATCGAGTTTTTATTTACTATCTTGCGGATAGCCTCATGTTGGTTACTTTAGGTCAGAATGAGCCTGGATGGTTGTTCAGCTAATGAAGGCCGCTCTGCACTTTTTTGAGCTTTGCACATCAGATCCTGTGATCTTTCCATCTACCTAGTTTTCTCTATGGCTTGGTTAATTTCGCCTATAGAGTAGCCCCTAGCAAAAAATCTCCTACAGCTGTCTTGTTGGGCTTCTTCACATTCACAGTAAATTTGCAGCATCTCATCATAAGGGATTCTGCGGACTAAATGTGCGTGACGGTGACTTGTGGCATGTAATAATGTGTTGCCGGCCGTTTGTTTCCTAAACAATCAAGTTTCAAAATTGTTGCCGACAACCACTATCTCAACAGCCCCAAAAAAAATGGAATCCCTGCTGAGTTGGCCGGTAAATTGCAAATTTAGGCTATTAACGTTGATCTGCTCTATAAAGTGGAGGGCACTCTCATCAGTGCCCTTCCAAATTATAAGCAGATCGTCGATGTAGCGGTACCAGCGCATAACATGATTAGACACAGTATCGGTAAACATCACCTCAAGAACCTGTCTTTCCCAGAAACCCATGTGCAAACAGGCATAGCTAGGGGAAAAACATGCCCCCATAGCCACGCCTCTCACTTTTTGAAATACCTGGTTCTGAAAAAGAAAATAATTATGTTCCAAGCAGGTTGTAATCATGGCTAGTAACATCTTATTGTGCTCATGAAGATACATAGGTCGAGTGTCTAAATAGTGTTTGATCGCCTTCAGTCCATCTCTATGATTGATGCTTGTATATAGAGATGATGTATCAAGCGAAATCAAAAGATATTCAGGGTGCCATTTGATACTGGTCAATTTTCTCAGCAGGTCACTGGTGTCTTGCACGTAGGAAGGAAGGCTTTTCACGTGTTCTTGCAAATAGTAATCAACATACTTCGACACATTTTCCATGATGCTTTCACAGGTAGATATTATAGGCCTTTCAGGTGGGTTTTTCAAATCTTTGTGGATTTTAGGTATAAAATATACCACCGGCATAACAGGATGGTCGTTTTTTAAGAATTTGAACTCATCAACGGTTAAAAGTCCAGCACTTTTCCACACAACAAGATTAGTGTAAAAAGAATTCCATGAAGACCTGACAATCATCATGGTGCTGCGCCTGTAGCAACCCGGTCGTTAAGTTGTTTCAACGCCTCTTCCATATAGAGATTGCGTGCCACAGCACCACTATATTTATATACTAGCAGCCCGTCCCGACGTTGTCCGGGTATGAATTGCTGCCGGACAGTAGTATATTGTTTTGTAGGATTTCGTTTTGATAGCATTTCTTACCTGTGACAGGCCTGTGAAATGCTCCGATTCACAGTGCACTGCTGATGCTCTTAAGAGTGCGCGTTCAGTAGTGTGTGAACTCGAGTTTCCCTACTTTATTTTTCCTTGCAATATTATATAGCGCAAACTCGACAACATGGCATGAGCACAATTTACATTACAGAAGAACACATTCATTTGTGGTAGGCACGGGGAGACAAAGCAATTTGCCTGGAATCACAGGATGTTGGGCTGATGCCGAGATTCGAACGTAGCTCCCCAGTTCTAAAGTTCTCAATTCTAGAACTTGTGGCGGGAGGTGTGTCTAAAAGTGTATGTCGGTGCTGGCTATCAATGAGAGAGACCTGTGCATTTTTCAAATCGGTGGTGAAAAAATATGAGTATGTTGCTGGAGATGTGGGCCGCAGTGCCACCAATGTACTTACCGGGGGAGGGTAAACACCCATTATTCCACAACTTTCTTTCCGCATACCATCACTCCGCATACTTTCATTACGAAAGTACCATGACTCCGCAATGCCATTATAACGCATGGCATTACATTTTATATGCTTTACCACGCATACATTTACAACAAAATTCGTTGTAAATGCATGAATGGTTAAAGCATGTTTTTTTTAATGTTTGGATAAGGTAAGTATGGGTATACGGGTATATGTTTTGAGGTACTGAGGTATATGTTTTGGGGTGTTTGAGTATTTTAAGGGTTCAGATATAGTTTTGGGTTATGGGGTACAGGGGTAGTTTTAGGGTTTAGGGATAGGTATGGGTTTGGGGGTACAGGGGTATTTTTAGGGTTCAGGGCTAGGTTTGGGCTTTGGGGTACAGGGGTATTTTTAGGGTTCAGAGCTAGGTTTGGGTTTTGGTGTACAGGGGTATTTTAGGGTTCAGGGCTAGGTTTGGGTTTTGGGGTACAGGGGTATTTTTATAGTTCAGGGCTAGGTTTGGGTTTTGAGGTACAGGGGTATTTTTAGGGTTCAGGGGTAGGTTTGGGTTTTGAGGTACAGGGGTATTTTAAGGGTTCAGGGCTAGGTTGGGGTTTTGGGGTACAGGGGTATCTTTAGGGTTCAGGGGTAGGTTTGGGTATTGAGGTACAGGGGTATTTATAGGGTTCAGGGCTAGGTTTGGGTTTGGGGGTACAGGGGTATTTTTAGGGTTTAGGGATAGGTTTGGGTTTTGAGGTACAGGGTTTATTTATAGGGTTAAGATGGGTTAGTGTTTAAGGGTGTTGGGGTATTTTAAGGAGTAAGGGTGGGTTATGATTATGGGGTGCAGGGGTATTTAAAGGGAGCAGGGTGGACACCCGGAGCTGGAATGTACAGAACCTGGAAAGAAAAAACAATGAAATATTGGGCACAAGACTCGTTTTTTTTTCCCTAATCCCACGCCCCGTACACGCCCACGCCCCCAGCACACGCACACAGCACAACGCAGACCGCCCACAAGGGACTACTTTACTGGCATGGTTCTTTTACCTTTTAAATGTATATGGTGGACGTCTGCATAGCCTATGTCCTTCTGCTACAACTGCCCTTTCCAACGCTGTATTGGGTGTTGTGATTGGTGATGTGGTTTCTGAGATTACCCGCCTCAAAGGTTTGGGCTCTCTCTTTATTATATTAGTATAGAAGAGATATATATATATAGATATATATATATATATATATATATATATATATATATATATATATATATATATAATATTATCATTCCTCGCTCCTCTTGCACCTACACCTCTGCACTCGCGGGCGGGTGCTCGGTCCATGAGGGTCCTCTCGTGCAACAATCCAAGGCTCCAAAGGAAAGACCAGCACTCACAGGGGATACGATGTCCAATTTATTATTGGATTGGAAGTACGCTCAGATGCAATTCGACAATGCGCCATTGTCAATGTCGGCAACTGCGTTCCGCTTTCTGTTAATAATGTCATAAGAACGGACTTACATACTGCATCATATTGCCCTTTGGCGCCGGTCACTTTATATGTCATCTTATTAAGTACGGAAAATAAATAGCATACATCATCTCGCTATGTTCAGATTAAAGGAGGCAGGGGGCCCCCAAGAGTAAAGAAAAACTTGGATGGATATTATAAACACCACAATATATCTGCACTTTAGCACATGTCACTTTCCTACATTTCAATAACTAGGACATTACCCAATACTAAGCTTCACTTCAGCACTTGTTACTTTACCAAGTCAAGTGAACAAATGTAAAGTAACTTTAAGTTATGTATGCACTTTAGCATATAGTATTCAATGAAGCTTAAAGCAGAGGCTGTCCCTTATACAGAGGAATATCTGGATTGGTGTTAGGAACACCATGAAACATTTTTGCACTTGAGCACACGCCACTTTTCACTCTTCAATTTACAGACAACTACAACTTAAATTGCACTTTTGCACATGTCACCTTGAAATGTTCAGACAAATGAACACAGAAGTCATTCCTTAATTAATGTCATAGGAGTAAATTAGGATCCAGGCTACACTCTGAAGGAGGAGTGTACAACATAGGGGATGTATGAAATAAGGAAAACATTATCACCAAGGGGTTCAGAGAATGTGCACAAGCTGGAGTGCACAAGGTGGACAATTCCGGGGAGTATGCAATATGTGTATTAATACAATGATTTGTGAAACGTTATGTGATTTGTTATCTATATGGAGAAGAGTATTGAAAACACTCAATAGATAAGGTTTATATGGGTGATAAATTGAACACAGTTTTGGGAATGTGTAGCGTATGTAAATGAGCGGATGCAATGTAATATAATGGTTTAATACTTGATTAATTAGATTGACAAAGAATGGATTATATGTAGCAGAGCAACCATTATAATCAGGTATATCACAAAGCACTGCATAATCGGGTGACGAGGATCTATGATGAAATCAATGATGATATGAACAGAGTTTTAGAAACAGCAATATGCTGAGGAACCCGATACTTTGCACTTGTAACTTAACTTAAAGGAATGTTCATGTTCTATGTTGATAGAGCCCGGTATGCCATAAATGGGACATGAATGAGGTTTGGACTATGGCAAACATGTATATAAAATGTGCATACCTGTATTGTTGATGAATAGTAAAAGATGGAGTGCACTTTGTTACGGTGGCGAGTAAGGGTCACTCACTTCTATGGATCAGCGTTCCAGTGCTTGCCTGGGTAATGAAATGGAGATAGGACAATATATAAAACAACATTGCACGCCATGATGATTGCATAGGCCAAGTAGAAGGCAGCATGCCCAAACGCGTCAGCCATTGAAACTATATTTTTTGTATTTGTTTGCACTTCCTTTATGGAGTTATTGTACTATTTTTTCACTGAATAAATTTACATGCACAACGAAGACGGCTAAAAGGATTTTTAACCCGTTGGCTGGTCTGAACGTTTCACGCCAGTGCTAAACGTTCTATTGAGCGAGAGGGGCTGCGTCGGCCAACGGACGTCCGCAGCACTACCGAGGTAGTGCACGTGACGGCCGTTGGCCAAAAGCAGCAGCCAACGGGTTAATAAACCTCCCTGCTGGTATTATTAAAAACGGTGAGGTGGAGGTTTGATGTATTCATGTACAAAACCTCCTGTGTGTGTTTGTGTCAACATGTTTCGAAGCGTGCTGCTTCTTCTTCAAGACGGGTATACAGATCCCTACCCTACTCACATAAGACAGTGTAACACCATCAATACATAGGGAATACTATGAATACATGTATCAATGTTGCTAAATAGGCCTATTATGGGCAATTTATTTTGCGACATGGTAATACCTTAATGTCAATTAGTTATCCAGAAGTCCGAGACCTCATGAGCCTTCAGAACGCAGGGTACCCCATGCTAATTGCACTATATGTGGGGATGTTACCTCACTCGATCGTCCCCTCCACTGCACCATTTTTAATAATACCAGCAGGGAGGTTTATTAAAAATCCTTTTAGTCCTCTCTTGCCAGGTATTTTTTAACACTCACTTACCATCCACTCTTAACACTACCACTCACACCCTCACACACTACACATAGTGGTTACATCAAGTGCTCCCGCGTACCTGCTGGATAGTAGCACGCCGCGTTCCGTAGAGGGGCGCGAAGACCCCTATGATGAAGCATGACATCAAGGGCCCTTTTGGTGTGTGAGTGGTATTTAAAGAACACGATGTGCTTACCACCAATGTAGGAAACACATCGAACCCAAGACCATATATCTTGTTTCGCCTATTTCTTGTGGGTGGATTCCATTTGTTTATTAGTATGAGTGAATATGTCAGTGGCTGTATTAGTGAGTAAGTGGGTGTATGAGGGTCTGTATGGGGAAGTAAGTGGATATTTGTGTAGCTCTATGAATCAATAAATGGGTGTATAAATACTGTTTTGGGTCTGGGTTTGTGAATGTTCTGTGAGAGTGAGTGTATGAAAGGTTCTATAGGGGTGTGAGTGCGTGCGTTAGTGATTTTGTTGAAGATGTCATCAGTGATGTCACCAGTGTGTCATCAGTGATGTCACTGACCATGTCATGTGTGATGTAATATGTGAGGTCATAAGCAGTGCATTGCGGGGGCACGAGCTATAGTTAGCTTATTTAACTATAACAGCTGAATTTCACTGGTTTTGTACAAGTGAAACCTGAGCCTAACTATTACGTCCCATTTTTTCGATGAATTTCTAAGGTTTTTTTAAATTCCATTTCCTAACTATAATCTCACTGTAGCCTTGGGTTTTTTCAGTGAATTTCTAAGGTTTTTTAAATGCTAATTCCTAACTATAGCATCCCTGTAACCTTTGGTTTTTTTCAGTGAATTTCTATGGTTTTTTAGGTAGAAATGGCATTTCCAGAGTGTTGGAGAAAGGAGGATGGCCTCTGACCGGCTCTCAGACATTCCGCAGTGTAGGACTTACAGAAAGTACCAGGAGGGCTTCTTGGCCTCAAGGTGCCTCAGCATCCAAGAGGACTTCATTCCCCAACCAGGAGACGTGTTTGCAGAGTGGTGGAGAAAGGGGGCGTGGCGTCATAAGACCTCTTAGTCTCGGAGTCCCTGCCGCCTTCCCGCATCCTGCGGGAGCTAGCATTGCTTTTGGACAGACGGAGTAGCTGAACATGCAGCTCCCTCTGTCCAAAAGCAATTCTGCTCTGCTTCGTGCAAACAAGAGCATTTTTCTGCTCTCGCTTGCATGAAGCGGATCAGAGTTTATTATTGCTTGGTGGGAATGGGAAGCTCCTGCTAATCCAAAGCAAACAGTTACCTCCCGACGCTGGGCACCTCTGGAGGTAGCAGGAGCTGGCCCTGGGGTTGGCAGTCCCTAGGGCCATGTATGGCTCCTCCGGGGGGTGGGCGTGCACCCCCCAGCAGCATTTGTTTGAGCCACAGGGAGGTGTTAGTCCCCGGGGGTCCACAACAGACCCCTTCATTATTTCATTGTAGCCCCCAGGAGGTGACGGTCCCTGAGGCACGGGGGCTGAGCGCCTCCCTTACAATGTAATGAGAGCCCCATGGAGGTGGCGGTCCCGGGGTTGCAGGGCGGCTGTGCCGGACCCCTCATTATTTTACATATGCCCCGGGGTGTGGAGGTCCCGGGGCTGCAGGCGGGCCCAATGGGCCCACCCACATACATAATAAGAAGTGCCCCATGTGCCCCCCTCCTATTTTTATTATATGCCCCTGGGACCTGGCCCACCCAGGAGTTATTTAAAATCAAGCATGGGAGGCCAAGCTTATTTTTTTTTATGTGGTGTCACTAATTCGCAAATATTACAATTTTGCTCGTTTTAAAAAAAGAAAATGCTTTTTGGGCCTGTAGGCGTCCCTCTGTGTCCCCTGGACCCACTCTATAGGGTCAGGGTATTCCTACCCTGCTCCCTTTTCTTACTTTTTTGGAGGGGGGACTTGTGAAGCTGAGTCCCAAGATGGCTGTCAGCACTTCCTTGCTGAAGTGTTGGTAGCCAATCAGAGCTGTGCATTTCTCTGCACAAGCTTGTCTTTTTTCTTGAAGGCTTCGCAACCACAGATGTCACAATAATTTTCAACTGAAATTTCTCAAAAACTACTGAACAGATTTACACCAAATAACAAAACGAACAATATGTGTAACAACATCTATTTTTCTGCCAAACTTGGTGTAATTCCATTCAGCAGTACGAGCTGTAGGTTCGACAATGCGTTCCTATGGGAATTAAAATTGGAAGACCCACTTTTTTTAACCCCCTTTTTCTCAGCCCCCACTCAACGGATCACCCCAATCATGCATAACTTACTTTGACACTTTTTGGGGAACATTTTGTGAAGATTCGTCAAACGGCGCCAAAGATATAGGCAAGTCAAAAAACGCTTTTCCAATGGCAACTAGGTCCTAACTATAACTACGTACTGGCGACCGCCAGTAGGGTGTGTGTATATATATATATATATATATATATATATATATGTATATATATATATATATATATATATATATATATATATATATATATATATATGATAAAATGTGACCATGTAAACACGAGACCGAAAGCCGAGTTCTTTTATCCATGGCACTCCAAGGTGATTTGCAACAGTCTTATAATTAACCCCGTCCATGCGTCGGACGGCCGGTCACAGTGGGCGTATGCGTCGGACGGCCAGGGCCCATCCAAACCGCACACACGTCATTTTTTTTCAGCACCGTAGCGGAATGTCCGCCGCGGCGAAGGTGTTAAGGCCACTGGAATTAATCGAGGTTTTCTGCAAAATGATGCATTTGCTGTACTTCTTACATTATCGAATGTCTTCCCCATAATTTGCTAATTTTAACCCCAAAAAGTTTTTTTTAATCTCAGTTACTCAAAAGTTACTGAAAATGCTACCACGTGTGTTGTGCAGTGGCCTTATATCGGCACGGAGGCAGATCGCCTTACAGCTAGGGACAGCTGTATTTAGGTGTTAAACTGATATAGAGTTAACTTGTAAGAATGACAAAATAATTAAGTAATAATGTGTCAAAATGTTCTGCATTAGCCACTTAATTTGGCTTTTCTTGCTGCATAATTTTGTCTTGTTATGCTGGATAATTCCAGAGCCCTATTTATAATGTAGGGCGGGCGGTACATTATTTCTTATAATACATGTTCACAAAGTCAACCTTCCCCCAAACTGCCTAATCCTAGGTGTTCTGGTCTTTCATATGAAAGAAATACGATGTTTGCAGACATGAAGAATTGTAGCAGAATTAGTAGTGCATAATTAAGCACATAAATTAGAAAAAAGAAAAGTCAGTTTTCATTTACATTTAAATGGCAGCTGTAATTATGCTCTGTGACCGGCATTTCACCTTGGCCGCTGTATCGGACAGCAGACATTATGATGTCGCAACTCAACTATAACTACATAGTACAGTTGAACAGCTACGTCATTTCATTAAATGAGAAAAAGGCTTTTAGACAGGGATTATTGGCTCACGTGTATTATATGTGGGATAACATATCCCTGCCATCTATTATGGGAATATTCCAGGTACCTTTATAAAGTCATGGAATTCTTCTTCCAACTCAATGTTGAAAAAAAAAAAAAGTTGGTGTTTTATTTAGCACGAACTTGACCTGAAGGTATCAGAGCGCTTTACATGAGCATCAGTTGCGTTACACGAGGACACGTTCATTTTGGTGAGGCACGGGGAGATAAAGTAATTTGCCCAGAATCACAGGATGTAGAGCGTCATTGCAGAGATTCGACCCCGCTTCCCCCAATTTGAGATCGACCGCCCTAGCCGTTAGGCCACATCCTCTCCCCCTGCTTCTCTATTGCTTACACTAGAGCCCAGCATCTCAAGCCAGCCAGTCCTTATTTATGGAGAGAAACATGCTGCAGCACTGGAGACAGTCACCCCCCAAGGACAGGAACATGCTTTTCCAAGGGGCAGCCCTGAACCATACCAGCTCTTTGTGTTTTACAAGACCTTCAATCCCCAGGTCGAACACCACCTTAATGAAGTGGCTTGCCTAGAACCGTGCCTTTTCTCCTCCCAACACTCAGACTAGACACGACTTTACGGAGGAGGGCCCTGACCTGACTGTCCTATGGTGGTGACCCAAGGTGAGAACACATTACCTGAGGACCACACTGCCCAGCATTAGTCTCTCCCTGGTGTTTGGGGCTCTTGCGGTGGCATACCAAAACATAAGTGCTCCCCTGCAAAGGACATGGATGGGGCCCCCCACGCTCCGGACCCAATCAGGAGTTCTCAGTCCAGTGGCCCGCCACACGTGCTTAGTGCCGGAGGGGGCCCCCTGGAGCTAGGGCCCCCACTGCACCCTGGAGGCTGTGGGGAATATTTTAACACCAGTGGACTCTGGCACATCAGGCCAGGTGCACTGGTAACCAGGATGCATATGATAGCTCCCCAAAGTCCAGAGGGCTTCGCTCCTGTGGTCAAGCACTAGTTTGTCCCAGGCTGCCACTGCACTCCTAACTAACCCTTCTTTGTAGTGAGCTGGGCCCTGCCCCACATTCTGGGACATCATCTCACTAAGTGAAAGCTAGCTTGCACTCGCATAGCCCTAAGGTGGAGACGGGCCTTATCTCTCCATTCTCCGTCAAACACTCCTTTGCCCAATGGGTCGCCCCCATCACGTAGGCCCTTTAGTGGTGCCCCGGGCCCTCATCCCCTCAGGCCCAGCCCAGGAAAGCCTCGTAAACAAGATAGAGTTCAAAAGAAAGGAAAGAGGCTGGAAATATCATAGCACTTTGGGAACAATAAAGCCTGCTTTTAATTTATGCTAATATGTAGGGTTGTGGTGACAATAAGACGGAAATTACAGAGTGCCTTTCCAGCGGGTAATTATCCCCCATTTTCGCTGCTCAGGAAGATGGACACACAATTATGCTCTCTTCTGTATATTAATACCGATTCTTGACATCTTCAGCAGACCCCGAGCTGTCATCAGGCTTTTTGTCTCCTTTAATTGAAAATTAATGGTTACTGGGTTGCCACGGAAACGGTGGCAACGGACGCCAAGAGCAGTCGCGTTTCAAACCGGGGACTGGTGGCATTGTTTGTCCCGAGTGACCTTGGAAGTTAAAAGAAAAAAAAGTTGAAAAAAATATACAGAGAGACAGAAATGAAGAGGGGATGGGTGGGCGGTAGGTGGAAAAAACGGAAAAACAGACGGTTGGATGTTGTGTATCAAAGGCTAGCCTGAAAAGGCAGAGCCGGGGCCGGAGAGGACTGGCCATAACAACTCATGGATGCAAGAAATAGTCCAACATAATGGCGGATTGACCACCAAAAATAGAGCATTCTCTATTACTGTGCAAATGGGACCTCTCTTGTCTGTTTTCCTCTTGACTATTTGTGGGGCGGGGACTAACTTTAGGTAGAGATAGCTATTAAGAAATAATTAGTACCAATACAATTAACGTTATATACTTATGCACATTATTAATAGCTTTGTGGACTTTCCTGATGTCTAAGTGCTGTTCGATCCAAGCGTTCAGAGTATTACATTTGTGAGGCAGACGTTTCAGTTCACAAGTGACAAAAGGTTCTACTCTATTCAGTTGAGGGTGTATTGGGTTTTAGACAATTACTGAACTGCTACGGAGAAAATTCAACTTGATTCCAGGTGCACCTTGGAAGTAGCTTTTGGTATTTGATGGAATCTCTTTGTTTCTGTAGGAAGTTTTAAGTAACAAGAAAAAAAACTTTTTTTGGGGGCTAGACAGATATACTCTAATGTTCAGCATCTCATAAATTATAACCCGAGCCGGTAGAAGCATTATGGAACGGAATCAACGGAAATTTGACGTGGGTTACATAATAAATACTGCAATTATCATATGGTAACATAATTTCGACAAGAATATCATGGGCATGCAAGTCTGTCACTTTCAGATGTTTTTGAATGATAGTGATCCATTGTGTGTTCAGCTAATTATATGCTGGAAAACGCGAATCTGCGGCTGCCGCGTTTTCCACATAATTATGGTGGTGCTACATTTGCCTTAATCATTCTTCTGCTGCATAATCTGTAGTTGTAAAAAATAAAAAATAAATTTCCTTGCTCTTCCAGATCAAAAGTTACTAAAAATGAGGCAGCACATTTAACCACGCAGTGAAAGGTCTTCTGCAAAAGTTGACTAGTTACCTTTATGTTGCTTATTGCTGTATTTGGGAGTTAAACCGGTACTAATCAGATGTAACTTTTCCCAGGCAGTGTTAACAAGTATAAAAATGTCAAAATAAAGATGTGACACTATCACAAAATCTGCGGCATTACATGATTTGCCTTTTCTTGCAGTATAATTTGGCCCTCCTCTGCATCATTTGGCCCTCCTCTGCTGCATAATTTGGCCCGCCTCTGCTGCATAATTCCAGTGGCCCTCACTATACAGTCCGCCACTGAAGCTTCACCTTGAGCAAGTGATCCCGGAAAAGGTGTATGTTGAGTCCTTTTGGGGGGGTGGACGAGTTTGATCATTTTTTATCTGCAGTCAGTTTCCCTGTCTGTTTTCCTGCAGCAGGATGTACCACCTATAACGTGTGGGTCACAAGGTAGAGGCTAAGGCTTGGGTGGAAGCTAGTCATTGTTTTTTTGGAAATCATAATTTCCAGGCACAGGCGATGCCTATAAATCCGTGGTATGATCGTGCCCACCATGCTTCACCACTGATGCGAGGAAGTCCTTGCAAGCTACAGTGAGAGGTTAGATATTTGAATGAATATTATCCTGAATGGTTGTTGCTAGACAAATAAAATGCCAGAGCGGAGGCTCAAGCAATACTGTGCCAGTCGTGTGGAGGGACAAGCGCGACGCAAGGAGTGCACTGCTCTTACCTGCACCAGGGTCTTCCATTGTTGATGTCGGTACTCACCTCACCTTGTGATTGTTCCTTTCTTTCATTCTCTTTAGAAAAGGTTCAGTATTCAGATACTGGAAGGGGGGTGGCAGCGAGTGTTGGAGGGAGGTGGGGGATGGGTAGACAGACAGACAGATAGATAGATAGATAGATAGACAGACAGACAGACAGACAGACAGACAGACAGACAGACAGACAGACAGACAGACAGACAGATAGATAGATAGATAGATAGATAGATAGATAGATAGATAGATAGATAAATAGCTTAACAGTGCGATAACAGGTTGCTCCTGCTCGGCAAAGTAGACCCTTTGCTTCACCCACATAATCAATGAAAAAAACATGTAGTTAATCTAAGACATGTAAAGACTTCTCTTACCTCCAACTCATCATGTCTTGTGAGCTGTCACTAAATTCTTCATTAGTGTGTGATACGACTCCCATTCTGGGTGACATCGTTTCCAATCCAGTGACATCACTTCTTACATGGTGACATCATTTCCATGATGTGACAGTGAGGCCACTCTTTAGAGTCTAACACTTCCCCGTGTGTCATGCTACGTACACTCGCCCCTCCCCCCGGTAATATTCACTTCCCCTCGTTGTGATGCAAAATTTATTCTTCATTTATTGTATGTAATAAAAAATACTTGTTTTCACATATCCTTTAAATCCACAGTTGTGACGTTCCCAGGCATCGTGAACAACAGATGTTACTCTTTCATAGTGTGGAACTAGGAGGTTAACTTGTAGTTCCAATCGTTTTATGAAAATAGGAGTAATATTTGTACTCAAACTAATAATGATGAACTTAGTAAACGCAGTTAGTATAGTCCAAAAACGAGGTAATTATTCCTGGATATTAAAGGTTAAATAACCCATTATGCCCTAGGGTGACCAACTGACATAGGTGCAAATTCAGGACGGCGAGGGTAAAAATTCAGGACAAAGGGACAAAATTCAGGGCAAAAATTCAGGACATAAGGTCAAAATTCAGGACAAAACTTCAGGACAAAAGGTAAGTGTTACAGACACGTCTGAGGTGGTCGCGCAATAGTATATAAGTAGGTAAATAGACAACCACCTAAGTACAAGTCAAAATAAGTTCATATTAGGTAGAGACACTTGTGCACTTCACGGTTATTCAGTATGGCCACAGCTTGCTACCTTGGATGATTCAAAATTCTCATCTCGCTCCAGCAGGTACATTAGTCACCAGACAATGGTGAACCACACCTGAATATAAGTGAAGCCGCTTTTATTGTTGATTGAAAACTTCTGTATATACAAGGAACTTTGCAGTGCCAGCCCCCAGTAACAAAACCGCTTCCCCCCGCTCCCCCCTTTCCAGCCTCCCAGGGAAACACCCGATGCCCGATCCGGCCAGTCCTGCCTTGCTACCACCCTCCAATGGTGCCCCTCATCTTCGCTTAGACCATCTCTCATGTGTATTTAATTTCTTTTATAGTGTTACTCATCCCAAGTATGATGGGCAGGGTGTCGGAGTAGGCTACATCACACACACATTATATAGAGACAATGACTCATATTAACAATAAAGTTAATGTGCAGGAAATGTTACTTAATATAATGGGTGCTACACTGTGTAATCATTCTTTTATCTATCATTCAGTCTTTCACCATTCATTCTGTCCTTCCATCTGTGTGCCCATCTATATCGAAACCTATTTAACCATTTGCAAACCTATCCACCATATATCCTTCCATCCATCATTTCACTCATCCATCCATTATTCATCTACCCACCCTTTCATCTCATCCATCCGTATAGTCATCCATCCACTCTTCCACCCATCCATCTATTCACCCACCCACCCATCCAGCCATTTACCCTTTCACCCATCCAGCCATCCATTCACTTATTCATCTATCCACCCAGTCACTTATCCTTCCGCCCATTCACCCTTTCCGACATTCATCCTCCCTTTTCTCTCCATCCCCCTTCATTTATCCATCCATCCACTCACCCATCCATCAACACATACATACATGAATCCATTCATTGATTCTATTACTCATCCATCCTTTCACTTATCCATCCATCCGTTCTCTCATCCATCCACCCTTTCACTTCTTCACCCATCTATCCATCCTTTTGTCCATCTACGCCCCTTTCACTCACTCATCAATCCTTACATCCACCTTTTCACTCTTCCATCCATTCATTCACCCTTTCACTTATCAATTCATCAATCCATCCATCCTTTCACTCATACATCCACCCATTCACTCGCCCATCCTCTACCCTTTCACTCATCCATCCATCCTTTCACCCACCCATCCACCCTTTTACCCATCCATCTATCCTTTCACCCATTCATTCATCTATTTACTTTTTCTCTCATCCATACTTCCACTCATTCACTCATCCATCTATCCGTTCTTTCATTATCTATCCATTCACCCGTTCATTCATCCATTCATCCTTTCAGTAATCCATCCAGCCATTCACACATTCCTCTACTTATTTACTCACCCACCTTTTCACATTATGAGCTAAGCTTTTGTCTGCATAGATGCAGACAGAAGAGGCCCATCAAGAACTTCACCTCGCTGTAGTTCCTAAAGCAAGGGATGGGGTGGGGGAGGGTTCACTATGCCCCTGCATACAGGCAGTCTGAAAACGTAGAAGTCATGAGTCATGCGTGATGCACAGTGCCAGGATGTGAGGTGACTGTGACATGGTGTTGTTTCCAGGACTTTAAGTGGTGTAAAGAAACTGGGGGGCAGGGGGGTATCTCTTCAAAGGGGGCGTTTGATGTAATTGAGGGCGTAGTTTAAAACACCTAGGCAAAAAATCTGAGCTTAGCATAGTGTGCCGCCCGACTGGTATTATGTTGTTTCTGTCATTGCATCCAGATGTATAATACAGCAAGTATCATTACACCAACAACAGGCCAGGACTATTGGCTTTGTCCATGGTTATTAGTTGCTTAAAATAAACAAGCATTTACAATGCAATAGGTCTCGCATTTGTTGGAGTTGGAGATATTGGCATTGTAAATGGCAATGTTTTTTTGTTGTATGTTTTTTTCTTTGCAGTGGAGGAATTCTTTAAAGAAAGAAAATGCACAGTATACCATATTATATGTTTTTATAGCAACTGTACAGTAAAGCAATGGCTATGGTAACGTAAAGAAGTGTGATATTGTGAAAAAAAATACAAAAAAGGAATTTTAAATGTAGGATGGAATTTATAGCAGGTGACTGGGACTACCTATTATTTAATAAAACAATATATTTAAAAAGAACACACAGGTGGTCGAAGGCTTTTCTATATTGTGTTTTAAAGAAAACAGGAGTTTGAACAAATCACTTTACCTTCCTTTAGTTATTCTCTTACTGAGATGGGCATTGCAGTTAATAAATCATGCGATGACCTCTGACCTTTTTACTCATCGCTGGTTGTGATTTGACACCCGTGTCGAGGGCAGCACTCTCTTTTAAGGGGTGATGTGGTTTGCATGAAATGTGAAGTTGTGTGAAAGGGTCTCAATGTAAAAAGTGTAACAGGAGAGCATGAATGTCTCTTCCCAGCTGCCTGACTTTCTTCTATTTTGTTTTCTGATCCTGTCCTCTGGATTCAGCTAAAGAGCTGAAAACAATCCTGGTCAGTAGTACGGCCGCTGGGATCAGCGCCACTGGCAACACCATCCTGGGCAGAGCAGTGTATGTTATCTGCAGAACTAGGGCCAGTGACTGCAGAGAGTCAGACTGCTTGCTCTGAGTATGGGGACACATGCGTAATAGTCACTGAAACTCCAAGCTCTGACACCATGTGTGATGAGCAGGTAATGAAGGAGGTGTCCCGGAACCCCACGCTAGAGTAAAGTTATGTGTGCGATGGGTTGGTAGCTCTGAAGGAGGGTTTGCGAGATGCGGCATCTGGGGTCAGCACTGAAGGAGGATTTGCAAGATGAGGCCATAAAATCAAAAGAGATGTCTTGGAGCGTCTTTCCTGAGCACAGTTATATGTGCATAGAGGGGGGCAGCGCTAAAGAGGGGTTTGCAAGATGCGGCATCTTCTGGGGGCAGCACTGAAGGGGGATTCGTGAGATGAGGTCATAAGATGCCCCTAGCTGCAACAGCAGAAGGAAGGGGGCCTCACTGAGGGAGGTTTCCGAGGTCCGACCTCCGAAGGAGGGAGTGGGGGTGGGGGTGTGGCGAGATGCGGTTGGGAGATGCCCCCAGCCGCAATGGGCTTCCGTGTTTGTGAGGGTGGCTGTATGCAGCAGGCCTAATCGCTGCAGGGAAGGCACCATATTTCTACACATGCATGCAACCCTAATGTTTGTGTGGAGGTACCTTATCTATGGTGTGCTGCACCCACCTGATGAGCCTACTTATGTTGGGAAATGCTGCATTTTTTTGCTTAGAGGGTGGGGGAATGGCTCATCATAATGACAACTATGAGTAGTCTATTTTTAGGGGCCAGGGGTGGGAAGTGTTGGTTCTCCTGGCGTGGTATGCGGCCTAACTTAACTGGTTAGTTTCGGTCCGGTTTGGTTTTATTTCGTAATCCTAATTTCACCTTAACTTTAATGTAACATCTATCTGTTATATAGCCAGTCCCACTGGAATTTTGATTCAACGATTGGGCCTTTTCTGCATGATTACTGCTATCATGGACGTGCCGCATTTGCCACATAAAATCTGCAGTTCACACAGCAGATGAGTTTAACAAGAAATGTTTCTAGCTCAAATGGATCTAGTTACCGGAGTCACAGCAACATGTTGCCATGAGGTGTGTGCGTGGGATGATGCAGCGCCGAGACCGGTTAGCATCACCTCGAGGAGCTAGGACCCGAACTGATGCATGTCAGTCGGGAACATCAGGCAATGTCCCAGGAATGTGCTGTGTGGGGGAGGCGGGCAGGGGCCACTTATACTGCTGGCCAGACACTGGTATCCCCACAGGCGTGACTCATGCAGATTCCATGCCTCTGTGGCCCAGTTAGTGTATGGGAAAGTACCAGCACCTCCCCCAAGGCGTCTTGCACATGCAGTGTGGAGCGCAGGGTGTGTATTTTCTCTTCTACCAAACCAGACTGTGACGAACTTCATGGAAAGTCGCCGGGACTCACCCCAAGCGTGCAGAACAGATAGACCCAGTTCATCCTCTGTCTGGACGATCCTTTAGGCAAGCTCAGGGGCAGTTTAGGGCAGCAGCCACAGTGCACTGCTGCCCGCGGCGCGGAGAGAGGTTCCCCGCATTTATCGGAGGTCAGAGGCTGCGGCAGCAGTGCACCGAGATCCCCTAATCAGCACAGCGGCGATTTCTGGCAAAGTATAACTAAAGGAGGGTAACACCCGTTCAAGAGGAAGCAATTTAGGCAGCATAAGGCAGAGCTCGCAGGGAGTGAAAATCAGCACCATTCCGGCTCCTCCTCCCAAACACCTGTTGCCCCTGTAACACCGCCCGGAAAGCTTGCCCTGCCCTTCAGCTCCGAGCGACTTCCTCCCCGGCACTTCCGTATGCTCGTGTATCTTGCCGTGGGATTCTCGTAGGGTCTGCGTCATGCACCGTTTCCGTTCTACGGAAGTATCACAGCCCGGAAAGCTTGCCCCGCCCTTCAGCACCGAGCGACTTCCTCCCCGGCACTTCCGTATGCTCGATTGGCCCGGTAAGTTAGGGGGGGGGTCGGTGTACTCGTGTGTGTGTGCGGGGTCGGTGTACTCGTGTGTGTGTGCTTGTGTGTGTACGCATGTGTGCGACGGGGGGGGGGCTGGGTGCACTTGTGTGTGTACGCGTGCGTGTATGTGTGCGGGGGTGTGTGTCTCAGTATGTATGTGCGTGCGTGCATGGGCGTTCGTGTGTGTGTCTGTGTGTGTGTGTGTGTGTATGCGCATGCGTGTATGGTGTTTTCGAGCTTCCCAGGAGACAGAGAATGGCCACAGCGCGCGTTCTTGTGCGCGTGGCCCGCGGAAATCGCCTCCTTCAACAGGCAATGCGCGCGGCCAGGTACTGCCTCCTGGGAAGCACAGTCAGTAACAAAAGATCTCCTGGCGGACACAGCGCTGACGCGCTGTTACGCCACGAGACCTAAAAAGCAGTAACCAGGGCTTTGTTGAATATAATATTGAAAATACTTCAGTTCTAAAATGATGAGACAGTGAAAGAACGATAACCTGTTCTTTTTAACTTGCTTTACAGGCTTCTTTAAATAAATAGGTTTTTTTCACGTTGCAGCATGGGCGTTTTACCTTTTATCTAACAGAATGCCCTGCTGTACACTGAGGCAGGAGGAGGCTGCCACATGCTGTCACACCCCAGACTGCCCCATTGACAATCTGAATGTGGCAATTACCCAGCTACAGAATGACAATGGGCGGGTGGGGCTACTCTTGTGCTCCAGGAGGAGTGGGAGGTGCCCCATCAGGGGGGTGAGGCCTCTCACAGAGGAGCAATGCTGCTCCCTGTGATGGCCAAAATTACGGACAAAAGGCGTCCGTTATAAGGATCCTCACGGACAACGGACATAAGGTCCAAATTACGGACGGTCCCTGAAATTCACGGACGGTTGGTCACCCTATTATGCCCTGCTACGAACTGTGCAGAGCATCACGCTGGGGTTAGCATGAGGTTCATTCCTCTGCCTGCATGTGTGAAAAAAAAAAGCATAATGTGGAGACACTAGCCAAGGCTATCTGTTGCCACAGCCTATAAATGTACTCAGCAAAACTGACTGTGTATAAAGCATTAGCCCGATTCGTAAATATTTTTGTGTGTGTTGGTGTGACATATGCCTAACTTACGTTTCCAGGAAGTCGCCACACATACCTATGTATAAAAGCTCTCTGTTTAGTCTCTCCGGCCCCACCACCTGATGGTTGTTTCCTTAAGTCTGAGCGCCAGGATACCTGTAGAGTGGCAGTTTGCGCTATACAAGAACGCCTACAATTACAATTACAATCGGGCTTGGTGTGTATAAAGTCACTGGTAACTCATTCCGCAAGCACTGAGAGCGTCTGCTTCACTGTTTACACATGGTAAAGTACTGCAAGGTATTACCGATCATTCTCCTCTTTAACATTTGATAGCTTAATGCTAATCCCAGGTCATTTTTACACCTTTCCTGTGCAATAAAGACGTTGTCATGTTATTTCTGTCAATCTGGATAATGCATTGAAAAGTTGAAGTTAGAAGTTGAAGTTAAAAGCATTTATAGAGCGCACTAACACCAGGCGTTTTCATGGCGCTATGTTCAGATTTGAAACAGAAAAAAATAATAGTAGAGGGGGAGGAGGACAGTTATTACGAGGGGAAAGCTGAAAGGAAGAGATGGGTTTTGAGGGCTTTCCGGAACTCCATGTAGTTGGTTATGGTCCTGATAGAAAGGGGAAGGGCATTCCAGAAGGTGGGGGCAAGGGTAGAGAACCGGAGGCCACCGTGTTTTTTCCTTTTGAAACGAGGGACGACCAGAAGGACTTGAGTAGAGGAGCGGAGGTTTCTTGTAGGGAGATAGGACCGAATTATAGAATTAAGAAATTCGGGAGCAGTGCCTGCAAGGGCCATGAAAGTGAGACAGCCCAGTTTGAAAAGGGAACGTTGGGAAATGGGGAGCCAGTGGAGGGATTTGAGAAGGGAAGTGACGCGGTGATACTTAGGGAGTTGGTATATCAGGCGGGCCGCCTGATTCTGAATGAGCTGGAGGCGCCGGAGCTCATATGCCGGGATCCCTACAAAAAGCCCATTGCCATAGTCCAGGCGGGAGACAATCATGGCCATGACAATGAGCTTAAGAGCCTCGACAGAAAAGAAGCTGGAAATTTTGCGGATGATGCGTAGGGATAGGAAGCAGGATGAAACAACGGTGCTGATCTGAGGGTGCATAGTCAGGTCTTGGCTGACTAGGATACCCAAGGTTTTTGCTTTAGCAGAAGGGGTGGGGGGACCGAGGGCAGGGGGCCAAAATGCAGAGGTCTAAGGGCTGGGGAGGCTACCGGTAAGTATCAGCTCAGTTTTGTCCGGATTTAATTTCAACTGGTTGAAGTTCATCCAGTCAAATATAAAGGTGAGGACAGAACAGAGGTTGGACCTGGAATCGTCAGAGGGGGAAAGGTTGAAAATGAGCTGGAGGTCGTCAGCGTAGTTGTACACTGACACCTCCATATTTTGAAGGGCCGAAATAAGGGGGTAAATATAAAGGTTAAAAAGAAGAGGGGAAAAAGCAGAGCCCTGAGGGACACCACAAGTGACCGGACAGGGAGGGGCCGAAAAGCCATCCAGGTGGACGGGCTGTGTCCGATCTCCTAGGAAGGAGGTGAGCCAGGCCAGGGCGGACCCTCGAATACCGGCGCCTCCGACACGGTCGAGAAGGATGGAATGGTCGACCGTGTCGAAGGCGGCGGACAGGTCAAGGAGAACCAAGGCCTGAGAAGAATTGGAGTCCGCACATTGCCTAAGCTCATCCAGGACTGAGAGGACCACTGATTCCGTCGAGTGAACTGGACGGAAGCCGGCCTGATGGGAGGCTAAAAGGTGATTGTCCTCGATAAAGGTCAAGAGGCAGGAGTAGAGAGATAGGGCGAAAATTAGGGAGGGAGGAGGGGTCAATCCCAGGTTTTTTCAGAATGGGAGTGATAATAGCTGATTTGAAAACTGCCGGGACAATACCCTGTTGAATGGATGTATTAAGAAGGGTAAGCGGGGGTCCAGGATAGTGAGAGAAGACCTCCTTAAGTATGCGGGCAGGACAGCAGTCCAATGGGGACCCGGATTTGACTTTCCTTAGAAGACCAAGGAAGGTCTCTTCTGAGATAGGAGAAAAAGTGTCGAGAAAGACAGACGGAGTGGCAGGAGGGGGCGGGAGAGGAAAAAGGAGGGCTGGGGTATGTTGTGCCTGATGGCGGCTATCTTCTCAATAAAGTAAGAATTGAGTAAATTACAGAGGGATTGGGAAGGGACCGGGTTGGGTTGTACTCTATCTGAAGCTGCAAGGTTGTGGACAATAGAGAAGATCTCCTTAGGTTTGTTACTGGCTAAGAGTATTTTGGCTGAAAAATACTCGGTTTTGGCCATCAGGATAGCCGTTTTATATCTTCGAAGAAGAGCGGAGTATTGGGACTTGAGGGTGGGACAGTACATACGCCTCCAATGACGCTCGGCTTGTCTTAAAGAAAGTTTAAGAATTTTGAGGTCTTCAGTGAACCATTTATTGGCCTCATGGGAGCGGCGAGATCTGAGTAGCTTGGGGGGGGCGTTTGAGTCGCAGGCGGCCGAAAGCCAATTGTTGAGGGTGGCTGCCTGAGAATCCGGGAGGGAATCAGCTAGGTAAGGGGATGAGGCCGCAAGGGAGGCGCACAAGGCGGGCATGTCCGCACGGTTCCAATTACGGAGCCACATGTTTTTAGGAGGGGAGAATTTATTGACAGCTCTTAAGCCAAAGGAGAAGGATATGAGTGAATGGTCAGACCAAATGCAAGGGGAGATGGACGGAGCCGAGGTGGAAATATTGGCAACCCAGATTTGATCGAGGATATGGCCACCAGAGTGAGTGGGGAGGTGAATCAGGGGTGTAAGGTTGAGGCAGCCAAGGGATTCGGTGAAATCTTTAGATGTGAGGTCTTCCCGGGGGTCATGAGGCCAGAAATTAAAATCTCCCAGAATGAGTACAGAGGAATTGTTGACCACCAGGGTGGCCAGCAAGTCCTGTATGGCTGTAATGAAATGGGGCATATTCTGAGGGGGGCGGTATAATAGGAGGCAGGTCAAAGGGACCGTGAGATTAATTGAACGGGCGACCAGAAAGTCAACTGAGGGGATGCAAGGGTAGGGCAAAAGTTGAAACTGAAACTTGGAGTGGATGATCATGGCCACACCACCACCTACTTTCCCGTCCGGCCGGTCGGCACGGAGGGCATAGTAGGATTCACGAAGGGTAGCCAGGACATCTGGTAACGAATCAGAAGAGTACCAGGTTTCGGTTAGGAATAAGAGATCAGGTTTGGCGGAGGTAAAGGAGATTAGGCAACTAGAGTTGGTGCTTTACCGCCGAACGGGTATTTAATAACATGGCGCTGGCTTGAGCAGGAAGAGGAGTTACCGGGAGCTGCAAGGGGCACCCTGTGAATGTAGGGGAATCCGCAGGGGTCAGGATACGAGAGGAGATTCCAAGGCGACTAATGCAAGTCTGGGTGGAAGGACTAATGTGCCCGTCGCCCTGGTAGGTCCGAAGTTGAGCTGACGAATAGGAGATGATTTGGGCATTATGGTTAGCCCCGGGCCCCGGCCGGTCGCGGACGGGCGCAGACGGGCTTGCCTTTGGCGCGCCCGCTGCGCGCGCCCGCTGCGCGGCCGGGATATGGGAGGCATCTTATACTATAGGGAGGTGGGAGGGTCTATCGGCTGCACTGCCAACCCACGACTCCCTCCCTCGAAGATGGCGGCTGAAGTCGCAGTGCCTGATCCCCTGCTGCAGCCCCAAGATCGGCTGTGCAGGGACCAGAGCGGAGAGGAGGGGAGGAGGAAGAGGGTAAGTGAAGACAAAAATAGTTAAAAACACAATTTTTGAAGTTAAAAACAACTACTCCTGGCTTCCGCCTCAGGAGTTGAAAGTGCAAAATGCAAGTCTGAACAGCGCACGTGGTGTAGAGGCGCGGTTTAAATACCAGCGGGAGGCAGGAGGGTCTGTCGGCTGCACCGCCAACGCACGACTCCCTCCCTCCAAGATGGCGGCTGAAGTCGCAGTGCCTGATCCCCTGCTGCAGCCCCAAGATCGGCTGTGCAGGAACCAGAGCGGAGAGGAGGGGAGGAGGAAGAGGGTAAGTGAAGACAAAAATAGTTAAAAACGCAATTTTTGAAGTTAAAAACAACTACTCCCGGCTTCCGTCACAGGAGTTGAAAGTGCAAAATGCAAGTCTGAACAGTGCGTGTGGTGTAGAGGCGCGGTTTTAATACCAGCGGGAGGCGGGAGGGTCTGTCGGCTGCACCACCAACCCACGACTCCCTCCCTCCAAGGTGGCGGCTGAAGTCGCAGTGCCTGATCCCCTGCTGCAGCCCCAAGATTGGCTGTGCAGGGACCAGAGCGGAGAGGAGGGGAGGAGGAAGAGGGTAAGTGAAGACAAAAATAGTTAAAAACACAATTTTTGAAGTTAAAAACAACTACTCCCGGCTTCCGCCTCAGGAGTTGAAAGTGCAAAATGCAAGTCTGAACTGCGCGCGTGGTGTAGAGGCGCGGTTTAAATACCAGCGGGTGGCGGGAGGGTCTGTCGGCTGCACCGCCAACCCACGACTCCCTCCCTCCAAGATGGCGGCTGAAGTCGCAGTGCCTGATCCCCTGCTGCAGCCCCAAGATCGGCTGTGCAGGGACCAGACCGGAGAGGAGGGGAGGAGGAAGAGGGTGAGTGAAGACAAAAATAGTTAAAAACACAATTTTTGAAGTTAAAAACAACTACTCCCCGCTTCCGCCTCAGGAGTTGAAAGTGCAAAATGCAAGTCTGAACAGCGCGCGTGGTGTAGAGGTGCGGTTTAAATACCAGAGGGAGGGTCTGTCGGCTGCACCGCCAACCCACGACTCCCTCCCTCCAAGATGGCGGCTGAAGTCGCAGTGCCTGATCCCCTGCTACAGCCCCAAGATCGGCTGTGCAGGGACCTGAGCGGAGAGGAGGGGAGGAGGAAGAGGGTAAGTGAAGACAAAAATAGTTAAAAACACAATTTTTAAAGGTAAAAACAACTACTCCCGGCTTCCGCCTCAGGACTTGAAAGTGCAAAATGCGAGTCTGAACAGCGCGCGTGGTGTAGAGGCGCGGTTTAAATACCAGCGGGAGGGTCTGTTGGCTGCACCGCCAACCCACGACTCCCTCCTCCAAGATGGCGGCTGAAGTCGCAGTGCCTGATCCCCTGCTGCAGCCCCAAGATCGGCTGTGCAGGGACCAGAGTGGAGAGGAGGGGAGGAGGAAGAGGGTAAGTGAAGACAAAAATAGTTAAAAACACAATTTTTGAAGTTAAAAACAACTACTCCCGGCTTCCGCCTCAGGAGTTGAAAGTGCAAAATGCAAGTCTGAAAAATGCCGTATGTTTGTGGGTCCATAGTATTTTCCAACTAAACCTTAACTTGTTATATGTTACTGATATATGTACTGTGGAGTGCTTGGTGGAGTGCTTGATTGAACAACAAACAGGTAATACGTGTCTACATTCTTTAAGTATTCTTCTTCTCTATTCCTCTTGAAAACGTTCCAAAGCCTGACTCAACTGGGAGCCCTGTGGCAGACCTCCGTGTACCACCCAAGTGGCTGAAACGCAACAACAGTCAAAATACCCAGGCCAACCAAAACGTTTGACATAGCAGGAAGAAGCTTGATTCCCCTTTACCACAGATTGTTCATGTTTCATTTCTTTTATCTGTCAATTCTTCAATGTCAGGAACACATTTTTTTAAATCTGCCTTGAGCCACTTCATACCCAGCAGTCTCTCATGCACGTTCATGCCTGAACATGGCCTTCATACTGCAGGAAATCTGCATGGAAAATTATATTTCGGCCTGAGATTGAAAACTGAATGAAATTGCATGCACCTACAATGATGAGGAAACTAAAAATAAGGAGGAAAACATCAGTGAGGCTGTTTCTTTGCATCTTGTGGCAGTTCATGACTACCGGTCAGTATTCTTAGCGATTATTGTTGTATGGTTGCTACTGCCTCAGGGACTTTTGCTACAGTGCTTGTGCCGAGGGTATTAGTGCTTGAAAAAGGCTAGCCAAGACTCCTATTGTATAATTGATTCTTAAGTTGCAGCTTGGTTGAGGTGTTTCAGTGTACCCTCAGAGCATGCCTGGTAACAGATCCTGTGCTTTGTACCTGCCTCTGGTCGAGATGGTGTGCTGAGGATCTGCCTGACTCCCTGACACTAACACAGGTAAGCAAGCACCCACAGCACTGCTCAAAATCATCTGAAGGTCCTTGGCCACAAGACGATGATCCTTTCTGTAGATCTTTGGTCCTGGACAACGCAGCTACTAGACAAGAGAGAGGGCCCCTCAAACTAAAGGGACAGAGCACCGTGTAAACAGTCAAATCAGTTCTATCATTAAGGAAGCACATACAGAAACCACCTATTTGCCTTCAAACAATCACTCCTCAATCTTCGCTCATACCCAAAGGTCTACATCCAAAAATCCATACCAAGTCAACACGTTTGCACAGTTTTAATTTCTCTTAAATTCCTACACAGGAGTTAAAACAGTTGTTTATGCATAACTATACCATAACAATTCCGTATTTCCTCACTGTGTTCGTGACAGAATAAAATGACAAAGAGGGAAAGGTCCCACAGTGTTACGTTTTCACCACGCAAAGCACAGTGTTATTCGATATGGGGAAAAGGAGGTGCCACTCAGGAGAAATAACACATTTAATAGTATTGAGCTGTTTGTCTTAATTACGGTGCTGCAAGGTGAGGAGAACCACCAACCTCCCCAAATCTAGTGGCATAAGCCAACTAACAAATACAAAACACAAATCCTCAGCACACATATGTATATCGTAATAATGTAGACATGCATAAAGTAAGCACAGATTAAATGCAAGTCGAAGCTTTCAGTTCTTTTCCGTTTATTTCTGGGTGTTCAGACAGCCGACACGTGTTTCATCGCATACATGGGAATTCGTCCAGCGACTTTATCAAGGCTATTGTCTTCTTATTACGACTGACATCGGTTACATGAGGAGCGACGTCCGTGTTGGTCACTTGGATAAACATTTTACGATTTTGAGCATTTGGGACTTACGGGGATCCCTTGGTCATAAAGGGGAGTGTTTTGGTCATCGCTGAAATAGAGAACCCTTTGTGGGTTGGAAGTATCACCACAAATAAAGGATTCCTAATAAACGGAAAAGAACTGAACGCATCGACTTGCATTTAATCTGTGCTTCCTTTATGCATGTCTACATTATTCCGATATACATACGTGTGCTGAGGATTTGTGTTTTACTTTTTCACCATATAGGTATTGACCCCCCTCCCCACAATACGGTGCATACATTTAATATCAATCAAAAACACACAATATCACAAGCTCAGTTGAAGAGAAAACACAACAGTAGGGAGAAAACACAAGACACTGAACATGAAGTTATTCAAATGATTTTGTCCGCTCATGATCAAAGAAAACAATATATAAATAATAAGTGGCGTTTTCACACAGGTGTTCCTCTACCGTATCACAATGTCATGCAGATCCTGCATTAAAAATATATGCGTCAAGATGGCGGTCGCACTCTAAGAGTGCTCCGGACCCCCTCCGTCATCTGCCTCGCTACGGCCCACTTGTACCTGTCATCGAAGCCCCACGTTCTCAGAGGCGATTCCTCTACCTCACCTGCATCGCTTTGACCCTTCTTGTGGACTGCCTGGTGCCCGAGCCGCCTTCGCTGGCTCTCTTCTCCGGACGGCCTTGCTTCCTCAAGATGGCGGCCCCCTCGCCGTCTGATCTCTGGGCCTGACGTATCGGCCGGGTGCCCCGGCTTCTCCTTCCCCGCCCTATCCACCTGGGATCATCCTGGTGGCAGCGGTCTGTGCCGGTGGCCAGCGGTCGGGCTGGAGCCAGGAATCGTGTGGTGAGTTCCTGCCCCGGTGCCTGGGGATCGGAGTGGACCAGCCCTGGGGAGTCCTAGAGGCGCTCAGAGTGGCGGAGCGGTGCCCGCAGCCTTCCGGAGGTGGAGGTGGCTCAGGGAGGCTGCTGCTGGGCGGTGTAGGATGTGGCGCTACCTGCACGCCGCATCTGCAAAAGAGACAGGCCGGGACTGCGGATCCGGGCCTTGCTGCTCTGCTGGCCCTGCACCCGGGCGTCCCTGTGGTGAGTGGCAGCGGGGCCTTGGGGAACGCGGCCGCATGGCTAGCTTCGGGAGTGCCTGGCGCTGGGTGCGGCCTGAGCTGCTCCTCTGGGGAGGTGTGGAGGCAGGGAGTTTATTTTGTGTGTCGCCTCCCCCCCCCCGAACTCTTTGGCGGCCATACCAGGGCCGAGCGGACGCGCCTTCTGGGCGGACGGAGAGACTGTGGGCTGTGGTGATGCCTGGCCGGTCGGGCCGCCCCTAGGGCCTGAGACTGATATTTGTTTTTTTTGTCAAATCTGTTTAATAGCATTTTAGAGATTTTATGGTACAGTAGGTACTTCAACTATTTCAGCTCAGCTATCTGGGCATGTCAATCGAGCATTCATGTACATTATATCATTACAATTGAGAGACACAATGCCACAGTTACAGTATTTCATAAGCAAAGGATAATCGCCCAAAGCTGACAAGAGCGTGGAGTACCTGAGCGGGCAACCTCCATATTAGTCCATGACTGTCCACGCGTTGAGCCTTGTACATTAGCAGGGTTTAGGGTGGATCCCCCCAACGTGGACCTGTGTATGCACAAAAATGACTTTTATACAACAACTATAAATAAACAAATACAACAGCGGCAAAACCACAGCCACATACGAATGCTAATCCCTTTCCCACCCCCCTCACCCCCCCTCTTCGGCCCAGCGCGCACACGCGCACCCCAGCCACAGCTGGGCCTACACCTGAAACCTGCATGACCCAGAGAGTCGATAATGGTACCTAACAGATTATCCAGACAGGAGAACAGCCCACGGTACACTCCAACCCCCGAGAGCGCCCCCTAACCGTCTAAAGCACCCGCACTGCTAACCCCACTTGGCAGTTCCCAGCGCTCCGCTATTGGTTCTTTTCGGAGCCCCACCGTTTCCTCTCTACGTATGGCTGTCCACTCCGCCCGGGCCCATGCCTGAAGAGAGGAAGTCCACGCCTGTACGCCAGGTGGGTCACGCACCTTCCAGTGCCTCGCAAGGAGGCGCTTTGCCACCACCATCCCCAGATCTAAGAAACGGGACGACACCTTATCTTTGGGCGGTCTCCTGAAATGGTGCAAAATGTATTCCGGCCAATCAAAGGGTATAATACGACCAGTGCATTTCCTAAGTAGCTCACTGATTACACTCCTGTAAGTGCCCAGCCCAGGACAACTCCACAAAAGGTGGAGGAGTCCCGCACCCATCTCCCCGCACCTGGGGCAGGACGCGTCTGTGCGATGGAAGTACTTGTTGATTAGCTCAGGCGTGAGTTAGGCTCTATGAACAACATAAAGTTGTATCTGGCGAAAGCGCATGTTTCTGGGAATGCGTACCGGACTTTTAAGAATTCTCTCCCACTCCTTATCAGATAGCAACCTTCCCATGTCACGCTCCCATTTACCTCTAAGTGGGGCCCGACTAGTCCCCGTATGGATCCTTAGCGACTCAGCAAACCAGCGGACCAGGTGTTTGCCCCTCCCCATGACGTGGAGGTACTGCATAGTTAAGTGCTGTTCAGGCTCTGTCGCCACATCTTCCCACCTGGCCGTCATCTTCGCCACTAGGGCGCTATGTAGCAGGAACCCCCCAAGGGGAAACCCGTCCTCAGAGACCAGCGTCTCATACGCCACTAACGCCCCGTCTCTGTAGAGGTCGCCCAGTGTCTGGTCATCTGCGTCCCTCCACGGCTCTAACATGGGACGTGTGAGGACCCCTCACCTCCTGGGGAACCCTCCAGAGGCACAGCAGGCGCGTACGGGAGCACCTTTCGTGTGTCGAACAGGGCTCTGCGAAAGCATTTATACGCCACTGCCAGCAGCAGCGGAGCGGGTCTCACAGGCGCCGCCAGAGGATGTAAGAGTTTGGTGACACGCTCCAGAGAGTACGGTGGCTCATCTGTAGCGGTATCGTCTCTACCCCTATCCGCCAACCAACAGGCGATCCATTGGAGTTGCGCGGCCAGGTAGTAATGTTCGAAGCAGGGGGCGGCCAGCCCTCCCCTGTCCGTTGGCAGGAATAATTTCACCAGCGCCAGTCGGTGCCGAGACGTGCCCCTGATAAAGTCCCGCAGGACCACATTGAGCGACGAAAAGAAAGAGGCCGGGATAAATAGAGGCAGATTAACAAAATAGTACAGGAGTCGTGGAAGCATGACCATTTTGGCAAGGGCCACTCTCCCCGCAGTGGTCAGCGGGAGTGTGGACCAAAAGCTTATCTGGGATCAAAGCGCCACCGCCCGCCCTAGGTTGCCATCGAAGAGGTCAGCCGGTTGACGGTAGATCTGGATCCCTAGATACTTAAAGGTGTCAGCCTTCCATTGGACTCTCGTGCCTTCAAGACAGTACCCCGGATCTTCTTTTCCAGTGCCAAACGCATAAAGGCAGGACTTGCCCGCATTCACCCGGAGCCCCGAGACAACCGCAAACTGACACAACAATTGGGCTAGTTGGTCCGGTATACGTGCCACGTCCCTCACAAACACCAGCAGGTCATCGGCATAAAGCGAAACCTGATGGATCGCATTTCCCAAGGGAAATCCGTCTCCCAGTGCCAGTGCGAACAGTAGCGGGGACAGGGGACATCCTTGCTGGGTGCCCGGGCCCACCGCCACCGCTTCAGAGATGTAGGGGCCAAGTTGCACCCGGACCACAGGGATTTTGTAAAGGAGCTCAACCATCTGCAGGAAGCCTATGTCAAGTTCGTAATGCGACAGTACCGCGGACAGGTAACCCCACTCCAGGCAGTCAAAAGCCTTTTCCAGGTCTAGTATCGGGCACCCCGTCCTGGGCCATTCCCTCGTCGCCTCAGCCGCCGACGTGGATCTCGCTGGCACAAACCCATTTTGATCAGAGTGTGTTAAGTGAGGGACCACCGGCGCTAGCCGCCCTGCGAGCATTTTTGCGAAGACTTTATAGTCCACGTTAAGCATTGCCAGTGGCCTGTATGAACCCAGAGCTGTAGGGTCCCTGACTGACTGACTGAGTTAATTTTAGAGCGCTCTTATGCCGAGGCGTCTTGGCGCTGAGAGACAGAGAGATAGAGGTGGCAGAGTTAGGGTAGCCCAAATAGCCAGGTTTTCAGCTCTTTCCTAAACTTGGCTAAGCTCTTTTCGGAAAGGAGTGAGAATGGTAGACTGTTCCAGAGCTTAGGGACTTGATGGGAAAAGGATCTGCCGCCCCAACGGACTCTCTTAATCCTGGAGGTGTGAATTAGATTTTGGGAACTGGATCTAAGTGAGCGCTCAGGAACATATGGGGAGAGAAGGTTGGAGAGCTGTTTAGCGGTTTGTCCATATAGGGATTTGTGGGCCAAACACAAGACCTTGAATTGGATTCTTTTCCTAACTGGGAGCCAGTGTAGTTCGCTTATTGCTTTTGAGGTGGGGTGTCGTTTAGGAAGATTAAGCAGAACTCTGGCCGCCGCGTTCTCGATGGACTGGAGTCGGTTAAGTTGTTTTTCGCCGGCACCTATGTATAGGGCATCCCTGTCCGGCTTGGGCAATGAGACTAGAAATGCTTCCCACATGGATGGAGGGAAAGAGCTGTCGTCTATAGCTGTATTATCAGCTGGAGGAGCAAGGGCGTGAGGGTTTCCCTGTTCGCCTTATAGTATTCGGCGGGCAGGCCATCCGGCCCATGGAGTTTTCCCCGTCGCCATAGCCTGAATCGTGTCTCCCACTTCCTCTAGTGTGAAGGGGGCATTAAGCGCATCCCTGTGCTCCCCAGCGGCCACTGAGACTGATATATTGCCTGCTGGAGACCCGGTTAGCCCTACTGTACCCCTGTGTGTGACTCCTGCTGGGACACGCTCTTTCCCCCACCCTGGTCTGCTGCAGCTCTTCGTAGCCCTACGGGATATTGGGGTGCATTGAGGGGGTGTGTGCTGTTGGACCCGCTGGAGGAGCGGGGTGGCTGGTCTGAGACTGTCCTGTGTCCCCGAGGGCGGGCTGCCCGGTCCGTGGTGAAGTGTGATGCCTACTTTGATTGCCCTGACACCGGAGAGGCAGGGTGCCGGTCTTCCAGGGCCTTGCAGGTTCTCTGGACTACCTTGGACTTGCTGCCTGAGGGGCCCGCTTCTCCCCACTATCTGGGTGGTGTGATGTGATTTGGTGTGGGGCAGATCAGCTACTGTGTCGGGTGGCGCACTCGTGTGCCTGCCCCCCCCTTCTCTTCCCCTGGACGCCCGGGGCCTTGCTGCTGAGACCTGTTGGGGGGGGTCCTGGGGTCTTGGGCCCACCGGAGCCACCTTGAGGGCCGCCACTGATGTGAAGAATTGAGCTCCCCTAGAGAGCGGCCTCCTCCCTTCAACGTCGGGAGCGGGAAAGGGATCGCCCACTATACCGGGTGGCGGGGACTGCGGCCGAGGCGCCGGTGCGTTCCCCCCTTCGACCACCTACAACGGACTATTCGAGGACATGGTCAGAAACCGCACCACCCAGGCCATCATTCCCCCAACCCAAACTAAAACGGACCAATTCACCAAGCCCGATCGTGACCCAGCTGGCGGGTCTACGGCTGCTCCTGGGGCGGCCGGGGGTGATCTCTCCACTATCCTGCAGGCGATTAGCCCATCATAGGCCTCGGTGGAAAGCAGGATGGGTGAGGTGAGGGTTGACGTGGCCTTGATTTGACAGGACCTCCGTAATGCCACGGCCCGTATTACGGAGGCCGAGTCCCGTATCTCCACGATGGAGGATGACGTGGGCACTCTCAAATCCCAGGTGGCCCGCCTTCAGACACAGACCTCGGAACTACATCGCAGTGCCGAAGATGCCAAAAATAGGGCCCGAAGAAACAACCTGCGTCTCCTGGGTTTTCCGGAGGGAGTGGAAAAAGGACACACCAACACCTTTATTCAGGCCTGGGTAAGATCTTGGATCCCCAAAGAGAAACTCTTCCCCTGGTTTGCGGTGGAGCAGGCTCACCGCTCCCTCGCTCCCAAACCCCCTCCTGGGGCTCCTGCTCGTCCCATTATCCTTCGAATCTTCAACTTCCGGGACAGGGATGCGATTCTGGAGGCCGCCAGGGTACTGGGTCCACTGCACTTCCAAAACTCCAAAATGATGGTCTTCCCGGATGACTCTAGAGAGTTGCAGACTCAGCGCCGGTCTTACGACGAGGTCAAGCAAAAACTCAGGGCCAGGGGCCTCCGTTACGGACTCCTCTTCCCGGCTCGCCTTAAGGTGTTTTTCCAGGACAACACATTTTTCTTTGATACCCCACAGGCAGCATGGACCTGGCTTACGGAGGAGCGGCCCCTCCTACCTGGTGCGGCCTGGCCAGGAAGGACCCAAGGCGCAGCGGTGCCGAACTGGATCTAGAAGATGAGGCAACCGCGGGGGGAGTTCTCATTCGCCGGGGGCGCAGTCCCGGCGCTCCCCGACTCAGACCTCGAACCAAAGGGCCACTCCGACCCGAATCTGATGTGGCCACAATAGTGGTCATTCCAAAGACACAACCACCCTCCCTGAATTGTGCGGACTACCGCCCGATCTCGCTGATTAACATGGAGATCAAGATCTTTGCTACTGTGTTGGCTCAAAGACTCAGACCCCTCCTGCAAGACCTGGTCCACTCCGACCAATGCGGGATCATGCCTGCCAGGGGCACTCGTCACTGCATTCGTCGCTTCCACCTGGCTCTGGCACACCGTGGTCCCCTATTTCCCCATATTTGGCACTGCATTTCATCGACTTTGAAAAGGCCTTTGATACGGTGGACTGGGGTTACCTTGAGGAGGTGCTGGAAAGGATGGGTTTCGGTCTCTCCTTCCGCCACCTGATCAGAGTTCTCTATACTAACCCCAGAGCCCGTGTTCTCATTAACGGTAAGCTTTCCGAGACATTCCCAATCCGGAGGGGCACGCGTCAGGGGTGTCCGCTTTCACCACTCTTATTCGCGCTGGCGATGGAGCCCCTGGCGGCTCTCATCCGACAGGACCCACGTATCCGGGGTTCGGCCTGGGACTTGAGCCAGGTCGATAAGTTAGCCCTATATGCGGACGGCGTTCTGCTTTATTTGGCGGACCCAGACAGCTCTGGCCCCAGGTGCCTGGAGGTCCTTTCCGCTTTCGAGGGGGTCTCTGGACTCCGTCTCAACCCAGCAAAGTCGACTCTGGTCCCTCTGCATCCCTCCTGGGATTGCTTTGACTGGCAGAAAGACATCCCCCTTAGGAGACAATCGGTCACATACCTAGGCGTGTGGTTAACTCTTCTGCCAGAGCTCGAATGGGCTTTGAATATCACACCTTTGGTCCTCAGGATAAAGACGGACCTCAAGAGATGGCAGACCCTCCCCCTTAACCCCCTGGGCAGGAGTGCACTCTTCAAAATGATGATTCTCCCCCGTTTTCTTTACATACTGCAAAACATTACTATCCACCTTGGTTGGTTCTGCGAACTTGACGGTGTTCTCACCGGTTTCTCTAGGGAGGAGGGAGGCCACGTTTATTTCTGGCGCACTGTTGTATCCCCCCTTTGACGGGGGCATGGGAGTAACTAATCTCCACCTCCAATACCTGACCACAAAACTCATCGTGATCCACGATTGGTTTGCGGGCGGTTGGTCTGACCCAGCATACCGCGTGGGACTCAGCACATCGGACTTCACGCAGATGATGGCATTTTTATATGGCAGCCCAGTGCCACAGGCTCTGCCTCCTGTCGCTAGGACTGTGCTTCTGGCCTGTCGCACGGCCCTACGTCACGTGCGGTGGGACCGGAAACTCACTCGGCAGACACCACTTTGGCATGGGTCCTGGATGCAAGAGGTCTCGTCCTTGCAGGGGTTCCGACGCTGGGACCTCATTGGGATTTCGCTGCTCGGAGATATATGGCTAGGGGACCACATCCGATCCTTTGTGGACCTGCAGCACCGCCACGCTCTTCCCCACTCCCAATTCTATAAGTACCTACTACTCAGACACGCCCTTCATACACACGTCTCACCCCCTGTCTTCCTTCCGGAGTTCAGCCCGCTGGAGGCCCAGGTGATGATGGTGAACATAGGGGGGGGGGGGAGTGTCCCGCATATACCGGTCACTGGTGAACAATGGTCCCGCTTCCCTGGATCGGCTCAGGGCTCGATGGGAGGGATGGCTGGGCCCCCTAGAAGAGACGGATTGGAGGGATGCCCTTATGGCACCCAAAACCCTGACCACATCCTCCAAGTTATGCCTGGTCCATCTTTACTACCTTCATGCTGCATACCTCACCTCGACACGTCTATTCCGGGCCCAGATGAGATCCTCCTCAGCGTGCGGGCGATGTGACTCCGCCCCAGCTGATTTCATTCACATGGTATGGTGTTGTCCAGCTTTGGCACTGTTCTGGAAAGGGGTGGAACTCGAACTTACGCAAGCCCTGGGATGGGAGGTTCCCCACGACCCGATACGCCTGGTGCTGGGGGTGTTTGACGGCCTGGATGGCTCTAGGGCGGACAAGCGCTTTTTGGGGATGGCGGTGGCCAAAAGAAACTTAGGTGCGCACTGTTCCCAGGCTAAGGCACCAACTGTACAGAGATGGAAGATGGGAGTGGACTGGTGTGGGATGCAGGAGGAATCCCTATTCGAAGCCCGGGGATGCCCTAACTTATTTAGTAAAGTGTGGGGTAAATGGTTTAATATGCTACCACTATGATGATCTGCCTTCATTTTATTTTATATACATTTGTATTTTATATCTGGACTGCCATGCCCAATCCTGATGGGCCGCCCTTGTCTTGTCAATTGTGTACATTGTCATGTCTATCTCAGTGATTAATGACCTGCTGCCAATTAATTTCTGTGTTGTTAAAAATCCAATAAAATTGATTATCAAAAAAAAATATGCGTCTTGGACAGCACGTCAACAGATCCCCCAGACTCCAGTTGGTTTTTCCTTTAATCAGTCTATTATGCAGATTACAGTCTCAAACGACCCTTGGTTTTTGTCCTCAGATCAAGTGGAGCTCTAGTTGCAGCAGATTAGCTCTTCATCTTCTTCCAAGGCACAGCAGCTTTAGGCTTAAACATTACTATGGGGGGGAAAAGGGTCCCAGTACTGGCAAACGTTTTCTCTGGTGGGCCGTATGATCTTCTTGTGAAGTCAAAATGAGTACAAATATTGGTTTTGGAGGGCCAGTACCTTTCCCAAATATGGACCCTGACCAGAGGTAAGAACTCAAACAGTCCTCGAGCCACCTTTGAATTTTAAATATTTAGCCAACCAGAGCAGGGGATCCTTTGTGGGCTTTTCCGCAGGATTTCCACTTTGGGAAGAGAAGAGTAAGGGATATAACAATAAGTATCCAGTTTGATACGTAATGGCTACCTGACCTAGATATCTGCAAATCAACATAAGGCATTCCTGTGAAGGTCCAAAGGTCGATTCCTGGGCAGAGGTTTGCCTGGATGCAGATTCTAATTCAAACCCAAACAGGTGATGATAAAAGCAAGGTCTCTGAAGTACAAACCCCAAGGGAAACCAATATGGCACGGTCAGTCGGCAGCCACCATCCTGAATCTCAGTCATCATGTCTTCGTGCAGCATAACATCCTTTCTTTACATGCCAATTTAGCTGCACTTTAAAGCTCACAACATACAAAACAGTGTTTATGGAGAGTGAAGGGCCGCCATTATCAGGTACTGAATAGAATTACACAGAGAATGCCAGAATGTGAGCCAAAAGTCTTTTCCCCAGACGATAAACTACTGCCACCGACCAAGATGCTCTCCTGAGAAAATGTGGTACACTCCTCACCAGCAATTCCCTGTGGATTTAACTCTTGTCCAGCATAATGCTCTGCTAAGGAGAGACAGAAAATGCGAAGAACAGTACCCTGTGAGCTTGGGATATGAGGGCAAGGGGAGAGAAACACATTGCTTCCCCCAGAAAATATTTATGTTTTGATAAATTTAAATGTTTGGTTTTACATGTATATATTGATATTGTTATTACGGAATGTTATCTATTGTCTCTCAGTAAATTCCAAGTACTGACAGGTAAGAAAACAGCTTTATTGTTGAAAGGGGAAGTAAGCATCCACTTGGGCTAGGTGGGTAACCATGTCAGTATTCTTCAGCACGATCCTTGCACCATGTCGATGCAATAGCTAAAACTGGACTGAATAACTGAGCTCATTCCACACTTCGGAGACTTTGGCCTTACACATCCACTATAACATTCAAGAGAAAATAAATATCTCCATGTAAATGTGATAGAGCGCGCGAGGCCACCCGACCAATAGTTTTCGCCGTTTCCGGCTTCAGGGCCCATATACTTTTCAAATCACCATATACATCGATCAGGTGACTTCACGAGCTCTACCAAGTTGATGTGTGTGTGTTCCCTGCTACCAATTTTCGGTGCACCCGACTTACCATCCACCGATGCGGGTGCCTAATGACCACAATGAATCAGGGAGCTAGCTGTAAAGGAAAGGCAGCAAAATACAAACTCAACCAATAACATTCAAATACTGTTTAAATGACCACGGACAACTGGAAGTTTTAAAATGTTTATCTAAAGTTCATTATTTTCTTGCATGAGGTACAATAAAACAAGGCAATCAATAACCAAGATAACGTAAATCACATAGGCATAAAGAAATAATGACAGAGTAATCATCAAAGTACTAATAAAATGTAACGAGAAAAGATACTATGCAAGTCAGTATTATCTAAACAGGGATAGCCTAAGTGTGGGTGACTATAGGAGAGTTTATAATGAATAACACGCTTCATTTAAGGTGAATGGGCCTTTGAACAATCTAGGCAATGAAGTTCTAGACCATATCAGGAAATGACACACTGCTATGCAAAATATAATTTCTAACAAATGAGAAGACATAGGAATAAACTTATGGAAAAATATAAATGACTTTCAATAGTTGCAGAAAGGCATGGAAAATATCACATGTGCAATGTTGAACTTTATTAAAGCAAAAGTTAGAAATTCAGAAGGTGCAAGATTTTAAGAGTTTTCAGAGCAATATTTACCTAGAAAGGTGTGGAAACCAAACCCTGGCCACGGGTCAGTTAAGGACAGGAAACCCTCAAGGAAGGATACCCCTCAAAGGACAGCAGGTGCAGAATGGACACCCAGGATAGGACAGGATACCCTCGGAATAGGAATCAGGACAGGACCCTCAGGACAGGACAGCAAACCCTCAGGACAGGACCCTCTTCAGGACAGGACCGGAACCCACAGTTCGGAAGCAACGCCTGCGCTCCACCCGCTCTGCAGCTATCGATCAAGACCCCGATTGGGTCAGCGAACTCCCAGCTAAGTGCTTTGCCAGCACTTTAAGGTTCAGTAGAACCTTAGCCTATGGTCAAATTCGGACAGAGTGCTCCGCAGCGCTCTGTATCTTCAGTCACCTATTGAGTGCGTTGGGTCAGTGACAGGTCAGCTAAACCAGACAAGTCGGACGGTTCACTAGGTGAACCCAGGGTAGATATACAGTTTGGGGACAGTGTACCACCCCCCAATGTTGCAAAGTGTCAGAATCCCTCAATTTCGATTGGTCCTAAGGTAGGATTTGGGTAACACACCAATCACAATACACGATTTGAAGCCTTCATTAACATATTTGGGTACCGCCTAGCAGGTTTGGGGTTCTCATGAGAACTGTGCAGGAAATTAACATTGTAACACATGAGGAGCAACATTCGCCGTTCTCGTAGCGCAGAGGTGGCTTTCCCAGGCGCATCTTGACTGTGGCTGCCAGCTGGCTGAGTTCCACTGTCCAAAGTGGCCACCTTTCAATGCTCCCTGGTCATGCGCAGAAGAGACCGTCAATATGGCTCCCAATCAGTTTGGACCCCCATTCCCCGCGGTACATGAAAAGTAAGCGAAAACAAGTTAATACATAATAATGTCATTATGAAAATACATCATAGGGTTTGTACTTTTAACTCATCATCAAGAAATAAAATTATTGCATTAAATGTTAGCTACATTGACACAATCACAAGAGCAGTGGCACGAGCAGTACCACATGATAAGCACAGCTATGAATTACGCATGCGCATAACTTTCCCTCCACTTCTGCAGACGCGTCAGGACACGTGAGTGTGGCTGACGCATGCGCAGTAACTAAAATACAAGCGGCGGCCATATTAAAGGACACGGATTAAATTCATTAGAAATACACATAGGCAAGCTTCGGGAACTTTGCCTAAACAAAATAAATGTTAGTAAAACATACGCTTTTGTTACCTTATTACACATAAACGAGGTTCTTGACTTCGGCAAGCCGCAAAATATGCGAAGCTTTGCTTCATCAATCCCCTCTTTGATGATATTTACTATCATCACAAATTATAATGGAACCAGATGCCAACTTTCTTTCATACTTTATAAAGTTCTATTTCTTCCAGCAGCCGTTCTAACTTTTCTCTCTCAGTTTTAGCAGGGTGAGAAGTCTTCACCTTTTTGTATATCTGATCATTCACTTCCTCTAATTCAATCTCATCCACACTTCGTTTCACTCCTCTTGCATTTACCTCGTGCTTTTTGGTGCGCTTGCGGCATTTACAGCATAAGAAAATGGAAAGTATAATAAGACCTATAATACCAATTGGCATCAGAATTTTGAATAATAAGCTTTTACCTATGCTAGCAAGCCAATGACCTACATTTGAGAGACCATCTACCAGTCTCTTCCAGGCACTATCAACCTCGAGTGGTTTGAGTTCCTTTCCCAAATTAGTAATGTTTTTCACATATCTTTTGATCTGTACACTTTTATCCGGAATATAAGTGCAACAATGTTGCGCCTTCAACATCCGGCAGACTCCGCCCTCTTTCGCTAATAAGGTGTCAAGAGCAAGTCGATTTTGTAAAACCATTGATCTGATCGCAACCATTTCGGTATTGACCAGCAGAAATCCATGAGCTGTTTCAGTAGACAGCACATCTACTATAGTAGACAATTTGCAAATTCTGTGAGTGTTCAGAACCACTCCCACTCCAGGTATCAGTGCACTGAAAATACTACCCATAATTTCACCTATACTTTCTCTTTTACTACGCACTAAGCCATTAGTATCTTCATTGCTTCCAGCTTTTCCATTCACATGGTATATTTTCGGGAAGACAATGCCAAAGTAGCAGCTTCCATACCAGTGATCCGGCAATTTGAAATAAGCCTTGTCCCCACAAATATAATAAATTCCAGGAAACACAGGCTCTGACCCATTTTTGAAACCCCATCCTCCAATTACCTTGTAATTATGTTCGCATTCACTGGAACCAATGAAAACATTATTATAATAGCTAGTCTTCTCGCGGTGAAGACATAGCTTGCCTTTCTTTTCAAAATCCAGCAACAGAGCAGGACCCGCTCCACCAGATGAGGTGCCTTCCATGTTCTCTGCCCACTTTGGCTTTTTCTGACTTTCGTCATTAGCCTTCTTTTGAATTTTAATTCTCCTTTTCTCTGCCATGTTCAGGAACATCTTTTCCTGCTCACGCAAAGAACAAGTCAAGTTATCTCTGTGTGCGTCTGCTATGTCAATGTTACCTATAGTCAGAAAGTAGTCTCCCATATATCTTATGGTGTCAGTTTTGGTATGTACAGGATTCAAGTTCCCACGTATAGGAAGTTCAGAAAAGATCACGTCATTGTTAGAATAATAATACTGTAACGGTCCCCTTTTGTAAAATAAACTAGCTAAAATGCTACAGGAGATTCCATATGTCAATGGCAGGTGATGGTATGTCACGCCTTCAGCCACAGAAGTAGGTAGCTTCATGCAGACATAGCAATCTTCTATTTCCATAGTCTCTACATAGTGTATTAATAAGTTTGCGAAAACGTTTAAGTGTGTCTTGTTCTTAACTCCATGATAATGTAGTCCTCCCTCATCTGATGCTTCTAAGTTCTGTTTTGTTTGTCTCAAAGCTCTTTCATGTCGTGCTACACTCTGTGTTGTTAGCTCCTCATTGTCAGTATTTACAACTTCAGTAGGGACAATGTTAGTATCTTTACTTACAGCAAAGGGAATGAAAATTGTTAATCCTATCCAGATAACTATCAGTACTACTACACTACATATACACACCTTGCAACACGTCTTAAAACGGCTGCAACTAGGTCTACCATTCACCGTTGAATCAGACATTTTGGCTCAGAAGGAGTGTTCTCACCCCTCTTTTTGGCTTTTTACACAACTAGCTTACTTTGTGCAAATTCACGGTGGTTCGTCTTCCTCTTCAGCTGAGTACTCTGGGACGGGTTCTCCGTCGCTCACGTCAGTTATATCAAGATCTTCAAGCTCCTCCAAAACCAGTGTCCATTCAGGAGACTTGTACTTTTTGTTTTGTCTTTTTATTCGTTCACTCCTTCTTTTGGAAGAGTCTTCTTCTTGCTCTGCTATCCGAGCACTTCTTCTTGCTTCTGCACGTTTTTCTTCCACTGTCTTTATCCTTAGTCTCAATCTTTTTACAAACCTAGGCTCAAGGTTGTTTCTTTTCTTTAGTCTCTTAGTCGGTACTTGGACTTCACTTTCTTTTCTTATTCTCTTGTTCTCTTTATCTTGTGGTAATTCTTCTCCACTTTCTTCTCCTACTTCCCTTATCTGGCTAGTTCCAGGGCTAGCATCAAATTCTTCTGCCTGGTTGCTAATCTGGCCTTGTTCAGGAATATTTTGTTTTTGGCTTTCGATTGTCTCTGTTTCTGTTTCTGTTTCCTGAACCCGTTCTTTTAACCCTCTCTGATCCTGTTCAAGCACTTCGATCTCTTGATTTTCTTCTGCTCGAACTATCACTCTATTTCTAGTCTCTCCCTTATCTGCATCAGGTGTTAGCGGTGGTGTATCGAATACCTGCTCTGTCCCTGTCTGACCTTCTCCTTCCTCAGTTTTGATTTGAATCTCAAGCGGCTGAGGTTCTTCGCCTGTGCCTTGCTTTTCCTGGCTAGTCCACTCTCTCCCTTCACTAAGTCGTTCTCTTGTTCTGATAGGATCTTCGGTCAGATCAATCATCGGTATCCATTCTTCTGGCCATATGCTTGGCAGCTCGTCTTCAGCTACTCCTGGCTCAGTTTCCGGGACCTCTTCCACAGGCTGGTTTCTTGGCAGTTCGTAGTCAACTACTCCTGGGCCAACGTCTGCTGTTCCTGCAACCTGACTGGTGCTGGGCTGTTCGTTGTCAGTTGCTTCTGGTCTGGCTCCTTCAGGGTCCTCTGCTGGTTGCCCTTCTTCTTCAAATCCTTTGTCTGGCAATACCTTCTGGGTGTGTCCAGCGTGGATCCACTGGGTAACACCTGCGACCTTCACTGCAGTGGTTGTCACCAGGATTACTTGGCGTTTCTTTCCCCACCTTGGTGCCAGACAGCTCGATCGAGTGTTCTTCTTTATTTTGACCCAATCTCCTGGAACCAAGCTGTGGAGAGGAGTCGTTGGATTGAGGATGCCGTCGTCTCCAATCTGGCGAGAGATAGAACGCACTTGGTCACCCAATCTTCTGCAGTATTCAAGCACCAAATCATCAGTAATACTCAACAGTTTGCTTCCTGGCACCCATGCTTGTCTCATCACTCTTCCCATAATGATTTCATGGGGACTTAGGCCTGTCTTGCGGTCAGGAACACTTCTCAGTCCCATCAGGACCAGGGGCAGGGCCTTCACCCAGGTCATGCCAGTAGCATCTGTCAGCTTTGCTAGTCTGTTTTTGATAGTTCCATTTACTTGTTCCACTATTCCAGAAGCCTCTGGGTGGTATGCACAGTGCAGTTTCTGCCTTATTCCAAAGGCCTTACAGAGTTCAGCCAGTATGTCATTCTGGAAATGTCCACCCTTATCTGATTCAATAATGTATGGTATTCCGAATCTAGGTATCAGTTCTTTTAGTAAACACTTCGCTACTGTCAGTGCGTCACTTTGAGGAGTAGGGTAAGCTTCTACCCATTTTGAAAATACGCAAACAATGACAAGGACATATCGTTTCCCTTCACAACGGGGCATGGTGATGAAATCAATCTGTATCCTTACAAAGGGACCCCCTGATCTCCCAATCCTGCTCAGTTCAACCATTGTCCTCTTGCCTGGGTTCATCTGTTGACATGACAGGCACCTCTGGCAGAGGGACTCTGCTACCTTCCTGAACTTTTTACTGTACCAAGTCTGTTGAAATACCAGAATCATGGCATCCCTACCAATGTGTGATCCTTCATGTATTAATCTTGCCATTGTGCCAAGCAAGTGTCGGGGTAACACAGGCATACCAGTTGGGCCCAAAATCACACCATCCACACGTCTCGGTCTACACCCATCCTCCTTCCATTTCTCTCTTTCTTGCCAGGGAGCCGATTCCTGCCACTCTCTCACTTCATCCCACGTAGGCACTTCTTCAAACACCTGAAGCTGGCAGCTGGTTCCTGGCCCCCCTCGTTTTGGATTTATAATATACCGATCTTTGGCACACCATTGGGCCACTCGATCAGCATAATCGTTTCCCAGTGATACTTTGTCCATGCTCCTTTGATGAGCAGCACATTTTACCACTGCCAGTTCTTTGGGCAACTGGATGGCCTCTAAAAGGTCATGAACAATCTTGGCATTCCGAATGGGAGTACCTGAAGAAGTCATGAATTCCCTCTGTAGCCATAATTGGCCAAAGTCATGCACAACTCCATAACAGTACTGACTGTCAGTATACACTGTTATGCGTAAGTCCTTCCCAATTTTGCAAGCCTTTATCATGGCTATCAATTCGGCTACTTGTGCAGACTTGATGTTATATAGGTAACCTGCTTCTTCAATTTTTGTGAAAGACACTACTGCATAAGCAGCACTCAAGCCTCCTAGTTCATGTCTTAGACAGGAACCATCCACAAATAGTTCTTTATCATGTTCAGGCAATGGCGTTTCTTTTATGTCTGGGCGTGGTTTAGTACTGAACTCTGTCAGGTCAATACAATCATGTTCATCATCATCCCCACCTTCTATTTCCAAGGGGTCGGGGAGTAAGGTGGCAGGGTTCAGAATACCGCACCTAACAATGCTTACATTTGCTGCACCCACAAGAATCCTCTCGTATTTAGTCAGCCGACTAGGGGTGAGATACTGTGTTTTAGTTCTGGTCAATAGAATTACCACTCCATGTGAAACATACACGGTCACAGGATGTCCCATGACAATGGACTCACTCTGTTCCAAACTTGCACAGGTAGCAGCTACTGCTTTCAGACAGCCTGGTAACCCAGCAGCTACTGGGTCCAAAGTGGCAGAGAAATAGGCCACAGGCCTTCTGGTCGTGCCATGTTCTTGAGTCAGGACTGACAATGCGCAATTATCGCGAGTGTCACAGAATAGGGCAAACTCTTTGGAATAATCTGGCATTCCCAACGCAGGGGCCGTACACAGACAGTTTTTCAGTCTTGTGAAAGCCATTAGACTTTCATCGTCCCACTCTACAACATCTGGCATTCCTCTCGTGGTCATTTTTATCAAGGGCCTGGCTAAGGCTGCAAATCCCAGAATCCACTGTCTGCAGTACCCTAATACCCCCAGGAACATTCTGACATCTTTTTGAGTACGGGGCAACTGCATCTTTTGAATTATTCTCACTCTTTCTGATGTGACTTTTCTGACACCCTTTTCTATCTGGTGTCCTAGATATTTTACTGATTTCGCACAGAACTGTAGTTTGTCAGGGGCTACTTCATGCCCTTTCTCACACAGATGATTTAGGAGGGCAATGGTGTCAACTACACAGTCCCTGTGACTTTTAGACGCCAGTAGAAGGTCGTCTATGTACTGCACTAACACAGAGTTCCCAGGTAAGATCAAAGTCTCTAGACATTTTTTCAAGATCTGATTAAAGATAGAGGGGCTCTCTGTATACCCTTGAGGGACCCGGTTCCAACAATACACGTGACCTTCGAAGGCAAATGAGAAAAGAAATTTGCTGTCGGGGTGCAGGGGTATCGAAAAAAATGCATGACATAAATCAATCACAGTGAACCATTCAGCATCCCAAGGAATCTGGTACAATATCACTGCAGGGTTCGGGACAATAGGGCAGCAAGGAACTACAATTTTGTTAACCTTTCTCAGGTCCTGCACTACCCTATACTTGCCACTAGGCTTTTTGATGCCCATAATCGGTGAGTTACATGGGCTGCTCATCACTTCCTGTATGATGTCTCCTTCTAATAATTTTTGTATTTCCAGAGTGACACCTGCTTTCACTTCAGCATTCATTCGGTAGGGCCTAGTGTTAGGATATACTGCATTGTCCTTGATGGCTATCTGTATGGGGTCCACATCTTTCATCAACCCCACATCTTTTCCAGTGAAATCCCACACCTCTGGCTTTACGGCTTCCTGGAGTTCTTGGGGCAAGTCCTGCAGGGTCAATCTTTTAATTTCTGAGTCAGGTCTAAGCAACAATAATTTATAAATGCCATCTTCATCTGGGGTCTGTATTTCAACACCTTTTGGTGTGCAAAAGATGGTACAGTTCATTTTGCACAGCAAATCACGACCCAGTAGATTCACTGGACTGGTGTCACAGACGACAAATCTATGCATCTGTTTAAAATTTCCAATTGAAATCTCCATTGGTTCGGTAACAGGAGTACTAATCAATTGATTAGATACACCCACTACTTGGATATTTTCTCCCGAGAGGGGTAGGTTTGGAACGTCCACTGTTCTTACAGTAGAACGGGTAGCGCCAGTGTCCAACAGAAAGGTGACATCATTTCCGTCAACCTTTCCTTCAATATATGGTCCAGACTGGTCTACCGGCAAGGAAGCGCCAAGTACGCACTCCTCGTCCTCCCCTCTCAGGCCCCGTCAGTCCTGATCATTACAAAGGAAGGTATCATTCAGCAGATACTGCGAAGTTGCTGTATTTCTGTTCTCCCCGCTTTCCCAAACCTCTATCTCTTCATCTTCTGCCTGTCTTCCCCTGTATACCTGCTTGGGTGCTCGAGGCACCTGAACTGTTTTTACCTGGGGTTGAGTCTTTCTTGGTCTTTCTTTCTGCGTCTGTGGAGTTAAATCAGGAGTTTTTTCATTAATATCTACTAATTGGGGACACTCGTTTCGCCAGTGTCCAATTTCGCCGCACTGATGGCAGGGAAATTTTTTCATAGCCTCTTCCCTGCTAAATTTGGGCCGGGGCTTTCCTCCACCCCCTCCCCCAGGACCTTTGTTCTCAGCATTTTTAACCATGTTACTCAATTGTTTTTCCTGCTGTTCTGCGAGCTTCACCTGAGCCCACATCACCTTTTCCTTGAGGGCCTTTTTCTTTTCTGCCATCTCATCCTCGCAGTACTTAGCGTACCGCAGGACCTCATCCATTTTCTTAGTATGCCAACAGATTTTATTATCTTTTATCCACTGACAAATTTCAGGTCTTAAACCATTTACAAACCTGTAAATAAAGTGCGTCATATCCTTCAGGTCGATGTTATCAATACCACTGTATGTTTTAAATACCTGCAATAACCTCTCATAGAAGGAGTGCACTGTCTCGTCCCTTTCCTGTGTTGTTCTATCTATTTTTGTCCAATCAGTTTCCTTTGCGGGCACCTTTTCTTTCAAGTGCTGAATTACCTGCTCATATTTTCGCATGACATCCTTTGATGGCTCCCCTGTTTCTTTATTTCTTGGGTACTCCTCACTCGGCCAGTCTATGTTTATTTTACACTGGGTCCATAAATCTACTGGAACCACAATGTCGAAAAACCCATCCAGGTCTTTCCACAGACATTTCTGTACCTTCACGAACCTTTCCACCTGCCTGTACCAGTCAACTGGTTTCTCTCGTAATTTTGGAAAATCGTTCGTGAAGGACACAATATCCTGCCTAGACCAGGGCACATGCACATATTTCCCTCCTGGAACTTCGCGCATGGGGCATAACTGCTCAGGTTTTTCTACCTCTCTTAAAGCAAACTCAGGAGTCACTTGTCGGGAGCGAACCTCTTCCCTCTTTTTCGCCCACCTGCTTCTCCATCTTTCCACATCTCCCCATTTCTGCAGTACCCCCATTAATTCTTTAATCTGCAACTTCTTCCCTGCCACATTCAGGTGTTCTATATCTTTGTCTGAGAAGTCTGCTCTGTACGGTTTCTGTAAGGGCTTGGATTTTGAGATATCTACCCCCATACTAACTGCTGTTTCGGTCAGTTTTTCGTGGAGCACTCTGGTGTTCCTTGTAAAGCTTTTACATATGAACGACAATTCTTCTTCAGAGTAGGTATTCAATCGATCCAACCCCACATTTCCTGCCATTAATTCTTCTATTTCGACCCTCAGCTTGTAGAGGTCTAAAGGTTTTGTTTGCGGAGTCTGTTTCTCTAATTCACGACTCCAACTCTCAATTTCATCCGGAGTTACCAGAGAGACATTCCTAGTACCTGTTGCTGTCTCTAATTTAATTTCTTTTGTATTAAAAGGGTTATGCCTCTGCTGTATTCCCTTTCCAGTCTGTTTGTTTGGTAATTCCAAGAACGCAACTTCAGACTCGCACTCACTGGACTGATCATCTATGATGATCGGTTCCTGTCTCGGGGTTGCCATGACTGGGGTCATAACTGGAGTAATCGGATTTCCCTGACCATTTCCGTATAACGGGACCACCGGTCCAATAGTTACTGGAATAGTCAATGCCTCAGGACTGGTATTTAACTGGGAGATTTTCTGAATTATTTCTGTCCTTTGTCTAGCTAGAGCCTCTTGCTCCTTTTCCACTAGTACCCTTCTTAAAGTTGTGTCATGTAATATCTGTGGGGTCAACGGAGGAGTAAAACTCGGGGCAGTAGGATGCGTTTCACTTGGTCCTCCCCCATAATTAGGTTTCGGGAATAAAGTTCCAGTATTAAAGGACCTGCGCTCTTCCCCATATGGAGGTTGAACAAAAGGCAGTCCTGAATTCGATGGTTTATCTTCGCTTTCATACAAGGGTCTGGGAAAAAAGATTTTCGTACGTGAATATTTTTCTTCCTGGCTCGCGGGCACTTTGGGATATATATCCCTTGTTTCCGTCGGTTCGGGTTTTTCAGGATAGGGCAATACTTGACCACCCCTCCCAGTCCCAGGGACCTGTCTTCTTCCTTTAGGAAGTGGCGTCGGGGAACATCTCCTACACTGGAAGGTCGGGTTCCCTCATTGTAAGGTGGCGGACTTCTGGTACAGATGTCATCTAACAATTCATCATCTGATTCCCCCGGCCCCCCCCAATGTCTACATTTTTCGGTGCTTTTCTCACTTGCTCCCACGTTATGACATGCCGGCATCATGGGAAACAGACCCTCAACAATCATGCTCTGCCTCCACTGTTTCATCCTTTTATCCCTGGATTCCTGTTTCTGCCTGGGGTACCACTTGGTCAAACCCTTGTCCATTCGGGGTCTTTCTCTTTCAAAAGCCTCAATGTCCCATTCCTCTAATGCCTCATACTGCGTTAGTCTCGGTCTGGGATGCAGTTCATTCATTCGGGTTCTTAAATTAAATAAGATCCTACCATTGAAAGTACCATCTAACGGAAAAGCCAATACTCCGTCATCTTTTGTGTACTTCACCCAATTCTCCAACCACACACAGGTATTGTACCCTCGGTCAAACATCATGAATGAGGCAGGAGTATTAGGTGGTGGGACAAGAACACCTTCCCTAGATTTAATCGGTTTGTCCGTTTTAAAATAATTTTTCACCTTACTTACAAGGGACAATTTTCTCTTGGTTCCGTACATAATATCGTATCTATTAGTTTTCCACTGATCCCTTTCAAACCCTAGGTGCCTTGGATCAGGTCGAGTTCCTGTAGTCTGCGAGTGCCACATACGACTTCTGCGCTAAACTTTGTTTACAAACTACCTCCAATCAGAACGCGCTTCAGAAATTCGTGCAACCAATGGGTGCGCGACACTAAATAAGCTCCGCCAATGGGTGCGCGGCCCCTTCGTGAGACAGTTCCCACGCTCCGGCGCTCACCCCTCCTTTACAATTCCAGCTCCGCTACCCGCCCGCTGCTTCTACCAATCCCAGCGCGGCACAGAGTGACGTCAGAGGCGCTTCGCGACTGACTCCCTCCCTTCACAAGGTAACGGAAACTTTCTTTCTTTTAAAGTGCTCAGTGCTTGGTTATTTTACAACAAATACACATTCGCCACAGTGCTCAAGTGTCTAGACAGAGAAAGAATTGTTTTACTGCAAGTAAACTACTTCCATTTACTTTTCACTCGCTGCGGGCAGATCTCTTCCGCCTACCCTTCACTCTAGCATCGGTGAACCTGTTATTCCCCTAAACTCATCCACTTCTTTCCGGGATATATTCCGAGTTTAAGGTTTCTCAGCGGACCCCTCTGCTTTCACGCTAGCTCCGAGGAACCTGCTACTCTTCCGATGTGACCCTTACTAGGTTACGCCACTATGGGAATTTTGCCAATGAACCCCGTTACTGTCATTTATTCACACATGTATTCAGAAAACCCTAGTTAGTGCTTCCCGGTTATCCTAACCTGCACCTAACTTTCCTCGAACCTGTGACCTCAGGACAATGGATTCTATTCACCACTTGCCCTTTCAATTCCCCGGGGAGTTCGGACAACATACAACTAAACGATTGACAATTGCATGGATTAGTACATATAACAATATAAGAACAAGAATAATGGCAATACAGTAATTCATGAATTTCAGCAGCGTATTCACAAGAGAGTGATCAGTTCCCTCAGAACAGCCGCTCTTATAGCAGCATTAATATAATAGCAGCTTCCGACTTAACTAGTCCAACTAATCCCTGCCTTACTCTCAACTAGTCCCTAACCATCCTCTAGCTACCAGAAAACTGATAGAGCGCGCGAGGCCACCCGACCAATAGTTTTCGCCGTTTCCGGCTTCAGGGCCCATATACTTTTCAAATCACCATATACATCGATCAGGTGACTTCACGAGCTCTACCAAGTTGATGTGTGTGTGTTCCCTGCTACCAATTTTCGGTGCACCCGACTTACCATCCACCGATGCGGGTGCCTAATGACCACAATGAATCAGGGAGCTAGCTGTAAAGGAAAGGCAGCAAAATACAAACTCAACCAATAACATTCAAATACTGTTTAAATGACCACGGACAACTGGAAGTTTTAAAATGTTTATCTAAAGTTCATTATTTTCTTGCATGAGGTACAATAAAACAAGGCAATCAATAACCAAGATAACGTAAATCACATAGGCATAAAGAAATAATGACAGAGTAATCATCAAAGTACTAATAAAATGTAACGAGAAAAGATACTATGCAAGTCAGTATTATCTAAACAGGGATAGCCTAAGTGTGGGTGACTATAGGAGAGTTTATAATGAATAACACGCTTCACTTAAGGTGAATGGGCCTTTGAACAATCTAGGCAATGAAGTTCTAGACCATATCAGGAAATGACACACTGCTATGCAAAATATAATTTCTAACAAATGAGAAGACATAGGAATAAACTTATGGAAAAATATAAATGACTTTCAATAGTTGCAGAAAGGCATGGAAAATATCACATGTGCAATGTTGAACTTTATTAAAGCAAAAGTTAGAAATTCAGAAGGTGCAAGATTTTAAGAGTTTTCAGAGCAATATTTACCTAGAAAGGTGTGGAAACCAAACCCTGGCCACGGGTCAGTTAAGGACAGGAAACCCTCAAGGAAGGATACCCCTCAAAGGACAGCAGGTGCAGAATGGACACCCAGGATAGGACAGGATACCCTCGGAATAGGAATCAGGACAGGACCCTCAGGACAGGACAGCAAACCCTCAGGACAGGACCCTCTTCAGGACAGGACCGGAACCCACAGTTCGGAAGCAACGCCTGCGCTCCACCCGCTCTGCAGCTATCGATCAAGACCCCGATTGGGTCAGCGAACTCCCAGCTAAGTGCTTTGCCAGCACTTTAAGGTTCAGTAGAACCTTAGCCTATGGTCAAATTCGGACAGAGTGCTCCGCAGCGCTCTGTATCTTCAGTCACCTATTGAGTGCGTTGGGTCAGTGACAGGTCAGCTAAACCAGACAAGTCGGACGGTTCACTAGGTGAACCCAGGGTAGATATACAGTTTGGGGACAGTGTACCACCCCCCAATGTTGCAAAGTGTCAGAATCCCTCAATTTCGATTGGTCCTAAGGTAGGATTTGGGTAACACACCAATCACAATACACGATTTGAAGCCTTCATTAACATATTTGGGTACCGCCTAGCAGGTTTGGGGTTCTCATGAGAACTGTGCAGGAAATTAACATTGTAACACATGAGGAGCAACATTCGCCGTTCTCGTAGCGCAGAGGTGGCTTTCCCAGGCGCATCTTGACTGTGGCTGCCAGCTGGCTGAGTTCCACTGTCCAAAGTGGCCACCTTTCAATGCTCCCTGGTCATGCGCAGAAGAGACCGTCAATATGGCTCCCAATCAGTTTGGACCCCCATTCCCCGCGGTACATGAAAAGTAAGCGAAAACAAGTTAATACATAATAATGTCATTATGAAAATACATCATAGGGTTTGTACTTTTAACTCATCATCAAGAAATAAAATTATTGCATTAAATGTTAGCTACATTGACACAATCACAAGAGCAGTGGCACGAGCAGTACCACATGATAAGCACAGCTATGAATTACGCATGCGCATAACTTTCCCTCCACTTCTGCAGACGCGTCAGGACACGTGAGTGTGGCTGACGCATGCGCAGTAACTAAAATACAAGCGGCGGCCATATTAAAGGACACGGATTAAATTCATTAGAAATACACATAGGCAAGCTTCGGGAACTTTGCCTAAACAAAATAAATGTTAGTAAAACATACGCTTTTGTTACCTTATTACACATAAACGAGGTTCTTGACTTCGGCAAGCCGCAAAATATGCGAAGCTTTGCTTCATCAAATGTACTTATCTTACAACACTGCTGTGGCACTTTATTAAGGGGTTTCACCCCACAATCAGAAGCTGTGTGTTAGACCTAGCATCTTTTGGTACAGTCCCCCTGACCTTTTTGGCTTCCAACCTCCTGTTTGGACCTTGTTTTGCTGGCAAAGGACTGAGCGATTTGACACTGCTATGCGCAGCTAAAGCACTGTGCTTGTCATATAAAAACAGGTGATTGGTGTATACGTGTTTTACTGATTTGAGTTGTCTGTAATGGGTAAGACACTCTTCTCATTGAATTGATATGTGGTTCGGGACGTAGACGCATTGGCCTTCCTAAACTACAGCTGGCTACGAAACATGGGGGACTGGGCGTTCCAGACCTGTGAGCTTATTGCTATGCAGGCCAACTGCAATGGTTAGCATACTGGATTGCAGGCCGTAACTTACAAGAAATCACTGACTCCCCAGACATGGGAACGAGGAAACCTACACATGCTGCTGCTACCAGGCAGCAAAATTCCATTGACGGCACCGCCACTCTTGCGGGCGGCCTTGTTGTATTGGAAGAAGGCGACGCAATATACAAAGACATTGGAGCCTTACGCTCCCTATATACCCCTACTGGGACTCCCTCTACTATCGGGGACAGTAACTCTTATACATATAGCGGCATGGGCAGAAACGGGAGTGACCCCATTAGGCACGTTCTTCATCAATGGTACTTTAATGAATCATGATGCATTTGTGAGAGAAATGGGAGTGTCGAATAGATTATTTCTGCTCCATGCACACATCTCTCGTTATGTCCAAACAGTATGGGCCCCAGGAGGAGAGGAGCCGTCAACACACGCACTGACACACATGCAATATTTAATGGGAAACGGTAGTCACCTGACGAAATACCTATACCGGGGTATTCGTACACACACTTTAATAGCACTTCAGACAACCCGTGACAAGTAGAACGCAGATATTCGCCGTGCGCTCACGGATAGGGAATGGGAGACACTCCTGGAACACCTGCGAAAGGTGTCCAGGAATCCGAAATTTAAGTTTATACAGCTTATGATTGTTCACTGGGCGTATTTGACACCGCACAAACTCAGCTCAATGTTCCCACAGGTACCGGATAGCTGCCTCCGCTGCCTCTCAAATGCCGGTTTACTGCGTATGTTATGGGACTGCCCAAGGCTGAACCATTACTGGTCATCATTGCAAGACATGGTGAATGGTGTAGCCCCGGCACGGAACAATAGGACACTGGATTATTGCCTATTGGGATTAGGACCAAAGGGAAAGAAGAGAAGCCCTGCCCGCAAATTTGGTAATCTGGCATTGATTTTAGCTAAAAGAAACATAACTATGAGGTGGAAGGCTGCCAGATAGCCCTCAGTCTTAGACTGCTATAATGAGATGATCAGAAGGGGTAGAGCAGAGAGAGCCGAGCTTAAGCGAAAGGAACAAAAGTGGTTGCCAAAGATACCCATTTTGCTAGATTGGAATGCAATGTTGGGAGAATTTGCGGCTTTAGATCTACAGACATAGAACTGGGGCACATTTATATATGTATATGTTTTAGGCTTGGTCAGAACACTAGGTAGACTACAATATGGGATAGTACAAACCCTATGTATATTGCTCAGGGCGAGGAATGTAAATGTGCCATTGTATATGACTGTTTTATATTGTGCTGTCGACCAATAGGCATGTATAAAAATGTCAGACTGAGTCCGGGGAGGAAGTGCGCCACCTTCACCGTTCTTCCTTGAAGCATGTTTCCGCCGAGATTTTGGAGAGGCTTAATCATAGGACTTACTTGCACCTTTACCTTAGCCCCCCTTCCCATCACCCATAACATTGTTAGAACGGAGTCCAAAATCTGTATCTCTTCTTGTGCCGACCAGCCATATCTAGCTTTGCTATAACTCTCATTGCTCTTAACAATTTCAAGTCTGATGGAGGGTCTGCAGATACCCACATCCTGCAGATTTCCCTCCGGGCCACCAATATAGCGTAAAACACCAGTTTTGCTTTGTCATCCAAGCCCTTACCTTGTAGATCAATTCTTCCCATCATAACAAGTTCGGGGCTTACCTCAAAATGTTGGCCCAGTGCGGTTGACAAGCATTTACTCACTGCAGCCCAAAAATCCTTTATCGCCGGGCATGTGACTAACATGTGCAGGTCGTCTTCATTCGGGCTACTGCATTTGGAACACATCACTATTCCGCCAGCTTTGAATTTCACCAGTTTTTTTGGAGACCAATAAGCCCTCTGGAGAGTGAACAAGTGGTTTCTCCTTAAATTCGCAGGTTTTACCACCTTGTAAAAAATCAACATAGTTACTTGCCATTGGTCCTCTGTAGCAATCCTCAGCAAGCACTCTCCCCACAGGGTCTCCGGCAGTGTAAAAGGTCTGTCCTCCATTTCCACTATTGACCAGTACCACATCGCCACTTCTTTTTTAATCAGGGTCTCCAAAGCCAGCTTCTCTTCAAACACATTATATTGCCCAATTAGATTTTCTTTCCCGGCGGTCCAACTTTGTATCTGGAGATATTTAAACTTAGAAAAATTGTGTCCCCACTTTTATTCACAATATCTCCACGGTGCTAAGCTGCCTTCTATAAACAAATCCCCCCATCTCTGGGGTCCCTCTAATTTTAGTGACCTTGCCAACGCGTCCTCGGACCAGCTCGGAGCTCCTGGTGTATCCCAAATCGGTGCCATTGCGCTAATATATGGTGTTTTGTTGCCCTCCTGATTCTTTACCAAACCATCGCTAAATCTTTCAGCACTTTTAATCTTATTTTTTTTAAGTATTTCGGGTCGGCAAATTTGCACATAAATCCATTCTGCTTGATCTTCTCCGTTCTAAGCAGTGCTGACAGTAATTTACCAATGACTGAACTCCCTGGAGTGCCCAGAAGCATTCTGCAGTTCTTCAACAAAAAAGCCCAAGAAAAAATCTGGAGGTCTGGAGCTGCCAGACCACCTTTCAAAAATTTTCTCCTGATCTTTTTCCAAGATAGGCGCGATCCCTTAGATGCCCAGATAAAGACCCAATCTCGCTTTGCAACTTTATGAGCCCCTCCTTCTCGAACAAAAGAGGCAGGGAGTCAAATAGAAAAGTTATCTTGGGTAGAACCATCATCTTCACCAAATTGACTCGACCATATATTGTTAGCAGCAGGTGTGCCCAACCTCTCATAGCCAAAGAGATTTCCTTCCTGACTTTAGCAAAGTTAACTTTGGTGAGTTCCTTTATATCTTGTGTTATTCGCACCCCTAAGTATCTTATCTCTGTTTTGCAAGCTATGTCATCTGTTTTTAAATTCCAAGACATGATCTCGGTTTTGTCAGCATTTATACGATATCCAGAGACCTCCCCGAATTTCTTCGTTATGGTATCTATGCAGCCCAACGATTGATGGAGTTTAGGGGTTAAAATAACTATGTCATCTGCGTATAGCCCGATCTTTCTGGCCCAACCCTGAAACTCAAAAGGGGGAATCAAATCTGCCTCTCTAATTCTACAAGCTAACGGTTCTATATAAAGATCGAACAAGAGAGGAGATAAGGGACATCCCTGCCTTGTACCACTCATTACTTTTATTGGCGAAGTTAGTGTCCTGTTTACTAATACCCTCGAGGTAGGTGACTGATACAGCCGTGCCAAAATTTGCCCCCATCTGTAAATGTGTTATTAGGGCCTTCAAATACACCCAATTGACACGATCAAACGCCTTGGCGGCGGCGTCCAAAGCAACTACCGCCAAAGGGAGATTGTGTGTGACAGCCACATCTATACTGCATATAAGGGAAAAAGTTAACTCCTTTAAATACCTGCCTTTAATTAACCCCTTCTGATCTTCATGTATAAGATGGGGCACGACTCTGCCCAGCCTATCCGCCATGATCTTCGCAAAAAGCTTATAGTTGCAATTTAAAAGCGAAATCGGCCTATACGAGTCCATATATTTCGGTGATTTCCCAGGTTTGGGAATAACTATAATATTTGCCTCATTCCACAATGCAGGAAGGGCCGCGTTCCCCAAAAAGACATCATTAAAAACTTTAGTTAATAAAGGTGCCACGCTCCCAGCCAAAACCTTGTATACCTCAACAGGGAGCCCGTCCGGGCCAGGTGCCTTCCCTTTCTTAACCTGCTTGATGACCTCCTCAACTTCTCCCTGCATTATCTCTTGGTTTAATATTTCCTGTAACTCTTCTGTCAGTGGATTCAGAACCTTCACCCACTTATCTACTTCCTGTTTATCTGGAACAAGATCCTTCCTGTACACCTCTTCAAAATACCTGTGAAAGGCATCAGCAATATCTTTCGTATCAGTAACAAATCGCCCTGGCTCGCCATCTTTCACTTCTTTGATCATGCTTCGAATCCGGTCTCTCCTTGCTTTCCATGCTAATAGTTTACTTGTACCTTCACCATATTCAAAATGCGCCAATTGGCTGGCCTCACATTTTTCCTTAACCCTATTAGTAACCACCGTAACCATTTCACCTTTCAGTTCATCTAAGTCTTGAACGATCTTTTCCTTAACCTCACTACTCCCTGTTTTCACTATCTCTGCCTCCTTTTGACGGATTTCCTTTTCCAAAAACTCTACTCTGTTATAGTACGCTCTTCTTTTGCTTGCACCCAGAGCTCCCAACCTCCCTCGCAGAAAAGCTTTGCATGTCTCCCAGACAATATCGATTTTTGCTGACGCCACATTCTGTTCTACAAATCCATCCACTTCCTGCCTTAGACTCTCAATCGCCTCGCAGTCATACAACACTGAAAAGCGAAACCATTGGGGTAGGGGGACTGCAATTTGATTGTCTGCAGACTTGTGGCCGCCTGGGGCTTGTCCTGCTGCAGGAAGGGAACTATCACTTGGTGGATTTTGCCTGGATGTTGCGTGCCTGCAGCTAAGTGCCAACTGTTGTGGCCTGGATCCCTGAACACTCTCCAAGGACCGGCTGGCTGGCCTCTTGTCCACGAGATCCCAGGGACAGAAAGGATCTCCCTGTTTCCACGAGATCGTAATGACCGTGGGCAGTGGAAACGGGTGGAAGTGATCATTGGTTGGGGAAGAAACCATCCTGGCGTATGCTGTAATCACACTGTGCAGAGGAGTGTTCTCATAAAGGTCAGCAGCCCACCTGAAGTGCCGGAACATGATGATTTCGAAGAGTGCTGGGGAAGTTTGCCGAGTCTGAGGGACCTGTGCTTGCAACTGGAAATATGTGCTAGCTCGCATTCCGTAGAGAGTGGTGTCCAAGAGGTGTTGGGGGGTATTTGCAGAGTCCACAGGATCCTAGCTGGATGCCTAGACTGTCTTTGACCTCCAGATCGGGAGGAAGACAGTGTCAGACACCGTGCGTAGGTCCAAGGTCACTGGCTCCCTCTCCCAGAACTATACCAGAAGATACTATGTTGTTGAGAATATCATGACTGGACCCGAGGGGTCTCGTTGTGCCTTGTGTGCACCCATGGCTGGTTGCCTGAAGCACCTGCATCTCACACCTATGCCTGAGAATAAAGATTTCTCTAATTTGGAAGCGTGCCATATTCCGGTGTCACAGACTTTTGCCTATGAGGGGGATAGTGATCCTGCTCTTGTGGAGGTGTCACTGGGTGCTTGAAGGCCTAATCTGGAAGGACAAAACCAAGTAACTGTTTCCTTCTGCTTTAGGTGGTCCCAACAATCTAATCAAAGTGTCGCCAGCGAGTGCAGTGTGTATCGTTGGCTGGTGTAATTGGAGTGGCCGGGTCACAAGGTGTAGTCAAAACCTTTGATTTGTTAACCATTCCAACTGTACAGGATATGCGATATTGGGAATGTCATGTTTTATGCTAATGTGTTAGCAGGAAAGTGGAATGCCTCTGAACAGCTTGCATATATGTTGCTGTCGCTTTTGATGGTGGAGGGATTGTTTGGATAGTGAACAACTTGGGCAAGAATGCACATGGGTCTATGTTGCTTACGAGGGTGAGGGGATAAAGGGGCAAGTGAATACCTATGGGTAGCACATACATGTTCATGCCGGTCTGTTGCTAATGGGAATGTTTGATAATTGCACATAACTGTAAAAAATATATATCCAATGTGTATGTCGTTTTAATTTCAGTGTGTGTGTAATACAAAGAGCAGTGTTTTATGCATATGGTGTGGAGTCTTTTTGTAGTGTACTCCGTGTGTTAAAAGGGTGGTGTTGTGCCAATCCTTTACATTTTGAACCCAGAGCATAAGTCTGACTGCTATGTGTCAAGCTACCCAAGGGTGAGCACAGCTTATAGGACAAGTGTATCGGACTCATCCTATTTAGAAGGGTGGATTCTATGTCAGGACCGGAGGCTTCAGATTATGCTTTTGTACCTTCTTTGCTGTTTTATTACAAAAGTCACAGCAGCCAAAAAACAAATCAAATAACAACAGCCCTACCTTAGAACAAAGGATAAGGGCAAACAGAAAAACAATGTCCATCGACTACAACTCCCATGAGTATTACTAGGCAGTCCATATTATAGTCCCTTGTCAGTCTCCACTGCAGTTAGACAGGACGTCCCCTACATGACCACTTCCTCTTTCTTCGCTGCTTCGCAGCCAGATAAATGGTTTTCTGCCCTCTCTCCTCATTTCTGTTGTTATTTGGGGTTTGTTGGGTCTTTATTTGGAAATTATCATGTGTTGCTATATTGTGGGGCTTTGCTGTGTGCTCCGTTTCCTTTACAGAGCCCATTTCGGTCATGGGAGCCTTTTTCTGCTCCTACGCGACTTTGCCATTATGTCGGCCGCCTCCGGCCGCTAGAGGGCGCTGTGGCGTCTCGTTCTCCTCGGCGCGGTTTTTTCCTGTCGGGGAATCGCGCTGAGGAGAACGCTTCTGTCAAGAGCTCCCTGTCGCCTCACCCTGACGCTCGGCTGAGCCTGTATTGCCCCACAAGCATTTTCAACGCCCCGGTGGGGGTCTGTATAGCGGCGTGACCGCGTTGCCGCCTGCGGGCGTTCCAGGGCACTTTTTATTGATTCTGCTTCCATGTCGAGCCTAGCGCGCGGGGAGGTGACTTAGGCCCGGTCCTTTCAGGAGGGTCTGCGCTCTAGTGGGGTGAGTGCCCCCCAGAATTCCCGGTTCCACTGGGCACCAAGTTTAGGCAGCATCGCTCTGCCCACATATTTGTTCTGGTTTTAACCAGCAGCCCTACTCCCCAGTCGATCCTTGCCCGTTTCTTCCTGCTTACAGGGCCCTTAGGTGGGTGCCGGTCAGCTAGAGGGATGGGGGATGAGTACGACGAAGAGGAGGAGTCACACGGCTACCTCAATGACGACGAGTTCTACCAGGCTGTAGATAGCTCGATTTATAGGTGCGTCTCTGAAATTGTGGGTCCTATGGAGGAACGCCTATCAGCTCATATTATTCAGGAGTGCGAGAGGGTGACCCAGGCGCACCTAGGGGTTTCTGCTGGTTCTTCTGTCCCGACGGGGTCTACTCCTCCGACGCCTAAGAAACCATGTAGGGAGATGGTGTCGGGTGATTCGCATGGCGTGGATAAGGACGCCTTCGAGAGGTTGCGTGATGCATTCTTAGCTAAGGCGATGGATCCCGCCCCTGCGTCTTCCCCGGGCCCCTCGGGGTCCGCTGGTCCAGCTCCTTTGTCTCCTGTACCTACCTCCCCGGCGGATACTGATGATGAGGATGGGTCGGAGCGTTCTTGGCGCCCTTCGGGCTCCGCCGCCGAGCTCCCTCGGGACACCTCAGGGATGTTGGACCTGGATGAAATCATGCATCCGCGGTCCGCTGCTTGGGCACCCGGGGAGAAGGTGGCGAAGTTCGTCGCTGGCCGCCTCCGCAAGCCCCTGGAAAAGGAGGCAAGGAGCTGTTTGCGTGGGGAATGCCCTAGGCCTACGCTAGAGGGAAAGGTGGCCCTGACCCCGGAGTTGGACCCAAAAATGGCCACGTTCTTGGCTAAATTCGTTAAGGACCCCCGCAAGGGCATTGACCGTTCCTGGCGGGCTTGCCAAGATAAGCTTTTGGATGCCATAGGCCCCATTACGAAGATTCTAGACATGGCGGAAGAGGCCAAGGAGTCCGGGGCGGCTATCTCCCCTGAGGTCCTCCCCAACTGGGCGCAAAGAGTAGTGGTTTTCCTGGGGAACGCGAATTGCGTGTTGTCTACTGAACGTAGAAGGTCCCTCTTAATTAAATTGGACCCTAAGTTGGGTGACCTAGCCTCTTCTGAAGCAGGAGCAGTGGCCCAGGGTGGTCTCTTTGGGGAGCCGTTTATAAAAGAACTGGGGAAGTTTGTAAATACCTTCACGTCCCTGGATAGAGCCCAGTCGAATATCAAAAAGGTCTTCCACCAACGTTTCTCCAGGGGAGGCAGTCGCGGAGGGGGCCGCGCTACCGGCCGTGGTGGTCAACAGACGACCAACAGGAATCAAGGCTCCGGACGGGGACAGTATAACTCCTCTCAGAACTACAATACCTTCTACCCCACCAGAGGAAAACGTTTCCGTGGCCGTGGTGGATTCAAGAATGCTGCCGGAAACACCTCTAACGGTGAGTGTCATTTCGGCGGACGAGGTCCGCGTGGGGGGAAGATTAGCTTTGTTTCCAGACGTCTGGGCCGCACTCACAGCGGACGCTTGGGTTTTGCAAACAATACGAGGTTTCCATGTGGAATTTTACGAGCAGCCCCGCCAAGACAGGCCTCCACCCCCTATCGTTTTCTCTCGTGCGGACGCACTTCTGGTAGACGAGGAGGTGTCGGACCTGCTGCGCAAGGCGCCATTTGCCCTTCAGTTCGACACCCAGCAGGGTTTTTGAGCAATTTGTTCCTGGTGGACAAAGCGGACGGGGGGAAGCGTCCGGTGATCAACCTCAAGGAGTTCAACGGGTGGTTGGTCTACCGGCATTTCAAGATGGAGGGTATCCATCTTCTAAGGGACGTCTTGCTGCCCAACGATTGGATGGTGCGTTTGGACCTCAAGGATACTTACTTGGTGGTTCCCATTCATCCCCCGCACCGGCGCTTTCTGCAGTTCCGGTGGGGGGGTCAGGTGTTCGAGTTTACCGCCCTTCCTTTCGGACTTTCTTCAGCCCCTTGGTGTTTCACCAAGCTCCTCCGGCCAGCGGTGGAATTTTTGCGGAGCCAGGGTATCCGGATGATAGTCTATTTGGACGACATCCTGGTGATGGCGCAGTGCCCAGTACAGTTGGGTCTTCAGCTCCGCCAGACGATTTCCTTACTCCAAGATTTGGGGTTTGTGATCAACAGCGAGAAGTCTGTTCTGATTCCGTCTCAGACGGTGGTGTTCCTCGGGTTTACTGTGGATTCGGTACGGTGTACCCTGAGTCTCCCTTCCAAGAAGTTGGGAAAAATCCGACACATCCTCCGCCAGACGGTCTTGCGATCGCACACCTCTCTCCGTCAGATTGCCCGGGTGGTGGGCCTACTATCGTCCTCCATCCAAGCAATCTTTCCGGGGCCCCTGCATTATCGTGCTCTGCAGCGCCTCAAGGCGCACCATCTCCGGAGAGGCCTGATGTACGATCAGGTGGTCCCCCTGTCGGACGAAGTGAAGGAGGAGCTGGGCTGGTGGCTTGCTCACATGGAGGCCTGGAATGGCCGAGCGATTTTCGAACCTGTTCCCGACTTCGCGATAGAGTCCGACGCCAGCCGGGCCGGCTGGGGCGCCCGCTGTGGAGAGTTTTTCCACAGACGGCGCCTGGTCATCCGGGGAGCAGGAGCTCCATATCAATTGTCTGGAACTGCTGGCCGGGTCTTTTGCGGTTCCGTGCTGGACCAAGGACACGGTTCGTTCCTGCGTCTTACTGCGCATGGACAATATCTCGGCGGTGCGCTACGTCAATCATCTGGGGGGTCCTCGTTCCAAGGCCCTTTCGGACTTGGCGAAGGACTTCTGGAATTATTGCCTGGCGCATCAAGTGTCAGTGACGGCCGAATACCTGCCGGGTCGAGACAATCAGGTGGCGGATTGGCATTCCCGGTACCTGCGGGATTCCAGTCAGTGGAAACTGGATCCTCAGGTGTTCAAATGCCTGAATACCGCCTGGGGCCCGTTCTCGGTGGACCTCTTTGCGTCTCGTCTGGATTTCCAGCTCCCGCGCGTCTTCAGTTGGAGGCCGGACCCCCTAGCGGAGGCCACGGACGCTTTCCTCCAGGACGAGTGGGGAGAAGTCTTATGGGTTTCCTCCGTTCTCAATGATACTGAGGGCGGCTGCCCACCTTCGCCGCCAGCAGGCAGACGTGGTTCTGGTGACTCCATGGTGGAGGTCTCAAGTGTGGTTTCCGGTTCTACTGGAACTTTC